>NC_137849.1:25132500-27632500 GCF_948465745.1 Chenopodium album | reverse complement strand
CTATGAACGGTTTCCAAGTTCCTAAAACTTGTTGGCGACTCTTTTGCTCTAGCTTCCTTCCATTTGGACGCCACCGTACTTAAATGTATGATCACAGTGGGGCTCAAGTGTGGGATGCTTGAAATATTCCCTACAGTTTTAAGCGACTCCACTAAGGAGGATTTCTATTTTAATTCCTAGAATTTATTTTGGCAATGATTTAGAATGATTGGATGAGACTCGAAAAGTTCTAAGTATTTCATGTGCGTAATTTTGATTAACATTATTGTCATATGCATAAAAAAGGTTCTCATTGGACAGACCATCCGTAATGAGTCAAAAACATAGGATTTTTTACACGTAGGAAATTTGAGGAATATCTTTCACAACTAGAACCGAAATAATGCTGCGAAAAACTGGAAAATTTTACGAACACAGAAAGTTGTTGAGGCGTGTAGGAACTGGCGTCTAGAAAACAAAGCCTGTCGGCGAAGATATGGCTATGTCGCCAGGCGACAGGGCTATATCGCGGCGACAGTCTCTGTTGGCTGGCGCTGCGTTCTTCCAATACCGAGCCTGAAATATGAGTTCTAATTTCGACCAGTTCTAGCACTGTTGCCTCGATTCTACTTCCTGATTGTGTTTTTCTCACTTTTCTGAAACCCATATGTGTTCTACATATGGACAGATTCCTCTGGGAATTCATGCTCCATCTACTTTATTGAACGCTCTGAGCAACAAAGGGTACATCCGAGAATGTTGAATTCACCAAACCATGGAAGCGAGTTTAACTCGCGGGGTCCCATCCACTCGTGCCAACCTTCCAAAGGTAAAGCTTTCGCGAGGTGCATCCAAACTCATAACCATGGACCCTCTTTGACTAACCCATATCCCGAACTTTAGAGAACTAGAGCCATGGTTAGGTTGCAAACTCACTGCATCATATTGTGCCTACTTGACTATTTGTGCATTATTTGTTGTGCATACTCTATATGTTTTTCCTAACTGTTTGTTTAACTTGTGTTTAAGCCTTAAATAAATTAATTAATGACTAAAAGGACTTTGCCTAATTAATTAATTAATTAATTTTGGTAATTAAAGTTGAATAAATTAATCAGAATTGACTTAGTACGACTTTAGGCCTGTCCCGTAGAGTAAAAATACGGAAAGCAGTCCCAGATTAATGCTCCAGTAATGGCGCAAAAATATGGGTTGCAGCACCACACGCTGCTATGCAACGCCGAGCGACAACCCTGTCGTCTGGCGCTGCACTGAAGTGGGCGGCGACAGTCCTGTTGCTTTGGCGACAGTTCAGGATTTTGCTCGAGTCATCACGGCGAGTCTAATTAAACAGTTTGCTAATCAGTTTGAATATTTTGTTAATAACAGTACCCTTGTTTAGTCCTTAATTGAGTCTAGGCACTTAGTCCCATGGTCTTACACAAGAGGCAAAGCATGTCACTTACACCCACAAATAAAGCACACACTAATATGTATATACACTTTGACCGTGTCTAGAGAGTCTTGTATGCGCGTGTTTTCCGTCATTTTTTTAGGGGGGTAAGTCGGATATTAATCCTCCAATTAAACCACTTGTTTGAACCCATATACTTGATTCCCAAAAATATACACCCTATTTTTTTTTCTTTTATCTTTATAAACCCGTAAAGTCAAAGTCAATTTGAGTTAAGTCATTAAAATTAAAAAATGGTTTAATTTACAGCGCGTGGTCAAGAAAGGAAGGGCGTTTGATCAGAGACAACCTTTTCGTTCAAGTACAGCTTTTTGACAAACCAATCGGTCCGAAAAGGAAAGCCAAGAAGATAATGGCGAGTCAAGAAGAAGTTAATGAGCTCAAGAAGCAAATGGCTAGCGTTCCTGAGGTGTTGAGGGCTTTGACCCTCCAAATCAATGACCCTGTGAAACAATAACAAATGAAGCTCATGCAAGAGATCTTGAGCAAGATATCCAATGACTATAGATTCCAGGGAATTAGCTCGCAAGGGGTCTCTGTGGACAAGGAGCTTCTTTCGCAGAAGTTCAATGCCAACGACATCTTAAAGTTCAAGGCAACAGACAACCCTTACTTTCACTTAAGAGCTTTCGAGACAATAATGAATATTAAGGAGATTGATAGGAAGGTCTTTCATTCTTTGTTTTCTTTATCTCTTGAAACCCTTTGTCAACAATGGTTCTTCTCCCTTGACAAAGAGAAAACCTCTACTTGGGAATCAATTGTAAACGCTTTCATTGATAGGTATAAATGCAATATTCAAGTTGAAACTGATCATAGGGAACTTGAAATACTTAAACAAAAAGAGAATGAAGGTTTCACTTCTTTCTTCAATAAATGGAGAGAAACCTCTGCTAGGATGATTGAAGTACCAAGTGAGAAAGAATCTGTAAGGATGTTCATTAAGAACCTCTAAGAAAATTACTCCAAGCACCTTAAGTACCAAAACAATCTTCATACTTTCAAGGTTATCTATGACATTGGCATTAATATTGAAGATGACCTAGCTAAACAAAAAGCTGCTAACAATAACTCCAATAGTGGCTGGAAAGGCAAGAAGAACGACAACCCTTCTTCTTCCAAAACTGATGAGTGTCATTTATGGCACTCATAGGGTAGTCTTTTAGGGTTATTTCATTCCCTTTTTCATGCTTTCTTCTCTTATTTTTGGTCCTTTTTCCTTAGGTTTCTCTTCCTCCTCTTTTCTTTATGGTTCTCGTGTTTTCCTCGTGTTTTCCTTTTATTTGGCTCTTTTTCCTTTTATTTCCTTTCTTTGTTTGCTTATGTAGGTATTTGGAGAATCACCTTTGCAAAGGAATCAAGTTGGGACCTTAATGATCAAGTAAGGAAGAAGCATTTGGCTAGAGAGGGCTTAGAGAGGCCTTGGAGAGGCCTCGGAGAGGTCTCCAAGGTATTTCCAGCAGGCCGCGGGCGCGGGTCAGTGGAGCCGCGGGCGCGGGCTCAAGAAGAGCAAATTGCAAGATTTTGGCAGGAGCTTCCCGCGGTTGCCCCGCGGGCGCGGGAAATCTGGAGAGGGCGCTCCATCTCAGAGAGACCGCGGCCCCCTGATTGAGTTTTGGGAGCAGGGGATTAGCCGCGGGTGCGACATCTTTGGCCGCGGGCGCGGGTTTATCTTGCCGCGGGCGCGGGTGTTGCCCAGAAAGCCCGCGGAGGGTTCCGTACCCATTTCTCCGCGGCCGCGGATTCATCGAGAGAGGCCGCGGGATTTGCCGGTTTCTTCTTTACCTATAAATAGAATTGGAATTCCTTTTTGAAACCGACGTTTTTTTGATAATATTTCATCAGCTTAGTTTTAGAGAGAGAATTTAGAGAGAAGTTAGAGAGAAGTTCTTGGTTTTGGATTTGTTACTCAACATTTGATCAATCAAGTTTGGATTTCTTCATTTTCAATCATTAATATTAGTGAGAATCTATTCCTTCTTTCATCTCTTACTTACTTGCTATTTTATTTATGCCTGGTGCTTGTTTTTCTTTGGATTTGAATTTGATACTGTTGAATCTTTTTGATTTCTCTTAGATTTTGATATTGAATGATGATTAATGCAATTTCTAGTTATTTGTTCTTGAATTTCACCATGATTAGTGAGTAGATTAGTTGCTAGGGAAAGGGGGAAGCATGTTTGATTAATGAGATTGCTAGTTGATGCTCTTTGATTGATTGATTTGTTGCAATTAAATTGGTTGACATAGTTTTGCATGTGATTGATTAGACTAGGAGTGATCAACCTATAAGATTAATCTAGATTGCATTACAACTCTTAATGACATGAACAATTGAATTGAAAGTTGCTCTAATTGATTGGGTTTGCTTGTGATTCTTCTTGATTTGCCTTTCATAGTGATTCCTAGATTGGCCTATAGGAGATAGCATTTGAAATCTCTTGATTGCTACTATTGTTTGTCCATTGCAATACTTGAATTAATTGATTGAGCTCTAAATTAGCATTATCATTGAACTTGCATGTGGAACCCATATCCCTAGTGTTTAGACCTTTGATTTACTTGATTAGACTTGTTTTAGTTTACCATAGTGCCAACCATAATCTCAACTCCATCTTCGAGGTAGCTTGACTTAGACTCTAGTTTTCATCATTGCATTCCCTAGGGATCGACCCTTAACTTGCCCTATATTCATATAAGGTTGGTTAGGTGTTTACAAATTTAGTTTGACTTGGGGGAAGGGTAGATAACGACATACATTTTCCTCCTGTCAAAAACCACCCACTCAAATAATGTTAGCACCTTTAATTTTAGCCAAGTCCTTGCTATGAACAACCAAGGACAAAAGAAACCATTTATGAGGAACTTTACTCCTATTGGTATGAGTTATGACACCGCATTCGATCGACTGAATGCAAAAGGTCTTATAACTCCTATTGAACCATTCGGGGATCCACCTGTTGAAAAGAGGACAGCCAATTGGAACCCCAACGCACATTGCAAGTATCACCAAGGTAGGGGCCATCTCACTGAGAATAGTTGGAAGCTTAAGGAAGTTATCTAAGATTTGATTGACAACAATAAGCTACCATTGCCCCCTACAAGCAAGAAGCCAAGTATTAACAATGCACCTCTCTCCAATTCCTTGGCTATCTCTGATAAGGAAGACCATGTTGATCCCTCATCACTCATCAAACCTGTTGAAGAAATTCATGCTATCGAAGAAAAGGAGGAAACCTTTTTCGATGCCATGGATGATTTTCCTTCTGAACAAGAACTTGCAACCAAGGAAGAAGTATGGATTCTCATACGATCAATGTGGGAGGGAATAGACTTGTTACGTGAAGCTATTGAATTAGCGAAGAAACAAAGAAAGGAGCTTCAAAGCAAGCATGCTAAAGTTCCACTTATGGAGAAGAAGCCATTCCCTCTCTAAGTAATTGACACACCCAAGAAGAGTAATAAACTCTACACTCCAATTGGGACTTCCTATGCTAAAGTGTTCAAAATGCTCTCCGAGAGTGGTAAAGTCAAACCTCTCGAACCGAGACCATTTGAATCTCTAATGAGGACAGGTAGGTTCTATTGTCCATACCATCAATCAGGGGGACATACCATTGAAAACTGTTTTAAATTCAAAGATTTAATTCAGAAGATGATTGATGACAATAAACTAGTTCAAATCCCACAAGAACAAGATATAAGCATTAATAGGTTTTGGGACAACGATGACGAAGACTTCTATCTTAAGGATATAGAAGAACCTCCACTTTCAGTCGTATATCCTGTAAGCGATTTTTTGGATGAAGAAGATTCACCCATAAACGTCCTAACAAGATCTAGGAGAATGCAACCTCCCATCTCTACACAACCTATTCCTGCCGTGCAACAAGTTCCCATACCTATTATAGAGGACAATGATATTGTCAAACAATTCAAGAAGACCAAGGTCGAAATGAACATATGGAAACTTCTAGCTACATCTCGAGAACATAGGTTGGTGGTAATGAATGCCTTAGATAAGATAAGGATAGATTCCGATACCACTCCTGAGGGGTTGGCTAATCCCCTTACGAGTGATCTCCCTAGTCCTATCAATCTAATCACCTTTTCTGACAAGGATTTACCTCCGGAAGGTGATAAACATTACAAGGCTCTAAGCCTCACAGTGTTCTACAAGAGGATGAACGTCCCAATGACTCTTGTAGACAACGGATCAGCAATCAATGTCTGTCCACTCAGAATTGCGAGGATGTTAGGCATAAGGGATGAAGACTTAACCCCATCAACACAAGGAATAAGAGCCTATGACAATACTCGTTGCCAAGCTCTTAGAAAAATCACTATGAATGTAACGGCGGGAGCAATAGAACATGCCACTACCTTCCAAGTGGTAGATATTAAGGCTTCCTTCAACCTATTGTAAAGATGCCCTTGGCTTCATAACCTCAAGGCAATCCCTTCATCTCTTCACCAACAAGTAAAAGCTATAGTTGGAGGGGTCCCTATTACAATCGATGCTTCACCTATGAGGATTCTGATCATTAATGTGGAGCACGATGAAGATGATGAAGACTTGTGGGGCTTTAGTGAAGAGGTCTCCTTAATCGAGGAGGATGAAAGGACCCCTCTTTGTCACGACCCCCACTCCAATATGACGGTAAATGCTATTCTCAAGAGATAGGGACACTTTCCCGGAATGACTCTAGGAAAGAAAAAGGAGATAGCAAAACAAATGGAATCACCTGGCCTCCCTAAGTTAGATACTTTCAGACTTGGTTTCGAACCAACTCGGGAAGATCTTAAGCGAGCCCAGGAAAGGTCTAAGGCGTGTAGGAACTCTCGCACCCAAAAGAAAGCTATCCCAATGGACCAGTACCCTCTTACTCTCAACGGACAGTTCATAAGAAAAGGAGAGGACTATCCATCCTATGAATTCCCCGAACCTTTTGTTGTAAATGGCATAAGGCAACCTGGGTTTGAAATCTTTCTGGATTGTTACTTTCTAGATGAGATCTCAACTCCTATTCACAAGGAGAAAGCACCCCAATGCTTTAACTTTAATGTCATGGGACTCCTCTTTGGGCGTGAAAAGGATGAGCCGAAATATGTAGAGGATAATTCCTCGCTTATCTAAATGATCCTACAAAGCGAGAACTTTGACCCTTCGAAGCTCATCACTCCAGCGGAAGGTTTAATGCAAGGATGGCGCAAGACGGTCAAGGTGACTACTCCGAGTGGAAGAAAAATCTCAATAACAACAGGGCAAGGACCGATGTTTGAAGAGTCGTCCGAGTTAGAGTCTGAGTCTGAGTCTTTTCGTGTAGAGTCTTCTAAGTCCTTAGCCATAACACCCCCTATTTCTAATTCCTCTATTTCTACTCCTAGGATAGTTAGCAATCAAGTCCCTAAGGACATTTCTCTTTTCGATGTAATGATTTTAGAATTCAACAATATGTCTTCTTCCTCTTACTCCTTGTGTTTTTCATTAACCCAAGATGACGAGCATTGCTTAACTAACAATGAAAATGACAAAGAAATTATTAAAGCAATGGAAACACTTGAAAAGAAAACACCGATAATTGAGGATACTGAAACGGTTGATATCTCAAAAGATTCAACCATTAAAAGAGAAGTTAAAATCGGATTAACACTTAATAAACAAGAAAGAACCGATTTAATTAATCTACTCAAAGAATTTATCGATGTATTTGCTTAGTCATATGAAGATATGCCAGGCATTAATAGAGAAATAGCTCAACACACTATACCACTAATTCCAGGAATGAAACCTGTAAAACAAAAGCTACGTCGAATGAAACCCGACATAGCTCTTAAAATAAAAGAAGAAGTTCAGAAACAAATAATTGCAGGTTTTATTAGAGTATCCAAATACCCCGAATGGGTAGCAAATGTGGTCCCAGTTCCGAAGAAGGATGGAAGAGTAAGAATGTGTGTCGACTATCAAGATTTAAATAAGGCAAGTCCAAAGGACGACTTTCCTTTACCACACATCGATATTTTAGTAGATAATGCAGCAAATCATGCACTTCTCTCATTTATGGATAGATACGCAGGGTATAACCAGATTCTCATGGCAGAAGAAGACATGGAGAAAACAACATTCAGAACACCGTGGGGTACTTACTGTTACATGGTAATGCCATTTGGGTTGAAAAACGCGGGTGCTACTTACCAACGAGCAGTAACTGCCCTACTCCATGACATGATGCACAAAGAAGTCGAAGTGTATGTAGACGATATGATTGTGAAATCAAAAGATCGCCCAGGACATCAAGTAGCCTTAAGAAAATTCTTCGAAAGGCTAAGAAAATACAACATGAGGTTGAATCCATCTAAGTGTTCTTTCGGAGTCACCTCAGGCAAGCTCTTAGGATATGTCATATGCTCTAGAGGAATAGAGATAGACCCAACCAAGATCAAGGCGATCATGTAAATGCCACCACCCAAAACCAAGAAACAAATTCGAGGATTTATTGGCCGGTTGCAATATATAAGTAGGTTCATATCGAAGTTAACAACGATATGCGAACCAATATTCAAGAAGCTCAAAAAGAATGTGTCAGTAATATGGGACGACGAGTGTCAAAAATCCTTTGAAAATATCAAAGCCTATCTCGCAAATACTCCCGTATTAGCACCAGCGCTTCCAGGGATCCCTCTTAGGTTGTACTTAACAGTCACAAAGGAGACAATGGGGGCTATGCTTGCACAAGAAGTAGAAGGTAAAGAAAATGCAATCTACTATCTAAGTAAGAAAATGCTCGAGTATGAAGTACGCTACACACCGCTTGAGAAATTGTGCCTCGCATTGGTGTGGGCAACAACTAAGCTAAGACATTACATGCTCGTGCATACAGTCTTTATAATTTCTCGAATGGACCCACTTAAGTATCTATTCGAAAAGTCTACACTCAATGGGAGCATAAAAAGGTGGATAGTCAATTTAGCCCAGTTCGATGTAAGATTCATGCCTCAAAAGGCTATCAAAGGATCTGTGGTCTCGAACTTCCTAGCGGATTTCCGAATAGAAGATTCGACGCCAATCCATGACAACGAATTTACAGATGAAGACTTGATGGTCACAGAAGATGATACTTGGACTTTATACTTCGATGGAGCCTCAAACCAAAAGGGATGTGGCGTTAGGGTACTATTAGTATCACCTAAAGAAGAGCATGTTCCAATCTCTATAAAGCTAGATTTCCACGTTACCAATAACGCTGCCGAATACGAAGCATGCGTGGTTGGCCTTGAAACAGCTTTGGCATTGGGAGTGAAGAAATTACGAATATTTAGAGACTCTTCGTTGATCATCAACCAAATTTCCAAAGGATGGAAAGGAGTGAAAGTCTAGCCCCTTACCAAACTTATCTACAAACTCTCACCAACCAGCTGGAAAAGGTTGAATACACCAATCTACCTAGAGAGGAAAATCAATTTGCTGATGCCTTGGGAAGACTAGCGTCAATGGTTAGGATTCCTACGGAAATCGAACAAATGCCTCTAACCATAGAGAAAAGGCATAAACCGGCTTACATTCAAGCCATAGAAGATGGTGAAGTGGTCCAAGATGAAGAAGAAGAAGAACCGTGGTATACGGATATACTCAATTACGTCACCAAAGGAGAATATCCTTCTCATGCTGACAAAAGAGCAAAACGAGCATTAAGACTCTTAGCTTCCCAATACGTACTCATAGACAACAAGTTAAATAAAAGGGTACCTAAGGGTCGAGCTCTCTTATGTGTAGGGAAAAAGGACGCCCAAAGAGCTTTGAGGATAGTCCACGAAGGCATTTGTGGAACCCATGTTAATGGCAAAATGCTAGTCCAAAGGATACTAGCCGAAATATGTAAAAAGATGCCCTAAGTGCCAAATTTACGCTAACTTACAACATGTTCCTCCGTCTCTACTTTACACCTACACTTCACCATGGCCATTCTCTACATGGGGAATTGATATTATCGGTAAAATTACCCCTCCTGGGACAGGAGGTCACGAATACATCTTAGTAGCAATTGATTACTTCACAAAGTGGGTTGAAGTACAATCATATGCTAAACTCACTGCGAAACATGTAGCACTCTTTATAGAAAGGAATATTATTTGTCGATACAAAGTCCCACATGAGATGATAAGTGACAATGGAACTCACTTTCAAGCTGAATGTGAAGAATTGTTACAAAAATATGGTATTCAACACCATCATTCTTCCCCCTATAAACCTCAAGCAAATGGAGTAGTTGAGGCAGCTAATAAAAACCTAAAGACTATTATCGAGAAAATGACAGAAAATTACAAGGATTGGCCTGACAAACTCCATTTTGCACTTTGGGGTTATCGTACGTCAATTCGCACATCAACAGGAAATACGTCATTCTCCTTGGTTTATGGAATGGATGTCGTACAACCTGTAGAGCTAGAGATACCGTCTCTACGCATTGCATTAGAAAGTAAACTCGACGAAGTCGAATGGATTAGAGCAAGATACGAAGAGCTAATCCTACTCGATGAAAAGTGACTAGAAGCTCTACATCATACCCAATGTTATCAAACCCGTATGGCTAGGCACTTTAATAAGAAGGTCAAGACAAGAAACATCAAAGTAGGAGACTTGGTGTTAAAAGCATTAAGGAAAAACGTTTTGGACCCAAGAGGCAAATTTAAGCCTAATTGGTCCAGACCATATATCGTCAAAACCATCCTATCAGGAGGTGCAGCAAAACCAACTGACATGGATGGCAATGAGTTCTCAAACATGACGACCTTGACTAACTTAAAAAGTACTACCCATATTACTTGAGTAGGACACTCAAGAGAGCTATATTTGGCCTGATTCCTTAGGAGAGGATACGTAGGCAACCCTTTACAAGGTGCGGCCACTTTAAATTTTGCAAGCCTCGCATCCCAGAAATAAGAAGAAATTCAACGGAATAGCAGCACCACAGAAAGAGGTTTGTCGCCGGCCGACAGACTGCAATGCAAAGCGACAAAGCCTGTCGCTCGGCAATAGACAGTATCGCCTGGCGACAGACGCAAAACAGCGGCGCTGTTTTTCTGGGAATATCTGGGCAAATTTCGGTGTTTTTCATAAACTTTTCGACTTCCGTACTCGATAAAATTTTTGGAAAATAAAATAATTTAATTTGTTCTCATTGCTTTAATAAATTAAATTTAAAAAGTTGATTTAATTAAAAATGCTGAAATTTCATTAATAAAATAAAGCAAAAATTACATTATTGATGGAATTCAAATAAAAGCTTAATAAAATGAAATTGACTTTAAATTTAAAATAGTCTAATAAATTGGAAGTTCAGTAATGCTTCAATCTTTTTTCTCTTTCTTTGCCCTTTTCCAATTTTTATCTGCATCCTCTTCATCGTCCATGACTTTAGCTAGTAGGCATCCTTTAGAGGACCTACATTCAATTTTAGAGTATATAGTTTCTCCTTTAGCTAGGACTCCATGTTTCCTTTCTACCCAAACCTTCTTTTCTAAAGTGTCAGCTTTTCTTTTCCCTTTATCCTTTGTAGTATTTTTCTTCTTAGGCATCACAGGTGTTTTAAATTCAATTTTCTCACCCAAGCGTTCCTTAACAGGAATCACTTTGTCACCTAGACGATTCTTCACATTGGTTCTACTCTGATTTTTCTTCATGTCCTTGGTAGGCTTATTAAGAAGCCATCTTTTCACATCATTAGGCAAGGAAGGAGGAACCTTTTAGGTAATCACTTCCCATAAAGGCCTAGCACTCCAATATGTGTCAAATCTCTCTACTTCTTGTGAGACAGGGAATTCATAGGGACGATGGAGATCCCCGGAAGGAATTGTTTGAAGTAGACCATACTGCTTTTTTACCCTACAGGGATAATAAAAAGTCATCTTGGTTAAGCTTGGAAGACGGCAAAAGGGTTGCTTGTTGACACTAACCATCTTCTCTATATTCCATCATGGGACGACCCACTTGATAGCAAAGTTGCAAGAAGCAAAGACTTTATTCCACTCATGGCGCCCCATCTTAGAGAAGCGTTTCTTTCGCCTCACAAAACAATTTGGAGTATACTTTTCAATATTGTCAGGAGGACTAATTAATTCTAGTCTCTTCATTAGCCATATCTGCAAAACAATTCAATGTAAATAAATTAGTATTACTATACAAAAATATGTTTTTGATTTCTGTAATTAAAAATATTATTTTTCTACCTGTAATAAAATTAGAGAGCCTCGAAAAGGTGCTTTTGGATTTTTCTTTAATTCATCAAGACTAAGCATAGTCTCTCCAACAATTAATGGTATTGGGTTTCTTCCAGATTCAATTTGCTCCAAAACAGTTAATATAATTGCTTGACCCTCATTAGTTCTACCACTAGTGAGAAGATATTGGTTAAGCATGCAAAAAAAAAAAAGCAAACCAAAGTGAATAAAATACCACTTGGGGGCTACTTAGCAAAAGAGATAAAAGACAAAAATCATACCGCCGCCTCCTCAGACAAAACAGGGGCCAGAGCTAACAACGGCAGCAAATCCTCCTCATAGCATCGCCCCGAGCTAGCATAAGATCGCCAAGGGGTACCAGCAGGCGACCTCTCCGATAAATTAAGCAACATCGCATCATGGAACATGTGGCGAGGCGGAGGAGCAGGGACGACGAAAATCTCTGAGGAATGCTGAATAGCAACTCTCTCTCCTAGGTACACCGCCGCCTCATACGTCCCCTGAAAGTAGCGACGCTCAGCAGTGTACTGCGTAGCCAGCGCATGAATAACCAGACTGTCTCATGGCCGGTATAATACCTCAGGCTCCTGCAAAGAATGTCTATAAGATGAAGCTCTACCAAAAGCAATACAAATATGTCAACTATTCAAAAAGAACATACCGAGAGGATCAGCTCTCGAACATGGGCAGTAGTCACCTGGTTACTAAAGTGACCTCCCCAACAGGTGCCCATAGGGAGCTCACGTGGAGATGGTCTCGCCGGCCCAAGCGAAGGAAAATACTCGTAGAACCAGATCTACGAAGATAAAGAGGAAATCAGCAGATGCTAATAAGAGTTTAGAGCTAACTTTTAAAGAGATAAAGTGTACCTCTACAACTCTCCAGAAGCTAGAGAGAGTGATGTTTCCTGTGTAAGACCAGTGTCGACAAGAGTCTCGCAATCCCCGCAAAAAGTCAGCATAGGCCAAGCTGGCCCAATCGTAAGTCTCGATCAGCTGAAGATCGCGGAGAGCAGGAAGGTAGTAAAGCAGCACCCAACTACCCTTGTCAGGAGAAAAGGTCCCTGACAGCAAAATAAGTGCAAAGATGCTCACCCGCTGCTCTCGGGAGGTCGCATCGTCCTCAAAAGCCATCGCCAGAGTCGACAGACGAATACACCTGGAGCTAAATCGTAATGGCTCCACCTCAGCACGGGCCCGAACAGCGATCGGACCCAACAGCTCATCGACCACATGAGAGAAAACACTAATAGAGCAGTTGAACGGCAGCGCAGTTGAGCGAAACTCCAGTCCCGAGATGAGACTGAAGTCGACTGGGGTGACAGTCATCTCACCCCAAGGAAAGTGAAAAGTGTTGGTGGTGTCCCAAAAGAACTCCACCAAAGCGCGAACCACGTGGTGGCCCGCATCGAACGAGTACATGGCCTGCGTAACCCGGAATAGGGGAGTCAGCCCACAAAACTCCCAAAGCAGTCGCAGCCCCTCATCGCCGCTAAAATAATTGTTGTACATCTTGCCTAAGGTCTCGTTGCCCGAGCCATGGCTGCGCGTCCTACCACTAACAATCCTACGACGCACCCTCTCGGAAATATGGTGCTCGGGGGCAAAGAACAATGTCCGCTCGTCCCACTCAGGGAAGGGACCGAGAGAGGTGGACGGATCGGCGTCCTCCTGAACGGGCTCGTGCTCCCATCGTGTGTCTCGGGACCAGGAACCGGAACCCCGCTGTCTAGCCATACTACATTGTGCAAAATTGACAAAAATTAAGGCTCTATAGTATCTAAGGTTCGCCTAGCCGCATGATACTATATTCGCAAGGAAAACAGAGTACGTTAGTACTAAAACAGAGCACGATTTCAATTCAAGCATATATGGCATTTTTCAAGCAACCAAACAACTTCTTGCAATATTATGATAATTATGGTGACAAATTGAACAAGAATTGCTAGCAAAAACATCAAGAACGAGCCACATTGTTCTCACAACCTTAAGAGGTTCAACAATGGTGAATCGCTCGTTTCTTCACCAAATTGAGTCAAACAAGTCTCAAAATACTCCTAAGGAAATATACAAACATAACCAAGAAATTTCATGGCATAAAATTTGACAAACAAAGCAAATTGAGCAATATAAGTTTCGAATTTTCAAGAAATTCGTGAATAAAAATGTGCAAACTTCACCAAAAATCGAGTGAGTTTGGAAAAAATTACATAGATCAGCAAACTAGATGAACAAAGCTTCGATTTGCAACAAATTTGAACAAATTTGGTTAAGAAACAAGCAAGAACGGGCAATTCGAAGTTTTCGTGGCGAAACTTGAATGAAAAAGCAGTAACATCTAAATGAGGAAGAAAGGGGATTTATTCAGAAATCCCGACAGCAGCGCCGCACGAGAACTCTGTCGCTGCGCGACAGAGTGCAGCGCCGAGCGACAGAAAGAAAATGCGGCGACAGCGACGTTGCAGCAGCGACAGAACGCTAGGTCTCTCAGAACGATTATTTCAACCTCATACAGCAGTTTGGGTTCCTTGGTACGCCATTTAGGCCCTATAAGCAACTTGATATGATTTAGTAATCGGCTCGGTTACAATTGCATTAAGTGATCGACCTGATAAATGATCGTCTCACTTAGCTTAAAGCGCCTAAACATTGGCTCACCGCAAAGGCACCGAAATAATGGTTCATAAACAACAAAGGCACCGACATATTGGTTCACAAGCAAGAAAAAACGCCGACGCACTGGCATAGCAAAAGCAAGTTCAAGCGAACTTTAAAGATCGACAGGCGTTGATCTTTGGTAATTTTCTTCAGAATATTATCGCAACAAATGAGGATCGCTTCAAAGCAATGAAGATGGTCACAAAGCAATGAAGATCGTTTCAAGCGAAGCAGTCTTCGATAGGATTCTCTGGCTTGCAGAAGATTATCACAGCGGAGATTGGAGGCAGTTACAAGCATAGCAGTCTTCAGGCGGTATACCCTAGCTTGAGGAAGATCGTCAAAAGCAGCAGGATGGCGTTCCCTAGCTTGTGGAAGGTTGTCACAACAGCAAACACAACAAATCGGTTACTCCCAGAGACGTGTGGTCGACGGTGCAAGATACGCGTTTCTTAACTCTCTTGTCTGTTTAACTAACGATAGTTGCAGGTATCGGCGTTACAAGATTGATTTAGGATCGCAGAACGTTCTGAATCATTCTCCGTCCCTATCGCTACTTTGACTTTTGTTTTCGAAACTTGCGTTTCTCCAAACTCAGTCAAAGTGGGGGCTTCTATAGACACCCATTTGTGTCTCCCCAAAACCAATCCCGGTGATGAATACTTTTCACGTCGAATTATAATCGAATAATGTGAAAGTGTGGAAAGTATACTGTTGCGATTAGTTTTTATTTTTCTTCTTTCTCTTTGTTTTCGAAAACCTATTTTATGAAAATAGCCAATCCAATTTAGTTTAGTCCATGGCAAGGGTCCAATAATAGTGAAGTTGGATTAGGCTCAAAAAGAGCTTTCCAATGATATATTATAAGCTCAATTCCGATGAATAATGAGGAAGTTATGGCCAAATTCCTAAACTAGGCCCGGTTTGACCTTTATATGCGGCCCAATGATCTAGAGGAGGGCATATTATGATTTATCATTCCTAATGCAATTAGGATTGATTATAGTCTTCTAGAATCTTCTAGAAGGTTCTTTTGAATCCTAATGTGATAAGCATTGATAATTGAGTTTTATGAGTTTTATTTAGAATAAAAGAAGTGTTTTAAATGAAATTACAGTTTTACCCCTCGTACTCTTAATTTTATCAAAAATATGAAAACGTGTGAAGAAAAAAAAAACTTCCTGCAGCGTCGCACCACAGGCTGTCGTCTGGCGACAGAGGCTTGTGTAGCGACAGCGTCATGTTTTATTCTTCTTGAAACTCTTATTCTTTTTTATCATATTCCAGCTGATTTTCGTTATAAATAGCCTCCTTAAACCTCTGTTTTTAATTACCAACTCTCATCAAGAATTTCTTGATACTCTCTCTCTCTTTCTAAACCAACTTTTCACAAACAAGATTCCGCATTCACAAGATCTAGACACACCTAGCCCAATTCGAAGTTGCCTTCGCCCTAGACGTGAAAGGTTTGATATTTCTGAGGGTTTGGTCCCAAATCTCTATTTCAATTATTTAGTTTAATTGTTTGTTTTATTTTTTTCCTTGAAGTTACTAACGTGTGTCTTTTGTTATTAGAAAGAGATACGAGGCATCCAAGTAAGTGGTTTAATTGTTTAATTGATCTTATGATATAGAAATCATGTTAAGATTGTTATTTTGGTTTCTAGTATCATGTTAGGATGCTTTCCTTAGTATGATATTTAGGGTGATTTGCTCATATCAATTATGATTTCTAGGATGCTTCCTATTTTCTTCCTAATAGCATGTTAGTATCATGTTAGGGCTAAAGCTTTGATTTTTATTGTTTGGTGACATGCTAGGGTTTGTTATTAATCATGTTAGTATCATGCCTAGGATCTTGCTATTAATATTATGCTTTAACATGATTATGATAATTATGATTATTATGATTGTTATAATGATTTTTATTTTTATTATTATGTTGCTTGATATATTATATTATTGTTATTGCTTGATCACGCCTGTTATGCATGTTTAAAGGGAACTTGTACCTGTAATCACGCTTAATAAGACAATTAATAATCTTATTTAGGGCTAATATGATTATAATTCAAGTGATCGCCAATAATAGATTTATTTGTGCATTAATATTCAACCAACATAGATAAATAGGTTTAGGGTTAACCTATTGATTGCATGTTAGTCAGAAAGCGCACATGAATACCAGAAGAATAAAGTAGAGGCCTATTTAGGGCAGGTTCTGTAACACCCCCAAATCTCCCTCTACGGAAATACTAATATAATACGTATAATTATACCATAGAGATAGACTTAGGCGTATTACCGCCGCGTGATTACGCAAGGCTACTCGAACTCACTAAATAAAACAATACTTTGCAGCGGACACTTCAAAACTCTTCTTTATTAATAATAACTATAAATAGAAACCAATGTAATAGTACTCAAAAATAGATACAAAGACCAAGATTCCTAACTTAGTGAAACCAATCCCGGGACTCCGATGCATCAATTATGGATTTCAACCTGAAAATAAGCAACACTACTTACTATTACGGTAAATAGGGCGAACCAAAACAAATAAGAGGTACGGGTTAGCAAAATATGCTAAGTACGGTAAGTGCAAGATAATTAAACTCAATTTATTTGCAAACATGCTTTTGAAATCAATTCCAATAATTAATCCAATAATTCCAAACTCATGATTCAAATCCAATTCTCAATATTCCAATCTCAATAATCAATAAAACCAATTCCAATTATTTTAAAACCAATTAAACCAATTCCTCTCCCAAGTGTGCACACCCCCCAAGCTAGTCTCCTTATGTTACAAGGCTATTCTTGAGGAAAGACCCGGTCATACAAAGTCTAAGGCCTTATCAATATACCAAATCCGCATAGTGGGATTACTAACATGCTTATAAAGCATAAATAATAAATTTAATTCAATGATTAAATAAATCCTCTTTAAATCCAATAATTCCAACCTTTAATAATAATAATTCAACTCCCTTTTTTTTTTATAAATCCAACATGCTTTCAAAATCAATCCTTTTTAAACATGAATAATAAATTAATTAATCAAACATATTATAAAAATCAATACTCCAATTTAATTATTAAAACCAATCCTTTAAACATACTTTTATTTCATAAACCATAATTCAAGTCAATTTAATTCAAGCAACATAAATCAGTCAAACATGTTCTTTCAAATCTATCACTTTCAAGGTATCTAGCAACCTAACGTACCTTGATCCTTGCTTAGCCAAAAACACTTCAAAAGAACTCTCAAGTAGTTTGATCAAAAACACCCTACAAATAAATATAACCTTAATTAATATAAGGTTAACAAATAATCACAACAATGAAATTAAAAACCCCCCAACTATATGTACATGAACCTTTTAAATTAAAACAATATAAACATCATAAAAATCTGATTTTATATAATTAAAACTACTCATAATAATTTTATATTAATCTCCCATAATAATAATAGTAATAATAATAATTGAATAAGAGAAAAGGAGAAGAAGTGTAAGAAACCAAGGAGAAGAGAGGGGAGGTAGTGGCGGCAACAGGTGGTGCCGGAGGTTGGAGGGCGGCGGCAGGTGGCGGCCAGAGTGGAGGTGGTGTACGGTGGTGATGGTGGTGGTGCAAGGGAAGAAAAAGAAAAAGAAAAGAATAAGGAATTGCTTAGAGAATTTGAGAGAGAATTATGAGAATTTTCTGTGAGGTTTGAACATGAATTGAAGGGGTATTTATAGGCTAGTATAATCATGAATTATGGTAGGAAAATGTAGGAAGAATTATGGTAAGTAGGGTTTAAGGGATTACTTGGAGAAGTGAGTAAAGATTTAAGGAAAGTTTTGATATTGAAGAGATTGTGTATAATTGGATATGGAAGGTATGTTTGTCATGAAAAATATTAAGGAAATTGGAATTACTTGGGGAATAATTAAGAAGAATGGATGGCAAGAAAATAAAATGATTGGATACTAAAAAGATGGAGAATTAGATTTAAGGAAAATAGGAGATTTTAAGGAGATAATTAAAAATACAAATTACCAAAATATTTTTCCCAAAATCTACATGGGATGGCCGAAATTTTTGAGCTTTCCCAAGCTCATATTTTCGGCCCTCCTATTTAGTACTTAGGAAATTATTTTGCTAGTTTTAAGGAATTAAAATAATTGTGTAAATAATATTTATTGTAATAAATAATTAAATAATAAAATATCAAATATTCACCAAATAATTTAACTAATAAAAATCAGATTTTCACATAGGAAAATCCGAAATTTTTTAGCCAAATAATTGGGATTTTCGGACTTATTAAAATAATAATAAAATATAGCTTTTGCCTTAATTAAAATATCCAAAATATATAAATAATCCGGTTTTTAACAAATGGATAATGGATAATAAGTCTTATCCAAAAATAATAATTTCTTTTTAAAATACTTTTGGCGCCAAAATTCAAATATCATTTTGGCTCCAAGATTTAAATAGTAAGTTGAATTACTAAAATACCCTTTTTAGACAATAATAATTAATTAATTAATTAGGAAAATACGTATAAAAATACGGGGTATTACAGGTTCAATCTCTTTTAGGTTGGATTTGTACCTTCATCCCCGAATGCCAGTCTTGGTTCTAGACCTATTGGAGTTAACGATCTCCTAGATCGTTAAGGGGTGTAACCTTCACCCTATGAACGGTTTACAAGTTCCTAAAACTTGTAAGCGACTCTTTTGCTCAAGCTTCCTTCCCTTTGGACGCCACCGTACTTAAGTGTATGATCACAGTGGGGCTCAAGTGTGGGATGCTAGAAATATTCCCTACAGTGACATAAATAGATGATGAAAAAACTCCTATGGAGGGAAATATGAAGATTTTTGGAGAAAGAAAATGGAGGTTGAAAGTTTTAGGAGAGAGAAAATAAAAGTGATGTGGGTTTAAGGAAAGAGAAAATAAATGTTTTTAGAGAGATGAAAGTTTTCTAGCACATGACAATGGTGATAGATATAATTTTGTTTTTTTTTTTTCTTTAAACAAAAATAACTTAAATTGGAAAATGGGTAAGATTGTAAGAAGGGGGGTGTAGGTAACTCTACCTATAGGAGGGTGTAGCCATTAACTATTATAGAACGGGAAGATTCCAAAATCATGAACAACACACATCTTGAGAAACCCTAATACGGCCCAACAATGTCTAATACCGCCTAGGATGACCAGAAACCTTAATCCGAACCCTAATCAATCAGTTAATTCTATCATATAAGTACTAATCTACACAGATAAGTCATGTTATTTATTGTCTTCACTTTCTCTCTCTACAAACCTTTTCTCTAAACACGATTAACTGACAATCGGAGGGGCTTTCTAAAAAAAACCCCGAGGCAGTTACCTTCCTTTGTTTTGCAAGACTCAGTTTGACTAGAAGAGCCGGCTTCCTCACAACATAGACCTCAAAATTCTGTTGTAGAAATAATTGACGCTGTCTGTAGGAACACAACAAACTCATGGTAACCACTCGTTTAAACCGATCTCTCTCAAAATGTTGGTGGGTGGATTTACACCCAAGCCTAGTCACGCCCACCCCCCAGCCGCGGAATAATTCGCAATCTAACTGCGAAGATCAAGGTGACAACATGGAGGTTGAACAACCCGTTGATTAAGGAGATCAACAACCCGTTACCAGACAAGATTTGGAAAAGCAAACTGAACAAATTCAACATAGCTCTCCAAGACACCTTTAAACAGTTGATGGAAGCTATGAAGCACAACCAGGTGGGGCCCTCTAACTGACCACCGCTAGATTAAAGACGCCAAACATCACAAAACAATCAGAGAGAACATCACCATGAAGTTTCCCGAAGAAGTGGAGGACAAAGCCGTAGAGCATAGCCCTTTGGCGCAACTAGGTCCGTCCATTGTCGATTTAGAAACCGTCATCAATCTCCTCATAATCTACATGTCATATCACATGTTTGCATAGAGCCCAGCCAACACTTTACTGCAAGCCTATGCCGGAGGGAAGGTGAATTAGCCAACGAGGTTAGAGATCCGGATGCTCGACAACTCATTGACGAGATGCACTGGAAATGGCGCAAGATGGACGCCTGCGAGCTCATTACAAGCGTCGGGTAATAAAGAAAAGCCAAGCCCGTGGGTAAAAACGACGATGATGGGGCATGAAGTTTTAGGCGGATGTTATACTTCATATCAATAATTTAGCTTGACTATATCAATAACCTAAAAAAATTTCTTACTATTCTAAGCTAATCCGTAATTAAACTATTACAAATTATGCAAAAAACTCATACAATCATAACTAAGAATCCAATACATGCACATTTAACTAAAATAAGATTTAGCTGCCTCACCTTCATTGATATAAAGGGTCGGGGGGAGGGGCTAGGGGACATGAAGCAAATGAAAGGAATGGTTTCCTTCGAACAAAGTGCATTATTCCGATAGAGGGTTCAAAAGATAATTATTCAGTGAGGTCAAGTGATCGGAATGCCTAGCTGGGGGCCGCTTCCGATCAGTAATATTAATACATAATTAATATTAAAACTTAATCTTGACTGAACCCTTCGGGTCACACCCAATCGGGTAACCGAACCGAAACAAACTAATTAATTCGAAGGATTAAATGAGTCAATAGATTATTATAAACTAAGACGTCGGATTCCGAGCTTAGAGCGTCAAAACCGAGCGTTGTAAGTCGAATCGAATTTAGGAATCGATAAGACGAAAAAATCAAGCAAACAACAAGTCACGAATATAGACCTAGCCTCGAAATGCCCCGAGCAATCCGAGGGCTAAGGGTAATATAGCTAGCCAAGGCAGTCACACCATGTCGAGCTTGCTAGCAGCACATGCATGCTAGCATCACAAGCTAGTAGTGCTGGCTAGCTGGCTAGTGCGGCATAGCCAGCATTGCTGGCGCGCTAGGAGTGCTAGCATACTAGTACCTCGCGTCCTACAGCTTGCTGGGCCATACTAGCGCATCGCAGCACCCAACAGCAGCCCGCATGCGTGCGTGGCTTTTGAGCTGGGCTGCGCGCAAGCACAGGGCCTTGCTGGCAAGCCCAGCCGAGCACCAGGCCGCCAGCATGGCGCGCCTTGGTGCCCAAGGCTGGGAGCCATGTGGCATGCTGCGATAGGTTACATGTGGGAGCCGGTTTATGTTGTTTGCCTTGGGGATCAAGGAGACCATGTGGTCCTCCTTGTGGTCCTCACCTAACCACTCCCATGTGTGTGCCAAGTGTTGTGTTGATTATTTGTCTTGCTATTTAATTTAATTTAGAATTAAAGTAATTGCTTACTTTTCTCACTCTATCATTTCTCCCACATGGGAAGATGATTGAAGTTTTTGGGAGCCTTTACTTATAAATACCAACTTTAGGAGTGGGGATTATTTACTTGAGTTAAGCTCAATAAGGCACTCCCAAATAGGAGAGAAAACCTTTAAGTTCGTAATACTCTAGTATTATTTTAGTCTAGTCCTTGCTAAGCTTCGGGGTAGGGGCCGTTCGGATCGGGTCTCAAGGGTGTGAATCGTTAGAGGCTTGCGTATTTGCGGGGCTCTATGCTTCAAGTTTGAGCTCCAAGAAAGAGAGAAGCACGCATAAAGGTTATGATCGTCTTTTCCTCTTTTTCTCTCTTGGTTAATTAATTATATGGTTGTTGTTAATTAATATGCATGTTAGTTACTTTAATTTGTGAGCAGATTTTTGGAAAGTTTTTTCCGCGTGATGTCGGACATCACGAAACCCAACAGCAAATGCGACCAATAATTTTCAAAGTCTTTTAGAAGATGATATAGGGGCAAAATAAAGGATTAGGAAAGAAAGAAAGAAAGAAAGAAAGAAAGAAAGGAAGAGGGTGAAAGAAAAAGTATGAGCTAATTAATATATTCAAATCAATTGTTAAAAAGAGGGAGTACGGAGACAAAGCCACATGGGAGATAAAGGGAAATAAAGAAAATAAGGTTTAGGGCAATAACGGAAGGAAAAGGTGATTCAAGAGATCATTCTTAGTATTTTATTGTGAAAGAGATGAATTAGAGGCTATGGAGGAGGAAGATGGAGAGAAATTAAGAATGTTAAAGAAGAAATAAAAACGTGAAGGGCTTTGAGGAAAGTGAAAGAGATTAATAACTTATTAAATGACCATCTTTAGTACATATGTAATCAAAGATTAGTAAATAGTAATTTTTGAAAAGATTCTAAATTTTGTAAAATCACATAATCATATAAGTTAAGTATTAAAATGTAAAGGAAGATGAAAAAAGGTTAGGAGGGAGATTTAAAAGAAGGGGTGCATCAACTGATTAACTTCCTAAATTTTGTTAAATCATTAGATAAGGAAGGAGGTATAGAAATAAAGGTTTCTTTCATGAAAAATAATTTTTCAAACTAATAAGCAATCAAGTATATATTTATGAAATATGCAAAGCGAGAAAGAATGAAAGGGAATGAAGCAAAGGTAGTAAAAAAAAAACTATTAAATTTGCGAAACTATGGAAGGAAAATGAGTAGTTGTTGGACACATTACCACGTATTACATGTTCATGCGTACACATTAGTACCCTTAGAAATACATATTTAATTGACCAACCAAACTAAAATTCAACTTACTCTACTATACACCTCTAAAAGCTCTTTCCTAAAACGATACCAAAAACAACCTATTTTGGTTAATTAGAAAACATCGTTGAAGATAATATCAAGCAAACATAACTTATAATTATAATAAATTTATTAATTAAATGGTAATAAACACATAGAAAGAATGAGGAATTATTATAAACCGAAGACGCTTGATCGTTGTAGACACCTGATTGTGTCTCTCCAAAAACCAAACCCAGTGATGAGTACTTTTCACGTCATTTATTATCAAACAAGGTGTAAATGTTGAAGAGTCTCGTGAATTCCCCTGTTTTCTAAAATGTTTTAATAAAAATAATTTATTTTGTATTTCGAAAATAATTCATTTCATGTCCTATTTATGAGAAATGTCCAAGCCAGTTTATTTTCGTACATAATCTGGGTTCAATAATTGTGTAGTTGGATAGGGATTGAAAATACCTTTCCAACGATATATTATAAGCCCAATTTCGAGGTATAACGAGGAAGTTATGGCCAAAATACTAAATTGGGCCTAAAACGAGTTTTATGTGCGACCTAATGATCATGTGGATGGTCCATTAATCTTAATTATATTCCTAAATCAATTAGAATTAATTAAAAGCTTTTATGATTTTCTAAAAGATCTTAATTATCCTTTTTGAAAAGATAAGATTAAAGAATTTGAAATTGAATAAAACTCCTCTTTTTGAAAGCCCTAATTCTATTCGAATTGAATGACGTTCAAAGACAGTCAGATATTATTTTCGTTCCTCATAATTTTTATCCAAATTTGAAATTATTGGATAGATCTTGAAATTATATTTCCAATGGTATATTGTAATCTTAATTCCGAGCTATAACGAAAAAGATATAAAAGAAATACGAAACTCTATCCAAAACTGACACTGTCTCACTATTTCGTCCATACCTTTTATTCTACAAAATATTTTAATCTGATTCTAATTGGGTTAGAAAGTAGACTTCAAGATATTTTCAGTGACATATTATTTATCTTATTCCAATTCATGGATCAAAAGTTATGATAAAAACAAAAACCATAAAAACTGTTGTCCATCGAAGGAGTTTTACACCTATTCGAATTCGGATTCTTTTCTATTCCTTTGACCCTCTCTTTTTTCCTTATAAATAGAGGTCATATCACCCCTTTTTCAATCATCAAAAAAACCAACAATCATCAACAATCATCATCTCTTCTCTCTCTAAGCTAAAGCTTATTCTTTCTTTCTCTTTCTTGATTTTCTAAACCTTTTCAAAATACACCATACGTCTTTCACAAGTCTAGAATACACCTAGCCAAGCTCGAAGTTGTCTTAGACCTCGATGTGAAAGGTTGATAATTTTGAGGGTTTGGTCCAAATCTAATTTTATATTACTTTTATTGCTTGATTTAATATTTTTATTGAAGTTATTAACGTGTGTATTGTTTTGATAGAAAGAGGTACGAGGCTTCAAAGTGAGTAATTTCATTGCTCTATCATGCTTAGAATATTATATTAATTCCTAGTATCATGTTAGGATGCCTTTTATTGCTTTCTAGTATCATGTTAGGGATAAAACTTTGATCTTTATTGTTTAGTGACATGCTAGGATTTGTTATTAATCATGTTAGTATCATGCCTAGGATCTTGCTAATATTAATATTGTGCTTTGATGAGATTATTATGATGATGATTGTTGTATCAATAATATTAGGTTGCTTGATATTGTTGTTATTGCTTGATCACGCCCTCTCTTGCAGGTTTAAAGGGAATTTGTGCTTGAAATCATGCTTAATAAGATAATTAATAATTTTATTTAGGCTAATATGATTTTAATTAAAGTGATCCCCAGTAATAGATTTGTTTGTGCGTTAATAATCAACCAACATAGATTAAACAGGTTTAGCATTAATAAATTGCTTGTATGTTAATTGGAAAGAGCACATGAATATGAGAATAACAAAGTAGAGGCCTATTTAGGGAAGGTTCAATCTCTTTTAGGTTGGATTTGTAACATCATTCCCGAATATCCATTCATGGTTCAAGACCACTATGAAGTTAGCGATCTCTGTGATCGTGAATGGTTTACAAGTTCCTAAAACTTGTTGGCGATTCTTTTGCTCTAGCTTTCTCCCTTTGGATGCCACCATGCTTAAGTGTATGATCACAGTGGGGCTTTAGTGTGGGATGCTTGAAATATTCCCTACAATCGTTAAAAAAGAATTTTGAGACTAAGTGATCAATGTATTTCGCCAAATAAGGGGTCCCCGTGCAGCAGTTATTCTAAATGAAATTTATGTCAAATCAATGCAAATAATTCTCAACTAGGACAAATTTTATATAAATAGATAGTGTACTATCATTGATGGTAAAATTTCCATAGAAAGATCAAAAGTTACCCCATTATGACAAACTTTCATATGTAGCTGGTGTAAACACCCAAAAATATCTCCCCGACCAAAACCCGATAACGAAACAACCTTCATTGTCTAGTTTGGTCCAATTCGCGTGATGGAATTACTTGAAAAAACCTTTTGCTCTAGCCCATTATTATTTTCTCTAAGCCACTTTAGCCATTTCATTAGCCCAAACCTCTTTTTAGCCTAAAATCCATAATAATTAGCCAAATTCATCTTTTCACAACTGCAACCCAAAACCAAATAAACTAGTTTTCGTGCCCCATAATTTTTATCTAAATCTAAGATGGTAGGATAGCCCTTGAATAGGCTTTCCAATGATATATCATAATCCCAATTCCGAGTTATAACGAATTAAATATGATCGAAATACTAAACTCTATCAAAAACATTGATACCGTCCCACTATTTCAACAATATCTTTTATTCCACAAAATATATCAATCTCACTCCAATTAAATTGGAAAGTGAACTTTCAGAGTTTTCCAACAATATATTATTTATCTTATTCCAAGTTCTAGATCAAAATTTATGATAAAAACAATAATTGCAAAAGTGTTGACCCGCACGACACATTTTCTAAATTCTATCTTCTTTTCTAAATTCTATCTTCACTCGATTTTAAGCGAATAAATTCCTCCCTATTTTTTGTTTTTAAGGAGGTGTTTTTAAGATCTTGATAACTATATTTCTTCCCATAAATCCTAAAGGCTTAGACGTAAGGTTTGGCGTATAATTTCTATTGTTCTTAGCTATATTTCTAATCCTGTTCAAATAATTCAAAGACTAAAACAAGATCCGAAGGTTCTACCTTTTTTACTAAGGCGTGAAGGTACAATCCCGAGGGTACGTAAAATCAAATTTTCTGATTCTTTAATTTAATTCTTTCAATTCAATTTATATTTTTATTGAAGTTACTAACTATTTATTCATGATGTAGCAATTTAAAGGAGCGCGCGTAATATGAGTAATTAATTAATTTGATCACTTATTTATTTTATATAGCTAGTATCATGTTTAGGTTTGTTATTATGATAATGATGATTTGACTAATGATATTATAGTTAAATTTCTTCCAATATTATGTTTATAAAATTGATATTGTTGATCACCATATTGGATGTTAAAAGGGAATATTGTATTGAATATAACGACTAATAAAATAATTTGGCCGACCGTTTTAGGTTCTTTTTTTATCTTGTTGTTTAATCAAGTGGTCACAATGTGTGCATTAATATTCAACGAAATTAGCCTAATCTAGTTTGGAGAAAATTGAATCTTTATTTGTATGCCTTTGAGATCGCAGGAAAATCGAGTAGAGGCCAATATGGGAAAATGTGACTCCATGACTCACTTCGTACCATCATCCCCAATCCTCCTTTCGTGGTTCCGAACCATATAGAGTTAGTAATATGATCTCAAGGATTATGAATGACGTGTAACCTTCATGGGTCAATCGTTGTTGTCTTTCGTTGTCCCTAATTCAATTCGTGGTTGCCTTAAATGATCCGTGAACGGTTTACAAGTTCCTTGAAAACTTGTTGGCGACTCCCTACATTTTTTGTCCCTTATCGTATAATGTCAATTCTTACTTCCTATGATTGTCAAGTATATTCACGCATGTTTAAGTAGGTGCGCTTCAATAGACGTCTGCAGCTAGCCACACCGTGTGGCCAGCCACATTTATTTATTTATTTTGTTTTCCCACATCTCACTCCTCAATGTATTCTCTCTCCTATCTTCCATGAGGATGATTGTTACAACATACAAACAAATTCATGCAAAAAATTCACACAAAAAGTAAGTAATTTGAAAATCCCCAAATCAATTTTTGGGGTTTTTACGTGAAATTTTCGGCAAAAATTTCAAGCAATTCCGCACCTCAAAGCCCCAATATCGATTTAAATTGTTGGGTATCTGGGTTTGTTTGGTGGGTTTCCGGGTTGGTTTGGTGGGGTTGGAGTTGGGGTAATGGCCTTCCTCCTTAGAGCACCCACAATGGAGTCAGTCACACCCTACTCACTACTCTTTCTCTCCTCTTGTGAGCAAGCTCACCATTGTTGTAGGTGACTCGTGAGTAGCATTTTAGCTGAGGCTCCTCCCACTTCCGAGTAGGTTACCTCCTTGATCCAAGAACCACAGAGTTGGTCGTTTGATGTATTTTGCCTTATCCCAAAGCTCAAACGACGTCGGTTCTTGCCGAAATAATATACTCCCTCTGTCCCTAAGTTACATTCCTGGTTTCTATTTTGGGAATTCCGAAATTACATTCTTCCTTTCCATTTTTAGTAAGTTTTTTTTTTTCCAAATATCCCAAATCAACTCTCTTTTTCTGTTGTATATTTAATGTTTTCTCACTCTTACTATCCTAATCTCACTCTTATTTTCTCTCTCCATCGTTTTTCTCAAGTTTGTACTTCCATAACTAACCTAATGAATATGATTGGTTCTTAATTTCCAATTAGAAGCATGTTATTGGTCCTTTTTTTTGTAAAGGATTGATGACATGGCATCATTAATCATTAATCTATCTTTGTTTTATTCAAAAACATCATTTAATGTTTTGTATTTTCCATTGAAATATTTCATTATTGTTATTTGTCTTATTCTTTCCTCCTTAATTCCCGTGTAATTTTACAAAACTATAGTGTATCAGATAAAAAGAATCCTAGCAAAAAATTGACATCTGGCAAAACTTATTCAAATGTACAAATGGGACACGTGGAAACAACAATACCATGCAATTTTGTTACCATTAAACACCATTCACCATATCAAAATTTAAGTATTTATATTTTACACTAGAAGCCTTTCAACGGTAATAAAAAAAAATTCTGCTTTGATTTTCAAAAAAAAAAAAAAAAAAAAAAACCGTTGCAATTGTCATAATTTTACCAATAAATAGAGTCTAATATTGACATACTTTTTCACACTTAAATTTTTTAGCCTCTCTCTATTAACTCACAACATTCAATTTTCATATTATCTAAACCTAATAAACAAAATATTAGTGTTACTTATGGGTCCTAGTAATCCTAATCAAGGAAATAATTTCTACTCTACAAATAATCCAAATTTCCAAAGAAATTCCAATTCTCCAAATTTTCAAGCCAATTATCATTTTGACCCAAATAATCTTTCTAGTCCAAATATTCAAAGAATGTTATATTGTAATAACATTCCTAATCGGCTAATAATACATCCAAACCAACAATTTCCTAACCAATTTCCACAACAATTTCCAAACCAATTTCAACCACAATTTGTACATCAAATCCCTCAAAATTATCCACTTGGTTTAATGTTTCCGATGTCTCAACACTTTGGTAATCAACTCAAAAATACTCCAGCAACTCCGGGGGGGGGGGGGGGGGAGATGGAAGTAGTAACAAAACTCCTCCCGAACTGAATGCTAATGATGACGACAATGACGATGAAGATGTTGACGTAGTAGATCCGCAAGAGTGTAACATCGGTTGGTCAACTAGTAAGTGGGGTGCACAAGAAGACGATGCACTTGTCTCCGCTTGGATTCATTGTACGGTTGATGACCCAGAAACGACAATTGATCAAACCCTAGGGGATATGTGGAAAGGTATATATGAGATGTATGAGCAAGCTAGGGTAGAAAAACCTTCTATCATCCAACGTAAAACTTTGAGGGCTATGAAAAGTTGTTGGGGCAGAATATACAAAGATGTGAACCAATGGGTTGGTTGCTACGTAGAGGCACAGCGTAAAAATGGTAGCGGTACCAACAAACAAAATTTCATAACAGATGCTCAAGAATTATATAGAGAAACATGTAACAGAGGAAGGCTTACTTTACTTAGTGTATGGGAAGTGCTTAGTACTTGTGATAAATGGAATCCAATAAATAAGAAAGTACCAGGCACCGTGGAAGTGGTAGCTCTAAAAGATCAGAACTAGCTACTCCAATAGATGAAGGAAGACATGGACGTCCCGATGGGTAAAAAAGGCAAAATGAAAAGGTAAATTTGTTGCTAGTTCTACTATTAATAGTTTAGATTCATTTACACAAGCCTTATCAGAAATTAATATGATGAAGAGCAATACAAAACTGTTGATGAGAAGCGAGCAGATGTAGCACAACAAATGTTAGATTATAAAAAAGAGCTAGATGTAATGAAGAGACAGAGAAAGGAGGAGAAGAAGAGGTTCAAATTATTTAATGTCTTACTTGCAAAGTCACACCTGACTAAAGACGATGAAAAACTTCTTGACAAACTAAAACAAAAATTTATCCACCTCCTAAGGTAGTTTGAACGTCTTTTTAAGTTAATTTAATCAGTAATTTGTGATTTATCTGAACTTATGTTGTTTAGTTTTTAATATTGTAATGTCGTGGTTATTCACTTTATGTTTTAATGGTTTTATAAGAATATTTAAGGATTATATAACTTAATGTTATTTAACTATATGCATATTGTTTCTTTTAGTCATGTTTTTCAAATTTGAAATCAAAACTGATAATGAGATAGTTACTTGATTTAACTTTGTACAAAGATATGAATTTAATAAGTCAATTGACAATTCTCCTGCTTCAATTGAGATGTCAGACATTGTTTTGTTATTGGATGAAAATCTTGGTACATTATCAAAAATATTATCTTTTTAAGTAGAGTGCTCATACATTGCTTTGTACTTGGACAAAAATTTGAATGCTTTACCCAAAATCTCATCGTCTAGAATTACGTGCAATAGTATGTAATTGTTATTGGACGGAAATCTGGATTACCTTATCAAAAATTTCATCTTGTACAGTTGTGAACCTATAAGCCTTGCCTTTAATGAACTTATATATATACACTGGTTACACTTTGTAGTTAGTACACACAAATAGAAATACCTTCTGTAAAAACAAAACCTACTTCTAAAACACTGCTTGTAAGTTTCCACTATTCACATATATCCAAAAATAAACTCTGATTCAAATTAATCTAGTTCATCGAGTTTAGGAGTTTTTGAATACATGGTGAATGATTATGTAGAGTGACATGAATCAATTACTCAGCAGCATAAAGAAGAGGAATTAATTGAGGAAGCAATCAACTCAACTGTTGTACCCCTTGTAACCTCTACTTTTCAAGTCTCATTCACTCCTGCTTCTATGAAAAAAAGGGAGTATGTACCAAGAGACCGTGAAGATGCCGACACACGATTATACAACAACTACTTTAGCCCCCAACCTCTTTACAATGATGCTATGTTCCGTCGAAGATTTCGTATGCGTAAACATGTCTTCCAACGCATTGTTAAAAAACTAAGCGAAAATGATGTATACTTTCAACAAAGGCCTGATGCTACTGGAAGACTCGATGCATCTACGTTACAAAAATGCACAGTAGCTATGAGGATGTTGGCTTAAGGTTCATCAGCAAATGCAGTTGATGAATACCTCAAAATTGCGGCTAGCACAGCAAAAGAGTGTCTTGGACACTTTGTTGAAGGGATTATCTCAAATTTTGGTCAAGAGTACTTGAGGAGAGCAACACCAACGGATGTCGAACGACTTCTTCGTGAAAGTAATGCCTGTGGATTTCCTGGTATGTTGGGGAGCATTGACTACATGCATTGGGAATGGAAAAATTGTCCGCGTGCATGGAAAGAAATGTACCAAGGAAGAAGTAAAACTGCAACCATAATTTTAGAAGCTGTTGCGTCACAAGACTTGTGGATATGGCATGCTTTTTTTGGCAAACCAGGCTCCCTTAATGATATAATGTACTCCAGCGGTCTCCAATGTTCGATGATATTGGTGAAGGTCAAGCCCCACAAGTTAGCTTCAACGTCAACGAAAATACATACAATATGAGATACTACCTTACAGATGGTATATATCCAAAATGGGCAGCATTTATCTCAGCAATCAAGCTTCCACAGACCACTAAATAAAGATTATTTACACAAAAGCAAGAAAGTTATCGAAAAGATGTTGAACGTGCCTTTGGAGTGTTACAAGCTCGATTCGCAATAATACGACAACTAGCTCTCGCACGGTCAATAGAAATATTATGGAAAATTATGATGGCTTGTATTATCATGCACAATATGATAGTTGAAGATGAGCGAGAAAACTATTTGAACTATGATGCATCTGAATTTATCTCTGACCTACCTCAAAATGTTAGTGAACCATCAAATCAAGGTAACAACGAACCATTCATAGTATATGGCATCGTTTTGGTAATGCATGAAGGTAATTAGTAGTTGGAGAAAGCTTTTCTTGTTTAATGATTTATCCGATGTTATGTTTTCCCATATTAGTTGTAACGTACTATTTTAGCAAGCCAATAATATTAATTGTAATAATGTTGTTTTAATTGTAATAATAATATATCATATTTAGTTATTTTAATAAGTTTAAAACCACAAATCTCAACTAGACTAATTTATTTCGCACTATTACAAAATTGGCCAGAGAGACCCGTCCAAATAGGCCAAAGAGACTACCTTAGAGGCGGTCTCTTTGGCAAAGAGGCTGCTTTATTAGAGGCGGTCTCTAGTATTAAAAAACTGAGGCCGCCTATCTAAGAAAGGCAGTCTCATTTTTTAGAAAACTGAGACCGCCTATGTGAGATAGGCAGTCTCATTTTCCAGAAAACTGAGACCGCCTATTTAAGAAACGCAGTCTCTTTTTCAGAAAAAATGAGACCGCTTATTAACCTAACGGGTCTCTTTGGCCTCATTTATAATAAAAAAAATTATTTAATTTATCAATATAACTTTTATTGTATTTAAATTTCAATTTTAATTTTTACATTTATGAAATAAAACGTACAAAATAATTATTTAAATTTCATATAACTCAAATTACAAACATATTACTAATATTAAATATCAATGAAAATCCAATACACAAAATATAATAATAAAGAAACTCTATAAAAGATAACTTCGATCTTCAAAGATCTTCAATTACAAATTTCTTCACTTGAAACTTGTAGATCTTTACCTACAACCTCAAAAACAAACACGCAAAATTATACACAAAATCATCATGTAATTAAACATCGAAAACTAAACATCAATCGGCAACTAATTCCAAACACAAAATTGGTAATTTTGAAAAGGTGTGAAAACACTAGTTTGATCCAAAAGCTTGTCCTGTAATCCAAACATCAACCATAAACAATCAGAAAACACCCCCAAAACATCAAAAATTTATGGGTTAAAAAAAGAGGAAAATTACTAACAGGAACTTTCTGGGTTACGACACAAACTGAATCTTTCCCACGAACAACAATCGATGTAATTCCACCAGATTTAACTGCCTTAAACGCATATTCTGATATAAAAAAATTGAACCCCACAAAAATGTGAAAAGGGGATAAAAATAAAAATAGCGAAAAACCCTAGAAAATGATCGAAATATGAAAAAGTTGGATTGAGATGATAGATCTTGAGGATGAAATTGAGCGTACCAACTTGGAAGAGACGACCTTCAAGAGAGAAGATCGTAATGTGTCGATCGTAGCCTACTCCGTTGCCTCTACTCATGCTTGTTTGTTGTTCTGCTGAACCAAGTGTAAATTTAGGAGAGAGAAAAAAGGGAGAGAGTGAAATTGGGGAATGAGGAAAACAGATAAAACATTGGAAATATTGTGAATGTACTTTGATTTTACAGGGGTTAGAGATAGGACGAGAAGAAAGAAGGGATGAGAGAGGGAAAGGAGGAAGAAGGAAGGAGAGCGATGAGGGAGAGGAGGAGTAGAAAGGAGAGAGGAGGCATGGAATGGAGAGGTGTGAAGCAATTAGAGTTTCATTTTTTTTTTTGGTAAATAAGAGAGACCTGTTAAATGGCATAACAGGTCTCTCCTAATTATTTTTTTAATATTATTTTCTTTTGAAAAAAAGGAGAGACTAGTTTTCTTAAATAATGGGTCTCTAACTATTTTTATTAAAAAGAAAATAAATTTGAAAATACGCTAAAGACCCGTTTTCTTAGATAACAGGTCTTTCAAATATTTTTACCCTCAAAAAAGTGAAGTTTGAGACCTGTTATTAACAATAAACGGTCTCTTGGACCAAAGAGACCGGTTATGTAGATAACAGGTCTTTTATATTGGGTCTCTTTGGCTAATTTTGTAGTAGTGTCGGAGTAGTTAAAAGAGATAGTAATTAAAACATAAGATTATTAATTAATTGTATTATAAAATTAAGTTATGACTATTTTTTATAAAACAATAAATTTGTTATCATAAAAATAAAATAAAAATAATATTAATAGTAGGTGGGATATTGAAAAATATAGGAGAGAGAATGTTGGGATGACTCACTAATATGGGTGCTCTTTAAGAAGTAAGTGGAATATGATGTGGAGATGATGTGGAAAGAAAAAGGTAGGAGAGAGAAATAAGTGAGTAACTCACCAATATGGGTGCTCTTTAAGAACTCCTCGATGTTCTCTACAAGTTTCCATCTTCTCTCTCCTCTTTTTCCTCAATTTTTCGTCATCTTTACGACCTTAAATTCTCTCTATTCTACTGTATACAATTTGCATTGTCAATTTAATTTTTCATTTTTCTCCCTCAATTTAAAGTTAATTTGTAAATTCAACCGATTTAAGTTTTTTTTTTTTGGTTAATGATGTTTGAATTTTGGCTTCTACAACTTTCTCGACACTTTGTATAACAACGTACAGGGAATACTTGGTTAGTATAGGTTACTTGGTCGGAGATTACTCACGCGGTCAGGGGTTACTTGATCAGGAGGTTATTAGGTCGGTCAGGGGGTTACTAGGTCGTTTAGGGGTTTCTCGGTCAAAGTTTATTCAGTCAGTTGAGGATTACTTGATTAGGGGTTACTTGTGGCTGGCCACACAGCCACACACAAAAGTTGATGCCCCAGTATAAATGAAAATGACCTATTTTTATTCATAAAGTTGCTCTGGAAAGAATAAATTAAAAGTGTGGAAGTAATGATATTATCCAAAAACTTACTAAAAATATTGAATAGGTCTTTTTTTTTTTTTTTTTTTTTTTTTTTGGGAAAGAACATTAAATATTGGTTAGTTGAAACATACTAATGGGTTTATTTTGTGAAAAATCATATAATTAACAGCATAATTACAGCAGTAGAAATAGGCAAATAGCCCTATAAAATACTTTATTTCTTCAATATTTGTTTGGAAGGAAAAAGATACAACAATTTTTAGGAACTAATTAGTGCAAGGAATTGGTGTTATTTAGCGTGTAAAGCAGCTTAAGCAAAGCAATGACTTACACAATGGCCATTATGTATAGAAAATCGAAAAATCCTAACAGCTTGAGTAGAAAGCTGCTGATTTAAAGCAAATGACTTAATATAGAAAGGGTGGTTAACGCTTGAAGCTTGGTACTCTATGGTTTCCAAAGAATGGTGGTTTCTGCAATCATGGAAGTAACGACGTAAGGGTCCATGTTAGAAGCCGGCCTCCTGTCCTCGAAATATCCTTTTCCCTCCTTTTCAGTGTCTCGTCCAACACGAACTGATGCACCTCGGTTGGCTACTCCCTGCAGGTAATTTAAGAATTCAATTTTGCTGAGAAGTCTACTCTCATTTAATGTGACAATAACATTAACAGGGCTGGCAATTGATCAAATACAAAAACAGGATGAAAAGAAAAGGTAAATACTAACAATACTGCAGAAACTGTAATTACAACTAATACAAGGAATACTATAATGCAGTATAAATAAGGATAACACTCTGGGATTGACACACTTAGTGTAAAAGAATTTACACTTACCCACAGGAAGGTTGAAATGCTTGCTGTTTCGTGTTTACCAGTGAGACGACGTTCATTTCCTTCACCATAAGCAGCAATGTGTTCCTTGTGCCTTAATCCAAGCTTTTCAATAGCTTGTTTAATGATTTCATAGCCACCATCTTCCCTCATGGACTTTGTGCTACAATCATCAAAATTGCCCTTTAGCGATACTTACTTAACATTGCGAACACATTACTCCGTATATACAAATAGTACATGAACTGATTAATGCAAAAATCAAGCACCTGTAGTTTGTGTGAGCACCAGCACCGTTCCAATCACCTGGAATTGGCTTTGGATCAAAAGAAAGAGCCACTCCAGCAATCTCAGTAATCCTCTGTCAACATACAACCAATGGACATTTCATATTGACATTCAAAATTATGTTCTATACTAAAGGAAATGCAAATTCACTTAGATGAATACATATGTTGTTAAAATACCTCCAAAATGTAACGAGCTACCCACAACTCATCTCCAGCAGAGATTCCAACTGATGGACCGACTTGGAATTCCCACTGCAGAAAGATAAAGATAGAGAGTTTTAAACACAGGAACAATCACAAAGTCAAGTTTCACAGGTCGTGCAGTTATCGAAAGCATTATTCACTTTACCTGTCCTGGCATCACTTCTCCATTGATTCCACTGATGTTAATTCCTGCATAAAGGCAAGCCTTGTAGTGTGAATCAACAATGTCCCTTCCAAAAGCTTTATCAGCACCAATACCACAGTAGTAGGGGCCCTGTATACAATACACCCAAGTAGTCACATTATTACCAGCCCTTCATTAGCTAATTATAGTTTTAGTGACGTCGAAACCAGAAGCCACAACAAGAAGCAAATTGCATTGCAATTCTAGACAAGAAATAAATTTCATCCATAGATTGCCTAAACCTGTTTTTCTTCTTCTTACAAAAAATAAAAAAAGCTATTCTTGTCTATACTTCATTTTGGCTGTGTCCTGCTCATATTTCTTTGCAGAAAGCACAACCAAATAATTAAGCAAGTCAAATCACCTGTGGACCAGGAAAACCTCCGACAGGCCAGCCAATGGGCCAATTAACGTCCTTTTGCAGCAAGGTGTACTCCTGCTCGATACCATACCTGTGCATTTCACAAGAATACAAGATTATAACTTCATGAAGAATATCAAAACAAGAATTAGCAAAGCACCATTGCAAATAATTTTACCAAGGCACTTCAGCAGCTACACCTGGATGGCTGAATATCTTTGCAGCATCGTGTCTCTTGTTGGTGGGGATTGGTTCTCCTTGAGGGGTATATGCGTCGCACATGACCTGTTGCCAGAACCAGAATGTAAATTGTTGTACATACCATATATAGCTTAATTACAAACAAATTTATACTAGTAAAGAAAGTAAAAAATGTTTAACATGATAGAAAAAAAAGGAAAAACTTACAAGAATATTGTTGCCCCTCCTGAATGGATCTTTGAAGATAGCTTGTGGGCTAATTCAAAAACAGAACAAAGTTAAAAATGAATAATCAACTGAGACCAATGTAAACCTGATTATCAGGTGGGCTATAATTAAATAAATCCATTATTAAAACAGCTACCTCACAGATAAATTTACACGAAAAAAAAATTCCAAAAAAAAAAAAAAAACATTATTTCCAAATACTATTTCACTACAAGGAATCATCTTCCTGTACCTATCTTCTCCTAAAATGTTAGGATACGAAAGCGATATTTGAGCTCGAAAACATTCCTTTGAACCAAGACAACAAGCCAACAATAAACTCATGGACCACTAAAACTATAATAACATGATTGTTTGGGCAATATTTGAATTCGAGTAGGGCCAAAGTTCGCAACAGTAACCTATCAAGCATTGAATTGTGAATATGATTGACAATTACACATAGTTTAATGAACATTCAGACAGATTTGAGTTGTATTGCTGTCCTCTCTACTTAAATGGTGTACATAATTTTTGTGTCAATAGGTATGGATTACAGGTACTAGTGATGCATATGGTTGAGGGAAGTCAGGCTCCAGTTCAAAACTAACAGGAGCAAGAATCATTCATATCATATGCTGTACTTCGTATATAATTCATGTCATCATCTCAAAGCTCTCTCAATATAACAACCTAGTTATTTTTCTTTTTTAATTATTTAGTTTTTTGTACATACAAGATTTGTGATTCACTAAACAAACATTTTTCTAGTTTAATATATTGAATGCACAACCAGCTTTTGTTTGTACGAACAATTAGCTTTGACTAGCTTTTGTTTGTAGTTTATAGAATATAGATTAGAAAAAAATAGTCACGTGATATCCGGTTAGATTTGTAACTATTTATAACATTTAGTTATCAGCCGGTTAGGCATAAACACGGCTACATATATGCATTACCAAACGTGATAAAATAAACATGTCAACTAATATGGAATTGGCGAAACATGAATTAGGAATTACATGAAAGAAAGGGAAGTGAAGTACGGAGTAAAACACAAAAGAACATACTAGAGAATGACTTCACTGTCTTCACCAGGAGCTTGACCAGTGCTAGATCCATCATAATTCCATTTTGGCAACTCTTTTGGATCAGAAACTGGTCCATTGAGTGTCTATACAAAACCATGTATAAAAACAAAATTAGAATATTTTTGCCAACTTTCCAAAATAAACATTTTTTCTAAAAAAAATGTTGGGTTGTATGATTAATGTCCAAAATAGAACAAGGTAATCCTTACTCTTGCTTTACTTCTCATGTCCATACCAGATCCACCAATCCTGAAATAAATTAACAGCACATGATTTCAGAGTATTCCAAAGTACTAATTTTGACCTGCCTAAAACCCCACTAATTATTTACATATTTGTTCCCAATACTAACAGTTTGGTGAAAAATAATGTACACAATAAAGGGTATAATATAAACTAGTATAAAATACTTCTTTGAATTATTGGCACTTTTGATTGTTCAACAAAAAAAAAAAAAAAAAAAAAAAAAAAAAAAAAGAAGCAAGAACAGAACAAATAAGGCCAAACAAATATATCAGTGTAAATAATTTTATGATTTTTTTTTTTTTTTCCTTTTATGAAGGGTAAAAATCAGCAAGAACATAGGAACAAAAAACAAAAATAAGTATAGAAAGAAAAAGCTTGATATCGTGAAAAACATGATGTGCAAAAACAGTGGAGGAAACTGACCATATGTACTCAGCAATGACCTTATCAGTGGAGTCTGAGAGATTAATGTTAACAAGATCGGAAAGAAGCGACATATTTTTTTTGGGATTTGGATGAAACAATTTGGTTGATTGATTGGAAAATAATAAAGAGATCTTTCTCTTTTTATGAGACTTTCAGAATATGATTTTCAGAGACGTGGAGAAGTTCTAATTTTATAGAGAAAAATTATGATTATTTATTGAATAGAATAGTGGGAGGAAGTCGTTAATACGGCCAAGAGCTGTCAAATCGGGGTGTGGGTTTGGCTTTGAGCCGAACCGAAACGATTATGGATGGGATGGATCATTCCTTGGTTTTGTTTAATTAGAATCAGAGGTGTCAATTCGATGGTCAATGTCGGGTTCGATAGTCGACTTTAACGGCCTGTTCTGATTGATTAAGTGAGTTGAATTGAAAATAATGTGAAGAGAATAGGCTCTAATTTCAATTCTAAGTCATGTTAAATTATAATGTTTATGTGAATTGAAATCTGAATCGGATTTTTTTTCAAGTTGATTTAGGATCGGGCCAGTCGGGTCATGTTTTGATACCTCTAGTTGGAACGATTTGATTTTTACTGATTCGATCTCTTTAATAATATTGTCACAGTCATATAGAGTGTTATAGTATCAATGTTTATAATTTTAATACTATTTATTGATATAGTCATATGACCATAACTAGATGTGCCAAGTCGAGTACCTAGATAAGGTTCGATAAAACCAGGCTAGATTGCGCCTATTTCAAAGTTTAGGTATGCTATATTATCATGTCCATACAAGTTAAAATTATAATTGGATTTTTCTCGAGTCAAATTGATTAGAGTTGATTGGCTCAATTTTTAACACCTGCCTATGACTTTGTGTATTATTCAGTAATCATATAGCGCATATTGAATTTGACTAATTACTTTTCATGATATCAAATTTCATTAATATTTATAATACAATAATAGATACTAATGTTAAAAAACATATGTCTTAACTCGAATGAAAAATGTTAGTATGTCACTTAAAAAAGAAATGAGGTTTTCTTTGGTTGACGTAGCAAATAAATTCCCATGATAATTATTCTAGCTCATGGGAAATCAATTCCTCTATAATTTTTTCTAGGAATTAAACAAATGTATTTGGTTATCATGCTAGAATTTGTAAATCCAAGAAATTGTGAATGACCAAGGATAGGGTGGTAAATAAATTCTCATGTTTTAATTTGTGGGAAGTTGAACTTCCCATAAATTGTGACTTTCTCCATTTTTGTTTTTTAATGTCAACCAAACAACATGAGCAAAAGAAAATTCATAGAAAATTTGAATGTATGTGAAAATCAAAGGCAACCGAACAACACCTGAGTATCTAATAATAGAGAAAATTAGGGCAAAAATACAATACTCAATTGTAGACCTCATATAAGTTGTGACGTGTTTTACGGTTGCCCTAGAAGCGTATTTCGCCACCACCAGTACAAGTCTCTTAGTGACAAATGCTCAGCAAGGGTAACACAGCTACCTTCCAATTCCTTACCCCAATTGGAAGATTGGAATTACTTCAATAACGGCTCAGATCTCTCTATGGGAATTGAATTTGTGTTTAGGGTTTCACAACACTCTATATTTTTCATATATGATATAATGAATAGGCACAATGGGTATTTATAGGTTATAAACACGGGGTCAAAACCGCTGAAAATCAGTACCCATACTTTGGCCCGGCTCAAGCTTGCCCGCCCGGCCAAGCATGTGGGGTATGGTAGGAATTACATGGAGTACATTACTTTGACAATGACCTTACTCCTCACCGCCCTACCTCCTCGGGCGACATCGCCCTGTACGGCGAGAGAGGTAAAAAATCCACGCCAAACATAGTTCATCAAAACATCAATTTGTTTAATTTGTATTACTCCCAACACATGCAGAGTATGTGTAGATTGAAAAAAAAAATGTTGTACTAGTATATTTATCTATTGATCTTTACGAGGAAATACAAGTTTATGTTTATGGTAAACAAGTTTTGTTTATCAAGGAGATAAAAGTGTAATTTTTTTGCTGTGAAAATAAGTAAGGTTTATTCCAAAACCGCTACTTAAAAGATAGTGGTTAAAGGGCAAAACCACTACCTTAAGTAGAGGTTTTAGGATAAGCCGCTAATTCTAGAGTTTCGTTTATCATGGAGATTAAGTGGACAGCCTCGATTTTTAACTTGTACATTTTTATTAGATCAATTTTATTACCTTGAGTATTGCACACATTTTACTTTGAGTATCAAAATTTTGGATCAATCTTTAATTAAGCGAAGTATGTTTTTGATGTTAATGTTAGCTTGTTGTTAGGTGACGCAACTTGGCAGGCGGGGGAAGAGAAAGTGTGATTGCTGACCCAGTGACCCAAGAGATTGAGACTTTTTCACAATGAATGATACGAGAAATAAAATAAAGTAGCAAAAAAGGCCAAAAACCAAATATTTAAAAGAAGAAATTACGAGCAAGCGTTTGCTACAATAATTGTACTTAACATTTAATGAATAGTACTCCAATATAATCTATAAAATTCAGTGGATTCTCGATTCCATAAATATAATAGACAAAGCATAAATTTGATGGAATCTTTTCAGGTCTGTATTGGAATAGCAGTCATTCAACTTTTTAGGGGAAGATATGAGATGAGATAGGTTATTGAGAAGGTGATGTCCTTTTCTACGGTGAGCTATCTTTTCATATGAATTTCATTTCGCCAAGGAATCTACAACGGTTGGGACTTATGGGTCGGATAGGGATGCTATTTGGTTCCGGTCTTTATCCAACCTAAGATTTCCGTTTCTTTTTAGTTGCAATAAAAGACATTATTTGTAAAAAAATAAAACATTCTTTTAATACAACTAAAAAGAAATAGAGATAGTATAATTTTATTAAATTTGTCAAAAATCCATTCAATCGATCTAATTTGGATAGCACTCAACTAAATTTTATTCAAATTTTAATTTTTATGGGCACACCAATTTACCATTGGTTCAACTTGAAATGAATTCAATCTAACCTGACTTAGATTTCCAAATTGACATTTCTAATTTTATCAAAAGAAATACGCTATTTGTTTCATAATACATAACACAGTCAAACATTGCACACATGCCAAAGTTTGACTTTATTTTTATATAATTAAATATTAATGAAAATTATATTATGAAACTTTATATTAAAACCTATCTAACAACATATTTTATGATAAAATATATTTTTATTATCTTAGCAAAAATTTATGGTCAAACCTAATGCATGAATAGTGAAAAAAAGTCCAACGTCTCATGTATTATGGGGTGGAGGGAATATTCTACTAATCATAAAGCTGGGGAGGTTCAATTTCGACTAGTGATATTTTGAGGATAGAAATTCCCTTATCCTTCCCACAACTATGTTTTTATTCCAATGTATAAATCACAAAAAACGAGCAAAATAGTTTATATGAACAGCGCAAAATATCAAATGTTACAATCATTAAAAAGAATGGAGACAATATAATTTAGACAATCTACAGATCTAATAATACATTTTAGACTATTTATGAGTTTAATAATATGTTTTGTAAACCGTGCAACTATGCAAGACTAGTTTATCATATCTTTTGAACCCAAACTTAGTTGGAATAAGACATATAAGACATATTACATATATATATATATATATATGTATATATATATATATATACACATATTACATATATATATATGTATATATATATATATTATAACTAGATTAGGTTCCGTGCCATGCACGGTAATTTTCACTGTTTAATTAGTTTAATATTATATTTATTTATAATAATTATCAAATTGCAAAATAAGATAAAAATTCGTTATTACAAAAATAAACAATAAATATCATACTACCAAATATAGTGTGAGTATTACATGCACGACTAATATAATAATTATGGATTACGTCACAAAGTTATATGTAGGAAAATATTACTCCATATTGATAAATAAACAAATAATATTTTGTTGTTATAAATGGAATATAATTACCAAATAGTAAGGATAATATTGCATGCATAGTATAAAATATTCTCTAAGAAGAAGCGTTGGCAAAAAAAAAAAAAAAAAAAAAAAAAAGGCGTGGAATCTACAACCCTTATAAAAGCCCCAAGTTCATTTACTACAGCACAAAATGAGCTCCCAAATTTATTGTTCCTTAGGAACAGGGAAATACCACATTTGCCCTCAGCCCCCTTAGCTGAATTGCCTATTTCACTTGGGTTAGTATTGTCTTTTTGTATGAAGACTCTTCTGCCCCTTTCCCTTTCTTTTTCCTTCCTTTCCTTGATTTTACTGTCTTCCATTCATTTTCTTCACCTTTGAGTTGCTTTTACGTGTGCACTCTGAATCCTCCATTGAAGCTTCTTCTTAGCTCTCTCTCCTCGCTCCTTTGAAGCAGCTTTTGTGATGAATTTGATTTGTTTAAAATAATTAAATTCATGTGGGATTTTTGAGAATTGGGGTAGTCGATTTTTCACTCGACTTGGCAGCAACTTTAGGGTTTAGTTTTGCCGCAATTGGTAGTTGCTTTTCTCTTTTCTTTTTGTTGAAATTCTCCCCCAAATTGTTTGAGAATCACTCGAACATAAACATTTCAATGCTTATGATGCTTTTCTCTTTTCTTTTTGTTGAAATTCTCCCCCGATTTGCCAAATTAAAACAAACACTTTGTTGAAAATCACTCATACATAAGGATTTACGATGCTGATTTTGTTGAATTGCTTGTTTATTGATTGTTATTGAATTTTTTTATTGTAGCTTTTTCTCGTTTTTAGAATTAGATTTTTGTTAATTTAAATTTTCACAGTTGATTTAGGTTGTATTATGGAGAGATTATGTAGGACAAATAATTAAATTGAAAGAAATTGAGTTTCTTATTCTTGTGATTAGTGTGTATGATGGAATTTTGTTGTAAAATCAATTGTGGGTATTTACTAAACATGAACACAATATGAGTAATTAAGAGTTAGCTTGTTATTTGAGTTAGAAATTGGTGGGATTTTGTTGTAGAATGTGTACATGGAAGATTCGGCAAAATAAGCTGGATAGATTTCAAGTGGAATGTTAAAGTTTGATTAATTTTTAATGAGATTTGCAGCTTTTAATTGGGTTTTTATAGATGTGAGTTTTGGGAAGTAATATGTTTAATTTCAAATTGCCTTTGTGTAGTCTATGGCAAGACTTTTTTTAGGTTCTCTGTAATTGCCTTTGTGTAGTATTATTGCTCTGTTATAAATACTAATAAAAAATTTGTCTTTTAGTTTCAGTATCGGGTGGTGGGATGACATTTGAGAATGTGTACTCTGCTTGATATTTTTTTAAAGTTTGTTCTTTCCTTTGCTTTTTCTTCTTCTGTTTTTTTCCTAAGTTTATGTCTTTATTTCATTTCCTTTCTCATTTGATTATATAACTAAATTTGTTGATTTATACTTCTTTAATATAACTAAAGTGCATTAGTATGATTAACCTTCTATTGCAACTGTTTCATTACAAACAAAGTCTTAATATTCAAATAAACAACATAAGTATCCCTTAAAATATGAGAAGACATATCACTCTTATGCTCCCATAGTAATTACATTTTTTTAAAAAAAAGAACTTAGATAAAAAAAAAACACCTTAAAAGGTAATTTGCAACTTCACATAGTAGAAATCTAAACTTGAAGCTAGTTATTGATTTTCTATTGTCTCTAAAGAAAATATTTATGGTTAATTTTGCTGACAAAGTATCGGTTAACCAATCGGTAATGTATGTTTTTAATTTATTGCCAATTTGAGATAGAATTATAACCAACTTGAACGGCTATGATAGGCCTAAATCCTTTCATGTGTTACGTTGTAAAGTTTCATACTTTCATGTGACAATTATACATTCGAAAAGTGAAGATGTCTATGATGGAATGATATTTTAAAATGAAAATATAAGAGGAAAATTGAGAGAGATAGGGAGGGTGGAGTTAGTAGGACTGGGCTGGAATAAAATCATGTTCAGATCTTGGTACCTGAAAACACAAGCAACAAATTGACTGAGAGACTTGATATGTCTAATGACATTTTATGATGATTTTGAGATCTTGTTTTGTAAATTGTCTTTGGATTAATTAGTTTGTGTGGTTATACTACTTTACAAAGTATTAGTTCTCTGTTTGTTGTTTCTTAGTATTTTTTTGCATTTGCTTATTTATGCTGGTTATAAGATATATGGCTTGTGTTACTTTACAAATTACGCTAATCAACGGAGCTATAAGATAGTGGTAAGCTTGGCATGGTTGGCGGTGGGTTTTATTAGGGTAATTTGTGTGTCTGGTCGTGTAGACAACTAAAAATGTCTCCCCAAAACCAAACCCGATGATGAACAACGTTTCACTGCCATTATTGGTCGGGTTAAGTATTTAATCGTTGGAGTGCTTAAATCCATGTTTCCATTCAATATATTTCATAAACCAACTCAATTCCTAGCTCATTTCCCTAAACCATAACTTGTTTTCCTCTTTTCGTGTCCACATCACAAAATCGAGAGAAATTTATTTTGTGGCCCTACAATTTTGATCTAATTGTTATTTAATTGGATAGGACTTGAAATAAGCTTTCCAAAAATATATCATAAGCCCAATTCCGATTTAAAATGAAGAAGATATGAGCAAAATACTAAACTTGGCCCAAAATCGACACCCTTTAACTAAAACGGACATATCTTAAAATCTACGAATGATTTTGACCTGATTCTAATTGGGTTGGAAAGTATACTTGATAAGCTTTCCAATGATAAATTATATGCCTTATTCCAAGTTACGGATCAAAAGTTATCATGGTTTAAAAAACGCGTAAAAAACTGGAATGACTGCGCACAGTGTAAAAACGCCGTGTCACGGCAAAATCTGACGTGGCACGGTGCCAGTGCCGTGACACGGAAATTTTCAACGTGTCACAGTGCTTTTTCCGTGTTTTTTCCGCGTTTTCTCACGCTAATGAATCTGGACGTAAAAACGGAAATAAATTCCACCGTGTCACGGAAACAGATTCCGCGCCACGAGAAATCTTGCCGCGTCACGGTATATTTTACCGTGTCACGGGAAATTTCCCGTGTTTTCCTCGTGTGTCAAACTTCACGCGTTTTATCCTCTGTAGGTCAAATCTTTCCCGCGTCACACCAAAGTACCCCGCGTCACACTAAAGTATACCGTGTCTCGGCATATTTTGCCGTGTCGCGGCATACTGCTGATGTGTCACGACAACCTTTTTTAGGGTTTTTATCTTTTTAGGGTTTTGTGTGTTCCCTCAACTCATTTTTTTCTATAAATACCCCCTCCTTTCTACAGTTTGGGGGCACCAAATCATTCTCTCTTCCTCTCTTCTACACCAAAAAAATCATTCTCTTCTCTCTCTCATATTCTAAGCCTCAAACCTATATTTCTAATTACATCATTCCTTCCTTAAGCATTCCAAGGAGTCCACACTTAACATGAGGCTCCGTCCTTAAACCAAGGCGTGAAAGGTACAAATAACTGAGGGTTTGGACCAAATCAACTCTACTTTTTATTTAATTTAATTTCAATTTGATTTATATTTTTATTGAAGTTACTAACAATTTATTCATGATATAGCAATTTAAAGGAGCGCGCGAAATGTGAGTAATTAATTAATTTAATTACTTATCTTATTTTATATTGCTAGTATCATGATTAGGTTTATTATGATCGATTTAATTTAACTAACGTTATTATAGTTGAATTGCTTCCAATATTAATGTTTATTCTATTTATTGATCACAATATTGCATGTTTAAAGGGAACATGTAATTGAAAATCACGCCTGATAAGATAATTTGGACGACCGATTTAGGTTCCTTTTTAATCTTGTTATTAATTAAAGTGATCACTAATATTTTAGAATTATGTGTTGCATTAATATTAAACCAATTTAGCTTAATAATAGTTTGGAGCAAATTGAATCTTTGTTTGCATGCCTTTGAGATCGCAGGAATCACTTTTCACTATAAGAATCGAGTAGAGGCCAATACGGGCAAATGTGACTCCATGACTCACTTCGTACCATCATCCTCGATCCTCCTTTTGTGGTTCCGAACCACATGGAGTTAGTAATCTCATGGATTGTGAATGGGGTGTAACCTTCACGGGTCAATCGTTGTTGCCTTTGGTTGTCCCTTAATCGTGGTTGCCTTTTATGATCCGTGAACGGTTTACAAGTTCCTTAAAAACTTGTTGGCGCCTCCTTACTTTCCTTGTCCCTAATCGTATATGTCAATTCCCACTTCCTATGAGTGCCAAGCATATTCACCACATGCTTAACGTAGGTGCACTTCGAAAGACGCCTACAGGTCGTTATTAGGTTTTGTCACATGGTTTGCCTGGGTATATCATATGTAATTTTTTAAGGATGGTGGTATAGTGATGAGCGTCATTTATGGTGCTCAAAAGAATAAGGTTTAGATTCTTTTTCTATATTTTCTTTCATTATTTTCATATAATTTTCTTAGTTTTCTTTGATTTTACATTTTAATAACTCATTTTGGTTCTTGATTAGTTTTTATGAGTTTTTCATATTTTTAATTCCTAATCCGTAGTTTTATTTTATTTTGTTTTCTCCTCTTAATTGGCGTCTTTTGTAGGTGATTGTTCGGGGTCAAGTTGTGTGTTTCAAGTCCATTTGCAAGTTCAAGTTGCCGCGCTCTCGTGATTGCGCTCTCATTAATTTTGGTGATGATGAACAAGTTAAATTTGAGCATTTGGGGCTGCCTTGTTCGTGGGCATCACATGAGGTTGGCGGTCGAGAGCGCAGACGAGTCGCACCGCTTCACACCACCAACTTACACAAAGAAGCCACCGCAACTCACCTTCAATCACCACCAGCCCGCATCAATCTCTGTCTCCTGAAACCACAGAGCAGCCCCTGCTTCACCGTTCACCAATTGCACCCACGCAAACACCGAGCTGCTGCCCCCTCCAACTCTTAGCAACAACCACCGTTCCCACGCACCATCGCACCACCTTCTAGCCGCAACAAAACCACCACCTCACGCATTTCCCCTGCTCCCGCAATTAACACCAAATCAGCCACCTTCACCACCAAGATCCCGTAATAGCAAACCCCCAACAACCTAGCAGAGCATCGCAACCCCTGCTCCAGCCATCCACAAACACCGCCGGCAGCCCATTCAACCTCCTAGTGCGTGCGTGAAGACCCTCTAGTGCGTGCGCACAGCTGGGTTTGAATTGAAGCCTTTGATTTTGATGAAGTGTGATGATCGAACCATGATGATGGTGATTTGCGGTGTTGTGCGAAACATGGGATAATTCCCAAATGAAGAGCCAAAACTGAGTTGACTTTGGTTATTTTGTTTTATTTCTTTTAATTTTCTTTCTTTTCCCATTTTATTTTCTTTTACTTTTGTTTTCTTATTTAGTTTTATTTCTTTTTCATTTCTTTTTCTTTTCTTTTGTTTTCCTTTCTCTTTTATTTTCCCTTTTAACCTTGTAAATATAAATACCCATTTTGGGGGAAAAATTAGGGAGAATTAGAATCCAATTTTAGACCTCATATTTTAGCTTAGTTGAGAGCTTCTCTCTCTAGTTTTAGGGTTAGTTTTAGGAGTAGATTTAGAGAGAGAAAGTGAGGAATTTCATTGGGATTTGAAAGATTGAAGATTCAAGGTGACAATTGTATTGAAGATCTCCATAATCAATCAATGAGGATTTCTAACTCTATCTCATTTTATTGCTTTGTTTAATTTCATATTTGTTTGATTTGATTTTGATGTTTGATCTTCATTAGTGTAATTGTTCTTCATATTTTGTTGATTCTTGATTTCTTTAGTTGTTTGTTGATTAGATGATGATTCTTGAGTAGTTGTTTGGCTAGGGATTGGGTGAAACTTGTAAGATTGACTGATTGTGATTAATTTGGGAATTGTGTTTATTGATTGTTGAGATTAAAGTGATTAATGAAAGTTTGCATGTGTGTAGTTTGATTAGGCCTTGAAAATTATGCTATATTACATTGCGATTGCTAATGACACGACCCATTAATTTAGGAATTGCAATTATCGATTGGTTTAGATTGTGATTTTCCTTGTTAGTCATTCATAGTGAACCCTAGCTTGACTTATAGGAGATAGCTCTTTGATTCCAATTAATAGCTCTTATCATTAATCTTCACAACCATTAAGTGGCATGTTCTTCCCTAATTGTTGCAATTGTCATGATTACTTGTTGATCCCCATTCCCTAGTGTTTCATTTGTTTGTTTACTTGTTTAGTAGTTCTTTAGTGTTACCTCTTTACCCTTGACTTCGACCTAGCTTAGGCATAGATTGGAAATACTTGAACATAACTGTTCCTAGTGGTTCGACCCTTGACTTACCTATATACTCGTATTTAGGTTTGTTAAGTGATTATGAATTTGTTTAGCTCTAGGGAAGATTAGATAACGAACTAGTTTTCCCTACGTCATATAGAGCTTGGTTATCTCATGCCTACAGTTTTATTTGTATGGTACTTGTTACATTTTGTGGGAAACTCTGTGCTCTAATCTGTAATTGATTTTAGAAATGTGTCTTTTTCCTTTATATGTAGGTGACTTTGAAAGAGAGATATTCATGTTCTTTGTTTCTTGGTCCATTTCTTAGTGTTTGGCAACTGTGCTCTTTGAACAGTTATTTGGCATTTTTGGTTGCGAATTAGTATTTAGATTCTATACAATGTTAGCTTATTATGATTTTGTCTTTGCAAATCTTGTGTTTGTTATTTTGTGCTTTAATGTTTTCATGAACTGATTTTGGTGTGTGTGTTTGATGTAAACCCTACTTTTCTTTTTTTCTTTTTAGAAAGTTTTTTTTTATTATTTACTTTTAATCTGCCAAAATCTACCACGAGTATCTTGGTTTTTATACTACTTTTAACAGCCAAACTAATAACGAAGTAAGTAATACTCAACCATTGGCAAAATTCAACTATTTTGTGTTATAATAAAAGGTATTGAGGTATTGACCCCTTATCTCAAGTTCTTGATCTGACAGTAATAATATTGATACTCTATTATCAATTTGTTATAAAATCTCATTAGTATTTTATTTATAATTTTGTAAAGTATTGACTTATAAATCTAAGTTTTATACTAAGTACTTGAATATATTATACTCCGTGATTATGTAATATTAGTTTGGAATAAATCTTTATGACACCTATACCTAAGAGTGACTTGACTTTAAATTGCAGGCAGTTGGACTGTGAGATTTTGGGTTAGCGAGCACCCGAGCAATTATGTGAGAGTCACCAGATGCGTGCAGTGGATTTATTTAGTTTATGTTGTGTTCTCTTCTTCTGTATGACAAAAGGCTAACATTGTCCATTTGGTGAAAATTTTTGAGCGGGATTTATTTTCATGTAAAAATCCAATTTTGATTGTTTTTTTCAGATGATTTTTGCTTTGTTCGTGAAAAGAATAACAAGGGAAGATGGGAAGTAAATGGAAACTAAGGTGAAAAGGTTCGGAGCTGAAGTGAAAAGGCTAACAGCCAGAGAAATAGCAGCATTAGGCGAGTTTCTTGTCCTCCAGGCTTTCAGTTTTCAGTATCCTTGAATTCTTTGAGAGGTATCTTACTTTGTTTATTTATGTTTAATCCATTATTCATGTTTATTTTTTTGGTATTTATTTTGGTGAAATTGAATTTTGGGATTTGGGTATTGTTAATTTATGCAGTTAGACTGAAAATTTTTCCCTGAACCGATGCATTTAATATTTAACGTGAATTCAGCTCAATTTCCATTCAAGGGGTTTCCATTTCATTGAGAGGTGGGGGACGCAGGACTATGATTACTAAAAATGTTAAAATCATTAAATAGTATGAGTATGTTTATTTATGCACTTAGACTGAAACTTTTTCCATGAATCGGTGCATTTAATATTTAATGTGAATTCATCTCAATTTCCATGCCATACAAGGGGTTTTCATTTCATCGGGGGGGAGGGGGTCGTAGGACTACAATTACAAAAAAAATGTTAAAACCATTAAAGAGTGTGAGAGAGATAGAGAAGGAGCGAGAGAGGGGGGGAGAGAAGAATAAGGATCAAGAGAACAGAAAAAGGAGAGAATGAGAAAGGAATAAGGAAGAGAGCAAAAAAAAAAAAAAAAGGTGACTATGTGATGGCTAAGATGATAAAGAAAGATCGAGGTCCTCAATGATACTAGGCAGAGAAAAGTTGTGACAATTACAACTTCTTTAGGAGACTGTTATACAACATAATATCTTTTTAATGACATGACAAAAATATAAATTATAAAAGTGAATATCTTAATAACCATATAAGATAAATAAGAGGAGCGATGAGGAAGGATGAAGGAGAAATTAGGATAAACTTTAATAACAATGATCATATAAGATAAATGAGAGGAGCGATGAAAAAAAGGTGCAAGAAAGGATGAGGAAGCAATTAGGACAAACTGAATTATCAAGACCACAATAGAAGAGTGAAAAAAGAGAGAAGAATAGGAAGCAAGAGGAGGTAAGGGAGGAGCTCATGATGAGGGAACAAAAGGACTAGAGAGAGATAGGGCCCAATATGTGACGTTGACAATGTAAGAGAAAGAAGAGAAAGAGATAAGCAGCACTTGAGGAGGTCAATTATATAACCAGGAAGCAATAAACAAAAGTATTAAAAGACTTAAAATTTCCAACACCATAAAAGACTTGAGTGATAGAAAGAGTAGGGGGAAAGAGAAGTAAAGCTGGTAGGGAGAGCAAGTGATATGGAGTGTATATATGTTCTCTTTGTGTTAAATGAAAGTGGTAGTAAGATATAACTTTCTCAAAATCAGTTCTATGGATTCGACACTAATCATACTCACACGGTAGGTAGCAAAGGTCTAAAAATTACCCGTCATCAATTATATATGAAGGTCAGTGCTTGTGATAAAAAATAATCTTCCACTTGTAAGAAGATACAAAGACATGCACAGAATATTAAAGAAATTGTTTCTATTACTATTAGCATGAGATTTATTAGTTTTTGTCAATATCAATCATAAAAATTGTTATAGTTATAGGCATATAGCTGTAAAAAGTGACGACCTAGTCATTTGCATTTAGTCTTTGTAGGTAGAACTGTTTTATTTGTGATTACCTGCTTCCGTTGCATCATTGCCCATGCGGCGTGCACAAGTATTTATATCTTTGTATTAATAGTATATGTCTAATGTAAAACTTTGGAGTATTTGACAGGTCTTAACTCCTCCATACTTGGTGCTTTTAGTGGATTATGAGCTTTAATGGGTGTTGCAGCGACATTTGTATCTGCTAAACTCATCGAAGAGCTTGGTATCTTAAAGGTTGCTGCTGTTGTAAATTTTCTCTCATTTATTTAAAATCATTTTGAGATTTATTCTTAGGAAAAAAAATTGTTGCAGGCTGGGGCTGTTGGGTTAATTTTCCAGGCATCACTTCTTGCTCTAGCAGTTGCAGTTTACTAGAGTGGAAATCTTTCTCAGCAGACACCCATCTTATTCTTCTTGTTCCTAATCGTAAGTATATCTCACAACTCAATCTACCTTGGTTTGATTGATGAAATGCTTGTCTTGTCAATGAATTTGACACAATTGTTAGTCAATTGTGGTAGTCTTCTGCATATATTGTTTCTTTTTTTTTAAAGATGTTTCTTTCTTATGGTGATGATGAAGGGTTTCATTTAGTGTTGCAGATTGTTTGATACACACCTGTTATTAGTTGTCATGTTTTCTCTCTCTGATCTCCCATTTTGCTTTGATATGCAGGTTTTATTAAGGCTAGGACACATGTCATATGATGCAATTGGCCAGCAAATTCTTCAAACTGGAATCCCATCATCAAAAGCTAATCTTATTGGGACGACAGAGGTCTCCGTTGCCAGTTTGGCTAAGTTTGTGATGTAAGGCATAGAAATAATAGCAAACGATGTCTCTCATTTTGGATTTAAAGCTATGCTTTCACTCCTGTCTATTATTCCGGCAGCATATATCTTCTGCCTACGGTTGATGAATCCTTCAGAAGAGCAAAGGAAGCTTTTTTTCCTTTTGAACGGCAGTTTTGATGACGTGATTACTCTACCTTAATTCTTGTTCTTGTTACTCATCTTTATTAGTTTTGCACTCACAGGCTCACAGCCATATTTGTTTTAAAATAAAGCTTTTTTAACAAAATTTTATTTTCAATTGAAAGTAAAACCCCAATTTTTAACTCCGTTTTCCTTAGTTTGGCTCTTTGATAGAAAGGTTAGAGTGGAAAGGAAGAGGGAGGGATGAGAGAAGTAAGGTGAAGGGTAGAAAAATGTGGAAATACAAAAGGGAAATTAAAAGTATTTTCACCAATTACTGACCAAACAATAGAAAATGAGAACACTGGTAACCCAGAAAATGATTTTCCTCCCAACCAAACACAGCCTCGACCAAGGTCTCAAGAGGTACTCTTCAATCTTGTTTGTACATGCTTATACTTGTGTTTTGAAAGTTGGCCACAAATATGAGTTTTCTTGAAGGAGCTTCAATGTAGAATATTATTGCATAGAACACTACGCTCGTTATCTTTCTGTGTCTGATTTCTTGCATAATTTCTGGTCCAGGTGTTGCTGAGTACTGGCCAAGCCTTTCTACAATATTTACATAAAGTGAAGAGAAAACAATCACAAATTCGATTCTTTGGGAACAATTAACATCCTTACATGCATTACTTCTTTATTCTGAGTATTCCTCTTGTACATCAATGAAAAGGTGACAAGTTTGACCCAATTCTATTCTTTGCTCTCATCTTAGTGGAAGATTATGATGCTATGCTGCTCACTAATGATGAGCCTAACCCTGTATAGACTATAGAAATCTCATTAAGCATAATGTTTATGTAAGCAGTTGCTGTGAATTATCAATTTGTCATCAAAGAAGTTTAATTTAGATACTTCTGGTTGTGAATATGTGCTCTATAAAAAAATAAAAGTAAATTAATGATAGTCAAATTGTTTTGTGAATAATGTCCATTCTAATTCGTTGGCAAAACTTTCTGATACCAGTTGTACTTTTTTTTTATCTCAAATCCTAGATTTAGAAAGCACTTAATCTTGCTATTTTTGTTGAATTGCTTGTTTATTGATTGTTATTGAATTTGTTGGTTTTAGCTTCTTCCCATTTTTAGAATAAGATTTTTGTTAATTTCAATTTTTTCTGTTAGTTTAGATTATATTATGAGTGATTATGTAGGACGAATAATTAAATTGAATGAAATTGAGTTTCTAATTCTTGTAATTAGTGTGTATGATGGATTTCTGTTTAAAATCAATTGTGTTAATCATATCCATTTGCGTTCATTACTCTTTATGAACATTGTAGAACAAAAGAAAGGGAATTTATAGTCATTGTCTTCTTTTTTTTTTGGTAAACCATTATAGGTATTTGAACGCAGTTAGTTTTTGCCAAAATCTATATTTGATTAATTTTCAAAACAATTAAATTTGATGATTTTCGTCTTTATTATTATCTTGGCTAATTTATTTTCTTTCGTAATCTCTTTGTTGTTATTTGCTTTAAATTTATTTTTTGGGTGTTTTTTTTCTTCGTTTAACTTATTTGGTTTTATGAGGCAATACAGATTTTCTGGTTTTTTTGAATTTGATTTTATGTGGAAGATCTAGGTTTAGATATTAGCATTTAACACTATGAGTTATATTCTTTAGTGTCATTGATTTCAGACAAGCTGCTTTGTCTGAAGTAGAAATTCATGGAGGATCAATTTGACCGACTGAACCACCCAACAAACATATGCAGCATCAAAATCAATCTAAGAGCCAATTACCGAATCTGGTCTGAGAGTGAGGATCACCTAGCTTCAGTCCTAGGATGCACACAAGAAGACCTGACCTCTGTCAAGAGCAATGTCAGTCATTCTCCCCTTGGCGAGCTATATCAAGGCATGAATTCTCTATCTTGGCAATTCATTAATAATATACTCAAGCTGGATGAATCCTCTTTCCTATTTTCTGTGCTTCTCTCCTTACTTTTCCCCATTTTACTTACTTCCATACATTTATTTTCCTCTATTCCCTGTTCGCTGAATATTAATTTTGTATATTTTCTTAAACATTGGCTTGAGTTGGTATAACGAGATATTTAGAATGAAGTTGATGCGCCTTGGCTCATTGTTCAAGATAATTAGCCTTAATGATCCTTTCTTGTCTTGTTAGGCCGTGTTAAACTTTTAATTGCTGTGAAATGCAATAGTCAATTCTAGAAGTAACCAAGGGTATTGGACTATTGGTAAAGTCTGTTACTTTACATCTGGATTTCAATCAGTTTTGTTTGAGGCTATGTGTTTTTTTATGTTGTTGAAATCATTTTCAGGTAATTGCCTTCTTGTGATAACCTGCGTAATTTTGGTAGAAGTCTTCTCTTGCTCTTCTCTCTTATATTGGTAATTTTCTCATATTTTATAATTTGCTTAATTTTCCTATTCCAAATGTGCCCAGTTTCGCCAGAGGGTATGTGCGGACCAGGCAAGGTAGACAATCCTAGTGGCCAATATGGGATGGACATGGTTGCGTTGACAGGGAAGAAGCGGATTATCGATGGCCCAGTCGAGAAGGTAGTGAAGAGGAGGCAAAGGAGGAGGATCAAGAATAGAAAAAGCTGCTGGTAGCTCTAGAGCCAGAAAACAGGTATCCTTTTTTGGAGGTAAATAACTCTGTCTATATAATTATGGGAGAAAATATAAAATCTCAATAATTAATGTTAGTAAAATGTGATGTAAAAGAAGGGCAATTCTAGAATGCATAAATTTATTTTCTATCGATCAACTTTGTCTTGAACTAGCTCCTAAAACTATGTGGCTTACTAAATTGCATTCTCTACAAGCGTATACCATAGAGCTGGAAGCAGAATTAAATCAGTTAAAGGAGGAAAATGCACAATTAAAGCAGGTCCTGGTAATAACTTGTGTATCCTGTTGAATTCAATGTTTTTTTTTTCTCTTCAAGCGCATATTATTACAACCAAAAGTTCCCAACTATAATTTGTCTCACAATTGTTGTTTATTATTACAAGATGAAATTGAGAGAGAAAGGAAGCAAAGCAGGTAATCCCCTGTAAGAAAAGTTTTTGATGACCTCATTACTGTCATGAGTTATGATTGTTAGAACTAGAATGCTAAAAAAGGGATGATTAGAGTAAGCACTGTGTTTTGGGGCAAATTTGGTGATTTACTCACCTTGTTTAATTTTGACCCAGGTTATATTCGATTTTCATTAAGTAGCTTATTATGATTGGTTATCAATGATATACCTAATAATTTTTAGCTCAGGTTGGGTCAATTTTGTTCGAGCCATGTAATTTTGGATATTGTTTAAGATTGGTTCAAATAATTCGATAGGGGTCATTGTTCGGAGCTATCAAAAATTGATCTTTGACAACCAATTCATCGAGTTTTATTTGTTTGTGGTTGCAGTATCATGAGGAGCAAAATTTACAAGCAGCAGTACTGAGCAGGGCATAGGAAGAAGATAAGCTGAGAACAATGAGGAGTCGTCAGAGCTGCACCCTTTAGATTAAATTCAAAGAGGAGCTGCACCCTTTAGATTAGATTCAAATTAAAGAGGAACCAAAGAGTTCGGATATAGTATTTAGTGGTAATTATGTAATATGATCCTTAAAGATCAATAATATAGTGTTAGTTGTTCTTTTAGGTTATATTATACACAAGGCAAAACAGCCTACCTTTCTGTTATGTTATCTTTGAAATGCTGTAAATATTTTCTGCTTTTTCCTACACCATTTGTTCTGGGAATGGATCCCCTCACCGCTATCCAAAGCAAGAGTCTACCATAAGTTTTATATTTCTCACTTTCCTTGCCGTAAAAAAATTCATCTAAAAAACTATCAAATATTTTCTAACTAATAGTATCCAAAATGTAATCTTCTTGCTAAATTGCAGTGGCCAACCTCTAAGTGAAAATTGATGTTCTGCAGCTAAATCCGAATGTAGTCTCATACGATACGAGAATGTGACTGTGATTGACAGGGAGCACATTGAACTCCCCATAGGAAGGAGGACTTTCTTGGAGAAGAGGGGTCATAGACTGCAACCTTTTTTTTTTAAAGTAAAACTGAAGAAGTGAAGCTTTTTAAGAAAACATTATCATCTCATGGTTTGTTTTATGAAATAAAGTAAATCAAGTTGGTAATAAAAGATTTTTCAAAGTATACAAATTCAATAATAAAAAGAAAAAATTAAAATTGAAAGTTCTGGTTTAGGTTAGAAAACGGGGGCTTGAACATAGTACGAACGCCTAAAGAAAAAGAATGAAGAAGATTAAGGGATTTCCTATACTACATCTCCTATAATTTTACCTCTATTTTTTTTTTTTTTTTTTTTTGCATGTATTTCCCATTATTTTTTTTCCATTTAGAATTATAGGTATTTTATGAAATTTGAGGTGGTTTCAAGAGATTGTCTTATGCAAGACATTTAAGGATTAAAATTGAGAAAATGAAAGTAAAAAGACCATAAAATAGTGGAGAAAAATGGCAAAGAAAGAGAGTCATGGAATGGATTGAAGCATATATTAAAGAAGAATAATGTGAGGGTAGGAGAAAACTAGGGAAAACGATGCATGGTAAGGGAGATAAGGAAAGAAGAATGTTTATGTGGTTGGGTGTTGCCAATCTTCCAATCGCCCTAATCGCAACATCCAGCTTGCAATCCTCCAGTTGCCCAGATCGTACCACCCAGTTTGTCAACCCTCCAATCGCCCTGATCGCAACACCCAGTTATCAATCCTCCAATTTCCCTGATCGCAACACCTTGTTTGCGATCCTCTAATCACCCTGATTATGACACCTAGTTTGTAATCTTCCAATCGTCTTCATCGCAACACTCAATTTACTAATCCTCCAATCGCCCCCTCACATCGGTATAACTTCTTGCTTTTCATTGATGTTAATTTATAATTTTGATACTTGGCTCTTAATCAATTTATTTATTGTTGTAATTAATTATGATATTTGATTATTTATTAAACGTTCATTTTATGCAGTCTCCTCATGTACGAGTGAAGTAGGTCTAATAAGTGAGTTTTGGTTTTCAACGAATTTTTTTTCTCTTATAAGATTTGAGACTTCTGTTAAAGCACCAAGATTTCTGTAAATCATTGAATTTCAATTTCAATTTGGCAGCCAATCTTCCAATCTCCCTAATCGCAACACTCAGTTTGCAATCCTCCAATCGCTCTAATCGCACCACACAACTTGCTAATCCTCTAATCGCCTTGATCGCACTACCCAGTTTTTTAATCCTCCAATCGCCTTGATCGTACCACCCACTTTGTCAATCCTGCAATCGCTCTGATCGCAACACCCAGTTTGTCAATCCTTTAATCGCCCTGATCGCAACACCCAGTTTGCAGTCCTGCAAGGGCCCTGATTGCAACACTCAATTTATCAATCCTCTAATAGCCTCCTCATGTCAGTATAATTTTCTACTTTTCATTGATTTTAATTTTGATACTTAGGTCTTATTCAATTTATTTTTTGTTGTAATTAATTATGATATTGGGTTGATTATTAAATCTTTCTTTTATGTAAATCCTTATGTACGAGTGAAGTAGGTTTGGTAAGTGTGTTTTGGTTTTGAACGAATTTTTTTCTCCTCTTGTAAGATCTGAGACTTCCATTAAAGCTCAGAGCTTTTTGTCATCCATTGAAGTTTAGTTTTCAATCATTGAATTTCAATTTTAATTTGGCAAATTGGGTGTTTCCAATCGTTCAATCAATCTCCCTAATTGAAGCACTTAGATTGCTATCCTCCAATCGCCCTAATTGCACCACTCAGTTTGCTAATCTTCCAATCGTCTTGATCGTACCACTTAGTTTTCCAATCCTCCAACCACCATGATCACAATACCCAGTTTGTCAATCCTCCAATTTCCCTGATCATACCCTGTTTGCCAATCATCTAATCGCCCTGATTGCACCACCCAGTTTGTCAATCACTACTACAAAAATACTCAAAGAGACCTATAAGAGACCATTTAAATAAATATGTAGTCTCTTGAATTCAAGAGACCAAATATTTCAAATAAATGGTTCTTATGTATAATCTTATAGAGATGAAAATGTACCAAAGACCATCTATTTTAAATAAGTGGTCTCTCCTTTTTTTAATTAAATAAATAAAAAAAGTGGAGACCACTTATGTAGGACACCCGTGAGCTAGAGACCACCCCTAAGGTAGTCTCTTTGGCCATTTTGATATGGTCTCTTTAGTCAATTTTGTAGTAGTGAATCCTCCAATCGGCCTGATTGTACCACCCAGTTTGCCATTCATCCACACAACTAATTGTAACATTTACCCTACTTCACAAAACACTAAAACGCTTCACATACGCACAAAAACATTCTTTTTTCTTTAACTACACTATCATTTGCATTGGACCCCCTTTATTTTTTGGGCTAAATATGCACCGTTTCATAAAAAAATTGCAACATGTAATTGAAGCAAATAGATTACAAATTTCACCTACAACTATCATGATAAACAACTAATAAATCTAATCCACCTCAATTTCACTTAATTAGTGAAATTACTTTAATAATCAACATACACAAATAGTCAAATATTACATTAATTCATTAACGAAACAATCTATTCCATCAAAATTCCTTCTTTGTTCAACGCTAACAAGTATGCCTAACTCCGTTACCAATAAAACATTAGAAATAATGCAATCACATACCAACAACTAATTATACAATAATCACCGAGTTTAAATCACCAAATTGGGGGACCAAGCGCATAGCGCGCGGGCCAACAACTAGTTATTTATAAAAGAGATAACACATGTCATTCAACTTTTTAAAAAATCCGATTTACAATAAACTCATTGCAAATTGGCCCATATTAAGCAAGTGTGGGTGTGCGAGTTTGGGATGACACGTGTGAGTAACTTATTTTTACTCGATGTAATACATCAGCTTATGGAAACAATTCCATTTTCACCCATCCCCTCCCAAATTAAACTGTACTTCTTTTTCCTCATTTCCCCACTTTCAAAAACTCTTTCTCCTAAATTTACCTCTCTCCTCTCCATTGCTGAACTACTGTACTTCTTTCTTCCATTTTCTTTGGTGATTCAAGCAATCTTTTCTTCCATTTGCAATATCATCTTAATTTCCAACTTCAAATTTGTTATCTAAATTTTTTGCGTTTTTCTAAAACCAAATTTGAGTACGAGTATTTTTTTTTCTTCTTCTTCAATTTTAGATTAAAATGGTAAATTATAAGCTTATGAAGAAGAAGACAATTGCATTTTTAATTTCTACTAATCCAAACAACGAACTTGAACTTATATTGTTTGAATTTATTTCTGATCTGATTTTTTTTTTTTAATAATCTTTTTGTTCATATTTTTTAATTAGTTTCATTATCAGTGTTTTACTAAAAAAAAATTACAAGTATTTTTTTTGAGTTGTAGGGTAACTTATGTGATTTTGTGGGGTCACTTTTGTGCATAAAAGAGTTAGGGCCTGTTCTCATTGACTGAACTGAACTAAACTGAACTTAACTGAACTGAACTGAACTAAATTAAACTGAACTGAACTGAACTTAATAATTAGTGATTTTTAACTACAGATTAATGATCTTTAATTATTTATTATTATATATATGTGTATATACAAATATACATATTAAAATATTTAAAAAAAATATACTATATAATTAAAAATATTTATGAAAAATATATTAAAAACATGAAACCCCAAAATATTTTTAAAACATATGCTATATAATTAAAAAATAAAATATTAAAATAACAAAAGAACACAAAACACTTTTTAAAAAATTCTCAAAATAATAATAATAATAATAATAATAATAATAATAATAATAATAATAATAATAATAATAAAAATAAAAAAGAGTTGAGCCAGTCTTATTAAAAACTAACCTGATCCTATTTTTACTCCTAGCTCGTCAAATAATAAAATATGGTATAATAGTCATTAAGTGAAATATGGTATAACCGTATAATAGTCATTATTATTATTATTATTGTTGTTGTCGTTGTCGTCGTCGTCGTCTTTGTTGTAATATAAGCTTAAAAGTATGAAATTTGGCTTTATATCATTAGCAATATCATTAGACATAAACTAAACTGAACTGAACTTATTAGAGCTAAACTGAACTGAAATTAATCTGATGAGAACAGACTCTTACTTCACCTTTTTGTGGGTAGAAAGGGTGACTTTTATGCATGACAAGGATAACTTTTGTGGGTAGAAAGGGTAACATTTATGCATGAAAGGGTAACTTTTGTGGATAGAAAGGGTCTCGTTTATGCATGAAAAGGGTAACTTTTGTGGGTAAAAAGGATAACGTTTATGCATGAATTCAAGTTAACTTTTGGAGGGGAATAATACAATGTTTTATATAGGTCACTTTTATGCATAAAAAGGGTAAAATCTGCACATACAAAGGATAACGTTTTTGCAGAAAAAGGGTAACATCTAAGCATACAAAACGATAACATTTGTGCGTACAAAGGGTCACCTTTATTTACAAAAAGGGTAACATTTGTGCATTCAAAGGGTAACTTTTTTACATACAACCTGAATTGTTTTCAAGTCTAATACGTGTTAATTTTTATCAATTATGGATCGATTATAGAAGAATATGTATGTTGATTAATTAGAAGGTTGATTGTATAGAAATTACCTTCAGTTTTATTTGATTTGGATGTTTTTGCTGAATTTGAACCAATTGATTTATGAGGAACCACTTGATTTTCTATCTCTTCTACATTGTCAATTGCTTCTTCTGCATTGTCAATTGTTATTCATCTCCAAAACTCTTTATTTATTCTTCTTCTTCTTCTTATTCTATAATCGATCAATTTAAATCAATTTCAACAAAAGAATTCGATTTCTCAAAATCACCTAACAATGGAGTTTATTTCAATTTGCCTCTGATTTTGTAGAAATTCGTGGATCAGATTACTACAATTTGAGGTATTGAAGTTCGCAGATGAATTCACCATTGATGATTAAAGCCTCAAGGTACTCGAATTCGCGTTATCTGTATGCGTTTTCTCACTTTCTCTCTCCTCCATTGTTGTTCTGCGATTTCTAACTTCGAGCTCTTTAATTTTTGCATGTTTTGTTATAGAAATTAAAAAAAAAGAAAAAGTAAATTAGCTTACACGTGTGCATGCCGCTGATTTACAATAAATTTATTGTAAACTAGGGGTATGTAAAAGTTTTTGCTATTATAATACATAGTTATAGTTATAGAATTATGTGCTAAAGTCAATTTGATGCAATATAAAGTTTTTTTTTTTCTTTTTTCGTACTATAAATAAAATCCATATTATTGTAATGTATAAGGAAAAAAAAATTGCATATATTAATATTAGTAATTAGAATATTTAATTTTGATTATAATATATAAATAAACTATATACATAGTATAATTTTATTGACTTAAATAAGTTATCAATCAATAAGATATAAAAAGAAAAATAAAGTTAGAAAATATTTATTTTTAGAAAATAGTTTTCGGAAGAAAAAACAACACCAGAAAGTGACATGTGTCATTCCCGGTGTCTGTTTTAGTATTATGTTATTGACGTATCGTTAGAAAGCTTTAAATGTCTACCTTTTAACCCAATTAGATTGTTCAATATCTTCTGTAAATTTTAAATATGGTCGAAAGTGCAATAATATTAGTTTTGGGTTTTGATATTTTGTTCATATATTATTGGAAAATTTACTTCAATGGCTATGCATGCAATTTCATACAAAAATTCCAATGCTCATAGATCAAAATAGTTTGGTTTTTTACATGAAAGAAAGAAATGGACTTATTGTTTATGAATTTTGGGCTAGTGAAAGGGATTGGATTTTTTTTTTTTTTTTTTTTTTTTTTTTTTTTTTGGTGTTTCACTCGGTTTACCCTTTGGGTCAATCCGGATTTGGAAATCAGTTTTTGGTGGTTAGGCTAGGTTCCAATCCCCTCTCAATTGTTGTTACGGGGGATTGAACACGGGGTCCTCCCTACCAAGTGCAGCCCCAATCATCACTGCACCAACAACCAATTGGTAGGGATTGGAATATTAAAAAGACTAAAATGGCTTTAAAAAAAAGCTATTGAACTGGAACAAAATGATTTTTAGTTAGAAGAAAAGTTTATTTGAGTAATTCTTATATCCATTACGCAACTCGAAATTAAGTAGTGATATACGATTCGTTACCGGTTTACTTTGAGGAGTCACAATTTGGTGTCAATAGTATTCGAACCTTACCTGTTTGAGTATCATTATAATTGTTATTATTGGTTACCCAATCCGATAACGATATAAATTTGAGTACTTAACCCATGTTCATCCTTGATAAAGAATAAATAGAGTACAGTCTATATATGCCTGAGCAATAGAGGGATTATTAATTTCCAGGTTTGCAATAATTGCATTTCATTGTATTTGTGATTTACACGGCAAAACCACTAAATGCATTTATTTTTAATTGTGCTGGCATACATGAAGAATCGTTAGACAAAAAGATCAGTATAAAAACCTATTGGCTCTATATAAGGAAACCATAAATGCATTTAGTTTTGTCAATAAGAAAAAATTGGACAATCATTAAAAGATGATTTACATTGTTACTTAAAAAAATTGTAATCAACAAAATTCAGTTTTACCAACAAAAATAAAAGAGAAAGTGAATGTCAACTACTCGTAGCTCAGTTAAAGTTTAGGAGTGTAGACGTGTTAATTTAAGAGTGATATTCCATGTGTCCGAATCCTCTATCCCACTATTATGTCTCATTCCGTGTATCATTCAATATTATTGGTCCACATCATTTTGGCTACTATTTATTTCTTGATTTAACTTTTAATAGCAAATAGAATTAACATAAGTTATATTTAAATACTAATCTTTCTTTCTTTTCTATACAATAAAGTTTAATTCAACTCCATTTTTTAAAAAATAAAATAAAATATTTTTTCGGAAATTTAACATAATTTTACTACCTAAAATTCTAATGGCAGCTTCTTACAAGCCATTCCCTCACTATTATATTGAACCAAGTACAATGGAGTCACTAGATTATCCACAATATATATAATTGCCACAGTGCTATACACTCAAATTATATATCATTGATTCGGTAAAGTTGGATATGACAACATAACAAAATTACTTCTTAGCATGTAGTATATATTTAATTATTAAATTGAAATCTTGGTACTTTGATATTCACGGATGCAATTAGAGAAAAGAATGAATGAATTGAGGTAATTAAACATAAAAATTAGAATTCTTATAGAGTTATATGGAGGTAGTACGAAAGAAAAATAATAGACTTGAATAAAACAAAATTGTATGCAAGAAAAGATATAGAGATAAGAATAGAATACAAATTATGATTGCTATTAAAAGTTAAATAAAAAAAAGGGGATAATTAAAATAATGTGGATCAATAATATTGAGTGGTACACGAAATAAGATACAATAGTGGGATAGAGGATGTGGGATAGAGGATTCGGACCCCTATCTAATGGTTCAATATATGAATTAGATCTCGCCTAAATTTTGTTCTATCTTAAAATAAAAAAAGTACCAATTTTCAATTAGTGAATAATAGGCTATTTCATTGATAAACATTAGATGAAAATAGAATATTTTATATTTACACTTCCTTACAATAGTGTACTTCAACAACTACTATTCCAGTTTAGATTTAGATTTACTAGCTATTGTAGTTAGAACTTTGACTTGATAAAGGGTAACTTAACGTTTCAAGTTTCGGGAAGTTATTTGGCAGGCCTCTGCAATTAATTTTATAATTTCCATGGTCATAATCATGTTCTAACAATGATTTGTTTAAGATTATTTTTTGTTTTAAGTTTTTTAAAAATATATTTTACTTCCTTTTAATTTGTATCATTCAAATCATTGACGAATTTCTTATTATGTAAGTGATGAAATATGCAATCACGCTACGCCTTATTATTGATGAAATGTGCAATAAAAGTCAATAGTATTATTGATGCAATGTGTTGTGTGTATAGTGTTGGAGTAAAGAGAGTAAAAGTCATGTTTCTTGGTTGGTTTGTGTCTTTTCTAAAATATGATCAGTTTAATCTACAAGTAGGTTGTGCCCTATTACGTTTTCCCACAAGTTGGTTGTGAAGTAGACTTTTTCCATGTCTAGATTCACTCTTTGCCTTTCTACTCTTTCTCTTGGATTCCTTGATGGTCTTATGCTTTTCTTATGTAACCTCCTCATTCAAGTGGTTGTTTATTGTGATTAAATCATCTTCATTATTCTGATTTAATCACTCATTTGATGGTTACATTCGACTCTTTATACCCCTTGCATTGTCTATATAGGCTTTGAATCTTTTCATAAAAAATATGATTATATACATATCAAAAAGAGCAAAACACATTCTTCTTCATTGGGCATAAATTTATATGGCTCCATCTCTCACCCAAAAGTGCCTTTAAATGAGAGTGGTGTGTAACCTTAGGGAACATACCGACGATACAATGTGCACCCCGATTACGCCGGAATTTGTTTTCAAATTCAGTGACGAAATGTCACAACACACCAATTTTTCCTTTATCAAACAAACACATTATTCTTACATTTTGTAGCCTTTGACACACTTATTTTACAACATATAGACGTATTGATATAACACGTGTAAGGAAATGAAAATTCTACAATGAATGATGTAATGGCGGATCCAAAAATTGCTTTATTGGATGTGTGAGATTTTAAAAATACTAGTTTTGTGCTTTGGAGATAAAATCAGAATACATATATTGATACTCGTACTAATTATTTTCTATAGCATAGAATTTTTGTTGTTGTAGAATATTTTGACATACGATATCATTAATTCATACAAAAACTCTTTATAAACTCCCTCCGTTCCTTATTGATAGTCCCTTATGAGCAAATTTAAATCCCAAAATGGTAGTCGCATTTGCTTTTTTCAAGTACCATTAATATGAATTTTACATCAAAATTCTCTCCAATTTGCAACAATATTTGTGTAAATTTAACTTCCCCATTTAAGTTTTGCTCTGTACTTTTATTACTTTATCTCTCTACTTTTTTGCATACTCAATGTAAATTTACCTTTCCAATTTACTTTATTAATTCTTATTTATGTTTATTAATTCTCGTGAAAATTGCTCAATGATTTTTCGACTCCCAAAAAACAATCTTTATAGATATATGAGCAAATATGAGCAGACAAGTAATAAATGCAATAAAAGATGATTCTTGCTACATTTAACTACAAAGTTCAATGTATCAAAGGTTTCAATCTAAGCCTAGCATATAGAGTCTTAGCAAGATTTAGAAGAAATTATAAAGATTTGTAATAAGACTAATAACCATCATGATTATAGAGGCTAGGAGAGAAAATTCTCATCCAAGTTCAAACCAAAATATTTTTCTTACATTCATTACTCCCTTATATTTGTGGTGTCTACATAAACCTATAAGCTTATAAGTAATATCCCTCAAATTTGCAATTCTCAAAAAAAAAAAAAAAAAAATAAATAAATAAATAAAAGTTTCCCTTTTTTTTTTAATGCATCACTTTGATTTTCACACTATTCACATACTATGGTTGACTTAATTTTTTCACCTCTATAAATTAAATAAATGTTATTATATAATTCATTAGATTCGTCATAATGTCTAGTTTCATAAAATAATATTTACTAATTAATGATTAAAGATATTAATGGTTAAATTTGTGCCTCGGCAAATGTGCTGGTCAAACTGATGCAAATAAAAAAAAAGGAAGTATCCCTTAGATAACAAATGAACGACCAATATTATATAGCTTAGAACAAAGATGATTCACTAGTAGAAAAAGTCAATTTGGCACCGGTTCAAAACCCCCCTAAGGCACCGATTTTGAACTGTTGAGTATTTGAGGGATGCCAATTCATCCAACAAATGCCACCGGTTCAAAATCAGTGGCAATATCTAATATTGGCACTAGTTAACCAGTGCTATAATTGATTTTTGGTACCGATGGCAAAACTATTCCCGGGGGTTTTTTCTTTTTGGTATTAAAGTAAATTGGCACAGGTTAACCGGTGCTATTTCATGTATAAATTGTAATTTTTTTATTTTTTATTTTTGGCTTTTTGCACTTGAAATCAGACAATGAAATATAAGGCAAACAACATCACAATCAATATAACAGGAGCGCAGAAGACAATGAAATATAATCACATTATATTCAACATAATTGTAATTGTACAATACAAAAAAAAATAAAAATAAAAAAGAAAAAAAATTACAATGAAATATAATCAGAAAAAAAAAATTATTATTGTACAATACAAAAAAAAAAAAAAAAAAAAAAAAAAATTACTTCATCAAAATCAATATTCCGAAATCAAAGTCTTGAATCATTCTTATATGTGGAGTCATAAACTAATACCTGCATCAATTAAAACAACATCATTAATAAAACTCACAATAAACTATGAAAAAAAAAAATAAAAAACCCAGAAAACTCATGCATGTACCCAGAAAACTCGTGAACTCAGAAATGAATAAAACGGAAAGAGAAAAGGATGAAAACCCAAAAAACGGCTAAAATAACCCTGAAAATTCACGAAATCAAAATTAAAAAAAAACCCTAGAAAACTCATACATGTTGATGAGTGACATTTTTGGCACTCATTTGGTTCCTTTTTGGATGACTTTTATTCCATTTTATCTCTCCTTTCTTTAGTTTTCCTTAGTTTTATTCTTGTTTTCTTCATTTTATGCTTTTTGTAGTTAGTTTCTCTTTTTGGTGCTTTTTCTAGTTTATTTGTTATTTTTCCCTTTTATTTGCTTTTTCTCCTTTGTTTGTAGGTTGTGATTGATTGTCCAAGGATTCCCGAGCTTCCTCTCCATGATCTTTCATTGTTTTCATGCCTAAAGCTTGTGCAAGAAGTTTCAAGTCAAAAGAGGGATCAAAGGGGCATGCTTCAAGGCCTTATAAATGCCTTCCTCATGGCTCATTTTCTTCAAGAAATTCAAGGAAGTTGCTGCCTACCTTGTCCTTCATCATCATCATCTAGGATGCGTGCACCTTGTGAGCAAAGGCAAAGAAGAAAGGAGGGCGCTGCAGCTATGTGCGGGCGCACATGAGGAGTGTGCGGCCGCACATCAGTCGTGTGCGGCCGCACATAGGGTGTGTGCGGGCGCACATCTGGTGTGTGCGAGTGCACACACCTGGGTGTGCTCCCGTGCGCACCGTTCTCTCTCCTCCGAGCGCCCGCACCTGCGTGGGTCTATTTTTGGGCGTCATTTCCGACCTCCTCCTTGTATATATAGTTATTTCTACCTATTTTTAAAAAGGAAGTTTTAGATTGAATGAGATAGTTAGTTTTTGGAGAATTTTTAGAGAGAGAAACTCAAGAACTAGAGAGAGAAACTCATGATCTTTGGTGTTGTTCAAGAATTCATCATTGTATTTGATCTTTTGATCAAAGTTTTGTAAGGATCTTCTTCTTAATCTCAATTCAAGTTTGATTTTAGTTGATTTCATTAGTTTTTCATATTGTTGATGATTGATTTGGTTATTGATTGATTGTTAGTTTAATCTTTGAATTCAAGCATGTTGATGATTAATTTGATGAATGTTGTAGTTTTGATCTCCATTTCTATGGCTAGTGAGTAGTTCTCTAGCTAGGGAGATGGTGAAGCATGCATGAATGATGGAATAGTGTAATTTGGGGATAATTGATGGAGTTGATGATATGATTAAATTGGTTGATTTTTCATGTGCATGTGTGTGATTAATTGAGGTTTGGCCATCTTTGATTAATACACTAGATTGCATTGTAAGTATGCTATGACACGGACAATTGATTAGTAGACTTGCAATTTCACGATTGAGGTGCTTTGTTAAGTTCCCTAGTTAGTGTTTAGCATAGTTGACGCTAGTTAGACCTCTAGGTGAACCACCTTATCATGCTCTTTTGGATACATGATAGTTTTCCCTCATATCGATTGACTTAGTCGGTTTGACCTCCCAAATTACCAATTCCATTGTGAATGTATGTGGATCCATTGCCCTAGTGTTTTAGATCGATTAAATACAAGTTTGCATACCTAGTTTAGACCTAGTCCTACTTCAAACCCCTTTTGTTTTCGAAATAGCTTAATCTAGACTTCGTGCACTTAACATCATTCCCTTGGGATTCGACCTTGACTTGCCGCTAGACTATTAGGGGTTGGTTAAGCATATAAATATTGTTTGATAGGGCAAGGTGGTAGCCCAACGACCTACCATTCCTAGCCACGTCAAAATGGCGCCGTTGCCGGGGAATGGTGCTTGAGTGTATGAAGTTTTTGAGTCTATTTCATTTTTGATAAAATACAAAAAGATTTTGTTTCTCTAGGCTACACTTGTAGCCGTACTACTAATATTGTCTTTAAGTTTTGTGTGTGTAGATCCCAAGTCATGGGAAGTAATTCAAGAGTTACCTTGAAGGAGCTTGGAGTGCCCGGGGCTTATAGGTATGAGAGCGCCATAGCTCCACCTATATCACCGGAGAATGACTTTGAAATTAGGCCGGAAATGATCACCTTGATCGAGAGAAGGCAATATGGTGGGGCAAAGAACGAGAGCCCATTGAACCATCTTAAGGAGTTTGAAAAATATTGCAACACTATCAATGTCAATGGAGTTTCTCAAGAGTTTATCCGCCTTAAGTTGTTCCCCTTCTCTCTAATAGGAAGATCTTTGGAGTGGCCAGACAAAGAAGTGAAGCCCAATTCCTTGAAGACATGGGATGATGTCACAAAGGCTTTCTTGTCCCGTTTCTACCCACCAAAGAAGACGGCGGAGGCTAGAGCCTTAATCCAAAGCTTTAAGCAATTGCCTAGAGAGAATCTCTATGAAGCATGGGAGAGATACAAGGACCACCAAAGGGAATGCCCTCACCACGGAATTCCAACATATCAAGTGATCCAAATCTTCTATAGTGGTTTGAGCTTTCAAGGTAGATCGAGCCTAGATGCCGGAGCCGGAGGGCCAATCATGAACAAGACGGAAGAAGAGGTTGTGGATGTAATAGATGATGTGGTAAGGAATTACATGGATTGGCATGATGAAGAGAGAGACTCGGCAAGCACAAGTTGCTCAACCGATCAATCTTATGTCATCAACGAATTGTCCACAATGGTCTCGGAGTTAGGAAAGGAGGTGAATTTTCTCAAGAACAAGCTCGAGAGCCCTTCACAAGCTTCTAGTCTTCCCTCCCAATTTGAGGGGAGAGGTACATCTTCCTACTCTAACCCTCTTTTTGCTTCTTGTTGCATGATTAGAGAATGCTTGGTTTGTGATATATGTGGCAAGAATGATCATGATGCTTCTAATTGCTCCAATGTTCCTTGTGATAGATATGATGGATATGAGAATGTGCATGTGAATTGTGATGATAATAATGATTTTGGACCTAGATTTAATGCTCAGAAGATTGTTGGGAATAGGAATTATCACAATAATGGGAGCTATGATAATTACAACCAAAAGAGTGGTAATGGTAACCGTGTGACCCAAGAATTTTGTGGTAACCATAACAACTTTTGTTGTAATGATCAAAGCTATGGCCAAGAATATGGGGATCATAACCAAGGTTATGGTAACCATAATCAAAATTTCGGCCAAAATCATGGTAAGGGTAATTGGAGTAATCAAGGTAGGCGAAATTTTCAAAATGATTTTCAAAGAGACACCCCACCCCAAATTACTCCAAAGACTCAAAGCCAAGGTGATGATTTCTTTACTCAACAATCCCAATTGAATAGGCTAGAAAATTTCATGATGGGTCAATCTAGGATGTTGAATGAATTCACATTGTCTTGTAACAAAATGTTTGAGGTCCTATTCACTCATGGAAAGATGCTTGAGAACCAAATTGTTCAACTAGCCACCCCTTTGAAAGATTGTGCTAGTCCATCTCTTTTTCCCTCACAAGAAGTTGATTCTAGGGAACCGATGTGTGCTATGACCACTAGGAGTGGTAAGGTCCTTAAAGAGAGTGTTCCTAAGAAGAGTGAGGAGAGTGAAAAAGAGAATGATTTGAGTGAAGAGAATAAGAATGAAGAGCCTAGCAAGATGAGTGAGGATTCCAATGATAAGCCTAAGGAGAAAGAGCGGAAGCAAGATGAGGTTTACAAACCTAGACTTCCTTACCCCAAAAGCACACTAGGCATAAATTGGATGAGCAATTTGGGAAATTCATCGACATGCTTAAGCAACTTCATCTTACTCTTCCTTTTACCGATGTTGTAGAACAAATGCCAAACTATGCTAAGTTTCTTAAGGAAATTTTGAGCAGTAAGAGAGATTGCAATTTGGTGGAGCCGGCGAATCTAGGGGAGTGCTTTAGTGCCTTTTTTCAAAGTGACCTACCCCAAAAGTTGAAGGATCCCGGAAATTTCTCCATACCTTGCAAAATTAAAGGAAAATTGTTTCAAAATGCTCTTTGTGATCTTGGTGCTAGTGTTAGTATCATGCCTTATTCCGTTTTTAAGAAACTTAAGCTAGGTGAACTTCTTCCATCCAAAATGACCCTTCAATTGGCCGATCGGTCTATCAAGTTTCCTAAGGGGAGAGTTGAGGATGTTCCTCTCAAGATAGGAGAGTTTACCATTCCCGTTGATTTCATTGTGCTTGAGATTGCGGAAGATGACCATATCCCTATCATCTTAGGAAGGCCTTTCTTAGCCACTTCGGGAGCCTTGATAGATGTTAAGAGAGGTCGTATTACCTTGAGAATTGGTAAGAATGAGGAAAGTTTTGATTTGAAACCAACACATGAGTCTTTGTCCCTTGTAAAAGGAATTATGTGTGTTAATTCCCCTCGCCCTATTGATGATGTATGCACTATTGATTCTTCACATACCGATTTTCTTGAGAATTATGATGATGTGCTTTTGAGTTGTGATAGCAAGAAGGTTAGTGAAGATAAAGTGATGATTCCCAAGCTTATGGACGAGGAGGAAGTTGATATTCCTCATTGGTTTGAACTCCATCCTCAAGATGAAGGTGATCTTTCTATGAGTTTAGATGGTGAAGGACCATTTACGAAGAAAAACAAGGCAAAGAAAAGAGCACGAGCTTCTAAGAAAAAGAGAAAGAGAATGAAGTTGAGGAAAGAAAAGCTCGCATTCGAAAGGTCTTTGCATGAAAGCTTAACAAGCAACAACGGAAAGTTACTAGAAGATGAAGAGGAATTTGTTCTTTCTACTACCTTGAAGAAGGTGGTGTTCTTTGACCCTCCATGATTCGGAGGAAGGGTCGAGCTTAGGACCTTAAGCAAGCGCTTCCCGGGAGGCAACCCGGAGATTCTAACTTTTCCTTTTGATTTTTGAGTTTTCTTATTTTTGTTTCTTTTATTACTTTTTCTTTGCTTTTACTTTTCTACTTGTTTGGATTTTTAGGATGAACTTTGCGAGATTGGATTTCTTCAAGAATGCATGGTGAATGGAAGGTGTTCGTGGCGCATATCATATTTTGTTCGATTCCAATCGAAATTTGAGGTAAAAGGGGTACGAATTTTAGAGAGGTAAGATAGGAATTTCATGTTTTAAAGGTTGGAGGAAGTTGATACTTAGTGAATTTTTGAGGTGTGCACATGAATTTTCAACTTTGAGGACTTTGAAAATGATTTTAGCTACTGCCTATGTTGTTCCTCATCACCATCATGATTCATGTGTGCACCAAAATAGGCAGTAAGTTTCAAATTTTTGAGAAAAAGGAGGGAAGGGGCACGAACAGGGATGTGCGGCCGCACACGAGGCATGTGCGGGCGCACAGCCTGCGTGTGCGGGCGCACACCAGTCTTGTGCGGCCGCACATGGCTAAACGTGCCATATAACTTCTTCTTCCTCCTTTTTCCCTTCATTTCCTCATTGCATCTCCTTCCTCACGAGCATTCCCCCTTTCACAACCCTCCTCACTTGTGCACACTCTTCACTCACCATTCACCATCAAAAATCCCTTTAATCCAAATCTTGTAGTTTAGAGTAGTTCTTTAGTTAGTTTAGTTTTAGTTTTTCTTTCCCTTAGTTGTATATATTTCTTGCTTTGTTTATTTTTCTTTTATTTGTTGTTTTCTTTTCTTTGTTTTGAAGTTACTAACCATTTTCTTTGTTCATAGTTTCTTTTATTTCTTTTTCTCACTTAATTCCTTGAAGAGCTTATGAATATGGAATGCTACGAGGTGGTTTCTTATTGCTTCGTTTATTTTGCTATGCTTGGAATCCCGGTGAGACCTTTCTTATTTTTCTCTTTATTTTCTTTGGTTGCATAGAATAGGATTAGTTTAGGAGAAGTTGAATGGTTCGAGGATGGATGCTTGTTAACACGTAATGTGTTTGGGATCGGTGACTTTGTTGTCTATCGATCACTTGTTTGTCGATTGGGATTTTTATGTGTTTAACATGCTTTCTAGACCTTTGCATGATTTTCTCCTATGTTTTCCTTCCTATGTCTCCATTTTCTTTTCTTTTACTTTCTTTTATTTTACCTTTTTCTCTTATTTTCTTTTATTTTTCTTTTTATTTTTGATGTGATTTTGAGGCATTGTTTTTCATTTCTTTTCTTTTGAGATGAACATTGTACATTGGACTTGTCTTTTGCATGACTTTCTTCCTAGGTCGTAAAGGTATGCACGGTTTGAGACTATGTTTGGTTGACTCTAGGATAGTGTATGCTAGGGTAGTTGGTTTGAACTAGGAGGATCATGAAGCCGGATTCTACTTGTTTGTGGTATGTTGGTAGTTGCTTCCTATAGTTGATTTGACACCATTGGTGAGTTTTTGCCACGACCTTGTGAGATTACTTGTTTTTCTAGCCTTCAACATTACTTGTGTGAGCGGCGTGGATCCTTGACTATGCAAACCTAATCTAATAAAGCTTGATGTATGATTCTCAAACACGAGACCGAACGATCTAGGGAGGACAAAGGCACCTTTTTCGGGGTGGTATTTTTCTATTTTTAGGATAGTTTTATTCATTTTCTTTATTTTTGGGTTTACATTTGCCTCCTTGCAACCATTTGAGCCTTTTACCTTCTTTTCAAGCCACATCTTTAGATCTTTGGCCTTTTGTTTCATTTTTCTATTTTTCTTGGTTTTTGTGAAGCAATTGATCATGTTGATGGAGTTTGTGGTGGAGAAGTTGAAATGTTAGGTTTTTATGAAAGCAAGATTGTGTTATGATTTCCTTGTGAATAATGGCAAATGAGTTTGAGTAAAAGCCTACATTACAAAAGGCATGGACAAATAAGTGCAAAATTGAAAAAGCCGTCCAAAGTTAAAAGAGGCGAGGACAAAGCACTATTAAAAAAGAAAAGAAAAAAAAAAGTGAAAAATGAAAAAATTCAAAAATATTTTGATGTGAGTTTTCTCCCTTTTTGAGCATTGAGGACAATGCTCCATTTAAGCTTGGGGGGAAGCGATCTCACGCTTTTTGTATATATTTTTGTGAGTATAGCTTCGAGTAAGCTTGGGGGTGTTGTTTTTGTTTGGTGACAACTTAGTCTTGGTGTAAAGATATGCGCAATCTTTGCTTCACTATTAGGAAAATCACCAAATTTTTAAATTTTTTAGCCTACCTTCACCCTTTATGCCTTACGTTACATCCTTGGGGAAAGACCTTTTGACCTAGATAGTTGAGTCACTATTCAGGGGAGAGCATCATGGGTCATTGCCTAAGGATAGGGGATGCATAGTCAAGATGTCGAGTAGCCTAATAATATTTCTTTTCCGGTTCCTTCGAGGAATCATTGGGACACTCACTAAAGGGAGATTTGAGACTAGTGGGAAGAACGCGGTAAGATTGTTTGGGATGAAAGTGAATTGTGATAACTAGTTCCTATGCCTAGCATACCCTATGTTTCAATCAACTTTGGATATCTTGAAACGTGCATACCTTAACTACTTGAGAAAGATTGTCATTCATTTGCTTTATAGTCTTTATGTTGATTCATTTCGTAAAGGTTTGTTTTTCTTTCATTTTTCTTTCTTTTAATCCTATCGTTTGCCTCATTGATGTTTGGTTGAGAGTTATGGGTCAAACTCTTAGGATACCCTTACGAGACCTCACTCGTCCTCATAGGCGACTTTGGGGTTTAAAGGGCTTGTTGTAGCTAAAAACAACCGTGATTCCTACGACAGTGAGTCTTAGTGTATATTCTTATCTTGAGTCATTCTTTTTCGTTTTCAATAAAATTTTCATCCTTTCTCTTTCTTTCTTTGTTTTGCTCGAGGACGAGCAAAAGTTTAGCTTGGGGGAATTTGATGAGTGACATTTTTGGCACTCATTTGGTTCCTTTTTGGATGACTTTTATTCCATTTTATCTCTCCTTTCTTTAGTTTTCCTTAGTTTTATTCTTGTTTTCTTCATTTTATGCCTTTTGTAGTTAGTTTCTCTTTTTGGTGCTTTTTCTAATTTATTTGTTATTTTTCCCTTTTATTTGCTTTTTCTCCTTTGTTTGTAGGTTGTGATTGATTGTCCAAGGATTCCCGAGCTTCCTCTCCATGATCTTTCATTGTTTTCATGCCTAAAGCTTGTGCAAGAAGTTTCAAGTCAAAAGAGGGATCAAAGGGGCATGCTTCAAGGCCTTATAAATGCCTTCCTCATGGCTCATTTTCTTCAAGAAATTCAAGGAAGTTGCTGCCTACCTTGTCCTTCATCATCATCATCTAGGATGCGTGCACCTTGTGAGCAAAGGCAAAGAAGAAAGGAGGGCGCTGCAGCTATGTGCGGGCGCACATGAGGAGTGTGCGGCCGCACATCAGTCGTGTGCGGCCGCACATAGGGTGTGTGCGGGCGCACATCTGGTGTGTGCGAGTGCACACACCTGGGTGTGCTCCCGTGCGCACCGTTCTCTCTCCTCCGAGCGCCCGCACCTGCGTGGGTCTATTTTTGGGCGTCATTTCCGACCTCCTCCTTGTATATATAGTTATTTCTACCTATTTTTAAAAAGGAAGTTTTAGATTGAATGAGATAGTTAGTTTTTGGAGAATTTTTAGAGAGAGAAACTCAAGAACTAGAGAGAGAAACTCATGATCTTTGGTGTTGTTCAAGAATTCATCATTGTATTTGATCTTTTGATCAAAGTTTTGTAAGGATCTTCTTCTTAATCTCAATTCAAGTTTGATTTTAGTTGATTTCATTAGTTTTTCATATTGTTGATGATTGATTTGGTTATTGATTGATTGTTAGTTTAATCTTTGAATTCAAGCATGTTGATGATTAATTTGATGAATGTTGTAGTTTTGATCTCCATTTCTATGGCTAGTGAGTAGTTCTCTAGCTAGGGAGATGGTGAAGCATGCATGAATGATGGAATAGTGTAATTTGGGGATAATTGATGGAGTTGATGATATGATTAAATTGGTTGATTTTTCATGTGCATGTGTGTGATTAATTGAGGTTTGGCCATCTTTGATTAATACACTAGATTGCATTGTAAGTATGCTATGACACGGACAATTGATTAGTAGACTTGCAATTTCACGATTGAGGTGCTTTGTTAAGTTCCCTAGTTAGTGTTTAGCATAGTTGACGCTAGTTAGACCTCTAGGTGAACCACCTTATCATGCTCTTTTGGATACATGATAGTTTTCCCTCATATCGATTGACTTAGTCGGTTTGACCTCCCAAATTACCAATTCCATTGTGAATGTATGTGGATCCATTGCCCTAGTGTTTTAGATCGATTAAATACAAGTTTGCATACCTAGTTTAGACCTAGTCCTACTTCAAACCCCTTTTGTTTTCGAAATAGCTTAATCTAGACTTCGTGCACTTAACATCATTCCCTTGGGATTCGACCTTGACTTGCCGCTAGACTATTAGGGGTTGGTTAAGCATATAAATATTGTTTGATAGGGCAAGGTGGTAGCCCAACGACCTACCATTCCTAGCCACGTCACATGTACCCAAAAAACTCGTGAACTCATAAATGAATGAAAGAGAAAGTTAAAAGGATGAAAACCCATAAAGTCGGTTAAAAAAACCCAGAAAATTCACGAACTCAACGTAATAATTAAAAAAAACCAGTAATCTCCGAAAAAACCCAAAAATTCGGCAAAAAAACCCAGAAAATTCATGAAAATTTCGAAATCAATTAAACCCAGAAAAATCAATTAAACCCAAAAATTTCGAAAATCAATTAAACGCTGAAAATTCCAAAATCAATTAACCCCAGAAAATTCCAAAATCAATTAAACCCATCAATTTCGAACAATATTACAACAATCAAACCTAAAAAAATCAAGGCATTTAACATAAATAATTAAACCAAGAAACCCTAACCTCGAATCATCCAAACTTGAAATGAGCTGTTTTTGGTAGAACCTTGACTAACTGAGGTTTTTTTTGAGTTCACGAGCTCAAAATAAACTTGAACCCAGAAATGAATAAAAGAGAAAGAGAAAAGGATGAGAGAACGAGAGAGAGAGAGAGGAAAGGTAAAAGGATGAGAGAAAGAGGAGGATTAGATGAAAGAATGAAAGAATGAAAGAGAAAGAGAAAGGGATAGATGAGAATGAAAGATCAGATAAAGAGAAAGGGATGAGAGAGAAAGAGAGAGCGGCGGATGAGAGAGAAAGATAGGGTTTGAGCCTTTGAGGGTTTTGTATCAAGAGAATAAAAGACGTTTTTTTTTAAGGATCCCCATCGGTTCAAACTGGTGCCATTTCACTAATTTGGCACCGGTTTGGTTTGAACCGGTGCCATTTCTATTATACTACTTCCCGCCTAATTTTTTTGCCAACGGTTTTTAATAACCGGTGCTAATGACTCGGTCCCAAAATGAATTTTTCTACTAGTGATTGAAACTAGAAATTTTCCCATTGAACAAAGCTAGGAGTTGTATTTTAAGAGCCACAAAGGACAGTGATGCAAACAATATTTAATACTTCCTCCATCTCCAAATGTTCTTCCCATTTTAAAAATGCACGTTTGCCAATGTAAATCTTTGACCATAAATATCGTTAGCTGCTCATTAGCTAGTTAAAAATATAACAATTAAATATTACGGAGTAATAAACTATTCATTAAAAGGAATCAAATAAAAACCCGACATGACTATGTTATATCTTATACGGAGTACATTAAGAATAATGTATTATATTCTTATACCTTATAAATAGTGTCAAGATAACAAACGAGTGAAGGAGTAGTAGATTTTGTTTGGGTACAACCCCATAACACTTTTTAGCTACCAGACAAGTTGACATCCACATTATTTCATTTTTTTAAACAGTCTTGTTGTGAGTTAGTGCCGAATTTAGTTCACCTTATTTTTACTTATCTTAGAAAAAATAAGTTTAGATCAGAAAAAATAAGTTCAGATCAGATTGTCGTTTTTTGTGTAGTTTTTTATTGCTAAATATCTTTAATTTCGTAATGAAAAAAATTATGAAAATCACATATTAATAAAATATACATTATTACGAATCTAACAAGACCCTACTTGATATATTTTTTTCGTATAGATTATCTTATATTTAAGGTCAAAGTTTGGTCAAATCTGATATTCAGATTAGAACAGACCAGAGCTGACTAAACTAGACTAGATCAGATCTGACCAGATAAGTTAAATATAAGGTGAACCAAACAAGGCCTTATCAACTAAAATTGATTAATAATATAATATACGTAATTTTTTAAAAAAGGTAAACGGTATGTTGGTATGAAACTACAATAAAGATCCGGATGCCAACTAGCTAGTTTATTTGATAGAATTCTAAAATATGACATTCAATACACATGATCAAATCTTGTCTAAATTGCTAGTCTTTGTTTCACGATCAACCGTACCATCAATACGTAGACGCATCACCTATTACCCACACGCCTTAACGATAAGTTAGCGTGCATGATCAGATCGGATATGCTCAAAGCTCAGCCAACATATAGTCCACTAAATTAAAGGAAGTGGCAGCTTATCAGCAACATACAACATTTGATGGTGCAAATTATGTTGGGTTTTATTGCCTCATTTATGACTAGCTAATGCCTATCCGTTGTTGGTGCAACTCTTAGTGGCAAATTTTACTTTAGATTCTGATGAGATTTATTATCACTGGTTTCAAAATATTGCTGTAAAGTTGTTACTTTCTTGTCAACCCTTTTTCCTTTATTCTTTGTTCGATCTACATTAGTATAGTGGTCCTTGGTGTTGTTTCATACGATTTGTAAATCCTAAATAGAGCAAGTTTAGATGATCCGAACCATAAATAAGTCAGTTGGTGCATATTATATAGTTGCCCGTCTAGACTTGCCATCGATATTATTGGTATAGTTTGTTACGATATTTTTAACGGGCAAATACAAGTTTATCTGCCAGATAAACGAATTTTTATTAATCTGGTGGCATTTTTGTAAATGTATTGAAAAAGTGTGGTCATTTATTCAGTACTTTTGGTGAGCTATCCAATTACTGTTTGCAACTTGCATTTACTGTTTGGTGAGGAAATTACACATGTACCCCTCAACTAGTACATGAAAAGACGCATGTACCCCTCCACTAATATTTGAAAAGACGATTATACTCTCAGATAACCAAATTTTATTTATCTGGGGAATTAACTAGGTACAACTCATTTTTAACGAATGTTTATGGGCATTTACTTGTTAGAATTTATGTTCGTGTGGATTTGCCATTGATATTATTGGTATATTTTGTTATGATATTTTTAACGAATGTTTATGGATACTTGTTAGAATTTATCAGTTCATATTTTGTGGCTTACTCATTAAAATTCGAAGGAAAAAATCTCATTAACAATAAAAATTTTAGTATGGTTACTCACACTATGACCATGACTATACTTAATTATAATTAATTGATTTTTGCTTTTTCTTAAAATCTTGGTCAAACCCTATATTAAGAATTTTCCATTTTTAATTCTTTTTCATTTTTCCAAAAATTCATTTTTGATTTTCCGAAAATCCATTTTTTATATTTGAAATCAATTATTAATTATATCCAAAAATAAGATAAAATTAAGGATTTTTTTTTATTTTTTTTATTTTTTGTGAAAATGAACTACCTTTTATATACAACTTTTTTGTGAAAAACTACCTTTTAAAAAATTTGTTGTAAATGACTACCTCTTTAAAATAAATGTTGCAAAAGACTACTAGTTGCCGGAATCTCACCGTTGACTTTTTACTCCGACGTTGACTGGACCACGTGGCGGCCTTTACTAACCCTCTCGCTGCCCCTCCTCCTCCCTTTTCCAGTTTTCGACCACCCCTACCCCCTCGCCGTCACTTCCCCCTCCCTTTGTCCAGTTTCCAACTACCCCTACCCCTGCCGGCCGCCTCGCTTGTTGCCCCTCCGCCTCCCTTTTCCAATTTCTGACCATCTCCACCCCCTACAGCCCTCTTTTTTCTTTACGTCCTTACCCCTTCTTGCAACCCTCATTTTACCTAGTCATCCCTACCCCTTCTTCCTCGTAACCACCCTTAAAACTATACTTCAATGTCTCTGATTTCCAAAATTCAAAAAACCTAAAAAAAGAAATTTCGAAATCCAGAAATTGAAAAGGGTTATGGTTTTCGAGGGGGTCGAAGAAGGGTGGGTGGGATTTCTAAGGTGGGATATGCGTGGGTGGGATGTAATTTGGCTGGAATTTGATAACTTGTTTGAGGGGTGGCCGGAAATCAAGAAGTGAGGGAAAGGGGAGGGGTTTCGAGGTGTTCGGGGAAAGGATGAGCAACAAAGGGAGGTTGGCAGGGAAAGGGCTGTCGGAAATGGATGTGGGGGTAGGGAGGAAAGTGGCCGGAAATTAATAATTTGTTTGAGGGGTGCAAGAAGGGGTAAGGACGGCTAGGGAAAAGGAGGGTTGCAAGGGGTGGGGATGGTGGGAAATTGGAAAAGGGAGGCGGGGGGGGGGGGGGGTCGGGATGGTCTAGTCAACGTCGGAGTAAAAAGTCAACGGCGAGATTCCGACAACTGGTAGTCTTTTACAACATTTGGTTTTAAAGAGGTAGTCATTTACAACAAATTTTTTAAAAGGTTGTTTTTCACAAAAACTTGTATATAAAAGGTAGTTTTTCACAAAACATCCTAAAATTAAATAAATCAAAATCAAAAAATTGTTCATCAATGTTCTTCACCGTTCTTAAGATTCTTCATCCATGGATGAAATTAACCACCATTATGGTAATCTTTGTCCCGTAAGTACACTTGCACATCAATGAAAATTGAAAATATGCATCGATCTACATATTATATGTGAAGTTTGACTTCATTCAAAATTTGGATTCATGTGTGAATCTGGGATTGTTTTTAATCCTAAAACAATCAATATATATATATATATATATATATATGTATATATATATATATATACATATATATATATATATATATATATATATATATATATATATAATTGGATAACCGCAAACAAGGGATGCCATCGGTCATTATATGTATGTGAAAAAAAAATTAACAATTTTTCGAAATCTGGGTTTGTAAGGCAAATCAGAGAAGACAATGATTTTTGTTTTGGAATACTTGTTTGATCCCAAAAAAAAGAAGATATAGTTTTCAATTTTGTTTGCATATAAGGCATTAACCCAAATGATAATAGGACATTACCTATAAAACACATTATTATTGTTTATTTTGTCTATGACCATACTTTATTTTGGACATTGCTAATTATTAGTTCATACTGCGCATGCATTAATATCCTAATATTTTTCTCAACAAAAAATATTGTGTAGAACGGACTCACGTGAGTCTGTTCTATTATTTGGCCCGAGCGCGTCCCATTTACTTAAAGTTCGGCCCGCGCGCGGCCCGTCATTTACATTTAAATTTCCATGAAATTTAAAAAAAAAAAAACCAAAACCAAAACCAACGTCCGTCTTTCTCCTTCTTCTTCTTACCCACGTTTTCTCTATTTTCATCAGTTACACTTCATTATTATCGAATTAACTCCATTTTTCCGAATAATTCGCAGCACTACTTCATTTTTCTACTTTTAATTTATTTGCATGTAATTAATTTTCAGTTCGTTCGCACTTATATATATAAACCCTAACTTTCGTCATTCTTGAGTGCATTAATGTCTGAATTTTCGTCGATTAAAGATTATTCGCCTCTAAAAGTTTATCATAAACGAAGTAAACAACCACGAAAATAGGAGAAGACAGTTCCAATGGCTGAAAGGCTTATTATATTTCAATTATTTTTAGGTTATACATTTTTTTTTTTGAAATTCTTTTCTATGAATTATTATTTCGATTTGCAGGGGTCATTCTAAAACTCCATTGAAGAAGCGTGGTCCTAAGCCTGGTTCTAAACGAAGTCGAGCTGTTAGGTTTGAGATTCTATTCTATTTATTTCTCAAAAAGTCTTGTTTGGATAGAGTGTTTGTTGTTTGATAATAGAATATTTTTAATTTTTAGGAAACAGAGCATTTCTTGTTTGATGCTGAATATTCTTGTCTGGAATTAGCTTATTGTTGTCTGAAATTATATTGTTGTAATTACATAAAAAATTATCTTTTTTCAGGATTATTACTTTACCAGGAATTAGATTATTTGTATCAGAAATTAACTTATTATTCTGTGATAAATCATACTTGCAAATTAGATTTTCTGTCTTGAATTAGATTATTTTATTTTGATAATAGAATATGTTTGTCAGGAATTAGATTATTTTGGTCAGAAATTAAGTTATTTTTATGAGGAGTTAAATTATATCAGTCGGGAATAAGATTGTTTCAGTCAGAAATTAGATTACTTTTATCAGGAATAAGATATATGTGTGATTTCATTCGTTAGAAATTAGATTACTTTTATCAGGAATAAGATAGTTTTTGTTTGACAATACAATATTTTTGTCATGAATTAACTTATTATTGTGTGATATTACATTGTTTTTGTTTGATAATAGATTATATTTGTCAGGGTTTACCTTAATTTTGTCAGCTATTATATTATTTCTATCATAAATTTGATTTTCCTTGTCTGGAATTAGATTATTTTATTGTCAGAGATAAGATCATTATTGTCAGGAATAAGAATGTTTTAGTCAGTTTATAATTTTAATGTTATTTTTACTTTTCAATTTTTCAGTTCAATTACCGAAGATGATATTTCAGACATATAAGTTGGTACTAAATCCACTACTAATCAACTTTGTCTAGTTTTGGAAGATCTTAGTGAGTAGCAAAAGAAGGATGATATAGAGATTGGTTTTGGTGGTTTGTTACATCTTAATTTGAAGGATAACATTAGCCATCAGTTATACAACTATGTAGTTACTCATTATAATCCTAAGCCTAGAAATATGATTGTTGGTAAAAAGGAACTTGCCATTCATATAGATAGTTGTGATATTGCTGATGTGTTGGGTATTCCTTACACTGATAAAACTGTGAAAGAAATATCTAAAATGAAGAAAGGATTTAATCCTGATGATGCTTTGAAGTCAGAGTGGAGGCAATTTTTGGGTTTAAATAATGCTGTTGAATCTGAAAAAGTTGGTGAAAGTAAGAAAAGGAAAACCGGAGATACTAAGAAAAAGACAGATGTCAATTTGACACTTGAACAGTTGTTTGAGAAATTTAGAGATGGGGGTTATGAATTCAAGAGACTTTTTGTTCTTTTTGCTGTATCCCATGTTTTGGCTCCAATGGGTGATAAGTCTCCAAACTTTAACATTATTAAGTCTTTGAACAATGTTCATTTCATAAAGACTTACAAATGGGCTGGTTATGTGATGGATTGTATATCTGAATTAATATTAGAATTTCAAGCTTTTGTTTTGAAGAGGCGGAAAGATGGGGGAGGGAAAACTAAATCAAAATAAATAAATGGTTGTCTTATTGCGTTTGTTATTGCCTTTTTGCAAAAGTTTGATTTTGGGGCCACCTTAGATAGGAAGCCATTTATAATGAATTGGACTTGTGAAAGTCTGAATGAAAGGATTAAGGCTATTGTAGAAAATATGACTATGGTACTTTGATGTTATATCCTCATACCATTCCAAAACAATATGCTGGAAAAAGTGATGAGGCTCTTTTAAAAGATTTTCAGCTTGAGAGCATTGAGTTTAAGCTTGAAGATAGTGATGAAGAAGATTTGGATCTAAAGAAGGAAGGTCATGGTGTACAACCCGCTACCTTTAATTTTAAAGTTGAAGATGAGAAAGCTAGATATTTAATGTACAAGATTCCTCAAGATTTTTCAACTGATGATGAAATTGACAAGATGGATATTGATGTAAGTTTAAAATCTCATCTTTTGATTAATTTAAGTATATTATTGAGCTTTTAAATTTTTGTTTTAATAACAGTTTAATTTAGTCAGGAAATATATTAGGTTAGTTAGGAATTATATAATTTTAGTCAAACATTAAGATAATTTTGTTAGGAATTAAATTATATTTATCAAATCTTGAATAAGCTTTTTATAAAAAATATCCATCATTGTAGTCTAATACTGTATAACCTGCTACATATGTACTAAAATTTTTATCCTTGTCATATTTGTAATAATCCGTAACAAATTAAAATATAAATCATACTTACAAATTAGATTTTCTTTGTCTTGAATTAGATTATTTTATTTTGATAAAAGAATATTTTTGTTAGGAATTCGATTAGTTATGTCAGAAATTAAGTTATTTTTGTCAGGAGTTAAATTATATTACTCAGGAATAACATTGTTTCAGTCAGAAATTAGATTACTTTTATTAGGAATAAGAATATTTCAGTCAGGAATTAGATTATTTTGGTCAGAAATTAAATTATTTTTGTTAGGAAATAAATTATATCAGTCAGGAATAAGATTGTTTCAGTCAGAAATTAGATTACTTCTGTCAGGAATAAGAATGTTTCAATCAAGAATTAGAATATTTCAGTCAGGATTCATATTATGTCAGCAATTAGATTATTATTGTCAAGAATTCGTGAATTTTTATAAGGAATTACAAATTTTTAATCAGGAATTAGATAATAATTATCAGGAATTAGATTATAATTGTGTGGAATTAAATTATCATAGTCAGGAATTATAATATTTTATTATATGTTATTGTAGGCGTCGTTCGAAGTGCGCCTACGTTAAGTATGTGTGAATATGCTTGGCACTCATAGGAAGTGCGAATTGACATAATATGATTAGGGACCAGTAAAGTAGGGAGCCGCCTACAAGTTTTTAAGGAACTTGTAAATCGTTCACGGATCATAAAGGCAACCATGATAAAGGGACAACGAAAGGCAATAACGATTGACCTGTGAAGGTTACACCCCATTCATAATCCATGATATTACTAACTCCATATGGTTCGGAACCACGAAAGGAGGATCGGGGATGATGGTACGAAGTGAGTCATGGTGTCACATTCGCATGTATTGGCCTCTACTCAATTCTTATAGTGAAAAGTGATTCCTGCAATCTTAAAGGCATATAAACAAAGATTCAATTCACTCCAAACTATTATTATGCTAAATTGGTTGAATATTAATGCAACATATAATTCTAAAATATTTGTGATCACTTAATTAAACATCAAGATTAAAAAGGAACCTAAACCGGATGTCCAAATTTTGAATTTTGTGTGATTTTGAGATAGTTTAGCTTATAATTGTGGATATTGTTGAGATTTTCTTGGTGATTTGTGAGTATTGTTGATGAAATTGTTGTTTTCATGAAATTTGGCTAGCAATTACTTGACTTGGATATTGAGAATTGTGTGAGTAATCACTAGCTTGATTTTGAGCATTGAAGATTGTTAATGTATGAGAGATTGAAAATGTATGTTGATTGAGATTTTTTGATGCTTGATTTTGAAATTTGCCTAGTGATTCTCCCTTTAGCGATTGCGTATTGCAAATTTTGACCTGGATTATTGTTGTTCATAGTTGTTTCTTGCTTGTGATATTTGTGTCTTGGAAAGTTGTTGCTCCTAACCCCTTTTCAGGTAGCAAAATCAAAGGCTTCAATTGTTGTTGTTGTTGTAGGAAGGTTTTGGTATTTTTGAGTGTTGGAATCACTCCGTGGTGTTCTCGGTATCTCTTGGGGTTGTGAGTAAAGTTGGTGAAGATGAGTGGTAGGAGAAGGAATAGGAAGGAGCCTAGAATATCAGTTGATGAACCCTAACTTTCCTCTCAAAATCTAAACTAAGCACAATCCTCTTTTCCCACCTTAAAATTTGTAAACCGACACCATGCTCCCATCCATCAAACACTCCTCAAACGCAAGCTTAACCCCACCCGGCACTACTATCAACGCTCAATGCGTGACTTGGGGATAGATGAGGACCTTCGGTCCTTTCTTGACAACCTTGGGATGAGTGAGTTCATTAAACACCAATACCTAACCTTCAAGGAACCCACCTACGAGTTCCTAGCTTCCTTTCAGAAGGAACCCGTTGGAAAGAATGAGTTCAAAATCTCCTTCCAACTCTTCAATGCCCGCCATGTCATCTCTCTTCGGCGTCTAAATGAAATCCTAGACTTTAACCCCAACGCCGATCTTCTTGCCCCATCCACCGAGCTCTTCCCCGAGTACGACGCTTTCCGTTGGTGGCAGAAAATTACCGATATGGATGAGTTTAGTACTCGGTACTCGGTGGCAAGCCAAATTATCCATCCAGTACTCCGCATCCTTCACCGCATCTTGGGGTTTGCGGTGTTTAGCAAACAGGATTTGAGTAAGCTCTCTCATGAAGAGCTCTTCACTCTTTGGGTCGCCACAAAGGAGGAGTTGAGTGGGCGGCTTAACATGAGGTATTGGTTTGTGCTATGTTGTGAGGCAATCAAGAATGGGAACAAGACGGGAGAGATTGCCTTAGGAGGGATGATTTCAAGGATCGCCTTGAAGCTAGGGGGTGAGGTTCTTTTCCCTTTTTGCACAAGGGTGGGAAAAGACAGAGATATGTTCGTGGACATCTCTTACATGCGGAAGTCGGTCTTCATCCAACCGACCGACGATGTGAACAACTTCCACGATTGGTGCGTTGAGAGAGAGCACCATTGTATACTTCCATTCCCGAGCCGCACTTCCTTGGAGAGGAACACAAGGAATGTGTGGAAGATTCCTAAGGACAATGGTGTCCTTCCCAACGCTCTTGGAGGTGAGCGAAACATGATCATCCGCGAGCGGCATCAACAGCAACAACAACAACAACAACAACAAGAACAACAACAACAATTCCAACAACAACAGCAATTTCAGCAACAACAGTTTCATCAACAACAACAACAACAATAAGGATTTCAACTACAAGGTTTTCAATATGGGGAGGGATCCCAAGGTTTGTGCGTCCCCTCCTCTAGCGAGGGAGGTATGGCCTCTTCCTCTTCTTCTTTTAACCTTGAGCGCGCTTTCCAAAACCTTTCAATGCAAGTAAACCGGTTGACGGAGGCCGCCGATGGGTACTCGGTTTACAATGCCAACATTTATGATTGGCATGTAAACCAAGGACACTTTGACCCACCGGTGAACTATCCGTATTTTCCGCCCCAACAGGGACCGGTTCCTTCTCATGAGGAACCGCATGTTGACGGCACTCCCCGTCAACCGGTTTGGCCCTATTGGTCCGGTCCTTCATCTCAAGGGGCCCCCCGAGTGAACTACCCCACCTCTGAGGGGTACGATTACAAGGCACCGGGGGGGTGTGATTACCGTGGGGACCCCAACTACCCCATGTACACATCCGAGCCTCTTGAGATGCCCCCTCCCTTTGATCCTCTTCCGGACTACCAACAAGAGTTGTACCGGAACCGCGGTTTTCCACCGGGTTACACCGGTGGTTGGGACCCCCATGGCCCTCCTATCGACGTCGACTACGAGTGGCGTCCTTATGGAGAGGGCTCTAGTTCTCACATGGAGGACTAGGGACCTCGGGCCGAGTTTAGCCCTTCCTCCCAACCCATTCTCCACTCTGTTCAAACCGAGGACGGTTTTCCGTTCAAGTGTGGGGGGGGGTGCTTATTTATTGTTTCATTTAAGGGCTTTGTTCTCATGGGGCGCAATTTTGGGCCAATAGGTGTCTTTTTGGAAGGTTCCTTCCCCTCTTTTCAATAAAAATGATGATGATGATGTTTTTAATGAAACCTTGTGTTGTTTTGGCTCCCGTTTTTCTCGAAATCCAAACTCCCCTTTAGTCCAAACTTTTTTTTTTCTTTCTTTGTTCTTTTTCTTTAGTAGTTTCTTTTTTTTTCTATTTTGTTTTCTCTTTATTTCTTTGTATATATTTCTCTTGCTACTAACCAAATATTTGTCGAGTTGTTTTGGACTTTGACATTTTGTAGGGCTTATGGGCGCATTCCCCAAATTTTTCCGAGCATTGGAGTTTCAACGATTGTGGATTTGCATTTGCTAAGCGTAATTGGGTGACAAATTCTCCTTCTCAACTCTTTAAATATTTGATTGGTTGCATAGCTTAGGTTAGTTTAGGAAGGAGTTGAATGGTTCGAGGTTGATTGATTTGGTTCTAAGGAACCTGGGATCGTTGATGTTGTATTCAACGATCATTGTATGTCGATTGGGATTTATATGATTTACATGCCTCATTTATGAACCTTTTTGATTTCTTCCTTTTTCTTTGTGTGTTGCTTTTCTTCTTTCCTTTATGTGACATTCATAATCATGACAAGAGAAAAATTTTTGAAAATTGAGAATTTGCTCGTTCATTTGGAAATGTGGACCTAAATGCTTTTGTTATGACATATTTTTCAATGCTTACCTTCCTAGTTGAAGAGGGTCTTCACGGTTTGAGAGTGCTTAGGGTTGAACTAGACACATTTTAAGCTAAGGTAGTCCGGTTTAGAACTCTTGAGGACGTTTGAACCCCTAGTTTACGGGAAAGTGGTAAGATGGTGTTGCTCTCCGTAGTGAATAGGATTCCCTTGGTTGGCAATTGCTTATTTTCATATCCCATGTGAGCGTTTATTGTTCAAGCCTCCATCACTTTTGTTGAGCGGCATTTTGGATCCTTAACTATGCGTGTCTTAATCCTTGTGTTGGTTTCTAGCTCCCAAGACCGTGATCATATAACTCTAGAGGAGGAGGAGGGCATCTCTTCTCATTTTTCTTTGTTTCCTTGTGTTTTGTTACAAATTTTGTTTTTATTTTACATATACCTCCTTGCTAGCCATGTTGAGCCTTATTTCCCCTTTCTTAGTTAAACCACATTACAAACCTAGCGGCCTATGTTCTACCGACCCTTGTAGTTAGTGAAGCATCGGCTTGTGAGGTTCGAGTTTGAGAGTCTTGATTTTAAGCAAGGAAGTTGTGCAATTTGGTTCGAATGAGGTCTTGAAAGTCTATTCATGAAAAAGTGTACAAAATGTTTGGCAAGGAAGTTGTAATTTATGAAAACCAAACACCAAAAAAAAAAATGAAGAGGAAAGAAAGAAAGGAAAAAGAGAAGGAAAAATTGAGTTGAATGAAAAAAAAAATAAATAAAAAAAAAAGAAAAAGAAGAGTAGTATTGTCATGTAATTTGTATTGAAGGTTGTGACTTGAAATTTAGGTTAGATTCCTATGTTGTTATTGAGAGATGGCCACTCTTATGCTTCACTTAGGAGTTTCCACCAAAGTTTTCAAATTAATTCCCTACCTTAACCTTTAGCCATGACATTACAACCTTAACTAAGACCCTTGGACTCTAGAGGGGCGTGGTCAAGGAAACGGTGGAGGGAGATGGATTTCAACCCTATGGAGAGAGTATGCATAGTTGAGATGTTGGGATAGCCTCATTGTTCCACATAGAATTATATTTTTTTTCCGGTTCCCACGCGGAATCATGAGGAGCCAACTAGGGGATGAATTGAAGCTAGCGGAGAGAACGTGGACCGTCTTGGATGGGGCTAGGGCGGAGGATGAAATCATTAGTTCTCTATGCTGAGCTTAGGTTTGTCTCTTTCAACCTTGAGCATCTTTAAGCGTGTTTTCCCTCTTGAATTGAGAAAGTTAGGTATTCTTTGATCAATGTCATTATATTTGAGTCCGAATTGAGCATTTCTCACCGTGATACTTGACTGATTTTCTTGAACCTTGTCATGTTGTGTTTTTTGTGTATGTTGTCTTTTGCCTTGGGTTCATTTGCTTGAGGACAAGCAAGAAGCAAGTGTGGGGGAATTTGATGAGTGGCATTTATGCCACAATTTAGTGTTCTCTTTACGGGCTTTTCCCTCCCATTTGTAGCTTGTTTGCCCCCTTTTCTCTCCTTTTTGTTCCTCTTTTCTTTGTTTGCCTTTCTCCTTGTTTTCTTTGTTTTTTTTTGTAGGAATCAAGGCATTGGAAGAAGAGCAATTCACCCCCAAACTCCCCAGTGTGCGGGCGCGCAGCACTGTGAGAACCCGCAAGGAATGCTCCAAGAACAGAACACAAACATAAGATTTTGTGCGCCTTGTGCGCGCTTTGTGTGCGGGCGCGCAGCCCTGGGAGAACCCGCACAAAACAGCAGCAGAAGCAGAACCAAAACAGAGAGTTGTGTGCGAGCGCACACTCTTCAAGCGCGGGCGCGCAGTATTGCTGGGAGAAGGCGCGCATCCATGGGTCTAATTCCCCGTACCCACAGATCTGCGGGCGCACAAGATCTGCGAGGGCGCACGCACAACTTCTGCACGGGCGCGCAGTGTATGTGCGCGGGCGCGCACCGCTGAGTTGCAGGTTTTTTATTTCGTATTTTTTTGTATCTTTGAGAGGACCTATTTATATAGGCCGTAGGGAGATTAGTGGAGGATCTATCATTACTTAGAAACATTTTAGCCCTAATCTAGAGAGGGAATCTTCATTAGTAGAGAGAGAAAGTGTGGATTTCCATTGATGAACTTGGATATTGAAGAAGGAGCTTGATTGAATCTTTGTAAATCTTCATCTTCAATTAATGAGCAATCTCTTACTCTCTTTCTTTACTTTTGTATTTAGTTTTGTTTGCTTATTTTGATTTTCCTTCTTTGCTTATTGATCATGTTGATGCTTATTGATTTGATAATTGATATTGTCTTCAATATGAATTGTGAGTAGTCACCTAGCCAAGGGTGTGGGGATGGTGTAGTTGTTAATTGATTCATGCTTTTGATGTTGGGGTTTTGTTAATGGTGATTAAAGTCTTTGTATGTTTGATATTCTTTAATCTTCTTGCAAGTGCACATTGTTAGTTGATTAAAGGTGAATCTTTGCTAACAAGAAACGGAAGTTGACTTAGTTAAGGTTCATTGTTATCGATAGTTCATTGATTCCACCTTCTAATATATAGTTCTAGTGTGGAAACATAGAGGCTACGTTAGGATAAATCGATTAACCGCGGAAGGCGGTTAGATTGAGCTTTTATTTCGATATTCTTGCATGCTTAGTTTACCATTGCTTTGCTTCCGTGTTATTGCATGATCAAGTGGCAACTACATCTACCTACTTCCCTTGGTGTTTAGTTATATTGATTTTTAATCATCCTTAATCTCTAGTTTAATCTCTTAGTTATTCACACTTCTTGTTCCGAGGTAGCTTAAGTCTTAAGTAGTGAATGTGGTGTTTATGCATGTCTCCTTGTGGTTCGACCCCTATGCTTGCCTTATACTTGTATTAGGTTTGTTTAGGTTGTATAAATTATATTTGATCTAGGGATAGGAAATTGACGACGCGTTTATTCTCTTGTCAGATATCAAACCCTTTATGTATACATTAATCGTTAAAAACATCAATGAATGATTCTCTGTCTGCAAAGATCAACAAGGGCTCTAGTTTAATGGCTCCAAATTCTTGATGAGTCCAGACTTTGCCATTCTTGTATGACTTGTCCATAGTTGAACTCCCATCAAGGTAATCCTCAAATTGCTTTTTAGGAATGTCATCATATAAGCATTAAACTTCTTCCTCATCCCCTATGAAGTCAGCAAGATCAGCATCATCATCATCTTATTCACTGCCAAATTGTATGTAATCTGAATCCCCAGTGTCATCATCATCAGATCTATCTCCTCACTTGTCTCAACCTTAGCCGGTGACCTTTTATTTCTTTCAAATCTCCTTACACTCACACTTTTCTCATTACTCCCCTCAGCAACCTTTTGGATTTATCAAGAAAGGCAGTTGTAGGTTCTATAGTTGATGGGATTGTAGTAGGAGGGGGAACTATTTCTAGTTCAGGTGAAACTGGTGGTTAAGGTGACACTTGTGGTTGAGGAGGTGGGGTTGTTTGTAGTTGAGGGGAGGGTTGGGTTCTTTCAGTTGGCCTTTTTTTTGGTGTCCTTTTCCTTTTCCTAGGAGTCATTTTCCTCCTTGGACATGGGGTTTTGGGCTTGTTTAGAGGAGAAGTTGGTTGAGAGTGTTTAGGTGGAGTTGTGGGCTGAGTACTTTGTTCAGGCTTGAGATGCCCTAGGGAAAAACTCATTAGCTATTGGAGTGTCAAACAATCTTACATACTCAACATTTGAGTCTTCAGCATTCACAACAGGAACCTGAACTGCAACTTAATAAGGTTGTTGTTCCTCCAACTCTCTCTCAGCCTGGGCCTTTTTCTGATCTAATCTAGCTTTCTTAGCCATTGCCTTAACCCTTTTTTTCCAAATTGCTTCAGCATCCTTAAACACCAAAGTTGGACTTTCCTTTTCCTCTAAGAATATTTCGATTGTTTCCCTACCCTCATTCCACTCCCACATTTTCAACATGTCACTATCCCCACATAACTCTAACTTTCTATTAGTTCTAGGTGGTAGTACATACAAACTAAAGTATTTAGGGAGGATCACATTTTTCTTAACGGAATCCTCAAACATGAACTCATACAAGTCCATTAGACTTGTTTTGCCAGTATCATCAACCAATACATCAAAGCCCTAATCTTTGTAATGGACATCAAGCCACACTTTACTCATCCTATCAACAACAAATGACATATTACTTTACTGAACATCAACACACATCATTCATATCAACAACCACATACCAAAGCCTAAAATACCAATACAAAAATTGCCAAAATTTCATTTCAAGGACTCGACAATCACAAACCATAACAATGCCAAACCAATACTCACAAATAAGGTTTTTAACATGAATTTTCACATTAAATCACACAGGTCAAGTCAAATAAGCACATTAAACTGATCATATGAGAAAACCATAACCTTAACTCAATTTTAGCAAAAAAATCGAAATCAGAACGCGAAATGAAGATCGATAGTGAGATTATTACCTTCCGTGCTATCTCCAACGCCCCGAAAAAAATTTCAACTCATGCGATTTCCTTTTACTTCTTCCACTAGTTGTCACTGCTGTTTTGGTTCGCCCAAGTTCAACAACTGATAAAGCTGCAATTTTTTTTTTAAAGGTAATTCGATATGTAAGTCAAAGAGTCAACGTGCTTTGTGGTGCCATTAAACACAATAAAGGGCAAAGTGGTCAATTCGCATTAACGGATTGTTAACGTCCAGACATCATTAATGGTACGACATGACATTATACTGTTTGTCAGTGGCATTTGGTAAATTTTGAAAAGTCCGATGACGTTTGGTGAATTTTTAAAGTTCTCAATAGCATTTGGTGAAATAGTCGTTAAAAATAATTACTTGTTCATAATCATTAGATAATGACATAACGTGTTCATTATCTTTTTTTTTTTTTTTTTTTTGAGGTAAGGAGAATTCCCTTGCAGGTTTGGGAGGGAGAGGGGAGGGGGCGGGGTGGGAACTAGGAATCCTACTTGGTCTTTCACAAGGGTGGAAGGAGACCCTCCAATCACTAGGCCAACTTTGATTCTCAAAATATTCAATTACTTAATGATGTCTAAAATATATATGTGTATTAAAAAAAAACAATATCTTTTGTTCATTTTCAAGTACAATATTTCGTAAACAAAAAGTTTGTTACCTATGAAATGTGCTTATTTTTAAATAAAAATGTTGGTACTTAATGATTTTTTTATTTTTTTGGTAAATAAAAAGTTTGTTATCTATGAAATGTGCTTATTTTTAAGTACCAACATTTTTGTTTTTGAGTTAAAATATTGGTACTTAGTGTATGTTATATGTTATAATGCTAAGATTTTTTTTTTTTTAAATATGTTTTATTTACGAGACAATGCCGAAACTTGAGTAGTTCTAAATAAGCTTAAAAGCAGCTATAAAAAAACTAAGAGTGTAGCCAATGGTTAACCATATCATTTTATTTTGTTCATTTCTCTCCCTTCCACCTCATTTGTAAACACTCTTATAACCATTTTATAACCATTTTATCCCAGTGGTTGACCAATAATTACAAACTATAAATTCATCTTGACCATTGATCATTATAATGTGTGTCAACTCCTAACATTAATTGCCACGTCATAGGCTATTAAATGGGTGGAGAATCTTGCCAAAGTGGAAAGAATATTTTATTCAATTTATAACTATACTAAAACAGATGGCACTACAAAAAATAGCTCAATGTGTCATCTAAACAAACAAAAATTTCCCGCTCTTTTAGCTATCTTAAATAAAGCAATTATTCACAAAATTTTCTAAAATATTCTATTTCCTATATAAAAATATTACGCATAATATAAAAAAAATATAAAAGTCTATATTTTTTTGAAATAATATCGATTTATCATATATTATATTTTTTGTCAAAAACAATATAAATATTATTGATCCTATGTAATCTTTTCATTAACCTTAAAAGTAGAAAATTTCACGATATAATTCCACTATATATCAAACTATTGATGGATTATTTATTTAGTATTTAAATTAGAAAATTTCACAAAATATTTCCACTTTATATCAAATCATTGACAGAGAAAAATTTTCTCGCTCTTTTCCGCTATCCTAAATAAAGCAATTATTCGTTAAATTTCCTAAGACATTCTATTTGCTATATATAAATATTACGCATAATATATATAAAAAAATATCACAGTCTATTTACACTGAAATAATGTTGATTGATCATATATAATATTTTTTGCCAAAAACAATTTAAATTTTTTTGATCACATGTAATATTTCCACTATATATCATATCATTGACAATCCTTGAAGTAGGAAATTTCAAAAAATATTTTAATATTTTACCATACTTTATAATAGTATTTAATACTTTATTTTGTCAAATTTTGATATTTAAAATTTTGTATGGGTTCTATGAAGGATTTATGTCTTCGTCGTGTGCAATTACTAGATATATAATTGGATCAAATAATGGAGATAATTAAGTTCGGACATTTGGGTCGTCGTTTTATCATAGCTAGAGGTACTAACGATCTTTGGGCTAGTAAAATAGCCCAAAGCCCAATTGGACGGATCCTATAAGGTTACACAAAGGGTCTAGATCGGGCACGAGAGTATAAGGCCCATGATGGGCTTGATCCTCTAGTATGGCCGACCACATGGAGTGGATTGAAGGGTTTTGGGCTTCCTAACCCTAGTCTAATTATAATATGATTATAAATAGACTAGGTGCCTAGGGTTTGCATGTAGTATACAATTATCTGATCAGTGTGATCAAACCCTAATTAGCAAACACGAGACCAACCCCTCTCAAACACTCCTCTCTATCTCACGGCTCTCTCCTCCTCTCTTAGCGCCAGTGTGGTGGTTCGTGGTGGTGGTAGATCGTGGTGGTCGGTTAGTCCATTAAAGGTGGTGATCGCGGTTTTCCTCAATCACTCGACCAATCTAGTATTGGTGGATGACTCGTTTGAAGCTCATGGACTAAGTAGAGGAGCAACGCTTGGGGCTCTATTCTCTCCCTGATTTGTCAATCAAATTGCAACGTGGAATTCACGCTTCAAAGGTATGATTATGTGTCTTGTGTGTTATGCAAGTGTTTTTGGGATTAGGTACTTTTATGAATATGATTCATGATTTTCCGCTGCGTAGTACCTATAAACTCCTACAGTGCTATCAGTTAGCCTCTTGCATGAACACGCTTGGTCATATTAATACGATTAATTTGCAGTCCAGGTTAATTTTATAATCAATTAAGAGGGAGAAATTAATTTAATTATCGTTCAATTATTCAATTTCTTCCTACAAAGCCAAGTGGGAGTAAAGTTAGATCTCGATGAGATTTGAGACAAGCAACAATTGGATGTGGATAACACCACATTAGAGACGAAGGCATATGAAATCAGCTAATAGGATAAACCATGTGTCGAAGCAAGATAATTCCACTAGTGAGGCTTCTATCGTCCCAACTTGAATGAAAGGCTTCAAAGAGTTGAAGAGAATAATTCTATTGTTGCTCATACCTATTGTAGGTTACTTGGGATCAAAATAAACAGTTTGTTGAAATTCTGAGAAAAGGTGGATTCTAAAATTTTCCTCTTGGAATTGTTGGAACCCATGCCCTACAAGCAAGCTTTGGATAAGTGCCAACTCAAGAAATTTCTTAAGGCCATGAGATCCAGAATGGAATCCATGTCTGTGAAGATGTGTTAGTCCATGATAGTCTTACAAACAGGGTCAAACCTATTAGATGCATAAGCGTATTTGGATTCTTCTAGTGATTGCTGATTTCAATTACGAAGTTTAGCAATGGAGAACAAAATCACCTTCATGAAATGTTCTTGATGGATGGTATATATATGATACAACCTAAGAATTTTGAAATCTAGAATTCACAGAAAGTTTTTCAAACTTCATAAATTCATTTAATGGATTGAAGTAAGCATAAGGGAGTTGAAACATTCGTTTCGATTAGGCAATCAAACAGTTTGATTTCCTCAAAGAACGAAAAAGGAATCTTGTAGAGACAAGAAGTTTAGTGGGAGCAAATGGTCTTCTTGTATGTAGATGACATACAGTTCATATGAAATGACATATCAATACTTGAATAAGTCAAGCAGTGGTTAGAGAGTTGTTTCTATATGAAAGACTAAGAGATGTTGAGTACATATTGGGAATTAGGATCCATGAAGTGAATCTTGAAGAATGATTGGACAACATCGAGAGACTTATGTTGATAAGGATCTTGACAAGTTCATGAAGCAAGACTCTAAGAGAGGATGTTTTCCCATGATTCATGATAGTACCCTTAGTAAAACTCAGTGCTTTCAAAAGCTAATAGAGTTGAGTTGTATGGATAGTGTACCTTATGCTTTTGCAAAAGGGTCCATTATGTGTGCCATGATATGTACGAAGCAAAATGTTACATATGACTAGTACATGTGTAGCAAGTTTCAAGTAAATTCAGAATAAGCATACTGAAAGTTGCAAAAGAGCAAATCCTTAAGTACTTGAGAAGAACTAAAGGAATTTTTCTAGATAATGGTGTTAAAAGTGAATAAGTTATCAAAAGGTTATACGGTTGCAAGTTTCCAAACAGGCAAGATGAATTTAGATGGTGATCTAAATGCATGTTTATGTATGAATGAAGAAGGACAGTAAGCTTGAAGAGTTCAAAGTAGAGTATTGTTGCATACTCAACGTCAGAATATGTGTATTTAGCTACAGTAAGAGCAGTTAAGGAGGAAGTTTGGATCAAATTGTCTTGTGACTAAAAGGACACCTTTGCTAAAACAAAGGAGTCAGGGTCACATCACAAACCCAAAACGAATAGATATGAGATATCACCTCGTTTATGAGATCAATGACAGGCGGAATGTTGTGATCTGCAAAGTTTTATTATGAGTGAGAAATCACTAAACCCCTTCCATAGACTAAGATATGAGAGTCATATTAAAGACTTGGATTGAAGCAAGTTATGTAATTCAAGTTGTATATGTTTTAAGAAAACATATTACATAAGGAATGCATATACTTGCAGAATTATGTTTAAAATAGAAATTTCATTTCTCTTATTTAATTATGGTTTTGGAAATTAAATAAAATGTCCAAAATAATTATGGATTAATGGGCTCATCAGGTTGATTATTTAATAACCTGGTGAATGAAACCCCACAGGTGAACAAAATCCATATATTATTCCAGTTCCTAGTTCAAAATCATTAAACTAGACATAAATGATTTCAATAAATGGACTAGCATGTAAGATTGATTGGATAACGCAGTTTCATGGGCTATAGGGGCATAGAGATGCTCGGTCAATCAATTGGATATGAATGAATGATGCATGATCGAACTATTGACCTACTTTGAAGTTCAAGCATAGAGCTTCCGGATATATTAGTGGATTCCTTTGACATGAGTGGAACATTGATTTCATTCAATGATTGATGTAACTGTGTAACTGGGGATTATAAAGGGTGTTTCCTGGTTACCTCATGATTTGAGTGGGAGCCTTGTTGCCACAAGATTGGATTGAGTCTACCTATTAAATTAGAAAATGTGTCATGGCCGCTTGAAGAGGGAGAATTCAGAAAATACGTGGCCGCGTTCAAATGCATTACTCAGTAATCATTTGGTTTTGTAATTCTAACTCAGATTTCAAGAAACGATTTGTAGATTAATATGATCTCGACGTGTGATGCAATCATATTATCAAATCGACACATATTGACTTAAGGAATTTGAATATTGCACACTTGTCTCAGACAAGTGGGAGATTGAAGGATTTATGTTTTCATTGTGTGTAATTACTAGATATATAATTGGATCAAATTATGGAGATAATTAAGTTCGGATATTTGGATCGTCGTTTTATCATAGCTAGAGGTACTAACGATCTTTGGGCTAGTAAAATAGCCCAAAGCCCAATTGGACGGATCCTATAAGGTCACACAAAGGGTCTAGATTGGGCACGAGAAGACAAGGCCCATGATGGGCCTCATCCTCTAGTATGGCCGGCCACATGGAGTGGATTGAAGGGTTTTGGGCTTCCTAACCCTAGTCTAATTATAATATGATTATAAATAGACTAGGTGCCTAGGGTTTGCAAGTAGTATGCAATTATCTGATCAGTGTGATCAAACCCTAATTAGCAAACACGAAACCAACCCCTCTCAAACACTCCTCTCTATCTCACGGCTCTCTCCTCCTCCCTTGGCGCCAATGTGGTGGTTCGTGGTGGTGGTTGATCGTGGTGGTCGGTTAGTCCATTAAAGGTGGTGATCGCGGTTTTCCTCAGTTACTCGACCGATCTAGTATTGGTGGACGGCTCGTTCGAAGCTCGTGGACTAAGTAGAGGAGCAACGCTTGGGGCTCTATTCTCTCCCTGATTTGTCAATCAAATTGCAACGTGGAATTCATGCTTCAAAGGTATGATTATGTGTCTTGTGTGTTATGCATGTTATCTTAGGATTAGGTACTTTTATGAATATGATTCATGATTTTCCGCTGCGTAGTACCTATAAACTCCTACATTCTATACTTCACTGGAATGTTAAATTTTGGTATATACTTGGAAAAATCACTCTTACAAACTTACGTAACAAAATTTTTTATTGTACTTTATAATAGTATTTAATGAAAGGGTAAAAGTATTTCATCCATTCATGAATACAAGGATCAATATTTAAAAGACAAGAGTATCTAGGGATGTTAACGGGGCGGGGCGGCGCGGATGTTGGCCTTCCCATCCCCATCTCCACCTAACATTTTCATCCCCATCCCCATCCCCATCCCCTTCCCCACGACGGGTCCAATATTCATGCCCATCCTCGCCCCGGCGGGTTTAACTCCAAAATCATCCCCGCCCCACCCCCACTTGGATATCCATCCCCACCTAATCCCCACCAAAGACTCGTCTAATTCCCACCCAAGACCCACCTAATGTCTGTCTCTCAAATACACAATCCTATATAATTAATACGGATTATAATAATAATAAAAATAATAAAAAATTCTTAATATTACACACATTTTTGTTTATAATATAAGTGTAGTACAAAGTATGATGATTAATATTTTATTTCACGTAATTATTTTATAAAATAGTATAAATGTATATAATTTGCTTTAAAAGATATATATATGTGGGTATGAAGTGGGGATGGGGCGCGATGGGGATAAAATCCATCCCCGCCCCATCACCCATGGCGGGTATGGTTTTTATCCCCATCCCCATCCCACCACCCGCCAAACCGTGGGGCGGGTCTCCTACTTGACCCGCCCCACTGACATCCCTAAAAGTATCTAATAAATATAGGTAGCACTAACTAATTAAAGAATTGAGTATATCTAATAAAATAATATCTTTGACGAGATATTGAGAATAGATAATACACAATAATAGAAGATCACAAAATATTTTGTCCTTTTAATTTCTGTTTGTTTAATAATCTAATTTTTTAAAATCAATATATTTCTTGGATGTCTTATAGATGTAATCGTAACGATTACGGGAATAGGTGAGAAACAGATGAGTCGAAAGGTTCCACACCAAATATCAAGCTGCTACTAGAAGTAGAAGATCAACAATGATATGGCTTGATACTTAATTAGCACTATCACAAACAATGGCACAATGAGAGTGAGAGATTGCTCAAGTGGTTAGAGTTTCGCTCTCGATTTCAAGAGATTTTTGTATCGATTCTCACCCTGCCCTTGTGGCTCTCTAAACACCAAAAAAAAAAAAAAAACAATGCCGCAATTGCCTGATACTTAATTAGTAGTTTGGCGCCTTAATAAGCCACAATGGCTTGATACTTAATATGGCGTCGTATTGCTTATTAAGTTCTGCACGGCTTAGATTGAAGCCTTAATTTTACAACCCCTAAATTTATCAATTAACATCACAAACAATGGCTTATTAAAAAATCTATAACATGAAAGAATCCATTAATACTCATTAAAAAAAAAAAGTTGAATTTAGATTTCGAGAAAAAAATAATACAGTGAGATTTTTATTGCACGGGTTATTATAAGTGAATATAGCAAAAAGTACTAAGGTAGTATAAAACAAATACTAAAAATTTTACCCAATTACTGGTTCATAATTCCACATCTACCAAATTTTTTTTATACCTATGACCTACTCGCCACCCGCAATAGATAAAATTTTAACGCCCCCACTCGCCTAAGTGGGAGATCACACCCAAGCCACCACCCATGTGGATATCTACTACCTGACCGCCTCTTATCCGCTAACCTAACAAAATTGATAATTTTCATATAAAACAAGTATAAAAGTATTCTTCATCATTAAGAATATAAAAAGAATTACTTAAATAATTAGTGGTAGTAATAAGTTCGCAGGTAACTGGGCGAATAGGCGGATAACTGACAGGTAGGAGGGTAATAGGTGGGTATGACATCAAATCCACCGCTTTCCCGCTACCAACGGTGATTATGACTTTTGTACCAATACTCGTTCCAACTGGGACGGTACGGTGTGGGACTCGCATTTTTATACCCACCTTCCATCCCAAATTTTTTAAGTTTATAATAATTTAATAGGTAAAATAATAGTAGAATAATTATATAAATACCAGCGTTAAATCATGCTATGATATTTGTAGGAGCTATATTTGTTTGAGCTTCACTTTTGATTTTCACTTCGTCATAATTATTAAAAACTGCTTTGATAAATAAATTATACATATGAGCTTATTATACCGTGCAATTGCATGGGTATTATACTAGTAATCATCTATAACTAATGCTTCCTAGGTTTTTTTTTTTTTTTTTTTTTTTTTTTTTTTTTTTTTTTTTTAAATATTGCACCACTTGCCTTTTAAAGAAATATAATAATTATTGCACCATTTCTATTTTAGGAAAAGAAATATTTGTGTTCACATTACAAATACTAAATATACCCTTACTTCTTAACCCTTGATTTATTAGTTTATATACTTCCTCCATTTTTTAATAGTTGCAACAAACATTTTTTCACGCTATTTAAGAAAAGTGGGGTTTACATGATGTAATACACTTTAATACGGGATGAGAGGTTTTTTAGAGTATAATTTATTGGGCCATATGCTTTAAATTAAATAAGAGAAATAGTATAACTTTTTTTTCCTAGAAACTTTCCATTTATAGTGTGTTGCAAGTATTGTGACATTTTCATTTTAACGAAGCGTTGCAAATATTAAAAAACGGAGGAAGTATATTATTACATGGACAATTTTGTATTTTTACCGTTCTCTCTCATCATTTTTCCACTACCAAAAAACTTGTGCCCAACTCCTATGGTGCAATAAAAAAATAACAAAGGAAGTATTAAAATAGCAACCGCTAACATCATCTCATCCTAAAATTGTACACATGTCAGATTGTCATTAAAATTTTTTTTCCTCCAAAACTATATATGCTGTCATCATGTTATGATTTTTGTTTTTTTTGTTAAATCTCCGATGAGCTATATTATTATTAGTATCAGTTTCTAAAAAAAAAGTTTCTTCTTTATGCATAACTATTTCTATTCCAAGGCTTTAAAGTTTTCTATGCTCCCTCTTTCTCTATATATTCCATACCCAATCTATTCTCTCAAACAAAAATGTAGTTATTTAATTTTTTTCCTCATGTACTTCTTTAATCATTCAACTATGTGCTCTAATTTTTTTTTTTAAAAAGTTGATGTATTATTTGTTTTGGGAATTTTTTTTGTTTTTAATTTTGGTATAAAATTATAAACAAGTTAAGAAAATTTTATATGTTCAAACCACACATCGCACAAGACTAATCTAGTATTACGGAGTACAATAAGAGTATCCCCGACCAATAACCAAATGGGGTGGTTATTAGGAAAGAGAAGGTGAAAAACAATAAAATAATTAGGAGAGAGAAATTTGTGGCAAAAAAGATGAATAACCTGATTGTGCAATTGTAGACACCCAAATGTGTCTCCCAAAAACCAAACCAAGTGATGAATACCTTTTGCTTCAAATGATTATCGAATAAGGTGAAAGGTCAAGTGTTGCGGTTGGTTTTTATTTAAATTCTTTCTTTCTGTTTTCGAAAACAACTCTATTTTATGGAAAACAGCCAATCCAGTTTAGTTTGATCCACGACAAGGGTCCAATAATAGTGTAGTTGGATGGGGTTTGCAAAGAGCTTTCCAACAATATATTATAAGCCCAATTCCGATGAATAATGAGGAAGTTATGGCCAAAATACTAAACTGGGCCCGGTTTGATTTTTACATACGGCCCAATAATCTAGGGAAGGGCCCAATGTTAATTATTATTCCTAAAGTTATTAGAATTGATTATAGTCTTCTAGAATTCTCTAGAAGATTCTCTTTAATCCTAATAGAATTAGAATTAATAATTATATTTTGATAAAGTTTTATTTGGAATAAAATATTATTTTATGAAAGATACGATTTCAGTTTCATACGGACTTTACAAATTGATTTTGATTCATATGTGGACTCCGTGTTGAAAGCGCGTAGAAATCCAGGCTGTCGCCAGACGACGGGCCTGTCGCCATGCGACAAGCCTTGTCGCCGCCACGCGACAGACCCTGTCGCCTGGCAACAAGGTCGGTTTTGCAGCAACAGAGTGGAGTATTATTCCTCATCAAATTCTACCTATTTTCGGACTGTTTTCTTATAAATAGGGTCCTAAACCTCCGTTTTCAGGGATCAACAATCATCAATTCTCAATTATCATCATCTACAACAATCATCTTTCTCTCTCAAAAGCTTGAAGCTTTCTCTCTCTTTTTCTAAACCTTAGTTCTTACAAAATTCAGCATTTACGAGATTTAGACACCTAGCCAAGTTCGAAGTTGCCTTCGCCCTAGACGTGAAAGGTTATAATTTCTGAGGGTTTGGTCCCTAATCTCTATTTCAATTATTTAATTTGATTGTTTGATTTTATTTTCCTTGAAATTACTAACGCGTGTATTTTGTTATTAGAAAAAGGCACGAGGCATCAAAGTATGTAATCTTATTGCTTTATTCTTGTAGAAAGCATGTTTAAATTTGTTTAATTCCTAGTATCATGTTAAGATGTTGTTATTGCTTTCTAGTATCATGTTTAGGGTGCCTTTTACTCTTTTTCTAATAGCATGTTAGTATCATTTTAGGGCTAAAGCTTTGATCTTTATTGCTTAGTGACATGCTAGGGTTTGTTATTAATCTTGTTAATATCATGCCTAGGATCTTGCTATTATTATGCTTTAGCGTTAACATGATTATTTCAATTATGATTGTTATTATGATTATAATTATGATGATTATCATGTTGCTTGATATATATGGTTATTGTTATTGCTTGATCACGCCCTCTCTTGCAGGATTAAAGGGAATTTGTAATTGTAATCACGCTTAATTAGATAATTAATAATCTTGTTTAGGGTTAATATGATTATAATTCAAGTGCTCACCAATAATAGTTTTATTTGTGCATTAAGTTCAACCAGCATAGATAAACAGGTTTAGGGTTAATCTGTTGTTTGCATGTTAGTCAGAAAGCGCACATGAATACGAGAAGAATATAAAGGAGGCCTATTTAGGGCAGGTTCAATCTCTTTTAGGTTGGATTTGTATCTTCATCCCCGAACCCTATTTAGTTCAAGACCTTTTGGATTTGACGGTCTCACGGATCGTTAAGGGGTGTAATCTTCACCTTGTGAACGGTTTACAAGTTCCTAAAACTTGTTAGCGACACTTTTGCTCTAGCATCTTTCCCTTTAGATGCCACCATGCTTAAGTGTATGATCACAGTGGGGTTCAAGCTTGGGGTTAATGGCTTGAAATATTCCCTACAGTTTTGGCGACTCCACTAGGGAGGATTTCTATTTTAATTCCTGAAATTTATTTTGGCAATTATTTAGAATGAGCGAATGAGACTAGAAAAGTTCTAAGTATTTCATGTGCGTAATTTTGATTAATATTATTGTCATATGCATAAAAAAGGTCCTCATTGGATAGACCATCCGAAATGAGTCAAAAACATAGGATTTTTACACGTAGGAAACTTGAGAAATATCTTTCACAACTAGAATTGAAATAATACTGCGAAATCTGGAAAATTCTAACAACATAGATACTTGCTGAGGCATGTAGGAACTAGCGTCTAGAAAACAGGGATTGTCGCTTGTAAAGTGCTTCTGTTGCTTGGCGACAGGGGTACTTTTGCGGCGACAGTCCCTGTAGTCTGGCGCCAAGTTCTTCCAATACCGAGCCAGAACTTTGCCTTCTTGTTTTGACTATTTCTAGCACTGTTGGCTCGATTCTACTTCCTGATTGAGTTTTTCTCACTTTTCTGAAACCCATATGTGTTCTACATATGGACATAACCCTCTGGGGGTTCACGCTCCATCTACCCAATCGAACGCTCCTAGCAACGACGGGTACATCCGAGTTTGTGAATCTACCAAACCATGGAAGCAAGTTTTTAACTTGCGGGGTCCCATCCACTCGCGCCAACCCTTCCAAAGGCAAGGCTTCCGCGCGGTGCATCCGGACTCATAACCATGGACCCTCTTTGACTAACCCATATCCCGAACTTCAGAGAACTAGAGCCATGGTTAGGTTGCAAACTCATTGCATCATGTTGTGACTACTTGACTATTTGTGCATTCTTTGCTTGTGCATACTTTATATGTGGAATCGATATTCCTCCATCCCTTCTCTACACTTACACCTCACCATGGCCATTCTCAACACGGGGAATCGATATAATCGGAAAGATCACACCTCCTGGAACAGGAGGTCACGAATACATCTTGGTAGCAATCGATTACTTCACAAAGTGGGTAGAAGTACAATCATATGCTAAACTCACTGCAAAACATGTAGCACTCTTTATCGAAAGGAACATAATTTGTCGATATGGAGTCCCACATGAGATGGTAACTGACAATGGAACTCACTTTCAAGCCGAATGTGAAGAATTATTACAAAAGTATGGTATTCAACATCACCATTCTTCCCCTTACAGACCTCAAGCAAATGGAGCAGTTGAAGCAGCTAACAAAAATTTAAAAACTATCATCGAGAAAATGACAGAAAATTACATGGATTGGCCCGACAAACTCCATTTTGTACTTTGGGGTTATCGCACGTCAATTCGAACGTCAACAGGAAACACGTCATTCGCCTTAGTCTATGGAATGGATGCCATACACCCTGTGGAACTAGAAATACCTTCTCTACGCATTGCGTTAGAAAGTAAACTCGATGAAGTTGAATGGACTAGAGCACGGTATGAAGAGTTAATTCTACTTGATTAAAAATGACTAGAAGCTCTACATCATACCCAATGCTACCAAACTTGTGTGGCTAGACACTTCAAAAAAAAGGTTAAGACAAGAAACATCAAGGTTGGAGACTTGGTACTTAAATCACTAAGGAAGAATGTGTTGGATCCAAGAGGCAAATTCAGGACCAATTGGTCCAGACCATACATTGTCAAAACAATCCTGTCAGGAGGAGCAGCTCAGTTAACCGACATGGACGGCAATGAATTCTCAAACATGACCAATCTTGACCAACTTAAGAAGTATTACCCATAATTGCTTGAGTAGGACACTCAAGAGAGCTACGTTTGGCCTGATTCCTTAAGAAAGGATACGTAGGCAACCCTTTAAAGGGTGCGGCCACTTTAATTATCAAGCATTTCGCGTCCCAGCATCGAAAAAAAATGTCGCTAGATGACAAGCGTGTCGCCAGGCGACAAGGAAAAAAGTTTGGCGACAGACTTGTATGAGCGACGCCAATTTTCTGCATATATCTGGACAACTTCGGTGCATTCTGGAAATTTTTTCGACTTCCGTACTTGAAGAAATTTTTCGGAAAAAATATTTTAAGTTGTTTTCATTACTTTAAATGAACAAATGTAAAGTTAATTAAAAAGCTGAAATTGCATTAATAAATAAAAGAATTACATCATTGATGGAATTTAAATAAAGCTTAAAAAATTAAAATTAACTTAACATGTCTAATAAATCGAAGGAAAAGCAATACTCTAATCTTTCTTTTCTGTCTTCACCCTTTTCCAATTTTTTTTCAGAGGCTTCTTCTTCATCCATCACTTTTGCTAAGAGACATCCATTAGAGGCTCTACATTCGATCTTAGTATGGATAGTCTCTCCCACAGCTAAAGCTCCATGCTTCTTCTCTACCCAAACCTTCTTTTCCGTACAGTCCACCTTTCTTTTTCCTTTGTCTTTCTTAACACTCTTCTTTTTAGGCGTCACAGGAGTCTTGAACTCAACTCTTTCACCTAGGCGTTCCTTAGTAGGCATTTTCTTGTCACCAAGGCGAGTCTTCACATTGGTCTTCTCTATTTTGGTTCGGTCCTTTTAAGATCTACCAGTCAACCATTGCTTCACATCATTGGACAAAGAAGGTGGAGCCTTTTGGGTAATCACTTTCCATAAAGGCCTAGCACACCAATACCCGTCAAATCGCTCAACTTCTTGTGAAACCGGGAATTCATAAGGGCGACAAAGATCTCCCGTAGGAATGGTTTGAGCAATCCCATATTGCCTCTTTACTCTGCAGGGATAATAAAAGGTCAATTTTGACAAACTAGGAAGACGACAAAAGGGTTTAGTATTACAGCCAATCATCTTTTCAAGCTTCCACCAGGGATTAACCCATTTAATGGAGAAGTCACAACAGGAAAACACTTTGCCCCACTCATGGCGACCCATCTTCAAGGAGAAACGCTTCTTTCGTCGAACAAAACAATTGGGGGTATATTTGTCAATATTATCAGGAGGACTAATCAATTCTAGTCCCTTCATGAGCCACATCTGTAAAAATCAATGCACATAATCAGTATTGCTATACAAAAATATATTTTTAATTTTTGTAATTAAGAGTATTATTTTTCTACCTGTAATAAAATTGGAGAGCCTCGAAGAGGTGCTTCTGGATTCTTTTTCAACTCATCAAGGCTAAGCATAGTCTCTCCAACAATTAATGACATTGGATTTCTCCCAGATTCGATTTGTTCTGGCACAGATATTATAATTGCTTGACCATCATTATTTTTACCATTAATAAGAAAACATTGGCTAAGCATGCAAAAGAGGAAAGCTCTCCTCCTATAGACATGAAAAGATTCGGAGCGTGGTCTATCGAAATAAAAACGTGCAAATTCTTTTAAATCAACATTATTACCATGCACTATGTTTTTAAGATCTTTACCCCTAAGGTCAAGAAAACGCTCAAATATCTTTGTAATAATACTCACTCACCGAAGGCATTACCACAAGATTTAATGGAGGAAAGCCTAGAATGACACCAAATTCTTCTAGTAAAGGGCAAATTTCATCAAAGCCTAATCTAAAACAATGAGTATTAGGATCCCAATATTCTAAGGCGGTATGAATGAAGTCTATATCAAGATCTACCCCCTTTATACCATAAATACCCCCCATATGAAAAAAGTCCAGTTCTGTTCTCTCCTTAGCAGTTAAAGAACGATACCACTCACGAGTGAAATCACAAAAACTCTTTTTAATTAAAGCCATGATTAATTTTTGAGTTAATCTGTTCGAATTATACAGAAATCGACAGATTTGGGGGCTATTTATAAACAACTTTTTTGTAGATTTTGAATTCTGTAAAGATTTGGAAAACCAAGTCTGTCGCCAAATGACAAGTTTGTTGCCTGACGACAACGTCTGTCGCTTGGCGACAAAGCCTATCGCCTGGCGACAAAAGGACATGCGTGGCAACAACGCGTCTGAGCAAGCGATAATTACGCGCTATGCAACCCGTGTTTTTGTAACTTTGATTCGACTTTGATTTTGCACATTACACCCTGTTATACAAATCCATTCTATATTACATTTCTTCCCTTTTGATTAAGTTGAGCTTAGGCTTATTTTTGGTCGACATCATTTTATTTTTCATTTTGTCTTTTGGGGGAGAAAGTCGGATACCCTCCATTGATAATAAAAATGACAGAAACTTTTGCGCAAAAATTAAGTCACAGATGCACACACTCACACTCAAACAGGCTTAATATGAAAAAAGTTTGTACATACAATATGAGTCATATAATACGAAAGACAAAGTCCCATGAAGTCAAAAATAAGTACAGGTACAAACTATGGCGCCGGAGGTCGTAAAGGATGAGGTACGCCCATCATATCAAAGAACGTTGTAGTCCGGGGAGTATGCTCCTCACCATCTCCTGACCCGTCAGTCGGCGGAAATCTTAGCCCAAGGCCAGTCCACCCAGGCTCACCTATCGACAACGGCTGAGGCCGCAAGGGCTGCTGCGACGACGAGCCGACCTCGAACGTCCCACCACCCATCAAAGGAGCCGATGTCGCACCTCCTTGGCCCGTCGGCCCAGCAAAGACATCCTCAGGAGAAGAAGCCGAACCCTCGGTCGGAGCAGCCTCAGACCGACCACCTCGGCCGCTATCAGAAGTGCGGCGACGCCTTGAGCCAGATCTACTCGGCTCTCTCCTAGCCTCGGGTCTCGACCGAGTGCGGGGTGAAGGAATAGGTTGTCCCTGCAAAGGTAAATCATGTCAGACACCAAGGAAAGATATAATGAAAGGTGATACAAAAGACAAGAGAGATACCTCCTTAACGTCGTTCCTCCGACAGGTACCTCGATCCCGTAACCTCACGAGCTGGCTACGAAAGGCGTCTATACACCTCGCCATAGCTGTCACCACCTCGCGAGAAAAATGTCAAGGGAATAATTTCAGTGATAATACAGAACAAATGCAAAAGCAAGAAAATAAGATAAGCTTACCCGAGTCTAGTGACGAGGAATGGAGCGCTCCACAAAACGCAGATCCTCGGGGGCTGGAGGAATCATCTCCTTGATCGGTCCGAACGTGCCCTGGTAATAGATAGACATCCTTAGAGGGAGGAACTCCCTAGGCCTAGCCTGATAAAATAAAATTCAAAAGATTAGAATTCACTTGGGGGCTACCTAAAGAGAAATAAAAGCTAAACATACCGCTGCCTCCTCAAACAAAACAGGGGTCGGCGCTAGCAAGGGCAGCAAGTCATCATTGTAACTCTGCCCTAAATGTACATAAGACCACCAAGGAGTGCCAGGAGACGACCGACTCGCGCAGTCACGCATCAACGCCTCATGAAACATTGTTGAGGCGGGCAAGCGGGGACAACGAAAACGTCCGAGGAGTGCTGGATAGCTATCCTCTCGCCAAGATACACTGTAGCGTCATACGTCCCCCGAAAGTAAACGCTCGGCAGTATACCGCGCGGCCAGCGCAGGTATAGCTAAATCAGCCCATGGTCGGTATACCACGTCAGGCTCCTACAAAACAGCTATGTAAGATCAATGCACTCAAAAGAGTAATATCAAAAAACAAATGTTCACGAGAACCTACCGAGAGGATCAGATCTCGAATGCGTGCAGACTCGACCTGGCCAGCACGACCTCGCCAACCACCGCCAACAGGAAGCTCGAGAGGTGAAGGTCTCACTAGTGCGAGCAAGGGGAAGTATTCGTAGAACCAAATCTACATAGATAAGGAAAAGTCAGCAAATGCTTGCACAAGTCTAGAGCTAATTTCAAAAGGATGGAAATATACCTCTACGACCCTCCAGAAACTGGAAAGTGCGACCTCTCCAGACAAGGCCCTATGACGGAAGGAACGTCGCAGGCCCAGAAGAAAGTCAGCATAGGCCAAGCTGGCCCAGTCGTACGTCCCGACTAGAAAAAGGTCGCGAACAGCTCTTAGGTAGTAGAGAAGCACTCGACTACCCTTGTTAGGTTCGGTCCCTGACAACAAAATACGAACAAAGATGCGCACCCGTTGCTCACGAGTGGTCGCATCATCCTCAAAAGCTGCTACTAAGGTAGAACGACGGATGCACCGGGAACTAAGCTGTCCCGATTGAGCCTCAGCACGGGCCCGAACAACAATCGGACCCAACAACTCCGTAACTATCGGTGAGTAGACAGTAATATCACTGTGAAATGGCAGTGGAGAAGAACGAAACTCCTAACCTGTGATGAGACTGAAGTCGGCAGGAGTAACCGTCATCTCACCCTAGGGAAAGTGAAAGGTGTTGGTGGTGTCCCAAAAGAACTCCACCAAAGCTCGGACAACGAGGTTACCCCCATCATAGGAGTACATGGCCTGAGTAGCCCGAAAGAGGGGAGTCAACCCACAGGACTCCCAAAGCTGTCACAACACCTCGTCTCTGCTGAAATACACTTTATATAGCGTACCGATGACGTTGTTGCCAGAACCATGACTGCGAGTCCTCCCGCTGATGAGCCCGTGTCGCACCCGCTCGGAAATATGGTGCTTAGGAGAAAAGAAAAGAGTGTGCTCATCCCATTCTGGAAGAGGTCCACGTCTAGCAGAGAGGTCCTCACCCTCGCCGACGGGCTCGTCCTCCTAGCGTGCATCCCTCGACTGAGAACCAGAGCCGCGTTACCTAACCATGCTATATTATGCAAATAATAAAGAATGAGGCTCTATGGTATCTAAGGTTCGCCTAGCCGCATGATACTATGTTTGCAAAAATGGAGTACGTAGTACAAAAACAGAGCACAATTTCAATATGAGCATAATTAGCATTTTCAAGTAATCAAACAATTTCATTTTTGCTCATTAAATTAGTTCTAAAATAAATTTAGAATTACTTACTTAGTCACGCAAAAACTCGGATTTAAATCCCGGGAGTATGGGATGCAAACGAAGGCAACACTTCTTCGGCTAGCCAGGCTGCTGTGTAGCCCACATGTGGCTGCCAAGGTGGGTAATGTCTGATGCGCGCCACACAAGGGCAGCGTGGCTAGCGCCCAGCCACAGCAGCGGCACAGCATCACCAGCCAGGCAGCAGCGCACTACGGCTGTGCTGCGTGGGTGCGTGCGTGCTGTTGTGTTGCGAGGTTCGTGGGAAGCTGTGCGCGAGCTTGGTGCTTGGTGCGAAGGGATAAGCATCCATAGGGCGTGTGCCTAGCACCAGGTAACCCGTAGCAAACACTACTAGGCTCGGCCTAACTAGTGCTACGTGGGGTGGTGGAGGCACATGCACCAAGCCGCATATTCCGGGGTTGCTAGACGACCTTGGCTTGCATATGGCATGCAAGTAGTGCGTGAGCCACTTGAGTGCGGTTGGCTTTGTGTTTGCTTATTTGCCGTTTTAATTATTTTATTAATTAAATTTGCTTTTAATTATTTTAATAAATGTTGGAGGCTAGGACTCGGTTTTGAGCGGCATTTGCAAAATTTAATTTTGGCAAATATTTGGATTTACCGGCTTAATTAATTGGATTAATTAAGATGGATGCGGAATTTAGTGGGAGCTTCAATAATTAATTGCGTTAAATTACATAATCAATTAAACAACTTTGACTAGTTTTAATTAGGCATGTTAATTGGATTAACGACCTAAATTAGTTACTAGTTTACGCGCGTTTTATGCATTGTTACTTGTTTTATCGTTGTAAAATGCATGGGCCATTCACAAATAGTGAATGGATGAATGGAATGTATATTCTCTCATAGGTTTTATAAAATGGCAACTAGTGGGGCCCGATTAGGATAGAAAATGCGGACTGCAGTCCGTGATGTATTTTTGTAAATCTAAATACGGTCTGCGAACCGTTGAGTATTTTTGTACCTTAATATTTAGATTAATCCTAATCGTAGATACTAGTTTTTGCATAATTATGGTCATGTCTTGAAAATGGAGGTTCTTGGAAGACGAAGCCATGAATTTGCAAAAGCCGTCCCTTGAAGACTTGAAGATTCAAGGGGTCATGCTAGTTGCCAAATGCATCTTTATTTACATTGTCGATATATATGAGAATTTATGTATGAATTATATGTTAGATGCATGTTTAGGATTTCGAATGTTGTGATGATTAATTAAGTTCACATAAATCAACCAACATAGAAACCCTAGGTCCCTAAAATATTAAGTGAAACTGCCATTCCAAAACAACACTTATCGACCTATTGAGAGTAGTGATGGGCTACGCCAAAGCGAGGCATCACTATTACTCCCTAAGATACGTAAGGCATACCGGGTATGCAAGTTGGTTTTGGTTATACTCAACGATGTGAGTGATGGAGTCCTAACATGTCGTGACAAAGTGGATAAGTTGTTGAGAGAGCATTAGGTGCGACGATTTATCCAACCAAGAGTGGCTTGGATCCATTAGCAAAGCGTTGCTTACCTTAGGAGATTGAGTGTTAAGACAAGCCAAAGCATGCTTAACTACTCTTTGTTTCTTTGGATCTTGGAATCGACTTATTCTCACCAAATTGGGGACAATTTTAATGTGTGAATAAGACGTTTAAATAAGTTTGATTAAAATGCATGATTTCAATCTTATTTAAGTATTATGAATGGTTTTTCATTTCAAATTCTTCCAATTGTAGAATCATGTCTTCAACTATCAACAACAATCTAATGTGCCCATAACTTCCTGAAAATTTACCATTTTGCTTGAATTTGGTGAACTTTAAGGAATGGGAAGAAGAACTCCGAAGGACTCTCCGAAATTGCTACCTAGAGCATATTCTGGACACACCCATCCCGAGTTTCTACTTAAGAGGGGTTATGAGCGATGTGGCTCATGAGGAGTGGAGTATGATTGCAAGAAAGTCTCGCGACTTATGGCAAACTCCATTCTGGGACAATGGAAGGGAATATTCTCCAACTATTTTCCGGATATGCTCCTCAAAGCTCTAGAGGATGCAGTCAATTTGAGGGTCAGGAAGAGCGTCAGAGGCAACTATGATGGTCTTGTGGAGGAGGTGACTAGGTCGTTTTCTAACATGAGGATCAAGCCACCGCAAGAAGGGTAGAACCAAACAGAGGCAAGAAGTATGGGCTATTGTCTATAGTGGAAGACTTAAACCCGAGATGCCACTTCAAGCCCATGTGTTTAAGATGACAAGGTTATTCACCCACTTGGAGCTAATTGGCAAACCGGTGGAGGATAAGCAAGCGGCTCACATGCTTGTAAGCTCACTCCACTCGGGCTATGTTGCATTAAAGATGCGACTTACCGCCAAACGGAACAAACTATCCTTAGAGGAAGTTATCCAAGAGCTTCAGAAAACCTATTCTTGCAAGGCGGCTAAGTTTGCTTTGAGGCTTAAGAGGAAGAAGTTCAAGAACAAGGCAAAGATGCGCTGATTCTATTGTAGTAAACAAGGTCACTACAAGAGAGAACGTAGCGAGTATCTGGAAGATGAGGCAAGAGGAAAAGGAGCCTCAATATTAGGTGTCATCTTTACACTTGAATATAAGCAATTTACAAGGTATTAGATACCGGAAAATTGACTCACTACGTGCTCCTATTTCAGGAACAAAGTGAGCGGAGCTTTTCAAGTGGATATGAGTACACAAGTGGAAGATGATGATAATTTATCCAAAGAAAACTTGTAATCTCATGTTTTTGTCTAAAGTTAAAACTTGTTTAGTTTTATCTACCATACTTTGATCTCTTGGCAATGGATGTGGTGTTAACTTTAATTACAAGACTTTTGATTTATGTCTTGTTTATATTTATGGAATAAAACATTTGTGTGTATAGACAAAATTGTTTATAATGATAACTAAAGGGCTAAGACCATGGAGTCAAATTAAACTTACTTGTGGCATTGTCGTCTTGGCCACATTAACATCAAACGCATCAAGAAACTTCTACAAGAAGGTGTTCTTGACTCTTTCGATTAAGAATCTCTTTGAGAATTGCGAAGGAAGTTTACTACGCAAGATAATCAAAAAGCCATTCTCCAATTTAGGAGAAAGGGCAGGAGACTTATTGGGTCTCATACATACCGATGTATGTGGACCAATGAGCTTCGCCACAAGAAACGGACATTGATATTTTATCACCTTCACAAACGACTATAGTAGATATGGATATGTCTACCTCATGTCGCATAAATCTTAATCGTTTGAAAAGTTCAAAGAATTTCAGAATGAAGTTGAAAATCAACTTGGCAAGAAAATCAAAGCCCTTCGATCGGATCGAGGTAGTGAATACTTGAGCCAAGAATTCGATGACCATCTGAAAGAAAAGGGTATACTTTCAGAATTAACACCTCCTGGAACTCCACAATGGAACGTAGTATTCGAAAGGAGAAATCGAACCTTGTTAGACATGGTACAATTAATAATGGGTCTTACTGATCTTCCTATCTCTTTTTGGGGACACACACTTCTAACTGCGGGCTAACACTGAACCGTGCTCCATCAAAAGCTATAGAAAAGACTCCATATGAGTTATGAACGAAGAGACCTCTTAGGTTGTCTTTTCTAAAGATATGGGGATGCGAAGCATATGTCAAGAAATTGATTTTTGACAAACTTCATCCCAAATCTAACAAGGTTTACTTTGTGGGCTACCCAAAAGAAACCAAAGGGTATTACTTCGACAACAAATCGGAAAACAAAGTGTTTGTAGCATCTTTCCAAAATGACAAGTGGGAGAAAAATCAAACTCGACGAAGTTCGTGAGGATGAGCAACAAAATCAAATTGACAGTCAAATTGCTCAAACAGCATCTGTTGACGCAGGTTAAAATGATCAAAATATGCAAAGTCAAACCGACAATGCAAATGCTCAGTCCATTACCCTACGTAGGTCTTAGAGGCCGAGATCTTAACCTGATAGATATCTTGGTTTAGTATTAACCGAGAATTAGGACATCTTGATCATGGATGGAGATGAACCGGCAACCTACAAGCAAGCGATGGGAAGCACCGACTCTACTAAATGAGAAGAGGCCATGAGATCTGAAATGGATTCCATGTTTGAAAATCAAGTCTAAGACTTGGTTGACTTACCCGAAAGTTACACACCTATCGGATGTAAGTGGATTTTCAAGTTGAAAACCGATAAAGAGGGAAATGTATTCATTTACAAAGCTAGATTGGTAGCAAAAGGTTGCAGAAAAGTTCATGGTATTGATTACGATGAAACCTTTTCTCCAGTCGCAATGCTTAAATCCGTTCGGATCCTCCTAGCTATTGCTGCATATTACAATTATGAAATATGGAAGATGGACATTAAAACCGCCTTCCTTAATGGTATTTTGGAAGAAACTGTGTATATGACACAACCTGAAGGTTTTGTCGACCAAAACAATGCTGGGAGAGGTTGCAAGCTTAAAAAGTCCATTTATGGGCTAAAGCAAGCAAGCAGGAGTTAGAATCTACGATTTGATGAAGCCATCAGTAATTTGGTTTTATTAAGAAACCAGATGAATCTTGTGTTTACAAGAAGGTCAGTGGGAATGACATCGCCTTCCTAGTCTTATATGTCGATGACATATTGCTCATTGGAAACAACATTCCGTTGTTAGAGTCTGTAAAGGCCTGGCTTGGAAAGTGTTTCTCAATGAAAGTCTTGGGAGAGGCTCAGTACATAACAGGCATCAAGATCTATAGGGATAGATCGAAAAGGATGATTGGATTGAGTCAAAATACTTATATTGATAAGGTACTTGCTCGATTTGGCATGGAGGAGGCCAAGAGAGGTCACCTGCCAATGTCACATGGCATAACCCTAAGCAAGAAGCAGTGTCCACAGACACCTGATGAGCGGGTAAGGATGAATCAGATTCCATATGCTTCGCTTATTGGATCGATCATGTATGCCATGATATGTACTAGGCCAAATGTATCGTATGCCTTGAGTGCTACGAGCTGTTACCAATCAGATCCAGGAGAGGCCCATTGGACTGCAGCCAAGAATATCCTAAAGTACATGAAAAGGAACAAGGATAAATACGTTGTGTATGGTGGCTAAGAGGAATTAGTTGTTGAAAGTTATACCGACGTGAGCTTCCAGACGGACAGAGACGATTTCAAATCGCAATCTGGATATGTGTTCTATCTAAATGGAGGAGCGTTTAGTTGGAAGAGTACCAAGTAGAGCACAACTGCAGTTTCTACAACTGAAGCCGAATACTTAGTAGCTGCTGAAGCAGCTAAGGAGGCTGTTTGGATTCATAAGTTCGTTAGTGAACTTAATGTTTTACCCTCAATCTAGGGTCAAATAGCCCACTATTGTGACAACAATGGAGCTATTGCTCAGGCCAGAGAGCCAAGGGAACATCAGAAGGTCAAACATGTCAAGCGGTGGTTTCACATGATTTGAGAATGGAAATCAGAAGGTGAAATAAGAATTTGCAAAGTTGGAACAAATGACAATATAGCCGATCCACTTACTAAAACTTTGCCTCAAGTGAAGCACAACAAGCACGTTGAGGCAATGGGAATCTGGCACTTTGGAGACTGGCTTTTGTTTCCTTGTTTAGTGTTTTAGTTAAATTTTAACATTTTAATGTAAGACACTAAGAAAAACCATTCAAGGTTTGGAGTAATATAAATCTCATGCAATATTTTATCACTCCGTTTGCTATTTAATTGTGGTTTAGGATTAAATAATGAGTCCATTCGATTTTAAGAATATTCAAAATAGGGTATCAAGACCAGTCTTGGTAAGGAAACACCTATTAAGTGAACATTCAATATTATAATAAAAAATTATCCCTAATCGTGGTCATTTAAGCAATGGACGGTTAATGACCATTTGAGATTAGTGTGTAGTTTGATTTATAGCACCGTTTCTTGTGCTACAAGGACATGATCTTCATAAATCATTTGCACATGTATTGGTTTAAAACCATACTGGATCGACCTATGAGAATACTTTAAGAGATTAAAATCGTCATAAGTATACTTCTCATTATGGCTATCGAAACCTATTTCCTCGACCATAAGTATTGTGAGTTCTCTTGTTTGAGTACAAGTCCGCTTTGATGTTGTCAAACGTCTGCCGTAGTAGGGGATTATAATGGCAACACTCAGGCGCTAGGTCCTCTCAGTAAGAGAAGCTACATTATAAGACTGGGAATGTCCCCCTACTAAAAATAGGGAAGATGTCTTTGTTGTTTACAAGGCCTCTCGAAGAGCGAGACTGTAAAATGCATGGCCATGCTTGGATGGATTTTAGAAATCATCTGTTTATTGATAGTCGGACTCAAACTTTTAAAATTTAGGAGGTAGTTTTTATTATAAAAGTTTTTAACAAGTAATTGTTTACAAATTGACCTATTAAGCGAGTAATTCCTAACAACTTTTCCAATATTTAATGGGTGTTCCCGAGTATTGACATCTTCAGGGTTATGTAGTCTCCGCGTGCACATAGTAAGGATGACGAATAAATCTTACCTTATAGATCATGAAGAGACATTAAGTGACATAGGAAAAAGGCTATACACTAAATGTGCACTTTCCTAGAAGGACAAGTGGGAGATTGAAAGGAATGGTGTCCTTCAAACAAGTGTATTATTCTGATAGAGGATTCGGAATTATTAGGAAGCTAATTATTCAGTGAGGATAAGAGATCGGAATGCCTGGGTGGAGGCCGCTTTCGATCAGTAATATTAATGAATAATTAATATTACAGCTTAATCATGACTGAACCTTCGGGTCACACCCAAGCAACTAGCGAACCGAAGCTACGAATTAATTCGGAAGGAATTAATGAGTCACCCGAGTAATAATATTTAGACGTCGGAAATTCGAGCTTGGAGCTTCAAAACCGAGCGTCAAAAGTCGAGTCGATAATAATAAAAGACGAGAAGAGAAATTACTAATAAATCAACAAAATTACAAAAATACCCCTAACATCGGAATTCCCTGAGCATACTGAGTACTAGGGGCATATGGTCTAGCAAGGTCGCTAACAAGCGCACCAAGCTGAGCCTAGGCTGGCTGGTGCATGCTAGCGCACCATCGCTAGCAGCAGCAGCACTAGCTTGTAGCGCGCTAGCGTGCTAGCACTGCTAGCAGTGTGTGCGTGCTGGCGTAGGTGCTGCGATGCACGTGGCATGGCACGCCACGCCCAGCACAAGAAGCAAGCCAAAGCTAGCTGCCCGCACCAAGTGCAAGGCTTGCTAGCTAGCTGCGGGTGGCATCCCGCACCTAGTGTGTGGCGTGCTAGCATGCTGCAGCTAGCAGCCTACACATGGTGCGAGGCCTGCTACAGCGGCCTTCGGGCAGCAGCAGCCCGCACGCATAGGCTTGTTGGGCCGAAGGTGGCAGCAAGCCATTGCTGCCCACTTGGTTTGCCTTGGTGCCCAAGTGGGCTTCCATGTGGCGCAAGCAAAGAGGGGGAGTAAGGTGGTGTATTGGCCGATTTTTACAAGGAGAATAGGGAGCAAGATTGGCCCCCCCTCCTCCAAATGGTCCTCACCTAACCCGTCATGTGAGCTTGACACTTGGTGATTTATAAGTAGCTTGCTTATTTCTTTCATTTTAGATTTAAAATAAAATGAATAAAATTAAAATCTTCCACATGGAAAGATGATGGGAATTTTGAGAGCCTTTACCTATAAATATCAACCTTGGGTGTTGGGATTCTTCACATGAGTAAGTGTTGAAAAAGGCATCACAGTGTGAATACCTTTGAACAATAATTACTCGGGTTTTGAGGTCGGGCCTTGCTAACTCCAAGGCAATAGAAGGAGTTCGGTGCTCGCGTTGCGGGTGGACTTCGAAGGAGGTCTCCGTGTGAGCGGTGCTAAAGGGCTTTCAAGTAAGAGCTTGATTTGGTGAGCGAAGCACGCTACAAAGGTATTAATCTCTTACTTAGTCTTGTGTTTATGTTAATTATGCTTATGGTTATAATTATTGTGAGTTTAGTTTTGAGGTCGGGTTTCTTTCTGCGGTGGGTCGGACTCATCAAAACCGAACAGTACAACCTTTTCTTTGTCACTTTTAAGTTACTGTCTCGATCTTTCTAACTTGTGTTTTTTTTGTAGACATTTTCGAAGAAATGGACGTTCCACTCCCTGGCTTCTCTCTGACAGGGGCCGAGCGGAAGGCTGTCCGGGATACCATGCTGAGGGCCATCCCAGCCAAGACTCAAGATAAATACCAAGGTATCCATGACGGGCACCTCGGGCCGACTATCAACATCTGTGTTGTGGTATTATAAATTCGTTCATATCTTCAATACTTAGCTTGTTATTTTTCTTTTTCCTCACTGATCCTTTTTTCGTTCATCCTCAGCTCCTCCTTAGGCTCTTTGCCTTCTAAGATTGGCTTCTGCAGCAGAGGCGTAAGCTCGAAGTAGCCTGGGAGAACGTCCGAAAGCTGCAGGATGAGAATACAGGCCTACAGGCCTTGAAGAAGGTCTGGCACGAGACTGCCCTCAATACAATAACTGAGAAGGCGATCAAAAAGACTTAGGACATCAATAAACTGGGCGATGCCCTTAAGTAGGAAAGGCTTGCCAATGAGGCTCTCCTGCGGGAGAGGGATAAAGTAGCTTCCTAGATGGCCACATGGAAGGAGGCGGTCGAGGCTTCTAACAAACTTAAGGCTGAGCTGGAGTCCAGCAGGGAAGCCTTAGAAACGGCTCTGAAGGCTACTGAAGAGCAGAACCAAGAGGCCGAGTGCCTCAGAAAAGAGGAGGAAGAGCTCAAAGAATAGCTCAAGGCTCCAAGGCAAGTCTCCCCAGCCGAGGTGGTCAGGATCGAGCAGTTGGCCCTCATTCGACTCAAGAACCGCTTTGATGAGGTCTTTTCCATGATGGTGGATAGTAATGAGATCGGCTACTACTTAAAGCGCTTCACCAGGGGGCTGGATTTCATCACTATGAGGGACAAGTCCTAAGCTGTTGGTTTGCCGATCTTACCCTTTGTCGAGACTTCTGCTCCAAGCGAGTCGGACATTTCGGACGGAGAGGAGGAGGGGGAGCTGGTTGAGGATGAAGAGTTGGCCAAAGATGCTGGCCAAGGTGGAGGATGCGGCCTTTGTTAAGTTGGTCGATGGCCAAGATGGCAATGAGGCGGCCCCGTGAGGAGCTCTCCCCTTCCGCAGCTATGTCGTCTGTTTTTATTTCCTATTTTTGTTGAACAATTTTAACTTTACCGCCTGTTTGGGCGGCGTTTGTAAAACTTTTAATTTTGCCGCCTGCTGAGCAATTTTAATTTTAATTAATGCAATTTTTCTACTTTTTCATACTTAGCATTTTTAGCAATTTTCATGCCTTATACATGCTTGTTCATACGAATACTAGGGGTGTGCCCTTTTGTTCGACGTTCGCGTAGTCCATATTCTAGGTGGTTTAATTAACTTAGTAAATTTTATACAAGGGTATGACTATTGGGATTCGGAAAGTTCGACTTTTCGAGGAACAAAACCCGACCCCAATACTTGCTCACAGTTAATATAATTAAAAGACAAAAATAAAAGGATAAAGTGAAAAGACCATCTTACCCTTGACGCGTGCTTCGCTAGTTTGATGAGTGTCATTTCTGGCACTCATTTGATGAGTATTTAGGTTGTTTTTACCTTCTTTTCATAGCTTTCTTTCTTAATAAAGTCTTAGTTTTATGCATTTTTTCTTTATTTCCCTTTTCTTTCTAATTGTATGTTTTGAAGGTTTTTCTTGTGTTCTCTCCGTTATTTCTCCCCTTTTCGTGTTTGTAAGTTTTGTACGAGGTTCGAGTCTCGATTTTGGTGGTTTTTTAAGTTAGAAGATGCTTTTGGGGTATGGTCATAGCATTGGGAAAGCTCAAGGTGAAAGAAAGTGGATGCTCCAAGTTCTAGCTCTAGCGGTCTAAAGCCGTGCTACTATGAAGAAGTGGTGTTGAACCCACCGTGGAAGCCCTTAGAAACTGCCACCCCCATCATGTATCAAGTGAAGCTCACGAGACCCATTTGCGGGCGCACGAAGCGGCGAAGAAGTCAAAGAAGCCCAGAAGAGCGCGGGTGCGCAACCCACGAGCACGAGTGCGCTGCTTAGCCGTGCGGGAGCACACCCTTGCCCGCGCAAGCGCTCCTCCCTATTTTCGATTTCGTACAATTTCTTTTTCTGCACCTCTTATAAATACCTTCTGACAATCGATTTTTGCAAGAAGTTTTAGACATAATTTTGATGATAATTTTAGCTTAGTTGAGAGTTTCTCTCTCTAGTTTTAGGGTTAGTTTAGGAGTAGATTTAGAGAGAGAAAGTGAGAGATTTCAATGGTGATTTGAGAGATTGGTGATACAAGGGTTACAATTGTGTTGAAGATCTTTTCTATTATCAATGAGCATTTCTAACTCTATCTCATCTTATTGTTTTGTTTAGATTCATGCTTGTTTGATTTGATTTCGATATTTTATCTTGATTAGTGTAATTTTTCTTCATATCTTGTGGATTCTTGATTTCTTAGTTGTTTGTTGATTAGATGATGATTCTAGAGTTCTTGTTTGGCTAGGGATTGGGTAAAACTCGTATAATTGATTGTTTGTGATCAATTTGGGAATTATGTTGATTGATTGTTGATATTAAAGTGATTAATGTAAGTTTTCATGTGTATAATTCGATTAGGCCTTGAGAATGATGCTAGATTGCATTGTAATTTCTAATGATACGACCCATTGATTTAAGAATTGCAAATATCGATTGGTTTGGATTGTGATTCCCTAGTTTGTTATTTGTAGAGACGACTAGCTTAACGATTAGGAGATAGCTCTTTGATTCCATTTGATAGCTCTTATCATTAGTATTCACAAACATTGATTGGCATATTTTTCTTAAGTTGTTGATCCCCATTCCCTATTGTTTTATTTGTTTGATTATTTGTTTTGGTAGTTGTTAGTGTTACCTCTTTACCCTCTGACTTCGACCTAGCTTAGGCGCCCAATTGAAAGCACTTGGACATAACCGTTCCTTTGGCTTCGACCCTTAACTTACCTCTATACTTGTATTTAGGTTTGTTAAGTGTTTATAAATTTTGTTTGGCTTAGGGAGGATTAGCCAACGACCTAGTTTTCCCCTTCGTCAAAATGGCGCCGTTGCCGGGGAACGGTGTCTATGTTTGAGTGTTTTTCATTGCTTGAGTCTACGTCTTTGTATATACTTTTCTTTTATTTGATTTTTGTGTGTTTTGTAAGAAAAAAAAAGAATGTCTCTTATTTCCTCAACATAACAATGAGCCTTTTTGTGAATATTTCAATAGACTTGAGGGATTTATGGAATATAATTGTTGTAGTATTTGGGAGGCTTGTGAGGTTTTTTATTTTGGTTGGAATGAGCAAACTAGGGATGAAGTTGAATGCATGCATAATGGTGAATTTAGAGAATTGTCAATTGATGATGCTTGGGGATTTTATGTTTGGTTTGCATGGGATGTCTATAATAGGGGTAATCATGCTTCTAATATTGATGTGCAATATCTTGATTCTTCTTATTTTAGTATGAATTCCGATGATTTGTCACATGATCCAATTAATGAACCTAGAACAAACGATTTCAACTAAATTTCCCCTTTTTCATGATGATGAAGTACATGCTCAAGTTGATGCTAATGGCGTTTTTCAATTTTCTTCATCATTTACCATGCCCTGTTGTGATGTGCTTCATTCCCTTAATAATGAATCTCATGTGTTTTATTGTGCCCCCACTACCCAACGTGATGAATATGCTCGTGATCTTAATATTGATTCTTCCGATCCTGGTTGTACTTCTTCTTCTTTTGTTGAACCTCAACCTTCTACACCTTTTGAATCTCTTATTGCTATTTTCAAAACTCAAATTAGGCATATTGAGCTTAGTAATGAGCTTGGGCCTAGTAAGGAGTCGATTCTTAATTCTATGAGAAGTCAATTGGAGATGATGAAAAAGAGTGAGAAGCGTTTTGAGGAGGAAAGAAGGAGAGGTGGAGAGCTAGAAAGCCAATTGTCATCTTTGATGCTTGTTTGTGAAAATTCTAAATCCAATGTGTGTGTTGAGGATGATGATGATGATTTTGAGCAACCAAGAGAGTGTGAGAATCCCATTGGCGAGCATTTGAGTGATGGTGAAGGAGTTGAGAGTGACGAGAGTGTTGATTTCAAAAACCCCAACCTGCCTTCCCATCTTGATGAGTCTCTTGTGCATGATTGTGATTCTTCTATCCATGAGTATTTGGACTCATTTGAGGTTATGTCCAATATGTTTTTTGAGATTCAAATGAAAACCCATAGCCTTTTGAATGTGTTCATTGAGGATGCTTCATAGGAGAGAGATGAGTTTGAAATGAATTTGCTTCCATTCATGCATGGTTTTGAGACTTTGGGCTTTAAGGATGTTGAGGGAGTTGTTGTTCATTGTTGTGATGGAGGGGATTATGTAGTTCCTCTTGGAAGTTGGATGTTTGAGGAAGATGGAGATCATGAGTATTCTTCTTTTTAGGATTCTACGATTGATTTCCATGCTCTTATCGGTTATTTGAGGCATGGTGGTGAGAAAGAGTTCATTTGTGAGACCATTGCCCCTATTCCCTCTTCTCATATCCCTTTTTCAAGGAAATTTAACCATATCCCTTACACTCCTATATCCCTCCCTTCTTTTGTCAATAAGCCTAATGGGGACCCTCTTTTTTATGATGATTTTCATGTCCCTCATTCGTCTTCTATTGAGGAAAATGGTGATTTTGCCACCCAAAAATATCTTGAGGAGAGTTTTCCTAATTTTCCTTTTTCTTCTTTTTCCTCTTATTTTATTGAATTTGCTTTTGATTTTTCTTCCTTTTCTTTGCATTTCTCTCCTCATAGGTGTGCACTAAGCTTGTTTCATGCCTTCATTTTGTCATGTGCATACCTACTTTCATATGAAATGTGTAGTAGTGCATTTGACAAGCTCTTGTGTTCATTGCAATGTTATTTACTAGAGCGGTAAAGCTTGGACCTTAAGTAAGCCTTTCTTGGGAAGTAGCCCATGTTTTATTGCTTTCATTTTCTTTTCTTTTTAGAATAGATTTTCTCTCATGGAAATGTTTGTGTGCATTTTTCTAGGTACATGACTTAATATACTTTGGTGCTTTGGTTTGGATCAAGAATCAAAGAAGTTTGGCACCACAATTGCTAGCATATGGAAAGCAAGATTCAATTCTAGAGGAAATTGGCTTTGAAAGGTTGAATTGGGTCATTTGCGGGTAGTTATACCCACCTAACACCCGGTAATATCTTTCCTTGCTCTTTCTCTAATGGTTGGTGACTTGTTGGACATGTGTTGGTTTGATGGATTAATCTCTTTGTTTTCCCCTCCCATGGATTCTATGATTTATGATTTGAGTGTATTGTCTCATTCAAGCTTGGGGGAGGGTATTCTATCACGCTTGGTGGGATGTTGATTCATATATGCCATGCACATTTGTATATGAACTTCCATCCTCTTTATTTTGAAAAACTCCAAAAAGATTTTTGTTTCTATCAAGGCAAATTTGCAATGTGTTTTGTTTTGTTCTTGCTTTGGACATAATACTTTGGGACTTGTATAGTTGAATGCTTTTCTTCTTAAATGGTAACGGTGTGCACGTTTTGAGAGTATGTTTGGTTGATTCTAGGATAGAGTATGCTAAGGTCGCGTCTTTAGAACTTTTGGGACCTTGAAACCAGATTCCAATTATTTGTGGTAAAAAGGTGTTGCTCCCTTTGGTGAATTTGAAACTAATAGTGAGTTATTGCTACAACCATGTGAGGTCTCATTCTTTTCTAGCCTTCTACATATTTTGCATGAGTGGCACATGGATCCTTGACTATTGCATGCTTTATCTAGAACTTGACTCTTATCTTCCGAGATAGCGATCGAACCATTTAGGAAGGACAAAAGCATCTTTTCGGGGTGGTAATTTTTTTTCTTTTTCTAGGTTACATTTTATTTCTTTATTTTGGGTTTACATTTGCCTACTTGCTAACCTTTTGAGCCATAAACCTTCTTTTCAAGACATATCTTTAGATTTTGAGCCTTTTGTTTCATTCTTATTCCTATTCTTGGTTTTTGTGAAGCAATTGTTTATTATTGTTGGAGTTTATGGACGAAAAATTTGAATATTGGTTCTTATAATGTAAGCAAGTTTGTTTTGTCTAAATTTCCTGAATAAAGGCAAATTCTTAGTTGAAAAAGCCATCCATAGTTAAAAGAGGCGAGGATAATGCAATAAAGTGAAAAATAGAAAAATGAAAAAATGAGAAAAAGCAAAGCAAATTCAAGTGCTTTGGCAAAAGTGAAAAAAAAAGGAGAAAAATGAAAAGCTCAAGAATATTTTGATGTAAGTGTCTTTCCCCCGATTTTAAGCATTGAGGACAATGCTTTGTTCAAGTTTGGGGGGAAGCGTTATTACGCTTTTTGTATATATGTTTGTTATTATGGCTTTGAATAAGCTTGGGGGTGTTGGTTTTTTTGTTTGGTGATTACTTGGTTTTGGTGTTAAGATTTGGCCAATCTTTGCTTCACAATATAGGTATACCACCAAATTTCAAATTTTAGCCTACCTTCACCCTTTTCAAGACCTTTTGACATTTTTGGTTGAGTCACAAGTCGGTGGAGGGAGATGTGAGTCAAGCCTGTAGAGTGGTTTACATAGTCAAGATGTCGAGTAGCCTTCAAATCTCTTCTTTTCCGGTTCCTTCGAGGAATCATTGAGATCCTCACTAGAGGTGGATTTGTAACTTTTAGGGAGAACTCGGTAAGATTGTTTGTGATGAAGGTGAATTGTGTCTTATTAGTTCTCTATGCTTAGCATATTTTATGTTTGAATCAACCTTGAATATCTTGAAACGTGCACTCCCATATTTGTTTAGAAAGAATTGCATCCATTTGTGCTTGTTCATTTTCAAAAGTCCATTCATGAACATTTATTTTCTTTTCTTTTCTTTTGGTTTCTTTATCGTGCTTTGCCTTGTTGGCTTGGTTTGAGAGAGTTGTGGGTTAATCTCTTAGGAAACCCTCACGAGACCTCACTTATCCTTATTGGCGACTTTGGGGTTTTAAGGGCTTGTTGTAGCTAAAAAGAACCGTGATTCCTACGAAAGCAAGTTAGTGTATATTCTTGTCTCCTCTCTTTTACTTTTGATTGTTTGAATAAGCTCATCATTTTTTCCCTTACTTGTTTTGGTTTTGCTCGAGGACGAGCAATATTTAAGGTTGGGGGCATTTGATGAGTTCCATATGTGGCACACATTCGATGAGTATTTAGGTTGTTTTTACCTTCTTTTCATAGCTTGCTTTCTTAATAAATGCTTAGTTTTATGCATTTTCTCTTTATTTCCTTCTTCTCTTTTTTTTGTGTTTTTATTGTTTTTCTTATGTTTTCACCTTTATTTCTCCCCTTTTCGTGGTTTTAGGTTTTATATAAGGTCTGAGTCTCGATATTGGCAGTTTTCTAAGTTGGAAGATGCATTTGGAGTAAGCTCATAGCATTGGAAAAGCTCAAGATGCAAGGAAGTGAATGCTCCAACTTCTAGCTCTTGCGCTCTCAAGCCGTTCTCCCATGAAGAAGTGGTGTTGAACCCATCGTGGAAGCTCTAAGAAACTGCCACCCCCATCATGTATCAAGTGGAGCTCACGAGACTCATTTGCGACCGCACGAAACGGCGAAGAAGTCGAAGAAACCAAGAAGAGCGCGGGCGCGCAACCCCTGTAAGCTGGCGCGCATGGTGGGTGCGCGGGCGCGCATCTTTTCCCGCGCGGGTGCTCCTCCCTGTTTTCGGCTTCGCTCGATTTCGTTTTCCGCGCCTCTTATAAATATCTTGAGGAGACAGCTCTTTGATTTCATTTGATAGCTCTTATCATTAGTCTTCACAACCATTGATTGGCATGTTTTTCCCAAGTTGTTGCAATTGTCATGATTACTTGTTGATCCCCATTCCCTAGTGTTTTATTTGTTTTAGTAGTTGTTAGTGTTCCCTCTTTACCCTCCGACTTCGACCTAGCTTAGGCGCCAATTGAAAGCACTTGGACATAACCGTACCTTTGGGTTCGACCCTGCACTTATCTCTATACTTGTATATAGGTTTGTTAAGTGTTTATAAATTTTTTTTAGCTTACGGAGGATTAGTCAGCGACATAGTTTTCCCCATCATCACGTTCCAACGAGCTCTTACTTCGAAAGCCAAGTCTCGCAAGCGCCTATTGCTAGCAGTGCTACCACGCTTCTAGTCTGCTACTGGAACGCTGCGCACATGCACGCATTGCGTGCTAGCCATGCGCTAGCAGCGATGCTAGCATTGCTAACATTGGTGAGCTAGCGCGCTGTCCCATGCACCACCTATCGCTACTAGCAGCCTAAGCTCTGTGCGGCGCGCATGCTAGCCACAATGCTTTCCCAAGTGCCTCTAGCACTCGGTTTGCTCGGGGAATTCCGATGCTAGGGGTATTTTGGTAATTTGTTGATTAATTGATCTTTATCGTCTCGTCTTTTATTAAATCGACTCGACTTGCGACACTCGATCTCGATGCTCCTAATTCGATTTCCAACGTATAAGTTTATAATACTCGAACGACTCATTAATTCCATCCGGATTAATTCGTCGTGTCGGATCGTTAGTTGCTTGGGTGTGACCCGAAGGGTTCAGTCAAGATTAAGCTGTAATATTAATTATACATTAATATTACTGATTGGAAGCGGCCTCCAACTAGGCATTCAGATCACTTGACCTCACTGAATATTTAGCTTTCTAATAATTCTGAACCCTCTATCGGAATAATACACTTGTTCGAAGGACACCATACCTATAAATCTCCCACTTGTCCTTCCGGACAAGTGAGTCTTTTGTGTATAGCATATTTCCTATGTCACTTAAAGTCTCTTCATGAACTATAAGGTAAGATATTTGTCATCCTTATTACGTTAAGAATCGTTTTTCGAAATCCGAGTTCGATTGTCAATAAGCAGATGATTTCTTAAAATCCATTTGAGCATGCCATGCATTTTACAGTCTCGATCTTCGAGAGGCCTTGTAAACAACAAAGACATATTCCTTATGGTTAATAAGAAGACATTCCCAGTCTTGTACAGTCAGCTTCTCTTACTAAGAGGACAAAGCCGCCCGAGTGTTGCCGTTATAATCCCCATGTACGGTAGACGTTTGACGAACATCAAAACGGACTAGTACTCAAACTAGAGCACTCACAATACTCATGGTCGAGGAAAGAGGTTCTGACAGCAATAATGAGAGGTATATTTATGACGATTTTTAAATCTCTTAAAGTATTCTCATAGGTCGATCCAGTATGGTTATAAACCAATACCAGTGCAAATGATTTATGACAATCATTTCCTTGTAGCACAAGAAACGGTGCTATAAATCAAACTACACACTAATCTCAAGTGGTCATTAATCGTCTAGTATTTAAATGACCTCGATTAGGGATAATTTTTTTTTTATAATATTCAATGTTTAATCCTATTAGGGATAATCTCAAGTGATCTTAATAGGTGTTTCTTTATCCAAGACTAGTCTTGATACCCTTTTTTTTTTAATATTCTCAGAATCGAATGGACTCAATAATTAATCCTAAACCACAATTAAATAGAAACAGACTGATAAAATTGCATGAAATTAAATTACTCCAAAACTTGAATGGTTCATCGTAGTGTCTTACATTAAAATATTCAAAATTAATTAAAAAACTAAACAAGGAAATCAAAGCCAATCACCAACGTGCCTGATTCCCATTGCTCTACATGCTTGTTGTGCTTCATTTGAGGCAGACATTTAGTAAGTGGATCGGCTACATTGTTGTCCGTTCCAACTTTACAAATTCTGATTTCACCCTCTAACTTCTATTCCCTTATCATGTGAAATTGCCACTTGACATGTTTGACCTTCTAATGTTCCATTGGCTCTCTGGCCTGAGCAATAGCTCCATTGTTGTAACAATAGAGGGCTATTGGACCCTTGATGGAGGATACAACAACAAGTTCACCAACGAACTTATGAATCCAAACTGCCTCCTTAGCCGCTTCAGCAGTTGCTAAGTATTTGGCTTCAGTTGTAGAATCTACAATTGTGATCTGCTTGGCACTCTTCCAAATAAACGCTCCTCCATTTAGACAGAGCACGTATCCAGAGTATGATTGGAAGCTTGCGTCGGTGTAACCTTAAACAACTAATTCTTCTGAGCCACCATATACTAGCAATTTATTCATGTTCCTCTTCAGGTACTTTAGGATATTCATGGCGTAGTCCAATGCGCCTCTCCTAGGTCTGATTGGTACCGGCTCGCAGCATTAAAGGCGTACGATACATCTGGCCTAATACATATCATGGCATACATGATAGATCCATTAAGAAAATCACATGGAATCTGATTCATCCTTTCCCGCTATCAAGTGTCTTTGGACACTGCTTCTTGCTTAGGGTAATGCCATGTGACATGGGTGGGTGACCTCTTTTGGCCTCCTCCATGTTGAATCGAGCCAGTACCTTATCAATGTAAGTACACTAGCTAAATCTAATCATCCTTTTAGATCTACCCCTATAGATCTTGATGCCTAATATAACTAAGCCTCTCCTAAGTATTTCATTGAAAAACGTTTTCCAGGACAGGCCTTATAGACTCCAACATCAGAATGCTATTTCCAATGAGCAATATCTCATCGACATATAAGACTAGGAAGGCGATGTCACTCCTACTGACCTTCTTGTAAACACAAGACTCATCTGAATTCTTGATAAATCAAAACTTACTAATGGCTTCATTGAATCGCAGATTCCAACTTCTGCTAGCTTGCTTTAGCCCATAAATGGACTTTTTCAGCTTGCATACCTTCCCAGCATTGTTTTGGTCGACAAATCCTTCAAGCATTGCTATCAATTGGAAATAGCTCTTTGATTCCAATTGATAGCTCTTATCACTAGTCTGCACAACCATTGATTGGCATGTTCTTCCCAAGTTGTTGCAATTGTCATGATTACTTGTTGATCTCCATTCCGTAGTGTTTTATTTGTTTGGTTGTTTGTTTTATTAGTTGTTAGTGTTACTTCTTCACCCTGGACTTTAACCTAGCTTAGGCGCATAATTGAAAGAACTTGAACATAACTGTTCCTTTGGGTTCGACCCTTGACTTACCTCTATACTTGTATTTAGGTTTGTTAAGTGTTTATAAATTTCTTTAGCTTATGGAGGATTATTCAACGATCTAGTTTTCCCCTTGTCAAAATGACGTCGTTGCCGGGGATCCTTTCATGAACAAAACGGAGGATGAAGTGGTGGACTTAATTAAAGATGTGGTAAGGTATCACATGGATTGGCAAGAAGGTGAGAGAGAGTCGACAAGGAAAAGCGGTTCTACGGTGTATTCAATTGTCCCATCTCAATGCCATCAACAATTTGTCCTCACAAATCTCAAACTTGGGAAAGGAGATGACCTCAAGTAAGGCAAAGCTTGAGAGCTAGTGCTTATTCACAAGCACCTATTCTTCCCTTCCACAATAAGGGGAGAGATACTAATGTGTGTCATAAATGGCACACATTTGACGAGCATTTAGGTCCTTTCTATTCTCTTTTCATAGCTTTCATGCTTAATAAGTGCTTAGTTTTATGCTTTGTTGTTTAGTTTTACCTTTCTTCTCTTATTTTGTAGCTTTTGTGCTTTTCGTTGGTTTTCTAGCCTTTTCTTCTTTATTTGCTCTATTTTCGTGGTTGTAGGTATTGGACGAGGTTCGGGTCTTGATTTTGGTGATCCACTATGGTGGAAGAAGCTTTAGGATCAAGTTCATGGAGTTTGGGAAGCTCAAGATGCAAAGAAGTGGACGTTCCGAGTCTTGGCTCATCTCTTTTGCTCCCTTCAAAGGAAGTGTGTGCCCTCAATATTAAGCCTTAGCTACTGCCTACCTTGTCCTCCTTCACCATCATAAATCATGTGTGCACCCCTTGAGCTTGAAGAGTTGAAGATTCGAAGAAACCCAGCTGAGTGCGGCCGCACGCGCAGAAGGTGCGGGCGCACACGAAGGATGTGCGGCCGCACACCATGGTGGTGCGGGCGCACATCATGGTGGTGCGGGCGCACATCCCCTGTTGTGTGGCCGCACCAACGTGGGTCTTTTCCGATCGAATTTCGACGATTTTCTCTCTCTTCTTATACCTATTTGAACCTAATTTTTGTAAGAAGTTTTCATAATAGAATTAGATCATATTCTTAGCTTAGTTGAGAGCTTCTCTCTCTAGATTTAGGGGTTAGTTTTAGGAGTAGATTTTAGAGAGAGAAAGTGAAGAATTTCAATGGTGATTGAGAGATTGAAGATCCAATGGTGACAATTGTATTGGAGATCTACTCTATTATCAATGAGCATTTCTAAACTCTATCTCATTTATTGTTTTGTTTAGTATTCATGTTTAGATTGTTGATTTGGATTGGATTTTGATGATTTGATGATTGATGTTTGATTAGAGTAATTGTTCTTCTTTGATTGTTGATTACTTTAGTTGTTTGTTGAATTGATGATGTTTCTAGAGTAGTTGTTTGGTTAGGGATTTGGTGAAGCTTGTATTATGTAATGGATTGATGTAGATTGGGGATTTTGATGGAGTTGATGATGTGATTAAATTGGTTAATTGATTATGTGCATGTGTGTGTTTGATTTAGGCTTGATCACCCTAGTTATTCACACTAGATTGCATTGTAAGTTCACATTGATACGGACCATTGATTTGTGGCTTGCATTTACACGATTGAGGTGTCTTGTGATGTTTCCTAGCTAGAGTTTATCGTAGTTGACGCTAGTTAGACCTCTAGGAGAATAGCTTGATATGCTCTTTTGGTTGCATAATTGATTTTCCCTCACATTGCTTGACTTAGTCAACTTCCTAAACCAATTTGCATTGTTCATTGCTAATATAAGTGAATCCTAATCCCTAGCATTTTATTTGTTTGATTTCTTTGTCTTAGTAGTTTTTAGTGTCTTCTTTTACCCTTTGTCTTCGACCTAGCTTAGGCACATAATTGAAAGCACTTAGACATTACCGTTCCTTTGGGTTCGACCCTTGACTTACCTCTATACTTGTATTTAGGTTTGTTGAGTGTTTATAAATTTTGTTTGGCTTAGGAGGATTAGTTCAACGACCTAATTTTCCCACGTCAAAATGGCGCCGTTGCCGGGGAACGGTGTCTATGTTTGAGTGTTTTTGATTGCTTGAGTCTAGGTCTTTGTGTATACTTTTCTTTAATTTGATTTTTGCTTGTTTTGTATAAAAATGGAAAATACCTCGTTTCCTCAATTTGACAATGAGCCATTTTGGGTGTACTTTAATAGATTAGAGGACTTCATTAGTTACCATGGTTATGATCTTTGGGAGGCTTGTGAGATTTGTTATCATAATTTGACTAAGCAAACTAGAGACATTGTTGAAAGCATGTTTAATGGTAGATTTCGGGCATTATCAATTGATGATGCTTGGGATTTCTATGTATGGTTTGCTAGAGATAGTTATAATCGTGGTCATGGTTGTTCAAATGCTTCTATTGATGATTGTTATGGTCTGTGTTCCATGAATAATGAATCTTGCATGCCTTCTTGTGCCCCTATCCCCCATGTTAATGATGCCACTCATATCTCTAGTGTTGATCCCCATCACATGCTTGCTCATAATTCTTTTCCTCATTATGCTCCTCAACTCTCTTCACCTTTGAAAACCTTGGAGCCTAACATTGAGTCTTCTTATAATCAAATTGGTGGTTCTTTGAGAAAATTTGAGATGAATTCTAATTTGGAACCAAATGAGATGAGATATTTGGAGATTGTAAGAAGCCAAATGGAATTGTTGAAAAAGTTGGAAGAGAGCAATGAGGTTGTTTTTAGAAAGAATGAGGAGATAGAGAGTCAATTGTCATCAATATTGAATGTAAATGAAGTTTCTACTACTTTGGTAGATGTGGAAGAAGATGATGATGATTGTTTTGATAGGCCTAAGGTGTGTGAGGAGGACATTAGAGAGCCTATGAGTGAGGAAAAGGGTGTAGAGATGGATGTCCCAAAAGAGAGTTTGCATTTTGAACCTCCTTCCCAATTTGAATTTTGTTCCATTGACCCTTTACATGGAGTTGAAGAGAAACTAAAATGGTTGACTTCTCTTAATTTTGAGGAAACATTAATTCAAGTTAAGAAGGATGGGACATTGCAATTTTTGAAGCGTGGAGAAGTTGTGAGGAGAGAGAGTGAGGATGAGAAGGATGAAGTAGTCTCCATGGGAGATTGGATATTTGAGGGTGATGAGAACCAAGAGGTTTTGAGTGTTGAAAAACCAATTGAAGAGTCCATTTCCCCACCCACCTCCCTTGATTGCAATTTCATTTCCCCATTCCTCAATTTTAAAGACCAACCTTCTTCCACCCCATCTCCTTTGTATGATGACCATGGTTTCTTTGAGGGTGAGGCCTTGAGCTTAGATAATTTTGATGAAGAAGAGGTTCCATGTGATAAGGTTGAGGAGGTAGAACCTACTTTAGATGATTATGAAGATGAGAGTGAAGTGTTTGGTGAGGTTGAATCTCAAAGTCCTATCTCAAATTTTCAACCATTGCCCTCCTCTTTCACCTTTGATGACCCTTTCTCTTCTACATTTTCCACCATTGAGATGGATGAGGCCTTTTTAGAGGGAGATTGTACTTTTCATGATTATTTTGAACTACCTCCCAAGTTTGACCCTCAACCCTTTGATGAGCTTCCTTTGAACCTTGATCATGATTTAAAGCTTTCGAGAGCTCTCTTAAGGTGTGAAGTTTGTGAGGAGGATGTGATTGAGAATGAGCTTGATTTGAATGATGATGTGTTGGAGGAGAGCCCTTTGGATGTGAGTTCATTGGATGAGAGAGGTTGTGTTTCAATGGATAGTGGTGTAAGTGAGCAACCAATTCCTATTACTTCACCTTACACCTCATTTTCAAGAAAGCTTGATCTTGTTCCCTCATATCCCATGTCATCACCTTCTTTTCTCATATCCCCTCCTCTTGAAAAGCCTTTAGTCCCTCAAGTGCCTCATTTGATGACTTTTGAGGATGATGGTGGGATTTTCAACCAAAAATATTTTGTTGGGAAGAGTATGCCTTCTTCTTTTTCTTTAATTTCTCTTCCTTTTTCTTATATTCTTGTTTTTCCCTTCTCTCCTTCTTCTTCTTGGCATACTTCTTCTCAACTCCATAGGTGTGCACTATGCTTGTTGCATGCCTTATTTTTGTCATGTGCATACTTGCTCTCATATGAAATGTGTAGTAGTGCATTTGACAAGCTCTTGCGATCGTTGCAGTATTATTTTACTAGAGCGGTCAAGCTTGGACCTTAAGCAAGCCTTTCTCGGAAAGCAACCCGTGTTTTAGATTAGATTTTCCTTTTCTTTTTAGAATAGATTTTTCTCTCATGGAAATTTTTGTGTGCCTTTTTCTAGGTTCATGACTTAATATACTTTCGTGCTTCGATTTGGATCAAGAATCAAGGAAGGTCGACTCCTATTTTTGCTAGCACATGGAAATAAGGTTCAATTCTTGGGAAATTAGCTATGAGAGGTTTAATTGGGTCATTTGCGGGTATTTACACCCACCTAATATCCGGTAATATCTTTCCTTGCTCTTTCTCTAGTGGATGATGACTTGTTGGACATATGTTGGTTTGTTTGATTGATCTCCTTGTTTTCCCCTCCCATGGATTATATGATTTATGTTTGAGTGTATTGTCTCATTCAAGCTTGGGGGATGGTATTCTATCATGTTTGGTGGGATTTTGATTCATATATGCTTTGCACCTTTGTATATGCTTTTCCATGTTTCTCTTATTTTGAAAAACTCCAAAAAGATTTTCCTTTCTATCAAGGCAAATTTGCAATATGTTTTGTTTTGTTCTTGCTTTGGACATAATAACATTTGGACTTGTATAATTGAATGCTTTTCTTCCTAAATGGTAACGGTGTGCACGGTTTGAGAGTACGCTTGGTTGATTCTAGGATAAAGCATGCTAAGGTAGTTGGTTAGAACTAGTGGGAACATGAAGCCGGATTCTACTTGTTTGTGGCATGTTTGGTAGTTGCTTCCTATAGTCGATTTGACGCCAATAGTGAGTTTTTGCTACATCCGTGTGAGTTCTATGTTTTTCAAGCCTTCTACCTTATTTGTATGAGCGGCATGGATCCTTGACTTTTTGCAAACCTAATCTTGAAACTTGACTCATAGATCTTGAATCCGAGACCGAACCATTTAGGGAGGATAAAGGCACCTTTTTCGGGGTGGTATATTTCATTTTTAGGATAGTTCGTTTCTTTCTTTATTTTTGGGTTTACATTTGCCTTCTTGCAACCATTTGAGCCTTATACCTTCTTTTCAAGCCACATCTTTAGATCTTGGCCTTTTGTTTCATTTTCTTTCTTTTCTTGGTTTTTGTGAAGCGATTGATCATTCTTGATGGAGTTTGTGGTGGAGAAGTTGGAATGTTTGGTTCTTATGATAGCAAGATTGTGTGATTTCTTCCTTGTGAATAATGGCAAATGAGTATGAGTAAAAGCCGTCCTATATTATAAAAGGCATGGACAAATAAGTGCAAAAATCGAAAAAGCCGTCCAAAGTTAAAAGAGGCGAGGACAAAGCACTATTAAAATGAAGAAAAAAACAGTGAAAAATAAAAAAAATTTAAAAAATATTTTGATGTGAGTTTTCTCCCTTTTTGAGCATTGAGGACAATGCTCCATTTAAGCTTGGGGGGAAGCGTTCTCACGCTTTTTGTGTATATGTTTGTGATTTATAGCTTTGAATAAGCTTGGGGGTGTTAGTTTGTTTTTGTTTGGTGACTACTTGATTGTGATTCTAAGAATCGGCCGTTCTTTGCTTTACTATTAGGAAAACCACCAAATTTTAAATTTTAGCCTACCTTCACCCTTATTGCCTTACGTTACAACCTTGGGGAAAGACCTTTTGACCTAAATGGTTGAGTCATTCTTCGGTGGAGAGGAATGTGAGTTTTAGGAATAGGGAGAGGGGATGCAAAAGTCAAGATGTCGAGTAGCCTAAAAATTCTCTTTTTTCGGTTCCTTCGTGGAATCATTGGGATGCTCATTAGAGGTCGATTTGAAGCTATTAGGAAGAACTCGGTAAGATCGTTTGGGATGAAAGTGGATTGTGAAAGCTAGTTCCTATGCTTAGCATATTTATGTTTCAATCAACCTTGGGTATCTTGGAGCGTGCACTCCCTTACTTGTTTAGAAAGATTTGCATCCACTTGTGCTTGTACATTTGCAAAAGTCCTTTCATGAACATTTGTTTTCTTTTCTTGTATTTTGTTTTCTTTTTCATGCTTTGCCTTGTTTGTATTATTATGAGAGTTATGGGTAAACTCTTAGGATACCCTTACGAGAGCATCACTCGTCCTCTAGGGCGATCTAGGGGTTTAAATGGCTTGTCATTAGTTTCTAAAATTGACTGTGATTCCTACGAAAGTGAGTTAGTGTATATTCTCATTTCGTCTCTTCTTTAGTTTGTTTTAATAAGCTCGTCATTTCCACTCCCTTTGTTTTGTTTTGCTCGAGGACGAGCAAAAGGTAAGCTTGGGGGTATTTGACGTGTGTCATAAATGGCACACATTTGACGAGCATTTAGGTCCTTTCTATTCTCTTTTCATAGCTTTCATGCTTAATAAGTGCTTAGTTTTATGCTTTGTTGCTTAGTTTTACCTTTCTTCTCTTATTTTGTAGCTTTTGTGCTTTTCGTTGGTTTTCTAGCCTTTTCTTCTTTATTTGCTCTATTTTCGTGGTTGTAGGTATTGGACGAGGTTCGGGTCTTGATTTTGGTGATCCACTATGGTGGAAGAAGCTTTAGGATCAAGTTCATGGAGTTTGGGAAGCTCAAGATGCAAAGAAGTGGAAGTTCCGAGTCTTGGCTCTTCTCTTGTGCTCCCTTCAAAGGAAGTGTGTGCCCTCAATATTAAGCCTTAGCTACTGCCTACCTTGTCCTCCATCACCATCATAAATCATGTGTGCACCCCTTGAGCTTGAAGAGTTGAAGATTCGAAGAAACCCAGCTGAGTGCGGCCGCACGCGCAGAAGGTGCGGGCGCACACGAAGGATGTGCGGCCGCACACCATGGTGGTGCGGGCGCACATCATGGTGGTGCGGGCGCACATCCCCTGTTGTGTGGCCGCACCAACGTGGGTCTTTTCCGATCGGATTTCGACGATTTTCTCTCTCTTCTTATACCTATTTGAACCCAATTTTTGTAAGAAGTTTTCATAATAGAATTAGATCATATTCTTAGCTTAGTTGAGAGCTTCTCTCTCTAGATTTAGGGGTTAGTTTTAGGAGTAGATTTTAGAGAGAGAAAGTGAAGAATTTCAATGGTGATTGAGAGATTGAAGATCCAATGGTGACAATTGTATTGGAGATCTACTCTATTATCAATGAGCATTTCTAAACTCTATCTCATTTATTGTTTTGTTTAGTATTCATGTTTAGATTGTTGATTTTGATTGGATTTTGATGATTTGATGATTGATGTTTGATTAGAGTAATTGTTCTTCTTTGATTGTTGATTACTTTAGTTGTTTGTTGAATTGATGATGTTTCTAGAGTAGTTGTTTGGTTAGGGATTTCGTGAAGCTTGTATTATGTAATGGATTGATGTAGATTGGGGATTTTGATGGAGTTGATGATGTGATTAAATTGGTTAATTGATTATGTGCATGTGTGTGTTTGATTTAGGCTTGATCACCCTAGTTATTCACACTATATTGCATTGTAAGTTCACATTGATACGGACCATTGATTTGTGGCTTGCATTTACACGATTGAGGTGTCTTGTGATGTTTCCTAGCTAGAGTTTATCGTAGTTGACGCTAGTTAGACCTCTAGGAGAATAGCTTGATATGCTCTTTTGGTTGCATAATTGATTTTCCCTCACATTGCTTGACTTAGTCAACTTCCTAAACCAATTTGCATTGTTCATTGCTAATATAAGTGAATCCTAATCCCTATCATTTTATTTGTTTGATTTCTTTGTCTTAGTAGTTGTTAGTGTCTTCTTTCACCCTTTGTCTTCGACCTAGCTTAGGCACATAATTGAAAGCACTTAGACATTACCGTTCCTTTGGGTTCGACCCTTGACTTACCTCTATACTTGTATTTAGGTTTGTTGAGTGTTTATAAATTTTGTTTGGCTTAGGAGGATTAGTTCAACGACCTAATTTTCCCACGTCAAATACATCTTCTAACTCTACTCCTCCTTCTACTTCATAATATACCAAATGGATGTGTGTTTTGTGATGTATGTGGGTCATATGACCATGATGCATCTAATTGTCCACATGTATTTGAAAATTGTGATGATGTTGATAATAATGATTGTGAAAAAGTGAATTTTGTTTCAAATAACAACAATGGACAAAGATTTGATGAACCAAGGAACTTTGGGAATAGAAATGCTCACAAAAAAGGGAAATTTGATAATGATAACAATGGTGGCTATAGGACCAAGGAAATCAAAATTTCCGAGGCAAGTATAATAATCAAGGTTATAATAATCAAAGTCAAGGTCAAGGGTATGGAAACCAAAGCCCAAACCAAGGCTATGGTAATCAATACCAAAATAATGGCCAAGACAAAAACCGGAGCAATTGGAGCAACCAAAACCAGGGAAATTTTCAAAAAAACAATCAAAGGGGACTCTAACTAGGATTTTCTCCAAGAACTCAAGGTAATGGTGAGAATTCCTATGCTCAACCTTCATCTTCTAGAATTACCTTGGAAGACATCATTGAGAACCAAACTAAAATTTTGAACACTTACATTCGGTAAGTGACATAAAGTTCAATAAGATGATGACACACAACAAGACACTTGAAACACAAATCACTCAATTAGCAAACACCTTGAAAGAGAGTGTGAATGCTAGCCCTTCTTCTTTACCCTCGCAAGGAGTTGATCCTAAGAAACCTGTGTATTTTATCACCATAAGGAGTGGTAAAGTGCTTGAAGAGAGAGTTTCTAGGAAGAGTGTGGAAGGTGAGAAGGTGAGTGATTCAAGTGAGTAAAAAGAGATTGATGTGTCAAAGAAGGTGAACAAAGAAGCCCAAGAGGAAGAGAAGATTGATGAAAAAGTGCAAGAGGATGTGATCAAACCCAAACTTCCATATCCCCAAAAGTTTTTTAGAAACAAAATTGATGAACAATTTGGGAGGTTTCTTGATATGCTTAGGGAATTTCATCTTTCAATCCGTTTCACCAAAGCCATGACCCAAATGCCAAGATATTCTAAGTTCCTTAAGGAAATCTTGTGTGGCAAGAGAGGGTGCAATGAGATTGACTCGGTAAAGGTTGGGGAGTGTTGTAGCGCTTTGATTCATAATGATTTACCCAAGAAAATAAAAGATCCAGGTAATTTTTCTATCCCTTGCAAAATCAATGGAAAATTGTTTCAAAATTCTCTTTGCGATCTTGGTGCTAGTGTGAGCATCATGCCTTATTCGGTCTTTAGGAAGCTTAAGCTAGGTGAGCTTCTTCCAACCAACATGACCTTATAATTGGCCGATCGATATATTAAGTTTCCAAACGGAAGAGTTGAGGATGTCCTCCCCCCCCCCCAAGATGGGAGAGTTCACAATCCCGGTTGACTTTATTATGCTTGAGATAGGAAGATGGCAACATACCTATCATCTTAGGGAGACCTTTCTTAGCTACTTCGGGAGCTTTCATTGATGTGAAGGGTGGTCTTATTAATTTGAGAGTTGGTAACAATAAGGCTAGTTTTGAGCTTAAATTGATGCATGAATCTTTGTCTTTTGTGAATGGAATTATGTGCATCAATTCAACTCACTCCAATTATAATGTATGCATGATTTTTTCTTCAACTAACAATGTTCTTAAAATTTGTGATGATGTGCTTTCGAGTGTTGAAAGCAAGAAGGTTAGTGAAGAGAACATGGAACCTTCAAGGCTTGTGGATGAGGAGATGATTGATATATCTTCATGGTTTAACCTCTACCTGAAAGAGGATGAGATTGACTCCAAGAGTGTTGATGGTGAGAAGTCGTCCACTACAAGGAGCAAGAAGACAAAGAAGAAAAAGAGAGCTTTTATGAAGAAGAAAATGAAGTTGTATCAAAGTAAACTTGATTCAGAATTTTCAACAAATAAGAGTACATCCAACAATGATGAGAAGTTGCCAAGGAATGACAATTTCCTCTACCACATTGGACAAGGTGGTGTTCTTTAACCCTCCATGATTTGGAGGATGGGTCGAGCTTAAGACCTTAAGCAAGCGCTTCCCCGGAGGCAACCCGGTTTTCTAACGTTTTCTTTTGATTTTATCTTTCTTAGTTTTCTTTAATTAGTTTTTCTTTCTTTCACTTGTTTTGTGTTTGGATTAATAGGTTGAATTCATGACCCCTCAAAGGAGAATGAGCACAATGGGAAGGATGTTTCATGGTAAATTTTGAGAGTATGCTCGATATTATTGAATTTTGAGTTAAAAGGGTAAGGTAATAAAGGAGGTAAGATTGGAAAAGTTGTGTTTAAATGAGAAGCAAATTTATGCTTGGTGGGTTCATTATGATGCCCTCATTAATTTGGGATGTTGAACCCACTATTAAGGGGTTTAGAAACTGATGTGTTTAATGGGTTCAATAATCTCGGGATGATCAAGATCATATATAGATCCCATAGATGGACGCACCAAAGCAAGAAGCAAGCAAAGAAATGGAGCAGTAAAGGCGCGGGCATCGTGCAGGGGGCGCGCAGCCGCACAATTTCCCAAGCCGCACCTATTTCTTCTTCTTTCTCCTTTCTTTCCCTCATTTCTTTCTTACCCTCACCCTCGTCCGCACCTACTCTTTTGCCAAACCGAAACCCTAACTCCTTAAACTTCAAATTTCATCCCTCAAATCATCCAAACAACTCACAAAATCAACAAATTCCTCCTCAATTTTTATCATTTTCATCAAAAATCATTCTACTTCCCTCCAATTTATGTTCTCCATTCTCTTTCCTCCATTGAAGAGCAATTTTGGGATTTTTGGTTTGGTGGATTTTGGTGCTTGAAACTTGATCAGACTTGCTTCTTGTATGGTATAATCATCATCTCTACCTTTATTTTACATTATTACATAAATTTGTCGCAAGAATTTGATTATGCATACTTGAATAGTAGTAGTATTTTTTTGGTTGAATTTGATGATTGATTGAGTAATTTGGTTGGTTATATGTGTTGTTTGTACCTTACATTGTATTGTTTATTGTGTAGCTTAATTGTGAAATTTGATGGATATTTTGGAAGGTTGAAATTTGGTATTGTTGGTAGCAAGTGGTGATTGAAGTGTGGTTGGTTTGAACCAAGTGGTGTGGTAATGTTGTGGTTGTATTGTGACTGTGGTGGATTGTGGAGTTGTGATTGAGTTTTGGTTGTGAAACTTGTGAAGCAAACATGTCTAAAATCATGAAAGCCCTTACTTCCAAAAAGAGAAAAACAAACATAACAATTAAAGAACCTTCACCCTCAAACACACCTTCATCTCAAACACAATAAAATGATGACCCTCTACCATTACCCAAAACACGATTCGCCAACCCAAGCCACAAATCACTTTGGACCGAATTTAAGAAAAGAACCATAAAGCCCTCACAGCACTATCATCGGGAGGGTATGATTAAGTTGGGAATCGATGAGGACTTATGGGTCTTGTTTGAAAACCTTAGGTTGGGTACCTTTGTTAACAAATGCTACCAAACCTACCTTGAGCCAACTAGGGAGTTCTTAGCTTCATTGACTACCACTCTGGTTGGCGACAAGGACTACCAAATTTCCTTCCAATTCTTCAATGTGGAGACTACCATGTCTTTGGTCGAATTCAATGCGGCCCTTGATTTCAATCCGGTGGTGGATATCCTTTTCTCGAGCATGTTTATTTGGATGGGTACGCCCAAAATGCATGGTGGCATGATATCTCGGGGTTGGATGAGTTCACCGCTCGCTATTCCCTTGCTAGCGATATTTTCCAACCGTGCCTTCGAGTGCTTCATCGGTTATTGGGTTACTTTGTATTCCCAATCCAAGACTTGGGAAAGATGTCGCAAACCGAGTTGCGTGTTCTTTGGATTGCAACTAGAGAGGAGTTGCATGGAAGGTTGAACTTTGGGAACATCTTTTTGAGAAATTGCATGGACATGCGGGGCAAGAAGTCGAGGGACATTCCTTGTGGTAGCATGGTGACAAGATTAGCTACCAAGATTGGGTATGGTAGATATCTCCCTTCTTGTACTCCGGTGGGGGAAGCTGACACTCTCTATGTAATACCCCGTATTTTTTAAACGTATTTTCTAATTAATTAATTAATTAGTATTTTCTAAAAAGGGTATTTTAAGTAATTTATTTTTCTATTTGAATTTTGGAGCCAAAATGATATTTGAATTTTGGCGCCAAAAGTATTTTAAAACTCAATTATTATTGTTTGATTTTGGATTAGATTTATTATCCATTTATTTTATTTAAAAACCAGATTACTTATATATATTTCGGATATTTGATTATTTATTTAAAAGGGCCGAAAATTCCTAAATTGTTAACTATGATTTTCGGATTTTCTATGTGTAGAAAATCTGGTTTTCTTAGTTGTTTTATTTAGTGAATAATTGGTATTTTCCTAATTAATTACTTTATACAAAATATATTATTTACACAATCATTTTTAATCCTTAAAATCTAGCAAATATTTCCCTAAAACTATAAGTGGAGGTCCGAAAATATGAGCATGGACATGCTCAATATTTTCGGCCACCATATGCTAATTTTGGGTTAATTGTTTTGTTAGTTTTGTATTTTAATTATCTTCCTCAAATTCCTTATTTCCTTAATTCCTATTTTCCATCTCACAAAGATTTGATTATCTTATTTTCCTACCTTATTTCATCTTTGATTATTCCCCAAGTAATCTTCCATGCCATATTATTTTTCATGACAACATACCTTCCATATTTTTGTTAGACACAATTACCTTAATATCAAAAGTTTCCATATTTCTTTATTCAGTTCTCCAAGTAATTTCCTTAATTCTTTTTACCATAATTCTTCCCACATTCTCTTGCCATAATTCTTGCATGAGCTAGCCTATAAATATCCCTTCATACCTCTCATATTCTTCACACCAAAACTCAATTATCTTCTTCTCTCTTATTCTTCTTTTCCCTAAACCTTTTCATACTTTTCTTCTCCTCTTTTCATACAAATATTATCCCGTATACCTTTGAAGCCAGTTTTCAGGCACTTCTGGTCAGTTTTTGGGGTATTGATGTTTCACAGAAGATTGTTCCTCTTGAAAAATCCTTGAGGTTAGGCTCAAGAATCATCCAATTCGGAATTATATTGAAGGAATTCTGACCTCTGCAAGTTCTGCCTATTCTTTCCTATGAAAATTCAATTCTCTTTAATCCTATTCTTTATCTTTTTCATGATTAGTTTTCTAAAATACAAATACCTATTTCAAAGCTATAATTTTATATTAAAGTATTATTTTAAAAGTGTTTTATAGTCCATGCACATTAGATTTGAGTTTATGTTGTGATAACCTTATGGTTATGTTATTTGCAAGGTGTATTCGTTAGTAAACTTTGAAAGTGCGAAGTGTTGTTAATATTTGGAATCAAGGTTCTTGAGGTTCTTTTTGTGTGATTTTTCTAGCAAGGATTAAGGTACGTCAGGTGGCTAGATACCTTGGAAGTGATTGGTTTGAATAAGCATGTTTGAATGTTTTTATGATGATTGAATTGAAATGAATTATGATTTATGAAATAAAAGCATGTTTAAATATATTATTTTTAATAAATAAATTGGAGTATTGATTTTATATCATGTTTTAAATAATTAAAATTATTTTTCATGTTTAAAAGGTTTGATTTTGAAAGCATGTGGATTTAAATAAAAAGGGAGTATGAATTATTATTATTAAAAGTTGGAATTATTGGATTTAAAGAGGATTTATTGAATTATTATTATTAATGCTTTACAAGCATGTTGGTAATCCCACTATGCGAATTTGGTTTATTGATAAGGCCTTGGACTTTGTAGGACCGAGTCTTTCCTCAAGAATAGCCTTGTAATATAAGGAGACTAGCTTGGGGGTGTGCACACTTGGGTGAGGAATTGGATTAAAAGAAATTGGTTCTTAATAAAGGAATTGGTTTTATTAACTATTATTTTGAATATTGATCATTGAAATTGATTTTGGATTAATGAGTTTGGAATTTATTGGATTAATTATTGGAATTGATTTTGAAAGCATGTTTGCAAATAAATTGAGTTTACATTACCTTGCACTTATCGTACTTAGCATATTTTGCTAATCCGTATTTCTTATTTTTTTGGTTTTCCCTAATTATCGTAATGGTAAGCAGTGTTGACTAATTTCATGTGGAGTCAATAATTGAGCATATGGAGTCCTGGGAATGCTTTCACCTAGTTTAGGAATGTTGGTCTCATCTTTATTTTGAGTACTCATAACAATGTTACTATTTTTATAAGTATTAATAAAAGAAAGTTGAGTTTCCGCTGCAAGTTTTGTTATTGAGTTAAGTATTTTGAGTAGCCTTGCGTAATCACGCGGCGGTAATACGCCCAAGTCTATGTCTACGGTATAATTATACGTATTATACTAGTATTTCCGTAGAGGGAGATTTGGGGGTGTTACACTCTACCTCGACATTGCTCAACTTAAGCAAGTGCAATTCACAGCAAAGAGCAATGCCGACGAGGTTTTTGTTTGGTTATTGAAGAATGCTCATCGATGTAACCTTTCTAACCCCTCTTTAACCTCCCTCTACCGGCATGTCCCAAATATTTGGTTTGTTCCCCTTAGCAACCGCATCCCCGGTGAAGATGAGGGCATGCAAGATATCCTCAATGAAGAGCAACAAATCTAACAAAATCAACAACAATGTCAACAACAACAACAACAACCACAAGAGCAAGAAGTGCCTCAACCTCAACATCAATAAAATCAATTCTCCAACCTCAACATGTAGGCTTTGATCGCCCAAATGGCGAGCATGCAAGTTCAAATGGAGGGGATGTATGATCAAGACTTTTAGGCGATCTACAACCAAATGAGAGGCATCTCTGAAATGCAACAAGGTGTGTTTCTCCAACAACAACAACTCTATGATGCGAGTGTTAACCGTGGGGAGATCACTCCCTTGGTTAACTACCTGTATTTCCCTCCTCAACTTGGTCCCATTCCTTCTTAGGGAGATGATGGAAGGGCTATCTACCCATATTGGCAAAGACCTCAAGGGTCCAACACCGAGACTCGCTCATTTCCGGATGAGCACGGTGACTATGATTACCGTGTGCCTGGTGGGAGCGACTATAGGGGTGATCCTAACTACCCCTATGTCAATCCCACCCATCCGTTGCCACTTGAGTTGCCCGATCAATATACTCCCTTGGCAACAAGATAATTTATGGGTCATTATAGTTTGCCACCGGCTACACTGGGGGATGGGATCCTTATGGTCCCCCGTCCGGCTTCTCATATGATAGAGAGGATGATGATGATGGTGCCGGGCCTAGTGGTAACTAGTTCCCCCTCTTTGTGCTTTTACCTCCGTCCCTTTTATTATGTGATCTTTTGTTTTGTATTGACGGGATGTTGAGATGTATTTTTGTTTAGCTTGGGGGACACTAGTCTTATGGAAGGGTCTAGGTGGCCAATTTTGTTGTAGTTGGATGTCCTTGATTTTTTATGCCTGGATGATTTGTGATTGCTTGTCTTGATCTATGCTTGATGTTGTTAAGTGTTGTTGTTTTCCATGATTATATCTTGTTTTTGATGATGATTGCTCTTTAATGACGATTTGATGATTTTGCTCCCTTGAATCCAAATCCCTAAATCCAAAATCCTTGAATCCTAATCCCTTTGATCCGAATGATTGTAGCTTTGGCGTATAGTAGATTTTGCTATTTTGATTGTTTAGTTGATTTTGATATTTTGATTAGTTTGTTTTGATTTTGATTTCATAGATTGATTTAATTTTATTACTTTGTCTTTTTATTTTTTATTTCCCTTTCTTATTATTTTGTTTTGAAGTTGATAACCGTTTTCTTTGTATATAGTTCCTTTTTCTCTTTTTCTTTATCACTTGGTTTTGACAATTCATGCTAATGCTTGATTGGAGCTTCATGAAGGTGGTATTTCCTTTACCCCGCATTTCTTAGCTTAGATTGGATCCCGATGAGATCTTTCTTATTTCCCTCTTTTCTTTCTTTTCATTCATTGTTTGCATAGAATAGGATTAGTTTAGGAAGAGTTGAACGATTCGAGGATGTTTTCTTTGTAACACCATTAGTGTTTGGGGTCATTGGCAATGTTGTCAAAGGACCACTTGTATGACGATTGGGATTTATATGACATGCATGCATCTTTGCACTTTTCTTTATCTTTTCCTTTCTTTTTCTTTTCTTCTCTTTTCTATTTTCCTTTTTCTTTTCATTCATTTCAAAAATGCAAAAATACAAAAATATGATTTTTAGGCTTTCTTTTCGTTTTCTTTTCATGTTATGCTTATGTTTTGGACATAATTGGTTTCCTATGTGGTATCGGTGTGCAGGGTTTGATAGTATCTTTGGTTGATTATAGGATAGAGTATGCTAAGGTAGTGTCTTTAAAACTTTTGGGACCTTGAAGCCGGATTCTAATTGTTTGTGGAAAGTTGGAGTTGCTCCCCTTGGTGAATTTGAAACTAATAGTGAATTATTGCTATAACCATGTGAGGTTTCATTCTTTTCAAGCCTCCTACATATTTTGCATGAGCGGCACATGGATCCTTGACTATTTTATGCTTTATCTAGAACTTGAATCTTGTCTCCCGAGATCGCGACCGAGCCATTTAGGAAGGGCAAAGACATCTCTTCGGGGTGGTGATTTTTCCTTTTCTAGGATTGTTTTGTTTTCTTTATTTTGGGTTTTCATTTGCCTACTTGCTAATCATTTGAGCCATTAACCTTCTTTTCAAGCCATATATTAAGATTTTGAGCCTTTTGTTTCATTCTTGTTTCCATTCTTGGTTTTTGTGAAGTAATTGATCATTATTGTTGGAGATTGTGGTGGACTAGTTGACTATTGGTTTTTATAATGTATGCAAGTTTGTGTTGTAAATATCTTGTGAATAAAATGCAAATGCCATGTTGAAAAAGTCTTCCATAGTTAAAAGAGGCGAGGACAATGAAATAAAATGAAAATGTGAAAAGAATTGAAAAAATGAGAGAAAAGCAAAGCAAATTCAAATGCTTTAACAAAAGTGAAAACATTGTGAAAAATGAAAAAGTTCAAAAATATTTTGATGTAAGTATTTTCCCCCTATTTTAAGCATTGAGGACAAGTCTTCATTTTGGCTTGAGGGTAACGTTATTACACTTTGTATTTGGTGATTTCTTGATTATGATGTTGAGGATTAATCATCCTTTGCTTCACAATTTATGTATACCACCAAATTTAAAATTTTAGCCTACCTTCACCCTTTTCGCCCATACATTACAACCCTTTTCAAGACCTTTTGACCTCTTTATTTGAGTCACAAATCGGTGGAGGGAGATGTGAGTCGAGCCTATGGAGCGGTTTGCATAGTCGAGATGTCGAGTAGCCTTAAATCTCTTTCTTTTCCAGTTCCTTCGAGGAACCAATGAGATGCTCACTAGAGGTGGATTTAAAACTAGTTGGGAGAACGTGGTAAGATTGTTTGGGATGAAGGTGAATTGTGTCTTATTAATTTTCTATGCTTAGTGTATTTTATGTTTCAATCAACCTTGGATATCTAGAAACATGCACTCCCTTATTTTCTTATAAAGAATTGCATTAATTTGTGCTTGTTCATTTGCAAAAGTCTATTCATGAACATTTGTTTTCTTTTCTTTTCTTTTGATTTCTTTTTCGTGCTTTGCCTTGTTTGTTTGGTTTGAGAGTGTTGTGGTTTAACCTCTTAAGAAACCCTCACGAGACCTCACTCGTCCTCATTGGCAACTTTGGGGTTTTAAGGGCTTGTTGTAGTTAAAAACAACCGTGATTCCTACGAAAGTTAGTTAGGGTATATTCTTGTCTCCTCTTTTTTTTTTCTTTTGTTTGTTTGAATAAGCTCATCATTTTTCCTTTACTTGTTTTGGTTTTGCTCGAGGACGAGCAAAAGTTAAGCTTAGGGGTATTTGATGAGTATTTAGGTTGTTTTTACCTTCTTTTCATAGCTTTCTTTTTTAATATATGCTTAGTTTTATGCATTTTCTCCTTAGTTTCCCTTTTCTCTCTTGTTTTGTGTTATTATGGTTTTTCTAGTGTTTTCTCTTTTATTTCTCTTCTTTTCGTGGTTATAGGTATTGAACGACGTTCAGGTCTCGATATTGGTAGTTTTCTAAGTTGGAAGATGCTTTTGGAGTAAGCTCATAGCATTGGGAAAGCTCAAGATGCAAGGAAGTTGATGCTCCAAGTTCTAGCTCTTGCGCTCTCAAGCCGTGCTCTTATGAAAGATGGTGTTGAACCCACCGGGGAGGCCCTTGGAAACTGCCACCCCCAACATGTATCAAGTGGAGCTAACGAGACCCATTTGCGAGCGCACGAAGCGGCGAAGAATTCGAACAAACCCAGAAAAACGCAGGTGCGCAACCTATAAGGGCGGGTGCGCAGGCCCCATGCGCAGGCGCGCATGCCTCATGCGCGGGCGTGTACCTCTGCCCGCGTGGGCGCTCCTCCCTATTTCCGGCTTCGCTCGATTTTTTTTCCCAGCCTTTTATTAATACCTATTAAACCCGATTTTTGTAAAGAAGTTTTAGACATAATTTTGATCATAATTTTAGATTAGTTGAAGTTTCTCTATCTAGTTTTAGGGTTAGTTTAGTATAAGATTTAAAGAGAGAAAGTGAGAGATTTCAATTGTGATTAGAGAGATTGATGATACAAGGGTGATAATTGTGTTGAATATTTCTCTATTATCAATGAGCATTTCTAACTCTATCTCATCTTATTGCTTTGTTTAATTTCATGTTTGTTAGAGTTGATTTTGATGTTTGATTTTTTATTAGTGTAATTGTTCTTCATATTTTGTTGATTCTTGATTTCTTTAGTTCTTAGTTGGTAGATTATGATTCTTGTATTGTTGTTTGGCTAGGGATTGGGTAAAATTTGTATGATTGATTGATTGTGATTAATTTTGGAATTGTGTTGATTGATTGTTGAGATTAAAGTGATTAATGTAAGTTTGCATGTGTGTTATTCGATTAGGCCTTGAGTATTATGCTAGATGGCATTGTAATTGCTAATGACACCACTAGTTGATTTAGGAATTGCAATTATCGATTGGTTTGTATTAAGATTCTCCTAGTTTGTTATTCGTAGGGACCACTAGCTTAATGATTAGGAAATATCTCTTTGATTCCAATTGATAGTTCTTATCATTAGTCTTCACAACCATTGATTGGCATGTTCTTCCCAAGTTGTTGCAATTGTCATGATTACTTGATGATCCCCATTCCCTATTGTTTTATTTGTTTGGTTGTTTGTTTTGTTAGTTATTAGTGTTCCTTCTTCACCCTCGACTTCGACCTAGCTTAGGCGCCCAATTGAAAGCACTTGAACGTAACTGTTCCTTTGGGTTCGACCCTTGACTTACCTCTATACTTGTATTTAGATTTGTTAAGTGTTTATAAATTTTGTTTGGCTTAGGGAGAATTAGTCAATGTCCTAGTTTTCCCCTCGTCAAGCTCACAGAGGGCGATAGCTCTAGAACAATGAAAATCGGAAAAGGCATTGACCCTGGGGTAGAGGTGCACCTCATAGAACTGCTGAGAGAAAATAAGGACATCTTCGCATTTTCAGCGAATGAAATGCCAGGAATTGACCAGTCAAACAGAAAAAATAAAGTGTCGCCACGGAGAAAAACCAGGTCATCCAGGAAGAGGTGGACAAGTTGCTGGAACCTAAGTTCATTGAGCCCTATAACTATCCGGAGTGGTTAGCAAACGTGGTCATGGTTAAAAAGGCAAATGGCCAGTGGAGGATCTGCGTTGATTTCAGAGATCTCAACAAAGCATGTCTAAAAGACTGCTACCCGCTTTCGCGAATTGATTAGTTGGTAGACTTAACCAGTGGTCACGCCCTACTGAGCTTCATGGATGCCTTCTCAGGGTATCACCCGATCAGCCCACGCAAACCAGACAGGCAGAAGACTGCGTTCATCACTGAAGGGGGGGTTGTACAATTACATAGCTATGCCCTTTGGGCTGAAGAACGCAGAGGCTACGTTCTAGAAAACAATGGATAGGGTGTTTATGCATCAAAAGGGGAATCGATGCCAACCTAGAAAAAGTGAAGGACCTAGTTCATCAGCAAGTCCACTGACAAAGTGTAAGGAGGGTGTGCCCATCGTAGGGGATCCTTCTCCTTATATGCCCATGGCCCTTTAAAAGCCTAGGACTTTACACTTATTAGGGTGTATTAGGATTTGAACTATTGACTGTTTGGGGACCTTGAATTAGAGTTGATCCTATCATTACGCTCTTTTGTAAGAAACTAGTAAGGAGTTGCCAATGAGTTTTAGGAAAACTCATAAAACTCTTTCATGCCTTTCTCCCAAGTAGAGTTCAAGGGATATTTAACACGAATCGTAAGTTTACCCATGCCCAAATTGGTCTACTTGTACCAGAAATGAGTTCGGGAGCGAGGGTACTAAAATAACGTTCCCTTTAGGGGGGAATCGTTGTTGTAGCCCTAGTACGGCCTCTACTAGCTCTTCCTTATTCACAATTTCATTACCAAAGAATATATGCAGCGTGATACCTAAAAACTAAGTTACTTGATTTTATTTACAAGCATTTATCACCTAGGAATTACATTGGGAATGTTGCTATTCTTTATTTAATTAATATTCGTGAAAAGCACAATAAATAAACAATATTCGCCTTGTCTTAAGTGATTAAACAACAATGAATTATTAAATTCTAGATTTTATTTAACATAAGATCCTATGTGAAATTAATTAATTAAAGATTTGTTTAAAGTGATCAAACAACACTAATTAATCAATTAAAGGTTGTTTAAACAAGAAAAGAAAAGGTGATTGATCTAAGTGCTCGGGAATTTACCACTTTTCCTTGCTAGATCTTCGTTTAGAACACTTATGGACTCCTTGTTCGAGAACCTCCACCGTAGTAATAAGTAATAAAGGGGGTGAGTGTTTAGGACAAGAGGGTTGAGAGTACACTAGTTCACAAAATTTCTGCCAAAGTTTCGGGTTTTTTTCTATCTGTTTAAGCCTCAGATTAAGCCTCTATTTATAGGGAATGGGTGCGTTCAAGATTTCAATTGTTCTTCCGCAGCAGGTGTCGCGCGCATCTGAATAGGTTGTGCGCGCCTGCTCAACGCAAGTGATTCAGGTGCGCTGCTATGGGCAGCGCAACGGAACGTCTTGCTCACGGTATTATGGTAAGATTTGATTTTATATTTTTATAAAATTATGAATCTTCCGCGAGCGCATCACTAGAGGCTGAGCTGGGCGTCACGCGTAACCCCATGAGTTGCGCGCGCCAGACCAGCGCGACTCTTTGAGATGCTCGCGGATTTTTCTGTGGAAGCTTTATTTTTAACTTAGGCGCCTCTAAATCTTTCAAAATTAGGTTCAGACATCGGGTTTAAGCCTAATTTTTGATCGGGCTTAGTTAATTGGACTTTAATTCATTTCGTTTTGGGTTAGGCTAGGTGTTTTGTCGATAAATGAGTGACGCAAATAACAAAATTATATGCGTCATTCCTATTTATAAAAGCGACGCAAATATAAGTAAGCGGAAATATTTCAGACTCTTACGTCGCTTTAACGCTAATGTCCAACGCAAATTACTCATAATGTAGCCAACTTATATCTCATTTGCGTCGTTTATTTCTATGAGCGACGCAAGTAAGGCGACGAAAATGAGCATTTTTCCTACTAGTTACAGTTAGCCACCACTTTAATCAAATCTAAAATAGACGAGGATCAAAGTAGTTAAATTAATAAATCCGAGACTCATTCTGCGAAGTTCCTTAAGAATAAGGAATCTTTCAGTAGTGTTGAGAATGTCGAAACTATTCTCGATTTGCTTAATGTTCGAGACAAGTAGCTACTAAGGCTAGAAAAGGTATTTTCTAGTTTTAGTGCGCTAAAGAATCTAGATTGACCCTTTACAAGTGTAGAACGCTTTTACAAGTAAAGGATATCCTGGGTGATGTCATGTCCTGAGAAGATATCGGTTTAAAAAGAGTAAAGAGGATGATATCCTCTTAATTATGTCATCGTTGATGCAAAGTCCCTCGATGTGTCATTGAAACTTTAGTCTATGATTTTAACAAGTTAATAGATGATAAAAGAGAGATGTTTTGGCATTCGTAACCTAACACGTGAAAAGAGGTTTTGACACTCTTTTGCCAAAAATGCAGTATTCGGGGTCCACAAGATATAAATACATGTCTCAAGACTGGAGGCATATACCCAAATCTAGTGAGAGAGAAGAAAATCGGCAACTCTATCAGCAGTTTTGTCCACAAGATAAAAACACATGTCTCGGGACTGGGGGCACGTGTCTAAATCGGTGCGACTTTGGCATTTCGCTCTTTATCAAGGGGTAGATGGACACCCTAACTGTCCAGTAAGCTAGTAAGCTCCCTAACTACCGTATTTGCTTCCAATTGAGAATGTGTCTGTTCACGATGATTTGGAGAACCAGTCAACTCGTAAAGCTAACGCCTAAAGTTTAAAAGAAGTTCTACCATTTTCGTTACGGGAGGTAGATCACGTTGCTTGGGAAGCGGATGCAATTTTACACAGCACCTACGCCATACAATTTTACATTGTACGATACGCCATGCAATTTTACGTTGCACAATACGCCATTATTTTTGTTATGGACGCCAAAAAAAACGAAAAAAACGTGACATTTCTAAAGTCAGTACAGTAAAATGACAATCCTATCTATGGGAGCTTTTACGCAAAGCACCAATACGGAACGTTTTTAGACACACTCACGAAAAAAGTCTAAAACGTAAACTTAGGGCAGGCACAAAGTACGGTGTGCATGCTGGATGACGCAAAAAACCATCAAAAAATAAAATAAACTACAAGATGCATATCAAAAATAGAAGATTTAGATAATTTGTGCGCCATTAGGTCTAATAACAGGTAAAAACCATTAAAAATAAGTCAAATGGATCGAAATCAAAATACCGGTCTTCTATATGACCAGTATCCGCGCAACTCAGTGGGTCGCCTTGACCAGGCGCCCGCATCTTTCTGGTTGCGCTGGGTTGTCAAGAGAAACAGATTTAGTTGCGCTTGACACTTAGTCAGTAAAAGAAAATCACGGAGCGCGATTTTTCATTTCGCTTTCTCTTCTTCTCCCTTCGCCATTTTCGACTCTTTCTCTCTCTAAAAAGCTCATAATTCTTTGTTTTTTGAAGCTAAAGGAAGTAGATCTCGTCCCCTATTAATATTTTCCACAATCCAATGAAAGTTTTTGCTTTTTCTACTTCATTTTTTGGCAGAATTTGGGGAAAATCGAACTGTTAAACCCCAAAATTCAAATTTGGGGGTTTTAATTTGGTCCATTATTCTTGAAATTGTTTGTTCCATGTTGTCTTGCTATGTTTAAGGAGTGTTTTGCAACAAATTTCATGAAAAATGGTTGAGTATTGAATCTTGTATGAGCATTTCTTTATTTAAGTGCGTTCTTGGTACTTTGGTCAAATTTTAGTTCGAATTTGTTGTTTTTTTTGCTTGCTCATTTTGTTATACTTGTTGATTATGAAGTGAATTATAGTAATAAAACTACGATTACTTTCATGAATCATGTCTCGAAAATTCTGAATCCAAAAAATGGCGCAAAGTGTACACTTTGGCTTATTTTTGCCATTTCGAACCTCAAGATCGTTTGGTAGACGATAATTACGTTTATGTTATTATTATTCGCCTAAAAATAGTTGATTCTTTGAGATTTAGGAATATAATCTCTACAATACTTTAGTTGAAACTGTTATAGGATGGCTTTTGTGGGTGTTAAAGCCCCCATTTGCTGAGTTTAACTACATGTATCGTATCCTCCAAGCGTGGGTGGCATTTGATTTTTGTGTTTTTCCCTCTCGGCAGTCGTTATGCTATCGAGATGGGTCCTGAACACGTATGTTAGTCTTTTAGGAAAGTAAACTAATAAGGATTTTTGTCGATTATAGTATGGACTCCCCTCCATTCGTCGATGCTGAGGAGAATCTAGAAGTACCTGTTGCCTGACGAGGCGGTTCGCCCTCGAAAGAAGGTGACACGTCCTTGTGAGGAGGTTCGAGAGCGACGCGTTGGGGCTGATTGACGTCATCATGAAGATGTGGTCTGGGAGGCTTCTCCCAACAAGGACCCTTAAGTTCTAAGGTGGGACCCAGATCATCACGTTTCGATCCGGAGTTCGCGTGGCATAGTGAGTTCTTTGCGCCTCCATCCTTTCATCATTTTCTTTCTTCCTTCTCTTTATTTTTTGAAAAGTCATAATCGCATTTTCTCATATGTTTTCTTTAAAGCGAGCCTAGGATGCGTCTGTACGGATGGCGGCTCTACAGGACTTAATGAGTCAGCCTGCATCATCAACTTTCCTTCGCGGGTTGTTGGATTTTGTTGGGTTTCCACCATCACTTTCTACTTCCGTGAGGGGAGATGAAGGTTACCCCTTTCAACTTCTCTATGATCACGGGTTTTCCTTTCGGAGGTGAGCCTGTTGTTATGGAGACCGTGAAGGGGTCAGACGAGAGGTTGCGTGACCTCCAGGGGGACCATCTTACGGTGGCCCTTCATATGTACGCGCAGTCTTGTCCATACTCGGTTCTTGTCAATGAGTTGTCAGCTGATGAGGTTGATCGGTAGTGTAAACCTTAGCAGCTGGCTCGGATATATGTTTCCCACGTTCTTTCTGTCACTATTCTGAGTGATCGGGGAGAGTGTTTCGTTATCGGGTTACTTGTTTGCCTCAGTGATTTGGGGCAAGTGGGTAACTTGAGTTGGGCGGAGGTGTCGTATGCCTGTATGCTTACAGCTATGGGCAAGGCGACCTGGGTGATTGATTTCACGACAGCTATTGATGTGCCCCGGATCTCCATTTTGTGGCATGGTCGTATCCTTGAGGTGCGTATTTATCTTAATCTTTTTATTTTTTATAATCATTTTAGCTCTTTTTTATCATATTGTATTCTTTTTTAGGCTTGGGGGTACTCGTACCTGCCTATCCTAGCCCCCAGGATACTCGGAGAGGCTCGTTTTCCTATCGGCCGTCGTTTGGTCATAATAAGGAAGAAGCGAGCTACTACAGCCGGTAACTTTCGCCAGAGGATTTTTTAGGTGATTCGTGTGTCGGTGAGTACGGTTTTGACAACACACATATGTATATTTTTTTATCGAGTGCCTTACTCAAGTGATTATGTTTTGTAGATCAATCTCCGTCCTTAGAGTTTAATCGTCGAGGTCCTTGATATCGTTCGAGAAGGCGGAGTTCGCTGCCGTTTTCGGGCCCTTTATCAAGGACTTTCTGTGCTCCAGAGGATATACGCCTTGTTATTAGGCGAGCGTGTTCTCTGGCAATTTGCGTCCGACGAGCCTTTGGTTCCTGCGGATCCTCCGATTCAGATGCTGCGTCCGGATCTACTGTTTATCGAGGATCGAGCTTAGGCGATCCGTGGTTATCGAGGATGACAATTATTCAAATGGTGTCCTTCGAATAAGTGTATTATTCCGATAGAGGGTTCGGAATTATTAGAAAGCCAATTATTCAGTGATGCCACTTCCGATCAGTAATATTAATGTATAATTAATATTACGGCTTAACCTTGACTAAACCCTTCGGGTCACACCCAAGCAACAAACGGACCAACATGACGAATTAATTCGGAAGGAATTAATGAGTCACTCGAGTATTGTGAACAAAGACGTCGGATTCCGAGCTTAGAGCGTCGCAACCGAATCTTAAAAGTCGAGCTAAAATTTAGGAATTGGTGACACAGGAAAATGCTTCAAGTTACAAGTAAAAACCCTAGCCGAGCGAAAGGCTAGGGAAGCACGCCAAATAAAAAAAGCGCGCCACGTGGCAGCACACGTGGCAGCCACCATGGTGGCAGCGTGCCACGTGGCGGGGCGCCAAGTTGGCGGCGCACCAAGGAGGCCGCGTGCCACGTTGGAAGCCATTTAGTGGCAAGCGCCACGTGACAGCCTGTCACGTTGGCAATGCTATGTGGCAGCGGGCCGCAGACACGGGTGACGGGTCATAGACGCGGGCCTAAAGGTGGCGGCCCAACTATACCCAACTTTGGGCTCAAGGTTGGGTGCCACATGGGTAAATCACAATGCATGTGAGTTGCCTTGGGGAGCAAGTGAGGAAGTTTTCCTCTCCTAACCATGTGACACTTGTTACTTTGTTATTCCTTGGTTTATTTAACTAAGCATTGAATTCAACATTCTTTCCATGTGGGATCTTTTTGTGTAAAAGTCCCACATTGAAAGATGAGTGGAATTCACAAGGAAGCACTCCTTATAAATAGTCAAGGCATACCTTGGGATTGTTCACTTGAGTAAGGTGTTAGAAAATAAAGGCATCTTCATCGAGAAAACCTTTAAACACATATAATTACTCCAGTTAGGTCGGGCTTAGCTAACCTCTAAGCATTGGACCTTGTCGGGGTCGTGTTGTGTGTGGACTTCCATTGGAGGTCTTCGTGCTAGCGAAGCAAAAAGCTTTCCAAAGTAAGAGCTCTTGTTGAGAGCGAAGCACGCGTCAAAGGTATTAATCTTTCCTTAATTCTTATTGATTAAGTTAATTATGCTTTGTGATTATATTAATTGAAAGTGTGGTCTTGGCTCGGGTTTTCTTCCTCGGTGAGTTAGACTCATCTAAACCCAACAGCGGTATCGGAGCCTTACTCATTTATTTTTATAATCATAATTTTCAAGGTGTTTTGATGGCTTAATTTTTCCGATTTTAAGTTGCTAATTAGATTAGTAGCTCGGTTTTATTATTTTTAAGCCCGTATTAGAGCTGTCTTCTGCCCAGAACCCAGATTTTCAACAAAAATTGCTGAATTTTTGGTGGAAAACGTGTTCTGGAAATGGTTTTACCCTTTTAGCACTTTGTTTTTGGCCAATATTTGACTAGAATTGCCTTTTTTGAGGGATTTTTCATTTTGACGAAAAATTTTAAGTCTTTCTAACCTTGAATCATAATGGCATATTTATGGTGGTTATGTATTTGGTTCTTTCCTTAATTTTTTTGCAATTTTAAACCTCTTTAAGCATGGTTATTTTGTAGTAATTGGTGCTTGAAAGGTTGGTTCATATTTTCACATAATTGCAAATCCATTGCATTAAGTGTGAAAAATTTATTGTCTGAGGCTTCTAAGTACTAAAGATTGAATCTTTAATTGTTTTAATTGATTAAAACTTTGAGTTACTAAATTTCATGAATTTTTAGTTGAACTTTTGATTTAATCATGTATTAAGTTGATTGGAATCATAAAGTTTGAATCTTGTGATAGAAATTTCATTTATCTTCATATTGGAAGATATAATTTTTCAAGGATTCACAAGTTAAAGTTGGAATCTTTATTTGAATATTTGTGTTCATAATTCCAACTCCGCTTTATGTTGTCAAAATCTCATGATTAATTTAAATTAATAATGAGTTATTACCCTTGTTCATTGTATTGCACCAAGTTACACCAATTTTATTAAAGAATGGTTCTTGGAAATAATTTGGGGTATGTGCACCTTAATGAATTTTTTAAGTTAAGTTGGACTTGTATTAGTTTTTTTATTTTTGGCTGATTTTGATAATTCTAAAATTAATTTGGAGTTAATTAAATTAGTCATGCAAAATTGGGGTTAAAAACCTGGGGTGTTGCACGAAAATCGAGGACAAAATTCCCTTGGCGAGCCGGGCTGCATAGCAGCCCGCATGTGGCTGCCAAGGGCAGCCTCGACGAAAGTGCAGCCCATGTGTGGCTGCTGCCACAACCAGCAAGCACGGTTGCCGGCCAAAGCGCAGCAGCACCATGGCGCGGCATCAACGCCTGCCATGTGGGCTGTTGTGTATAGGCTCGACTGCCCGTGGTTGCTTGCGTGTGGTTGAGCCTTGTGGTGTGCGTTGCTTGGTGCAGCTTGGGTGTCCGTGTGGGTGTGCTACGAGCATGTGGCATAACCCCTCACTTGGCACTTGTGGCCTCGTTTTAAGGCTATGTTTATTTGCAATTTTGCTGTTTTAATTATTTTAATTAATTATTTTGGTTTTAAATATTTTAATTAAAATTTTGAGGCTAGGCCTCGGTTTTGAGCGGCATTGGCAAAATTTAATTTTGATAAAATTTTAGATTTACCGACTTAATTAATTGGATTAATTAAGATGGATGTGGAATTTAGTGGGAGCTTCAATATTAGTTGCGCTAAATTACATAATGGGTTTAACAAACTTTGACTAGTTTTAAATAGGCATGTTAATTGGATTAACGACCCAAATTAGTTACTAATTTACGCTTGTTTTATGCATTGTTACTTGTTTATCATTGTAAAATGCATGGGCCATTCACAAACAGTGAATGGATGAATGGAATGTATATTTTCTCATAGGTTTTATGAAATGGCAACTAGTGAGGCCCGATTAGGATAGAAAATACGGACTGCGATCCGTGATGTATTTTTGTAAATCTAAATACGGTCTGCGAACCATTGAGTATTTTTGTACCTTAATATTTAGATTAGTCTTAATCGTAGATACTAGTATTTGCATAATTATGGTCATGTCTTGAAGATGGAGTTTCTTGGAAGACATGCCATGAAATTGCAAAAGCCGTCCCTTGAAGACTAAAAGACTCAAGGGGTCATGCTAGTTTCCAAATGCATCATTATTTATGTTTTCGATATATATTTATGATTATATATATGTGTGATTTATATGTTAGATGCATGTTTAGGATTTTGAATGTTGGGATGATTAATTAAGTTCACTTAAATCAACCAATATAGAAACCCCAGGTCCCTAAAATATTGAGTAAAACTTGTCATTCCAGAACAACACTTATCGTCCTATTGAGAGTAATGATGGGCTATGCCAAAGCGAGGCATCACTATTATTCCCTAGGATACGTAAGGTATGATGATGGGTTTGCTAAAGCAAGACATCGCATACATGTTGGTTTTGGTTATACTTAACAATATGAGTGATGGAGTCCTAACACGTCGTGGATAAGTTGTTGAGAGAGCATTAGATGCGACGATTTATCCAACCAAGAGTGGCTTGGAGCCATTAGAAAAGAGTTGCTTACCTTAGAAGATTGAGTGTTAAGACAAGCCAAAGCATGCTTAACCACTCATTATTTCTTTGGATCTTGGAATCGCCTTATTCTCGCCAAATGGGGACAAATTTAATACGTGGATAAGACGCTAAATAAGATTGAAAATTTGCATGAATGCTTTTAAATTTCAAAGTTATTATGTTATTTTCTTGATAAATGGTTATACTTTGCACTTATATTTGTAGAATTCCAAATCAAACTATATTGTTTTCCGTGATTAGTAAAGGAAATCTTTGAGATAGTTCTCAAAGAAAGGAAAGGCATTTCTAAAATACAATTCTCATAAATAACTTTTATAATCCAAAAGGATGGTTGGACATCATGTATTCAAAATACTAGGTAGGTTTGATAAACATGAAGTATTGAGTTGGAAACTCAAAATTGTCAATGCTTGACAACTAACATATCTTTTCGCTTTATACGCTAGTGAGCACAACTCATTGATGTATTAATTCAAGTACAAATTAAAGGAAAAGATGGAACTTCGTTATACGGTGCACAAGATGCTTAGTCATGCCTAACAAAGTATAAAAGTCAAAGACTCGAAAAGAAATGGTTCTTAAAGATTATGAGATGAAGTGTGATAAGAAATATAGGAAACAAGGAACAAAGGAATGGAATTAGATTCCATTTCTACTAAAGAATTCATGTTAACTTAGCAAGTCATTATCTTCACAAGTATCAAATACTGCTTGAGTGTTACACTTTGAAAGTGACCTCAAACCATTGAATATAAGCTATGTTATTGACTTACAAGCTTAGAATGAAGCAAGAAGAGCTACATCAGTTGTAAGGTCGTATGCTTTATTTAAAGACCTTTTAAGCTAAGGCTGGAACAAATAAATTGTTATTGTGTTCCATAATCAGCAAACAATCCGTTAACACACGGAAAGACTCACATTCAAAGTAAAGAGCAATAGTTGCAAATTTATTTGAATGGAATGGTTGTCTAAATCATGAGTCAAGAATGCTTGATTATAAACAAACATTTCCCTAACGTGAAAACTCACAAAGTTCAAATCACAGACATGATTTGTGTTTCGGACATGTTTACAATGTCACATTGACAAGAACGTACTCAAGTCTATATAGGCGCTTGACAGTTGATCGATTCGGAATCGTTCTAAGACAAGCAAGTCTTGCTAAAAACCGACAATGTAAAGAGCTATTGTTCATGGTATAGACAATTGACTCCGAAAGCTAAAGAGGATTCAATTACTTCAACGTTTCACGAAGAATTTGAAAGAATATGGCTATATTCATCAAATGTGAACAAACTTGACCTTGAATAGTTCAAGAATTCAATGAAGTACAGAATCGACTTGGCAAGATATCAAAACGTCTAGATTAGATCGAGCGATGTTTGCTTGAACCAAGCGTGAGCATCACAAAGTTATGAAATTGAAATTTTCATAAATATCTCCACAAAGAAAATAGTGTGTCTTTACAGAGAACTCGATGCCATTTGAAAATGACTCAAACAATGATGGATCACATCCCTTCCTATAAAGTTCTTAAAGATTTGCACAAATGACTGACGTTACACTAAACAAAATGTCGGAGCTAAGAAAGGACACCATATTCAGTTACGGATAGAATTAACTTCTAAACGTCTTTTTAAGTATATGTTTACAACTCTTAGCCACAAAGGGAGCTCACTGGCTCAATTGGAGCTAAGTGACTCAGTTGGAGCACACCGGCTTAGCAAGAGCTAGGTGGTTCAGTGGGAGCTTTATGGCTCATTAAATGCTAAGATAATTCAAGTAGAAGCTAACTGTTTGTTTCACAATGAACTTTTACCCAAGACAATATACATGTCTCTTTGTAAGCATTCAAATGAGACTACGGGCATTTCCTCCACAACCTAAATGACAACATAATGTTTGTTGCTCTAAGTAGTGTCTTTCTGGAAAGTAACACATTTCCAAAACGACAAGTGGGAGGAAAATGAACTCGATGACTATCGAGCTTGGCAACAAACTAGAACTAAGAATCTCGGAAGAATTAAAAAGGGCTTCATGAGAATGATTGATCAAGAATACTCAAAAGGACTTTACAAGTGCCTTAAAAGAGAATTCATTACTCGCAAAACTTCTGAAAAGTTAGAGTAAGATCAAGATAATTAATGGCCTTGAAACTCAGTGTTTGATGCAATAACCCCGTATAGGTATAGAATTCACCAAATTTTTGGATTGAATCCTATAAATTTTCTGTTAAGTTAGAAATAAACCTAAGACTTACAAGCATACTATTTACTGTTAGATAGTAAGGGAATAAGGCCTTGTATGATAGCTACGACACATCCAAATTCCAAATAATGGTTAGAGGCCATAAAATCCGAAATAGACTCCATGTTTGAAAATCATGTTTAAAAGTTGATTAATTTGCATGAGGGGTGAAAGACCCATTGATCACAAATACGTTTTCAAGGAGAAAACTAACAAATGTGAAAATATATATGCATACATAGCTAGATTGGTTGAAAAGGATATAATTAAATTCACGGAGTTGATGTTAATAAAAACCTATTCACCAATCGAAATGCTCAAGTCTTTTCGTGATTATTCTAGAAAAATTGTACATATGGAGTATGGAAAAATAGATACCAAAACCGCCTTCTTAAAATAGAATTTTGGAGGTGACTATGAAAATAGTCTAAGGGTTTTGAAAATCTAAATAATGCTAGATTTGAAAGCAAGCTCAAGAAATCCATTATGGGATTGAAGGAAGCATTGCATAAAGGAATTGGAACGCGTTTTCTCATAAAGTTAATAAATGGATTGACTTATGAAGAAACATAAAAATTCTTATGAATAAGAAGTTTAGTGGAAGTAAGAGTCAATCTTGTAGGGTCCAACAAGAAGTTTACGAACTCTGTTGTAAATTAACTATCAAATGCTAAATGCTTTGATTTTAAAGTATTTTCGACATTGGACCAAGCAAAAGACGATACTTAGTACATATTGGGTATTAAGATCTATTGTATAGACATAATAAAATGTTTAAACGTGTAAAGGAATTTACCGTGTTAAACATGAATTGAAGGACTTTGAAAGACTTTCGATCCATATGTATAAAACTAAGTAAATGTTTGAACTAAGTATGAGCTAGGCTAAATACTAAGTTAAATAAGAAAGACTCTAGTAGAGACTTTCAACCATATCACATAGCACACAGTTTAGCAAGACTCAGTGAAACTGGATGAGCTAAAATGTAACGTGGGTGGAAAAAGATTTAGAATCATTCTATAATTAAATCTATCATGTACGCTACAATATGGAATCGTCACACGACTTACTTTCTTAGGGCATGTGAAGTATGTATATAGAACTAATCAACCTGAATCTATAGATCGTCAGATTATGGCCAAGAACATCCAAATTACTTGAATAAGGGGGGTGAGTTCTTGACTTGTGAAAACAAATACAATTTGAGAATTGATGTTGCAAGCACAAACCTTAAGAAGGAGTAGATCCTTAACAAGGAAGCCGTTTATAAGCACGAGCTAACAATGAGTTGTGGCTTGAGAATGGTAACATGGACGTGCATCCATGTGTAACGTGCGGGAATTTAAGGTAAATTTCCATGATCACAAGTGATTAGGGTATCCAAAATCATTGTGAGCCGTTTGGAGTGAAACCCAAGCAAAGCATCATCAGGAAGTCTATTAAAATATATGTTGAAAATATTGTTGCCTTAAAGGCAATAATAAAGAAAATGTTCTATGGAAAGTTCGTTGTTGAACGTTAATGATTGTAGGTTGTCAAGTTGAAGATCTCAATCATGAAGATGAGAAGGAGCCATCACTTGGACAATAAATCCTAAATCACATATAATCCATGATACTCTCAAAATTTTATCATCTTATTATGAAAGTGATCAGTAATAAAGATGGTAAGATTAGCAAAGTAATTATAACTAAACCTATGCAATAAGTGAACCACAACGTTCACAATTTCACGAAAGAAATCAAGCATATTAGATATGGGTGTGATTTCTATAAATGTTTTATATAGAGTGTTCCTCTTAACACATTCGGAAAAACCATTTATCATAAGATGAACCATTCAGGTTTTGGAGTAATTTTAAATTTTATGCAATTTTATAACTCCGTTTGCTATTTAATTGTTGTTTAGGATTAAATAATGAGTCCATTCAATTCTGAGAATATTAAAAATACGGTATCAAGACCAGTCTTGATAAGGAAACACCTATTAAGTGAACATTGAATATTATAATTGAGAATTATTCCTAATCGAGGTCATATAAACGACGAACGATTAATGACTACTTGAGATTAGTGTGTAGTTTGATTTATAGCACCGTTTCTTGTGCTATAAGGACATGATTGTCGTAAATCATTTGCACATGTATTGGTTTGGAACCATACTGGATCGACCTATGAGAATACTTTAAGAGAATTAAAAATTGTCATAAGTATACTTCTCATTAAGGCTATTGGAACCTATTTCCTCGACCATGAGTAATATGAGTTCTCTTATTTGAGTACTAGTCCGCTTTAATGTTGTCAAACGTCTGTCCTAAAAGGGGATTATAATAGTAGCACTCGGGCAGCTAGGTCCTCTCAGTTGAGAAGTTACATTACAAGACCGGGAATGTCCCCCTACTAAAATAGGAAAGATGTCTTTGTTGTTTACAAGGCCTCTCGAAGAGCGAGACTTTAAAAATGCATGGCCATGCTCGGATGGATTTTACAAATCATCTGTTTATTGACAGTCGGACTCGGGACCGAGAAACACTTCTAGAAATAATAAGGATGACGAATAAATCTTACCTTCTATTTCATGAAGAGACATTAAGCGACATAGGAAAGAGGCTATAAACTAAATGCTCACTTATGCGGAAGGACAAGTGGGAGATTGATAGGAATGGTCTCCTTCGAACAAGTGTATTATTTTGATAGAGGGTTCGGAATTATTAGAAAGCTAATTATTCAGTGAGGTCAAGTGATTGGAATGCCTAGGTGGAGGCCGCTTCCGATTAGTAATATTAATGTATAATTAATATTACGGCTTAATCTTGACTGAACCCTTCGAGTCACACCCAAGCAACAAATAGACCGACCAGACAAAATAATTTGGAAGGAATTTATGAGTCGCTCGAGTATTGTGATCAAAGACGTCGGATTTCGAGCTTAGAGCGTCGGAACTGAATCTTAAAAGTCGAGCCAAAATTTAGGAATTGGCAAGACGGGAAAATGCTTCAACTAACAAGCAAAAACCCTATCCGCGTGAAAGGCTAGTTAAGTGCGCCAAATAGAAGTGCTCCACGTGGCAGCACACGAGGCAGCGCCATGTGACAGCACACGTGGCAGCCACAATGGTGTCGGCGTGCCACGTTGGCAGCCACCAAGTTGCAACGCGCCACGTGACAGCGTGCCACGTTGGCAATGCCATGTGGCAGCGGGCCGCAGACCCGAGTGGCGGTTCATGGACGCGGGCCTAAAGGTGGTGGCCCAACCGAACCCAACTTAGGGCTCAAGGTTGGGTGCCACATGGTTAGATCACAATGCATGTGAGTTGCCTTGGGGAGTAAGTGAGGAAGTGGTCCTCACCTGACCATGTGACACTTGTTACTTTGTTATTCCTTGGTTTATTTAACAAAGGATTGAATTCAACATTTTTCCATGTGGGATCATTTTGTGAAAAAGTCCCACATTGAAAGATGAGTGGAATTCACCAGAAAGCACTCGTTATAAATAACCAAGGCATACCTTGGGATTTTTCACTTGAGTAAGGTGTTAGAAAAGGCATCTCCATTGAGAAAACCTTTAAACACATATAATTACTCGAGTTTAGGTCGGGCATAGCTAACCACTAAGCATTGGACCTTGTCGGCGTCGTGTTGTGGGTGGACTTCTGTTGGAGGTCTTCATGCGAGCGAAGCTAAAAGCTTTCTGAAGTAAGAGCTCTTATTGAGAGCGAAGCACGCGTCAAAGGTATTAATATTTCCTTAATTCTTGTTGATTAAGTTAATTATGCTTTGTGATTATATTAATTGTGAGTGTGGTCTTGGCTCGGGTTTTCTTCCACAGTGAGTTAGACTCATCAAAACCCAACAATTGGGTGCCTCCTACGGCGGAGGTGACGTATACCGACGCTTTTAGGTCGGTAATTCGTGAGACGCTTCCGATGGCGGAGGATGAGGACATATCGTTTTTACTAGAGACGGCTGAGTCAGTATGTTTATTCTATACATGTATATCTTTTCTTTTTCATACATCATATACAATTTTTATAACAGTCCCTAATATTTTTTGGAACAGGTTCCACGAGAGACCGTGAACGGCATGGTGAGGACTATGCGTGCTTTCTGAGCTGCTTATCGGAGAGCCCTCGTGGCTTTTTCATGCCGTGATCATCGGATTGTCGCGGTGAGTCTTGTTTTATTTCTTATCAAAGTTATTACACATGCGTGTATTAATCTTTGCTATGGATTTGGAAGGATGTACAACATCCATCTGGGAGCCGCCGAGCATCTTGACTTCCATTTTTTATTATATATATATTTTTTTTTCCTTATGGAAAATGTACATTTTTTTATTTTTACTGTTGTACGTATGAAACATTTTTTTGTATATATCATATTTTTTTTTTATTTCCATAAGTACTTAAAAGAGAAAAATTTTCCGAGTGAGGGAAAGGGTTCCTGACTTACTTCCCTTGAAAGAAAAAGAAAAAAACGAAAAAACAAAGGGGAAAGAAAGAAAAGAGGAGAAAAGAAAAGAAAATAAATAAAAAAGAAATAAAAAGGAAGTTAAGAGAAAAAGGAAAAAAAAAATAAATAAAAAATAAAATAAGAATAAAGAAAGGAAACAATACTGACAAAGGCAAGCGTATGGATTAGTCATAAGATTTCGTTGATGTTCCATTATTTGGTAGTCCGAAATACGGAAATAAACCAACCAACATGTCGCGATATAATAAGGCGCACGCAACTTGATGGGTTACGCACGGCTGTCGCGCGCATGTAAGTTGGTTGCGCGTGACAGGCATGCGCAACTCTTGAGTTGTGCGCGCCACCTGCGGGTAAACTTTCCTTTGGGCGAAAATTGCCAAAAAATTATTCTGTTTGGATCTATTTAAATGTGGTGTCGTGTAGGCTTTTGATCATCTCACATTCATTCGTTGATAGTATTATTCATAAAGACAATTGTTGCTCTCTTTTTTTACTCGTTCTTTTTCTCTTTTCTTTTGTTTGAACAATGGTGAAAACGTTTGAGCAACGTTTGAAACAATGGGTTACTTCCCTTTCTACTTAGGATAAATTAGCATTTAAAATATACCACCTTGACCCCCTACTAAGTTATACGCAACTCAACATAAATTTTGATTTCCTCCATACTGCAATTCATAATTGTGATTCGAACCACCATCTTTTTCATTTTAAGGGGGATGAAATTGTCCCATTACCTGGTGAGTTTGAGGCTCTACTAGGCTTCCCTGCAAATACTATGCCCCTACCTTGTCAGATTCGAAACCTTTGTTTCAACGATTCTTTGGCTTAAATGACAATGATATGGCCAAAATTGGGACAGAAGAAGGCGTGAATTTAATTCAATTTATTGAACATTTCGTCGCTCCTCGTGACATTTTGACTAAACAATGTTTTAATTCGTGTTTTGTGTTTTTGTCTTGTTGTCAATTGAACATGGGGATTATTCAACGGTGTCCATAGTGGAGCAAATAGGGAGATGTCATTCACCCGCTCCATTGGCTTTGGCGGAAACCGTACTTTGCTTGAACCATCATAGTGGAGATCCAAATGAGAATAGTTTCACGGGGAGTCTACTCCTATTACACGTACGTTTTTTTTTTGTCGTAAATCAGCGCAACTCTGGAAGTTGCACTGCGCTAGACTAACCAGCGTAATCTACTAGAATGCGCGCTGCTGGGGCGCGCGACCTTTTTTCTTGCGCGCACCACCTACTGTAGTAATGCCGTGAGATATTTTTTTTTTTTTTAGATTTGGCTCATGGAGCGCTTGCGGATTGTTGATCAGCCACAAAATCTTGAGGCTAACGGAGTGAGGACGTTTCCTGGTCATCGCATTCTTTACAAACATAAGAATGAAGAAGAATGGACGTCTTTTTTCTATCACGGGGTTCCCAACATACGCTTTGTGATTCCTTGGTGGAACATAAGTAGTATGATTGGGAATAGTTTCAACTGTCCCTACATTAGGCTTATAGGCCTTTCTAGTACTAATTACATCTCTCCTTGCAAGGTAATGAGACATTACGGAATGAAGCAAATTATTCCCCCATAGGATTGTGATGCTCCCAAGGATGTGACTGCTAAGGCCGAAAGGATCCCATGTTGGATGGAATATTGATTTAGTCTTCCTAAGTGGGTGGTGCAAAATCCTACGGCAAGCATAGTACTCTCTTCCTCTTACAAGGCTTGGATGAACGCGGCGGATAAGGGAGAGTTAAACAAAGCTCATCAACAAAGTCAAGCCCAGCCTTGGCTCGCAATCCACCCAAACCTTCGATGCAATCGGCCACAACTACTCCTCCTAGTGGTCAAAATAAAGAAGTGAGAAGAAAATTAGACTTCTCATCTCCTAAGACTCGTTCAAAAGAACCTAGGAGGAAGGTTGGTCCAAAACCCGCGCAACAAGGAATAAAGATTAAAGAACCTTCATCAAATCCCCGTAAGAAGAATCTATCCAACACTAAAGCAAGGGAAACAGAGTTAAAAGGACCCCTATACCTAAATTGAAAAATAATGTTTGGGTAATAAAGAAGGCAGAAGGAGAGCTCTAAGGTTGCTGAGAGCACTGCAATGGAAACTACTCCTCCTTCGACTGTGACGATTGAGGATATAGTAAAACCTTAGGGTGTTACACAATATTAGTAGTTTAATTTTATTTGAATAAAGTGTAATCACTACTGTGTTTTTTTTCCTTTTGAATTACTTATTATCTAATTCTATGATGTCTTTTGAATCTTGTTTGGAACAAAATGAGCTCTTTTTTTATTATATATGACCGAATCAAAAAGATTGCCTATGTATTCGTATTACGAAATCAGGTCTTTACGTAGTTCTTTGCGAATAGAGTTTGATTAATTATTTTTTTCTTCTTTAATCTATAATTGTAGAAATTAAATGAAAAATTAATCAAACTTTATTTGATAATTTAAATCAAAGTTAAACTTTGTTATTTTTCGAGTACACATAATGCTTGGAAACACCCTTAATTTAATCGCTAGTAAAAATCAGAATTTATTCAAGCGTAAAATCCTGGGTTCGTAGTTCGTCATCAGGTGGCGCGCGTAACGTCTAAGGTTGCGCGTACCTGTCGCGCGCAACTTTTTCTGTTGTACGTGACATCCGCGCGCAACTCATGTAGTTGCACGCGACACCTGTGCTACGAGCGTTAATATTTTTTTTAATCATTATTAGCCTCTCAAGTGTGAAGAGTTTTTTCGTAAAGTTCAAAAATATCTGAACACTTTGAATGGTATATATTTTTTGATTACCCCCCAAGTGTTATGAGCTTTACCGTGTGATTCGATAAAGTGCATAACACTTAGAATCTTTATTTGAATGCTAAGAAACATGATTGTTAATTATGAATGAACGAGATTATCCAGATTATTATATGTAATCTTTTTAAGTCGATCAATGTTTATTAGTTGACGGATTTCATCGCCACCAATATCCGTTAATCGAACGGCTCCTCCTGATAGAATTTCAATTACAAGGTATGGCCCTATTCAATTAGGTTTAAATTTCCCTCTTGGATCGGTTGGTGGACCCCTAACATCTTTAAAAGCAAAGTCACCTTCTTTAATATTACGGGGTCTACCCTTCTGATAAAGTGTCGCGCGATGTGTCGTTGGTAGACTGGTACATGATGCAAAGCTTTTTAATCGTCATTCATCAAGGAGTAAAAGTTCTTCATACATTTCTTGTACCCATTCAGCTTCCGGTAGCTTAATTATGAGCACGATGTGTAGGGATGGTATTTCTAATTAAACTGGTTGAACTGCGTCTATGCCGAAAACAAAGGAGTATGGAGTTACTCCTATTGATGTTCGTATGGATGTTTTATAACCCCATAGGGCAAAGTATAGTTTGTTCGGCCAGTCTTTATAATTTTCTGCCATTTTCTTAATGATGACTGTTATATTTTTATTCGCCGATTCTACTGCTCAATTCATTTGGGGTCTATATGGAGATAAATGATGATGTTTACTTTATAACGAGCTAAGAGGGTCTTAACTTCCACTTTGAATTAAGATACCTGGTCACTAATTAGTTCATGTGAAACTCCATATCTAAAAAATATGCTTCCTTCGAGAAACTTTGCGACATGTTTAGAAGTGATGTTAACGTAAGAAGCGGCCTCGACGCACTTAGTAAAGTAATCGATGGATACTAGTACGTACTCGTGTCCTCTTGCTTCAGTTAGAGACACTTTACCAATTATGTCAATTCCCCAAGTTGAAAAGGGCCAAGGGGAAGTGAGGTTATATAGTTCGGATGGTGGGAGGTGCTGTGAATTAGCAAACATTTAGCACTCTGGACATTTTTTGACATATTGTAGGTGATCATGTCCATTGTGGACCAAAAGTAACCTTGTCGTGAGATTATTTTAGCAAGCATTTTTCCATTCATGTGAGGTCCACAAACGCCTTTGTGAGTATCCTCCATAAGGCGTGTGGATTTGGGTTGGTCTATACACAATAAGCTTTAACCATTGGGTCCCTTTTTGCATAATTGACCATTTACTAAACCATATTGGGCTGCGAGCATTCTCAAAGCTCGTTGGTCTTTTGATGAAGTATTTGCAGGATATGTGCCATGAGTAATGTATTAGACGATATGATCATAAAAAGGATTTTCTCCTTCGATGTCATTTATTTCCTCATTTAAGTTGCAATAAGCTGGTTTATTTCTTCAATCAACGCATAATGGCATCATATGTAAGTGATCTAGAATATTGATCATTGAGGCTAATTTTGCTAGTGCATCAGCAAATTGATTCTCATCCCTTGGGAGATATTTAAAGTCAATATAATCAAAATGCTCGATGAGTTGCTCTAGGTGTGCTTGGTATAATATCAGTGTGGAGTTTTTAATTTTCCTTTTTTTAAGTATATGATTTTATTATCAAACTTGATTCTCCATATACCTCTAATTTTTACACACCAATGCTAGCTGCTGCTTCAAATCCAATAATGCACGCTTCACATTCCGCGGCATTATTAGTAGCCTCAAAGTCTAGTTTGGCAGAGATTGGAGTATGTGCTCCCTGTGACTTATGAGTAACACTCCTACACCACATCCTTTTTGATTGGACGCACCGTCGAAGTACATCACCCATTTATCATCTTGTGTCATGAGAATCTCTTCATCCGGAAGGTTAGTAGTTTCTGCATGACTTGTTTAAATAGGATGTTGAGAAAGAAGATCGGATATTACTTTTCCTTTTATTGATTTATCAGGAATATATTTTAGTTTGAATTCGGCCAACATTACCAACCATTTGGATATTCTTCCTTGTATGGGTGGTTGTTCAAACAAATACTTTATCGGATTATGTTGTGAAATTACATGAGTGGTGTGGGATAACATCTAATGTTGTAATTTTTTTGTCGCCCACACTAATGCTAAACTTGTTTATATCAAGGTTCTATACTTTGTTTCATATTGGATGAATTTTTTACTCATATAGTATATTGCACGCTCTACTTTTTCTACCTCTTGTGCTAACATGGCTCCTGTGGATGTATCTGTAACGGTAATGTATAGGCTAAGAGGTAGTTTGGGTATTGGTGGTGCTAAAATAGGTGGAATTTTGAGATAGTCCTTGACTTTCTAAAAGGCCTCTTGGCATTGATCGTCCCATTCATGTTTTTCTTTTTTTTTTCAGTTTTTTGAATATTGGCTCACAAGTCATTGTCAACTTATTGATGAATCGACTAATGTACTGTACTTTGCCAAGGAACCCCCTAATTTCTTATTCTGTTCGAGGGGGAGGCATATCAACAATTGCCTTTATTTTGGAAGGATTGATCTCAATACCACGTGTGCTTACTACGTATCCGAGTAACTTGCCAGAAGTCACTCTAAAGGCGCATTTTTGTGGATACAATCGCATTTTATATTCTTTTATGCGAGTGAAGAATTTGCATAAAGCTTTTATGTGTCCTATTCTATCTTCAGACTTCACGATCATGATCCACATATACTTCTATTTCTTTATGTATCATATCATGTAAGAGAGTCATAGCCGTTCTTTGGTACATAGCGCCTGCATTATTTAGACCAAATGGCATGACTGTATAGGAATACGTACCCCAAGGGGTAATAAAGCATGTCTTTTCTTCTTCTTTTGCCACTAAAATTTGGTTGTAACCTACGTATTCATCCATAAAGGATAACATCACATGTTGAGCCGTGTTATCTACCAATATGTCAAAATGAGGTAGAGGGAAATCGTCTTTAGGGCTAGTCTTGTTGAGGTCCCTAAAGTCGACACACATGCGAACTCATCCATCCTTTTTAGGGACTAGGACGATGTTTGCTACCCATTCTGGGTAATTACATACGCGAATGAAGCCAGCGTCAAATTGTTTTTGTACCTCTTATTTTATTTTCAAAGAGACATCGGGTTTCATTCGTCGAAGTTTTTGTTTTACTGGTTTAGAGGTAGGGTTAAAGGGAATGGTTTGTTCCGCGATTTCCCTATCTATTCCAGGCATGTCCTTGTATGACCAAGCGAACATGTCTTCAAATTCTTTACACTATAAGAAAATTGATTTTTGGCAACAAGTTTTTGCAACAAAAAGAAATGTTGTTGCTAGAAAATGTTATTTACCAACAATAATTAGTTGGTCGTTACTAAAATATGTTGCTATATTCATTTTCCCTCTACAATTTTCAAGAGGCGGGTTTGCGAAAATAGAGTCTTTTTTAGCAACAACTGTTTTGTTGTGGTATATAAAGATAATTTATCGCTACGAAACATAGTTGTTGCGTTAAAATTTTAATTATTGACAACGATATGTGTTGTTGTGGAAGATAATTTTATAATAAAAAAAAATAAACTAAGCGCAGTATAGGATACCATATGAAGTTCAATATGAAGTTTTTAGAGCATATTTAGATCTACTTTTCTCAAACACCCCTTACCCACAAAAAAACTCCATTTTTGCGGCCAACCATGGTGGGTAGCCGAAGATCCAAAGTTCTTGATATTCAAGGTAGCAACATTACATTTTTGATTCGAACTCTCGTTGGTTTAAAGTTAATGTATCTCATGATTTTTTTCCCCTAATCTATGAAAATTTAGATTGACGGTTCAATCTTTGTTGCTTATGGGTACAGTGGATTATTTCGAAATGTTGAGCATAAGTTGTTTTCCTTATGTTTTTCCTGCTTATATTAGTTAATTGAGAGAATATTAGGTATGTTCGTCGAATATGTGGTATGGTGAAATTAGGGTTTATCATTTGAATTAGACATAAAATTAAGGTTTTTTTTTTAATTCTTTCCATGAATTTCATTCATTATAATTCGAATATTTTGCTCTCTTAAGTAATTCATTTAAATATCTTCTACTAGGACCTTCAATAACTGATAAAATCTTAAAGATTTTTCAAAAGGTATGGCTTCTAATTTTTACTCCTAATTTATGGTCATCTCTAATTTACTGGTACTTGAACTAAATTTGTTAGATCTACAATTAGTGTGGGTGTAAATGATGAGTATTTGATGTTTTTATTTTATTTTATTTTTTTTTTTTTTTTTGGCATAGAATAGTAGTTGCATGTTCAATTTTGTTGTTATTAGCTGTGTATTATGCTTGTTAATGTAGTTTACGCAATCAAGGAACTTTGGTGGCATTTGAAATTTGTTAGCAATGATTTGGGCTTTTCTTCATCGTTATTCCATCATTCTCTAGTTAAACATTTCAATTGAGATATGAAAACAGTATCTTTGGCACGAAAATGAGTTATACATTTATCATCTAATTTTTTGCATTATTGCTATATGAACAGGCCTTTATAGTGGGAAAGACACCACATGAGTAGATATGATGAAGTTAAGGTATGAATACTCAAATATATAAGTGTTAGTTAATTCTTACAAGCTAGAGATTTCCTTAAGTGTATTGATTTCATATCCTACTGGTTGTTTTTATTTTTGCTATTAAAATTTGAGTAAATTTTGAGTTTATAACTTACTCTTAAACAATCAAGTTGTATGATATATTTTTGTATATTGGAAATAACATTAGTTATGCATCGATCCTTTTATATGTGCAAGCCAAGATAAATTAGATCGACATTCCAGGTAGATATTTTGAGTTAAGGGTTATACACACCCATTATCGTATAAGTGAACTTATTTGAGCAAAAATAAGGTATTGAGATCATAAGTACACTTATTCAAATTTATATTCTAAACTATATTTAGTATGTTGATTAAATCGTGTCTCTAGTTTGTTGGATATAAAATAAGGATCTGTGTCTAATCTTTTTTGCCATCTCGCCAATTGAGTTAATGACAATAGATATGAAGAAATTTCTGTGATTTTCATTTTAAACTACTATGTTGTCCTAGTAGTTCTTAAAGGCTATTATGGTTGTTATAAGTGCATTAATAGGCTACCTGTTGTTGTATACAATGCAGTCGACATGTAACTCCTTTTGATTCATTTCTATTAGTTGGCATGCATTACCTTTTTATTACTCTGTTTTTTTTATCTACATTGTGGATGGTGAAATTATTCACCTAAGTATTACTAAACTATTTTAGGATTTTAACTTTCTCTTATATTTCATTTGGCTTAATACTTTCAGGTGCACAACTATTTTTGACTACCATCAATTGATGATACTATGATAGCATATGTTATTTATAGATAGGTTTTCTAATATACTTTTTTGTACTTTTACTTTTGATGCAATTATTGTTAATCTTTATCACCTATAGCTTACATCAACGTTTTTATTATCAAAGCAACATATGAAGTACATTAATATTTTTATATGTTCTATATAATACGAGTGAACTTTTTTAGTAGGTTCCTATTTGTGTTATGACTTCCATTAATCGTACATTATCAATGAATTTCTAAGTCTTTATTTTGTAATTCGATCTTAAGGATATATATAGTTTCTTTATTGTTTTTATTTTTATATTTTTTCACATTAATTTTTTTCTTTTCAGGTTTGAATGTAATGATGAAAATGATCCTGGATGAAAAATCTAGCAAAAAGGATTCTGTGTTGTAGATAAATATTTATTTTCTTATATTTTGGACTATGTTATAGCAGTTTCAGTGTATACATTGGTATATTCATAATTATGTACGTATGTATGATTCTATATAATAAATTTATATATTCCAATTATTTTTGCTATTTCTATTCATCTAAACTTGTGTGATTTAAAATAATATCACTTTTGTTGCAAGTATCTATGAATAAGCACTAAAAAACAAAAAACAAAATAGTAGATTCTTTACTAAATTAGTGTTATTTGTAACAATTTTTATTGTTGTAAATAATGAGAGTCAGCTTCCAATATTTTGGACAACAATATGGTTGTTGTGATAAAACATTTTTGACAACAAATAAATTTGTAGCCAAAAACCATCGATTTCGCAACAATCTTTGTTGTTGCAATAATAGTGGGGGTATAGCAACAACCCATTTTCTGCAACATAAAAGTTGTTGCCAAAAAGACATTTTTGACAACGAAAAAAAGTCCTTGCAAATACCTTTAGTAACAACATTTGTCATAACAATGCAAAGTCGTTGCCAAATATACAATGTTGTTGCCAAAGAAATTTTTTGCAACGACTTTTATCGTTACTAAAAATTGATTTTCTAGTGTTAAGCATCGATATGAGGGTCGATCGATCTTCCGGATTTAATGTTAAGCCAATTTTGACCTCTTTCTTATTTTCATTAGTTCTTATACTGACTGTTTCAGTTTCTTCAATTACAAGATTCTTTTATTCTCGTTCATTCATTAATTCAACCAGTTTATTAATGTTATCATCTTCATTAGATTGATTATTATAGCATTCAAAAGATTCAAGAGAAGGCATATACTCGGAAATAGAGCTCATATTATTGAAATCAAAAGAAAGTAAATCAAGAGGAGAGTCTTTTTTGGGATTCTCATCCTTAGAACTAGAAAATAAAGACTCAGTAATGGCCATAAGACCTAAATTTTCAGCTTCCTTAAACCCAAAGCTAGACTTATCGTCGGATTCTTCGACCATTCTCCTTCATCTGTGATGATCTCTGGCTTGTCACCTCTATGGTTAATCCACTTGAAAGTCTTCTTCCATCCATGCTCAAAAGTTTCGTTGGAAGAGATGATCAACGAGGTTGGGTCGAAAGCTTCATCCTGAAGGCATTTTCATTAGCTATTATAGCAATATGGTTTTACTCTAGTCCAAAAAGCAAGTTAAATGCTTGCCCATCATAGCACCCTGGAGTTGGGTGTTTTGATTGGACGATTTCGAAATCGTCATTTGTAGGGAATATTTCAAGCATCCCACACTTGAGACCCACTGTGATCATACACTTAAGCATGGTGGCGTCTAAAGGGAAGGAAGCTAGAGAAAAAGAGTCACCAACAAGTTTCAGGAACTAGTAAACCGTTCACAGGGTGAAGGTTACACCCCCTCACGAAGATCGCTAACAGAATAAGATTTAGGTTCTTTTTCTATATTTTCTTTCATTATTTTCATATAATTTTCTTAGTTTTCTTTTATTTTCCGTTTCAATAACTCATTTTGGTTTCGATTAGCTTTTACGAGTTTTTCATATTTTTAGTTCTTAATTCGTAGTTTTAGTTAGTTTTATTTTATTTTGTTTTCTCCTCTTAATTGGTGTTTTGTGTAGGTGTTTGTTTGGGGTCAAGATGTGTATTTCAAGTCCCATTTGCTAGTTCGCTCTTATCGTTTTTGGTGTTGAACAAGTCAATTTGCACATTTAGGGGCTGCCTTGCTCATGGGCATCACATGAGGTTGACAGTCGAGAGCGCAAACGAGTCCACCGCATCTTCTCACGCACAACCTCACCACTCAGCAAGCTACTTCCCCTGCTCCCGCAATAATCACCAAACCTTCCACCACATCACGCACCTCTGGCAGCCCACACATCTCCAACCGCAACTCCCCTGCTCCCCCTATTCACCAACTCAACACGCTACAACTCAACAAGCTACAACCACCAACTCCCACAAGGCAGCAGCCACGCCTCACACCACCAACTCCCAACAACCCCAGCCGCAATAACCACCTTATCCTACAACAATTTCGCCACCATACAAGCAACCAATTTCAGCAATTAACTAGAGCAGCCCAGCACCACCTTTCTCCACCGCAACAACCGCACCTAACAGCCCATTCGAACTCCAAGTGCGCGCTCGAAGACCCATTGATGCGTGCGCACAGCTGGCTATGATTTGGGTCGTTGATCTTGATTGATTTGATGATCAAATGGTTGTGATGGTGCGTGACTGGTGCATGAGAAGCATGGGATAATTTCCCAATTAAGAGCAGCGAAATAAGAAGATTGATGATCGAACAATTGTGATTGTGTGTGTTTGGTGATGTGCAAAGCAGGGGATAAAATCCCATTTACAAGTGCAGCATGAGATCGAAGTCCACTGACTTCGTTTTCCATTTCCTTTTATTTTTGTTTTGTTTTTCTTTTATTTTATTTTCTTTTAATTTCTTTTAGTTTCCTATTATTATTATTATTATTATTATTTTTCTTTTACTTTTCTTTTCCTTTTCTTTTATTTTCCCTTTTAACCTTGTAAATATAAATAATCATTTTTGGGATAAAATAGGAGAACAATTTTAGGAGAATTAGAATTTAATTTTAGATCTTATATTTTAGCTTAGGTTAAGAGCTTCTCTCTCTAGTTTAGGGTTAGTTTAGGAGTAGATTTAGAGAGAGAAAGTGAGGAATTTCATTGAGGATTTGAGAGATTGAAGATTCAAGGTAACAATTGTATTGAATATCTCCATAATCAATCAATGAGGATTTCTAACTCTGTCTCATTTTATTGATTTTTTAATTTCATGTTTGTTTGATTTGATTTTGATGTTTGATTCTTGAGTAGTGTAATTGTTCTTGATATTTTGTTGATTCTTGATTTCTGTAGTTGTTTGTTGATAGATGATGATTCTTGAGTAGTTGTTTGGCTAGGAATTGGGTGAAACTTGTGTAATTGATTGATTGTGATTAATTTGGAAATTACGTTGATTGATTGTTGAGATTAAAGTGATTAATGAAGGTTTGCATGTGTGTAATTCGATTAGGCCTTGAGAATTATGCTAGATTGCATTGCAATTGCTAATGACAAGACCAATTGATTTAGGAATTACAATTATTGATTGGTTTGGATTGTGATTTTCCTTGTTAGTCATTCATAGTGAACCCTAGCTTGACTTATAGGAGATAGCTCTTTGATTCTAATTGATAGCTCTTATCATTAGTCTTCACAACCATTAATTTGCATGTTCTTCCCTAGTTGTTGCAATTGTCATGATTACTTGTTGATCCCCATTCCCTAGTGTTTCATTTGTTTGTTTACTTGTTTAATAGTTGTTTAGTGTTACCTCTTTACCCTTGACTTCGACCTAGCTTAGGCATAGATTGGAAATACTTAAACATAACCGTTCCTAGTGGTTCGACCCTTGACTTACCTCTTGTATTTAGGTTTGTTAAGTGATTATAAATTTGTTTGGCTCTAGGGAATATTAGATAACTACATACTTTTCCCTACGTCACTAACTCCATAGTGGTGTTGAACCATGACTAGATATTCAGGGATGAAGGTACAAATCCAACCTAAAAGAGATTCAACCTGCCCTAAAATAGGTTTCTACTTTATTCTTCTCATATTTATGTGCGCTTTCTGACTAACATACAATCAATATATTAACCCTAAACCTGTTTAATCTATGTTGGTTGGTATTAATGCACAAACAAATCTATTATTGGCTATCACTTGAATTAAAATCATATTAGCCTAAATAAAATTATTAATTATCTTATTAAGCGTGATTTCAAGAATAAATTCCCTTTAATCCTGCAAGAGACTAACAAGAAGAAAATGTAGGTCGTTATCTACCTCTCCCTAGAGCCAAACCTAATTTGTAAACACTCGACCAACCTAATACAAGTATATGGTAAGTCAAGGGTCAAACCCAAAGGAATGAGTAGGAACGATTCCATAGCCTATGTCAAGCTAATTCAAAGAATATAAATGGTTGTGGTTGGTAACTAAAGTGTCAAGAAGCTAGACAAATCGACGAATTCAATATGCTAAACACTAGGGATATAGGTTCCACATGCAAGCTCAATGATTATGCTAATTTATAGATCACCAATCGATTCAACATCACAACGGACAAACAATAGTTGCAATCAAAGGAATCCAAAAGCTATCTCCTATAAGCCAAGATAAGGTTCACTATGAATGGCTAACAAGGAAAATCACAATCAAATTCAATCAATTAAAGCAATTCTCAAATCAAGGGTTCATGTCATTAAAATTTGCAATGCAATCTAGATTAATCTTATAGGTTGATCACTCCTAGTTTAATTAATCACATGCACAACCATGTCAACCAATTTAATTGCAACAATCTAATCAATTTAGTATCATCAACTAGCAAAAATCATCTACTCAATCATGGTGAAATTAAGGAACAAAACAAAATCAATCAATCAACAAATTCTAGAGCAAGGAATGTAATCTCAATCAGAATTCAAGAAACTAGAAAGCATTGCATTAAAAGTAAATCAAAGGAAAGAAATCTTACAAACTTTGATTGAATTGAAGAAGGAATTTCAAGATCCAATTGAAATCTAAGATCAAATTCAAGTACAAAACAAGTATATCCTAAGCTTCTCTCTCTACTTTCTCTCTCTACTATTTTTGGAAAATTATATCTAAAGTACAAAAGTTAAGTTGTCCTAAAAAAAAGTCAAAAGCTACAAATAGAAAAAAAATTGAGCGAAGGGAGCTGCACAGGGCCGTGCACACGCACCCACCAGCCGCGCGCGCGCACAGCTGGGTCTGCGCGCACGCACCCCCGTGTGGTTCACGAGGCCTTGGCTCCTTCGCTTTGTTTGATCAAACTCTGCACTCCCGAGCATCCCCATCATCAGTGCACTCGAGATGATGCCCGCGAGAAAGGCAGTCCCAAAATGAGCAAATTGACTTGATTATTCACCTACAAAACACAAATAAAACAAAGAGAGAAAGCATAACAAAATAAAACTAAAACTAAAACTATGAATTATCAACTAAAAATACGAAAAACTCGTAAAAACTAATCGAGAACAATAGTGAATTATAAAAATGGAAAATCAAATAAAGCTAAGAAAATTATATGAAAATGATGAAAGAAAATAATGAAAATGAACCTAAATCTTATTCTTTTGAGCGCCATAAATGAGCTCATCAAATTCCCCCAAGCTATGGTTTTGCTCGTCCTCGAGCAAAACAAAATCAAACCCAAGGGAAAATGATGACACTATTCAAGCAAGGAAAGAAACAAGAAAACTAGAGAAGATGGGAATATACACTAACTCACTTTCGTAGGAATCACGGTCAATTTTAGCAACTAAAGACAAGCCATTTAAACCCCTAGGTCGCCTTAGAGGACGAGTAATGCTCTCTTTAGGGTTTCCTAAGAGGTTAACCCATAACTCTTTATTAAAAGGAGGCAAAACATAAAAGGGGAAAAGAGAAAATTTAAACCTTGAATAGAAAAGGAGAGCTTATACAATGAACTTTTGCACATGATCAAAACACGAGAGGATATCAAACTTTCTAAAACAACAATAGTGAGCACGTTCTAAGATATCGAGGGTTGATTGAAACATAGGACATGCTAAGTATAGAGAACTACTAAAACGCAATTCACCTTCATACAATTTTAGTACATTTTCCCAATTGGCTTCAAATATTCTATTAGCAAGCGTCTCAATAGGCTTCAAAAAAGCAATACATTTGAGGTTTTCTCGACATCTTAACCTTGCATCCCCTCTCCTTAGGCTTTAACTCATAATGCCCTCCCTCGGTATATGACTCAACCACTAGATCAAAAGGGCTTTTCCAAAGGTTGTATCGTAAAGGCAAAAGGTTGAGGGTAGGCTTAAAATTTAGAATTTGGTGGTACACCTAAGTTGTGAAGCAAAGATTGGCCAAATCTTAACACCAAAACAAAGAGATCACCAAACAAAAACAAACTAACACCCCCAAGCTTATTCAAAGCTATAACCACAATCATATATACAAAAAGCGTAAGATGCTTCCCCCCAAGCTTGAACGAAGCATTGTCCTCAATGCTTAAAATAGGGAGAAACGTTTACATCAAAATGTTTTTGAACTTTTTCATTTTTTACTCTTTTTTTTTTCAATTTTTGCCAAAGCTTTTTGAATTTGCTTTGCTTTTTGTCATTGATTCAAATTTTCATTACACTATATTCAATGTCCTTGCCTCTTCTAACTATGGCCGGCTTTTGCTTTCATGTATTCAATTGCCATTATTCACTAGATATACAAAACACAAGCTTGCTTACAAATAAAAACCAAAATCCAAACTCATATACCACAATCTCCAAGAACAAGATCATTTGCTTCACAAAAACAAAAAATGGAATAAAAAGAAACAAAAGGCCCAAAGTTCTAAAGGTGTGGCTGGAAAAGAAGGGAAAAAGGCTCAAATGGTTAGCAAGTAGGCAAATGTGTACCCAAGAACTAAAAACAAAGAAAATTAACCTAAAAAAGAAGAATTACCACCCCGAAAAGATGCCTTTGTCCTCCCTAGATAGTTCGGTCTCGTGTTTGAGAATTATGAGTAAAAATTCAAGGTTAGATCCGCAATAGTCAAGGATTCATGCCGCTCATGCAAGTAATTGTAGAAGGCGTGAAAAACAATGAAACCTCACAAGGATGTGGCAAAAACTCACTAAAAGCTTCAAATTCACCAAAGGGGAACGATTGCGAGTTTTCAAAAACAAAAGAATCCAGCGTCAAGGTCCCAATAGTTCTAAACGACTACCTTAGCATACTCTATCCTAGAATCAACCAAAGATACTCTCAAACCGTGCAAACCATTCTATTTAGGAAGAATAATAGCCAATGTGCAAGCTAAAGTGGTACTAAGTCCAAAGCAAAAGCAAAAGTTTAAGAAAGAAAAGCAATGCCTCAAAAACATTTTATTCATATTTACAAAATTCTTTTTGGTTTTTAATTATTTATTTTTTACTCTTCTTTACACCCTTTTTTTTTTCTCAATATTCAATAAAAAATGAAACAAGAAATGGTCACACATGAACAATGCAATGAATATTGAGACATAAGCTTGAAGCAACTATTCATGAGTTAAAGGCCAAATTGGACACAAGAGACCAAATCATGAATCATTATGAGCAAATTAATCTCAAAACATTAAATCATCAAAGAAATGAAACTATCATATAGAATACCCATGAGAGAGAAAATGACCAACAATGTTGAATCAAGGATTCAAGCAAGGTATACAAATTCATCATGACAAAGCTTCAATTTAACATCCAATAACATCATTCAACACAAATTACAAGTTAAAAGAACCAACAATGGAGTTCTACCATGAAAGCAAAAACAAGGATTCCAAGCTTCAAAAATGAGGAAGAAGACGACTAGAAAGTGAGAAATTATACCTCAATGAAGCTTTGAATTACTTGCAAATTGCACAATTGATGAATATAGAAGAATTAGAACACCCAAAGGTAAGATTTAAGCACCAAAACAAACCCTCAAAAAGTCGAATTTTAGCCCCAAATTTTCGAAAATAAAATTGAAAATTTCAGCTTTTTTTTTTCTTGAAAGATTTGCAATGAGGTTAATGTAATTTGTGATGAATTGAAAATAAAAAGGATGAATGTGCTTGAGTTTTCAAAGAGATTTAGGGGGTTTGAAGGCAATGAAAGAGTAGAAGAATGAAGGGGAGTTAGGGAGAAATAATGGAGTGAAATAAGGGGGTGAATAATAAGGGAGAAAGGGCACGAAATGGGGGGTTAGCTGCTGCGGCTGGTGCGTGCGCACAGCGGGGAGGTGCGTGCGCACCTAAAATCAAGATAACAAAGAAGAGTAAGATAAGTTCTCAAAAATAAAAGATATAGAAAAATGAAAAATCAAAAGAAAAGGGTTAGAAAACTGGGTTGCCTCCTAGGAAGCGCTTGTTTAACGTCATTAGCTCGACCCTTCCTCCAAATCATGGAGGGTCAAAGAAAATCACCTTATTCAAAGTGGTAGAGGGGACAAAATCTTCCTCAATTCTTAGCAACTTCACATCGTTGCTTGATGAACTCTCACTTGATGAATCTTCCGAAACAAGCTTATGTTGCTTCAACTTCATCTTCTTCTTTCTAAAAGCTTTATTTTTCTTCTTTGTCTTCTTACTCCTTTTATTGGACAGCTTCTCACCATCAACACATTTGGAGTCAACTTCGTCTTCTTGAGGGTAGAGCTCAAACCACGGAGCAATATCAATCACTTCCTCATCCTTAAGCTTCAAAGGCACCTTGTTCTCTTCACTAACCTTCTTGCATTCAACACTCAAAGGAACATCATCAAAAACCTCAAGAACTTTATTAGTAGAAGAAACAATCATACAAACATTATCATTTGGTTGAGGGGAATTTACACACATAAATTCCATTCACAAGAGACAAAGATTCATGCATCGGCTTAAGCTCAAAACTAGCCTTATCGTTACCAACTCTCAAAGTAATAAGACCTCCTTTCACATCTATCAAAGCTCCCGAAGTAGCTAAGAAAGGTGTCCCAAGAATGATAGGTATGTTATCATCTTCCGCTATCTCTAGCACAATAAAATCAACCGGAATGGTGAACTCTCCTATCTTGAGGGGAACATCTTCAACTCTTCCCTTTGGAAACTTAATAGATCGATTGGCCAATTGCAAAGTCATGTTAGTTGGAAGAAGCTCGCCTAGCTTAAGCTTCCTAAAGACAGAATAAGGCATGATACTCACACTAGCACCAAGATCACAAAGAGCATTTTGGAACAACTTTCCATTGATTTTGCAAGGAATGGAGAAATTATCCGGATCTTTCATTTTCTTTGGTAAGTCATTATGAATCAAAGCACTACATCACTCCCCAACCTCCACCGAATCTATCTCATTACACTCTCTCTTGCCACTCAAGAGTTCCTTAAGGAACTTAGAGTATCTAGGCATTAGGGTCATGGCTTCGGTAAAAGGGATTGAAAGATGAACTTCCCTAAGCATGTCAAGAAATCTCCCAAATTATTCATCAAGCTTGTTTTTCAAAAACTTTTGGGGATATGGAAGTTTGGGCTTGATCACCTCCTCTTTCACTTTTTCATCACTCTTCTTTTCCTCTTTGGTTTCCTTACTCACCTTCTTTAACACATTGCTCTCTTTTTCCTCACTTGAATCACTCATCTTCTCCTTCTCTTGACTCCTATTAGAAACTCTCTCCTCTAGCACTTTGCCACTTCTAGTGATGATAGAATAGACCGGTCTCTTGGGGTCAAGACCTTGAGAGGATAGAGAAGAAGGGCTAGAATTCTCTTTCAAGGTATTGGCTAGTTGAGTGATTTGGGTCTCTAACATCTTGTTATGAGTCATCACTTAATTGAATTTCTTATCATTAACCACCATGTAGGTGTTCAACAACTTGATTTGATTCTCAACGATTTCTTCCAAATTGGTTCTATGAGAAGAAGAAGAGGATTGAACATAAGAATTAGCATTTTGGGCTTTTAGAGCAAATTCGGGTGGGGGACCCCTTTGAGAATTATTTTAAAAATTTCCCCTATTTTGATTGTTCTAATTACCTCTACCTTGATTATGGTTACCATAACCTTCGTTATGATTACCATAATTTTGGTTATGATTCTGACTACTATAACCTTAGTTGTTATAGTTACCTCGGGAATTTTGGTTCCCATGGTTCCTATTACCACCACCTTGGTTGTAGTTGTCAAAATTTCCATGATTGTTGTAATTCCTATTCCATTGACCTCTTTGATTCTCAAACCAAGGACCATGATTATTTGACACATAGTTCACATGCTCATTCACATTTCCATCTTGATCATCGCAAACATCCATACATGCATGAGGGCAACTAGAAACATCATGATCATACGACCCACAATCATCACAAAACAAGCATCCACTAGGCATGTTATTAGAAGAGGGAGGGGGTTAAGAATTAGAAGACATACCTCTCCCCTTAGATTGGGAGGGAAGACTTTAAACTTGGTAGGTGGCACTTTCCAACTTTGTCTTGATAGAGGACATCTCCTTCCCCAAGATTGTCATTAGTGAGGATAGATTTTTGATTGCATTTAGATGATCAATCGAGTACACCGAAGAGCTACTCTTGCTATTTGACTCTCTTTCTCCATCTTGCCAATTTCTATAATACCTCACAACATCTTCAATTATGTCCACCACTTCCTCTTCCGTTTTGTTCATGATAGGACCTTCAGATCCACCATCTAAACATGATTTTCCTTGAGGGCTAAGGCTCCCCTAGAAGATTTGAATAATTTGGTAAGTAGGAATTCCGTGGTGAGGACATTCTCTTGGTACTCTTTGTATCTCTCCCATGCTTCATAGAGACTCTCACAAGGCTTTTGCTTGAAACCTTGAATTAAAGCTCTAGCCTCCGCCGTTTTCTTTTATGGATAGAAACGGGATAGAAACTCCTTGATCACTTGATCCCATGTCCTTAAAGAATTTGGCTTGACTTCCTTGTCTAGCCATTCCAAGGCACGCCCTATGAGCGAAAAGGGAAAAAGCTTGAGGCGGATGAATTCTTGGGAAATTCCATTCACCCTGATAATATTGCAATACTTTTCAAACTCCTTGAGATGATTTAGCGGGCTTTCATGCTTGGCCCCACTAAATTGCCGCCTCTCTATCAAAGTGCTCATTGCCGGTCTTATTTCAAAGTCATTTGTCGGTGTTGTAGGTGGAGCAATCCCACTCTCAAATCTATATGCACCAGGAATCCCCAATTCTTTCAACGCCACCCTTGGATTTTCTCCCATTCTTGCTTGTTCCTCTTGTTGTGGTTCTTCTTCACTTGAAATGCTAGGGCTGAAAGTTCGTCTAGCACCCCTCAACCTTGCAATATTTCTCTCAATTTCTGGATCAAATGGCACTAGTGAATGACCACGTGCTCTATGCATAAAATCTCAAAAGAAATGGTTAGTAGCACGGCTACAAGTGTAGCATAAAAGAAAATCTTTTTGTATTTTCAATTAAAGGTGACATAGACTCAACAACTATAACAAAGCACCAATATCATTCCCCGGCAACGGCGCCATTTTGACAAAAGGAAAATGTTGGTCGTTATCTACCTCTCCCTAGAGCCAAACCTAATTTGTAAACACTCAACCAACGTAATACAAGTATATGGTAAGTCAAGGGTCGAACCCAAAGGAATGAGTAGGAACGATGCTATAGCCTATGTCAAGCTAATTCGAAAAATATAAATGGTTGTGGTTGGTAACTAAAGTGTCAAGAAGCTAGACAAATTGAAGAATTCAATATGCTAAACACTAGGGATATAAGTTCCACATGCAAGCTCAATGATTATGCTAATTTATAGATCACTCAATCGATTCAACATCACAAGGGACAAACAATAGTTGTAATCAAAGGAATCCAAAAGCTATCTCGTATAAGCCAAGCTAAGGTTCACTATGAATGGCTAACAAGGAAAATCACAATCAAATTCAATCAATTAAAGCAATTCTCAAATCAAGGGTTCATGTCATTGAAATTGGCAATGCAATCTAGATTAATCTTATAGGTTGATCACTCCTAATTTAATTAATCACATGCACAACTATGTCAACCAATTTAATTGCAACAATCCAATCAATTTAGTATCATCAACTAGAAAAAATCATCAATCAAGCATGCTTCCCCTTCTCCCTAGCAACTAATCTACTCAATCATGGTGAAATTAAGGAACAAAAAAATTTCAATCAAATTCATATTCATTTAAAGCTTAATCAAAAGAAAATTAATCAATTAACAAATTCTAGAGTAAGGAATGTAATCTCAATAGAAATTCAAGAAACTAGAAAAAAATGCATTAAAAGTAAATCAAAATAAAGAAATCTTACAAACTTTCATTAAATTGAAGAAGGAATTTCAAGATCTAATTGAAATCTAAGATCAAATTCAAGTACAAAACAAGTAAATCCTAAGCTTCTCTCTCTACTTTCTCTCTCTACTATTTCTGGAAAATTATATCTAAAGTACAAAAGTTAAGTAGTCCTAAAAAAAAGAAAGTCAAAAGCTATAAATAGAAAAAAATCGAGCGAAGGGGGCTGCACAGGGCCGTGCGCACGCACCCACCAGCCGCGCGCGTGCACAGTTCGGTCTGCGCGCACAATCCCCTGTGCCGCGCGCGCACCCCTGTGTGGTTCATGAGGCCTTGGCTCCTTCCCTTTGCTTGATAAAACTCCGCGCTCCCGAGCATCCTCATCATCAGTGTACTCGAGATGATGCCCGCGAGCAAGCCAGTCCCAAAATGAGCAAATTGACTTGATTATTCACCTACAAAACACAAATAAAACAAAGAGAGAAAGCATAACAAAATAAAACTAAAACTAAAACTTAAACTATGAATTATCAACTAAAAATATGAAAAACTTGTAAAAACTAATCGAGAACCAAAGTGAATAATAAAAATGGAAAATCAAATAAAACTAAGAAAATTATATGAAAATGATGAAATAAAATAAAGAAAATGAACCTAAATCTTATTCTTTTGAGCGCCATAAATGACGCTCATCAGAGAGGGCGTGATCAAGCAATAATAATAATATATCAAGCGACATATAATAAATTATTGATACAACAATCATCATCATCATAATAATCATCATGATAATATTCAATCTCAATGCATAATAATAATATCAATATCCTAGGCATGATAGTAACATGATAAATAACAAATCCTAGTATGTCACTAAACCTTAAAAATAAAATCTTTAGCCCCAACATGATACTAACGTGATATAAGAAATAGGAATCAACCTAAATATGATACTAGAAAGCAATAAAGAAGATCCTAGCATGATACTAGGAATCAAAATAATCTAGGCATGCTTTCTAAGATATATAAAGCTACTTACTTTGTTGCCTCGTATCTCTTTTTATCAAAACAATACACATGTTAGTAACTTCAATGATAATATTAAATCAAATAATTAATTTAAATAATTGAAATAGGGATTTGGGACCAAACCCTCAGAAATTATCAACCTTTCACGTCTAGGGCGAAGGCAATTTCGAGCTTGGCTAGGTTTATCTAAGTCTCGTGATGGACGAATGTTGTTTTGAAAAGTCAAGGCTTAGAAAGAGGGAGAAGAATAAGCTTCTAGCTTTGACAGAGAAAGAATAGAATAGATGATTGTTTAATTATGATTGTTGGTTATTGAAAACAGGGAAATACGACCCTATTTATAGAGAAAAACGACCGAAAACGATTAGAAAAGAGTTAGAATTCGAATCAGGATAAAATTTCTTTTGACGCGGCAAGATAAAAAGCATCGCGGCGCGATAAAAACAGTTTTTTTACTAGTTTTGTTTTTATCATAACATTTGATCCATAAGTTCAAATAAGGCATATAATATGTCGTTGGAAAGCTCTTGCCGTCTAGTTTCCATCCCATTTGTAATATGATTAAAATCTTTTGTAGAATAATAAATATGGCAGAAATAGTGGAAGGGTGTCAGTTTTGGATAGAGTTTCGTATTTCTTTCATATCTTTTTCATTATAGCTCGAAATTAAAAATTTAATATATCATTGGAAAGATAATTTCTAGGTCTATCCAACCATATAATATTTGGATAAAGATTATGAAGGGAAAAAATAAAATCTGATCATCTTTGAACATCTTTCATTTCGAATAGAATTAGGACTTTTAAAAAGAGGAGTTTTATTCAATTTTAAATTCTTTAATCTTATCTTTTCAAAAAGGATAATTAAGATCTTTTAGAAACTTATAGAATCTTCTAATTAATCCTAATTGATTTAGGAATATGGACCCTCCACGTAATAATTGTGTCGCACACCAAACTCGTTTGGACCCAGTTTAGTATTTTGACCATAACTTCCTCGTTATAACTCGGAATTGGGCTTATAATATATTGTTGGAAAAGTCTTTTCAAACCCCATCCAACTACACAATTATTAAACCCATTTTATAGGCCAAAATAAAATTGTTTGGACATTTTTCATAATATAGGATACAAAATGATTGATTTTCGAAAATAGAAATAAATTATTTTTATTAAAAACAAAGAAATCACGAGACTCTTCAACATTTCATCTTACTTGATATCAATGACATGAAAAGTACCCATCACTAGGTTTGGTTTTTGGGGAGACACAATCAGGTGTCTACAGAAGCCCCCACTTTGACTAAGTTTTGAGATACGTAAGTTTTGAAAACAAAAGTCAAAGTAGTGATAGGGATGGAGAATGATTCAGAACGTTATGGGATCCTAAATCATTCTTGTAATGCCGATACCTACAAACTATCATTAGTTAATCAGATAAGAGAGTTAGAAACGCCTATCTTTCACCGTCGAGCACACGTCTCTGGGTAACCGATTTTGTTGTTGCATTGGTTGTGACGACCTTCCACAAGCTATGGAATATCGCCGAAGGTGACTGCTTGTAGCCATCTTCAATTGTTGTGGTACCTCGCCGTTGTTGATGTTGTGACCGTGCTTCGCCGCTTTTGATGTTCAATCGTCTCCGAACAAAAGAGTTTTCTTGAGGAATGTTCACTCGTCTCTGAACAATGGAGCTTGAAAGGAATGTCCACACGTCTCTAAACAAAAGAGCTTTGAATAGGATGCCCATGCATCTCTGAGAAAAAGAACTTGAAGTGATATGTCCACGCGTCTCTGAACAAAAGTGCTTTGATAGGATTTCTATGCGTCTCTGAGAAAAAGAGATTCAATAGAAATGTCCACGCATCTCTGAACAAAGAGCTTTGATTGTTTGTTGAGATCGTTCGATTGGCTGCGAACATGAGCTTCACTGATTGGTTGTATCCTTTAAAATCAAATATTGCCAAAAGACTTTGCTGATGTTTTTCTTATGGTTAACCTAAGGCTTGGTGTGTTTGACCCATTGTGATTTCTTCGACTTGAGGTTGACTCAAGGTTTAGTGTGTTTGACTCTTGTGATTAGTAGACTTGAGGTTGACTCAAGGATTAGTGTACTTGACTCTTGTGTGACTTAATGTGTTTTGACACATGTGTTAGACTTTCCTTGATGTGATGACATGACATGACTCAATGTGCATGACTCCTGTGTGCATTGTATTGTGTGGTTGTGCTTGTGCGATACAAAAAATGCAGAAAAAGCAAAAAAATTATGTCATTTTTGTGGAGGGTACACTAGTAGAAAAAAGTAAATGGGAAGCGGTTCAAACCCCCTAAAGGGAAGCGATTTTGAACCGCATGTGCTTGGGGGTCTTCCCATTGGCCTTTGAAAAGGGAAGCGGTTCAAATTGCTTCCCTTTTATGGTGAAAGGGAAGCGGTTTTGGCGCCAAACCGCTTCCCATTTGAATTTTTTTTTAATTTATTATTTATAATAATTATATTAGTGACCTGTCACAATAATTTTAATATTATTGTTTATAATAATAACAATTTATATTAATTAATAATAATATTAATGTTATTATTAATTAATATTACATACAATAATAATACAAATAACATGAAATAATCATATATATCATAATTAGTAACATCATTAATATATTTAATTAACAATATTATGTCATTACACCAAAATATATAAAGATAACACTCACAAATACTACGTACTAATTAATTATAAGTAATTAATGTTAATATACAAATTAAAAAACATAACTAAAAAAATAATGTTCACAAATCTAAACTAGCTCAAGGTCACTAGATGACATCAAATGTCACGAAAAAAGCCCACATTTCGCGAATTTCATTGATTTCTTAGCTTGTTAACGGGCCTTCCCTTTGAATCTTGCAAACCTTTGGGAAAAAAATAAACCAACCATTATTATATATCATGCGTATTAACAAAAGTGAAAAAATGTATGTCAAATATTTCAAAGGCTATATATATAAGCTTGTTTCGTTCACAAACTTGTACGTGATTGACAAATCACATCAAAATTGCATTTTATTAAGTTTTATGACGCATTTTCATCGTAAATGGCCCAATTATGGCCTATATGACTTCTACTTTGCCCATTTTCTACATTTCTTATCAAATGAACTATTTCATTCTCATAACATGTCAATATTACTTAATCTTAGGTTTCTACTGTTTGAAATCACATGAAAATAGCATTTTACTAAGTTTTAGGACACATTATATCCAAAATGACCCAAATAAGGCGTATATGACTTCTTCTTTGCCCATTTTCTACATTTCTTATCAAATGAACTAATTTTTTTCTCATAACATGTCAATATTACCTATTATTAGGTGTCTAAGGTTTGAAATCACATGAAAATAACATTTTACTAAGTTTTAGAACACATTTTATCCACAATGGCCCAAATAAGGCCTATATGACTTCTACTTTGCCCATTTTCTACATTTCTCATCAAATGAACCGATTCTTTCTCATAAAATGTAAATATTACCTATTCTTATGTGTCTAAGGTTTGAAATCACATGAAAAAATCATTTTATAAAGTTTTAGGACGTATTTTATCCAAAACGGCCTAAATAAGGCCTATATGACTTCTAATTTGCCCATTTTCTACATTTCTTATCAAATGAACTAATTCTTTCTCATAACATGTAAATATTATCTAGTCTTATGTGTCTAAGGTTTGAAATCACATGAAAAAAGCATTTTAAAAAGTTTTAGGACGAATTTTATCCAAAATGGCCCAAATAAGGCCTATATGACTTCTCCTTTGCCAATTTTCTACATATCTTATCAAATGAACTAATTCTTTCTCATAAAATGTAAATATTACCTAATATTAGGTTTCTAAGGTTTGAAATCACATGAAAAAAGAATTTTACTAAGTTTTAGGACGCATTTTATCCAAAATGGCACAAATAAGGCCTGTATGACTTCTACTTTGCCCATTTTCTACATTTCTTATCAATGAACTATTTTTTTCTCATAACATGTCAATGTTACCTAGTGTTAGGTGTCTAAGGTTTGAAAACACATGAAAATAGTATGTTACTAAGTTTTAGGACGCATGATATCCAAAATGACCCAAATTAGGCTTATATGACTTCTACTTTGCCCATTTTCTACATTTCTTATCAAATGAACTATTTATTTCTCATAATATGTAAATATTACCTAGTATTAGGTGTCTAAGTTTTGAATTCACATGAAAATAGCATTTTACTAAGTTTTAAGATGCATTTCCGTCGTAAATGGCCCAAATAAGGCCTATATGACTTATTAACCAAATTAGTCAATAATTACGCACCAAGTACACAAAAATTAACCAAATTTACCAATGTTCTACAAATTCACTAAAGGTACCAAAATTCATCATATTCCCAATAGGCACCATGCATCAGCCACTCCCCGAGCTGCTGCTAGCGATGCTGCAGCTACTTGGGCTGCTTCCAAGGCTGCTACAGCTGCCTGGGCAACTACTGCACCTTCCTGGGTTGTAGGCACTTGCAGCAGCTACCTGGCTAGTGCCTGGGCTGCTTCTGTAGATTCCTGGGAAGCTGCAGATACCTGGGCTGTTGTCTCGGGTGCTGATGCCTAGGTTGCAGCAGCTGCCCCGGTTGTTGCCATATTTCAGCATATAGTTGGGTTGCTGCCTCGGCTTCTCTCTTTTCCAGTTATGTGTTTGGTGCAATAATGGAAGCAAGTATTGATCAAACGGAAAAAAAAACCATACCTCATCAACTTGTTGAGCTTCCGTGCAATTATTGACTATGTCAAGCATAAACCTCATCACGTACAGGACACAATCAACTCTATTGTCTTGTTGCGCACACTAACATGCCAAAAAGGTAATGTAATCATGCATATCCATCATCGATGGAAAGTTTATTAAACAAGTCACTATGTCAAGGCATTACCTTTGCATATTAAAACGTACGACCCGTAGCAGAACAACAATTTAGCTTCTTCATAACACTGTAGGAAAATAAGTTCAAAGTTAGAAATATAACTACTCAATAACTTAGGTGAGGACATTCAACAAGGGGTTACAATATGTACTTATTAAGTAGGTTCTTCACTAGAAACTTCCGTGGTGGACTCACACGAGCCGAATGAAAATGGTGGATTGTGTTATTGGAAACACAAATCACCAAAAAAGTCCAATGAGCACTACATATATATTCACCAAATAAAAACCCATTAATTGTTAGACGCCAACATAAATACTTATTAATCAACTGAATTATGACATATTTAGACGTACTCCTCAAAGCATGGCGCTAATATAAACTTGTCTCCCGCACGCATTGATTCCTTAATACTCCGCTCAAGGTAATCTTGCACATCACGAGGGTTGCATAAGCATTTGGTAACGGAGGTCTGCTCGGGGAATAACCGCCCAACTGCAGCCTCAGAATTACCTTTACTAAGAAGGTGCTCTTATAGTTACCTTCATGAAAGCAATGTGGGGAATAATTATTAATTACACTGTCTACATTCGAAAATGCAATAACAATATGATTAGGAATAGTGGCATTGAATTACCTCATGAAAGTTTGAATGATGGAAATGTTAAGCATGGAACCAGTTAGAAATTCCTCCACATCCACTCTTGAAATAAATGCAATTGCATCCTCATCATAGTGGAACAATGCCTTAGGTAAATTCACTTCAATAGATCTACCAAAAGGCAACTCACTAACACAGTTGTGAAGAAAAGTACAAGCTTTAGAGAGCGAACGAAGGACATCGGCTTCCACTAGTGGAGTAGAGCTCAAGGCAGAACCTCTCGAAATCTTCTTCCACAGGTGTTCACCCTTCAACCCTTGTACTTCTTCCATGTTCTTTGGAGGTTGGACGACCTTGGATTTTGGCTTCTCCACCTTCTTCCTTTTTGAGGTTTGATTTTCCTTTGTAATCTAGTAACATAAAAGCACATGATCATATTACAAGATATGTGAGACGTGTTTTATAAAAAACGTATTTTATACTTACCCCTCCTATCAACCTCACCCAATCACGTGGCCATTGCACAAAGCTTCCCATCGAGTCTCACAGCGTAAAGAATTCATACTCCTCTCTAGACACCTATAGTGGTAAGTCCTCAAAACAAGGTACTATAGAATTGATCCCAACCGAGATATACTGGGTACTAGTATTAGACTTGAAATGGACCTTGTCAAACAGTTGTGCTCTACCATACCCCACCAACTTCAACTCTCCATCCATGTTTTCCCTAGGGTGAAGAAGCTCACAAGGTGTCTCTTCCTACACAGTAGATTAGGACATGAGTTATGAACTAACCGACGTAAGTTTAATAGAAGCACATTTGATTAGCTATTGATGTTTACCATAACATATGGAAAAGGATCAGGTGTCGGATGTGCAATCTCCCATGTGTCTGCATGCATAGGACTAGGAATCTGCAATAGTAAAATAATTGTGCTACGTAAGACCTCGTGTATGGACCATATTCGCATTTTATAAATTTCATTCTAATGAAATTACCTCGCTCTCAACAAGTGGATCGTCCCTGACGCCTTTTGGGTGACTACATGAGTCCACTGGAGTAATCGAGGGGAACGGCAAGATCGGTAAGTTCATGTGCTTCAAAATGGCATTGAATTGACTTTGCAATTGTTCTTGCACCTCTTTGCGTATTCATGCCTTAATTGATTCCTTTTCCTTTTCATTCATACGGTGTGGCGAATTAACACTTGATCTACTTCTTCTTGATTTGGTGTATTCTGGACCTATCACCTTTTCCCACCCTAGTTGTTTTCCTCCCAATCCAATAACTCACCTAGGGTGATATGGTTTTCCCAAAGCCAAGGTGAAAGGATCATTGGCTATGCTTGGAGTGAGCTTGCCTTCAACAACTTTCGACATATGCTTGAGCTGTAACAACATAAAAAGTTTCCAGTTCAAAGTTAGGTTGTAGTATATATGAAAATACAGAATAATAAGGGTCTAATATTATCATAAGTATCATAGGTTGCTCACAAGTGCATCAGCTACTATTTTGGTATCTGGACGCTAGATGACATACTTGCCGGTTTTCTAGTCGATATCATGCATAGCACACCACCAATCAATTGCACAACATACCAAAGTGGTGACTGGGGACGAGATTGGTTTATCAGATGATGATATTTTCGATGTGGGGTATAGACCCTCTTTGATCCACTTTGGTCTACTTTTCGCAAATGTCTTACAACCCATATGATGGCTATACAATTTCTTTTATGCATTGACTAGCTTGTTCACTTTTTTCCTACACATTACGAAATGTTAGCATCATTATTTGTATTGAACCAAATTTATTTTTCAACTCTAATTGATATATATATAACTACATACCAGTGCAGTAAAACAAGTTGATTTCTCCACAAACTTCTTTCAATCCTTCACCATTATTTGTGGATATAAATCACACGGTTTCTTTTCTGGTTCCTCCTCTCCTCCATTAGCTTTCACATTTTTCTTCGCGCTTTTCCGTATTGTCTTGTGGATCCATCTTGATTTAAAGGAACTTTTGAAGTTTTTGAACCTCTCTTGTACATATGCTTCAAACGATTTTCTCTTGGCCGGCTCATCAACAATATTGAACACACTCTGTAAGAATGGAAAACGTCCACGTTAGGCAATGACAAAATAAAAAAAAAAACTTTAAAAAAAAAGAAAAAAAAAGTAGCACAACCAACTGCTCAGGCCGGTGCAATAGCCCAGGCAGCTGCAGCAACCCAGGAAGCTGCACATGGAGCTGCAGTAGCCTAGGGGAGTGCAGCAGCCCAAGGAGCTGCCCAGGGAGATGCAGCAGGCCAGGCAACTGCGAAGGAGCTGCAGCAGGCCCGGGCAGCGACAGTAGCTCAGTTTCGGTTCGGTTTTCTTGTTTTGCCACTTAACATTTTCATGTATAGAGCTAATCGCAAATAAAACCACTTACCATTGTATCATCCCAAAACATTTGAAGCAACCCTTCGGGTATCTCGGCCCACTCAAGTGTAATGGGTATTTTACGAGTAAGTATGCCAATATGACTAGAATATTTGTTGCGCCATTGGCCAGTAGGTTGATCGAACTCATCATACTCAAGAACCATGGGAACCCTAGTTTTCTTAAAAGCTTTCGTTACACCCCTACCCTTTCTCTTCACCAGTGCCTTTACCCCCCCCCCCCCCCTCCGTACACCAACGGTGGTCTTCACTTGAGTTTGTGTTTGACTTTGTCCTTGTGAATCAGTTACAAACTCGGAGACAACATTATCCTTAATAGGGAAGCATATTCAGCTAATATCTCATATTCATCAAGTCAACGTTGCAACTCATCGTGAGCTTGGTCTTCTAGTTCACCCAAATTTGTCTCCTTACTAATATCATACGCCTCATCATTAGAGTGAGAACTACCAAAGTGTTCATCATCCATATTCTCATCACAATGAAGTTACTCATCACTGCCCATGTTATATACACACCTGCCATCACAAGCAAACCAAATCATTAGTTATCATTAAAGACAATCAAAGGTGACTACTAAAAATAGCCAATTACTTACCCAACTTCTTTGTTTTGAAAACAAATTCACATCTAATTCTTCTAACAACTCATGTTTGGTATATATAACATGTTTATAAGTTGAAAATGCTTAAAATTAATTGATTTCATGCAAAAAACAAGCTTGTAGGAGTGAAAGAAGTTCAAAATGGAATAAATGAGGTTCGAACGTCCTCAATTCTATATATTCATTAAATGTCCACATCTAATTCTTCTAAAAACTCATATTTGGTATATATAACATGTTTATAAGTTGAAAATGCTTACAAGTAATTGATTTCATGCAAAAACAAGCTTGTAGGAGCGAAAGAAGTTCAAAATGGCATAAATGAGGTTCAAACGTCCTCAATTCTATATAGTCATTAAATGTCCACATCTAATTCTTCTAACAACTCATATTTGGTATATATAACATGTTTATAATTTGAAAATGCTTACAAGTAATTGATTTCATGCAAAAACATGCTTGTAGGAGCAAAATAAGTTCAAAATGGCATAAATGAGGTTCTTACTTCCCTAATTCTATATAGTCATTAAATGTCCATATCTAATTCTTTTAACAACTCATATTTTGTATATATAACATGGTTATAAGTTCAAAATGCTTACAAGTAATTGATTTCATGCAAAAACAAGATTGTAGGAGCAAAAGAAGTTCAAATGGCATAAATGAGGTTCTAAGTTTCCAAAATTCAATATTTTGTTATTAAGATGCATACATAAAAGTACCTCATTCGAGTATTCCCTCATTGTGGTCACATCGAATATAATTTGCATCAATGTCTACATCATTTGCTATATCAAGTCTAGGAGCAGTGAAAGGGGGTGAATCATCAAACGCATCATATTCTTCCTCGTCTTCAACATCTCTAACCCCTTAAATTCTTCTTTTTCCAGCAAGTACAACAGATCATTTTGGATCGGCTGGGTCAGTTACATAGAACACTTGCTTATCTTGAGACGCAAGGATGAATGGTTCCAAACTATCCCGCAAATGGCCAAGGTATATAAGAGTGAAGTCGTCATGTCTGACGTTGCGCCTATTATTATCAACCCATTTACACTTCAATAGACCTACCTTGAACTCACGATAATCCAATTCCCATATTTCTTGAATTCGACCGTAGTAGGATAATAGTGCGTCAACTGGTGATGTGTCCTTCGCACTTGCAAACTCTCTTGATGAAGATACAAGAGTCACACCACTATTTTGAGTTGATGAGGATTTTTGATCTCGACTCTCAGTCCAAAATGTATACCCATTAATGTCATATCCCTCTAATGAATGAACATCTTCCTTTAGACCATAAGCTAGCCACTTTATTGTTTCAGAGAAACAGAGACACTCTCATCCAATTGACGCATCACTCGATCATGAAACCACGTCAAAAACATCTTATTATGCAAACTTTTAATGGAAATTCGACATGCAAACTTTCCATGTGCTCTTCTATATATGGGTGAACCTCCGCAACATGATGCAACACAAATAGCTAAGCTTGCAAGAATTGATCTCGAGTGGGTGAGATCCGTTTCGACCCGATTGTGCCATGACCATCAAGTGTCCCTTAATGTCGGGAAGTGGGAAGCCCAATAGGTTCGGCAATGGCAACATACTCTGCCACAAAATTACCAATCTCCTCAGCCACAACCCTTGAACCATACTACCTTCTGAATGGGCTGGATTTCTAACTTTATCTTGCAATGTACCATGTGTCTTTCAAAAGGGTAGCACCATCTCATAAAGACTGGACTGCACAACTTAATCTCACGAACCAAATGAAGAATCAAATGCACCATTATGTCAAAAAGTGACGACGGGAAATACATCTCAAATTTGCACAAAGTAACAACAACATTCGCCTGGAGAGCATCAAGTGTAAAAGGATCAAGCACTTTGATGCATATAGTATTGAAAAACGAACAAAGCCTAGTAACAGCTTCTCTCACGTGTTTCAGTAAAATACCACGACTTGCAATCAGTAGAAATACTTGCATCATCATGTGACAATCATGGGATTTCATGTTTGACGTCAACCTAGATGGGAGCTTTATGTCATACAAACAAGCACAAAACTTTCATTTTTCTTCCTTTGACAATGTGTAGCAAGCTAGAGGTAAATAAACCTTTTCTTTCTTGCGTTTTCATTATCTTTCTTCTTTAATACACTCGTGGCCTTTCCCTTGTGCTTCCCCTTACGTGTTTTGCCACCATCTTTGCTTCCCTTTTCCTTTTCCTTTGCCTTCCCTGCCTTTGGCTTAACCCACAATTCCGAACGAACACGCACCCTTTCCTTCCTTTGTTTTGCCTGGAATGTTCATAATTGTCCAAACAATTGCATCACAAACATTCTTCTCTATATGCATTACATCGAGACAATGTCTAACATAATATTCTTTCCAGCACTCAATCTTACAAAAGATTGGTTCCTTTTCAAAGAGAGCATGTGGATCTACAAGTTTCGCTGTTTTACCAAGAACAGTTGATATACCCTTCACTCGAGCATAAACCTCCTTTCCACTTAATGGCCTATGAGCAGCATCCTCTTCCACTTTCCCATTGAAGGCCTTTCTCTGCCAACGATATGGGTGATCGCGCCTAAGAAATCTTCGGGTCCTCAAGTACACATTTTTGCCATAGTGATCAAAGTACACATTCGGTGTGTCAATACAAATGGGACATGCTTTATGCCCTTTGTTCTTGTACCTGGATAGGTTTCCATATGCTGGAAAATCATTAATGGTCCACATAAGGGCTGCACGCAATAGGAACATCTCGTTCTTATGGGCATCAAAAATAGAAACTCCTTCGTCCCACATCTTTCTCAAATCATCAACAAGGGGCTCAAGGTAAAGATCTATGTCGTTTCCAGGTTACCTTAGCCCCGTTATCAAAAGTGAAAGCACTACGTATTTCCGTTTCATGCGCAACAACGGAGGCAAGTTGTAGATCACTAAAATTATCACGGATTTTGTTTTTATCATTAGTTTTGATCCAGAAGTCTAAATAAGGCAAATAATATGTTATTGGAAATCTCTTGAAGTCTAATTTCCAACCTAATTAGAATAAGATTAAAATCTTTTGTATAATAAAAGATATGGCCGAAATAGTGGAAGGGTGTCAGTTTTGGATAGAGTTTCGTATTGCTTTCATATCCTTTTCGTTATAGCTCGAAATTAATAACATAATATATCATTGGAAAGATAATTTTAAGGGCTATTTAACCATAAAAGATTTTGATAAAGATTATGAGGTACAAAAATAATATCTAATCATCTTTGAACGTCTTTCATTTCGAATAGACTTAGGACTTTTAAAAAGAGGAGTTTTATTCAATTTCAAATTCTTTAATCTTATCTTTTTAAAAAGGATAATTAAGATCTTTTAGAAACTTATAGAAGCTTCTAATTAATCCTAACTAATTTAGGAATATGGACCCTCCACGTGATCATTGGGTCGCACATCAAACTCGTTTAGACCCAGTTTAGTATTTTAACCATAACTTCCTCGTTATAACTCGGAATTAGGCTTATAACATATCGTTGGAAAGGTCTTTTCAAACCCCATCCAACTACACAATTATTGAATCCATATTTTGGACTAAAATAAACTGATTTGGACGTTTTTCATAAATAGGATACGAAATGAATGATTTTCGAAAACATAAATGTATTATTTTTATTAAAAATAGAGAAATCACGAGACTCTTCAATATTTCACCTTACTCGATATCAATGACATGAGAAGTACTCATCATTGGGTTTGGTTTTTGGGGAGACACAATTAGGTGTCTACATTATTCAAGAAGTAGCAATCATGGAATATTTCGAATCCAGGCTTCTTGATACCTTCTAGAACTAGTGGTTCTAGAAAGTCATAGCATGGGTAATCTTCTCCCTCCCTAACAAATTGTCCGTTGAGGGTTTGATTGTAGGATGGGAGTAAAGAGATTATTCCTTTCTTATTATTGTCCCTACGTGCTTTGATCTTAGAATCGTGAGACTTGAGTTCCTCTTTTGTTGGCTTGTATCCCAATGCAAAAGAAAAGATTTTCTTTAGGATAGGAAGTAAAAGAGATTTCTTTATTCCTATTCCCAAAGGCATCCCAGGAAAGTAACTACTCTTAAATAAGATGTTTACTATTGGGGTGGAATATAGATCAAGCTTGAGTGGTTTTTCAAGGCTTTCCTCCATTTCTAGTGTGCAAATTGCCTCCGCTGTGAATCCCCACATGTCCTCTTCATCACTATCATGGTTTATTTCCAAAAGGGATTGATCATTTATTGTTATTTTAATAGGAGAAGCATGTATAGTCATAGGAAGACCTTGATAGTTCAACCTAATCTTTGTGTGGAGCGAAGATGGTATTGCTCCAAGCTCATGTATCCAAGGACGTCCAAGAAGAAGATTGAATCTAGTTTTAATGTCCATGACATGGAATTCAACCATCTTTTGTATTGGGCCTGTGGTAATTTAGCTTAACAGTTCCACACACCAATCTCCTTAATTCGTCATAGGCCCTAATGCTTTGTGTTGTCGAATGAAAATCTTTTTCTCGATTAAGGACTAAATATTTCGCAGTTCTTAATGGGCATATGTTAACGACAGACCCATTATCCACTAAAGTAAGAGGGATATTGTATCCCTTGCACCCAACAGTTAGATATAATGTATTGTTGTGGATAGTGTCTTTTGAAGGCAAATCATCATTAATAAAAACGATTTATTTGTCGGATTTTTCTCTAGTAAGCAAGTTAGCGAGATCCTGTGGAGTTGTGTCCGTACTAACGGACAAAGCAACTAGAGCATTCATCAGAGAATTCCTATGTTCCTTAGAAGTACTTAGGAATTCCCAAATGCTAACATTCGCCTTAGATTGGCGAAGTTGTTTTGACCAATGGATCTTCTACCTATGGTGAAGGTGGTACTGGATTTTGAATTTGATTTTGATTAGTTGAAGATCCATTTGGTTGTGTTTGATAAACTCACCTTAGATGATCTATCTTGTTTGGATTAGTTGTGGGACTCGTGAACCAACTTTATTCTAAAGGCTTTGATTATGCCTCTATTTCAAGATGTTCCATAATTTGTGCTTGATGCCAATGATTATCTAAGTAGAGATTCGATAAGTCTTGTGATTTCCCCAAGAAATGATCCCAATCAAGCATTCCACTTATTTTTCTTTGAAGACAAGGTGGAGGTGGGACGGTGGCATATTTAGAGACATATAAGTCTTGGAAGTCATCGTCCATAACCCACACACTTCATTAGTTGCCCCTATGAGTGTTATGGTTAGAGGCGCCCCTATAGGACTGATATAATCCAAAGGATTAAATGTATCACTTCCCATATGATCCTCATTAATGTGATATATTCCCAATGGGGAAATATTATTATTGGGTTTAGGCGTCGAAATTTTTCCATCGTCTTCTAAGTCTTGAATTTCCAAAGTAACGTTCAGTATCATGTCCAACACCTCTATGATAAGCAAAATAGGCATTGCCATCCCATTGAGGGTTTCTCTTTTCTGGAGGAGTGATTGGCGTTGGCTTTGTTGGTGCGAGCAATCCTTTCTCATTTAGTTTTTCTAGCAACTCTTTATAGTTCACAGGAAATTGCGTAAATTTCTTTCTCTTGACCACCTTTTCCGTGGATCATTATATTCCATTGGGCTATTATACTACGTGGAAGTCGCAAATACATAAATAGAGGATGAATTGTTATCATTCCCCTTTTTGTAGTTATTCTTAGGTTGATGATGATGAGGCTTGTTTGCTTTTTCTTTATCAAGATCATCTTCCATCCTAGTAGCCACAGAATAGACCTTTGAAAAGTGTCTAAACCAAGGTAGCGTAGATATTTGTTATATTTTTCATGACAATTGTCAATGAATTTTTGTACCAACTCGAGTTTTAGTGGCCTTTGGGCAAGGTGGGCCGTCTTTTCTCGCCATCTACTATAGAAAGCAAGGAAACCTTCGTCGTCGCCTTGCTTGAGCATTTCAAGTTCACGCAAAGTTGATTTAAACTCTACGTTACTCTCATATTGGGTGATGAAAGCCGACACTATATCTTCCCATGTGGTTTTAAATTTAGCATCTAGCCCATAGTACCACTCTCTCGTGGCTGGGTTTAGAGATAAAGGGAAAGTCAAAGCATAAAGCTTAGGATCAACTCCCTTTAAAACCATGGTGCCAGTAAAACTCATTAGATGATTTTTTGGATTGTTGGTCACCTTGAATATTGCAAGTCCGTAGCTACGAACTTTTCTGGTACAGTGAGTACTGTAGGAGGAGCAAACTTTTCTGCGTCAAAGTACTTATTCCCATTGTGGAATGAAGAGCAAGCTTCTCTAACGGCTTCTCTCACTAGTAGAAAATAAGTGATGGGAAGCCCCAAATGGCAAGCGGTTTTAAAAATCCGCTTGCCATTTACCCAATTTTTTTAAAATAAACCTGTAATATTAAATGGCAAGCGGTTTTGGCACGAACCGCTTGCCAATATATGTAATGGCAAGCGGTTTAGGGTTGAACCGCTTGCCATTATATATATTGGCAAGCGGTTCAACCCCAAACCGCTTGCCATTTAGAAAAAAAAAAGGCGGGATCACAATTCACAAACCCTAAGCCCAATAATTCCCCATCTCACGGCCTCTCTCCCCTTTCACCCCTATTCTCAGTTCGCTCTCTCTCCTCTCATTCAATCCCTCACTTCTCTCTCCTCTCTCCCCTCCATTATCACGCCATCTCCTCATCTCTCCTTTCTCCTTCTCTTTCTCTCTCATCTCTTTCTTTCCTTTCTCACACCAAGACCCTCATTGCTGCTTGTGGGTTTTCGAGCTAATTCCGATGGTAGTCCGGTGGGTTTTCGAGCGACATCTGGTGGTAGTCCGGTGGGTTTTCGAGCCAATTTGAGCCATTGGTTTTCGAGCCAATTCATGTGGGTTTAAATGGTGGTAGTCCGGTGGTGGTGCGTGTGGGTTTTTATGGTCGAATTCGACCATAAAAACTTTAGATCTACAGTTTTTATGGTCGAATTTGACCCATAAAACCCAAATTTAAAGCCAATTTCGATTTTTTGGTGGTATTCAAGGTATTTCCTTTATTTTGTTTTTTCAGTTTTTTGTTTTTAATTTTATTGTGATGGGTGGTTGAATTGGTTTGTTTCAGATCTATTTGTTGTTGGTGGTGGTCGTGGTGTGTGGTGGTGTTGGTGGGAGTTGTTGTGGGTGGACGGCTGATGGTGGGTGGTGGTCCTGGGCGGTGTTTTGGTATTGGTGGGGGTCGTGGTGGGCCGCGGTGGGCCGGTGGTGTCGGCGGTCGTGGCTGGTGGTACGAAGCAACATGAGTTTTTTTTTTTAATTTTTTTATTTAATAGAGCTGATTTTATTATTTGTATTAGTTTTATTACTTGTATTAATTTTTTTGATGTAAATGTAATATTACAACAAATAATTAATAAAAATATTAATGTTTTTACATATGTTTAGTTTGTGTATCAATTTATGTGGAAAAAACCAAAAAAAAAAAAAAAAAAAAAATTATTTTTTATTCCCATAATGGGCAGCGGTTTGGCGCCAAAACCGCTGCCCTTTCTCTAGTAATGGCAAGCGGTTCTGAACCGCTTGCCATTTAAATGGCTAATGGCAAGCCCCCTAAGCCCATGCGGTTCAAAACCGCTTGCCATTAGGGGGTTTGAACCGCTTGCCATTATGTTTATTCTACTAGTGTCTCTTTTGGATAATTCATCCATATTTTGTTGCAAAGCCAAAGCTTCGGCATTTTTCTTTTCAGTTTTTTTTCGAGTTTCTTAATTCTTCTCTCTTCGGCTTCTTGAGCCTTTTCCTCTCTTAAGCAAGCAATCTCTTCTTGGAGTTTCTCTATGGTTGACATCGTTGTTGGACTAGAGTGAGTTGTCGAAGGAAGATGGTTTGAAAGAGGTGAATTGTTATGGTAAACGTAGAATGCGAGCGCCCGAGAGTCTTTGTTCCCAAGCTTGGAAACCGGCCCTAAAGGAAGTATGAAAAATTATGAAAATCAATACGCTTATTTTTTTAAAAAAAGAAAGATAAAAGGAAAGACGCAAGATACATTCGAACGGATAGCATCACCTTTAAACAATTCATTAATTAATGATATTGTTTTTACGAGCCAATCGTTCTTTAGAGAATCGAAATGACTTCGCAACAAGAGGCGCGCACAAAGAACTAGGTTGCGCGTTTGGTCGTACACCTTAATAAGTTGCGCGCGCCACCTGTTCGTGTGGTTTTTTTTCAAACAGTTTTTTTTTTGTCTCTCTTTTTTTTTACGACTTTTGATTTTTTTATGATACCCTTCGAAAGTGGGTCAAAATTACGAAGGGACAACTTCATAATTAGGAACCTAAACTAAAACTAAAAAAGCTATCCTGAAACACCTCGCAAATAGTCATGCAATCACATAAGCATAATGAAGCCAAGATCCACATAATGCCTTTCTAATTGTCAAAAGCTTGGGTGTCCAAAGGTACCATATCTTAAGAAACGATGCACAAATCAATCACTCAATGTGCTGACTCATGACATAGTCCTCCCAACATTTTGTTGGCGATATGGGTGAGATGATTGTTATTGATTTCGGGATAGCAGCCTAGTGTTGGCAACCCCTAATCAATGAGCCAATCCCCATGGGTTATATTGTGCTATGATCATGCATGATGCAATGTTGCTTGTTTTGCTTTTACTTTTGCGAAAAAGGAAGATATTATGCGTTCAAGTCTCACTTTCTAACTAGAGATTATCCAAGTTAATTCTCGTTACAATCCATAGGCAACCTAGTGTTGGAAACCTTGGACCATAACTAAAAACTATTCTTGTAACCTTTAAGTCCCCAGTGGAGTCGCCACTGTAAGGAGGGTGTGCCCATCATAGGGGATTCTTCTCCTTATATGCCCATGGCCCTTTAAAATCCTAAGACTTTACACTTATCAGGGTGTATTTAGATTTGAATTCCTGACTGTTTAGGGGACCTTGAATTAGAGTTGATCCTATCATTAAGCATTTCTGTAAGAAACTAGTAAGGAAACGCCAATGAGTTTTAGGAAAACTCATAAACCTCGTTCATGCCTTTCTCCCAAGTTGAGTTCAAGGGATATTTAGCACGAATCGTAAGTTTACCCATGCCCAAATTGCTCTACTTGTACCAGAAATAAGTTCAAGAGCGAGGGTACTAAAATAATGTTCTCTTTAGGGGGAATCGTTATTCTAGCCTTAGTTCGGCCTCTATTAGCTCTTCATTTTTCACAATTTCATTACCAAACAATATATGCAACGTGATACCTAAAAACTAAGTTAGTTGATTTTATTTACAAACATTAATCACGTAGAAATTACATTGCGAAAGTCATTATTCTTTATTTAATCAATATTCATGAAAAGAACAATAAATAAACAACAGTTTTTTCATCATATACCCTTTAGTTTTTTGTTTATTCACCATATACCCATGAAAATTTTCATATTCACTATATACCTCTGAGTTGTTACAATAATTTACCATATACCTCTAATGATAACAAGATGAGTGGAATTTAATTAATTATATATTGAAACCACCTTATATCCCTTCCCCCATCCTCGAAACCACTTTTCTCCTTTATCTAATCCCTGAAATCAGTCCAAATCTCTGTAACCATATCCGTATGATTGATTTTGGGGATGAGAATAGGAAAGTTAGGGTGGTTTTGGGGGTGGGAAAAAGAAATTTGGGTGGTTTCGAGTCATAATTAACTCTAATGATTGAAAAAGTTACAAATCATTAGTCATTAAGGGTATATGGTGTATTTTTGTGAAAACTCGGGGGTATATAATGTATTTCAAAAAGTTCATGGGTATATGGTGAATAAACAAAAAACTTAGGCGTATGTGGTGAAAAACCCGACAATATTCGCCTTGTCTTAAATGATCAAACAACAATTAAATATTCAATTCTATTCTTTATTTAACGCATAATAATATGTGAAATTAATTAATTAAAGGTTTGTTTAAAGTGGTTAAACAACACTAATTAATCAATTAAAGGTTGTTTAAACAATAAAAGAAACGGCGATTGATCTAAGTGCTCGGGAATTTACCACTTTTCCTTGCTAGATCTTTGTTTAGAACACTTATGGACTCCTTCTGGTTCAGGAACCTCCATCATAGTAACAAGTAATAAAGGGGGTGAGTGTTTAGGACAAGAGGGTTGAGAGTACACAAGTTAACAAAGTTTCTGCTAGAGTTTTGGGTTTTTTAATTGTCTGTTTAAGCCTCGTATTACGCCTCTATTTATAGGGAATGGGTGCGTTTAAGGTTTTTGAGTGTTCTGCCGCAGCAGGTGTCGCGCGCATCTGAATTGGTTATGTGCTCCTGCTTAATGCAAGTGATTCAGGTGCGCTGCTATAGGCAGCGCAACCGAACGTCTTGCGCGTGGTATTTTTATAAAATTTTGAATCTTCCGCGAGCGCATCAGTAGAGGCTGCGCTGGGCGTCATGCGCAACCCCATGAGTTGCGCGCGCCAGACCAGTGCGACTCTTTGAGATGCGCGCGGATTTTTCTGCAGCAGCTTTTATTTTTAACCTAGGCGCCTCTCAGTCCGTCAAAATTAGGTTTAGACTTCGGGTTTTAAGCCTTGTTTCTGATCAAGCTTTGTTAATTGGACTCTAATTCATTTCGTTTTGGGTTAGGCTAGGTGTTTTGTATTCTTGTGGCTCAATCAGTTATCCATAAGCATTCTTCACGTTGGTCCAACACAAAGATGGTTTTATTTATCATCATAGCACTTCCGATCGGCAAAGGAGACCAAAAGTAGATGTTTACACAAAGCTCTACCATTCTACCAATTGTTGAAGAGAAATAACGAATTTAAGTGGGGTGAAGCAGAAAAAGAAGCTTTTGAGAGGATCAAGGAGCACTCGACCAAGCTCCTAACCATGATCAGCCTAGAGCAAAGTGAAAAGCTCAAGCTGTACATCTTCACCTCAGTGCAGACAATTGGGTCAGTCCTCCTAGTTGAAAGGAAGAAACAGCAGAAACCAGTATACTTTGTTAGTCACGTGCTGACAGAGGATGAGCAGAGATACCCACTGGTAGAGAAGCTGGCTTTTGCAGTGGTAACGACAGCAAGAAAGCTAAAACCCTATTTCGATGCACACTCAATTCAAATACTTACAAATCACGCACTGGAAAAATCCCTGTAGAAAATGGACGCTTCGGGCAGACTCCTAAAGTGGGAGATAGAACTCTCTGAATATGAATTCAAGCTCTAGCTTACTTCATAGTGGAAGCCTCTTATGAAGAGAAGGAGGATGAGGTCGTAGTGTGGAAGGTGGCAGTGGATGGATCTTCAGCTCAAACAGGAAGCGGAGCAGGAATAATAGTAACATCGCCAGAAGGCAATGTATTCGAGTATGCTATTAAGTTCAAGTTCAAGGCATCGAACAACAAGGCAGAGTATGAAGCAACTCTTACAGGTCTGAGGATGAGTATTGCAGCAGGAGCCAAAAAGGTGCACCTACAGACTGACTCTCATCTGGTAGCCAGCTAGCTGAGAGGGGAATATGAGGCTAGAGAGCCTACAATGCTGAAATACACAACCAAAGTGAAAGAGCTGGTAGCCTAATTAATGCATTTTTAGATAGATTTGGTCCCCACAATGGAAAATTCCCAAGTTGGTGCATTGTCAAAATTGGCCAGCTCCACTCTCCAAAGCCTCGCAAGGAAGGACATGGTGGAAGTCTTGGAAGAGAACAACATTGTAGAAATCAAGCAGGTGAATTGCACCAGGCAGCAGCGAGCATGGTTCTCAGACATACTAGCCTATAAGGAACGCTGCCTAGTGACGAGGCACAAGCCAAGAAAGTAATAAAAGATGCCAATTGGTATGTGGTGATAAATGGGGAGCTCAACAAAAAGGGCTTCTCCAAGCCACCGCTGAAGTGTATTTCAGAGTGGGAGCAAGAGAAAATTATGGAAGAAGCACACTCAGGAATCTGCGCCAACCACGTTGGCGGAAAGGCCTTGGGAGTTGAAGTACTTAGAAGAGGAGCATACTAGCCAACCTTGACGCAAGATGCCTTAGCATATGTCAAAAAATGTGAAAAGTGCCAAAAGTACACTCCAGTTATAAATGAGCCAGCTAACGATCTGACCCCAATTCTCAGCCCGATCCCGTTCTTTTAGTGAGGGAATGGACATTTAGGACCTTTCACCGCTGGCTCAGCGGGTAGGAAATATCTCATAGTGGGAGTGGACTATTTCACCAAGTGGATTGAAGCTGAACATCATTAAAAGATTTGGGGTGCCACAGTGCATAGTCTTTGACCATGGGTGCCAGTTCGATTGTGACACTATCAAAGATTACTTGGAAGAGATGAGTACCAAGTATGCAAGCGCCTTAGTCTACCACCTGTGGAGCAACGGCCAGGCAAAGGCAGCAAACAAGTTGATTCTAATAGCCTTACAAAGGAAATTGGAAGAACAAAAGGGCCTCTAGGCTGACCTAGTCCCAGAGGTATTATGGACAAACAGGACAACAAAGAAGGAGTCTTCTTGGAAAAGTCCATTCACCCTAGCTTATGGGGCAGATGCAGTAGTTCCAATGGAGGTTTAAATCGCCAACCTGAGAATCCAACACTCTAAATAGCAAGGGAATGAAAAGTGTCGACTAGAAGATCTAGATTTCTTTCTAGAGATGCGGCTAAAAGAAGCCCTCAAGCTGGCAACCCAGAAGAGCAGAATCTCAAAATCCTTCAACAAAAGAATCAAGTACCGAGAAATACTACCTAAGGATTTGGTTCTCAAAAGGAATACAGCAGTGGGAAGAGGAAATCAGCATGAAAGGCTATCAGCCAATTGGGAAAGGCCCTTTCCTCATCCACGACAAAGTAGGGCCAGGTGCCTTCCTCCTCGCAGATCAAGAAGGTTAGGTCTTAAGGAATAGCTCCAACGCAGATGTGTTAAAGGAATATTTTGTTTAAAGGACGTGTGGCTAAGTAGAAATTGAAAAACTTTGTTTAAGTTATACCAGAACATTGTTTAAAATTATGATGTATTAAACAAGGAAATTTAAGCCATTTGAATTCAATGAAATACATACGAGCCTCTACGTGAGGAGTATACTATATGAGCTTGCCTAAACATATTCATTTGTTAAATTATGCTATAGCATTGTACACTAACATGCAGAGAATACCACACATACATTAAAGTCAAAGCAGAAAGCATCAAAATAAGGTGCAACAAGACATCATTAAACAAGCAAAAATCATAATTCCCTAAGTTTAACCTACTAGCTCAAAGTAAAAGGGCACCACCTCGGGGACGCTTGAGGAGGAGGCCTACCATGTTCAACTTGAGCAGGGAGGAGTGAACGAAAGGCAAAGGAACAGGCTGAGCGGCCATCACCAAGGTTCTCTTGGTCCCACCCAGCTCACCCCTTTTGAAGGAGGAGAAGAGATAGATCAGCAATAAGCCTTTACGAGAGATAAGTAAAGAGCATGAACAATCAGTCACAGCAACATAAGCTGAATGACGTGCAAATAAGTCAAAGCCAAACAAGCTAAATGACACATGAACAAGTTTCTACAAAAAATTAAGTAGATGACATAACATACAAGCCTTCATCATAAAGAGATCAATGGAACAAAACTTGACAGTTCTTACCCAGTGAAGTGAAAGGTAAAGAACTAATGAAGCCTTACACAGCCAAGTTAAAGAGCAAAGTTGAGGAGCAGTAAAAGCGAACGCAATAGGAAAACCCAATCTACGAGGTTTTACCTGGTATGGTGAAAGGGCCGCTGAGTGATGGTTTAGGTACGAGTGTACCATGACTCAGTAGCAAATTTGAGCAAGCGTACTGGCAACAAATAAAGTAATAAACGAAATAACAGAGAAGTTATCACATGCATATACTAACAAGCTGAACCTCGGCCCACCAAAACAGAGAAAACATTCAGCAAAAGGTTATAACATTCAAAAAGCTAAACCCCCACCCACCAAGATGAGGAAAACATTCAGCAAGAATAGTCAGAAATGAAAAAGGATTCAAGTTAAGTTGAACAAACCCAGCAGACAGAAACATAAAGTGTTAAATAAAAACACACAGAAAATACAATCTTTGGCGGCTATACACCCCAAAGACAATAACAAAAGCTACCTAGTGAGTACATACCTAGGTAAGGGAAACTCAGATGAACCGCTGAAGGGAGGGGGATACAGCCGCCAAAACCTTTATTGCTCGTTAGCCATAGTCCCCACCCCAATGGCAGCAACAATATCAGCGCATAAAGGCACCCCCAAATTCAGCACAACATGATTAGGAACTTTGTAATTAGTAACACGAGCACTAGTAGAAAAAACCAATTTAGAAGCCCTAAATTGGAAGCGGTTTTTCAATTCCGCTTCCAAAAACCCACAAATACCCTCTAAAAAAAACCAAAGATTTGCAAAGGGAAGCGGTTTGAACCGAACCGCTTCCATAAATCAAAAGGGAAGCGGTTCAAACCTCTTCCTTTTAAAAAATAATTTGCCGCCCATTCTCTGTTTTTTTATCTCCCTGCTCTTATTTTTCATTCCAAATTCACATTTCCCTCCACTCCTCTCATACTTTTGTTCCCCTCTCATTTCAATCCGATGAGACTCCACCACCACCACCACTCCTTCTCTATTCGTGGGTGTTGCTGCTGGTCGTGGTTGTTGCTGTGGGGTTGCTGGTGCTCGTAGGTGGTTACGGGGGTGTTGTGCTGTGGTGGAGATGGTCGTGTTGTTGTGGTTGTTGCTGTGGTGTTGCTGTATCTGAGTGGGTTGCTACAGCCGGATGGTGGTGGTGTTCGTGGTGTTGCTGCTCGGGTTTGCTGTTGGTGTTCACCTCTCCTCCCTGCCATAAGTACCTAGCACCACCATTACACCTCCCTCTCTCACTCCACATTCCTTCTCTTTCTCACTCTCAAATTAGGGTGAGTTATTTTTTCTCAATTTTACTTTCATTTGATATAATTGTTTGTTTATTCCAAACTTAAAAGTTAGGGTTTCAGATTTAGTTAACACAATTTTTACTTAATTGTTTAATTAATTGTTTGTTTATTTCATATTGTTAAATTTTTGTATAATTGTTTACATGTTATATATTTATATGTTGTGTGAATTAAAGTAGCTTTAAAGTAATTTTATTGAATATATTACTTGTTAGTTAACTAGTTAGTTTGTTAAAATTGGTTAGTAAAATATAATTTATGAATGGATTGTTATGAATGAATGTATGGATTGTAAAGTAACATTAGTTTGCTTGTAGTTACTCTAATTAGCACTATATAAATGAATGAACTTGTGTATTGTTGAATGTCAAATAAATGCAAATTATAGAATGCTTGCATCATCATTTGCCTAGATACCCGTTCGAGTCTTTCTTGTTAGGAGAAAGTCTTGAATAGTCCCCGGTTGGGACTGTTCTTGGACGTTTGATCTCACTTTGGTAGTGAATGTATGTCTCTTTTTCGATTTTAAGGAATATCCTGGCTTATCATTTTCCCACCTTGTTCTCTAGGTGCATATGTAGGTAAGTTACTACTTACATAGTGTTCTTGGAGAACTGGGGGGAAATGCTGCCGGATTTTCTCTAAAATTGGAAAGTTGACATACATTCACTAGTGAGATTAAACGTTCAAGGATGGGTTAGGTTGGAGTGATAAGGACCGTTTTGGAGCATTCATTTTTACGCAATATGGATATATATAGATTGTACTCTGATTGACATCAAAAATGTGTTGGTATGCTTAATCATATATGTATTGGTATGATTAAAGGAAATTTAAAACGTCGATGGATCATGGTTGGATGCATGGTAGACGTGATACATTGGAATTCTTTAATTGTGTTCAAGAGTTTTGCAAGACTGCTTCACAATATCAGCTCAAAACGGGTGTAAATGCCCTTTATTGCCCTGGTGTGAATTGTAATAATGTCACATTGGTCGATAGTGTTGATATTATCATGGTCATGTACAATGTCATGGGTTTAGGCCTCAATATAATGTGTGGGTTTGGCACGGTGAAAAGGGATCGTATAGAGAGAATGTTGTTGGAAATGATACGCATGATAAGAGTGGCGAGATTTGTGTGGAAAAGGAATATGGGACTGATGATGGTGGAGATGGGGATGAGGGGAGGGATGAGATCGAGGATGGTGGCGTTGATCACTTGGATGAGATGATGCATGATGTTGAAGGTGACTTCAGGGACCAATCCGATGTATTTGAGTCCTTATCAGAGGCTGGCAAAAAGCCTCTGTATCCCGGGTCCAAAAAATACACAAAACTCTCGGCCGTGCTAACACTTTTTAACATTAATTCAAAGCATAACTAGAGTGACACTAGTTTCACTTCTTTGTTGATTGCGTTATGTGACATGTTGCCAGAAGGGAATGAACTTCCTAATTCCTACTATTATGCAAAGAAACTCATGTGTCCATTTGGTTTGGAGTATAAAAAGATTCATACATGTCCTAATGATTGTGTTCTGTATCGAAATGAATATGAAGAGTTGGAGGAGTGTCCACCTTGCGGTAAGTCGCGTTACAAGCGAACAAGCTGCAATGCTGGGATAAAGGGACCTCCTGCTAAGGTGTTGTGGTATCTTCCCATTATTCCAAGGTTTAAGCGTCTATTTTCAATTCCAAAAGACGCTGAGAACTTGAGATGGCATGTAGAGGGAAGAAAGAAAAACGGTTTGTTGAAGCATCCCGCCGACTCTACACAATGGAAGAACATTGATATGAAGTTTAGGGCATTTGGTGATGAAGTAAGAAATTTAAGGCTTGGGTTGTGCACGGACGGTATGAATCCATTTGGCACTCTTAGTACCAAACATAGCACATGGCCGGTTCTTTTAGAGATCTACAACTTGCCTCCGTGGTTGTGCATGAAACGCAAATACGTAATGCTTTCACTTTTGGTAACGGGGCCAAGGCAACCTGGAAACGACATTGATGTTTACCTTGAGCCCCTTGTTGATGATTTGAGAAAGATGTGGGATGAAGGAGTTTCCGTTTATGATGCCCATAAGAACGAGATGTTCCTATTGCGTTCAGCCTTGTTGTTGACCATTAATGATTTTTCAGCATATGGCAACCTGTCCGGGTACAAGAACAAAGGGCACAAAGCATGTCCCATTTGTATCGATGACACACCGAACGTGTACCTTGATCACTACGGCAAAGATGTGTACGAGAGGACCCGAAGATTTCTTAGGCGAGATCACCCATATCGTAGGCAGAAAAAGGCCTTCAATGGGAAAGTAGAAGAGGATGCTGCTCCTAGGCCATTAATTGGACAGGAGGTTTATGCTCGAGTGAAGGGTATACCAACTGTTTTTGGTAAAACATCAAAACCTGTTAATCCACATGCTCTCTTTAAAAAGGAATCAATATTTTGGAAGCTTGAGTACTGGAAAGAACATGATGTCAGATATTGTCTCGATGTGATGCATATAGAGAAGAATGTTTGTGATGCAATTGTTGGAACAATTGTGAACATTCCAGGAAAAAGAAAGGATGGAAAGGGTGCGCGATTAGATTTGGAAGTGTGGAGGATTCGTCCGGAATTGTGGGTTAAGCCAAAGGCAGGGAAGGCAAAGGAAAAGGAAAAGGGAAGCGAAGATGTTGGCAAAACACGTAAGGGGAAGCGCAAGGGAAATCCCACAGGTGCATCAAAGAAGACAAATGATGGACCCGGCAAGAAGGAAAAGGTTTATTTACCTCCAGCATGCTACACATTATCAAAGGAAGAAAAACAAAAGTTCTGTGCTTGTTTGTATGACATCAAGCTTCCATCTGGGTTCTCGTGAAACATGAAAAGATTCGTTTCCTTAAATGGAGAATTGAAGTTGACAAGTATGAAATCCCATGATTGTCACATGATGATGCAAGTATTTCTACCCATGCAATTCGTGGTATTTTACCGAAGCACGTTAGAGAAGCTATTACTAGTCTTTGTTCGTTATTCAATAATATATGCAGCAAAGTGCTTGATCCTTTTACACTTGATGCTCTCCAAGCGAATGTTGTTGTTACTTTGTGCAAATTTGAGATGTATTTCCCGCCGTCACTTTTTGACATAATGGTGCATTTGATTCTTCCTTTGGTTCGTGAAATTAAGTTGTGCGGTCCAGTCTTTATGAGATGGTGCTACCGTTTTGAAAGACACATGGGTACAATGCAAGATAAATTTAGAAATCTAGCCCATCCGGAAGGTAGTATGATTCAAGGGGTTGTTGCTGAGGAGATTGGTAATTTTGTTGCAGAGTATGTTGCCATTGTCGAACATGTTAGGCTTCCCACTTCCCGACATGAAGGGAGACTTGATGGTCATGGCACAATCGGTTCGAAACGGATCTCACTCACTCGAGAACAATTCTTGCAAACTCAACTATTTGTGCTTCATCACGTTGCGGAGGTTCACCCATATTTAGTAGAGCACATGGAAAGTTTGCGAGTTGAATTTCCATCAAAAGGGGAAAGGGCACTAATCCAGTTGCATAATAAGACGTTTGTGACGTGGTTCCATGATTGAGTGATGCGTCAATTGGATGACAGTGTCTCTGATACAATAAAGTGGCTAGCTTATGGTCTAAAGGAAGATGTTCATTCATTTGAGGGATATGACATAAATGGGTATACATTTTGGACCGAGCGTCGGGATCAGAAATCCTCATCGACTCAAAATAGTGTTGTGAATCTAGTGGCTTCATCAAGAGAGTTCGCAAGTGCAAAGGATACGTCACTAGTTAACGCACTATTATCCTACTACGGTCGAATTCAGGAAATATGGGAATTGGATTACCGTGAGTTCAAGGTAAGTCTTTTCAAGTGTAAATGGATCGATAATAATAGGTGCAACGTAAGACATGACGACTTCACTCTTTTAGACCTTGGCCATTTGCGGGATAGTTTGGAATCATTCATCCTTGCGTCACAAGCTAAGCAAGTGTTCTATGTAACCGACCCAATCGATCCAAAATGGTCTATCGTCTTAGCTGGAAAACGAAGGATTTTAGGGGTTGGAGATGTGGAAGACGAGGAAGAATATGATGCGTTTGATGATTCTCCCCCTTTCACTGCTCCTAGAGTTGATATAGCAAATGATGTAAACAATGATACAAATTATATTCGATGTGACCACAAGGAGGGAATACTCGAATGAGGTACTTTATTTTTGCGTTTTTGAACTTAATTTGCTCTTACAATCTTGTTTGGGCATGAAATCAAGTACTTGTAAGCAATTTCAACTTGTGATCATTGTAAGAACCTCATTTAGGCCATTTTGAACTTATTTCGCTCCTAGAAGCTTGTTATTGCATTAAAACAATTACTTGTGATCATTTTGGAGTTATAAAGATGTTATGTATACCAATTATGAGTTTTTAGATGAATTACATGTGATTTTTAATGACTATGTAGAATAAGGGACGTAAGAACCTCATTTAGGCCATTTTGAACTTATTTTGCTCCTAGAAGCTTGTTTTTGCATGAGAACAATTACTTGTGAGCATTTTGTACTTATAAACATGTTATATATACGAAATATGAGTTGTTAGCTGAATTAGATATAGACATGTAATGACTATCTAGAATTAGGGAAGTTAGAACCTCATTTGAGCCATTTTGAATTTATTTCGTTCCTAGAAGCTTCTGCAGCTTGAAAACAATTACTTGCGAGCATTTTGTACTTATAAACATGTTATATATACCAATTATGTGTTGTTAGACGAATTAGATGTGAATTTGTTTTCAAAACAAAGAAGTTGGGTAATTGTTTAGCTATTTTGGGTACTCAACATTAATTTGATTGTCTTTAATGATGACTAATGATTTGGTTTGCTTGTGATATTAGGTGTGTATATATAATGGGCAGTGATGATGAGTACCTTCATTGTGATGACAATATGGATGATGAAGACCATGGGAATTCTCAATCTGATGATGAGGCGTATGATATCAATAAGGAGACAGATTTGGGGGAACTAGAAGACCAAGCTCACGATGAGTTGCTACGTAGGCTTGACGAATATGAGAGATCAGCTGAATGTGCCCCCCCTATTGCGGATAATGTTGTTACTGAGTTTGTAACTGATTCACAAGGACAAAGGTAAACACAAACTCAATTGAAGACCACCGTTGGTGGGGGGGGGGGGTAAAGGCATCGGTGAAGAGAAAGGGACAGGGTGCAACAAAAGCATTTAAGAAACTCGGGGTTCCCATGGTTCTCAAGTGGGATGAGTTTGATCAACCTACTGGCCAATAGCTCTGCCAACATTCTAGTCACATTGGCATACTTACTCGTAAAATACCCATTACACTTGATTCGGCCGAGGTACCCGAAGGGTTGCTTCAGACGTTTTGGGATGATACAAAAGTAAGTGGTTTTATTTCCGATAAGCTTTGTATATGTAAATGATAAGTGAAGTGGCAAATGTTGCACGGAAAAAAAAAAAAAAAAAAAGTCAAGAGGCAAGGTTTTGTCGCTGCCCGGGCCTGCTGCAGCTCCCTATGAAGCTGCCTAGGCAGCAGCAGCAACTAGGACAGCTGCCTGGGCTGCTGTAGCTACCTGGGCAGCTGCTTGGGGTGCTGCTGCTGCCCCCTGTGCAGCTGCCTGGGCTGCTGCAGCTGGCCTGGGCAGCTGCTTGGGGTGCTACTGCAACTTCCTAGGCTGCTGCAGCTGGCCTGAACAGCTGCCTGGGGTGCTGCTGCAGCTTCCTGGGCACCTGCCTGGGCTGCTGCAGCAGGCCTGGGCAACTTCCTAGGGTGCTGCTGCAGCTCCCTGGGCTGCTGCAGCTGCCTAGGCTATTGTAGTTGGCCTGGGAAGCTGCCTGGGCTATTGCACTAGCTTGGGCAGGTGCCTGGGCTACTGCACTTGCCTGGGCAACTACCTGGGCTACAGCTTGTGGTCGTGGTTTTTTTTTTTATTATTTTTCTTTATTTTGCCATTGCCTAACAAGGACGTTTTCATCTAATGTTCTAGAGTGTGTTCAATGTTGTTGATGAGCCGGCCAAGTGAAAATCTTTTTTCGCATTTGTTCAAGAGAGGTTTAAAAACTTCAAAAGTTCCTTGAGAACAAGATGGATCCATAAGACAAGACAGAAAAGTTCAAAGAAAGCTAATGGAGAACAGGAGGAACCTGATAAGAAACCATGGGATGTATATTCACAAATAACGTTGATGGAGTGTGAGAAGTTTGTGGCGAAATCAACTAGTTTTACTGCACTTGTATGTAGTTGTCTATCTATCAATTAGAGTGGACAAATAAATATGGTTCAATAAAAATAATGATGCTAACATTTCGTAATGTGTAGGAAAAAAGTGAGCAAGCTAGGATCAATGCGGGGAAGAAATTGTATAGCCATCATATGGGTTGTAAGACATTTGCAGAAAGTAGACCAAAGTGGATCAAAGAGGGTCTATACCCCACATCCAAGCTATCAACATCTGATAAACCAATGTCGTCCACGGTCTCCACTTTGGTATGTCGTGCAATTAATTGGTGGTGTGCTATGCATGGTATTGACAAGGGCACCGACAAGTATGTCATCTCGCGTCCGGATACTAAAGTCGTAGAAGATGCACTTGTGAGCAATCTATGATACTTATGATAATATTACAACCTTATTATTATGTATTTTCATATAAACTACAACCTAACTTTGAACTGGAATTTTTTGGTGTTGTTACAGCTCGAGCATACGTCAGAAGTGGTTGAAGGCAAGCTCACTCCAAGCATAGACAACAATCCTTTCACCTTAGCTCTTGGATAACCATATCACCCTGGGCGAGTTATTGGATCGGGAGGAAAACAACTAGGGTGGGAAAAGGTGATGGGTCCAGAATACACCAGATCAGGAAGAAGTAGATCAAGTGTTAATTCTCCACACCGTATGAATGAAAAGGAAAAGGAATCAATTAAGGTGGAGATACGCAAAGAGGTGCAAGAACAATTGCAAAGTCAATTCAATGCCATTTTGAAGCACATGAACTTTCCAATCTTATCGTTGCCCTCGAATACTCAAGTGGACTCATGTAGTCATCCAAATGGCGTCGGGGATGATCCAGTTGTTAAGAATGAGGTAATTTTATTACAATCAAATTTTGTGAAAATATGAACGTGGTTCATACACTTGTTAAGAGCGAGTTACTTATTTTACTATTGTAGGTTCCTAGTCCTATGCATGCAGACACATTGGAGATTGCACATCCAACACCTGATCCTTTGCCAGATATTAAGGTAAACGTCAGTAACTAATCAAATGTGCTTTTATTAGACTTACGTCGGTCACTTTATAACTCATGTCCTAATCTAATGTGTAGGAAGAGACACCTTGTGAGCTTCTTTACCCTGGGGAAAACATGGATGGAAAATTGAAGTTGGTGGGGTATGGTAGCGCACAACCGTTTGACAAGGTCCATTTCAAGTCTAATACTAGTACCCGGTATATCTTGGTCGGCATCAGTTCTATACTACCTGGTTTTGAGGACTTACCACTACTGGTGCCTAGAGAGGAGTATGACTTCTTTAAGCTACAAGATTCGACAGGCAGCTTTGTGCAATGGCCACGTGATTGGGTGAGGTTGATAAGAGGGGTAAGTATCAAATACCATTTTTTAAAAAACAAATATAACATATCTTGTAATATGACATGTACTTTTATGTTACTAGATTTCAATGGAAAATCAACCCTCAAAAAGGAAGAAGGTGGAGAAGTTGGAGAAGACAAAATCCAAGGTCGTCTAACCTCCGAACAGCATGGAAGAAGGACAAGGGTTGAAGGGTGAACACTTGTCGAAGAAGAGCTCGAGAGGTTCTGCCTTGAGCTGTACTCCACTAGTTGAAGGTAATGTCCTTCGTTCGCTCTCTAAGGCTTGTACTTTTCTTCACAACCGCGTTAGTGATTTGCCATTTGGTAGATCTATTGAAGTGAATTTACCTAAGGCGTTGTTCCACTATGATGAGGATGCAATCGCATTTATTTCAAGAGTGGATGTGACAGAATTTCTAACCGGTTTCATGCTTAACATTTCCATCATTCAAACATTCATGAGGTAATTCAATGGCACTGTTCCTAATTATATTGTTATTGCATTTCGAATGTAGATCCACACATTGCTTTCATGAAGATCACTATAGGAGCACCTTCTTAGTAAAGGTAATTTTGAGGCTACAGTTGGGTGGTTATGCCCCGAGCAGACCTCCGTTACCAGATGCTTATGCAACCCGCGTGATGTGCAAGATTACCTCGGGCGGAGTATTAAGGAATCAACTCGAGCGCGAGACAAGTTCATATTAGTGCCATGCTTTGAGAAGTACGTCTAAATATGTCATAATTCGGTTGATTGCTTAGAAATTATGTTGACGTCTAATCATTAATAGATTGTTATTTGGTTAATATATATTTAGTGCTCATTGGACTCTTTTAGTGATTTGTGTTTCCAATAACACAATCTACCATTTTGATTCGGCTCATGTGAGTCCACCGCGAAAGCTGCTAGTGAAGAACCTACTGAATAGGTACAAATTACAACCCCTTGTTGAATGTCCTCACCTAAGTTATTGGCTAGTTATATTTCTAACTTTGAGCTTATTTTCCTACAGTGTTATGAAGAAGCTAAATTGTCGTTCGGTTGCGGGTCCTACGTTGAAATATGCAAAGGTAATGCCTTGACATAGTGACTTGTTTAATAAACTTCGCATCGATAATGGCTATGCATGATATCATAAACACATGGTATTTTAGTGCGCGCAACAAGAAAACGGAGTTGATTGTGCCTTGTACGTGATGAGGTTTATGCTTGACATAGTCAATATTTGTACTGAAGCTCAACACATTGATGAGGTATCGGTTCATTTTATTATTTTTTTTTCCGTTCGATCAATACTAGCTTCCATTATTGCACCGAACACATAAATGGGAAATAGAAAACCCGAGGCAGCAGCCCAACTATATGCTGAACACGAGGCATGGTCCGAGGTAGCTGCACCCGAGACAGCTGCACCAAGGACAGCTGCACCCGAGACAGCTGCACCCAGGACACCTGCCAAGGCAGCTGCAGCAGCAGCCCGGTGCCCAGGCAGCTGCAGCAGCAGCCAAGGCAGGGTTGCCCATGGCACCTGCCTGCAGCTGCAGCAGCAGCCAAGGCAAGGCTGCCCATGGCACCTGCCTACAGCTGCAGCAGTAGCCAAGGCAGCACTGCCCATGGCAGCTGAAGAAGCAGCCCAGGCAGGTGCCTAGGCAGCTGCAGCAGCAGCCAAGGCAGGGCTGCCAAGGTAGTTGCAGCAGCAGCCAAGGCAGGGCTGCCCATGGTAGCTATAGTAGCAGCCCAGGCAGCTGCAGCAGCAGCCACGGCAAGGCTGCCAAGGCAACTGCAGCAGCAACCAAGGCAGGGCTGCCCATGGCAGCTGCAGCACCAGCCTAGGTAGGTGCCCAGGCAACTGTAGCAGCAGCCCATTCACCTGCAGCAGCAGGCCAAGGCAGGGCTGCCCATGGCATCTGCAGCAGCAACCAAGGTAGGGCTGCCCATGGCAGCTGCAACAGCAACCATGGTAGGGCAGCACAGGTAGCTGTAGCAGCAGCCATGGCAGCAGTCGAGGCAGCTGATGCATCGCCGCCGTGGAGTGGCCAAGGCAGCTGCTACATAGCCGCCGGGGAGTGGCCTAGGTGATTTTGGTGAATGTGTTTACCTTTCGTGAATTTGGTTAATTTTTGTGAACTTGGTGCGCAATTTTTACTAAAATTGGTTAATAACTCATTTTAATATTCTTTGTGCCTTATACGATGGAAATGCGTTCTTAAACTTACTAAAATGCTATTTTCATGTGATCATATACCTTAGACACCTAGTAGTAGGTAATATTGACATGTTATGAGAAAGAAACACTTCATTTGATAAGAAATGTAGAAAATGGGCAAAGTAGAAGTCATATAGGCCTTATATGGGCCATTTTTTATGTAAGGCGTCCTAAAAACTTAGTAAATTGCTATATTGGTGTGATTTCAAATATTAGACACTTAATACTAGGTAATATTGACATGTTATGAGAAATAAACACTTTATTTGATAAGAAATGTAGAAAATGGGCAAAGTAGAAGTCGTATAGGCCTTATATGGGCCATTTTGGATGGAATGCGTCCTAAAACTTACTAAATTGCTATATTGGTGTGATTTCAAATATTAGACACTTAAGACTAGGTAATATTGACATGTTATGAGAAATAAACACTTCATTTGATAAGAAATGTAGGAAATGGGCAAAGTAGAAATCATATAGGCCTTGTATGGGCCATTTTGGATGGAATGCGTCCTAAAACTTAGTAAATTGCTGTATTGGTGTGATTTCAAACATTAGACACTTATGAATAGGTAATATTGACATGTTATGAGAAAGAAACACTTCATTTGATAAGAATTGTAGAAAATGGGCAAAGTAGAAGTCGTATAGGCCTTATATGGGCCATTTTGGATATAAGGCTTTCTATAACTTAGTAAATTGCTATATTGGAGTGATTTCAAACATTAGAAACTTAAGACTTGGTAATATTGATAGGTTATGAGAAAGAAACACTTCATTTGATAAGAAATGTAGAAAATGGGCAAAGTAGAAGTCGTATAGGCCTTATATGGGCCATTTTAGATGGAATGCGTCCTAAAACTTAGTAATTGCTACATTGGTGTGATTTCAAACATTAGACACTTATGACTAGGTAATAGTTTTCGTTTATAAGAAAGAAACACTTCATTTGATAAGAAATGTAGAAAATGGGCAAAGTAGAAGTCGTATAGGCCTTATATGGGCCATTTTGGATGTAAGGCGTCCTAAAACTTAGTAAATTGCTTTATTGGTGTGATTTCAAACATTAGACACTTAAGACTAGGTAATATTTACATGTTATGAGAAAGAAACACTTCATTTGATAAGAAATATAGAAAATGGGCAAAGTAGAAGTCGTATAGGTCTTATATGGGCCATTTTGGATGGAATGCGTCCTAAAACTTAGTAAATTGCTGTATTGATGTGATTTCAAACATTAGACACTTAAGAATAGGTAATATTGACATGTTATGGGAAAGAAACACTTTATTTGATAAGAAATGTTGAAAATGGGCAAAGTAGAAGTCGTATAGGCCTTATATGGGCCAGTTTGGATGTAATGCGTCATAAAAATTAGTAAATTGCTATATTTGATGTGATTTGTCAATGCATGACATACAAGTTTGTGAAAGAAATAGTTTTTTAACTTTTTCATGTCATACCCATGATATACTGATATATAATAATTGTTGGTTGATTTTTTTTCCAAAGGTTTGCAAGATTCAAAGGGAAGGCCCGTTAACAAGCAACGAAATCAATGAAATTCGCGACGTGTGGGCTTTTTTCGTGAAATTTGATGGCATCTAGTGAGATCGAGCTAGTTTAGATTACTTGTTACTATTATTTTATTAGTTATGTTTTTAAATATTATTATGTCAATTATATATTAACGTTAATTACTTATAATTAAATAGTACGAAGTATTTGTGAGTGTTATCTTTATATATTTTGGTGTAATGACATAATACTTTTAATTAAATATATTAATGATGTTACTCATTTTGATATTTATGATAGTTACATGTTATTTGTATTTTTGTTGTATTTAATATTAATTAATAATATATTAATATAATTATTAATTAATATTACTAATTAATAATAATATTAATATTAATAATAATTAATATATATTATTATTAACCAGTAATATTATTATTATTATTGTCACAGGTCACTAATATGATTATTATATTATTATTATAAATAATAAATTTTAAAAAAAATATTCAAAAGGGAAGCGGTTTGGCGCCAAAACCGCTTCCCATTACCCTTACCATAATGCTGCCAAAAATCCAAAAGGGAAGCGGTTTGGTGCCAAAACCACTTCCCTTTCACCCAAAAAGGGAAGCGGTTTGAACCACTTCCTTTTCCAAAGCCATAAGGGAAGCCCCCCAAGCCTGAGCGGTTCAAAACCGCTTCCCTTTTGAGGGTTTGAACCGCTTCCAAATTGGTTTTTTCTCCTAGTAGAGGGTGGTCAATATGCAGGTTGTAAAATTCAGCTTCTCTAGTAGCATCAACCTTAGCCCAAAAGGCGTCAAAACGAGCATGCTGCTCCACACCTTCACCATAAAGACCGCTCACGTAGCAAGTTGCGGCCTCCCAGCCTCCATCATGATGATCAGCGACCAACTTAGCAAAAGCTGGATAAAGCACAAAAGATCTAAGTGCCTCCTTTTAGCAGCTTCTAGCTCATTCTCCCTCCCAGCTCCCAGGTCGACCATCTCTGCCTCTAATGTTTGCACTCTAGTCTGAGAAGCTCCTAGCTGCCCCTCATAGTCTGCCAATTTAGTCTTGGTGAGCTGGAATTCTCCTAGCTAAAGTTGCAGGGCATCCGCTCTCTAAGGGGAATCACCTCACCAGCCATCGCGTCCCTCTTAGACCGAGCCAGCTAAACTTCCTTCTCCACTGTAAGCAAGGCATTAGCCAAGTCGCCAACAGACTTGGTGAGCTATAAACAAGCAAAACGATAAAAACAAGCTAAGGCAAATTAGCAAAAGCAATTAAAATAAGCTAAGGCAAAAGCAATAAAATAAGCAGAAGGGGATAGCTGAAACAGGAAAAAAGAAAAACCAAAGATACGAAAGCTAACCTTATATAAGTCATGGCACACAGTGGCAGTGGGAAGATTGACTGAACCGCTAGTAGAATCAACAGGAAGACGAATACCTTGAGTAAGGCGATAACCCAAGGTGCCACCTTGTTGTTGGTTATCCACAAACAAGGATTCGTCAGCCCGAACATTCATCAAAGGGCAAAACGAAGCGTTCTGAGCCCCATCAGAGCAAAACAAAGGACGAAGAGAGACATCAATGGGAACTTCCCCAAACTCTATCGGTCTAGTAAGACGGAAAGTACCTCCAGCAAATATTGAGGTCGCAAGAGAGGATTCTCAAATGCATCACTCAAAACCTGGTGAACGCAATGATTAAGTTCACTAGAGTTATCAGTACCAGTCTCCTTAGCATACTTATCAGGAAGCCCAGTGTTGGCAGAATGAGAAGAAAAAGGATTAAGGGCAGAAGAAGTACGAGCTCTTTTGGCAACGGGCTGGTCGCCATCATCTGAAAGAGAGAAAACTGGATCATCATCCAAGTTTATAATTGAATTATTTCGTTTGTGCGAACTCCCAGGTTGAGTATGCCCTCCCCTACTAGCACTTCACAGATGGCCTCATAACCTATCAAAGCGAGGCGGGTAGCTTCATCATGTAATTGAAAAGCAGAAGCCTCAGTAGAAGGATTAGTAGCGTCCTTAGTAGTAATGGTAGCACCAATGTTGGGAGAATAGAGCAGAACATGCTCAACAGAAATTGTGGGTTTCTCACCCACCATAACGTTAATCTCAGCCTCCCCCTCAGGGGGAAACTCAAAAACTTTGTCAGCAAAGTTATCAACATTATCATTTTTAGGATCATCAGTAGCTTGATTTAGCGGTTTATTTACTTCGGCGAGCTAAGGTGCCACCTGGCTAAAAGCCGCATGAGGACGCCTCTCAGAAGGAGCACCATGCGCCACTAACGCCTCAGACCCCGAAGTAACATCCTTGGGCAAATCTTGAGTTTCCCGCCGACTCCCAACAGTAGAAGATGAAGGCTCAGCCTCAGCACGGCTAGACCCTACACGATCAGCAGCGGTCACAGTGCCAAAAACAGCTCTCAACTCAGCTTGAGCCAAGCGAACCTCACCCTTTAAAGAACCAGCATATACCTCCAAAGTCTCAAAAAGTTCTAGAGGATTATAGAGAGTGACAGTGAGGGGATCCTTTTAGTTGCCTTTCAGCCTGAGAATTTGCCTATCCAGCTTGTCATAACCTGATGAATCAGGTGGCAAAAGAGGAAAAAGCAAAAAGACATAAGAATGCAGCGCAGGAAGAAGTAAAGGAAGGAAAACACTCGAAAAAACAAGAAACAAGACTTACCAGGTTCATGAGTAGACACAAGCGCATAGCAGAAAGCTGCGCATTGGCCACAATGTATAAAGAGTTGGGAAGCCAGAACTTAGGAAACTTTGAATCGCTCGTGCTAGCTTCCTACGGTGCATCAAAATCCTCTATTTCTCGAGCGGATCCAGAAGGAGAAACAGTAATCTCGGCCATATTAGTACGAATCTCCTGGAAATTGCGTGGCACAACTAAAGAAGAAGGCACTGCAACCTAGAAGAATTTACAAGTCAAGTCCCTAAAGCGACCAAGATTAGGATAAGACAAGACTCTACCCTCTTTGGGAGCCACATAATACCAGCCAGACTTAGAGCCAGAGGACGACCTCTTCAGGCTCATTAAAGACTTAAACAAATGCAGCGATTTGGGGTACCTCCGAAATCGCATAAACCACAACAAGCATATTAGGGTTTGTAGAGATTTAGGGTGTAAAAGAGCAATATAAAGATTAAAGGCACTAAAAACCTTGTCCAAAGTAGAGTCTAGAGGAAATGTGACCAGCAGGAGGAGCAGACAACTTAGAGCCCTCAGCTGGCAAAACCAGCCGGTAACCCGAGCCAAACCCATAAAACTTTTGTCCTACAGCAGCCAGATCCAACTTCCTAGTCACCTTACGCCAGTTAAAGTCCAGGTACGCAATTTTTTGGACCGTGACACCTCTCATCCAGGAAGAAATCAGATTTACCCTCTTCCACACTCTCCACAACATAAGTAGGCTGACAATTATGAAAAGCACGCTCACTGGGAGACTCAATCGTCCCACCCATAACCGCAGCCGGGGAAGGAGATGGTGAAGAAGTCGCAAAGCTGCTACCCCACACTACATAATGATCAAATCGATTCACATCAGCCATATCATCAAGCTAGGAAAAACTGTTTAAAGGCTGAACATGGGGAATGGGGATAACAAGGGACACATCAAGAGGATTAGCCTTGACCTGGTTAGCTAATTGTTTATGGTGCATAGCGCATATCCTTAAACGGGTAAGATCAGACAAAGGAACCCCGTCACAGGTAAGTACCCGTTCGTAATAGTGGTCAAAGAAATCAGGACGAGGCCTGGATTGAAAAGGACGAAAAGCGTTGCTGTCAGCAGGACGACTACTATCCGATCAAGGTGAAATATAAGGAGCCGCAGCAGTACTCGCTCTGCTCGCAGCAGGAGTGCAATCGAATGGCATAACCATTTGCAAAGGAAGAAGGGGAGAAGCAGGGGAAGTAAAAGAAGTGCGTGCAGAACGCTCACCTAAGTGAGATGACTCAGAAGGAGAGCCGAACTCGGTGCCCACAGAAGGGTCACTCATATTTTGACTATCAGTATCGTCAGACATCCTAAGATCTACAAAGATAAAAAAGGCCCCACAAAGAAGATGAAGAAAATGGAGTGCAAAAAAATCAAGAATCAGTCAAATCCAATAGATCAAGAGTAGAAAGAATAACGCAAGAATTTGGAAGAAAGAATTGCGAGTACAAATACAACAACAAAACGGGAAGAATTGGGCGGAAATAATAAAAAATGATCAAAAGACGCCATCTTGCGGAAAAAAAAAAGACAAGAAGAAATGAAATTGGGCACATACATACAAGGAAACGTACAAAGAAAGTACATTTACATCAAATTTGCAGAAGCAAGGAAGCATAACGGCGACACCAAGAAGCCAAGCGAAGAACAAGGTTTCAAGCTACAGTAAAAAAAGCAAGAAATCTTAATAAAGAGCGAAGATCGAGAGAAAATAAGCAAACAAAATAGAAAAACAGAATAAAAAATAAAGACGAAAGAGAACGAGGAAGACAAAAACTTACAACAACAATGGAGGAGAGACGCGCGTCGGTGAGGAAAATGAAGAGCGAAAAAATTTTAAAAATGAAAGAAGAAGATGAAACATGAAGAAGGTAAAAAGAAGAGAGAGAGACAATGAATTTAAATGGGAATTAAATGGGTAGTTGAATAGGCAATAAAGCCAAACCACAATGTGACTTTAGTAAAAATAAATTATCCCTCAGATGGTTGACACGTGTCCTACTTATGAAAAACACTATTCCCGCTCAAACCTAAAAAAAAATGATGAGAACACTTCAGTGGGAGTGATCGAAATTCCTCCCTGCTAGTTCGTAATTTCTCAAACTTCAGCAGGAGTGATCGAAATTCCTCCCTTCCAGTTCGTAATTTCTCAAACTTCAGCAAAAGTGATCAAAATTCCCCCCTGCTAGTTCGTCATTTCTCAGATTTCAGCAAGAGTGATCGAAACTCCTCCCTGCTAGTTCGTCATTTCTCATACTTTAGTATGAGTGATTGAAATTCCCCCCTGCTAGTTCGTCATTTCTCAGACTTCAGTGGGAGTGATCGGAATTCCTCCCTCCAGTTCGTAATTCCTCAAACTTCAGCGGGAGTGATCGAAATTCCTCCCCGCTAGTTCGTCATTTCTCAAACTTCAGCGGAAGTGATCAAAATTCCTTCATACAAACTCCTCATTTCTTAAACTTTGGCGGGAGTAAGAGAAACTCACCTAATCAGAGTCAAACATCGTCATCACACCACCGTACACCTAAAAACTTTACACTTTACATATCACCTGAAGTCTCAAAATTGTGTAACCAATCTCGAGACTTAAGGGGCTAGAGGTATGTAGGAAGACTCGGTCAGACGACCTATTGAGCAGCACTGATAGAAGTGTACGTTCAAAAAAATAGCTGGCATAAGTAATCTCATACCACCTCTTGAGGGGCTAGTTTTAGGGGATAGCTCCTGCTGAGCTATTCTCTCCCAGTTGAACTCATTTTGAGAGGACAGCGGCATCAAGACAAGAGTCGGCATGAGTAACCTCATACCACCTCTTAAGGGGCTAATTGTACGGGATAACTCCTGTTGAGCTATCACCGAGCTCCCGACTCCACTCTCGAGGTGCGTAGTCACCGCTAAATGAGCGCCTTGAGGGGCTCACCAGCACGGCAGAGTCAGCCAGCAAGCTGACCAAGTAAGACTCTCCACGAAGGAGATTGTACACCTATAAATAAGGGATAAAGTACAACGGAAAGGAGTTCATCAACTAGACCCAGTTTAACCCAGCAAAACCCTTGGATCCACACCTAGAACACAATCCATATCTACTATAGTCATCTGTGAAGGTGATAAGATATCGATGGACGTTCCTTGTGGTTCTGCTCATTGGTCCACATATATCGGTGTGTATTAGGCCCAACAAGTCACTTGCCCTTTCTCCCAACTTGGAGAATGGCTGCTTTATCATCTTGCCTAATAGACATCCTTCGCAATTTTCAAACGATTGTAAATCGAATGAGTCAAGAACACCTTCTTGTAGAAGTTTCTTGATAGTTTCTTGATGCGTTTAATGTTAATGTGGCCAAGACGACAATGCCACAAGTATGTTTCATTTGACCCAATGGTCTTAGCCTTTTTATTGGTATTATTAACATTATAAACTTCTTTGTCTAATGAAAGCACATAAAGACCATTTTCAAAATGTGCGGTACCATATAAAACATTATCGAGATAAAACGAACATTCATTGTCTTTTACTCGAAATTTAAAACCCATGATGTTGTGCTAGCGAAGTTTAAGTCTATAACGAAAATACCTGATGTAGAAGTGATGGTGTCGTTCTTCTTAATTTCCCTGAATTTGAGGCAATTTCTCTTCCAATGTCCCTTCTTCTTGCAGCAGAAACATTTGGAATCACATTTAGAAGAGGCTACCTTTTTGTTCTTGTTGTCTTTGGTAGCTTTTGACTTAGGCGGAAAGGTCTTCTTACCCTTCCCCTTAAAGCCTTTTTTCTTCTAGCCTGAGCGCTTGAATAGCTTGCCCTTCTTGATCATAAGCATGTCATGCTTTACCTCATCCTTAAGCATTTGCTCAGCTTGCTTCAACATACCATGAAGTTCGGTGAGGGTTTTCTCCATGTTGTGCATGTTATAGTTCATCTTGAACTAATCATAGACTTTATGCAGCGAGTGGAGAATAATGTCAATTGCCATCTCGATCGAATACCTCGCATTAAGACTTTCCATGTTCTCAAATAAACCAATCATTTTGAGTACACGTGGGCTGACTAGCTCTCCTTTCTTGAGCTTGCTCTCAAGGATCTACCTGTGGGTTTCAAACCATTCAGTTCGGGGCTGCTCTTGGAACATATTTTGAAGCTCAGAAATGATCTCAAAAGTTGTCTCCTTCTCAAAGAAAGTCTTCTAAAGGTCTGGAGACATAGTGGCCAACATGATACATTTGACATCCCGATTGGCAGTTTGCCATCGGTTTAGGGTAACCTGAGTCACTTCCTTATTGGGAGTCTCGGGCATTTCCTCATCAAGGACGTATTCCTTTTGCTTTTGCAAGAGAAATATGCGCAAGTTTCTTTTCCAATCAAGAAAATTTTTCCCACTCAAATTCTCCTTGTCAAGAATTGAGCGCAACGAGAGTTATTTACAGACATGTTTCTACAATTGAAAGAATTTGAAATGAAAAATCATTCATAATACTTAAATAAGATTGAATTCATGCATATATGCATATTAAACTTATTTAAACGTCTTATTCACACAATAAATTTGTCCCCATTTGGTGAGAATAAGTTAATTCCAAGATCCAAAGAATCAATGAGTTGTTAATAATGCTTTGTCTTTTCTTAACACTTATTACTCCTAAGGTAAGCAACTCTTTGCTAATGGCTCTAAGCCACTCTTGGTTAGATAAATCGTCGCATATAATGCTCTCTCAACAATTTATCCCCTTTCCCACGACATGTTAGGATTCCATCACTCATATCATTGAGTATAACCAAAACCAACTTGTATTATGATGTCTTGCTTTGGCAAACCCATCAACATACCTTACGTTCCTAGGAAAGTAGTAATGCCTCGCTTTGGCGTAGCCCATCACTATTCTCAATAGTTCGGTAAGTGTTGTTTTGGAATAGCAAGTTTTACTCAATATTATAGGGACCTAGGATTTCTATGTTGGATGATTTAAGTGAACTTAATTAATCATCACATCATTCGAAATCCTAAACATGCAACTAACATATCATTCATATATATAAGCATAAATATATATCAAAAACATAAGTAAATGATGCATTTGGTTACTAGCATGACCCCTTGAGTCTTCAAGTCTTCAAGGGTCTTGCTTTTGCAAGTTTATGGCTTCGTCTTCCAAGAAACTCCATCTTCAAGACATAACCAAAATAATGCAACTACTAGTATCTACGATTAGGACTAATGTAAATATTAAGGTACAAAAATACGCAACGGTTCGCAAACCGTATTTAGATTTACAAAATTACTTGATGAAACAAGTCCGTATTTTCTATCCTAAACAGGCCCCACTAGTTTCCATTTCTTAAAACCTGTGAGAAAATATACATTCCATTCATCCATTCACTATATGTAAATGGCCCATGCATTTTACAACGATAAACAAGTAACAATGCATAAACACGCGTAAACTAGTAACTAACTTAGGTGGTTAATCCAATTAACGCGCCTAATTAAAACTAGTCAAAGTTGTTAACCGATTATGTGATTAAGTGCAATTCAAAAATTGAAGCTCCTACTTAATTCTGCATCCAACTTAATTAATCCGATTAATTAAGCCGGTAGACCCAAAATTTTGCCAAAATAAAATTTTGCAAGTGCTACTCAAAACCGAGGCCTAGCCTCCCAAAATTTAATTAAAATAAATAAAAATAATTAAAATCGGCAAAATCTCTAAACACGAATCCAACCGCAAGCAAGTGGCTCACGCACCTAGACTAGCTAGGCGCGCGCCACTGCTAGCCATGGCTGCCTAGCAGCCCGGGCAATGCGGCTTGGTGCGTGTGCCCGCACCACACCAACGCAGCACTGCTAGGCGTCAAGCCCAGTAGTGTTTGCTTCGATTTGCAAGGTACGAGACGGCACGCACTTGGTTGCCTGCCTTCTTGCACCACACCAAGGTTGCGTACCAACCATTTGCTCGCACAGTGCCTGCATGCATGGCGCGCACAGCATGCACCTGCTGCTGCGCCATGCTGCAGCCTTGACGCACCCCATGCACAGCACCCAGCAGCCTCGGTAGCTCGTGTGGCTGCGTTAGCTGCCCGGCTGGCCGAGAGCATGCTTTGGGCTCTTAGGCCTCGATTTGTGTATTTGTGCCTCGGAAAAATTCCAGTTTTTTGTTTGACATTTATTATCAATTTTAAATTTATTTTAGAATTAATTTATTGAGTAAAATAAATGAAAATAAAACAAGTCTAACTTATTAAATTCATTCAAGTGCACTAACCAAATTAGTTCCAAGAACTATTCTTTAATAAAATTTGGTTCAACTTGATGCAACCAAAAGACGGGCTATTCTCACTATTAATTTAACCAAAGTAAATTAATCATGAGATTTGACAAAATAAAACGGAGTTGGATTAATGAATATAAGCATTCAAAGAAAAATTCCATCTTTAACTTGTGAATCCTTGAAAAAATTACAACTTCCAATATGAAGATTAATGAAATTTGTATCACAAGTTTGAAACTTTGTGATTCCAATCAGCTTAATAAATGATTAAATCAAGAAAGTTCAATAAACATACACGGAATTTAATAACACAAAATTCCAATCATTTAAAATAATTAAAGATTGGATCTTTAGTACTTAAGAGCCTCAAAACACAAACTTTTCACACTTAAAGCAATTTATTTGCAATGATGTGAAAATTTGAGCCAACCATTAAGCACCAATTACTACCAAGTAATCATGCTCAAAAGTGGTCTAAAATTGCAGAAGCATAAAGGAAAGAATCAACTGCATAATCACAATTAATATGCCATTAAGATTCAAGGTTTAAAGGATTTAAAATTTTCATCAAAACGAAAAATCCCTCAAAACAGGAAAATCTGAGCAAAATTTGGCTTTTTTGCAACTCTTAAAGGATTAGAATGTTTCCAGAATATCGATTCCACCCAAAATTCACTAGTCTTGGGCGAAAATCTGGGTTCTGGAGCCAAAATTCTAAAGAAAATAATATTAAAATTAATAAAATCGAGCTACTAATCTAATTAGCAACAACAACCAGAAATTAAATCCATTTTAAACACCTTGAAAATTTTAGTAACAAAAATAAATAAGCAAGGCTATGATACGCTGTTGGGTTTCGGAAAGTTCAACTTTCCGCGGAACAAAACCCGACCCTAAGACCCGCTCACAATTAATAACTAAAAGACATAAATAACAAGATAAAGTGAAAAGACCATCTTACCCTTAATGCGTGCTCGCTTGTTCCAACGAGCTCTTACTTTGAAAGCCGAGTCTCGCAACCGCAACGATAGTCCACCCGCAATCACGACTCGAACGGTCTCTAACTCAGAGTTTAGCCGAGTTCGGACCAAAAACAACTACTCGAGTTTTATGTGAACTTAAAGGTTTTCTCACAATTATGGAGATGCCGTTTTTAGTTCCAACTCAAGTGAAGTTCTCCAATTCCCAAGGTGGGTATTTATAGAGAACTTCATATGAGGACTCCACTTTCCCATCAATGTGGGAGAGTTGGTAAAAATCAATTTTCCATTTTATTTTTAAATCAAAAATAAAAAAAAAATCTAAAAGCAATAATTAACCAACAAGTGTTACAAGATGGGAGGGCTGATTTTGCTTCTGCCCTACCTGGTGCGTGCGCGCAGCCAGGTGGTGCGTGCGCACCAGGGGGGTATGGGAGGGCTGATTTTGCTTGAGACGCACCAATCTAAGTTTAAAATCTGATCCCTGTGGTGCGCGCGCCCAGGGATGGTGGTGCGTGCGCACCAAGGGGGTACGGGGGGGTTCAACAACCGTCAAATTTCATTAACATGAGCTTAGATTTCTGACCCCTTTGGTGCGCACGCGCAACCTATGATGCGTGCGCACCAAGCAAGAAAATTTCGGCCCTGAACATACTCTCGTGTTTGCACTAACGAGATAGTTGAAAACTCACTCGAAAAAGAGTAGAAAATCAATGAAAATGCAAACACGAGAGCATAAAACCCTAACAAACTTCTTCACCTAAGCTTAACCAAACCTCGTGAAACCTTGAATTAACACCGAAATTGTTAGAAATTTTCATTGATCCAATCTCATGGAACCTAAAATCAAGAAAACAAAGAAGAATAAGATAAGTTCTCAAAAATAAAAGATATAGAAAAATGAAAAATTAAAAGAAAAGGGTTAGAAAACCGGGTTGCCTCCCGGGAAGCGCTTGTTTAACATCATAGCTCGACGTTCTCCACCTATTAAGGTGGTTGTCGGAGAAGCAATATATGAATAAGGCCAACAAAAGCACCATCGAAATACTTCTTGAATCGATTGCCATTGACCTTAAATGGAGACGAAGAATCCATCATTGAAACCTCTACAACACCACTAGGAAAGACATTCTTAACCAAGTAAGGACCGCTCCATCTTCACATGAGCTTTCCTGGAAACAACTTCATTTTCGAATTGTAGAGAAGAACTTTATCACCAACACAAAACTCTTTCTTCTCAATAAGCTTATCATGAGTTTTCTTGGAACGAGCTTTGTAAATACTAGCACAATCATAAGCATCAAATCGAAGCTCCTCTAGCTCATGAAGATCTAACCACCTTTTCTCCCTCGCATTTGCCAAATCAAAGTTTATCTTCTTGATTGCCCACAAAGCACGGTGTTCGAGCTCAACCGGGAGATGGAATGATTTGCAAGAAACTACGCGGTATAGAGTGGTACCTATAGGTTTCTTGAAAGCCATTCTATAAGCCCAAAGAGCATCATCCAACTTGTCCGACCAATCCTTCCTATTCTTGCAACCATCTTTTCAAGGATTAACTTGATTTGAAGATTGGAAACCTCAACTTGGCTGCTTGTTTGAGGATGATATGGAAGGCTAAATCGTTGATGAACTCCATGCTTTCGCAACATCTTTTGAAAGGCATTGTGAATAAAATGAGAACCATTATCGCTTATCACCACCTTTGGAACACCAAACCTTGGAAAAATGACCTTCTTAAACAACTTCAATACCACCTTGTGGTCATTAGTTGGGGAAGAAATGGCCTCAACCCATTTTGACACGTAATCTGCCGCAACAAGAAAATATTGATTTCCAAAAGATGAGGGAAACGGTCCCATTAAATCAATTCCCCAAACATCAAATACCTCCAATTCAAGAATCGGTTGTTAAGGCATCTCATTTCGCTTGGAAATATTCCCAACTCGTTGACAACGGTCGCATGTCTTAACAAAACCCCATCAATCCTTGAAGAGATGCGGCCACCAAAAACCGCTTTGAAGAATCTTAGTGGCGGTTTTAGAAACACCCATATGGCCACCACTCGGATCCGAGTGGCACATCTTCAAAACACTAGGCACCTCTTCATTTGGAACACAACATCTAAGTAAGCCATCGACTCCTCACTTGTACAAGATGGGGTCATCCCACACATAGTGTCTTGCCTCTCTCTTGAGCTTCTTTCATTGATTCTTAGAAAAGGAAGGTGGAAACTCCATACATGCAAGAAAATTCACTAAGTTGGCGAACCATGGGAGCTCCTTTGCCTCAATAGCATATAAGAAGTCATCAAGCATCCTATCCTCGATTGGAGAACCATCATCATGAATTTGAGAATCCTCTAGGCGAGATAGATGATCCGCCACAACATTTTCCGCTCCTCTCTTATCCCTAATCTCAATATCAAAGGTTTGAAGTTCGAGCACCCACCGGATCAACCTAGGCTTTGATTCTTTCTTGGCAAAAAGGTACTTGAGAGCCGCATGATCCGTGAAGACAATGGTCTTGGAGCCTAAAAAATAACAACGGAACATTTCAAAAGCATGAACAATAGCCAAAAACTCCTTTTCCGTTGTGGTGTAGTTCCTTTGAGCACCATTTAGAGTCTTGGACATATAATAGATCACATGTAGCTTCTTTTCCGCTCTTTGACCCAAGACACCTCCAATTGCCGAATCACTTACATCGCTCATCAACTCAAAAGGTAAATCCCATCTTGGGGCTTGAACAATAGGAGTAGAGATTAGAGCCTTCTTTAACTTATTAAATGCCTCTAAACACTTATCATCAAATACAAACTCGGCATCCTTTTGAAGAAAATCATTGAGGGGCTTCTCAATAACCGAAGGAATGTCCTAAGAAAGATCTCACTCCTTTCACATTAACCGAAGGTGGAAGCTTCTCAATAACCTCAATTTTTGCTTTGTCCACCTCTATCCCTTTGTGAGAAATCTTATGGCTAAGGACTATGCCTTCCTCCACCATGAAGTGACACTTCTCCCAATTCAAAACCAAGTTCACCTTCTCACACCTTGCCAAACATTTCTCAAGGTTTTCAAGACATGCCTCAAATGAAACACCGCCCACGGAGAAGTCGTCCATAAACACTTCCATTTCCTACTCCAACATATCTCCAAATATAATCATCATGCATCTTTGAAATGTAGCGGGAGCATTACAAAGGCCAAACGACATTTTCCTATAAGCAAATGTTCCATATGGACAAGTGAAGGTCGTTTTCTCTTGGTCGTCCCGGTGGATAGGGATTTGGAAAAATCCAGAATAACCATCAAGAAAATAATAGAACTTATGCCTCGTTAGTCTCTTAAGCATTTGATCAATGAAAAGAAGGGGGAAGTGATCTTTCTTGGTGGACGTGTTTAGACGTCTATAGTCTATACACATCCTCCATCTCGTGACCGTCCTCGTCGAAATGAGCTCACCTTTCACATTCTCGACGACGGTAATGCCTCCTTTCTTTGGGACAACATGAACGGGAGAGAACCACCTAGTACTTGAGATGGGGAATATAATTCCCGCATCCAAAAGTTTGGTGATCTCTTTCTTCACTACCTCTCCCATTTAGGGATGTAGCTTTCGTTTTCTCTCAATAAAAGGTAGAGCACCCTCCTCAAGGGTTATGTGATGTGTACATAAAGCGGGGCTTATACCTTTGAGGTCATCAATGCTATAACCCAAAGTACCTTGGTGCTTTCTCAAAACATCACACAACTCTTGAGCTTATCGCTCACTTAAACAAGAGCTAACAATCACGGGATAGGTGGAGTTGGGTCCCAAGAATTCGTACCTAAGGTGTGATGGAAGAGGTTTGAGATCAACCATTAGAACACCTTTACCTTCCTTTGATGTAGCCACTTGCAAGGCTTCTTGGCTAGAAATGCTCATACACATTTGCTCTTCAACATCCTCAAGACTTCCATTGAGCACATCTTCATACAAAGCCATCTCCTTGCTAGGAAGCACCTATCTTTTCCTTATTCAACAAAACATTCTCAAGAGCATCATTAGAAGTGAGCAATTACTCATGCATAGAAGACACAACATGGTCAAGAGAATCAATCAACTTGCAATTTTCTAAAGAAGGACTTGGATACTTCATACTATGATTCAAATCAAATTCTATCACCTCATCCCTTACTTTGAGTGAAATTTTAGCACTTTTCACATCTATCAAAGCACGCGAAGTAGCAAGGAATGGTCTCCCTAGAATGATAGGAATGTTAGCATCTTCGTCCATCTCAAGCACCACAAAATCCACCAGAATAACAAGTTTTCCAACCCTCAAAGGAACATCCTCTAGCTTACCCTTAGGAAACTTAATTGACCTATCGGCCAATTGCAAAGTGATGTTAGTAGGTAAGAGTTCCCCTAGCTCAAGTCTTTGGTACACCAAATATGGCATAAGGCTAACACTAGCTCTTAGGTCACACAAGGCATTCTCAATTTGCATTTTGTAAATGGCACAAGGGATGGAAAAGTTTCCGGGGTCTTTTAGCTTAGGTGGCATCTTGTTCATTATGATTGCACTACAATTCTCGGTCAAGTTCACCGTCTCTACACCATCACAAGTCCTCCTACCACTCAAAATTTCTTTAAGGAATTTTGCGTAGTTGGGCATTTGGGTGACAACTTCGATAAATGGTAGAGAAAGGTGAAATTGTTTGAGCATGTCAATGAATCTTCCAAATTGTTCATCTAACTTGTGTCTCATGAATTTTTGTGGATAAGGAAGCTTCAGTTTCACAATTTCTTTCTCCACTCTCACCTCACTAGGCTTCTCAATCTCAACCTCACTCAAAGATGCACCATCTCTCTCATCTTCAACCAAAACCTTTTTTATGTCCTCCTTGGTCTCACTCTTCCTAGGCAAACTCTCCTCAAAAACCTTACCACTTCTTGTAACAATAGAATTGACCGGTCTCTTGGGATCTAGGCCTTGGGAAGGTAAAGAAGAAGGACTAGCATGGTCTTTTAAAGCATTAGCAAGTTGAGAAATTTGGTTTTCAAGCATCTTATTATCAGTCATCATTTCATTAAATTTCTTGTCATTTACGGCCATGCAAGTGTTCAACAACTTTGTTTGGTTTTCGATGATTTCTTCCAAATAGTCCTATGAGAAGAAAAAGAAGAATATTGAACATAGGAATTATCATTTTGGGTCTTTGGAGCAAATCCGGGTGGGGGACCCCTTTGAGAATTATTTTGAAAATTTCCCCTATTTTGATTGTTCCAATTATCTCTACCTTGATTATGGTTACCATAATCTTGGTTAGGATTACCATAATTTTGGTTATGATTTTGGCCATTATAACCTTGGTTGTTATAGTTACCTCGGGAATTTTGGTTCTCATGGTTCCTATTACCACCACCTTGGTTGTAATTGTCAAATTGCCATGGTTGTTGTAATTCCTATTCCATTGACCTCTTTGATTCTCAAACCTAGAATCATTATTATTTGACACATAATTCACATGCTCATTCACATTTCCATCTTTATCATCACAAACATCCATACATGCATGAGGGCAACTAGAAACATCATGATCATACGACCCACAATCATCACAAAACAAGAATCCACTAGGCATGTTATTAGTAGAGGGAGGGGGTTGAGAATTAGAAGACATACCACTCCCCTTATATTGGGAGGGAAGACTTGAAACTTGGTAGGTAGCACTTTCTAACTTCGCCTTGATAGCGGACATCTCCTTCCCCAAGTTTGTCATTTGTGAGGATAGATTGTTGATTGCATTTAGATGATCAACTGAGTACACCGAAGAGCTACTCTTGCTAGTTGACTCTCTTTCTCCATCTTGCCAATCTCTATAGTACCTCACTACGTCTTCATTATGTCTACCACTTCCTCTTCCGTTTTGTTCATGATAAGACCTCCGGCTCCTCCATCTAAACATGATTTTCCTTGAGGACTAAGGCCTCCATAGAAGATTTGAATAATTTGGTACGTAGGAATTCCGTGGTGAGGACACTCTCTTTGATACTCTTTGTATCTCTCCCATGCTTCATAGAGACTCTCACTAGGCTTTTGCTTAAAACCTTGAATCAAAGCTCTAGCCTCCGCCGTTTTCTTTTGTGGATAGAAATGGAATAGAAAATCCTTCGTCACTTCATCCCATGTCCTTAGAGAATTCGGCTTGACTTCCTTGTCAAGCCATTCCAAGGCACGCCCTATGAGTGAAAAGGGAAAAAGCTTTAGGTGGATGAATTCTTGGGAAATTCCATTCACCTTGATAGTATTGCAATATTTTTCAAACTCCTTGAGATGATTTAGCGGGCTTTCATGCTTAGCCCCACTAAATTGTCGCCTCTCTATCAAAGTGATCATTGCCGGTCTTATTTCAAAGTCATTTGCATGTGTTGTAGGTGGAGCAATCCCACTCTCAAATCTATATGCACCGAGAATCCCCAATTCTTTCAACGCCACCCTTGGATTTTCTCCCATTCTTGCTTGTTCCTCTTGTTGTGGTTCTTCTTCACTCGAAATGCTAGGGCTCAAAGATCGTCTAGCACCCCTTAACCTTGCAATAGTTCTCTCAATTTCCGGATCAAATGGCACTAGTGAATGACCACGTGCTCTATGCATAAAATCTCAAAAGAAATGGTTAGTAGCACCGCTACAAATGTAGCCTAAAAGAAAATCTTTTTGTATTTTCAATTAAAGATGAAATAGACTCAACAACTGTAACAAAGCACCAATTTCATTCCCCGGCAACGACGCCATTTTTGACGTAGGGAAAAGTAGGTCGTTCTCTACCCTTTCCTAGAGCCAAAGAAAATTTTTAAACACTCGACCAACCTAATACGAGTATATGGTAAGTCAAGGGTCGAACCCAAAGGAATGAGTAGGTGCAAGCTATAGCCTAGGTCAAGCTACTTCGAAGATTATGGGAAGATGCGGTTGGTAATTAAGGTATCGAGAAAACTAGATAAATCGAGAAATTCAATATACTAAACACTAGGGATATAGGTTCCACATGCAAGCTCAATGATTATGCTAATTGAAGGATCACTCAATCAATTCAAACATTGCAAAGGACAAACAATAGTTGCAATCAAAGGAATTCAAGGGCTATCTCCTATAAGCCAAGCTAGGGTTCACTATGAATGGTTAACTAGGAAAATCACAATCAAATTCAATCAATTAAAGCAATTCTCAAATCAAGGGTTCATGTCATTGAAATTTTCAATGCAATCTAGATTAATCTTATAGGTTGATCACTTCTAGTCTAATTAATCACATGCACAACCATGTCAACCAATTTAATTGCAACAATTCAATCAATCAAGGATCATCATCTAGCAAAAATCATCAATCAAGCATGCTTCCCCTTCTCCCTAGCAACTAATCTACTCACTAATCATGGTGAAAATGAAGAACGAAACAAAATCAAGAAAAATCATATTCATTTCAAGTTTAATCTAGAAGGAATTAAATCACTAAACAAATTCTTAAGCAAAGAAAGAAATTCAAATCAAACATTCAAAAATTAAAGGAAATTGTAATAAAAGTAAATTCAAAGGAAAGAAATCTCACAAACTTTCATTGATGAGAAGAAGAAATCCAAGATCAAGTTGAAATAAAAGATCAAATTCAAGTACAATCAAGTAATCTCAAGCTACTTCTCTCTACTTTCTCTCTCTAATAAATTTGGAAAAATATGTGTCAAGTACAAATTAAGTCGTCACCAAAAAGGAAAAGTTTAAGGGGGCGGGGCGCCTGGTGCGTGCGCACCACCAGGCCGCGCGCGCACACAGGTGGGTCTGCGCGCACGCACCCACTGTGCCGCGCGCGCACACCCCTGCTCGGTGCTCGTGGCCTTGCCTCCTTCGCTTGCTTAATCAATCTCTGTGCTCCCGAGTATCCCTATCATCGGTGCACTCGAGGCGATGCTCGTGAGAAGGGCAGCTCCTTTATCTTCCAAGCGTTTGAAGGCCTCAAGCCAAAGCATAACTTCCAAGGCCCTCGAGCTCGCGAAGCTAGCTTGAATTGCGTTTTCGGAATTCCGAACTTTGCTCCATCAACTTTCTTGAATGCGCTCGAGCTTTCTCCTAGGTGATCATACCTCAGAAAACTCAACACACCTAAGAAACAAGTCAAGGAAACAAAGAATCGAGAGAAATAGTCAAGAAATGAACAAAATGACGAGAAAACCATTAAAAGCATGCATTTCTCTAAACTTACACACAAACACGTAAAGCAAGCATTATTATATAAAAACACGGCAAAAAGGACTAAAAATGAGAATAAAACTATAAAAAAAACCTAGCCTAAGAGTGCCATAAATGACATTCATCAGGACCACAAGGGGGGAGGATCAAAAGCTTTGTCCCCCAAGGATCCCCAACCGCCTCAAACCGGAGACAACCAAGGCACGCCAGCTGGCGTGCCTAGCCTTGGGCGCCAAGGCTGCCATGCTGGCGCTTGGTGCCCTCGACTGGGCTTGCTGCTGGGCGCCAGCTCGTGCCCTATTGCTGCTACCTCGGCCATTCACGCCTTGCATGCTTGCAGGCTGCTGGCCGAGGCCCCTTGCGCGCTTATTGCTAGAAGTGCTAGCACGCTAGCATGCTGCTAGCTTGCTAGCGCTGCTAGCCTACTGCTGGCACGATGCGTACATGATAACATTGCTTTCTTGCCATGCGCTAGCAACGATGCTAGCACTGCTAGCACGCTGCGCCACGCACCAGCCAGCGCCGCTAGCAGCCTAGGCTCGGTGCAGCGCGCATGCTTACCACTATGCTATCCCAAGTGCCCCTAGTACTCGGTTTTCTCGGGGCATTCCAATACTAGGGGTGTTTTTGTAATTTGTTGATTAATTGATTTTTACCGTCTCGTCTTTTATTAATTTGACTCGACTTGCGACGCTCGGTCTCGACGCTCCTAGCTCGATTTCCGACATCTAAGGTCATAATACTCGAGCGACTCATTTATTCCTTCCAGATTAATTCGTCGTGTCGGATCAATAATTGCTTGGGTGTGACCCGAAGGGTTCAGTTAAGATTAAGCTGTAATATTAATTATACATTAATATTACTAATCGGAAGCGGCCTCCAACTAGGCATTCCGATCACTTGACCTCACTGAATGATAAGCTTTCTAATAATTCCAAACCCTCTATCGGAATAATACACTTGTTCAATGGACACCATTTCTATCAATGACGACTAGTAAGTTAATCAAATCATAATAATGATTACCCTTTGACTAGGTGAATGCCGAATCAATCTTTAGACATGCGGACGTTGTATTGGCTTTGTTTGAGTTGCCCGTTGAAACTATCGCTCGGAAGAACTCAAGAAATTTCAAGTATTATCTCAACTTAGAAATTTCCAATTTTAGGGCTCGTACGCCGGCCAGCCCTATTTGAGCAGCAAATATCTTAGGCAAATTTTAGACTTCCTATTCTTCTTCCCTTCGACCTTTTTGAGGCCGAATGGTAAGATTGGTCGTTTAGGCTATTTGGCCGAGCGGCTTAAATAAGGATGTCCTTGCCAACCTTCGTAGTCGACACTTTCTTGGTGAGGAACCGTTTGTCCAACATAGGGCCAGATGGTTTCGCTGTCTGTTTGGACGTTATGGCCGAGTAGGTTAGCTAGGGGTGCCCCTGCCTAACATTTTACTCGACCGATCTATAGTGCCCCTCTTTAGGTCGACCAACACCTTATGCCCCTTGCTAGAGGCAACTGAGCTGCAATGTTGCAAGCAGCACTAGTTTCTCTTTTCGGGCGGCTGTTGTGTCTACTTTTGGTGGCCGACCAACATTGCTGCAAGCCACACTATTTTTATTTACATTCAGCATTCATCTTAATAATATAAGCGTGCTTAGTAGTAGATGGCAAAAATTTTAGTAACAATGCTTGACTTTTCATTAATAATTTTCAAATTTTTACATTGTTTGCGGCCGTACGGCTTAATTACATTGCTCGGCCATTAAGGCTTAATTACATTTCTCGGCCGTTCAGGCCTAGTTGGATATACAACTTTGGGCTAGACATGATATTTTTTCAGGTTGTCCGTATTCCATGTACTTGGAATAAGACGAGCATATAAAGCTTTGAGACGATATGTACCATCTTGCTCTTCTTATTTTGATTCGGTAGGGCCCTTCCCAATTTGGGGTTAGCTTCTCGTCTTCGTTGGCTCAGCCTACCGCTTCTATCTTTCTCAAAACCAGATCCCCCATCTTCAGTAGCCGCATAGACACTTTGCGATTATATGCCCTCATAATCCTTAGACGATAGATTGCATGTCTAAGAGCCGCATTCCCCTGGCTTTTGAAAGAAAATCCAGGGTGGTCTTCATGGCCTCCCAATTGGCTGATTCATCATATAACATTACTCGGAGAGTAGGCTCGTACATTTCTATTGAGAGCACGGCTTCGGCGCCATAGACTAGAAAGAATGGGGTTTCCCCTTTTTAACTTTTGGCTGTCGTACCAATGGACCATAGCACATTGACCAACTCATCTGCCCATAGGCCACCTGCTTTTTCAAGCTTGCGCTTGATGCTAGTGGAGATCAGCTTGTTATAAGCTTTAACTTGGCCGTTAGCCTGTGGGCGTCCGACCGAGGCAAAACAGGGAGTAATGCCTTGGTGTCACAGGATATTTTGTGGACTAGTTTTTTTTTCCAAGATAGGAACTTAGGAGGTTCGCGTGATGGCGCCTAGACCAAGTCTAGATTAGCCTAACACTCAATCAACAAAGAACAAACGCACATAAGCAAGAGACAAGCACCAATAATGTAAACACTATACTATTTTCGTGGCTTACAAATTACAAGGAGTTTCTCTCTCTAGAAACTCTCTAGAACTCTCCCAATTCGATGCCCAGCAAATGAATGCCTTGGCCTATTTATAAGCACTGACTACAGCCCAGTCAGATAGGATAACTTCCCATTATGCCCACTACACCCATGAAATAATGACAACCCACTACTTGCATGCTTACTTGGATGCATCTAGCCTTGTCCACGTACTAAGGGAGTTACCAACGTCCAACATAATTCTCTCAACTGCTTGGTAACCGTCAAACACCACCAAGTCATGTTCCTAGATTTTAGGAGACATGCATCAGTGTGCATATGTGGCGCTCAACCGCCTGACAAGTGTAACCGCCCACTCCCTTAGTGTTCCTATTTTCTAGGGCCACTAAGTGAGTGGAGTAACTTCCTCATGACGTGGCATTATCCTATCAGAATAACTACCCACGTTCATGGTCACACCCACTACTCTGGTGCTCCTATTTTATAGGAACCACCTCCGTAGTAGCTTAACCGCGTTCCCGCTTGGTCACCGTCAAATTCCTGGTCAAGATAACCGTTAGTCCACCCAGTAACATCATGGTCCTATATTTTAGGAACCATACTTAGCCACGTGCCACCTTAGCATAACCGCTCCTATAATTTAGGGAGAGTGGTGCAACGTGGGTGGTTACCTCAACCGCCCACTAGCCGCACTACTTAGCCGATCCCTAGAACCAAGGTAACCGCATGCATCCACGATGACTAAGCATAACCGTCAAGGAATCCCTACTATAAATAGTCCACTAAGGGAAGCTTTCGTTAGACCAATCTACAACCCAAGGCTTTTCCTCAGCATCTAGCACATAGCCACGCAAGCCCATGGTTCCCTTGAAGGAACCATGGTCATCGTTGGCCCGGTCCGCACTTGTTCCTCCATGCCGGAGCCACTACGGTCTCCACTATAGTAGTGGACCATAGAGAGACCTTCACATGATCCCAAGAGCATCCCTTAGCCAAACCACGCACCACATAGCTAGCACGCCCTTACTAAGCCTTAAGCCCTTGTTAGTCACCCCGCACCTGCCCTAGTCGGGACTACCGAGTCGGTTTTTCCTATTGAGTGTCCACCATAGCCATCCAAGTGTGCCATAGTCCCCATAGGGCATCCTATGTCCAAGACTATGCCCAAGGCCCCTAGCCTTAAGGCCACCCTTAATCAACCACTGACCTTTGAGTGATCACTCGCCCCCTAAAGAGATTTATTTTGATCTGGCCATGAAATACTAGTGAACACCCGACTGACAATAACATAATAATGGGCTCTCAAGCCCGATCCTTGAACCCAACCTTGGCCCAATTGCCATGTATGATCTATTAGGGTCCTAATGAGTCCCGATCATAAGTATCAAAGGTTGTTATGGAATTTTTTTTATCCACACACTCCGAGGTTCTTTAATGCGCGCGCGCGTGCTAGCCATAGGCCCAATGTCTAGCTGACCAAGTGTAGACACCCAAATGTGTCTCCCCAAAACCAAACCCAATGATGAATACCTTTCATGTCGAATGATAATCGAACGAGGTGAAAGTGTGAAAGTTCAGGTGTTGCGGTTAGTTTTTATTAAAATTCTTTCTTTCTGTTTTCGAAAACAACTCTATTATATGAAAACAGCCAATCCAGTTTAGTTTGGTCCACGACAAGAGTCCAATAATAGTGTAATTGGATGGGGCTAGCAAAGTACTTTCCAACGATATATTATAACCCCAATTCCAATGAATAATGAGGAAGTTATGGCCAAAATACTAAACCGGGCCCGGTTTGATCTTTACATGCGGCCCAATGGTCTAGGGGAGGGCCCAATGATAATTATTATTCCTAAGGTTATTAGAACTAATTATAGTCTTCTAGAATTCTCTAGAAGGTTCTTTTAAGTCCTAATAAAATTAGAATTAATAATTATATTTGATAAGTTTTACTTGGAATAAAATGTTATTTTATGAAAATACGATTTCAGTTTTCATATGAACTTTACAAGTCAATTTTAATTGATAAGTGGACTCCGTGTTTGAAAGCGCGTAGGAATCCAGGCTGTCGCCAAACGACAGGCCTGTCGCTATGCGACAAGCCTTGTCGCCACGTGACAGAGCATTTCGCCAAGCAACAAAGTCGGTTTTGCGGCGACAGCGTGGAGTTTTATTCCTTATAAAATTCTAACTATTTTCGGACTGTTTTCTTATAAATAGGGACCTGAACCTCCGTTTTTATTCATCTACAATCAACAATCAATCCTCATCAACAATCAATCTACAATCAACAATCAATCTATTCTCTAAATTCTCTCTAAGCTCTCATCTCTCTAGGTTTTCACAAACAAAATTCCGCATTCACGAGAACTAGAAACACCTAGCCAAGTTCGAAGTTTCCTTCGCCCTAGACGTGAAAGGTTATAATTTATGAGGGTTTGGTCCCAAATCTCTATTTCAATATAATTATTTAATTTAATTGTTTGTTTTATAGTTTCCTTGAAGTTAGTAGGGCGTGTATTTTGTTATTAGAAAGAGGTACGAGGCATCAAAGTATGTAATCTTATTGCTTTATTCTTGTAGAAAGCATGTTTATTATTTATTAATTCCTAGCATCATGTTAGGATGTTATTATTGCTTTCTAGTATCATGTTTAGGGTGCTTCCTATGGTTTCTAATATCATATCAATAGCATGTTAGTATCATGTTAGGGCTAAGGCTTTGATTTTTACTGCTTAGTGACATGCTAGGGTTTGTTATTAATCTTGTTAGTATCATGCCTAGGGACTTGCTATTATATTTAAGCTTTATTATTAACATGATTATGATTGTTATTATGATTATAATTATGATTTATTATTATTATGTTGCTTGATGTTTATTTATTGTTATTGCTTGATCACGCCTTTTATGCATGTTTAAAGGGAATTTATACTTGTAATCACGCTTAATAAGATAATTAATAATCTTGTTTAGGGTTAATTTGATTATAATTTAAGTGATCGCCAATAATAGTTTTATTTGTGCATTAATATTCAACCAACATAGATAAACAGGTTTAGGATTAAACTATTGTTTGCATGTTAGTCAGAAAGCGCACATGAATACAAGAAAATGAAGTAGAGGCCTATTTAGGGCAGGTTCAATCTTTTTTAGGTTGGATTTGTACCTTCATCCCCAAACCCTATTTGGTTCAAGACCTTTTGGAGTTGAGGATCTCATGAATCGTTAAGGGGTGTAATCTTCACCTTGTGAACGGTTTACAAGTTCCTAAAACTTGTTGGCGACTCTTTTGCTCTAGCTTCCTTCCCTTTGGACGCCACCATACTTAAGTGTATGATCAAAGTGGGGTTCAAGCTTGAAATATTCCCTATAGTTTTTGGCGACTCCGCTGGGGAGGATTTCTATTTTAAATGAGACTCGAAAAGTTCTAAGTATTTGATGTGCGTAATTTTGATTAGCATTATTGTCATATGCATAACAAAGGTCCTCATTGGATAGACCCTCCGAAATGAGTCAAAAACATAGGATTTTTACACGTAGGAAACTTGAGAAATTTCTTTCACAACTAGAATTGAAATTATACTGCAAAATCTGGAAAATTCTAAGAACGTAGATACCTGCTGAGGCATGTAGGAACTAGCGTCTAGAAAACAAGACTTGTCGCTTGTAAAGTGCTTCTGTCGCCCGGCGACAGTTCTGTCGCTAGGCGACAGGGGTACTTTTGCGGCGATAGTCCCTGTAGTCTGGCGCCAAGTTCTTCCAATACCGAGCCAGAACTCTGCCTTCTTGTTTTGACCATTTCTAGCACTGTTGGCTCGATTCTACTTCCTGATTGAGTTTTTCTCTCTTTTCTGAAACCCATATGTTTTCTACATATGGACATAACCCTTTGGGGGTTCACCCTCCATCTACCCAATCGAACGCTCCTGGCAACGACGGGTACATCCGAGTTTGTGAATCCACCAAACCGTGGAAGCAAGTTTTTAACTTGCAGGGTCCCATCCATACGTGCCAACCCTTCCAAAGGTAAGGCTTCCGCGCGATGCATCCGGACTCATAACCATGGACCCTCTTTGACTAACCCATATCCTTGAACTTTAGAGAACTAGAGCCATGGTTAGGTTGCAAACTCATTGCATCTTATTGTGACTTTTTGAACAATTTGTGCATTCTTTGCTTGTGCATACCCTATATGTGCTAACCGTTTGTTTGACTTGTGTTTAAGTCTAAATAAACTAACCAAAACCTAAAGGATTTTGCTTAATTAATTAGTTAATTAATTTGGCTAATAAATATGTCTAAAATCGAGTCATAATTCCTTTGAGTCAACTCGGATTTTTATTTCCGTATACTGCACAAACGTCAACTTGTTTTGGTCATAACCAGAGTTCTAGGAAGAGTTACGAGTCGTATAACCTATGGATCTGTAGCCCCGAGTTTTATCTTTCATTTGCCGTTGGTTTCGTCCAATTCGGATTCACAGATCAAAAGTTATGACTAAAATACTACAGCATGTCCAGTTTAGTGCACATATGTGAGGTCTTAGTCTTTGCTTGAGTCTAGTCACATAGTCTAGCCACATGGTCATAACACGAGTCTTAACATGTCACCTACACTCACTAGTCTTAGCACACACTTTGTATATGTCACCATGACCATGTCTTAGGTTCATGCATGAGTCGGTTTTTTCCGTCATTTGAATTGGGGTTACATTCTATTCCTAATTTTTTTCATATCTCTCCATCTACATCATCTTTCCATTCTCTACATGCTTTCCCCATATCACGATATTCATTCTTCCTACCTTCTTCCATCTATTGCATGTTGAATAAAGTTGAGTCAAATAATTAACAATGAATATCCCTTAATTTCCCTTTCCACAGTACTTGGCCAAGGAGAGAAAGACGATTAATCAAAGACAACACCTTTATTCAAGTTCAACTTTTTGATAAGCCAATCGGTCGAAAAAGGAAATCTAAGAAGATAATGGCAAGTCAGGAAGAAGTCAACGAACTCAAGGGACAAGTGGCTAACATGGCTGAAATGTTGAAGAATCTGACTCTTCAAATCAATAACCCTGTGAGACAACAGCAAATGGAGCTCATCCAGGAAAGTTTGAGCAAATTATCCAATGACTATAGATTTCAGGGCATTAGCTCACAAGGGGTCTCGTTGGACAAGGATCTTCTTCCGCAAAAGTTCAATGCCAACGACATCCCGAAATTCAAAGCAATGGATAACCCTTATTTTCATTTAAGAGCTTTTGAAATTGTAATGAATATTAAGGGAATAGACAAGAAAGCTTTTCATTCTGTGTTTTCTCTATCTTTAGAAACCGTTTGTCAGCAATGGTACTTTTCTCTTGATAAAGAGAAAACCTCTAGTTGGGGTCAATTGTAAACGCTTTCATTGATAGATATAAATGCAATATTCAAGTTGAAACTGATCATAGGGAACTTGAAATACTTAAGCAGAAAGAGAATGAAGGATTTACTTCTTTCTTTAATAAGTGGAGGGAAACTTCCACTAAGATGATTGAGGTGCCCTCCGAAAAAGAATCTGTAAGGATGTTTATCAAGAACCTCCAAGAGAAGTATTCAAAACATTTAAAGTATCAACATAATTTGAATACTTACAAGGCCGTCTATTATATCGGTATTGAAATCGAAGATGACCTCGCAAAGCAAAAAGCTACTAACAATAGTAATCACAGTGGCTGGAAAGGAAAGAAGAACGACAACCCTTCTTCTTCAGGAAACTCCCACTCTAGTAACAATGTTAGCACCTTTGACAATAACGGTGTCTTAGCTATGGATAATCAAGGATATAAAAAGAAACCCAGGAGAGAGTTCACAGCCATTGGAATGACCTACGATGCTGCTTTCGATCGTCCCTACGATCGAGGATTAATCAAACCCATTGGCCCTACCGAGGATCCCACACCAGAAAAGCGATCTTCAAGATGGGACCCCAATTCCTATTGCAAGTAGTATCAAGGAAATGGTCATACCACCGATGAATGCTACAGGTTTCAAAATCTCATTCAAGATCTCATAGAAGCAAACAATATCCCATTGCCTCTAGCTAGCGAGAAGACTGGGTGATGTTGAAGCAAACGACACAAGACAAAGGGCGAACGTCAACGACAAGATTTCATGACCTCTTTTTCTATTTCTTTTTCATTTTTTCCTTTCCCCAATAAGTCTAGCATAGGCCCCTTTCTTAGATTTATTTTGTAGGTTTTTTTCTTTTTCCCTATAATAAAATAAACATTTATTTTCCTGCATATGATCATTTCATTACATTGCATTAAAAAAAAATAAAATAAAAAAAAAAATAAAAAAAAAAAACCATGTCGAACTGAGTACAAGATATACCTATGATTTGAGGCACCCCTTGTAGCCACATCATATCACCTTTTACCCTTCAAATATGCAATCCTTTTTTAATAAACCACTTTGAGCCTCGTCTAACGATAGACCTTTCATTTTTCAACCCACATGTACCTAACCTTGGGATGGGATGGTGTGCAACTTATGCAATTTCCAATTTCATAAAAAGCTTGAGAGAAACAATAAAAGTGTACAAAAGGGCAAGTGTTCCAATGTCATTGATATGAACACGTCTTTGATATGAACACATCTTTGATATGAACACGTCTCAGATTGCGTCTCTTATCGAGTGCTCGGTACCGTGCCTGAGAAACATGAATGCCAAGTGAGTGATAGACCGCATGATCGAGATTGCCCACGCTTATAAAAAAGAGATTTGAATTTGAAAAAATGATAAAGCAAAAAAGAGAGAGCAAAAACATAAAAGAAGATTCAAAAATGAGAAAACTCGAGCATAAAAAATATAAGGATTCAAAAGCAAGGTTGCACACCTTAGGGGGCTTATCTAGGGTCTTGAGCCTTTCTTCTCTAACCTTTAGCCTAACCACGTTACAACCCTCAAAAGCCTCTTTGAGGAATACACATACTTGTGCGAGGTTCGACTAGAGCTACGTTCGGCCTGATTCCTAACGGATACGTAGGCAACCTCACAAAGGGGTGCGGCCGTAATAAACATGCATTCACATTCACATTCACACACTCACACCATGATCATATCAAAGGATCTCCAATGCTCATCCCTTTCCATTTAGAGCTAGACTTGGGGGCTTGATCCCTACATTATTAGCTTACCTAGCCTAAGAGTCATCATCATTTGACTCTTCTCAAAATACTTTTTCCAAACACTTAGCCTTTGCAACCTAGCTTTAGTTTTACTTTCACACATATCACCGACACATGACCAAATAGTCTTTCCCTTAGGAACCATTTGTCATGAAATCTTAACACAGCGTTGAAGCATACTTTGTCATAACAAAATCACTCATCACTCATCACTCATCATTGCATCACAAAGTACGAAGTGCTTAGCCTCCGTGCCTAAGTTACCCATATACTTTCATCATTGAGTCAACAATTGAGATAGTCCAGGATGAATTAATCCTTACACCTTGAGAGATAGTATCAAACAACATTTGACTAAGCTCATTCAACATGCACCATCAATCACTTCTTCTTTTTGCGTCTTTCTTTTTCGTGAGAAAGTCGGTACCCTCAACAAAAATGATGGAAAATTTTTGAATTTTTGCTTTTTCGCATTTTGAGTCAAGCACATCACAATACAATGCACACACGAGTCATGAGTCACGCGTGTCAACTCACCTTAGGTCAACCTCAAGTCAGTCAGTCACATTGAGACAACCTCAAGTCAATAAGTCAAGCAACACTAAGTCTTAGGTCAACCCTAAAGAAAGATAAGCAAAGACCCATAGTCCAAAATATAAATGCAGGAGCATCCCAGCAAGCAGGAACATTCCCAGATTTTTTCGAAAAACCGCGAATATGACACATGATATTCTTCCAAGATGAGAGGAGTTACATAGATCAGTAAATTAGAGATGAAGAGCTTTAATTTAAAAAAGATTTGAGCGGATTTGGTTGAAAGGAAACGACCAAGTTCAAAGTTTAGAGCGAAACCGAGCAACGAACAGTAGCAGCAAGAGCAAAATAAGGAAGACCCGACTCCAGCGCCAAACGACAAGGATGTCGCCTGGCGACAACATCTGTCGACCGGCGATAAAGCGGAATTACAGCGACAATATGTTCCAGTGTGCGCCGGTGCGGCGACAGGATACATGGCCTTCATAAGTGACTATGTGGACCTATGTAGCAATTTCGGGTTCCTTGGTACGCCAGTTAGCCCCTATAAGTAATTTGACATGATTAATTAATCGGCTTGATTACAATCACAATAGGTGATCGACCTGATGAAATATCGTCTCACTTAGCTTAAAGCGCCTAAACATTGGCTCATCGCAAAGGCACCGACATAATGGTTCATAAACAGCAAAGGCACCGACACACTGCTTCACAAGCAAGCAAAAGCGTCGACGCACTGGCATAGAAAAAGCAAGTTCAAGAGAACTTTAAAAGATCAACAAGCGTTGGTCTTCGATGATATTCTTCAGAGTATTATCGCAACAACTGAGGATGACTTCAAACAAAGTTATCTTCGACAACATTCGCTAAGATTGTGGAGGTTATCACCAAGATTTGAGAAGATAGCACGATATGGGCGGTCTTCGACAACATTCGCTAAGATTGTGGAGGTTGTCACCAAGATTTGAGAAGATAGCACGAGATGGGCGGTCTTCGACAGCATTCGCTAAGATTGTGGAGGTTGTCACCAAGATTTGAGAAGATAGCACGAGATGGGCGGTCTTCGACGGCACTCGCTAAGATTGTGGAGGGTTGTCACAAACAACTGAAGATGGCTACAAGCAGAGTTATCTTCGATCGTGTTCCCTAGGATGTGGAAGATGGTCACAAGCAGCGGAAAATGACTACAAGCAGAGTCATCTTCGATGAAATAGGAGACAGCTACAAGCAGAGCGGTCTTCAACAAACACAGCAACAATTCAACAAATGCAAATCGGTTACCTTCAGAGACGTGTGCTCGACGGTGCAAGATACGGGTTTCTTAACTCTTTTATCTGTTTTAACTAACATTAGTTTGCAGGTATCGGCGTTACAAGAATGATTTAGGATCGTAGAACGTTCTGAATCATTCTCCGTCCCTATCGCTACTTTGACTTTCGTTTTCGAAACATGCGTTTCTCCAAACTCAATCAAAGTGGAGGCTTCTGTAGACACCCAAATGTGTCTCCCCAAAACCAAACCCATTGATGAATACCTTTCATGTCGAATGATAATCGAACGAGGTGAAAGGGTGAAAGGTCAGGTGTTGCGGTTAGTTTTTATTAAAATTCTTTCTTTCTATTTTCGAAAACAACTCTATTTTATGAAAACAGCCAATCCAATTTAGTTTGGTCCACGAAAAGGGTCCAATAATAGTGTAGTTGGATGGGGCTTGCTAAGAGCTTTCCAATGATATATTATAACCCCAATTCCGATGAATAATGAGGAAGTTATGGCCAAAATACTAAACCGGGCCCGGTTTGATCTTTACAAGCGGCCCAATGATCTAGGGGAGGGCCCAATGATATTTATTATTCCTAAAGTTATTAGAATTAATTATAGTCTTCTAGAATTCTCTAGAAGGTTCTTTTAAGTCATAATAAAATTAGAATTAAAAATTATATTTGATAAGTTTTACTTGGAATAAAATATTATTTTATGAAAATACGATTTCAGTTTTCAAACGGACTTTACAAGTCAATTTTAATTGATAAGTGGACTCCGTGTTTGAAAGCGCGTAGGAATCCAGGCTGTCGCCAAACGACAGGCCTGTCGCTACGCAACAAAGCTTGTTGCAAAACGACAGGATTGTCGCTACGCGACAAGCTTTGTCGCCACGCGACAGAGCTTGTCGCCAAGCGACAAAGTCGGTTTTGCGGCGACAGCGTGAAGTTTTATTCCTTATAAAATTCTGCCTATTTTCGGAGTGTTTTCTTATAAATAGGGTCCTGAACCTCCGTTTTTATTCATCTACAATCAACAATCAATCCTCATCAACAATCAATCTACAATCAACAATCAATCTATTCTCTAAATTCTCTCTAAGATCTCATCTCTCTAGCTTTTCACAAATAAAATTCCGCATTCACGAGATCTAGAAACACCTAGCCAAGTTCGAAGTTTCCTTCGTCCTAGACGTGAAAGGTTATAATTTCTGAGGGTTTGGTCCCAAATCTCTATTTCAATATAATTATTTAATTTAATTGTTTGTTTTATATTTTCCTTGAAGTTACTAACGCGTTTATTTTGGTATTAGAAAGAGGTACGAGGCATCAAAGTATGTAATCTTATTGCTTTATTCTTATAGAAAGCATGTTTATTATTTATTAATTCCTAGCATCATGTTAGGATGTTATTATTGCTTTCTAGTATCATGTTTAGGGTGCTTCCTATGCTTTCTAATATAATATCAATAGCATGTTAGTATCATGTTAGGGCTAAGGCTTTGATTTTTACTGCTTAGTGACATGCTAAGGTTTGTTATTAATCTTGTTAGTATCATGCCTAGGGTCTTGCTATTATATTTAAGCTTTATTATTAACATGATTATGATTGTTATTATGATTATAATTATGATTTATTATTATTATGTTGCTTGATGTTTATTTATTGTTATTGCTTGATCACGCCTTTTATGCATGTTTAAAGGGAATTTGTACTTGTAATCACGCTTAATAAGATAATTAATAATCTTGTTTAGGGTTAATTTGATTATAATTCAAGTGATCGCCAATAATATTTTATTTGTGCATTAATATTCAACCAACATAGATAAATAGGTTTAATGTTAACCTATTGTTTGCATGTTAGTCAGAAAACACACATGAATACGAGAAGAATGAAGTAGAGGCCTATTTAGGGTAGGTTCAATCTTTTTTAGGTTGGATTTGTACCTTCATCCCCGAATCCTATTTGGTTCAAGACCTTTTGGAGTTGACGATCTCATGGATCGTTAAGGGGTGTAATCTTCACCTTGTGAACGGTTTACAAGTTCCTAAAACTTGTTGGCGACTCTTTTGCTCTAGCTTCCTTCCCTTTGGACGCCACCATACTTAAGTGTATGATCACAGTGGGGTTCAAGTTTGGGGTTCAAGCTTGAAATATTCCCTACAGTTTTTGGCAACTCCGCTGGGGAGGATTTCTATTTTAAATGAGACTCGAAAAGTTCTAAGTATTTCATGTGTGTAATTTTGATTAGCATTATTGTCATATGCATAAAAATAGTCCTCATTGGATAGACCATCCGAAATGAGTAAAAAACATAGGATTTTTACACGTAGGAAACTTGAGAAATATCTTTCACAACTAGAATTGAAATAATACTGCGAAATCTGGAAAATTCTAAGAACGTAGATACCTGCTGAGGCATGTAGGAACTAGCGTCTAGAAAACAAGGCTTTGCTAGCACCATAGCCTAAGCACTTAGGGGTTATCTATGATAATCTCACAACCCCTAGACATGGTAGTGAGCTACTCTAGCCTCACTTGGCTCGTTCTTACAAAATCAAGAGCGCACTTGCTCGTGTGGGCAAGTGGTATCCCGAAGGCCTTGCGCGCCTATTCGGGGAGTTTAACGGCCTTTCCTAGGTCGACCCAAAAGTGACTATGACAACTGGTCACTTAGCCTATCTTTGAGCTAGCCCATTTCAAATTTGGGTCCATTGCTGAATATCATTGACTCTGGTACACCATAACGAGTGATAATATTTTTCCAGATAAAGGATGACACATTCGTCCATTTGATTCCTCGAATAGCCTCAGCTTCAACCCATTTCGTGAAGTAGTCCACAGCTTCTAACACGTACCGCCTCTACCCCGATGCTGGAGTATACGGCCCCAAGATGTCCATGCCTCATTTTGCAAAGGGAAGCGGACTGTTTATGGCCAACAAGCTATTTGTCGGGCGGTGAATAAGGGTTACAAATCTCTGGCATTTGCATTGTCACATTTTTTCACAGTTTTCATGGCGTCCGAATTCATGCTCAGCCAGTAGTACCCCAGATGGGTAACGTTTTCTGCTAAGGCTCGTCCTCCAACGTGCGATCCACTCTATCCTTGATTCAAGTCATCCAACACATCGTGCCCTCTTTTCGACGTGATGCATTTCAAGTATGGTTTAACAAAGGCTTTTATAAACAGTTCTCCGTCCTTTAGCTCGAACCACGCTGCCCTCTTCTTCATCAGCCAACTCTCTTTCGGATCGTCTGGGAGCATTCCACTCTTTAAATAGGAGATCACCCCGTTCATCCAGGTTGAGCTTTTGTTAATGATTTTCACGGGCTCGGTATTAATACTCCTCTTTTCTTTGACTTCCCAAAACACTAATCTGGGAGTATCACATGATGCTGACGAAGCTAGCTTAGAGAGCACATCCGCTTGATGATTCTCCGAGCGGAGAATGTGTTGTAAATTGAAATGCTCTAAGCTCTCGGCCTCATGCTTTACCATCTACAAATATTTCATCATAGCCGGCTCCCTAGCTTCATAATCACCATTAACTTGGATGACTATCAGCTAGGAGTCCTGTAGGGAATATTTCAAGCATTACGATAACCCCAAACTTGAACCCCACTGTGATCATACACTAAAGTACGGTGGCGTTCCAAAGGGAAAGACAAAGAGCAAAAAGAGTCGCCAACAAGTTTTAGGAACTTGTAAACCCAAAAGACAATCCAAAGGACCGTCAACTACTCCATAAGGTCTTGAACCAAATAGGGTCCGGGGATGAGGGTACGAATCCAATCTACAAAAGAAAAGGACCCGCCCTATAAAATAGGCCTCTACTTTGTTCTGCTCGTATTCATGCGCGCTTTTCGAATAACATACATACATTATATTGAACCTACCCTGTTTAATCTATGTTGGTTGAATATTAATGCACAAATAATACTATTATTGGCGATCACTTGAATTAAAATCAAATTAGCCTAAACCAAATTAATAATTATCTTATTAAGCGTGATTTCAAGTACAAATTCCCTTTAACAAGCATAAAAGGTGTGATCAAGCAATAACAATAAAATATAACCAAGCAACATAAATAATAATAATCATAATAACAATAACGATGATAATAGCATGATAAGGCATAATAAAGCTTGAATAATAATAGCAAGACCCTAGGCATGATACTAACAAGATTAATAACAAATCCTAGCATGTCACTAAGCAATAAAGATCGAAGCTTTAAACCTAACATGGTACTAACATGATATTAGAAAGAGTAAAGGCACCCTAAACATGATACTAGAAAGCATAAAATAACATCCTAACATGATACTAGAAAGCATAAAACAATAATAAGCATGCAATCTACATTGTGAAAGAAATAGGAAGTAAGCTAATCTACTTACTTTGAAGCCTCGTACCTCTTTCTAATAACAAAATACACAAGTTAGTAAACTTCAATGAAAATAATAAAGAACATTTAAAGAATTAAATTATTAAATTGAAATCAAATTAAATAAAGTTTTGACTAGATTTGGACCAAACCCTCAGAAATTATCAAACCTTTCACGTCTAGGACGAAGGCAACTTCGAACTTGGCTAGGTGTTTCAAGATCTTGTGAATGCGGAATATTGTATTTGAAAAAAGCTAGTTTAGAAAGAGAGAGAAAAATAAGAATATATTTCTTAGAGAGAGAATAGAGAGAATTGATGAAAGTTGATGAAGAGTTGATGAATTGATTGTTGATGAACAGAGGTTCGAGACCCTATTTATAAGTAAACAGTCCGAAAAATCATAGAACTTGATAAGGAATAAAACTTCACTCTGTCGCTAACAAACCGACCTTGTCGCCAGAAATTTAACCTATCGCGAGGCGACAAGCCTGTCGTTTGGCGACAAAGATAGTTTTTGCGGATTTTGTTTTTATCATATCTTTTGATCTAGAAGTCCAAATAAGTCATATAATATGTCGTTGGAAAGCTCTTGAAGTCTACTTTCTAATGCAATTGGAATCCGATTAAAATCATTTGTAGATACAAAGATATGAACGAAATAGTAAAAGGGTGTCAGTTTTGGATAGAGTTTTGTATATCTTTAATATCGTTTTCGTTATAGCTCGGATTTATTATTATAATATATCATTGGAAAGATAATTTCAAGATCTATCCAACCATATAAAAATCAGATAAAAACAGTGAGGAACGAAAATAATATCTGTCAATCTTTGAACATGTTTAAATCCGAATAGAATTAGGAAAGTTTTAAAAAAGGAAAGTTTTATATTCAAATCAAATTCCATAATCTTATCTTTTCAAAAAAGGATAATTAAGATATTTTAGAAACTTATAGAAGATTCTAATCAATCCTAATTAGTTTAGGAATAGGATTAAACCTTTGGACCCTCCTCATGATCATTGGGTCGTAGGTAAAATCCGGTTTGGACCCAGTTTAGTATTTTCGCCATAACTTCCTCATTATTCATCGGAATTGGGCTTATAATATATCGTTGGAAAGGTCTTTTCAAGTCCCATCCAACTACACTATTATTGGACCCTTATCATGGACCAAAATAAACTGAATTGGACGTTTAGAGTGGGTTTTCGAAAACAGAAAGAAGGATTTTAATAAAAACTAACCGCAACACTTGACTTTTCACACTTTCACCTTATTCGATTATGGTTTGACGTGAAAGGTATTCATCACTGGGTTTGGTTTTGGGGAGACACAAATGGGTTTCTACAGAAGCCCCCACTTTGACTGAGTTTGGAGAAACTTAGGTTTCGAAAACGAAAGTCAAAGTATCGATAGGGACGGAGAATGATTCAAAATGTTCTGCGATTCCAAATCATTCTTATAACGCCGATACCTGTAAAACAATCATTAGTTAAACAGATAAAAGAGTTAAGAAACGCGTATCTTGCACCGTCGAGCACACGTCTCTGAAAGTAACCGTTTGTTGTTGCTTCATTTGTTGTTTGTGACAACCTCCACAGTGCCTCGTGAACGCCATCATTGAAGATAACCGTATGTCGTCGCCTTCAATATTCTTGGTGACAATCCTCCACAGTATTTCGGGAATATCGTCGAAAATAACTGTATGTCGTCATCTTCCAGGTTGTGGCCGTACGTCGCCACGGCAGTGTATCGCCGCTATAGACAATCTCTTCTTTACCTTGAGGGACCGTCGAAGGTGACCTTGCTTCGCCATCTTCAAATTTTGTGACAACTCTCCACATCATAGGGAACGTTGTCTATCATTGCTGCTACATCTCGAGCTTTTCCTTGAATCATGGTGACAACCTTCACAATCATAGCGAATGTCGTCGAAGACCGCCTCATCACGAACCGCTCTTCTCAAATATAGGTGACAACTTCCACAATCTTAGCGGGCATTGTCAAAGACCGCCTCATCACGAACCGCTCTTCTCAAATCTAGGTGACAACCTCCACAATCTTAGCGAATGTTGTCGAAGACCGCCTCATCACGAACCGCTCTTCTCAAATATAAGTGACAACTTCCACAATCTTAGCGGACATTGTCGAAGATCGCCCATCTCGTGCTATCCTCTCAAATCTTGATGACAACTTCCACAATCTTAGCGAAGGTCGTAGAAGATTGCCCATCTCGTGCTATCTTCTCAAATCAAGTGATAACCTTCACAATCTTAGCGAAAGCTATCAAAGACCGCTTCATCTTGAATCGTTCTTCTCAAATCTAATAATAACCTCCCCAATCATAGTGAAAGCTACTGAAGGTCGCTTCATCTCAAACCGTCCTTCTTAAATCCAAGTAATAGACGCTTTTTAATCTTAAAGCCCCCTGTTGAAGGCTTCGTCATCTCGAATCTTCAAATCTTCTTCTATCCTAGGAAATTGTTGTGAACCGTTACTCCGGTGCTTGCGATGAGGCAATGCTTAGGCGCTTTAAGCTAAGTGAGACAATCTTTTGTCAGGTCGATCACTTATTGTTGATTGTAATCGAGCCGATTACTAAATCATGTCAAATTGCTTATAGGGGCTAACTGGCGTACCAAGGAACCCAAAATTGCTGAGCCAGGTCTATATGACCACATCATGAAGCCACGTGACCTGTCGCTGCACCAGCGCAAGCCAAAAGTGCCTGTCGCCGCGATATCGCTCCGAACTTTCAATTTGGTCGTTTCCTTACAACCAAATCTGCTCAAATATTTTGCAAATTAAGGCTCTTCTTCTCCATATAATTTGCTCAAACTTCTCTCATCTTGGAAAAGTTTCATACATCTATATTCGCGGTTTTTTTCGAAAAAATCCGGGAATATTCTTGCTCGCTGGAATGTACCTGCATCTATATTTTAGACTATAGGACTTTGCTCATCTTTTATTATCTTAGGGTTGACCTAAGGCTTAGTGTTGCTTGACTCATTGATTTGACATGACTCGACTCAAATCGTTTGACACATGTATTAGACTCCACTCGATGTGATATGACACAACATGAGTCAATGTACATGACTCGTGTGTGATGTGCAAAAAAAAGCAAAATTTTCCGTCATTTTTGTGGAGGGTACCGACTTTCTCCCGAAAAAGAAAGACGTGAAAAAGAATCGAAGTGTTTAATGGTGCATGTTGAATGAGCTGATCAAGTATATGCATTTGATACTATCCCTCAAGGTGCAAGGATTAATTCCTCCTAAACTATCTTAGTTGACTTGATTATGAAAGTATTTAGGTAACTTAGGCACGGAGGCTAAGCACTTCATACTTCCTGATACAATGATGATTATAAGTGATGAGTGATGTGTGATATGACAAAGCATGCTTCAACATTATGTTAAGATTTCATGACAAAGGGTTCCTAATTGGGAGTCTATTTGGTCATGTATCTGTGATGTGTGTGAAAGTGACACTAAAGTTAAGCTGCAAAGGCTAAGTGTATGGAAAAGTATTATTTGATAAGAGTCAAATGATGATGACTCTTAGGCTAGGTAGGCTAATGATGTAAGGATCAAGCCCCCAAGTCTAGCTCTAAGTAAATAGGGATGAGCATTGGAAATCCCTTGATATGATCATGGTGTAAGTGTGTGAATGAATGCATTTTTATTATGGCCGCACCTCAATGTGAGGTTGCCTACGTATCCGTTAGGAATCAGGCCGAACGTAGCTCTAGCCGAACCTCGCACAAGTGTGTGTATACCTCAAAAAGGTCTTTTAAGGGTTGTAACGTGGTTAGGCTAAAGGTTAGAGAAGAAGGGGATAAAGGCTCAAGACCCTAGATAAGCCCCCAAGGTGTGCAACCTTGCTTTTGAATCTTTGTATTTTTTATGCTTGAGGTTTCTCATTTTTGAGCTCTCTTTTTTTTTTTGTTTGCTCTTCTTTTTTTTTTGCTTTTGCATTTTTCATATTCGCATTTTTTTTATAAGTGTGCGCAATCCCGATCATGCGGTCTATCACTCACTTGGCATTCATGTTTCTCAGGCACGGTACCGAGCACTCGATAAGAGACGCAATCTGAGACATGTTCTTATCAAAGATATTTTTATATCAAAGACATTGGAACACTTGCCCTTTTGTACACTTTTATTATTTTTATTTTTTTTTTATTTTATTCTTTTGAGATCACTCAAGCTTTCATATTTGTAAATTGCATAAGTTACACACCATCCCATCCCAAGGTTAAGTAGATGTGGGTTGAAGAAAAAAAAGGTCTATCGTTAGACGAGGCTCAAAGTGTTTTATCAAAAAAAGGATTATATATTTAAAGGGTGAAGATAATATGATATGGTTACAAGGGGTGCCTCAAATCATTGGTATACCTTGTGCTTAATTCGGCGATTTTTTTTATTATTTTTTTTTAATAATGCAATGATCATAGGCAAGAAATTAAAACGCTCATTTTATTAAAGGGGAACAAAATAAAAAAAAAACCTATGTAATAAATCTAAGGTAGACAAAGGGTGCCTATGCTAGACTTATTGGGGAAAGGTTTGAAAAAAGAAGAAGAAAGCATGAAATCTTAGTGAGAAGCTTGCCTTGTATTTTCTCTCATCATTACTCCTTTTTTTTTATTATTATTGTCAATCACATGACTCGAACTCGATTCAACATGCATAGATGGGAAGAGATCATGAAAGAATGAAGGGAATGATATGTGTGGAGAAAGTATGTAGAGAGTAGGAAGATGATGGAGATGGAGGAATATGGAAGAAAGTATGTGGATGAAGAAATAGGAATAGAATGGACCCCCACTCAAATGACGGAAAAATCGACTCATGCATGAACCTAAGACATGGTCATGGTAACATGTACAAAGTGTGTGCTAAGAATAGTGAGTGTAGGTGAAATGTTAAGACTTGTGTCATGACCATGTGGCTAGACTATGTGACTAGACTTAAGCAAAGACTAAATTAAGACTTCACGTACGTGCATTAAACTGGACAGGTTGTGGTATTTTAGTCATAACTTTTAATCTGTGATTCTGATTGGGATGAAACCAACGCAAAATTAAAGATAAAAATCGGGGCTACAGATCCATAGGTTGTACGACTCGTGGTTCTTCCTAGAACTCCGTCTATGACCAAAACAAGTTGACGCATGTGCAGTATACGGGAATAAAAATCCGGGTTGACTTAAAGGAACTATGACTCGACTTTAGGCTTTTTTATTAGTTCAAATTAATTAATTAATTAATTAAACAAAGTCTTTGACTCTTAGTGTATGACCATTGGACTTTTAAGTGCCTAGACTCAATTAAAGATTTAAACGTGGTTTGAACCATTAATAAATCGATAAACTGATTAGTAGACTGTGAATTAGATTCGTCGTGATGACTCGAGCAAGGAAAACTGGACTGTCGCTATAACAACAGGACTGTCGCCACTGTTTAGAGCCTGTCGCCAGACGACAAAATTGTCGTCAGGCGACAGACACTAAACTGCAGCGCCACAGTCCAAATTTTTGTGCCATTGCTGGAACATTAATCTGGACTGTTTCCAGTAATTTTACTCTAAACAGACATGCCTAAAGTCATACTAAGTCGAATTGATTAATTTATTAGCCCTTAATTAATTAATTAATTAGACAAAGTCCTTTTAGTCATTAGTCAATTTATTTAGTCTTTAACACAAGTCAAACAAACGGTTAACACATATATAATATATACAAGCAAGGGTGCACAAGTAGTTCACATAGTCACAATATGATGAGTTTGCAACCTAACCATGGCTCTAGTTCTCTAAAGTTCAAGGATATGGGTTAAGTAAAAAAGGTCCATGGTTATGAATCCATATGCATTGCACACAAGCCTACCGGGAGGGTTGGAGCGAATGGACAGGATTCCGCGAGTTTGTGATGAAATCGAACTCGACTCCATGGTTTGGTGGATTCACAAACTTTGCACGTACCCAAATCTGAACTTTGCACATGATAGTGGGATATTCCATTGGGCAGGTGAAGCAGGAACCCCCAGAGGGTTATTTCCATATGTAGAACACATATGGGTTCAGAAAAGTGAGAAAAGGAATCAATCAATAAGCAAAATCAAGCCAACAATGCTAGAAATGGTTAAAGCAAGAAGGCAGACCCCTGGCTCGGTATTGGAAGAACTTGGTGCTAGACTACGGGGACTGTCGTCGCAAAAAAGCTCCTGTCGCCAAGCGACAGTAACTGTCGCCAGGCGACAGAAACTTTTTACGGGCGACAAGCCCTGTTTTCTAGACGCTAGTTCCTACATGCCTTGGCAAGTTTCTGTGTTCTTCGAATTTTCCAGATTTCGCATCATCTTTTCGATTCTAGTCATGAAAGATATTTCTCAAATTTCCTACGTGTAAAATTCCTATGGATTGACTCATGGGGTGCTCCCATGAGGACCTTTTAATGCATATGACAATAATGTTAATCAAATCACGCACATGAAATACTTAGAATTTTTCGAGTCTCATCCGCTCATTCTAAATAATTGCCAAAATTAAATAAATTTCAGGAATATAAATAGAAATCCTCCCTAGTGGAGTCGCCAAAAACTGTAGGGAATATTTCAAGCATTACGATAACCCCAAACTTGAACCCCACTGTGATCATACACTAAAGTACGGTGGCGTTCCAAAGGGAAAGACAAAGAGCAAAAAGAGTCGCCAACAAGTTTTAGGAACTTGTAAACCCAAAAGACAATCCAAAGGACCGTCAACTACTCCATAAGGTCTTGAACCAAATAGGGTCCGGGGATGAGGGTACGAATCCAATCTACAAAAGAAAAGGACCCGCCCTATAAAATAGGCCTCTACTTTGTTCTGCTCGTATTCATGCGCGCTTTTCGAATAACATACATACATTATATTGAACCTACCCTGTTTAATCTATGTTGGTTGAATATTAATGCACAAATAATACTATTATTGGCGATCACTTGAATTAAAATCAAATTAGCCTAAACCAAATTAATAATTATCTTATTAAGCGTGATTTCAAGTACAAATTCCCTTTAACAAGCATAAAAGGTGTGATCAAGCAATAACAATAAAATATAACCAAGCAACATAAATAATAATAATCATAATAACAATAACGATGATAATAGCATGATAAGGCATAATAAAGCTTGAATAATAATAGCAAGACCCTAGGCATGATACTAACAAGATTAATAACAAATCCTAGCATGTCACTAAGCAATAAAGATCGAAGCTTTAAACCTAACATGGTACTAACATGATATTAGAAAGAGTAAAGGCACCCTAAACATGATACTAGAAAGCATAAAATAACATCCTAACATGATACTAGAAAGCATAAAACAATAATAAGCATGCAATCTACATTGTGAAAGAAATAGGAAGTAAGCTAATCTACTTACTTTGAAGCCTCGTACCTCTTTCTAATAACAAAATACACAAGTTAGTAAACTTCAATGAAAATAATAAAGAACATTTAAAGAATTAAATTATTAAATTGAAATCAAATTAAATAAAGTTTTGACTAGATTTGGACCAAACCCTCAGAAATTATCAAACCTTTCACGTCTAGGACGAAGGCAACTTCGAACTTGGCTAGGTGTTTCAAGATCTTGTGAATGCGGAATATTGTATTTGAAAAAAGCTAGTTTAGAAAGAGAGAGAAAAATAAGAATATATTTCTTAGAGAGAGAATAGAGAGAATTGATGAAAGTTGATAGTTGATGAAAGTTGATGAAGAGTTGATGAATTGATTGTTGATGAACAGAGGTTCGAGACCCTATTTATAAGAAAACAGTCCGGAAAATCATAGAACTTGATAAGGAATAAAACTTCACTCTGTCGCTAACAAACCGACCTTGTCGCCAGAAATTTAACCTATCGCGAGGCGACAAGCCTGTCGTTTGGCGACAGAGACAGTTTTTGCGGATTTTGTTTTTATCATATCTTGTGATCTAGAAGTCCAAATAAGTCATATAATATGTCGTTGGAAAGCTCTTGAAGTTTACTTTCTAATGCAATTAGAATCAGATTAAAATCTTTTGTAGATAAAAAGATATGGACGAAATAGTAAAAGGGTGTCAGTTTTGGATAAAGTTTCGTATATCTTTAATATCGTTTTCGTTATAGCTCGGATTTATTATTATAATATATCATTGGAAAGATAATTTCAAGATCTATCCAACCATATAAAAATCAGATAAAAACAGTGAGGAACAAAAATAATATCTGTCAATCTTTCAACATGTTTAAATCCGAATAGAATTAGGAAAGTTTTAAAAAAGGAAAGTTTTATATTCAAATCAAATTCCATAATCTTATCTTTTCAAAAAAGGATAATTAAGATATTTTAGAAACTTATAGAAGATTCTAATCAATCATAATTAGTTTAGGAATAGGATTAAACCTTTGGACCCTCCTCATGATCATTGGGTCGTAGGTAAAATCCGGTTTGGACCCAGTTTAGTATTTTCGCCATAACTTCCTCATTATTCATCGGAATTGGGCTTATAATATATCGTTGGAAAGGTCTTTTCAAGCCCCATCCAACTACACTATTATTGGCCCCTTTTTATGGACCAAAATAAACTGAATTGAACGTTTTTATAAAATAGAGTGGGTTTTCGAAAACAGAAAGAAGGATTTTAATAAAAACTAACCGCAACACTTGACTTTTCACACTTTCACCTTATTCGATTATGGTTTGACGTGAAAGGTATTCATCACTGGGTTTGGTTTTGGGGAGACACAAATGGGTGTTTACAAGTCCAAACTAGCATTAATTTTTGTTTCCCTGGCTGCCTTACACATTCTAAGGCCGGCCAAAAGGGCTTCATACTCGGCCTCATTGTTAGAGGCTTGAAATGGAAATCTTAATGCGTACTCGAATTGGTCTCCCTCTAGCAATTGACAAATTGATACTAGCGCCACATCCGGACACTGTTGCACTTCCATCCACAAAAACTTTCCAGATCTGATCCTTTACTAGCAGTAAGTTTGGGCGTGTCTTTTCTGCCAAAAAATCAGCAAACGCTTGCCCCTTGATTTCTTTTTTGGATTCAAACATGATATCAAACCCTCTTAATTCTAAGGCCCACTTAACCATTCGGCCATTGGCCTCCAACGTTTTGAACGGCTTCTTTAGCTGTTGGTCCGTGTAGACCACAATTGAATGAGCAAGAAAGTATGGTTGTAGCTTTGTCGATGCCATGAACAATGCCAGCCAAAATTTTTCGATGGGTGGGTATTTAAACTCGGCATTGTGCAAGACATGGCTTATGAAATACACAGGGATCTAATGGTCGTCCCTCTCAAAAAGAGGACGACACTTAAAGAGTGATCTGAGATTGCAAGGTGCATGTATAGCTTTTCGTCCTTGAGCGGACTGACGAGCCGAGGAAGTGTATGAAGATGGCTTTTCAATTGTACAAAGGCTTCCTCGGCCTCCTTTGTCCACTCGAACATGGCTTTTTTCTTAATTATCTGAAAGACATATCGACACTTGTCCCCTAACCTTGACAGAAATCAGTCGAGTGCAGTTAAACAGTCGGTCAGTCTTTGAACTTCTTTGATTGTTCTTGGCAATTTCATGTCTAATACCGCCTGGATCTTTTAAGGGTTGGCCTCAATTCCACGCTGATCGATCAAAAAATCTAATAAATTTGCCGGACCCAACACCAAAGACACTTCTTTGGATTTAACATCGTCTTATGCCGCCTGAGTCGGTAAATGTTTCTCGGAGATCATTCAGATAGTCGACCGACCTCTTTGATTTGACAATCATAGTATCAATATAGGCTTCCATGTTCCGGCCAATCTGATCTCTAAATACCGCATTAACAAGTCCCTGAAAGTAGTAGGGGCATTCTTCAGGCCGAATGGCATAATTTTGTAGCAATACAGCCCCTACTCAGTCACAAATGATGTTTTTTCTTGATCTTCCTTCCATAAAGGGATCTGGTGGAATCTGAAGTATGCGTCCATAAAGCTCATAAGGGCATGCCCGGCCGTTGAATCAACCAGTCGGTCGATTTTAGGCAAGGGGAAGCTAACCTTAGGAAATGCCTTGTTGAGGTCTATATAATCCATGCACATTCTCCATGTTCCATTCGGCTTTTTCACAAGGACTACATTTGCTACCAAATCAAGGTAGTAACACGGCCAAATGAAACTGGAGTCCAACAGCATTTTTACTTCTGCTACGGCCGCCTGATTCCTCTCTTCTCCATGATTCCCCTTCTTTTGTTGGACATGCTTGATAGTTAGATTCACGACCAACTTATGAATGGCCAAGTCTGTACTGATGCCCAGCATTTCATGGACTTCGAATGCAAATACATCTTTGAATTCTCTAAACAATTTTACTAAGTCATCTCCAAGCAAACCCATAGCCATAGTACCCACTTTGATAGTCCGATCTGGCTGGTCGTGGTTGAGCACTATGTCCTTATGGTCGCCGGCTGGCTATGACCTTAAGTCTTCTAGCCGGCCAACGGTCATTAACTGCTACGCGTGCTCTCTTTTGATCGACTTGCGCTTTTGGCCGACCTAGTATGCTTGGAGTGGCCCTTCATCTAAGTTTGGCTCGGACGATTTTACTCGTCCTCGAGCTGTTGGCTTTACGGCCAGCTGATTACAATCTTTTGCAATCTTTTGATTACCATGAATAGAACTAATCTTTCCATCCGTCCGCTCAAACTTCATCAGCATCAGATGGAGGACGATTACTGCCTTGGCTACTGTTAAAGTAGGGCGGCCGAGGATAACATTATAGCCTGTAAGCTCTTTGACTGCCAAGAAGTAGACAACCATTTCCCTTCCTTCCCCCTTCTTCCCGAATCGGTCAAGCAAGTCAATTTGTCCGACCGCGTGAATCATACTTCCACCAAATCCGACTAGCGGATGGGAAATATCCTTGAGGGCAAATTCTAAAAACTTTAAATTCTTTAGACATCCCAGACTGATTATGTCGGACGAATTTCCAGTATTTACCAGCACTTGGCCGACCTTCAAGTTGGCAACCTTCATGATGAATACCATAGGATAATTGTGATGGGCTTTAATCTTGCCTCGGTCTGATTCACAAACCGTCACTTCAGGGCAAGGGTCATCCTTCACCCCTTCAGCATGCATCACATTCCCAAACTTCCAAGCATCTTTCTTAATTCCTTTCATGGTCGGGCCACCTGTAGTGAAGCCGCCTGATATAACTGCCACGAACCCTGAATCAGTGTTGTTTCCATCATTTTTCTCGATATTATTCTTCTTCTTCTCGGATTTGTTGTCTGTCCGAGTATAAGTGAACTTAGACTTCATGATGTACGAGTTAAGCATGCCCTTCTCGGCCAGCTTATCTAACAACCTGTTCAAATTGTTGCATTCATTAGTGTCATGCCCCACATCTTTTTGGTAATGACAGTACTTGTTCTTGTTTCTATACTGGGCTGAGCCTCTTAACGGATGAGGCTTCTCAAACTCGAACTTGTCCTTGATCTCCATTAAATTTGAATAACAATCCTTGTTGAATTCATATTGGGGTTCGTACGTGTTGGTTGTCTTTGTTTTTATATGTTGGCAGTCGGCCACCTAGATTGCTTCTTCTCAGCCCCCTTGGCCGGTACTTCCGCTTTTGTAAGCGAACAGAAATCAGATGGTTCAATATAGGCTTTGGCTTTCCGCAGAACACCTGCGTATATCCGAACCTTTTTTCCGACCAAGTCAAACTTGAAACCATTATGCTTTAATCCCCGGAGAAATTTCGAATAAACCATTTCATCCGGCAGATTATGAATTTGGGTTTTTCTAGATTGATCCTCTGAATGTACGAACGTAACCCTTCGTTCTTTCTTTGGACGATTGTTGTCAAGTTAAGAGTGGTATTTTAAGGAGGTATGTTATAGGAGAAGTTTCCAACAAATAACAGACTGAGAGTAGTGAAATAATTGATGCACCCTATGCCACACCCTTAAGGGTGGCCGGGAAGCATCGGCACCATGTGGCATCATCCACACTTTGTATATACATCAAATTCCTGTACGAGGTGATATGATCTTCTGGGTTGCCCGTACCATCATAGGCACCCACAAGTACATTATTTACCTTGGCTGGTTGAGGAGAGTTGAGAATTTCTTGAGAAAGCGGAGGCGGCTTGTCACCTAGATTTAACAAGCACATTTGCCAATCTATGGGCTGAGGTTATGTGGCCGGTCCGACAAGGTAAGCTGCCTGGTCGTACGGCTGGCCATATTGCCCGTACTGTCCGAAGATAGGGGGTTAGGTGGCAGAATTGCATTAAAATTCTGGGGAATTTGATACTCAAGGGGTTGAACAACTAGAATTGGAGTTGGAATACGACGAGCTTGGATTCAACTGGTCTTGGCCGAGCTAGTATGCTTGGAGAGGGTGTGGTTTAAGAAATCATCCGACATAGTTGGAGTGGAAGCGGTGTCCGAATAGGCTATCCGCTTACGGTGCTTATGCCGAATGTACTCCCTTGCATCCTTCCAACGCCAACACGGATCAGTTACTTCCTTCCGAGGCTGCTTGATCTCCCCCCCCCCCAACCGACTGCATTTTCTCAAGGAGCCTAGACATGTTCGTCCGTGGCACTCTCGGTGAACGTTCGTGTCGACCGAATGGGGTATTCTCGACATCTTCGTCGTTAGTCGCCTTGCTCTAAGATTTCTTCTAAGTGCCCTATCCTCCTCTCTTGGGAGGCGGCCTAGACAAAGAAGGCATCTTGCTCTCAAGCTCTCTTTGAAGCTTGCTCAAGGCAAGCTGGTGAGAACTAGCAGTCACTAGAGGATCCTCGACCTCATGGAATGAGGCAGTATGAGGATCACTAAAATTGATCGTTGGGATCAAGGTCTCTACATGTCCGTCCTGACCATGACCAGGATCGGTGTTAGGTGTCTGACCATCTAATACCGTAACGGAGGAATATCCCCACAAACGGCGCCAAATGTTTCAGGGATTTTTTGGATTTCCTTAGGATACTAGTCACGCTCATCGGACAGATGGGCTCGGACACCTGCAAAATAACGAATATTCTGTTTACCAGAATATTTGCCTCCGTCGGTTAAATTAGTAACCAGAAAACGGAAAGTTTAGAGAGAGAAATTAGAGAGAAGTTGGAGCTCTTAATGCTCTTTTTAATGTTATGTCATAATCCACCCTTCCTATTATGAATGATTGGGGTATTTATAGGGGTGGGGAATTGTGCCCCTTAGGGTTACTATCCTAATTTTCAGTGCTCTGATTGGCAGTGCAATCAGAAGTGGACACATGTCCTAAGGGGCGCCGTTTTGCAGCTTTCTTGGAGTTTGGGCCTCCTGATGTAAGGAGGCCCTTTACTCTCTCTTTCAGGGGCTCTTGTTTGAGGTTTACACGTGTCGTCTTTCTATAGGGGCACGTGTTGCCTTTTAGTTTGGCCACTTGTCTCTATGGGATTGGACCATATATTTGGGGTATTTTTACCCTAAACAACAATGGTTGAGGGCAACCATTGGGTTCACTTTAACTAGGTTATTGTTTTCTCACTTCTCCTTTTTCTCTCTTTATAATTGTTTATAATATTTTTACACACTTTATCCTAATAACCATCCTAAATGGTTAATCGGTATACTCTAAAGAGTTCTAAAAAGACATCAATGAGAGAGAATACCAAAGAAACATTAACAATTGAAGCAGCTTAACAACAAAATATAGTTAAAAAAGTAGCACTTGAAGCTTAGAGCTTCCACAATGGTTGCATAAAAGGACTTGGTTGTAATTTCTAAATAGTGTAGAGCTACATGCTAGCCATTGTGGAACAACATAGGTTGTAGCTAAGACAAACTATATGGCTCTATAGAGCTATGTAGTTTCACATTACCCAATACATACATATTGAATTGTTTAAATTTTTTTTTTTATACATTTGTTTGTTTATTATTTTATAATTTATTTATTTTAAAAGGATGTAGCTTTATCATTATAAAGGTTGTAGCTTAAAACATGTAGCTTGAGAATTAATAATATAACAATCCAAAATATATGTATATGTAGCTAGCCATTGTGAATGCTCTTAAAAAAAGTTAATGAAAAAACAACTGCTTATTTATTTTTATTTTTTTTTTTGACAGGAAGAAAAATAATCATTAATAAAGAGTCATACGACATCTATAATAATAATAAAGATTTGTAAAACACAGATCTAGAGTAAATAAAATAACTTTTACAATCAAAATCATAACTATTTTGCATATCGGGCATAGCTCACACTCCACCACTTCAAACTTGACACCAGCAGTGATTTTCGATGTCTTTGCATCTTTCTAAGTAGAGACCTTCGCAATCTGTGCTGATGTTTTGATTGTAGAGTTGATGACGAACCCTAAATCCATATGAATCCAAATCGTCTTCTCAATTATTATTAAAACCTTAAAAATAAAATTTTCCTCCATGGATAAGAATCAAAATCCCTGAAAATTAGGAAAACCCAAAAAAATTGGGACAGACTCTCACAAAAGGACAGAGCAAAACAAATCAAGTAGCAAATAAGCGAATTAAATCAAAGAAAAAGGGTTGGAAATAGTTTAATTTCCGAAAAAATTAAACTATTTCTAGCTTAAACGACCAAGAAAATAAAAACCCTAGAGAGAGAGGAGAGAGAAAAGAGAAAAGAGAGAAGAAGGAGGTGGGTGTAGATCTCAACAGAAAGATAGAAAGCAAATTATTTCATTTACCATTGAAATGTTCAATCATATAGTATTAGATGTACTATCATTTTGTAGCTTTAAAGTCTCTTCATTACCCTTATATTATAATATTATGATGTTTATTTTCATTTATTACGATGTTAATTTCAATTATTGTAATTTTTTTCTTCTAATTTGGAATTCTTTTTCCATTTACAGAAATATGGGAGACCAACTAAAAATTTGCAATAAAGACCTACTACCTGCATTTTGTAGTAAGTGCAAAGGCTAAATATCGCACAAAGTTTTAGGAAAATAAGGTGAGGATCAAAAGAAAAATTTAAAATATAATTAGTAGAGATATATTTAATGTTTATATGAGAGAGAAATTATAAAAAAGCAGTTTAAGTAAAGGTTGATAAAAGAGATATTTAATAAAATAGTAGTAGGAAGTTATCAAGTAAGAGTTGCAATTATTATGAAACACTTAAAAGAAAAGTTTTGCAATCATTACGATAGGGAGAGTATTTGACAAATGAGACACATGGACCCTAATGGAATTCAAATGGGCTTCAACTAGAGGGTTCACGATATATTTAGGATGAATTTTCAACTGCCCATAAGGTACTTGGGTGTTATTGTATGGAAGATTATATTACTTGAGTTCTACCCATTTACCGTTGACAAGGTCAAAAATTAAAATTTTGATCATTTCTAATTGTGTATATATAAGAAAAAAAATTATCAAGTTGGTATTGTTATGAATTTTTATATATCAAATTTGTATAATTTTTATTAATGCACAATATTAAAAAAAAAAATAAAAAATAATGGTCAAAATAGTTCCTTAATAACCACATAAAATGAGTAACACTAAGGAAAACAAAGGGAGTAGCAAAGAGTAACCTATAACAATCTTGTACACAATATAAGAAAGACAGTAGAAACCTTCTTGTAAGTACCTTTGAAAGTGAAAACATATAAGATAGTAAGGAGGTTAGATTATCTAGATGAATGTCAAACTTCATAAAAATTAACCATAAATTCCCATTAACCAACAAAAGATAATATAGTAATGGAGGTATTGTTAGATTCATCTCATTGTATATTTTATTAGTATCAATTTTTTTTTTTTTTTTTACGCATATAGAAATAAAATGATATATGTTTTAATACGTGTCTTAGAGATCGTATAAAATTAAATGTGGTAAAAAAAAATAGGAACAAATGGAGTATTTGTATACATAAGCTAATCATTGTAATCTTTCTCTAAGCAATGCGTGTTTGGATTTCTCAGACACGGCCTTAGACATTCTATGTGTATCTTGCCACACTTGACACAAAGTCTATCTCAAAGTTTGAATTGTAACAATACAACAAGAACATCTACGATAAACTTTGTCGTGGGTATTTCAGAAACCGAAACAAACTTCATCGATAAGTGTAATTCTCATGTTAGTACCTTGTTAGTACTTGTTAGTACCTACTTATGATCTGCAAGTGCACCAACCAAATCGATAGTGGTTTGAAATGTTAATTTAGCAACACTAGTATCATTCTTAAATGAGTCAAAATTGGTGACATTTTTGGCCATGAAATCAATCCTAAATTTAATCTGAAATGAGAAAGATGTTAATGTCACTTCATTGAATTTGGAAGAAATGGAAAAAATAATCATCAAAACACTCCATCTATGAGGGCAAATAGTGTGTATCGTCCTAAAACTATTGTATTATAAGTGAATCTCATACCTTCAACACCTTCACACCTTCATCCAGAAATCAAACCTAGATCTTTTTAAAGATTTCTCAATTAGCGTCATTGGTTTTTTCTTTAAATGGATTCGACATTGTTAATATCGAGAAACAGAGAAATAAAAAAGGGAAACAGAGGGGAAAAGAGAAAGGAAAGAAATAATAGAGCACTCAATCACTTTCATTTGCTATTCGGCAACTTATTTTATCCAAATTTTAGACTAAGTGTAGTAAAACAATGTAATTGTTGCCTAAACAGAAAACTATATGACATTTATCAAAACTTTAATCAATAAATAATTCAATTCACCCAATAACTATATATTGTTTGGAAATTAATCAATTTACCAATATTCATAAAACCTTAAACACATTTGAGCATTTCATTTTTAGTTCAAAATCATGGAATTCTTTAACAAAATAGCCAGACACTTGCACATGTACCCGTGATGGACATGGGTACAACATAGTTTAAAAGTCAAAACACCCCAATCAGATCATAGCAAGAAACATCTGTTGCTGCAAATGTGTATTCAACCACCAATATCTTACCTTTCATGCTACAAACACTATCATATTGTTTCAACTATCTGTTTGGACAAAGGATCAATCACTTACTATATTGTGATTGTGATTTTGTGACTCTCAAGTATTTGGACCATATACAATACAAGCAATGACAAAAACCATATCTAATAGAAGCATTCACATCACTTTCAATACAAACATAGTGAATTCAGTCTCAATACAATACTAAAGAAAGTAACTAATAGAATAATAGAAGCAAAGTTTTGCTAACACTAATACCTTAGTTAGATTATGATCACAATATTCACCATAAATGTGATAAACACAAGCGAATTCAGTGCACTTCAATCCAAAATGAAAATAACTTAACAAACCAAGCATGATCTGAACACCAACATTGCCAGTAATTAACAACCAGTATTCTACAAGCACCAATTCAATTGATTTCCAGATATATATATCTTTAATAAAAGACTAAAACATTCATACAAAACACAATTAGAAATCTAGAATTGATAGTACTAGTAAAATCAAACATTTTACCCATCTAAAGTGTTACCAAGTATGAAGGAGAAAAACTCCCGCACCGGCGAAAACTCAACCAATCCAATATCCATAGCATACCCACTAACCGGCAACTTCAAATCCCTCAACACACTAAACGCTTCCGCCATTCGATTCCTCGGCACCTCCTGCGCAACAGGGCAAACAGGCACCCATGAATCGACTCGATAATTATCCCCAATATCAACCCCTTCCTTCTTCAACAGATCACAAAGCTGAGAATGGAATTGAAGAAGAGACAATGTAGGGGTAGGAGAGAGAAAAAGGAGATTACCCTCATTAGGAAGAGACCCAATTGAGGAGAAATTCAGGTGTAAAGGCTCTTGTTTAGCAGCGAATGATTTGATTAAGGGTTCAAGCTTAGATGGGTCTAAAAATGGCGATGAAAATAGGGTGATGTGAGGTCGAGATTCGATTTCAATGAGCTGGGTACTGATTTGGCGACGAGCAAGAACATTCCAAGCTTTGAGAATTTGGTTTTCTAGGGCTGGATCGAAGTAAAGTTCGATTGAGTACCCTTGTGACATTCTTGATTTTGCAATTTGGATTCAACAAAATTGGGGAAAATTGGGGAAAGTTAAGGGTTTTCTTTTCAATTCATAAGATTTGGTAGTAGTGACTAGTGAGTAGTAGGAGAGGGGAAGAATTGTCGTCTTATACGAAGTAATTTGTGATGATAAAGGGTATGGAATTGTAATTGGGAGAACGATTGACGAAATGTAAGAGCAAAACCAACCAAATTGAGAACCTCTTCTTGGTTGGGTTTGGTTAGAGTCTTAACAATTTCTGCTTCATATAATGTACTTGCTTTTAGGTTAGTTGGATCTTTTAATTTTTTTAAGTTCAGTTCAATTCAATAATTTAACTAGATTCGGTGTCGTGTCATGCACATAATTTTCACTTTTTATTAATAGTTTAATATTGTATTTAATTATAAAAAATTATCTAATTGTAAATTTAGATGAAAAATTACAAAAATAAAAAAATAATATTAAATTAAAGAAATTAGTGGGAGTATTACATGCACAAGTGCATGACTAATAAAAATAATCATGGATTACATGACAAAGTTATACTTTCTCCATTTTTATTTAGTTGCAACACACTCATTTGGCACGCATGTTAAGGAAAATATTAGACTAGATAAACGGATAAATTAATTTACAAAATTTTAACACCTATAAGAAGAAAGGGATAAGTTGCTACGATTTAAATTTCATAGCTTAATTAATTCGTTTACTTAGTTTAATCACCTCATCGATAAGCGTGATAAAAGGTGTGTTGTAAGCATAAAAAAACAAAGAAAGTATGTAGAAAAATATTATTGCATAGTACTAATAATTAAAAGCATACTCCCTCTTCTTTTAATTACTTGCTTCATTTCTCCATGCACGAAGTTTTAAAAGAAATTGGAAAAAGTAATAAATATAGAGGTAGTGGGGTAGTTGAAAGAATAAAAAATTATAAAAAACAAAAGTAGTGGAGAGAATTGGAGGAAAGAGAACATGAAATTAATAAAATACTTCCTTTGGTTTTTTTTAGTTGATACATTTCTATTATCACGCTTGTCAACGCATGTTTTTAACTATTAATATATCTAATTATCAACATTGTAAAATTATAAAAAGTTGATATTAATAAAATATGCATTGAAACGATTCAAACAAGATCCCACATGAATATGTTTTATGGTATCTATAAACCACAAAAGCGAGTCAAAATCGTGTTGTGTGAATAGTGTAAAAACACGGATGAAGTATGATTTATGGTGGGTCCATTAGGTTAGACAAATTAATTAAATATTGTAAAGACTTTCCAAATAAGGAAATGGACCAAGTATTCAAAAACGGCCGAAAATAAAAAGTCGTGCAAGTATTTTAAATGGATGGAGTAATATTTTTGTTGAATATGTATAAATGAAATATAATTACCAAATAGTAAGGTAAATGTTATTGCATATCTAACAAGCTTTAGCAATTAAAAAAATAAAATAAAAATAATTAAATAAATAAATTGCTAGGAAATTTTTAAAAAGGAGATGATGTAATACAATATAATATTCTCTAACATGCTTTGGCAATTAAAAAGGAAATTTTTAATATAATATAATATAATGTATATATTTTAAGTTATAGATTTATGTATTAAAGTCAATTTGATGTAATACAACATTTTTTTTTATTATTTCATACTATAAATTAAACACATTTGATTGTAATATATTAGGAAAAAAAATCATTTTAAGCAAATAATATTAGTATTGCTAATAAAAATCTTTAACTTCTATTATAATATGCAAATTAAATATATATAATTTTATGTTCTTAAATAAATCCTCAATAAAAAAGATAAGAAAAGAAAAATCAAGTTTAACTATATCTATTTTAGGAAAGTGGTTTTTGGAGGGAAAAAAACGACACTAGGAAGTAACATGTGTCATTTTCGGTCCCATTTTAATATTATGTTATTGATAATTTAGTTCAATTAAAGTAATAAACTTTATTTGTTTAGTTTAGCTGATTTTTTTTCCTTATTTTCCTTATATATCTTTAAAAATTTTGAGATAGCCCCTATAAATTGTGTCTAGACAATCATACCCTTTATTTGTTTATTTACCCTTATTACTATTAGTTTTTTTTTTTTTTTTTTTTGAACGGACCCTTATTACTATTAGTTAACTCTTTTATTAAACTCTTAAGAATAGTGTGCAAACATTTATACCCCTAAAGATTTTTGTTTATATATTTTTATCAATAATATTATCAATGTCTGACATAAAATGAAATTGAAAGAGATTCCCGAACGTGGCTAACTATGTGAGAGTGTTAGCCACCCTAATTATAAAAATAATCTAAATTCACTAAACATAAGTTTAGTAACTAAAAGAAATATAATAGCGCATCAGTAAAAATAATTTTAGTCAATAAAATAATTTAATTTCAGTTCGGTATTCATTTTAGCAAACATCAGGCGAAGAGAAAATGGACTTTTTTTTTTAATTACATTCTTATCATTATTCTACCTTTTTTAAAAATCTGACCCGAAACAGAACAGAACCGAATACCTTTTAAACCGTTATTGGACCAAAACGTATGATGCTGAGAAAAACTGTTTAAACTAAACCATCTGATTCGTTTAACCTGAACGGCTTACAAATTATGACATATTTAATCTAATTCGTTTCAAACCATGACCTGTTTAAATTGAGTTGTTTATAACATGTTACCTATTTTACTTGTTTAAAGGTTTAAACCGAATTAGTTTTTGGCCCAGGCAATGTATCGAGTGATTATATGTATGTATATTGAAAGTATGCTTTTATAATAAAAATTATGTGATAAAATATCAATGTAGATTAAATTAATTGATTTTTTTCACCAAATGCCCCTGAGTTATTTTTTTTTATTTACCATATACCCATGAAAATTTTCAAATTCACCATGTATACATCACTTTCTAAAAAATGACATCAAAAGTCCAAATGACTAACGGACGTCAACTTCGTTAGTCATTAAGGCTAATTATGCCACATGACATATTCTAATTGGTTCATTTTTATTATTATTTTATTTAACAAAAAAATTAAAATTTAAAACAAAAAAAAAAACCTAAACCCCAGCCACTCTTCCCACAACACCACCAGTCCACCACCCCTAAGCCAGCCCAACTCTTGTGCCCACCCCCACCGGCAACCAACGTCCCTTTAAATTCAACTCTTCTTTATTAATACTTAAATTGTATATAAAATGATGATATGAACTTATTTTATCTGATGTGATTATCTTATTAAGCAGGATTTCAAGTACAAATTCCCTTTAAACCTGCAAGAAAAGGCGTGATAAAGCAATAACAATAAATATGAATAATCAAGCAACATATAAGAGGAAGATGACACACATTAAATAATTATATATAAATTATTCATAAATTAACAAATTATGTAAAACTTTTTATATATTTTGACACAACAATCTATTGGGTTTTGTGATGTCCGACATCACACGGAACTAAACATGCATATTAAATAATAACCACATAATTAATTAACTAAAAGATGAAATACGATTATACCTTTGATGCTTGCTTTGCTTTTTCCGAGCTCTTCCTTGAAATCGTTAAAGCTCCGCAAACGCACAAGCCTTCACCGGCTCTCACCCTCAAGACCCGACCTGAATGGCCCCTACCCCAAAGCTTAGTCGGGGCTAGACCAAAAGATACTTAGAGTATTAGATCGAAAGTGTTCTCGCTTGTGGAGATCCTTTCAAGTTCACAACTCAACTGCCCTTTTCCAATGCCAAATGATTGGTATTTATAGGGAAAGGTTCCCTTGAATTCCAACCTCCCATCAATGTGGGAGAGTTGGTAAAATGGCTTTTTAAAGTTTAATTTAATTCAAAAATCAAATTAAAATTCAAATGAATCAATAAACAACAAGTGTCAAGTGGAGAGCAAGGGGTTAGGTGAGGACCACAAAAGGGACCACCAACCGCAGAGCGCCTGGGCCTGCTAGCGAGCCCACGTGTACGTGCGGCCCAGCAAGCGATGCTTACTTGCGGGCTGCTGGGCGCGTAGCGCTAACAGCAGCTAGCGAGGCCGAATGAGCTTGCTAGTGCTGTTAAGCATGCTAGCACTCTCTGTGCGCCAGCAATGCTGGCCATGCCGCACCAGCCAGTTAGTGTGACCATGCACGAGGCCTAGTGAGCATTAGCTTGATGTTGGCCTTGCGATGGTGCGGGGCTGGTTGTTGGCTTGCTCAGCGAGTGCGGCCAGCCATGTTGGCCTTGCGACGCGCACAAGGCATGCTTGGCCATGCTAGGAATACTAAGCTTGGGGCCGAGCCATGCCTTGTGGCTATTGCTATGGCTAGCTGTATTTATAATACCTTGGAAATTCCCTTCTTTAAAAATACACTTTCTACTCTAGATAAAAATGTTTTTAGGAAATATCCAAAATATTACCGCCATCGTGATAACGCCTAAGACTACTTTTCAAAGTCACAAACCGGAAGTCTAAAATAAAAACACCAACTTTCAAAATAAAACTTGAGTTCACAAACTCAAAGCAAAAGTAAGATTAAATAGTTCACAAGTTGGAACTAATCCAAACATTGGCCTTTTAAAAATCCTACTTAAAGTAAACATAATAAAGTTAGTCTATAACCAAAAATCCAATAAACAAATAATTCAAAATATAAAACTAGGAAAGCATAAAAAGTAACTCTCGGCACTCATTCCCATCATGCTCTTCATGCTTCAAATACCTATCACTTCCGATCCTCTTTATTTCAACCCTCTACTCACCAAATTAATGGGTCATAATAGGGCCAACCAAAGAAAAGCCAAACACAAACACAAAAGTACGAATCGACAAAAGTTGAGTACATATGCACCACACTAACGGGTATATCCTATCATCAATAAAATAATTAAAACATGCCTGCCATACAATCACAAGTCAACTTATCTTTGACTCATAACTAGCAATATTAGTTATTAAGTAATAGCTTTGGATTACGCATCGAATGGGAATCCTTCCTTAAAAATAGCCCATTAAAAATGGAGCCTTCAATTAGGGAGCTACCCCAATTGACACCTGTTTCGGGGTCTTTTGTGTCCCTCGAGAGAGTTACATCACCAAGACTAGAATCCTGATGTATGTACCTACAAAACAACGGAGACTCCGGGTGGTTGGAGTTTTAGAAAGTGTACGGAGTAGGATAAAAGGTGCGGAAAAGGTAAACGTGAGATCTTTTCGGATTCCAAGATCTGGTGTTTTCTCCGATGTGAGATAATTCAAGTGTTGTAATAAATGAACGTGGCCCATAAATGGGGGAAATCTCCCTATTTATAGGGTCATCGGGGTTTTTGCCCTTGTCCTAGGTTAAGGAAACCTAATAATGATTTGGTTGTGCCGCTTTGTGGCTTTCTTGGGATTTGGGCCATGAAGGCAGCAAGTTTTCCCATTAGCTGGGAGGGACACTTGTCAATTGGACATAGATCCACTCAGGGCCTCTCCTTGGGTGTTCTTGGGTGACACGTGTCACCTTCTAATAGGGCCACGTGGCCAGGGTAATTTTACCCAAAATATTTGCCCGTCACAAATGTGATGTGGCGCACCATATGGCATCTGTGACACTTGTTACTCAATTATTGGTGAATCAGTTTTATTGTTTACCTTATGGGGAAATTAAGGGATTTCCCCTTAATTTACCCCTCTATAAATATGGCTTTTACCCCTCATTTTCGCATATTCACGAAAATCATTTGAGAGAATCTTTGACTTTCTTAGAGAATTTGCTTGCTGCCACTAGCATTTGATTCGCCTGTGCTACAGCCGGCCCAGAGAGTCTCAACAGTACCTTTCATATAACGTAATCGTCTGCTCTTTCTATTTTCCTCTTTACTTTTTTGTTTTTCATTAGTTTTTTTATCCTTTGTTTTCTGAAAACTTTTTCCCAAACACACATGGTGTAGAAATCTACTTTTGTCCTCCTGTCCCGACAGGAAGTGCTATGACGATAAATAAAACCATCTTTGTGTTGGATCAACGTGAAGAATGCTTATGGACAACTAATTGAGCCACAAAAATGCAAAACATCTAGCCTAACCCAAAACAGAATGAATTAAAGTCCAAATTAACTAAACCCGATCATAATTAAGCTTAAGCCCGAGGTTAAAACCTAATTTTGACAGATTTAGAGGCGCCTAGGTTAAAAGTTAAAGCTGTCATATAAAAATCCGCGCGCATCTTAATGAGTCACGCTGGTCTGGCGCGCGCAACTCACAAGGTTGCACGCAGTTGTGCGTGACACCCAACGCAACCTGTAGTGATGCGCTTGCGGAAGATTTAGAATTTCATAAAAATATAAAATCAAATCTTACCCTAATACCACACGCAAGACATCCAGTTGCGCTGCCCTTAGCAGCGCATCTAAATCACTTGCGCTGGGCTGTCCCGAGCAACCTATTCAGATGCGCGCGACACCTGCTGCGGCAGAACACTCGAAACCCTAAATGCATCCATTCCCTATAAATAGAGGCTTGATACGAGGCTTAAACAGACAGTAATTAACCCGAAACTCTGGCAGAAATTTTGTGAACTTGTGTACTCTTAACCCTCTTTTCCTAAACACTCACCCCTTTATTACTTGTTATTACGGTGGAGGTTCCCGAACAAGGAGTCCATAAGTGTTCTAAATGAAGATCTAGCAAGGAGAAGTGGTAAATTCCCGAGCACTTAGATCAATCATCTTTTCTTTTTGTTTGAATAAACCTTTAATTGATTAATTAGTGTTGTTTGACCACTTTAAACAAACTTTTAATTAATTAATTTCACATAGTATCTTGCGTTAAATAAAGAATAGAATTGAATAATTAATTGTTGTTTGATCACGTAAGACAAGGCGAATATTATTTATTTCTTGTTCTTTTCATGAATATTGATTAAATAAGAATAACGACTTTTGCAAAGTAATTCTTACGTGATTAATGCTTTTAAATAAAATCAACTAACTTAGTTTCTAGGTATCACGTTCCATATATTTTTTGGTGATGAAATTGTGAAAAAGGATGAGCTAGTAGAGGCCGCACTAGGGCTAGGATAACGATTCCCCCCTAAAGGGTACGTTATTTTAGTACCCTTGCTCCCTAACTCATTTCTGGTACACGTAGACCAATTTGGGCATAGGTAAACTTACGATTCGTGCTAAATATCCCTTGAACTCTACTTGGGAGAAAGGCATGAACGAGGTTTATGAGTTTTCCTAAAACTCATTGGCGACTCCTTACTTGTTTCTTATAAAAAAGCGTAATGATGGGATCAACTCTAATTCAAGGTCCCCCAAATAGTCAGGAATTCAAATCCTAATACACCCTAACAAGTGTAAAGTCCTAGGCTTTTAAAGGGCCATGGGTATATAAGGAGAAGGATCCCCTATGATGGGCACACCCTCCTTACAGTGGCGATTCCACTGGGGACTTAGAGGTTACAAGATTAATTTTTAGTTATGGTCCAAGGTTTCCAACACTAGGTTGCCTATGGGTTGTGACGAGAATTAACTTTGATAATCTCTAGTTAGAGAGCGAGACTTGAACGCATAATATCTTCCGTTTTCACAAAAGGGAAAACCAAAAAAGCAACATTGCATCATGCATAATCATAGCACACCATAACGTTTAGGGATTGGCTCATTGACTAGGGGGTGCCAACATTAGGCTTCTATCCTAAAATCAGTAACAATCATCCCACCCATATCACCAACAAAATGTTGGGAGGGCTATGTCATGGGTCAACACGTTGAGTGATTGATTTGCGCATCGTTCCTTAAGATATGGTATCATTTGACATCCAAGCTTTCAACCCTAGAAAGGCATTATGTGAATCATAGCTTATGGTATGCTTATGTGATTACATGACTATGTGCGACGTGTTTTAGGATAGCCTTTTTAGTTTTGGTTAGGCTCCCAATTGCGAAGTTTTCCCTTCGTAATTTTTAGTTGCATTCAAAGGGTATCATAAAAAAAAAATCGTTTTAAAAAAAATGATGACACAAAAAAAAAAAAAAAAACTGCTCGAAAAAAAATCGCGCTAGCAAGTGGCGCGCGCAACTCAATCAGTTGCGTGACCACGACCAGCACAAGATCCAGGGATGCGCGCGCCTTCCGTGCACAACCTGGTTACTTGCGCGTGCCTACTGTTACGAGAACTTTTTGATTCCTCAAGAACAATTTACTCGTACAAACAAGATCATTATTAATGAATTGTTTATAGGCAATGTTATCCATTCGAATGCATCTTGCATCTTTTCCCTTTTTTCTTTTTTCTTCTTTTTGTCTTCTAAACAAGCGTATCGATTTCCTTAACCTTTCGTACTTACTTTTGGGCCGGTTTCCAAGCTTGGGAACGAAGACTCCCAGGCACTCGCATTCTACGTTTACCATCAAACAATTCACCCCTTTTAAACCACCTTCCCTCAACAACTTACTCTAGTCAAACAACCATGTAAGCAATAGAGCAACTCCAAGAAGAGATTGTTCGCTTAAGAGAGGAAAAGGTTCAAGAGGCCGACGAGAGAAGAATTAAGAAACTTGAAAAAGCTGAAAAGAAAAATGCCGAAGCTTTGGCTTTACAACAAAATATGGATGAACTATCCATAAAAGAGAAGTCGTTGGAGAAGCTTGTTCTTCGTTCCATAATGGGGAACAAGTACTTCGATGAAGAAAAGTTTGCTTCTCCCTACATGACTCACTTTACCAGAAACGTTCGTAGCTACGGACTTGCCAATATTCAACGTGACCAATAATCCAAAAAATCATTTAATAAGTTTTACTGGCACCATGGCTTTAAAGGGAGTAGTTCCTAAGCTTTATGATTTGACTTTCCCTTTATCTCTAGACCCAGCCGTGAGAGAGTGGTACTATGGGCTAGATTCTAAGTTCAAGACATCATGGGAAGATGTAGTTTCGGCTTTCATCATCCAATATGAGAGTAACGTAGAGTTCCAATCAACTTAGCGTGAACTTGAAATGCTTAGGCAAGGCGATGACGAAGGTTTCCTTGCTTTCTATGGTAGATGGCGAGAAAAGGCGGCTCACCTTACCCAAAGGCCACTTGAACTCGAGTTGGTACAAAAGTTCATTAACAATTTTCATGAAAAGTACAACAAACATCTGTGCTACCCTGGTTTAGACACTTTTCAAAAGGTCTATTATGTAGCTACTAGGATTGAAGATGATCTTGCTAAATAAAAGGCAAACAAGCCTCATCATCATCAACCTAAGAACAACTATAAAAAGGGGAATGATAACACTTCATCCTCTATTGATGTATTTGCGACTTCCATGCAATATAATAGCACAATGCGATATAATGACCCTCGGAAAACATGGGTAAGAGATAGAAAGTTTAGACAATTTCCTGTGAGCTATAAAAAATTGCTAGAAAAACTAAACGAAAAAGGATTGCTCACACCAACAGGGCCAACGCCACCCACTCCTCTAGAAAAAAGAAACTCTCAATGGGATGGGAATGCCTATAGTGCTTATCATAGAGGTGTTGGACATGATCCTGAACGTTGCTTTGTCCTAAAGCACAAAATTCAAGACCAAGTAGACGATGGGAAAATTCCCACGCCTAAACCCAACAACAAAATATCCTAATTGGGAACATTTCACATTGATGAGGATAATATGGGAAGCGATACATTCAATCCTTTGAATTATATCACTCCTATAGGGAAGCCTCTAACCACAACACTCATAGGGGCAACTAATGAAGTGTGTGGGTTATGGGACGATGACTTCCAAGACTTATATGTCTCAAAGTATGCCGCTGTCCTACCCCCACCTTGTCTCCAAAACGAAACAAGTGGAGCGCTTGATTGGGATCATTTCTTGGTGAAATCACAAGATTTATAAAATCTCTCCTTAGATGAACAATGACATCAAGCACAACACATGTTCTGGGCGAGTCCTACAACTAACCCAAATGAGATAGTTCATCTAACTCGTTTCTGGGCGAGTTGATCAAACACAACCAAATGGATCTTTAACCACTCAAAATCAAGTTCAAAATCCAGTACCACGTCCACCTGAGGTGGAAGATCCATTAGTTAAACAACTTCTCCAATCTAAAGGCGAATGTTAGCATTTGGGAACTCCTAAGTACTTCTAAAGAACATAGGAATTCTCTTATGAATGCTCTAACTGCTTTTTCTGTGAGTACGAACACAACTCCACAAGATCTCGTTAGCTTGCTTACTAGGGAAAATTCCGAAAAATCAATCACCTTTACTAGTGATGATTTCCCTTCAAAAGACACTACCCATAACAATGCAGTATATATAACTCTGAGGTGCAAAGGTTACAACATCCCTCTTACTTTAGTTGACAATGGGTCTGCCGTAAATGTATGCCCATTACGAACTGCGAAATATTTATGCCTTAATCAAGAAAAAGACTTTCAATCAACTACACAAAGCATTAGGGCCTATGACAATTCAAGGAGATCGGTGTGTGGGACTGTTAAGCTACCAATTACCACAGGCCCAATACAAAAGATGGTTGAATTCCATGTCATGGACATTAAACCTACATTAAACCTTCTTCTTGGACGTCCTTGGATACATGAGCTTGGAGCAATACCGTCTTCGCTCCTCCAAATTATTAGGTTGAACTATCATGGTATTCCTATGACTATACATGCTTCTCCTCTTAAAATAGCAATAAATGATCAATCACTTTTAGAAATAACCCATGATAATGATGAAGAGGACATGTGGGGATTCGCAGCGGAGGCAATTTGCACACTAGAAATGGAGGAAAGACTTGAAGAACCATTCAAGCGTGATCCATATTCCACACCAATAGTAAACAACATCTTATTCAAGAGTAGTTACTTTCCTGGGATGCCTTTGGGAATAGGAATAAAGAAATCTCTTTTACTTCCTATCTCGAAGAAAAGCTTTTCTTTTGGATTTGGATATAAGCCAACCAAAGAAGAACTCAAGGCTCACGATGCTATGATTAAAGCACGTAGAGACAATAACAAGAAAGGGATAATCTCTTTACTCCCATCCTACAATCAAATCCTCAATGGACAATTTGTTAGGGAGGGAGAAGATTACCCATGCTATGACTTTCTAGAACCACTAGTTCTAGAAGGTATCAAGAAGCATGGATTCAAAATATTCCATGATTGCTACTTCTTGAATGACGACTTCGAAATCGTTCAGTCAAAACACCAAACTCCAGGGTGCTATGATAGGCAAGCATTTAACTTGCTATTCGGACTAGAGCAAAACCATGTTGCTACAATGACTAATCAAAATGCCATCCAAGATGAAGCTTTTGACCCAAACTCGTTGATCACCCCTTTTAACAAAACGTTCGAGCATGGATGGAGAAAGACTTTCAAGTGGATTAACCATGAAGGTGACAAGCTGGAGATCACTATAGGCGAAGGGAAGATGTTCGAAGAATCTGACGATGAGTCTAGTCTAGATTTTAAGGAAGCTAAAAATTTAGGCCTTGTGGCCATTAGTGAGTCTTTATTTTCTAGTTCTAAGGATGAGGATCCCAAAAACGATTCTCCTCTCGATGTACTTTCTTTTGATTTCAATAATATGAGCTCTATTTCCGAGTATATGCCTTCTCTTGAATCTTTTGAATGCTATAATAATCAATCTAATGAAGATGATAACATTAATAAAATGGTTGAATTAATGAATGAACGAGAACAAAAGAATCCTGTAATTGAAGAAACTGAAATAGTCAATATAGGAACTAACGAAAATAAGAAAGAAGTCAAAATTGGCTTAACAATAAATCCAGAAGAGCGATTGATCCTCATATCGACGCTTAAAGAATTCGAAGACGTGTTCGCTTGGTCATACAAGGACATGTCTGGAATAGATAGGGAAATCGCAGAACACACCATTCCCTTAAACCCTACCTCTAACTAGTAAAACAAAAACTTCGATGAATGAAACCTAATGTCGCCTTGAAAATAAAAGTGGAGGTACAAAAACAATTAGACGCTGGTTTCATTCGCGTATGTAATTACCCAGAATGGGTAGCAAACATCGTCCCAATCCCTAAGAAGGATGGACGAGTTCGCATGTGTGTCGACTTTAGGGACCTCAACAAGGCTAGCCCTAAAGACGATTTTCCTCTACCTCATATTGACATATTGGTAGATAACACGGTTGAACATGCGATGTTATCCTTTATGGATGGATACGCAGGTTACAACCAAATTCTAATGGCAAAAGAAGACGAAGAAAAGACATGCTTTATTACCCCTTGGGGTATGTATTGCTATACAGTCATGCCATTTGGTCTAAAAAATGCAGGAGCTACGTACCAAAGGACGGCTACGACTCTCTTGCATGATATGATGCATAAAGAAATAGAAGTATATGTGGATGACATGATCCTGAAATCTAAAGATAGAATAGGACATATAAAAGCTTTACACAAATTCTTCACTCGCATAAAAGAATATAAAATGCGATTGAATCCACAAAAATGCGCCTTCGGAGTAACTTCCGGCAAGTTACTCGGATACGTAGTAAGCACACGTGGTATTGAGATTGATCCCTCTAAAATGAAGGCAATCGTTGACATGCCTCCCCCTCAAACAGTTGAAGAAATTAGGGGGTTCCTTGGCAAATTGCAGTACATTAATCGATTTATCAATAAGTTGACAATGACTTGTCAGCCAATATTTAAAAAATTGAAAAAAGAAGAAAAACATGAATGGGACGATCAATGCCAAGAGGCCTTTGAGAAAATCAAATATTATCTCAAAAGTCCACCAGTTTTAGCACCACCAATACCCAAACTACCTCTTAGGCTATACATCACCACTACAGATACAACCACAGGATTTATGTTAACACAAGAGGTAGAAAAAGTAGAGTGTGCAATATATTATATAAGCAAAAAATTCATCTAATATGAAACAAAATATAACACCTTGGAAGAAACAAATTTAGCATTGGTGTGGGCAACGAAGAAACTACAACATTATATGCTACCCCACACCACTCACGTGATTTCACAATAAAATCCGACAAAGTATTTGTTTGAACAACCACCCATACAAGGAAGAATATCTAAATGGTTGGTAATGTTAGCCGAATTCGAACTAAAATACATTCTTGAAAAATTAATAAAAGGAAAAGTAATATCCGATTTTCTGCCTCAACATTCTATTCAAACAAGCCATGCAGAAACTAGTCATCTTCTGGATGAAGAGATTCTCATGACACAAGATGACAAATGGGTAATGTATTTCGACGGCGCGTCCAATAAAAAAGGATGTGGTGTAGGAGTGTTGCTCATAAGTCCAGAGGGAGCACATACTCCAATTCCTGTCAATCTAGACTTTGAGGCTACTAATAATGCCGCGGAATGTGAAGCGTGCATTATTGGATTAGAAGCAGCAGCTAGCATAGGTGTGCAAAAATTAGAGGTATGTGGAGATTAAGTTTGATAATAAATCATATACTAAAAAAATGGAAAATTAAAAACTCCACAATGATATTATACCAAGCACACGTAGAGCAACTCATCGAGCATTTTAATTATATTGACTTTAAATATCTCCCAAGAGACGAGAATCAATTTGCTGATGCGCTAGCAAAATTAGCCTCAATGATCAACATTCCAAATCACTTAAATATGATGCCATTATGCATTGATAGAAGAAGTGAACCAGCTTATTACAACGTCATAGAGGAAATAAATGAAATCGAAGGAGAAAGTCCTTGGTATGATCATATACTCCAATACATTACTCATGGCACATATCCTACAAATACTTCATCAAAAGACCAACAAGCTTTGAGAACACCGCAGCCCAATATGGTTTATTAAATGGTCAATTATGCAAAAACGGACCCAATGGTTAAAGCTTATTGTTTATAGACCATCCTGAATACACGCGCCTTATAGAGAATACTCACAAAGGTGTTTGTGGACCTCACATGAATGGAAAATGCTTGCTACAATAATCTCACGACAAGGGTACTTTTGGTCCACCATGGAACATGATTGCATACAACATGTCAGGAAATGTCCAGAATGACAAATGTTCTCTAATTTACAACATCTCCCAACATCCGAACTATATAATCTTACTTCCCTTGGCCCTTTTCAACTTGGGGAATTGACATAATTGGTAAAGTTTCTCCAACATGAGCCGGAGGACACGAGTACATACTAGTAGCCATCGATTATTTTACTAAGTGGATCGAGGCCTCTTCTTAAATTAATATCACTTCTAAACATGTCGCAAAGTTTCTCGAACGAAACTTATTTTGTAGATATGGAGTTCAACATGAACTAATTAGTGACCAGGGATCTCAATTCAAAGCAGAAGTTTAGACCCTCTTAGCTCGTTATAAAGTAAAACATCATCATTCGTCTCCATATAGACCCCAAATGAACGGAGCATTAGAATCGACAAATAAAAACATAACAGTCATCATTAAGAAAATGCTAGAAAACTATAAGGACTGGCCGAAAAAACTACACTTCGCCCTATGGGGTTATAGAACATCCATACAAACATCAATAGGAGTAACTCCATACTCCTTAGTTTTCGGCATGGACGCAGTTTAACCAGTTGAACTAGAAATACCATCCCTACGCATCGTACTCGAAAGTAAGCTATCGGAAGCTGAATGGGTACGAGCAAGGTATGAAGAGCTTTTATTCTTGGTGGACGACGATTAAAAGCTTTGCATCATGTACAAATCTACCAACGACGCATCGCGCAACACTTTAACAAAAGGGTACGACCTCGTAATATTAAAGAAGGTGACTTTGTACTTAAAGAGGTTAGAGGTCCACCAACCGATCCAAGAGGGAAATTCAAACCTAATTGGATAGGGCCATACTACGTAATTGAAATTCTATCAGGAGGAGCCGTTTGATTAATGGATATTGGTGGTGATAAAATCCGTTAGTTAATTAACATTGATCAACTTAAAAAGTATTACATATAAAAATCCGGATAAATTTGTTCATTCATAATTAACAATCATGTCTCTTAGCATTCAAATAAAGATTCTAAGTGTTATGCACTTTACCGATTCACACGGTAAAACTCATAACACTTGGGGGGGGGGGGGGGTAATAAAAAAACATATAACGTTCAAAGTGTTCAGATTTTTTCGAGCATCACGAAAAAACTCTTCACACTTGGGGGTGTAATAATGATTAAAAAAAAAATTTAACGCTCGTAGCACAAGTGTTGTGGCGCAATTAAATTAGTTGCGCGCGGATGTCACGCGGAACAAAATCAGTTGCGCGCGCCACCTGATGACAAACTACGAACCCAGAATTTTACACTTGAATAAAATTTTGATTTTTACTAGCGATAAATAAGGGCGTTTTCAAATATTATGTATACTCGGAAAACAACAAAATTGAACTTTGATTTAAGTTATTAAACAAAGTTTAATTAATTTTTCATTAAATTTCTACAAGTAGGATTAAAGAAATTTTTTTTGAAAAAAAAATCTCTTTTTTCAAAGAACTACGCAAAGACCTGATTTCGTAATACGAATACGTAGGCAGTCTTTATGATTCGGTCACATGAAAAAAAAGAGCTCATTTTTATTCCAAACAAAATTCAAAAGACATCAAAGAACTAGATAATAAGTAATTCGAAAAAAACATTGTACTGATTACACTTTATTCAAAAAAAAATAAAATTGTTAAACTATTATTATTGTGTAACACTCTAAGGTTTTCCTATATCCTCAATCGTCACAGTTGAAGGAGGAGTAGTTTCCATTGCAGTACTCTGAGCAACCTTAGAGCTTTCCCCTTTGCTCTTCTTTTTGACCCAAACGTTGTTCTTCAATTTAGGAATAGGAGCCCTTTCAACTCTCTTTCCCTTGTCCTTAGTATTTGGTGAAGCCTTCTTGTGAGGATTTGATGAACGTTCCTTAATCTTCATGCCTTGTTGCTCGGGTTTAGGAGGAGCCTTCCTTTTAGGTTCCCTTGAACGAGCCTTAGGTAATGGGGAGAAGTCCAACTTTCTTCTCACTTCTTTGTTTTGGCCATTCGGAGGAGTAGTAGTGGCCGAATGCATCGAAGGCTTGGGTGGATTGCAAGCCGAGGCGGCTTGATTTTGTTGACGAGCCTTATTTAACTCTCCTTTGTCCACCGCATTCATCCAAGCTTTGTAAAAGGAGGATAGTACTATGCTCACCGTGGGATTTTGCACCATCCACTTAGGAAGACTAGACCAATATTCCATCCAATGAGGAATCCTTTCAGGTTTAAAATTCATATCTTTAGGGGCATCACAATCCTGTGGGTGATTAATTTGTTGCATCCCATACTGTCTCATCACCCTGCAAGGAAAGATGTAAGTAGTACTAGAGAGGCTTAAAAGACTATTGTAGGGACAATTAAAACTATTCCCAATCATACTACGTATATTCCACCAAGGAAGCACAAAGCGTATGTAAGGAACCCCATGACAGAAAAAAGACGTCCATTTTTCCTCATTCTTATGTTTGTAAAGAATGCGACAACCAGAGAACGTTCTCACTCCGTTAGCCTCAAGATTTTGTGGCTGATCAACAATTCGTAAGCGCGTCATGAACGAAATCTGAAAAAAAAGAAAAAGAAAAAATTAATTTGCGACATTACACCAGCAGCTGGCTCGCACATGACAGTCAGTCGCGCGCGCCACTCGCGTGCATCTTGGAAGATTGCGCGCCACGTGGCCAGGGTAATTTTACCCAAAACATTTTCCCCTCACAAATGTGACGTGGCGCGCCATGTGGCATTTGTGACACTTGTTACTCAAGTATTGGTGAATCAGTTTTACTGTTTACCTTATGAGGTAATTAAGGGATTGCCCCTGAATTTACCCCTCTATAAATATGGCTTTTACCCCTCATTTTTGCATATTCACGAAAATCATTTGAGAGAATCTTTGACTTTCTTAGAGAATTTATTTGCTGCCGCTAGCGTTTGATTTGCCTGTGCTACAGCCGGCCCAAAAAGTCTCAACAGTACTTTTCATATAAGGTAATCGTCTGCTCTTTCTATTTTCCTCTTCATTTTTTTGTTTTTCGTAAGTGTTTGTTATCCCTTGTTTTTTGAAAATGGTTTCCCAAACACACATGCTGTAGACATCTACTTTTGGCTTCCTATCCCGACATGAAGTGCTATGACGATAAATAAAACCATCTTTGTGTTGGATCAACGTGAAGAATGCTTATGGACAACTAATTGAGCCACAAAAATACAAAATATCTAACCTAACCCAAAACAGAATGAATTAAAGTCCAAAAGTTAAACCCGATCATAATTAGGCTTAAGCCCGAGGTTAAAGCCTAATTTTGATGGATTTAGAGACTCCTAGGTTAAAAATTAAAGCTTCCGCAGAAAATTCCGCGCGCATCTCAATGAGTCGCGCTGGTCTGGCACGCGCAATTTACAAGGTTGCGCCTGACACCCAGTGTAACCTGTAGTGATCACTTGCGGAAGATTCAGAATTTCATAAAAATATAAAATCGAATCTTACCATAATATTGCGCGCAAGACATCAAGTTGCGCTGCCCTTAGTAGTGCATCTAAATCTCTTGCGCTGGGATGTCGCGCGCAACCCATTCAGATGCGCGCGAAACCTGCTGCGGCAGAACACTCGAAACCCTAAATGCATCCATACCCAATAAATAGAGGCTTAATACGAGGCTTAAATAGACAGAAATTAACCCGAAACTCTGGCAGAAACTTTGTGAACTTGTGTACTCTTAACCCTCTTGTCCTAAACACTCACCCCTATATTAGTTGTTACTTGATGGGATGAAGAACGGTAGGTCGTTGGGCTACCACCCCACCCAATCAAACAAAATTTGTAACTCAACAAACCCCTATTAAGTATAGTGGTAAGTCAAGGTCGAACCCAAGGGAATGGAGGTCGAATGCACAATGCCTAAGTCAAGCTATTTCGAAGTCAAGTAAGGGGGTTTATGAAGGAAACTAGAGCTAGAGCTAAATGATGCAAGAACTTGTATGAAATCAATCTAAAAGACACTAGGGCAATGGATCCACATGTAATTGTAATGGAAAATGTTAATTTGGGAGGTCAAACCGACTAAGTCAAGTGATATGAAGGAAGATCAATCATGTATCCAAAAGAGCATACCAAGATAGTTCACCTAGAGGTCTAACTAGCGTCAACTACGCTAAACACTACCTAGGGAACGTCACAAAGCACCTCAATCGTGAAATTGCAAGTTACTAATCAATGGTCCGTATCATAGCAAGCTCACAATGCAATCTAGTGCAATAATCAAAGATGGCCAAACTTCAATCAATCACACACATGCACATTAATTATCAACCAAATTTAATCATATCGATCATCAACTCCATCAATTATCCCCAAATTACTCTAATCCATCACTCAAACATGCTTCACCATTTCCCTAGCTAGAAAACTACTCACTAGCCATGGAAATCAAGATCAAAGCTACACTAATCATCAATTTCATCATCAACATATTTGAAATCAAAGATCAAATCAATCAATCAATCAAAAATCAATAAAACTACAATCAATCATCAAACAAGCTTCAATCAATCAACAATAACATGGAAAACAATTGAAATCAACTAAAATTAAACTTGAATTGAAATCAAGAAGAAGATCCTTACAAAACTTTGATCTAAAGATCAATTACAATGAAGAATTCTTGAACAATCACCAAAAACCATTAGTTTCTTTGAGTTTCTCTCTCTAAAATTCTATCAAAAACTAACTATGAAATCCAATCTAAAAAGCTTCTCTCTAAAAATAGAAAGAAATAACTATATATACAAAGAGGAGGTCGGTATTGACGCCCAAAAATAGACCCACGTCGGTGCGGGCGCTTGGAGGAGAGAGAGTGGCGCGCATGGGAAACACACCCAGATTGGTGCGCCCGCACGCACCAGGTGTGCGGCCGCACCCGACCAATTTGCGGCCGCACACTCCCTGGGTGCGCCCGCACCTAGCTGGGTCTTTCCCCCTTCTTCTCTTCGTCCTAGCTCAAGCGGTGCACACATCCTATATGATGATGATGGAGGACAAAGTAGGCAGAAACTTTCTTGAATTTCTTGAAGAGTATAAGCCATGAGAAAGGCATATACAAAGCCTTGAAGCATGCCCCTTGGATCCACCTTTGACTTGAAGCTTCTTGCACAATCTTTAGGCATGAAAACAATGAAAGATCATAGAAAGGAAGCTCGGGAATTCTTGGACAATCAATCACAACCTACAATCAAAGGATATAAAGCAAGTAAAAGGGAAAAATAGCAAGTAAACTAGAAAAATGCATAAAATAGAGAAACTAACTACAAAAAGCATGAAATGAAGAAAACTAGAATAAAATTAAGGAAAACTAAAGAAAAGAGTAATAAAATGAAATAAAATTCATCCAAAAAGGGACCAAATGAGTGACATAAATGTCACTCATCAAATTCCCCCAAGCTAAACTTTTGCTCGTCCTCGAGCAAAACAAAGCAAGAAAGATAAAGGATGAAAATTTTATTGAAAAAGAAAAAGAAAAAGACTCAAGATAAGAATATACACTAAAACTCACTGTCGTAGGAATCACGGTTGCTTTTAGCTGCAACAAGCCCTTTAAACCCCAAAGTCGCCTATGAGGACGAGTGAGGTCTCGTAAGGGTATCCTAAGAGTTTGACCCATAACTCTCCACCAAACATCAATGAGGCAAACCATAAAAAGAAAGGAAAATAAAATGAAAACAAACCTTTGCGAAATGAACCAACATAAAGACTATAATGCAAATGAATGACAATCTTTCTCAAGTAGTTAAGGTATGCACTTTTCAAGATATCTAAGGTTGATTGAAACATAGGGTATGCTAGGCATAGGAACTAGTCATCACATTCCACGTTCATCCCAAACAATCTTACCGCGTTCTCCCCACTAGTCTCAAATCTCCCCTTAGTGAGTGTCCCAATGATTCCTCGAAGGAACCGGAAAAAGAATTATTTTTAGGCTACTCGACAATCTTGACTATGCATCCCCTTTCCTTAGGCAATGACCCATGATGCCCTCCCCCGAATATTGACTCAACTATCTAGGTCAAAAGGTCTTTTCCCAAGGTTGTAACGTAAGGCATAAAGGGTGAAGGTAGGCTAAAATTTAAAAATTTGGTGATTTTCCTAAAAAGTGAAGCAAAAGGGTGATCAATCCTTAACACCACAATCAAGAAATTACCAAACAAAAACAACACCCCCAAGCTTACTTGAAGCTATACTCACAAAAATATATACAAAAAGCGTACACGCTTCTCCCCCAAGCTAAAATGAAGCATTGTCCTCAATGCTTAGAAGGAGAAAAGAATACATCAAAATATTTTTGAATTTTTCACGTTTTCGATTTTTGTTTTGCGTTTTTTTATTTTTACGAATTTGCAATGTCCTTGCCTTTTATTTAATTCGGACGGCTTTTTCTATATGCAACTTATTAGTCCATGCCTTTTATGAAGTAGGACGGCTTTTCACAAATATTTGCCATTATTCACAAAGAAAATGATAACACAAACTTGCATTCTTAGAAACCAAATATCCAACTTATCCACCACAAACTCCATCTCAAATGAACATATTGCTTCACAAAAACCAAGCAAGCGTAGAAAATGAAACAAAAGGTCAAATAACTAAAGATGTGGCTTGAAAAGAAGGGATAAGGCTCAAATGGTTGCAAGAAGGCAAATGTAAACCCAAAAATAAAGAAAATAACAAAATATAACAAAAAATGAAAAATACCACCCCGAAAAATGTGCCTTTGTCCTTCCTAGACAATTCGGTCTCGGGTTTGAGAATCATACATCAAGCTTTATTAGATTAGGTTTGCATAGTTAAGGATCCACGCCGCTCATACAAGTAATGTTGAAGGCTAGAAAAACAAGTAACCTCACAAGGTTGTGGCAAAAACTCACTAGTGGTGTCAAATTGACAATAGGGAGCAACTACCAACATGCCACAAACAAGTAGAATCCGGCTTCATGATCCTCCTAGTTCAAACCAACTACCCTAGCATACACCTATCCTAGAGTCAACCGAACATAGTCCCAAACCGTGCATACCTTTATAACTTAGGAAGAAAATCATGCAAAAGACAAGTCCAATGTACAAAATTCATTTCATAAGAAAAATGAAAAATAAAGCCTCAAAATCACATCAAAAATGAAAAGAAAAATAAAGGAAAGTAAAAGAAAAAGTAAAATAAAAGAAAATAAAAGAAAAGAAATGGAGACATAGAAAAGGAAATATAGGAGAAATAACATGCAATGGACTAGAAAGCAAGTTAAACACATAAAATTCCCAATCAACAAACAAGTGATCGATCGACATCAATGTCATCGATCCCAAACACATTACGTGTTAACAAGCATCCATCCTCGAACCATTCAACTTCTCCTAAACTAGACCTATTCTATGCAACCAAGGAAAATAAAGAGAAAATAAGAAAGGTCTCACCGGGCTTCCAAGCTTAGCAAAAATAAACGAAGCGATTAGAAACCACCTCGTAGCATTCCATATCCATAAGCTCTTCAAGGAACCAAGTGAGAAAAAGAAATAAAAGAAACTATGAACAAAGAAAATGGTTAGTAACTTCAAAACAAAGAAAAGAAAACAACAAATAAAATGAAACTAATCCAAACAAAAAGTATATACAACCAAAGAAAATAAAAGCTAAACTAATCAAAGAATAGAAAGAATAAAAGAAATGAAACTAAGAAAGCAAGAAAGTTTAAACTAACTAAAGAACTACACTAAACTACAAGATTTGGATTCAAGGGATTTGGATCAAAGGGTTTTGGATTAAGGGGATTTGGATATTAGGGATCATCAACAACAACATGCCAAGCGAAATATCATCACAAACAACAAGCATCCAAGCAAATAGGGCAAACAAGCTAGCTACAAGGAAGGTAGCCTAGAGATCAAGAAAATGAGGAAATCAAACAAGAGGAATAAAAATAATCATGCAAACAACTAAGGTATGTACACAACAACAAAATTGGTCACCAAGCAAATTATTAGTTCCCCCAATCTAGATAAAAATACATCTCAACATCCCAATCAAAACAAAACATGCATCAAAAATATAGGGGATGGAGGCAAAAAGCATGAAAAGCCAAAGGGAACTAATAACTACTACCATCACCACCACCACTCCCACTCGGCCCGGCCCCATCGGGGTCCTTGTTGCGCTCGGGGTCATCGAAGGGATGAGGGTAAGGCTCCCATCCTCCGGTGTACCCCTCGGGCCACCCATAATGCCCCTTGAAAAGATCTTGTTGCCAAGGATCAAGAGGGGTGAAGTTATCGGGCAAAGTGAGTTCGAAGGGGTGGTTGGGATGGACATGGGGGTAGTTAGGATCTTGTTGGGGCGGGAAGTACGGATAGTTAACCGGGGGAGTAATGTTCCCACGGTTAACTTCCGCACCATAAATTTGTTGTTGTTGAGAAAACATACCTTGTTGCATTTCTTGAATACCTCGAAGTTGTTCATAGAAAGCCCCAAAGTCTTGATCATACATGCCATCCACGTGGATTTTCAATCCACTCAATTGCTCACTAAGAGCCCTCAAATCGGCATTGGCATAAGCATGTTGCCCTTGTTCTTGTTCTTAAGGAACTTGCTGTTGTGGAAATTGTTGTTGTTGTTGTTGTTGTTGATGTTGTTGTTCTTCTTCATCATCTTCTTCCTCATCCTCATCGGAGTCGAAGTTAGGTGCCGAAAGGACTTGAGGACATGCCATACATTATTGGCAATCCGAGCCAAAGAAGTCAAGCTGGGGTTAGGCAAGTAGCACCAATGCTCATTGCCCCTAAGCCACTCATATCTCCCTTCACTATAGCCCTTGGAGATGAATTGGATTTGACCCAATTGTTGCATGTCATGGTAGAGGGAGGTGCTATCCCCAATCTCCTTACAAAATGGGAGATATGCATCAAGGCGAAGGTGAGTCAAGAGCCTAGTCACCATGCCCCCGCATGGGATCTCTCCCGAACTCCGGCTACGAAGGTCCACACAATATTGGGCAAAGATATACCCCAAGTTCAAACGGCCCACATACTCCGGGCGGGTAGACAACCACAAGACCTTGAGCTCTAACTTGCTCAATTTCCCCAACTCTTGTTTAGGGAACACCACATAGCCCAAAAGACGGTGCACAACCCTAAGGCAAGGTTGGTACACCGATGAAATCTTAGCCTTGTTGGTGATAAACTCGTTACCACCCGAGATGTCTTCCCACCATGAGTTGTGATCGTACTCCGGGAAGATATAGGGTTCAACGTTCAAAATATCCCCATGGGGATCAAAGTCCAATGCCGCGTTGAACTCTTCCAAGGAATGATCAAAGATATGGTTGAACAATTGGAATCGCACCCGATATACCCCTCCTACGGGTACAAGCTCCAAGGTAGCCAAGAATTCCAATGTAGGCTCCTTGTAGGTGCGATAGGCATCGGCGATGAAAGAACCCAACCGAAGGTTTAAGAGCAACCACCGCACATCTTCATCAATCCCCAATTTTACCACGTCGAGTTGGAAATAATGGCGGGTTTGTTTGAGGGTTCTTTCTTCCTTCAAATTTTGGTAGAAGGTCTTTTGTTTTTCGGTGAAGTTTTTCTTTTTGGGTAGAGAGGTTGGAGGTCGTGTTTGAGAGGAAGAGGGGTTGGAAGTACTTGGCCTAGAAGATGTACTCGGCCTTGATGAGGTACTTGGGCGAGGAGGTTCATCGATGCTAACATCGGTTTTTCTTTTCTTGGTGAGTTTCTTTATGAATTTAGACATGTTTGAGAGTTTGAGAAAGGTCACCAACAATGAACAAGAAGCAAAACCAATGAACCAAGAACACCACACCCAAATTCACCACTTACTACCAAAATCACCAAACTCCAAATTCACACTTCCTTTCAATAAAAACCAATTCCAAACCAATCAACAACACCAATAATCCAAGAAAAACTCCTTTCAACAATTCAAGGACAACCACAAGACCAATACCACAATCACAACATACTACCGATATTCTAAAAATCCAACTCACAATATATCAACCGAAAATGATGAGAATCACTACAAAATCAACAAACAATACAATGTTATGCAAAATCAATCAATAAACATCACCAAATCACAACCAATATCAAGATCAAGCATCAAAAATCACAAAACCAATACTACACTATTCATGCTCATACAAATTTTCAATCTATGCAAAATTATGATATAATTGGCAAAATTAAAGCAAGGATTAGTGATTATACCATAAAAGGAGCAAGATTAACCAACTTTGAGCAAGCAATTTCAACCCACAAAGAAAACCCCAATTTTCGGCCACCAAGAGTAGGAGAGAGAGTGAGTGAAATTTGGGTCAATTTGTGAGGAATTTTGAGTGTAGGAAGGTTTGTGAGTGATTTTGAGTGAAAATGGAGTGATTTTAGTGAGGAAATGAAGGATTTTTTATGGTGAAAAAGGGAGGAAAAGGTGCGCACAAAAGGGTTTTGAAAGGGGAAGCCGTGAGGTTGAAGATGAGTGGAAATGTTGAAATGAAGGGAGGAAAGAGGAGGAAGAAAGTTAAAATGCTCGACCAGCCAAGTGCGGCCGCACAAGACTGGTGTGCGCTCGCACACGCAGGCTGTGCGCCCGCACAAGCAGTCTGTGCGCCCGCACAGGCCTCGTGTGCGGCCGCACATCCCTGTGCGTGCCCACTTCTTCCTTTTTCTCATCAATTTGATACTTACTGCCTATTTTGGTGCGCACATGAATCATGATGGTGATGAGGAGAAACATAGGCAGTAGCTAAAATCATTTTCAAAGCCCTCAAAGTTGAAAATTCATGTGCTCACCACAAAAATTCACTAAGTATCAATTTCCTCAAACTTTCAAAACATGAATTTCCTATCTTACCTCTCTAAAATTCTTACCCTTTTTACCTCAAATTTCGATTAGAATCGAACAAAATGTGATTTGTGCCACGAACACCTTCCATTCACCATGCATACTTGTAGAATTCCAATCCCGCAAAAGTCATCCTAAAAATCCAATCAAGTAGAAAAGTGAAAGGAAAGTCAAAGTAATAAAAGAAACAAAAATAAGAAAATTCAAAAATCAAAAGGAAAAGTTAGAAACTCCGGGTTGCCTCCCGGGAAGCGCTTGCTTAAGGTCCTAAGATCGACCCTTCCTCCAAATCATGGAGGGTCAAAGAACACCACCTTCTTCAAGGTAGTTGATGGAGCAAAATCTTCTTCAATTTTGAGCAACTTCTCATCGTTGCTTAATGAAACCTTCACAAAATTCTTTTCAAATTCTTCCTTCTCTTTTCTCAATTTCTTTCTTTTTCTTAATTTCTTCGAGTCACGGGCTTTTTTCTTCGGCTTGACTTCAACATCCTTAACCATGGAAGCTTTCTCTTCATCTTGAGAATTAAGCTTGAACCAATTTGGAATCTCAATTTCTTTCTTATCCCTTGGCTTTTGAATTACAAATTCTTCTTCACTAACATCATCAAGACTTGCACAAACATCATCAACAATCTCAAAAGCATCGTTAGTAGAAGAATCAACCATGCACACATCATCAATGGAACGAGAAAGACTAGCACATGCTATATCTTGCACACAAGATAAAGACTCATGCATTGGCTTCAACTTAAAACTTTCTTCTAATTTTCCACATCTCAAAGTGATTTGGCCTCCCTTCACATCTATTAAAGCTCCCGAGGTGGCTAAGAAAGGTCTCCCTAGAATGATTGGAATATGCTCATCTTCCTCAATCTCCAAAACAACAAAATCCACGGGAAAGACAAACTCTCCAATCTTTAGAGGGACATCATCAATTCTCCCCTTGGGAAACTTAATAGAGCGATCGGCCAATTGAAGTGTTATATTAGACGGTTGAAGCTCACCTAGATCAAGCCTCTTGAAAACCGAAAAGGGCATAATACTCACACTAGCCCCTAGATCACACAAAGCATTCTCAAAAACCATCTTCTTGATTTGACAAGGGATTGAAAAATTCCCCGGATCTTCCATTTTCTCCGGAAGCTCACCATGGACAAGAGCACTAAAACACTTCCCTCCTTCCACCGAACTACCCTCATCAAAATTTTCCTTCTCCTCTAGTATCTCCTTAAGAAACTTGGAGTACTTAGGCATATCGGGAATTAGCTCGGTAGAGGGTGTTGAATCATGGACTTCCTTAAGAACTTCAAGGAACTTCCCAAATTGCTCATCCATTTTGAATCTCAAGTATTTTTGGGGGTATGGTAGATCGGGAAATCTCTCTACCTCACTCATCTTTTCAACAACAACACTTTCTTCTTTTTCCTCAACCTCAGAATAAATTTCCTTAGACTCAACCCTCTCATCTTCATTCTCCATACCACCCTTCTCATCTTCTCCCTCTTTTGAACAAGAAACTCCCTCACTAAAGTCATTTGCTCCACTAGTGGCAATAGAGTACACGGGTTTCTTTGGTTCAACACCTTGGGAAGGCAAAGATGAAGGACTAGCATAATCCTTAATAGTGCTTGCTAATTGGGTTATTTGAGTCTCAAGCATCTTATTGTGGGTCATCATCTCATTGAATTTCTTATCACTAACTGCCATATAGGTGTTAATGATCTTGGTTTGATTATCAATCAATTCCTCCAAAGTAGTCCTAGGAGAAGAAGGTTGTGAATAGGAATTTTCACCGTGAGTCTTTGAAACAAATCCGGGAGGGGGACCTCTTTGAGCATTGTTTTGAAAATTTCCCCTTCCTTGATTGTTCCAATTATCCCTATTTTAATTTTGACCATAACCTTGATTATGGTTACCACCACCTTGATTATGGTTACCATTACCTTGGTTATGATTTCCATAACCTTGGTTTTGATTACCATAGCCTTGGTTTTGATTACCATAATTTTGGCTTTGATTTTGGCCACTATAATCTTGGTTGTGGTTACCACGAGAACCTTGATTCCCTTGGTTCCTATAACCACCACCATGATTATAGTTGTCAAAATTGCCTTGGTTTTGGTAATTCCTATTCCATTGGCCTCTTTGATTATCAAACCTTTGGACATTGTTGTTTGACACAAAATTAACATGCTCACACTCATTGTTGTCAAACTCATCAACACATTCATTGTTGCAATTGCTAGAATCATGGTCATATGATCCACACACATCACAAAACAAACATCCCATAGGCATATTATGTGAAGTAGAAGGAGTTTGAGAGTTAGAAGAAGTACCTCTCCCCTTAATTTGGGAGGGAAGATTTGAAGCTTGGGAAGAGGAAGAAACGTTCTCCAACTTGGCCTTGATCGCCGGCATCTCCTTTCCCAAGTTTGTCATTTGAGAGGAAAGATTGTTGATGGCATTAAGATGGTCCACCGAGTGCAACGAGGATTGCTTGCTTGAAGAATCTCTTTCCCCATCTTGCCAATCTCTATAGTAAGTCACCACATCCTCTATTATGTCAACAACTTCTTCTTCGGTTTTGTTCATGATTGGACCACCGGCCCCTCCATCAAGACATGCCTTGCCTTGAGGACTCAAACCACCATAGAAGATTTGGATCAATTGATATGTTGGAATTCCGTGGTGAGGACATTCTCTTTGGTACTCCTTGAATCTTTCCCATGCTTCATAAAGACTCTCATTTGGCTTTTTCTTGAACCCTTGAATTAAAGCCCTTGCCTCCGCCGTTTTCTTTTGAGGATAGAAACGGGACAAGAAAGCTTTAGTGACATCATCCCACGTTCTCAATGAATTGGGCTTCACCACTTTGTCTAGCCATTCCAAAGATCTTCCTATGAGAGAGAAAGGGAACAACTTGAGGCGGATAAATTCTTGAGACACTCCATTAACCTTGATTGTGTTACAATATTTTTCAAACTCTTTAAGATGGTTCAATGGGCTCTCGTTCTTTGCCCCACTATATTGTCTCCTCTCAATTAGGGTGATCATTGCCGGCCTAATTTCAAAATCGTTTGCCGGTGTTGTAGGTGGAGCTATGCCGCTCTCGAACCTATATGCACCGGGCACTCCCAATTCTTTCAAGGCAACTCTTGGTTGTTCTCCCATGACTTGCTCTTGTTCAATCTCTTCTTCGCTTGAGGAACTATAATCCAATGTCTTGTTTGCTACTCTCCTCCTTGAGAGAGTTCTTTCAATCTCCGGATCAAAGGGAACAAATGAACGATCTCGGGACCTATGCATACAAAACTCAAAGAAAATATAAGTAGCACGGCTACAAGTGTAGCCTAAAGTGTACAATCTTTTTGTATTTTGCAAATAAAGTGAAATAGACTCAACAACAACATGCACTCAAAGCACCATTCCCCGGCAACGGCGCCATTTTGATGGGATGAAGAACGGTAGGTCGTTGGGCTACCACCCCACCCAATCAAACAAAATTTGTAACTCAACAAACCCCTATTAAGTATAGTGGTAAGTCAAGGTCGAACCCAAGGGAATGGAGGTCGAATGCACAATGCCTAAGTCAAGCTATTTCGAAGTCAAGTAAGGGGGTTTATGAAGGACACTAGAGCTAGAGCTAAATGATGCAAGAACTTGTATGAAATCAATCTAAAAGACACTAGGGCAATGGATCCACATGTAATTGTAATGGAAAATGGTAATTTGGGAGGTCAAACCGACTAAGTCAAGTGATATGAAGGAAGATCAATCATGTATCCAAAAGAGCATACCAAGATAGTTCACCTAGAGGTCTAACTAGCGTCAACTACGTTAAACACTACTTAGGGAACGTCACAAAGCACCTCAATCGTGAAATTGCAACTTACTAATCAATGGTCCGTATCATAGCAAGCTCACAATGCAATCTAGTGCAATAATCAAAGATGGCCAAACTTCAATCAATCACACACATGCACATTAATTATCAACCAAATTTAATCATATCGATCATCAACTCCATCAATTATCCCCAAATTACTCTAATCCATCACTCAAACATGCTTCACCATTTCCCTAGCTAGAAAACTACTCACTAGCCATGGAAATCAAGATCAAAGCTACACTAATCATCAATTTCATCATCAACATATTTGAAATCAAAGATCAAATCAATCAATCAATCAAAAATCAATAAAACTACAATCAATCATCAAACAAGCTTCAATCAATCAACAATAACATGGAAAACAATTGAAATCAACTAAAATAAAACTTGAATTGAAATCAAGAAGAAGAACCTTACAAAACTTTAATCTAAAGATCAATTACAATGAAGAATTCTTGAAAAATCACCAAAAACCATTAGTTTCTTTGAGTTTCTCTCTCTAAAATTCTATCAAAAACTAACTATGAAATCCAATCTAAAAAGCTTCTCTCTAAAAATAGAAAGAAATAACTATATATACAAAGAGGAGGTCGGTGTTGACACCAAAAAATAGACCCACGTCGGTGCGGGCGCTTGGAGGAGAGAGAGTGGCGCGCATGGGAAACACACCCAGATTGGTGCGCCCGCACGCACCAGGTGTGCGGCCGCACCCTACCAATTTGCGACTGCACACTCCCTGGGTGCGCCCGCACCTAGCTGGGTCTTTCCCCCTTCTTCTCTTCGTCCTAGCTCAAGCGGTGCACACATCCTAGATGATGATGATGGAGGACAAAGTAGGCAGAAACTTTCTTGAATTTCTTGAAGAGTATAAGCCATGAGAAAGGCATATACAAAGCCTTGAAGCATGCCCCTTGGATCCACCTTTGACTTGAAGCTTCTTGCACAATCTTTAGGCATGAAAACAATGAAAGATCATAGAAAGGAAGCTCGGGAATTATTGGACAATCAATCACAACCTACAGTCAAAGGATATAAAGCAAGTAAAAGGGAAAAATAGCAAGTAAACTAGAAAAATGCATAAAATAGAGAAACTAACTACAAAAAGCATGAAATGAAGAAAACTAGAATAAAATTAAGGAAAACTAAAGAAAAGAGTAATAAAATGAAATAAAATTCATCCAAAAAGGGACCAAATGAGTGCCATAAATGTCACTCATCATTACTACGGTGGAGGTTCCTGAATAAGAAGGAGTCCATAAGTGTTCTAAACGAAGATCTAGCAAGGAGAAGTGGTAAATTCCCGAGCACTTAGATCAATCATCTTTTCGTTTTGTTTAAACAAACCTTTAATTAATTAATTAGTGTTGTTTGACCACTTTAAACAAACTTTTAATTAATGAATTTAACATAGTATCTTGCGTTAAATAAAGAATAGAATTAAAAAATTAATTGTTGTTTGATCACTTAACACAAGGCGAATATTATTTATTTCTTGTTTTTTTCCACAAATATTGATTAAATAAGAATAATGACTTTTGCAATGTAATTCCTACTTGATTAATGCTTGTAAATAAAATCAACTAACTTAGTTTCTAGGTATCACGTTGCATATATTGTTTGGTGATTAAATTGTTAAAAAGGAAGAGCTAGTAGAGGCCGCACTAGGGCTAGGATAGTGATTCCCCCCTAAAGGGAACATTATTTTAGTACCCTCTCTCCCAAACTCATTTCTAGTACACGTAGACCAATTTGGGCATGGGTAAACTTACAATTTGTGCTAAATATCCCTTGAACTCTACATGGGAGAAAGGCATGAATAAGGTTTATGAGTTTTCCTAAAACTCATTGGCGACTCCTTACTTGTTTCTTATAAAAACGCGTAATGATAGGATCAACTCTAATTCAAGGTCCCTCAAACAGTCAGGAATTCAAATCCTAATATACCCTAATAATTATAAAGTCCTAGGCTTTTAAAGGGTCATGGGCATATAAGGAGAAGGATCCCCTACGATGGGCTCATCCACCTTACACATGGCATGGCCTAGGATAGCTGTCAGCCGGTCACCTGGGATGGCTGAATTTAGGACTTGGAGTGCTGCCTGCCCCATTCTGCGAACGTCCCCGAATTCGACCGTCTCTGTGTCTGTACAGGACACTATGGCCAGAACTAAGAAGACGACCTATGATAAGAATGGTGTCCTTTGAACAAGTGTATTATTCCGATAGAGGGTTCAGAATTATTAGAAAGTTAATTATTCAGTGAGGACAAGTGATCGGAATGCTTAGGTGGAGGCCGCTTCCGATCAGTAATATTAATGATTAATTAATATTACAACTTAATCTTGACTGAACCCTTCGAGTCACACTCAAGCAACTAACGAACCAACACAACGAATTAATTCTGAAGGAATTAATGAGTCGCTCGAGTATTGTGAACAAAGACGTCGGATTCAGAGCTTAGAGCGTCGGAACCGAATCTTAAAAGTCGAGCCAAAATTTAGGAATTAGCGACAGGGGAAAATGCTTCAAGTAACAAGTATAAACCCTAGCCGCGCGAAAGGCTAGGGAAGCACGCCAAATAGAAGTGCGCCACGTGGGGGCACACGTGGCAGCACACCACGTGGCACCCACCAAGGTGGTGGCGTGCCACGTGGCGCGTGCACCACGTTGGCAGCCACCAAGTGTCAACGCGCCACGTGGCAGCGTGCCATGTGGCAACGGGCCGCGGACCCGGGTGGCGGGTCATGGACGCGGGCCAAAAGGTGGCGGCCCAACTGAACCCAACTTGGGGTCAAGGTTGGGTGCCACATGGTTAGATCACAATGCATGTGAGTTGCCTTGGGGAGCAAGTGAGGAGGTGGTCCTCACCTAACCATGTGACACTTGTTACTTTGTTATTCCTTGGTTTATTTAACTAAGGATTGAATTCAACATTCTTTCTATGTGGGATCATTTTGTGAAAAAGTCCTACATTGAAAGATGAGTGGAATTCACAAGGAAGCACTCCTTATAAATAGCCAAGGCACACCTTTGGATTGTTCACTTGAGTAAGGTGTTAGAAAAGGCATCTCCATTGAGAAAACCTTTAAACACATATAATTACTCGAGTTTAGGTCGGGCTTAGCTAACCTCTAAGCATTGGACCTTGTTGGGGTCGTGTTGTTGGTGGACTTCTGTTGGAGGTCTTCGTGCGAGCGAATCTAAAAGCTTTCTAAAGTAAGATATCTTATTGAGAGCGAAGCACGCGTCAAAGGTATTAATCTTTCCTTAATTCTTGTTGTTTAAGTTAATTATGCTTTGTGATTATATTAATTGTGAGTGTGGTCTTGGCTCGGGTTTTCTTCCGCGGTGAGTTAGACTTATCGAAACCTAACAACTTAAGCTTCTAGTGACAAAGAGGACAACAATTCAATTAGGATGCCTAAGAGTGAGATATTTGACCATTCACCCGGCACCCCAATGACGTAGGGAAAATGTAGGCCGTTATCTAATTTTCCCTAGAGCCAAACAAATTTATAAACACTTAACAAACCTAAATACGAGTATAGAGGTAAGTCAAGGGTCGAACCTAAAGGAACGATAATGTTCAAGCACTCTCAATTATGTGCCTAAGCTAGGTCGAAGTCAAGGGTAAAGAGGTAACACTAAACAACTAACAAACAAGTAAACAAACAAATAAAACACTAGGAATGGGGATCAACAAGTAATCATGACAATAGCAACAACTTGGGAAGATCATGCTAATCAAAGGTTATGAAGACTAATGATAAGAGCTATCAATTGGAATCAAAGAGCTATCTCCTAATTGTTAAGCTAGGGGTCACTATGAATAACAAACTAAGAGAATCACAATCTAAACCAATCGATAATTGCAATTCCTAAGCCAATTGGTCGTGTCATTAGCAATTACAATGCAATCTAGCAAAATTCTCAAGGCCTAATCGAATTACACACATGCAAACCTTCATTAATCACTTTAATCTCAACAATCAATCAACACAATTCCCAAATTAATCACAATCAATCCATCATACAAGTTTCACCTAATTCCTAGCTAAACAACTACTCAAGAATCATCACCTACCAACAAACAACTAAAGAAATCAAGAATCAACAAAATATCAAGAACAATTACACTAATAAAGAATCAAACATCAAAATCAAACCAAACAAACATGAAATTAAACAAAGCAATAAAGAGGAGAGAGAGTGAGAAATCCTCATTAATTGATAATGGAGATCTTCAATACAATTGTCACCTTGAATCTTCAATCTCTTAAATCCCCAATGAAATTCCTCACTTTCTCTCTCTAATACTACTCCTGAACTAACCCTAGATCTAGAGAGAGAAACTCTCAACGTAAGCTAAAATATGAGAGAGAATTTCTAATCTAGTCTAAAGATGTTCAAAAATAGAAAGGTCGCAAGTATATATAGTAAAGAAAAACAAAAGGAACAAAGATCCATGGTGTGCATGCGCAACAAGCCCATGCGCGCGCACAGAGGGGTCGACGCGCACGCACATGGGGGTCTACGCGCACGCACCCCTACTGCATCCTTACGATGCGCACGACTCCTCTTGCTTGCTCGTAATCCATTGTGTGAATTCTTTCTCCTAGCGCTCTCGTGCATCCCTATCGACGGCGCTCTCGTGATGATGCTCGCGAGGAGGGCAGCCCTTGATCTTCACATATTTGCGTGTTCATGACCTACAATCAATGAGAGCGCAACCGTAAGAGTGCGGCAAATAAAACTTTAAAACTTCACCTACAAAATTTCAAGTAAAATAAGGGAGAAAGCAAAATGAATTGAAACTAAACTAAAATAGCAAAATTAAGAACAAAAATCATGAAAAACTCATAAAAGTAAACGAAAAACCAAAATGAGTTATAAGGACGGAAAACCAAATAAAACTAAGAAAATTATATGAAAATAATGAAAGAAAATATAGAAAATGAACCTAAATCTTATTCTTTTTAGCGCCATAAATGACGCTCATCACCCAAGTATGTCGGATGACTTCATCTTGAACAAGTCTGAAGATGGCTCTGATGATGGAGCGTCCGGCTCCAAGCAAGGGTCATCCCATACAAATGCCCCCTCATGCGGCTGTAATGCTGAAACGAGCCCGTGGGAGGTCAGTGAAGAGTCACGGGACTTTGATTTCCTTACTGACTCTGAGGGAGAGGTCGCCTATACTAAAAGAGGTCAAGGAAAGGCGTCTTCCTCTTTGCAAGAAGAGTTCACCCCTTCGTTCACCCATATATCTGTTGGGACCCAAAGGAACATGTGCAAGAAAATAAAGGACTTCCAGGACACTGATGTCATGGGGCAGGATATGAAATAAATGTCCCCACACTAGATGCCACAATCGTTTGGCCGTTTTGTCAAAGATATGGGGACTCTAGCTTTGGGTGTTATGAGGTTCCATACAGGTGGGCCCGAGGTTCCCCTTGGATCTAGCAGTTAAGCAGATCCTAGACGGGTACCGCCTAAGGGTGTGGCAGCTAGCCCCCAACTCTTGGGTAAACATACTTGGGTATGTGGCCGCATGCAGGATGTTAGGGGTAGAACCGGGTTTTGAGGCGTTTGCCTCTATGTATTATCTGAGTAAATCTCCAAAGTCAACAGGTGCCAGCTGGTATATCCTAACCTATAACAAGGGGTTTATGATGACCCTTTAAAAAGAGTCCAAGTGGAAATATTGGAGAAACAAGTTCTACATCATCTCTTCTCCAGATACCATCTAGAACAGGAAGTTCAACTCTTGGAATCGAGATCCGTACCTCCTTGATCAGAAGGAAATTCTCCCCATGTACCTGAGGAAGGCTGGGATCAAATCTTAACACTTGGTCTTTTCAAAGTCGAAATTAAAACTTTAGAGGGAGGGGTCGAGAGAGAGATAGTCCCTAATAGTTACATCCCTAGGTTTGAATGGCTTAGGGATCTTGTCTACCTGGCCACTTGTGGCCTTAGTACAGAGAAAACCAAAGGTAGCTGACCAGATGAGTATATTATTAAACTTGTTTTTTGTTTGATGATATTAATCTTACATTTGATCTTTTTCCAGAAGAAGCAATGTCTTAGCTTTCACCAAACAAGAAACCACGCAACTCTACATCCGCCTACCGTCAGATGATCTGGTAGAAAAGCCAGATATTAAAAAAGGATCAACTCGATCATGTAAGCTCCCATGCATCCGTTATTTCAATACAGGCAGATTACACCATTTTATACTAAGTCTTTTATAATTTTCCAGGAAGGATCAGTGAAGCCACCTGTTCTTCCTACCCTGAGTGAAAGGCCTCTTAAGCAGCCATTTGCTGGAGAGGAGTAGACGCTTTCAAGTCAGAAGAAGACAACAGCACAGAAGCACTCTGCAAGTAGGTTCGACTCTCACCCTTCCACTGGCGGCAAGTCGCCGACTTCCATGGACGCTTTGAAGCAGGAGGAAGCGTCCAAAGTGTCTGTAAAGGGTAACAAGCAGCTTTCTGTTGCTAGAGACTAAACTGACCCAAGTAGTCTTATTTCTGGTAGGCGGAATGACAAGCGCCCCTAGAACTTGGTGGTTGAGATCCTAGGTATCACCGCCTTTAACCCATTACCTCATCCTTGCAGGGTTAAGACTTATACCCAGTCACCTAGCCGTTCCGGAGACTTCCGGCTTATTGGCCGAGCCTATTCCAACCTCTCAGCAAATGTTGAATGTGCAGATGCTGCTCAGACGCCGGATATCCAGGAGTTTTCCAAGAATATGCTTAGGGGTTTCTCTAGTGAGCAACGGGACTCTATGAGGGGAGTCGGTACCTTAAAATTTGATGCCATACTAGCTCTACTTGCTGAGGAAACTTGTTTTAAAGTTGGAAAAATTGTTCATTTCTTCACAACCCGTTTGTATACTGATATCCTTCCTTTTGCCGGATGTAGGCTATGTTGGGGGTGAATGGGCTTAAGAAGCCATTCAAGGACAAATAGAAAGTGAGCTGCCAATCAAAGGGCCGCTTCCAACCTTAACCAGGCGCTGTTTGATGTTAATAAAACTAAGGCACTGACTCAAGATATCCTGTACTCGCAGGCAGCTACCAATCTTCAAGTTAAGAAGGATCTAGAGGCGGCCTAGTAGAGGGTAACTAAGCTTGAGGGTAAACTAAAAGCAACTCGGACTAAGCTTGGCAAGTTGCAAGATGTAGGCAAAGACACAAATAGCCTCCATCGCTAAAATGAGATTCTGCCGAAGAAACTTGCCAACTAAGAGGAGCAGCCTAGAAGGAAGTACGAGGCTTGGGCTAAAGAAGAGAAACAACAACTGATCGAGGAGAATGAGGCCGACTGCGTCATGTTGGGTTTTGATGAGTCCAGCTCACCGCGGAAATAAAATCCGAGCCTAAGGAAAAAAATCACAATTAATGAAACCAAAATGCATAAATAACAAGATTAGAGAAAAGACTGAATTACCCTTGAAGCGTGCTTCGCTCGACCACCGGAGCTCGTACTTGAGAAAGCTAAGCCTCTCAAGCACAATTGCCTCCGACGATATCCACCCACAACACGATCGCGACGGGTCTCGTATTGGAGGTTAGCCAAGTCGAACCAAAACACTACTCGAGTAATTAATGAACTTATAGGTTTTCTTTCAAGTGGAGAGTCCTAATTGAGTTCTTACTCAAGTTAGTTTTCCCAATTTCCAAGTGGGATATTTATAGGGAAATTCAAGTGAGAAATCCACTCTCCCATCAATGTCGGAGAGTTGGTAAAATAAATTTTCTCCTTTTACTTTTAAATAAAAAAAAAAAGAAAATAGCCAACAACTAATTAATCAACAAGTGGCATTCTAAGAGGAGGGGTTAGGTAAGGACCACAAGGGAAATGGGGGGACTAATACTTGATCCCCAAGGCTCCCAAAACCGGCTCCCCTATTGCCAATGGGCTGCTGCCACGTGGCAGGCCAAGCCTTGGCACCCAAGCAGCCTAGCTGGCGCTTGGTGTGGGTGGCTGGCCTGCTGCTATGCGTGGTTGTGCGGCTGGACGAAGCCCCAACGCTACTAGCAGTGCTAGCATGCTAGCGCGCTGCTAGCTAGCTAGCAGTGCTAGCCCATCAATGTCGGACGAGGCCTTGGCTCCTTCGCTTTGCTTGATCAAACTCTGCGCTCCCGAGCATCCCCATCATCAGTGCACTCGAGATGATGCCCGCGAGCAAGGTAGTCCCAAAATGAGCAAATTGACTTGATTATTCACCTACAAAACACGAATAAAACAAAGAGTGAAAGCATAACAAAATAAAACTAAAACTAAAATTATGAATTATCAACTAAAAATATGAAAAACTCGTAAAAACTAATCAAGAACCAAAGTGAATTATAAAAATGGAAAATTAAATAAAACTAAGAAAATCATATGAAAATGATGAAAGAAAATAAAGAAAATGAACCTAAATCTTATTCTTTTGAGCTCCATAAACGACGCTCATCAAATTCCCCCAAGCTAAACTTTTGCTAGTCCTCGAGCAAAAAAAAATCAAACCCAAGGGAAAATGATGACACTATTCAAGCAAAGAAAGAAACAAGAAAACTAGAGAAGATGGGAATATACACTAACTCACTTTCGTAGGAATCACGGTCAATTTTAGCAACTAAAGACAAGCCATTTTAACCCCTAGATTGCCCTAAAGGACGAGTGATGCTCTCGTAAAGGTTTCCAAAGAGGTTAACCTATAACTCTTTTTATTAAAAGGGAGGCAAAGCATAAGAAAAGAAAAGAGAAAGTTTAAAACCTTGAAAAGAAAAGAAATGCTTATACAATGGACTTTTGCACATGATCAAAGCACGAAGGATATCAAACTTTCTAAAACAACAATGGTAAGCACGTCCTAAGATATCGAGGGATGATTGAAACATAGGGCATGCTAAGCGTAGAGAACTAATGAGGTGCAATCCACTTTCATCCCAACCAATCTGACCGCGTTCTCCCTAATGGATTCATATCTTCCCTTAGTAAGCGTCTCTATGGTTCCTCGAAGGAACCGGAAAAGAATAGAATTTGAGGGTTCTCGACATCTTGACCTTGCATCCCTTTTCCTTAGGCTTTAACTCATAATGCCCTCCCTCGGTATATGACTCAACCACTAGGTCGAAAGGATTTTCCCAAAGGTTGTAACGTAAGGGCAAAAGGCTAGGGGTAGGCTTAAAATTTAGAATTTGGTGGTACACCTAGGTTATGAAGCAAAGATTGGCCAAACCTCGACACCAAAACAAAGAAGTCACCAAACAAAAACAAACTAATACCCCCAAGCTTATTCAAAGCTATATCCACAAGCATATATACAAAAAGCGTAAACGCTTCTCCCCCAAGCTAAAAGGAAGCATTGTCCTCAATGCTTGTAAAGGGAAAAGAATCACATCAAACTGTTGTTTTTTGAATTTTCTCATTTTCACTTTTTTTTTTTTTTTTTTTGTAATTTTCATTTTATCAAAGCAATTGTCTTCGCCTCCTTTAACTTTGGACGGCTTTTTCATATATTCATTTGTCATTATTCACAATATATACAAAAGACGAGCTTGCTTACAAATAAAACCAATATCCAACCTTTTAGACCACAAACTCCAAAAACATGACTATTTGCTTCACAAAAACCAAAAATGGAACAAAAAGAAATAAAAGGCTCAAAGTTCTAAAGATGTGGCTTGAAAAGAAGGGGAAAGGCTCAAATGGTTAGCAAGATGGCAAATGTAAACCCAATGAACTAAAAAGAAAGAAGAAAATCCTAGAAAAGAAAAATTACCACCCCGAAAAATGGCCTTTGTCCTTCCTAGTTGGTTCGGTCTCGTGTTTGAGAATTATGAGTCAAGATTCAAGAGTAGGTATGCAAAGGTTAAGGATCCACGTTACACAATCAAAAATGATGAAGGCTTGAAAAAGAAAAATCCTCACACGGTTGTAGCAAAAACTTACTAAAGTTGTCAAATCCACCAAAGGAAGCAACTCCGTCTTACCACAAACCAAAAGAATCCGGCTTCAAGGCCCCAAAAGGTCTAAACCGCTACCTTAGCATACCCTATTCTAGAGTCAACCAAAAATACTCTCAAACCGTGCAAACCATTGTTTTTAGGAAGAAAAGTAGCCAATGTGCATGTTCAAGTGGTACTAAGTCCAAAGTAAAAGCAAAAAGATGAAGAAAGAAAAGCAATGCCTCAAAAACATTTTATTCATATTTACAAAAACAAGTTTTGTTTTATTTTTTTCGTTTATATATATATATATATATATATATATATATATATATATATATATATATATATATATATTAAGAAAAAGAGAAAAGGAAAACATGAAGGAAGAAGAAAACCAAAAGAAAAAGAAAAAGAAGAAAAGGGAAATGAAGTGAAAAATAGAAAAGTAAAGGAGAAGTAGAAAGTAACAAGGAAGTAATGCTAACACACATAAATCCCAATCAACAAACAAGTAAACATTCGGCCACAACGCCAATGCTCCCAAACACACTAGGGTGTTAAAAAGCAAACAACCTCGATACCATTCAACTTCTCCTAGAACTAATCCTAGACTAAGCAACCAAGAAAAGAAAAAGAAGAGAAATAGAAAGATCTCATCGGGTGCCAAAGCTATTGTACATTAAACAAGGCGAAAGAGCACCTTTACGAATCGTCGAAATCCAAAGCATAAGCAATAGAGCAAGGTGAGAAATAAAAAAAAATAAAAAATAAAAAAAAAAACTATATACAAAGAAAATTGTTAGTAACTTCAATACAAAAGAAAAGAAGAAAAAGAGAAAATAAAATGCATGGAAATAAAGAAAAAAAACAAGTAATAATAGCAACAGGAATAGGATCAAATGAGTATAGGAAGCAGAATCATCAGACTGAAGCAGTATCGGGAGACAAGATATCCAACAATCAACATCAGGAATCATCATAACCGAGACACAGAGAAACACAGTAGACAACGATCAGCGAAACAAACAACAAAAACCAATAACCGGGCAGAGAAATCAGCAGAAATACAACATCATCATCATAAAACAAAAAGGCACAGAGATCAATACCAGAAGCATATGAGACCAGGAATGAACTACAAAAGCAAGGGGGGAAAACGGTGAAGCACATAAACAAACGACATAAAGCACCCCCAAGCTTAAAATGGACTACCCCCCTAACTCTAAACCTAAAGACATATAGGAAACAGAGAAACATCATATAAAGCACATAAGAAGGGGGGTAGCCATGGTAGTATCACTCCGCACTATGGTAAGGGGTAGAATGAGAACTCCCCTCACCGGACTCCATCATATGACTAGAGCTAGCCATCTCGCTCACGTCCATGGGAGCCTTACCCCTTAACCTACCTTCCCTCCTAGCTCTATCAACCTCAAAATAATAAGACCAATCATCTAAGACCGGCTCACCCGACCTACCACACCTACCAAAAGTCTCGGGGTCCGGAAAGGGCGTAAGATTGGCCGGATCATATGTATAATCACAACCACCGGGCCGCCTATAGTCATAAGTGGCCGGGGTGGTGCTTATGATAGAACTACGGTGAACATGAGGGCCCTCCCAATAAGGGTAGCAAGGCCGAGGACCAACGGTAGGATCAAAAAGGCTCCCATTGAGGGATAGGTCCTTGTTGGACCGGGAGATATGGGTAATTCACATAGGGCTCGATCTCCACCCTCCGAACATGTAAATCGTAACCAATATAACACATTAGCAATAGAATCAAGCCTAGCATGAATGGTTGACAAATTAAAAGTAGAGGGAGTAGGAGAGTCAGAAGGAATAGGCGTACCTCCCGGTTCAACCGGGGGAAGAGTTTGAACATTCTATGAGAAGGCATTGGTTGAACGGCCTCTTGTATGGTTCGTCCTTTGTCGAATAGAAGGATCAATATCTCGCACCGGAGGCCTCCAAGACAAGGAATCTTTCTCTTTTGGTCGGGTAGTTGCCTCTTTGCATGGGATTAGGAACCATTCTTTAATCTGGGAAACTTTCCAAATGAAAACATCATCCTTTCTAGTACGATCGAGGAACTTTTGGTTCACAAGGGCGGAGATGTTGAGGAAATGAGAAGAAGATTTTTCTCGACGATCGATAATTGGGGGAAGCTCATTTAACAAAGTCTTATAGTCGTCATTGATGCAAAGAGCTAGGATAGAAATTATTCCTCCCAATTGGATGCTCCCCTATAGGCTAACTCCATCACGGATATCCAAAAATCGATTGATCAAATGCTCCGTGAAATCCACTAGCTCAATCTCATAGTCGTTTTGGTCGGCTATCCACAACCAACAAAGCTCTTCTCGGGAGATAGCTCCCAAAGAGTCCTTGGAGCGAAGAGCGTAAGTGAGGATACGGTTGAAATACCACATAGCCGGATGAATCATGGAAGCGGTCTTGGAATTTTGAGGCTCATACTTTCTTCCTTTAAGATACTTCTCCACCAACGTTGCTCATTATATCCATGGTCACTTGCTATTCTACTATGTGCCGAATAGATACAATGATCCGCGTCCTCGGCCCATGGAAACTTGAAGTATGAACATAGTTGAGAATCCGTCAATGTGCGATCATTATTAAAAACTTGGAAAGTCAAAATCCTTGAGGAACTTTCACCCGGTTCTCGAACTACTTCAAGAGAAGAAAGAAATTCATAGGTCACCCTAGCATAAGTAGGGGCGCTCAAATCCAAAAACTCTAAAAGATCAAGCCCCTTTGCAAGAAGCCGAACGTCCTCATCTATTCCGAGAAACTTGGTTGTTGCTTGATTGTAGAATCTTGTTGGTCTTAGCTTCCTCTTGGATAGACGCTTGAAACGATCCCAATGGGATTCCTTAGAAAATTCAATGCCGTATGTTTCTTCTACCTCGGGAGGAGGTGGAACAACATGCCTAGATTTGCTTGAACTTGATCTTGCCCGCTTCTTTTGACGGATTGGAGCCATCTACAAGAACGAAAATAACTCATGAGCAAATTTTTACATTTGTCATATTTCAATAATAAGCATAAGTAATTGCTCAAGAATCAAGCACAAATGCAATTATCTCAAAATAGAAGCAAGAGATGGCTACATATGAACAATGCCACTAATATAGAATCATGAATTTGAAGCAAGTAGGCATGGATTAAAGGCAAAATTGAACATAAGAGACCAAATCATGAATCAAATTGAGCAAAATATTCTCAAACATTGAATTATCAAAGCAATAAAACCATCATAAAGAATACCCATGAGACAGAAAATGACCAACAATGGTGATTCAAGTATTCAATCAAATTATACAAATTCATCATGAAAAAGCTTCAATTTACATCCAATAACATCATTCAACACAAATAACAAGCTAAAAGAACCAACAATGGAGTTCAACCATGAAAGCAAAAACAAGAGTTTCAAGCTTCAAAAATGAGGAAGAAGATGACACGAAAGTGAGAAATTATACCTCAATGAAGCTTTGAATTACTTGCAAATTGCACAATTGATGAATATAGAACAATTAGAACACCCAAAGTTAAAATTCAAGCACCAAAACAAATCCTCAATAATTCGAATTAGCCCTAAATTTTCGAAAATAGAATCGAAAATTTCAGATTTTTTTTTGTGTTATTTTTGAAAGATTTGAGATTGAATTGATAATAAAAAGGGTGAATAAGCTTGAGTTTCAAAGAGATTTAGGGGTTTTGAAGGCAATGTAAGAGTAGAAGAATGAAGGGGAGGTCGAGGAGAGAGAATGGGGTGAATTAAGGAGGATAGGGGAATGAAAAAGGGGCGAAGAAAGGAGGGTAGCTGCTATCGATGGTGCGTGCGGACAGAGAGGTTGGTGCGTGTGCACCAGCGACAGCAGGGGGGCTGATGCGAGGCTTGGGGCTGCGATGCTTAGCCAAAAACTCTGCTTACCTGGTGCGTGCGCGTAGCCAGGAGGTGCGTGCGCACCAGGTAAGGGCTAGGGGGGCTGATTCTTGCTTGTGTCGCACCAAAAGAGACCGAAAGTTCTGACCCCTGTGGTGCGCGCGCGCAATGATGGCGGTGCGTGCGCAACAAGGGGGTACGAGGGTGGTTCAAAAACCGTCAAATTTTGTCAAAGTTAGTGTAAATTTCTGACCCCTTTGGTGCATGCGTGCAACCTATGATGCGCGTGCACCAAGCAAGAATATTTCGGCTATGTATATACTCTCGTGTCTTCATAATGAGATAGTTGAAAGAGCAATCGAAAAAGAGTAGAAAATCAATAAAAATGCAAACATGAGAGTATAATACCCTAACAAGCTTTTCCACCTAAACTTAACCAAACCTCGTGAAATCTTGAAGTAACACAAAAATTGTTGGAAATTTTCTTCGATCCAATCTCATGGTACCTAAACTCAAGAGAACAAACAAAAATAAAGAAAAATAAGAAAAGTTCTCAAGGATAAAAGAAATATAGAAAATTGTAAAATCAAAAGAAAAAGAAAAACGTTAGAAAACTGGGTTGCCTCCCGGGTAGCGCTTGTTTAACGTCATAGCTTGACGTCCTCCACCAATTAAGGTGGTTGTCGGAAAAGCAATGAGTGAACAAGGCCAACAAAAGCACCGTCGAAATACTTCTTGAGACGATGGCCATTGATTCTAAACAGAGAAGAAGAATCCATCATTGAGACCTCTACAACGCCACTTGGAAAAACATTCTTGACCAAATGGGGACCGCTCCATCTTGACATGAGCTTTTCGGGAAACAACTTCATTTTTGAATTGTAGAGAAGAACCTTATCGCCAACACAAAAATCTTTCTTCTCAATAAGCTTGTCATGTGTTTCCTTGGAATGAGACTTGTACACACTAGCACAATCATAGGCATCAAGCCGAAGCTCCTCTAGCTCATGAAGATCTAACCACCTTTTCTCCCCCGCACTTGCCAAGTCAAAATTTATCTTCTTGATTGCCCACAAAGCACGGTGTTTAATTTCAACTGGGAGATGGCATGACTTGCCATAGACTAGGCGGTATGGAGTGGTACCTATGGGGGTCTTGAAAGCCGTTCGATAAGCCCAAAGAGCATCATCCAACTTTTCCGACAAATCCTTTCGATTCCTCGCAACCGTCTTTTCAAGGATGAGCTTGATTTGACGATTAGAGACTTCCACTTGACCGCTCGATTGGGGATGATATGGGAGGCCAAATCGTTGATGGACTCCATGCTTCTTTAACATCTTTTGAAAGGCATGGTGAATAAAATGAGAACCGTTGTCGCTTATCACCGCCTTTAGTACCCCAAATCTTGGAAAGATTATCTTCCTAAACAAATTCATAACCACCTTATGGTCGTTAGTTGGGGAGGCAATGGCCTCGACCCACTTAGACACGTAATCGACCGCCACAAGGATATATTGATTTCCGAAAGACAAGGGAAATGGCCCCATAAAATCAATACCCCATACATCAAACACTTCCAACTCGAGTATGGGTTGTTGAGGCATTTCATTTCTCTTGGAGATGTTCCCAACTCTTTGACATCGATCGCATGTCTTTACAAAGCCCTATGAGTCCTTAAAGGGATGTGGCCAGCATAGACCACATTGAAGTACTTAGTGGCGGTCTTAGAGACACCCGTATGGCCCCCGCTTGGATCCAAATGGCACATTTTTAAAACACTAGGCACATCTTCGTTTGGCACACAACGTCTAAGTAAGCCATCGACCCCTCACTTTATAAGATGGGATCATCCCACACATAATGCCTTGCCTCTCTCTTGAGCATCTTTCTTTGGTTCTTAGAAAAAGAAGGAGGAAACTCCCCACATGCAAGAAAGTTCACTAAATCGGCAAATCATGGGAGCTCCTTTGCTTCAATAGCATACAAGAAGTCATCAAGCATCCTATCCTCAATTGGAGAACCATCATCATGAGTTTGAGAATCTTCTAAACGAGAAAGATGGTCCACCACAACATTTTCCGCTCCTCTCTTATCCCTAATCTCAATGTCAAAGGTTTGAAGCTGAAGAACCCACCGGATCAACCTTGGCTTGGACTCTTTCTTGGCAAAAAGATAATTGAGAGACGCATGATTCGTGAAGACAATGGTCTTAGAACCTAATAGATAACAACGGAACTTCTCAAAAGCATGAACTATAGCCAAGAATTCCTTCTCCGTTGTAGTGTAATTCTGTTGAGCTCCATTTAGAGTCTTGGACATAAAATAGATCACATGAAGATTCTTGTCCACTCTTTGACCCAAGGCACCTCCTATTGCCGAATCACTTGCATCACACATCAACTCAAATGGTAAATCCCACCTTGGAGCTCGAACAATAGGAGTAGAGATTAGAGCTTTCTTCAACTTATTGAATGCCTCCAAACACTTGTCATCAAATACAAACTCGGCATCTTTTTATAGAATATCATTGAGGGGCTTTGCAATGAGTGAGAAATCCTTGATGAATCTTCTATAAAACTCGGCATGCCCTAAGAAAGATCTCACTCCCTTTACATTTACCGGAGGTGAAAGCTTTTCAATAACTTCAATTTTAGCTTTATCCACCTCTATCCCCTTGTGAGAGATCTTATGGCCAAGGACTATGCCTTCCTCCACCATGAAGTGACATTTCTCCCAATTCAAGACCAAGTTCACCTTTTCACACCTTGCAAGACATTTTTGAAGGTTTTCAAGGCATGCCTTAAATGAAACACCTCCTACGGAGAAGTGATCCAAAAAAACCTCCATCTCCTCTTCCAACATATCTCCAAATATACTCATCATGTATCTTTGAAATGTCGCGTGAGCATTGCAAAGGCCGAACGACATCCTCCTATAAGCAAATGTACCATATGGAAAAGTGAAGGTTGTTTTCTCTTGGTCATCCTGGTGGATAGGGATTTGGAAAATTCCCGAATAACCATCAAGAAAACAATAGAACTTGTGCTTTGTTAGTCTCTCAAGCACTTGATCAATAAAAGGAAGGGGGAAATGATCTTTCTTTGTAAATGTGTTTAGACGTCTATAGTCTATACACATCCTCCATCTCGTGACTGTCCTCGTCGGAATGAGCTCACCTTCTCAACGACGGTCATACCTCCCTTCTTTGGGACAACGTGAACGGGAGAGACCCACCTAGAACAAGAAATGGGGAATATGATTCCCGCATCCAAAAGTTTGGTGATCTCCTTCTTCACTACCTCTCCCATTTGGGAGTGTAGCTTTTGTTGCCTCTCAATAGAAGGTTAAGCATCCTCCTCAAGAGTTATGTGATGTGTACATAAAGCTGGGCTTATACCTTTGAGGTCATTAATGGTATAACCAAAAGCACTTCGGTGCTTCCTCAAAACACAACACAACTTTTGAGCTTGATGCTCACTCAAAGAAGAGCTAACAATCACGAGAAAAGTGGAGTTGGGTCCCAAAAATTCATACCTAAGGTGTGATGGAAGAGGTTTGAGCTCAACCATTGGAACACCTTTACCTTCCTTGGATGTTGCCACTTGCAATGCTTCTTGGCTAGAAATGATCAAACACATTTGCTCTTCAACATCCTCAAAGCTTCCATTGAGCACATCTTCATACAAAGCCATCTCCTTGCTAGGAGCACCTACCTTTTCCTTATTCAAAAAAACATTCTCAAGAGCATCGTTAGAAGTGAGCAATTGCTCATGCATTGAAGACACAACATGATCAAGAGAATCAATCAACATGCAATTTTCTAAGAAAGAACTTTGATATTTCATGCTATCATTCAAATCAAATTCTATCACCTCATCCCCTACTTTGAGTGAAATTTTTGAATTTTTCACATCTATCAAAGCACCCGAAGTAGCAAGGAATGGTCTCCCTAGAATGATAGGAATATTAGCATCTTCGTCCATCTCAAGCACCACAAAATCCACCGGAATAACAAATTTCCCAACCCTCAAAGGAACATCCTCTACCTTACCTTTAGGAAACTTAATTGACCTATCGGCCAATTGCAAAGTGATGTTAGTAGGTAAGAGTTCCCCTAGCTCGAGTCTTTGGTACACCGAATATGACATAAGGCTAACAGTAGCTCCTAGGTCACTCAAGGCATTCTCAATTTGCATTTTATAAATGGCACAAGGGATGTAAAAGTTTTCGGGGTCTTTTAGATTAGGTGGCATCTTGTTCATTATGATTGTACTACAATTCTCGGTCAAGTTCACCATCTCTACACCATCACAAGTCCTCCTACCACTCAAAATCTCTTTGAGGAATTTTGCGTAGGTGGGCATTTGGGTGACAACTTCGGTAAATGGTAGAGAAAGGTGAAGTTGCTTGAGCATGTCAATGAATCTTACAAATTGTTCATATAACTTGTGTCTCATGAATTTTTGTGGATAAGGAAGCTTGGGTTTCATAATTTCTTTCTCCACTCTCACCTCACTAGGCTTCTCAATCTCAACCTCACTCAAAGATGCACCATCTCTCTCATCTTCAACCAAAACCTCATTTGTGCCCTCTTTGGTCTCACTCTTCCTAGGAAAACTCTCCTCAAGAACCTTACCACTCCTTGTGACAATAGCATTGACCGGTCTCTTGGGATCTAGGCCTTAGGAAGGTAAAGAAGAAAGACTAGAATGGTCTTTCAAAGAATTAGCAAGTTTAGAAATTTGGTGTTCAAGCATCTTATTATGAGTCATCATTTCATAAAATTTCTTGTCACTTACGGCCATGTAAGTGTTCAACAACTTTGTTTGATTCTCAATGATTTCTTCCAAATTTGTTCTATGTGAAGAAGAAGAGGATTGGACATAGGAATTATCATTTTGGGCCTTTGGAGCAAATCCGGGTGGAGGTCCTCTTTGAGCATTGATTTGAAAATTGCCTCTACCTTGATTGTTCCAATTACCCCTATTTTTATTTTGACCATAACCTTGATTATGGTTACCACTACCTTGATTATGATTCCCATAACCTTGGTTTTGATTACCATAATTTTGGTTTTGATTTTGGCTACTATAATCTTGATTGTTATAGTTATCTCGAGAACCTTGGTTCCTATAACCACCACCTTGGTTATAGTTGTCAAAATTGCCATGATTGTTGTAATTCCTATTCCATTGACCTCTTTGATTCTCAAACCTAGAATCATTATTATTTGACACATAGTTCACATGCTCATTCACATTTCCATCTTGGTCATCACAAACATCCATACATGCATAAGGGCAACTAGAAACATCATGATCATACGACCCACAATCATCACAAAAGAAGCATCCACTAGGCATGTTATTAGAAGAGGGAGGAGGTTGAGAATTAGAAGACATACCTCTTGGGAGGGAAAACTTGAAACTTGGTAGGTAGCACTTTCCAACTTTGCCTTGATAGCGGACATCTCCTTCCCCAAGTTTGTCATTTGTGAGGATAGATTGTTGATTGCATTTAGATGATCAACCGAGTACAATGAAGAACTACTCTTTCTAGTTGGCTCTCTTTCTCCATCTTGCAAATCTCTATAATACCTCACTACGTCTTCAATTATGTCCACCACTTCCTCTTCCGTTTTGTTCATGATAGGACCTCCGACTCCTCCATCTAAACATGATTTTCCTTGAGGGCTAAGGCCTCCATAGAAGATTTGAATAATTTGATAGGTTGGAATTCCGTGATGAGGACACTCCCTTTGATACTCTTTGTATCTCTCCCATGCTTCATAGAGGCTCTCACTTGGCTTTTGCTTGAAACCTTGAATCAAAGCTCTAGCCTCTGCCGTTTTCTTTTATGGATAGAAACAGGATAGAAATTCCTTGGTAACCTCGTCCCATGTCCTAAGAGAATTCGGCTTGACCTCGTTGTCTATCCATTCCAAAGCGCGCCCTATGAGAGAAAAGGAAAAGAGCTTGAGGCGGATGAATTCTTGGGAAATTCCGTTCACCTTGATAGTATTGCAATATTTTTCGAACTCCTTGAGATGGTTTAGTGGGCTTTCATGCTTGGCCCCACTAAATTGTCGCCTCTTTATCAAAGTGATTGTTGCCGGTCTTATTTCAAAGTCATTTGCCGGTGTTGTAGGTGGAGCAATCCCACTCTCAAATCTATATGCACCGGGAATCCCCAATTCATTCAACGCCACCCTTGGATTTTCTCCGATTTTTGCTTGTTCCTCTTGTTGTGGTTCTTCTTCACTTGAAATGCTAGGGCTCAAAGATCGTCTAGCACCCCTCAACCTTGCAATAGTTCTCACAATTTCCGGATCAAATGGCACTAGTGAATGACCACGTGCCCTATGCATAAAATCTCAAAAGAAATGGTTAGTAGCACGGCTACAAGTGTAGCCTAAAAGAAAATCTTTTTGTATTTTCAATTAAAGCTGAAATAGACTCAACAACTATAACAAAGCACCAATATCACTCCCCGGCAATGGCGCCAATTTTGACAAGAGGAAAATGTAGGTCGTTATCTACCTCTCCCTAGAGCAAAACCTAATTTGTAAACACTCGGCTTGGTGTGCATGCTAGCCACCTTGCTATACCAAATGCCCCTAGAACTCGGTTTTCTCGGGGCATTCCGATCCTAGGGGTATTTCGGTAAATTATTGTTTAATTATTGATTTTACCGTCTCATCTTTTGTTTATTGGACTCGATTTGCGACGCTCGGTTTCGAAGCACCTAGGTCGATTTCTGACGTCTAAATATTTAATACTCGAGCGACTCATTAATTTCTTCTGAATTAATTCGTCGTGTCGGATCGTTAGTTGCTTGGGTGTGACCCGAAGGGTTCAGTCAAGATTTAGCTGTAAAATTAATTATGCATTACTATTATTGATCGAAAGCGGCCTCCACCTAGGCATTCCGATCACTTGAAATTACTGAATAAATAGCTTTCCTATAGCTTTGAACCCTTTATCGGAATAATACACTTGTTCGAAGGACACCATTCCTTTCAATATCCCACTTGTCCTTCCGGATAAGTGTGCTTTTAGTGTATAGCCTTTTTTCTATGTCACTTAATTTCTCTTCATGAACTATAAGGTAAGATTATTCGTCATCCTTATTACGTCCAGAAGTGTTTCTCAAAATCCGAATTTGACAGTCAATAAACAGATGATTTCTAATATCCATTCGAGCACGACCATGCATTTTCACAATCTCGCTCTTCGAGAGGCCTTGTAAACAACAAAGACATGTTCCCTATTGTTAGTAGGGGGACATTCCCAGTCTTGTAATGTCAGCTTCTCTTACTAGGAGGACCTAGCCGTTCGAGTGTTGTCGTTATAATCTCCATGTACGGCAGACGTTTGAATAACATCAAAACAGACTAGTAGTCAAACAAGAGAACTCACAATACTCATGGTCGAGGAAAGAGGTTTCGATAGCCATAATGAGAAGTATACTTGTGAAGATTTTTAAACCTCTTAAACTCGATCCAGTATGGTTCTAAACCAATACCTGTGCAAATGATTTATGACAATCATGTCTTTGTAGCACAAGAAACGATGCTATTAATCAAACTAAACACTAATCTCTAGCGGTCAGTAATCGTCCATCATTTAAATGACCTCGATTAGGGATAATTTTTTATTATAATATTCAATGTTCACTTAATAGGTGTTTCTTTATCTAAGACTGGTCTTGATACCCTATTTTGAATATTCTCAGAATCGAATGGACTCAATATTTAATTCTAAACCACAATTAAATAGAAATAGAGTGATAAATTTGTATGAACTTAAATTACTCTAAAACCTGAATAGTTCATCTTAGTGTCTTATATTAAAATGTTTAAAAATTATTTAAAACACTAAACAGGGAAATCAAAGCCAATCTCCAACGTGCCTGATTCCTATTGTCTCAACATGCTTGTTGTGCTTCACTTGAGGCAGAGGTTTAGTAAGTGGATCGGCTACAGTGTCGTCCGTTCCAACTTTACAAATTCTGATTTCACCCTCTGATTTTCATTCTCTTGTCATGTGAAATCGCCACTTGACATGTTTGACCTTTTGATGTTCCCTTGGCTCTCTAGCCTGAGCAATAGCTCCATTCTTGTCACAATAGAGGGCTATTGGACCCTTAATGGAGGGTACAACATCAAGTTCACCAACGAACTTACGAGTCCAAACTACCTCCTTAGCGGCTTCAGTAGCTGCCAAGTATTCGACTTCAGTTGTAGAACCTGTAGTTGTGCTATGCTTGGCACTCTTCCAACTAAATGCTCCTCCATTTAGACAGAACACATATCCAGAGTGTGATTTAAAATCGTCTTTGTCAGTTTGGAAGCTTGCGTCGGTATAACCTTTAACAACTAATTCTTCTAAGCCACCATATACCAGGAATTTATCCTTGTTCCTTTTCAGGTACTTTAGGATATTCTTGGCCGCAGTCCAATGCGCCTCTCCTTGGTCTGATTGGTATTGGCTCTTAGCACTCAAGGCAACATTTGGCCTAATACATATGATGGCATACATGATTGATCCAATAAGCGAAGCATATGGAATCTGATTCATCCTTTCTCACTCATCAGGTGTCTTTGGACACTGCTTCCTTCTTAGGGTTATGCCATGTAACATGGGTAGGTGACCTCTTTTGGCCTCCTGCATACTTAATCGTGCCAGTACCTTATTGGCGTATGAATTCTGGCTCAATCCAATCATCCTTATAGATCTATCCCTATAGATCTTGATGCCCAATATGTACTAAGCCTTTCCCTAGTCTTTTATTGAAAAACATTTTCCAAGCCATGACTTTACAAACTCTAACATCGGAATGTTGTTTCCAATGAGCAATATGTCATTGACATATAAGACTAGCAAGGCGATGTCACTCCCACTGACCTTCTTGTAAACACAAGATTCATCTGGATTTTTGATAAAACCAAACTTACTAATGGCTTCATTGAATTGCAGATTCCAACTTTTACTAGCTTGCTTTTGCCCATAAATGGACTTTTTAAGCTTACATACTTTCCCAGCATTGTTTTGGTCGACAAAACCTTCAGGCTCTGTCATATACACAGTTTATTCCAAAATTCCATTGAGGAAGGCAGTTTTGACGTCCATCTGCTATATTTCATAGTTGTAATATGCAGCAATCACCAGGAGGATCTGAATGGATTTAAGCATTGCGACCGGAGAAAAGCTGCTTGGGTGTGACCCGAAGAGTTCAGTCAAGATTAAGTTGTAACATTAATTATTCATTAATATTACTGATCGGAAACGGCCTCCACCTAGGCATTCCGATCACTTGACCTTACTGAATAATTAACTTTCTAATAGCTCCGAACCCTCTATCGGAATAATACACTTGTTCGAAGGACAACATTCCTTTCAATCTCCCACTTCTCCTTCCAGACAAGTTTTCTTTTAGTGTATATCCTTTTTCTTATGTCACTTAATGTCTCTTCATGAACTATAAGATAAGATTATTCGTCATCCTTATTACGTCCAGAAGTGTTTCTCGAAATCCGAGTTCGATTGTCAATAAGCAGATGATTTCTTAAAATCTATCAGAGCATGGCCATGCATTTTCATAGTCTCGCTCTTCAAGAGGCCTTGTAAACGACAAAGACATGTTCCCTATTGTTAAGAGGGGGACATTCCCAGTCTTGTATTGTCAGCTTCTCTTACTAAGAGGACCTAGTCGCCCGAGTGTTGCCGTTATAATCCCCATGTACTGCAGACGTTTGACGAACATCAAAACAGACGTACTCAAACAAGAGAACTCACAATACTCATGGTCGAGGAAAAAAAGGTTCCGATAGCCATAATGAGAAGTATACTTATGACGATATTTAAATCTCTTAAAGTATTCTCATAGGTCGATACAGTGTGGGTCTAAACCAATACCTGTGCAAATGATTTATGACAATCATGTCCTTGTAGCACAAGAAACGGTGTTATAAATCAAACTACCACTAGTAGAAAAAATGCTATTTATAACGCCCTATTAATAACTGGCGCATGTTGTGCAAGTTACTAAAGCACCAATAGTAACCGACTAAAATAATGCAAGTTACTAATTTTATGACATTAGTAATTGGCGTAGTAAATGTTATTTACTAATATGTGGTTTATATTTGTTTCAAGTTTTATTAGTATCTAACTAAATAAATTCCAGTTACAAATACTAAGTCAAAGAAACATTCACTAGAAATTTTGTAACTAGCTTAGGTCAAAGAAATTTTGACAAAAAATTTTGTAACGAGCTTACAAACGTCAGTTACGAATATTAAGTGAAAGAAATTTTGACCAAATATTTTGTGACTAACTACAAACACCAGTTACAAATACAGTGTCATATATACGTAGTACTTTGATCAATTTTTTTTTAGTGGACTTTGATAAAATATTTAGTAGCCGGCTTTCAAACGCAAGTTACTACTTCCAAATTCCTGTTATTTTTGTTTAATTTTTATAGAACTTAAAGCATACAACTTTTCAATTAATACAAACAAAGGAGTTAATTTTTTTCCCCTTAGGCTCCGACTTCTTGCGTGGCTTCTTCCTCCTACAGTTTTTCTTTCGCAGCTTCTTCCTCCTACTTCTTCCGCAACTTCTTCAATCAGAATTGGTTTTTTTTTTTTTGTTTCGAATTTGGGTTCAGAAAAAGTGGTTCTATATGGAGGTTTAAAGGTATGTAATTTTTCGAATTAGGGTTCTTATAATTTTCCCTTTGTTAATTCAGTAATAGCTCTAATATTTGAATTGAATCTTGTTTGCTGATGATAATTATGTGATATTGTTCATTTAATTTTATATATTATCGTAAGATTTTTGTTCGATTGTTTGATTGATGTTAATTTCCAGAGAATGAGAGTTGTGAAACGAGAATTAGGTTGAGGGTTTAGGTGATGAATTATTAATAAGATTGGCAAAATTGTTGTGTGTAAAACTCAAGATTCATGGGATTGAAAGTTAAGAGTTTAAATTTTGATATTTTATTGTGTTCATAACCCTTGAAGTTATTGATCAGTCGCACTTGTGCTCGGAGGATCAGTTTGCTCGATTAACTTCAAAAGGCTCATTCTCCTTCGTTACAAGGTCTTTTTAGGTGATTTGTTTTTTGATTTTGGGTGAAATTTTGTCTACTTTCTGCCTGAAAATTTTCAGAATTTTTCGAGTTCTTTTGCTAGTAAACTTGACTATTTTACGCAACTGTGTCAGTTTTAGTCCGAGTTAATAGTTATTGCTGTTTGTGTGCGATTTTGTTCCAAGTTGTGCTGCGATTTTTGCTTTGTTTTGTGCATATTTGACTCCTTGAAGTTCTCTTACATTGGTTCATTCTTCTATGAATGTTAATTCTTATGTGTGAATCAAGATCAAAAAAGCAGAGGAGAAGACCTGAAGTGGAATATTGCTACCCTCAACAGCTGTGACTAATCCCTAATCTGGTGAAGTGGTAGCTGTTGGAGAGGACAAGACTATTGGTATGAATAAAGTAGAAATCGGTGTCAAGGATACTACTCATATTCGACTAACAAATGTTTTTTTGGTGCTAATACATTTTGTTTGCTAGTTGACAAATGTTTTTCTGTCTTCTTCACTTGGTGCAGATTGGTACGCAGGTAGTATATTCAAAGTACGCAGGGACTGAGCTGGAGTTTAATGGGACAAACCATCTTCTATTGAAGGAAGACGACATTATTGGCGTTCTTGAGACAGATGAAATAAAGGATCTTAAGCCTCTGAATGAGAGAGTTCTCATTAAGGTCAGTGTTTGAGTACTGTATTATCAATTTTTATATAGGTACTACTTATTTGTGAAATCTCCCCTTGGGTGATTTATCTTAATCATCACTATCACCAACCATGTTTTGTTATGTTTCTTTTTTTAATCATTTGATTAGATGTATGAGCAATACAAGAAAATTACATGTTTTAAGTTTTGGCACAATCAGATGGTGACTTTATTACCTGAAAAACTATTGGATTCAACGGTGCAGTATCTAATGTTATTATAGTTCGATGATTTAGAAAATAGGGGTTTATTACTTGTAGTCTGTGCCTATACGAAAATCCAAAGGGATTTGGAATGAAGCAATTGCTTGACTCTGTCATCCTTGGATTTACATGTTTATAAATATTCCATCTTTTTCTAATCGTTGTGAGATTTAATTGAATGGAGCATGCATTTTTGTTTATAATTCTCGTACTTTTGATGGAAGCTGAATGTTTTATTGAACCATGCATCTTATTTTTGAACTTTTATGCATTACTCCTTCCAATGATTTAATTGATACTCAATACTTTCACTTTCATTTGGATGTCCTCAGTGTTGTGATTTGGTAATATGACTTTTGTATGAAGGTTAATATAAGAATCGTTAATTTATACTTTATTAGATTCAAAATTCTTTGTCTAGAAATAAGGTGTAAGATGGCTGCATGAGTCTGCTATTTCTACCTTTTATTATTAGGTACTTGTTATGAGACCTAACTGAATGACTCTGCACGTCCTATGATGTACTATGCTGCAGCAGCATCCGTGTTGTAGCTCATTCTATTGGTTCAGGGAAGTAGTTGGATTCAACCAAGACAAAGAACACTGAAGTAGAAGGTGTAGGTTAAAAGCAGGATGGTTTTTCTGGTACGGCTAGTGTTAAAAATGCAAAGAGACTCTTAAATTGTCACTTGCTAAAGTTAGAGAAGAAAACTCACAATTAATATAACTAAAAGACATAAATAACAAGATTAGAGAAAAGACTAAATTACCCTTGAAACGTGGTTCGCTCGACCAACGGAGCTATTACTTGAGAAAGCTAAGCCTCACAAGCGCAACGGCCTCCGACAATATCCACCCACAACACGACCTCGACCGGTCTCTTACTTGGGGGTTAGCCAAGTCGGACCAAAACACTACTCGAGTAATTAATGAGGCTAAAGGTTTTCTCTCACGTGAAAATGCCTTTTTGAGCTCTTACCCAAGTGAGTTTACCTAATTCCCAAGTGGGATATTGATAGGGAAACTCAAGTGAGAAATCCACTCTCCCATCAATGTGGGAGAGTTGGTAAAATCAATTTTCCCTTTTTATTTTTAAATAAAAAATAAAAGATAGCAAACAACTAATTAATCAACAAGTGGCATTCTAAGAGGAGAGGTTAGGTAAGGACCACAAGGGGAAGGGGGACCAATACTTGATCCCCAAGGCTCCCAAAAAACCGGCGCTCATCACTCTTAGCTCCTATGAGCGGCTGCCACGTGGCAGGCCAAGCCTTGGCACCTAAGCAGCCTTGCTGGCGCTTGGTGCGCGTGGCTAGGCCTGTTGCTGGGCGCATGCTTTGTGCGGCAGTGCTACTGCCTCGGCCCAGCATGCAACGCATTGCTTGCGGGCTGCAGGTCGAGGGTTATGCCATGGGACATGGGTAGGTGATCCAATAAGTGAAGCATATGGAATCTGATTCATCCTTTCCCGCTCATCAGGTGTCTTCGGACACTGCTTCTTGCTTAGGGTTATGCCATGGGACATGGGTAGGTGACCTCTCTTGGCCTCCTACATGTTGAGTCGAGCTTGTACCTTATTAATGTAAGTACTCTGGCTGAAACCAATCATCCTCTTAGATCTATCCCTATAGATCTTGTTTCCCAATATGTATTGAGCCTCTCCCAAGTTTTTCATTGAAAAACATTTTCAATGCCAGACTTTTACAGACTCTAACATCGGAATGCTATTTATAATGAGCAATATGTCAACGGCATAAAAGACTAGGAAGGCGATGTCACTACCACTGACCTTCTTGTAAACACAAGATCCATCTGGATTCTTGATAAAACCAAACTTACCGATGGCTTCATCGAATCCCAGATTCCAACTTCTGCTAGCTTGCTTTTGCCCATAAATGGACTTTTTAAGCTTACATACTTTCCCACCATTGTTTTGGTCGACAAAACCTTCAGGCTGTGTCATATACACGGTTTCTTCCAAAATACCATTAAGGAAGGCGGTTTTAATGTCCATCTGCCATATTTCATAATTGTAATATGCAGCAATAGCTAGGAGGATCCGAACGGATTTAAGCATTGCGACTGGAGAAAAGGTTTCATCGTAATCAATATACTTAATTTTCCTGTAGCTTTTTTATACCAGTCGAGCTTTGTAAATGAATACATTTCCATCTTTGTCGGTTTTCAATTTGAAAATCCACTTACATCCGATAGGTGTGTAACCTTTGGGTAAGTCAACCAAGTCCCAAACTAGATTTTCAAACATTGGATCTATTTCAGATCTCATGGCCTCTTGCCATTTAGCAGAGTTGGTTCTCGCCATCACTTGCTTGTAGGTTGCAGGTTCTTCTCCATTGATTACTAGGAAGTCCTGGTTCTCGGTTAATACAACACCAAGATATCTATTAGGTTGAGACCTTGGCCTCTGCGACCTACGTAGGGTAACGTACTAAGCATTTGCATTGTCGGTTTTACTTTGCTCATTTTGACCAGTGTCAATAGATGTTATTTGAGCACTTTTACTGTCAATCTGATTTTGTTGCTCGTCCTCTCGAACTTCATCGAGTTTGATTTTCCTCCCAGCATTTTGGAAAGGTGTTCCTTCTCCAAAAAGACACCATCGCGAGAAACAAACACTTTGTTCTCCGATGATTTGTTGTAGAAGTAATACCTTTTGGTTTCTTTTGGGTAGCCAACAAAGAAAACCTTGTCAGATTTGGGGTGAAGTTTGTTAGAAATTAATTTATTGACATATGCTTCGCATCCCCATATCTTGAGAAAAGACAACCTTGGAGGTTTCTTCGTCCATAGCTCGTATAGAGTCTTTTCTACAACTTTTGATGGAGCACGGTTCAGTGTCAGTGCCGCGGTTAGAAGCGTGTATCCTCAGATATAGGAAGATCACTAAGATCCATTGTTGATCGTACCATGTCCAGCAAGGTTCGATTTCTCCTTTCGAATACTCCGTTCCATTGTGGAGTTCCTAGAGGTGTCAATTATGACAGTATACCCTTTTCTTTTAGATGGCCATCGAATTCTTGGCTCAAGTATTCACCACATCAATCCGATCATAGGGCTTTGATTTTATTGCCAAGCTGATTTTCAACTTCACTCTTAAATTCATTGAACTCTTAAAACGATTCAGATTTGTGCGACATAAGGTAGACATATCCATATCTACTATAGTAGTCTGTGAAGGTGATAAAATATTGATGTCCGTTCCTTGTGGTTGTGCTCATTGGTCCACATACATCAGTGTGTATTAGGCCTAATAAGTCACCTGCCTTTTTTCCCAACTTGGAGAATGGCTGCTTTATCATCTTGCCTAATAAACATCCTTTGCAATTCTCAAACGTTTGAAAATCAAATGAGTCAAGAACACCTTCCTGCACAAGTTTCCTTATGCGTTTAATGTTAATGTGGCCAAGATGAAAATGCCACAAGTACGTCTCATTTGACTAAATGGTTTTAGCTTTCTTGGTGGTATTATTAACATTATAAACTTGTTTGTCTAACTAAAAGCACACATTTTTGATAAACGTGTCTTACCATAAACATATAAGCAAGACCTTTTAAACAATAGTCTTGTGAACAAAACAAAATGACATCCAACGTCGGAAGATCAATGTATGGTTAATAACAAAAACTTAAACAAGTTTTATGTCAAGACAAACTATGTGATTACAAGCCTTCCGAAAAGATTGTCTTCTTCTTCCGCTTGTATATCCACATCCACTTGGTAAGCCCTTCTCACTTGGTTCCTAAAATAGGAGCATATAGTGAGTCATTAATCGTATCTAATACATTATGAATTGCTTGTATTCAAGTGTAATTTTATGAAGAAGATACCTGAGGTAGAGATTTTTCTTCCCTTCGCCTCATTTTCCAGGTACATGCTGCATTCTCTCTTGTAGTGGCCTTGCCGACTACAGTAGAAGCCTCACATCTTTGCCTTGTTCTTGAACTCCTTCTTTTTTACCCTTAGAGCAAGCTTGAGCTTAGTACTTTCGCAAGAATCGGCCCTTTGAAGCTCATGGACAACCTCCATCAAAGAGAGTTTGTTCCGATTGGTAGTTAGCCGCATTTTAATGCGACATAGCCCGAGTGGAGAGAACTTAATAGCATGTCAGCCGCTTGCTCATCCTCCACCGGCGTGCCAATGAGCTCCAAGTGAGTGAATAGCCTTGTCATACGGAGCACGTAGGCTCAAAGTGGCATTCCGGGTCTTAGTCTAGCATTGTAGACTTGTGCCCATACCTCTTGTCTCTCCTTGGCAAGGCACCCTTCTTGTAGTGGATTGATCTTCATGTTGGAGAGTGACCTAGTCACTTCCTCCACGAGACCATCATAGTTGCCTTTGATGCTCTTTGTGACCATCAAATTGATTATATCCTCTAGAGCTTTGAGGAGCATGTCCGGAAAATAGTTGGAGAACTTCCCCTTTCATTGTTCCGGGACGGAATTTGCCATAAGTCGTGATACTCTTTTGCAATCCCAACTCCATTCTTTATGAGCCTTATCGCTCATAACCCCCTTTTGAGTAAAATCTCGGGATGTGTATGTCGAGAATGTGCTATAGGTAGCAATTTCGGAGGGTCTTTCGGAGTTCTTCTTCCCACTCATTAAAGTTCACCAAGTTCAAAGAAAATGGTAACTTTTCGGGAAGTTCCGGGCACATTAGGTTATCGTTGTTAGTTGACCACATTATTCTACAATTGAAAGAATTTGAAATGAAAAACCGTTCACAATACTTAAATAAGATTGAAATCATGCGTATTTATCGAACTTATTTAAATGTCTTATTCACACATTAAATTGTCCTCATTTGGTGAGAATAAGTCGATTCCAAGATCTAAAGAATCAATGAGTAGTTAAGCATGCTTTGGCTTGTCTTAACACTCAATATTCTAAGGTAAGAAACTCATTGCTAATGGCTCCAAGCCATTCTTGGTAAGATAAATCGTCGTATCTAATGCTCACTCAACAACTTATCCACTTTGCCAAGACATGTTAGAACTCCATCACTCATATCGTTGAGTATAACCAAAACCAATATGCATACCCGGTATGCCTTACGTTTCCTAGGAGTAATAGTGATGCCTCGCTTTGGCGTTACCCATCACTACTCTCAATAGGTCGGCATGTGTTGTTTTGGAATGGCAAATTTAACTCAATATTTTTGGGACCTAGGGTTTCTATGTTGGTTGATTTAAGTGAACTTAATTAATTACCGCAACAAATGAAATCCTAAACATGAATCTAACATATTATTCATATATATAATCATAAATATATATCGAAAGCATAAGTAAATGATGCATTTGGCAACTAGCATGACCCCTTGAGTCTTCAAGGGTCTTCTTTTGCAACTTCATGGCTTCGTCTTCCAAGAATCTTCGTCTTCAAGACACAACCAAAATAATGCAAATACTAGTATGTACGATTAGGAGTAATCTAAATATTAAGGTACAAAAATAAACAACGGTTCGCATACGGTATTTAGATTTACAAAAATACATGACGGAACGCAATCCGTATTTTCTGTCCTAATCGGGCCCCACTAGTTGCCATTTTATAAAACCTGTGAGAGTATACATTCCATTCATCTATTCACTATACGTAACAATGCACAAACACGCGTAAATTAGTAACTAAATTAAGTGGTTAATCCGATTAACGCGCCTAATTAAAACTAGTCGAAGTTGCCTCCAAAATTTAATTAAAATAATTTAAATATAATTAAAATGGGCAAAACACGAAACATAGCCTAACGCTTTTGTGTGCCTAGCACCAAGCAACAAGGCTTAGTTTGCTAGTCACCAAGCCTCGGAAGGGGGGTTGCAAGGCTGCTAGCTGCTTGCACTAGCCTTGCTGCTGTGCTAGGCTTGTGCTGCCTAGCAGCCACGCCACACAACCCTCGCGCACTGACCTCCCTGATACACCAAGCACCATGCTGCAGCTGCCTTGCTACGCACTAGCCACACACATGAGTGGCGCACGCACCAAGCGCAGCCAACCCTTGGCAGCCACATGCGGGCTGCTACGCAGCCCGACTTGTCAACGGTGGTTTTGCCTTGGTTTGCGTGCTACACTCTCAGGATTAATTCCTAATTTTTACGTGACTTAATTATTAATCCAAATTGATTTTTGAATTAATTTAATGAGTAAAATGAAAAATATAACAAGTACATCTTAATAAATTCATTCAAGTGCATAAAACCAAAATCATTTCCAAGAACTATTCTTTAATAAAATTGGTTCAACTTGATGCAACAAAATGAATAGGGCTATTCTCAATCATTCATTTAACCAACATAAAATTAATTATGAGATTTAACAAAATTAAAGAGAGAGTTGGAATTATAAACACAAATATTCAAATAAAGATTTCAACTTTAACTTGTGAATCCTTGATAATTATATCTTCCAATATGAAGATAAATTAAAATTCTATCACAAGATTGAAACTTTATGATTCCAATCAACTTAATAAATGATTAAATAAAAAAGTTCATACATGGAATTTAGTAACACAAAGTTCCAATCACTTAAAATAATTAAAGATTGAATGTTTTGTACTTATGAGCCTCAAGAAACAAACTTTTCACACTTAAAGCAATTTATTTGCAATTATGTGAAAATTTGATCCAACTAATAATCACCAATTACTACCAAGTAATTATGCTCAAAAGTGGTCTAAAATTGCAGAAGCATAAAAGAAAGAACCAAATGCATAATCACAATTAATACGCCATTAAGATTCAAGGTTTAAAAGATTAAAAAAATTTCGTCAAAACAAAAATCTCTCGAAACAGGCATTTCTGGGCAGAATTTGGCTTTTTCTCTTGAAATGGGTTAGAATGTTTCCAGAATCAATCCCAAAATTCACTAATCTTGGGCGAAAATTTGGGTTCTGGAGCAAAAATTCTTAATAAAACGAGATTAAAATTAATAAAATCACTACTAAATTAGCAACATAACCAGAAATTAAATCATTTTTAAACCCTTGATAATTTTTTAGTTACAAAAATATATGAGCAAGGCTCCGATACCGCTATTGGGTTTCGATGATTCCAACTAACCGTGGAACAAAACCCGACCCCATGACCCGCTCACAATTAATATAACTAAAACGACACAAATAACAAGAAAGAGAGAAAAAACAATCTTACCCTTTCCGCGTGCTTCGCTCACACTCGGAGCTCTTACTTCAAAGCCAAGTCTTGCAAGCGCAGAGATCTCCTACAGTATCCACCCGCAACTCGACCCCATCCGGTCTCTTACTTGTAGTTTAGCTAAGTCGGACCAAAACACTACTCGAGTACTATATGAACTTAAAGGTTTTCTCTCAAGTGGAGATGCCTTATTGAGCTCCTACTCAAGTGACTTTCTCTAAATCCCAAGGTGGGTATTTATAGAGAATGTCATGAGAGAATTCCACTCTCCCATCAATGTGGGGGAGTTGCTAAAATCAATTTTCCCTTTTTTTTTTAAATAAAAAATAAAAGAAAATAGCAAATAACTAATTAATCAAGAAGTGGCAATTATACAAGGAGAGGTTAGGTGAGGACCACAGGGGGGGGACCAAAATCCTTCCTCCCCAAGCTTCCCCAAAACCGGCTCCCATTAACCAACCACCCCGCGCCAGTTTCCTCTGCCAGCCATGGGCGCCAAGCTAGTCCAGCTGGCTGCCAGGCCCCTTGGCTGGCCCTGCCAGCTGGTTGCGCGGCCCAGCAGTGAGCCCTATCAAGCCTCGCATTTATGCGTGCTACTGCCAGCATGCTTGCGCGCCAGCCCATCAAGCTTGCTTACTGATTGCTACTAGGCGTGGCGCGCTATGGCGCTGTTAGCAAGCTAGCTAGCCTGGGCGCCAGCACGCACACACGCACAACAAGCCGCTTATGCTATGCGAGCTTCTGGTGCACCTGTGTGCTGCTGGTGCTGCTAGCCTACCTAGCCACACACCAGCTGCCTAGCCATGGGCACCTAGCACCCTTAGCCTGGTGCGGTGTGTATGCTAGCACCTCTTGCCCCTAGCATTCGGTTTGTTTGGGGCATTCCTATGATGGGGTATTTTTGTAAATTGTTGATTACTTATTTATTTGACTGTCTCGTCTTTCATTAATTCGACTCGACTTGAGACGCTCAGTTTCGATGCTCCTAGCTCGATTTCCGACGTCTAAATATTTAATACTCGAGAGACTCATTAATTCCTTCCGAATTAATTCGTCGTGTCGGATCGATAGGTACTTGGGTGTGACTCGAAGGATTCAGTCAAGATTAAGCTGTTATGTTAATTATGGATTAATATTACTGATCAAAAGCGGCCTCCAACTAGGCATTCCGATCACTTGACCTCACTGAATAATTAGCTTTCTAATTATTCTGAACCCCTCTATCGGAATAATACACTTGTTCGAAGGACACCATTCCTATCACTAAAGTGAGCCCAAACCGAACTTAAGCCCACCTTACCTACGACCCAATGATCATGTGGAGGGTGCAAAGGCTTTAATTCCATTCCTAAACCAATTAGGATTAATTAGAAGGTTCTATTAGTTTCTAAAAATCCTAATTATCATTTTTCAAAATATAAAATTAAAGATTTTGAAATTAAATAAAACTCCTCTTTTTTAAAGTCCTAATTCTATTCGAATTGAAAGACATTCAAAGATAGTAAGATATGATTTTTGTGCCTCATAGTTTTTATCAAAATCTTATTTGGTTGGATATCTCTTGAAATTTTCTTTTCAATTATACATTATAATATTAATTCTGAGCTATAACGAAAAAGATATAAAAGAAATACGAAACTCTATCCCAAACTGACACCGTCCCAATATTTCGGCCGTATATTTTATTCTTCAAACGATTTTAATCTTATTCTAATTAGGTTAAAAAGTAGACTTTAAGATCTTTCCAACGACATATTATTTATCTTCTTCCAACTTCTGGATCATAAAATATGATAAAAACAAAAACGGCAAAAATTGCTGCCTATCGCAAGAGTTTTATTCCAATTCGAATTCGAATATTTTCTTGATTCTTCGACCTTTATTTTTTCATGATAAATAGAGGTCATATCACCCTTTTTTCAATCATCAAAAATCTTGATCAAAAAATCATTCTCTCTTCCTCTCTTATACACAAAAAAAATCATTATCTCTTTTCTCTCATATTCTAAGCCTTAAACCTATATTCCTAATTACATCATTCCTTACCTAAGCACTCCAAGGAGTCTATACTTGACCTGAGGTTCCGTCCTTAAACCAAGGCTTGAAAAGTAGAATTAACTGAGGGTTTGGACCAAATCAACTCTACTTTTTATTTAATTGAATTCAATTTTTATGTGGTTTACATACTCTTATTTCATTTTATGTTGCTAGTATCATGATTAGGTTTATTTATATTTGATTTGGCTAACAATTTATTGTTAAATTGCTTCCAAAATTATTGTTGATTTTATTACATTTTTATGATCACTATATTGCATGTTTAAATGGAATATGTAATTGAAAAGTCACGACTAATAAGATAATTTGGAAAACCATTTTAGGTTCCTTTTTAATCTTGTTATTTAATCTAAGTGATCACAATATTTTAGAATTATATGTTGCATTAACATTCAACCATTTTAGCATATTTATAGTTTGGAGCAAATTTTATCTTTGTTTGCATGCCTTTGAGATAGCGGGAAATACTTTTCACTACAAGAATCAATAGAGGCCAATATGGGCAAATGTGACTCCATGATTCACTTTGTACCATCTTCCCCGATCCTCCTTTCGTGGTTCCGAACCATATGGAATTAGTAATCTCTTAGATTATGAATGGGGTGTAACTTTCACGGGTCAATCGTTTTTGCCTATCGTTGCCTCTTATCGTGGTTTCCTTAAATGATCCGTAAACGGTTTACAAGTTTCTTGAAAACTTGTTGGCGGCTCCCTACTTTCCTTTGTCCCTAATCGTATATGTCAATTCCCACTTCCTATGAGTGCCAAACATATTCACAACATGCTTAACGTAGGCGCACTTCAAATGATGCCAACAATTTAGCGACTCCATTGGGGAGGATTCTTTGTTATTTATCGATGTTAGTGATCGGTATTTAATTGAGATAAGTGGATGAGACTTGAAAGATTCTTGAATTGTATTTCTGCGATTTAATTGGCATTGTCACATATGCATATGCATTTAACTACCCTATTTTGCCACAATAATACGTGTTCTACGTATGTGGCTAGCCCGGGAGATTTAAGCTCTATCAACCCGAAAACGCTCATGGAAATAACAGTTCATCCGAGTTTTAACCACCGAAACCATGGAGTCGATTTCAATTTTATTACGAACTTGCGGAGCCGCCCGTTGGCATACACCCTCAAGGGAGGCTGCCTTGCTAACGCATCAAAACTCTTAACCATGGTACCTTTTGACACCCAAATTAGCTTGACCATAAAGGAACACAGAATTTGAATCTAGGTTGCGAACTTCATTGCATCATGCGTGACAATGTGTTTATTTGTGCATTTTTTATGACTTTTTTTTATCTGTTTTATTTAATCCCTTTTTTTTATTATAGTTGAGCCACAGTCTATTTTTTTATTTATTTTTGAGTCAACCGGGATTTTTATTCCCGTATCCTACACAAGATTCAATTTGTTTTGTTCATAGCCGGAGTTCTAGAAATATTTATGTGTCGTTCCACCTATGGAACTGTAGCCCCGAGTTTTATCTTTCATTTGGCGCTAGTTACGTCCCAATCAGAGTCATAGATCAAATGCTACAACCTATCCAGTTTAGGTGTCTTTTTGCGTCCAATCTTCTTTTTTATTTTTATTTTTATTTTGAGTCAACCTAGTCTTAACCAATCTTGTACTTCTCTTAGTCCTCTAATCTGTGTCAACTCGTATAACATAGGATTGTAGTTTTTTTTATTTTTATTTATTTATTGATATCCATGAGTTCTAACTCTTCTAGAATTCCAGTTGTTTTCTTAGTTTCTTTTGTGATTAATGTGCTAACCTTAACATGTGTTCTTTGGTTGTGTTTAATCTTATTAATGACTAACAATTGCCAATGGACCGTTTTCACCTAGTAAATAGCATAAACATTAAAATTGGATAAAATTAATCAAGTTAGTTTGTCTTTTAATCTTCCGTGCTATTTGGTCTTTGCGTCCTTCGTTTTTTCACAACATCCTCATGTCTAGCCATACGATCATAACACGAGTCTTAATAAACTCACCTAATAACACTTTTTGAGTCGTTACACACACTTTGTCTTCAAGTAATGCACTATATTGCTTATGATCGTATATTAGGACCATGCATGCGTAGTTTTCCGTTGTAATGGGAATGAGTGAAGTATTTCCCATTGGTTTTCAAAATCCTCTCATACACAATTCCTTTCTAATCCGAGTATTGAGTCAATACACTAAGTGAGCTCATTTTGTTCCACAATACTTGAGTCCAAGAATCACTAGGCAAGAGTTGGAAGAATAAGGGGAATGTCATCCCTTCCTTCTTTTCTTCCAATCAAAGCCACAGATATAACAAACTTTTTGTCCCTCCTAGTAGAAAGAAGGAAGTCATAAAAAGCCACGAAGATGAAGCACGATGCAAGCTTCTCACTAAGATTTCATGTTTTCTCTTCTTTTGTTTCAAACCCTTCCCCTTAATAAGTCTAGCATAGGTTGCCCTTATCCATGTGTCTATGAGCCATGTTCCATCAATGAGTATCTCTTTCTTACATCCGATCATGTGATTAAATAAAAAAAAATAAATAAATAAATAAAAAATCAATTATCGAACTGAACAGAAGGTACACCAATGATTTGAGGCACCTTTGCAACCCATTCATTCCCCTTAAACCTATTCAATCACATTTCCATTTCTTCATTAACCACTTTGAGCCTCGTCTAACGTTTGACCTTCATTTTTTCAACCCACATTCACCTAACCCTAGGATTGGAAGGTGTGTGATTTATGTAACATTCCAAAGCAAGTTCAAAAAGAATGGTATAAATAAAAAAAAGTCTAAGAGCAAGTGTTCCAATGTCTTTGATATGAAAACGTCTCGAATTATACTGTGTCTATCATCGAGTGCTTGGTACCGTGCCTGAGAAACATGAATACTAAGTGGGTGATGGACCGCATGATCCAAGATTGCCCACATTGATTCAATAAATGAAAAAGAAAAAAAAAAGAACAAAAATTCAAAGCAAAAAAAATGTTTAAAAATAAAACTTACAAGTTCAAATCTCAAGTACAAAATTGCATATCTTTGGGGGCTTCACTCCGGTCTTTAGCCTTTACCCTTTTCTTCTTTAAACCATCACCTTAACCACATTACAACCTTCAAAAGACCTCTTTGAGGCGTACATACACTTGTGCAAAGTTCGGTTAAAGATACGTTCGGCCTGATTCCTAAAGAATAGGTAGGGAACCTCACATCGAGGTGCAGCTACATTCTTATGCATGATCGAGTCAAAAATTATCCAATGCTTATCCCTATCCATCTAGAGCTAGACTTAGGGGCTTAAACCCACATTACTTAGTTTACCCATCTTAAAGAGTCGCCATCTCAACTCTTCTCACATTTATTTCCATCACCATAGCCTTTGCAGCCAACCTTAGTATCACATTCACACACTTCTTTCACATATACATAACCATACATCATTCCTTTAGGAACCCTTTATCATGAAATCTTGTTCCCCTACCGCGCATGCTTCATCATCTTTCACGACAATGTTCATTAAAAGAAACATTGTATACTTGCTTAGCTTCCTAACCTGAGTAATATTCATTGTTTCACGCATCGCATAATTTGCTAGCAACATATATATATACATATTTAAATATATATATATATATCAAAGATATGTGATCATGCAAAGCATATCTTGCTTAGCTCCTTGACCTAAGTAACGTTCATTATGCAATACTCAACAATCACTTCATCTATATATGTGCTTAGCTTCTAGACCTAAAAAACTTTCAAGATGGTTTATTTGATGCTTAGCTTCCTGACCTAAGCAACATACATTGTCAACAAACTATTGTGCTTAGTGTTTTGATGTTTTTGTCCCTCGGGAGAGTTACGGCTCGAAGACTGGTCTGACTACTCCTGTACCTGCAAAACAATGGAGACTCCGGTTGGTGGGAGATCCGCCTCCGACGATCAAGTTATAACTCGTAGGAGAATGAAAAAGATGCCAAAAGTAAAGTGGGATCCTCTCGGATTCCGAGATCAGGTGTTTTCTCTAATGTGATAGAATGTAGGGTAGGTTTAAAAAATGATTGAATGTGTCCCAAAAATTGGGGATGTCTCCCTATTTATAGGGTCATTGGGAAAGGTGCCCTCTCTTAGGTCATTTTGACCTAGAATTGGTTTGTTGCGTCGTTTTGCGTCTTTTTTGGGAATTGGGCCTTGAAGGCCGCAATTTAAGCAGATATCTAAGGCTGACACGTGTCAGCTGGTGAGTGGCCCATGTGACTTGTCCAGGCTTGAACACGCGTCCCTCTTTGATTTGTCCACATGTCTACGGTATTTTTACCCAAAACATTTACCCCTCACATGTATCACATGGCGGGCCACGTAGTGCCTGTGACACGTGGCATTTTGGGTGTGGTGAACAGTAAAAAGACCGTCCACCTTTTGGGGTGTGAAAGGGATGCCCCTATTTTACCCCTCTGTAAATAGGGTTTTTACCCTCCTCTCCTTCTTCTCACTTTACTCATTTTAACCTCTTAGAAAGAGGAAGAGAGAATTCTAGAGAGAAAGGCTCTTCCCCCACCTATAGCGAGTATCGAAGCTTCCGTCTGCGTTCTTGAGGAACACATCCGGTCACCGTCTGTAGCAGTTTTCAGATTTTCTAGAGTTAAGATAAAGGTAACCGCCTCACTCTCCTTCAGCTTTTTATACTTTTCCCGTTTGTGTGCTTAGACTTCCAAAATAAAAATGGACTCTCCATCGACACACACGGCTGTATCTAGAACCAAGGGTGCCTTTTCTGGACATTCGGACCTGCTTTGCTCATCCCCAAATCCCTCCTTCTATGTGTTTATCCAGGACACCATGGCCAGAGTTAAACAAACGACTATCAAGCCTAGGAAACGGCGTGCTAGGGAAGTGCCCGCTGATGAAATTATTCAGGATGAGGAATATGAGGATTCGGAGGAGCAGGCAGAATCTACTCCGGGTGGCACCCTTTCAACCCCTAGTGACTCAATCCTGGGGGAGTCAGGCAGCGAGGATGTTGCCTCTTCCCAAGACTCCGATGAAGAGGAGTCAGGCGGAGAGGAAGCTGCTGAATGATCCGGATCAGAAGCATCGGCCTCTGATCAAGGAAACATTGCGGCTGACTACTAGCAGCCGGTTAGGGGGCCAGTCTTGCCAAATCCCTTAGACACTAGGATGCTTCCTAGAGATCTTGCTATCATGAGGGGTAGCTTCCGAGCATTTGCGGATGCTCATCCGATTAGGGAAGGCTAGAGAATAGAAGTTCCACCTGCTGAGGTAACGGTTGCCTGGGAGGACAACATTGAAAACGCCGACAACTGCTTCGGCTATTATAAAGCCGTGATTAGAGCCGACCTTCGTTTTCCCCTCCACAGGGGTATTAAGAAAATTTTGAAGGAGTATGATTTAGGAGTCTGGCAACCACCCATCCGCAGTATTTGATGCCTTTGGACAAACTGTCTAAGTGGACCGGTTGGAAGGAGAAGTTTTACATGATCTCCTCGCCTAAATTAGGACACAAGTGGTTCCTACGCTAGTACAATAAGGATCCGCCTTTACTTGGGAAGAAATGCGCCTTCCCCCGCATTCTGTTTAGGGCTTACGAACAAATAATGGAGCCCGGGTTCTTTGAGACTATAACTGACCCCCTGGAGGATGGGACCCATATAATTGTTCCAAAGAACTAGATACCTCATCTCGATTTTTTAAAAGATGATGCCTTTCTTTCTGCCTGTGGTCTTAGCACCATGTTCCCACAGGGTAGATTCACTATACAACCGGCAAACTACCGTCTCTACTGGTGCACTAATTGTTTTATTAGTTTATTTAACCAAATTTTTTCTTGGTTTTTTGCAGAGGAGGCGCTGAAAATGGTGGACCCAAACATGACACCTGCTAAGCCTGCTGCCTTGTTGAGAAAGGAGCAACTGATGGAGAAGAGGGCCGCATGGAGGCCATGGATTCTAAGAAGGGCGGGGTAAGACCGCTTGCCATGCTTTTTTGCATTAATTTAATGATTTACCGGCTATACCCCTTTATCTTTATTTGACAATTCGCCCGCTGTAACCCTGGCTTTTCATTTGCAGAGTGGGAACAAATCCGTTCCCCCCTTCATTTCCATGATGTTCAAACGGTCAGGGGATGAGCTGAATAAAACCCCGGCTAAGACGGCAAAGAAGAATCCTTCTCAATCCACCTCTTCAGCCAACCCAGATCGACCCACAACAGGGGGTAAGGGCCTGGCTGTGATGAAAGCTCTGAGCGAAAGCTCAGAGCGAGCTGCTGGGAAACAGCCGGATGTCTCTATGGCATCGAAGAGTGGCGAGCCACTCGATGTTGCAGTCGGCGCTGCAACGGCTGAAGGGGAAGAGTCCTTCCAGCCCTAAACCCAAGGTAAGACACGAATCAAACTGCCTTGGCCGCTTAACTTCATGCGAGTTAAGACTCGGGTCAGCCCATCCGGAGGTTCGATGAGCAGCCGGCATGAGTTGGGTACCGCCTGTGCTGCTTTCTCACAAAGTACTTCTTTTGGTGCATATGCTCCCTCAAGGCCGCCTGACGTCCAGGCGTTCGCCAAGAGGATGGTAAGGTATCTGACCAAGTTAGAGAAGAACTCAGTGCCTGATGTATAGGCGGTGGATTTTGACAGAATCCAGGGCCTGCTGGCTAAGGTAACTTGGCATTCAATTATTACTTCATTCTTTCTCTTAATATTTTCAAGTGTTTAGCTAACCGTTTGACCCCCCTTAAGGCAATGCTGAGGATAGACGGGCTGAGGGTCCCTTTCAGGCGGAAGCAAGACAAGGTAAATGAAGCTAAACAGAGGGCCACCCAAGCTCTCATCTCTGCTGAAACAGTAAAATAATGTGTGATGTAGAAATTAAAGCAGTAGAGTTGAAACAAGAGGAGCTGATTAAAAACTTGATGTCTGCTAATGACACCGCCAACAACCGGGTGTCCAAGCTTGAGCTGGAGCTGAAAAATACACAATCTGATCTCAAGGCATTGAAGGGGGCTAATTAGGAAAATGTCAAGCTAAAGGAGGATGTCAGCCGGCTGGGAGTTGAGCTTTTTCAACTGAGGAGCAAGCACTAAGAGGAGATTGCTAAGGAGCAAAGCCGGCTAGTTACTAAGAATGAACGGGACAATGAAGCCCGTCTGAGGATTGCCTGGAGGCTGCTCCACCCAACCATTGTATTTGAGGTGTTCAAGCTGAGATATGATTACGCCACTACGGTGTATGACGCTCAAGTTCTGAATGAGGAGGCTCCACCTCCATTTAAGGCATGGGCCTTAGAGCAAGGCTTTGAAGTTTCAGATGATGAGGAAGAGACAGTTGGGGATCAGGTTGATCAAGACCAGGCTAATAAAGTCCCAGCTTAGCAGAACGAAGAGAACCTCTCAGCCGGCGAGGACCAGCCGAAGAAGACCCTGCAGCCCTAGTTTAGCCACCCTTGTATTTTCTGCGGCAGTATGACAACATATTTTCTCCAGCCTGTGAGTCGAGTATATTTTTGTTTTTACCGACTAAGGAGTCGGGTGACAATTTCAATATTTTTCTTCCAGATGTATATCCGGTTAACAATATTGCCTGGCCTTGACCGGCTTTGAATGAAATTTTTCGACTGAGTCGGTTTGCCGAATTTGTTTCAATTTTTGCACTTAAGTCTTGCCATTTTGCCTATCTTTTTTATAGCATGCGACAGTCAGTATACCGGCTACTCTTGCCCCTAGTGGCTGTGTGATTGGTTTCAATACTTCTGTGATTGATTGACGTGGGAAATTTTGATACTTTAAAGAGTATGAGATGTTCCTCAGTCAATCAATCACAGTAGTGATTGCCCCAAACCAAGTAAACAACCATCCACACAGCCAAGAAGTAGCCGTTTACCCAGCAGGAGAATCAGCTGTACTATAGCCCTTCTCCTCTGTCTAGGATATTCGCAATCTGGTTAAACTGTCATTTGATAAGGCAGAAGACAAATGGTCCGCCTGACAAATGGCCCCCAGACGGCTTAAGGGCTGTCTGGGGTACGTACAGTCCATTGCACTTTGTCCGTTTGCCCCATTGGGTGGACTTGTACAATTACGTTGAATAGTCTAAATCAGAACTTCAGTTATGAACTATTTTTGTCAGACGGTTATGAGTTGACAAATTAGGTCGTTCAATCTTTGTCGTCTGCATGAATACGTAGAGAACTTGGTTACCCAAATGGGAGATACTCTCTGCGACGATTCCACCTGGATGGGCGTCGCTGGAGGCCTTACTCATGTTGTAGCAAACGAATTTATAAATAAAATAACATCCGGCCATTGGCCTTATAGTTTGAACATTAATTTATCCACTAAGTTTTTTACTTAGTTTAATTCATTTAATTGACCGTCTGTGCCTTGCACAGGCGATATTTGATCATTACGCATGTATATATATACAAGGTAAGTAACATGATTGAGAACAAAAAGCACCTTTTTTCATTAATAGGCTTTTCATTTACAAAAATTTACAAATCTCAGAAGTAGTACTTTTTCAAGTTGTCTACATTCCAAGTTCTGGGCAGCCGGATGCCTTCTGGAGTTTCCATGTGGTAGGTGTCATTTCTCACTTCCTCATAGATCCGGTAGGGGCCTTCCCAATTAGGAGTAAGCTTTCCATGCTCATTGGACCTACCGGTTGCCTCCATCTTTCGTAACACAAAGCCCCTAATTTTCGAGGGCCGTTTGTGCACTCTTTTGTTCTAGGCACGGGTCATTCTCAGACGATAAATCTCATGGCGCAAGGCGGCATTGTCCCTACGCTCCGGGAGTGAGTCCAATGCTAGCCGCATGGCCTCCCATTTTGCTTCTTCATCGTATAGTATGACTCGTAGAGTCGGCTCATAATGCTCGATGGGTAAGACGGCTTCATCACCGTAAACCATGAGAAATGGGGTTTCACCGATTGCCGCTTTTTTAGTTGTCTGGATGGCCCATAGGACATGAATTAACTCTTCAGCCCATAAACCACTGGCTCTTTCTATTTTCTTTTTGATGCCGTTTGAGATGAGTTTATTGAAGGCTTCAACTTGGCCGTTTGCTTGGGGTCGGCCGATTGATGCAAAACAATGTGAGATCCCTTGATCCCCCAACCAAGTCTTGAGCTGAAGCGTCTCAAACTGAGGGCCATTATCAAACACCATAGATATAGGTACCCCATACCGGGTGATGATGCTCTTCCAAATGAAAGAGATGACATCCTTTATCTTGATGCCTTTGATCGCTTCTGCCTCAACCCACTTGGTGAAATATTCCACAACCACCAGAATATAGCGCTTTTCGCCTGGCTCAAGCGTATAAGGACCTAGAATGTCTATGCCCCATTTAGCAAACGGGACCAGGCTGTGGATTGTTGTCAGGTCAGTTGCTGGCTGATGGATGAGCTTACCAAATTTTTGGCACTTGTCACATTTTCTGACCATCTCCATGGCGTTTGCCTCAAGAGTGGGCCAGAAGTAACCTGGCCACCTAGACCTGACAACCAGGGATCTATTGCCTATATGGGAGGCGCAATATCCCGAGTGTAGATCTTTGAGAACTTATTTCCCCTTTTCTTGGGTAACGCACTTCAACAAAGGTTTTAGGAAACCTGCCTTGAAGAGCTCTCCGTCTTTCATCTCAAAGTTTGCAGTATGCTTCTTTAGTACGGCAGCCTCTTGGGGTGAATCGGGAAGTGTACTGTCTGTAAGGTATGCCCGGATGCCATCCATCCAGGTAGAGCTTCGATCAAGCACTCTAATGGGCTCTTCATCAGATATACTCCGTTTTTCCATAACTTCCCTAAGACTGACCGAGGCGTATCACAGGAGGCGGAGGATGCCAATTTTGACAGAGTATCTGCCTAGTTGTTTTCAGACCTGGGCACTAGACTTAAATGAAATTCTTCAAGTGTCCCGGCCTCAGCTTTAACCGCCTACAAGTATTTGATCATAGCCAGATGGGTAGCTTCATATTCACCATGATATTGGCTAACGACCAACTGAGAATCTGAGCAGGCGTCAACTTTTGTTGCCCCCGCCGCCTTGCACATACGGATGCCGGCTAGCAGGGCTTCATATTCCGCCTCATTATTTGAGGCGTGAAACTTGAACCGTAGTGCATATTCATATTTATCCCATTCCGGGGATAGACAGATTATTCTTGCACCACAACCAATCATAGTAGAGCTCCCGCCTACATAAACCTTCCAAACCTAATCAACGTTGTCCGGAGCAACCGGCCTTGTCATTTCGACACTGAAGTCGGCAAACGCCTAGCCCTTCACTACCTTTCTTGGTTTGTAGGTGATTTCAAGACTTTTCATTTCAATAGCCCATTTGAGCATTCTGCCGGATGACTCCAAGGTTGTCATTGGCCGCTTGAGGGGTTGAACTGTATAGACCACCACCGGATGTGCCAAGAAGTAAGGCTTCAACTTCTTAACAGCCATGTAAAGAGTAAGGCCAAAATTTTCAACCATGGGGTACCAGAGTTCAGCATTTCTGAGAACATGGCTAATGGAACAGACCGGGAGCTGTATACCGTCTCTCTCAGCAAGGTGAACGACACTGAGGGCATGATCTGAGACGGCTAGGTACATGTAAAGCGTCTCCTTTGGAAGAGGGCTAACAAGCCTTGCCAAGGAGTGTAAATGTTCTTTAAATTTCTGAAAGGCCGCCTCAGCATCATATCTCCATTTAAATCTAGTCTTCTTCTTGAGTGCTTGGAAGAAGTAAAGGCATTTGTCACCTGATCGGCTGAGGAATCTCCCAAGCGCAGCCTGGAAACTGGTAAGCCTCTGAGCTTCCTTAACAATGCGGGGTTACTTCATGTCAATTACCGCCAGTATCTTCTCGAGGTTAGCCTCTATCCCCCTTTGGTCAATCAGGAATCCGAGAAACTTCCCAGACTCAACACCAAAAACACACTTTTTGGGATTTAACATGACCTTATGCCGCCTGAGTGTGGTGAATGTTTCTCGGAGATCAGCAAGGTGATCAGCCTGTAGCTTAAATTTAATTATCATGTCATTAATATACGCCTCTACATTCCTCCCAATCTGATTAATGAAGACTGTATTAATCATCCGTTGGAAAGTAGCCAGCGTATTCTTCAAGCCAAATGACATCACCGTATAGCAGAATAACCCCTGATCAGTGACGAAGGCCGTCTTCTCTTGATCTTTTTTCCACAGGGGTATTTGGAGGAAGCCGGAGTAGGCATCCATGAAACTCATCAAGGCATGTCCGACTGTAGAGTCGAACATGCTGTTGATCTTTGGAAGCGGGTAACTGTCCTTTGGACATGCCCTGTTCAAGTAAGTCTAGTCTACACACATGCGCCAAGTACCATTTGGCTTCTTTACAAGCACCACGTTCGCAACCCAATCAGGGAAGTTACATGGCCGAATGAACCTAGCGTCTAATAGCTTTTTGACCTCAGCAGCTGCCGCCTGACTTCTCTCCTCACCGTGATTTCTTTTATTTTGCTGGATGGGCTTCTTTTTTGGATCCACGGCTAGTTTGTGAACAGCAAGATCCGGGCTGATGCCTGACATCTCTTCCACTTTAAAGGCAAAGATTTCTTTGAATTCTTTCAACAGGAGATGCAAGTCTGCACCCAATCTTTGGAAGGCAGCCGTCCCCAACTTAACAGTCTGGTCTTGACGGCTATCGTCTTGAGGAATATCCATGTGCTCACCAGCCGGCTGAGGTCAGAGATCATCTGACCGTTCTCCAGTCAGTGATTGTTATTTCTTCTCCTTCTTCACCTCTACCAGCTAATCAATTTTTCTTTTCTTTTCGGCTGCTGGAGGGGGTGAATCAGGATCCTTGACATCGTCAAGGTCTATTGGCTCCTTTGACTGACCGGCTGCAGCAGCCGTTGGTTTGATGTCTGAGAGATGACACTCCCTTGCCGTCTTCTGATCGTCGTTCAGGGAACAATAGAGCTACCATCCTTTTCATACTTGAGCAGCATGAGAGCTGGGATGATGACGGCCTTGCACTCGTTCAGAGTGGGTCGGCCAAGAATGATGTTGTAGGTGGTCAGCTCATTCACCACAAAGAACCGGAAGATCATATGTCGCCCTTTTCCCTTCTGCCCCAGTCGGATGGGTAGATCAATTTGTCCGACTGGGTGCACGATCCCTCCACCAAAGCCAACTAGTGTATGGGAGACGTCACACAAATTGTCCAGCTTATAGCTCAGCTTGGACAGACACTTGTAGCTGGTTGGCAACCTTACACTCAATGACGACTGGGTCGTTATGCGGCCGACGGACTTTGCCCCGGTCCTTCTCAATGATGAGGACGTCTGGGAATGTACCACTGGTAGACGCATGTCCATCATTAACCGAGTGGATCATCTTCTTTAGATGATCCTTGGTTCCCCCAATGGTCGGGCCACCGCTTGCGAACCCGCCTGCTATTGTGAAGACCAGATCCTTGTTGGTGTCCAAGCTACTAGTAGGCTGGACAGTCTTAGACGGCTGCCCCGGATTCTTCCTGAAAGCCTCTTTGGACTTCAAGACATAGGACATCAGCAAGCCCTTGTCAGATAGATGGTCCAACGTCCACTTAAGGCTATAGCAGTCGTTGGTGTCATGGCCCACTTCCTCATGGAAGTGGCAGTATTTATTCTTGTTCCGCGACTGAACGAAACTCTTCATCGGATTCGGCTTTTCAATGGTCAGCCGGTCCTTTATCTCCATGAAGATGGAGAGCCAGTCTTTATTGAATTTGTACCGAGAGACGTACGGCTTGAATTCTCTTTTTATATTTGGATGGTTGATCAGGAATCATCAACCGCCCAAACTTCTTTTCTCTTTTTTCTCTCTTCAGCTTTCTGAGCCGGCTGAGTAGACCGACTCTCTGTTTGCTTGTCAGACTTCGTAGAGTCTGACTAATGGTTGGACGAGCAAAGTTCGGTAGCTTGAATAAAGCTCTCCGCCTCAATCAACGCCTCTTGAAGTGTGAAAACCCTCTTTCGGACATGGTCGAATTTAAAGGTCGACCCATCCTTCAAACCCTTGAAGAAGTCTGTATAGGCTACCTCGTCAGACAGCCCATGAATCTGGATTCTCACCAGATTGAACCGTCTGACTTAGGAGCGAAGACCTTCTCTCTCTCCCTGCCGTATGGTGCTCAAGTCAAGACTTGTTTTCTTGGTAGGGATGTTCATTGAGAAGTTGGATGCAAACAAGAAGGCAAGCTTCCTAAAGCTGTCGATGCACCCGGCTGGCAGGTTGCCGAACCATTGTTGGGCTATGCCCTTCAAGGTAGCCGGGAAAGAGCGACACCACATAACATCCTCCAACCCCTACATGAACATAAGGTTTGAGTAGGCAATGAGATGGTCCTCTAGGTTAGAGGTATTATCATAGGCACCTACCAACACATTTTTAACCTTGGCCGGATGTGTCGCCTTGGTTATTTACTTGGTGAACGCAGAAGTTTGTTCACCAAGTTTGAGCAGACTGAGCTGCCAGTCCAAAGGTCGGATGTTGTATGTCGCCTGCCCCCAAAAGAGGGCCGAATGCATGAAATGAGGAGAATATGGTCCGTATACCATAGGGGGTACGTATGGGGCATTCCCAATCATGTGAGGGCCATAGTGGACGGAGTTGCCGCTTGTCTGGCTCTCGTGCAAGGATTGAGTATTCCTCACAAATGTATTCTTAAAGTTGTCTGGAAAACTAGAGGTAGAGACTGACTCAGATAGCTGCTAATTTCAATTTCGCTAAATGACATGTCGAGCATCGGTAAAAGTATTCTTGTTGCCATCCGACTGAATAACACGAATGACCTTCCTTGTGCCCGTCTAGGGCAAAAGGATCTTTGTCAAGTTAATGGCAGGCGTAGTCTTCTTCTTGGGATGTGGAGTAGGCTACTTGTCCCTGACTGACTTCTTCCTCGCAGCTCGAGGAGATTTTTAGGCCAACTGACCCTTGCTAGAGCCAGCCGTCATCTTTTCGATCAGATCCTTGATCTCACCCTTGAAACTTGTCATGAATTTCATGAGCTCGTCTCCGGTGACTGGAGCCTGACCTCTTGCCGTTTGGGTTTCCCCTTCCGGATGCCCAGGGGGCCTGCTTTTACCTGCATGGATGTCACCTCGTTCCAGGTTATCCCGGGGATGAATGCGCCTTAAAATGAATGACCCATCTTTGGCCACATATGTTTCGACTTGAGGATCATCATCCTCCTGGTATGTAAAGACCTCCGGCTGATGATCCTTGGGGTCATGATGTGATACAGACTCTTAAACCATCTTTGAGGTACTCTCCCCATAGACGGCGCCAAATGTTTTGGGTATTTTTTTCCCTCAGGAGAGTTACGGCTCGAAGACTAGTTCGGCTATGCCTGTACCTGCAAAATAACGGAGACTCCGGTTGGTTGGAGCTCCGCCTCCGACGATCAAGTTAGAACTCGTAGGAGAATGAAAAAGATGCGAAAAGTAAAGTGGGATCCTCTCGGATTTCGAGATCAGGTGTTTTCTCTTATGTGAGAAAATGTAGGGTAGGTGTAATAAATGATTGAATGTGTCCCAAAAATTGGGGATATCTCCCTATTTATAGGGTCATTGGGAAAGGTGTCCTCTCTTAGGTCATTTTGACCTAGAATTGGTGGGATGTGCCGTTTTGCAGCTTTTTTGGGAATTGGGCCTTGAATGCCGCAATTTCAGCAGATATCTGAGGCTGACACGTGTTAGCTAGTGAGTGGCCCATGTGGACTTATCCAGGCTTGACACGTGTCCCTCTCTGATTTGTCCACATGTCCATGGTATTTTTACCCAAAACACTTAGCTTCATGACCTAAGTACATTCGTTGATCGTGTCACATTCTTAAGATGAGCGAGTTAATTTAACAAGAAGAAAATCTATGTGATTCATCTCGCTTTGCTCACAAGGAAGTTCAAAACTTCTCCCTGTATTCATGTCTTTACTTTTGGGGAAGATCAAAATCATTTTCAAAATTTTCTCAGCGAGGAATTTCAAAACTCCATTCCTTTTTTCATCTTTCTTCTTTTGGGGAAGTTCAAAAATTTTTAAACCTTTATCGAGGAAAGTTCGAAAACTCTCACTTCATTTTCACGTCTTTCTTTTTCGGGATAAAGTCGGTACCCTCCAGTCATGACAAAAAATGCCGCAATTTTCCCTTTTGCCTTTAATTTTCTTGTGTCTGCACACACACTCATACTATACACACACAGTCATAAGTCATATAGATGTCATGTCATGTCAAGTCAAGCTTGGTCAATCGGTTAAGTTAATCACAGTCTATACGAGTCCATTGGCAAATTTTATCTTGTAGGAACCATTTACAACCCACGTTCGAGGATAAACAAACTATCTATAGCCCATATTCGGGGATAAGCGAACCATCTACAACCCACGTTTGGGGATAAGAGAATCATCTACAGCCTACGTTCGGGGATAAGTGAACCACCTATATCCCACGTTGGGGGTGAAGCGAACCATCTGCATCCCACGTTCGAGGAAAAGCGAACAATCTACAACCCTCGTTCGGGGAAAAGCGAACCATCATTAAATACTCAATGATCATTGAAAGGAATGGTGTCCTTCAAACAAGTGTACTATTCCGTTAGCGGGTTCAGAATTATTAGAAAGCTAATATATTCAGTAAGGTCAAGTGATCGGAATGCCTGGGTGGAGGCCGCTTCTGATCAGTAATATTAATGGATAATTAGTGTTACAGCTTAATCTTGACTGAACCCTTCGGGTCACACCTAAGCATTCAACAAATCGAAACGACGAATTAATTCGGAAGGAATTAATGAGTCGACCGAGTAATATTTATTTAGACGTCGGAAATTCGAGCTTAGAGCGTCGAAACCGAGCGTCGGAAGTCGAGTCGAAAAATAGTGAAAGACGAGACGAGAAATAGTAATAAATCAACAAAAGACCAAAATACCCCTAGCATCGGAATGCCCAAGCAAACCGAGTGCTAAGGGCGTATAGCCTAGCATGGTGGCTAGCATGCGCACCAAGCCGAGCCTAGGCTGGCTGATGCGTGCTAGCGCACTCATGCTAGCATCGCAATGCTAGGCGCAGCCTAGTGCGTGCTAGCATGCTAGGCGCAGCCTTGTGCGCGCAATGGCTAGCAAGCCATGCCGCAACAAGCTGCTGGAGCTAGCACGCTAGGCGCGCCAGCTCGCCACAGCTAGCAGCAGCATGGCTAGGCCATTGCTTGCTGCCTAGCAGCGCTGGCCAAGGCACAAGGCCAGCAGCAGCAGCCCACACAAGCATGCTGGGCGTGCTGGCCAGCAGCGGCTGGCAGCCCGCATGCGAGTGCTGGGCTTGCTGGGCTTGCTGGGCGTGGCTGCCACGGACAGCAGCACATGGCAGCCCACCTTGGCTGCCTTGGTGCCCAAGGGTGGGTGCCATGTGGCTTGTGGTCCTTGAGTGTGTGGGGAGTGAGGTGGCCGGTTATGGGAGAGGGAGTGGGGAGCAAGTTTGGTCCCCCCCTTCTCCAAGTGGTCCTCACCTAACCACTCACATGAGCTTGCCACATGTTGATTTATTACTAGCTTGATTATTGATTTTATTTTAGCTTTAAAATAAAATGGAAAAATCATACTATCCCACATTGATGGGAGAGTAAATGATACTCCCATCATTTCCTATAAATACCCAAGTATGGGCATTGGGAAAGATGCTTGAGTAAGAGTTGGAAAAGGCATCACAATTAGTGAAAACCTTTGAACTCAATATAATTACTCGGGTTTTGTTGGTCGGGTCTTGCTAACCCCAAGACATTGGACCTAGTCGGTTTTGTTGGTGCGGGTGGACTTCGTTGGAGGTCTCCGTGCGAGCGGGACTTGAAGCTTTCAAGTAAGAGCTCATTTGGAGCGAAGCACGCATCAAAGGTAATTAGCTTATCTTAATCTAGTGATTAATTTAATTATGTTTATGGTTTTATTCATTGCGAGTGCGGTCTTGGTTTTGGGTTTGTTTCCGCGGTGAGTCGGACTCACCAAACCCCAACAGTGGTATCGGAGCCTCGCTCGTTTATTTTAAAATCATAATATTTTCAAGGTGTCATTATGGCTTATTTTTTCTGGTTTTAAGTTGCTAATTAAATTAGTATCTCGTTTTTCAAATTTTACCTCGTATTAGAGCTATCTTCAGCTCCCGAACCCAGATTTCGACCCAAAAATAGTGAATTTTGGGTGGAAAAAGTGTTCTGGAAATGGTTTTACCCTTATAGGGCTCGGTTTTTAGCCAGAAAACGACCAAAAATGCATTTTTCGAGGGATTTTTCGTTTTGACGAAAAATTTTAAGTCTTTCTAACCTTGAAAATTGATTGCATATTTATGGTGGTTATGTAAATGGTTCTTTCCTTATTTTATATGCATTTTTAGACAACTTTAAGCATGATTACTTGGTAGTAATTGGTGCTTGAAAGTTTGGTTTTATTTTTCACATAATTGCAAATTAATTGCATTAAGTGTGAAATAGTTGTTCTTTGTTGCTTCCAAGTATTAAAGATTCAATCTTTACTTATGATAAGTGATTGAAACTTTGAGTTACTAAATTCCATGAATTTTGGTTAAACTTTGTTGATTTAATCATTTTTTAGTTGATTGGAATCATAAAGTTTAAAACTTATGATAGAAATTGGTTTATCTTCATATTGGAAGATATAATTTTTCATGGAGTCACAAGTATTAAAGTTGGAGTCTTTATTGAACTTATGTTCATTTTTCCAACTCCCTTTTATTTTGTCAAAATCTCAAGATTAATTTAAAGTGATTAAATTAATAGTGAGAATTGCCCTAATTTATTTTGTTACACCAAGTTAAACCAATTTTATTAAAGAATGATTCTTGGAAATAAATTTGGTTAATTGCTTTGGATGAATTATTTAAGTTGGACTTGTTATTTTTCATTTTTCCTCAAAATTGATTCTAAAATTAATTTAGAATTGATTTATAATGTCACACACAAAATTCGATAATTTTCGAAGCATTAGCACGCAACACGAGGCCTAAGAGCCACGAGCTAGCTCTCGGCCAGCTGGCTGCTCACGCAACCCATATGTGGCTGTCGAGGCTGCTGGGTGCTTCGTTCTTAGGTGCGTGGTGCTGTGCGTTTGTGTGTGCGAGGAAGGGCGTGGGCTGCTGCTCGCTGCCAGCAACATAGTGCACCAGCCAGCAGCAAGCAGCAGCATGGCGCAGCAGCAGCATAGTGCTGTGCGCGCTGTGCGTGCTGCTACGCTTGGCTTGGCTGGGCGTGGCATGTGCGAGCACAAGCAGCCCATGGGCATGCTTGGTGTTGCGGGGGTGCAAATGGGTATGTTACGAGCTTGTTGTTCGGTACGTACGAACCCATAATTGGCACAATAACCCCGGGTTATTAAGGCGATGCTATTTTAAAGTTAATTTTAGCGTTGCTTAATATGTAAATAAGGGTAATTTTGGGTTCCAAGTCTTAGTGCTAGGCACTTAGACATTATGGAATACGTTTTTTTGCTTAAATTGTCGTTTTAATTATTTTAATTATTTTGTTTATTTAATTAAAATTTTGGAGGCTAGGCCTCGGGTTTTTGAGCGACATTTGCAAAATTAATTTTGACAAATATTTGGGTTCACCGACTTAATTAATTGGATTAGTTAAGATTGGATGCGGAATTTAGTGGGAGCGTCTCTTAGTTATTACCATAACCGGTTAAAACAACTGTGACTAGTTTAATTAGGCGTGTTAATTGGATTAACCACCTAGATTAATTGCTAGTTCTCGCGCGGTTTTATGCATTGTTACTTGTTTGATCGTTGTAAAATGCATGGGCCATTCACAGATAGTGAATGGATGAATGGAATGTAAAATTCTCTCACAGGTTTTATGAAATGGCAACTAGTGGGGCCCGATTAGGATAGAAAATACGGACTGTGATCCGTGATGTATTTTTGTAAATCTAAATACGGTCTGCGAACCGTTGAGTATTTTTGTACCTTAATATTTAGATTAGTCCTAATCGTAGATACTAGCAATTATATTATTTGGTCAAGTCTTGAAGACGGGGTTCTTAGAAGACGAAGCCATGAAGTTGCAAATGAAGACCTTTTGAAGACTTGAAGATCTCAAGGGGTCATGCTAGTTGCCAAATGCATCTCTATTTATGTTTTCGATATATATTTATGTTTATATATTTGAATTATATGTTAGATGCATGGTTAGGATTTCGAATGTTGAGATGATTAATTAAGTTCACTTAAATCAACCAACATAGAAACCCTAGGTCCCTTAAAATTGAGTAAAACTTGCCATTCCAAAACACACTTACCAACCGAACGAGGGTAGTGGTGGGCTACGCCAAAGCGAGGCATCACTACTTCTCCAAGGAACGTAAGGCATACTAGGTATGCAAGTGGTTTTGGTTATACTCAACGATATGAGTGATGGAGTCCTAACATGTCGTGGCAAAGTGAATAAATTGTTTAGAGAGCATTGGATGCGACGATTTATTCAACCAAGAGTGGCTTGGAGCCATTAGCAAAGCGTTGCTTACCTTAGGAGATTGAGTGTTAAGACAAGCCAAAGCATGCTTAACCACTCTTTGTTTCTTTGGATCTTGGAATCGACTTATTCTCACCAAAATTGGGGACAATCTTTAATGTGTGAATAAGACGTTTTAAATAAGTTTGATTAAAATGCATGATTTCAATCTTATTTAAGTATAATGAATGGTTTTTCATTTCAAATTCTTTCAATTGTAGAATCATGTCTTCAAATAACTCAAACAACCAATTCTCGTTACGCTCAATTCTCGACAAGGAGAAACTGAGTGGGCCAAATTTTCTTGATTGGCAAAGGAATTTGCGAATTGTTCTCATGCAAGAGCAAAAGGAATATGTCCTTGATGAGGAAATGCCCGAGGCTCCCAATGAGGAGGTAACTCAAGCTGCCCTAAATCGATGGCAAAGTGCCAATCGAGATGTCAAATGTATCATGTTTGCCACAATGTCTCCTGAGCTTCAAAAGACTTTCTTTGAAAAGGAGACGGCTTTTGAGATCATTTCTGAATTGCAGAATATGTTCCAAGAGCAGGCCCGAACTGAAAGGTTTGAAACCCACAGGCAGATCCTTGAGAGCAAGCTCAAGAAAGGAGAGCCAGTCAGCCCACATGTACTCAAAATGATTGGATTGTTTGAAAACATGGGAAGGCTTGATGCGGGGTATTCAACCGAGATGGCAATTGACATCATTCTCCACTCGTTGCACAAAGGCTATGATCAGTTCAAGATGAACTATAATATGCATAGCATGGAGAAAACCCTCACCGAGCTTCATGGTATGTTGAAGCAAGCTGAGCAAACGCTCAAGGATGAGGGAAAGCATGATATGCTCATGATTAAAAAGGGCAAGCCGTTCAAATTTTCGGGCAAGAAGAAGAAAGGCTTTAAGGGGAAAGGTAAGAAGAAAACTTTTCCGCCTAAGCCTAAAGCTACCAAGGATAAGAGGGTAGCGTCTTCTAAATCTGATTCCGAATGTTTCTACTGTAAGAAGAAGGGACATTGGAAGAGAGATTGCCTCAAGTTCAAGGAAGATAAGAAGAACGGAACCGTTGCTTCTGAATCAGGTATATTCGTTATAGACTTTCACTTCACTAGCTTAACATCATGGGTATTAGATATCGGATGTGGCTCACACCTTTGTTCCAATTCTCAGGGACTAAGGAACGCTAGAAGGCTAGAGAAGGGAGAGATTGAACTCCGGGTCGGCAATGGAGCCAAAATTGGTGTCGTATCCGTAGGAACTCTCAGTTTGTCTTTGCCCACCGGGCTAGTTTTGGAACTCGATAATGTCTATTATGTTCCTAACATTACCAAAAACATTATTTCAATTTCGGCGTTGGACGCCAAAGGTTTTGAATTTCGAGTAAAGAACAAAGAATGTTCATTTTATCTCGATAATGTTTTATATGGTATTGCACATTCTGAAAATGGTCTTTATGTGCTTTCATTAGACAAACAAGTTTATAATGTGAATAATGATACCAAAAGAGCTAAGACCATGGAGTCAAATCAGACTTACTTGTGGCATTGTCGTCTTGGCCACATTAACATCAAACGTATCAAGAAACTTCTACAAGAAGGTGTTCTTGACTCTTTCGATTTAGAATCGTTTGAGAATTGCGAAGGATGTCTATTAGGCAAGATGATTAAACAGCCATTCTCCAAGTTGGGAGAAAGGGCAAGTGACTTATTGGGTCTTATACATACCGATGTATGTGGACCAATGAGCTCAACCACAAGAAATGGACATCGATATTTCATCACTTTCACAGACGACTATAGTAGATATGGCTATGTCTACCTCATGTCGCACAAATCTGAATCATTTGAAAAGTTCAAAGAATTTCAGAGTGAAGTTGAAAATCAGCTTGGCAAGAAAATCAAAGCCCTTCGATCGGATCGAGGTGGTGAATACTTGAGCCAAGAATTCGATGACCATCTGAAAGAAAAGGGTATACTTTCAGAATTGACACCTCCAGGAACTCCACAATGGAACGGAGTATCCGAAAGGAGAAATCGGACCTTGTTAGACATGGTACGATCAACAATGGGTCTTAGTGATCTTCCTATCTCTTTCTGGGGACACGCACTTCTAACTGCGGCACTAACACTGAACCGTGCTCCATCAAAAGCTGTAGAAAAGACTCCATATGAATTATGGACGAAGAAACCTCCTAGGTTATCTTTTCTAAAGATATGGGGATGCGAAGCATATGTCAAGAAATTGATCTCTGACAAACTTCATCCCAAATCTGACAAGGTTTACTTTGTGGGCTACCCAAAAGAAACCAAAGGGTATTACTTCTACAACAAATCGGAGAACAAAGTGTTTGTTGCTCGCGATGGTGTCTTTTTGGAGAAGGAGCACCTTTCCAAAATGACAAGTGGGAGGAAAATCGAACTCGACGAAGTTCGTAAGGATGAGCAACAAAATCATAATGACAGTCAAAGTGCTCAAACAGCATCTGTTGACGCAGGTCAAAATGATCAAAATGTGCAAAGTCGAACCGACAATGCAAATGCTCAATCCATTACCCTACGTAGGTCTCTGAGGCCGAGATCTCAACCTGATAGATATCTTGGTTTAGTATTAACCGAGAATCAGGACATCCTGATTATGGATGGAGATGAACCAGCAACCTACAAGCAAGTGATGGCAAGCACCGACTCTGCTAAATGGCAAGAGGCCATGAGATCTGAAATGGATTCCATGTTTGAAAATCAAGTCTGGGACTTGGTTGACTTACCCGAAGGTTATACACCGATCGGATGTAAGTGGATTTTCAAGTTGAAAACCGACAAAGATGGAAATGTATTCATTTACAAAGCTAGATTGGTGGCAAAAGGTTACAGACAAGTTCATGGTATTGATTACGATGAAACCTTTTCACCAGTCGCAATGCTTAAATCCGTTCGGATCCTCCTAGCGATTGCTGCATATTACGACTATGAAATATGGCAGATGGACGTCAAAACCGCCTTCCTTAACGGTTATTTGGAAGAAACTGTGTATATGACACAGCCTGAAGGTTTTGTCGACCAAAACAATGCTAGGAAAGTTTGTAAGCTTAAGAAGTCCATTTATGGATTAAAGCAAGCAAGCAGAAGTTGGAATCTGCGTTTCGATGAAGCCATCAGTAAGTTTGGTTTTATCAAGAATCCAGATGAATCTTGTGTTTACAAGAAGGTCAGTGGGAGTGACATCGCCTTCCTAGTCTTATATGTCGATGACATATTGCTCATTGGAAACAGCATTCCGTTGTTAGAGTCTGTAAAGGCCTGGCTTGGAAAGTGCTTCTCAATGAAATACTTGGGAGAGGCTCAGTACATACTAGGCATCAAGATCTATAGGGATAGATCGAAAAGGATGATTGGATTGAGTCAAAGTACTTATATTGATAAGGTACTTGCTCGATTTGGCATGGAGGAGGCCAAAAGAGGTCACCTGCCAATGTCACATGGCATAACCCTAAGCAAGAAGCAGTGTCCACAGACACCTGATGAGCGGGTAAGAATGAATCAGATTCCATATGCTTCTCTTATTGGATCTATCATGTATGCCATGATATGTACTAGGCCAGATGTGTCGTATGCCTTGAGTGCTACGAGCCGTTACCAATCAGACCCAGGAGAGGCGCATTGGACTGCGGCCAAAAATATCCTAAAGTACCTGAAAAGGAACAAGGATAAATTCCTGGTGTATGGTGGTGCAAAGGATTTAGTTGTGGAAGGTTATACCGACGCAAGCTTCCAGACAGACAGAGACGATTTCAAATCGCAATCTGGATATGTGTTCTGTCTAAATGGAGGGGCGTTTAGTTGGAAGAGCGCAAAGCAGAGTACAACTGCAGATTCTACAACTGAAGCCGAATACTTGGCAGCTGCTGAAGCAGCTAAGGAGGCTATTTGGATTCGTAAGTTCGTTGGCGAACTTGATGTTGTACCCTCTATAAAGGGTCCAATAGCCCTCTATTGTGACAACAATGGAGCTATTGCTCAGGCCAGAGAGCCTAGGGAACATCAGAAGGTCAAACATGTCAAGCGGCGATTTCACATGATTCGAGAATGGAAATCAGAGGGTGAAATCAGAATTTGCAAAGTTGGAACGGATGACAATGTAGCCGATCCACTTACTAAACCTTTGCCTCAAGTGAAGCACAACAAGCACATTGAGGCAATGGGAATCAAGCATGTAGGAGACTGGCTATGATTTCCTTGTTTAGTGTTTTAGTTAATTTTGAGAAAAGTTAATGTAAGACACTAAGGAAAACCATTCATGTTTTGGAGTAATATAAAATTTCATGCAACATTTTATTAATCCATTATGCTATTTAATTGTGGTTTAGGATTAAATAATGAGTCCATTCGATTCTGAGAATATTCAAAATAGGGTATCAAGACCAGTCTTGGTAAGGAAACACCTATTAAGTGAACATTGAATATTATAATCGAAAATTATCCCTAATCAAGGTCATTTAAACGATGGACGATTAATGACCAATTGAGATTAGTGTGTAGTCTGATTTATAGCACCGTTTCATGTGCTACGAGGACATGATTGTCATAAATCATTTGCACAGGTATTGGTTTAGAACCATACTGGATCGACCTATGAGAATACTTTAAGAAATTAAAAATTTGTCATAAGTATACTTCTCATTATGGCTATCGGAACCTATTTCCTCGACCATGAGTAGTGTGAGTTCTCTTGTTTGAGTACTAGTTCGCTTTGATGTTGTCAAACGTCTGCCGTAATAGGGGATTATAACGGCAACACTCGGGCGGCTAGGTCCTCTCAGTAAGAGGAGCTACATTACAAGACTGGGAATGTCCCCCTAGTAAAATAGGGAAGATGTCTTTGTTGTATACAAGGCCTCTCGTAGAGCGAGACTGTAAAATGCATGGCCGTGCTCGGATGGATTTTAGAAATCATCCGTTTATTGACAGTCGGACTCGGAATCGGGAAACACTTCTGGACGTAATAAGGATGACAAAAATAAATCTTACCTTATAGTTCATGAAGAGACATTAAGCGACATAGGAAAAGGCTGTACACAAAATGAGCACTTGTCCTGAATGGTGTCCTTCGAACAAGTGTACTATTCCGTTAGCGGGTTCAGAATTATTAGAAAGCTAATTGACAAGGGAATAATCGCGTCGTCTAACGACTACACCTAGATCAAATACAATTTATACAACCTAAACAAACCTAATACGAGTATAAGGCAAGCATAGGGGTCGAACCACAGAGAACGATTAAACACTACCAAATGCTATCAACAATTAAGCTAGTCCGGAATAAGGGAAAGTAAACTAAAGGTCTAAAAAAAACTAAAACTAGAGATAAAACATTAAGGGAAATGGTTTAGGTATAGCATTCACTTGAACATAAACAAAAGCATAGAAGTTGAATTAATTATGAACTAAACATGCTCAAATATCGCAATAAAAGATCCAATCTAGCCGCCTTCCGGGGTCAATTGGCTTCTCCTAACATAGCCTCTATGCTTCCACATTAGAACCATATACTAGGAGGTACTATCAAATAACAATCGATAATAATGAACCTTAACTAAGTCAACTTCCGTTCCTTGTTAGCAAAGATTCACCTTTAATCAACCAACAATGTGCACTTGCAAGAAGATTAAAGAATATCAAGCATATAAAGACTTTAATCACAAATAAATCAACTCTAAACCTAGAACATGCTCAAGATCCAACTACACCACAACCATCCCCTTAATGGGAAAATTACTCACTAATCATGATAATAACGAGATTAATTAACAAATAACCAAGAATCAACATGATTAACAAGTAATACCAACAACTAAAATAATAATAAAAATAAAGCAATAAAAATAGAGGAGAGAGAGTTAGAGATTCTCATTGATTGAAAATGAAAGTCTACAAACAAGATGATCAATCTTCTTCTTCAAAATCCAAGCTCAACAATGGTGAAACCCTCACTTTCTCTCTCTAAACTACCCTAACCCTAAGCTAAATCTAGAGAGAGAAGCTCTCCTAAAACTAATTAGAGAGTAGAATAATGGATAATAATTGTTGTCTCTATTTACCCCAAAAATGGGTATTTATACTAACTTCATAAAACTAGGAAAAATAGAAAATAAAAGAAGAAAAATAAATAAAGAAAGAAAAGGGAAATAAAAAGAAAATAAAAGAGAAAAGAAATAAAAAGAGAAAAGAAAAATAAGAAAAGGAAAAGGAAACAAAAAAATAAAACTAAAAGAAAAAGAAAAATAATAAAAACCCCAAAATCCCCCCAAAACATCAGACCCACGACCTTCCTCTTCGATCTTCTTGGCTGCTCTAATTCAATCACCAACCATCAAGCATCATCAACCATCATCTTCACCGTCCGTCATCAATCATCATCAGCAATCATCACTTAATCGCCACCGTTCGATTAATGGAAGGAATCGCAGCCGCTCAAATTCATTAATCCGTACAATCTCACACGTGAAACTCGGAGCGGCCGCTCATACTCATCGGAGCGTCCGCTCTGATCTTCTGCCTCAAATTGGTGAAATTAAACCAAGAATGGAGCGGCCGCTTCAGAGGAGTGAGCGTCCGCTCTAAAGGGTATTGTGAATTGAGTCGAAATTGGGCTGATTTGGAGTTTGCGACTGGGCTGCGGGCTGCTCTGATTTTGGTGGTGTTGCTGTGCGCGAAGGGTGGACGGAGGAGGTTAATTGGTGTGGGTTGTGAGGGTGGCAGCAGGTGCGTTGCTGTTGTTGTTGTTGTGTTCGTTGTTGTTGTTGTTGTTGGTGGTTGCGGAGATTGATGGTGATGATTGCTGGTGGTTGTTGTGGGGTTGCGCGAGTGAGAATGGTGGCGCGGCTGTTTGGTTGGAGATGCGAATTGGTGGTGGTTTGGGAGGCTGCGATTATTGGTGGTTGGTTGCGGTGGAGAAGCAGGGGAGTGAGCGTTTGGGATTGCGGTGGCTGTGATGTATGTTGTGTGTGTGATTGCGGGGATTGGTGGTGAGTGGTGCTGCGTGGGGTGAAGCAAGGAGCAGGGCAGTGTGGTGGAACTGGTGGTGTTGCGTGGTGTTGTTTGTGTTGTGGCTGGTGGTATGTGGTGGGCAGCAGGGGAAGGTGAGTTGTGGAGCAGGGGTTGCTGGTGTGAAGAGTGTGTGTGGTGAAGGTTAGTGAAGGGTGTGGTGATGGTTAGGCTGGCAGCAGACTTAGGGAAGAGCAGCAGCTTGTGCATTTGCCTTGAACCTCGGACCTCGAACCTCGGACCTCGAACATCCAATGCAAACCACTTGACTTTGAAATCCGTGCTTCAACCCGAAAACATACCTACACAACCAAAAATACACATTGGAGAATCGGGACATAAAATAAGATAAATAAAATAGAACTAAATAAAATGAAAATAAACAAAGGACGAAATAAAACAAAACCACGACAAATAAAATAAAATAAATAAAATAGGAATAAATAAAATAAAATGAAATAAAATAGAAAATATAAAAGAGACATAAAACTAAACTAAAAATAATTAAAACTACGCAAGCAAATAGAATAAAATAAAATACGAAAATAAACTAAAACTAATAAAATAAAGAAAATAAAATAAAACACTCCAAAATTACCAAAATAAACTAGAAACTTTATTAAAGAGAAAACAAGAGAATAAAAGGAAAAATAAGGGAAAATAAACACGAAAATAACCTAAATACTACCCCTACGAGTGACATAAATATCACTTATCACTAATATATTCAGTAAGGTCAAGTGATCGGAATGCCTGGGTGGAGGCCGCTTCCGATCAGTAATATTAATGGATAATTAATGTTACAGCTTAATCTTGACTAAACCCTTCGGGTCACACCTAAGCATTCAACAAATCGAAACGACGAATTAATTCGGAAGGAATTAATGAGTCGACCGAGTAATATTTATTTAGACGTCGGAAATTCGAGCTTAGAGCGTCGAAACCGAGCGTCGGAAGTCGAGTCGAAAAATAGTGAAAGACGAGACGAGAAATAGTAATAAATCAACAAAAGACCAAAATACCCCTAGCATCGGAATGCCCAAGCAAACCGAGTGCTAAGGGCGTATAGCCTAGCATGGTGGCTAGCATGCACACCAAGCCGAGCCTAGGCTGGCTGATGCGTGCTAGCGCACTCATGCTAGCATCGCAATGCTAGGCGCAGCCTAGTGCGTGCTAGCATGCTAGGCGCAGCCTTGTGCGCGCAATGGCTAGCAAGCCATGCCGCAACAAGCTGCTGGAGCTAGCACGCTAGGCGCGCCAGCTCGCCACAGCTAGCAGCAGCATGGCTAGGCCATTGCTTGCTGCCTAGCAGCGCTGGCCAAGGCACAAGGCCAGCAGCAGCAGCCCGCACAAGCATGCTGGGCGTGCTGGCCAGCAGCGGCTGGCAGCCCGCATGCGAGTGCTGGGCTTGCTGGGCTTGCTGGGCGTGGCTGCCACGGACAGCAGCACATGGCAGCCCACCTTGGCTGCCTTGGTGCCCAAGGGTGGGTGCCATGTGGCTTGTGGTCCTTGAGTGTGTGGGGAGTGAGGTGGCCGGTTATGGGAGAGGGAGTGGGGAGCAAGTTTGGTCCCCCCCTTCTCCAAGTGGTCCTCACCTAACCACTCACATGAGCTTGCCACATGTTGATTTATTACTAGCTTGATTATTGATTTTATTTTAGCTTTAAAATAAAATGGAAAAATCATACTATCCCACATTGATGGGAGAGTAAATGATACTCCCATCATTTCCTATAAATACCCAAGTATGGGCATTGAGAAAGATGCTTGAGTAAGAGTTGGAAAAGGCATCACAATTAGTGAAAACCTTTGAACTCAATATAATTACTCGGGTTTTGTTGGTCGGGTCTTGCTAACCCCAAGACATTGGACCTAGTCGGTTTTGTTGGTGCGGGTGGACTTCGTTGGAGGTCTCCGTGCGAGCGGGACTTGAAGCTTTCAAGTAAGAGCTCATTTGGAGCGAAGCACGCGTCAAAGGTAATTAGCTTATCTTAATCTTGTGATTAATTTAATTATGTTTATGGTTTTATTCATTGCGAGTGCGGTCTTGGTTTTGGGTTTGTTTCCGCGGTGAGTCGGACTCACCAAACCCCAACAATCATCACTCAATAGGCTGCTCAAGGCGGAGTAGCTCATGATAGCTTTTCCTAAGGCGAGGAAGCTATCTTCATCTAATAGGTTGCTCGAGGCGGAGTAGCTCACGTTAGCTTTTCCTGAGGTGAGGAAGTTATCTTCATTCAATAGGCTTCTCATGGCGGGGTAGCTCATGATAGCTTTTCGTGAGTCGATGAAGCTATCTTCAATCAGACAAGCTTTTCACCAAGCATAGAAAATTGTCGCTCGTTGCCACCTCTTAAGGCGAAGAAGTCAGCGATTACGGCAATCCCGAGGCGGGGAAAAATCATCATCAAATAGCGTTCCATAGGCATGGAATCATTATCTAACAACATTCCTGAGGTGGGGAAAATTATCATTTAACAGCATTCTAGAGGCGTGAAATCATCATCTAACAACGTTCCAGCGGCTTGGAATCATCATCTAACAACATTCCCGAGGAGGGGAAAAATGATCATCTAACATCGTTTTAAGGGCGTGGAATCATCATTCCCAAGGCGGGGAAAAATATCACAACAGTCTTCATCCGATGGATTTCTACAGGTGTAGAAAACTACCAAACATATTTGTCGCCGATACACTGGTGTTAGATAGGCATTCTATGCCTTTACTCTTTTATCTGTGGAGCTAACATTTTTCTGTAGGTATCGGCATATAAAGAGTGATTTAGGATCGCAGAACGTCTTAAATCATTTTCTGTCCCAATCGACTACTTTGACTGTCGTTTTTTAAACTGACGTTTCTATAAATTCAGTCAAAGTGGGGGCTTCTGTGGACACCTAAAAATTTCTCCCCAAACAAAACCCAATGATGAACAACCTTTTTAAAAAAATGTTTAGAATAGTTTATTTTGGTCCATAATCTGGGTCCAATGATTGAATAGTTGGATGGGGCTTTAAAAGAGCTTTTCAACGATATATTATAAGCCCAAATTCGTGTCACAACAAATAAGTTATGGCCAAAATACTAAACTAAGACCAAATCAAACCAAAACTCACCTTACTTATGACCCAATGCTCATGTGAAGGGTCCAAAGGCTTTAATCCCATTCCTAAACCAATTAGGATTAATTAGAATCTACTATATGTTTCTAAAAGATCTTAATTATTCTTTTTAGAAAGAGAAACTTAAAGATTTTGAAATTGAATAAAACTCCTCTTTTTGAAAGTCATTCAAAGATAGTCAGACATGATTTTCGTACCTTATATTTTTTATCGAAATCTTAGATGGTTGTATATCCCTTAAAATTAAATTTTCAATGATATATTATAATATTAATTCCAAGCTATAACGAAAGAGATATACAAGAAATACGAAACTCTATCCAAAACTGACACCATTTCACTATTTCGGCCATATCTTTTATTCTACAAACGATTTTTAATCTGATTCTAATTGGGTTAGAAAGTAGGCTTCAAGAGAATTCCAAAGATATATTATTTATCTTTTCCAATTTCTGGATCATATGATATGATAAAAACAAAAACCGCAAAAACTGCTGCCTATCGCAAGAGTTTTATTCCGATTAGAATTCGGATCTTTCCTTAATTCTTCAACCCTACTTTTTTCTTTATAAATAGAGGTCATATCATCCTTTTTCAATCATCAAGAAGCTTGATCAAAAATTCATTCTCTTTTCCTCTCTTATACACCAAAAAATCATTCTCTCTTCTCTCTCATATTCTAAGCCTTAAACCTATATTCCTAATTACATAATTCCTTTCCTAAGCACTCCAAGGGGTCCATACTTGACATAAAGTTCCATCCTTAAACCAAGGCGTGAAAATTAGAATTAACTGAGGGTTTTGACCAAATAAACTCTACTTTTTATTAAATTTATTTCAATTTCAATATGATTTATTTTTATTGAAGTTATTAACAATTCATAGATGACGTATCAATTCAAGGAAACGCGGAAAGTGAGTAATTAATCACTTAATTACTCTTATTTTATTTTATATTGCAAGTATCATTATTAGATTTATTTAAATATGATTTGACTAAAAATTTATTGTTGAATTAATTTCAATATTAATGTTGATTTTATTATATTTTTTATGATCACTATATTGCATGTTTAAAGGGAATATGTAATTGAAAAGTCACGACTAATATGATAATTTGGACAACCGGTTTAGGTTCCTTTTTAATCTCGTTATTTAATCAAAGTGATCACAATATTTTTGAATTATATGTTGCATTAACATTCAACCAATTTAGCATAATCATAGTTTGGAGCAAATTGAATCTTTGTTTGCATGCCTTTGAGATCACGTGAATTACTTTTCACTATAAGAATCGAGTAGAGGCCAATACGGGCGAATGTTACTCCATGACTCACTTCGTACCATCATCCCCGATCCTCCTTTCATTGTTCCGAACCATATGGAGTTAGTAATATCATGGATTATGAATGGAGTGTAACTTTCGTGGGTCAATCGTTCTTGCCTATCAATGTCCCTTATCGTGGTTGCCTTAAATGATCCGTGAACGGTTTACAAGTTCCTTAAAAATTGGTTGGCGGCTCCCTACATTCCTTTGTCCCTAATCGTATATGCCAATTCCCACTTCCTATGAGTGCCAAGCATATTCACAACATGTTTAAGGTAGGCGCACTTCAAACGACACCAACATAACCTAGTCAGGGAAGTTACCTAGTTGAATGAACCAAGCGTCTAACAGCTTTTTCACGTCGGCAGCTGCCGTCGGACTTCTCTCCTCGCCGTGATTTCTCTTCTTTTGCCTGATAGGCTCCTTTTTTGATCCATAGCGATTTTATGCTGGTAGACGCCTTACCTTCGTCAATAGAGTTGACTTGCATTTTCCTCAGATGGTCCTTTGTACCTCGGATAGTAGGGCCCCCTTGGCTCTTTATTAGTGTCTGAACTACTAGTGGGTTGGACAGTCTTTTTGGATGACTAACCTGGGTTTATCTTCAAGGTAACCTTGGACTTTAGGATGTAAGACTTCAACACCCCCTGATCAGCAAGACGGTCCAACAACCACTTGAGGCTATAGCTGAATTTGGTGTCATGGTAAATATCCTCATGAAAGTGGCAGTACTTGTTTTTGTTCCGATTTTTGGCGGAACCTTTCATTGCATCGGGCTTCTCAATGGTCACCCGGTCTTTGATCTCCATGAGGATGGAGTAGCAGTCCTTGTTAAACTCGTACTAATGGACGTACGATTTAAACTCTTTATTTTTCTTCTGGGACGGCAGATTAGAGTCGTTAACCGCCTGAATTTCTATTCTCTTTTTGCTCTCTTCAGCTTTGTGAGCCGGTTGAGCAGGCCCACCCTCTTTTTGTTTGTCAGAATTCTTGGAGTCTGACTTATTGCTAGGCGAATAGAGATCGGTCGCCTATATATAGGCTTCCGCCTCCATCAGCGCCTCTTGGAGAGTGTAGACTCTCTTTTGATGAGGTCAAACTTAAAGGTTGAGCCATCCTTCAGACCCTTGAAGAAGTCTATGTAAGAAACCTCGTCAGACATTCCTTAAATCTGGATTCTCACTAGATTGAACCGCATGACATATGAGTGAAGCCCTTCTCTATCTCCCTGCTGAATTGTACTCAAGTCGAGACTTGTTTTCTTGGCAGGGATGTTCATTGAGAAGTTTGAAGTGAACAAGAAGGCAAGCCTCTTGAAACTATCAATACATCCGACTGGTAAGTTGACGAACCATTGTTGGGTGATGCCCTTCATGTAGCCGGGAAGCACTTGCACTAGCTGGCATCATCCAACCCCTATAGGAACATGAGGTTGGTGTAGGCCATTAGTGATCTTATGGGTTGGTGGTACCATCATAGGTACCTACCAATACATTTTAAACCTTGGCTGGCTGTGCCATCTCATTTATTTCCGTGGTGAACGTAGAAGGTTGTTCACCAAGTCTAAGCAGATGGAGCTGCCTATCCAATGGTTGGACGTTGAATGTCGCTTGACCACCGATGAGGGCCAGCTGCATGTAGGGTTGGGCATTTTGCTCGTATGGCATCTGAGGCACATACTGGGCTGAACAAATCATTTGAGGGCCTTTATGGACAGATTAACCGCCCGTGTGGCTCCCATGCAATGACTGGGAATACCTTCTCAAGGTATTCTTGAAGTTGTTTGGGAGGCTCGACGTGGAAGCTGAGTTTGACAGCTGCTGGTTTCTCTTTCGCTCGATGACATGTCGGGCATCAGAGAATGATTTTTTACTACCATCAAGCTGGGTTTTCCGAATGACTTTCCTCGTGCTCGTCTGGGGCATACGAACCTTGGACCAGTCAATCAAGGTTCGAGCCTTCTCCTTAGTAGTGGGGTATGGAGTAGGCTGCCAGTCCTTGACTGGCTTGTTCCTCTCAGTGTGAGGAGATTTTCTAGCTCACTGACCCTTACTAGAGCCAACTGTCCTCTTGTTGATTAGATCCTTGATCTCCCCTTTGAAACAAGTCATGAATTTCATGAGTTCGTCTCTGGTGATGGGGGTTTTTCCTCTTGCCGCCTGAGATGATTTAGGTGACTGTGTAGAGGACTTGCTCGGACCTGCTTGGTTTTTGCCCTGTTCCAATCTGTCCTTGGGACTGATGCGTTTACTTATAAGAGACCCATCAGGGGCCACATGCGTTTCGACTTCAACGTCGTTGTCTGTATAATGGTCTGAATATACCTCTCCATCAATCGTAGGCTAGTTGGGTTCAAAAGGTGGTACAGATTCTAAAACCATCTTAAATGTTCTCTCCTTACAGACGGCGCCAAATGTTTCGAGATCTTTTGTGTCCCTCGAGAGAGTTACATCACCAAGACTAGAATCATGCTATCTGTACCTATCAAACAACGGAGACTTCGGGTGGTTGGAGTTCCGCCTCCGACGATCAAGTTAGAAGGTGTACAGAGTAGTGTAAAAGGTGCACGAAAGGTAAACGTGAGATCTTTTCGGATTCCGAGATTGGGTGTTTTCTCAGATGTGAGAGAATTCAGATGTTGTAATAAATGAACGTATCCCAGAAATGGGGGAAATCTCACTATTTATAGGATCATCGGGGTTTGTGCTCTTGTCCTAGGTTATGGAAACCTAGGAGTGATTGGGCTGCACCTCTTTGCGGCTTTCTTGGGATTTGGGCCATGAAAGCATCCAGTTTTCCTTATAGCTGGGAGGGACACGTGTGAATGGAGATAGGTCCACTCAGGGCCCTCCTAGGGTGACACATGTCACCTTCTGATAGGGCCACATGGACAGAGTAATATTACGCAAAACGACACCTACTATGTCACACTTGGTGACGGAATTCGAGCACATAAATAATAAAAGAAAGTTTAGCGTCCAATACCCTTGTAAAAGCTATGGTGAAATATAAAACCCTATAACCCCCCCCCCATATGTTCATACTCAAGGTAAATATATTCCTAGAATTTTGGTGCGTGTCCTCTTACACTTTATGTGATTTACCAATTTAACATGTGATGACTCCAACCAATCAATCAAAAATAAACATAACACCATCAATACATACTTCCAATTCATTCTTGAATTAATTAGTGAGCACATACTATTTATTTTAATTAAGGTTCTTTGCCTAGTTCTGTGCACAAAATTGCACGGTTACTACCTTGGTGGAAAGAATGCACTAATAAACATCCTTGACTCAATCTCAACTTACTTGTGCAAGTAAATAAATAAACTAACTTCTTGACTCAACACCAATAATAAATGGGTGAGAATTAAATTCATGAATCATACTCAATAATTCTAATTATAGCTGTTTTAAACATACATAAGCCTTGCTTATTAATTTCATGCTATCTTGATACATGAAAATAAAACATACTTTCATGATTCATATATATTCAACTTGTATCATGCTTCAAATAACACATCCACATGCTTGCATAATAATTCGTGTTCATCCAACATCAATTCCCAGCATATAATCAACCAAACATGCTACTAGTTCATCACTTAAATCATAATTCACAATCCTAACATGACACTATGCATACACAAATATTCTTATGCACATACGTACCTTGAATATCACCTAAAACTGGCCACACTAGCTAAAAATCACCTAGCTCAAAGCTTCCTACAAATTAAAATACATGACAATAATTAATCCACTATTCTCACAAATTTCCAGCAACTATAATACTCTTTAAACCTTACTAATCAACCCGATTTAATGACATAAAAGCCATAAAACCTTCTCTTTAAGTGAGTACTTCAAATCATTTCTATAAGACTTAGTTTTCATGACTTAAATAAAATTCTAGCATACGTATTTAATATAAAACATCACTTTTAGACTAATAAATCATATTTATGGGCTTGTTTGGTAAATGGATTTTCATTGGCTTTTTGATTGGCTTTTGGATTTTAACTTTTTCATTTGGTCACACATCTAAAATTTGTGTTTAGTAAATGGCTTTTTCAGCCAACTGAAAAGCTAGCTATTAAGCCAAAATGAAAAGCTACTTGGAGTAGCTTTTGGCTTTTGGCTACCTAAGTTACTAATAACATCCAATAGCCAATTTTACCAAACATGTTTTTAGACTAATTAAAAGTCAAAAAGGCAACAAAAAAGCCAATACAAACAGCCAGTCAAACCAGTTAATCAAACTAGCCGACAACCAACAGCTAGTAGCCAATTGCCAACCAAGGCCTATATCATTTAAACCTTTACCCCAATTAAATTATAGATTAGTGTGTATAATTAAATTATAGCATTTAATTAAGGGCTTTAAACTCATTGCAAACATGTTTAAACCATGAATTAATCAATAACAATAACCTAACATCAATCCCTAACCAATTACATAAATCCCCAATTTCTAGGGTTCTTTATTTAGGGTTCTTGATAGAATAAAAATTAGAAATATATATAAATAATTTAACAACATCATAATCCCAAAATCAATACCAAAACATAATTAAAATAATGCCTTTAAAACAATAAAACAATAGAATTGAATTAGGAAGAGAAAGAGAGTTCTTCTTTGTTTTTTTTTTAAAAAAAAAAATACTACTAAACCGTAAAAGAGGAGAAGGAGATGGTTGGCAGTGGTGTGCCAGTGGGGGGAAGAATAGAGAGAGAGAGGCATGGGAGAGAATAGAGAAAAAGAAGGGGAAAAATAAGAGGAAAAATGAGAGAGAAAATAGAGAGAAAACCTTTGAAACTTTTATGAAATCAGACAATTATAAATCTTTAGTGGAAAAATATTAAGGCATTAAAGTATTCATACTCCAAAAAAAAAAAAAAAAAAAAAAAAAAAAAAAACTTATAATTACAACACTGCCATTACTAAATCCTATTTCCTCTTAACTTTTCCTTTAGGGCTAACTTATTGGGCCTTTAAGTTTCCCTAACTTCCCAATAAGTTGATCCAATCATTTACATAAAATTGAACTAATTAAAAATGCTTTTTTTTTACTTCAATTCATGACTCATTTAATTTATACACACTTACATTTTATTGAAATAATAAATTTCTTTTTAAAATGAAGTGAATCATTTTAATAAATTAAATTAATAAAATAAGTAAAATAAATAATTTAGATACATAAAAATATAATAAAAATACGGAGTATTACAATATTGACCTAGCCCTCGGATTGTTCGGAGCATTCCAACACTAGAGCTATATTTGTAACTTGTTGTTTGCTTGATTTCTCTCCTCGTCGATTCTTAAACTCGACTCGACTTATGACGCTCGATTTCAACCCTTTTAGCTCGATATCCGACGTTTATGTTCATAATACTCTATTGACTCATTTAATCTTTCGGATTAATTCGTCGTCTCGGTGCTATAAATCAGAAGCAGCCTCCAACTAGGCATTCCGATCACTTGACCTCACTGAATAATTAGCTTTTTAATAATAATTCTGAATTCTCTATCAGAATAATACACTTATTCGAAGGACGCCATTCCTTTCAATCTCCCACTTGTCCATCCAGTTAAGTGTGCTTTTAGTGTATAGCCTATTTCCTATGTCACTTAATGTCTCTTCATGAATTATAAGGTAAGATTCTTCGTCATCCTTATTATGTCCAAAAGTGTTTCTTGATTTCCAAGTTCGACTGCCAATAAGCAGATGATTTCTAAAATCCATCTGAGCGCGACCATGCATTTTCACAGTTTCACTCTTCGAGAGGCTTTGTAAATAACAAAGAGATGCATGTTCCCTATTTTTAATAGGGGGACATTCCCAGTCTTGCACTGTTAGATCCTATTACTAAGCTCTAGCTACCCGATTGTCTCCTTTATAATCCCCTTGTGCGGCACACGTTTAACAAGGACTTTTTTGTGAAAAACTACCTTATATAAGTTATTTTTTGTGAAAAACTACCTTATTGAATTTTTATTTTAAGAAACTACCTTTTAAACAATAGATGTTATAAGAAACTACTTTATAAAACAATTAATGTTGTAAGAAACTACCTTATAAAACAATTAATGTTGTAAAAAGCTACCTTTTTGTCGAATTTTTGCATTGAATAAGAGACGTTTAATGACCCATTTTCAATCATTTTTTCTCCTTTTTCCACCCAATTTCTCCATAGCCTCCTTATAACCCCTAATTCCCCTTCTCTTTCATTGTTAAATTAAGCACATGGTAGCAACTTACAACATTTAGCTTTTATAAGGTAGTTTCTTACAACAATTTTTTTTTATAAGGTAGTATTTCACAAAAATTTATGTATATAAGGTAGTTTTTCACAAAAAGTCCGTTTAACAAACATCAAAGCAAACTAGTACTCAAATATGAAAAATTACAATACTCATGGTTGAGGAAAGAGATTCCGATAGCCATAATGAGAAATATACATATGATGATTTTAAATTTCTTAAACCATTCTCATAGGTCGATCAAGCATAGTTCCAAACTAATACTTGTGCAAATAATTTATGACAATCATGTTCTTGTAGCACTAGAAACGGTGCTATAAATCATACTACACACTAATCTCAAGTGGTCATTAATCGTCGAACATTTATTGACCTTAATTAGAGATAATTTTTTATTTACAATACGCAATGTTCACTTAATAGGTGTTTCTTTATCCAAGACATTGTTTTATACCTTATTTTGAATAGTCTCTAAATCGAATGGACTCATTATTTAATTCTAAACCACGATTAATAGAAATAGAGTGATAATAATATGCAGAAAATTAAATTACTCCAAAAACGAATGGTTTAACATAGTGTTTTACATTAAAATCTTCAAAATCAATTAAAACACATAAATATGGAAATCAAGGCCAATCTCCAACGTACCTGATTCCTATTGCCTGAATGTGCTTGTTATGTTTCACTTGAGGCAAAGGTTTAGTTAGTGGATCGGCTACATTGTCATCTGTTTCAATCTTACAAATTCTTATTTCACCCTCGGACTTCCATTCCCTTATCATGTGAAATCGCCTCTTGACATGTTTGACCTTCAAATGTTCCCCTGGCTCCCTAGCTTGAGAAATAGCTCTATTGTTGTCACAATAGAGATCTATTGGAATCTTGATTTAGGGTACAACATCAAGTTCACAAACAAACTTACAAATCCAAACTACCTCTTTAGCTACTTCTGAAGCTGCTAAGTATTCAGCTTCATTTGTAGAATCTGTTGTTGTGCTTTGCTTAGCACTTCTCCAACTAAACGCTCCTTCATTTAGACAAAATATGTACCATGATTGCTACTTTAAGTCGTCTCTGTTTGGAAGCTTGCATTGGTGTAACCTTGAACAATTGAATCATTACTCCCACCATGGACCAGAAATTTATCCTTGTTCCTTTTTAGGTACTTTAGGATATTCTTGGCCGCAGTCCAATGCGCCTCTCCTCGGTTTGATTGGTATCAAATTGTAGCAGTTAAGGAATATAATGCATCTGGTCTAGTACATATCATGGCATACATGATCAATCTAATAAGCGAAGTATATGGAATCTGATTTATCCTCTCTCACTCATTAGGTGTCTGTGGACACTGCTTATTACTTAGAGTTATGCCATGTGACATGGGGAGGTGCCCTCTCTTGGCCTCCTGCATGTTGAATCGGGCCAGTACCTTATCGATATAAGTACTTTGGCTTAATCCAATCATCTTCTTAGATCTATCCCTATAGATCTTGATGCCCAATATATACTGTGCCTCTCCCAAGTCTTTCATTGAAAAACACTTTCCAAGCTAAGATTTTAAAGACTCTAACATCGGAATACTGTTTCCAATGAGCAATATGTCATCGACATATAAGACGAGGAATGCGATGTCACTCCACTGACCTTCTTGTAAATACAAGACTCATCTTGATTCTTGATAAAACCAAACTTACAAATGGCTTCGTCAAACCGCAGATTCCAACTTCTGTTTGCCTGCTTTAATCCATAAATGGATTTCTTAAGCTTGAATACCTTCCTAGCATTGATTGGATCAACAAAACCTTTCGAATGTGTCATGTACTGAGTTTCTTCCAAAATTCCTTTTAGGAAGGCGGTTTTAACGTCCATTTGCCATATTTCATAATCGTAATATGCAGCAGTTGCTCGGATGATCCAAATGGACTTAAGCATTGCTACTGGTGAAAAGGTTTCATCATAATCAACGCCGTGAATTTTCTTATAACCTTTTGCCACCAATCTAGCTTTGTATATAACCTTTTTGTCGGTTTTCAACTTGAAAATTCATTTGCAACCGATATGTGTGTAACCTTCGAGCAAATAAACCAAGTTCCATACTTGATTTTTCAAACATGGAGTTCATCTCGGATTTCATGGCTTCTTGCCATTTTGCAGAGTTGGGGCTCGTCATAGCTTGCTTGTACGTCGCTGGCTCATCCCCATCCACAACTAGGATGTCTTGTTCTTTGGTTAATAAAACATCGAGATATCTATATGGTTGAGCTCTTGGCCGTTGCGCCCTACGCAGGGTAATAGGTTGAGCATTTGCATTGTCGTTTTGACTTGCATATTGTCTGTTTGACTCTAACCAATGTCAACATTGTCAGTTTTGTTAGTTTGACTTTGTTGCTCGTCCTCTCGAACTTCATTGAGTTCGATTTTCCTCCCATTTGTCATTTTGGAAAGGTGTTCCTTCTCAAAAAAGACATCATTACAAGCAACAAACACTTTGTTTTCAGATTTGTTGTAGAAGTAATACCCCTTAGTTTCTTTTGGATATCCTACAAAGAAACACTTGTTTGATTTTGGGTGAAGTTTGTCAGAATTTAATCTTTTGACATATACTTCGCAACCCCAAATCTTAAGAAAAAACAACCTTGGAGGTTTCTTCGTCCATAATTCATATGGAGTCTTTTTGACAGCTTTTGACGAAGCTCGGTTCAGTGTTAGTGTCGCGGTTAGAAATTCGTGTCCCCGGAAACAGATAGGAAGATTGCTAAGACCCATCATTGATCGGACTATGTCTAACAAGGTTCGATTCCTCCACTCAGACACTCCGTTCCATTGTTGAGTTCCATAAGGAGTCAACTCTAAAAGAATACCATGTTCTTTTAGATGGTCGTCGAATTCATGGCTCAATTATTTACCACCTCTATACGATCAAAGGGCTTTGATTTTCACAAGCTGATTTTCCACTTCACTTTGAAATTCTTTGAATTTCTCAAAAGATTCAGATTTGTTTGACATAAGGTAGACATATCCATATCTACTAAGGTCGTCCGTGAAAGTGATAAAATAACAGTAATCATTCCTTGTGGGTGTACTTATTGGTCCACATACATCCGTTTGTATAGGCCCAATAAGTCACCGGCCCTTTCTCTCAACTTGGAGAATGGATGCTTTATCATCTTGCCTGATAAGCATCCTTCACAATTTTAAAACGACTAAAAGTTAAATGAGCCAAGAATACCTCTTGTAGAAGTGTCTTGATGCGTATGATGTTATTGTGGCCAAGACGACAATGCCACAAGTATGTCTGATTTGATTCAATGGTGTAGACACCTAATTGTTTCTCCCCAAAAAAGCAAACCCAGTGATGAGTACTTTTCACGTCATTGATTATTGAACTAAGTGAAATGTGAAAGAGTCTCGTGATTCCCTTATTTTAATATAAATATTTCTTTCTGTTTTCAAAAATCTTTCTTTTCGAACACTATTTATGAAAAATGTCCAGTTAAATTTAGTTTGGTCCATGATATGGGTCCAATAATTTTGTATTTTGATGAGGTTTGAAAAGATCTTTCCAACGATATATTATACGCCCAATTCCAATGAATAATGAGGAAGTTATGGCCAAAATAGTAAATTGGATCTTAAACGAGTTTTATGAGAGACCCAATGATTAAGTGGAGGTTCCATTAATTATCATTCCTAAAGTCATAAGGAATTTCTTTAATTTTCTAGAATAGTCTAGAAGGTTATTTTAAGTTCTAAAGAGATTAGGATTAATAATTATATTTACATTTGATTTAGAAAAGATAAAAGATTTTGGTTAGAATAAAACAAGTGTTTTAAAGAAGATTTAATCTGATTTTAATGATAAAGTACAGACTCTAATTACCCAATTATATTGGAAAAAGGACTCCGTACGGTAAATTTTATCATGCAGCATCATCGCGCTGCGACAGGTTCATCACGTCGCGATAGACCTATCTCATCGTGACAGAGCCATTACGTCGCAATAACCCTGTCGCGTCGCAATGGGAGCAGTTTTACTCTAATTGAAATTCGATCTTTTCTGATCGTTTTCGGATGTTTTTGTCTATAAATAGGGTCGTATTTCCCCATTTTCTAATCATCAACAATCATCTTTCTATTCTCTTCTCTCTCAAAGCTATAAGCGTGTTCTTTCTCCTTCTTTCTAAACCTTGCCTTTTCAAAAACACCATTCCTCCTTCATGAGACTTAGACACACCTAACCAAGCATGATTCCTAAAGAAAGAGATACGAGGAAACAATGTGAGTAATTTCAATTTCTCTCTTTCTTTAGGAATCATGCTTAGATTATTTTAATTCCTAGTATCATGTTATGATGTCTTTATGATTCCTAGAATCATGTTTAGGGTAATAACTAATATTTCTAATATCATGTATGTTCCTAGTATCATGTTTAGGTTGCTTTCTATTTCTTCAATCTTATTAGTATCATGCCTAGGATCTTGCTATATTTTTATGCTTTGATAGAGAATATTATTATGATGATGATTTGTTGTATCAATGTTATTATGTTGCTTGGTATTATTGTTATTGCTTGATCACTCCCTCTCTTGCAGGTTTAAAGGAAATTTGTACTTGAAATCACGTTTAATAAGATAATTAATAATTTTATTTAGGCTAATATGATTTTAATTCAACCGATCGCCAATGATAGATTTATTTGTGCATTAATATCAACTAATATAGATTAAATTGGTTTAGGATTAATATATTGATTGTATGTTAGTCAGAAAGCACACATGAATATGAGAAGAATAAAGTAGAGGCCTGTTTAGGGCAGGTTCGATGTCTTTTAGGTTGGATTTGTACCATCATCCCCGAATATCCAGTCATGGTTCAGGACCACTATGGACTTAGCGATCTCTTGGATCGTGAAGGGGTGTAACCTTCACCCTGTGAAAGGTTTACAAAAACTTTTTGGAGACTTTTTTGCTCAAGCTTCCTTCCCTTTGGACACCACCATCCTTAAGTGTATAATCACAGTGGGGCTCAAGTGTAGGATGCTTGAAATATTCCCTACATTTTTTTGCGACCCTACTGGGGAGGATTTCTATTTTAATTCCTAAATTTATTTTGGCAATAATTTAGAATGAGTGGATAAGACTCGAAAAGTTCTAAGTATTCATGTGCGTAATTTTTATTAACAGTATTGGCATAAGCATAAAAAGGTCCGCATTAGAAAGACCATCCGTAATCCCGTCAAAAACATAGGCTTTTTACACGTAGGAAAATTGGGAAATATCTTTCACAACTAGAATCGAAAAAACGTTGCGAAAATCGAAAAATTCTAAGAACACAGAAAGCTGCTGAGGCATGTAGGAATTATCGCCGAGAGAACAAAGCCCATCATAGTGCGATGGCTCTGTCACGACGCATTAGCTATATCGCGGTGCGACAAGGCTATCTCCTCGCGATGGCCCTGTTTTATCACGCCAAGTTCTTCTAATACCGAGCCAAAAGTCTGCCTTCTTGCTTTGACCGATTCTAGTACTGTTTGGCCAATTTTATTTCCTGATTGATTTTTTCCCCCTTTCTAAAACCCATATGTGTTCTACATATGGCTATAACCCTCTAGGAATTCACGCTCCATCTACCCAATCAAACGCTCATTGTAACGAAGGGTACATCCGAGTTTGTGAATTCACCAAACCATGGAAGCAAGTTTAACTTGCGGTGTCCCATCCATACACGCCAGCCCTTCCAAAGGTAAGGCTTCCGCGCGTTGCATCTGGACTCATAACCATGGACCCTTTTTTGACTACCCTTATCCTTGAACTTTAGAGAACTAGAGCCATAGCTAGGTTGCAAACTCATTGCATCATATTGTGCTTATTTGACTACTTGTGCATCTCTTGCTTGTTCATAGTTTGTATGTGTTTACACTAACCGTTTGTTTGACTTGTGTTTAAGTCTAAACAAACTGATTAATGAGTTAAGGACTTTGCTTAATTAATTAATTAATAAAGGAATAATTAAAATTTAATAAAATTGACTAAACATGACTTAGCACGACCATAGACTTGTCCCTTTTAAAGTAGAACACTGAAAACATGTCGCGAAAGTCTGGCCTGTGGCACGACGTGTAAGCGTCCATCGTGACGCAATAGAAATATCGCGCTGTGTTGGCTCTGTCGCAACGCGACAGTGCCATTGTTTGCGCGATGGTCTAGTTTTCTGCTTGAGTCTTCGCGCCAAGTTCGATTAGTTAATTTATTAATAATTAAAGTCATATTCAGTCCTTAATTGATTCTAGTCACATAGTCTTACACAAGTGTAAAGCATGCTACTTTCACTCACTATTTAAAAGCACACACTTTGTGTATATGTTTCACTATGACCATGTATAAGAGAGTCTTGTGTGCGCGTGCTTTCTGTCATTTTTTAGGGGGTTAATTCAGATATTAATCTTCCCAACATAACCATATTCTTTGAACTATAAACTTGATTCCCAAAAATGCAAATGCACCCCATTTTTTTTTTTTTTTTTTTTTTTTGCTTTTTGCTTTTTAAAACCAATAAAAGTCAAAGTCAATTTGAGTCAAGTCATTAAAAATCAATGGTTTAATATTACAACGCTTGGTCAAGAAAAGAAGGACGATTAATCAAGGACAACACCTTCATTCAAGTACTACTCTTTGACAAACCTATCAGACACTGGAAAAAGTTTGCACTAATGGCTACCCAACAGGAAGTTGATGAGCTAACGCAAAACATGAACAGCTTGACTGATATGTTGAAGACTATTGCTCTTCAAGTCAACGATTCTATCAAGCAACAACAATTTGAGCGTATGGAGGAAAGCCTCAGCAAAATCTCCAACGACTACAAGTTTCAGGGAATTAGCTCCCAAGGGGTCTTAGTAGACAAGGAACTTCTTCCGTAGAAATTCAATGCCAATGACATCCCTAAGTTCAAGCCTATCGACAACCCTTATTTTCATTTAAGAGCTTTCGAGACTATAATGAGTATTAAGGCAATTGACAGTAAGGTCTTCCTTTCACTATTCTCACTATCTCTTGAAACCGTTTGTCAACAATGGTTTTTCTCCCTAGAAAAGGAGAAGACCTTCTCCTGGGAATCTATCACAAACACTTTCATTGATAGATACAAGTGCAACATCCAAGTTAAAACTGACCATAGGGAGCTTGAGATGTTGAGGCAAAAAGAAAACAAAGGATTTACTTCCTTCTTCAAGAAGTGGAGGGAAACTTCTGCTAAGATGGTAGAAGTTCCTACTGAAGAGGAATCTGTGAGGATGCTCATCAAAAACCTCCAAGAAAAGTATTCAAAGCATTTAAAGTACCAAAGCAATTTGAATACTTTTAAGGCCGTCTATGACATAGGTATTGACATTGAAGACGACCTTGCAAAACAAAAAGCTGGTAACAACAACAACAACAATGGCTGAAAAGGCAAGAAGAATGACAATCCTTCTTCTTCCAAAAACCACCCATTCAAATAATGTTAGCAACTTTAACTTGAATGAGGTCATCGCTATGAACAATCAAGGAGAAAAGAAGCCATTTAAGAGAAATTTCACACATATTGGCATGAGTTATGATACAACATTCGGTTGACTTCACGCTAAAGGACTCATAACTCCTATTGGACCGTTTGGAGATCTACCAGTCTAAAGGAGGATGGCTAGTTGGAACCCCAACTCACATTTCAAGTACCACCAAGGCAAGGGCCATCTCACTGAGGATTGCTGGAAGTTGAAAGAAGCCATTCAAGACCTAATCGATAGCAATAAACTTCCATTGGCTCCTACTATTAAGAAGCCAAGTATCAATAGTGCTTAACTTTCAGACGCCTTGGCAATTTCTGATAAGGAAAATCACGTTGGTCCATCACTCCTCATCAAACTGATTGAAGAAACTCATGCCAGTGAAGAAGAGGAGGAAACCTTTTTCGATGCAATGAGTGATTTTTCTCCAACTGAAGAACCTGCCTCCAAAGAAGATGTATAGGTTCTCAAAAACACAATGAGGGCGGCAATAATCCAATTTCATTATTCCATCCAGGATGCAAAGAGGATGGAGGAAAGATGCATCGCTGAAAAAATGACGCCCACTAAGACTAATGAAAGAAAACCCTTTTCTCTCAAAGTAATCGAACCACCCAAAAAGAATAATAAGGCATATACACCTATTGGGACTTCCTATGCAAACATGTTAAAAATGCTCTTCGAGAATGGAAAGATTAAACCTCTCGAGCCAAGACAATTTGAATCACTGAAAGGGACAAATGGGTTCTACTGTCCATACCATCAATATGGAGGACATACCATAGAAAACTATTTCAAATTCAAGGATCTAGTCTAAGGATTGATTGACAGTAAAAACTTGGTTCAAATTCGGCAAGAAAAAGATGTTAGCATCAATGGAGTTTGGGAAAGCGGTGATGAGGATGTCTACCTCAAGGACGTAGAAGAAACTCCACTCTCCACGATTTATCCAGTCGTTAATATTTAGAATGAAGAAGATTCCTCTATCGACGTCCTCACAAGATCAAGGAGAATGCAGCCTGCCATCACGAATCAACCCATTCCTTGGAAGTATGATGTTTGTGTGTAAGTTTAGAGAAATGCATGCTTTTATTGGTTTTCTTGTCATTTTGTTCATTTCTCGACCATTTCTCTCGATTCTTTGTTTCCTTGATTTGTTTTGTAGGTATGTTGAGTTTCCCGAGGTATGATCACCAAGGAGAAAGCTCAAGCGCATTCAAGAGAGTTAATGGAGCAAAGTTTGGGATTCCGAAAACGCAATTCAAGATAGCTCCGCGAGCTCGAGGGCCTTAGAAGTTATACTTTGGCTCGAGGCATTCTAATGCTTGGAAGATAAAGGAGCTACCTTTCTCACGAGCACCGCCTCGAGTGCACCAATGATAAGGATGATCGGGAGCGCGAAGATTGATCGAGTAAGCGAAGGAGGCAAGGCCACGAGCATTGAGCAGGGGTGCGCGCGCGCGGTACAGGGGGTGCGTGCACGCACACGGCCTGGTGGTGCGCGCACACCAGTTGCCCCGCCCCCTTCGCTCGCTTCTTCTATTTATACCCTTTATATTTTCCTTTTTAAGGGGGACGACTTCATTTGTACTTGACATGTATTTTTCTAGATTTAGTAGAGAGAGAAAGTAGAGAGAGAAGTTTAAGATACTTGATTGTACTTGAATTTGATCTTGGATTTCATTTTGATCTTAGATTTCTTCTTCTCATCAATGAAAGTTTGTGAGATTTCTTTCCCTTGAATTTACTTTTATTGCAATTTCCTTTAATTTTTGAATGTTTGATTTGAATTTCTTTCCTTGCTTTGGAATTTGTTGAGAGATTGAATTCCTTCTTGATTTAACTTGAAATGAATATGATTTTGATTGAATTTGTTTTGTTTTTCAATTTCACCATGATTAGTGAGTAGATTAGTTGCTAGGGAGAAAGGGGAAGCATGCTAGATTGATAATCTTTTCTAGTTGATGATCCTAGCAAGGAGATGGCTTTGTATGAAGATGTGCTCAATGGAAGCCTCGAGGATGTTGAAGAGAAAACCTTGATTTTGAATTGGGAGAAGTGTCACTTCATGGTGGAGGAAGGCATAGTCCTTGGACATAAGATTTCTCACAAGGGGATAGAGGTGGATAAAGCAAAAATTGAGGTTATTGAGAAGCTTCCACCTCCGGCTAATGTGAAGGGAGTGAGATCTTTCTTAGGACATGCCGGGTTTTATAGAAGATTCATTAAGGATTTCTCGCTCATTGCAAAGCCCCTCAATGATCTTCTTCAAAAGGATGCCGAGTTTGTATTTGATGATAAGTGTTTAGAGGCATTCAATAAGTTGAAGAAGGCTCTAATATCTACTCCTATTATTCAAGCACCAAGATGGGATTTACCTTTTGAGTTGATGTGTGATGCGAGTGATTCGGCAATTGGAGGTGTCTTGGGTGAAAGAGTGGAAAAAAAGCTACATGTGATCTATTATATGTCCAAGACTCTAAATGGTGCTCAAAGGAACTACACCACAACGGAAAAGGAGTTTTTGGCTATTGTTCATGCTTTTGAAAAGTTTCGTTGTTATTTGTTAGGTTCCAAGACCATTGTCTTCACGGATCATGCGGCTCTCAAGTACCTTTTTTCCAAGAAAGAATCCAAGCCTAAGCTAGGTTGATCCGGTCGGTGCTTGAACTTCAAACTTTTGATATTGAGATTAGGGATAAGAGAGGAGCGGAAAATGTTGTGGCGGATCATCTATCTAGTCTTGAAGATCCTCAAATTCATGATGATGGTTCTCCAATTGAGGATAGGATGCTTGACGACTTCTTTTATGCCATTGAGGCAAAGGAGCTCCCATGGTTCGCGGACTTAGTGAACTTTCTTGCATGTGGGGAGTTTCTACCTTCCTTTTCTAAGAATCAACGAAAGAAGCTCAAGAGAGAGGCAAGACACTACGTGTGGGATGATCCCATCTTGTACAAACGAGGAGTCGATGGCTTACTTAGGCGTTGTGTTCCGAATAAAGAGGTGCCTAGTGTTTTGAAGGTGTGCCACTCGGACCCGAGTGGTGGCCATATGGGTGTTTCTAAAACCGCCACTAAGATTTTTCAAAGCGGTTTTTGGTGGCCACATCTGTTCAAGGATTCATGGGGTTTTGTTAAGACATGCGACCGTTGTCAACGAGTTGGGAATATCTCCAAGCGAAATGAGATGCCTCAACAACCGATTCTTGAATTGGAGGTATTTGATGTTTGGGGAATTGATTTTACGGGACTGTTCCCCCCATATTTTGGAAATCAATATATTCTTTTGGCGGTGGATTACGTGTCTAAATGGGTTAAGGCCATTGCTTCCCCAACTATTGACAATAAGGTGGTAATGAAGTTGTTCAAGAAGGTCATTTTTCCAAGGTTTGGTGTTCCAAAGGTGGTGATAAGCGATAACGGTTCTCATTTTATTCACAATGCCTTTCAAAAGATGTTGCGAAAGCGTAGAGTTCATCAACGATTTGGCCTTCCATATCATCCTCAAACGAGCGGCCAAGTCGAGGTTTCCAATCGTCAAACCAAGTTAATCCTTGAAAAGATGGTTGCAAGAAATAGGAAGGATTGGTCGGATAAGTTGGATGATGCTCTTTGGGCTTATAGAACGGCTTTCAAGACACCAACAGGTACCACTCCATACCGCCTAGTCTATGGCAAATCATGTCATCTCCCAGTTGAGATCGAACACCGTGCTTTGTGGGAAATCAAGAAGATAAACTTTGATTTGGCAAGTGCGGAGGAGAAAAGGTGGTTAGATCTTCATGAGCTAGAGGAGGTTCGATTTGATGCTTATGATTGTGCTAGTATTTACAAAACTCGTTCCAAGGAAACTCATGATAAGCTTATTGAGAAGAAAGAGTTTTGTGTTGGTGATAAAGTTCTTCTTTACAATTCAAAAATAAAGTTGTTTCCAGGAAAGCTCATGTCAAGATGGAGCGGTCCTTACTTGGTTAAGAATGTCTTTCCTAGTGGTGTTGTAGAGGTTTCAATGATGGATTCTTCGTCTCCGTTTAAGGTCAATGGCCATCGACTCAAGAGGTATTTCGATGGTGCTTTTGCTGGCCTTATTCACATGTTGCTTCTCTGACAACCACCTTAATAGGTGGAGAACATCAAGCTATGACGTTAAACAAGCGCTTCCCGGGAGGCAACCCGGTTTTCTAACCCTTTTTTTTTATTTTTCATTTTTCTATATCTCTTTTATTTTTGAGAATTTATCTTATTCTTCTTTGTTCTCTTGATTTTAGGTGCCATAAGATTGGATCGATGAAAATTTCCAACAATTTCGGTGTTAATTCAAGGTTTCTCGAGGTTTGGTTAAGCTTAGGTGAGGAAGCCTGTAGGGGTTTTATGCTCTCGTGTTTGCATTTTCATTGATTTTCTATTCTTTTTCGGGTGAGTTTTCAACTATCTCGTTAATGCAAATACGAGAGTAGTTTCATAGCCGAAATTTTCTTGCTTGGTGCGAACGCATCAAAAGTTGCGCGCGCGCACCAAATGGGTCAGATATTTTAGCTCATGTTATTGAAATTTGACGGTTTTTGAAACCCCCCCCCCCCCCCCGTACCCCCTTGGTGCTCACGCACCACCATCCCTGCGCGCACGCACCAAGAGGGTCAGATTTTTGGCCTGCTTTTGGTGCGTCTCAAAAAAGAATCAGCCCCCCTAGCCCTTACCTGGTGCGCACACACTTCCTGGCTGCGCGCACGTACCAGGTAGGCAGCGTTTTTGGCCAATGTTGCAGCCTCAAACTCGCAGCAAAGCCCCCCTTGCCGTCGCTGGTGCGCACGCACCAACCCCTCTGTGCGCACGCACCATCAACAGCAGCTACAACCCCTTCTTCTTCCCTTTTTCATTCCCATATCCTCCCTTATTCACTCCATTCTCTCTCCCCAAATTCTCTTTCATTCCTCTACCCTTTCTTCAATCTTCAAACCCCTTTAATCTCTTTGGGAATAAAAGCAACATAATCCTTTTTAATTTCAATTCATCACAAATTACATTACCCTCATTTCAAATCTTTCAAATAAATAAATAAAAATCAGAAATTTTCGATTTTATTTTCGAAAATTGGGGCTAAATTCGAAATTTTGAGGATTTGTTTTGGTGCTTGAATCTTAACTTTGGGTGTTCTAATTGTTCTATATTCATCAATTGTGCAATTTACAAGTAATTCAAAGCTTCATTGAGGTATAATTTCTCACTTTCTAGTCATCTTCTTCCTCATTTTTGAAGCTTGAAACTCTTGTGTTTGCTTTCATGGTAGAACTCCGTTGTTGGTTCTTTTAACTTGTAATTTGTGTTAAATGATGTTATTGGATGTTAAATTGAAGCTTTTTCATGATGAATTTGTATACCTTGCTTGAATCCTTGATTCACCATTGTTGGTCATTTTCTCTCTCATGGGTATTCTATATGATTGTTTCATTTCTTTAATAATTCAATGTTTTGAGATTAATTTGCTCATAATGATTCATGATTTGGTCTCTTGTGTCCAATTTTTCCTCTACTACATGACTAGTTGCTTCAAGCTTATGTCTCATTATTCATGGCATTTTTCATGTGTGACGCCTTCTCATTTCCTCAATATCTATGCCCTTGTGAACTAAAACTTACTTGATCGTACCAAGAAGCATAATGTTTTCATATGGAAGGTGTCCCGAGTGAAAGTTGGTTCTTGATTCCGGGTAAGGAGGCTACAAACCGTAAGTCAAAGACGGATTCTTTGACTTGGAGACCTCCAAGATGCAACATCGACCCCTCTCTCTGGAAAAAGTCAAATCATACAAGAACCGCCTCCAATGATGCTCTCTCGACGGATTTCCAAGCTTTACCCCCAGTTGAACGGGGAGGTACTCCTATCCCTCCTTCTTCTTCTTCTTCTTTTACATTTGATTTATCTACTATTCATGCCAAGTTAGATTCTATCATTAATGTCTTGTTTTCCATGCCTTTGGGGCGTGATTCTTCTCTTGGCTATGATTTTCATGCTAATTAATTGTATGACTACCATATGAGGAGGGGGGAGATTGAACCTTCCTTGAACTACCCATACCTCCCGGTTCAACAAGGACCTATCCCTTAATGGGAACCATTTGACCCTATCCTGGGTCCTAGACCTTGTTACCCCTATTGGGAGGGTCCTTATATCCCTCCTAATGCTATCATGGGCACCACCCCGGCCACTTACGACTATAAGCGGCCCGGTGGATGCGATTATACACATGATCCTGCGAACCCTATGCCTTTCCCGAACCTTGAGACTTTTGGTAGGTGGGGATTATCGAGAGAGCCGGTTTTGGATGATTGGTCCCATTTCATTAAGATAGATCGTGCTAGGCGGGAAGGGAGGTTAAAGGGGAAAGCTCCTATTGAGGTGAGTGAGATGGCTAGCTCGGTTCATGTCTTAGAGACCGGGGAGGGGAGTTCTCATTCTACCCCTTACCATAGTGCGGAGTGAATCTATTGTGGCTACCCCCTTTTCTTATGTGCTTTATATGATGTTCTCTTTTGCCTATGTGTTATTAGGTTCGGAGTTTGGGGGAAGTTCATTCTGAGCTTGGGGGTGATTTATGTTGTTTGTGAGTTTCACTGTTTCCCTCCTCGTTATTGTAGTTCAATCCTTGTCTCTTTTGCTTCTGGTATTGATCTATGTGTATCTCTTGCTTCTATGGTGATGATGATGATGTATTTCTGATGATTTCTCTGTCCAGTTCTTGGTATTGTTGTTTGTTCTGCTGATCGTTGTCTGCTGTGTATCTCTGTTTCTCTTTGATTATGATTCTTGATGATGATTGTTTGATATTTGGTTTCCTGACTCTGCTTCTGTTTGATGATTCTGCTTCCTGTTTCATTGCTGACCCTATTCCTGATACTATCATATATTACTTTTTCTTTATTTACATACATTTTATCTTTTATATTCTTCTTTTATTTTGTATTGAAGTTACTAACAATTTTCTTTGTATATAGTCTATATTCTTTCTCACCTTACTTCGTCGCTTATGCTTTGGACATTGATGCTTTACAAAGGTGCTCTTTCGCTTTTTATAATGTAGCATAGCTTCGACACCTGGTGAGATCCTTCTTATTTTCTTTTTATTCTTTTATCTTGGATGTTTAGTTTAGGTTTAGATTAGGAGAAGTTGAACGGTTCGAGGATGTTTGCTTTCTAACACCTTAGTGTGTTTGGGAACATTGGCGTTGTAGCCGAATGTTCACTTGTTTGTCGATTGGGAATTATGCGTGTTAGCATGACTTCCTTGTTGCATTTCTACTTCACCTTTGCTTTTCTATTTCTCTTTTTATTTCTTTTTCCTCCTTTTCTATTTTCTTATATTTTTCTTTTTCTTTTTGTTTCCCTTTTCTATTTTCTTTTACTTTCCTTTTTACACTTTGCTTTCATACATTTGATTTTATAATTTCCCTTGAAAAAAAAATTAAAAAAATTGTAAAAAAAATTTAGAAAAAAAAACCAAAACGGACTTTGTAAATATGAATAAAATGTTTTTGAGGCATTGCTTTTCTTTCTTAACATTTTTCTTTTGCTTTGGACATAGTACCACTTGAGCTTGCACATTGGCTATTATTCTTCCTGAAAACAATGGTTTGCACGGTTTGAGAGTATCTTTAGTTGATTCTAGGATAGAGTATGCTAAGGTAGTCCTTTAAGAACTATTGGGACCTTGAAGCCGAATTCTTTTGTTTTTGAAAACTCGCAATCGTTCCCCTTTGGTGAATTTGAAGCTTTTAGTGAGTTTTTGCCACATCCTTGTGAGGTTTTATTATTTTTCACGCCTTCTACAATTACTTGCATGAGCGGCATGGATCCTTGACTATTGCGGACCTAATCTTGAATCTTGATTCATAATTCTCAAACACGAGACCGAACCACCTAGGGAGGACAAAGGCATCTTTTCGGGGTGGTAATTTTTCTTTTCAAGGTTAATTTTCTTTATTTTAAGTTCTTGGGTTCACATTTGCCTACTTGCTAACCATTTGAGCCTTTTTCGCTTCTTTTCAAGCCACATCTTTAGAACTTTGGGCCTTTTGTTTCTTTTCATTCCATTTTTGGTTTTTGTGAAGCAAATGTTCATGTTCTTGGAAATTGTGGTATATGAGTTTGGACATTGGTTCTTATTTGTATGCAAGCTTGTGTTTTGTAATCTTGTGAATAATGGCAAGTGAACAAATGAAAGCAAAAGTCGTCCATAGTTAAAGGAGGCAAGGACAATGAATAAAGTGAATAATTGATAATTGAAAAAAAAATGAGAAAAAGCAAAGCAAATTCAAAAAGCTTTGGCAAAATTTTTTAAAAAAAAAAAGTACAAAAATGAAAAAGTTCAAAAACATTTTGATGTAAACGTTTCTCCCTATTATAAGCATTGAGGACAATGCTTTGTTCAAGCTTGGGGGGAAGCGTCTTACGCTTTTTGTATATATGATTGTGGTTATAGCTTTGAATAAGCTTGGGGGTGTTAGTTTGTTTTTGTTTGGTGATCTCTTTGTTTAGGTGTTGAGATATGGGCAATCTTTGCTTCACAACTTAGGTGTACCACCAAATTCTAAATTTTTACCCTATCCTCAACCTTTTGCCTTTACGTTACAACCTTTGGGAAAGCCCTTTTGATCTAGTGGTTGAGTCATATACCGAGGGAGGGCATTATGAGTTAAAGCCTAAAGAGAGGTGATGCAAAGTCAAGATGTCGAGAAAACCTCAAATTTATTGCTTTTCCATTTCCTTCGAGGAACTATTGAGACGCTTGCTAAAAGAAGATTTGAAGCCAATTGGGAAAATGTGCTAAAATTGTTTTTAGATGAAGGTGAATTGCGTTTTGGTAGTTTTCTATACTTAGCATGTCCTATGTTTCAATCAACACTCGATATCTTCGAACGTGCTTACCATTGTTGTTTTAAAAAGTTTGATATCCTCTCGTGTTTTGATCATGTGCAAAAGTTCATTGTATAAGCTCTATTTTTCTTTTCAAGGTTTTAATTCTCTTTTTTCTCCTTTTATGTTTTGCCTCCTTTTGATAAAGAGTTATGGGTTAACCTCTTAGGAAACCCTTATGAGAGCATTACTCGTCCTCTAGGGCGATCTAGAGGTTTAAATGGCTTGTCAATTGTTGCTAAAATTGACCATGATTCCTACGAAAGTGAGTTAGTGTATATTCTCTTATTCTCTAGTCTTTCTCGTTTCTTGCTTGCCCAAGTAATGTTATCATTTTCCTTTAAGCTTGATTTTGTTTTGCTCGAGGACGAGCAAGGGTTTAGCTTGGGGGAATTTGATGAGTGTCATTTATGGCACTCTTAGGCTAGGTTTTCTTTATAGTTTTATTCCCATTTTTAGTCCTTTTTGTCGTGTTTTTACATAATAATGCTTGCTTTGCATGTTTGTGTGTAAGTTTAGAGAAATGCATGCTTTTATTGGTTTTCTTGTCATTTTGTTCATTTCTCGACCATTTCTCTTGATTCTTTGTTTCCTTGATTTGTTTTGTAGGTATGTTGAGTTTCCCGAGGTATGATCACCAAGGAGAAAGCTCAAGCTTATTAAAGAGAGTTAATAGAGCAAAGTTCGGGATTCCAAAAACGCAATTAAAGATAGCTCCGCGAGTTCGAGGGCCTTGGAAGTTATGCTTTGGCTCGAGGCATTCTAATGCTTGGGAGATAAAGGAGCTGCCCTTCTCACGAGCATCGCCTCGAGTGCACCAATGTTAAGGATGCTCGGGAGAGCGGAGATTAATCGAGCAAGCGAAGGAGGCAAGGGCACGAGCATCAAGCAGGGGGTGCGCGCGCGCGGCACAAGGGGTGCGTGCGCGCAGACCCACCTGTGCGCGCGCGCGGCCTGGTGGTGCGCGCGCACCAGTTGCCCCGCCCCCTTCGCTCGCTTCTTCTATTTATACCCTTAATCTTTTCCTTTTTAGGGGGGACGACTTAATTTGTACTTGACATATATTTTTCCAGATTTAGTAGAGAGAGAAAGTAGAGAGAGAAATTTAAGATACTTGATTGTACTTGAATTTGATCTTGGATTTCATTTTGATCTTGGATTTCTTCTTCTCATCAATGAAAGTTTGTGAGATTTCTTTCCCTTTAATTTACTTTTATTGCAATTTCCTTTAATTTTTGAATGTTTGATTTGAATTTCTTTCCTTGCTTTGGAATTTGTTGAGAGATTGAATTCCTTCTTTATTTAACTTGAAATGAATATGATTTTGATTGAATTTGTTTTGTTTTTCAATTTCACCATGATTAGTGAGTAGATTAGTTGCTAGGGAGAGGGAAGCATGCTAGATTGATGATTTTTTCTAGTTGATGATCCTTGATTGATTGAATTATTGCAATTAAATTGGTTGACATGGTTATGCATGTGATTAATTAGACTAGGAGTGATCAACCTATTAGATTAATCTAGATTGCATTGCAAATTTCAATGACATGAACCCTTGATTTGAGAATTGCTTTAATTGATTGATTTTGATTGTGATTTTCCTAGTTAGCCATTCATAGTGAACCCTAGTTTGGCTTATAGGAAATAGCTCTTGAATTCCTTTGATTGCAAATATTGTTTGTCCTTTGCAACGTTTGAATTGTTTGAGTGATCCTTCAATTAGCATAATCATTGAGCTTGCATGTGGAACCAATATCCCTAGTGTTTAGTATATTGAATTTCTTGATTAATCTAGTTTTCTTGATACCTAGTTACCAGCCGCATCTTCCCTCAATCTTCGAAGTAGTTTGACCTAGGCTATAGCTTGCACCTACTCATTCCCTTAGGTTCGACCCTTGACTTACCATATACTCGTATTAGGTTGGTCGAGTGTTTATAAATTTTCTTTGGCTCTAGGAAAGGGTAGAAAACGACCTACTTTTCCCTACGTCAGTTGTTTGCAAAAGGATGAACATTCCAATAACCCTCGTAGATAATGGGTCGGCAATTAACGTTTGCCTACTCCGAACCGCGAGAATGTTAGGGATAAGAGATGAGGATTTTTCCCCATCAACATAAGGCATAAGAGCTTATGATAACACTTGTCGTCAAGCTCTTGGGACCATCACTATGAATGTCATGACGGAAGTCATTGAGCATGCTACTTTTTTCAAGTAGTAGATATTAAAGCTTCGTTTAACCTATTGTTGGGATGCCCTTGGCTTCACGACCTAAAGGCTGTCCCTTCATCCCTCCACCAACAAGTGAAGGCTATAGTTGGAGGAATTCCTATCACCATCGATGCTTCCCCTATGAGAATCAAATCAATTGATAGCCAATCATAAATGTGGAGCACGATGGAAACGATGAATACTTATGGGGATTTAATGTCGAAGAGGTCTTTTTTATTGACGAAGATGAAAAGACCCCTCTTCGCTACGACCTCCATTCAAACATGATAATCAACGCTATTCTTAGAAAACAAGGTTACTTTCCCGGAATGACTCTAGGAAAGAAAAAAGGAATAGCGAAGAAAATGGGACTGCCTGGCCTCTAAGTTAGATACTTTTGGACTTGGTTTTAAACCAACTCCTGAAGACTATAAGCGAGCCCAGGAAAAGTCCAACGCATGGAGAAATGCTCGTACCTAGAAAAAAGCTATTCCAATGGATCACTATCCCCTCACTCTAAATGGACAATTCATAAAAGAGGGTGAATATTATCCATGCCACGAATTCCCCGAACCGTTTGTCAAAGATGGATAAGACAACCAGGGCCCGAGATATTCTTGGACTGTAATTTCTTATATGAGATCCCAACTCCCATCTACAAGGAGCAAGCACCTCCATGCTTCGACTTCAATGTTATGGGTCTCCTCTTTAGGTACGAGAAAAATGAGCCTAAGCGTGACGATGACAATTCAGCGCTTATCCAAACGGTATTACAAAGTGAAGACTTTGATCCTTTAAAGTGCATCACTCTGGCAGAAGGATTGGACGATTAGACGAAAGACTATGAAGGTGAGTACGCCGATTGGACGAAGAATCTCCATCACCACAGGATAAGGACCAATGTTCGATGAGTCTGAGTCGTCTGAGTCTGAGTCTGAGTTCGAATTCAAGTCTTCTGTAATCGAATCTTCTAAATCTTCTATAGTTGTGTCTCCTTCTATCCCTCCTAGTTTAAAACCTACTCCTAGAATAGTCAGTAGTCAAGTCCCAACGGACGTATCTCTTTTCGATGTAATGGTTTTGGAATTTAATAACATGTCTTTTTCCACTTACTTCTCGTATCATTCTCTCACCCAAGATGATGAGCGTTGCTTTGCTAACAATGGAAACGATAAAGAAATAATTAAAGCAGTGGAAACACTTGAAACTAAAACACCAATAATTGAAGACACCGAAATAGTTTATATATCAAAAGATCCAACAATTAAGTGAGAAGTAAAAATTGGTTTAACCCTTAATCACGAGGAAATAACTGATTTAATAAATATATTGAAAGAATTCATTGATGTTTTCACTTGGTCATATGAAGAATGCCAGGAATAAATAGAGAAATTGCTCAACACATTGTACCCCTACTTCCGGGAATGAACCTGTTAAACAAAAGTTGCGTCGAATAAAACCAAACGTAGCTCTTAATATAAAACAAGAAGTGCAAAAACAAATAACTGCAGATTTTATCAAGGTATCCAAATACCCCAAATGGGTCGCAAATGTTGTACCAGTTACTACGAAGGATGGTAGGGTAAGAATGTGTGTCGATTACAGAGATCTGAACAAGGCAAGTCAAAAGGACGACTTCCCTTTATCATACATTGATATTCTAGAAGATAATACATCATCACGCGCTTCTCTCGTTTATGATGGATACGCAGGATATAACCAGATTCTCATGGATGAATAAGACATGGAAAAGACTACCTTTAAAACACCTTGGGGCACTTACTGTTACACGGTGATGCGATTCCGGTTGAAAAACGCGGGTGCCACTTACCAAAGAGCAGCGATTGCTTTACTCCACGACGTGATGCATAAAGAGGTTGAAGTATATGTGGACGATATGATTGTAAAATCAAAGGATCATCCAAGACACCATATAGCCTTAAAGAAATTCTCTGAGAGATTAAGAAAATATAACATGAGGCTAAACCCAGCCAAGTGTGCATTTGGAGTCACCTCAGGAAAACTCTTAGGCTATGTCATCAGCTCTAGTGGAATAGAGATAAATCCAACCAAGATCAAAGCAATCATGTTAATGTCGCCGCCCAAAACCAAGAAACGAGTTCGAGGATTTATCAGCCGATTGCAATACATAAGTAGGTTCATATCTAAACTCACTATGATATGTGAACCAATATTCAAGAAGCTCAAAACGAATGTACCAGTAATACACTACTATAAAAATTGGCAAAATGACCCGTTGAAATATGCCTCAGAGACCGCCTCACAACAGCTCTCTATCTCAGGGGTCTGTTTGATAAAGAGACCCGTTCATTAGGGGGGTCTGTTTATGAAGACAAAGAAACCTAGTGTAGGTGATAGTGGGTCTGTTATGTAGGTTATGAATTTAATAATTTAGAAGAAAAAGAGACCCGTTATTTGAGATAGGGGGTCTGTTAAATAGTATCAAACAAACCTATCATGTCAAACAACGGGTCTCTTTGTTCTCTTAGTTTAAAAAAAAAATTAAAAAAAATTTGCTTTTGTTATATAATATATGTATTAGTGGATGTCCATTATATCCTTAGGATTATTCAGGAATATTCTAGATATTATTATTCCTCAAAACCCTAGTTGTATCTCATGTATAAATATATGTATGCTCCCACATATTATTTAATAAGAAGATACTGATCTATTCTCTCCCCTACTTTCTCCTCTTTCTCTTTAATTTCATAACACGTTATCAGCACCAAGGCTCTAGCCAAACATTTACATCAATGATCATAACAGAATTCCCACCTTAGAGAGACATGTTAGCGAGCGGCAGTGGTTGGAAGATCTGGCCAAAGAAGGTGACAGCCCTGACAATTTTGACAATTCGAGAAAATTAAGGTATGCTTTTCCTCCCAATTGTTTGTTAGTCATCTAATATTCTGTGTTGATTTAATATTTGTTTCTGTATTAATATAAATATATAATACCATGGCGCTATTATTAATTTATTAGCAATAGTATAAAGTGTCAGATTATTTTGGTTGATTTGATAAGCTTAGTATTAATGGGTTGAAGGATTAATAAATTGTTAAAGGCATGATCAGATTGACGAACAAGGGTTTCTCGACTCTTGAGTGCAAAGTTTAAAAAGTAAATTAGAGGACATATCTCATATGAATTCCGTTGAGCTATTATCGTAAGTGTTAGAATATATCTTGTATATATAATTTATAATTATCATATTTAATACTTATCCCTTAAGTTGAGCAAATCAGTTAGCAACTTTCCTACCTAACTTTTGCTTGTAAGTTATTGTATATATTGTTTGATTGATAATACTTAATACTAGTACAACCCCCACGCAATAATACATTTCTTTCTGTAATTGATACTCAAAAGAGTTTTACCTACACCTTATTCTATGATTTATGAGTAGTAAATTGTTTCTTTTTAATTCATATGCCCTTTACAAACTATATAATGAAAAATGTTTATTTATTTATTATACAACATTAACTATTTAATGATTAATGATGTTTTGCATAATAGATTTATATGGTGAAGGATGATTATAAATGTATAGCACTGAAGCATCTTATTGAATTTGATTAAACAACCTTATTTCGTATATATAGTCCCCTCATATGTTGAATGTAATTGGTAGTTTCACACCTCTTACTTTTCATAGGTATTAATAATTGATTTCAAGATTATTATGTTTGATGTACTATATCTACCATATTATCACTACTGTTAGTTACTCTTTTATAATAGATTATTTATATAAGTATTATTGGATAGTGGTTGATATATCGTTAAGGTGTTGGTGTCTTGTTTATTTTTACCCAAAAGTGTAAGACGTCTACTAATTACTTTTTGTTAGTGAGATTTTATGTTTTGCCGCGATTTAGCATTACTAAACCATGTTTGCTTTAACGCAACTTTATTATGAATTTCACCCTTTAATCTCGTACGCTACTCATATGTGTTATGTGTTAATTAATTTTGTTTAATTAGATATATATTTCGAGTTGGGTGGTATATTTGTATGACAATTTTCTTATATATTATGCATAGTCTTTGGACTATACATATAAGTTTATAATACATTAAACTAGTATAATGCTTTGGAGCAAATTATGTAACTTTGACGATGGAGTGGTAGATTTTCATATTTATGCTACATAATGTTCATATTTGATTCAATTTAACTTTTATTGATGTTCTAGCTAGACGTTCATTGTACATAAACAACAATATAATCTCTCACCTTACTTCGTGCAACATACTGCTAATATATGATGGTTTAAGAGTAATACTTTATATGAGTATTTTTATTTAGTATGATTGGTTGTGTATAAATTCATCTTTGCACTAATAGAATGAGTATATTGCCTCTTCATCTGCATATTACTTGTTAATTATATATTTAAGCATCCTAACATTGTAAAATTAACTCTAAAATCTTTCATGTGGTGTATGAGATATCAGTCAATATTATGATGATGGGTATATGTTTTTAATTACGTGAGCTATCTTTTGTATTATTCGCTTGTATTACAAATACGTTTCCTTTGATTAGTGAAAGTTTTATCATTCCTCAACTCTATCCTGGTATCACAACATGTTGTATTATACATCTTCCTATCATTCTTGGATTAGAAGTTCTAGATTCTGTCCATGTACATGTTTTAAAATTACAATTATTGAACTTAGTATCATGGTCATATTAATATATAAGTTGATAGTATTGTAGAATATATTGTCATGATGTTTGATGTGTGATCAATATCAATAGTATTTGATAGTATATGTCTACATAAAATTATATTATGGATTGATGGAGTTATTTGAACTTATAATTTTCGTATATATAATGGATCTGAAGTTACCTAAATTTATGAAAGCAATAGTCAAAGACCCTCAAGAATAATACGAAAACAGAAATGACTAATATAGTTTCTAAAGTATGTTGACTAGATTATCCACCATGTTCTTTTGGTTGAATATTTTTAATAACAAATTTCCGTGTGAGATCAAATTGGTGAATGATAGCTACCTAGACTCACTAGCTCATTCCCAGAAGTGAATGAAAAAAGAAAAAAAAATAAAAATAAAAGTTGCCTGCTTGAAAGAATACTAAGCATGTTTGCATGATATTCTTTTAATTTTATTATTCATGGAAAAGTTCATAAGAGTTCAAGTAATTACACATGACATTATGAGCAACTTGCTTGAAAAATGTATTTATTATGCCCATAGTATTAAGAATTTTCAATATAAAGATTAATATAATTGGGCAAGAGTTTCGAGTACGAGTTTATAAGAATAAATTTATTCTATATGATACATGTATTGCTAAAAGAATTTATGGCTTAAAAGGAGCAAGAGATTTAAAGATTGTTGGACTATTTTATACCCCCATATGCAAGGATTAGGGGGAGATAGTGTTTATTCCGTTGTTTTTATGTAATCCTTGCACATGAATAATTAAATATGTTGATGGTCAGTTTGGTACATACATTAGCAAATATTAACTACAGAGTATTGTAGATTGTACATGGGATAATAGTCATCCACATCATATAGTAGTTATAAATGCTCCAATTAAAATTATTGTCCCAGAAGGACAACATCAATTGCTAATGAACCGATAGCACGCCTGAAGCGTGATTGATAGATCAATAGGTTCCAAGGATAATTAAGTATCTTCGAAAAGGAAAGGAGCCACTATTGACAATAACAACTTCGAAGAGGTGATACATTCTAATTGATCATAAGAGATTATGTTTAGTAAAACTGATATGTACCATGATTATATAAAACACTACAGAAGAGCGTTAAATGTCCAACAAGTTTAACATGTATCAAAATTATAGTCAAAACTCCAGCAGAGTATGAGTAAATTATTGGATAAATATAATTTGATTGTCTTGCTAATTATATAAGGAAACACATGTTGGTGTTCACATATTACATCAAATTCATGGCCATGCATAAATTAAGCTTAATAAAGTGATCACTAGTGTTGGAAAACTGACCAGAGTTTTAGAAAAGTGATTGGATGTGATAATAAAATTAGGCCATCCAGGTTTAACAAATACCCGTTATGAGAACCTGAAGTTTCATTTGATATGAAAGAAATAATGTGCTGACGCTCTCTCAATGTTAGATATATGAAATGAATTGAATAGCAAGACATAACATTGAGATTGAGATACATTTGAATTGTGATTTTAATAGTTTGTTTTGACGAAAAAAAAATTTCATGAGATTGTACATATATATATATATAAGTTTCCAACAACTTTGTATGGGCATATGTGATGGGTGGCCAGAAGTTCACCAGGATAGTTTATATTTTGTTCAGTTTTAGGTGAGTAGAAGCTCACCAGATTAGGTGACTGAAAGCTCACTAAGGCTACTTGTATGTTAAATTTTGGAGTAACTAATATCTCATTATCAAAGTCTTTTGATGATCCAGAAGATCACTGTCTAGTGAATTACATACAAGTGACTTATACTCATATAACAATCTCTTGATTATTGGGGCTATAATAAGTCAGCACAAGAATAAAGATAAGAAATGATGAACAACTGCACAATATACTCTCCCCCCATGGATAATATTCTCCAGAAAAGATAAATTTTATTGAATATGATCTTCCCAATGAAATGAATTTATTTTGCAAATTTATATAATAAGTTGGTCAAGAATTTTGATGCCCCTATATATGAGTTATTTTACCAACTTAGGGGGAGAAGAGTTAGCATAAGTTGGCAAAATCAAAAACTTGATGATCCCTGTAATGTAAGTTTGAAAAGTATATGCCAACTATTATCTACATATTTTCAAGATATGTTGCACATTTATGATTTGATTTGTATTTAGTTATGACTCATGTTGCATAGCGTTGAAAATACATTTTGGTCATATTAATTATGTGTATACATTGAGATAAAATCTTGCCAATTATACTTGAATCACTACACCTGAAGTGTAGGTTGTATGACCGGTTCCAAAATAAAGATATGTCTAATGTATATGATATATGTGGCAAGATAGTGCAGTTAACACTAATTGTGTAATAGTATATAAATACCATAGTGTATGAAATACCCTAAAGTGGTATAGATATCTGAATTATTACAATAGATGGCCATGTAAGAAAATTATGATGGTACCAATAAGAAGTGTATTCAGATATCATTGCAAAATAGCATGCAAATTAAAATTGTATCTTGAAGAATTATATGATACCGGTATATGATGGAACCGACATAATAATATGCATATGCAGAATGAATGGACTTGTGAATAAGGGATCAGAAATATATGTCCATTTTGATGTCGACATGAAACTAAGATAATTAATCAAAAGTTTATTATGGACTAGTAGTCCAATTTGAAAATGGATTTCTGAAATCCTCACTGTACAGTGATTACATTTTGAGTTTTATTTATATGTATGTTTGAGTTTTAGATTTATGCATTACTCATTGTATGTATAGGATGTAGTTTTATGCATTACTCATCACAAATGTATTTTGTTTAAGATTTTGTTATAAATTCTACATCTCATATTGCATGCATTAGTTCTATACAACAATTGTGTTATATGTGAATGTTTGTGGTATGACGATATGATAATTATGATGAAGGCTTACAAGAAGAAATTTATATATACTCCGATGGGCTTACAATTGTGATGAAATTAAAGTTAATATGATGACGATCCAATAGCATGTTATGAATCATGCATAAAAGTTCCCGAAGAACTTACATACAACGTATTCAAATATCTAGCCCTTCAAATTTCTATATTCTGAAAATGACAATGTTGATATTGTTATCAAACTCATGGAGAGTATTGATGACTAAGTTATTGAGATTTCAACCTGAAGTTTAACCAAGTGAGAGTAAATCTATTTTTGTATTCAATGGAAAACTCTCGTCTAAAATGAAAAATGTCTAAAGAAGAATAGTAATGAGATATATTACAGTAACAATAATATTTTTATGGTCCAGAAGAACCATGAGTAAAGTATATAATAATTGCTTATGTTATATTATTAATAATTCATATAAGCTTAGTTAATGATATCAAAATATCACAAGTTGCCATAAAATTATATAATCAATATTTGATTAATAGCTACTTTATGACCTCCAGAAGAAGGCATTATTTTGATGGTAAAGCAACTTGAAACAAAATTGTCATATAAGATAGTAGTAAACACAACATAGGTATTGTTGTATATGCATGGATAAATGAAGATGCCTAACAGTGAAGATTTGAAGTTTCAAGTTTGATCAGGAAGGATCAACTATCAAGGAATGTTATTCATCTACAAGTATAAAGTCACTAAGGCATTGGATTCATTACATTGGAAGATCTCAAGTTATGCTTTCATCGGGGAGAGAAAAATATGCGCTGCACTCTTTTTCCCTTAACCATGGTTTTGTCCCACATCGGGTTTTCCTGGTAAGGTTTTTAACAAGGCAGCATGTAAGGCGTATTACGAAAGTGTTGTACTCTTTTTTCTTCACTAGGTTTTTATCCCATCGGGTTTTCCCTAGTAAGGTTTTAACGAGGCACACTATTCGATAATGGTCATCCAAGGGGGAGTGTTATATAAAATATGTATTAGTGAATGCCCATTATATCCTTAGAATTATTCAGGAATATTCTAGATATTATTATTCCTCAAAATCCTAGTTGTATCTCATGTATAAATATATGTATGCTCCCACATATTATTTAATAAGAAGATATTGATCTACTCTCTCCCCTACTTTCTCCTCTTTCTCTTTAATTTCATAACAGCTTTTTATTTTTGGTATGATTTGAAAGGTATTCATTTGAATTTTAAAATTTTACTCTGTTGATATGCTATATAAAAATTGGCGAATAATTCGACCATGGAAAATAACAATGGATTAAATTAAAATTAATGTAATACAAAAAAAAAAAAAAAAAAAAAAAAAAAAAAAAAAAAACAATTGTCCAACATAAAATTACAACAAAAAAAATACTTCGTATATGATTTCCTTGAATTTTACAATTATAATTACACCGACAAGACTTGAATACTCCATTTTCTATCTCCTTTGTTTGAGGATTTAGTGGAAAAAAATCATGCAAATCTTCCTAAACAAAAACATAAGAAAAATTACTATTAATGAAATTGATACAGTATAAAAATTCTAACTCTCAAATTGGTGATACAACAAAAATAAGATAAAATAAAAAAAGCTAATTAAATATGCAATATTCCTTCATTAAGAAAACAATATTCGTGTACTACAACCAAACACACTAACAAACAACATAGAAACCCACTTGAGCATAATAATAAGACCAACAAAAAAACAACAGCAACTATTAATCTCCACGAAACCGAAAGCAAGATCCAAAAATAGGACTACAGCCAGAATGAAGATGGAAGCAGTTGTAAACTTCATATAAAATACAATTAAAAAATTTAATAACAATCGCATTATAAATATCGAGAAAACTTAAACTAAAAATTCAATGGATAGATCGATTACTTAAATTTTGATTCGAAGTTAGGTCATCAATTAGACAACAATTCTTCATAATTTCCAAATCTATTGTCGAACTCTAATCGGACCTTAGCGACTTACTCGAACTTTATAAAAAATAAGAGGATAAAGAGCAACCATATTAAGTGGATAGAAAGATCCTCTTTTTACCATTCTTAGAGTAAATGTAGCAAGAAGGGATGAAGGGGCAGTGTTTTGATTCAATGGAGATGGGATAAAGAAGTGACGGCGGCCGGCAGGTTCACAAAGAGAAAATGAGGGTTTAAATTTGGGGTTTAATTTGGGCTTGGACAGACGCTTTGAAGAGAGAGAGAGAGAGTAGGTGAATTGGTTTGTAGGGAAATATAATGATAAATAAGGAGCAAAGTTAAGAGACCCATCAAATTAGAAACAGACCCCTTATTTTTCTTTTCTCATCAGAGACGCGGGACCTAGTAAAATGAAGAGACCCGTTAGCTTTGATAACTAGTCTCATATTTTTATTTTATTTTTTTCTCATACACATAAGAGACCCTTTATAATTAAAATTGGATCTTTTACATCTAATAGATCCGTTGGTTAAATAACGGGTCTTTAATTAGGGGTCTTTTTTCCAAGTTTTGTAGTAGTGGTATGGGACGATAAGTGTCAAAAACCGTTTGATAAAATCAAAGACTATCTAGCTAATCCTCCTGTATTAGCACCTGCACTTCCAGGATTCCCACTTTGATTGTACTTAACGGTTACCAAAGAAATAATGGGAGCTATGCTAGCACAAGAAGTATAAAATAAAGAAAACGCCATCTACTACTTAAGAAAAAAGATGCTCGAGTATGAAGTTCGCTACACACCGCTTGAAAAATTGTGCCTCGCATTAGTGTTGGCCACCACCAAGCTAAGACACTATATGCTTGTCAATACAGTGTATGTAGTATCTTGAATGGATCCTCTTAAGTACCTCTTTGAGAAATCTACACTCAATGGGCGAATATCTAGATGGATAGTCAACTTGGCCCAATTGATGTACGGTTTATGCCTCAAAAAGCAATTAAAGAATTAGTGGTTTCAGACTTTTAGCGGATTTCCCAGTTGAAGATTTGACCCCAATGCATGAAAACGACTTTCTAGACGAAAACTTAATGGTCAAGGAAGATGATACTTGGACATTATACTTCGATGGAGCCTCAAATAAAAAAGGATGTGGCGTAGGATTATTATTAGCATCACCAAAAGAGGAACATGTCCCAATCTCAATAAAGTTAGATTTTGATGTTACCAACAATGCAGCGGAATACGAAGCATGTGTGGTAGGCTTTGAAACTGCTTTGGCATTAGGAGTAAAGAAGCTACGCATATTCGGAGACTTTTCCCTCATCATCAACCAGATCTCCAAAAGATGGAAAGTAAGGAGTGAAAGTTTGGCCTTTTACCAAACATACGTAGAAACCCTTACTGACCAACTCGAGAAGGTAGAATATACATATCTACCAAGAGAATAAAATCAATTTGCTGATGCCTTGGCAAGACTAGCCTCGATGATTAGAATTCCTAAGGAAATTAAGCTAATGCCTTTAACAATAGAAAAAAGGCATAAGCCGGCTTACATCCAAGCCATAGAAGACGATGAAATAGTTTAAGAAGAAGAAGAGGAAGAGGAACCTTGGTACAATAACATCCTTAATTATGTCACCAAAGAGGAATATCCACTTCATGCTGACAAGAGAGAAAAACGCGCTCTAAGACTTTTGGCTTCCCAATTCGTGCTCATAAACGATGAGTTACACAAAAGGGTACCTAAAGGAAGAGCTCTCCTATGTGTAGGCAAAAAGGAAGCTCAAAGGGTTATGAAAACTCATATGAGCGGCAAAATTCTGGTCCAAAAGATAATGCGCCAAGGGTATTATTGGACTACCATAAATAGGGATTGCCATCAATATGTAAAGAGATGCCCTAAATGCCAAATATATGCTAACTTGCAACATGTTCCACCATCTTTACTTTACACCTATACATCTCCATGGCCATTCTCAACATGGGGAATAGATATCATTGGGAAAATCAGCCCTATTGGGACAAGAGGCCATGAATACATCGTTGTTGCAATTGATTACTTCACAAAATGGGTTGAAGCAGTATCATATGCGAAACTCACCGCAAAGCATATAGCACTCTTTATCGAAAGAAACATCATATGTCAATATGGAGTCCCACATGAAATAATAAGTGACAATGGAATCCACTTTTAAGCGGAATGTGAAGAATTGCTTCAAAAATATGGCATTCAACATCATCACTCCTCTCCATACAGGCCTCAAGCAAACGACATAGTAGAAGCAGCAAATAAAAATTTAAAGACCATCATCGAAAAGATGACAGAAAACTACAAGGATTGGCCTGAAAAACTCCATTTTCCTCTTTGGGGTTATCGCACGTCAATTCGCTCATCCACAGGAAATACGCCATTCTCCTTACTCTACAGAATGGATGTCGTACAGCCTATAGAATTGGAAATACCTTCGTTACGCATTGCGTTAGAAAGTAAACTCGATGAGGTTAAATGGACAAGAGAAAGATATGAGGAGCTAATTCTACACGATGAAAAGCGACTAGAAGCTCTACATAATACTCAATGCTATCAAACCCGCATGGCTAGACACTTTACCAAGAGGTCAAGACAACAAACATCAAAGTAGGAGACTTGGTGTTAAAAGCATTAAGGAAAAATGTTCTAGAGCCAAGAGGCAAATTTAGGCCTAATTGGTCCGGACTATACATCGTCAAAACCATTCTATCAGGAGGTGCCGCAAAACTAACTGATATGGATGGTAATGAGTTCTCAAATATGACGAATCTTGACCAACTTAAGAAATTCTACCCATGATCGCTTGAGTCTTATACTAAAAAAGAGCTACATTTGGCCTGATTCCTAAAGAAAGGATACGTAGGCAACCCTTTACGGGGCGCGGCCACTTTAAATTTTTACCAAATTGCATGTTTCCATCAGCACGTCGAATCAGAATCAACATCGCATGAAAATTCTTGTCAACGCGCCACGACAAAGACTGTCGCGCCGCGACAACATTATCGCGCCACGATAAGAACGTCGCGCCACGATGGATCTAGATTTCACGCGTCGAAAAATCTTCTTTAATTAGGGAAAGTTTTGGTGAATTTCGAGAAATTTTGATTTTCGTACTCAAATTAATTTTTCGAAATTATTTCAAGTTGTTTTCCATTGCTTAAATAAAATTCAATATAAACGTTGATTTAATTATTTTTTAAAAAAGATGAAATTGCATTAATAAATAAAGTAAAAAATTACATTATCGATGGAATTAAAGAAAGCTTAGAATTGACTTGAAATTAAATTATCTAATAAATTGAAAGTAAAGCAATGCTCTAATTGGTCTTCTCTTTTCTAGATCTCTTCCAATTCTTATCCGTTTCCTCTTCATCATCCATCTCTTTCACCAATAAGGATCCCTTAGATGATCTACACACAACTTTGGTGGAGATAGTTTCTCCCTTAGCCATTACACCAATCTTTTTCTCAACCCACACTGTCTTTTCTGAAGAGTCATCTTTTCTTTTTTCTTTGCCTTTCGCAACACTTTTCTTTTTAGGCATCATAGGAGTCTTGAATTCAACTCTTGATCCTAGGAGATCCTTAAGAGGAATTTTGTTATCCCCTAGGCGGTCTTTAATACTTGTTTTGTTTTTGTTCGAGTGTCGGACTTTGTTCTTGTCCTTTTGAGATCTACCAAGTAACCACTGCTTCACATCTCTAGACAAAGGAGGAGGAACTTTGTGGGACACAACTTCCCATAAAGGCCTAGTGCACCAATAGTCATCAAATCTTTCCACATCCTGAGAAACCGGAAATTCATAAGGGCGGTGAAGATCTCCTAAAGGAATGGTTTGAGCGCAAGACCATATTGTCTCTTTACCCTAGAAGCGCAATTAAAAGTCAACTTTGATAAGATTGGAATACGACAAAAGGGTTGAGCATTAACACCAACCATCTTCTCAATTCTCCACCAAGGAACGATCTACTTAATGGAAAAGTCGCGAGTTTCAAAGATTCTAATCTACTCCCGACGCCCCATTTTTATAGAGAAGCGCTTCTTCCTTCTTACAAGACAATTAGGAGTGTATTTTTCAATATTGTCAGGAGGGCTAATTAGCTCTAGCCTTTCCATTAGCCAAATCTGCAAATATTCAATACAATAAATTATTATTGCTATACAAAGTTATATATGTTTGATTTCTGTAATTAAAAATATTGATTTTCTACCTGTAATAAAATTGGAGAACCTTAAAGTGGTGCTTTTGGATCTCTTTTAGCTCATCTAAGCTAAGCATTGCTTCTCCAACGAGTAGTGGCATGGGATTCCTCCTAGCATCTACTTGTTCCAAGACACAAGCTAAAATAGCTTGACCCTTATGCATATTACCATTGGTGAGCAAATATTGGCTAAACATACAAAAAAGGAAGGCTCTTCTCTTGTAAACATGAAAAGACTCCGACTTTGGCCTATTTAAATAAATAGATGCAAAATTTTTAAGATCAACTTTAGTGCTATCAACTATGACTTTCAAATCATTACCCTTAAGGTTAAGAAACCGCTCAAAATCTTTGTAGTAATATTCATTCAACCTAGGAATTACTGCAAGATCTAGAGAAGGGAAGCCAAGAATGGCACCAAATTCTTCCGGCATAGGAGAAATCTCATCATCTCCTAGTCTAAAGCAATGGGTATCGGGATCCTAATATTCTAAGGCGGTATAAATAAAATCTATGTCAAGATCTACCCCCTTAATACCATGTAAACCTCCCAAATGGAAAAAGTCAAGTTCTTTTCTCTCTTTAGCGGTCAGAGAATGACACCACCTACGGGTTGTATCACAAAAATTCCTTGAAATCGTTAAAGCTCCGCAAACGCGTAAGCCTCCAATGGCTCTCGCCCTCGAGACCCGACCCGAACGGCCCCTACCTCGAAGCTTAGTTGAGGCTAGACAAAAAGATACTTAGAGTATTTGAACGAAAGTGTTCTCGCTTGTGGAGATCCTTTCAAGTTCACAACTCAAGTGCCCTTTCCTAATGCCAAATGATTAGTGTTTATATGATTTTGTAGTCTAAAATTGATGTTTTTTAATAAATATGTATGCTGAAATTTTATTTAAGTTATAAAAACTAAGTCTTTTTGAAAGGATTTAAAGTATCCACTTACAGAAAAGGTTTTATGGCTATTATGTCATTAAATTGGGTTGATTAGTAAGGTTTAAAGAGTATTATAACTGTTGGAAATTTATGAGAATAGTGGATTAATTATAGTTATGTATTTTTAATTATAGGAATGAAGCTTCGAGCAAGGTTATTTCTAGCGAGTGTGGCCGAGTTTAGGCAATATTCAAGGTACGTATGTGCACAAGAATATTTGTGTATGTGTAGTATCATGTTAGGATTGTAAATTATGATTTAAGTGATAAACTAATAGCATGTTTGGTTGATTATATGCTTGGAATTGATGTTGGTTAAGCATGAATCATTATGCAAGCATGTGAATATGTTATTTGAAGCATGATACTAGTTGATTATGTATGAATCATGGAAGTATGTTTTATTTTCAAATATCAAGATATCATGAAATTAATAAGCAAGGCTTATGCATGTTTAAAAGAGCTATAATTAGAATTATTGAGCATGATTCATGAATTTAATTCTCACCCATTCATTGTAGGTGTTGAGTCAAGAAGTTAGTTTATTTATTTACTCGCTCAAGTAAGTTGAGAATGAGTTAAGGGAGTTTATTAGTGCATTTTATGCACCAAGGTAGTAATCGTGCAATTTTGTGCATAAAACTAGGCAAGGAACCTTAAGTAAAATAAAATATTATGTGCTCACTAATTAATTCGATGAATTGGAAGTATGTATTGAATGTTGTTGTGTTTGTTCTTGATTGATAGGCTGGAATCATCACAAATTAAATTGGTAAATCACGTAAAGTGTAAGAGGATATGCACCAAATTTCTTGGAACGTATACACCTTGAGTATGAACACATGGGGGGAGTTATGTGACTTTATATTTTAGCATAGCTTCTAAAGGGCTACAAGACGATATACTTTCTTTTATTATTAATGCGCTGGAATTCCGTCACCAAATGTGACATAGTAGGTGCCAATTGGGGTAGCTCCCTAATTGGAAGCTCCATCTTTAATGGGCTATTTTTAAGGAAATAAACTCGTTCGATGCGTAATCCAAAGCTATTATTAATAATTAATATTGCTAGTTATGAGTCAAAGGTAAGTTGACTTGTGATTGTATGGAGAGCATGTTTTAATTATTTTATTGATGATAGGATATTCATGTTAATATGGTGCATATGTACTAAGCTTTTGTTGATTCGTACTTTTGTGTTTATGTGTTGTCTTTCCTTTGGTTGGCCCTACTATGACCCATTTATATGGTGAGTAGAGGGTTAAAATAAAGGGAAACTGATAGGTACTTGAAGCATGAAGAGCATGATGGGAATGAGTGCGGAGAGTTACTTGTTATGCTTCCTGGTTTTATATTATGAATTATTGGTTTATTAATTATGGACTAACACTACTATGTTTATTTTTAAATTGATTTTTAAAAGGGTCATGTTTGGATTGGTTCCAACTTGTGAACTATTTAATTCTACTTTTGTTTTGAGGTTGTGAACTCATGTTTTATTTTAAAAGTTGGTTTTTATTTTAGCCTTCCGCTGTGTGACTTTGAAAAATAGCCTTACTAGTAGAAAAAATGTTATTTGTAACGCCCTATTAGTAACCGTCGTATGTTATGCTAGTTATGAAAGCATCAATAGTAACCGACTAAGATAATGTCAGTTACAAATTTCATGACATTAGTAACCAGCGTAGTAAATGTCAGTTACTAATATGTGGTTTATCATTGTTTGAAGTTTTATTAGTAACTGACTAAATAAATGTCAGTTACAAATATTAAGTCAAAAAAACTTTGACTAAAAAGCTTGTAACTAGCTTACGAACGCCAGTTACAAATATTAAGTCAAAGAAAATTTGACCAAAGCATTTGTAACTAGCTTATAAACGCCAGTTACAAATATTAAGTCAAAGAAAATTTGACCAAAGCGTTTGTAACTAGCTTACAAACGCCAGTTACAAAAAATAAATCAAAGAAAATTTTACAAAAAAGTTTGTAACTAGAATTCAAACGCCAGTTACAAATAATAAGTGAAACAATAATATTTGTTTTTTTTTATTTTTTTTAAGCAACAAATATTAAGATTCTACTTTCTATTAATATTATTTAATTTTCATTTAATTTTTATTGAAGGTTTAAAAAAAAAGGAAAAAAAATTAATTTTTATTGAATGCCCAGTAAATTCGCAGAAATAAAAAAAAAACAAACTCAAATTTTCGCTCCAACGAACTGCTGGAGGTGAAACTCCTTCCTCCTTCTCCTTCACTGCTCCTCCTTCTCCTTCGATGTACCTCGCTGAGTTCAATATTGTTTTAGTTTGTTCGAATTCGGGATCAGCTTTAGTGGATTTATATCAAGATTTTGAAGTATGTGTTCCTTTCGAATTAGGGTTCTTGAACTTTCGAATTAGTGGTTTTACATGTAAATTCGAATTGATTGTTGTTGTTTTCAATTACTTGATTAATTTTTAATGAAATTGGATTATTAAAAACCAAGAAAATTAGGTTTTGATGAATAATTTCGAACAAATATAATCGAAAATGTGTTATTTGGGTAAATATTTGGAGCTGGTGTTTCTGTGTTCTCTGATCCATGCTTTGTATCCCAATTTTCCCAAACTTTCAGCAGAATGGGATCATAATGACCCTGACAAACCTTAATACTGAAAAAAATAAAAAAAATTAAGAATGTATTATAGTTTGTGTGACTGCTGTGTGTGTGACTCTGTGTGTGCGTGTGTATGTGACTGTTGAATTGGTTCTTTAATCATAAATTTGAGACTATAGTTGGTCTGCAGATCTTGGAAAATAGATAGTGGTAACTAGATCGTGATTGAAAGCAAAGAGTTCAAACATGAATTACATAAGGATTTATGCAAGGGAACTCAGCAACTAAGCTACATCGGATGCAAGTTGTCATAATGATTTCATTAGAGTAGGTATGGCACAAAGTAAACATAAAAATAAAAAGAAGAATAGAGATGGGCAATTTATAAAGAAAGAAGGTAAGATTGAATATTCACCTTATCAGAAAATATCAATAGAGGGGCTACATTGAATGCGGGACTAGTCCTTCCCTATGGATTGTTCACAAGTCTCCATGAAGCTCCCTCCAGCTGAAATTCAGAGCTGAATTTCATAACTGAATTCAGAGCTGAATTTCATAACTGAAAATCAGAACTGAAATCAGAGATGAAATTCAGGACTTAAAATCAGAACTGAAATCAGAGTTGAAATTTAGAGTTGAAAATGAGAACATTATAACAAATCCTAAACTGCAACAACATTGTTGTCTCCCGGCCTCATTTAGATCAATATCTAACTGTCCCTAGATCATTAAAATGAATAGGTTCACAAGTTTGAGTAAACACACCAATTTTATTCAGTTATTCCCATTAATTGTATTGATTTTACTGAACTACAAATCTATAGAGAAAATGAACTAGTGGTAGCCTGGTAGGCATATATGAAGTGTGCTTGCATTTGATCATACTTGTGAGTTCTACTGTTTTTTGAGGTATTTTATCTTGTGGGAGTTGATTGATAATGTCTGGTTGTTGTTCGAAATTATGGTTGTTGTTCTATTGTAATTGTCTTTGTTTGTTTCTAATGTACTTATTCTAATAGTTATATGCTTGCTTTTTTTTTGTAATTTGTAGTTAGAAATGAATCGTGATTGGATGTATGTTGAAAATCGAACTCAACCCGAGTTCTTGAACGGGATTGAGGAATATTGTAAAACTGCTATAGAACACCAGAGGACTACTAAAGGGGAAAAATCTTTTGCCCTTGTTGTGATTGCAACAATGTGAAGAAGTGGAAGGAAATTAGTGTGGTAGAAAATCATTTATTTTGCCGTGGGTTCATGGAAAATTATACCATTTGGTATTGGCACGGTGAGAAAATAATTCCTACAACTAGTAGGTCATCAATGAATGACGCTGATATGGAGAATAGAGAACAATGTGTTAATAATGAAAAGGATACTGATGAAAATTTCGAGGAGGGTCGCAATCCTGAGATGATGGATGGTTTGGGTGATCATGTGAACGAAGAATCACGTATGTTTGAAAATGTGTCAAAGGCTAGCGAGACACCTTTATATCCTTGATGTGCAAAGTACTCTAAGCTTTCAGGGGTTTTAACGTTATCTAACTTGAAAGCGAAGAACGGTTGGACCGATACAAGTTTCAATTCGTTGTTAGAAGCTTTATCAGACATCCTTCCTGAAGGGAATGACATTCCTAAGTCTACCTACTATGCAAAGAAGCTATTGTGTCCCTTAGGTTTAGAGTACACGAAGATCGATGCATATCCTAATGATTGTGTACTTTTCTGAAATGAGTATGAAAACCTTGATGCTTGTCCAAATTGCGGTGTTGATCGCTATAAGCGCGAAGGTTCAAACCTCAATCGCAAGAAGTGGCCACTAGCTAAGGTGTTATGGTATCTGCCTATAATACCGAGGTTTAAACGACTTTTTTCAATTAAGAAGGATGAAAAAAAATTGGTGTGGCATGCACAAGAGAGGAACATAGATGGGTACATTAGGCATCTCGCTGATTCGAAGCAATGGAAATATATTGATGATACATTTCTTGAGTTTGGTAAAGAGGCTAGGAACCTGAGACTTGCATTAAGTACCGACTGGATGAATCCTTACGGTACCCTTAGCTCTCAACATAGCACATGGCCGGTGCTTTTGTCGATTTATAACTTGCCTCCTTGGCTATGCATGAAACGTAAGTACATCATGTTGTCGCTTCTAATATCAGGTCCCAAACAACCCGGTAACGACATAGATGTCTACTTGGAGCCTCTCTTGGAGGATTTGAGATTGCTATGGGATAAAGGTGTAACAATGTTCGATGCCCATACAAGTACAAATTTTACTTTGCGTGCCATAATTTTTTGCACTGTAAGTGATTTCCCGGCTTATGGGAACCTGTCTGGGTACAAAGTCAAAGGGAAAAAACCATGCCCCATTTGTGAGGACGAAATGGAACAGACATGCCTCAAGAATTTTGGAAAGGATGTTTATATGCATACTAGACGATTACTTTGTCGAGATCACCCTTATCGTAAGAAGAAAGCTAAATTCAATGGGTTCCCGGAGAAACAGTGGTTGTGTGAGCCACTTAGTGGTATAGAGTTGTGGGAGCAAATCAAAGATGTAGAGACAGTTTTCGGGAAAGTTGGTAAACCTACCTCTAATAAGGGTCTTTGGAAAAAGGTGTCTGCATTTTGGACTCTTCCTTATTGGAAACACTTGTCTGTTAGACATTGTCTTGATGGTATGCATATTGAAAAACATGTATGCGATTCAATCATCGGGACATTATTGAATATACCTAACAAGACAAAGGATACTAAAGATGTGCGAAAGACATGAAATTTGCAAATATTCGACCAAAGTTATGGCCTGTGGAAAATGACGAAACAAAAAAGACATTTTTGCCTCGAGCTTGCTACACATTGTCTAGAAAGGAGAAAAGAATATTTTGTGAGTGTTTGTACGGCATCAAAGTACCTAAAGGGTATTCGTCGAACATTAAGCGTTTAGTTTCAATGGCCGATAAGAGATTAATTGGTATGAAATCCCATGATTGCCATGTCATGATGCAAGTGATGTTGCCTATTGCACTTCGAGATCTTTTGCCAAAACATGTTCGGCACACTATTGTTAAACTTTGCCTATTTTTTAATGCCATATGTAACAAGGTGATTGATCCAGATAAACTTGATGAAATGGAAACTGATGTTGTAGAAACATTATGCAAATTTGCGATGTATTTTCCTCCTTCATTTTTTGACATAATGGTTCATTTGGTTGTCCATCTAGTACGAGAAATCAAGGAATGTGGCCCGATTTTTTTGAGATGGATGTACCCTTATGAGAGACATGTAGGAACTTTGAAAGAAAAGGTGACCAACAAAGCACATCCAGATGGTAGTATTATTCGAGGTACCATGACAGAGGATGCTAGTAACTTTTGTTATGTGTTCTTAGCTAAGGCTAAAGAAATTGGAGTTCCAACATCTCGTCAGATCATAAGGGCAGACTTCAAAGGCAAGGGACAATCGGTCATCAATTTGTGAAGCCTCCATCAGATAGAATCTAGAAAGCTCATCTTTATGTTCTTCAAAACCTTTCAGAAGTCCATCCTTATATAGAAACTCATCTCAATTATTTGAAAAGAATGAATCCAAGAATAGGTACATATGCTTTGATGCAAAAACATAATCATTCTTTTGTTGAATGGTTTCAAAACCAAGTGAAGTATGAGTTGGGGCAACCTAATAATAATGTATTTGATACGGTCTGATGGCTTTCATGGGGTCCTCAATTGTTTGTGAACACTTATGAAGGCTATGAAATCAATGGGTATTGTTTCTACACTAGTGGCCAAGATGATAAGAGTGTACATTAAAATAGTGGTGTTATGGTTGTCGCATATTCTACAGAATACTCAAGCTCTAAGGATGCTAGACCTATTAATGCAACACAATCATATTATGGGGTCATTCAAGAGATATGGGAGCTTAATTATGTTGATTTTGTAGTTCCTGTTTTTCGATGCAGGTGGGCTGACAACCAGCGAGGCAAAAAGATAGATGAACTATTTGGTTTACTTTAGTGGATTCAAGTCGATTCGTTGATGGGGAGGAGCCCTTTGTTTTAGCTTCACAAGCTAAACAAATTTTCTATATAAGGGATAACATTGATCATCACTGGCAGGTTGTTGTTCAAGGCAAGAGAAGAATTGTTGGTGTCGAAGATGTTGTCGATGAGGAAGAGTATGACCTATTTGATGATACATCGCCTCTATCTATTGGGGTTCAACCTCTAAGAGAAGGGGAAGACATTGTTGCTGATGAAGAGTATGCCCATGAAGAGGGAGAATATGTTGATACCTAGGCTTCATTTTTTATCAATATGTAGTTCTTTTTTATTCTTCGATTAGTTTGTAACTGTAATGCTAAACCAATAATGTTAGATGACTATAGATTCTCCATTTTCACTTGGATTTTAGTCTTTTGAGCTTTGACCGATTAAATAGAATTTTACATAGTTCTTATATATGCGGCACAAACTTGACTGTTTTTTATTGGTATTATAACTCCAGGAATTGAAAAATAATGTATGTGCAGGTTGCTTTTATAATTTACATTAGCTTGCTTTGTTACTTGCTTGTAGAAAGAAACCTTTTATAATCTATAAAAATATAGCTCTTTTCATGTGATATTTAATTCTATCAGTTTCTACCTTTTGTTTTATGCAGGCACTCCTAGATCAAGGAGCATAAGTATGGCTAATCAACAAAGTCAAGAGAAAACTTCCTCAAGCCAAGATGTTTCTTTGCAAGCCACATCATCTAAGAAGAGGAGTAGGGGGCCATCGAAGACAATACAATCAAGTAAGCCTATGGTGCTTGAATTTAATGATTTTGACTTGCCTACTGGTGAGTGGGAACCAGCTTATGGCAAACAAATTGGTGCATGTGCTAAGAGATTAGACATCACTCTGAATGAGTATGCAAAAATAGATAAAGTGGATCGGGAAAATATATGGGAGGAGACAAAGGTAAAAATTATTTCCAATAGGTATAAATTATTCACTTACTAGTTAGTCATGTTGCTATTCAAATATTAGTTAACTTTTTTTTAATCCACAACGAATGTTCCACATTGAGGATCCAAGTGGAGAAAGGCAAAAAAGGTTTCATAGTGCTGTGGCTTCGCGGTTCAGCTGTCACAAGTCAAATTTAAGGGCACGATTCATCACTTTTAAAAGCCCATACCTGGCCACTTCGCCTAAAGCAAATATGAAGCCATGGGAAGTGTATGAAGGTTACTTTACAGAGGAGAAATGGAAGAGATTCGAAATATATAGTAAATCAACAGAATTCAAGGTAACTACATATTCACATGCATTGTAAATTAAGCAAACAAAAACTGATTGTGAAGAATATGATAATAACTCTCTTTTCTTTAAAAAAAAAAAAAAAGAAAAAAAAAAAGAAAAAAGAAAATCCAGGGAAAGAGTGAAAAAGGGAAGGAAAATGCAAAGCTAAACAAATGTCGTCATCACTTGGGTCGAAACAGTTTTCAAAGAGCTCGGATAATTTGGAATAAGCAAAAGAGACTTGAAAATAGATTTCCTGCTCTGGCAAAATCTTCAACTACTGGCAACACTTCCTAGAGCAGTACATCAACTGGTTCTATTTTTTTATCGTCGAGCTCTTGAGTGGGTTTTAGCTCATGAAAAGCGGTTGCCAGATGGAACATGGGGCATCGACCAAAAAGATACGGAGACTATTCGAATTGCCAATATAGTGGTATGTTATAGTTTATCAAAACAAAGAAATCTACTGACATTACAGATTTCTAGTCATCTAATTAACCTTTTCTATGTTTTGTCAAATAGGAAGAGAACTTGCAAAAACAAGCAAAGGAATCTGAGGAAGGAATGTGTAAACAATCAGAGAGAGGCATTGATGCCCTTACTTTGGCATTTGGGAAAAAGGACCATCGTGGATTTTGTGAAAGGACTTGGTGGATGTGGGATTGCTGTCGGCTATAGAAAAGCATTTGGCCCGGTAAAAGGTAAAAACATGTCTAAAAGTGGTTGCTCATTACAAGAACTAGATGAATTTAAAGAGAACTTAACCCGAGAATTTGAAGAAAAATTAAAGGAAGGCATTGCAGCAGCTGTAAATTCTTATCCTTCTGCTTTCATACCACACATGACTGCTAATGATTCGCAAGTAAATAATGCTCAACCTTCCCCATCTTCCTCAATCAATCCAATGGAGCTAGGTCCTCGTTTGTTAGAGGTAAACCTTCATTTGACTGAGTAATTGAACTCTTAATTATTATCACATAAGATGAATATCATAACTGAATGCAGAATTGATAATCAGAACTGAATTCAAAGCCAAATTTTAGAACTGAATTCATAGCTAACTTCCAAAACTAAATTCAGAACTGAAAATCAGAACGGTATTCAGAGCTGATTTTAAGAACTGAATTCAGAGCTGAAAATCAGAATTGAATTCAGAGCTGAAAATCAGAACTGAATTGAGAACTGAAAATCAGAACAAAATTCAGAGCTGACTTTCAAAACTGAATTCAGAACTGAAAATCAGAACGGAATTCAGAGTTGACTTTCATAATTGAAAATATAAACTGAATTCAAAACTGAATTCAGAACTGAAAATCAGAACTGAATTCAGAACTGAAAATCAAAACGGAATTCAGAGTTGAAAATCAGAACGAAATTCAGAGCTGACTTTCAGAATTCTTAATTATCATCACATGAGATGAATATCGGAACTGAATGCAGAATTGATAATCAGAACTGAATTCAAAGCCGAATTTCAAAACTGAAAATTAGAACTGAATTCTGAGCTTACTTTCAGAACTGAATTCAGAACTACAAATCAGAACGAAATTCAGAGCTGAGTTTTAGAACTGAATTTAGAACTGAAAATCAGAACGGAATTCAGAGCTGAGTTTCAGAACTGAATTCAGAGCTGAAAATCAGAACTGAATTCAGAACTGAAAATCAGAATTGAATTCAGAATTGAAAATCAAAACGGAATTCAGAGCTGACTTTCAGAACTGAGTTCAGAACTGAAAATCAGAATTGAATTTAGAGCTGACTTTCAAAACTGAATTCAGAACTGAAAATCAGAACGGAATTCAGAGCTGAATTTCAGAACTGAAAATCCTTTAATAATTAATTTTTGGGATTTTTTGTCTATCTTTTTCATGAGTTTATCTATCTCGGTTTTTTTAATTTTGTGGGGTTTGTCGGTTGTTTGGTAGAACTGTGTGAATTTTTTGGGGGTGTTGAATTTGCCCTAAATTTTTATGTATGGATTTATAGGGTTTTGGCTAGTTTGTGAGGATCTACTATAGAAATCCACTCAACTTTCTGGACTGTGAATCTATTATTAATTTAACCCCATTTTTCGCTTTAAAGTCACCTGGCATGTAGCTACTTGGAAGCTTAAAAGAAAATATAACCATTTAAACTTAAAACAAACTGAATTTCAAGACTGATTACTGAGCTGAAGTGGCTGAATATGTTGCAACTTCTGATTGGCATAAAATAGAGCATGTGGAATTTCAATATTGAATACCTTCATAGAATTTGTTGTGTGTGTCTAATTGCCTTAAGTTGATTGAGTTACTGATTACTTTGCTGCATGTGTGGCTGTTAATAGCACCATTTGTTCCCTGTACTGTTCTGCCTAAAATCTGCTATATTTCTCAAATGATTTGCCTTTTAATGGAAAAATAACATAGGTATTCACTACTACAGAAGGTTTTCGAGGTCTAATCCTGCTGATATGTGTACAAATAATCATACATTAAGGCCTTTATTGGAAATTAGAAATTTGAACTAGAAAATCAAATCATCTTTGTGGGAGCATTATTAGAGGATTGTACTTAACATGATGAGTAACCTGATTTGCATTTATAACTCTAAATGAGGCCAATCAACTGATTAACTTGCAACCCCCTCCCCCCCTTGCTTGACCCTTATAAACCCTCCCAAGCCCACTTGCCAGAGGCTAATTTCACAAAAAAGCAGTATTTGTACAAAGAATCTTACCTGCTTTTGCTCTACCAATCTTACCTATCAGTGCTCGATAGCAGTAAGCATTACAAAAGCACTAAATTTATTCAACTAAGTAACTAACAAGTCACTACCATTATACAAGTAGCAGGACATTTTTAGGAATGAGCTGCTTCAACTTATCATTTTTAGTGTGATCTTGAACTTATTTGATTGCTTATATTTATGTGTGATCTTGAACTTTTCATTTCTCATACTTATTAGTTGTTAATTGTAGATTATGCTTTCAAGTTTCTTACGACATGCACTATTACGTAGGTCCCAACTAAATGTCGTCTTGCTTTATTTGATGAGTTCAGTGGGAACTCAGTGATTGTGGCCGATGGAACGACAGAACCTTATCCTAGTGGAGTGACTCATAATAAGAAAATGAACCGTGACATCTACAGTGTTAGTGTTGACCATGTTTACAGTGATTATTCTCACCTAAATCTCCCAGAAGAGACTGATGACGGTATCACTAAGTTGGGTCAGGCGAAAGGTTATTTTTTGGGGTGGCCGGCAGATTTAGTCTTCTTTACTGATGAGGTAATTCATTGATATGCTACATAATGATCTAAGATATTTGTAACTGAATTATATTAATATTTATCTTTTCTCGAAGGTTATAACTTTGGAAAAAAAGACGGATAATGAATTGGTGCAAACCAAAGAGAAAGTTGATTGTTGCAGACCTATTAACTCAGAGCATTCAACTATTAAAGGCAAAGGCATAACTATTCCGGAAAATATTGTTGAGAGTCTTGGTGAACAATGTTCTATGTTGTATTATTGCATGACTTCAGGAAGTGGAGATTATGATACTACGACAATTCCATTGAAGGCTCCATTGTTTTATCAAGAGGAAGACACATAAATTTATGTTACTAGTGATGATGTCTCTGAATTACTACGAGGAGCATGGGCTAATATTTCATTAATCCATGTCTACATATTGTAAATACTAACATACATTTAAGTTATTCGAATTTGTTTCACTATGAAATATATTTTATTAGATCCTTTTATTATACTAATTATTTATTTTTTCTGTAAAATGCAGGTACTTAATTGAAAAGCATATCTCATTATTTCAGAAGACTAAAATCAAATTCTTGTGCTCCCAAAAAATTTCTACAGCTGAAATCAAGAATGATTTCCTTGAAGTCCAAATGTATTTGAAAATGCTTTTCTTACTGAATTAAGGAAAAAGGATGCACAATGCAAATTCATTTTGGCTCTATATATGGAAGAGTATGTACTACTGATCCTTGAAATCCTTACTTTTTTCATAATTTTATTATTTTAATTATGTGAATAATACAAACAAGTTTATTAAAATGTAGGAACCATTGGGTACTCTATGTGCTTGATTCTGTTATTCAATCACCTCCAAACGCTCGAAACTCAAAGTTTTCTCAAATAATGAAGTTGTTAGTACACAACATTCCTAGTACTACGTACTCATATGCATGTAATTAAAAGTTATTTTTCATTCGAATAATCTGATGCTTTTTATGATTTTTTTAGACCTTACAATGTATATAGGTCACACCTTAAAGGAAATGCTTTCAAAATGAGTAAGCCACAATTACTACACCTAAGAATGGAGGTAAGCGTATAATTCTTGCTTTTTCGTTCTATTAGTAATGAAAGTACTATTTAATTTATTAAATAATTGTACTATGTTAATTTGAATTAGTGTGCTCAACAATGTGGTGGTACCGAATGTGTTTATTATATGATGAGATATATGTATGAGATAAGATCTTTGCATAGCGATTGCAAGGGTAATTTGAAAGAGGTTAGTGATGAATTTACCTCTTTTGTGCAAGCTAAAATGCTTTATACGAGTTTTGGTTGATGTTTTATTTTTATAAAGTATAATATATATACACGTATTTTTTTTTATATTTGCAAGAGTATTTGATAAGACTTGCAGCCTACAACAATGTAGAATTGCATGAGATTCGAGAACAATGGGCTAAGTTTTTTAGGCTTAATTTTTTGTTGAAAGACTAGTTATCTTATTAATCGATGTTATGATCAATCGCATTTAGCTTAATAAAACAATATAACACATTTTTATATATCTACTTTAATTTTATTTAGCCTATTGGTTATTGTTATTACATTTCTAAATTATAAATCAATGCTTTTTTTTATTCAAGTTTTAATTGTTTTTTGGAAATTAAAGTATAGTTAATTTTGTTGTATTGTATGGTTATGGATGAATAATTCGAGTTGTGTGGAACTATTTAGAGTGTTTGTATTGTATGTTGTGAGTGAATTTAAGTTATATGGAAGTATTCGGAGTACGTGTTTTGTTGGTTGAATTGTAACAGGTTACTTATAACCCATTTGACGATGGGGCATTTGGTAGGATATACTACCATTCTTGTATTAGAATCAAATATTTATAAAAAAAAAAAAATTATTTATTATTAACTAGTGTAATCTAGTGGTAGTTACTAATAGTATTTTTTTAAAAAAATTAAAAAATATATTCGTAACCAGCGTTATGATTTGCCAGTTACTAATAATACCCTTAATGTAACCGACGTAACTTAATGCCAGTTACGAATAGTGTGATTTCTTACTTGGAAAATAGACTTTTTGTAACTGGCGTTGGGTTGAGCCAGTTACGAATAATATATTATTTGTAACTAACATTAGCCGGTTACGAATAATTTTCACTAGTTGTCACGGTGGCATTCGCAACCAACAATGCTAGTTACAAAAAGTCAATTTCGTCAGTTACAAATAGCACTTTTTCTACTAGTGAATTATCATGGCGGCGGTAATATTTTGGATATTTCCCAAAAAGAGTTTTAATTATAGTAGAAAATATATTTTAATAGAAGGGAATTTCCAAGGTATTACACCAAACCCTCATAATTATCAACCCTTCACATCGAGGTGGAAGGCAACTACGAGTTTGGTTAGAAGTATTTGAATCTCATGAATGAGGATTTGTGACTAATCAAAGAAATATCAAGGATGTTTGTTTGATGTGTTAAGGCTAGGCTTAGAAAATTAAGAAATAAAGAAAGAATAAGCTTTAGCTTAGAGGGGAAAATAGATAAATGATGATTGTTGGTGAATGAAAATGGAGAAAAACGTCCTCTATTTATAAGGAAAAGTGATGGAAAAGATCAGAAAAAGAGTCAGAGTCTAACTTGGAGCAAAACAGCTTCCATCGCTGCGCGATGGTTATATCGGTTCGCGATGCTTATATCGCTGCACGATGGTTATATCGTGTCGCGATGCATATATCTTTGCCTGATGATTATATCATCGATATTTCCATCACCAAGGCGATACTTTTTTGGAAAATATGATTCGTACGGAATCCGTCTTCCAAACAAATTGGGTTAGACGAATTCTCGTACTTATCCTTATTTTATCAGAATTAAATCTATTTAAAACAAATGTTTTATTTGATATAAAATATTTAATCTTTATCTTTTAAAAAACAGGATAAATTAGAACCTTCTAGAAGATTCTAGAAGCAAATAATAAATCCTAATGGGTTTACGAATGAGGTTAAGGTTAATGGACCCTCCACATGATCATTCGCAGGTAAGGCTCAGTTTGGACCCATTTTAGTATGTTGACTGCATATTCTTACATGGATCCTCATGCATGTAAGATAGCTGCATCACCTCCAATAGCAGCATTATATTAATAGAACACATGCCACCTTCATATTCCTTCTTTCTTAATCTTTCTTCCTGCAATTTTCTTCTTAGTTTTTTATTTCCTTTTCTCATGATTCTTACTTTACTTTCATTTTCTCTCTCCTATCTCTTCTCTTTCACTTTCATTTTCTCTCTCCTCTTTCTTCTCTTGCATTTGATATTTTCTCTCTTCTCTGTTTTATTTATCATTATAAATTGGTTGTTATTCTTGAAGGAATTATTAATGTAGGTTAGTTTTTATGTTGTAGATTTTTAATTAGGATAATTTTTGCCTACATTTGTGATTGATTTTATGATTATATAATTTGACAAATATCAATTTGAGAAATTTGATGAATTTCAATTGACTTTTTTGATGAACATTATGTATTAGATTATCTCAATTGAATTTTTGTATATTTTATGAATATTAATATAATTGATGAGTAGTTGATATTTGTTGTGATTATAATGAATTTCAATTGACTTTTTAAATTTGAGATGAAATATCATCAAATTGTCATCTGTTATGATTTTGTTTGTTATTATGATTTTTATTTAATTTATTAGGTTTCTGTTATTTGTGTATAATATTAGGGATAAAAATAAATATGTATTACTCTAAAATTGAATATTTTGTATAAATTGAACATTTATGTGGTGAATTTATGCTTAATTTCGATTGATTAAGTTTTACTTGATTTTTTTAATTCATATGAATTGAATTTTGTTAGCTTCAATTCGATCAATTTCATTTGTGTATGAATTTCATCTAATTTTCTACATTTTTTTTATCAATGAACATAATCCTGCAAAATATGATCATATGCATAGGTTCCCTTAAATGTGAACATTAGCTTTTTAGAAAGTGAACATAGGCATAAAAAATAAGAACATATGCATTTCAGAAAGTGAACATAATAATTCAAAATGTGAACATAAGCTTTGGTTTCCTTGAAGTGAATATAAGCATTTAAAAGGTGAACATGTGCGTAAAAAAAATATGAAAATATGCATTTAAGAAAGAGAACATGTGCATAAATAGACTGAATGAGAATATTTCATGAACAATACATATTTATATTATGAATATTTGAAATTATCTATGAACATATAAAATATTATTATGAATATAAGGCATTTAATTATGAACATAAAAATTGAAGAAATAAAAAAATAATATAATTATGAAACATATGCATTATAAAAGTATTAAAAATAGGTACATTTTTAAAAAAAATATGAATATATAAATTCCAGAAAAAGAACATAATCATGCAAAATATGAACATATGCATAGGTTCCCTTAAATGTGAACATTAGCTTTTTTGAAAGTGAACATATGCATTTCAGAAAGTGAACATAACCATTCAAAATATGAATACAAGCATTGGTTTCCCAATATGATTATGAAACAAAAAAGTCGAACAAAGTATCGAAAAATTCGGAGGAATATTAACAACGAAAGTCAGTGATATTAAGAAAAATTTACCTTTTATTGGGAGAATCCTTTTAATTTTTCATTCTTCTCAGAATTCCATTGTTAAATTTTCAGTTTTTAGTGAAGTAAAATCATGTAGAGGAGAGAGAATGAACTTTGTTAAAATAGAGAAAATCATAGCATTGAGAAATTAACTGCAGAAATGTATTTTTGAAATTATTAAACGGTTTTTTTTTCTATTTTTTTTTAAAAAAATTATACTTAAAACCAAAATATGGCGGCTGGAAAGTGTTGAAATTGGAGTTTGGGTTGGGTTTGGGAAGTGATGGTGTCGGTAGGTTTCGTTTTTGCTTGGGTCGTGTTTTGCATTGGGGGCGTTTTGCAAGTGGGCTTTGTTAATGGGCAAGTGTTGCTCCTATCTTAGCCTTCTTAGGTGCATAAGGATGCATGTAAGACAAATTGTATTTTGACCATCACTTCTTTGTTATAACTCGAATTTAGGCTTATAATATATTGCTGAAAAGCTCTTTTAAAGCCCTGTCCAACTACAAAATTAATGGACCTAGATTATGGACCAAAATCAAGTAGATTAGATGATTTTATAAATTGGACACGGAATGAATAATTTTAAGGACACGAAATGAATTATGTTGGATTATAACATTTAAAGAAAGGTTAGAAAAGGTCAAGGCTTATGGGAAATTCATGAGACTCTTCAACTTTTCACCTACCTCGATAATCAAAGACGTGAAAGGTACTAATCGCTGGGTTTAGTTTTAGGGAGACACCATCAGGTGTCTACAAATCTGAACTTTTTTTTTTCTGATATGATATGAACTTATCATTACATAAAATAGCTTTTCCCTTTGTGCAAATCAAACTTTGTAGAAAATTTAAAATAGAGGAGAAAGTATTCAGTTAAGTACTCCGCAAGACATATGTTGTCATTGGAAAAGTATATGTTTGGCAATTAGTGCAAATGGAAAACAAAATGATTTGAATATTGAATACGGAGTAAATATTTGGAAAAACTATAAATAAGTAAATAACCACCCCATAAAGTATCTAAAATTGATTTTACCATTCTTTTTTTTTTTAATCTTAAATAACCATCCCTTAAAAAAAATGAAATCACTGTCTCTATACATTTAGTTTCATTTTTTAAAATTAAAAAAAAAATTGTGCTAAAACTTGGTTAATTATGGTTTTTGGGTCATTTTGGACCTTTGAATTCAATTTGAGGTCAGAATTGAAAAAAAAAATATTAAAAAGACCTCATTTTGCATGCAGAATAGTACCTTGATTTGCGTGAAACTCTCAAATGAGGCAAAGCATGCCTAAAGGGCCAAAGTGACCCCCAAAAATCTTAATAAATCAAGTTTTGACACAAAAATTGATAGAGTAACTTTTAGTTAAGAGGTGGTGATTTCTATTTTTTTTTCTTTTATTTAACTTTGGGTGGTTATTTAAAATAAAAAAGGGTGGTAAAATCAATTTTTGGTGATTTGAGGGATGTTTTTTTTTGTTTTTGTTTTTTTAAAAATAAAAACAATTTTTCCTAATTTTTTTTTAAATTCTAACAGGTAGTTTAGTCGATTAAAATATTAGGAAATGATATCCAAGACTTGTGATCAAATTTCGTCCACACCAATGCTCTGTTGCATCCTTACTCTAAAATAAAAACAGAATTTTTTTGTATGAAGTCATATTTGGTACAATAAAATCAAGGTAATATTATTGTGTTTTTGTTCCTAATTTTGAATGAATATTGTTGCTCACATCTATATTCATTATGTCACAATTAACAAACGTATCAAGTTTTTCCTTTAAAACCACCTTATAATTCTCTTTGATTGTATTTTTAAATTTCGGAATAGTTAGTTCTTGAATTTACTCTCAATAAACATGCAAAAATGGCAAAATCCCATGGAAAAACTAACAGTAATGATTAATTAAAGGCAAAATCAGCATATTAAGCTAATCATTTCTTTTTCCGAGTACATATACTATCAGATAATATAAACTCCTTAATCAGAGTGATTTCTATTTTTCAATATTTATAGGGTTACATTGTATTATGTACGACAGAGTACTCCGATACAAATTTAATCACATGCAAACTTTAATCACTCCTTTACCAATTACAAATCTCTCTATGGAAAAAAACTCTCTCAACCGTGCACCTTCCCCTGAAGAACAAGACAAAATCAATCGTTCTTCCAAGAAACCTAAAAGGAAAATTAATCATTTAATTTTCAATGATGAAAATATCCAGCACCCAATTTCTGCAAATGTTCCTCAATTGCATCCCCCTGCTCCAAATTATATCTCCTTTCGTGACCTAGTGGCGAATGAAGTGCGATTGGAGAATGATAGAATTCAACAATTCGACATGGTTGAGGATGATATCTCGAATGTTGATGAACCACCAGATGAAGCAAAATGCCCTGGAGACACACTCTCATCATCAAAATGTTCGATAGAAAAATTGGATACATGGCCCTAATGAAGCGTTTGAAGAAGAAATGGGAACTAAAAGGGGGATTGGTCCTTACTGACATTGGACATGACTATTTCATAAAAAGATTTTCAAATTTTGGGGATTATAATCATGTGCTAACTCAAGGTCCTTAGATGCTTGATGATAATTACCTCACAATTCGCAAATGACAACCCAATTTCATACCTGACATCGCTCCATTGCGCTACTTAACAACATAGGTCAGAATTCTTCATTTGGCTGTTGAGTGTTTTGACAAGGAGTTTCTGAATAAAATGGAGGAAAAATTGGCAAGGTGATTAGAATCGATAACAATACTGAACTTGCTCAAAGGGGTCAATTTACTAGACTTAGTGTTGAATTAGATTTGTCTAAACCTCTCTTGTAAAAATTCTGGCTTAAAGGGAGGATTTGGAAAATTCAATATGAAGGTTTCCGTAAGATAAGTTTTCATTGTGGAAAAAATGGTCATCAAGGTGATCAATGTCCTCTTCAAGAAAAGCATATGATGGAGGAAACAGGGGATGCCTCTAATTCCCTTCGGGCTGTTAACAAGGAAACTTCAATCCCTACAGTGGAGCAGCATGATTATGGTTCCGAAATGATGGTGAAGAAACCACCACCAAGGCGTCGTGGTGTTGGGGTTTGGTGAGTCCGACTCACCTCGGAAATAAACCTAAAACCAAGACCGCACTCGCAATAAATAAAACCATAAACATAATTAACTTAATGACAAGATAAAGATAATAATTATACCTTTGACGCGTTCTTCGCTCGACCTCGAGGGGCTCTTACTTCTAAAGCTAGCCTCGAAAATACGACGACCTCCAACAGAAGTCCACCCACAACTCGAACACCGACTAGGTCCAATGCCTTTGAGTTAGCAAGGCCCGACCGAAACCCGAGTAATTGAGTTTAAAGGTTTTCACAAAGGTGATGCCTTTTTCAACTCTTGAGTTCAAAGGTTTTCACTACTAGTGATGCCTTTTTCAACTCTTACACAAGTGCTTTTCCCAATACCCCAAGTTGGGTATTTATAGGGAAATGCAAGTTGTTGGGGTTTGGTGAGTCCGACTCACCGCGGAAACAACCCCATCCCGAGGAACCACTCGCAATAATTAAAATCACAAAGCATAAATAAATATTCACAAAGAAAAGATAACGAATCTTACCCTCGAAGCAAGCTTCGCCCAAAACCCGGGGCTCTTACTTGAAAGCTACTAGCACGTCAAGCGCCGCGCCTCCGACGGTATCCACCCACAAATGGGCGAACACAACTTAAAGGTCTACTACCTTGGGGTTAGCGGGGTCCGACCCAAACCCGAGTGTTATGTGAGTTTAAGAGTTTTCCCAAAATTATGGAATGCTCTTTTTAACTCCCACTCAAGCACTTTATTCCAAAACCCAAAGCTTTGTATTTATAGAGGAAAGTATGAGTGGGAATTTCTATCCCATCAATGTGGGATCATGAAATTCCACAAATTAATTTAAAGCTAAATTAAATTAAAATTGCAAACTAATAATAAATCTACAAGTGGCATTACCATGTGAGATGGGTTGGTGAGGACCACATGGAGAGTAGGGGACCATACTTGCTCCCCACTCAATACTCTCCTTGTGCCACATGTCCTCTCCCACTTACTCCCATATTCCAAGCTTCCCCTTTATTCATGGCCCTATGGCCCGAGCCAAGCCACGAGCCAAGCCCGAGCCCGGCCCGCACCAGCCCGCACCTGGCCCGCAGCCAGCCCGCACCAGCTGCTGCTGTGCGCGGCTGCTGCTGCGGTTTGGTGCGGCTGCGGCTGCTGCCGTGGCACGGCGCGACTGCTGCTGTTCCTAGCCGCGGCTGGCCGGGGCTGCTAGCTCGTCTTGCCCCTAGCATTCGGATGCTCGGGGCACTCCAATGCTAGGGGTATTTTCGGGAATATGGTCGATTTATTATTATTTTGAGCGTCTCGTCTTTTATTATTTTAGACTCGACTTCCGACGATCGGTTTCAACGCTCTAAGCTCGAATTACCGACGTCTAAATATTTAACACTCAGGCGACGAATTAATTTCTTCCGAATTAATTCGTCGAGTTGGTTCGCATATATTTGCTTGGGTGTGACCCGAAGGGTTCAGTCAAGATTAAGCTGTAATATTAATTATATTAATATTACTGATCGGAAGCGGCCTCCACCCAGGCATTCCGATCACTTGACCTTACTGAATATATTAGCTTTCTAATAATTCTGAACCCGCTATCAGAATAATACACTTTTTCGAAGGACACCATTCCTTTCAATCTCCCACTTGTCCTTCCGGACAAGTGTGTATTTAGTGTATAGCCCTTATCCTATGTCTCTTCATGTCTCTTCATGAACTACAGAGTAAGATTACTAGTCATCTCTGTTACGTCCAGAAGTGTTTCTCGAAATCCGAGTTTGACTGTCGATAAGCAGATGATTTCTAAAATCCATCTGAGCACGGCCATGCATTTTTCACAGTCTCGCTCTTCGAGAGGCCTTGTAAACAACAAGACATGTTCCCTATTGTTAGTAGGAGGACATTTCCAGTCTTGTAATGTAGCTTCTCTTACTAAGAGGACTCACCCGCCCGATATCCGTCTTTATAATCCCAAATTACGGCAGACGTTTGGCAGATACCAAAACGGACCAGTACTCAAACAAGAGATCTCCCACTACTCATGGTCAAAAGGAAAGAGTTCCGATAGTAATAATGAGAAATACTTATGACGATTATTAATCTCTTAAAGCATCCTCATAGGTCTGTCCAGTATGGTTCTAAACCAATACTTGTGCAAATGATTTGTATCCTCATAGCACAAGAAACGGTGCTACAAATCATACTACACACTAATCTCTGATGGTCATTATTCGTCCACAAAATACGACCTTGATTAGGGATAATTTTCGATTAAAATATTCAATGTTCACTTAATAGGTGTTTCTTTATCCAAGCCATTGACTTGATACCCTATTTTGAATATTTATCAAAATCGAATGGACTCATTATTTAATTCTAAACCACAATTAATAAGTTTTGTTGAATATTTAGAAATATTTTATTCCACTATGAAACTTCACAATGTTTCATCTTATGATAAATGGTTTTTCCCAAATGTTTTAAGAGTAGTACTCTTCATAAAACATTCATAGAAATCACACTCATATTTGATATGCTTGATTTCTTTCATGCAATTATGAATGTTGTCGTTCACTAATTGCAAAGGTTTAGTTAAAATTACTTTGCAAACCTTAGCATCTTCATTATCCACCATTTCCATAATAAGATGATAAAATTTTGAGAGTGTTAATGGATTACATGTGATTCAGGATTTATTGTTCAAGCAATGGCTCCCACTCATTTTCATGATTTGAGACCTTCTACTTGACAACCTGCAATCATTAATGTTCAACAACGAACCTTTCCATTTAACATCTTTCCTTATTATTGCCTTCAAGGCAACAATATTCTCAACATATATTTTAGTAGACTCCTCGATGATGCCTTGCTTGGGTTTTACTCCAAGCGACTCACAACGATTTGGGATACCCTAATCACTTGTGATCATGGAAATTTTCCTTAAATTCTCGCACATTATACATGGATGCACATCCATGTTACCATTCTCAAGCCACGACACTTCTTGCCTCGTGCTTATAAATGGATTCCTTGCTAAGGATTTAGTCCTTGTTTAGGTTTGTGCTTGCAACATCAACACTTAAATTATATTTGTTTCCATGCGTCAAGAACTTCATCCAACTACTTATCTAAGCTCTATGGATGTTCTTGACTATAATCTAATGATCTAATACTTAGATTAATGTCGATTGGTATTATATACGTACTTCACATGCTCTAAGCATGTAAGTCATCTGACGATACCATATCATAGCCTTACATGATGGATTTAATTCTAGAATGATTCTCAATTTTATTCCATCCATGTGACATTTAGCTCATACAGTTACACTGAGTCTTGCCAAATTGTTCGCTATATGATATGATTGAAAGTCTCTTACTAGAGTCTTTCTCGTTTGACTTAGTACTTAGCCTAGCTTATACATAGGTCAAATATTTACTTTAGCTTTATACATATGGGTCGAAAGCCTTTCAAAAGTCCTTCATGTTTAACATGGTAAAATCCTTTTACTCATTTAAACATTTAATTAAGTCTATACCATAGAACTTAATTCCCAACATGTACTAAGTATCGTCTTTAGCTCGGTCCATTGTCGAAAATACTTTCAAATCTAAGCATTTAGCATTTGATAGTTGTTTCACAATAGAGTTCGTAAACATCTTGTTGGACCATTACTTTTGCTCCCACACTAAACTTCTTGTTCATAAGAATTTCTATGTTTCTTCATAAGTCAATCCTCTTATTAACTTTATGAGAAAACAGGTTCCAATTCCTTCATGCAATGCTTCCTTTAATCCCATGACGGATTCCATGTACTTGCTTTCAAATCTAGCATTATTTAGATTTTCAAAACCCTTAGACTATTCCATAGTCACTTCCAAAATTCCATTTTGGGAAGGCGGTTTTGGTATCTATTTTGCCATATTTCATATGCGCAATTTTGCTAGATCAATCACGAAAAGACTTGAGCATTCCAATTGGTGAATGGGATTTTATTAAAATCAACTCCTTGAAATTAATTATATCTTTTACAACCAATCTAGCTATGTATGCATATACATTTCCACATTTGTTAGTTTTCTCCTTGAAAACTTATTTGCAATCGATGGGTCTTTCACCTTTCATGCAAATTAATCAAGATTCAAACATGATTTTCAAACATGAAGTCTATTTCGGATTTTCATGGCTTTTAACCATTATTCGGAATTTGGATTTGTCGTAGCTATCTTACAAGACATTATTCCTTTGCTTGTAAGTCTTAGGTTTATTTCTAACTTAATAGAAAATTCATAGGATTCAATCCAAGCCTTTGGTGAATTCTATACCTATACGGGGCAATTGCATCAAATACTGAGTTTTAAGGCGCTTTCAAAGCCCTTTTATTATGTTGATCTTACTCCAACATCTTTAATGTTTTGTGAGTAATGAATTCTCTTTTAAGGCACTTGTAAAGTCCTTTTGAGTATTCTTGATCAAGCATTCTCATGAAGTCCTTTAAGGTCTTCCGAAATTCTCAGTTCTAGTTTGTTGCTAAGCTCGATGGTCATCGAGTTCATTTTTCTCCCACTTGTCGTTTTGGAAACATGTTACTTTCCAGAAAGACACCACTCAGAGCAACAACCATTATGTTCTCAATTAGGATGTGGAGGAAATGCCCGTAGTCTCACTTGAATGCTTACAAAGAGACATGTATATTGTCTTTGGGTAAAATTTCGTTGTGAAACAAACAGTTAGCTCCTACTTGAGCTATCTTAGTCTTTATTGAGCCATTCAGCTCCCACTGAGTCACCTAGCTCCCACTGAGCCACTTTGCTCCCACTGAGCTAGTGAACTCCCACTGAGACTAAGAGCCTTAGACATATACTTGAAAAGACTTTTAGAAGTTATTTCTATCCATAACTAAATATGGCGTCCTTTCTTAGCTTTGACATTTTGCTTAGTGTAACATTAGTCATTTGTGCAAATCTTTAAGAACTTTATAGGAAGGGTTGTGAACCATCATCGTTCGAGTCATTTTCAAATGACACCGAGGTCTCCGTGAAGACACACCATGTTCTTTGTGGAGTTATTTATGAAAATTTCCATTCATAACTTTGAGATAGTCACGCTTGGCTCAAGCAAACATTGCTCGATCTAATCTAGACGTTTTGATATCTTGCCAAGTCGATTCTGTACTTCACTGAACTCTTGAGCTACTCAAGTCAAGTTTGTTCACATTTGATGAATATAGCCATATCCTTTCAAATTCTTTGTGAAACATTGAAGTAATTGAATCCTCTTTAGCCTTCGGAGTCAACTATCTATACCAAGAACAATAGCTCTCTGATTTGTCTGTTTCAACAAGTAAGACTTGCTTGTCTTAGAACGATTCCAATTCGAGCAACTATCAAGAGCCTATCTAATAGAGCCTTGAGTACGTTCTTGTCGATGTGACATTGCTAAAGATGTTTGGAACGCAAATCAAGCCCATGACTTGAACTAAGTGAGTTTATCATGTTAGAGAAATGTTTGTTTATAATCAAGCATTCTTAACTCAACGCTTGGATAACCATCCCATTCAAATAAATCTCGCAACTATTGCTCATTACTTTGAATGTGAGTCTTTCCGTGTGTAAACGGATCAATTGCTGATTATGGAACATAATAACCATTACTTGTTCCAGCCTTTGGCTTAAAAGGTCTTTAAACAAAACATACGACCTTACAACTGATGTAGCTCTTCTTGCTTCATTCTAAGCTTGTAAGTCGATAACTTAGCTTAACTTCAATAGTTTGAGGTCACTATCATAGTGGAAAACTCAAGCAGTATCCGATACTTGTGAAGATAACGAATTGCTAAGTAAACTACAATAACATGAACTCATGAGTTGAAATGAAATCTAATTCCTTTTTCTTCGTTCCTTCTTTCCTATATTTCTTATCATACAATATCTCATAATCTTACTTTAAGAATCATTTCTTTAAGTACCTTGACTCTTATACTTTGTTAGGCATAATCAAGCACCTAGTGCGCCGTAAAACAAAGTTCCATCTTTTCCATTAATTCTTACTCGAATTACTACATCAATGAGTCCTACTCAATTATGTATGATGCGAAAAGATACGTTTGTTGTCAAACATTGACAATCTTGAGTTTGCAACTCAATACCTCATGTTCTATCAAAACTACCTAGTATTTTGAATACATGATGTCCAACCGTCCTTTCGGACTTAGTTATAAAAGTCATTTATGAGAATTGTATTTTAGAAATGTTTTTCCTTTCTTTGAGAACTATTCTCAAGGATTTCCTTTACCAATCATGGAAACAATATTTATTTGATTTAGAATACTATAAATATAAGTGCAAAGTATAACCATTTATCAAGAACATAATAAGTTTGAAATTTAATAGCATTCATGCAAACTTCAATCTTATTAAACGTCTTATTTACGCATAAAAATTGTCCCTATTTGGCGAAAATAAGGCGATTCCAAGATCCGAAGAAACAAAGAGTGGTTAAGCATGCTTTGGCTTGTCTTAAACACTCAATCTTCTCGGTAAGCATTTCCTTGCTAATGGCTCTAAGCCACTCTTGATTAGACAATCGTCGCATCTAATGCATCTTTGACGATGTGTCTCTTTTGCCACGGTATGTGAGGACTCCTCACTCATACCGATGAGTTAAACCAAAACCAACGTGCACACCCGGTGTGCCTTATGCCCCTTAGAGGAGTGATGGCACCTCGCTTTGGCGTAGCCTACCATCACCATCGTCCGGTTAGTAAGTGTTGTTTTGGAAAGGCAAGTTTTACTCAATATTATTAGGGACCTAGGATTTCTATGTTGGTTGATTTAAGTGAACTTAACTAATCATCGCAACATCAAGAAAACCTAAACATGCATCTAACGAATATTTCACACACATATATATAACCATAAAATATAAAGTGAAATAATAAATGCATATTGGCAACTAGCATGACCCCTTGAAATCTTCATATCTTCAAAAGGTCTTCATTTGCATTTCAAGGCTTTGTCTTCCAAGATACGCCGTCTTCAAGACTTAACCAAACTATGCAAAAACTAGTGTCTATAACTAGGAATAATCTAAATATTAAAGTACAAAAATACTTAACGGTGCGTAGACCGTATTTAGATTTACAAAAATACATAACGGCACGTAGTCCGTATTTTCTATCCTAGTCGGGTCCCACTAGTTGCCATTTCATAAAACCTGTGAGAGAGAGAATATATATATATATATTCCATTCATCCATTCACTATTTGTGAATGGCCCATGCAATTTACAAAATTAACAATAAGTAAAATGCATTCAAACAACGCGCGCACTAGTAACTAATCTAGGTGGTTAATCCGATTAACACGCCTAATGAAAACTAGTCAAAGTTGTTTAATCGATTATATAAATTACGTCATTAATAATTGAAGCTCCCACTAAATTCCGCATTTCCTTAATTAATCCAATTAATTAAGTCAGTAGCACCCAAACTTGTCAAAATGAAATTTTGCCAATGCCGCTAAAAAAAAACCCGAGGCCTAGCCTCCCAAAATTTTAATTAAAATGAACAAAATTAATTAAAATAAATAAACGGCAAAATAATTAACATCAAGCCTACTATGGCTAGACACCTCACCGCACCAAGCATACGCACATGCCAAGACCACGAACATACGACCCACGGCACACGGCCGCGAGCCGCTGCCACAGCACAGCCGCGCGTGGCTGCTGCTGTGCGTGGCAGCTGCCGCGCGTGTGGCCCACCATCGAGGCGGTGCAACCACCGTGGCAGCCACATGCGGGCTGCTGTGCAGCCCGACTCGCCATGGTGGTGCATTGCCTCGTTTTGCGTGCCACTACTTTGGGATTGGATCCCTTTTTTGCGAGACAAAAATAATTAATTCTAAATTAATTTTAGAACTAATCTAGTGAGAAAAATAAAATTTTAAACAAGTCTAACTTAATAAAATTTTCAAAGTGCAATAACCAAAATAATTCCAAGAACCATCTTTAATTAAATTGGTTTAGCTTGGTGCAAAATAAAATTGAGGCAATTTCTCACTTTCAATTTAATCAATTTAAATTAAACTTGAGAATTTGACAAAGTAAAGGGAAGTTGGAAAAATATGAACTTTAATGTTCAAATGAAAATTCCAAGATCTAAAATTTGTGAATCCTTGAAAATTATATCTTCCAACATGAAGATAACCAAATTTCTATCACAAAAATCGAAACTTTATGTTTCTAATCAACTCAAAATGATTAAAACAACAAAGTTCAACTCAAAATAACATGGAATTTAGTGGTTTTCAAAGTTTCAATCACTTATCACAAATAAAGATTGAATCTTTAACACTTAGGAAGCCTCAAAAATAAAATTTTCACACTAAAAAGCAATTAGTTTGCAATTATGTGAAAATAAATCAACCTTTAAGCATCAAATACTACCAAGTAAGTGTGCTTTAAGGGGACATAAAAGTGCAAAAAATTATGCAAATAATCAACCATATAATCAACAATTTATGCCATTAATTTCAAGGTTAGAAAAGACTTAAAATTTTTCGTCAAAAACGAAAAACCCCTCAAAAAAGGCATTTCTGGTCAGAATTTGGCTAAAATCACATCCCAAAACCATTTCCAGAACACGTTTTCCACCCAAAATTCACTAGTCTTGGGCGAAAATCTGGGTTCTGGGCCAAATTCGACATTAAAAACGGGATTAAATAAATAAAACCGGGCTACTAATCTAATTAGCAACATAAACCGGAAAATTAAGCCAAAAATAAACCTTGAAAAACATGATTATAAAAATAAACGAGCGGGGCTCCGATACCGCAGTTGGGGTTTGGTGAGTCCGACTCACCGCGGAAACAACCCCTTCCCGAGGAACCACTCGCAAAAATTAAAATCACAAAACATAAATAAATATTCACAAAGAAAAGATAACGAATATTACCCTCGAAGCGAGCTTCGCCCAAAACCCGGGGCTCTTACTTGAAAGCTACTAGCACATCAAGCGCCGCGCCTCTGACGGTATCCACCCACAAATGGGCGAACACAACTTAAAGGTCTACTACCTTGGGGTTAGCAAGGTCTGAACCAAACCCGAGTGTTATGTGAGTTTAAGAGTTTTCCCAAAATTATGGAATGCTCTTTTTAACTCCCACTCAAGCACTTTACTCCAAAACCCAAAGCTTGGTATTTATAGAGGAAAGTATGAGTGGGAATTTTTATCCCATCAATGTGGGATCATGAAATTCCACAAATTAATTTAAAGCTAAATTAAATTAAAATTGCAAACTAATAATAAATCTACAAGTGGCATTACCATGTGAGATGGGTAGGTGAGGACCACATGGAGAGTAGGGGACCATACTTGCTCCCCACTCAATACTCTCCTTGTGCCACATGTCATCTCCCACTTACTCCCATATTCCAAGCTTCCCCTTTATTCATGGCCCTATGGCCCGAGCCAAGCCACGATCCAAGCCCGAGCCCGGCCCGCACCAGCCCGCACCTGACCCGAGCCCAGCCCGCACCAGCTGCTGCTGCCGTGGTGCGGTTGCTGCCGTGGCACGGCGCGGCTGCTGCTGTGCCTAGCCGCGGCTGGCCGGGGCTGCTAGCACGGTATGCTAGCTCGTCTTGCCCCTAGCATTCGGATGCTCAGGGCACTCCAATGCTAGGGGTATTTTCGGGAATATGGTCGATTTATTATTATTTTGCGCGTCTCGTCTTTTATTATTTTAGACTCGACTTCCGACGATCGGTTTCGACGCTCTAAGCTCGAATTACCGACGTCTAAATATTTAACACTCAGGCGACGAATTAATTTCTTCCGAATTAATTCGTCGAGTTGGTTCGCATATATTTGCTTGGGTGTGACCCGAAGGGTTCAGTCAAGATTAAGCTGTAATATTAATAATATTAATATTACTGATCGGAAGCGGCCTCCACCCTGACATTCTGATCACTTGACCTTACTGAATATATTAGCTTTCTAATAATTCTGAACCCGCTATCAGAATAATACACTTGTTCGAAGGACACCATTCCTTTCACAAGTGTGAAAAGCTCTCCCATCAATGTCGGAGAATTTGATTTTCCCATTTTATTTTAAAGCTAAAATAAAATTAATAATCAAACTAGTAATAAATCAACTAGTGGCAAGCATACAAGGAGGAGTAGGTGAGGACCATTTGGAGGATGGGGGGACCAAACTTTCTCCCCATTCTCACTTCCATAACCGGCCACCTCAACCCCATAGCCCCTAATTAAATTGCGCCATGTGGCACCCACACATGGGCACCAAGGCACCCAAGGTGGGCTGCCATGTGCTACGGCCCAGCAGGCCACGCACCAAGTGCAGGCTTCATGGCCGAGGCTAGCTGCCAGTACGTCGCGCACAATGTTGGGCTGCTAGCTGTTGCCTGCTAGCATGCCTCGCACATTGGTGCGGGCTACTAGCTGCGGCCTGCTAGCATGCCTCACACATTGGTGTGGGCTACTAGCTGCCACGGCCTAGCAAGCCACGCACCAATTGTGCTGGCTGCTAGCTGTCGTATGCTAGCACAGGCACGCACACTAGTGCTGGCTGCTAGCTGCGGTATGCTAACCTAGCCCCGCACTTGGTGCGTGCCTCTTGCATATGTCGCGCCCCTAGCACTCGGTTTTCCGATGCTAGGGGTATTTTTGTCATTTTTGATTTATTATTATTTTCACGCCTTGTCTTGTTACTATTTTCGACTCAACTTTCGACGCTCGGTTTCGACGCTCCAAGCTCGAATTTCCGACGTCTAAATATTAATTACTCGATCAACTTATTAATTAATTCCTAATTAATTTGTCGCTTCGGCTCGTTAGTTGCTTTGGTGTGACCCGAAGGGTTCGGTCAAAATTAAGCTGTAATATTAATTTTGCATTAATATTACTGATCGGAAGCGGCCTCCACCCAGGCATTCCGATCACTTGACCTCACTGAAAAATTAGCTTTCTAATAATTCCGAACCCCCTATTGGAATAATACACTTGTTCGAAGGACACTATTCCTTTTAATCTCCCACTTGTCCTTCCGGACAAGTGTGCTTTTAGTGTATAGCCCTTTTCCTATGTCGCTTAATGCCTCTTCATGAACTATAAGGTAAGATTAATTTGTCATCCTTATTACGTCTAGCAGTGTTTCTCGATTCCGAGTCCGACTGTCAATAAACAGATGATTTCTAAAATCCAGTCGAGCACGGCCATGCATTTTACAGTCTCATTGTATGAGAGGCCTTGTAAACAACAAAGACATCTTCCTTATCGTTAATAGGAGGACATTTCCAGTCTTGTAATGTAGTCTCTTACTGAGAGGACCTAACCGCCCGAGTGATGCCATTATAATCCCCCATTACGGCAGACGTTTGACAATCATCAAAGCGGACTATTACTCAAACAAGAAAGCTCACAATAGTCATGGTCGAGGAAAAAGGTTCCGATAGCAATAATGAGAAGTATACTTATGACGATTTTTAATCTCTTAAAGTATTCTCATAGGTCGATCCAGTATGGTTCTAAACCAATACCTGTGCAAATGATTCATGACAATCATGTCCTTGTAGCACAAGAAACGGTGCTATAAATCAAACTACTCACTAATCTTAAATGGTCATTAATCGTCCATCGTTTAAATGACCTCGATTAGGGATAATTTTCGATTATAACATTCAATGTTCGCTTAATAGGTGTTTACTTACCAAGACTGGTCTTGATACCCTATTTTGAACATTCCAAGAATTGAATGGACTCATTATTTAATTCTAAACCACAATTAAATAGCCAACAGAGTGATTTAAATCGCATGAAAAATTTAATTACTCCAAAACTGAATGGTTCATCATAGTGCCTTACATTAAAATTGTCCAAAATTAATTAAAACACTAAAATAAGGAAATCAAATCCAATCTCCGATGTGCCTGATTCCCATTGCCTCAACGTGCTTGTTGTGCTTCACTTGAGGAAAAGGTTTAGTCAGTGGATCGACTACATTGTCATGCGTTCCAACTTTACAAATTCTGATTTCACCTTCTGATTTCCATTCTCGAATCATGTAAAACCGCCGCTTGACATGTTTGACCTTCTGATGTTCTCTTGGCTCTCTGGCCTGAGCAATAGCTCCATTGTTGTCACAATAGAGGTCTATTGGTCCCTCGATGGAGGGTAAAACACCAAGTTCACCAATGAACTTGCGAATCTACACTGCCTCCTTAGCTTCCTCAGATGTTGCCAAGTATTCGACTTCAATTGTGGAATCTGTAGTTGTGCTTTGCTTAGCACTCTTCCAACTAAACGCTCCTCCATTGAGACAAAATATGTACCCAGATTATGACTTGAAGTCGTCTCTGTCTATTTGGAAGCTTGCGTCGGTATAACCGTCAACAACTAATTCATCTCTGCCACCATAGATCAAGAATTTATCCTTGTTCCTTTTCAGGTACTTTAGGATATTCTTGGCCGCAATCCAATGCGCCTCTTCTAGATCTGATTAGTATCGGCTCGTAGCGCTCAAGGCATACGATACATCTGGCCTGGTACATATCATGGCATACATGATCGATCCAAATAGTGAAGCATATGGAATCTGATTCATCCTTTCTCGCTCATCAGGTGTCTTAGGACACTGCTTCTTGTTTAGGGTTATGCCATGTGACATGGGTAGGTGACCTCTCTTGGCCCCTTCCATTTGGAAACGAGCTAGTACCTTATCAATATAAGTACTTTGACTCAATCCTATCATCCTTTTCGATCTATCCCTACAGATCTTGATGCTTAGTATGTACTGAGCCTCTCCCAAGTCTTTAATTGAAAAACATTTTCAGAGCCAAGCCTTTACATACTCTAATAACGGAATGCTGTTTCCAATGAGTAATATGTCATCGACATATAAGACTAGGAAGGCGATGCCACTCCCACTGACCTTCTTGTAAACACAAGATTCATCTGGATTCTTGATAAAACCAAACTTACTGATGGCTTCATCGAATCGCAGATTCCAACTTCTGCTTGCTTGCTTTAATCCATAAATGAACTTCTTAAGCTTGCATACCTTTCCAGCGTTGTTTTGGTCGACAAAACCTTCAGGCTGTGTCATATACACAGTTTCTTCTAAAATACCATTTAGGAAGGCGGTTTTGACGTCCATCTGCCATATTTCATAGTTGTAATATGCAGCAATCGCTAGGAGGATCCGAACGGATTTAAGCATTGCGACTGGAGAAAAGGTTTCATCGTAATCAATACCATGAACTTGTCTATAACCTTTTGCTACCAATCTAGCTTTATAAATGAATACATTTCCATCTTTGTCAGTTCATCTCCATCCATGATCAGGATGTCCTGATTCTCGGTTAATACTAAACCAAGATATCTATCAGGTTAAGATCTCAGCCTTTGAGACCTACGTAGGGTAATAGACTGAGCATTTTCATTGTCGGTTCGACTTTGCATATTTTGATCACTTTGACCTTCGTCAACAGATGCTGTTTGAGCACTTTGACTGTCATTCTGATTTTGTTGCTCATCCACACGAACTTCGTTGAGTTCGATTTTCCTCCCACTTGTCATTTTGGAAAGGTGCTCCTTCTCCAAAAAGATACCATCGTGAGCAACAAACACTTTGTTCTCCGATTTGTTGTAGAAGTAATACCCTTTGGTTTCTTTTGGGTAGCCCACAAAGTCAACCTTATCAGATTTGGGATGAAGTTTGTCAGAAATCAATTTATTAACATATGCTTCGCATCCCCATATCTTTAGAAAAGACAATGTAGGAGGTTTATTTGTCCATAACTCGTATGGAGTCTTTTCTACAGCTTTCGACGGAGCACGGTTCAGTGTTAGTGCCGCAGTTAAAAGTGCGTGTCCCCAGAAAGAGATAGGAAGATAACTAAGACCCATGGTTGATCGTACCATGTCTAACAAGGTTTGATTTCTCCGTTTGGATACTCCGTTCCATTGTGCAGTTCCCGGAGGTGTCAGTTCAGAAAGTATAGCGTTATCTTTCAGATGGTCATCGAATTCTTGGCTCAAGTATTCACCACCTCGATCAGATCGAAGGGCTTTGATTTTCTTGCCAAGCTGATTTTCCACTTCACTCTGAAATTCTTTGAACTTGTCAAACGATTCAAATTTATGCGACATGAGGTAGACATAGCCATATCTACTATAGTCGTCTGTGAAGGTGATGAAATACCGATGTCCATTTCTTGTGGCGGAGCTCATTGGTCCACATACATCGGTATGTATTAGACCCAATAAGTCACCTGCTCTTTCTCCCAACTTGAAGAATGGCTGCTTTATCATCTTGCCTAATAAACATCCTTTGCAGTTCTCAAAAGATTCTAAATCGAAAGAGTCAAGAACGCCTTCTTGTAGAAGCTTCTTGATGCGTTTGATGTTAATGTGGCCAAGACGACAATGCCACAAGTAAGTTTTATTTGACTCCATGGTCTTAGCTCTTTTGGTATCATAATAAACAATTTTGTCTAAACACACGAAAGTGTCATTTCCATAAATATAAACAAGACATGAAACAAAAGTCTTGTGATCAAAGTTAAAATGGCGTCCAACATCATGAGATCAAAATATGGTAGATAAAACTCAACAAGTTTTAGAATTTAGACAAAACACATGAGATTACAAGCTTTCTTTGGATAGATTATCTTCATCTTCCACTTGTGTACTCATGTCCACTTGCAAAATGCCGCTCACTTTGTTCCTGAAATAGGAGCACAAAGTGATTCAATTTTCCGATATCTAATACCTTATAAATTGCTTGTATTCAAGTGTTAAGATGATACCTGAGATTGAGGCTGCTTTTCCTCTTGCCTCATCTTCCAGATACTCGCTACATTCTCTTTTGTAGTGACCTTGCTTACTACAATAGAAGCAGCGCATTTTAGCCTTGTTCTTGAATTCCTTCTTCTTGGGCCTTAGAACAAACTTAGCCGCCTTGCAAGAATAGGTTTTCTGGAGCTCTTGGTAAACTTCCTTGTAGGATAGATTGTTCCGATTGTTGGTAAGTTTCATCTTAATTGCAATGTACCCTGAGTGGAGTGAGCTTAAAAGCATATGAGCCGCTTGATCATCCTCCACCGGCCTACCAATCAGTTCCAGATGTTAAATAACCTTGTCATCTTTTGCACATGGGCTTGAAGTGACATCCCGGGTCTAAGTCTTGCACTATAGACCCTGGCCCATACTTCTTGCCTCTCTTTGCTGAGACACCCATCTTGCTGTGGCTTGATCCTCATGTTAGACAGTGACCTAGTCACTTCCTCCAGAAGTCCATCATAGTTGCCCCTGTCGCTCTTTGTGACCCTCATATTGACCACATCTTCTAGAGCTTTGAGGAGTACATCCGGAAGGTAGTTGGAGAATTTCTTCTTCCACTGTTCCAGAATGGAGTTTTCCATGAGTCGCGAGATTCTCTTGCAATCATAACTCCACTCCTCATGAGCCTCATCGCTCATAACCCCTTTTGAGTAGAAACTCGGGATAGGTGTATCCAAGATATGCTCTAGGTAGCAATTGCGGAGGGTCATACAGAGTTCTTTTTCCCATTCCTTGAAGTTCACCAAATTTAACCTAAATGGTAACTTCTCGGGAAGATCTGGGAATATTAGATTGTTGTTGATAGTTGAAGCCATGATTCTGCAATTGAAAGAATTTTAATGAAAAACCATTCATGATGCTTAAATAAGATTGAATTTAATTCATGCACATTTCAAACTTATTCAACGTCTATTTACACATAAAATTGTCCCTATTTTGTGAAAATAAGTCGATTCTAAGATCCAAGGAAAAAAAGAGTGACTAAGCATGCTTTGGCTTGTCTTAGCACTCAATCTCCCAAGGTAAGCAATGCTTTGCTAATGGCTCCAATCTAGTCTATGTTGAATAAATCGTATCGTCGCATCTAATGCTCTATCAACAATTTATTCACTTTGCCACGACATGTTAGGACTCCATCACTCATATCGTTGAGTACAACCAAAACCAACTTGCATACCCCATATGCCTTATGAGTCTAGGGAGTAGTAGTGATGCCTTGCTTTGGTGTAGCCCATCACTACTCTCAATTGGTCGATAAGTGTTGTTTTGGAATGACAATTTTACTCAATATTTAGGGACCTAGGGTTTCTATGTTGGTTGATTTAAGTGAACTTAATTAATCATCACAACATTCGAAATCCTAAACATGCATCTAACATATAATTCATATATAAATGATCATAAATATGTAAAGCATAAACATTTTGATGCATATTTAGCAACTAGAATGACCCTTGAATTCTTCAAGTCTTCAAAAGGTCTTCTTTTGCAACTTCATGGCTTCGTCTTCCAAGAACCTCCGTCTTCAAGACTTGACCAAAATTATGCAACTACTAGTATCTATGATTAGGACTAATCTAAATATTAAGGTACAAAAATACTCAACGGTACGCAGACCTTATTTAGATTTACAAAAATACATCACGGATCGCAGTCCGTATTTTCTATCCTAATCGGGCTCCACTAGTTGCCATTTTATTAAACTTGTGAGAGAATATACATTCCATTCATCCATTCACTATTTGTGAATGGCCCATACATTTTACAACGATAAAACAAGTAACAATGCATAAACACGCGATAACTAGTAACTAATCTAGGTGGTTAATCCGATTAACACGCCTAATTAAAACTAGTCAAAGTTGTTTTAACCGATTATGTAAATAAGCGCAATTAATATTTAAAGCTCCCACTAAATTCCGCATCCAACTTAATTAATCCAATTAATTAAGCCGGTAAAACCCAATTATTTGCCAAAATAGAATTTTGCAAATGCCGCTCAAAAACCAAGGCCTAGCCTCCAAAACATTAATTAAAATAATTAAAACTAAATTAAATTAAAAAAATAATTAAAACGGCAAAATAGCATTGCCTTAAAAACCCGAGGCTAATGTGGAAAGTGTGGGGTTGTGCGCATCGTAGCACACCCACACATACTCCTCGCAACATCACCAAGCTCACACACGCATTCATGCTCGCACCAGCCACGGCCAGCCTAGCATAGCAGCACGCATAGCGCGCACAGCACCATGTTGCTGCTGCACCGTGCTGCTGCTTGTTGCTGGCTGGCGCGCCATGCTGCTGGCAGCGAGCAGCAACCGCTTACCTCCCTCTCACACACGCACGCACAAGCCTGCTGCCCATGCGCGCACACCACTGGAGGCGCCCAGCAGCCTCGACAGCCTCATGTGGGCTGCGTGAGCAGCCCAGCTGGCCGAGAGCTTGCTTGGGGCTCTTAGGTCTCGATTTGTATGCTCATGCCTCAGAAAAATTCCCGATTTTGTGTGACATTATTAATCAATTCTAAATTAATTTTAGAATCAATTAATTTTGAGGAAAAATGAAAATATAAAAAGTCCAACTTAAATAAATTCATCCAAGTGCATAAAACCAAAAATTATTCCAAGAACCATTCTTTAATAAAAATGGTTTAACTTGGTGCAACAAAATAAGGCAATTTCTCACTATTAATTTAATCAATTTAATTAATCTTGAGATTTTGACAAAGTAAGAGGGAGTTTGGAAAAAAAATGAACATAAGTTCAATAAAGATTCCAACTTTAATACTTGTGAATCCTTGAAAAATTATATCTTCCAATATGCAGATAAACAACTTTCTATCACAAGTTTCAAACTTTATGATTCCAATCAACTTAGAAATGATTAAATCAACAAAGTTCAACCAAAAATTCATGGAATTAGTAACTTTAAAGTTTCAATCACTTAACATAATTAAAGATTAAATCTATAGTACTTAGAAGCCTCAAAGAACAACAATTTCACACTTAATGCAATTAATTTGCAATTATGTGAAAAAATAAAACCAAGCTTTCAAACACAAATTACTACCAAGTAATCATGTCTAAAGAGGTTTACAATTGCATATAAAATAAGGATTGAACCAATTACATAACTACCATAAATATGCAATTAATTTTCAAGGTTAGAAAAACTTAAAATTTTTCGTCAAAACGAAAAATCCCTCAAAAAGTGCATTTCTGGTCGTTTTTTGGCTAAAAACCGAGTCTTAAAGGGTAAAACCATTTCCAGAACGCCTTTTCCACATAAAATTCACTATTTTTGGGTCGAAATCTGGGTTCAGGAGCTGAAGTCAGCTCTAATACGGGATCAAAATTAATAAAAACGAGCTACTAATCTAATTAGCAACTCAAAACCAGAAAAATTAAGCCATAAAAACACCTTGAAAAATAATATGATTTTAAAAATAAACGAGCAAGGCTCCGATACCGCTGTTGGGATTTGGTGAGTCCGAATCACCGCGGAAGCAAACCCAAAACCAAGACCGCACTCGCAATAAATAAAACCATAAATATAATGAACTTAATGACAAGATTAAGATAATAATTATACCTTTGACGCGTGCTTCGCCCGATCTCGAGGGGCTCTTACTTCGAAAGCTAGCCTCGAAAATACGACGACCTCCAACGGAAGTCCACCCACAACTCGAACACCGACTAGGTCCAATGCCTTGGAGTTAGCAAGGCCCGACCGAAATTTGAGTAATTGAGTTCAAAGGTTTTCACAAAGGTGATGTCTTTTTTAACTCTTGAGTTCAAAGGTTTTCACTACTAGTGATGCCTTTTTCAACTCTTACTCAAGTGCTTTTCCCAATACCCCCAAGTTGGGTATTTATAGGGAAATGCAAATCTGAAAAGCTCTCCCATTAATGTGGGAGAATTTGATTTTCCCATTTTATTTTCTAAAATAAAATTAATAATCAAACTAATAATAAATCAACAAGTGGCAAGCATACAAGGAGGAGTAGGTGAGGACCATTTGGAGGAGGGGGGACCAAACTTGCTCCCCACTCTCACTCCCATAACCGGCCACCTCAACCCCACATCCCCTAATTAAATTGCGCCACGTGACACACACACTTGGGCACCAAGGCACCCAAGGTGGGCTGCCATGTGCTACGGCCCAGCCGGCCACGCACCAAGTGCGGGCTGCTTGGCCGAGGCTAGCTGCCAGCACGCCGCGCACAATGTGCGGGCTGCTAGCTGCTGCCTGCTCGCATGCCTCGCACATTGGTGCGGGCTACTAGCTGCGGCCTGCTAGAATGCCTCGCACATTGGTGTTGGCTACTAGCTGCCACGGCCTAGCAAGCCACGCACCAATTGTGCGGGCTGCTAGCTGTCGTATGCTAGCACAGCCACGCACACTAGTGCTGGCTGTTAGCTGCGGTATGCTAACCTAGCCCCGTACTTGGTGCTTGCTTCTAGCATTTGTCGCGCCCCTAGTACTCGGTTTTTCGATGCTAGGGGTATTTTGGTGATTGTTAATTTATTATTATTTTCACGCCTCGTCTTTTTACTATTTTCGACTCGACTTCCGACGCTCGGTTTCGGCGCTTCAAGCTCGAATTTCCGACGTCTAAATATTAATTACTCGGTCGACTTATTAATTAATTCGTCGCTTCGGCTCGTTAGTTGCTTGGGTGTGACCCGAAGGGTTCTGTCAAGATTAAGTTGTAATATTAATTATGCATTAATATTACTGATTGGAAGCAGACTCCACCCAGGCATTCCGATCACTTGACCTCACTGAAAAATTAGCTTTCTAATAATTCCGAACCCCCTATCGGAATAATACACTTGTTTGAAGGACATTATTCCTTTCACGTGGTGCTAGACCAGATAAGGCAACTAATGCTTAAGTGCACTCGGGTCAATGGGAAGTCCATAATCAGGGAAAAGTTCATCAAGTCAACAGGTCACAAAACAAGGCAAGTAGGTCGAGATTTGCAATTCTAGAGGAACAAAACAAGGAAACTGAAGATAATTTTGGGGAGGCAAATTTGGAAAATCCAATTTTCACAAGCCTTAATTCGAGGGATTCTCCTAACAAAGTTATCAATTTGGGAGATATTTCATAGAAGGATAATTTTAATTCAAAAGATATGCCCTTTAAATTGGGTAAATCTTCTCAAAATCTCATGATTAGTGTTCATTTTTAGGGTAATTCGAAACAATGGCAGCAAATTAGGAAAAAAGATAAGTCTAAGAAAAATAATTTCCTAACTGATTCCACTAATATTCCTTTTGTAAGCAACCAATTTTTCCATCCCATAATAATCCAGCTAGCAAAGAAAACTTCCCTGTTATTTTCTAAGCTAACCAAGAAGCCTTGAACACAACTACATAAAAAGCCAAATCTGAGCCAAACACTAAGTCACAAAATTCATTAACCATGACTCATGTCTCTTCCACTCTCTAACCCAATCTCTCTTCGGATTCCCCCGGAGAAAATTTTGTGTGTCACCTCTCCGATGACAGAACCTTATTTGGGGACGGTCGACCCTCTGATCCACAAAATGGAAATGAAGATACACTCATGGTCGGTGTCGAATCAAATGTCACCAGAGCTAATAGTGACTCTGAAGCTACCTTGGAGGGTTAGTTAGGCGATTTCTCATGTATACCATTCCAATTTTCCCAATTCCATGGGTCTTATGAATAGTGATCATAATTTTTCTACTGATTCCTTTCCCATCAAGTGAATTGTTTGGAATGTTCAAGGGGCTGGAAGCCGTAAATTTCTTATTACACTTAAAGAAGTGGTGAGAGTTCACAAACCAATTGTGCTTTCTTTGCTTGAAACTCACATGGGAGGAGAGTGTGATGTCAGAAGAGGTACTTCTTTAGGTTACTCTGGCCATATTAGGGTCGATGCTCAAGCATTTAGCGGAGGAATTTGAGTCTACTAGAGGTCTGAATTAGTGACAATAGACCCAATCGAACAATCGAACCAATACATCACTATGGTAGTTGTAGGAAATATTTCAAGCATCCCACACTTGAGCCCCACTGTGATCATACACTTAAGTATGGTGGCATCCAAAGGGAAGGAAGCTAGAGAAAAAGAGTCGCCAACAAGTTTTAAGAACTTGTAAACCGTTCACAGGGCGAAGGTTACACCCCTTCACGATCCATGAGATCGCTAACTCCATAGTGGTCTGGAACCATGACTGGATATTCGGGAATGAAGGTACAAATCCAACCTAAATGAGATTGAACCTGCCCTAAAAATAGGCCTCTACTTTATTCTTCTCATATTCATGTGCGCTTTCTGACTAACATACAATCAATAGGTTAACCCTAAACCTGTTTAATCTATGTTGGTCAAATTATTAATGCACAAACAAAACTATTATTGGCGATCACTTGAATTATAATCACATTAGCCTAAACAAGATTATTAATTATCTTATTAAGCGTGATTACAAGTACAAATTTCCTTTAATCCTGCAAGAGAGGGCGTGATCAAGCAATAAGAATGACAATATATATCAAGCAACAATAACGACTAGGATTAGGATTAGGATTGATAATTATGTTTTATGAGTTTTATTTGGAATAAAAGAAGTGTTTTATATGAAAATACGATTTTACCCCTAACACGGATTTTACGACTCGAATTTATCAAGAAGTGGATTTCGCGTTGAAAACCTCTTGCATCGCCAAACGACGATTTTGTCGCCTGGCAACCAGCCCTGTCGCTGGCGATAGAGAGGTGTTTTATTCCTTTTCGAACTCTGATTCATTTCTATCAATTCCGAACTATTTTCTTATAAATAAGGTCTCTGGACCTCCGTTTTTCAATAACCAGAATTCTCTAATTCTTCTCTCTCTCTAAGCTAAAGCTTATTCTCTCTCTCCCTATTTCTAGCCTAGCCTTTTACAAACACAATTCCTCATACATTAGCACTAGACACACCTAGCCAAGTTCGAGTTTGCCTTTGCCCTAGACGTGAAAGGTTGATAATTTCTGAGGGTTTGGTCCCAAATCCAGTCTAAACTTTTTAACTCTTTCTTTTTATTTAATATAATTCTTTGATTTATTATTGAAGTTTACTAACGCGTGTATTTTGTTATTAGAAAGAGGCACGAGGCATCAAAGTATGTAGTCTTATTGCTCTATTCTTGTAGAAAGCATGTTTATTATTTATTAATTCCTAGCATCATGTTAGGATGTTATTATTGCTTCCTAGTATCATGTTTAGGATTAACTAATATTTCTGATATAATTATGGTGCTTCCTATTTTCTTTTCTAATATCAGGTTAGTATCATGTTAAAGCTAAAGCTTTGATCTTTATTGCTTAGTGACATGCTAGGATTTGTTATTAATCTTGTTAGTATCATGCCTAGGATCTTGCTATTATTATGCTTTAGCGTTGATATGATTATTATTATGATTATGATTATGGTGATTGTTATGATTATCGTTATTGTTGCTTGATATATATTGTCATTGTTATTATTTGATCACGCCATCTCTTGCAGGATTAAAGGGAATTTGTACTTGTAATCACGCTTAATAAGATAATTAATAATCTTGTTTAGGCTAATGTGATTATAATTCAAGTAATCGCCAATAATAGTTTTGTTTGTGCATTAATAATTCAACCAGTATAGATTAAACAGGTTTAGGATTAACCTATTGATTGTATGTTTGTCTGAAAGTGCACATGTATATGAGAAGAATAAAGTAGAGGCCTATTTTTAGGGCAGGTTCAATCTCTTTTAGGTTGGATTTGTACCTTCATTCCCGAATATCCCGTCATGGTTCCAGACATTATGGAGTTAGCGATCTCATGGATCTGGAAGGGGTGTAACCTTCACCCTGTGAACGGTTTACAAGTTCCTAAAACTTGTTGGCGACTCTTTTACTCTAGCTTCATTCCCTTTGGACGCCACCATGCTCAGGTGTATGATCACGGTGGGGTTCAAGTGTGGGATGGCTTGAAACATTCCCTACAGTTGGAGATGGGAATTATTTGCCCTTCTTCTTCTAGATTATCAATTGAAACAAATAGTTGTATATTCCCTTGTTGAAGACCCTGCAGTTGCTGACTTGAGATACTGGAGGGGATCAAACAGTGCAAATTCTCTGTTAAACATGCCATGAAATTAATGCAAGATGATGATGTTTTCCTAAGAGATCCCAAATGGGATTTGGCTTGGAAGACTGCGGTTCAGCAGAGAGTCAGAACCTTCTTATGGCTTGTTCTACATAACCAAATTATATGCAATGAGACTCGTCGTAGAAGGCATTTAACTGATGATGCTAGTTGTCAAAGATATACTCTCGGGGCTGATGAGACTTTACTTCATCTCTTACGTGACAGTCCTACTTCTCGTGCTATTTAGAAGAGTGTTGGTAGTACTGCTTTATACCCCTCCTTTTTCAATGGCGATTTTAGCCACTGGATTGTCAGAAATCTTGAAGCAGATGGCCTCATATTTTCTGATAATGGCCCACCTGCTTTGCTACATCTCTATGGTGGATATGGCAATGGAGAAATAATTATGTCTTTGGAAAAGAAGCTGAAATTCCAATAAATACATTTCATTCGAGGTCAAGCTGAGGAAATTTGGGATGTTTTCTCTAAACCAAAGGATCGATATGAAGGCTTGCATCAAGCTGCCATGACTAGAAAAGAAGTCCAGGTTCGATGGCTTGCCCCTCCTTCAAGCTGGTGGACATTGAACACAAATGGGGCTAGGGTTGTACACCGGTCTAAAATCAGACCGGACTTGACCCGGACCTGAATGGACCGAGACTCGAATCATTGATTTTTAAGGACCGGAGACCAGACCTGATTCAACAAGTCCGGTTCCGGTCCAGACCTGAAAAATCAGGTCCGTTCAGGGTTTGGACCTGAATAGACCTGATTATTGATTTTTTTCATTTTTTTTTAAATAATATAAAACTGATGGACCTTTTATAAACCTGTTGTTTAGACCTATTTATGGACCTGTTTAGACCTGTTTAGACCTGTTTGGACCTGTTTAGACCTGTTATGGACCTGTTTGGACCTGTTTAGACTTAGTAAATAAAAAAAGTAGCTTTACCGGTTTCTGGTCCGGACTTGAAAATTCCGGGTTTTACCCGGACCGAACCTGAAACCTAGAATCATGGATTTTTAAGGACCGGGACCGGACCTGAATTCACCGGTCTAGTTCCGGTCTGGTCCAAACAGGTCCGGTTCAGGTTGGTTTTAAGGTCCGGGCCAGTTTTTGTACACCCCTAGATGGGGCAGCCAAGGGTACTCCAAGCATAGCTAGGGATGGTGGTGTTATTCGAGATGAACAAGGTCAGTTTATCAAAGGTTTTACTGCCAATTTTGGTGTTTGTCACGCATATAGAGCTGAATTATTAGGTCTTGAACAAGGACTAAAATTTGCAAGACAACTAAGAATCACGAGGCTAGTAGTGCAAATGAATAACAAGACTTGTGTAGAGGCCATTAGCAATGCAAACCAGCAGCAGAGGGAATGTGTGCACATCATCAACAATTGTCGTAGTCTTTGTAGTTTATTTGGTTCTTCTTTTATTATTTTTCATTGTTTTAGGGAAGGGAATAGAGTAGCGGATAAACTCGCTAATGTGGGGGTTTTCCTTCAAGAGAGTGTGATTTATTTCGATGTTTCTCCGATCGAAATAAAGAACATTCTTTGGGAGGACATGGTAGGAGTGGCTTTGCCACAAATGGTTGTGTAATTGTTTTCTTTCTTTGGGTCTTTACCCTCATTTGCATCAAAAAAAAATATGTGTAGGATTACATTGAGAAACCTAATCATATTAGATAAATACAAGATATGTAAAGATATCATAAAGATAATCTTATACAAATACATCCTAAACCTAGAGAAGAATATTCTATGAATATTTTCTATCACACCCCCGCAGCCGGAGCTGGAGAAAATCGGATGCTCAGACTGGATGTGAATCATGCATCGAACAGTAAGGATAGTATGCTAACCCATGATCAAAAGCGAAGTAGTAGACGTGTGCCGGTGATGACGATGAGAAGCAACAACCAAGACTACGTATAGTTGACATAAGTGTTGTAAGGCCGAAGGAGAAGAAGAAGAGTCGCGCATAGACTGGGCCAAGTTGCAGATCCAGAGAAGAAGAAGCTAAGGGATCAAACCATCATCAGGGAGAAGACACTTCCCTACTACGGGAAATCACAGTTGAAGAAAAACAAATAAAATTGCTCAAGAAGGTACTAAAATCGCACCACTTAATACATTTATTTCTAAAAAAAATGACCCACATAAGGAGATAAATCCCACCAAAAATAACCAAAGTTGCGACTATGCACTTGTGACAAGAAAAATAAATTAAAAAAAATATTGTGCTAGTGCAAAAATAATCCACACCTCCTCTTTAAGTTGTACTGTAGTTGAATAAGGCTCCAACCAAAGCATATGACCTCCGCCGGGGAAGGGGGCTCGGAGTGATCGAGATGACAACTTATAAGTGTGGAGGGCGACTTTGTTGGTGGTGTTGCTATTGCTGAGGAAGATCCTGCCAACAACGACATTGAGAAAAAGACTAACAAAAGGGTGGTTGGTGAGTTTGGTTCAACCAAGATTACGATAACTCATTTGGAGACGGCGATACGTTATGCAAGCTTGCAATTCACTCACAGATTAGGCTAATGAAGGACTATGAGTGAGCAAGGTGGCATATTTGGTGGAGAACCAAGAGCTAGAGGTGCACAAATCTTTTTTGTGTGGTGGGAAGTCAGAGCACAAGAGAGGCTGCTGGGCTGGTCAATTAAATCGCGGAAGCAAGAAAAGTGTGTTTTGTATAATTGTTTGTGAATCGCGCCGGTGAGTTTAATTTTCTAACCCACCGGCAGGGGAAGAGAAAATTTTAGATTGATCTAAAGAATTTCAAGATCTAACATAAGCTGTGATACCATGTCCAATAATATAAACTCCTTAATCAGAGTGATTTCTATTTATCAATATTTATTGGGTTATGTTGTAAAACCTAATCATATTAGATTACTACAAGATATGTGAAGATATTGTAAAGATAATCTTATACAAATATATCCTAAACCTAGAAGAGAATATTCTAGGATTATTCACTATCATATACAAATAAAATACTAGTTTTTTTTTTTTTTTTTTTTTTTTATTTTTTGTTTTTTTAAATGATCCGAGTATTAGGGCTTGTTTGGTTGACAAAAGAATTTATTTCCTATAGGCATTTGTATTTCATGGGAATTAAAATCCCACATCTAATTTCCTAAGAATTTACAAAACTTGTTTGGTTGTTATATAGGTATTTACAAACCATGGGAATTTTGAATTACCAAGAGGGACCTTGGTAATTAAATTCCCATATTTTGTGGGAATTAGAAATTCCCATGATTTTGCACTTCCTACATTATCACTTTTTATGGTCTGCCAAACAAGCCTCCTATTTCCAAATTCATGGAAATTTTCAATTCTTCCATTTTTTGTGTGCAACCAAACAACACCTTAGTTTGCTCGCAAATACTGTCATTTTGTTATTTCAAGACTTCCTCTTACCCCATTTTGTCTGACATAGCAAGATGATGTTCCTCCATCGATTCTGCCTCTTGTCCTCGGCTTCATACTGTCAGACGTCCACTGTCGGACCTAAGCTTACGCTTCATGCTTCAAAAGGACAAGAACTTGGTCCACTCCATACCATTACCACCTTCAATAGCCACTTCAGTAACTGTTTCTATGGTTGCAAACCATGTTCATATCATATTCAAGGTGTTGAGACTTCAAGAGTATTTTTACAATGCTTGATTCTAACATATGATTAGACCTGGCAAACCCGAATGATCCGAAAGTTGACCCGAAACCATTGACCCGAAAATGACCCAATCCTGAACTAACCCGACCCGACCCAAAATGGAGTTGACCCGAACTTGACCCGTTTTCCGAAATGACCCGACTCGAAATTGGCCGCCCGAAACCCAAACTTGATCCAACCTGAAGTGACTCGAAACACGAAGTGACCCGACCCGATTCAAACCCGAATTGATTGACCCGAATCGACCCGACCCACAGTGACCCGACCCGATTCAAACCCGAATTAATTGACCCGAATCGACCCGACCCAAAGTGACCCAACCCGAAGCAACCCAAGTCCTAAAGTGAATAGGGGATTACTTACTTTAGCGCTTCTATCTTTCCTAAGTAATAGGTATTCACGAATTTTTTTATTTTCTTAATGATTTTACTTTATTTTTCCAACTATTTTTTTAAAGTGAATTTATTTTTATGACCCGACCTAAATTTGACCCGACCCGAAATGACCCTATTTAAAATTAACCCGACCCGAAATTAACCCGAAAATTCGTTAAAAATTGACCTGAAAATTTGTCATAAAAATTGACCCGACTTGAACTGACCTGGCTCGAAATGACCTGACCAAAACTGACCCGACTTGAACTTAACTCGAAGTGCTTACCCGAATTTGATCCTAAACTCAAATTGACTCGACCCAACCCGAATATTTACTGACCCGAAATTGACCCAACCCGAATAGACCTAACCCGAACCCGACCCGAATGACCCATTTGATAGGTCTACATATGATATTGCTTTCTAGTTAAACCCAAAATTGACCCAATACCTGAATTGACCTGACCTAAAATAGACCAGATACCCGAAGCGATCCAACCCGGAGTGACCCGAAACTCGAATTGACCCGACTCGATTTTTGACCCTAATTGATTGATCCGAACAGACTCGTAACCTAAAGCGACCCGAATTATACCCTAAATGACCCGACCCAAAATTTACAAATACTCAAAATGACCTAACTAATTTAGGGCTTAGTTACTTTACCCGAATAAACACTTATCGAAAATAACCTAAATTAAACAGTTAAGTATTATGTGTATAATATTGTTGAAATGTGCATGTAATTTATTACTCGTAGTTCATAAAGAGTTCCTTTTGATTAAAAACACTAGTTTTTGTTTTTGTTATTATTACTATTACTCTTAGCTTCTTCTTTTAAGTGTTACATTGAATTTTTTTCCACTATTCACTTTATCTAATTTGAATTTTTGACCAATTTATCAATGATAGTGATCATACATATGAAACAATACAATCTTGTGTATATATTACTGTTAGAATTGTCTAATGAATATATTATTAATATTCAATTGTTATACTTTATACTTATTTATAATTATAATATATTATTGGTCAAATTTCTACATCGACACAGACGAAAATTGACCTGACCCGAATAGATCTGACCCGAATGTAACCCGATCCGATTTTGACCCAACCAGAACTTGATCCGATAATTGGACCCGAGATTGATCCGGCCCAAACTCAATCCGACCCGACCTGATCCGAACTCGACTTGAATATTGATTGACCCGAACCGTACCCGACCCGAACGACCCGTTTGCCAAGTCTAGAACATAGGCATTGCAAATGGCAACAAGAGTAAATCAAACAGACAATAATGCAACCAACTGGACCGATGACAGACTCACAAAGTCACAAGCCAAATATTGTATCAGTGCAGTCTAAACTTGAGTCCTCAAATCACAAGTAGATTCAAGAAAATAAACATATCTCTGGAATGTTCACATTATCAATCTACACACCTGACAGCCACACTATTTTCCAATGTGCATTCCATTGGTCACTTCATACCTCTGAAGTATGAGAGCTTGCTATACTCCATTTCATTTACAATTGAATACTGACTAATATGATTGCAAACTGTATTGTATTTGGGTGTTGAGAGTTGATTCATGATACCAGAGCTTAACATGTGCTATGTTTTCCTGCAAAAGTACAACTTCACTATTACCATCCTAAAAAAAGGGTGCACCATGATTCAACTACTGAAATGTTATTAAAATTCTATAAACTATATGCATATGGGTACAATCTTTATGCTCTTCATAGAGAAACAAAGTGATCCCTACATTTGCCAATATTCTTGTCGAATGGAATAGACTAGCACCACAATTCTGTATAACTAATTAACTACAACCTCATAACGTTACTTAGACTTGTGCATGGATGTATATTATTACATGACCGAAATAGTATATGGGCAAGACACAGCAATGAAGCTATGTAACAACATCTTTGACCTAAAAAAGAGACATTCTGTTAAGATTTTAACTGTATAATATAATTTATCCCAAGTAGATTGTGGTTCCAAGTATTGTGGGTCGAATCCGAATGTAGTCAGAGTTAAGCTCTACTAAACTGGGTAGGCATACTAAAAAAAAATAAAGATTGTGGTTCAAAGTATTATGAAATGTCCAATTGCAAAGTGTCAGATAAGAATAATATACCCTGATCCTTATTGAGTCAGGACAGTGCACAGCTAAAGCCTAAAGATCAAGTTAAATCAACAAAGTTCATATTTAGTAATTGCCTAGAGTCAGAAAGAATTCTATGGACATCATTTCTTTTTTTGAAAACTGGATATCATTTCTAAGAGTTTCAGAAGACACAGAAGCATAAAGATTGCTTAATATTACCAAAACAGTAAAAGTAGAATAGGGGCATAGCAAATGTACACTATAATAAAAACTGAAAAGTACAAGCAGCATATATATGGACACATACCTGATAACTCCCCAACAGTGTAAGGTAAAGTTAGACTTGGAACAAAACTCGAAATGTAGCCAGTCCATGAAATGAACTCTTCGTCCTTTGAAATTTTACAAGTCTCGTGTACTTCATTGGTTTTGAACATGGGTCAACAAGTCCGAGATCTGCAAAATCCTCTAGGATGAAAAACTTGCCGGTCCTTGTGAATCCAACCAAGTCTTTGCAGAAGTCAAATTCAAGCTTCTAAAGATACGAGTAGTTTCCACCTTTCCTGGACTCCTCAAAATCCCTATAAAAACATCGTCACGGAAGTTGGCTCCGAACTTTGACAAGAACCCACCCATGTTACATATAAAGCGATCGCCACCCCACTCAGTAGAACGCAAATCCAAATCAACATCAGCACCGAACACTTGGGAGCCTAAATCAAACGCAACAATTTTGCTACCCCGACCATTTGTTTTAGATACAATACAATACAGACTCTCATTAACCAGAACTCCTCGACTTGAGAGGAATGCATAGGGGAAGTCATGTTGAGTATTAGTATGATGATCATAAAATGGAAAAGTCCCAACAGTTGGAGACCTCAATGAAAAGATATCTCGATAAGAGTCATCAGCAACTCTCGTCCATTTGTTAGATTTCAAAGAGAAGACATGTACCCTGATATCCAAGGTAGCAGGCAATTCAAGTATTCTAGTAACCTTATAATCATCAACACTGGAGACATACCCAAATCCCCAAGAAACCCGAAAAGGACAAGAAGAATCGATTGAAAGTTCGTGATCTGAGTATTTTCGGAATACCCCGGTGATGGGGTTCCACAGAACGAAGAAATAACCAGATGAAGAAGCTAAGCAGATCCATCCATTACATGAGCCTATCAGAACAAGCTTCTCATCTAGAACAAGTTGAAAATTATTCCTTAATTTGAATAAATTCTTTTTGACATCATATGTTGGATCCTCATCATCATGATACAACAGGAAATAATTATTCTCATTTTGAATAAACAGGTATTAAGTGTGGGAAGTGGGCTTAGAAAATGAAGATAATCTAGAGTAGATTTGAGCAAATACATAAGAAGAGAGAATAGAATACCATTGTTTGGATACACATTTGAATTGAAGAAGAGGTTTAATTGGCAGCCTTGTTAAGATGTGGTGAACGATCACATCATGAGGGAGATGGCAGAGAACTTCTTTGACCTCAACAGTACCTTCTTCCATTCTCAAGTCTCAACTTTTCTCTTTCCTCTCAAATCCCACTCCTCACTCTTTTTCTTAGAAAAATTAAGCACTCCATTTCTATGCAGTGAATAGTCGTTTATTCTTTAACTACACCCTAATTAATTATGAAAACCTCAACATGTAAGTTGATTATAATATACATACAATAATATAAAATTTAAAAGCTAAAGTTGATAGATGGTATGAAAAAGATAATCTCTCTACATTAGCCTTTTTCCCCTCTTTTTAGAAGTGTCAGATTGGTCCATCCTGCCCTCAATACTGAGTGTTGAGCAAATTTTTAAAAATCAACTTGGTGTATTGCACTAGAGCAGGTTAGTACCAGATGTTGAGTTGGCAAAAAATGGCAGTTTAGCGTTAAATGGGAGACTAAACTAAAATTTATTATCTAAAGTCATGTTCACTACTAAAAAAAACAGTAACGATGAGATTTATATACTACCTCCGATTTTTTTTTAATTGCAACTTAAAGGTATTATTTGAGAGATATAAAATATTCCAAAATTGCAACTAAAAAAAATCGGAGGTAGTATATACCCAAAACTTTTGTAAGAACCATTGAGATACCATGATGCTAAAAAAAAAAAGTTGTCCTAGTGTTATCTTGACAATTTGATTTCTCAAGCAATATTTATGTAATGGTTCGATAAAAAGAAAACCTGGCCATAAGAAAAGGTATTTGTTCTTCAAAGGTGGTCTTTCCAGGTTCAATAATGGTTATCTTCATAAACAAGTACATTATTGATACTTGTATTAGGTTAGTTCAAATCATATTTAGTCTTATTGTCAACTAGAAGGCTTTGAAACTTTGTATTATCATGAGTTTTGTATAACATATGGATCAAACCAATCTAGGAGTAATAAGTAGTTTAGGCATTAATGCATATAATTTAAACTTCTGAATCATATAAAATTCATACACCAGTAAAAAACAATTTGATGACCAAAATAGTTTCACTCTTCTGTTCTAGTAAATCAAGAAACTTCAGGTATAATACCAGTTGAGGTCGAAAAACTGGCTATAAGTAAGTTTGCTTTGCCATTCCCTAGTTTGATTTGCTAATATTATTATACCAAATTGTTTATCAGTAAATTCAGAACAACAACCTCTGCGGTCAAACATTCATGCTACGAACAATATTAGTGATGATATTAATACGTACCAAAACTGCATCTCGTCTAATTGACAGGTCCAATTCAAGAAGATTAAGCTTAAGCAGAAAGTGAAGCTGAAGAATATCAAGCAGTAAAATCAAGAATCATTTGCACAAGAGCGAATAAAATCTAGAGAAACAAAGAAAAAACTTAAAATGTATCCCTTAATTTGCTTATCACGCAAAAGTCATTTCTCCAACAAACCTTCGTAAGAAACACACACATTATGGAATTTCAGACAGCTTTCCGTCCTCCTAGTGGTTGTCTTACATAGAAAGACATTGTTCCTCCAGCTTTGCAATCTTTTTGTCACTTGGCAATAGGCATCATTATTGACAGAGTTCAACATGTAATCCACTTAGCTTATGCCAACTACTTTCGAAGGAGAGTACTTGGCCTACTCCAAGCCATCTGGAATAGTCAATTCACAGTGCTTAGATCTATGTGATATGCTTCATTATAACACAGGTTCACATCAGAATTCAGAACGTAAAGTTGAAAGCATTGCAAATGTCAACAAAAGAAAGCCTACTAACTTTTGCATCCCTCGTGAAAGTTGATGGTTGGTACATTCTGTATCCAAACACATGCATTCACGCACAAACTGTATGCTCATCATAGACCCACAAAGTAACAGAGTAATACCTACATTTTTTGATAATCCTCTCAAAATAAATATTTGGACTATAAATGCACCGAATATTGACAGCCCTGATAGAGTTATTGATCAGAATAGTCAATCAGCAAACTGCTTATTTTTGTGCTTGTTTGGTTGACAGGGAAATTGAGGGAACTTGAAAATCATGGGAATTAGGAAATTCTGGGTCTCTTTTGTGGGGAAAAAAAAAAAAGTGAAACAAAGGAATTACAAATTTGGGAAACTTCAATTCCCACAAGTTGCTGTAATTGTTACAAAATGTCTTGAATAAAAGAAAATCAATAATACTCATTCACAAAGCTTAAGGAAACACCATAGCATAAACACAACAGAAATTTATCAAGAAACATAGCAGCACTCAATGTGATGCATAGGACAAGTACACAACACAGTGTAGCAAACAAGTATAATATGTACCTGGCCGATCCCAAGTGCTGTAAGGTAAAGTTAGGCTCGGAACGAAATTAGCCATATGAGATTCTAGTGGTCTTTCCGATGTTATAAGTGGAGTGTACTTCATTGGAATTGAATTAGGGTCAACAAGTCCGAGTACTGACATTATGTGCATGATGAAAAACATGCCAGTCCTTTTGTATCCAACCAAGTCATGGCACCACTTAAAATTCAAGTCACCAGACATATCTAAAGTTTCCACCTTCCCAGGATACTTCAACATATGTATATTTACACCATTACTGCGAAAACTACCTCGGCACTTGGACAAACACCCTCCCATGTTACATAAAAATCTATCTTCAAATGTCTCATTCGAAACAAGGTCCAAATCATCAACTGTGGCAAACTCCTCACAGACTAAATCAAAGGCAACAATCTTCCTACCTTGACCATCTGTCTTAGACACAATCCAATATAGAGTCTCATTAATCAAAACCCCCCTCTTCAAGTATACTGCGGAGGGAAGCCAACGATACGGCCCTCCACGGTCACTATCTACATAACTTGTATAAGTAGCAGACTTCAATGAGAAAACATCTTGATATAGTTCATCAGCAATTCTAGTCCATTTATTGGATTTCAATGAGAAAACATGTACCATGATTTCTAAGGTAGTAGGAAATTCAACTATTCTAACAACCTTATAATCATCAATATCAGAGACAAACCCAAATCCCCAAGAAACCCTTTTAAGGGTTGAAGAAGAATCAACTGGAAATTCAGTGTCTGAGTATTTATGAAATTTCCGAGTAATGGGGTTCCATAAATGGAAGAAATAATCAGATACTGAAGCTAAACAAACAAGCCCATTGCATGATCCAACTAAAACAAGCTTTTCAGGCATACCAACATCAAAATCAATACCCAATCTAAATAGAGTCTTGCTGTTATTACAATATGTATCAGGAACAATTTCATCATCGTTATTATCATCATCATGAGAAAATAAGTAGAAACTTTTCCCACTTTGGATAATCAAAAATTGAGTGGAAGATGAGAAATTACAAAGTGAAGAGGATTTAGAATAAAGATGAGCAAAATGGGAAGAAGAGAGATTAGAGTACCATTGTTTCGAAACACATTTAAATTGAAGCACAGATTTGACTGGTACTTTTGTTAGGATGTAATGAACAATCAAATCATCAGGAAGATGTTGTTGGTGAAGAACTTGTTGAACCTCGGCAGCACCATCTTCCATATCTCTATTCTTTTCTCTTTCCTCAAGCATTCGTCTTTGATTCTTTGTCCATTGTTTGGCATAGTGGAAATATTACGAGGATAAAAGGAAAATTTGCAAATTTCACCCATTAAAAAATATTGCAAATTGTACTTTAAAAGTTCTTATAAATTATAAATTGCAGTCCGATTTAACTTTTTTATGGTTCATGTGTCGAAAATATTCGGTTAATGTTTTAAATGTTATTTTAAGTCATAAGGATCCGAATTGAACTCGAAATTAAAAATCCCGATTTTTAATAACATTCTACTGGTCTCCACCCAACGTCTTACTCTCTTCTCTCTCATTAATGAACTTATGCACCACTACCCATTATTTTAATAAATTCAACTAACATTACTAAAATTCCATAAAATTCAAAACGTTTCATTTATTTAAAAACGAAGGAAATATATATATATATATATATATATATATATATATATATATATATATATATATATATATATATATATATATATATATATATATATATATATATATATATATATATATATATATTATCCTTTACAAATTAATAATTTCAAAATATACCTTCCTGAAAAAAAAAAGGTCACTTTCCCCAAGCTCGAGGAATTCTCTTCCTCTAATAATTAGAGTCCTAATACATTGTTGTAATTTGTGCTTAAATGGTACTACCATTATACCAAAATATTTCGTTGATAACAATTGTTTCCACAAAAGAATTTGAGACCTGAGTTGTGAGTGAGTCTACTTGACTAATCAAATCAAATCTTGCAAAACAGAAAAAGTCAACTGCCTCAAGGGGTGTTTCAGAGAAAGTCAGTCTGACAATCAATCATATTTAGAATGAGAAAGATTATAGAGAGTGTACGGAGAAAATTAGGACTTGTTCTCTTCACCTGAAACAAGTAGATCTGGTCTGAATTTTTCTGATCTGGTCCATTTTGATCTGATTTAACAATATGACTAAACTTTGACCGCATTTTAATACTAATCTATAATTAAAAACATTATCAAAATAGATCTTGTTAGATTCGTCTTATCATGAGCTTTTTAAATATGTAATTTTTATAAATTTTTTTAATACGCAATTAACGATATTTAACGATAAGTAAATGATAATCAAAATTTTTGATCTGATCTGGTCTTATCTTAATTTATTAAGGAATAAGTAATAAGTATTTAAAATAAATTGAAGAGAACAAGTCTTTAATTACCAAGCTAATCTGTGTATATCATAATTTATAGGAGATGATTAAGTTTAGATAGTGCATCAACTTGTGTATTTTAGTTTCTCGAGATTAGCTCAACTTCAAAAGTTTTCAGCTCCGCAATGATTGTTTTGATTTTTGTCAAGTACGAGATCATTGAAGGCTTTTTGGCATTATACTCGCCTCTTATCTAATTTGCGACGAGCTAAGAATCAGTTTTCAGGTGGACACATTAAAAATAGTTTCACTATCAATGAGTACTCATATAGAAATAAATAAATAAATAAAAATAACATTCTTAATCTAGGTGAAGCAAATCCCGGAATTTCCATATGCTCTCAATTACTCCACCTGAAAAATTTATCACTGCTTATTATCATTAAGATAAACAGGGCGAACCAAAACAAATATAATACATGGATTAGAAAAACATGCTAAGTACATTTAAGTGCAAGATAAGTAAACTCAAATATATTATTAGTATATTAAGTATAATCCCTCCGTGTTTTAGTAATTATTTAATCATATGTTAGTGAAATCATAGAATTAGTGTTATATACCCGAGTATGTTAAACCCAAGGTTATAGCTAGCATTTTACTTATATACTTTGATTCATATTCACCTTCATTGATAATCTCTAACTTATTTTTTTAGCTCATTTACTCAATACAAGCAAATTAACATTGTACAAAGTAGTAAAACATTAGACCTGGCAATCCTAACTCGACCCGTGACCCTAAAATGATCCAAACCCGAACTAACCCACCTGACCTGGACCCGAACCGGAATGGAGTTGACCTGATGCGCGAAATTGGCCAAACCCGAAATTCACCAGACCCGAAGTGACCCGAAACCCAATGTAACCTGACCCGATTTAAACCCGAATTGATTGACCGTACCCGAAGTGACCCAAGTGAATAGGTGAATTACATATTTTAGGGCTTCTTTCTTTCCTAAGTAATAGGTACTCTCGAATTTTTTATTTTCTTAACGATTTTACTTTATTTTTTCAACTATATTTTTTAAGTGAATTTATTTTGGTGACCAGACTCAACTTGACCCGACTCGAATTGACTCGACCCGATCCGAAATTGACTCGAAAATTGGTCCTACAAATTAACCCGATCCGAACTAACTCGACCCGAAATGACTCAATCCAAATTGACCTGACCCGAACTTGACCCGACTCGAACTTAACCCGAAGTGCTGACCCGAAGTCATCCAATTTAATAGGGTTACATGGTCAATTACTTATTTTAGGGATTTTCCCTTTCCTAAGTAATAGGTACTTACTATTTTTTTATTTTCTTAAAGATTTTACTTTATTTTTTCAACTAATTTTTTTAAGTGAATTTATTTTGGTAACCTGACCCAACTTGACCCGATCCAAATTGACCTGACCCGAACCCAACTTGAATATTTGCTGACCCGAAATTGATCCAACCCAAATGACTCGTTTACTAGGTATATAAAACACACCCCAACAGACCAAGTCCAGCAACACCAATACACAAAGGCCGCGAGTTCAGCACTGCAGCACTTGGATTAGCGCCAGTTGCAGCAGCCATGGTCCATCAACATTGGTATTAGTCCCCATGCAGGAACCCTCACATACTGTGCTGCTAACCGTGACACTCTACATGTCAGCAGGTCTTGTAGTTGTACAAGCAGCAGTAGCACACTTTGAGGCAAACACCCTCAGCTCCATGAATACCTTCCATACTCCTCCACAAGACATGAAAAACCTGCTGCAACCATTACATATATTTAGGTATCTCATTATTGAATATAATGCCATGAAGCCCACATTAGTGCACAAACTCAATCCCTTCAATCATAAGAGTGGTGTTTACTTCAAACGACAAGCTGTATCAGATTTATATTTTATCAGTCTGTGTAATTAAAAGGAGTAGAGAAACCAGTTGTTTTTACGACCTTGTCAAAGTGCTTGTTTTATGCTCATTTTGAAATGGTTGAATTATAACATTAGAACATCATCACTTGGTTCACGCCTCCTTGTCATGCACTCCTTCCGTCTCTTATTTAGGGGGTGTTTGGAAACTAGCTTTTCAGCTGACTTTTGGCTTCTTTAAGTGGTCAAACAGCCAAAAACCATGTTTGGTTATTGGCTTTTTTAACTGGCTAAAAAGCTAGCTTTTAAGCCAAAAGCTAGTTGGCGCAGCTTTTGGCTGATGGCTTTTGGCCTGTTGACATAATTAACTTTTGATTGATAGTAATTATTCTTAGTAAATGATAATTAGTAATTAAGGTATGATAATTAATTAATAACTAATTAATAATTAGTATTCAATACGGAGTAATATTAATAATTTATAATATATTATTATTGATAATTATCAATTAATAACTAATATATAATTATTGTTAATTAATAACTAATAATGAATTAATTGAAAATTATCAAGAATAATACGACCTTTGCTTGGTCTTCTAAAAATAGAACGACCTTTTGATTATTTCCTAATAAAATGACCTTTGATACTGATCTTTCATAAATAGGATGTAACCGGTTGTTAACCTGTTCTATAGGTTAATAATGACACATGTCGCTTTGTAATTTGGTAGCTTTTTTTTTTATTTATTATTTATTTTTTTTACAATTTTCTCATTAATAAAATTGATTTCAATTTTTCTTAAAGAAACAAAAAAAATCCCCCTATCACCAGCTACCCCCACCACGTCCACCACTGCCCCACCCAACCCCACCAACCGAAACCCTTTGTCCTGCCACCCACCCTATCCTACCAGCCTAATAACTCTCATTTCAGCTACTTAAGCATAAATTGTATTACTCTTAATTTAATTAAGCCCTTGAAATTTATGCTAATTTCCGCCCTTAAAGCTCCAAACTGAAGAAACAGAGTTCAACAATGGCGGAAACTTCATCTTCAACTACAAACTTGTTCGATCTAATTAGTGAAGAACTCGTATATAAAACCTCGATTATCTTAACAACAACAGCCTACAAGACAATAAATCATTCTCCTTATTACGTAAATCGTTTAATTCAATTGAATCTGGGTATCATATATTCTTGACATCCATTTTATGAATGAGCCAAGATTTAGAGAGAGCAATATTGAGAACTTTGATCTAATGGTGGCAGGTTTAACCAAGGGGCTAAACGTCTCATCACAATCAACACCTTGTTGTTGAGTTTTCCCATCACCTATAAGACAAGCCTTATAGCGCTCACAAGAACCATCATACTTATATTTATGGCGAAAAATCCTCATAGATCAAATTATATTCACATTAGGTGGCCTAGTGTCACGGTCCGAGGGTTCTGACAGCAAATCGTGCGGCGCGCTCTTGTCTATTGGCAACAAGGACGCAAGCCTAGAGCGGAAGAGGTTCGTGAACACACACCAACACGGACAAGGGGTATCTCAAAGAAGCACTCGTCAACAACGGGTGCGGAGTCGGGGCTTGTGACGGCCGATACTTCAAAGCGGGCACAAGTGGCACCGACAAGGAGGAAGCGTCTTTTGAGGTTTCTTGGTTTGGTGGGGATGCTTTAAAACAAGACAACACAATATCTATAAACGCTTAAAACAACACACAAGTCTTAAAGTAATAGCAATGGGGTAAGGAGCTTTGATTCATTAACCATTCACTCCTTAAAGAGCTTTATATAGATTGCATAGAGAAATACTAGTGAACATTGAAACTAAAGTAACACAATAATTCTCCTTAGAACCTAGAAAGTAAAAAGAAAGGACTTAGAAGGTACAACATAAGGAAAATACAAGGAAAAGGAAAGGGGATACATAAAGAGAGGCAGGCGGATTCTAACACCTAGGCACTAATTCCCAAGTCTTATTATCAACTAAAGATTAAATTCATCCAATATTGCACTTTTCCAATTATTATCACTAAGGGCACTAATGGGATTTTTGGGAACAGGTGAAATACCAGTAGTGGTAGTGGTGTGATAATTGCAAGGGTACTTTGGGTTAGGTTTCAATATGCCATTTGATGCACGAGTGGTAGGCCTAGTATTAGTGTGAGGAACGATCAAAGGCGAGGAGCTCAAAGTCGGTGTTGGGCTGTGGTGACTGGTGAGGAGAGGATGGGCCAGAGGAGTGGACTGGACTTCTTGAGGGAGCTGTCAAGAGGAGAGTAGTGGGCCGCTGCTGCATCTGGGCTGAAGGAGCAGGAGGCTTGAGCTCGTTAGAGGAGGGAGGAGTGTTGTCTAGGCCCGTGTGAGACTGCGACCTAGAGTGAGGAAGAGAGGACGAGTTGGGCTTGTTGTTTTGGTTAGGTTGCATAGTTAACCAAAAACTTAAGGTGATGGTTGAGGTCTAGGAATATGTTTTATACTATGTCACTCCCCCTCACATGAAAGCCCTTTGGGTTTGAAGTTAAATATGGATGCAGCATGGGCTCTCCACATACCCTGCGCGAAATATTCCACTTGAAAGTGAGGGGTGGATGAGATTCAAACCCGTGACCTCTATGTCACGTTGGCTCTGATACCATGAAGGAAATTTCGTGCCTTTCCATTAACTTTCACCAAATATACAAATTACAAAGAGCAATCTTGGGCTACAAATCAGCCATTGATTTGCTAATAATATGGAAATTAGCTAAAGCTAAGGTAACTAAGTATTTGACAGCTAGGAAAGGATAAATACAATAAACGATAATTATATACAAAATAACCTAATGCCTAGAATATATATGTGAAATATATTCTAACAATCTATAACTTTCTTAATTCTCGTGAAAAAAACCAAATAGGGCACTAAATAAGGGACGGAGGGATTATCATCTAGCCCCAAATCCTTTTCTTAAAAGCATAGTCATTGTACATTTTCAATGCTTCTTTAGATGTATTGAAACCAAGTAGCTTTAATTTTATTCTACAACTTCTTTGTATAGGTTGTCCAATTATACATGTATACATTTGATCTTCTGCAACAATAAGAATACATCTACTGTTTAGCTTGTACAACATGTTTATCATCAGCCAAATTAGTTCAAATGAGCAAAACACATTAAGTTGAGCTCAAATACTAATGTCGATCTCTGGCCAATTGAATAGCTTATATGTTTTTGTTCAAATGTTAAAATAAAGATCAATTTCAATTTAAAAGCTACAATATCCATTTCAGTTTAAAATCACTTGTTGAAATATATTTGCTCATTTAAGTTCGCCTATATGGATTAAATACGTTGTAAATGAACATTAACTATTCAATTAAATTTCCTCATTTAGGTTTGCTCATTCAATTTTTGCTTGCTCAACTATTCACCTGATCAGTTTGCTATATTATACTAGAATAGGTTATGAATATGCTCAATTAAATCTATTCTGTCATCAAATGTAAAAATTTAAGCAGAATTCAAGATCAAATTATTAATATGCTCATTAAGTGCATCAAATTATTCTCTTTAATTTATGCTCATTAGATGGATCAAATTATGCTCATTAATACATGCAATGCATTCGACCAAATTCACAACAAGTTTGCAATTCCAGTTCAAGCAAAGCAATTTGAAAAATTCATTATGATGAGTTGATAAATTAATCAATGGTTAAAAGTATTAGATTGTTGAATGACTTTTTGAAGAGGATCATGTAATACTCCGTATTTTTATGTATTTTTATAAAGTATTTAACTATTTATAAAATGTCTTATTAGGGGCTCAAGTATTTTAACCAAATATTTTAAAGGGCTTAAGTATTTTAATTATAAAGTTTCAAACGTTTATTAATTATTTGGGCTCATTTAAAATGTCGTATGTAAACTAGTCCTACATACTCTTATTGGAATAACCCATTTCATTTAAATAAGCTCAATCCTTTATTTGAACACTTATGGATCAAATATTCCATAACTCAAGCCCACTAAGCCCAAACCTACCCTCTATTTCCTACGCTATAAATATCCCTCAAAACCCCAAAAATTTCCTACACATAGAGGCTCAAAAGTCAGATTATTTGTGGGTAAGTATTCTTTTCTTATTTTCTTTTCTTTCTTTTTTCTCTTTTCCTTCTTTTCCTATTCTTTCTTTTTCTTTTCTCTTGTTCCACCTAATGGGTGAGTGAGGTTGTATGTGCATGGGGTGTCTTCCACCTTGCCACGTTATCACTCGCTGCCACATCATCACCACCGGGGACCCACCTTATCGACGTTGCCGGCGACCCGCCTTATCGACGTTGCCGGCGACCCACAAGCAGCCGCCCAGCCACCTTGGCCGTGAGCTCTCTCTCTCCCTCCTCTTGTTTTAATTATTATTCCTATAATTTATACTTTGGGTTTTTTATTTTGATTGTTTAAACATGATTAGTATGTTCTTTAGTTATGTTTTGATGATTAAAGATTGTAAACTTTAGATTATAAAGTATTTTATTTTTAGATTTTATAAAGTATTAAAAGTTAGGGTTTTAACCATAAAAAGAATTGATTTTTAGGGTTCTTTATTGCAATTAATTTGGGGGTTTTATACACCTATTGATTGTAAGTGATAATAAAGCTTAAAGATTGTATCTTTATGGAGTTTTAATGAGTTTTTATTTAAAATAAATTGCTGGAATTTTATTATAAGTACTACTTTTGTGTTTTAATAAAAAAGAGTTGATTACCCATAAGTAGAGGAGGTTTTAAGTGGTTTTTATTGAATTTTTAGATTTATTTGAGGGGTTTAAACCTTATAAAGTATGCTGGAATTTTTATATAAGCAATATAATTGAGTTTTTACTTTGTCGTTTTAATTACCCACTTAAAGAAAGAGTTTAAAGGTTTTAAACCAAAATTTCAGCTTATTAGAGAGGTTTTAAAGTGTTTAAAGTTGCTGGAAACTTGTGTAAATAAGGGATTAAATGAGTTTATATACTTGATATTGTAGGAGACTTTAAGTTGAGTACCTTCTAGCATTGTGGCTAGTTGAAAAGACGATTTGAGGTACGTATACGCGTAAGATGTATTAATTATGCGTAGTACCATGTTATTAGCTAGGAAGTTAAATTTGGTATCAAGTATGTGATTAGTATCAAGTTAAATTGTTGTTATGATACTAGGAATGACTGATTGACTATCCATGTCTTATATGTAAGCATGTGAATATATTGGAATAATTATTATGAGCTTGATACAAGTTGAAAGTAATTGAATCATGTTATATTATTTATTATTCATTATCAAGACACCTCGCAGCGCGATGGCGCGGCTATGATAAAGAAGCTGTACGGAGTCCTTTCCCTGATATAACTAGACGATTAGACTTCGTATTTATCATTAATTTAAGATCAGTTTATCATTAAAATATTTGTTTTATTCCAAATTAAATTCATTATCTTTTCCAAATAAAATAAAATAATTATTAATCCTAATTCCATTAGAACATAAAATAACCTTCTAGATTATTTAGATGATTAAAGTCAATCCTAATGACTTTAGGAACAATAATTAATGGGCCCTCCACTTGATCATTAGGCCATATATAAAATCATTTTGGGCCCAATTTCGTATTTTGGCCATAACTTCCTCATTACTCATCAGAATTGGGCTTATAATATATCGTTGGAAAGCTCTTTTCGAGCCCCATCCAACTACACTGTTATTAAACCTATATCATGGATCAAACTAAATGAGACTGGACATTTTTCATAAACAGGGTTCGAAAAGAAAGATTTTCGAAAAAAGAAAGAAGTATTTTTATTAAAACGAGTGCATCATGAGACTCATTCATATTTCACCTCGTTCGATATTCAATGACGTGAAAGATATTCATCACTGGGTTTGATTTTTGGGGAGAAACAATCAGGCGTCTACAGAAGCCCCCACTTTGACTGAGTTTGAAGAAACATAAGTTTCGAAAACAAAAGTCAAAGTAGCGATAGGGACGGAAAATGATTCAGAACATTTTGCGATCCTAAATCATTCTTTGCAACGCCGATACATGCAAACTAGTGTTAGTTAAATATATAAGAGAGTTAGAAACGCGTATCTTGCACCGTCGAGTACACGTCTCTGGATTGAACGATTTTTACTGCTGTATTTGTGACGACCTTCCTCAAGCCAGGGGATATCGCCGAAGACTGCTCCGCTTGTAGCTGTCTTGAATTTTTTGCTGTGACAGTCCTCCGCAAGACACCATCGAAGATTGCTCCACTTGTAGCGATCTTCTGCTGTTTTGTGACCATCTTCCGCAAGCTAGGGAACATAGTCGAAGATAACTCTACTTATAGCTATCTCCCGCTTTTGTGACAATCCTCCACATCCTAGGGAACATTGTCGAAGGTAACTCTGCTTGTAGTCATCTTCAGTTGTTTGTGACAGCCCTCCACATCTTAGGGAACATTGTCGAAGGTGACTCTACTTGTAGTCATCTTCAGTTGTTTGTGACAACCCTCCACATCCTAGGGAACGTTGTCGAAGATCATTCTGCTTGTAACGATCCTTAGTTTGCTAATGCTTTGCTTGAATGTCTGCTGTGATGTTGCTTTGCTGTGATTTTGTTGTGAACCAATATCTTGGTGCTTGCAATGAACCAATATCTTAGTACTTGCGATGAGCCAATGTTAGGCGCTTAAGCTAAGTGAGACAATCATCATCAGGTCGATCACTTACTGCGATTGTAATCGAGCCGACTACTAATCATGTCAATTTGCTTATAGGGGCTAACTAGCGTACCAAGGAACCCAATTTGCTGAATAAGGTCCACATAACCAATATGGGGCCTAAGGTATTGCATCGTTGAGGAAAAAAGGCTGTCATCGCGACGCACCAGGCTTATCGCGTGGCGATAGCCTTATAGCGTCGCGATGGAGTTGAGTTTTCCAAATTTAAACCCCTCCTTCCTCATTTCGCCGTTGCTACTCTCATTTTTCGCACGAACTCAAAAAGTTTTCTTTTTGCTCGTTCTCCTTCGTTTCTCAACAAAATTCGCTCAAATTTTTTGCAAATCGAAGCTTATCATCTCTAGTTTGCTGATCTATGTAAGTTTTTCTCAAATTCACTCTATTTTTGGCAAATTCTGTGCGTTTGTGCTCGCGGGTTTTCGAAAATTTCGAAAACAATTTTGCTTTATTTGTTGCATTTCTTGCTATGAATTCACTTGTTTATGTTTGCATATTACCTTGGGAGTATTTTGAAACTTATTTGACTCAATTTGGTTAAGAAACGAACAAATTGCCATTGTTGATTACCTTGAGTTCGTGAACATAATGTAGTTTGTTCTTCATGTTTTCACTCGCTTTTCATGCTTAATTTGTCACAATATTTGCCATAATATTGCAAGAAATTGTTTGATTGCTCAGAAATGTTTGTTATTGTCGAATAAAAAATACTCTGTTTTTGTACTATCTACTCTGTTTTTTATGAACATAGTATCATGCGGCTAGGCAAACCTTAGGTACTATAGAACTGTTTATTTACTGTTTTTCATGTTCTGAACATAATTAGCATGGCTCAACGTCGAGGTTGTGGCTTTCGTTCTCGCGGGGTTCACCGGGAGGACGAGCCTATCGACGCTGGCGAGGAGACTTCCACTAGCCTTGGGGAGTTCCCTGAGTGGGATGGGCGCTCTTTGTATTTTGCGCCCAGGTTCCACATTTTGGAGCGTGTGCGGCGCGGTATGTCCGATGAGCGGGTTCGTTGCCATGGTTCAGGCAACGATACCATTGGTCATTTGTACGACACTTACTTCATCAACAACGCGGAGCTGCGCGCACTGTGGGAGTCATGTGGCTTGACTCCTTTGCTGCAGGCCACTAAGGCTCTCTATTCTTTGCGGTCGAGCCGTTTCATCATACGAGGTTTGATGGAGCTCTTTTGGGACACCACCAACGCGTTCCATTTTCCATGAGGTAAGATGACCATCACTCCCCTCGACTTCTCTACGATCATTGGACTGGAGTTCCAGTCAACCGTGGTTCCTTTGGGTAGGGATATTACCCTTATGTCACCAGAAGTGGACGAGTTGCTGGGTCTTATTGTTGTTCGGGATCGTTCTAAGTCGAGATCAGTGCAGATGAGCGGCCGATCCATTCGCTGGGCTTTGCTTGCAGAGGCATTTCGAGATGATGTGACCACCCCTGAGCAGCGGGTGCGCATCTTCGTTCTGATTTTGCTGTGAGGGACCTTTTCTCCTAACAAGGGTAGCCGAGCGCTACTCTACTATTTTCCTGCTCTTCGCGACCTACGAGTGGTTGGGACTTTTGACTGGGCCAGCTTGGTGATATGTCTAGTTTATGTAGTATTTTACCCCCGTCCCTTGGTCATTATTAGTAGTGTTTTTGGCTCTTTAGAGCCACTTTTATTAATAATATGTGTTTTCTAGTGTTTTCGTAGTTTTGGTTGAGTTTTGTAGGGAATTGCACCTTTGGAGTACTTTCCCGGGATTTTATGGAGCAACTACGAGCATTGGAGGAGCACGGCCATCTTTCGTAGCCCAAGATCGGTTAGAGTAATCAAACCGGTGAATAAGGGCTCGACTTGTGTGAAGACGAGGCATTTGGACCGAATGATTAAAGCCCCAAAGAGGATATTTGGTTTGGGCCAAGTTACGAGCCTAAACGAGGAGTCCAAGCGACCCAAGGGGGTCCGCCCGATGGTCTGCCCGATGGTCCGCCCGATGGTCCACCCGGTGGTCCGCCCGGTGGTTCGCCCGATGGTCCGCCCGATGGCGCGCCCGATCGGGCAAAGAAGACTTATATCGCAGCAGCCCTTCGCCCGATCAAAAAGGCGCGCCCGGTCGGGCGGTGTGGTGCCCGGTCGGGCGCGTGTCTCTGATAGATCTTTTAAGCATCGTTTAGTTTGTTTTAGTTTAGGATTCTTGCTTATTATAAATATGTTTTTGTTAAGCAAGTTTAGGATTCTTTTTTACACTTCCTTACTCTTTCTTTACATTTGTAATTCTTTCTCTTAGATTTTCTCTCTCTACTTAAGCTTATTTTCTCTCTCTACACTATATACTTTGTTGTTTACGCAACTCTTTATTCTGATTACTTTGGTAACGATTTCTTTTCTCTTAATCTCAGTTATTTATTTTATTCCTTCTATCATGTTTTATTTTATTGCTTTGATTAGTTTAGATTTAATTATGTGTGAGTAGTTCTCTTTCTAGGGTTTATGGGGATCCATAAATAATATGAAGGGGTAATTTATTGTTGTTAATTATCAATGCTATATTAATTTCCTATTGATTGATTTAATGCTCTGTGACTAGATTAGGCCTGATCTTTTATGCATGAGTTTGACAATATTGATTCGAGATTCGAGAGATGAGAATTGATGTTTAGGTCTAGTTTCAATAGGCAGGTTAATCTATAAATGGTTAAGTCGAGATTCGAGAGATGAGATTTAATACCGGTAGATTAATTCTGTGATTGTAATACATAGCGAAAGCCCTTTATTATCTGGTTAATTGATGCATTAATGATTGGTTATTATGTTTTACCCTGGAATATTATTTATTGGTGAACCTATGCCCTAGGTCTTTAATTCATTGATTCCTCTTATTTTATTCTCCCTACTTATATTCTTCGTAGTATAATCTTTAAATCACAACAAATTGTTACTAATAATTTAAATTTCTATTAATTAATTAGGAATAGAAAGACTAGTTTCCCTGTGGATTCGACCCTACTTCCCTATCTACTTTAGTTAGAGGACTTAGGTAATTACTTTTGATTAGGTGATACGACTTTAGCCTGTCAAAATTTGGCGCCGTTGCCGGGGAAACGGTTTTATTTTTATTTCTAATTGTTTTTGTAGTCTAGATTATTTTTCTTTTGCCTCAAAGGACATTAGTTCTTTGAGGTAGTTCTAATATCTGTCTTTTTAGTTCTTTGTTTATGCCCAGGTGTTCCAGATCAGGTTACATTCCATTCGATCTTGAGATCGAACGCTCGTTTCATAGACAGAAGAATTTTTGTAGGCAGATCCTGGCGGGTTCTGGGAGTAACAATATTCCTAGAAATCCATTACCTACTTCTAGTGATTCGAAGCACTCTTCTGATTCAGAACTAGAGATGGGTACACCACCACCACCTCCACCTCGCAAGCTTAGCGATTATTCGCAACCATCCCTGACGGATTTTCCACATCTTTCCCCTACACCTGATCTCGAGGGAGTCCAGTTCGAGATCAAGCCCCAGTTCATAACGATGATAGAAAGAAAGCAATTCAGTGGAGCTAAGGGTGAAGATCCTAATCTTCACATTGCAGACTTCTGTCAATATTGCAATACTATTAGGCAGAATGGGGTAACGCAGGACCAAATCAGACAGATTCTTTTTCCCTTTTCTTTATGTGGAAAAGCTAAATTATGGTTTAATGGTTTGAATAGAGCTGCACTTGGTATTAATAACTGGGAGACTCTTGCTTTAAATTTTTATAATAAATATTACCCTGCAGAGAAAACAGCTTTATTGAGAAGTGCCATTCAGAATTTTGCCCAGGAGACAGATGAAGCATTATATGAAGCTTGGGAAAGATTCAAGGATCTGCAGAGGGAGTGTCCCCACCACAACTTGGCAAAGTGGCAGCTAATTCAAGCTTTTTACAATGGATTAGGAAATGCATCTAGGACAATTTTAGACTCCGCAGCTAGCGGTAGATTTATGAATTTTAATGTTGATGATGCAGGTCAGGTTATTGAAGATATGGCGATCCATAATTCCCAATATGGGAATACTAGAGGTTATGCTAATAAGGGCAAACATCATGTTGATTCAGTAACCCTTATGCAAGCTCAGCTTACTTCTATTTGTCAGAAATTAGATAGCCTTACTACTAACAATCCTAATTCTGTTGCTAATGTTTCTGCTGTTGATAATAATGCTAATGATGCTTTCTGTGAAAATTGTGGAATTGTAGGTCATTGGGAACATGAGTGTAGGAGTTCCATGGAGCAGGTTAACGCTTTTCAGTCCATCAAGCAAAATAACCCATACTCCAACACCTATAATCCCGGGTATCGGAACCATCCTTATCTTTCCTACAAGAGTACTAATGTGCAAAATCCCACACCTCCACCACAACAACCACAACAACCAGCACCACCACCTCAGCAAAAATATTACCATCCCAATGATGGCCAGAAAAACCAACCACAAACTCCTCCACCACCTTCTGACCCAGCTTTATCAGAAATTAGAGCGATGTTAACTAGTATGCAAAAGCATATGGAGAGTAGAGACTCACAAATTGACTCGATTGTAGCCCACAATAAAGTCATAGATACTCAAATTGCACAGTTAGCCGCTGCTCTTCAGGTTCGCCCACAAGGAGCCCTACTATCGCAACCAGTACAACCCACAGATCAGGCGTTTGCAATTACCCTCAGGAGTGGTTCACACTATGATGGGCCTCCTATGCCCAAAGAAGATGAACCTGTTTCAACAGAAATTGCTAATCCTGATTCCTTTATACCAAGGGATATTAATCCTAGCCCTGCAGGGCTAAAGGGTAGTACTAATATTTCTGATGTTACATTACAGGGTAAAACTCCAGGGAAGGTTGTAACTCAAGATAGGAATAATGATGTGCAACAACCAATTATCAAACTACCATTCCCAAATCGACATTTGAAAACCACCATGGATATGCAGTTTGGTAAGTTCCTTGACATGGTGAAGGATTTGCAGGTAACAGTTCCCTTTACAGAATTAATCACGCAAATACCTGCATATGCAAAATTCATGAAAGAAATATTGACTAGGAAAAGGTCTATTAGTGAGGTAGAGACTGTCGCTTTTACTGCTGAATGCAGTGCCGTACTACAAAATAAATCTCCACCCAAACTAAAAGATCCCGGTAGTTTTTCTATCCCTTGTCATATTGGAAATTTAATGATTGATAATGCATTGTGTGATTTGGGCGCTAGTGTTAGTGTCATGCCATTATTTGTGTGTTTAAAGCTAAAAATGGGTAAATTAAAGTCTACTAATATTACTCTGCAAATGGCCGATCGTTCTTCTAAATACCCCATAGGCATATTAGAAGACGTCCCTGTTAGAGTAGGTAAATTTTATATACCTGTGGATTTTGTTGTTCTTGATATGTCCGAGGATTTGCAAACCCCAATCATTTTAGGTAGACCCTTCCTTAATACTGTAGGAGCAATTATTGATGTAAAATGTGGTAAATTGACACTATTAGTAGGGGATGATAAAATTGTTTTTAATTTGAATAATACCCCTAAAAGCCCCATGCTAGAGGAGAAGTGTTATAAAATTGATGTGGTTGGTAATTGTTCTAATAAGCCCCAGGCTTTTGTTAAAGATCCCTTGGAGGCGTTATCGTGTGTTGCATCTTCTACAGGTACAACTAACCGATGGAAAGATGAAGTGGACGCAATAGAGAAAGCCTTATACTGTGAAGGTCTTGGTTTTGAAGATGAGAAGGTGGAAATAAGTACACAAGTTGCGGAAATTGAGTCTATAGTGAGAGTTCCACCAGATCGTGTTGTAATAGCTCAACAAAGTGATAAATCGAGTCAACCAATGGTCAAAAAGGGTTCTCAATCGAACAAGAGCAAAGAACCACCAGTTCAAGCCAATGAGGATCCACCCAATAAGGTGAATTGGCGCCTTACAGGGCGTGTTGGGAAGCCGAGTCGTGGTTTAAAAATCGCTCAACCGGGTGAAGAACCACCCGACCAGGCGATAGGCCAAGGGGCTTAACTTCCCGAATGTGGTAAGAGGGTCGTGCGAGACCTAAATAAACCAGCGCTTTGCGGGAGGCAACCCGTATTTTTCTTGTTTTTTTTAGTCTTCTTTCTATTTCTTGTGAGAGGAGAGAGTTTAATGAGTTTATTCAGTTGTACAGGTTAGAAGGAAAAGAGTTAGTCAAATTTGGAAAAAAGAGAAGGAGTCTCTTGTACCAAACATTGCCTCGGGCCCGAACGGGCGAAGGACCGCCCGACCGGGCGCGAGAGCAAGGGTGAAAAATTACAATTTTTGCCCGACCGGGCGAAGGATCGCCCGACCGGGCGCGAGAGTTGACGAGTACGGACATTTCGACCGCCCGACCGGGCGGTATGGCACCCGACCGGGCGCGAGAATGAAGAGAATTTAAAGGGTTTATACCGCCCTACCGGGCGGTGTGGCGCCCGACCGGGCGCGCGAGCGGATCAGCAAAACTGCTCAACTTCGATAGGCCATAACTTTTGAGTTTCTTATCGGATTTGGGCGTGTGACCTATCGTTGGAAAGCTCTTTAAGTCTACTTTCCAATGCAATTAGAATCACTGCATTATCATCTATATATCATAAGTTATGGTCAGATTAGTGCACCTGACTCAATTTTTATCTTTTTTTCCACTAACACTTTGTTTCTTTCTTGCCTAATTTTGTTCCAAAGAGATGCATTGCAATCCTGAGGCTTTGGTGACATTGATGTGGTGATGATGAAGAGTAGTCACCTTGAATACTTGCTTCCCCTTAAGACAATGAGGACATTGTCTGATTTAGCTTGGGGGGAGGTTCTCGTGTTCATATGGTATATCTTTCACTCTCTCTCTTTTTATTGGTATGCTTAGTGTAGTTTTACTGCTTTCCTAGTGTAGTTTTATTGCTTTCCTTTCCTATAAGAAAAATACAAAAAAATTGAAAAAATAAAAAAATCCAAAAATACGTTCCAATGAATTGTAAATCATGCTTCCCTATGCCCCATACTTGAGAAAATTTATTTTGATTCTTGGTTATTGATGATGAGCATTGTGGATTTGTTGGTCATGATTTGAAGTTTGATTGTTTGGATTCCTTAACATGCGTCAATTTTGTCCAACTACTTGTGAATATAGTGCTTGACTAGTTGATTTGGTTAGGAATGTGTGTTTAGTTCCTGGTATGTCAATGAATTTGAGTATTGATTTGCAACTATGAGTAGCGTTTCATGACTCAATATTATGCACATGTGGAGGACGAAGGCATTTGTTCTTTTAGGTAGCCTTCAGATTTATTTAGATACATTTGTTCCTTTCTTGCTACCCATGTTGTTGCCTTGACTTTTTGTTGTTTATTAGCCACATTACAAGCCATGTTTGCCCCATTGGTTACTAGTTCCAAGCTTGGCTTGGGGGAGCTATTAGTGAGTGAGGTGAGGGAGTTTGTAGTGTGCACATTATTTGCACAATTTGGGTGGGGTTTGAGAAGTTATTTGTTCTTGATCATATTTTTGTTTTGATGAGTTTTATTGAGTATATATTTGAGAAAAAATAAAAGTGTGATGGAAAAAAAAAGAGAAGTTCAAGAAAAAAATGAGAAAATAAAAAAAAAAAAGTGAACTTCTAGAAAAAAAGAAAAAAATGAAAAAAAAAGAGCAAAAAGAAAAAAGTGTTTCATGTTCAAATTATCTAAGTGAAGGTTTATCAAAAGAAAAGAAAAAAAAAATTGAGTTTCATTGTAAAATATTTGAGTTGAGTTCAAAGTTTGTTTATTCACTCAAGTTCTACATTGTCATATTTTTATGAGTGAAATTGTAAGTGTTGGGATTGTTTATGTTGTTTGGAGTAGTATTTGGTGGATTCTTGTTGGAGTTAGTTATGTTGGAGATGTTGATCATTATTTATTTTGATCATTGGTTTTATTAGGATTTGGCTCCCTTTAAGCATGGCTTTTCTCTCACATGTTCCCAAATATTTCCTACCCTTTACCCTAGCCATACATTACAAGCTTTAAAGACCATCCGACCTTGTGCATAGAGTTGTGTAGATGTGAAAGTGTTGTTTATCAATGCAAATTATGAATTTACATATTCCGAGTCGACTATTAGGTTGAGTGCTTATCTTTTTAAACACACGAGTGTGTGAGTTTGGGAGGGCATTGTTCACATAAAAGGGTGGTTGGAGAGCGATCGAGTACATCTTTTACTCGCCACATAAATGAGAGTTGAGTGTGTGAGCACTAGTCTTGAATTCTATATGCTCGTGTGGTTTGCTCTATTTGACAATTGTTGGGGAGGAAGAGTGATTGGATGAATGAGATTGATTGATATTCAAGCATGCTCATTAGATTTGCCTTGAATCGTCTGTGCTTGATTTGATTATTGGGGTGAGGAATGTTTTATATGTTCATTGATGAGCTCTTTGCTTAGGGACAAGCAAAGGTTTGGCTTGGGGGATAGGTGATATGTCTAGTTTATGTAGTATTTTACCCCTGTCCCTTGGTCATTATTAGTAGTGTTTTTGGCTCTTTAGAGCCACTTTTATTACTAATATGTGTTTTCTAGTGTTTTCGTAGTTTTGGTTGAGTTTTGTAGGGAATTGCACCTTTGGAGTACTTTCCCGGGATTTTATGGAGCAACTACGAGCATTGGAGGAGCACGGCCATCTTTCGTAGCCCAAGATCGGTTAGAGTAATCAAACCGGTGAATAAGGGCTCGACTTGTGTGAAGACGAGGCATTTGGACCGAATGATTAAAGCCCCAAAGAGGATATTTGGTTTGGGCCAAGTTACGAGCCTAAACGAGGAGTCCAAGCGACCCAAGGGGGTCCGCCCGATGGTCTGCCCGATGGTCCGCCCGATGGTCCGCCCGACGGTCTGCCCGATGGTCCGCCCGATGGTCCGCCCGATGGCGCGCCCGATCGGGCAAAGAAGACTTATATCGCAGCAACTCTTCGCCCGATCAAAAAGGCGCGCCCGGTCGGGCGGTGTGGTGCCCGGTCGGGCGGTGTGGTGCCCGGTCGGGCGCGTGTCTCAGATAGATCTTTTAAGCATCGTTTAGTTTGTTTTAGTTTAGGATTCTTGCTTATTATAAATATGTTTTTGTTAAGCAAGTTTAGGATTCTTTTTTACACTTCCTTATTCTTTCTTTACTTTTGTAATTCTTTCTCTTAGATTTTCTCTCTCTACTTAAGCTTATTTTCTCTCTCTACACTATATACTTTGTTGTTTACTCAACTCTTTATTCTGATTACTTTGGTAACGATTTCTTTTCTCTTAATCTCAGTTATTTATTTTATTCCTTCTATCATGTTTTATTTTATTGCTTTGATTAGTTTAGATTTAATTATGTGTGAGTAGTTCTCTTTCTAGGGTTTATGGGGATCCATAAATAATATGAAGGGGTAATTTATTGTTGTTAATTATCAATGCTATATTAATTTCCTATTGATTGATTTAATGCTCTGTGACTAGATTAGGCCTGATCTTTTATGCATGAGTTTGACAATATTGATTCGAGATTCGAGAGATGAGAATTGATATTTAGGTCTAGTTTCAATAGGCAGGTTAATCTATAAATGGTTAAGTCGAGATTCGAGAGATGAGATTTAATACCGGTAGATTAATTCTGTGATTGTAATACATAGCGAAAGCCCTTTATTATCTGGTTAATTGATGCATTAATGATTGGTTATTATGTTTTACCCTGGAATATTATTTATTGGTGAACCTATGCCCTAGGTCTTTAATTCATTGATTCCTCTTATTTTATTCTCCCTACTTATATTCTTCGTAGTATAATCTTTAAATCACAACAAATTGTTACTAATAATTTAGATTTCTATTAATTAATTAGGAATAGAAAGACTAGTTTCCCTGTGGATTCGACCCTACTTCCCTATCTACTTTAGTTAGAGGACTTAGGTAATTACTTTTGATTAGGTGATACGACTTTAGCCTGTCACTTGGCCTATACTGACTTCCTGCTTAGATTGCGACTCACTTGTCGCCAACGTAGTTATGAGGAGGAAGTCACCCTCTCTAGCTTCTGGAGGATTGTAGAGGTATATTCCATAGCAGAAGCTTAGTTTTGACACGCGTTAGCTTTTATTGACCCTTCCCCGTTGTTACAGGTGTGTAGTTCTACAAGTACCTTCCGTCCTTGGCGCCAGCCAGGCCGTTTCCACGAGGGCTCCCCATTGCTGCTAGTTGGGGAGGCTGTTATCCTGGCCTGACTACTACCACACTTGTTCGAGAGGCGCTTCTCTCGGTATGCATTGCTGTTGCCATTTCTATTTACCCTGTTTAATAGGATTCTAACTTATGGATATCTCTTTCACAGGAGCCTGAGCCTCTTTTCCGTCCATGGGATGAATTGGACGTTCTTGCGCGAGCCACTTTGTATACATCACAACGTCGTTACTTTCATGGGACGTATGACGCTGTGACGTATTTGGGCAAGATAGTTGCGATTCAGCACTCTACGGAGTTTTTTGTGCTTCTGCGACATCCTCCACCACATATGATAGACCAAGAGGCTCTTAAGACTAACATGGAGAGGTCACCAGCTGGTGAGGGTTGGCAAAGACATAGCCATCTGACCCAGTGCAATGCTAGGAGACTCTTGCTGCGATTGGCTCCACCACCTTGCATATTGGATGAGGAGGAGGTATGCTTTATATCTTTTGATTTGTTTATCTTTTGGTAGCCTTCGACGATCTTGACCGTTAGAGTTTATTTTTGCAGGATATGTCTGTTGCGGAGTTTGTACCTCCGCCCATGTCCATCCCTTACCAGGGGTCCTTTGGGCCTATAGAAGAGATGATACCTCCAGCCCCCGAGGAGTTGCGTCTGGTGGAGAGATCGATTCCTCGCCGTCAGACTTCGGTAAGTTATCTCTGCTCCTTTTCTGTGTGTATCCTTTTGATTATTTTTAACCTCTTTTACTTTATAGTTTTCACTCGAGGTGATGATGAGGATGGCAAGAGCCATAGACGCCTTTCGTTACCAGCTCATGAGGTTGAGTCACCGGGCATCGTGTCGTCGTGATGACGATGTGGCAGAGGTATGTCTCTTTACTCGCATTTGGTTATTATAGCTTTTTCTCTGTATTGGACTTGGCTTACTTTTCTGTTTCAGCCCGTCCCTTCGACGTGTACTCACACGAGACCTGAGGGTAGGAGGGAGAGATCTGGATTTGGATCGAGACGTCGCCGCACCTCGGTTGAGACTCAGGGTAGACGAGAGGGGTCGGATCACACCTTTGTCATAGAAGGCTCTGGTTCCTCTATCGAGGAGAAGGTGAGGCAGCCCCCTGGTCCGGGTACTTCGGTGCCGATTCCTTCCACGGCTGGTGGGACGTACGAGGTTGGCTCGTCGTTGTAGCAACTGCCTTGTCAGGAGTCGCATCAGGGTGAGCCAGGATGGACTGGCCCTACTCTTTCCTTTCCTCCGACTAGAGAGACTAATGCTGGGTAGGAGGTGAATCCGCGGACTTTGCAGTTCTACGATACCTTCGACATTCGTTCTCCGAGATCATAGATGTACCTGTGTTTATTTATTGTTTGACTATATAAGACTTTGCTATTTGGGTTATATTATTGACACTTATGTTTAGACATATTGTATATATATACTTTTTTATGTCTGTTTTATTTCTTGCATTTTATTTTATGTGCATGTGAGTGTGTGAAAAAATTATGAAAATTTTTGCGTAAGAATTTTCCGTCATTTTTATTACTAATGGAAGGTATCCGACTTTCTCCCCCAAAAGAAAAAATGAAAAAATAAAATGAAATTTGATTAAAAATAAGCTTAATTAATTAAACTTAAAATAATCAATATGGGATAAGTGTTTGAAGGGAAGTTGCCAAAAATAGAATTGGATAAGGGTTTGAAAGGACCAAAAAACCGTAAAGTCGAAGTACAAATCCGAGTCAAAGTTGGAAAAACGCGGTTAGCATAACGCGTGACGCTGTGGCAGGTAAGAGCCGACGCGATAGCCTTATCGTGGCACGATAATTTTAAATTCCTGAATCCGTTCAGGATTCAGTTTGCACGAATTCGGTTTGCGTCAACCCCTGTTTATAAATAGCCCCAAAATCTGCCGATTTCAGCATAATTTGAGCAGATTAAAATACTGAGCTTTTAATTTTCAATCTAGTTGTCATGGCTAAGACTTTTAGTGATTTTACTCGTGAGTAGTGCCGGTCTTTGACTGCTAAGGAGAGGAAGGAGTTTGACTTTTTCCACTTGGGGGGTTTATATGGCATTAAAGGGGTAGATCTTGATATAGACTTTATTAATACCGCCTTAGGATATTGGGATTCGAATACCATTGCTTTAGACTAGGTGATGATGAAATTTGCCCTTTACGGGAAGAATCTGGTGCTATTCTTTGTTTTCCTTCTTTAAATCTTGCTGTAATTCGTAAGGTGAGCGAGTATTGTTATAAAGATTTTGAGCGATTTCTTAACCTTATAGGGACTTGAAGGATATAGTGCATGTTATTGTGATCAATTTGAAAGAATTTGCACGTTTTAATTTTGATAGACCACGATCTGAGTCTTTTCATGTTTATAAGAGGAGGGCTTTCCTCTTTTGCATGTTTAGCCAATATCTCCTCACTAATGGAAATATTCATGAGGGTGAAGCAATCTTGGTATCTGTCATGGAGCAAATTGACTCAGGGAGAAATCCAATGCCATTAATTGTTGGAGAAACTATGCTTAATTTGGATGAATTAAAAAAGGACCAAAAGTACCAATTCGAGGTTCTCCAATTTTATTATAGTTAGAAAATCAATATTTTAATTACAGAAATAAAAAATATTTAATTTTGTATAGTAATACTAATTATTTGCATTGAATTTTTGCAAATTTGGCTAATGGAAAGGCTTGAATTAATTATCCCTCCTGACAACATTGAAAAGTATACACCAAATTGTCTTGTAAGAAGGAAGAAACATTTTTCCATAAAGATGGGCCGTCGGGAGTGGAGTAAAATCTTTGAAACTCGCGACTTATCCACTAAATGGGTTGTTTCTTGGTGGAAAATCAAGAAGATGATTGGTGTCAATACTCAACCCTTTTGCCGTCTTCCAAGCTTGTCCAAGTTAACTTTTTACTATCCATCTAGAGTAAGAAGACAATATGGCCTTGCTCAAACCATTCCTTCTGGGGATCTTCGTCGCCCTTATGAATTTCCTGTTTCACAAGATGTAGAAAGATTTGACGACTATTGGTGTGCTAGACCTTTGTGGGAAGTTGTTACCCATAAAGCTCCTCTTCCTTTATCTAGAGATGTGAAGCAGTGGTTACTTGGTAGATTTCAAAAGGAAGAGAACAAATTCTGAAACATGACTAAGGACAAAACTAGTAAAACTCTTAAAGAACGCCTAGATGCAAGGGTTGAATGAAAGACTCCTATTATGCCTAAGAAAAAGAGTGCTGCTAAAGGCAAAGAGAAAAGAAAAGCTGACTCTACAGAAAAGAAAGCATGGGTTGAAAAGAAGATTTGTGTAATGGCCAAGGGAGAAACTATCTCTACAAAAGTCGTATGCAGATCATCTAAGGGATCCCTATTGGTGAAAGAGATGGACGATGAAGAAGAAGCAGACAAGAATTGGAAGAGGGCGAGAAAAGAGAAGACCGATTAGAGCATTGCTTTACTTTTAATTTATTAGACATTTATCTTATTTTCAAGTTAATTTTATTTTTTTTAAGCCTTCTTTAAATTCCATCAATAATGTAATTTTATTTTAGGAAAAATTGCCCCCATTAATCCCAACTTTGCCTTATCCGCCAATAATAATCCCTACTTTCGATTATTCACTATCACTCCCAACTTTGTATGGGATTAATTTCTATTGTACCCAAATGACTTGGAACTGGTTGAAGAGATAAATTTTTTTGACTTGTGATTAATTGCACACGTGTCACATCATGATAGGTTAAAATTAAAAAAAATTTTAAAGATTAAAAAAAAAAGGTAACCAAAACAAGCCAATGACAGCGACATCTCGCACCCACCCACCCACAGCCAGCCAACACCTTCCCCCGAAGCACTGACCACCACCTACACCCCCTAGCCTGCCTTGGTGTCGGTGCCACGACCACCACCCGCAACCCCATCGTATCTCCTCTCGCGCACCAAAATCGGGGAAAGGAAATCGGGGAATAGAAAGGGGGCGAAATTGAACGGGGAAAGGGGAGGAATTCGATGGGGAAAGGGATGGGTAGGCGAAATCCGGTAGGGAAGGGGCGAAAACGGCGGGGAAATTGGGCACCAAAACCATCAATCGCAACCCGCGTGCTCCGACGACCCTTTTATGGTAGTGGTCCGAGTTAGGGTTTCGATTGTCGCGGCTGTGGACTTGTAAAGGGTGGGGCTATTGGGAAATTGGGTTTGACGGGGGCTGGTACGTGTTGATTGGGTTTGATGGGGGCTGGTGGTGATTGGGTTTGACGGGGGTTGGTGGCGATTGGTTGATAGGGGCTGGTGGTGATTCGAAGGTGAAGGAGGCCATGAGGTTTCGGTGAGGGTAGTAGCTGGGTGGGCTTGCCAGCGATGCGTTGTGGGGATTTCTCCCTGCTGGAACAACTGCCGGAGGTGGCAGGGTTGCCGCTTGTCGAAAACGACAAGGGCGCCGCTGCCAAAGGTGGTAGGCTGCCATGTGCTTCTGGTTAAGGTTTGGGATTTTTGATTTTTTTTTGTTATTTTTTTTTATAATTTTGTTATATTTTATAATTTTGTTTTTTATAACTTTTTTTTTAATTTTGTTTAGACTAATCACGTGTGGACACGTGTCTAGGTAACCTGCTACATCAAGTTAGATGACCGGCTGGGTGCAATAGAAATTAATAGGGTTCAAAGTTGGGAGTGATAGTGAATAAACAAAAGTTGGGATTAATATTGGCGGACGAGACAAAGTTGGGATTAATGGGGGCAATTTTTCCTTTATTTTACTAATCATTAATGTAATTTTTCAGCTTTTTAAATTAAATTGACTTTTTATTGAAAATAAAAATTTATTTTATTAAAGTAATGAAAACAACTTGAATAAACTTCGAAATTTTTCGAGTACAGAAGTCGAAAATTCCCGAAATACACCGAAATTTGCACAGATCGGCGAAAAGCATTGGCGTTGGAAATTTGAACCCATCGCGGCGCGACAAGCCTGTCGCGACACGCTGGTCTTGAATGCGCGACGTTCATTCTGTGTTTGCGTGCTGATGTAGCTAGAAGTGTGAGATGTGTAAAAATTAAATTGGCCGCACCCCGTAAAGGTTTACCTAAGTATCATTTCCTTAGGAATCAGGCCAGATGTAGCTCTTTTGAGTATACTACTGAAGTTATTATGGGTAGAATTTCTTAAGTTGGTCAAGATTTGTCATATTTGAGAACTAATTACCATCCATATTAGTTAGTTTTGCGGCACCTCCTGATAGGATAGTTTTGACGATGCATGGTCCAGACCAATTAGGCCTAAATTTGCCCCTTGGGTCTAGAACATTCTTCCTTAATGCTTTTAACACCAAGTCACCTACTTTGATGTTTCTTGTCTTGACCTTCTTATTAAAGTGTCTAGCCATGCGAGTTTGATATCATTGAGTATGATGTAGAGCCTCTAGTCGTTTTTCATCAAGTAGAATTAGCTCTTCATATCTCGCTCTAGTCCATTCAACTTCATCGAGTTTACTTTCCAACGCGATGCGTAAGGAAGGTATTTCCAGTTCTACAGGTTATACGACATCCATTCCATAGACTAAGGAAAATGGCGTATTTCCTGTGGATGAACGAATTGACGTGTGATAACCCCAAAGAGCGAAATGGAGTTTGTCACGCCAATCCTTGTAGTTTTCTGTCATTTTTTCGATAATAGTTTTTAAGTTCTTATTGGCTGCTTCTACTGCGCCATTTTCTTGAGGTCTATATGGGGAAGAGTGATGATGTTGAATGCCATATTTTTTAAGCAATTCTTCACATTCTGCTTGAAAGTGAGTTCCATTGTCACTTATCATTTCACGTGGGACTCCATATCGACATATAATGTTTCTTTCGATAAGGAGTGCTACATGTTTTGCGGTGAGTTTTGCATATGATGCTGCTTCAACCCATTTTGTGAAGTAATCAATTGCTACAATAATGTATTCATGGCCTCCTGTCCCAGGAGGGGTGATTTTTCCAATAATGTCTATTCCCCATGTTGAGAAAGGCCATGGTGATGTATAAGTATAGAGGAGAGAAGAAGGAACCTGTTGCAAATTGGCGTAAATTTGACATTTGGGGCATCTTTTTACATATTGATGGCAATCACTATTCATGGTAGTCCAATAATATCCTTGGCGCATTATCTTTTGGACTAGCATTTTGCCATTCGTATGAGTTCCACATGCTCCTTCGTGGATTATCCTCATTGCCCTTTGAGCTTCCTTTTTGCCTACACATAGGAGAGCCCTACCTTTAGGTACCCTTTTATGTAGCTCGTGATTTATGAGCACATATAGGGAAGACAAAAGTCTTAGAGCTCGTTTTGCTCTTTTGTCAGCGTGAAGTGGATATTCTCCTTTGGTGACTAATGGGTGTTAGAACGGTCGCACATTCCACACTCAATCAAATACATTTATAAACAAACATGCTACAAACCAAGCACAATGATATGTAAGAGTTCGGTCCACAAGGAACGGGATATGGTTGCTAAGGATCTTAACACTTAAGCTAATTCGAAGTCTTTAGTGATTTGGGGTTTGTCAAGTAGATAAACAAACTATAGTTCTAATTCAATGGATTAAAGACACTAAGGAATGGGATCCACTCAACCAAGGTAATTAGGCAAATAGGGAGTAAAATAGACATGAGATAACAAGGACTATATGTAAGATCAACCTCACGCAATTAGGAAACAAGTCACACTACTAAACTTAGATTCCTCATTAGTTTAGCATTAAAAGATACATAATCAAATTGCAATAAGTAATGACATACTCAATTCACATTTCCATGTCAAACTAAGCATACCATGCTATCAAACTCCTAAATCAAGGGTAGCTAATCCTATCATGAAGAACTAACAAGCAATCTCATACAATCAATTTAATTGCAATACAAACATCAATACTTCTCCCACATTTACATAACTAACCAATAGATTGAGCTTCGCCCAACCCCTAGCAAAGAAGACTACTCACAACTCATCTTAATCAACATGCAAACAAGGATTAGGGTTCTAAGTACTTCAATAATTGGGAAAAAGTGATTAACTATTGAATAAACTATCATCCAACAACAAATTATAAAGAACTAATGAGATTCAAGTGACATGCAAATACAAAATAAAATCAGAAATTAAATGGATGAAGGTGGAATAAATTACTAATTAAAGCTTCAAATGTTGAATACAAAGTGCCAAATCTTGAGAATAATCCTTACTATTACAATGATTGATTTGATGAAAACTAAACTAGATTACCAAAGTGGAATGTTTCAAACTAAGAGAAACTACTAAAAACTAGGCTACTGCTGTTTAGTTTCTAAATGAACTAAAGAGGAAGTATTTATACTCCCCGAATCACATAGGCTAATCCGTCAAAATAAGACGGATTTCCACTGAGGAGCGCACGCTCCTCGGCCAGGAGCGCCTGCTCTGGAATGATGCGCGCCCGCTCCTGCTAGCTTCAGAAGAAGGCAGATTTCAAATAATCGGGGAGGAGCGCCCGCTCTAGAGGCTCTGCAGGCCCGCTCTCCTATTCTTCAGCATATGGCAGATTCAATCTTCAAGGGAAGGAGCGCCCGCTACATGGAGGGTGCACGCCCGCTCCTCCCTCCTTCACCTTGTGGCAGAATGAATCGGAGCAGCTAGGAGCGCCCGCTCCAGCTAAGGCGCACGGCTGCTCCTCAAAGGGTTGGATTTTGGGCAGAATGTTGTTTAAGATGAAGGAGCACCCGCTCTTGGAGAGGTGCACGCCCGCTCCTCCAAGAGCGGGCTCTCCTTTCTCTGTTTTCATGCCTTGAACGCCATTCTAAGTTTTGATTTCTTGTCAAATTGAGTCATAACACTTGCAAAACATGGACTAACACATATAAAGAAGGGGCAAGGCCGAGACACAAGTTTTATATACAAAATGGGTTAGAAAGAGGGGAAAGGATAGCAAAATCGGGTTAAAATCACCACAATAAGTGGTAAAATAAACCACTTATCAAATCCCCCCAAGCTAGCCAAATGCTTGTCCTCAAGCAATTCACATTGCCCAAAAACAAACCAAAAGATTAATTTTCTCAAAGAAAAGCACATGCATAGATACAAGAATCCTTAAGCAATAAAACTCGAGCATGAGGTATATGCCTAAGATCAACCACGGTCATAAGTAACCAAGGCCTAGCTAACCTTCCCGAAAATACTCAACTTAGGCATATTCAACACATCTTACCGCGTCCCCATCACAAAGTTCAAATCCCCCCTAATGGTAGTGTCACGTGACTCCTCGAAAGAGCCGGAAAAACATAGATAAAGCGGGTTTTAAAACACTCGACATCTAAGTGAAAAAGTACCCTCTCCATATGCTTGTGAATCAACTCCCTCCACCGAGTCGCACATTCCACACTCAATCAAACACAATTATAATCAAACATCCTACAAACCAAGCACAATGATAAGTAAGAGTTCGGTCCACAAGGAACGAGATATGGTTGATAAGGATCTTAACACTTAAGCTAATTCGAAGTCTTTAGTGATTTGGGGTTTGTCAAGTAGATAAACAAACTATAGTTCTAATTCAATGGATTAAAGACACTAAGGAATGGGATCCACTCAACCAAGGTAATTAGGCAAATAGGGAGTAAAATAGACATGAGATAACAAGGACTATATGTAAGATCAACCTCACGCAATTAGGAAACAAGTCACACTACTAAACTTAGATTCCTCATTAGTTTAGCATTAAAAGATACATAATCAAATTGCAATAAGTAATGACATACTCAATTCACATTTCCATGTCAAACTAAGCATACCATGCTATCAAGCTCCTAAATCAAGGGTAGCTAATCCTATCATGAAGAACTAACAAGCAATCTCATAAAATCAATTTAATTTCAATACAAACATCAATACTTCTCCAATATTTACATAACTAACCAATAGATTGAGCTTCACTCAACCCCTAGCAAAGAAGACTACTCACAACTCATCTTAATCAACATGCAAACAAGGATTAGGGTTTTAACTACTTCAATAATTGTGGAAAAGTGATTAACTATTGAATAAACTATCATCCAACAACAAATTATCAAGAACTAAAGAGATTCAAGTGACATGCAAATTCAAAATAAAATCAGAAATTAAATGGATGAAGGTGGAATAAATTACTAATTAAAGCTTCAAATGTTGAATACAAAGTGCCAAATCTTGAGAACAATCCTTGAAACTCACTATTACAATGATTTATTTGATGAAAACTAAACTAGATTACCAAAGTGGAATGTTTCAAACTAAGAGGAACTACTAAAAACTAGGCTACTATTGTCTAGTTTCTAAATGAACTAAAGGGGAAGTATTTATACTCCCTAAATTACATAGGCTAATCCGTCAAAATAAGACTATCTCTCTATTTATACTCGGTCAGGAGCGCCCGCTCCGGAGTGATGCGCGCCCGCTCCTGTTGGCTTCAGAAGAAGGCATATTTCAAATAATCGGGGAGGAGTGCCTGCTCCAGAGGCTCTGCACGCTCGCTCTCATGTTCTTCAGCATATGGAAGATTCAATCTTCAAGGGGAGGAGCGCCCGCTCCAAGGAGGGTGCACGCCCGCTCTTCCCTGCTTCACCTTGAGGCAGAATGAATCGGAGGCAGAATGAATCGGAGTAAAATCAATCTTTTGATTTTATGATTATATCGTCCACATACAATTCAACCTCTTTATGCATCATGTCGTGTAGTAAGGTAGTTGCTGCTCTTTGGTAAGTGGCACCCGCGTTTTTCAACTCGAATGACATCACCGTGTAACAGTAAGTGCCCTAAGGTGTTATGAATGTAGTCTTTTCCATATCTTCTTCAGCCATGAGAATCTAGTTGTACCCTGCGTACCCATCCATAAATGAGGGAAGTGCGTGATTTGCTGTGTTATCTACAAAAATGTCGATGTGTGGGAAAGGGAAGTCGTCCTTTGGACTTGCCTTATTTAGATCTTTATAGTCGACACAAATTCTTACCCTACCATCCTTCTTAGGAATTGGTACAACATTTGCGACCCATTCGGGGTATTTGGATACCCTGATAAAACCTGCAGTTATTTGTTTTTGAACTTCTTCTTTTATCTTAAGAGCTATGTCGGGTTTCATTCGATGTAACTTCTGTTTTGCAGGTTTCATTCCTGGAATTAATGGTATTGTGTATTGAGCTATCTCTCTATTTATTCCTGGCATATCTTCATATGACCAAGCAAACACATCAATGAATTCTTTTAGTAGATTAATTAAATAAGGTCTTTCTTCTTTGTTAAGAGTTAAACGAATTTTAACCTCTCTTTTAATGGTGAGATCTTTTGAGATATCAATTGTTTCGGTGTCTTCAATTTCTGGTGTTTTGTTTTCAAGTGTTTCCATTGCTTTAATTATTACTTCGTCACTTTCATTGTTAGTTAAGCAATGCACGTCATCTTGAGTGAGAGAATGACACGAGGAGTAAGCAAATGAAGACATATTATTGAACTTAGAAATCATTACATCAAATAAAGAAACGTCTGTTGGGACTTGACTATTGACTATCCTAAGTAGGTTTTAAACTAGAAGGAATAGAAGGAGATGCAACTATAGAAGGTTTAGAAGACTCGACTACAGAAGACTTGAATTCAGACTCAAACTCAGACTCAGACTCAGACTTAGATGATTCAGACTCAAACATTGGTCCTTGTCATGTTGTTATGGAGATCTTTCTTCCACTTGGTGTAGTCACCTTCATAGTCTTTCGTCATCCTCGGACTAATCCCTCTGCCGGAGTAATGAGATTCGTAAGATCAAAGTTTTCACTTTGTAAGACTGTTTGGATCATCGTCGATACGCTTAGGCTCATTCTTCTCGTAGCCAAAGAGGAGTCCCGTGACATTAAAGTCAAAGAATTGGGGTGCTTTCTCCTTGTGAATGGGAGTTGGGATCTCATCTAGGAAGTTTCAATCCAAAAAGATTTCAAACCCTGGTTGTCTTACTCCATCTTTGACAAAGGGCTCAGGATACTCGTAGCATGGATAATCTTCTCCCTCTTTTATGAATTGTCCATTTAAAGTGAGAGGGTAATGATCCATTGGGATTGCTTTATTTTGGGTACGAGTATTTCTCAACACATTGAACTTTTCCCGGGCTTGCTTATAGTCTTTTGGAGTCGGTTCGAAACCAAGTCCAAAAGTATCTAATTTAGGAAGGCCAGGTAATCTCATTTGCGTCTCTACTCCCTTTTTCTTTCCAAGGGTCATTCCAGGAAAGTGCCCATGTTTTTCTGAGGATGCCATTGACTATGATGTTTGAATGGAGGTCATAGCGAAGAAGGGTCTTCTCATTTTCCTCGATGAAAGAGACCTCTTCGGCATTGAAGCCCCATAATTCTTCATCATTCTCATCATGCTCCACATTTATGAGTAATTATCACTTGCTTTGATCCTCATAGGAGAAGCATCGATCCTGATAGGAAGTCCTCCAACTATTGCCTTAACTTTTTAATGAAGGGATGAAGGGAAGGCCTTAAGGTCGTGAAGCATAATAGGTTGAAAGAGGCTTTGATATCTACCACTAGAAAAGTGGTTGCATGCTCAATAACTCCCGTCGTGACATTCATAGTAATAGTCCTAAGAGCTTGACGACGAGTGTTGTCATAAGCTCTTATGCCTTGTGTTGATGGGGACAAGTCTTCATCCCTTATTCCTAGTATCTTCGCAATTCTAAGTGGGAAAACATTAATTGTCGATCCATTATCCACAAGGGTCATTGGAACGTTCATCCGTTAGAAGATCACTATGAGGTTCAAGGCTTTATTATGTTTATCACCTTCATGAGGTAAATCCTTGTCAGAGAAGGTGATTAAGTTGATGGGACTAGGAAGATCACAGGTTAGGAAGTTGGCTAAACCTTCAAGTGAGGTTTCTGAATCTATCCCTACCTTAACTAAGGCATCCATTACTACGAGCCTATGCTCATGGGATGTAGCTAGGAGTTTCCATGCGTTCATCTCGACCTTAGTCTTTTTTAATTGTTTGACAACATCGTTGTCTTCTATGATTGGTATGAAAACTTGTTGAGTGGTAGGAATGGGTTGCGTTGTGATGGGAGGTTTTATTCTCCCCGATCTTGTAAGGACGTCGATAGGGGAATCCTCTTCATCCCTAATATCATCGACCGGATAAATTGAGGAGAGTGGACTTTCTTCTATATCTTTGAGGTAAACATTCTCATCATCACTTTCCCACACTCCATTGATGCTAACATCTTTTTCTGGTCGAATTTAAACCAACTTTTTACTGTCAATCATTCCTTGGACTAAGTCTTTGAATTTGAAATAGTGTTCTATGGTATGCCCTCTTGATTGATGGTATGGACAGTAGAACCTATCTGTCCTTTTCCACGACTCAAATGGCCTTGGCTCGAGAGGTTTGATCTTCCCATTCTCGAAGAGCATTTGGAACATGTTCGCATAAGAAGTCCCAATGGGTGTGTATGCCTTATCATTCTTTTGAGGTAGTTTGACTACATTGAAAGAAAATGGCTTTCTTTTAGTAGTCTTTGTGGGCATCATTTCTTCGGTGACACGCTTGCCTTGTACCAACTTTGCATGATCAAGGGCCTCGCGATATAGGTCTATTGCTTCACTCATTATGTTTATGAGGAGCCATACCTCCTCTTTAGTGGCAGGTTGTTCACCTATGGGGTAATCACTCATGGCATCGAAAAAGTTTTCCTCCTCTTCTTCGATAGCATGAGTTTCTTCTATTGGTTTGATAAGGAGTGATGGGTCATCATGACCTTCCTCGTCAGAAATCGCCAAGGAGTCTGATAGTGGAGCACTACTGATACTTGGCTTTGATATTTGAGATGTTTTGATTACTTTTCTTGGAGGATCTTGATGAACAAACTCACAGATTCCTTTTTAATAGGAACTTCAACCATTTTAGCGGAAGTTTCCCTCCACTTATTGAAGAAGGAAGTGAATCCTTCGTTCTCTTTTGTTTCAACATCTTAAATTCCCTATGGTCAGTTTCAACTTGAATGTTGCACTTGTACCTATCAATGAAAGCGCTTGTTAAGAGTCCCAAGAGGAGATTTTATCCTTATCAAGGGAGAAGAACCATTGTTGATAAACGATTTCTAAAGATATTGAAAACTGTTTAGGGCGAAAATTACCCCAAAACGTGGACCAATCTCTTAGTGACACGTGGCCTAATCAAAAGACGACACGTGTCACTATAGGAAGATACCACTTATGCAAACCCTTTTAAGAGCACCTAAATTAGAGAGAAAAGGGCCTCCTAACATTAGGAGGCCCAAGTCCCGAGAAAGCCGCGAAACGGCGCTTCCTAAGGACACGTGTCCCTACCTGATTGCGCCGCCAATCAGAAAACGTCATTCTAGGGTACAAAACCCTAAAAAGCTCAGATCCCCACCCCTATAAATACCCCAATCATTTATGATAAGAGGGGTGGATTAAGACATATCATTTAATAGAGCATAAAACAGCTCCAACTTTTCTCTACTTTCTCTCTCTAGCTTTTCTGATTTCAGGTTACTAACTTAACTATCAAAGGCAAATATTCCGTTGCTGGAATATTCGTGTTTTGCAGGTGTTCGAGTCTACTTGTCAGGAGAATGTGACCAGTGTCCCAGGGGAAAATCACAAAATCACCCGAAACATTTGGCGTCGTCTGTGGGGATACTCATCCGTTATGGCAATAGATGGTCAGACTCCAAACACAGGTCATGCTCCTGGTGAGGACGGACATGTAGAGGATATAGTTACATCAATCAATTCTAGTGATCCTCTGACAGCTTCGTTTCATGAGGCCGAGGATCCTCCAATCACTGTTTGTTCACTTAAGCTCGTCTTGAACAAGCTTCGAAAGGAGCTTGAGGGTAAGATGCCTTCTTCCTCTAGGAAACTACCTAGGAGAGGAGAAGAGGGCACCCACAAGAAGACCTAGAGCAAGGCAACTACACCAAAGATACTAGAAACACCCCTTTCAAACGACCTGGAAGATCTCCCAGGGTGCCACGGACGAACATATCTAGGTTCCTGGAGAAAACACAGTCGGCTGGGAGGCAGACCAGACAACCTCGAAGGGAAGATCCTAAGTTGTCTCGACGCTGGAAACACACAAGGCAATACATTCGGCACAAGCAACGGGAACGAGTAGCCTACTCGGACACTGTCTCTACTCTCACAATGCTGGATGAATTCTCAAACCTCTCTCTTTCCAAACATACCAGCTCGGCCAGGATCAGCAAAAGTCAAGCTCACCATAATCAAACACCTATTCCAGTTGTTCAACTGTTTCAATATAAGACCCCCCCAGAATTTTAATGCGTTTCTGCCGCCTAACCCTTCCGTCTTCGGATAGTACGGGCAATATGGCCAGTCGCTTGACCAGGTAGCTTACCTGGCCGGACCGTCCGCACAACCTCAGCCAATTGCTTGGCAAATGCGTTTGTTAAATCTCGGTGATAAGCCGCCTTTGTTTTCTCAGGAAATTCTTAACTCCCCTCAACCAACAAGGGTTAAAAGTGTACTTGTGGGTGCCTATGATGGTACAGGAAACCCGGAAGAACACGTCACTTCGTACATAAATTTGATGTATTTGCAAAGTGTGGACGATGTCACATGATGCAGGTGCTTCCTGGCCACCCTTAAGGGCGTGGCACAAGACTGGTTCAATAATCTGCCGGCCGGGTGCATAAACTGTTTTACCACTCTAAATCTATTGTTTGTTAGAAAATTCTCATAAAACATTACCCTAAGAAAGACCAGCCTGAACTTGGCAACAATCGTCCAAGGGAAGAATGAAGGTTTGTGTTCGTACATTCAAAGGTTTAATCAAGAAAAAGCCGAAATTCATAACCTGCCGGATGAAATGGCCTATTCGAAATTTCTTCGGGGGTTAAGGCATAACGTTTTCAAGTTTGATTTATTCAGGAAAAGGTTCGAACATATGCAGGTGTGATGCGGGAGGCCGAAGCCTATATCGAGGCATCTGATTTTTGTTCGCTTACCGAAGCAGAACAGCTGGCCAAGGGGGCTGAGAAGAAGCAACCTTCTAAGCAAGAATCAACCGAAGAGAAAAAAGAACGAAACAAGCGAAAGGAAGTCTGGGTGGCCGACAACCAGCAGCCAAAATCAAAGAAGGTCAAGACGTACGAACCACTATACAAGTTCAACAAGGTTTGTTACTCAATCCTGATGTAAATCAAAGATTAACTTGAGTTTGAGAAGCCCCAAACAATGAGAGGTTCGGCCAAGTACCATAACAAAAACAAATACTGTCATTACCACAAGGACGTGGGACATTACAAAAATGAATGCATCAACTTGAAAAGATTGCTGGATAAATTGGACGAAAAGGGCATGTTGAATTCGTACGTTATAAAGTCAAAATTCACGTACACTCGGACAGACAACAAATCCTAGAAGAAAAAGTAAAATGACAAGGAAAATGATGGAAATAACACTGACTATGGTTTTGTGGCCTTCATAACAGGCGGCTTTGCCGCAGGCGGCCCTACAATGAAGAGAATCAAGCAGGATGCTTGAAAGTTGGGGAATGTAATGCACGCCGAAGGGGTGAAGCGCGAGCCCTTTCTGGAAGTGACGGTCTGTGAGGCAGACCGAGGTGAGATAAGAGTCCCTCATAATGACCCCATGGTGTTCATCATGAAGGCGGCTAACCCGAAGGTCGGTCGAGTGCGGCATACAATTGTAAGGTGTCTAAGTGGCTGCTAAAGATGGGAGATCTTGTTTTAAGAAAAATGGAAGCGGTTGGCCGAGCTAATGAAGATGGAAAGTTAAATCCCAATTGGGAAGGGCCATACCGAATCAAAGAAGAAGTAAGGGATGGTATATACCGCCTCGAAGCCTTAGATGGTCGTCCTATTCCTCGTACTTGGAATATAGACTATCTAAGAAAGTATTATGTTTAACTCTAGTACTTAGCCAAAAAGTTGTATATGCAATTAGGTCTAGATGACCGAGCCTTGTAATTAAAGCCGTACGGCCCTTAACAATGTAATTTTCACATAATTAATGAAAAGTCAAACATTGTTATTTGAATTCTTGCAATTTATTTATGATTACTTAAGCAGAAATGCCGGATAAAAGTAATAATGATGTTGTTTGCAACATAGTTGCTCGGCCCTTACAAAAGTGTTACAATACAGCCGAGTAAAAGTATAGCCAGGGCATCCCTTAACTATACAACTTGACCACTATAACTGAAAAGTCAACTAGCCCATCCGACCTCAACATGGTCGGATGACTAAGCGATAGGAAGCCACAAAAGTTTCCCAAGGTATTATTACCTAAACGGGGGCAAGGGCAAGCCTGGGCGTACAAGCCCAGCTAATATTCAGAAATTTCTAAGTTGAGATATTACTTGAAATTTCTTGAGTTGCGTCCGAGCGATAATATCAAAGGACAACTTAAACAAAGCCAACAAAGCGTCCATATATGATAATTGATTTGGCATTTACCTACTCCAAGGGAAATCATCGTTATGATTTGATTAACTTATTAGTTATCATACCCTTTGAGGTATGAAACCTACTAAGTTAATCAAACCACATGGAATATGAACTACGCGAATGTCGAACAAAGGGGCAATCCCCCAGTACTCGTACAGGCATATATAAAAGCATAAAAATTGTTAAAAATGCCATGTATGGAGAAACCAAAGCGCTTAAAACAAGGCGGCACAAATAAAATTTATACCAGACCGCTCAAACAGGCAGTTAGATCAGAAATTGTTTGATAAAGAGAAATGAAAGCAAAAAAAATCTAAGTACTGAAACCTTTAAAAATTTACTGCTAGAGGACCTGAGCACTTTACTCAGCCGGCTTATCATCTTTGGCAGGCTCCTCTAATGCCTACTCCTTCTCGGCCGCAGCATCAGCGGGCTCCCCATTGGCTGCCTCCCCTTCATCGGTAGGTTTAGCCGAAGCGTTCGTTGGCTCCCCTTTGGCTGCCTCCCCCTCCTCAATTAGCTCAGCCTCGTCCTCCTCGTCATCCTCATCATCATCGTCTTCCTCATCTTCAGAGTCAAACGAGGTAACTTCAAGTTCTGGGGGAGGTTGGCCGGCCTTCTCAGCTTCCTCCTTGAGGCAGACATACCCCAAGCACTTAGTAAAGCGCTCCTGATGGTAGGCAGCCGTCCCTTCCTTGCTCATCAGCTCGAAGGCCTCAAAGAAATGACTCTTGAGTCTCTCCTCGGCCTTGTGCTCAATTTAGACGATTTCCATTGCACTAGGCGGCCGAAGGGCCTTCAGCTTCTCAGTCAAGTCAGCCACGGACTTGTTCAGCTCGTCTACTTAGAGCTTGAAGGAGGCCGCCTCGTCTTGGGCGGACTTGAGAGCCGTCTAGGACAAGGATAATTCGGCCTTCAGTTTCTCGGAGGCTTCGAAGCCCTCCTTCCACTGAGAGGCATTTAGGTACGCCTCGTCCCGCTCCACTTGGAGCGCCTACCTTGCCACATCTTCCCTCTCAAGGGCCTTCCCTATTTTGATGATGTCCTCTGTTTGCCGAGCTGCTCTATCAGACAAAGCGTTGAGGGCCGTCTCGTAGTGAAGCTTCAAGAGAGCGATGTTGCCAGTGTTAGCGTTCTCGGCCTTCCTGATTTGGGCCCAAGCTTTCTTGATCTTTTCGTTCTCTTTGTCTTTCCACTCTTGGAAGGCGCAAAGACGAAGGAAGAGCTGCATTCGGACGAGTGAAAGTCAACAAGTATGAAAAGTGAAAAATATTCTAAGTAAAAATAAAAAGCGGACACAAGAATAAAAGATTAGACTACCTCACCGGTGAAGTTTATTCCACAGAATTTTTCCCGTTGCTGCTGAGGAACGGCCCGTAGCATAGCCTCCCTCATAGCCTTCCGGTCCGCGCCTGTAAGCGACTGGCCGGGTGGTTTCATATTCATCTCCTCGACAATACCTGCACACGACCAAGAAAAAGGTTAAAATAAACAAAATGAGTTCAAAAAAGACAAGTTAAAAACCATGACAAGAACCTTACCGTCTGAGAAAGATAAGAAGGAGGAGGAATGGTTTCGGCCCCCTCTCCGTCCTGGCGACCGACCTAATCCTCGGCCGACTGAGAGGCAGTCGTTTGCCAATTAGAATTTTTAACTAACTTGACATGCGGATTCGAGATGGGGCCAGTCGGTTTTTATTGGGTCAACTTACCCCCGTAGTCCATTCGGACGTACTTTTCGTAGATCGACTCAGTGGTCTGATCCACGGACTTGGAACCCTTACTAGGTGACAGCTGGGGTGGCTCTCCTTCGGACTGCTTTGGAGCAGTCCGCGACTTCGTCTTGGCCGCCTGACCAAGAGGCGTTCCCTTAGAGGCAGTGCTCTTTCGGGACTTGGACACCTTCCCTTCCTTTGAGGCAGTGGCCGGCTGCTTCCTCTTCGACCTTGGGGTGGGAGTGGCCAACTGAAAGAAAACAATATGAAGTTAGGAGAAGTCAAGATGGAGCGTCTGAACATGGTTGTAAAGGAAGCCCTTTCCAGAGTCCCAAGTCGGACGAAGGGCCAAAATAGGGATGTCCGTGTTAAGTCCAAAAGGACTCCTCTTCCAACATACCAGCTCGGCATAATAAAAAAATAAAATAAAAAATAAAAAAAAGGAAAATTATGAAAGGCAAGCAGACGGCCAGTACCTCCTTGTTCTGCTTGTACAATTGCTGACGAGCCTTGTACCAAGCCAAGTCAAGCTCGGACATGTCTACCTCCCCATTTTGCTCTAGGTCCAGCATGGCTAAAGCTTCATCTATGCAAGAAAAAGGAAAAAGAGTTAGAAAATTTTTGATATAATTTACTCGTAAGTGGCTAAGGTACGAGTCTCCACCTTGGGGAATGTTGTGGTACAGGCCGCATGCCGACATAAATACCGGGTCCCTAAGCTAGCTGGATAAGGGAATCCAGTTTTTAGGCACGGCCACCGACTTGCCACCCCTAGTTACCCTCTTGACTCCAAAGTAGTCAAGTTAGTACGCATAGTCCGTATGGACGGGTGGCTTGTACTGACAGTTTTTGCCCTCGGCCAAGCTAAATGGGGGCAGCGTTGAACCTATTCATCCGCAAGTTGAACTCCACATCCTTTGTCTTAATGCGGTAGAATCAGTTCTTCCCATCGCACCACATGAACATCGGCCCATCACCACCAGATAATCCTTGGTGGTGCATAAAATAAACCAGTCGTCCATCGCTTTGTCTAGGCGGACCATGGAGTGCATCTAGCAAAATAATGGGATGTTCGGCTTAAAGCGTTTCCTGATGCACGTCACCAAGTATCCGAAGATGTTCAACCAGCTGTTCGACATCAGCTGGAAGAGGGCAATGTTGTACTTGTCTAGGAGCTCCTGAACGAACGGATGAAGAGGAAACGGAGTCCCACTTTGAGAGCAACGCGGTATACGCTGAAGGAGCGCTTGCATGGCCGCTCATCCTCCCAGGCGGCCACTAAATGGGAGCGCTTAGGATCCTTGAGCTCGTATCCTTCTCCCAACATGAGGAAGCTCTTGATCTCCTCCAGCCTATCATTGAGGAATCCTAGGGTCGTGTCCCTAACTGGACAAGCTCTTTATCCTTCCTCCTACTGTTCGCCTAATTTCAAGGAGGAGGAGCGCTGCAAAATGGCAGGTCGGCCGGTTCAGCGATTACTGTGCCAGTTCTAGGTCTGGCCGACCTAGTAGTTTGTGGAAGGGGTTGTTCAGGAATTCGAGCAGACGCCCCATGTAAGGAGGGTGTTCCCATCGTAGGGGATCTTTCTCGTTAAATACCCATGTCCCTTAAAAAGCCTAGGACTTTACACTTGTTAGGGTGTATTAGGATTTGAATTCCAGACTGTTTGGGGGACCTTGAATTAATGGATCCTATAATCATGCTTTTTTGTAAGAAATAAGTAGGAGTCGCCAATGAGTTTTAGGAAAACTCATAAATCTTGTTCATGCCTTTCTTCCAAGTAGAGTTCAAGGCATATTTAGCACGAATCGTAAGTTTACCCATGCCCAAATTGGTCTACATAAACCAGAAATGAGTTCTGGAGCAAGGGTACTAAAATAGCGTTCCCTTTTAGGGGGAATTGCTATCTTAGCCCTTGTACGACCTCTAATAGCTCTTCCTCTTTCACAATTTCATCACCAAACAATATATGCAACATGATACCTAAAACTAAGTTAGTTAATTTTATTTACACACGTCAATCACGTAGGAATTACATTGCAAAAGTCGTTATTCTTATTTAATCAATATTCGTGAAAAGAACAAAAATAAACAAGATTCGCCTTGGCTTAAGTGATCAATCAACAATTAATTATTCAATTCTATTCTTTATTTAACACAAGATACTATGTGAATTTAATTAATTAAAAGTTCGTTTAAAGTGATCAAATAACACTAATTAATTAATTAAAGTTATTTTAAACAAGAAAAACAAAGTGATTGATTTAAGTGATGAGGACTTTACCACTTCTCTTTGCTAGATCTTCGCTTAGAAAACTTATGGACTCATTCTTGTTCGGGAACCTCCACCGTAGTAGCAAGTATTAAAGAGGGTGAGTGTTTAGGACAAGAGGGTTTCGTAGTTCACAAGTTTGCAAAGTTTCTGCCAGAGTTTTAGGTTAATTTCTCTGTGTTTGAGCCTCGTATTAAGCCCCTATTTATAGGGAATAGGAACGTTTAGGGTTTTGAACATTCTACCGCAGCAGGTGTCGCGCGCATCTGAATGGGTTGCGCGCGACAGCCCCGCGCAAGTGAATTGGTTGCGCAGCGCAACTAATAGTCTTGCGTGTAGTATTATGGTAAGATTTGATTTTATATTTTTATGAAATTCTGAATCTTCCGCAAGCGTATCAGTAGCAGTTGCGCTGGGTGATGCGGGTAACTCATAAGAGTTGCGCGCGCCAAACCAGCGCGACTCATTGAGATGCGCGCGGATTTCTCTGCGGCATCATTGATTTTTAACCTAGGCGCCTCTAAATCCGTCATTTTTTGGCTTTAAGCTCGGGCTTAAGCCTAATTATGATCGCGCTTAGTTGATCGGACCTTAATGCATTTGTTTTTGGATTAGGCTAGTCATTTTTGTGTCCTTGTGATTCAATCAGTTATGCATAAGTATTCTTCACGTTGATCCAACACGAAGATGGTTTTATTTATCGTCATAGCAATTCCTGTCGGGACAGGAGGCCAAAAGTAGATTTCTACATTTAGCCCCCACTTTGATTGAGTCTAGAATAGACGATGATCAAAGTAGTCAAGGAAATAAATCTGAGACTTATTCTGCGAAGTTCCTTAAGAATAGAGAATCTTTCAGAAATGTTAAGTATGTCGAGACGATCCTTGATTCGCTAAGTGTTTGAGACAAGTAGCTATTAAGGCTAGAAAAAGCATTCCCAGTCTTAACGCGCTAAAGAATCTAGATTGATCCTTTATAAAGGTAGAACGCTTTTGTAGGTAAAGGCGGTCCTGGGTGATGATTAGTCACGAGAAGAAATCGGTTTAAAAAGGATTAAAGGGGATGATATCCTCTCGATCATGGCATCGTTGGTCTAAAGTCCCTCGATATGTCATTGAAACTTTAGCCTGATTTTAACAAGTTTGAAAAGATGATAAACGTGTGTTTCGGCATTCGTAGCCTAACATGTGAATAACTTTCTTGACACTCGCTTGTCAAAACGCAGTATTCGGTGTCCACAAGATAGAGATACATGTCTCAGGACTAGAGGCATATACCCAAATCTAGTAAGAGAGAAGAAAATCGGCAACTCTCTCAGCAGTTTTACCACAAGATGAAAACACGTGTCTCCGGACTGGGGGCACGTGACTAAACAAATGCGACATGACACGTCGCTCTTTATACAGGGGGTGGACGGACACCCTAACTGTCCGGTAAGCAAGTAAGCTCACTAACTACCGTATTTGCTTCCAATCGAGAATGTGCCGTGTCCTCGATGGTTCGGGGCGCTAGTCGACTAGTTTAGCTATGTTTAAGGAGTGTTTTGCAACAAAATTCATGAAAAATGGTTAAGTATTGAACCTTGTATGAGCATTTCTTCGTTTAAGTACGTTTTTGCATTTTTCCTTCGATTTGAGTTCAAATTTATTTGTTTTGCTTGCTCATTTTGGTTATACTTGTGATTATGAAGTGAATTATAGTATTATAACTACAATTACTTTCATAATTCATGTTTTAGCTTGTTTTAGATTATGAATCCGAAAAAATGGCGTGAAGTATACTTTTAGCTTGTTTTTGTCATGTTCGAACTTCAAGATTGTTTGGTAGACGATAATTATGTTTATGCTATCATTATTCGTCTAAAAGTAGCTAATTCTTTGAGATTTAGGAATATAACCTCTTGAATGCTTTAGTTGAAACTGGTATAGGATGACTTTTGTGGGTGTTTAAAAGCCCCCATTTACTGAGTTTAACTACAAGTATCGTAGCCCCCAAGTATAGTGGCATTCGATTTTTGTGTTTTGCCCTCCCGGCAACAGTTATGCTACCGAAATGGGTCTAGAACACGTATGTTAGTTTAGTTTAGTTTTTAGAAAGAAAATAAATTATTAAGGAATTTTATCCGTTCATAAGTATGGATTTAGGACGTTTGAGAGCGACGCGTCGGGGCTGATCGACGTCGTTAGGAGGATATGGTTTGGGAGGCTCCTCCCAACTGGGACCCTCAGGTCCTTAAGTGGGACCCAGACCATCATGTTTCGATTCGGAGTTGGCGCGGCATAATGAGTTTTCTCTTTTTTTTTCGCGTTTCCATCTCCTTTTGGCATCGTTTCTTTTCGTTCATAGGTCGTAATCGTGTTTTTTTTTGTATTTATTTTAGAGCGAGCCTAGCATGCATTTGTATGGCTTGGGCGACTTGAGAGGCCATTTCGAGAGATTACCTGAGACGGTAAAGGACATAATGGAGCTTTCAGGGATCAGTCCCTAGCTGGCGGCTCTTCGGGATCTATCGAGTCAGCCTGCGTCGTCAGCTTTCCTCCGTGGATTGCTGGAGTTTTGGTGGGATTCCACCAACACTTTCCACTTTCCATGGGGAGAGATGACGGTTACCCCTTTCAATTTCTCTATGCTTACGGACTTTCCTTTCGGAGGTGAGCCTGCAGCTATGGAGATCGTTAAGGGGTCAGACAAGAGACTGCGTGACCTCATGGGGGACTGCCTTGCAACAGCCCTTCATTTGTATGCACAGTCATGTCCTTACTCGGCATACAACAAGTAAAAGTGAGACAATGTTACCATCGGTACACACTAGAAATGGACCCACTCCACGAGGGAGACGACTCGTCCCCGTACACTCTAGACTCCTCAGACCAGGTGAATGGTCGGCCTCATGAGGAGAAACGGACGAAGCCAAGTATTGAGCCAGATTTAAAAACAAAAAGTAAAATAAAACAAAGTAAAAGAAGAAGAAAGAGGAGCAGGCGATTACCTTCGTTTTAGTAGAAAAACTTGGGAAAATCTTGAAGGTAGATAGGAAAATTCAATGACTCTGACCGGAAAAATCAAACGTATGGCGGAGCTCTTGAAGATTCAGGGAAGAAATCACTTTCTCTCTCTAAAAGCTCTGACTTCTCACTTGAATTCTCAAAGTTCCAAAGTAAGAAAATAAAGGCAAATATCCTATATTTATAGGCAAATTTATGAGGGTAAATGAAGGAGTTGTGTCTTCGATAAGTGCAATTACTAGATATATCAAGGATCACTATTATGGAGATAATAAGTTCATTCTCTTGGGGCGTCATCATCTGTTGCTGGACTATGAGAGATGATCTTTGGGCTAGTAAAATAGTCCAAAGCTCGCTAGAATGGATCCTATGAGGTCAAACACAAAGGTATTGGGTTAAGCAAGTAAGAAGCCCATTAATGGGCCTAATGACCATTTAACTAATCATGAATAGGATTGGGCTAATGTAGTTTGATTAGGATTAGGAATTGGGCTTTGTCATGGACTCTTATTTACAGATGTGATCTATAAATAAGATCCATGCCTAGGGTTGAAAAGTTAAGTCACAATTAACTTACAGTGAATTGTGAATCAAGGCAACCAAAATCCCAAAACCCTAACTTCCCCCTCTCTCTCTCACGGCACCACTCTCCCCCCCTTGGACTTGCGGCCGGCCACCCCTAGTGGCGTTCGTGGTGGTTCGTGTTGGTTCATGACTAGTTCGTTGTTCATACTTCTCCGTAGAAAGTCGATTGAACAGTTCGATCGCGACTAACTAACATTAGTGGAGGTCTTAATCCATGCATGTGGACCAAGTAGAGGAATCACGCTTGGGGTTCTTTATCTCCCTTTGTTCTTGCTCGATCACTTGTGGAATCACGCTTCAAAGGTATTAATTCTAATTCTTTATGTGTTATACATGATCTTGGGATTAGGTGCTATATGAATATGATTCATGTTTTCCGCATTCGTACCTATAAACTCCTGTGGTGGTATCAGTTAGCCTATGCATGTACATATATTGAATATTAATTTTTTGATAATCCACAATTTTAATTCAATTAGGAGGGAGAATAATTTAATTATGGGTCAATTATTATATTAAATGTGATTTAACAATATAGAATCATTAAAAGTTGTTTAATTTGCTCCAATACTGATCCGAAAATTGCCCTATATTATTCGAAAAAAAAAAATTCGAAACCCCAACCCTAATATTTCGAAAATTTCGAAATCATAAACCCTAATTTGTGAAATTTGTGTTTTTGGTTTTTATTTAATTCGAAAGTTTTATGTTTAGAGAATTTAATCTATTGGATTTCATGTTAAATTATGAATTTTTCATGATCAAATTATTTAATTAAAAGTTAAATTGAATTGGGATTAAATTCATGAAGAACTCTAATTTTGAAATTAAATATGATTTGATTTAAAATTAGAAGGACCACAGTAATTTAATTTTAATAAAATTGTTTTTATTTAAATTAAAATTATAAAAGAAAAAAAAGGGGTTTTGGGTTCGGCAGCCGCGGCTGGGTGGCGCCGCCACGGCGACTGCCGCACCGGTGGTGGTCCAGGAGGGTGGGGGTGGCAAGAAGCCGAACAGGAGCAGCACAGCAGTGCACCACCAGCTGCGTGTGCTGCTGCTGCTGTTCCTGCGCTGTTGTGCTTTGGCTGGCCACACCACGGTGGCTGGCGCAGCAATTTTAAAAAAAAAATAAAAGAATTTTTTTTTTATAATAAAAATCAGATTAAAAAAAAAAACAAATAAAAGATGAGTTTTGATTTTGAAAAGATAATTAACAAAATTAAAGCTGTTATTTTTATTAAGTTTTGATAATTATGGAGCAAAAGATTCTATTTGGATAATGATTGATTTAATGAGATTATCCCATAATTAATTTTGGATAATAATTGATTTAAAATATGTGACTGACTAGCAATTAGGATAGAATCTCTTAAATTAGTTAGGATAATCATGGAAAATAAATATGATTTATCTTCCATAATTAAAATATGATTTGATTCTATCTCTTACTTAAAATAAAATATATGATATTTTATGATCAGTTAGAAATAATATATGATATTATCTAATTGCAGTAATTAATTAATTAAAAATATGAGATATTTTGTGCCATGTTTCCTTAATTATGATCATTCGATGTTGTAGTTTAGGAAAGCATGATGAGTGATTTATAATGTGGCACTTTATAATATATGATATTATTTATTGCTATATATAGACTAGTATGGCCCATTGATTCTAAATACGATCTGCGCATCGTTTCGTATTATTGTAATCTAAATACGGTCTGCGTACCGTTAAGTATTTTTGTAATTTTATTTTATTTTATTTAAGTAGTAGATAGAATAGAGTAATATTACAGGTTGCAGTTGATCCAAGAAGCCAATAAAGTGGAGGCCCAAAGGAATAAGGTGGATGAGATCTATGAAGATTCAAGTGGGAGCATCTTTCTGCTTTATTAGTTTTCTTAGGATTAAGGGGTCATACTATGTCATGTTTTATTTATGCATTAGTAGATTATGCATGTTAGATTTATTTTATGTTGATTGATGATGCGTTAGAGTTCACTAATAATCACAACATAATTGAATCTAGGTCCTAGTAATATTGAGGTTGTTTTTCCAATTGAATACCCAACAATCCTTAGATCATGAGTGATGGGTCGGCCTCAGCAGAGTGTCACTTGTTATTGTAGGTAATTTGGGGTAGATCATGTTGTACACATTTAATTGGTTATACTCAACAAGGTTACCTAAAGCGTTTAGAACCTTGAAGCTAAGTGTAATAATTAAACATGTGATGGTTAATTATTCAACCAAGAGTTACAAAGAGTTGTCATTAGTAAAGAGTTTACTCACCTTGAAAATGTAATGCTTGATGGGCCTCAATCCGGTCAACTATTACACAAATAAAGGGTCTTGGAATCATTTAATTCAATAGGGATCATTTTAATATTGAATAAATGCTTTAAAGTTACCAATTTAAATCGTTTATGGTACTTTAAAATTAGTAAACATAATTAATGAACTTTGCCTCGTTTTGTTTTTGTTTGTAGATGAATAACTATAATGACAACACTATTTTGCCAACGAAACTAAATTTAAGGCTGAATCTCAGAAACTTCAGGGAATGGGAGAACGAGTTGAGAAATGTTCTCGTAAGCCATAAGCTTGAATCTCGTTTATACATACCTGTTGAGGGCAAGTATACTGAAGGTTATGAGCCTGAAAGGCATGCGAAAATTGTTTCAGATGCAGAGAAAATCAGGAATCTCATTTTAGAATCTATTCCAAATTTTTGGAAAAGAAGGTTCAGGAAATATGAGTTAACCAACTTGTGTGAATGTCTTCGTGCCATCTGTTGAGGTGGCATTGGGGCATTAGGAAGTGGAGGAGGAAACTTCAACGACTACAATGTAAGAAAGGTCGTTAATTCAATCCCTCAGATTTACTATTCCTGGACTGACATCATAAGGTATGAGGCTTACAATGTTCATTGTAAGATAATGGCTAAGAAACTCATGCCTGGTCAGTCAGTAAGGACCCATGTCAATGAACTGATTGATTTATTCAATCAGATGGACGTCCTTGGGAAACCGTTTGATGATGACTCCGCACATGATATAATCTTGTTCTCACTCCACGATTGTTTTGATATAGTCAGGCTTACTCATAATGATGAGGGCTCGACGGTGACATTAGTCAACCTTTTACTCAACCATGATGAGGAGTACCTGAAAAGGAGACAAAGCGAATGCTTCTATTGCGGTGATTGGCTTCGCTATACACCAGGGTGTCCCCATTATACACCAGTGAAAACAGAAGGTAAGGAGTTACTTGATGTTTTTGTTGTAGAAATTAATCTTACCTCTTCTTCAACTTGGGTATTCGATATCGGTTGTGGTGCTCACATTGTTAATAACATGCAGGGCCTAGAAGGGAGTTGGGCATTAGCAAAAGGGGAAGTCACACTCCGAGTAGGAAATGGAGCAACAGTTGCTGCACTTGCTATTGGAGATTATCATTTGAGACTTTCGTCTGGTTTAATTTTTGTTCTTAATAAATGTTATTATGTTCCAACTATTACCAAAAACATTATTTCAGTTCCTGTTTTAGATACTGAAGGATTTTCTTTTGAAATAAGAGACAAATGTTGTTTTATTTCCAAAGAAAATATGTTATATGCTAAAGCAAAATTATTTAATGGCTTGTATGTCTTAGATTATACAACTCATTTCTACAACATAGATCATAAAAAGCAAAGAACAGATGGATCAAACCCGACTTACCTATGGCATTGTAGGCTTGGACATATTAACCAAAAGCGCATCCAGAAATTACATAAGGATGGACTCCTTTCAACATTTGATTATGAATCATTTGAAAATTGTGAGTCATGCTTGCTTGGTAAAATGACTAAGTCACCCTTTACGGGTGTAGGTGAAAGAGCTAGTGACCTTTTGGGACACATACATATGGATGTGTGTGGACCAATGAGTTAAAAAGCTAGGGGTCAATATAGATACTTCATTACTTTTACTGATGATTTAAGTAGATTTGGTTATGTTTACTTAATGAAGCAGAAGTTAGAAGCCTTTGAAAATTTCAAAGAATTCCAGAATGAGGTACAAAACCAACTTGGGAAAACAATTAAAGCATTACGATCCGATCGTGGTGGTGAATATTTAACCCAAGAATTTGATGAACATCTGATTAACTGTGGAATACTTTCACAGTTAACCCCTCCAGGGACGCCACATTTAAATAAGGTGTCAGAAAGGAGAAATAGGACCTTACTGGACATGGTTCAGTCCATGATAAGCTTTACTGATCTTCACATATCATTATGGGGATATGCACTAGGAGCAGCTGCTAGAGTACTGAACAGAAGCCCGTCTAAAGTAGTTGAAAAGACACCATATGAGATATGGAATGGAAGAGTTCTGAATTTGTCTTTTCTCAAGATTTGGGGATGTGAAGCCTATGTAAAACGTTTACAAGGCGACAAACTACACCCTAAATCAGACAAGTGTTTCTTTGTGGGTTACCCCAAAGAGTCAAGAGGGTATTACTTCTACAATCGCGAAGATGACAAAGTGTTTGTTGCTCGTGATGGTGTCTTTCTATAAAAGGAATTCCTCTCTAGAAATCCAAGTGGGAGTAAAGTAGTTCTCGAAGAAATTCGAGACGAGCAACAAATGGATGTGGATAACTCCACATCAAAGGCGAAGGTGCATAACCATGCGTCGGAGCAAGCTAATTCAACTAGCAAGACTCCTATCGTCCCACTTGAATCTAATTCTTGTGAAAATCTTCAAAGAGTTGAAGAGAACATTTCTATTGTTGCTCCTACCCCACGTAGGTCTACCAGAATCAGAAACAAATAGTTTGTTGAAGTTCTGTTAACTGAGGATTCTGAAATCTTCTAATTGGAGAATGAGGAACCTGCAACCTACAAGCAAGCTGTGGCGAGCCCCAACTCAAATGAATGGCTTGAGGCCATGAAATCCGAAATGGAATCGATGTCTGAAAATGTTGTGTGGACCCTGGTGGACTTGCCTAATGGGGTAGACCCTATTGGATGCAAGTGGGTTTACAAAATTAAAACAGACAAGGATGGAAATGCCTACATCTATAAAGCAAGACTAGTTGCGAAAGGGTACAGACAGATTCATGGTATTGATTATGATAAAACCTTTTCTCTAGTAGGAAGATCCAAAAAATCATGGAAAGGTATGCAAGCTTCAGAAATCCATTTATGGATTGAAGTAAGAATCAAGGAGTTGGAACCTTCATTTTGATGAAGCAATCAAATAGTTTAGTTTTGTCAAAAGCGAAGAGGAACCTTGTGTATACAAGAAGTCTAGTGGGAGCAGCATAATTTTCCTAGTCTTGTATGTGGATGACATACTACTCATGGGAAATGACATACCAATGCTTGAGTTAGTCAAGGAATGGTTGAAGAGTTGTTTTTCCATGAAGCACTTGGGTAACGCCGAGTATATTTTGGGAATCAAGATCCATCGAGATAGGTCTCGAAGGATGATTGGACTAAGTCAAGAGACTTATATTGATAAGGTTCTTGACAGGTTCGAGATGACAAACTCCAAGAGAGGATTTCTCCCCATGTCCCATGGCATTACGCTTAGTAAATCTCAATGTCCAGTTATGCCAGATGAGATGAGACGTATGGCTATCACTCCTTATGCTTCTACAATAGGATCGATAATGTATGCCATGATTTGTACAAGGCCGGATGTTGCATTTACTCTAAGCATGTGTTGCAGGTTTCAGGAAGATCCAGGTGATGCACATTGGACAGCTGCCAAGAACATCCTTAAGTACTTGAGAAGAACGAAAGGAATGTTTCTAGTATATGGCGGCGAAGATGAGTTGGTTGTCAAAGGTTATACGGATGCGAGTTTCCAAACAGACAGAGATGATTTTAAATCCCAGTCTGGATACATCTTCTGTTTGAATGGAGGAGAAGTGAGCTGGAAGAGTTCGAAGCAAAGCACTGTCGCAGACTCTACTACAGAATCAGAATATTTAGCTGCTGTTGAAGCAGCTAAGGAAGTAGTTTGGATTAAGAAATTCCTTATTGAGATGGACATTGTACCAAGTGCTCAAAAAGGATTGAGTTGTATTGTGACAACAATGGCACTATTGCTCAATCAAAGGAGCCTAGGTCACACTTCAAATCCAAACATGTTGAGAGGAAGTATCATTTCATTCGAGAAATCGTTGGTAGAGGAGATGTCAAGATGTGCAAAGTTCATACGGATGAGAATATCGCTGATCCCCTTACTAAACCCCTTCCATTGCCTAAGCATGAGAAACATGTTGATGCAACTGGATTGAGGCTAATGATGTAATTTAAGTTGTATTTTTTTTTAGAGAAAAACTTATTACATATGTAATACATTCATTGGTAGAATTATGTTTAATCAGAAGTTTATCATTCCTCTTATTTAATTGTGGTTTCAATATTAAATAAAATGTCCAAAATAATTATGGATTGATGGGTTCATCAGGTTAATTATTTAATGACCTGGTGAATGAAACCCCACAGGTGAACAAAATCCATATATTATTCCAGTTCCTAGTTCGGAATCATTAAACTGGACATAAATCATTTCAATTAATGGACTAGCATGTAAGATTGATTGGATAGCTCTGTTTCATGGGCTATAGGAGCGTAGTGAAGCTCGGTCAATCACATGGATATGCATGAATGATGCATGATCAAACTATAGACCTACTTTGAAGTTCAAGTATAGAGCTTCTGGATATATTAGTGGATTCCTTTGACATGAGTGGAACATTGATTTCATTCAATGGATGTTATGGCTGTGGTACACTCAAACGTCTGCCCGTAACTGGAGATTATAAAGGGTGTTTCCCGGTTATTTCAGAAGTTGAGTGGGAGCTTTGGTTGCCACAAGATTGGATTGAGTCCGCCTATTAAATAGGAATGTGTCTTGGCCCCTTGAAGAGGGAGAATTCAGAAAAATGCATGGCCATGCTCAAATGCATTACATAGTAATCATTTGTTCTGTGAATCTCACTCAGTTTTTCAAGAAAATATTTGTAGACTAATATGATCATGACATGAGATGCAATCATATTATCAAATCGACACACATTGACTTAAGGAATTTGAATGTTGTGCACTTGCCTTAGACAAGTGGGAGATTGAAGGAGTTGTGTCTTCGATAAGTGCAATTACTAGATATATCAAGGATCACTATTATAGAGATAATAAGTTCAATCTCTTGGAGCGTCATCATCTGTTGCTAGACTATGAGAGATGATCTTTGGGGTAGTAAAATAGTCCAAAGCCCGCTAGAATGGATCCTATGAGGTCACACACAAAGGTATTGGGTTAAGCAAGTAAGAAGCCCAATAATGGGCCTTATGAGCATTTAACTCATCATGAATAGGATTGGGCTAATGTAGTTTGATTGGGATTAGGAATTGGGCTTTTTCATGGACTCTTATTTAGAGATGTGATCTATAAATAAGATCCATGCCTAGGGTTGAAAAGTTAAGTCACAATTAACTTATAGTGAATTGTGAATCAAGGCAACCAAAATCCCAAAACCCTAACTTCCCCCTCTCTCTCTCACGGCACCCCTCTCCCCCCCTTGGACTTGCGGCCGGCCAACCCCTAGTGGCGTTCGTGGTGGTTCATGACTAGTTCATTGTTCATACTTCTCCGTAGAAAGTCGATTGAAGAGTTCGATCGCGACTAACTAGCATTAGTGGAGGTCTTAATCCATGCATGTGAGTAGAGGAATCACGCTTGGGGTTCTTTATCTCCCTTTGTTCTTGCTCGATCACTTGTGGAATCACGCTTCAAAGGTATTAATTCTAATTCTTTATGTGTTATGCATGATCTTGGGATTAGGTGCTACATGAATATGATTCATGTTTTCCGCATTCGTACCTATAAACTCCTACAGTAAAATGGTAAGTCCATCTTCCCCGCTTAAAAATTCGAACATTTACTTTTTGAAAAAGTAAACCTAGAATTCAAATGGTTGAAAAACCCTATTTCGTCACTTTAAACGGAAGAAAAGACGAACGGGCTGACGGCACGTTAAAAATAGACAGCCAGGTTAGCCGATTCTAAACTATTGTCCCGGAATCCCAGGCAACAGGTGTCTGTCTTAAAAAGATAGTCGGCCTACTGCGTCCGACTAACCTCAGGACCCAAGAAGTGTCCAAATAGAGGAATTACAGGAGAATAGGACCAAGCGTCCGACCCAAGGGAGAAATCCCCAATAAGACAGCGGTACTTACCACATACCAAAGCAATGCTCAAAATTCTGCAAATACTCAGACATGTCTAGACGAGTAGAAAATCAGAGCAGGCAGCCCATAGAGTATGAGCCACCCCCTTTGAGGGGCAAATGTTTGGGGCGAAAATTACCCCAAAGCACGGATCAATCCCTTAGTGACACGTGGCCTAATCAAAGGGAGACACGTGTCACTATAGGAAGATACCGCGTATGCAAACCCTTTTAAGAGCACCTGAATTAGAGAGAAAAGGGCCTCCTTACATCAGGAGGCCCAAATCCCGAGAAAGCCACAAAACGGCACATCCCAAGGACTCGTGTCCCTACCTAATTGCACCGCCAATCAGAAAATGTCATTCTAGGGTACAAAACCCCAAAAAACTCATATCCCCACCCCTATAAATACCCAATCATTTATGATGGGAGGGGTGGATTAAGACATATCATTTAATAGAGCATAAAACATCTCCAACTTCTCTCTACTTTCTCTGTTTAGCTTTTTCGATTCCGGGTTACTAACGTAACCGTCGGAGGAAAATTTTCCGTTGTCGAAATATTCGTGTTTTGCAGGTGTCCGAGTCTACTTGTCAGGAGAACGTGACTAGTGTTCCAGGGAAAAATCACAAAATCACCCGAAACAAGAACAACGAGTGGAAAGCTTTCCTATCAATTCCCTTAATGTTCATTATTGTTTAAAACCTCTTAAATGAAAGTAAGGGTTGTCACTTGGTTTGAATTTAGGGATGTCATTGGCATTGAATTTCTGTGGAAGACTTTCCTTGTCCACCAAGACCCCTTGTGAGCTAATCACTTGAAACTTGTAGTCATTGGAGATCTTGCTCAAGCTCTCTTCCATTCGCTCAAAATGTTGTTGTTTCGCTGGGTCATTGACTTAAAGAGTGAGAGTTTTGAACATCTCGGTCAAGTAAGCCGTGTTCTGCCTTAGTTCATTAACATCTTCCTGGGTTGCCATTTTCTTCTTTGTCGAAACGGTTTATCAAAAAGTAAGACTTGGACGAAAGTGTTGTCTTTGATTAGTTGCCCTTCCTTTCTTGACCAAGCGCTGTAAGTATTAAACCATTTTGACATAATGACTTGACTCAAATTGACTTTGACTTTATTGGTTTTAAAAGCGAAAGGAAAATAGGGTGCATATTTTTTGGGATCAAGTATGGGGTTCAAACAACATGTTTATGTTGGGAGGATTAATATCCGACTTACCCTCCTAAAAAAAATGACAGAAAACACGCGCACACAAGACCCTCTAGACATGGTCATGGTGAAACACGTATACAAAGTGTGTGCTTAAAAAAAGTGAGTGAAAGTGGCATGCTTTAACAGTTGTGTAAGACCATGGGACTATGTGCCTAGAATTAATTAAGGACACACAAACTGATTAAGAACTAAATAAGACTTTAGCTATTAACAAACTGATTAATTAGACTAAGCGTGAGGACTCAGGCAAAAAACTGAACCATCGCAGAAGCAATGGGATTGTCGCGATGCGCCAGAGCCATCGCGGCGCGATATTGTTATCGCGTCGCGATGGACACTTGCGTGTCGCGCCACAAGTCAAACCTTCACGTCATTACTAAAACGTCAGTCTGGACTTGTTTCCAGCGTTCTACTTTAAAAGGACAAGCCTATAGTTGTACTAAGTCAGGTTTAGTCAATTTATTAAGCTTTAATTAACCATATTAATTAATTAATTAATTAATTAAGAAAATTCCTTTAGTCGTGAATTAGTTTATTTAGACTTATACACAAGTCAAACAAACGGTTAGTGTAAACACACATAGATTATGCACAAGCAAAAAATGGACAAATAGTCAAATAAGCACAACATGATGCAATGAGTTTGCAACCTAACCATGGCTCTAGTTCTCTAACGTTCAAGGAATAGGTTAGTCAAAAGAGGGTCCATGGTTATGAGTGCAGATGCATCACGCGGAAACCTTGCCTTTTGAAGGGTTGGCGCGGATGGATAGGACCCCACAAGTTAAACTTGTTTCCATGGTTTGGTGAATTCACAAACTCGTATATACCCTTAATTGCAATGAGTGTTCGATTGGGTAGATGGAGCGTGAATTTCCAGAGGGTTATGGCAATATGTAGAACACATATAGGTTTAGAAAAGAGGGAAAAACTCAATCAGGAAGTAAAATCGAACAAACAGTACTAGAACCGGTCAAAGCAAGAAGGCAGATTTCTGGCTCGGTATTAGAAGAACTTGGCGCGAGACAACAGGACCATCGCGAGGAGATGGCCCTATCGCGTCGCGATATTGCTATCGCATCGCGACAGAGCCATCGCACTGCGATGGGCACTGTTTTCTTAGCGCTAGTTCCTACATGCCTCAGCAGCTCTCTGTGTTTTTAGAATTTTCCAGTTTTCGCAGTATTTTTTTTAATTCTAGTTGTGAAAGATATTTCCCAAATTTCCTACGTGTAAAAAGCCTATGTTTTTACGCATTACGGATGGTCTTTCCAATGTGGACCTTTTTATGCTTATGCAATTAATGTTAATCAAAATTACGCACATGAATACTTAGAACATTTCGAGTCTCATCCACTCATTCTAAATTAGTGCCAAAATAAATTTTAGTAATTAAAATAGAAATCCTTCTGACAAGAGGAAAATGTAGGTCGTTATCTACCTCTCCTAGAGCCAAACTTAATTTGTAAAAACTCAACCAACCCTAGTACAAGTATATGGTAAGTCAAGGGTCGAACCCAAAGGAATGAGTAGGAATGATGCTATAGCCTATGTCAAGCTAATTCGAAGAATATAAATGGTTGTGGTTGTTAACTAAGATGTCAAAAAGCTAAACAAATTGATGATTATGCTAATTTATAGATCACTCAATCGATTCAACATCACAAGGGACAAACAATAGTTGCAATCAAAGGAATCAAAAAGCTATCTCCTATAAGCCAAGCTAGTGTTCACTATGAATGGATAACAAGGAAAATCACAATCAAATTCAATCAATTAAAGCAATTCTCAAATCAAGGGTTCAAGTCATTGAAATTTGCAATGCAATCTAGATTAATCTTATAGGTTGATCACTCCTAGTTTAATTAATCACATGCACAACTATGTCAACCAATTTAATTGCAACAATCCAATCAATTTAGTATCATCAACTAGCAAAAATCATCAATCAAGCATGCTTCCCCTTTCACCCTAGCAACTAATCTACTCACTAATCATGGTGAAATTGAGGAACAAAACAAATTCAATCAAATTCATATTCATTCAAGCTTAATCAAAGAAAATCAATCAATCAACAAATTCTAAAGCAAGGAATGTAATCTCAATCAATAATTCAAGAAAAAAGAAGGAATTGCATTAAAAGTAAATCAAAGGAAAGAAATCTTACAAACTTTCATTGAATTGAAGAAGGAATTTCAAGATCAAATTGAAATCTAAGATCAAATTCAAGTACAAACAAGTAAATCTTAAGCTTCTCTCTCTACTTTCTCTCCCTACTATTTCTGGAAATTTCTCTCAAGTACAAAAGTTAAGTCGTCATAAAAAAGAAAGTTAAAAGCTATAAATAGGAAAATCGAGCGAAGGGGGCCGCACAGGGCCGTGCGCACGCACAGACCAGCCGCACGCGCGCATAGCTGGGTCTGCGCGCACGCACCCTTGTGCCGCTCGCGCGCACCCCTGTGTGGTGCACGAGGCCTTGGCTCCTTCACTTGCTTGATCAAACTCCGCGCTCCCAAGCATCCCCATCATCAGTGCACTCGAGATGATGCCCGCGAACAAAGCAGTCCCAAAATGAGCAAATTGACTTGATTATTCACTTACAAAACACAAATAAAACAAAGAGAGAAAGCATAACAAAATAAAACTAAAACTAAAACTATGAATTATCAACTAAAAATATGAAAAACTCGTAAAAACTAATCGAGATCCAAAGTGAATTATAAAAATGGAAAATCAAATAAAACTAAGAGAATTATATGAAAATGTTGAAACAAAAAATATAGAAAATTAACCTAAATCTTATTCTTTTGAGCGCCATAAACGACGCTCATCAAATTCCCCCAAGCTAAAATTTTGCTCGTCCTCGAGCAAAACAAAATCAAACCCAAGGGAAAATGATGACACTATTCAAGCAAAGAAAGAAACAAGAAAACTAGAGAAGATGAGAATATACACTAACTCACTTTTGTAGGAATCACGGTCAATTTTAGCAACTAAAGACAAGCCATTTAAACCCCTACATCGCTCTAGAGGACGAGTGATGCTCTCATAAAGGTTTCCAAAGAGGTTAACCTATATTTCTTTTTATTAAAAAGGAGGAAAAGCAAAAAGAAAAGAAAAGAGAAAGTTTAAAACCTTGAAAAGAAAAGAAATGCTTATACAATGGACTTTTGCACATGATCAAGGCACGAAGGATATCAAACTTTCTAAAACAACAATGGTAAGCACGTTCTAAGATATCGAGGGTTGATTGAAACATAGGGCATGCTAAGCATAGAGAACTAATGAGGCGCAATCCACTTTCATCCCAACCAATCTAACCGCGTTCTCCCTAATGGCTTCAAATCTTCCCTTAGTAAGCGTCTATATGGTTCCACAAAGGAACTAGAAAAGAATAGAATTTGAGGGTTCTCGACATCTTGACCTTGCATCCCTTTTCCTTAGGCTTTAACTTATAATGCCCTCCCTCGGTATATGACTCAACCACTAGGTCAAAAGGACTTTCCCAAAGGTTGTAACGTAATGGAAAAAGATTAGGGGTAGGCTTAAAATTTAGAATTTGGTGGTACACCTAGGTTATGAAGCAAAGGTTGGCCACACCTCGACACCAAAACCAAGAAGTCACCAAACAAAAGCAAACTAATACCCCCAAGCTTATTCAAAGCTATATCCACAAGCATATATACAAAAAGTGTAAACGCTTCTCCCCCAAGCTAAAAGGAAGCATTGTGCGCGCGCAGCATAGTGGTGCGTGCGCGCAGACCTAGTTGTGCGCGTGCGCGGAATGGTGCGTGCGCGCGGCCTGGGTGGTGTGAGCGCACAGATCTTCTGTGGCCTGTAGTGCGTGTGCACGGAAAGATGGTGCGTGCGCACGGTCTGCCCTGTTTTCCCTCGCTCGTTTTATTATAAATTAACCTTGTCATTTCTATTTTAGAGGACAATTTTTAGATTAGTTTTGGAGACTTTCTTTCTCATATCTTAGCTTAGTTTGAGAGTTTCTCCCTCTAGTTTTAGGGATAGTTTAGGAGTAGTTTTAGAGAGAGAAAGTGAGGGATTTCAATGGTGGTTTAAGAGATTGAAGATCCAATGGTGACAATTGTATTGAAGATCTTCTTAATCAATCAATGAACATTTCTCACTCTATCTCATCCTTATTGCTTTGTTCAATTTCATGGTTGTTTGGTTTAATCTTGATGTTTGATTCTTAATAGTGTAATTGTTCTTGATATTTTGTTGATTCTTGATTTCTTAGTTGTTTGTTGATAGATAATGATTCTTGAGAAGTTGTTTGGCTAGGAATTGGGTGAAACTTGTATGATTGATTGATTGTGATTAATTTGGGAATTGTGTTGATTGATTGTTGAGATTAAAGTGATTAATGAAGGTTTGCATGTGTGTAATTCGATTAGGCCTTGAGAATTATGCTAGATTGCATTGTAATTGCTAATGACACGACCAATTGATTTAGGAATTGCAATTATCGATTGGTTTGGATTGTGATTCTCTTAGTTTGTTATTCATAGTGAACCCTAGCTTAACGATTAGGAGATAGCTCTTTGATTCCAATTGATAGCTCTTATCATTAGTCTTCACAACCTTTGATTGGCATGTTCTTCCCAAGTTGTTGCAATTATCATGATTGCTTGTTGATCCCCATTCCTAGTGTTTTATTTGTTTGATTGTTAGTTTGTTAGTTGTTACTATTCCTTCTTCACCTTCGATTTCGACCTAGCTTAGGCGCATAATTGAGAGTGCTTGAACATTACCGTTCCTTTGGGTTCGACCCTTGACTTACCTCTATACTCGTATTTAGGTTTGTTAAGTGTTTATAAATTTAGTTTGACTTAGGAAGGATTAGTAAATGACCTAGTTTTCCCCTAGTAAAAATGGCGCCGTTGTCGGGGAACAGTGTCTATGTTTGAGTGTTTTTGATTGCTTGAGTCTAGGTCTTTGTATATACCTTTCTTTTATTTGATTTTTTTTTGTTTTGTAAAAAAAAATGGCATGTTTTTCTTTTCCTCAATATGATGGTGAGTCTTTTAATGTCTATTTCCATAGACTTATAGGGTTTTTGAACTATAATTGTTGTAGTCTTTGGGAGGCTTATGAGATTTTTTATTTTGGTTTGAATGAGAAAACTATGGATGAAATTAAAAGCATGCATAATGGGGAATTTAGAGCATTGTCAATAAATGATGCTTGGGATTTCTATGTTTGGTTTGCTAGGGATATCTATAATAGGGATAATCATGATTCTAATGTTGATGTGCAATGTGTTGATTCTTCTAATATTAACATGAATTCCCATGATTTGTCACATGATCCCATTAGTGAACCTAGAACAAATGATTTCAATTCTATTCCTTCTTTTGCTCATGATGATGAGGTACATACTCAAGTTGATGCTAATGGTGTGTTTCAATATTCTTCATTATATACTATGCATTCTTGTGATGTGCTTTGTTCCCTTAATAATGAATCTTATATGCTTGATTGTGCCCCCACTCCCCAATGTGATGTATATGCTCATGATTTTCATGTTGATTCTTCCAATCTTGGTTATACATCTTCTTCTTTTGTTGAACCTCAACCTTCTACACCTTTTGAATCTCATGTTGATATATTTGAGTCTCTAATTAGGCACATTGAGCTTGATAATGATCTTGGGCCTAGTAAGGAGATGATTCTTACATCTATGAGAGGTCAATTAGAGATAATGAAAAATAATGAGGAGCGTATTGAGGAAGAAAGAAGGAGAGGTGATGAGTTAGAAAGCCAATTGTTATCCTTGATGCTTGTATGTGAAAACCTCCAATCTAATGTGTGTGTTGAGGATGATGATAATGATTTTGAGCAACCAAGAGAGTGTGAGGATCCTATTAGTGAGAATTTGAGTGATGGTAAAGGTGTTGTGGGTGAAGATAGTGTTGATTTTGAAAACCCCAACCCTCCTTCCCATCTTGATGAGTCTCTTGTGCATGATTGTGATTCTTCTATCCATGAGTATTTGGATTCATTTGAGGTTATGACCAAAGAGTTCTTTGAGTGTCAAATGAAAACTCATAGCCTTTTGAGTGAGTTCATTAAGAATGCTTCATGGGAGAGAGATGAGTTTGAAATGAATTTGCATCCATTTATGCATGGTTTTGAGACTTTAGGCTTTGAGGATATTGAGGGAGTTGTTGTTCATAGTTGTGATGGAGGGGATTATGTAGTTCCTCTTGGAAGTTGGATGTTTGAGGGAGATGGTGATCATGAGTGTTCTTCATTTGAGGATTCTATGATAAATTTCCATGCTCTTATTGGTGATTTGAGGCATGTTGGTGAGATAGAGCTCATTTGTGAGATCATTGCTCTTATCCCCTCCTCTCATGCCCCTTTTCAAGAAATTTCAACCATATCCCCTACACTCCTATGTCTTTCCCTTCTTTTGTCAATAAGCCTATTGGGGACCCTCTTGTCTATGATGTTTTACATGTCCCTCATTCGTCCCCTATTGAGGAAAAGGGTGACTTTGCCACCCAAAAACATTTTGAGGAGAGTTTGTCTTCTTCTTCTTCTTCTTCTTCTTCTTTTTCTTCTTCTTTTTCTTCTTCTTCTTATTTTTTCGAATTTGCTTTTGATTTTTCTTCTTTTTCTTGGCATCTCTCTCCTCATGGGTGTGCACTAAGCTTGTTGCACATCCTCTTTCCGTCATTTGCCTACCTTCTATCTTATGAAATGTGTAGTAGTGCATTTGACAAGCTCTTGCGTACGTTGCAATATTATTTTCTAGAGCGGTCAAGCTTGGACCTTAAACAAGCCTTTCTCGGGAAGTAACCCGTGTTTTATTGCTGTCATTTTCTTTTCTTTTTAGAATAGATTTTCTCTCATGGAAATGTTTGTGTGCCTTTTTCTAGGTACACGACTTGATATACTTTGGTGCATTGGTTTGGATCAAGATTCAAGGAACTATGATTCAACATTTGCTAACATAAGGAAGACAAGATTCAATTAAAGAGAAAATTGGGTTTGAAAGGTTCAAGTAGGTCATTTGCGGGTATTTACACCCACCTAACATCCGGTAATATCTTTCCTTGCTAATTCTCTAATGGTTGATGCTTTGTTGGACATGTGTTGGAATTGTTGGATTGATCTCTTTGTTCTCCCCTCCCATGATATCTATGATTTATGTTTGAGCATGTTGTCTCATTCAAGCTTGGGGGAGGGTATTCTATCATGTTTGGCGGGATTTTGATTCATATATGCCATGCACAATTGTACATGCATTTTCATGTTCTTTTATTCTGAAAAACTCCAAAAAGATTTTTGTTTCTATCAAGGCAAATTTGCAATGTGTCTTTGTTTTGTTCTTGCTTTGGACACTACGTTTGGACTTGTATATTTGAATGCTTCTCTTCTTAAATGGTAACGGTGTGCACGGTTTGAGAGTATCTTTGGTTGATTCTAGGATAGAGTATGCTAAGGTAGTCGTTTAAAGAACTATTGGTACCTTGACGCCGGATTCTTTTGTTTTTGAAAACTCGCAATCGTTCCCCTTTGGTGAATTTGAAGCTTTTAGTGAGTTTTTGCCACATCCTTGTGAGGTTTCATTGTTTTTCAAGCCTTCTCCAATTTCTTGCATGAGCGGCATGGATCCTTGACTATTGCGGACCTAATCTTGAATCTTGACCCATAATTATCAAACACGAGACCGAACCATCTAGGGAGGACAAAGGCATCTTTTCGGGGTGGTAATTTTTCTTTTCTAGGTTAATTTTCTTTATTTTTAGTTCTTGGGTTCACATTTGCCTACTTGCTAACCATTTTAGCCTTTTTCCCTTCTTTTCAAGCCACATCTTTAGAACTTTGGGCCTTTTGTTTCTTTTTGTTCCATTTTTGGTTTTTGTGAAGCAAATGCTCTTGTTCTTGGAGATTGTAATATATGAGTTTGGATATTGTTTCTTATTTGTAAGCAAGCTTGTGTTTTGTATATCTTGTGAATAATGGCACATGAATAAATGAAAGCAAAAGCCGTCCATAGTTAAAAGAGGCAAGGACATTAAATATGGTGAATAATAATATTTGAATCAATGAGAATAAGCAAAGCAAATTCAAAGAGCTTTGGCAAAATTTAAAAAAAAAGAAAAGAAGAAGTAAAATTGAAAAAGTTCAAAAACATTTTGATGTAAACGTTTCTCCCTATTTTAAGCATTGAAGACAATGCTTCGTTCAAGCTTGGGGGGAAGCGTCTTACGCTTTTTGTATATATGATTGTGGTTATAGCTTTGAAAAAGCTTGGGGGTGTTAGTTTGTTTTTGTTTGGTGATCTCTTTGTTTTGGTGTTAAGATTTGGCCAATCTTTGCTTCACAACTTAGGTGTACCACCAAATTCTAAATTTTTAGCCTACCCTCACCCTTTTTCCCTTACATTACAACCTTTGGGAAAGACCTTTTGACCTAGTGGTTGAGTCATATACCAAGGGAGGGCATTATGAGTTAAAGCCTAAGGAGAGGGGATGCAAAGTCAAGATGTCGAGAAAACCTCAAATCTATTGCTTTTCCGGTTCCTTCGAGGAACTATAGAGATGCTTTCTAAAGGAAGATTTGAAGCCAATTGGGAAAATGTGCTAAAATTGTTTTTAGATGAAAGTGAATTGCGTTTTGGTAGTTCTCTATACTTAGCATATCCTATGTTTCAATCAACCTTGGATATCTTGAAACGTGCATTTCCTTACTTGTTTAGGAAGAATTGCATCCATTTATGCTTTTTCATTTGCAAAAGTCCTCTCATGAACATTTGTTTTCTTTCCTTTTCTTTTTGCTTCCTTTTCGTGCTTTGCCTTGTTTGTTTGGTTTGTGAGAGTTATGGGTTAATCTCTTAGGAAACCCTTACGAGAGCATTACTCGTCCTCTAGGGCGATCTAGGGGTTTAAATGGGTTGTCTTTAGTTGCTAAAATTAACCGTGATTCCTACAAAAGTGAGTTAGTGTATATTCCCATCCTCTCTCTTTCTTGTTTCTTTCTTTGCTTGAATAATTTCATCATTTTTCCTTGGGTTGGATTTTGTTTTGCTCGAGGACGAGCAAAAGTTTAGCTTGGGGGAATTTGATGCGTGCCATTTATGGCACTCTTAGGCTAGGTTTTCTTCTTATTTTTATACTCGTTTTTAGTCTTTTATTTTGTGTTTTTAGGGAATAATGCTTGATTTGTGTGTTAGTTTAGAGAAATGCATGCTTTTAATGGTTTTCTTATTATTTTATTCATTTCTCGACTATTTCTCTCGCTTCTCCGTTTCTTTGACTTGTTTTGTAGGTGTGTCGAGTTTCCCGGTATTTAATTATCAAGGAGGAAGCTTGAGCGCATTCAAGGAGGTTGATGGAGCTAAGTTCGAGAATCCAAGCATGCAACTCAAGCAAACTAATCTAGCTCCGCAAGCACAAGCACCTTGGAAGCAATGTATTGGTTCGGAGTGTGCAAGTGCTTGAAGAATAAAAGGCTGCCCTCCTCGCGGGCATCGCCTCGAGTGCACCAATGATAAGGATGCTCGGGAGCGCAGAGATTGATCGAGCAAGCGAAGGAAGCAAGTCCACGAGCACCAAGCAGGGGTGCGCGGGCACGCATGATGGTGCGCGCGCGCAGTAAAGTGGTATGTGCGCGCAGACCCAGCTGTGCGCGCGCGCGGAATGGTGCGTGCGCGCAGACCCTGCTGTACGCGCGCGCGGCCTGGGTGGTATGAGCGCACAGATCTTCTGTGGCCTGCAGTGCGTGCGCACGGAAAGGTGGTGCGTGCGCACGGTCTGCCCTGTTTCCCCTCGCTCGTTTTATTATAAATTAGCCTTGTCATTTCTATTTTGGAGGAGGATTTTTAGATTAGTTTTGGAGACTTTCTCTCTCATATCTTAGCTTAGGTTGAGAGTTTCTCTCTCTAGTTTTAGGGATAGTTTAGGAGTAGTTTTAGAGAGAGAAAGTGAGGGATTTCAATGGTGGTTTAAGAGATTGAAGATCCAATGGTGACAATTGTATTGAAGATCTTCTTAATCAATCAATGAGCATTTCTCACTATCTCATCCTTATTGCTTTGTTCAATTTCATGTTTGTTTGTTTTAATCTTGATGTTTGATTCTTAATAGTGTAATTGTTCTTGATATTTTGTTGATTCTTGATTTCTTAGTTGTTTGTTGATAGATAATGATTCTTGAGTAGTTGTTTGGCTAGGAATTGGGTGAAACTTGTATGATTGATTGATTGTGATTAATTTGGGAATTGTGTTGATTGATTGTTGAGATTAAAGTGATTAATGAAGGTTTGCATGTGTGTAATTCGATTAGGCCTTGAGAATTATGCTAGATTGCATTGTAATTGCTAATGACACGACCAATGGATTTAGGAATTGCAATTATCGATTGGTTTGGATTGTGATTCTCTTAGTTTGTTATTCATAGTGAACCCTAGCTTAACGATTAGGAGATAGCTCTTTGATTCCAATTGATAGCTCTTATCATTAGTCTTCACAACCTTTGATTGGCATTATCTTCCCAAGTTGTTGCAATTATCATGATTGCTTGTTGATCCCCATTCCTAGTGTTTTATTTGTTTGGTTGTTAGTTTGTTAGTTGTTACTATTCCTTCTTCACCTTCGACTTTGACCTAGCTTAGGCGCATAATTGAGAGTACTTGAACATTACCGTTCCTTTGGGTTCGACCCTTGACTTACCTCTATACTTGTATTTAGGTTTTTTAAGTGTTTATAAATTTAGTTTGACTTAGGGAGGATTAGTAAACGACCTAGTTTTCCCCTAGTCAAATATCTAGCACCGGAGGCCTCCAAGACAAGGAATCTTTCACTTTTGGTTGGGTAGTTGCCTCTTTGCATGGGATTAAGAACCATTCTTTAATCCGGGAAACTTTCCAAATGATAACATCATCCTTTCTAGTACAATCGAGGAACTTTTGGTTCACAAGGGCAGAGATGTTGAGGAAATGAGAAGAAGATTTTTCTCGAGGATCAATAATTGGGGGAAGCTCATTTAACAAAGTCTTATAGTGGTCGTTGATGCAAAGAGCTAGGATAGAAATCATCCCTCCCAATTAGATGCTCCCCGATAGGCTAACTCCATCACGGATATCCAAGAATCGATTGATCAAATGCTCCGTGAAATCCACTAGCTCAATCTCAAAGTTGTTTTGGTCGGCTATCCACAACCAACAAAGCTCCTCTTGGGAGATAGCTCCCAAAGAATCCTTGGAGCAAAGAGCGTAAGTGAGGAGACGGTTGAAATACCGCATAGCCGGATGAATCATGGAAGCGGTTTTGGAATTTTGAGGCTCATACTTCCCTTCCTCCGAGATACTTCTCCACCAACGTTAATCATTATATCCATGGTCATTTTCCATTCTACTATGCGCCGGATAGATACAATGTTCCGCGTTCGCGGCCCATGGAAACTTGAAGTATGAACATAGTTGAGAATCCGTCAATGAGTGATCATGATTGAAAAGTTGGAAAGTCAAAATCCTTGAGGAATTGTCACCTGGTTCTCGGACTACTTCAAGAGAGGAAAGGAATTCATAGGTCACCCTAGCATAAGTAGGGGCGCTCAAATCCAAGAACTCTAAAAGACCAAGGCCCTTTGCAAGAAGCCGAACGTCATCATCTATGCCGAGAAACTTGGTTGTTGCTTGATCGTAGAATCTTGTTGGTCTTAGCTTTCTCTTGGATAGACGCTTGAAACGATCCTAATGTGATTCTTTAGAGAATTCAATGTCGTATGTCTCTTCTACCTCAGGTGGAGGTGGAACAACATGCCTAGGTTTGCTTGAACTTGATCTTGCCCGCTTCTTGTGATGGATTGGAGCCATCTACAAGAAAGAAAACAACTCATGAACAAATCTTACTTTTGGCATATTTCAATAATAAGCATAAGTAATTGCTCAAGAATCAAGCACAAATGCAATTATCTCAAAATAGAAACAAGAGATGGCTATATATGAACAATGCCATTAATATAGAGTCATGAATTTGAAGTAAGTAGGCATTGATGAAAGGCAAAATTGAACATAAGAGACCAAATCATGAATCAAATTGAGAAAAATAATCTCAAGCATTGAATTATCAAAGCAATGAAACCATCATAAAGAATAACCATGAGAGAGAAAATGACCAACAATGGTGAAACAAGGAATCAAGCCAGGTATACAAATTCATCATGAAAAAGCTTCAATTTATCATCTAATAACATCATTCAACACAAATTACAAGCTAAAAGAACCAACAATGGAGTTCTACCATGAAAGCAAAAACAAGGGTTTCAAGCATGAACAATGAGGAAGAAGATGACTAGAAAATAAGAAATTATACCTCAATGAAGCCTTGAATCACTTGCAAATTGCCCAAAATGAAGATTTAAGAACAATTAGAACAACCAAAGACAAGTTCTTAACCTCAACACAAAGCTTTAAAATTCGAAAAATAATCCAAAAAATTTCAAAATTGGGTTCGAAAATCTGGAAATTATTTTGGTTCAAATTCGAAAATGTGAAGTGGTTAATGTAATTTGTGATGAATTGGAATGAAAAAGGATTAAGGTGCTTGAATTTCAAAGAAATTGAAGGGTTTGAAAGGAGAAAAAGGGGTATAGGAATAAAGGAGTAGTCAAGGAGAGAGAATGGAGAAATAAGGTGGTGCGTTTTTGGGGTTAAAAGGGGGCGCTGAACGAACCTGTCGGCTGGCGACGGTGCATGTGCGCAGGCGACAGCAGGGGGGACTTGGCGCAAGGCTTGGGCTGGGTTGGTTAAACTCTGACCCCTGTGGTGCGCGCGCACAAGGATGGGGTGCGTGCGCACCAAGGGGGTACGGGAGTGGTTCAAAAACCGTCAAATTTTGTCAAAGTTAGTGAAAATTTTTTGACCCCTTTGGTGCGCGTGCGCAACCTATGGTGCGCGTGCACCAAACAAGAATATTTCGGCCATGAATATACTCTCGTGTTTACATAATGAGATATTTGAAAGTGCATTCGAAAAAAAGTAGAAAATCAATAAAAATGCAAACATGAGAGCATAAGACCCCAACAAGCTTTTCCACCTAAACTTAACCAAACCTCGTGAAATCTTGAAATAACACCAAAATTTTTGGAAATTTTCTTCGATCCAATCTCATGGTACCTAAAATCAAGAGAACAAACAAAAATAAAGAGGAATAAGAAAAATTCTCAAGGATAAAAGAAATATAGAAAAATGTAAAATCAAAAGAAAAAGGTTAGAAAACCGGGTTGCCTCCCGGGTAGCGCTTGTTTAACGTCATAGCTCGACGTCCTCCACCAATTAAGGTGGTTGTCGGAAAAGCAATGAGTGAACAAGGCCAACAAAAGCACCCTCAAAATACTTCTTGAGACGATGGCCATTGACCCTAAACGGAGAAGAAGAATCCATCATTGAGACCTCTACAACGCCACTTGGAAAAACATTCTTGACCAAATAGGGACCGCTCCATCTTGACATGAGCTTTCCGGGAAACAACTTCATTTTTGAATTGTAGAGAAGAACCTTATCGCCAACACAAAAATCTTTCTTCTCAATAAGCTTGTCATGTGTTTCCTTGGAACGAGCTTTATACACACTAGCACAATCATAAGCATCAAATCGAAGCTCCTCTAACTCATGAAGATCTAACCACCTTTTCTCCCCCTCACTTACCAAGTCAAAATTTATCTTCTTGATTACCCACAAAGCACGGTGTTCAATTTCGACCGGGAGATGGCATGACTTGCCATAGACTAGGTGGTATGGAGTGGTACCTATGGGGGTCTTGAAAGCCATTCGATAGGCCCAAAGAGCATCATCCAACTTATCCGACCAATCCTTTCGATTTCTCACAACCGTCTTTTCAAGTATGAGCTTGATTTGACGATTAGAGACTTCCACTTAACCGCTCGATTGGGGATGATATGGGAGGCCGAATCTTTGATGTACTCCATGCTTCCTCAACATCTTTTGAAAGGCATGGTGAATAAAATGAGAACCGTTGTCACTTATTACCGCCTTTGGTACCCCAACTCTTGGAAAGATTATCTTCTTAAATAACTTCATAACCAACTTGTGGTCATTAGTTGGGGAGGCAATGGCCTTAACCCACTTAGATACGTTATCGACCGCCACAAGAATATATTGATTTCCGAAAGATGAGGGAAATGGCCCCATAAAATCAATACCCCACACATCAAACACTTCCAACTCAAGTATGGGTTGTTGAGGCATTTCATTTCTCTTGGAGATGTTCCCAATCTTTGACATCGATCACATGTCTTGACAAAGCCCCATGAGTCCTTAAAGAGATGTGGCCACCATAAACCGCATTGAAGGACCTTAGTGGCGGTCTTAGAGACACCCATATGGCCCCCGCTTGGATCCAAATGGCACATTTTCAGAACACTAGGCACCTCTTCGTTTGGCATACAACGTCGAAGTAAGCCATCGACCCCTCGCTTGTATAAGATGGGATCATCCCACACATAATGTCTTGCCTTTCTCTTGAGCTTCTTTCTTTGGTTCTTAGAAAAGGAAGGAGGAAACTCCCCACATGCAAGAAAGTTCACTAAATCGGCAAACCATGGGAGCTCCTTTGCTTCAATAGCATACAAGAAATCATCAAGCATCCTATCCTCAATTGGAAAACCATCATCATGAGTTTGAAAATCTTCTAAACGAGAAAGATGATCCGCCACAACATTTTCCACTCCTCTTTTATCCCTAATCTCAATGTCAAAGGTTTAGAGCTCAAGAACCCACCGGATCAACCTTGGCTTGGACTCTTTCTTGGCAAAAAGATACTTGAGAGCCGCATGATCCGTGAAGACAATGGTTTTGGAACCCAATAGATAACAACAGAACTTCTCAAAAGCATGAACTATAGCCAAGAATTCCTTCTCCGTTGTAGTGTAATTCCGTTGAGCTCCATTTAGAGTCTTGGACATATAATAGATCACATGAAGTTTCTTGTCCACTCTTTGACCCAAGACACCTCCTATTGCCGAATCACTTGTAACACCCCCAGATTTCCCTCTATGGAAATACTAATATAATACGTATAATTATACTGTAGAGATAGACTTAGGCGTATTATCGCCGTGTGATTATGCAAGGCTACTCAAACTCACTAAATAAACCAATACTTTGCAGCGGAAACTTCAAAACTCTTCTTTATTAACAATAACTATAAAGAGAAACCAATGTCATGAGTACTCAAATTAAATACAAGACCAAAACTCCTAATTTAGATGAAACCAAATCCCGAGACTCCAATGCATCAATTTATTCACTCCACCTGAAATAACACTGCTTACCAACGGTAAACAGGGCGAAGCAAAACAAATAAGAAATACGGGTTAGCAAAATATGCTAAGTACGGTAAAGGCAAGATAATTAAACTCAATTTATTTGCAAACATGCTTTTGAAATCAACTCCAATAGTTAATCCAAGAATTTCAAACTCATGATTCAAAACCGATTCTCAATATTCCAGTATCAATAATCAATAAAACCAATACCAATTATTTTAAAACCAATTCCTCATATTAAAAACCCAATTCCTCAATAATAAACCAATTAAACCAATTCCTCTCCCAAGTGTGCACACCCCCCAAGCTAGTCTCCTTATGTAACAAGGCTATTATTGAGGAAAGACCCGGTCATACAAAGTCCAAGGCCTTATCAATATACCAAATCCGCATAGTGGGATTACTAACATGCTTATAAAGCATAAATAATAATTTTAATTCAATGATTAAATAAATCCTCTTTAAATCCAATAATTCCAACCTTTATTAATAATAACTCAAACCCTTTTTTTTTTATAAATCCAACATGCTTTCAAAACCAATCCTTTTTAAATATTAATAATAAATTAATTAATCAAAACATGTTATAAAAATCAATACTCCAATTTAATTATTAAAACCAATCTTTTAAACATACTTTTATTTCATAAACCATATTTCAAGTCAATTTAATTCAATCACCATAAAATCATTCAAACATGCTCATTCAAATCAATCTTTTTTTTTTCAAGGTATCTAACCACCTAACGTACCTTAATCCTCACATAGCCAAAAACACTTCAAAGAACTCTCAAGTAGCTTGATCAAAAACACCCTACAAATAAATATAACCTTAATTAATACAAGGTTAACAAATAATCACAACAATGAAATTAAACCCCCCCCCCCCAACTATATGTACATGAACCTTTTAAATTAATTTTCATAAACATCATTAAAAATCTAATTTTATATAACTAAAACTACTCATAATAATTTTTATAAATCCCCCATAATAATAATAATAATTGAATAAGAGAAGAGAAGAAGAAAAGATAAGAAACCAAGGAAAAGAGAAGAATTGGATTTTCATTGGAAAGAATAGGCAGAACTTGCAGAGGCTATAACTCCTTTGATATAACTCCGAATTGGGTGATTCTTGAGCCTAATCTCAAGGATTTTTTGAGAGGAACAATCTTCTGTGAAACGGAAATACCCCAAAAACTGACCAGAAGTGCCCGAAAATTGACTTCAAAGATAAACAGGATTATTTGTGTAAAAAGAGGAGAAGAAAAGAAGAGAATTAGTGTGAGGTTTAATCATGAATTAAAGGGGTATTTATAGGCTAGCATGTGTATGAATTATGGTAGGAAAATGTAGGAAGAATTATGATAAGTAGGGTTTAAGGGATTACTTGGAGAAGTGAGTAAAAGAATTAAGGAAAGTTTTGATATTAAAGAGATTGTGTATAATTGAATATGGAAGGTATGTATGTCATGAAAAATATTATGGAAATTGGAATTACTTGGGGAATAATTAAGAAGAATGAATGGCAAGAAAATATGATGATTGGATATTAAAAAGATGGAGAATTAGAATTAAGGAAAATAGGAGATTTTGGGAGATAATTAAAAATATAATTTTACCAATTAAATTCCCCCAAAATATTTCATGAGGGCCGAAAATATGGAGCTTACCATAGCTCTAATTTTCAGATTCCTCTAGATATATTTAGGAATATTTTGTTCGGTTTTTAAGGAATAAAATAATTGTATAAATAATATAGAATAATAATTAAATAATTAATTAATTAAATACCAATTATTTACCAATAAATAACTAAGAAAAATCAGATTTTCCATACATGGAAAATCCGAAAATCCTAGCTAGTTATTAGGTAATTTCGACCATAATAATTAATTAATTAAAAAAATTTATTTTTCTTTAATTAAAATATCCGAAATATGTAAATAATCCGGTTTTTAAAATAGGATAAATAGATAATAAATCTTATCCAAAATAATAATTTTTTTTTTAAAATACTTTTGGCGCCAAAATTCAAATATCATTTTGGCTCCAAGATTTAAATAGTAAGTTGAATTACTAAAATACCCTTTTTAGAAAATAATAATTAATTAATTAATTAGGAAAATACGGGGTATTACATCACTTGCATCACACATCAACTCAAATGGTAAATCCCATCTTGGAGCTTGAACAATAGGAGTAGAGATTAGAGCTTTCTTCAACTTATTGAATGCCTCCAAACACTTATCATCAAACACAAACTCGGCATCTTTTTGAAGAAGATCATTTAGGGGCTTTGCAATGAGCGAAAAATCCTTGATGAATCTTCTATAAAACCCGGCATGCCCCAAGAAAGATCTCACTCCCTTTACATTCACCGGAGGTGGAAGCTTTTCAATGACTTCAATTTTAGCTTTATCCACCTCTATCCCCTTGTGAGAGATCTTGTGGCCAAGGACTATGCCTTCCTCCACCATGAAGTGACATTTCTCCCAATTCAAAACCAAGTTCACCTTCTCACACCTTGCAAGACATTTTTCAAGGTTTTCAAGGCATGCCTCAAATGAAACACCTCCTACGGAGCACTCGTCCATAAAGACCTCCATCTCCTCTTCCAACATATCTCCAAATATACTCACCATGCATCTTTGAAATGTCGTGGGAGCATTGCAAAGGCCGAACGGCATTCTCCTATAAGCAAATGTACCATATGGACAAGTGAAGGTTGTTTTCTCTTGGTCATCCGGGTGGATAAGGATTTGGAAAAATCCCAAATAACCATCAAGAAAACAATAGAACTTGTACCTTGTTAGTATTTGATCAATAAAAGGAAGGGGGAAATGATCTTTCTTTGTAGATGTGTTTAGACGTCTATAGTCTATACACATCCTCAATCCCGTGACCGTCCTTATCGGAATGAGCTCACCTTTCTCATTCTTAATGACGGTCATACCTCCCTTCTTTGGGACAACGTAAACGGGAGAGACCCACCTAGAACTAGAAATGGGGAATATGATTCCCGCATCCAAAAGTTTGATGATCTCCTTCTTCACTACCTCTCCCATTTGGGGGTGTAGCTTTCGTTGCCTCTCAATAGAAGGTAAAGCACCCTCCTCAAGAGTTATGTGATGTGTACATAAAGCGGGGCTTATACCTTTGAGGTCATCAATGGTGTAACCCAAAGCACTTTGGTGCTTCTTCAAAACACCACACAAGTTTTGTGCTTGATGCTCACTCAAAGAAGAGCTAACAATCACGGGAAAAGTGGAGTTAGGTCCCAAAAATTCATACCTAAGGTGTGATGGAAGAGGTTTGAGCTCAACCATTGGAACACCTTTACCTTCCTTTGATGTTGCCACTTGCAACGCTTCTTGGCTAGAAATGCTCAAACATATTTGCTCTTTAACATCCTCAAAGCTTCCATTGTGCACATCTTCATACAAAGCCATCTCCTTGTTAGGAGTACCTATCTTTTCCTTATTCAACAAAACATTCTCAAGAGCATCGTTAGAAATGAGAAATTGCTCATGCATAGAAGACACAACATGATCGAGAGAATCAATCAACAACAATTTTCTAAAGAAGAACTTAGATACTTCATGCTATCATTCAAGTCAAATTCTATCACCTCATCCCCTATTTTGAGTGATATTTTAACACTTTTCACATCTATCAAAGCACCCGAAGTAGTAAGGAATGGTCTCCCTAGAATGATAGGAATATTAGCATCTTCATCCATCTCAAGCACAACAAAATCCACCGGAATAACAAATTTCCCCACCCTCAAAGGAACATCCTCTACCTTACCCTTAGGAAACTTAATTGGCCTATCGGCCAATTGCAAAGTGATGTTACTAGGTAAGAGTTCCCCTAGCTCAAGTATTTGGTACACCGAGTATGGCATGAGGCTAACACTAGCTCGTAGGTTACACAAGGCATTCTCAATTTTCATTTTATAAATGGCACAAGGGATGGAAAAGTTTCCGGGGTCTTTTAGCTTAGGTGGCATCTTGTTCATTATGATAGCACTACAATTCTCGATCAAGTTCACCGTCTCTACACCATCACAAGTCCTCCAACCACTTAAAATGTCGTTGAGGAATTTTGCGTCGTTGGGAATTTGGGTGACAACTTCGGTAAATGGTAGAGAAAGGTGAAGTTGCTTAAGCATGTCAATGAATCTTCCAAATTGTTCATCTAACTTGTGTCTCATGAATTTTTGTGGATAAGGAAGCTTGGGTTTCATAATTTCTTTCTCCACTCTAACCTCACTAGGCTTCTCAATCTCAACCTCACTCAAAGATGCACCATCTCTCTCATCTTCAACCAAAACCTCTTTTGTGCCCTCTTTGGTCTCACTCTTCCTAGGAAAACTCTCCTCAAGAATCTTACCACTCCTTGTGACAATAGCATTAACCGGTCTCTTGAGATCTAGGCCTTGGGAAGGTAAAGAAGAAGGACTTGCATGGTCTTTCAAAGAATTAGCAAGTTGAGAAATTTGGTTTTCAAGCATCTTATTATGAGTCATCATTTCATTAAATTTCTTATCACTTACGGTCATGTAAGTGTTCAACAACTTTGTTTGATTTTCAATGATTTCTTCCAAATTTGTTGTATGTGAAGAAGAAGAGGATTGAACATAGGAATTATCATTTTGGGCCTTTGGAGCAAATCCGGGTGGAGGTCCTCTTTGAGCATTGTTTTGAAAGTTGCCTCTACCTTGATTGTTCCAATTACCCCTATTTTGAAACTTGGTAGGTAGCACTTTCCAACTTTGCCTTGATAGCGGACATCTCCTTCCCCAAGTTTGTCATTTGTGAGGATAGATTGTTGATTGCATTTATATGATCAACCGAGTACACCGAAGAGCTACTCTTGCTAGTTGACTCTCTTTCTCCATCTTGCCAATCTCTATAATACCTCACTACGTCTTCAATTATGTCCACCACTTCCTCTTCCGTTTTGTTCATGATAGGACCTCCGGCTCCTCCATCTAAACATGATTTTCCTTGAGGGCTAAGGCCTCCATAGAAAATTTGAATGATTTGATAGGTTGGAATTCCGTGATGAGGACATTCTCTTTGACACTCTTTGTATCTCTCCTATGCTTCATAGAGGATCTCACTTGGCTTTTGCTAGAAACCTTGAATCAAAGCTCTAGCCTCCGCCGTTTTCTTTTGAGGATAGAAACGGGATAGAAATTCCTTGGTAACCTCGTCCCATGTCCATAGAGAATTCGGCTTGACCTCCTTGTCTAGCCATTCAAAAGCACGCCCTATGAGAGAAAAGGGAAAGAGCTTGAGGCGGATGAATACTTGGGAAATTCCGTTCACCCTGATAGTATTGCAATATTTTTCGAACTCCTTGAGATGGTTTAGTGGGCTTTCATGCTTGGCCCCACTAAATTTTCGCCTCTCTATCAAAGTGATCATTGCCGGTCTTATTTTAAAATCATTTGCCGGTATTGTAGGTGGAGCAATCCCACTCTCAAATCTATATGCACCGGGAATCCCCAATTCTTTCAATGCCACTCTTGGGTTTTCTCCCATTCTTGCTTGTTCTTCTTATTGTGGTTCTTCTTCACTTGAAATGCGAGGGCTCAAAGATCGTCTAGCACCCCTCAACCTTGCAATAGTTCTCTCAATTTTCGGATCAAATAGCACTAAAGAATGACCACGTGCTCTATGCATAAAATCTCAAAAGAAATGGTTAGTAGCACGGCTACAAATGTAGCCTAAAAGAAAATCTTTTTGTATTTTCAATTAAAGGTGAAATAGACTCAACAACTATAACAAAGCACCAATATCACTCCCTGGCAACGGCGCCAATTTTGATAAGAGGAAAATGTAGGTCGTTATCTACCTCTCCTAGAGCCAAACTTAATTTGTAAACACTCGACCAACCCTAGTACAAGTATATGGAAAGTCAAGGGTCGAACCCAAAGGAATGAGTAGGAATGATGGTATAGCCTATGTCAAGCTAATTCGAAGAATATAAATGGTTGTGGTTGTTAACTAAGATGTCAAAAAGCTAAACAAATCGAAGAATTCAATATGCTAAACAGTAGGGATATTGGTTCCACATGCAAGCTCGATGATTATGCTAATTTATAGATCACTCAATCGATTCAACATCACAAGGGACAAACAATAGTTGCATTCAAAGGAATCAAAAAGCTATCTCCTATAAGCCAAGCTAGGGTTCACTATGAATGGCTAAGAAGGAAAATCACAATCAAATTCAATCAATTAAAGAAATTCTCAAATCAAGGGTTCATGTCATTGAAATTTGTAATGCAATCTAGACTAATCTTATAGGTTGATCACTCCTAGTTTAATTAATCACATGCACAACTATGTCAACCAATTTAATTGCAACAATCCAATCAATTTATTATCATCAACTAGCAAAAATCATCAATCAAGCATGCTTCCCCTTTCTCCCTAGCAACTAATCTACTCACTAATCATGGTGAAATTAAGGAACAAAACAAATTCAATCAATTCATATTCATTCAAGCTTAATCAAAGAAAATCAATCAATCAACAAATTCTAGAGAAAGGAATGTAATCTCAATCAATAATTAAAGAAACAAGAAGGAATTGCATTAAAAGTAAATCAAAGGAAAGAAATCTTACAAACTTTCATTGAATTGAAGAAGGAATTTCAAGATCAAATTGAAATCTAAGATCAAATTCAAGTACAAACAAGTAAATCTTAAACTTCTCTCTCTACTTTCTCTCCCTACTATTTTTGGAAAATTCTCTCAAGTACAAAAGTTAAGTCGTCATAAAAAAGAAAGTCAAAAGCTATAAATAGGAAAATCGAGCAAAGGGGGCCGCACAGGGCCGTGCGCACGCACAGACCAGCCGCGCGCGCGCACAGCTGGGTCTGCGCGCACGCACCTCTGTGCCCCGTGCGCGCACCCCTGTGTGGTGCACGAGGCATTGGCTCCTTCGCTTGCTTGATCAAACTCCGCGCTCCCGAGCATCCCCATCATCAGTGCACTCGAGATGATGCCCGTGAACAAGGCAGTCCCAAAATGAGCAAATTGACTTGATTATTCGCCTACAAAACACAAATAAAACAAAGAGAGAAAGCATAACAAAATAAAACTAAAACTATGAATTATCAATTAAAAATATGAAAAACTCATAAAAACTAATCGAGAACCAAAGTGAATTATAAAAATGGAAAATGAAATAAAAACTAAGAGAATTATATGAAAATAATGAAAGAAAATAAAGAAAATGAACCTAAATCTTATTCTTTTGAGCGCCATAAACGACGCTCATCACCTTCCCAGGCCATTGGAGTCACTAAAAATTGTAGGAATAATTTCAAGCATCCCACACTTGAGCCCCACTTTAGCTTGGACAAGCACTTGAATCTGATGATGTCAGACGAGCTACCCGTATCAATAAGGATCCGCTCAACCAACTGGTTGGTGTAGGAAATATTTCAAGCATCCAAAACTTGAGCCCCGCTGTGATCATGCACTTAAGCATGGTGGCGTCCAAACACTAGTAGAAAAAACCAATTTGAAAGCCCTAAATTGGAAGCGGTTTTTCAATTCCGCTTCCAAAAACCCACAAAAACCCTCTAAAAAAACAAAGATTTGCAAAGGGAAGCGGTTTAAACCGAACCACTTCCATAAATCAAAAGAGAAGCGGTTCAAACCGCTTCCTTTTAGAAAAAAATTTGCCGCCCAACACAAAACCAGCTCTCTGTTTTCGATCTCCCTCCTCTCATTTTTCATTCCAAATTCACATTTCCCTCCACTCCTCTCATACTTTCGTTCCCCTCTCATTTCAGTCCTTCTCATTTTACGAGACTCCACCACCACCACTCCTTCTCTGTTCGTGGGTGTTGCTGTTGGTCGTGGTTGTTGCTACGGGGTTGCTGGTGCTCGTAGGTGGTTGCGGGGGTGTTGTGCTGTGGTGGAGCTGGTCGTGTTGCTGTGGTGTTGCTGCATGTAGGTGGGTTACTGCAGCCGGAAGCGTGTGGTGTTCGTGGTGTTGTAGCTCGGGTTTTCTGTTGGTGTTCGCCTCTCCTCCCTGCCATAAGTACCTAGTACCACCACTACACCTCCCTCTCTCACTCCACATTCCTTCTCTTTCTCACTCTCAAATTAGGGTGAGTTGTTGCTCAATTTTACTTTCATTTGATATAATTGTTTGTTTATTCCAAACTTAAAAGTTAGGGTTTCAAATTTAGTTAACACAATTTTTACTTAATTGTTTAATTAATTGTTTGTTTATTTCATATTGTTAAGTTTTTTGTTTAATTGTTTACATGTTACATATTTATATGTTGTGTGAATTAAAGTAGCTTTAAAGTAATTTTATTGAATATATTACTTGTTAGTTAACTAGTTAGTTTGTTAAAATTGGTTAGTAAAATATAATTTATGAATGGATTGTTATGAATGAATGTATGGATTGTAAAGTAACATTAGTTTGCTTGTAGTTACTCTAATTAGCACTATATAAATGAATGAACTTGTGTATTGTTAAATGTCAAATAAATGCAAATTATTGAATGCTTGCATCATCATTTGCCTAGATACCCGTTCGAGTCTTTCTTATTAGGAGAAAGTCTTGAATAGTCCCCGGTTGGGACTGTTCTTGGACGTTTGATCTCACTTAGGTAGTGAATGTATGTCTCTTTTTCGATTTTAAGGAATATCTTGGCTTATCATTTTCCCACCTTGTTCTCTGGGTGCATATGTAGGTAAGTTATTACCTACATAGTGTACTTGGAGAACTGGGGGGAAATGCTGTCGAATTTTCCCTAAAATTGGAAAGTTGACATACATTCACTATTGAGATTAAACGTTCAAGGATGGGTTAGGTTGGAGTGATAAGGACCTTTTTGGAGCATTCATTTTTACGCAATATGAATGATATATATGGATTGTACTCTGATTGACATCATAAATGTGTTGGTATGCTTAATCATATATGTATTGGTATGCTTAAAGGCAGTTTAAAACGTCGATGGATCGCGGTTGGATGTATGGTAGACGTGATACATTGGAATTCTTTAATGGTGTTCAAGAGTTTTGCAAGACTCCTTCACAATATCAGCTTAGAATAGGTGTCAATGCCCTTTATTGCCCTTGTGTGAATTGTAATAATGTCACATTGGTCGATAGTGTTGATACTATCATGGTTCATGTACAATGTCATGGGTTTAGGCCTCAATATCATGTGTGGGTTTGGCACGGTGAAAAGGGGTCTTATAGAGAGAATGTTGTTGGAAATGATACGCATGATAAGAGTGCCGAGATTTGTGTGGAAGAGGAATATGGGACTGATGATGGTGGAGATGGGGATGAGGGGAGGGATGAGATCGAGAAGTTCGACCACACCATCCTAAGTTCGACCAAACTCTGGGTAGGTTCAGTTAAACCTCCTTGCTCTGTTCCAGACGCTGATTTCTTACGATATGGGCTGCGATTAAATCTTGTCCATTGATTGCTCTTTATACTCCTAGACTATATATACTATTACTAAGCCTCTTTATTAAGTATTCAGAAATATAAACACTTAAAGGAGAGAGTTTATGGGAGATTTGCGAGGAGCATTTGAATTCCATACAATTCATGCTTGTAATCTTGATTTCATTCATCAAATACTACTCCATAGTGCAAGGGTGGGTTTTTTCTCCCGGTTCTCAGGTTTTCCCACGGTAACATTGTCTCACTTTTACTTGCTTTAATTTCTTCATGGTTGTTCTTAGTTGTTGTGCTTGTTTGTTCTTCATTGTTGTGGGTTGATTGCAAATTAATTTGAGCCCTTAATCCTTACAGTCAATACCTAGCAACACACCTCCAATGATCCATTCAGACTGCAAAGACTGTTGTTACTTGTAATAGTGTTGGATGAATCTCTTGGAGTAAACATGATAGATAGCCCCCTTGTATAAAATGATTAGCAATGTACCTGTAATAGATACTATTGTACTAAATATCTTGGCTTGACTGCTAGACTGTCTCCAATCTAGTTTTTCCATCTTTTTTTCAGGACAAAATATAACAGGATAAAAGATAATGTTAGATATTAACACACTTATGAGAAGGAAATTGATTCTATTACCCCCATCAAGTTCATTAATAATTGAGACAATCTTTTAAATTGTAATGTAATCAATCTTAGATAATATTGGATAAGTTCATATTTAGGTTAATAAGTTCTAATAAATTTAATTAGGTCTAATAAGTTTGTTAAGCTCGATAAGGTCCAATAACTTCAATCAGGTTAATAAAAAATGTAACTTTCAATTACTTTAAGAGACTATACAACGAAATCTAATACTAGTTATCTGCCTTTTAAATAGTTTGAGATAATTATTATATATCATCTTTGGACAATGATACCCTCTAAAATGTTTATTGCCTTATTTGTCATCGTCAATGTTAATTGCTTTTTTTTTTCCTACCTTTGAAAAAATTTGATATAACCCTTATGAATAGTGATTGGACAATTACACTCTCTAAAATATTTATTTATTTGCCCACAATGATGTTAATTGTTTTATTTTTTTTATTCCTTACCTTTTAAAATTTGAGATAATTTTTTTTCTTTGTGTGTGTGTGTGTATATATATTCACACGCAATTTCTATGTTACTTTGATGTTAAATTCTTATTATTTTAGTTTATATATATGTTATTTTGAAATAAGTACATGTTATTTTATACTTACATATTATTTTTTTTATATTCAACATCGATCATTTCAATGTACTCCAAATTTATGAAATTCATGTTATTTTTATATGAACTTCTTATTATTTCAATTTATATATATGTTATTTTTAAATAAGTACATGTTATTTCATTCTTGCATGCTTTTTTTTTTATACATGTTGTTCAAGTAAATAAGTAAATAACATACTGTTTTAGCAAAATAACACAAGATTTCAGCAAAATAACATAAGGTTTAGGCAAAATAACTCTATCTTAATTGGTATGGAGTACATGATCTAGGAGTATATATATATATATATATATATATATATATATATATATATATATATATATATATACGGGGTGGTTCCACTGAAAACAAGGCTTATGCTGAAAACAAGGTTTATGCTGAAAACAACAAATCTCAACCATTCATTATTATCACAAAAAATCAGACGGTTTAAAAGCCCTAAGATCTTTCCAACCTTATATATAATCAATTCAATCGTTTAAAGGTCACTACATACTAAAATAAGGTAACTTTATCTAAATTGACGACATTTACATAGAGTAACTATATATAAAAGTAACTTAGCTATATCAATTTGAAAATAATTACATAGAGGTCACTATATATAAACTTAGGGTAATTATCAATTTGACCTCATTGATATACAAGTCACTATATATAAAATTAAGGTAATTATATCAAGTTAAATTTATTTTGACGACATTTACATACAAGTCACTATAAATAAAAATAAGGTAACAATATCAATTTTGACGACGCTTGCACATAGGTCACTATATATAAAAATAAGGTAACTTTATCAATTTTGACTACATTTACAGACTATTCAATAAAAGAAATCGAATACAGAGGCAACAAAATAATCGAAAATTGTTAACCAAAAGCTTATTGTATCAAACTGCAAAACAACTTTCAAATTTGTATGATGTGACTTGTGACTTTTTGCTTGCATTCAATTTTGAATCAAGAATTGAATATATTTCAGTGACAAAGATAAAAATAAATACGTCGTCTGAAGTATAAGGAGTCTGATTAAAAGCATTCAAATTAGAGCAAATGTAAAATTCTTCAGTAATGCAAGTACTTAAATCAAAATATACAAATAACAATATTTACGACATTTACACGGAGGTCATTATATATAAAAAAAAAATCACTGTATATAGAAATGGGGTCACTATATCAGTAGTTACTATATATATCAAGATAAGGTAATTACTACCGAGCATATAAAAATAAAAATAAGGTAATTATATTAATTTTGACTACATTTTAACACAATGTTCAACCAATTGAACTAATAGGCTTCTAGCACACAAAAGAAATTAAACTATTTACTCATATTATTGCACAAATCAAAAGCAATAAAGCAATTTCTCCAGTTTCAACAATCATCAAAATCAGCAAATATCTACTAGAATATAGCAAAATAATTTGGCACTCATTTTTACACATGTTTTTTCACATGCAATTACATACCAGATTCATCCAAACAAACACAAATGCCACAAATATCACAAATCAATCAATTTGATTACAAACTGAGAAACAATCAAAGATCTTAAAAAAAAAAAACGTATTTCCAATCAAATAACAAAGACATAACTGACTACAAAAAAAAAAAAACCCCTTCCAAAAACCCTTAAACTATGTTACAGTGAGAAGTATCTCCGGACAGTACAACTGATACCAATGACAGCCAACAATAACATCTTGCTTAAATCTTCTAGACATCATTAAGTTTGCACTTCACATAATAAGTTTTGGCAGGGGATTAGATATAACCAAAGAACCCCAAAGAAAAATAACAAAAATAAGTTTGCAAATAACATTTTAGATAAGAGCACTTTGATAATTGCACAACACATGATAATTTCTTATAGTAAGACTCCCAAAATTTGCTAACCTCAAACGCCAAATTTTGAAGAATTATTGACTTAAGAATTAACATGAAGATTCGCTCTCACAAAACACAGTGCTACTAGGAAAAGTGACACTACTACTCAACAAACAAGTCATACAAGCATTAAAAATTTTACTCAAATTAGAATTATCTCTGGACAACTAATACCAATGACAGCCAACAATAACATCCTGCTTAAATCTTGTAGACATCATTAAGGAGAGTCTAGCCACATACAACCCCTACAATTAAAGCTAATTTAAGCCAATGAGCTTATGGTATGCGTACATGTGTACACTTAGTATCAAGAATTATGCATAAAACACAAATTAAGAGTTTGAGAAACAGAGGATATCTAAGAAGCTAAATGCAAATCATATAATATAAACAAAAAAAATATACGAAGAATTTTAATGCAAATAATCCATACATTATTCACGAATCAGACATCAATATTGTTTACTAGTTGAATAACAAAAATTCAACCCAAACAACACCATAATCAAAGCAGAAAAACAATAGCACAAAATTTCCAGACTATTTATCAATATCATAGTCGAAATTTAGCAGCAAAATCATCATCAATACACATAAAAACCTAATTTACTAAAAAAACAAGCAGAATCAAACAAAATACAACTCAAAAAAACTCCTACAAAATTGAAACTGAAGTCGAAACTCAAAAAATTCGAATCGAAAAAATCAATTTGATTTGCTAAAATAACATGCTAGCTCAAAAACTAACAATCGAAGAATTCCTGAAAATAGGGAAAATTACAAAATTAACAAAAATTAACTCAGAAAATTACACAAATGAAGCTCAAAACTACACCGGCGAAACTAAAATTCAAATCAAAACTCAAAAATTTCAAGTCGGAAAATCAATTTGATTTAAATTACTCAAATAATGCGAAATTAAAAATGATTTACTCACTTGATAGATTGTAAACGATAAAGGCAACGAATTTGTTAATGAATCGAAGCAATCACAACTGTTAATGGAAGTAGTAGCATGAACACTTTGAAGAAGAATTGAGAAATTAGGAGAGAGAAAAGAGAGGAGAGATAAAATGATGCATGAAAATGAAGGAGGAGAGAGAAAGTAAGGGTTTTGTGTGTAATTGATAGAAAAAAACCCCAATCGTTAGATTTGATGAGTCAATCAACAGTTTAGATGAAACGTTTTCAGATTTCAGATTTAGTTTTGTTTTCATGTGATCCTCTTCCTATATATATACTTCCTCCGTTTTTTTTTATTGCACGATAAGGACTTTTACACTATTCACTTAATTTTCTTTGACTATCTTTTGTGATTTATCCATTAGAAAAAATATAATCATGTGGGATCTAATTAGATTCGTCTCGAAATCTACTTTTCAAATATCAATTTTTTATAATTTTTACAAAAGTATAATTAAATATATTAATAGTCAAAATAGTGCATTGGCAAGCGTGAAACCCCTTATGGTGCAATAAAAAAAGAACAGAGGAAATATATATATTCATCAATGGTTTTTTTTTTTTTAATCCTTACCTTTTGATTTTTATTTTTATTGTTATTATTGTGATGATTAGGATTTGTGAATGAGATATCAATATTCATCAATGGTATAACTCAAATGTGTCTGCATTTATATTTTTGTAAAAAAATTGTGAATTATCCTCATAATTTATATCTTTGTTATAGGAAAATTAATTATGAAGTGGGGAAGCTAGGCACACTTGTTGATCGGAGCAAATCAGCAAAATCAACACTCCTAATGTTGTTGTTCCGTATGAATTGATTTAACTTACATTCACTTATTTCAATGTATTTATAATATACTTTTGATGTATATATAATGAAATCTAAATGTATCCATAGTCAATTTTCAATGTATATTTAATGTAATACTATTGTATCTATAATGTATTTTCATTGTACTTAATTTTAATAATCCCATTTTTGGCCGGTTTTAATCCCATCTTTTGATTATTATCTAATAATCTCACTCTTAGGGGGGGCATTCTCTTCTAATGGTCTATAACTTGTTTATAGTCGATACAATGGATTCGCATGCCATGTGTCATTTTGTGATTCGTTGAAATATTTTTTATATTCTTTTAAAAAAAATTTAAATTTTTTTTCCCTTTCCTTCTTCATTATCGTTTTCCCCTCCTTCCTCCACTTTTCCCACCTAGGCAGCCCACCTCTCCCCCTCCCCCTCCCCCTGCAACCAGCCACCCCCACCCACGATTCCGAAACACCAAAGCCAGCCATGCCCATCCTTGAAACAACCCGCCCCAACAACCCCCACCCCCGAAACACAAAACCCCAACTATGCCTACATCTAAAACTGCCTATTCTAGCCGCCCGCACCCATGAAACACCCCACCCCAACCTATCCTCACCCCAATGCGATTCATTTCAGCCTTCCCACACCCCGAAACGCCCAGCCCCAACCTTCCCTAACCCTTGAAATACACCACCCCAGCCCTCCCCACCACAAAAATCCCCACCCCAACAAAGGCACATCTTGGGTCTTAAATTGGAGCATCAATTGAAGTTGTTGGTGTCAAATTGCTCAAACAGAGACCAGAATCATGATTTTAGGTGGACGAATTGCTGTTGTTTGGTGGTGGATTGGAGTGTATGGATTGCGAGATATGGCTGAATTGCGGGTGCTGGCTTGCAGGTGAGAAGGAGGTGTAGGTGCTGGTGGCTTGACTGTTGGTGAGTTAGTAAGGAGCAGCGAGGGCAAAGGGATTGCGTGGTATGAGGGCTAGGTTTTGTGTGTTGGTGCTGGTGGTTGGAAATGAAGGGGGACTGGTGGTCGGGAAGGGGTGATGCACTGATGCGTGACCAAGGAATTTTTTATTTTTTTTTAACCTTACCCAAACAATAAGTTACCGGTTATAAGGGACCATTAGAAGAGAATACCCCTTAAAGGTAGGATTATTAGATAATAATCAAAAGGTGGGATTATTAGTAACGAACCGGCTAAAGGTTGGATTATTAGAATCATTTTTCCTTTATAATAAACATATAATGTATTTCTAATGTATCTATAACATATACGTAATATATCTATAATACACTTTTGATGTATCTCTACTCCTCACCTTCTCGCAATATATACTACTTTCGTTCCCGAAATTTCGACTCACTTACTATTCATGTCGTCAAAACAAAATAACTTTGATCACATATTATAACTTATACAATATATCCAAAAAAAAAATGTAATTATATTTAAAGAGGATAACGTGATGCTATGCAGGAACTTTTGATAAAAATAGCGTAATTGTGAAATTTAAAGTTCTTTTAGCGATTCGTTCCGAAAGAAGATAAATAATAATATTCCCTTCATTTCATATTGTTAGTCCTAGTTATAATATTTTGACTATTAATAATTAGAGAGAATCTTCTGAATCAATAACTTAATACTAAAACAGACACCGAGAATGACTTGATTTTTAGAGAGAATCTTCCCTCCAAAAACTATTTTCTAAAATTAAATATATTTTAACTTGATTTTTCTTTTGATATCCTTTTTATTGATAACTTATTTAAGACAATAAAATTATTTATATTCAATTTATATATTATATATAATAGAAATCAAAGATTGTTATTACTAATATTAATATTATTTGCTTAAAATAATTTTTTTCTACATACATTACAATCAAATGGTTTTAATTCATAGTATGGAATATAAAAGCAAAATATTTTTACATTATATTGCATCAAATTGATCACTTTTAACACTGAAATCTATAACTATAACTACGGAGTATATTTTATTACATATTGATATTAAAGGTGAAACCAGGAATGACATGTATCATACCCTTTTTAAAATTTTCTTGCCAAAATATATATATTTATTTTACCAAATCTTCTTAGAGAATATATATTTAATACAATACAATAATATATCCATTAGTATTTGGTAATTATATATATTTCATATATACACATTCCACAAAAATATTATTCTTTTATTTTATACTATACAATTTTATTTTTTCTACATATAACTTTATGACATAATCCGTAATTATTTTTATTAGGTCCCGTTCTCTTCACCTTATTTTTGCTGAACTGAAATTATTTTTATTGAAACAAAATTATATTTGCTAAACTTAAATTATTTTTACTGAACTTAAATTAATTTTACTGAACTGAAATTATTTTTGCTGAACTGAAATTATTTTTACTGATTTTCTATTATAATTTTTCTATAAGAAAATTGAATTTTACTGAACTGAACTTATTTTTACTGAACTGAAATTATTTTTACTTAATATTATTTATTTAAGGTGAAGAGAACAGGGCCTTGGTGTGCATGTGATACTACACTATTTTCTTTAATATGATATAATTTTATTTTTATTTTGTAATTAGATAATTTTGTATAATTGAATATAGTGTTAAACTAATAATAAAGTGAAAATTATCGTGCATGGCACGGGACCTAATCTAGTTATCTCTATATATAAGAACAAATTAAACATAGTCATATCAGATCTATACTTACTCGTCTTGATGAGTACTTTATTAATACTCCATATCTAATTTTTATAGTTTTTGCTAGTGTGAGATTAAAGATTTTACGATCAAATATTTGCATTGATATACATAAATGGGATTAACATTATGAAATAGAGGGATTAATAAAATTAAACCAAGTGGGATAAGGGTGAGGACATTGAGATGAAATAAATACTTACTGCATGTATAGTGGAGACTCCATATATTCTATTATACTTTTCTATTCCTGTGCGATGTTCGGTTGGAGTTAATCTTTCTTGTAATTTATATATATTTTCTCGTATTACATTGTATATAAAGTTTAAAATTAGATATACAAATAATTTACATTTAAGAAAAGTAAAAATTTGAAAATCGCGATCAAATATCAAATAAATTAGGGATGTAAAATTATAATTTAACAGAAAAACTTGCTTAATTGAAATTTATATAGACACTTTATGCATTAAAGTCAAAAGTGTATATTAAAAAGTCATTAATAATTGATGGCATCACATAGAATTGGAGGAAAAATCTTTAATGTGAGAATGACACGTAAGATAGTTTGAGGGTTGATGATGTCAGCAACGTTTTATTTTAGTAATAGTTAATAGATTACCATATTAGATAGTGTTTAATTTGTATAGAAAATTTTGTACATTTTTTTTGTGCATACCCAATTTACAATAATATTTTAATAGCATTAATGTACATCAAATAATTTTAAGGTAATTTTTAGTCCATTTGGGATAAATTTTAGCTTTTACTTAGGCCCCATTCACTTCACCTTATTTTTGCTGAACTGAAATTATTTTTACTAAATTGAAATTATTTTTGCTAAACTGAAATTAATTTTACTGAATTTCTATTATTTTTTTTCTTTAAAGTTACTGATTGTTACTAAACTGAAATTACTTTTACTGAACTGAAATAATTACCGAACTGATCTTATTTTTACTGAACTAAAATTGTTTTTCCTAAATATTTTTATTTTGAACGTGAAATGAACAAGATCTTAGTGTGATTTGCTTTTATTTATTTATTAAAGAGAGTAACTTTATCAATTTACATTATATATACTTTTTATTTAAACTGAGGTAAATTTTATTCGAATCAAGGTAACTTTAATAAATTTTTGGTTAACTTTTGAATATTTTAGAGAAACATCACGTCGAACGTACACCAGATTTTTAGTTTATGATATATAATTGTTATGTTGTTATTACATACATTATTATTTAATATAATTATCGTTATCGTAATTTTGTCGTAATATAAGCCCCACTATATTCAAGTGGAATCAATTATTCTAATAACTCGAAAATGACATTAGCACATTACCTACTGTAGATTCCAATTTCTCATTGGTTTGTAAGGGTAACAAACAAAATGTTACATACTCAAATATCATGAATATAGTATAATATTAAGAGTTAGAAATGCTATAAAAGAATCTTAGAAATGAAACAAAAATAATGAAAAGTGAGAAAAGGAAATAACCTGAAAATAATGGCTAACTAGTGTGCAGATGCAGGCGTTGACTTGGGATGTTGATAGTTTTTTTTATTTAAGTGTTTTAATTTTTTAATATTAATAATTCAGAATATAATGTTAAAATATTGAAAAAAATTGAAATATTAATATGAGTTTCATTTGTTTTTAGTTTGGGTGTTTTTTTTTTTTTATTCTACATTTATATACATTTATGTGGATTCAATGAGAGGAAGTAGTAATGAAGTCTTGATATGCATCTAGAAATGCATATCAAGGGAACGGGGCCAGTTTGGAGGGTAAAAAACGGAGTGGGACCCTTAGAACAGTATAAAGTAAAACGGGTCAAGGAAAAAAGAGGAACAAAAAAGGTAAATACATTCAAAGTTAAAATATATTGTACATAAGTATACGTATAGCAAAACAATCGATCTGAGTAAACACTTTTCCTCTTACTCACCCTCTCATTCACTCTCCTCTTTTCCCACTATCTTTCCTTCCAATCCGATAAACATCTCAAAGACGATGAATTCGAAGGACTTTCAAAGTAACAATCATCTATAATGAGTAACAATCCTTTTGGTGAAATCCCGGCGATGAGTAAGGAGGAGGAAGCTCTACGGCGGCGATTGTCCTGTATGCCTTGCACTACTAAAATTCTGTCAAATTGCGACCGTTTTTCTACAACCGTCATCAAAACGGTCGCAAAATATGAAATCTGCGACCGTCTGAGGCGCAGTCACAATATTGCGACCGTTTTTTTTGGCTTTTTAACGGTAACAAGATAATTTGAACATTTAAAAAAAAAAAAATTAAAAAAAGCCCTTTGCGACTGCCAAAAACGGTCGTAAATTGCGACCATTTAAGAAAGGATCGCAAATTTGCGACCGTCTTTACCGGTCGCAAAGGGTTTTTTTTTTTTTAAAAAAAAAAATCGTGTATAAAAGGTACCCCTCACCCTAACCCTAATGCTCACTTAACCCCTCACGCCGCTCTCGTCCTTCTCTCTTTTCTCTTTCCTTCTCTTTATTCTAATCGTGTATATCAAGGATGACCATCCAACCCTACCAGCCGCCAAGAAAAGAAAATCTAATCTGCTGGTGGTGGTAATCTTCTAGTGGTGGTCAAAAAAGAAAAGAAATAGCAATCACTGACCGGGGAGCGGTGGGAGCGGTCAGACGACCTCCGTCCCCAGCCGGCTGGTGAAAACATTGATATTCCTCTGGACGATAGCTGGCCAGAGAGAACTGTTAAGGTGGGGATGACTGCTTTTGCTAAGTTGGGTGCAAGCTTGCACCAACTGCTAAGAGAGTTCAAAGACATCTTTGCCTTTGAAGTGGAAGAGATGCCAGGCATCAGCCCGGATCTTGCTGTCCACAAACTCGCTGTGGATCCTAAAAAGAAGCCCATTCGGCAAAAGAAAAGAAACCATGGCGAGGAAAGAAGTCAGGCGGCAGCCGCCGAAGTTAAAAAGCTGTTAGACACTGGGTTCATTCGGTCATGTAACTTCCCTGAATGGGTTGCAAATGTTGTGCTTGTAAAGAAGCCGAATGGTACCTGGCGCATGTGTGTGGATTACATTGACTTAAACAGAGCATGTCCGAAGGATAGTTATCCACTTCCAAAGATCGACAGCCTGGTCGACTCAACAGCCGGACATGCCCTGATGAGCTTTATGGACACCTATTCAGGCTTTCATCAGATTCCCCTGTGGAAAAAAGATCAAGAGAAGACGGCATTCGTACTGATCAGGGGTTATTCTGTTATAATGTGATGTCGTTTGGTTTGAAGAATGCGCCTGCTACTTTCCAACGCATGATTAATACATTCTTCATTAATCAAATTGGGAGGAATGTAGAGGCGTACATTGACGATATGATAGTCAAATCCAAACAACAGGTGGATCACCTTGCTGACCTCCGAGAAACATTCGCCACACTCAGGCGGTACAAGGTCATGCTTAATCCTAAGAAGTGTGTCTTTGGTGTTGAGTCTGGGAAGTTTCTCGGATTCTTGATCGACCAAAGGGGGATAGAGGCCAACCCTGAAAAAATACAGGCGATAATCAACATGCAGTCGCCCCGTACTGTAAAGGAAGTCCAAAAATTAACCGGTTGTTTGGCTGGGAAGATTTCTCAGTCGGTCAGGCGACAAGTGCCTCTACTTCTTCTAGGCGATTAGGAAGAAGACTAGATTTGAATGGGGGGATGATGCTGAGGCCGCCTTCCAAAAGCTGAAAACGCATCTGCACTCTTTGTCAAGGTTGGTCAGCCCCTTGCCCAAAGAGGCGCTCTATATGTATCTGGCTGTTTCAGATCATGCCCTCAGTGCCATTCTCTTAGCTAAAAGAGACGGCATCCAGCTCCCGGTCTACTTCATTAGCCACGTTCTTAGAAACGCGGAACTCCGGTACCCCATGGTTGAAAAATTTGGTCTCGCCCTTTACATGGCTGTCAAGAATTTGAAACCTTACTTCTTGGCACATTCGGTCACTGTCTACACTGACCAACCGCTCAAGCGGCCAATGACAACCCTGGAGTCTTCTAGCTGAATGCTCAAATGGGCTATTGAGTTGCAGGGACTGGAAATCACTTTTGAACCAAGGAAGGCAATGAAGGGGAAAGCATTCGCCGACTTTATTGTTAAAATGACAAGGTTGGCTGAGCCGGACGATATCAATCAGGTTTGGAAAGTGTACGTGGACGGGAGCTCCACGATGAACGACTGTGGTGCAGGCGTAATTTGTCAGTCTCCTGAGGGGGACAAATATGAATATGCACTACGGTTCAAGTTCCAAGCCTCAAACAATGAGGCCGAGTATGAAGCCCTACTAACCGGCATCCGGATGTGCAAGGCGGCAGGGGCAACGAGAATTGACGCCTGCTCTGACTCGCAATTGGTCGTTAGCCAGTACAATGGTGTCTATGAAGCCACCCATCCGGTTATGATCAAATATTTGCAGGCGGTCAAGGCTGAAGCTGGGACACTTGAAGACTTCAATTTAAGTCAAGTGCCTAGATCAGCAAACAATCAGGCAGATGCTCTGTCCAAACTGGCGTCATCCGCCTCCTGTGAAACGCCTCGGTCAGTCTTCTAGGAAGTCATGGAAAAAATAAGTATATCTGATGAAGACCCCATTGGAGTACTTGACCAAAGCTCTACCTGGATGGACAGCATCCGGGCATACCTAACAGATGGCACCCTCCCAGATTCACCTCAGGAGGCGGCCGTGCTGAAGAAACGGACTGCAAGCTTTGAGATAAGGCAAGGAGAGCTCTTCAAAGCAGGCTTTCTGAAGCCTCTTTTGAAGTGTGTGACCCCAGAAAAGGGGCAAGAAGTTCTTGAAGAATTGCATGCCGGATACTGTGCCTCTCATGTAGGCGGCATATCCTTAGCTGTTAGAGCCAGGCGGCATTACTTTTGGCCTACCCTGGAGTCAGATGATATGGAAATGGTTAAAAAATGCGACAAGTGTCAAAAATTTGGCAAGCTAATCCATCGTCCGGCCACCGACCTAACGGTAATCCACAGTCATGTGCCGTTTGCTGAATGGGGCATGGACATTTTGGGCCCATACACGGCTGCTCCAGGTGGCAGGCGTTACATCTTAGTGGCTGTGGATTACTTTACTAAATGGGTAGAGGCGGAGGCGGTCAAGAACATCAAGACAAAGGACGTCATTTCCTTCATCTGGAAGAATATCATCATCCGCTTTGGGGTGCCTATGTCTATGGTTTTTGACAATGGTCCTCAGTTCGAGACCCCTCATCTAAAGACTTGGCTGGGAGATAAAGGGATCTCCAATTATTTCGCATCAGTCGGCCGACCCCAAGCAAACGGCCAAGTTGAAGCCTTCAACAAGTTAATCTCAGACGGCATAAAGAAGAAAATCGAAAGTGTTGGCGGCCTATGGGCAGATGAATTACCACACGTCCTATGGGCCATCAGAACAACAACAAAAAGGGCAACTGGAGAAACCCCATTTCTCATGGTGTATGGGGCAGAAGCTGTCTTGCCCATTGAGCACTATGAGCCGACTCTTTGGATTATGTTATATGATGAAGATGCAAACTGGGACGCCATGCGCCTGGCATTGGACTCACTCCCAGAGCGCAGGGGCAATGCTGCCTTGCGCCATGAGATCTACCTCCTGAGAATGACTCGAGCTTACAACAAAAGAATACACAAGCACCCTTTAAAAGTCGGAGACTTTGTGTTACGAAAAATGGAGGCAGTTGGTAGGGAAAATGAACAAGGGAAGTTAACCCTAAATTGGGAAGGCCTCTACCGAATCTATGAAGAAGTAAGAGGCGGCACCTACCGCCTGGAAACACCAGACGGCATGAGGCTACCTAGAACCTGGAATGTAGATAACCTAAAGAAGTACTACTTCTGAAATTTTGTAAAGTTTTTTGACTTGATTTCATGTTTTTATTTTCTTTCATGTTTTTATTTTCTTTATTCTGACTACCGACTGCACAAAGTGCAGAAGGACCATACTCACAGCAATGAAGGATGCCGCCTACACTATGTGCCGACGGATCCTACTTACCCTCTATAATACTGCCTGCACAACGTGCAGGTGGACTAATTTTTAACTAATGATGTCGTTCGAACACCACCTGCACAATATGCAGACGGACAACGTTGAGATTTTACAAGCTACCGCCTGCACAATATGCAGACGGCTAAGCACACTCTAAAACTTAACATGATTAGGGGACCGTTTGCCCCAACAGCAGACGCCCAAGAAAGGACCCGACTGCACCAAAACAGTCGTCCTAAAACCTATCCTTAAGTTTTTTATTTAAAGCTAAGTCAATGACTTAGTGGCTATTTATTCGTTAAGGGAGGCTAATGGCTGGATGAACATTATTCAAACTACCGTCTGCTCCAACATGAGTACGACTGTCTGCTCCAACATGAGTCAGATAACCGACGACGTCCATCCGGGCGAATTCGTTGAGGAGAAGCATCTCCCATTTGGGTGGCACATTGCTCTACAAATACAACAAGCGGCCCTACCGAATGCACTAAGGCAGTGCTTGCAGTCGTTTGATTCAATCTAACTTGAAATCTAAAAAGCATTGAGTTTTCCGACTGTTCTAGTACAGACGAAAGTCGGCTACTGTTTCATGTTTAGAGGCTACTTAACCGACTATCCTTGCTATGGGGCAAGGCAGGCGGACCCATCTGTTTTCAATGAATATACTAAGTTAGAAGACTTAGCAGTTTTTCTATACTACTAGAGGCCTTTGGCCGAATGCATTCAAGGAATTACCTGTTCTATATGGTCGTCTGTCGCTTGGTTTGGGGCAATCACCATAGTGATTGATTGACTCAGAAACCATTCATACTCTTTAAAGTATAAAAGTTTCTAAGTCAATCAATCCATGCAACTGAAACTAAACGACATTCGGCCAGGGGCAAGAACATTCGCATATTATACAGGTTAAATACTTGGCCAAAAATTTCTATGCATAAAAATTGAAAGCTTTGAAAATTTTTAAAGCATAAACACCAATATGAATAAAACCGGTCAAACGACCGGATGTTGCTTAATTAAATAAAACAGCCGTCAAAATAGACGACTGTGATTGTCAGCTGGCAGAGCCAAAAATTGTTAAATCAGCCGACCCCTTGGTCGGTAAAAACACAAGATTACTCGGCACGCAGGCCGGAAAAGTAGAATATTTGGCCATTCGGCCGCAGAAAAAGAACTTAAAGCTTAAAGATCAGGGGAGCTTCTCAGCATCGGCATCCGCCCTGTCCTCCGGCGCATACTCCTTTGTCTCCTCATCCTCCCCCGATCATCCTCCTCGTCCCCAGAAGACGAGTCTCCTGACGAGCTAGAATCCTCCGGGGCATCCTTGGCCCCCGCTTCCCGCTCAACCGCCTCTTGAGCTTCCCTAAGGAGTCGGGCATTGAACTCGTCATTTGCCTTATCAAACTGGATCTTCCAAGTCTGATAAGCGTCCGACGGCTGCATAGCTGCCCAGGCCTCACGCATGATGGCTTTGTTGTCTTCCATCATTTGTTTAACCAGGGCCTGTTTCTCCTCCTCCATCAAGGACCTATACTTGATCCGGAGTTGGTTCTCTTGGTTTTGCAACTGCCCTCGGAGTCTCTTGACCGTCACCCCAAGGTTAGTCGCCTTGGTTTCCGCCTCCTAGAGGGGCTCCAGCTTCTCTTTAAGGCCCTTGACCTCGTCCTGGAGTTCCTTCACCCGTTGCCTCGCCGCGTCCAAGTTCTACTGAACTTGCAGATTTGCCGACGTCTGGGAATACAACATATCAAGTGTCAGAATCTCATTTTGAGCAATCTCAAACTGAGCTTTGTCCAGGGTAGAGGCGTCCCGAGCGTTTGCTGCCTTTACCTCTTTGGTCTTTTCGTTGAGTGGCCCTTTAAGACCGCTCACGCACAACATAGCCTGCAGTCGTCCTAAAGCAAAAGAATTCATCAGAACCATTCGGCAAAAAACATCAATTAAGTCACAAGATAAAGTCTTACCTCGCAAAGAAGCGCTAGTATGGCGTCGAGGTCAAGGGTGCCGACTCCTTTGACGGCCGCCTTATCCTCAGGATCAAGCGTACTGAGCATCCGCTTGGCCATCTGAAGGACAGTTGGCCTCACTGGAGCATCTGCCAATACAGACACAATAAGTTAGGATTTTTGAAGACAGTTGCATTTTTTGAAAAATATGGCCGGATGGTCGGATGAATTACCTCCTTCTCCCACTACGGCTTTGCTGCCGCCGGCAGTGGTGAGTGGCTGCTTGCTACTCTTCGACGCTCGATGTTAAGTGTTTGGCTTTGTTGGAGTGTGAATGGGGGAAGAGGCGCCTGTTCCCTTCTTTGGCTTAGTGGCAACGTGTTTCCTGCGACTCTGGGAAACGTCGCCAGCCGACTGCTTACGCAGTTTGGGATCCGGCTGAGAAGAGGGGGCGAGCTTTGATGAGCCACCCTGCAAAGAATTCTTATGTGAGACCTTCAGAGAAATTACACTAAGTAATTCATTGAAAAAATTTCAAGGTTGAACAGCTTGTTACCTGAGGAGTTCCGGTTGGCGGCTGCTCATCCGCTCGTTTGAGGTTCGAGCGGTAGAAGGCTGCAAAGACAGCCGACTTCTTGTGAGAAGGAAGCTTTGCCATTGCTATGTCTGCACCAAACAACAACAAGGATTAGAAATTAAATGAATGAAACAATGTGGGTAACAAAGCTGATAAATTCAAGCGGCCAACTACCTCTCGGTTTCTCTGTACTAAGGCCACAGGCGGCCAAGTGCGTCCCGTCCAAGAGCCACTCGAATCGGGGAATATAAATTTGGGGGGTAACTTCCTTGACCCCCGTCTCATTGTTCGTTCGGACGGCCACAGTGAAAAGGCCCCGATAAAAAATCTCCTCCTGCACCCGCCTGGGAACAGGCGGAAGGGCTTTCTTCCCAGCCAGGAGGGGCGGATACTGAGCCCAGCGGTTGTACCGCTTGTTCTTTAGGAAATCTGGGGAAGAGACTATGTAAAACTTTGTTCTCCAGTCCTTCTATTTATTCTCCTTCCCCAGGATCATCATATAATGGGTATGGCTTGTCAGAGTAAACCAGACGATCCCGCTTGAATTTGGAGTCCTGCTCAAGTAGTGCATATGAGAAAACGCCTCGAAGCTGGGCTCCACTTCCAGCATCTCACAGGCGGCAACGTAGCCCAGAATGTTAACCCAAGAATTGGGGGCTAGTTTCCAGATACCCAGGTGGTACCCGTCCAAGATCCTCTTCACGGCCGGATGGAGAGGGAAACATAGTCCTTCCTTGATGGCCGCCTCGTAGCATCTGAAGCACTGTTCACCATAGCAGGCCATCTCAGGCCAGGTGACCGTGTCTATAGCATCCGGCACGGACAGTACGAACCCATGTCCCATGACATGGGTAGAAATAAATTTTCCAAAGTCATCTTTCATGAATTTTCACTTGCTTTCGGCGACGTGCAAGTAATAAGGAGCGCGTTCATGTCGCCTGGAAGCAGACGCCTCTTCCCAACCCTCTCCCTTCTCAACGAAGAGGGACTCTCTGGCAGCCTTAAGGTTCGACTGCGCCTCCTCCGAGTCAACGGGGACGCAGTTGGAGGACGATGATGGGGAGTCATCATCGGAATTCTCTTCAGAGCTGGGGGCCTGCCGGCTGGTACCAGCAGTGTCCTCCCCCAATTCAGAATCCGGCACCGATCCACTCGGCCTGGGGTTTTCATACTCCTCATCACACTCCTCTAAAAATGAGTCGCTGGGAGTGATGACGTTGCTAGGGGGTCTTTACTAATCTCGGAGACAGGAGCCCTAATGGAGCCGTCCGAGAAAACAGTCTCACTTTCCGAATGGTACCAAGAACCATCCGTCCTATATCTCTTGGTTGTCTGCTTTGTTCTGGCCATCGTGTCCTGCAGGGGCAAAGACACTGTCGGATTTGGAGATGTACTCAAAGGAAAGTTCTCGAACGAGCATTCGACACTCCTAGTTCTAGATTCAACCGTCCCTGGTGACCGGCTGATCGCTAATCTAGGTCGTGCCGGGTGCGTTAGGGAAACCATTTTTGATAAAGAAAAAATGCAAAGAAATAAGTAAAGAAAGGGTCAGGCGGTTACCTTAGAAGAAGGTACTAAGAGGCGCCGGTCTGGGACGTCTATTTGAGCAGGCAAACAAAGCTGGCCGAGTGTCGGATGCTAAAGAGGTCAAAAGTCTTTGCAAGTCAAAAATTCAAAGATTCTCCCAAAGATTCACGCAAGTGTGAATCCAAGGGAGGTTAACTCCTCTATTTATAGAGGGGGAAATGCTCCAGGGTAAAACCCTAGGACCAGGTGAACAGTAAAAGTAAAATCCTCGGCCACTCCTAGCCTGACACCTGACACCTGTCACAGGCGTCATGTGCCAAGCACGTGACTCCTGTGAGGGGCAAATGTTTTGGGTATTTAATACCCTTCCAAGTGGCCCAATCAGAGTCTGACATGTGTCACTAGAAGGGGCGCCAGCTTGGACCTTCTAGATGGTGACACGTGTCAGGCAGATATAGCTCTTGATTTGGGGTATTTAATAATCCAAGTGGGCCAATGAGAGAGCGACACGTGTTGCCCTAGGAAGCGCCCAAATGGGCTCTCCAGATGTGTGACACGTGTCACTCAGATACCCCTTCTGAAAAGACGACCTTTAAGGCCCAAACTTTGAGGCGCCGCAAATCGAAGTGCCCTAATCCCTAGGTCATCAAACCCTAGGGAGGGAACACTTCCCAAAGACCCTATAAATAGGGACATTCCCCTCATTTATGGGGACACGTTACGTTACATTAATTATTGCAATCATTACTGAGCTGTCGTTCTCAAGAAACAGACAGCACCTGAGCTTGGAATCCGAGCAGATAACTTAATTTCCGCATGTTTTATTCCGAACACCGTACTAACTTAATCTTCGGAGGTGGACCACCGACCATTCGGTGCTCCGTTTGCTTTGTAGGTACAAGCGTCCTTGTGGAATCCAGTCTAGAGCTGTAACTCTCCCGAGGGACATAAAAAACCCCGAAACAAGATGCTTTGGTGGTGTTGTTGAGTCAGAAAACGCCTCCCTCAAGATGTTTTGGTGGTGTTGTTAACTAGTTCATGGTTTTTAAGGTCAAATTCGACCATGAAAGCCCTAGATCTAGAGTTTTCATGGCAGAATTTGGCCTTATTTAACCAAATTTGAGGTCAAGTTCGAAGTCAAATCAAGGTTTGAGTTATGTTTTCTTATTTTTGGTTGATTTTTGGTCTCGTGTTTAATTGATTGTCGTTTCATTTTGGTTGATTTTGGATAATTTGGTTGGTTTGTTTTTGGTCTGTTTATTTGGGTAATTTGATGTTTTTTTGTCTTGTTTTTGGTTGCTTTTTCGTTTTGTTTTGGTTGATTTTTGGTAATTTGGTTGGTTTGTTTTTGGTCTGTTATTTGGGTTTGATTTGATGTATTTTTTGGTTGATTTGATTTTTGGTTTGATTATATATTTTGTTTGATTTTGGTTGTTTCTTATTTGATTTTTAGTTTGATTATATTTTTGGTTTGATTTTCGTTATTTCTTATTTGATTTTTTATAGTGGCTGGTTGAAGTTTTCGGGGTGAAAGACGAAAATCCGTGGTGGCTGGGCTGGAGTTCTCTCGGTGGCTGGTGGTGTTTAAGGGTCGGCAGTGGCGACTAGTGGTGTTTAAGGGTCGGTTGTGGTGGCTTGTGGTGTTTTAGGGTGGGCAGTGGTGGCGGGGCTGATGTGAAGTGCAGGAATTGGGTGATTATTTTTCCTTTTTTTTTTTTTTTTTTTAAAAAACTTTTAGCGACCGCTTATGACGGTCGCTAATTTCCAGATTTGCGACCACTTCTTAAGCCGGTCGTAATTATTAACGTTTGCGACCGTTTTCTGTACGGTCGTTGAAAATAATAAAAACGGTCGTAAAAAATCTGCGACCGTCAAACGGTCGTAATAATGTCTTTTTGCGACCAAAGGAATAAAGACCGCCACGTTACGACCGTTGACAGTCGCAATTACTTTTAGCGACCATTTTTGCTATTTTCAACGACCGTTAGAGACGGTCGCAATTTAGCCTAATTTTAGTAGTGTTGCTTCGACGCCCTCTGGTTTTTCTATTATAATTTCTCTCTCCTCTCTTCTTCTTCTTATCTAAATTTCTATTAATACCTGCTTCAATTTTTCCACGGCACCAGTTCATCAGGTGCAGCAATATTATCGGCTTGGAGTTCTCGACAATTGTTCCATTTTCCATGCTAGAACTTTCTCTGCTCATCTTACATCTTGGTCTTATGGTGGTCAGGCCAGTTCACTATTTTAAATTCAAACCCATTAATGTATTGTTTCTGGGTATTTTTGAATTGATTTTCTTATGCAATTTGGGTTTTTTTGGGTGGAATTAATTGAATCCGAAATACAGGGTTTTGTGGGGTTTGATAGGTTAGAGGAAGTTTTTTTTTTTTTAATTTTTTTTTAATCATAATTTTTGGATTTTGGAGTTAAGCATAAGAGAAGGACTTCACTTTTTGATTTTTTTATCTTTAAGGACCTCTCACTTTTTTTTTTTACCTTTGAAGACTTGTGGTTAACTTTCCGACAATTTAACTCAACTTTAACTCACCGGAGCAAAAAAAAAAAATAAAAAATAAAAACTTAGGTCCTTACTTAATTTATGTCAACATTATTTTATCAATTCTTTTTTTTTTTTTTTGAATGGATTTTATCAATTCTTTATACATCATGAAGTGTAAACATATATCATAACTAATTCATTATCATGCATAAATGTTAATTCCTCAATTAGAAGTATTTCTTTCTCATTCTCTTAGGCAGTTGCTCCATCGACAGATAATTTAATTTTTTTATTTTTACTAATTTTTTGGTTGATCGGTTATTTATGGTGTATTATTTTATAAGGTTGATGATAGTTTTGTTTTTTATGGGTTGAATTTGATTGTTTTTGGACTTATATGGTTTCATATTTAATGAAAGTTTTATTTTACTACTTCCGTTTCTTATTATTTGTAATAAAGGGTTACTATGTTTGAGATATGTATAAATAATTCATTTTTTAAATAATAAGAAACTGAAGTAATATTTTTTTCTCATTTTATTTTTGGACAAAGAGACTTGATGAAAGTTGGTAATTTGTGACATCTATTTCGGGTTAGTACTGGATTTTGATTTGATGAATCTAGTTCAAAGTTGATTAAATTAAATGATATGTTGTTTATTATTAAATTGGCAAATTAATAGAAATGGTTGCAGTGGAGGAAGAGGAATTGTTCACACTTAAACTACTTAATTAAAAGTGAAAAAATAAATAAATAAGAGGTCTTTAAAGGTTAAAAAAAGGAATGTTAGGTCCTAGAGTTTTGTTAACTTACTTATTAGTGATGTCAGAACTTTATGTTTAACTCACCTTGAGTTAACTTAACTCCATTTTGGCCAGAAATCAAAACTTAGGTCCTCAAAGGTGAAAAAAAAAAGTGGGAGGTCCTTAAAGGTGAAAAAAATCAAAAAGTAAAGTCCTTCTATTATACTTAATTCTAGATTTTGATGATTAATTGAGAAATTTGATTGAATGTAAAAGTGGTTTATTGATCCTTTCAAGTAACTCTGGAATTTGAGGTTTGTAATTGACCAAGAAGCGTAGCACTGGCATTGTAAGTGAAAATATTCTGATTTGGAGGTCAAATTATATCATTTTTATTCTTTTGAGGTTTGTTATTCGAAATACGCTTTACTCAAAGAAAATTAGTTCAGAACAACAATGCAATCAACCTTAAACAATGCAATTATTATTACTTTTTTTTTTCACTGAATTGATATACATAATTATGTTAACAAGGTGCTGCTTGGGGTTCTACTCTTAAGAAAATGCCTATACTTTTGATACTATCGAAGGCTCGAAGAGTTTTAGTGCCTATATGATCAAATATTCAAGCCCAGCAAGATAGTTTGGAAATGTCGATTTCCATTTGTTTAAACCAAAATGGGAGGATCCCGAATGTGCACATATAGGCAATGGACTGTTTCAAGGTGATGAGATATATGGTGTGTGGTTGCGAGTGTGCGATCAAGGGGTGACAAGCTTTCATTGTGGACTATAAATGCCGCAACTGAAGCTATGCAGATGGGCATTGGGAGGAAGTGGAAAGATATAATTGACATTACATACAAAATTAACTACAACTAAACTTGTTTGATGATGCCAAAAAGGATACTGAGTAATAAATTAACTATAACTTGTTTACAACCCCAAGTCATGTTGATCTCTTCTTTCTGTGGGCAGTTTTTGTGAGAGGCTCGACTTTAATTTTTTGTGCACTACAGTTTGTTTTATCTGTTCATTGTGGTCTTTTAGGCCTCAGATGGAAATGAGCATTCAATCTATTTTTCGTGTATATTTCATGATTGTATTGTTTTGTGAGTTTTGACCCTTTATTCTGAAGCTATTTCAAAACATGCCAAATATAAATTTATGTTAACATCTATTATTGTAGTGGAAAAAGTTTATATCATAACTTGATTTGGAAGTTGATGGCCTACAAGTTATAGAAAGTAGTAAACTAGTAATGTACCATCCCCTTTATAATTTCAAAATTAATTTAGGTTATAAGCTGGAAATGAACTTCTTCCACCACAATTGCTTAAAGTTCAACTGTAAAATATAAACATGCAACTCTTCATACTAATGGCCTAAAAAAGGACTCAAGTAAAAGTAATAGATGGAGCTAGTTTGAATGAAAGTGTTGTAAAACATGTAAAAATTGTCACGGTCTCTAGCTTGGAAAATCACTAACTAATTATGCAATTTTCATAAGGAACTAATTATGCACTAATTACTATTTTCGACTTACTTTGTTCATTTTTTATATAATATGAATAAATGTTCTTTGATTACTCATAAATGTCATGAATTATTTATGTAATATATTATTTGATTAATGTGATGACTTTTTTTGTACCGAATGGTACCATTAACATACACAAGGGTACCACTGAATTACACAAGGGTATTTTAATGATGCCAGTGTGCCACTAACATACAGAAGGGTACTACTGACATGTAATAAAACTATATTTCAAAACACAAAATTAAATGGTAGATAAGAACTAAGTGCCCTTTAATGTCACAATGATACCACTGCATATTGAAAGCATTCCATTATAATATCGTACGGTACAATTGAAAAGCGAATATCATTGAGTAAAACAAGGGTGCATTTGTTGTTATCCACGAGGGTACCATAGACACCTACTAGGGTACCACCATAACCCTAAATTCCTATGGGAAAATATTTTAGGGTTTTAAATGCCTAATCCAAATAATAACAATATGTACACACTCTAATGCGCAAATAAGTATTATGTATACTATAATAGAATTTAATAATTTTATATCATGTTATAGTAAAAAAGTAAAGTAATAATTACGTCAAAAAGTAGAAGTTGTTTAATCAGAAAATTGAGAACCATAAGGGCGGGTGATAAGAATCGATATGAATCGGAAGGCAAATTCTAACTACTTGAACTATCTCTCACTCTCTACAAGTAGAAGTTGTGAAGTGTAAGTGTTTAAACTTGATGATATTAGGGTCTGTTCTATTCACCTTATTTTCACTTATTTCAAATTTGATAAGTTCAGTTCAGGAAAAATAAGTTCTGATAAGGGTTGCCCAAGTTCAAATTACAACTAAATTAAGTTCAGATAAGTGAAAATCAGGTGAATAGAACACGCTCTATATACAGTTTCAAAAAGGCTATGTATATTATCTATGTGTAATGAACTTGATCATGACCATAATTCTATGTAACGAACTTTGTTTAAATTAATGTTATTGTGTTTTTATTGTGTTTCTATTACTCATTTTTTGGTAATGTGATGTCATTGTGTTTTTATTTATTTGATTTGAGTTATAAAATATTTATTTGGTTTGAGTTGTACCCTTACAATAATTTATTGAAACCCTTCCAAGTCAATATGAAGAGTTGTACCCTTCATTGTTCCAATGGAACCCAGAGTACCCTTCATTGCTTCAATGGAACCCAAGAGTTGTACCCGTGACTGTTTCAATGGAACCCTATAGTGTTTCAGTAGAACCTTACAATAATATATTGGAACCCTTTCAATTCAATTTACTGAGTTGTACCCTTCATTGCTTCAATGGAACCTTAGAACCCTACAATAATTTAGTGGATCCCTTCCGATTCAGCCTAAACAGTTGTATCCTTCTTGTTTCAATCGAACCCTTCTATATTTCAGTAGAACCCCTATACTAATTTAATGGATCCCATTCCAATTCAGTGTAAAGAGTTGTACCCTTGATTGTTTTAAAGGAGCCCTATTATACTTTAGTAGAACCTTCCAATTTAGGGTATAGATTTGTATCCTTCATTCTTTTTTAAGTTGATCTAAAACAAAAAAACAATTAACAATAGGCTCAATGAATAATGAGCAATAGCTTCAAATTTAACATTTTTTTCATGAACTTCATAATTAATATAAACCTTTAATAGTCCAAACAACAAGTTAGATCAATAGATGATTACTTGTAAGATCAAATCTAACAGATTTTCACGTCAAGTTTAATGGTCCAAACACAAACATGTTTGTTTCGTCAATAATGTTTTTAAGATAGTTTTGTTCTCTATATTTAATACATACTATATCAATATTCATAAGACATTTACTGGTATTAACTTATTACCCATAAAAACATAATCGTACTTGTTAAGTGATACAATAATTAAATGTACCCTAAACATAATCGAAGAGTGTTCACCAAAAAAAAACTAATCAACCCCAATTTGTGACCGAATTAGCTTACAATTGTTTCATACTCTTAGTGTTCTTTACCCATTCCGTATGGATATGATCCTCTACTTATCCTAGACTTGTCTTAGGTTGGTTTAGTTAGAAATATTGTTTGGTTTAGGGTGATTATCCAATGGTCGATCATTCCTCTACCACACATAACTATATTTATTTTTATGTATAATCACAAACATTAGTCAAAGAAATTATATAAATAGTGCAAAAAGTCAAAACATATCATTTAATTAAACACAGAGGGAGTAAAAAAAAAATGTCATGATCGCTTCCTCGGAAAATCACTTTAACTAATTATGCACTATTCAACCACTATATTTGACTTATTTTTTTTCCTAGAACAAAATAAATAAATGTCATTTAATTACTCATAAATGTCATGATTTATTTATGTAATTTATCTTTGATTACTCATGAATGACACGATTTATTTATTTAATATATCATTTGATTACTCATCATTATAGCTTTTTCCATATAAAAGGGTATCATTAAATTACATAAGGATACCAGTAATTTACAGAAGGGTACCACTGATATTATATTTCATTCAACTATTATTCAAAATGCAAGAGCAAACGGTAGATAAGAACTAAGTACCTTTTAATGTCACAATGGTACCATTGCATGTTGAAATGGTTCCATTATAATATCGTAGAGTATAACTGAAACATGGACATCATTGAGTAAAACAAAAGTACACTTGACATCCACAAGGATATCATTGGCACCTACTAGGGTACCACCACAACCGTAAAGTTCGATATAAAAAAAATATTTTAGGGTTTTATTATATGCCTATTATTACAAATAACGTGTACACACTCTAATGTATAATTAAGTATTGTGTATGCTATGATGATTTTTTATTTTATTTTTATTATTTTATTTTTGGTTTCATGTTAAACTCAAATAGTAGAATTTGTTAAAACACAAAGTTAAAAAGTGAAATGGGGCAAAAAAATAGGGATATAGGGAATATAGTACCTCCCATATTTTTTATGTGCAAATTTGGAGTATTATTTGTAAAATATAAAAAATTCCAAAATTGCATATAAAAAAAAAATCGGAGGTAGTATAAGCCATCACATTGGACTATATTAGATTAGTACGAATCCAACTAACTTATTTATGATAAAACACTATATAACTAACTACATTTCACTCAATCGGCCAACAATACAAACTTAGTAGACTCAACCGATATTCATAAAATTTTAAAAAAATATGAACCAATTACAAATAACCCAATTTTAGTAACAATATAACAGTTAGACTCCATACATTACAAATTAAATCCATTAAATTTAACATGTGTTTCGGGTGTTTTTGTATCCCTTGGGAGAGTTACAACTCGAAGACTGGATCCAACGAAGCCGCTTGTACCTGCAAAAGAACAGAGCTCCGGATGTTCGGAAGTCCGCCTCTGAAGATTAAGTTAGTACGGATTCGGAGTAAAACTTGCGGAAAGTAAGTATCTTCTCGGATTCCGAGATCAGTTGTTCTCTGTTTTTTGAGAGCAATTAATGATGTAATGATTAAGACGTGCCCCAATAAATGGGGGAAATCTCCCTATTTATAAGGCCCTAGAAAGGTGTGCCCTGTCCTAGGGTTTGGTGACCCAGGATTTAGGGCAGCGCCGTTTTGCGGCTCCTTGGGATTTGGGCCTTGAAGGCCGTCACTCCCAGGGGCCATATCTATGTGACACGTGTCATCATCTGAGTAGTCTATTTGGACGACTCTTTTTGTGACACGTGTCGCACTCTCATTGGGCCACTTGGTGGGGTATTAATACCTAAATCATGCCTGTGACAGGTGTCCGCCTCTCATTGGAGCGGCTTTTTACTGTTTACTATAGGAGAATCTAGGGTTTTTACCCTAAGACTTTTCACCCTTTCTATAAATAGGGGTTGACCTCTTCATTGCATTCACACGTTTGCGTGAATCTTGAGAGAGAATCTTGAATCTTTGACTTCTGAGAATTTGTTTTCTTTTGCGATAGCATCCGACACCCGGCCTCTGATCCGCCTGTAAGTAGATTTCCAGACCAAGCGACTCTCGTACCTTCATCTAAGGTAACCGTCTGATCTTCTCTTTCCTTATTTTTGTTTTTTCTTTTTCAAAAATGGTTTCCCAAACGCACCCGGAACGGCCTAGGTTAGCGATCAGTCGGTCAATGGGGACGACTGAATCTAGAACTAGGAGTGTCGAATGCTCATTCGAGGAATCCCCTTTGAGAAATTCTCCAAATCCGACCGTGTCTGTGGCTATGCAGGACACCATGGCAAGAACGAAGCAGACCAGTCGGACGTATAGGACGGATGGTACCTGGTACCAATTGGAAAGCTCGACCGTATAATATGAAGGCTCCATTAGGGCGCCTGTTGCCGAATTCTATGATAATCTGCCTAGTGCTACTAGCACCCTAGGCTCCTCGATTTTGGAGGAGTCTGATAATGAACGACAAGTTTTCGGGCCGAATGATTCGGTGCCGGATGAGGAAATGGGGGAGGACACTGCCGGCACTAGCCATCAGGCCCCAACCTTGGACGATAGCTTTGATAATGACTCTGATTCATCATCTTCTAACAACGCCTCCATTGACTCGGAGGAGGCGCGCTCAAAATTAGACGATGCTAGAGAGTCCCTATCAGCGGATAGGGGAGAAGGATGGGCAGAGTCGTCTGCTTCGCGCCGGCTGGAATATGCTCCTTATTATTTGCATGTTTCCAAAGGCAGGCGGAAGAAAATGGCGGAGGACTTTGGGAAATTCATTTCCAACCATGTCATGGGACATGGATTTCTTCTTTCTGTGCCGGATGCTGAGGATACAGTCGTCTGGCCAGAGAAGGCCAGCTACGACGACCAATGTTTTGGCTGCTATGAGGCGGCCATTCTAGCTGGTCTTCACTTCCCTCTCCATCCAGCAGTGGAAAGAATTGTAGAGGGATACCAACTGGGTATATGGCAACTAGCCCCCAACTCTTGGGTCAACATCTTGGGCTACGTTGCCCCCTGTGAAATGATGGAGGTGGATCCCAGCTTTGAGGCATTCGCTCATATGCATTATTTGAGCAAAACCCCCAATCAAGCGGAGCCGGATGGTTCACCCTTACTAGCCATAAGGGGTTTCTGATGACTGTGGGAAAGGAGAACAAATGGAAGGATTGGAGGACGAAATTCTACATAGTCTCCTCCTCCGACCGCCTGCACAATAGGAGATACAACCGGTGGAACCGGAACCCCCCTCTGCTCGCTGGGAAGAAAGCCCTGCCGCCTGTCCCAAAGCAAGCGCAGGAGGAGATACTGGATCGAGGCCTACTTATTGTGGCCGTTCGAACCAATGAAGAGACGGGGGAGAAGGAGGTCACCCCGCAAAGCTACATTCCCTATCATAAGTGGATCTGACGGGACGTATTTGGCCGCTTGTGGTCTTAGTACTTAGAGGCCGAGAGGTAGTAGGCCGCTTGGCTTTATTTTACTTTGCTGATCTTGATTCTTTCTTTAGTTTCTAACTCTTACTTTTTGTGCAGACAAAGGAATGGAGAAGCTCTTGGCCACCAAGAATCCGGCTGCACATTCTGCAGCGTATTACCGTTCGTCCATCTTGGGCAAACGGACTAATGAGGAACAGCCGTCAAGTGGAGCTCCTAAGGTGAGGAACTTTCTCTCTGTACTTGGATTGAGTTTTATTGAGATCACCGGTATACTAACTTGTGCATTCCATGCAGGGTGGTTCGTCCAAACCTTCTCCCTCCAAACAGCCGGACCCGAAGCTTCAAAAGTAGTCGGGTGGTGAAGTTGGCACTTCCGGGAAGCCCAAGAAGCACATCACCCATAAGCCTGGGAAGACTTATGACGGCTCCACCCCCAATAGCACGACCCTGAAGCCGGATGCCCCTAGGGTATCAAAGAGTGGCAAGCCACTTAATGCTGCTGTCGGCTCAGTAGCAGGGGGAAGCAAAGCCGCCAAGGAGGAGGAGGCGAAAGGTAACATAACTTTACCCGTTTTTCAGTATGGTTGGAATAACAGTCGCCAAAAAGCGCACTGGATCATAAGCTAAGACTTTTTAATTCATGTTTGTTTGATCTGGCAAAGGTTTCACAGAGCCCGACTGTCCTATAGTTGGCCAAACAAATGCTGAGGGCGCTTGAGCCTGAAGACAAGGCGTCTGTCAGAGGAGTCAGCTCCCTCAACCTCGACGCCATCTTGGCGCTTCTTTGTGAGGTAGGATACTTGTGATTTTTATCTTGAATAATGAGTATAGCCACTTGATACTGACCATTCTCACTGTTGGCCGAATGCAGGCTATGCTACGTGTGAACGGACTTAAAAGGCTAATCCTCAAAAAGTCCAAAGAGGTAATGTCTGCTAAAGCTCGGGCCGCCTCCTCCTTAGACACTACTCAATTTGAGATTGCCTAAAATGAACTATTGACACTTGATATGATGTATTCCCAGGCGTCGTCCAATCTGCGGGTCAAGAAGGACTTGGATCCAGCAAGGGGGCGGGTAACCGAGCTCCAAAATGAGGTCAAGGACCTCAAGGCTAAGTTGGGACCCCTCGAGGAAACGGACAAGAAGGCGGACCGCCTATAGGGGCAGGTTGACAAACTCAAGGGTCGGCTGCAAAACCAAGGGACCTGGCTCAAGTCTAAATACAAGTCCCTGCTGGAGGAGGAGAAAAAGGACCTAGTCAAACAAATGATGGAGGACTATGAATCCATCATGCGGATGGCTTGGGAATCATTGCAGCCGGGCTCTGACTACCAAATTTTGAAAGCCAAGTTTGAGGTAGCCAATGATGAGTTTAACGACCGGCTCATGAAACAGGCGGAAAAGGAGGCAGCCCGGGGCATCGAGGAATCTGACTCCTCGGAAGAGTCGTCCTCGGGGGATGATGAGGATCAAGAGGTGGATGGGAACGACAATGAGCAGCCGCAAGTGGACAACAAGGATGATGCGACTGTTAATGCTGAAGACCTCCCCTGATCCTTTTATGCTTTTTAGGTATTTTTCTGCGGCTGGATGGCCAAGTATTTTCATTTCCAGCCTGCGTGCCGAGAAACTGTGTATTTTTACTGACCAAGGGGTCGGGTGAATCAACAAATTCTGGCTCAGCTAACTAACTTTTCCAGTCGTCCATTGTGATGGTTGTTATTTATGTGAATGCAGCATCCGGTCTTTTTGACCGTTTTGTTTATATTGTTGGTTTGCTTTAAAGATTTTTAAAGCTTTCAATTTTTCAATATTATATGCATAGATTTTTAGCTAAATATTTAACTTGTATACTATGCGATTGCTTGTTTTACCGAATGTCCTTGCCCTGGCCGGATGTCGATTGGTTTCAAAAATAGGTTGATTGACTTAGAAATTATTGATACTTTAAAGAGTATGACTGGTTTCTAAGTCAATCAATCACTATGGTGATTGCCCCAATCCAAGCGACATACGACCATTTTGAGAAGTCGGTTAAACATTTGAGAGTATCCGGCCAAAGGCCTCAGCTGGGCGTTTAGACGTTTATTTAAGCCACTAAGTTTTTGAACTTAGCTCATAATCATAAGTATAATCTGTCCGCCTATATTGCCCCAGAGCAACAACAGGCGGTGATATTTGAATAGCGTAGCCTCTAAAATGAAACAGTAGCCTCTTTCCGTCTGTGCTAGAACAGTTTGAAAAGCTTAACGCTTTTTAGATTTCAAATAAGATTAAATCACACGGCTGCAAGCGTTCCCTTAACGCAGGCGATGGGGCCGTTTGGCTTTTGATTTATAGAGAAATGTACCACCCAAATGGGAGATGCTCTCTTCGACAAATTCGCCCAAATTGACGTCGTCAGTTGTCTGACTCATGTAGGAGCAGACAGTCGTACTCATGTTGGAGAAGACGACTTTTAATAAAATATATCCAGCCTTTGGCCTCTTTTTAGAATAAGTCTTTAGCACTTAGCTTTTTAATGGTAAGTAGATTTAGGCCGCCTGCATATTGTGCAGGCGATGCTTTACAGTATTATGGGGTCGGTGGTCCCTTTTTAAGGCACTTTACAAAATGCTAAGTGAATTGGGCCACCTGCATATTGTGCAAGCGGTACCCTGTAATAAAATTTTGAGCTCAATCCGTCTGCAAATTGTGCAGGCGGTGCTCTGCAATATAAGTTTGAGCCTTGTCCATCTGCACATTGTGCAGGCGGTGCTTTGTAATAAAATCTTGAGCTTAGTTCGTCTGCACATTGTGCAGGCGGTGCTCTAGAAAAAGACAAAGGTTAGGAAAGAAGGAAGATTTTTCATTAATAAATGAGTCAAAAATTTACAAAATTTCAAAAGTAGTACTTTTTCAAGTTATCTACATTCCAAGTTCTAGGTAGCTGCCTGTCGTCTGGTGTCTTCAGACGGTAGGTGCCGCCTCTTACTTCTTCAAAGATTCAGTAGGGGTCTTCCCAATTTGGGGTTAGCTTCCCTTGTTCATTCGCTCTACCGACTGCCTCCATTTTCCGTAGCACAAAGTCCCCAACCTTTAGGGGTCGCTTGTGTACTGTCTTATTGTAGGCCCTAGTCATTCTCAGACGATAGATCTCATGGCGCAAGGCAGCATTGCCCCTGATCTCATGGCCTATAGGACGTGTGGTAATTGATCCGCCCATAGGCCGCCAGCCCTTTCAATCTTCTTTTTTATGCCGTCTGAGATTAACTTGTTGAAGGCTTCAACTTGGCCGTTTGCTTGGGGTCGGCCGACTGATGCAAAAACTTGAGATCCCTTGATCTCCCAACTAAGTCTTGAGTTAAGGCGTCTCAAACTGAGGTTCATTGTCAATAACCATAGACATAGGCACCCCGAAGCGGGTGATGATATTCTTCCAGATGAAGGAGATGACGTCCTTTGTCTTGATATTTTTGACCGCCTCCGCCTCTACCCATTTGGTGAAATAATTTACGGTAACGAAGATATACCGTCGTCCGCCCGATGTAGAAGTATATGGCCCTAAGATGTCCATGCCCCACTTGGCGAATGGAACTAGGCTATGGATGGCCGTCAGATCGGTGGCCGGACGGTGTATAAGCTTGCCGAATTTTTGGCATTTATTGCACTTTTTCACCAAGGTCATGGCGTCTTTCTCCAAGGTAGGCCAGAAGTAACCCTGTTGCCTGGTCCTTTCAACTAGAGACCTGCCGCCTATATGTGAGGCACAAAAGCCCACATGTAGGTCTTCCAGAACTTCCTGCCCCTTTTTAGGGGTGATGCATTTTAAGAGTGGTTGAAGGAACCCTTTCTTAAAAAGCTCTCCTTTACGAATTTCGAAATTGGCCACACGTTTTTTCAGTGCGGCTGCTTCGGAGTTGAATCTGACGTCGTGCTGTGTAGAAGATATGCTCGGATGCTGTCCATCCAAATAGAAGTTCGGTCAAGTACTCCAATGGGATCTTCTTCAATGCTTCATTTTTCCATTACTTCACAGAAGACTAACCGAGGTGTGTCGCATGAGGCGGATGATGCTAGCTTAGATAGAGCATCCGCCTGATTGTTTTCGGTCTGAGGCACTTGACTCAGATTGAATTATTCAAGTGTCCCAGCCTCAGTTTTGACCGCCTACAAGTATTTGATCATAGTTGGATGGGTGGTTTCATAGTCACCATGGTATTGGCTCACAACCAATTGGGAGTCAGAGCAGGCGTCAATCTTAGTTGCCCCTGTCGCCTTGCACATGCGGATTCCAGCTAGCAGGGATTCATATTCTGCCTCATTATTTGAAGCCTGGAACTTAAACCGCAGTGCATGCTCGTACTTATCCCTCTCAGGGGATTAATATATAACTCCTGCACCACAGCCGTTCATAGTGGAGCTCCCGTCCACATACACTTTCCAAACCTGATCATTGTTATTCGACGCAGCCAGCCTTGTCATTTCGACAATAAAGTCGGCGAATGCCTGCCCCTTTATTGCCTTCCTTGGTTCATAAGTGATTTCCAGACCTTGTAATTCAATAGCCCAGTTCATCATTCGGCCTGATGATTCTAGGGTCGTCATTGATTGCTTGATCGGTTGGTCAATGTAGACCACTACCGGATGTGCCAAGAAGTAAGGTTTTAACTTCTTGACAGCCATGTAAAGAGCGAGGCCAAATTTTTCAACCATGGGGTACCGAAGCTCTGTGTTTCTGAGAACGTGGCTAATGAAATAGACCGGGAGCTGGGTGCCGTCTCTTTCAGCAAGGAGAATGACACTAAGGGCATGATCTGAGACAGCTAGGTACATGTAGAGCGTCTCTTTAGACAGAGGGCTGGCCAGCCTTGGCAAAGAGTGCAAGTGTTGCTTCAATTTTTGAAAGGTCGCCTCAGCATCATCCCCCCATTCAAACATAGTCTTATTCCTGATTGCCTGGAAGAAGTAGAGGCACTTGTCACCTGACTGGCTGAGGAATCTCCCCAGGGCCGCCAGACAACCTGTTAACTTTTGTACTTATTTGACAGTGCGGGGCGACTGCATGTCAATGACCGCCTGTATTTTTTCAGGGTTGGCCTCTATCCCCCTTTGGTCAATCAGGAATCTGAGAAACTTTCCAGACTCAACACTAAAGACACACTTCTTGGGATTGAGCATGACCTTGTGCCGCCTGAGTGTGGCGAATGTTTCTCGTAGGTCAGCGAGGTGATCCGCCTGTTACTTGGATTTGACTATCATGTCATTGATGTACGCCTCTACATTCCTCCCAATCTGATTAATGGAGACCGTATTAATCATTCGTTGGAAAGTAGCAGGTTCATTCTTCAAGCCAAACGACATCACAGTGTAACAAAATAACCCCTGATCAGTGACGAATGTCGTCTTCTCTTGATCCTTTTTCCACAGGGGAATCTGGTGGAAGCCTGAGTAGGCGTCCATATAGCTCATCAGGGCATGTCCGGCTGTAGAGTCGACCAGACTGTCGATCTTTGGAAGTGGATAACTATCCTTCGAACATGCTCTGTTCAAGTCAGTGTAGTCAACACACATGCGCCGGGTACCATTCGGCTTCTTCACGAGCACAACATTCGCAACCCAGTCAGGGAAGTTACATGGCCGAATGAACCCAGCGTCTAACAACTTTTTTACTTCGGCGGCTGCTGCCTGACTTCTCTTATCGCCGTGATTTCTTTTCTTTTGCCGGATAGGCTTCTTTTTTGGATCCACGGCGAGTTTGTGGACAGCAAGATCCGGGCTGATGCCTGGCATCTCTTCCACTTCAAAGGCAAAAATGTCTTTGAATTCTTTCACTAGATGGTGCAAGTCTGTACCCATTTTTGCAAAAGCAACCGTCCCCACCTTAATAGTTCGCTCTGGACGATTGTCATCCAGAGGAATATCAATGTACTCACCAGCCGGCTGGGGACGGAGGTCATCTGACCGTTCCCCGGTCAGTGATTGCTATTGCTTTTCTTTTTTGACCACCACCAGCTGATCAGTCTTCCTTTTCTTTGAGGCTGGTGGGGCCGGATGGTCATCCTTGATATCATCAAGTTCTATTAGCTCCTTCCCCCGTCCGACTATAACAGCCGCAGGCTTGACGTCCGAGAGATAGCACTCTCTAGCCGTCTTCTGATCCCCGTTTAGGGAGCCAACAGTGCCATCATCCCTCTCATACTTAACCAGCATAAGAGAAGGGATGATGACGGCCTTACACTCATTTAGAGTGGGTCGGCCGAGAATGAGATTGTAGGCGGTCAGCTCTTCGACCACCAGAAACCGGATGGTCATGTGCCGACCGTTACCCTTTTCTCCCAGCCGGACAGGGAAATCTATCCGTTCGACTAGGTGCACCACTCCTCCCCCAAATCCGACAAGCGGATAGGAGACATCATGCATGCTATCCGGCTTATACTTGAGATTGGATAGGCATTTGTGGCTGATGATGTCGGAGGAGCTACCTGTGTCAATCAGAATGCGGCTAACTTTTTGATTGACCACTTTGCATTCTATGACCACAGGGTCATCATGCGGCCGACGGACTTTCCCCCGGTCTTTCTCTGTGATGACAACTTTTGTGAAGGCGGATGTGCCAGCCTCCTGTCCCTCTTCAACAGAATGGACCATCTTTTTTTGATGGTCCTTGGTGCCTCGCATGGTCGGGCCACCTCCGGCGAATCCGCCTGTTATTGTAGACCGGCTCCTCATCGGTTTCGGAACTACCAGTAGGCTGGGGAGTCTTCTTAGAGGACTGCCCCGGATTCTCTTTTGAAGTCACTTTGGACTTCACATAGGATTTCAGCATTCCTTTGTCGGCCAGGCAGTCAAGAGTTCGTTTAAGGCTAAACCAGTCATTGATGTCATCGCCGACATCCTCATGGAAATGGTAATGTTTGTTTTTGTTCCGATTCTCAGCGGAACCTTTCATTGGAGTCGACTTCTCTAAGGTCAACCGATCCTTTATCTCCATGAGGATGGAGTAGCTGTCCTTGTGGAACTCATACCTCGGAACATACGGTTTCCATTCTTTTTTCTTCTTCTGGGCCGGCTAATCGGAGTTATCAACCGCCCAGATCTCTTTTTACCTCTTACTCTCTTCGGGTTTTTGAGCCGGCTGAGAGGCCGACTCTCCTTCTGCGTGTCAGACTTCTTAGAGTCCGACTGCTTATTTGAGGAGCAGATTTCGGTCACCTGTATATAGGCTTCCGCCTCAATCAGGGCTCCTTGGAGGGTGAAGATTTTCTTGCGGACGAGGTCGAACTTGAAAGTCGACCCGTCCTTCAGGCCTTTGAAGAAGTCTGTATAGGCTACCTCGTCAAACAGCCCTTGAATCTGGATTCTCACCAGATTGAACCGCCTGACGTAGGAGCGCAACCCTTCTCTATCTCCCTGCTGCACATTGCTCAGGTCGAGACTTGTTTTCTTTGCAAGGATGTTCATAGAGAAGTTGGAAGCAAACAAGAACGCAAGCGTCTTGAAGCTGTTAATGCATCCAACCGGCAGGTTGCCGAACCACTGTTGCGCTATGCCCTTCAAGGTAGGTGGGAAGCAGCGACACCATGCAGCATCATCCAACCCCTGTAGGTACATGAGGTGGGTGTATGCCAGAAGGTGATCTTCTGGGTTGGAAGTAATATCATAGGTCCCTACCAACACATTTTTAACCTTGGCCGGCTGTTCGGCCTTGGCTATCTCCCTGGAGAACGCAGAGGGTTGTTCTCCAAGGTTTTGTAGCCGAAGCTGCCAGTCCATAGACTGGTAATGGTATATCGCCTGTCCTCCGAAGAAGGCAGGCTGGATGTAAGGCAAAGCAGGCGGCCTGTATAATGGCTGGGCCATATACTGTGCCGAGTTGATTACATGGGGACCCGTATGGACAGAGGAGCCGCCTGATGGAGTCACATGTACAGATTGTGAATTCCTCACTGAGGTATTCTTGAAGCTATCTGGATAAGTCGACGTGGATGCCGACTCAAACAGCTGTTGGTTCTTGTTTTGCTCAATGTAGTGTCGAGCATTAGAGAAGGTCTTTTTGCTGCCGTCCGGCTGCACATGCAGGATGGCCTTTCTTTTTTCCGTTTCTGGGAAACGTAATTTGGAGAGATCAATTTGGGGCCGAGCCTTCTCCTTCGTAGCAGGGTGAGGAGTAGGTTGTCGGTCCGTAATCGATTTTGCTTTCTCAGCTGAGCTGGTTTTTTGGTCGACTGTTCCTTTCTAGGAGCAGTCGTCCTATTGGTGATTAATTCCTTGATTTCACCCTTGAAACTCGTCATGAATTTCATGAGCTCGTCTCGGGTGACTAGGGTTGATCCTGCCGCCTAAGTAGGATCAAACGGCTACTCAGGGGGCTTGCTTGTACCCGCCTGGTCAATGTTCCGCTCCCGTCTCTCCTTGTGACGGATGCTCTTAGAGATGAATTACCCATCATGGGCCACATAGGTTTCGACGTCACAGTCTTCACCAGAGTCATGGTCCGAATGGACCTCTCCATCAACCGGAGTCCGGTTGGTCTCTGGAGGCAGTACAGGTTCTTGTGAAGCCATCTTTGAGGTACTCTCCCCACAGACGGCGCCAAATGTTTCGGCTGTTTTTGTGTCCCTTGGGAGAGTTACAACTTGAAGACTGGATCCAATGAAACCGCTTATAACTGCAAAAGAACGGCGGATGTTCGAAGGTCCGCCTCCGAAGATTAAGTTAGTACGAATTCGGAGTAAAACGTGCGAAAAGTAAGTATCTTCTCGGATTCCGAGATCAGTTTTTCTCTGTTTTTTTTGAGCAATTAATGATGTAATGATTAAGACGTGCCCCAATAAATGAGGGGAATCTCCCTATTTATAGAGTCCTAGAAAGGTGTGCCCTGTCTTAGGGTTTGGTAACCTAGAATTTAGAGCAGCGCCGTTTTGTGGCTCCTTGGGATTTGGGCCTTGAAGGCCGTCACTCCCGGAAGTCATATCTGCGTGACACGTGATTATCTGGGTCGTTCATTTGGACGCCTCTTTTTGTGACACGTGTCGCACTCTCATTGGGCCACTTGGCGGGGTATTAATACCCAAATCAATATGCATTTTGTTTACATCTCTAACTTATGAGTATATTGTGATGGAGCTACCATATTTTGTACTTAAATTAACACATAATATTATTAAAGGTCTCTTTGACGCATTTATAGAGACCTGTTAGATAAGATTAACATTTATACATGAACTAGTACCAAAAATAAAAAACAATTATACATGAACAACATTCACTAGTAGATACATAAAAGTACTAATACTCTTTGCAATTTCTGTTAATAAAATATTAACTATACAAAGAGTATAAATGAGGTAGCAGCAGTTCAGCAATTAGATGCTCTCAAATCCCACCACGGCACCCACCACCACAGTAGGTCAGCAACCATGCAGTCTATCACACAAGTTTACAGGTGCAGACCCTTTATCAATGTTGGCAAGTAGATTCGGGAACCCCTCTATTCTCCGTCAATGTAGACTTGATAAACACAGTGGATAATCCAAATGTCCTGTATTTAATTTAAAGATTAAAATTAATGTATCATACTTATAATATCTATTTAATTTAGAATACATCATTAAATTTGAAAATCGAGCATATAAGAAAGAACAAAAGCTCATGAACTACAAAAGTAATTAAAAACTTGATACGATACTTCATATACGAAAGACAGCTCATTAAAAATTGGACATGTCAAGCATAGTTCCACAACCATTTTGGACCATAGTAACCTATTAATCCGATTCATGCCAAAATTTCATCATCAAATTATAAACAGATTGCTTGACAATTAATCATGAGCTAAAAAGCACTAACCAGCGTACGAAACTAATACGCAAGTAGACATGATCAAAATGTCCAATCAACGAGCAACTATCATAAATAATAGAAAACATAAACATTCATAAATCCACAAATTAACATGCATAAACCATATATTGTACGATTGTTCGGAGAATGTATGTTTGAGCTTCTAAGCTCATCAAAATTCCAAGGAGAATGCATTATAACTATATAGCATTTGAATAGAAGATAATATCAACTAAAAATCAAGTCGAAAAATACCGGCACACAAACAAATACATGGCCTGCATTAGACACTAATCCCTACATAAGAGGCACATAGAGGGCTCTAATATTACCATGATACACATAGCCCAAATACTAAACCTGCCTCTAGGAATGCAATCAACCATAAAATTACAACATTACAACTATTTATTGTTGCAGAAAAATAGGAAGAAACCCATTGAAAAAGAAAGATCTACAGCAAGCACCTAAGCAGGCAAACTAATCAGCATATAAGAGAAGCAATATGGTAATAATTTATGCATCAAACTTAGATATAGAAGAAGCATCACATATATTGCAGCAGAAATTGATGTTGCAATTAGTGACCCACAACAAATCCATTAACAAGTCAATCAAACCTAAAACATCATACTATGATTAATAGTCCATCAATCCACCGATAATTTTCTCCTGGTTAGAGCTGATTAAAAAGAAATTGGTTAAGCACCAAGCCTTCAAGGAAAAAAAGTGCCATTGAAAAATATAAGGATACCATTGCAATCAATAATACTAGGTGACCAATAATTCAAAGATGCCTTCACAAAAATTATTCAGATTCACAAATTCAAATAGAGCAGACCTTGCCTTCAGCTTGCTCAAGTCTATCACATACAGCTTTCATTGCAGGCAAGAAATCATTAACACGCACATCATCTTGGCCACATTCTTCAAGGTCAGCACCACTGACATTTTCTCCAAGGTTTTCTTCCAAATTCCTATATCACAGCTTTTCACAAATTCGGGTACTGTGAATATCATATTGCACACAGATTCAATTTCTATTAAATCACCCCAAATCCAAAACAAGCTGAATTAAATAAAAAAAAGGGGGAACACACTTGTTCATCCCGATTATAATTCTCAATAATTAAATCAAACGATGTTAAATCACCGTTCAAATAATTAAAATTTAGGAGATTTCTTTCAAGAAGCTCAATTAAATCAAACAATATTGAGCTTAAAGTTGTTTCAGTAATAAAATATAAAGTTGCAAGAATTTTTAATAACACCTAAAGCCCCGTCTTATACCCAAATACATTGCCATTATAAAAACCCTAACTTACAATTTGGGGAAAATTATAAACTGCCATCGTTACAATAATCAAATTGTATATAAGTTGTATACCCTAATATTGTTTTGTGATAAATATACACTGCAAAGACCCAACTTCATCCCAATTATAGAAATCCTAATTTACAATTTGGGGAAAATTGTAATTGGCTTTAGAATCATCAAATTGTATATAATTCTTAAGCCCTAATACTGATTTGAGATTGAAAAAAAAAAAAAAATCACAAGCCCCGCCTTAAACCTAAAACAGCCGTAGTATAAAAACCCTAACTCAATTTGGGGAAAACGATGTAGTACTTCAACCCTAAAATTGTTTGATTAATTTGGGGAAAAATTATAAAATTAAAAAGAATTTACTTACTTTGTTCAAATTCTTCACTATTCCTCGCCTACACTGCTTCGTTTCTCCGCGCGCCAATACCAGCCACCCAGCTACAAATCCAACCATGCATGAACCGAACGACGAAGGTGATAAACTACTTCAGAAAAATGGTGATGATGGAGGGAAGAGAGAGGATATTGACTGAAAGAGAGAGGTTGAGACTTTGAGAGACAGGGGGGTTGAGGAAAGACAGAGAAAAACTAGAGAGAGTGAGGTGAAACTAATCTGATTACATGTGACCCGAATACGAAATACGAATTACGAAGCTAGACTACTCCATACTGTACAATTCGCCGAAATACACTCAAGAAATACGAAAAGTTACAAAAACGGCCTGACAAAAGGTGAAACGAGAAGTGAGGTGGATTTCTACTCATCTACTCAAAAAGCATGCGAATTTACAATCTTACCCCTTGATATGTATTTGTTCATGCATATCAAGACTCCATTTAGACAACCTCGATTCAATAAAGCATAAATTAATATTAGTTAAGATGGCAAGGTGTGTGGTATACGTTCCATGAGCTTAAAAGTTCAAACCTCTTTCTATGCGTTTTTCAGTTAACATTGCCATGAAATATTGAATCGAGTTTATTATTGAGTGGTAATGGGCACGATACCATTGATTATTGAGTGGTGACGTGGTGGCACGATGCCATTGATTCCCTACCTTATAAAAAGTAGAAAACATCTCTTAGGAATAGTGTACTACCAATTATACCCTCAAAATTATGTACAAAGTTGTGTATAAAATGTGTATTTACTTTAATACCCTCATTAATATGTTTACTATCATTAATATATTTAATGTTTTTTTTATCATTAAACATATCATCAATTAATTTTGTTTTTGTTAACAAATAATTTGTAATGATTTTTTTTTTTTTTTAAATAAAAAAATTCTAATGCTTTACACTTATATGATATTATTATTATTATTTAAAAAGAAAAAATTTGTATGTACAATGAAACGGTTTATTACCAAGTGACTGTTTATTTTTACTTTTTCATAGTTGTTGTTCTTATTTCCGCAAAGTCTCTTAACTCTTGCAAACTTTGATTTGGAATAAAATCCTACTAACTTAGCATTCCCCCCCCAAAAAAAAAATCTTGTCGTTTTTTAATTGCAACTATTGTTAAGGTTTATTAGCTTTTTTTTTGTGGTTAGAGAGCCACAAGGGCGGATGATGAGAATTGATCCAAAGATCTCTTGGACCGGGAGGGGAGCTTTAACCACTTGAGTTATCCCTCACTATGTGGTTTATTAGCTTTTTAAGTGTACATATAAACAACATCATAGAATTTGAATGGGATTCATATATTAAATAGTTTGGTGATATTTGAGCAGGCGTATGTTATCAAGAGGTATAAAGAACTAAAAATCCTAAAATCAAGGGAAATCGGTGGTAGAAAAAAAATAGTATTAATTATGAAGAGAATTTAAGATAAAAAAATATAACTAATTGGTTATTGCTTTAGTATTGATATAGATATTAGATGGTCGTCGTAGAACATTAAAGAACTTGTTTACATATTATTACTCCATATGACTAAAGCTCACAAAAATATTCATTTGAAGAAAAACACGATAGAAATATTATACTAAGTACTATTGGAACATGCACAACAATTAAGAGTTCTAAACTAACAATAGCCGCTTAAAATATGAAGGGATGGAAAACAATTAAATATTATATAATAATAATAATAATTTTGAAATAACACTGTCAAACTTTTGAGGATTTAAAAAACAATTGTCTTAAAAGATTTTGGTGGCTTTCTTATAATTCTACAAATTCTCCACATAATATGCACATAAATCAAATAGTACGTATTAAAATTACTAGGTTTATCACCCTAACCAAAGGTGCAAATACACGCCAATACAACTTCTCCGCAAGAGTTAGCCCCTCCAAGCGCATCGCGCGCGTAGGATACCCTAGTATATATAAGTATAGATGAAAGTGAAAGCTGGAATGAGGTTACTCATAGCTGACGCAAGATAGGCGAACCATATTCAATCCCTTTGTATCCCATTAGCAAACGAGCGGTTCTGTCAAGACGAAAAATAGTTTACTCCCTCTATGTTATAATAATTGTTACATTTATTAATATCTACTATCTAGTACTCCCTCCGTCCCTTTATTAGAAGCTTATTTCTAATATTTATTTTTCACATAATAACAAGAAATAAATGCTTATAATTTAGGGACGAAGGGAATAATATATTAACTTTGTTTTCTTATAAATAAAATACATTTTTTTAGAAGTTGTTTAATATAGGTAATTGAGTGACTTTATCAAAATAAATTAATTATTTAGATTAAAAAGGGTTTAAATAGTACGTGTATAAATAATTTTGATTAATCTGTTTGTTTGTATTGTTTAATCTCTTTCTTAAATTTTGTGTCAATGTGGTGTGTTATATTTAAATAAAACAAAATCATTTTTTGTTTATAGTTTTTTTTTCCATACAAAACCAAAAGGGAAAACAAAAGTTGTCATTTTTGTGTTGTTAGATTTTCAAAATTATACTGATTATAATAAATTTAACTAATTTTTTAAATCATTATACGACATATATTGCACTATCATATGATTTTGCAAAAAAAAAAAAAAAAAAAAAAAAAAAAAAAACTATATTAATGCCAAACGGACCCTAATTAGTAATTTTAGTGTAAAAGTGATATAATTCAATTTTACCCTTTTGCCCCAAGATATAACAACTAATAATATTTGTTTATCCTAGGGAAAAGCTTGTTTATTTTTTCTCCTCTGCCAATAATGTCAATTAATTAATTAATAATTTTTGTTAAAAAAAATTCAATTATTGCAGTATTTTTTTTTGTTTTTTTATATATATATACTGATTTTAGTATTTTCATATTACTCTCTCATCTGAGAGTGAGGGATAAGTCAAGTGGTTAGAGTTCTCTCCCGGTTTCAGGTGATTCATGGCTCTCTTAACACCAAAAACAAAAAAAAAAAAAAAAAAAAAAAAAAAAAAAAAAAAAAAAATTACTCTCTCATCTCTAAAAAAGGGTTATGTTTGTTATTTAGACGTTTCCCTTAAAAAGTCACATTATTATTATTTACTAATTTTTTTTAAAAAAAATCTATTTTTTTAAAAAATCATTTTCCGCATAAATACATATTTCCCATACAATTATCCCATTATTGATGAACTTGTTACGAGTAATATCTTATTGCACGCCCCCACAAATTAATGATCAAAACTAAAAGAAACAATTTTTGTTTATCGCATGACAATTTTGTAAATATTTTCTCAAAAGGAACCCAGAAAAGGTAAAACAAGAAGGGAAAAAAATCATCACTTTTAGGATGGAGTCAAACTTCACTCATACCCAATTGCTCGAAGAATGAAACATTTGCCAATAATCCTGGAATTTAATGGTGGAAGCAAAGCTCTTCTGCATATATTCATAAATTTAAAAGTCACAATCTGTTCATAACCTAGGCAATTACAGCATCAAAATCAACCTCTCCAATTGATTATACTACTAATTATCAAAATTGAATACGAAGTACTGATTAAAAGAGACAATAAAAATACAAAATAGGGAGTAGTAATAAATTTAATTACCTGAAGAAGAAAAGGAAAGGGAGGAGTATGAAAGCAGGAATTGCATAAGAATAGACAATAAAAACATAGTAACTCATTCCTTTAATAGTTGCTGCTTTAAACAGAGTACTTACCGCAACATTCCCAAATTCAAGAACTATCATTGCAGTAAATGGTAACAACTCTTCGTAAAATAATCCCCCAACCATGTTTAGACTAATATTAAGGCCCTGTTCTCATCAGATTATTTTCAGTTCAGTTCTAATAAGTTCAGTTCAGTTCAGCTCCTAATTTCCTTTTCTCATAAAATATTCAGTTCAGTTCAGTTCAGCTCTAATTAGTTTAATTAAGTTTAGTTCAATTCACCTCATTTCAATCAATGAGAACATGCCCTAAGTTTGAGAAATATTAAGATCTCTCTTGTGAGGAAGTAGTAATGCAGTTTCGTTATGCATGAGTTATGCATGAGAAAATGCACAACATAATGGGGCCAATTTGGTGGGAAAAACTAAACGGTATGGGCCCATTGTCAAGTAAAAATGCAAAACATAGGTCATAAATACAATGAAAAAAAGGAGAATGCAATTATAAAGTAAAACGTACGATACGTAGTGTTTTGGGTGTTTTTGTTCCTCGGGAGAGTTACAGCTCGAGAACTGATCCGATTGCGCCTGTACCTGCAAAACAACGGAGACTCCGGGTGGTAGGAGCTCCGCCTCCGACGATCAAGTTAGTACTTGAAATTGGGTAGGAGAAGGTGCGGAAAATGAAAAGTGAGATCTTCTTGGATTCCGAGATCAGGTGCTTCTCTGATGTAAGAGAATGTAGGGTCTGCTGTAATAATTAATTCTTGTCCCGAAAATAGGGGAATCTCCCTATTTATAGGGTCATGGGGAAACGTGCCCCTGATTAGGTCACTCTGACCTAGCTCTGCTGGGCTGTGCCGTATTACGGCTTTCTTCGGATTTGAGCCCTCGAAGGCCGCTTTTTTCTCCCAAGCTCTAGGAGGGACACGTGTCAAATGGAGACTGGTCCAATTCGGACCAACCAGAGTATGACACGTGTCAAGACTTGATTGGCCCACGTGGCATGGGTAAAATTACCCAAAATATTTGCCCCTCACAGATGTGACGTGGCGCGCCACATGGCATCTGTGACACATGTCACTCAGCCATAGGAATTTTTTTTTTTTACTGTGAAAATTTATCCTTTCATATTCCGGGGAAATTACCAGGATGCCTCTGTTTTTTACCCCTCTATAAATACATAATTTACCCCCTCATTTTGGACGTTTCCAAAACATTCTAGAGAGAGAAAATCACCAATCCTAGAGAGAGAAAGTCTGCCGTCTGTCCGTGTGCACATAAGCGTTGTTCATTTTCCGCCTACCTCAGCCGGTTTACAACCGCCTGTGCCCCAAGCAAGAAAGTCGACTTCAGCAGCATCTCAATCAGTCATCACCGTTTTCCCCCCTTTCAGAGACAAACGTAAGGTACCGCCTCTACTCCCTTCAGCTCATTTACATTTGCTTCAATTCATTCAATAAATGGACTCATCACCAACACACACGGCACGACCTAGGTCAATAGTCAGTCGGTCTCCTGATACGGCTGAGTCTAGGATTGGGAGTGCCGGCTCTGGGTGCATGGAGCAATTTTATACTCCTCAACCGACCATCTATGTGTCTGTGCAGGACACGATGGCTAGAACTAAACAGACAGCCACTAGACGGCGTCGAAGAGACGGTACTTTGGAAGTGCCGTCTGATGAGGTAACCCCGGTTGAGGGGTCAGAGAGCAATGAAAGCTCAGGGGAATATTCCCCGTCTGGGATTCCTAGAACCCCAAGTGACACAATCCTATACGATGAGGGTAGACACGGGGAAGGAGCCGTCTCCCAGATGGACCTTGATGAAGCTGGCCCCGAAGATAGAGACGGGGAAGAGTCTGCATCGGGGTCAGCCGGCGACAAGGGAGACGGTGAAAGCTCTGCCTCAAAGTCTAGCTATGAGGATGATAGTGATGCCCCTCTTTCCCCGCTTGAGGATAGTGAGGCTGAAGAGAGGAAAAAATGGGAAGCAAAGGATGATCCCTTTCAGATCCATATCTCTGCTAAAGACAGGCGGGCAATGCTAAAAGGCATTGAAAGCTTTGTATAGAAACGACCTCTAGAAAATGGATATACTATCCAGGTGCCGCCTGAGCTAGGCACCATCTCCTGGAAAGATGACCAGGAGAACGCCAATGCCTACTTTGGATGCTGTGAGGCGGCATTCCTAGCAGGCCTCCGGTTCCCGCTTCACTATGCTGTGAGATCCATACTCAGGGGTTATGGCCTGGGCGTCTGGCAGCTCTCCCCAAATTCATGGGCTAACATTCTGGGGTATGTTACCGCCTGTGAGATGCAAGACTTGAATCCCAACTGGGAGGCTTTTGCTCACATGCACTATCTCAGCCGCAACCCAGGCGGTTGGAGGGCGTGGTACACCTTGACCACTCTCCCTCAGTACCAAATGACATTGGACAAGGTGTCCAAATATGACGGTTGGAAAACCCGTTTCTACCTGCTGTCTACCCAAACCCGTCGAGAGAAACGGGAGCTGCGCCGGTATAATAAAAAGCCCTACCTAATAGGTCGCAATTGTGCCCTTCCCCGGATTCCAAGTTTTTTTGAGCTCCATACGGAGACACTCTCAACCGGGGACGTAATAAAGGTCCCTAATAATTGGATTCCCATGTGTGCATGGTTTAGAAATGAGGCGTTCTTATCCGCCTGCGGGCTTAGCACGATGTTTCTAAAGCGTATGTTTGATATACATCCGGTTTAATTCCGCTTGTACTATTGTTAGCCAATTATGATTTTGCACTAATCATGTGTTCATCATTTTTGCAGAAGAAGCTTTGAACATGGTGGCTGACGAGAAGACTCCCAAGCGGTCCTCTGCGCAAATCCGGAGAGACCTGGCGGAGGCTAAGGCCGCCAAGCTGAAGGCTGAGGTAAAGAACCGTCTAGCTCCTTGAACTGTTTTTCCAACAGACATTGCCGGTTGTATATTTAATACTTCGTTAATTGCAGGGTGGAGAGGCACCTAGGTCCTTTACTAAGAACCTAGCCAAACGGGGACGGGATGAGACCGCCTCCACCCAAACCAAGCCTGCAAAATCCACCAAAGCGGCTTCAGGTAAGACGGGCCCCGAAGGCTCTTCTGAGAGGAACCGCCTCCGCATCGGGGGGAGAAATGTCACCATCGGAGGCTTTGGAGTGCGATTTGATATGGTCCCATTCGGCCTCTCTGCGCCTGGGGGTAGTGCAATCCCCCAAGCTCCTGAAGGTAAATACAATCCCTTCGAATCTCCGCCTGAGCTAGGATGGCCGTTGCGAGTGAAATCTCACTCTCAACAGACTTCTTCGTCCGACAGCCGGCATCAAGCTGGTGCCGCCTATATAGCTCACTCACCCCCTTTCACATATGGTGCAGATCAATCCCCTCGATGGCCGGACGTCCAGGCGCATGCCCGGTCCATGCTGGCTGCCGTTCCCAAGAAGGAGAAGGATGCCATCCCGGGCATTGAGACGTTCAATGTTGAACGCATCACTGCACTCCTGTCTGAGGTATACCTGATTCCCCTTTGTTGGAGCTAAGTATAATATATCCCGCATGAATGACACCGTTTGTGTCTACAGGCCATGCTTAGGGTTGATGGACTCAAACGACCATATGCCCGGAAGAGGGAGGAGGTAAAGAGAGCCATTAGATCAGCTAGGGATTCTCAAGATGTTGTTGAATATCAATGTACAATTAATGAACTTGAAACTAAAGCCGAATTGATGCAACAGGCGGATCAGATCAAGGGTCTTCAAAAAGCCCTGGATGAGGCTAAGGAGAAGGCCAACAGGGCTGAAACCAACCTCAAGAAGGCGGAGGAAGACCTCAAGGCCTTGCAGGGTGCCTCCCAGGAGAATGTAAAACTCAAGGCGGAGGTTGAGAGGCTGAAGAAGGATGCGGAGCGAGTCCAAACGAATATCAAGGCAACAATCGAGGCAGAGCAAGACTGCCTGATTGCTGAAAATGAAGCGGACTTCGACGCCCGGTTGAAGATCGCCTGGGAAGCTCTCCACCCCAACAAGGACTATGGTTTGTGGGCTTTGGCTTTTCAATATGCTGAAAATGTAGTGTATTTAAGAGAGAAAGGGGAGCCGGAGCCCGAGTCCCTCGAGGCTTGGGCAAACGCAAAGCTTGAGGAGCGAGCCTGCCAAGGAGCTCCCCGAAAAAGGAGAAGCCATTGAGCTCTAATCCGATGGGGAAAATCCCAAGGAGGAGAACCAGGCGTCCCAGCCTTGATTTTTCTGCGACAGTATGCCAAATTTTAGCTTTTCCGGTATGCGTGCCGAGTATGTATATCTTTACCGACTAAGGAGTCGGGTGATAATTTTTATTTTTTGTCCCGGATGTGATCTGGTTAACACTAATATCCGGTTTTTACCGCCTTGAATGGAATTTGCCGACTAAGTCGGTTTGATGAATTTATTATTTTTCAACTTTTTGAATTTTTGCCCAACTTTTTAAAGCATGCGGCAATTCAGATAGTATACCGACCACTCTTGCCCCTGGCGGTTGTGTGGTTGGTTTCAGTACTTTGATTGATTGATTTTGGAATTCTTGATACTTTAGAGAGTATGGAATATTCCTAAGTCAATCAATCACAGTAGTGATTGCCCCAAACCAAGTACACAGCCGTCAACGACAGCCGTTTTACCCAACCAGGTATTCGTATATAGCTTCTTTGTGAGCCAAACGGGAAATTGCCTCCTGATAGTTAATGGAGCAAGGAACATATTGTCCGCCTGTTTGATGGATCTTAGACAGCTTAAAGGCCGTCTGGGATACATGCAATCCATTGCACCTGGTTCGTCTGCCCCATTGGAGTAACTGGTACAATTTCGTTGAACAGCCTAACAAAGAACTTCAGTAATTAACCGACTGATGTCACTTGACATCCGGTGTTAAGCTTAATCATACTTTTAGACTGTTTTGGTCAGACAGCTATAAGTTAACCAATTTAGTCGTTCAATCTTTGCCGTTTGCATATGCTGGTAGAGCAAACGATAGAATGCCCTCTGCGACGATAACACCCGGAGGGGCGTCGCCGGATGCCATACTCAAATAGGAGCAGACGAATTTATAAAATAAGTTTGCATTCGGCCATTGGCCTCGGTTTGAATATCATTTTAGCCACTAAGTTTTTTAACTTAACTTAGCTTTATTCATTATAAGGGCCGTCTGTGCATTGCACTGATGGTCCACCAATTTTAAATATTAGGGTAGCCGCAAAGTTTTTAACCTAGCTTATTATTTAATAAACCGTCTGTGTTTTCTACAGGCGGTAGCATTATTGTTACGCATGTATACATACAAAGCAATTAATATTGAAAACAAAAAGCAATTTTGTATTGATAGGCTTTTTATTTACAAAAATTTACAAGTCTTAGAAGTAGTACTTTTTCAAGTTATCTACAATCCAAGTTCTAGGCAGTCGCATGCCGTCTGGAGTTTCCAGGCGGTAGGTACCGTTTCTTACTGAAGGATTTATGTCTTCATCGTGTGCAATTACTAGATATATAAATGGATCAAATTATGGAGATGATTAAGTTCGGACATTTGGGTCGTCGTTTTATCATAGCTAGAGGTACTAACGATCTTTGTGCTAGTAAAATAGCCAAAATCCCAATTCGACGGATCCTATAAGGTCACACAAAGGGTCTAGATCGGGAACGAGAGGACAAGGCCCATGATGGGCCTCATCCTCCAGTATAGCTAGCCATATGGAGTAAGGTAAAGGGTTTTGGGCTTCCTAACCCTAGTGTAATTATAATGTGATTATAAATAGACTAGGTGCCTAGGGTTTGCAAGATGTATGCAACTATCTGATCAGTGAGATCAAACCCTAATTAGCAAACACGAGACCAACCCCTCTCAAACTCTCCTCTCTCTCACGGCTCTTTCCTCCCTTGGCGCCAGTGTGGTGGTTCGTGGTGGTGGTAGATCGTGGTGGTCGGTTAGTCCAATAAAGGTGGTGATCGTGGTTTTCCTCAATCACTCGACCAATCTAGTATTGGTGGATGGCTCGTTCGAAGCTCGTGGACTAAGTAGAGGAGCAACGCTTGGGGCTCTATTCTCTCCCTGATTTGTCAATCAATTGCTACATGGAATTCACGCTTCAAAGGTATGATTATGTGTCTTGTGTGTTATGCATGTGTTCTTGGGATTAGGTACTTTTATGAATATGATTCATGATTTTCCGCTGCGTAGTACCTATAAACTCCTACAGTGGTATCAGTTAGCCTCTTGCATGAACGCGCTTGATCATATTAACACGATTAATTTGAAGTCCATGTTAATTTTATAATCAATTAAGAGGGAGAAATTAATTTAATTATGGTTCAATTATTATATTTAATGTGATTAAACTTTTGGAATTGATTACATGAGATTTAATTATGCTCAAATAGCCATGAAGAGGACCGAATTTTAGCCCTAAAATGTTCGAAATTTTCGAACCCCCTAACCCTAATTTCGAATTTTTCGAAAATTAATAGCTTAAAATATGTTTTTGGTGCTTGATTTTTGATTTAATTCAAATTGTTCTATGTTTTATAGTTTTAATCGGATTGATTTATGCATAAAAATGTTTTATGTATGATCATCGATTTAATTTTAAGAGTTAGAATTAAATTGGGATTAATTTTATGATGAACCTTAATTTTAAAGTTGAATGTGATTTAATTTTAAAATTTGGACTGATTTAATTTAATTTTTATAAAAGTTATTTTAATTAAATTAAAAAATCAAAAAAATAAAAAATAGTTTTAAGGTCGGCAGCCGCGGCTGGGTGGCGTAGCCACGGCGGCTGCCGACCTAGTTGCAGTCCAAGAGGGAGGGAAGGGAGGGCGGCGGTCCAAGGTGGCTGGGACAGCAGCTGTGCAAGCATTGCACGCTGCTGCCGTGGCTGCCACTGCTACGGGGTACTGCTGCCTTGCGGCAGTGGCTAGCCTCGGCTAGCCAACCATGGTGGAAGCAACCGTACAGTACGGCTTTTTTAAAAAAAAAGAAAATTTCTGTTTTTGAAAAATTATTTCAAGATAATTACAAAATTGTTTTGGGATAAAATCGATTTTATTTAGATCAAATCTTTTATTTTAGGATAAAACCAATCTTGCAAAAGTTGTTATATTTGATATTATCCATATTTAAAGTTGTTAAATAGGTAATTATTCATAATTAAAGTGGTTAATTTTGGATAAGATTGATTAGGATATTCTGAGCATATTCCAAAAGGATAATAATTGATTTAAATAATGTGATTATCCCATAATTAGATTAGGATATAATTGATTTTAAAGTTATTTGATTGGCTAATAATTAGGATAGAATCTTCTAAAGTTGTTAGGATAATCATGGAAGATTAAATATGATTTATCTTTCTAGATTAAAATAAGATTTGATTCTATCTCATGCCTAAATTAAAATATATGATATTTTATGATTGGTCATGAATAATATATGATATTATCTAATTATGATTTAAAATATAAGTTATTTTAGGAAATGCGTTGCCTTAATTATGAACATTTGATGTTGTAGTTTAGACAAGCATGTTGAGTGATTTATTATATGGCACTTTTATAATATATGATATTATGTTACTATATATAGACTAGTGTGGCCCATAGATTTTAAAATACGATATGCGAATCGTGATGTATTTTTGTAATCTAAAATACGGTCTGCGTACCATTAAGTATGTTTGTAATTTTTATTTAAAGTAAATAGATTAGTTATTTAAATAATGTTAGTCCAAAGAAGCCTATGAAGTGAAGGCCCAAAGGAGCAAGGTGGATGGAGATCCATGATGATTCAAGTGGGAGCTTTTCATTTCTAGTTTTCTTAGGACTAAGGGGTCATACTATGTCATGTTTTATTGCATTAGTAGATTATGCATGTTAGATTTTATTTATGTTGATTGATGATGCTCTAGAGTTCACTAAATAATCACAACATAAATGAATCTAGATCCCAGTAATATTGAGATTGCTTTTCCAATTAGATACCCACCAATCCTTTAATCATGAGTGATGGGTCAGCCTCAGCAGAGTGTCACTTGTTATTTTAGGTAATTTGGGGTAGATCACGTTCTGCATATTTAATTGGTTACGCTCAACAAGGTTACCTAAAGAGTTTAGAGCCTTGAAGCAAAGGGAAATAATTAAACATGTGATGGATAATTATTCAACCAAGAGTTACAAGAGTTGTAATTAGTAAAGAGTTTACTCACCTTGAAAATGTAATGCTTGATGGTAGGGCCTCAGTCCGGTCAACTATTACACAAATAAAGGATCTTGGAATCACTTAAAATTCAATTGAGATCAATTATTATTGAATAAAGTGCTTTAAAGTTACCTAATTAATTCGTATATGGTACTTTAATGTTAAATTAAACATAATTATTAAACTTTGCCTTATTTTGACATAGATAGGTAGCCGTAATCACAATGACAACAACATTTACAATCTTCGACCATTCCTTGAGAAGGATAGGTTGACAGGAGAAAACTTTTCCACTTGGGAAAGAATGCTAAGGCTCGTTCTGAAATCTGAAGGTAGAGAGGATGTCATTGTGATTACGGCAGAAGTGCAAGAGGCACAAGGAAGCTCATGATAGAGTTGTGCCTATAACTTGCTTGATTATTGCTACCATGGAACCTAGTCTTCAAAAGCTTTTGAGGATCAGGATGCGTACACAATCATGCAAGAAGTCAAACCCTTGTTAAAGAAACAAGCTAGAGTTGAAAGGTACGAGCTCCATCATGAGATTCTGGATTATAGGATGGAGAAGGGTGCCACAGTTCATGATCATGTTTTCAAAATGATCGGCCTTATTCAAAGTATGGAGAAACTGGGACACCCATACAGTGATGAGATGGCAATAGACATTATTCTCCACTCACTTCCAGAAAGTTTTAACCAGTTTATCATGAATTTTAACATGACTGCGACTGCAAAGACTATGAATCAATTGCACGCAATGCTGGTTAGTGCTGAAAAGCAAATCCCTAAGGAACCTAAGAAGGAAGTTCTTATGATTCAAAAGGGAAAGGGGTTCAAGAAAAAGGGGCAAAAGGCTAGTGCCAAGAGCAAGGGCAAGCAAGTTGCCAAGGCTCCTGAGAAGCCTAAGGAGAATCCAAAACCCAAGGCTGCAAGTGAAAGTGAATGCTTTTACTGCAAGAAGAAGGGGCATTGGAAACGCAATTGCCAGAAATACTTGACTTCCTCAAGAAGAATGGAGCATCAACCTCAGGTATTATGTTATAAACATTTTAACTTTCACTTAGGTATGTGATACCAAGTTGCAGTGCTTAACATTATTAATGTTGTGTAGAAAGCTGCAAAGAAGTGAGGATAGCATGGAAATGGAGCTTGAAGGTGCACTAGAAGTGTTCGAGTGGCCAGAAATAGCTTCATAGTTTTAATTTCTGAATTTTTATGATGATTTTAGAACAATTTCCAGTTTTGATGAGACAATTTTAGTGTTAGTTTGAATACTGATTCGTTTTTTACTTGGCTTGGACAAGTGTTGATCCATGACCAAGGTAAGAAATTGTTTTCATTTTGCTAGATACGAGTTAAATTTTGTTTTATGACATTGATAAAAGTAGATCACAAAAGCAAAATTAGATGATTTAAAGTAAACTTACTTATAACAAAGTAAGATTAGGTTGCATAACCAATATGCACATCCAAAGTAACAATTGGATGGACTCTTATTCTTACGTGATTATGAATCACTTGAAAAAAAAGAAGTCATGCTTGATAAGGTAAGATGACCAAGTTGCCTTTTAGTTGAAAGGGTAAAAGAGCTAAGGACCTTTTGGAGCACAAACTTATGATATGTGTGAACCAATGAGTTCAAGAATTAGCAAAGAGATTTAATTATTTCATTGTTTTTATTAACGATTTAAGTAAATCGATAATTACTTAATGAAGTAAAAGCTTGGAATCATTGAAAAGTTCAAGAATTCCAAGAGGAAATGTAAAATCAGTTTGAGATAAACAATTTAACACCACAATATGATTGTTGTGATAAATATTTAACTCAAAATCAATGATCATCTAAAAGGGAATTGTTGAATTAATTCACAATCCAGAAACATTACATTTAAAATGTATGTTTATGAAGAAGGAATCAAACTTTGCTTGCCATGGTTCGATCCTAGATTAGCTTTAATGATTTACAAATATCGTTTGAGGATATGCATTAAAACAACAATTGCGAATATACTAAACAGAAAACTTAACCAAAGCAGTAGAAAAGATGTCATAAGAGTTATGATTTGGAAATGTTTCAAAAGTTATCTTTTCTAAACAGGATTAAGGGTTATGAAATCAATGTAAAATGTTTACAAAGATGACATAATTCACCCTAAATCAGACAAATAGTTCTTCATGGGTTTTCTCATGGAAACTAAGAGATATTATTCCTACAATCGCGTAGAAAACAAAGTGTTTGTTGCTCGCGATAATGTCTTTATAGAAAGAAATCTCTTCCTACAAAGCCAAGTGGGAGTACAGTTAGATCTCGATGAAATTCGAGACGAGCAACAAATGGATGTGGATAACACTACATCAGAGACGAAGGCATATGAAATCATTTAATTTGATAAACATATGTCGAAGCAAGCTAATTCCACTAGTGAGTTTTCTATCGTCCCACTTGAATGAAAGGCTTCAAAGAGTTGAAGAGAATAATTCTATTGTTGCTCATACCTATTGTAGATTACTTAGGATCAAAACAAACAGTTTGTTGAAATTCTGAGAAAAGATGGATTTTAAAATTTTCCTATTGGAATGTCTAGAACCCACAACCTACAAGCAAACTTTGGATAAGTGCCAACTCAAGAAATGGCTTAAGGCCATGAGATCCAGAATGGACTCCATGTTTGTGAAGATGTGTTAGTCCATGATAGTCTTACAAACAGGGTCAAACCTATTAGATGCGTAAGCCTATTCGAATTATTCTAGTTATGGATATCAAAATCACCTTCTTGAAATGTTCTTGATGGAGGATATGTATATGATACAACCTAAGAATTTTGAAATCCAGAAATCCTAGAAAGTTTTGCAAATTTCAGAAATTCATTTATGGATTGAAGTAAGCATCAGGGAGTTGAAACATTCGTTTTGATTAGGCAATCAAACAGTTTGATTTCCTCAAAGAACGAAAAGAGACAAGAAGTTTAGTGGGAGCAATTGATCTTCTTAGTCATGTATGCAGATGACATACAGTTCATATGAAATGACATATCAATGCTTGAATAAGTCAAGTGGTGGTTAGAGAGTTGTTTCAATATGAAAGACTTAGAGATGTTGAGTACATGTTGGGAATCATGATCCATGAAGTGAATCTTGAATAATGATTGGAATGAATCAAGAGACTTATGTTGATAAGGTTCTTGACAAGTTCATGAAGCAAGACTCTAGGAGAGGATGTATTCCTATGTTTCATGGTAGTACGCTCAGTAAAACTCAGTGCCTTCAAAAGCTAGTAGAGTTGAGTTGTACGGATAATGTACCTCATGCTTTTGCAAAAGGGTCCATTATATGTACCATGATATGTACAAAGCAAGATGTTACATATGACTTGTGCATGTGTAGCAAGTTTTCAAGTAAATTTAGAATAAGCATACTGAAAGTTGCAAAGAGCAAATCCTTGAGTACTTGAGAAGGACTAAAGGAATTTTTCTAGCTTATGGTGTTAAAAGTGAATAAGTTGTCAAAAGGTTATACGGATGCAAGTTTCCAAACACGCAAGATGAATTACTAGATATTGAAACAAATTGTCCGGACATTTGGGTCGTCGTTTTATCATAACTAGAGGTACTAACGATTTTCGGGCTAGTAAAATAGCCCAAAGCCCAATTGGACGGATCCTATAAGGTCACACAAAGGGTCTAGATTGTGCACGAGAGGACAAGGCCCATGATGGGCCTCATCCTCTAGTATGGCCGGCCATATGGAGTAAGGTAAAGGGTTTTGGGCTTCCTAACCCTAGTCTAATTATAATGTGATTATAAATAGACTAGGTGCCTAGGGTTTGCAAGATGTATGCAATTATCTGATCAGTGAGATCAAACCCTAATTAGCAAACACGAGACCAACCCCTCTCAAACTCTCTTCTCTCTCACGGCTCTCTCCTCCCTTGGCGCCAGTGTGGTGGTTCGTGGTGGTGGTAGATCGTGGTGGTCGGTTAGTCCAATAAAGGTGGTGATCGTGGTTTTCCTCAATCAATCAACTAATCTAGTATTGGTGGACGGCTCGTTCGAAGCTCGTGTACTAACTAGAGGAGCAACGCTTGGGGCTCTATTCTCTCCCTGATTTGCCAATCAATTGCTACATGGAATTCACGCTTCAAAGGTATGATTATGTGTGTTGTATGTTATGCATGTATTCTTGGGATTAGGTACTTTTATGAATATGATTCATGATTTTCCGCTGCGTAGTACCTATAAACTCCTACACTTACTTCTTCATAGATCCGGTAGGGGCCTTCCCAATTAGGAGTTAGCTTTCCTTGCTCATTGGCCCTACCGGTTACCTCCATTTTTAGTAACATAAAGTCCCCAACTTTTAAGGGCCGTTTATGCACTCTCTTGTTATACACACGGGTCATTCTCGGACGGTAAATCTCATGACGCAAGGCGGCATTGCCCCTGCGCTCCGGGAGTGAGTCTAATGCTAGCCACATGGCCTCCCAATTTGCTTCTTCATCGCATAGCATGACTCGTAAAGTCGGTTCATAATGCTCGATGGGCAAGACGGGTTCAGCACCGTAAACCATGAGAAATGGGGTTTCACCGGTTGCCCCCTTTACAGTTGTCCGGATGGCCCATAGGACATGAATCAACTCTTCAGCCCATAAACCACCAGCTCTTTCAATTTTCTTTTTGATACCGTCTAAGATGAGTTTGTTGAAGGCTTCAACTTAGCCGTTTGCTTGGGGTCGGCCGACTGATGCAAAACAATGTGAGATCCCTTGATCTCCCAACCAAGTTTTAAGCTGAGGCGTCTTAAATTGAGGTCCATTATCAAATACCATAGATATAGGTACCCCGAACCGGGTGATAATGTTCTTCCAGATGAAGGAGATGACATCTTTTGTCTTGATGCCTTTTATCGCCTCTGCTTCCACCCACTTAGTGAAATAATCCACAACCACAATAATATAGCGTTTTTCGCTTGGTGCAGGCGTATACAGACCTAGAATGTCCATGCCCCATTTAGCAAACGGGACTGGGCTGTGGATTGCTGTCAGGTCAGTAGCCGGCCGATGGATTAGCTTGCCAAATATTTGACACTTATCACATTTTCTAACAAATTCCATGGCATCTGACTCAAGAGTGGGCCAGAAGTAATGCCGCCTGACCCTGACGGTTAAGGATCTGCCGCCTGCATGAGAGGCGCAGTATCCCGCATGCAACTCTTCGAGAACTTCTTTCCCCTTTTCCGGGGTAACACACTTTAATAGAGGCTTCAGAAACCCCACCTTGAAGAGTTCTCCTTCTCTCATCTCAAAATTCGCTGCACGCTTCTTCAGCACGGCTGCCTCCTGAGGTGAATTAGGGAGCGTGCCGTCTGTCAGATACGTCCGGATGCCATCCATCCAAGTAGAACTTCGGTCCAACACTCCAATGGGTTCATCATTAGATATGCTTCGTTTTTCCATTACTTCCCAAAAGACTGACCGAGGCGTATCACAAGAGGCGGAGGATGCCAACTTAGACAGAGCATCTGCCTGGTTGTTTTCAGACTGGGGCACTTGACTTAGATGAAATTGTTCAAGTGTCCCAACTTCAGTCTTGACCGCCTGCAAATATTTGATCATAGCCAGATGGGTGGCTTCATACTCCCTATGGTATTGGCTAACGACCAACTGAGAATCAGAGCAGGCGTCAATTTTTGTTGCCCCTGCCACCTTACACATGCGGATGCCGGCTAGCAGGGCTTCATATTCCGCCTCATTGTTTGAGGCCTGAAATTTAAACCGTAGTGCATACTCATATTTATGTCCTTCCGGAGATTGGCATATTATGCCTGCACCACAGCCGTTCATAGTAGAGCTCCCGTCTACATGCACCTTCCAAACTTGAGTAAGGTTATCCGGAGCAACCGGCCTTGTCATTTCGACAATGAAGTCGGCATGGCCCTTCACTGCCTTTCTTGGTTCATAGGTGATTTCAAGACTTTGCATTTCAATAGCCCATTTGAGCATTCTGCCGGATGAGTCCAGTGTTGTCATTGGCCGCTTGAGGGGTTAATCTGTATAGATTACCACCGGATGTGCTAAGAAGTATGGTTTCAACTTCTTAACAGCCATATAGAGAGCAAGGCCAAAATTTTCAACCATAGGGTACCGGAGTTCAGCATTTTTGAGCACATGGCTAATGAAATATACCGGGAGCTGATTGCCGTCTCTCTCAGTAAGGAGAACGGCACTAAGGGCATGATCTGAGACGGCTAGGTACATATAGAGCGTCTCCTTTGGCAGAGGACTAACAAGCCTTGGCAAAGAGTGTAGATGCTCTTTCAATTATTAAAAGGTCGCCTCAGCATCATCTCCCCATTCAAATTTAGTCTTCTTCCTGATTGCTTGGAAGAAGTAAAGGCATTTGTCACCTGACCGTCTGAGGAATCTCCCAAGCGCAGCTAGACAACCGGTAAGCCTCTGAGCTTCCTTCACAGAGCGGGGTGACTTCATGTCAATCACCTCCTCTATCTTCTCGGGATTAGCCTCTATCCCCCTTTGATCAATCAGGAATCCGAGAAACTTCCCAAACTCAACACCAAAAACACACTTTTTGGGATTTAACATGACCTTATGCCGCCTGAGTGTGGTGAAGGTTTCTCGGAGATCAGCAAGGTGATCCGTCTGTAGCTTGGATTTGACTATCATGTCATCAATGTACGCCTCTACATTCTTTCCAATCTGATTAATGAAGGCTGTATTAATCATCCGTTGGAAAGTAGCCGGTGCGTTCTTCAAGCCAAACGGCATCACCGTATAACATAATAACCCCTAATCAGTGACGAAGGCCGTCTTTTCTGATGATCTGATGGAAGCCGAAGTAGGCATCCATAAAACTCATCAAGGCATGCCCGGCTGTAGAGTCGACAAGGCTGTCAATCTTCGGAAGCGGGTAACTGTCCTTTGGACATGCCTTGTTCAATTCAGTGTAGTCAACACACATGCGCCAAGTTCCATTCGGCTTCTTTACAAGCACCACGTTTGCAACCCAATCAGGGAAGTTACATGGCCGAATGAACCCGGCGTCTAACAGCTTCTTGACCTTGGTAGCTGCCGCCTGACTCCTTTCCTCGCCGTGATTTCTTTTCTTTTGCCAGATAGGCTTCTTTTTTGGATCCACGGCGAGCTTGTGGACGACGAGATCCAGGTTGATGCCTGGCATCTTTTCCACTCAAAAGGCAAAAATGTCTTTGAATTCCTTCAGCAGAAGGTGCAAGTTTGCACCAAGCCTTTCAAAGGCAGTCGTCCCCACCTTGACAGTCCGCTTTGGACGACTGTCGTCCAGACACCGGCTGGGGACGGAGATCATCTGACCGTTCCCTGGTTAGTGATTGCTATTTCTTCTATTTCTTCACCTCCACCAGCTGTTCGGTTCTTCTTTTCTTTGCGGCTGATGGAGGGGGTGAATCAGGGTCCTTGACATCGTCAAGGTTTATTGGCTCCTTCAGCTGACTGGCTGCAGCAACAGTCAGCTTGACGTCTGAGAGATAACATTCCCTTGCCGTCTTCTGATCCCCGTCGAGGGAACCAACAGAGCAATCATCCTTTTAATACTTGAGAAGCATGAGAGATGGGATGATGACGGCCTTGCACTCGTTCAGAGTGGGTCGGCCAAGAACGATGTTGTAGGCGGTCAGCTGTTTAACCACCTGGAACCGGACGACCATGTGCCGCCCCTTTCCCTTCTCCCCCAGCCGGATGGGTACGTCAATTTGTCCGACTGGGTACACAACCCCTCCGCCAAAGCCAACTAGTAGATGGGAGACGTCGCACAGGCTATCTCTGGGAGACGTCGCGCAGGCTATCTCGCTTGTAATTAAGCCGGGACAGACACTTGTAGCTGAAGAGATCAGAGAAGCTACCCGTGTCTATGAGGATCCGGCCAACCAGCTGGTTGGCGACCTTGCATTCAATAACGACTTGGTCGTCATGCGGTCGGCGAACTTTGCCCCGGTCCTTCTCAGTGATGAGGACGTTTGGGAATGTTCCACTTGAGGACGTCTGTCCATCATCAAGCGAGTGAATCATCCTCTTCAGATGATCATTGGTGCCCCAGATGGTCGGGCCTCCGCATGCGAATTCGCCTGCTATAGTGTAGACCGGATCCTTATCGCTATCCGAACTACTAGTAGGTTGGACAGTTTTTGACGACTGCCCCAGATTCGTCTTAGAAGTCGCTTTGGACTTCAAGACATAGGAGTTCAGTAAGCCCTTGTCAACCAGACGGTCCAACGTCCGCTTGAGGCTATAGCAGTCGTTGGTGTCATGGCCCACCTCCTGATGGAAGTGACAGAATTTATTCTTGTTCCGCGACTGAACGGAACTCTTCATAGGATTCGGCTTCTCAATGGTCAGTCGGTCCTTCACCTCTGTAAAGATGGTGTAACAGTCTTTTTAGAATTCATACCGTGAGACATACGGTTTGAATTCCTTCTTCTTTTTGGACGGCTGATCAGGTTCCTCAACCGCCTAGACTTCTTTTCTCTTTTTGCTCTCTTCAGCTTTCTAAGCCGGCTGAGCAGACCGACCTTCTTTTTGCTTGTCGGACTTCTTGGAGTCCGATTGATGGCTAAACGAGCAGAGGTCGGTGGCTTGAATAAAGCTCTCCGCCTCTATCAACGCCTCTTGGAGGGTGGAAACCCTCTTTCGGACAAGGTCAAATTTAAAGGTTGACCTGTCCTTCAGACCCTTGAAAAAGTCTGTATAGGCTACCTCATCAGACAGCCCCTAGATTTGAATCCTCACCAAGTTGAACTGCTTGACATAGGAGTGAAGCCCTTCTCTATCTCCCTGTCGGATGGTACTCAAGTCAAGACTTGTTTTCTTGGCAGGGATATTCATTGAGAAGTTCGAGGCAAACAGGAAGGCAAGCTTCCTAAAGCTGTCGATACATCCGGCTGGTAAGTTGCCAAACCATTGTTGGGCAATGCCCTTCAATGTAGCCGGGAAGCACCGGCACCACATATCATCCTCTAGCCCCTATATGTGCATGAGGTTAGAGTAGGCCATGAGGTGGTCCTCAGGGTTGGTGCTACCATCATAAGCACCAACCAAAACCTTGGCCGGCTGTGCCGCCTCGGTTATCTCCTTGGTGAACGCAGAAGTCTGTTCACCAAGTTTGAGCAGACGGAGCTGCCAGTCCAAAGGTTGGACGTTATATGCCGCCTGACCCCCAAAGAGGGTCGGCTGCATGAAGTGAGGAGAATACGGACCGTAGACCATAGGGGGTACATACGGTGCATTCCTAATCATTTGAGGGCCGAAATGGACGGTATTACCGCCTGTATGACTCTCATGCAAGGATTGAATGTTCCCTGCAGATGTGTTTTTAAAGCTGTCTGGAAAGCTCGAATTAGAGGCTGACTCAGACAGCTGCTGACCTCTCCTGCGCTCGATGATTTGCCGAGCGTCAGGTATAGATTTTTTGCTACCCACCGGTTGATTCTCCCGGCGGGGGCTTCTTGGATCCTTTTGGGGCAGAAAGATCTTGGACCAGTCAAGGGTTGCGGCTGCCTTGTCCTTTGGATGTGGAGTCGGCTGCTTGTCCCTGACTGGCTTCTTCCTCGTAGTTCGAGGAGACTTCTTGGTCGGCTGACTCTTGCTAGAGCCAGCCATTTTCTTTTCGATCAGGTCCTTGATCTCACCCTTGAAACTCGTCATGAATTTCATGAGCTCGTCCCTGGTGACTGGAGCTTGACCTCTTGCCGACTAGGTTTCCCCTTCCGGCTGACCAAGGGGCCTACTGGTACCCGCCTGGCTTTTACCTCGTTCTAGAGTGTCTCTGGGACGGATGCGCTTAGTGATGAGAGAGCCATCCTTGGCAATGTATGTTTCGACCTGAGGATCATCATCCTCATTGTCTGTAAAGTCCTCCGGCTGGTTAGCGTTGGAGTCAGGAGACGGTACAGACTCTTAAACCATCCTTGAGGTACTCTCCCCACAGGCGGCGCCAAATGTTTTGGGTGTTTTTGTCCCTCGGGAGAGTTATAGCTCGAGGACTGATCCGACTGCGCCTGTACCTGCAAAACAACGAAGACTCCTGGTGGTAGGAGCTCCGCCTCCGACGATCAAGTTAGTACTTGAAATTGGGTAGGAGAAAGTGCGGAAAATGAAAAGTGAGATCTCCTCGGATTCCGAGATCATGTGCTTCTCTGATGTAAGAGAATGTAAGGTCTGCTGTAATAATTAATTCTTGTCCCGAAAATGGGGGAATCTCCCTATTTATAGGGTCATGGGGAAACGTGCCCCTGATTAGATCACTCTGACCTAACTCTGTTGGGCTGTGCCGTATTACGGCTTTCTCGGGATTTGGGCCCTTGAAGGCCGCTTTTTTCTCCCAAGCTCTAGGAGGGACACGTTTCAAACGGAGACTGGTCCAATTCGGACCAACCAAAGTATGACATGTGTCAGGATTTGATTGGCCCACGTGGCATGGGTAAAATTACCCAAAACACGTAGTATAATAACTTAAAAAATAGAAAACTGATTCATTTCATGAATTTTTAATTATTTGGGTATCTCTTCATCTTAAAATTCAGAAGGAAAGCTTTCCTCTTCCATGGTTTGCTACGCCAGTACTTTTACTCCTCCTAGGACGGCTAATTTCCAGCGCTCTCTGCAGCCATTGAGTAAATAATCTAACCTATTTCTCACATGCATTTTCGTAAAATTTTATAGAGAATCAATTATTAATGTTAATTTCTGGGCGAATTCGATGTAATTTTTTGTTAATGATGGGGCTTTTTTTCCTCGTAATTATATTATATAGTTTTTATTTTAAGGAGTTATTCGTTGAATGAAGTATTCGGTGAATTAGTATGCTGCTAACTTGATTGGTTGTATTTGGGGGAATTTGGTAAATTTTTTCTTGAAATATTTGTGCATATGTTATGTTGATTGAGGATTTGTTGGGGAACTGGTATCATGATTGTTGTGCGGATTGGAGTTATGAATGTTGTGGTGGGGTGATAACAACTGACAGATAGCTATTTTTGTGGTTGAAGCTTAATTTGATTGGGATGGTACGAACTTGTGGATTAATTAGCAATTCTGAAAGTTTAAGACATTTTTTATTTCCAACTCTGAACTGTTAAATGTTAACTGCTGAAATTTATAGCTATATGCGATTGATTCACATTTTTTTTTCCTCTTGAGCAGGCAAATGTGACTTATGAAGCATTGAAGAATCGGAGATTCAACCGGATATGGAGGTTTACAAATTAATGATAATGATGTATGTCAATGCTATGGGTGGAACACTCCTAAGAGAAATGGAGCTGCATAACATAAACATGCAACTTTTCATACTAATGGCCTAGAAAAAGACTCCAGTGGAAGAAGTAGATGGATCTTAGGAATAGTGGAAGTAATAGATAGAACTTGTTGAATGAAAGTGGTTGTAAAACATGTAAAAAAATGTCATGGTCTCTTTTACTTGGAAAATCACTTTGACTAATTATGCATTAATGTTTGACTTACTTTATGCCTAGAACGAACAAAAATGAATAAATGTATTTTGATTACTCATTAATGTCAAGAATTATTTATGTAATTTATCATTTATTTTTTTGAAGACATGTATTTTATCATTTGGTTACTCTTATTCCGTTTGTATTTTTTTAAGTGTTACATTTGACTATTTTATTAATCACGTAATGGTTTTGACTTATATATATATATATATATATATATATATATATATATATATATATATATATATATATATATATATATATATATATATATATATATATATATACTCTTATTATATAATACATTGTCGGATTTGCTATAATGTATATTTTCATAATATCAATTCTCCTATAATTTTACTAATATATAATAAAATAAGTTAATAATCAAAGTCATGTTTCAGCATATATCTCAGTGGTACATTTTTAATAATTTCATTATTAACAATGTTAGTGGTACCCTTTTGTATGTCAATGGTACCCTGGATAATAATGTGTTGTTTTTGTATATCAATGGCACACTCTAATCTACCGAATAATTGTTTTTGGTTCTAAGCATGGGATATGCATGTTAAATTTAATACTCGTAGTTAATTGAACATTAGAGTGTGCACGGTGTTGTTATGATTTGAAAAAAAAAAAAAAAAAAAAAAAAAAAAAAAAAAAAAACTATGATAGCATACACAATACTTAAGCCTTGTTTGGTTGACAAACAAATTCATGGGAAGTTTGATTTCCTATAAACTAATATATGCAATACTTATTTGGTTGATAATAATGTAGGAATTGGGACTTTCTAAGAAGTTCTACTTCCCACAAAATGGAGGAATTAATAAGTTACCTAGTCCTCCCTAGGTAAGTTAAACTTCCAATGAAAAGTAGAAATTTCTATATTCAACCAAACAATTTTTGAAAATTCCTAGAATTTACAATTTCATAGGAATTGAGATTTTATGGGAATTTTTACTTCCTACATCCAACTAATTAATTGAACATTAGAGTGTGCGCACGTTGTCATCTGAAATTACAGACATCTAATAAAGACCCTAAAATATCTTTTTATATATATATATATAGGAATGAATTTATAGCTGTGGTGGTACCCTAGTAGGTACCAGTGGTACCCTCGTGAATTCCAAGTGTACTTTTGTTTTACTAAATGATGTATGTGTTTAAATTGTACCCTATGATATTATAATGGAACCCTTTTAATGTGCAATGGTACTGATGTGACATTAAAGGGTACTTAGTTGTTATCTACCATTTGCTCTTATATTTTAAATAACAGTTGAATCAAATATAATATCAGTAGTACCCTTCTGTAAGTTAGTGGTACCCTTCTATGATTTAATGATACCCTTTTGTATAGAAAAAGCTAAAAGGAGTAATCAAATGATATATTACATAGATAAATCATGACATTTATGATTAATCAAATGACATTTATTCATTTTGTTCTAGGCAAAAAAAAGTAACTCATTTGATTGAATAGGGCATAATTAGTCAAAGCGATTTTCCAAGGAAGCGATCATGATATTTTTTTACTCCCTCCGTGTGTTACATAAATGAAATGTTTTGACGTTTTGCATTATTAATCTAATTCACTATGATTAATGTTTGTGATTATACATAAAATTAAATATAGTCATGTGGGTGCTTGTTGGAATCGTCTAAATGAATAATTTATTAATATTCAATTGTTATAATTTCCATTTATTGATAATTAAAGATATTTTCAGTCAAAATTTTGCATTGGCATGGTGTACAACGGAAACGTTCCACTTAAACATTGTAGGAGGGTCCCACTGAAACAAAATAGGGAATGACTATATAGGGTGAATTGCAGGGTTACACTCACACAATGAAGGGATCCACCAAAACATTGTAGGGTTCCACTAAACTAATGTAGGGTTCCATTGTAATTAAGGGTAGAATTCTCTGATTATGTTTGCAGGGTTATACTTGTGCAATGAAGGGTTCTACTAAAATAATGTAGGGTTCTAATGAAATAATGAAGGGTACAATTCTTCGATTATGTTTAGAGTACATTTAATTATTGTACACGTACCAATTAACAATTGTGATTATGTGTTTGTGGGTAAGAAGTTAAAATCAGTAAATGTCTTAAGAATATTGATATGGTTTGTATTAAACATAGATTATAAAAATATCTTAAGAATATTGAGAGAATGAACAAACATGTTGTTTGTGTTTGGACCATCAAGCTTGACATGAAAATTTGTTAGATTAGATATTACAAGTAATTATCTATTGATCTAACTTGTTGATTGGAATATTAAAGATTTACGTTAATTATAAAGTTCATGAAAAAAATGTTAAACTTGAAGTTATTGAACGTTATTCATTGAAGGTATTGTTCATTGATTTTTGGTTTTGGATCAACTTAAAAAGGAATGAAGGGTACAAATCTATACCCTAAATTAGAAGGGTTCCACTAAAGTATAGGAGAGCCCCTTTGAAACAATCAAGGGTGCAACTCTTTACACTTAATTGGAAGGGATCCACCAAATTATCATAAGGGTTCTACTGAAATATAGTAAGGTTTCATTGAAACAATAAAGGGTACAACTGTTTAGACTAAATTGGAAGGAATCCACAATATTATTGTAGGGTTCTACTGAAACACTGTAAGGTTCCATTGAAACAATGAAGGGTGCAACTCCTTAAATTGAATTGGAAGGATTCCATTAAATTATAGTAAGGTTCTACTAAAACACCATAGGGTGCCATTGAAACAGTCAAGAGTACAACAATATAAACTGCTTTAGATGCGGTCTCTAGCTAAATAGTCTCTTGGGCAAAGAGACTTTTTTATTAGAGGTGATCTCCAGAAAAATAAAATAAAAAAATAATAAAAAATAAAAAAATAAATTGAGACTGCCTATTTCAGATAGGTAATCCCATTTTTTAGAAAACTAAGACCGCCTAATTATGATAGGGAGTCTATTTTTTCAGAAAATGGAGACCGCCTATTTAAGATAGGTAGTTTTTTTTAGAAAGTTGAGATCGCCTATTTAACTTAACGAGTCTTTTTGGTCACAACTTAGCTGATTAAATTTGATTTTTGTAAAAATTAAATTATTTAATCCAAACAGAAACACAATTCATCCTTATAATTTAATTAATATTTATATATGTAATATGTAATATTTAGATTACATAGATTTGTACTTCTAAAATTCATCTCCTCCAAACCCTCCCCCTTTCCCATTTCAACAGCCCCTTTCACCTTGTGCTCATCGGCAACCCCCTTCCAATTTTAGGGGCCCTTTCACCTTATGCTCATCGGTGGCTCCCTTCTAATGTACATGTACTTTAGAGCTAGGCTGCAAAAAGCATCCGACAAAAAAAAAAAAAAAAAAAAAAAAAAAAAAAAATAAAACTAATAGAACAATAAGATGTTCATAATGCATTATTCATCGGCTCATTATCACTCGTCTACATAAACCAAGGAAGAATCATTCAAATTACAACAAACTAATTTAATTAATAAATCTTAAGAACTGAGAAAAGACATAAATAAGAGATTCAGTGCATACCTTCCTAGAAAGCACATCGACAGAAACAACATGAGAAATGGTATCTTGTGCAAATATCACGGGCATATTCGTTTTGAACTAGAGAAGGCTCCAGCTTTTCCACGACATAATCATACTTATGAACAGGTTCTTGTTCAACAGTATCCATCCTCTCTTAATAGTCCAGCCATGCTCCTTCTCAAATTATTCTCTTTCAGAATGGAGCACTTTCACAGCATATGCCCCACCACTTGTTAATGGTTGTTCGAAAGCAGTTCTTTCAACGTATCTTGCACAAGTTTTCTGTTCAATATTCACCTTAATTAGGAACTAATTGTCTAATACTAGCAGTAAAACTATAACAGCATACTATCAGACACAACCTAAAGGAACAAAGATCATATCCAAATTACCAAAGAAGAAACAAATATAAAAGCTCTGAGGCAGTGTGAGCTATTCCACAACCACAAAACAAACTCTTTAAGTAAAAACTATCCCACTCACTTGCATACTTCAATTTTTTTCATCATTTACTGGTCTGTAAACTTTGAAATATACGAGAAAATTCGTACTCATTCTATCTATTCATCCAGGTTACCCAAGTGAAAAGCTTTCCCTTCCAAGTTCATCTTAATATCTAATGACTTAATACCAACAATTTCAGAAAAAATCCGACATAAACGGACACAAAATCCAAAGGCCATTAGCTCTGTTGACAACAGAAATACAATTTCCAGGTAGCATAATATACTGCAAAAATTCTCAATAATTTTCCCACATACATGATAAATACACCCATAATTCCTAATTTTCTACTCATAACATAATCATTTAGGGGAAAAAAACTGAGTCAGATATACAAGTTATTACAAAATCATCAAATATTATTAAAAAATTATAATTCCTTGAAATATATACCTGATCAATACTAGATGGATACTTGTCATGATGAAAAGTAAAAATTAATATGGATCTAGCTTGAATATGATTCATACTAACAGTAAATTGATCTTGTAACATCCTAGCCCTTTCATCACACATACTAGCAAGGCTTTCTTTTCTTTTTTCAACATCATATGAACTCATGAACCAAAAAACCCCAAAACAAAATATGATCCAAAATACCACCCAAGCAACCAAAAGCTTCTTCCACCATGATTTCCTCAACTTCATCGACCCTATATAGTGGTAATAGTAATGGTGGATCATACGGCTATTCGACGTGATATTGACCACCAATCACCCACCACTTAACCATCACCAACACCACTGTCGTTGCCGCTGCCAAGCAAACTAGGCTTGCCGTCCATCACACCACCATTAATCAGCCAATTCATGGGGCTCACAGAGATAAACCAACAACATAGCAGTAATAGTACATGTCCTGCTTTTAACCCAAAACCAAGAACATGTAACAAACTCATCCACTGTATAGTAAACTACTAGTAATCTCAGCTCGTAACAAAGTAATCAAATAAGTAATCAACTTCTCTAAACCAAAACTTACATAAATAATCAAAATCACATATAAAACAACACCAAAATCAACAAACAATAACTGTTTTACATAATATTGAATGTGGAATCAAAGTAATGACATACCATCTCAAAATCCCTATTAAGCTCAGCTCAGCAAGATGAATCCATACCTACAAACCTTGCAGAAATTTTTGCCTACCCATAAAAAAAAAATAAAAAAAAAAAATAAATCCCAAATCAAACTAAAAAAATTTCAAGCAACCACGGTATAGAAATAGAACAATCTGATTACTCTCAAACAAGGCAACATACATACAATCGTTCATTTAGCTAAGTTGATTACTCTCAAACAAGGCACCATACATTATCACAATCTTCATATCAAGAACCAGATAATAGAACAATCTTATCAATGCCAAACAAGGAAACCAACTAGCGATGTTAAGGTTAGCATAACAAAAAATAAAAGCACTTCCCATGAAATTAAAAGAAATGAAAACCAACTAGCGATGTTAAGGTTAGCATAACAAAAAATCAACTATGAAAATCAAATCAAAAGTTTAGCGATGTTAAGGTTTGCAACTTTTTATAAACCCTAACTCAATTTTGGGAATAAATTTATATTGCGTTAGAATCATCAAATTGTAAAAATTTCTTAAACCCTAAATTATAAATTCAATAACACTTTAATTACCTGAGTTCGACGCCTGCTATGCTCCATTCTTCAACACAGCCACGCACATACGGAGCGATTATGCGATTAGTGATTTTCCAGATCTCCAAAGGCTAGAGGAAGAGAGAGACAACGGAGGGAGAGGGGGAGGGAGAGGGAGAGAGAGATAGAGGGGGTGTTTGCAAACCAGCTTTTCAGCTGGCTTTTGGCTTTTTTTGGCTTTTGGCTTCTTCAAGTTGGTCAAACAGCCAAAAAACATGTTTGGTTAGTGGCTTTTTTAACTAGCTGAAAAGCTGGCTTTTAAGCCCAAAGTCAAAAGCTAGTTGGAGCAGCTTTTGGCTTATGGCTTTTGGCTTGTTGACATAATTAAGTTTTGATTAATAATAATTAATAATTAATAATTAATAATTGATAATTGATAATTGATAATAATTGATAATTAATAATTGATAATTGATAATTAATAATTAATAATAGTAATTAATAATTAATATCTAATAATAGTAATTAGTAATTAGTAATTAGTAATTAGTAATTAGTAATTAGTAATTAGTAATTAGTAATTAGTAATTCATAATTTAATAATTAATAATAAATAATCAATAATTAATAATTAATAATTAATAATTAATAATTAATAATTAATAATTAATAATTAATAATTAATAATTAATAATTAATAATTAATAATTAATAATTAGTAATTAATAATTAATAATTAATAATCAATAATTAATAATTAATAATTAGTAATTAATAATTAATAATTAATAATTAATAATTAGTAATTAATAATTAGTAATTAATAATTAGTAATTAATAATTAATAATTAGTAATTAATAATTAATAATTAGTAATTAGTAATTAGTAATTAATAATTAGTAATTAATAATTAATAATTAATAATTAGTAATTAATAATTAATAATTAATAATTAATAATTAATAATTAGTAATTAATAATAAGTAATTAATAATTAATAATTAATACTTTTTTGAAACATAAATTATTAGTATTTAATAATTAGTTTTTAATAATTACTATTTAATAATTAATAATTAATTATTATCATTGAATAATTAGTTTTTAATAATTAGTATTTAAATGGAGTAATATACAATTATTAGTAATTTCTAACCAATAATTAATTAATTTAAATTATAATTAATTATTATTAAATTATTGTAACCTTATTGTAAATAATTAATAATTAATTTACAATTATAATTACCAATTATTCATTATTTTAATTAATATTAAAGTACTATATTAGTTCATTAGTGTTAATATAGTTTAACAACAGCTAGCACCCAACAGCCAATTTACCAAACACTACAACTCTAGTCAAACAGCTAACTCAAAAGCCAATCTAAACAGCCAGTCAAACCAGCCAACTAAAACAGCCGACAGCCAACAGCCAACAGCCAATTGCCAAACAGGGCCAGAGACAGGAAGATGGAGGGGAGAGAGAGCACTAGAGTGGAATTAATCGAATGGAGTAGGACACTATATATACGAAATACGAGTACAAAGTTAAAAGTCTATACAATCCGTCCCAAATACGAAGATAAAAATACAGAAAAAGCTTAAGGGTATTATTTTACTGACAAAAAGCTAAACGGGCACTGAGGTGGAATTCCACTCACCAATTCAAAAAGCCTGCGAATTTACACCCTTGCCTCTCGTTATGCATTTATTCATGTATAACAAAGCTCCTCTCTTGTAATCTTACTTTATTTTAGTGGAACTAGATTATTATGTTTGAGTGTTTGATCTACAAGATGATTGGTATAGATATTTAAAGGTGTGGGTGTAGTTTATTATTAAGCTGTGTGCAGTGTGCTTAGGGGTGTCAAAAACTCACCCGATCCGAAAGGTTCATCTAAAACCGAACTATTTTCGAACTGGCTTAACCTGCGAATTTTTTATCCGAATTCGATCTGGAGTCAACCCGAAGTTAACTCATAACCGACTTCACCTGGTAATATATGGTCCAAACCCAACTTGGAATCGACTCATAGTTAATCCGAAACTATTAAGACCCGATAATTCAAGATCCAAATTCAATCTAATCCGAAACAAAATCTACCTGAAACCATTTTGACCCTAAAAGTATCTCTTTTTACCCGATCTATGTATTACCCGACCTCTATTTACCCGACTTGAAACATCCTTTGACCCAACTTAACCCGACCCAAAACTACTCATGTTTAATTTTTACCCGACCCTTTTAATTAACTTAATCCAAAAAATTTCATGACCATCCTCTCCAACCATTTTAAGTTGTGGGGTTCAAGCTTAGTTATAATTAGGAAAAGTGAGACATACACTATCACATTTACTTATATATCCTTTGCATTCGTCTGACTAAGCTAACAAACTATAATTACATCCAAGAGCCCATGATTTCACACATCTAAATATTCTACATTTCTACAACATTGCAAACTAAAAGCTCATGGATGACCAAAAATTTAACGCATGTACATTATTAATTAATTATTCTTGTCAACACCAATGCCAAAATCAATCCAATCATTCGTTAGAGTGAGATATGGACCTTGTGTTAACATATTTTATATAAGTTAAATAAATCTAATACTAATAAAAAAAAAAGTTAGAATATATCCTCTGCATTCATCTAATACTAATACTATACTTATCCTGTGCATTCATCAATAGATCTAATACCTATCATCTGCTTGACTGCTTTCATCTAAATGATCAATAAATTATTGTATTGAAAAGCTAGAATTTAAAATTTGATAAACAAAAATAAAATTAATACTGCATTGAAAAACATGGAGTAAAAATTATTATGTAATTTTATTTCTGATGTCCACTACCGCTACCGAAATCAAATTACATTTATTCAGAGTTATAAAAACCATTGCACACAATAACAAAAACTAAAAATCTGGGAATGTAATCTGATTCATCACGCAGCGGCATCAACACTTCAGCAATGTTGAATGGAGTCAACATATTAGGGACAATAAAAATGTACAAATTGTCATTGATTGATATTAGTGCATGGATTAGGGATGGTACAATGATCATTGATTGATATATTTAGACAATTAGTCTATGATTTTGCACTCTAAAGTCAAACAATCCAATATTATCATTATACCATGAAATATACTTCCTAAAATGTATAAAATTTGAAGTTTATGACATTAAATATGTATATATGTTATATTAATGTGATTAGGTGTATTATATTCACGATTTTGATGAATCTGAATTTATCTGAATTTATTTCAACTTAATTGAACTTATCTGAATTTATTTCAACACATGTTGCATATATGGATTTATCTGAATGAATCTGAAATAATCTGAATTTAATTATTTGAATTTATCTTAACTAATCTTAATAAATTAAAACTTATCTAAACTTATATGATATAATCTGAACTTATTACACAAAGTCTTATATATGTGGCTGGTCACATCGTGTGGCAGGGGTTACTTTATTAGTGTAATCGCGGTTACTTGATCAGTGTTAAAGAGGTTACTTGATCAGTGTTAAAGGGGTTACTTCGTCAGTGCTATAGGGTTACTCAGTGTTATAGGGGTTACTAAGTTTATATTACAGGGGTTACTTGGTCAGTTAGTTCGTTTTATATGGGTTACTTTTTTTTAATAAGTGGTTACTTGGTGTGGCTGGCCACACACAAGACGGGCTACTGAACTTATAGTCTTGTATATTTCATCTGATTGTCATTAATCTTATCTTATTGCCGTATTGGCCTAGTTTAGGGTTTGCATTGCATAAAGTTGTAAGAAAATTACAAGGTATGGTCCAAATTGAGAATTTTATAATATAAAGTGTAGTTAGTGGAAATATAATTAATTGTTAATATGAGTAAGAAATAATAAAATATTTTTGTTGGTAGGATTAATGAGGAGAAATAATAAAATATTCGTAGCAACGTGTCCTTAATTACTAAATAAGATGTTAGAATTATTATGAAACCAACGTAAAGTAAATATGTGTTGCGATTATTATGAAATGGAGGGGTATAACTTCATTAACAATAACAAAATCAAACGTTACTAAAATATGAAAAATCTTGTATTCTTAGTCACGAGTTAGTTGCTAATATACAATAGACAATCTTGATACTTCTAATAATCGAGTAGCCAATGAATTGGCGATGATAAATAGCTACAAAGACGATGATAAACCAAAACGTAAGGAAACATTTTATAATATGTGATAATCACCTGATCAAGGAGATAAATAATCATTTTAATTTCTTTAATAACTTGAGTTGTCAATCTTATATCAATTCTGATAAGCCAATACAAAAACTTAAACGAAACCCAAAAAATGATATGAACTATATGAATAAAATCTCCAACAACAAAAATGACATGACTATTCTAATATAGCTAAAAGCCGAGTTGAACCGAGATTAACCCGAATTCAAATTATTCGACCCAAAAGAATGAGCTAACTATCGAAGTAACAAGATTCAATTTTTTGCCGAAAGTGAATTGATTTGAACCGAGATCTAATCGAATACGAAATGACCCAACCCAAAGCTAAATAAATCCATTTTAACCCAATTAAACCCGATAAAATCCGGACTCGAGTTCTTCTGAACTCGGTATGACTCGACCCGAATTTGATATGGGCCAAGTTTGATTTGTATCCGACCATGCTTGAACTCAACTTTAACCCAAATCTGATTAAGCTCAACCTGATTTGATTTGGTTTGTTAAGTTAAAATGACCCATCATTACCCGATCCAAACATCCCGACCCGTCGTGGGTCAACCCAAACTCCATCTGGGTACCCGATTTGACACCTCTAAGTGTGCTATTGGTTGATGAGACAAACAAAAAAAAGCACTTTGATTATGAGTGATTATAAGTAACCAACTTGTTGACCCGGTTTAATTTAGCCGGTAGTTGTAGGACCGAATTTTCGAACTTAGAACAAGTTTAGTCTCAAGTCTCAAGATTTGGATGTGACATCATTTTTAGTGGTCCCCATTAAAAATGATGTCATCAAATTCTTGTTAAGACTCACTAAGACTTGTCCAAATTTATCACTTTAGCCTTAAGACTCAAATGTATGATAGATTATTTATTTATTATTTTTTTTATCTCTTTATATATAAAAAAGTATATAAAAATAAAAAGGATAATAAAAATAAAATTGAGGTGGGTCCCAATCTCAAGTCTTAAGTTGAGTCTTGGAATTTCAAGACTCAACTTGAGACTTGTTTGAGATTTAAAAAGAAAAATAGGGGAAGTTTTAAACATAAGTCTTAAGACTCAAGATGATGATGTCACCCTAAGTCTTAAGACTTGAGGCTAAACTTGTTTGTCTCATCAACCAATAGCACACTGCACACAGCTTATGGGTATAGTTTATTATTAAGGTATGGTTCCTTAATTAGGCATACACTTACGATGACTTAGTTTGATACAATGCTGTCGCACTTGACCATTTAGGCGTTTAGCCGTGTGTGGGCCTATAGGGCGTGGAGTGAGCAAAGACCCTTGAAAAGGTCGTATAATTTACGCGCACGCACTATAATGCGCAACTTTTAGTTTTGAAGAGTTATTATGATCTCCCTCTATTTTTAAATACTTGCTCTATTTCTCCATATGCGGAGATCATATGCGGAGATTAAGGAGAAATTGGGGAAAGTAATAAAGTATAGAGGTAGTGGGGTTAGTAGAAGGTAAATTGGAGGATAGAGAATCTTAAAGCAATAAAATTTGATCCCACTAGTTTAGAGAAATGAATTAAATATTATAAAAGCTGTCCAAATAAGGAAATAGAGCATGTATTTAAAAACGGCCGCAAAAGAAAAGTGGAGCAAGTATTTAAAAATGGAGGAAGTATGTTATTTTAAGGTAACTTGAAAACCCATATGAAACCATTTTAACATTTTGTGAACTGAGGAAACAAATTAAGAGGTGGCGACTAGGGGTGGTTGATTGTTTTTAGGTTAGGGGAAGGGAAGGGACCTGTTTTACGGGGTAGGGGAAGGGAAGGGGGATGGTTTTAGGGGTTTGGTTGGGGTGATTGGTAGTTTTTCGGGGTGGGGAAAGGAAGGGGGGTGTTTAGGGTGGGGAAGGGGTTTTTTCGATAGGGGTTAGGCTGGTGGCTCAGATTTTTTTTTTTTAAAAAACTTTTTTTTTATCATTTTATTTTTTATAAAGTTTTGGACCAATCACATGATGACGTGTGTCCAACTAACATGGTATAATAAGTTGACTATTTTTTGAAAAATGGGGCTGCTGTTAAAAGAAAATGTTGGTGAAATTAAAAGAAAATCACACAAAATTGGGACTGTTAACACCAAGTTTTTCTATTACATATTTAATAAATACTTAAATAATTTATAAAATAAAAATGCGGTGTGTTATATATGTTTACTAGAATTATAAGTTAGTTAGGATATAATATGGCTAAGAATTCTAATTCTACTAGGATATATAAAAATTAGCGACTTGTCCTAACCATATTAGGAGTCTTTAATCTATAAATAGGGGTTGTAATCACACGATTTGATCAAAGATGTTTATAATTGTAGGTTTCGGTCGAAGTGCGCCTACATTAGCATTTAGGGATATGTTTGACAATCATATGAAGTCGTATTTGATATTATAACGATAGGGACCGAAAACTAGGGAATCGTCAACAAGTTTTTAAGGAACTTGTAACCCATTCGTGGATTCTATGACAGCGACAAAGACAATCACGAATATTATTCCATCAAGGTTACACTCCATTCATAAAAAATGAGATTACTAACTCCATAGTGGTCTTGAACCATGACTAAATATTTGAGAATGATGGTACGAAATTGAGTCAGGAAGTCAATTCCGTCTATATTGGCTTCTACTCGATTCTTATATCGACATGTATTAACTACAACCCAAAAGAAATACAAGCAAGATTCAATTCGCTCTAAACAAATTAAACTAAGTTGGTTAAATATCTAATCCACACGTAGATCTAATTATTGTGATTACTTTGATTGAACAAAAAGATTAATAGGAACCTAAATCGGTTGTTCAAATTATCTTATTAGGCATGATTTCAATTACAAGTCTTGATTAAATATGTAATATGACGATCATAGCAAATAAAATAAATCAAATAAGCATGCAAAGAAATATTGTGGTCAAAATAGTTCAAGGGTGTCGGTTTAGGATAGAGTTTGGTATATTTATCATATCTTTTTTGTTATAACTCTGAATTGGGCTTATGATATATCATTGGAAAGATTATTTCAAGGACTATCTGATAACTTGTTATTTAATATGATTTAAGGTTAGTTTTGAACCTTATTTTCATGATCAATTGACATCATAGTCAATTATTTACTCTACTTTATTTTATGAAATTTTTTTGTGTCCCCCATGCTTCACGGGTTTTGTTTGTCTCCATTTTAGCACCTTTTGGCACCAATGAAGTCTATGGATTGATTGAAATTTGTAGGGACAAGGAGAGAGGCAAGCACGGGTTGATGGACCTATGAAAGAAACATGAAAGTATGTTTTTGAATTAGAGGTGATCATTTGCGGGCTTGGGCGGGTAGCGGGCCGGGCTTATGCTTATTTTTTTGTCCAACGGGCTTTATATAGCAAACCCGGACCCTTTTATGCGGGCTTGATACTTTGTCCATACCCGCTTATTAAATGGGTCGGGCTTGCCCGCGGGCTAACAGGCCTTAAATTTCATCTTTTTTATTATTTACCTTTGCTAAAATTATTTTGGTAGAGTTGTCTTAAAATTTATTGTTCACAAATGATAATAGAAATTAACAAAAAAGTTGAAAATATGACATATAATGGAAGAAAAAACTTATTTAATAAGTGTTAATGATTAAATATAAAATAAAAATAAGTAATTGTAACTAATAAAAGCTTATAGTTCAATATAGTCTCTTTGTATTTATTTTCTAAAATACACAAAGTCTATCATAAATTCATAATTAGTAACTAAATAAAATTATTAAAATAATATTTTTACTATTAAATTAGTAAACGGGCTAGGTGGGCTAGCCCGCAATATATATTTTCTTGTCTATACCCGTCCATTTATATTAACAGGCCGGGCCTAGCCCGCCCAAGTATCCAATTTTTTTCAAAAGGTTGTCCAAGCTCGCCTTTTATACGGGCCAGGTTGGGCGGGCTTAGCGGGCCGTCCCGCCCATGAACAGCTCTACTTTGAATGAAATAAGAGCAATTTGAAGAGTTTACGAAGGACTTTTACGCAAAAGTCAACTTCAATTGGCCATAAATTTTTTCTACTCAACATTTTGATGTGATTCAAATTGGAGATTAAAGCTCATCTCAAGAGCTTTCCAACGAGTGGTCACATACATGTCTTTTTTGACGACTAATGAGGAAGTTATGACTATTTAAAAATTCTATTGAAATGCTGACGCGCTAGGCGCAACCGCACCTGTCTTTTGGAGAGGCCGCAACCTTCCTTTGGAGAGGCCGCACCTATCTAGTGCTGAACATTCTGCTCGTCACCTGTTTAAAGGTGGTGCGACCTCTCCAGTTACTTAGAGAGGTTGTGCCCTTACTTTTGTACGAGTTTTTTTTACGGAGCTTTCTATGTAATTTAGGGGTGATATAAATAGACCCATTAGCTTAAATTTTGAGGGGGGGGGGGAGAAATTTTCTGTAGTTTTAGCTTAGGGTAGGATTTTTAGAAAGAGAAACTCTCATTTTCTAGAGAGAGGAAGTGAGAGAAATTTGTTGAAAGCTTAGATTATGAAGAATTGAAGGAAGGAGATTTAAAGATTTAAATACTCCTTGCAATATCAATGAGAATTTCTTACTCTCTCTCCTATTTTGTTACTTTGTTTACTTATTTTTGTATCTTTTCATTCTTAACTACTTTTTATGTTAGATTAGTGTTTAATTTCATGTTCTTAGCTATTAATTACTTTAATTTTGCAATTTATGATGATGTGTAAGTAGTTCTTTTACTTAGGATGGTTGAAACCATTGATGAATTCACAAATACTTGTCTAAATGTGTTGATGTAGCTAATGAGGGGAGTTAATTAATTGAGCTTAAGTGGTTTTATTGTTAGTTCTTGTATTTGGCTATTACTATAACTATTTAATTATCTAAGCTTTCTCAACAAAAGATCGACAGATGAACTTGAGTTAGCTCACAAATGCTTAATTGACTTGAAATGCCCTGAGAATAGGAATTTCTAGTCAAGAGAATGTTCATGTCATCGTGATTATTCTTTAACTCTTGTTTTATGCTTTGTAACCACGAGAGTAGGTTGTATTCAGGATTCAAGTAATCCCTCTAACTTGAGAGAGTAGTTGGGTGCCTTAGATGACTTCCCCTAGTTTATCCCTCAAATTGCTATGTCTTGTATGACAAATTGTAGTTTATAAATGACTTGATTGGTGTATACCTTCCCAAGATCCTTTTTTATTATCGTTTGTATTTTTTCTTTATAACTCATAACCCAAAAAAGATTTGGCTTAGCTTATCACAAATCGATATTTGTTAGTGCTTCTCTTAGTCCTTGTATGATCAACCATTACTTGCCCTTTCTACCCAATAGAGAGACCAAGTTAGGTTTTTATCTTTGATAGACTCGACGTCGACCTATCAATATCCAACCATTTAAGATTTGGATAAAAACTACGAGACACGAAAATCGTATTTGCTCGATTTTGAGATTGCGACAGATATGAAAAAAATGAAAATAGGCTAAGGTTTATGGGTTTTGGGTTAAAACAAAAGGTTTGAGTTATTGAGATAGCTAAAATAGCTTAGAAAATAATAGTGGACTAGAACAAAAGGTCTATTTAAGTAATTCTTAGACCCATCACACGAACCGGACCAAATTAGGCAATGAAGGTTGTTTCGTCATAGAGCTTTGATCAGAAAGACATTTTTAGGCGTCTATAAGGGTTGTGGACAGGGGGAAGCCTGGGTGCCTGCGAGGGGAAAGCTTAGGTGCTGGCAGTGTAATACCCCGTATTTTTTAAACGTATTTTCTAATTAATTAGTATTTTCTAAAAAGGGTATTTTAAGTAATTATTTTACTATTTGAATTTTGGAGCCAAAATGATTAATTATTATTTTTGGATTTTGGATAATATTTATTATCCATTTCTTTATTTTAAAAACCGGATTATATGTATATTAATCAAGTAAAATTATATTTTATTATTTAATCAAAAGAGCCGAAATTCATAAATAATTAACTAGGAGTTTTCGGATTTTCTTGGTAAAAAAAAAAATCTGATTTTCTTAGTGAAATTAATAAGTGAATAATTGGTATTTTCCCAATTAATTATTTTATACAAAATATATTATTTACACAATCATTTTTAATCCTTAAAATCTAGCGAATATTTTCTTAAAGCTATAATGGAGGTCCGAAAATATGAGCATAGATATGCCCAATATTTTCGGCCACCTTATGCTAATTTTGAGTTAATTATTTTGTTAGTTTTGTATTTTAATTATCTGCCTCAAATTCCTTATTTCCTTAATTCCTATTTTCCATCTCACAAAGATTTGATAATCTTATTTCCCTACCTTAGTTCATTATTGATTAATTCCTAAGTAAACCTCTTTTGCCATATTATTTCTCATGACAACACACTTTCCTTAAATTAATTATTCTTAGTCACCTTAATATTACACTTTCCATAATTCTTTAGCTCTCTTCTCCAAGCAATTTCCTTAATATTTTTTACCATAATTCTTCCTACATTCTCCTATCATAATTCTTTCATTCATGAGCCTATAAATACCCCCTCATACCTCTCATATTCTTCATACCAAAATCCAATTCTCTTCTTCTCTCTTTATTCTTCTTTTCCCTCAACCTTTCTTACTTTTCTTTTTCTCTTTTCTAAAAGAAAATCAGCCCGTATACCTTTGAAGCCAATTTTCGGGCACTTCTTGTTAGTTTTTGGGTTTTGATGTTTCACAAAAGATTGTTCCTCTCGAAATATCCTTGAGGTTAGACTTAAAAATCACCCAACTCGGAGTTATATTGAAGAAGTTATTGCCTCTGCATGTTCTGCCTATTCTTTCCAACGCAAATTCAATTCTCTTTAATCCTATTCCTTTATTTTCTTCATGGTTAGTTTTCTAAAATATAAATACCTATTTCAAAGTTATGATTTTATATTAAAGTATTATTTAAAGAGTTTTATAGTCCATGCATATTAGATTTGAGTTAATGTCTAAAGATGTTGTGATAACCTTATGGTTATGTTAATTGCAAGGTGTATTCGTGATTGAACTTTGAAAGCGCGAATTGTTGATTGATATTCGGAATCAAGGTACGTTTAGGTGGCTGGATACTTTAGAAAGTGATTGTTTGAATAGCATGTTTTATATGATTTTATTGGTGATTGTATTAAATTGATTTGAATTATGATTTATGAAATAAAGTATGTTTGGAGGCACTGATTTAGATATATATGTTTTAATAAATGTATTTGAAGGATTGATTTTAATCAGGTTTTGAATTATGGTTTGAATTATTTATCACTTTTAAATAAAGGAGTTGATTTGAAAAGTTGTTGAATTAAATAAAAGGTTATGAATTATGGTTTGAATAACTAGTTGTTAATTTTGAAAAGTTATTACACGAGATTTAATTTTCAAGTACTTATTAAAAGGTTGATTTTAAAAGCATGTTGAATTGAATATAAAGGAGTTTTGAGTTATTCTATTATAAAGTTTAGTTTTTTTCAAAGAGGAATTTCATGAGAATTATTGAATTATTTATTAAAAAGCTTTACAATCATGATTATTATATTAATCCCACTATGTGGATTCATTGAAGAGTATGGACTTTGTATGACCTAGTCTTTCTCCAAGAATAGCCTTGAAATAGTAGGAGACTAGCTTGGGGGGTTGTGCACACTTAGAGAGGAGATTGTGTTTTTAAAAATTATTGATTTTATTAATCATTATTATTGAGTTATCAAGTTATTGGAATCGTTTTGAGAATATTTGAAAATTGGTTTTGAATCATGAGTTTGGAATTTATAAGATTAATTATTAGAATTGATTTTAAAAGCATGTTTGCAAATAAATTGAGTTTACTTATCTTGCACTTATCTTAATTAGCATATTTTGCTAATCCATATTTCCTATATGTTTTGGTTAGCCCTGTTTACCGTAATGGTAAGCAGTGTTGTCTATTTTCAGGTGGAGTCATGAATGAGCATATGGGAATCCCGAGATTTACTTCACCTACTTTAGGAATGTTGGTTTTGTCTTTATCTTGAGTACTCATAACAATGTTACTATTTTTATAAGCATTAGTAAAAGAAAGTTGAGTTAAGTATTTTGAGTAGCCTTGCGTAATCACGTGGTGGTAACACTCCTAAGTCTATCTCCATGGTATAACTATACCTATTACACTAGTATTCCCCTAAAGGAAGATTTGGGGGTGTTACAGGCAGTGAAAGGGAGGGAGAGAGGGTGGCAAGTTAGGTTGGAGGAGGTGGTGGGGGTGGCTGGGTTGGTGGTTGGTTTAATTTATAGTTAGGATCAAGGTTATAATTAAGACAAAAAAGTTGATTAGGGTCATAATGTATATTCCTTAACCAAAAAAAAAAAAAAAGTTCACCATTATTTTGATAAGAATGGTGTCCTTCGAACAAGTCTATTATTCCGATAGAGGGTTCGGAGTTATTAAAAAGCTAATTATTCAGTAAGGTCAAATGATCGAAATTCCTAGCTAAAGGCCGCTTCCGATCAGTAATATTTAATATTACAGCTTAATTTTAACTGAACCCTTCGTGTCATACCCAATCAAGTAACCGATACGAGACGACGAATTAATCCGAAGGAATTAATGAGTCATTAGAGTATTATGAGCAAACAATACAAAAATAAAAGTTTTTTAGCAACTAAGTTTGGCAACAAATTTTTAAAACATTGCTAAATAGAAACGAAAATAATTTTTTTCATTGCCTAATTAAAAGCGACATTTTATGCTTTACTTTTTAATAATTAATTGCTACATGTTTTTTATTTGTTGCTGTTTAAAACAATTTGTCTTACTAGTTGTTACTAGATGGAATCATATTTTTGTCTTGTTGCCATATAGCAACAAACTATGACAACTGATATTTTATTTGTATTAATTTAGAAACAAAGAAAGACAATGAATTTTTGAATTGTTGTCATTAGAAACAAGTCGTCTAAACTATTGTTACTAGATGATAACATATTTTTTATTTGTTGCCATTTACCAATGTCAGTTAATGACAACGAAATTTTATTTGTTGCCATCGGACATAATTTTCTTACTATTTGTTGCTATAATGACATCAAATTCTAGTTTATTGCCATTGGAAACAAGTTGTGTTACAAATTGTTGTTGATCTATATGTAGGCCACTTTTATATTTGTTGCTATTACAAATACTCTTCTTATGATTTGTTGCTATAATAACATCAAATAGAGACGGTTTTCAATTTTCTCTCTAATTTAGAGACGAATTTTTTATTTCTCCATAATTTAGAGACAAATTTTTCAATTCTGTCTCTAATCTTTCGTTCACTTATTATCAATTATGTGCATAGAAGTAAACAAATAGTACTCTGTATAGTTGGTAAGAGTTTCACCATGTGACTTTGAGGTCACAAGTTCGACTCCTACCAACCGCGATTCTTGAGACTGGAGATTTAAAGAGCCTTACATGCAAAGCCTTGCGAGTTGACCCGAGTGAGGTTTCGGATTGGTAAACAGATCGGGATGAACTGAATAACTAATAAAGATCAGGTTTATGTCTCGTAGTGTTGATATCAGCCAATATTAATAATTTGTTGCTATTTTTAGGAACCAACATTAATAATTTGTTGCTATTTTTAGGAACCAACATTAATAATTTGTTGCTATTTTTAGGAACCAACATTAATAATTTGTTGCTTTAGCAACAACCAATGGTAATCTGTTGCCAAAGTTGGCAAGGAAGGCACCAAGAACAGCAACCATCATGGAAACTATATTTAAATGCATGCAATATTGCAACAAAATTGTTTTGCAACTGGCAGCCAAAATCTCATGGCAACAAGCCTTTTAGCAACAACAAATTTTCGTTTCCAATTCGTTGCTAACTAGAGTTATTTTTGGTGAATAACAACAAATTTTAGTTGTTGCTATATTGACTTAATTTTGTAGTGAAAAGACGTCGGATATCGAGCTAGAAACTGAGCGTTTCAACTCGAGTCGAATTTAAGAATCGACGAGACCGAAAAATCAAGCAATCAACAAAGTCACAAATATCCCTAGCATCGGAATGCCCTAAGCATACCGAGTGCAAGTGCTTGCTGGGTCTCGCGTATGGTGGCAACAGCAGGGCATGCTTACTAGCAAGCAGCACCCAGCAACGCATAGCAGCCCGCGTCTGCGAGGATTGCTATTCAGGCAGGTGTGTGGCCTTGTTTTATTTTCATTTTTGCTCAATATTAATTCTAAAATTAATTTAGAATTAATTGTATATATGTCACACAAAATCGGGATAAAATCCCGAGGTAAGTGCACGAAAACCGAAGCACAAATCCCACGCAAAGCCTTCGGCTAGCCGGGTTGCTTGCTCAGCCTACATGTGGCCGTCGAGGCTGCGGGCAGTGCTTCGGCAGTGTTACCGCTGTGTGTGGGCGTAGGGGCTTGTTGCACGCGTGGCTACACACCGAGCAGCCAGTAGCGAACGCTGCTAGGATGCCCATGGGAGCACCTAGCATGTGCTGTTGCGCTGAGCTACGGGCACACACACCATGCTGCATAACCTAAGCTGCTAGGTAGTTGCTGCGGCTAGCAGTGGCGCACGCCAAGGGTGCCTTGGTGCGCAACCCACATGCGTGCGGTGGCTTGCGTGCCATGTTTGGTTCTTAGCTAAAATTTTTGGCTCGTGGCTAGGCACTTGACATTATGTAATTTTGCAATTTTTATCGATTTTAATTATTTATCTAATTGTTTAATTATTTTAATTAAAATGAAGCTAGGCCTCGAGTTTGAGCGACACTTGGAAAAATTTTATTTGGCAAAATTTGGGTTTACCAGCTTAATTAATCGGATTAATTAAGTTGGATGCGGAATTTAGTGGGAGCTTCATTATCTATTTGAGCAATTTTATCGCATTTAATCACATAATTGGTTAACAACTTTGACTAGTTTTAATTAAGCAAGTTAATCGGATTAACCACCTAAGTTAGCTACTAGTTTACGTGTAATATTGCATTATTACTTGTTTTCGTTGTAAAATGCATGGGTCATTCTCATATAGTGAATGGATGAATGGAATGAATATTCTATCACAGGTTTTATGAAAATGGCAACTAGTGGGGCCCGATTAGGATAGAAAATACGGACTGCGTTCCGTTATGTATTTTTGTAAATCTAAATATAGTATCTGAACCGTTGTGTATTTTTGTACCTTAATATTTAGATTAGTCCTAGTCTTAATTACTAGTAGTTGCATAAATGATGGTGATGTCTTGAAGACGACGTTTCTAAGAAGACGAAGCCATAAAGTTGCAATGAAGATCCTTGAAGACTTGAAGACTCAAGGGGTCATGCTAGTTGCCAAATGCATCTTTTACTTATGTTTTTGATATATATTTATGCTTAATTATATATGAATGATATAATGGATGTATGTTTAGGATTTCGAATGTTGCGATGATTAATTAAGTTCACTTAAATCAACCAACATAGAAACCCTAGGTCCCTAAAATATTGAGTCAAATTTGCCATTCCAAAAATAACACTTACCGAACTTATGAGAATAGTGATGGGCTACGCCAAAGCGAGGCATCACTACTTTCCTAGGAACGTAAGGTATACCGGATATACAAGTTGATTTTAGTTAAACTCAACGATACAGTAAGGAGTCCTTAGATGTCGTGGCAATGGAGATAAATGTCATAAAGCATTAGATGCGACGTATTATCGATGTATTGGCCCAAGTTGGGGGAAAGGGCAGGTGACTTCTTTAGCCTATTACACACCGATGTATGTGGACTCATGAGAACACCCACAAAGAATGGTCATCAATATTTTATCACCTTCATGGACGACTATAGTAGATATGGATATGTCTACATTATGTCGAACAAATCTGAATCATTTGAGAAATTTAAAGAATTTCAGAGTGAAGTTGAAAACCAGCTTGGCAAGAATATCAAAGCCTTCGATCAAATCGAGGTGGTTAATACTTGAGCTATAAATTCGATGAACACCTGAAAGAACATGGTATTCTTTCAGAGTTGACACCTCTAGGAACTCCACAATGGAACGGAGTATCCAAAAGGAGAAATCGAACCTTGCTAGACATGGTATGATCAACAATGGGTCTTAGGAATCTTCCTATCTCTTTCTGGGGACACGCACTTCTAACTGCGACACTAACACTGAACTGAGCTACATCAAAAGCTGTCGAAAAGACTCCATATATATGAATTATGGACGAAGAAACCTCCAAGGTTGTCTTTTCTCAAGATTTGGGGTTGCAAATCATATGTCAAGAGATTAATTTCTGACGAACTTCACTCAAAATATAACAAGTGTTTCTTTGTGGCATATCCAAAAGAAACCAAGGGGTATTACTTCTGCAACAAATCCGAGAACAAAGTATTTATTGCTCGTGATGGTGTCTTTTTAGAGAAGGAACATCTTTCCAAAATAACAAGTGTGAGGAAAATCAAACTCGATGAAGTTCGAGAGGACGAGCAACAAAGTCAAACTGACTGTCAAAGTGCTCCAACAACATCTGTTGACATTGGTCAAATTGTGCAAAGTCAAAATGACAATGCAAATGCTCAGTCCATTACCCTACGTAGGTTACAAAGGCCGAGATCTCAACCAGATAGATAAATCGGTATTGTATTAAGCGAGGATCAATACATCCTAGTCATGGATGGAGATGAGCCAATGACCTACAAGAAATCTATGAAGAGCCACGACTCTACAAAATGGCAAGAAGCCATGAAATCCGAGATAGACTCCATGTTTGAAAATCAAGTATGGGACTTGGTTGATTTACCCTAAGGTTACACACCTATCGGTTGTAAATGGGTTTTTAAAATGAAACTGATGAAGATGGAAATGTATTTGTATACAAAGCTAGACTAGTAGCAAAACGTTAGAGGCAAATTCACGACGTTGATTATAATGAAACCTTTTCTCCAGTTGGAATGCTTAAGTCCGTCCGGATTATCCTAGCAATTGTTGCATATTATGATTATGAAATATGGGAGATGGACGTCAAAACTGCCTTCCTAAATGGAATTTTGGAAGAAACTGTGTACATGACACATCCTGAAGGTTTTGTTTATCCAAGCAATGTTGGGAAGGTATGCAAGCTTAATAAGTCCATTTATGGGTTGAAGCAAGCAAGTAGAAGTTGGAATTAGTGATTCGACGAAGCCATAAGCAAGTTTGGTTTTATCAAAAATCCAGATGAGTCTTAAGTTTACAAGAAGGTCAGTGGGAGTGACATCTCTTTCCTTGTCTTATATGTCGATGAAATATTGCTCATTGGAAAAAGCATTCCAATGTTATAGTCTGTAAAGGCTTGTCTTGGAAAATGTTTTTCAATGAAAGACTTGGGAAAGGCACAGTTCATATTGGGCATCAAGTGTAGGAGTTTATAGGTACGAATGCGGAAAACATGAATCATATTAATATAGCACCTAATCCCAAGATTATGCATAACACATAAAGAATTAGAATTAATACCTTTGAAGCGTGATTCCAAAGTGATCGAGCAAGAACAAAGGGAGATAAAGAACCCCAAGCGTGATTCCTCTACTTGGTCCACATGCACGGATTAAGAACTCTTCAATCGGCTTTCTACAGAGAAGTATGAACAACGAACTAGTCACGAACCACCACGAACACCACTAGGGGTGGCCGGCCGCAAGTCCAAGGGGGGGAGAGGGGTGCCGTGAGAGAGAGAGAGGGGAGTTAGGGTTTTGGGATTTTGGTTGCCTTGATTCACAATTCATTGTAAGTTAATTGTGACTTAACTTTTCAACCCTAGGCCTGGATCTTATTTATAGATCACATCTCTAAATAAGAGTCCATGACAAAGCCCAATTCCTAATCCCAATCAAACTACATTAGCCCAATCCTATTCATGATTAGTTAAATGCTCATAAGGCCCATTAATGGGCTTCTTACTTGCTTAACCCAATACCTTTGTGTGTGACCTCATAGGATCCATTCTAGCGGGCTTTGGACTATTTTACTAGCCCAAAGATCATCTCTCATAGTCTAGCAACAGATGATGACGCCCCAAGAGAATGAACTTATTATCTTCATAATAGTGATCCTTGATATATCTAGTAATTGCACTTATTGAAGACACAACTCCTTCAATCTCTCACTTGTCTGAGACAAGTGCGCAACATTCAAATTCCTTAAGTCAATGTGTGTCGATTTGATAATATGATTGCATCTCATGTCGTGATCATATTAGTCTACAAATCTTTTCTTGAAAAACTGAGTGAGATTCACAGAACAAATGATTACTATGTAATGCATTTGAGCACGGCCATGCATTTTTCTGAATCCTCCCTCTTCAAGGGGCCAAGACACATTCCTATTTAATAGGCAGACTCAATCCAATCTTGTGGCAACCAAAGCTCCCACTCAACTTCTGAAATAACCGGGAAACACCCTTTATAATCTCTAGTTACGGGCAGGCGTTTGAGTGTACCACAGCCATAACATCCATTGAATGAAATCAATGTTCCACTCATGTCAAAGGAATCCACTAATATATCCGGAAGCTCTATACTTGAACTTCAAAGTAGGTCTATAGTTCGATCATGCATCATTCATGCATATCCATGTGATTGACCGAGCTTCACTACGCTCCTATAGCCCATGAAACAGAGCTATCCAATCAATCATACATGCTAGTCCATTAATTGAAATCATTTATGTCCAGTTTAATGATTTCGAACTAGGAACTGGAATAATATATGGATTTTGTTCACCTGTGGGGTTTCATTCACCAGGTCATTAAATAATTAACCTGATGAACCCATCAATCCATAATTATTTTGGACATTTTATTTAATATTGAAACCACAATTAAATAAGAGGAATGATAAAATTCTGATTAAACATAATTCTGCCAATGAATGTATTACATATGTAATAAGTTTTTCTCTAAAAACAAATACAACTTAAATTACATCATTAGCCTCAATCCAGTTGCATCAACATGTTTCTCATGCTTAGGCAATGGAAGGGGTTTAGTAAGGGGATCAGCGATATTCTCATCCATATGAAATTTGCATATCTTGACATCTCTTCTGCCAACGATTTCTCGAATGAGATGATACTTCCTCTCAACATGTTTGGATTTGAAGTGTGACCTAGGCTCCTTTGATTGAGCAATGGTGCCATTGTTGTCACAATACAACTCAATCCCTTTTTGAGCACTTGGTACAATGTCCATCTCATTAAGGAATTTCTTAATCCAAACTGCTTCCTTAGCTGCTTCAACAATAGCTAAATATTCCGATTCTGTAGTAGAGTCTACGACAGTGCTTTGCTTCGAACTCTTCCAGCTCACTGCTCCTCCATTCAAACAGAAGATGTATCCAGACTGGGATTTAAAGCTACCTCTGTCTATTTGGAAACTCGCATCCGTATAACCTTTGACAACCAACTCATCTTCGCCGACATATACTAGAAACATTCCTTTCGTTCTTCTCAAGTACTTAAGGATGTTCTTGGCAGCTGTCCAGTGTGCATCACCTGGATCTTCCTGAAACCTGCTACACATGCTTAGAGCAAATGCAAAATCCGGCCTTGTACAAATCATGGCATACATTATCGATCCTATTGCAGAAGCATAAGGAGTGATAGCCATACGTCTCATCTCATCTGGCATAACCGGACATTGAGATTTACTGAGCGTAATGCCATGGGACATGGGGAGAAATCCTCTCTTAGAGTTTGTCATCTCGAACCTGTCAAGAACCTTATCAATATAAGTCTCTTGACTTAGTCCAATCATCCTTCGAGACCTATCTCGATGGATCTTGATTCCCAAAATGTACTCGGCATTACCCAAGTCCTTCATGGAAAAACAACTCTTCAACCATTCCTTGACTGACTCAAGCATTGGTATGTCATTTCCCATGAGTAGTATGTCATCCACATATAGGACTAGGAAAACTATGCTGCTCCCACTAGACTTCTTGTATACCCAAGGTTCCTCTTCGCTTTTGACAAAACCAAACTGTTTGATTGCTTCATCAAAACGAAGGTTCCAACTCCTTGATGCTTGCTTCAATCCATAAATGGATTTCCGAAGCTTGCATACCTTTCCAGGATTTTCTAGATCTTCAAAACCCTCAGGTTGTGTCATATACACTTCCTCCATCAAGAACTGTAGACACCCAAATGTGTCTCCCCAAAAGAAAACCCAGTGATGAAAACCTTTTGCGTCGAATGATAATCGAACGAAGTGAAAGTATGAAAGGTCAAGTGTTGCGGTTAGTTTTTATTAAATTCTTTCTCTCTGTTTTCGAAAACAACTCTATTTTATGAAAATAGCCAATCTAGTTTAGTTTGGTCCATGACAAGGGTCCAATAATAGTGTAGTTGGATGGGGCTTCCAAAGAGCTTTCCAACGATATATTATAAGCCCAATTCCAATGAATAATGAGGAAGTTATGACCAAAATACTAAACTGGGCCCGGTTTGATCTTTACGTGCGGCCCAATGATCTAGGGGAGGGCCCAATGATAATTGTTATTCCTAAAATTATTAGAATTAATTATAGTCTTCTAGAATTCTTTTGAAGGTTCTTTTAAATCCTATTAAGCTTAGAATTAATAATTATATTTTGATGAGTTTTATTTGGAATAAAATATTATTTTATGAAAAATATGATTTTAGTTTTCATACGGACTTTGCAAGACGATTTTGATTCATAAGTGGACTCCGTGTTTGAAAGCGCGTAGGAATCCAGGCTGTCGCCAAACGACAGGCCTGTCGCCACGCGACAAGCCTTGTCGCCAAGTGACAAGGTCGGTTTTGCAGCGACAGAGTGGAGTTTTATTCCTTATTAAATTCTACTTATTTCTGGACTATTTTCTTATAAATAGGGTCCTGAACCTCCGTTTTTAATCATTCACAATCAATTCAGTAATTATTCTCTACAATAATCTATTCTCTCTATGCTCTCATCTCTCTAGCTTTTCTCAAACAAAATTCCGCATTAAAGAGATCTAGAAACACCTAGCCGAGTTCAAAGTTGCCTTCGCCCTAGACGTGAAAGGTTATAATTTCTGAGGGTTTGGTCCCAAATCTTTCTTTCAATTATTTGATTTAATTGTTTGATTTTATATTTTCCTTGAAGTTACTAACGCGTGTATTTTGTGATTAGAAAGAGGCACGAGGCATCAAAGTATGTAATCTTATTGCTCTATTCTTGTAGAAAGCATGTTTATTATTTGTTTAATTCCTAGTGTCATGTTAGGATGTTATTATTGCTCTCTAGTATCATGTTTAAGGTGCCTTTTACTCTTTTCTAATATCATGTTAGTATCATGCTAGGGCTAAAGCTTTGATTTTTATGTTTAGTGACATGCTAGGTTTTGTTATTAATCTTGTTAGTATCATGCCTAGGATCTTGCTATTATTATGCTTTAACATGATTATTATTGTTATAATTAATGTTTTATAATTATGATGATTGTTATTATTTTGCTTGATATATATTATTGTTATTGCTTGATCACACCTTTTATGCATGTTTAAAGGGAATTTGTACTTGTAATCACGCTTAATAAGATAATTAATAATCTTGTTTAGGGTTAATATGATTATAATTCAAGTGATCGCCAATAATAGTTTTGTTTGTGCATTAATAATCAACCAACATTGATAAACAGGTTTAGGGTTAACCTATTGATTGCATGCTAGTTAGAAAGCGCACATGAATACGAGAAGAATAAAGTAGAGGCCTATTATTAGGGCAAGTTCAATCTCTTTTAGGTTGGATTTGTACCTTCATCCCCGAACCCTATTTGGTTCAAGACCTTTTGGAGTTAACGATCTCATGGATCGTTAAGGGGTGTAATCTTCACCTTGTGAACGGTTTACAAGTTCCTAAAACTTGTTGGCGTCTCTTTTGCTCTAGCTTCCTTCCCTTTGGACGCCACCATGCTTAAGTGTATGATCACAATGGGGTTCAAGTTTGGGGTAATGCTTGAAATATTCCCCACAGTTTTTTGGCGACTCCACTAGGGAGGATTTCTATTTTAATTCCTGTAATTTATTTCGGCAATGATTTAGAATGAGTGGATGAGACTCGAAAAGTTCTAAGTATTTCATGTGCGTAATTTTGATTAGCATTATTATCAATTCATAAAAAAAGGTCCTCATTGGATAGACTATCCGAAATGAGTAAAAAACATAGGATTTTTACGCGTAGGAAATTTGAGAAATATGATTCACAACTAGAATTGAAATAATACTGCGAAAACTGGAAAATTCTAAGAACGTAGATACCTGCTGAGGCATGTAGGAACTAGCGTCTAGAAAACAGGGCTTGTCGCCTGTAAAGTGCTTCTGTCGCTTGGCGACAGGGGTACTTTTGCGACGACAGTCCCTGTAGTCTGGCGCCAAGTTCTTCCAATACCGAGCCAGAACTCTGCCTTCTTGTTTTGACCATTTCTAGCACTGTTGGCTCGATTCTACTTCCTGATTGAGTTTTTCTCTCTTTTCTGAAACCCATATGTGTTCTACATATGGACATAACCCTCTGGGGGTTCACGCTCCATCTACCCAATCGAACGCTCCTGGCAACGACGGGTACATCCGAGTTTGTGAATCCATCAAACCGTGGAAGCAAGTTTTTAACTTGCGGGGTCCCATCCATACGCGCCAACCCTTCGAAAGGTAAGGCTTCCGCGCGATGCATCCGGACTCATAACCATGGACCCTCTTTGACTAACCCATTTCCTTGAACTTTAGAGAACTAGAGCCATGTTAGGTCGCAAACTCATTGCATCATGTTGTGACTACTTGACTACTTGTGCATTATTTGCTTGTGCATACTTACGTGTGATTAAACTAACCGTTTGGTTTGACTTGTAATTATGAATATGCTTAAATAAACTAACCAAGGACTAAAAGACTTTGCTTAATTAATTAGTTAATTAATTTGGCTAATAAATATGGCTAAAATCGAGTCATAGTTCCTTTGAGTCAACCCGGATTTTTATTCCCGTATACTGCACAAACGTCAACTTGTTTTGGTCATAGCCAGAGTTCTAGGAAGAGTTACGAGTCTTATAACCTATGGATCTGTAGCCCCAAGTTTTTTATTTCATTTTCCGTTGGTTTCGTCCAATTTGGATTCACAGATCAAAAGTTATGACTAAAATACTACAGCCTGTCCAGTTTAGTGCACATATGAGAGGTCTTAACTTAGTCTTTGCTTGAGTCTAGTCACATAGTCTAGCCACATGGTTGATGAGTGGCATTTACGCCACGATTTAGTGCTCATTTTACGGGGTTTTCCTCCCACTTGTAGCTTGTTTGCCCCCTTTTTGTTCTTCTTTTCTTTGTTTGCCTTTCTCCTTGTTTTCTTTGTTTTCGTTTTGTAGGAATCAAGGCATTGGAAGAAGAGCAATCCATCCTCATATCCCCTGTGTGCGGGCGCGTAGCACTGTGAGAACCCGCGCAGGATTGCCTCAAGAGCAGAACATAAACAGAAGGTTTTGTGCGCCTTGTGCGCGGCTTATGCGCGGGCGCGCGCGTTTGAACTGTGCGGGCGCGCAGCACTGTGAGAACCCGCACTAGATAGGAGCAGAAGCAGAGCCAAAACAGAGAGTTGTGCGCGCCACATGTACGATATGTGTGCGGGCGCGCACTCATCATGCGCGAGCGCGCAGTAGCTAGGAGAAGGCGCGCATCCATGGGTCTAATTCCTCCGTACCCACAGATCTGCGGGCGCACAAGATCGGAGAGGGCGCACGCATGGCAACTGTGCGGGCGCGCAGTGTTTATGCGCGGGCGCGCACCACTGGGTTTCAGTTTTTTTATTTTGAATTCTTGTATCTTTTTAGTGGACCTATATATATAGGCCGTAGGGTGAATTAGTGGGGCATCTAGCATTATCTTAGAAACAATTAAACCCTAATCTTAGAGAGAGAAAGTGTAGTATTACTCAAGTTATTTCCATGTATGCAACTTTGGCTCAAGTTTCATTTCAATCCATCAAGCAACTTTGCAAGTTTTAATCTTTCTATTATTGCCTACTTAGTAATTTCTAATCCTTTCTCTTAGTCTTGTTTATTTGCACTCTAGTTGTTTATTTCTATCTATTTTGTGGATTAATATATTTTGGTATTTTCATTGTTTTTGATCATGTTTGCTTTCATATTTTTTGTGTTTTCATCTAGTTTTGTTATCATGTTTAGTCCCCTTTTTCTAGGCTAATCTCTTAGCTAGGGGAAGGGGGTGTAAAATATGTATTGAATGATGGATGAATGATGATAGTGGATTGATTACATGCCTTAAATTGATGAAAGATATGATTTTTATTGGCTTGAGATTATTGTAGTACTTTATTTGATTGCCTTCTAGTTTAAATGCATGAAAATGATTTGAACTAGATTTAGATCACCTCTATCTTAATGATTGAATGAGAATGAGTTGTTAAAATAGAGTTCCATGTATTGTGCCTCTTTATTCTTGGGTTAGCTTGTGCCTAATGGGATGCATGAAAATGATCCTAATTAGCTTAGACCACTTTCATTGGTTTGCCTAAACTATTGCATGAAAATGAGTTGTTTAGGTAGAATTTTATATTCTTTGGCATGTTAATCATGATGCTTATCATTGTTTTCCTTCATTCTAATCATGTTTGAAACCCCCTAATACCTAGCGTTGTTATTCCTTGATTTAATCACCCTTTTACTTGTTTATTTATAGTTCTAGTGTCTACATTCCAAATTCCAACAAAATATACCCCTTTCTTACTCTTGCATGGTGATTTTAATATTAAATGAGAAAGCTTCCTCAGCGGATCGACCCTTGCTTGCCACTAACTAGTTCAGTGTGAAGTCTAGGTTTTATAAATAGTTAATTTGATTAGGGTTAATAGTTTAACGACCTATCATAGCCCGATCAATGGTCATGACACGAGTTTTAACATGTCACCTACACTCACTAGTCTTAGCACACACTTTGTATATGTCACCATGACCATGTCTTAGGTTCATGCATGAGTCGGTTTTTTCCGTCATTTGAGTTGGGGGTACATTCTATTCCTAATTTTTTCATATCTCTCCATCTACATCATCTTTCCATTCTCTACATGCTTTCCCCATATCACAATATTCATTCTTCCTACCTTCTTCCATCTATTGCATGTTGAATAGAGTTGAGTCAAATAATTAACAATGAATATCTCTTAATTTCCCTTTCCACAGTACTTGGTCAAGGAGAGAAGGACGATTAATCAAAGATAACACCTTTATTCAAGTTCAACTTTTTAATAAGCCAATCGGTCGAAAAAGAAAAACTAAGAAGATAATGGCAAGTCAGGAAGAAGTCAACGAACTCAAGGGACAAGTGGCTAACATGGCTGAAATGTTGAAGAATCTGACTCTCCAAATCAATGACCCTGTGAGACAACAACAAATGGAGCTCATGCAAGAAAGTTTGAGCAGATTATCCAATGACTATAGATTTCAGGGCATTAGCTCACAAGGGGTCTCGGTGGACAAGGATCTTCTTCCGCAGAAGTTCAATGCCAACGACATCCCGAAATTCAAGGCAATGGATAACCCTTATTTTCATTTAAGAGCCTTTGAAACTGTAATGAATATTAAGGGAATAGATAAGAAAGCTTTTCATTCTGTGTTTTCTCTATCTTTAGAAACTGTTTGTCAGCAATGGTACTTTTCTCTTGATAAAGAGAAAACCTCTACTTGGGATGCTATTGTAAACACTTTCATTGATATATATAAATGTAATATTCAAGTCAAAACCGATTATAGACAACTTGAGATGCTAAGACAAAAAGAGAATGAAGGCTTTACTTCTTTCTTTAATAAGTGGAGGGAAACTTCCGCTAAGATGATTGAGGTGCCCTCCGAAAAAGAGTCTGTGAGGATGTTTATCAAGAACCTCCAAGAGAAGTATTCAAAACATTTAAAGTATCAACATAATTTGAATACTTTCAAGGCCGTCTATGATATCGGTATTGAAATTGAAGATGACCTCGCAAAGCAAAAAGCTAATGACGATAGTAACCACAGTGGCTGGAAAGGAAAGAAGAACGACAATCCTTCTTCTTCTGGAAACGCCCACTCTAGTAACAATGTTAGTACCTTTGATCTCAGTGAAGCCTTAGCCATGGATAACCAAGGATCTAAGAAACAACTAAGGAAAGACTTCACCCCCATTGGGATGAGCTATGATGCTGCTTTCGACCGACTCCATGCAAAGGGACTCATTACTCCCATTGGACCTATTCAAGATCCCCCACCTGAGAAGAGATTGCCTAGTTGGAACCCAGATTCACATTGCAAGTACCATCAAGGTAGGGGTTATACTACTGAGAGTTGTTGGAAGCTAAAAGAGGCTATCCAAAATTTGATCGATAATAACAAGCTTCCCATACCTCCAGCTAGCAAGAAGAGCGAGTGATGATAAAACAAACGACACAAGACAAGAGGCGAGCTTCAACGACAAGATTTCATGACCTCTTTTTCTTTTTTCTTTTTTTCCTTTCCCCAATAAGTCTAGCATAGACACTTTTTTTAGATTTACTTTGTATATTTTTTTATCTCCCTTTTAATAAAATGAGCATTTTATTTCTGGCATATGATCATTGCATTACATCGTATTAAAAAAAAATCCATGTCAAACTAAGCACAAGATATACCAATGATTTGAGGCGTCCCTTGTAGCCACATCATATCACCTTTCACCCTTCAAATATGCAATCCTTTTTTGATAAACCACTTTGAGCCTCGTCTAACGATAGACATTTCATTTTTCAACCCATATCTACCTAACCTTGGGATGGGATGGTGTGCAACTTATGCAATTTTCAATTTCATAAAAAGCTTGAGTGACTTCAAAAGAATAGCAAAATAGAAACAATAAAAGTGTACAAAAGAGCAAGTGTTCCAATGTCTTTGATATGAGCACGTCTCAGATTGCGTTTCTTATTGAGTGCTCGGTACCGTGCCTGAGAAACATGAATGCCAAGTGAGTGATAGACCGCATGATCGGGATTGCCCACGCTTATAAAAAAGAGATTTGAATTTGAAAAAATGATAAAGCAAAAAGAGAGAGCAAAATATAAAGAGTTAAAACACTCAAGCATAAAAATACAAAGATTCAAAAGCAAGGTTGCACACCTTGGGGGCTTACCTAGGGTGTTGAGCCTTTATCCCCTTCTTCTTCAAACCTTTAGCCTAACCACGTTACAACCCTTAAAAGACCTTTTTGAGGTATACACATACTTGTGCGAGGTTCGGCTAGAGCTACGTTTGGCCTGATTCCTAACGGATACGCAGGCAACCTCACATTGGGGTGCGGCCGTAATAAAAATGCATTCACATTTATGTTCATAATTGATCATATTTAAGAATTTCCAATGCTCATCATTTTCCACTTAGAGCTAGACTTGGGGGCTTGATCCTTACATTATTAGCCTACCCAGCCTAAGAGTCACCACCATTCGACTCTTTTCAATATATTTTTCCACCGTTAGCCCTTGCGGCCTGACTTTAGTGTCACTTTCACACATATCACAGATACATAACAAATAGTTCTTCCCTTAGGAACCCTTTGTCATGAAATCTTAACACAACGTTGAAGCATGCCCTGTCATATCAACATCACTCATAATCATAATCATCATTGCATCACAAAGTATGAATCACTTAGCCTCCGCGCCTAAGTTACCTAAATACTTTCATTATCGAGTCAACTATGATAGTCTAAGATGTTACAATCCTTATACTATGAGATACAACGTGGGCGCATACATTTGACTAAGCTTATTCAACATGCACCATCAAAAACCTCTTCCTTTTTGAGTCTTTCATTTTCGGGAGAAAGTCGATACCCTCCAAAAAACTGACGAAAATTTTTGTTTTTCTGCATTTGAGTCATGTACATATCAAGCTTCGTGAGTCAACACTATGCACACACGAGTCACACAAAGTGAGTCATCGTTAAGTCAAGTTTATACCTTGAGTCATGTCAAGTCAATGAGTCAAGCAACATTAAGTCTTAGGTCAACCCTAAAGAAAGATAAGCAAAGACCTATAATCCAAAATATAAATGCAGGTGCATCCCAGCAAGCGAGAACATCCCCAGATTTTTTTGAAAAACCGCGAATATGACACATGAGATTCTTCCAAGATGAGAGGAGTTACATAGATTAGTAAATTAGAGATGAAGAGCTTTAATTTACAAAAGATTTGAGCGGGTATGGTTGAAAGGAAACGACCAAGTTCAAAGTTCGGAGTGAAATCGAGTAACGAATAGCAGCAGCAAAAGCAAAATAGAGAAGACCCGACTCCAGCGCCAGACGACAAGGATGTCGCCTGGCAACAACATTTGTCGACCGGCGACAGAGCAGAACTACAGCGACAATATGTTCCAGTGTGCGCCGGTACGGCGACAGGATACATGACCCTCATAAGTGACTATGTGGACCTTATGCAGCAATTTCGGGTTCCTTGGTACGCTAGTTAGCCCCTATAAGCAATTTGACATGATTAAGTAATCGGCTCGATTATAATCACAATAGGTGATCGACTTGATGAAAGATCGTCTCACGTAGCTTAAAGCGCTTGAACATTGGCTCATCACAAGACACCGACATAATGGTTTACAAAGAGCAAAAATGCGCCGACGTATTGGCACCGCGAAAATTACAGCAAAAAAATTTGGAACAGCAAAGTTCAAGCGAGCTTTAAGATCGACAAGCGTTGATCTTCGGTAATTTTCTTGGGAACATTATCGTAACAACTGAGGATGACTTCAAGCGAAGTTATCTTCGACAGCGTTCGCTAAGATTGTGGAGGTTGTCACCAAGATTTGAGAAAATAGCACGAGATGGGCGGTCTTCGACAACATTCACTAAGATTGTGGAAGTTGTCACCAATATTTGAGAAGATAGCACGAGATGGGCGATCTTCGACAGCATTCGCTAAGATTGTGGAGGTTGTCACCAAAATTTGAGAAGAGCGGTTCGTGATGAGGCGGTCTTCGACGACTTTTGCTATGATTGGGAGGTTGTCACTATGATTCAAGAAAAAAGCTCGAGATGTAGCAGCAATGATAGACGACGGAGAGTTGTCAGAAAACTGAAGATGGCTACAAGCAGAGTTATCTTCGATCGTGTTCCCTAGGATGTGGAAGATGGTCACAAGCGGCGGAGAATGGCTACAAGCAGAGTCATCTTCGATGAAATAGGAGGCAGCTACAAGCAGAGCGGTCTTCAACAAATGCAACAAATCAATTACCTTCAGAGACGTGTGCTCGATGGTGCAAGATACGCGGTTCTTAACTCTTTTATCTGTTCTAACTAATGCTAGTTTGCAAGTATCGGCGTTACAAGAATGATTTAGGATCGCAGAACGTTCTGAATCATTCTCCGTCCCTATCGATACTTTGACTTTCGTTTTCGAAACTTGTGTTTCTCCAAACTCAGTCAAAGTGGGGGCTTCTGTAGACACCCAAATGTGTCTCCCCAAAACCAAACCCAGTGATGAATACCTTTTGCGTCGAATGATAATCGAACGAGGTGAAAGTGTGAAAGGTCAAGTGTTGCGGTTGGTTTTTATTAAATTCTTTCTCTCTGTTTTCGAAAACAACTCTATTTTATGAAAATAGCCAATCCTGTTTAGTATGGTCCACGACAAGGGTCCAATAATAGTGTAGTTGGCTGGGGCTTCCAAAGAGCTTTCCAACAATATATTATAAGCCCAATTCCGATGAATACTGAGGAAGTTATGGCCAAAATACTAAACTGGGCCCGGTTTGTTCTTTACGTGCAGCCCAATGATCTAGGGGAGGGCCCAATGATAATTGTTATTCCTAAAATTATTAGAATTAATTATAGTCTTCTAGAATTCTTTAGAAGGTTCTTTTAAATCCTAATAAGCTTAGAATTAATAATTATATTTTGATGAGTTTTATTTAGAATAAAATATTATTTTATGAAAAATACGATTTCAGTTTTCATACGGACTTTACAAGAAGTTTTTGATTCATAAGTGGACTCCGTGTTTGAAAGCGCTTAGGAATCCAGGCTGTCGCCACGGGACAAGCCTTGTCGCCACGCGACAGAACTTGTCGCCAAGCGACAAGGTTGGTTTTGTAGCGACAGAGTGGAGTTTTATTCCTTATCAAATTCTACTTATTTCCGGACTGTTTTCTTATAAATAGGGTCCTGAACCTCTGTTTTTAATCATTAACAATCAATTCATTAATTATTCTCTACAATCATCTATTCTCTCTTTGCTCTCATCTCTCTAGCTTTTCTCAAACAAAATTCCGCATTCACGAGATCTAGAAACACCTAGCCGAGTTCGATGTTTCCTTCGCCCTAGACGTGAAAGGTTATAATTTCTGAGGGTTTGTTCCCAAATCTTTTTTTCAATTATTTGATTTAATTGTTTGATTTTATATTTTCCTTGAAGTTACTAACGTGTGTATTTTGTTATTAGAAAGAGGCACAAGGCATCAAAGTATGTAATCTTATTGCTCTATTCTTGTAGAAAGCATGTTTATTATTTGTTTAATTCCTAGTGTCATGTTAGGATGTTATTATTGCTGTCTAGTATCATGTTTAAGGTGCCTTTTACTCTTTTCTAATATCATGTTAGTATCATGCTAGGGCTAAAGCTTTGATTTTTATGTTTAGTGACCTGCTAGGGTTTGTTATTAATCTTGTTAGTATCATGCCTAGGATCTTGCTATTATTATGCTTTAACATGATTATTATTGTTATAATTATTGTTTTTATAATTATGATGATTGTTATTATGTTGCTTGATATATATTATTGTTATTGCTTGATCACGCCTTTTATGCATGTTTAAAGGGAATTTGTACTTGTAATCACGCTTAATAAGATAATTAATAATCTTGTTTAGGGTTAATATGATTATAATTCAAGTGATCGCCAATAATAGTTTTGTTTGTGCATTAATAATCAACCAACATAGATAAACAGGTTTTGGGTTAACCTATTGATTGCATGCTAGTCAGAAAGCGCACATGAATATGAGAAGAATAAAGTAGAGGCCTATTATTAGGGCAAGTTCAATCTCTTTTAGGTTGGATTTGTACCTTCATCCCCGAACCCTATTTGGTTCAAGACCTTTTGGAGTTGTCGATCTCATGGATCGTTAAGGGGTGTAATCTTCACCCTGTGAACGGTTTACAAGTTCCTAAAACTTTTTGGCGACTCTTTTGCTCTAGCTTCCTTCCCTTTGGACGCCACCATGCTTAAGTGTATGATCACAATGGGGTTCAAGTTTGGGGTAATGCTTGAAATATTCCCTATAAGAACCCATTCAAGAAGGCGGTTTTGACATCCATCTGCCAAATTTCGTAATCGAAAAATGCAGCAATTGCTAGAAGAATCCGAATGGACTTAAGCATTGCTACTGGAGAAAAGGTTTCATCATAGTCAATACCATGAATCTGTCTGTACCCTTTCGCAACCAGTCTTGCTTTATAGATGTAGGCATTTCCATCCTTGTCTGTTTTAATTTTGTAAACCCACTTGCATCCAATAGGCTCTACCCCATTAGGCAAGTCCACCAGGGTCCACACAGCATTTTCAGACATCGATTCCATTTCGGATTTCATGGCCTCAATCCATTCATTTGAGTTGGGGCTCGCCAAAGCTTGCTTGTAGGTTGCAGGTTCCTCATTCTCCAATAAGAAGATTTCAGAATCCTCAGTTAACAGAACTTCAACAAACTGTTTGTTTCTGATTCTGGTAGACCTACGTGGGGTAGGAGCAACAATAGAAATGTTCTCTTCAAATCTTTGAAGATTTTTGCAAGAATTAGATTCAAGTGGGACGATTGGAGTCTTGCTAGTTGAATTAGCTTGCTCCGACGCATGGTTATGCGCCCTTGCCTCTGATATGGAGTTATCCACATCCATTTGTTGCTCGTCTCGAATTTCTTTGAAAACTACTTTACTCCCACTTGGCTTTCCAGAGAGGAAATCCTTTTCTAGAAAGACACTATCAAGAGCAACAAACACTTTGTCATCTTCGCGATTGTAGAAGTAATACCCTCTTGTCTCTTTGGGGTCGTAACTCATAAAGAAACACTTGTCTGATTTAAGGTGTAGTTTGTCGCCTTGTAAACGTTTTACATAGGCTTCACATCCCCAAATCTATAGAAAAGGAAACTTTGGAACTCTTCCATTCCATATCTCATATGGTGTCTTTTCAACTGCTTTGGACGGGCTTCTGTTCAGTACTCTGGCAGCTGCTCCTAGTGCATATCCTCAGAATGATATGTGAAGATCAGTAAAGTTTATCATGGACCGAACCATGTCCAGTAAGGTCCTATTTCTCCTTTCTAACACCCCATTTAACTGTGGCGTCCCTAGAGGGGTTAACTGTGAAAGTATTCCACAGTTAATCAGATGTTCATCAAATTCTTGGGTTAAATATTCACCACCACCACGATCGGATCGTAATGCTTTAATTGTTTTCCCAAGTTGGTTTTGTACCTCATTCTGGAATTCTTTGAACTTTTCAAAGGCTTCCAACTTTTGCTTCATTAATTAAACATAACCAAATCTACTTAAATCATCAGTAAAAGTAATGAAGTATCTATATTGACCCCTAGCTTTTGAACTCATTGGTCCACACACATCCGTATGTATGAGTCCCAAAAGGTCACTAGCTCGTTCACCTACACCCGTAAAAGGTGACTTAGTCATTTTACCAAGCAAGCATGACTCACAATTTTCAAATGATTCATAATCAAATGTTGAAAGGAGTCCATCCTTATGTAATTTCTGGATGTGCTTTTGGTTAATATGTCTAAGCCTACAATGCCATAGGTAAGTCGGGTTTGATCCATCTGTTCTTTGCTTTTTATGATCTATGTTGTAGAAATGAGTTGTATAATCTAAGACATACAAGCTATTAAATAATTTTGCTTTAGCATATAACATATTTTCTTTGGAAATAAAACAACATTTGTCTCTTATTTCAAAAGAAAATCCTTCAGTATCTAAAACAGGAACTGAAATAATGTTTTTGGTAATAGTTGGAACATAATAACATTTATTAAGAACCAAAATTAAGCCAGATGGAAGTCTCAAATGATAATCTCCAATAGCAAGTGCAGCAACTATTGCTCCATTTCCTACTCGGAGTGTGACTTCCCCTTTTGCTAATGCCCTACTCCCTTCTAGGCCCTGCATTTTATTAACAATGTGAGCACCACAACCGGTATCGAATACCCAAGTTGAAGAAGAGGTAAGATTAATTTCTACAACAAACACATCAAGTAACTCCTTACCTTCTGTTTTCACTGGTGTATAATGGGGACACCCTGGTGTATGGCGAAGCTAATCACCTCAATAGAAGCATTCGCTTTGTCTCCTTTTAAGGTACTCCTCAGCATGGTTGAGTAAAAGGTTGACTAATGTCACCGTCGAGCCCTCATCATTATGAGTAAGCCTGACTATATCAAAACCATCGTGGAGTGAGAACAAGATTATATCATGTGCGAAGTCATCATCAAACGGTTTCCCAAGGACGTCCATCTGATTGAATAAATCAATCAGTTCATTGACATGGATCCTTACTGACTAACCAGGCATGAGTTTCTTAGCCATTATCTTACAATGAACATTGTAAGCCTCATACCTTATGCTGTCAGTCCAGGAATAGTAAATCTGAGGGATCGAATTAACGACCTCTCTTACATTGTAGTCGTTGAAGTTTCCTCCTCCACTTCCTAATGCCCCAATGCCACCTCGACAGATGGGACGAAGACATTCACACAAGTTGGTTAACTCATATTGCCTGAACCTTCTTTTCCAACAATTTGGAATAGATTCTAAAATGAGATTCCTGATTTTCTCTGCATCCGAAACAATTTTCGCATGCCTTTCAGGATCATAACCTTCAGTATACTTGCCCTCAACAGGTATGTATAAACGAGATTCAAGCTTATGGCTTATGAGAACATTTCTCAACTCGTTCTCCCATTCCTTGAAGTTTATGAGATTCAGCCTTAAATTTAGTTTCGTTGGAAAAATAGTGTTGTCATTATAGTTATTCATCTACAAAAAAAAACCAAACGAGGCGTAGTTCATTAATTATGTTTAATAATTTTAAAGTACCATAAACGATTTAAATTGGTAACTTTAAAGCATTTATTCAATATTAAAATGATCCCTATTGAATTAAATGATTTCAAGACCCTTTATTTATATAATAGTTGACCGGACTAAGGCCCTACCATCAAGCATTACATTTTCAAGGTGAGTAAACTCTTTACTGATTACAACTCTTTGTAATTCTTGGTTGAATAATTAACCATCACATGTTTAATTATTACACTTAGCTTCAAGGTTCTAAACGCTTTAGGTAACCTTGTTGAGTTTAACCAATTAAATGTGTAGAACGTGATCTACCCCAAATTACCTACGATAACAAGTGACACTCTGCTGAGGCCGACCCATCACTCATGATCTAAGGATTGTTGGGTATTCAATTGGAAAAGCAACCTCAATATTACTGGGACCTAGATTCAATTATGTTGTGATTATTTAGTGAACTCTAACGCATCATCAATCAACATAAAATAAATCTAACATGCATAATCTACTAATGCATAAATAAAACATGACATAGTATGGCCCCTTAATCCTAAGAAAAATAATAAAGCAGAAAGATGCTCCCACTTGAATCTTCATGGATCTCATCCACCTTATTCCTTTGGGCCTCCACTCCATTGGCTTCTTGGATCAATTGCAACCTGTAATATTACTCTATTCTATCTACTACTTAAATAAAATAAAATAAAATTACAAAAATACTTAACAGTACGCAGACCGTATTTAGATTACAAAAATACAAAACTATGCGCAGATCGTATTTAGAATCTATGGGCCATACTAGTCTATATATAGCAATAAATAATATCATATATTATAAAGTGCCACATTATAAATCACTCATCATGCTTTCCTAAACTACAACATCGAATGATTATAATTAAGGAAGCATGGCACAAAATATCTCATATTTTTAATTAATTAATTACTGCAATTAGATAATATCATATATTATTTCTAACCGATCATAAAATATCATATATTTTATTTTAGGTAAGAGATAGAATCAAATCATGTTTTAATTATGGAAGATAAATCATATTTATTTTCATGATTATCCTAACTAATTTAGGAGATTCTATCCTAATTGCTAGCCAATCACATATTTTAAATCAATTATTATCCAAAATTAATTATGGGATAATCTCATTAAATCAATCATTATCCAAATAGAATCATTTGCTCCATAAATATCCAAACTTAATAAAAATAACAACTTTAACTTTGTTAATTATTTTTTTTTTCAAAATCAAAACTTATCTTTTATTTTTTTTTTGAATCTGATTTTTATTATAAATTTTTTTTCTTTTTTTTTTTAAAATTGCTGCGCCAACCATTGTGGTGTGGCCAGCCGAAGCACAGCAGCACAGGAACAGTAGCAGCAGCACACGCAGCTGGTGGTGCACTACTGTGTTGCTCCTGTTCGGCTTCTGCCCAGCCCCCCCACCCTCCTGGACCACCACCGGTGCGGCAGTCGCCGTGGCAGCGCCACCCAGCCGCGGCTGCCGCACCCAAAACCCCTTTTTGGTTTTTTGTTTTTTAATTTAAATAAAAACAAAACAATTTTTGTGAAATTAAATTAATCTTAATATGGTCCAATTAATTTCAAAATTAAATCATATTCAATCTTGAAATTAGGGTTCTTCATGAAATTAATCCCCAATTTAATTTAACTCTTAAATTAAATAATTTGATCATGAAAAATTCATAATTTAACATGAAATCAAATAGATTAAATTCTCTAAACATAAAAATTTCGAATTAAATCAAAACCAAGAACACAAATTTCACAAATTAGGGTTTATGATTTCGAAATTTTCGAAATATTAGGGTGGGGGTTCGAATTTTTCGAATAATATAGGGCAATTTTCGGATCAATATTGGAGCAAATTAAACAACTTTTAATGATTCTATATTGTTAAATCTCATTTAATACAATAATTGACCCATAATTAAATTATTCTCCCTCCTAATTGAATTAAAATTGTGGATTATCAAAGAATTAATATTCAATATATGTACATGCGTAGGCTAACTGATACCACTGTAGGAGTTTATAGGTACGAATGCGGAAAACATGAATCATATTCATATAGCACCTAATCCCAAGATCATGCATAACACATAAAGAATTAGAATTAATACCTTTGAAGCGTGATTCCACAAGTGATCGAGCAAGAACAAAGGGAGATAAAGAACCCCAAGCGTGATTCCTCTACTTGGTCCACAGGCACGGATTAAGACCTCCACTAATGCTAGTTAGTCGCGATCGAACTCTTCAATCGAATTTCTACGGAGGAGTATGAACAACGAACTAGTCATGAACCACCACGAACCACCACGAACGCCACTAGGGGTGGCCGGCCGCAAGTCCAAGGGGGGGAGAGGGGTGCCGTGAGAGAGAGAGAGGGAAGTTAGGGTTTTGGGATTTTGGTTGCCTTGATTCACAATTCACTGTAAGTTAATTGTGACTTAACTTTTCAACCCTAGGCCTGGATCTTATTTATAGATCACATCTCTAAATAAGAGTCCATGACAAAGCCCAATTCCTAATCCCAATCAAACTACATTAGCTTAATCCTATTCATGATTGTTAAATGCTCATAAGGCCCATTAATGGGCTTCTTACTTGCTTAACCCAATACCTTTGTGTGTGACCTCATAGGATCAATTCTAGCGGGCTTTGGACTATTTTACTAGCCCAAAGATCATCTCTCATAGTTTAGCAACAGATGATGACGCACCAAGAGAATGAACTTATTATCTCCATAATAGTGATCCTTGATATATCTAGTAATTGCATTTATCGAAGACACAACTCCTTCATCAAGATCTATAGGGATGGATCTAAGAGGATGATTGGATTGAGCCAAAGTACTAACATCGATAAGGGTACTGGCACGATTCAATATGCAGGAGGCCAAGAGAGGCCACCTACCCATGTCACATAGCATAATGAACGCGGGGAAATTAGGTCGTTGACTAACCTCCTCACAGTCAAACAAAATTTATAATAATCCTAAACTAACCCCTAAACAAGTCTAATGGTAAGTTCGAAGTCGAACCACAAGAAATGATAATGTTAGATTGTTATCGATCTAATGCTTAAGCTACGCCGAAATCAGTTTATGGATAGAGGACATTACAACTACACTAAAACACATATAAAGAACAAGATATTATAAAGTCTACTAGGGGCAAAGATCCACTTTGAACAATTAACAAGTTAATGAGAATCCATTTGATAATCAATCATGCAAAGAAACAATTAAAATGGAAAAAATTACACTCAAGAGCAATCTCTCAAATTCCTAGCCTAGATCTCTCATTGACTAGGTGCATAGAAGAAATTTATCCAAAATGCAATCAAATATATCAATTCTAATTCACAATCTCTTATCAAACTAGAACTAATATGCAATTAAGTTTGCTATCATGCGAGATCAATCCAATCTAAAACAAACAACATGCCATCATCAATTCAATCAAATTAATCACACAATTATCATCAAATTTATCTCAAATAACTCAATTAACAATTACAAAGATTCACTCAACACCTAGTAGAAGGAAATCTACTCAAACATGATTAACAAAGCATAAAATTAAAAGAGAGTAAGAATGCTCATTGATATAAGATGGAGATCTTCAAATCATCAAATTCCTCCTTTGATTATCAAAATCCATGAAAACCATTGTGTTTCTCACTTTCTCTAGAGTTTTTCTCTCTATAATTTAAAACCACTAGTAGAAAAAATCAAAAAGACACCCCCTAATTGCCACCGGTTCAGTCCAAACCGGTGGCAAAAATGGCCTTAAAAAATGGCGGTCTAATAAACCAAGACATATGGCACCGGTTCATTTCAAACCGGTGGCAAAAAATAAAGCCCACCGGTTTGAACCGGTGCCTTTATTTAATAAAAAAAAAGGCCCTTTATATCACCCCCAACCCTAATTAATTACACAGTCGCTCTCCTCCTCCCTCTCTCCTCTCCCTTTCTCTCTCCTCTCCTCCTCTTTCACGATCTCCTTCTCTCTACTATTTCTCTTTCTATCTCCTTCTCCTTTCTTTCTTTCATTTGAAGACCACCAACATGCAACACCAAGACCTTTCTCCTTCGATTTGAATTTATGGGTTTTTGTTTTTCGAGTTTGATTTCAATTTCTGGGTTTTTGTTTTTCGATTTTGATTTTTTTTTTCGGTTTTTATTTTTGTTTTTCTGATATTGATTTTTGTTGTCTAATTTTGATTTTTGATTTTTGTTTTTCGATTTTGATTTTCCATTTTTTCTGGGTTTTTGTTTTCTGATTTTGATTTTTGATTTTTGTTTTTCGACTTTGATTTTTGTTTTTCGATTTTGATTTTTGTTTTTTGATTTTAATTTTTGATTTTTCTGGGTTTTTTTGATTTCAATTTTTCTTTCGTTTTTGTTTTTATTTTAGCTGATTTCTGGGTTTTTTATTTGTTCGATTTTGTTTTTTTTTTTTGATTTATGGGTTTTTCAATTTTTTATTTTTTATTTTTGTTTTTCAATTTTGATTTTTGTTTTTCTTTTTTTTTCTATTTTGATTTTTGTGTTTCGATTTTTATTTTTTTTGTCTGATTTTGATTTTTGATTTTTGTTTTTCGATTTTGATTTTCGATTTTTTCTGGGTTTTTTCGATTTCAATTTTTTTTTGTTTTTGTTTTTATTTTAATTGATTTCTGGGTTAATTAATTGTTCAATTTTGTTTTTATTTTTTCGATTTCTGGGTTTTCAATTTTTTTCGATTTTGTTTTTATTTTTTCGATTTCTGGGTTCTTTCATTTCTTTTTTCTGGGATTTTGTTTTTATTTTTTCGATTTATTGGTTTTTCAATTTTTTTTCGATTTTGTATTTATTTTAATCGATTTTTTTTATTTTTAATCGATTTTAATTCGATTTTTTTTTAATTTTCTGGGTTATTTTTATTTTTTTCGCAACTTATTCATTTTAATCAATTTATTTTTGATGTTTTAATTGGCGCAGGTATACATAATCGAAGAATCAAGAATCAAGAATATGGGGATTTTTAGATTGTGATGTTGTATTTTTTTTTTGTTTTTGATTTATATTGTAGTTTTTTTTTTTTATTTATATGTTGTAATTTTTTTTATTAATCTATACTGTAAAATTTTATTGAATATATATATATTGAACAGATTCGTTTATATTGATTGTGATGTTCGATTTATATTTTGTGTTCTCATTTAATTTAGTTTATTTAATTTTTAAGTAAAAAAAGACAAAAAAAAATTTGATTTTTTGGCACCGGTTAACCGATGCCAAAATCATTGAATTAATTTTTTTTTGGGATTTTTTGGCACCGGTTAACCGGTGCCAATTCCGAGTTTTGCCACCGGTTTGAACCGGTGGCATTTTAAACCACTTATTGGCACCCCCCACATTGGCACCGGTTCAAACCGGTGGCATTAAGGGGTTTTGAACCGGTGCCAATTTTGTTATTTCACCTAGTAAACTAATCTAAAAATTACTGAAAAAATGAATTCCTCTCTAAATTGAGCAAAAAATCTATTTACACTTCTTACTAAATCGCCTAGGAAGCTCCGCAAAAAGTCAAGTAGCACGTATAGGAGCGAGCACTCCAAAGGTTGTGCATGGGTGCTCCTAGCTGCAGCAAAAAGAGGCAGAATCATTCCAGGAAGTTTGGAGTAGGCGCTCCTCTTTGACTGCGCGCCCGCTACGCACTAGACAAAACTACTCAGCTTCAAACGAACATAACTCTCTCGTTTTACATAGGAATTAAGCATATGACCTGTATTAGAAAGCTCTCGAGATAAGATTTCATATCCAATTGGAATCACTCCAAAATGTTTTGTAGATAAAAAAATATAGGCATTTGAAGTTTGATCTTTGTAAATCAAGTGCACATTTCTTCATTACTTGTTCTTTTATGTTTTATATTTCTTCAATCTTGAACAATGAACTTATCCAAGTGTTTCTAAGCATAAGAACAAATCAATAAAGTTTAATCTAATGCAATAAGAAACCAAAATATGCAAAAAAAAGCCAAAATTGAGCAATAACGACATTTCACACGCAAACATGACAAATGTAATAAAACATTATTAAAACCAAGTAAAAAGATATCAAAACTATGAAAAACTAACTAGAAAATCCTAAAAAAAAGTGACATAAATGACACTTATCAAATTTCCCCAAACTTAACATTTGCTATAATGGAAACCGATGCATTTTATTTAAACAAAGAAAACTATAATGGAAAGAATGTACACTAACTCACTTTCGTAGGTTTCACGAATACATTTAGCGTATGAATCAAGCACTTAAAACCCCTTAGCTTGCTCTAGAGGACGAGTATGCTCTCGTAAGGGTATCCTAAGAGTTTAACCTATAACTCTTGACCAAAATCAAGGTAAAGCAATAAATAAATAAAATAAATTAAAGTTAAGTAAAAGAGAGGTCACAAGCATTCTAGAGTGGACTTTTATAATGGAACAAGCACTAATGAAAGTCAATCTTTCTCAAATAATAAAGGTATGCACGTTCTAAGATTTCCAAGGTTGATTGAAACCTAATATATGTTAAGCATAGAGAACTAACAGAAACACATTCCACCTCTTATTCCAACCAATCAAACCACGTCCTCTCTACAAGTTTCAAATTCACTTTCAATTTAGCTTCTCATGATTCCATGAGGGGACCGAAAAATAAGGAAGAAATTCAATTCAAAACATGATAAGGTTACCCGACATCTTGGCTATGCAAACTTGCTTTATAGGCTTGATTTATATTTCCTGCCACCATTAAATGAATCAGCCCTTTAGGGTCAAAAGAACTTTCAAGGTTGTAGCATATAGGCTAGGAGAGTAAAGGTGTGGAAGACTTTTGAAATTGGTGGTAAACCTACAGGTGAAGCTCGGGTGGAACTTTTTCTACAAGATCCAAACCAATCCAAAACAAAAGTACCAACTATGCTCATAAAATAAATTTCCCCCAAGCTTATTTAACACAAAATAACAAAAATAGGGAAAAACAACTATAACAAAATCTTTTTGTGCCTTTTGTTTTTCTTTTACTTTTTTTTTCTATTTTTTTTTCTTTTGTTTTTTTTTTTCATTTAATGTCCTTGCCTCTTTTAACCTAGGACGACTTTTTCTCAAAATACATTTGCTTTTATGCACGAACTTATATAACACATACTTGCTTTGCAAATGAACTCATAATTCTAAACTTGAACCATAAACAATAAAACAAGCCCCAAAACAAAATTGCTTCACAAAACTAAAGGTAGAAAGTGAAACCAAGACTTGAAGGCTTGTATTGTGGCTAGAGAAAAGAAGGTATATGGATCAAAAGGACTAGCAAGAGGGGAAAATGCAAACCAAAACCAAAAATAGAAAATCTATCTTTTATAAAGAAATATAAGAACCCCAAAAAAATGCCTTTGTCATCCCCTAAAGTGGCTCGGTCGTGCTCTTGGGAGCTAAAAGTCAAGTTCTAGATATGAGAATGCAATAGCCAAGCATCCAAATATGCCGCTCAACAAAGTATGATGAAGGCTTGAACAGTTATACCTCAATAGGGATAGCAATAACTAACTCTTGATTTCATATCCACTACAAAGAGCAACTCCATCTTACCACAAGCAAGTGAACTAGGGCTTCATGGTCCGAAAGTTCTTATCCAACTACCTTAGCATACCATATCCTAGATTCAACCTAACACATTCTCAAATCGTGCAAACCTCAAAAATTTAGGAAGAAAGACATTCAAAAATTCAAGTCCAAAAGTATTATGTCCAAAGCAAGAACGAAAGAAAACACATTGCAAATTTGCCTTGATAGAAACAAAAATGTTTTTGAGATTTTCAAAATATAGAAAATGAAAATGCATATACAAATATGCATGGAATACATATGAATCAAAATTCCACCAAACATGATTGCATACCCTCCCCCAAGCTTGGATGAGACAACTTGCTCAAACTTTAAACCAAAGAATACATGGGAGGAGAAAAGAAAGAAAATCATCCAACCAACCAACATATGTCCAACAAGTCACAAATCATTAGAGGAAGAGCAAAGAAGGATATTACCGGATATTATACCCGTAAATAACCCAATTAACTCTTTTTGAAGCCGACTACCTCTAAAATTGAATCTTGTTTTCCATGTGCTAGCATAAGTGGAGTCAAACTTCCTTGATTCTTGATCCAAACCAACGCCTAAGATTATATCAAATTAAGTACTTAGAACAAAAAGCACACAAACATATCCATGAGACAAAAACTATTCTAAAAGAAAAGAGAATGAAAGCAATAAAACACGGGTTACTTCCTGAGAAAGACTTGTTTAAGGTCCAAGCTTGACCGTTGTAGTAAATAATATTGCAACGATTGCTAGAGCTTGTCAAATGCACTATTACACATCTCATAGGATAAAAATTAGGCAAATGAGGGGAGAGAGACATGAAACAAGGATAGTGCACGCAAATGAGGAGAGATATGCCAAGAAAAAGAAGAAGAATCAAAAGAAAAATCAACAAAATAAGAAGAAGAAGAAGTTAAACTCTCCTCAAAATGTTTTTGGATTGAAAAATCACCCTTTTCCTCAATAATCAACGAGTGGGGAGCTTGAATATCATAAATAGAAGGAGGGTCCCCAATAAGCTCCTAGACTAAAGAAGGGAGGGACATAGGATAGTAGGGGATATGGTTAAATTCCCTTGAAAAAGGGACATGAGAAGTGGGGATAGGAGCAACGATCTCACAATTGAACTCTTCCTCACCACCATTCCTCACATCACCAATAAGAGCCTGAAAATCAATCATTGAATCTTCAGAAGATGGACACTCATGAACTTCATATCCCTCAAAAATCCAAACTCCGAGAGAAACTACATCATCCTCTCCATCACAACAATAATGAACAACATTCCCCTTAGAAATCCCAAAACCCAAGCTCTCAAAACCATGCATGAATGGATGAAAATTCATTTCAAACTCATCTATTTCCCAAGAAGCATTCTCAATGAACTCACTCAAAATATTATGGTTTTTCATTTGAACCTCACAAAATATATGGGACATAACCTCAAATGAGTCCAAATACTCATGAATAGAAGAATCACAAATATGCACTTCATCAAAATAAGAATCAGGGTTTGGATTCACAAAATCATCATTTAATTCATTCTCAACTCTCTTTTTTTCATTCAAAAGTTCACTAATTTCTTCCTCACACTCTTTTGATTGCACAAAAACATCATCATCATCATCCTCAATACACACATGGGATTTGAAAGAATCAAGATCATGCAACAAAGATGACAATTGGCTTTCTAACTCTTCCTTTCTCCTTATTACCTCATTAATACGCTCTTCACTCCTATTCATCATCTCTAATTTACTTCTCATAGAATTTAAAAACAACTCCTTACTTGAACCAAAAGTAGAATCAAGCTCAACCTACCTAGTAAGGGATTCTAAATAATCAATCGGAGACTCACAAGATGAAGAAAATTAAGGGTTAACAAGGGGAGAAGGATCACAACTAAGACTATAAGAATTAACATTAGAAGGATGAGTATAATCATCATCATGGGGAGAGGGGGCATAATCAAGCATATAAGATTCATTATTGGGAGAAAAAGGTACATCACTAGAAGGCATGCTAAATAATGAAAAATATTGAAACACACCATGCTCATCAACATTGGAATGCACTTCATCATCATGAACAATAGGGAAAATAGATTTGAAATCATTTGTTCTAGTTTCACTAATGGGATCAGGTGACAAATCATGGGAATTCATGCTAACATTAGAAGAATCAACACATTGCACATCAATATTAGAAACACGATTACCCCTATTATAAACATCCCTAGCAAACCATACATAAAAATTCCAAGCATCATCAATTGATAATGCTCTAAATTCACCATTATACATGCATTCAACAATATCCCTAGTTTTCTCATTCAAACCAAAATAAAAAATATCACAAGCCTCCAAAAAACTACAACAATTAAGATATACAAATCCCTCAAGTCTTTTAAAATAGTCACAAAAAGGCTCATATCATATTGAGTAAATGAGAAACATGCCATTTTTTAAAAGTTTTTTTAACAAATAAAAAAATCAAACAAATAAAAAAATAAATAAAAACAAAAGTATACACAAAGACCTAGACTCAAGTAATAAAAAAATCAAGCATTGACATCGTTCCCCGGCAACGGCGCCATTTTGAATGCAGGGAAATCAAGTCGTTGACTAACCTCCTCACGGTAAAAATTTTTTTATAATAATCCTAAACTAACCCCAGTGGTAAGTTCGAAGTCGAACCACAAGGAACGGTAATGTTAGATTGTTCTCGATCTAATGCTTATGCTACGCCGAATTCGGTTTATGGATAGAGGACACTACAACTACTTTAACACACATATAAAGAACAAGATATTATAAAGTCTACTAGGGGAAAAGATCCACTTTGAACAATTAACAAGTTAATGAGAATCTATTTGATAATCAATCATGCAAAGAAAGAATTAAAATGGAAATAATTACACTCAAGAGCAATCTCTCAAATTCCTAGCCTAGATCTCTCATTGACTAGGTGCATAGAAGAAATTTACCCAAAATGTAATCAAATATATCAATTCTAATCCACAATCTCTTATCAAACTAGAACTAATATGCAATTAAGTTTGCTATCATGCGAGATCAATCCAATCTAAAACAAACAACATGCCATCATCAATTCAATCAATTTAATCACACAATTATCATCAAATTTATCTCAAAAAACTCAATTAACAATTACAAAGATTCACTCAACACCTAGTAGAAGTAAATTTACTCAAACATGATTAACAAAGCATAAAGTAAAAAGAGAGTAAGAATGCTCATTGATATAAGATGGAGATCTTCAAATCATCAAATTCCTCCTTTGATTATCCAAAATCCATGAAAACCATTGTGTTTCTCACTTTCTCTCTCCAATATTTGAGAGTTTCTCTCTCTAAAAACCTAAACCTAACCTACAAACTACTGGAAAAATGAATTCCTCTCTCTAAAATGAGCAAAAAATCTATTTATACTCCTTGCTAAATTGCCTAGTGTAGACACCCAAATGTGTCTCCCAAAAACCAAACCCAGTGATGAGTACCTTTCACGTCACTTGATTATCGAATAAGGTGAAAATATGAAAAGTCTTGTGATGCGGTTGTTTTAATTAAAACCTTTCTTTTTGCTTTCGAAAATCTTATCTATTTATTAATATAGCTAGTCTGTTTTAGCTTGGTCAATGATGAGGGTCCAATAATAGTGTAGTTGGGTCGAGTTCGCAAAGAGCTTTCCAATGATATATTATAAGCCCAATTCTGATGAATAATGAGGAAGTTATGGCTAAAGTACTAAATCGGGTCTGAAATGGTTTTATGGCCCAATGATCTAGTGGAGGGCCCATTAATTATCATTCCTAAAATTATTAGGATTGATTCTAATTTTCTAGAGTATTCTAGAAAGTTATTTTGAGCTCTAATAGCGTTAGGATTAATAATTATATCTTTTGAAAATAACGAATTTGGTTTGAAATAAATTAAGTGTTTTATTTTGATAAAATCTGTTAAACACGAAGTCTAATTGCTTAATTATATTAAAAAAAAGGATTTCGTACAAAAGCGCGTTTTATCTTTTAACTAGCGCCAAACGACAGAGCCTGTCGCCATGTGTGATGCTTATTGTTTCGCGTTGGGCTCTGTCTCTGGCGATAGGGGTCAGTTTTATTCCGACTCAAATTCTGATTCTTTTCTATCGTTTTCGAACTATTTTCTTTATAAATAGGGTCGTATTTTCCCGTCTTCATTCATTCAGAATCATCATCAATCATCGTTAATTCTCTCAAGCAATAGCTTTTTCTTCTCCCTCTTTCTAAACCTTCCCTAATACAAAATTCCGCATTCACGAGTTCTAGACACACCTAGCCAAGCTTGAAGTTGCCTTCTCCCTAGACGTAAAAGGTTGATAATTTATGAGGGTATGGTCTCAAATCTCTATTTCAATTATTTAGTTTAATTGTTTGATTTGATATTTTCCTTGAAGTTACTAACGTGTGTATTGTTTTGATAGAAAGAGATACGAGACATCGAAGTAAGTAATTTAATTACATAATTATTCTTTAGATATAGAAATCAAGCTTAAATTTTATTAATTCCTAGTATCATGTTAGGATGCTTTTGCTTTCTAGTATCATGTTTAGGATGCCTCCTATTTTCTTCTATCATGTTAGTACCATGTTAGGGATAAAGATTTGATTTTTATTGTTTAGTGACATGCTAGGATTTGTTATTAATCTTGTTAGTATCATGCCTAGGGTCTTGCTAATATTATTATGCTTTGATGAGAATATTATTATGATGATGATTTGTTGTTATTATGTTGCTTGATATTGTTATTGCTTGATCACGCCCTCTCTTGCTGGTTTAAAGGGAATTTGTATTTGTAATCACGCTTAATAAGATAATTAATAATCTTGTTTAGGCTAACATGATTATAATTCAAGTGATCGCTAATAATAGTTTTGTTTGTGCATTAATATTCAACCAATATAGATTAAACTGGTTTAGGATTAATATATTGATTGTATGTTAGTCAGAAAATGCACATGAATATGAGAAGAATAAATTAGAGGCCTATTTTTAGGGCAGGTTTAATCTCTTTTAGGTTAGATTTGTACCTTCATCCCCGAATATCCAGTCATGGTTCCGGACCACTATGGAGTTAGCGATGTCATGGATCGTGAAGGGGTGTAACCTTCACCCTGTGGACTATTTACAACTTCCTAAAACTTGTTGGCGACTCTTTTGCTCTAGCTTCTTTCCCTTTGGACGCCACCACACTTAAGTGTATGATCACAGTGGGGCTCATTTGTGGGATGCTTGAAATATTCCCTACAGTTTTTAGCGACTCCACTGGGGAGGATTTCTATTTTATTCCTAAAATTTATTTTGGCAATGATTTAGAATGAGTGGATGAGAATCGAAACGTTCTAAGTATTCATGTGCGTAATTTTGATTGACATTATTGGCATAAGCATAAAATAGGTCCGCATTGGAAAGACTATTCGTAATGCGTCAGAAACATAGGATTTTTACACGTGGAAAATTCGGGAAATATCTATCACAACTAGGATCGAAAAAACTCTACGAAAAATTTGAAAATTCAAAGAACAGAAAGCTGCTGAGGCATGTATGAACCGGCGCCGAGAAAACAGTGCCAGCGCCATGCGATGGCTCTGTCGCCGTGCGACAACATTGTCGTTTGGCGACAGAGTTATCGTCGGGCGACAGGCCCTGTTGCCTCGCGCCATGTTCTTCCAATACCGAGCCAGAAATCTACCTTCTTTGTTTCGACTAATTCTAGTATTGTTCGCTCGATTCTACTTCCTAATTGAGTTTTTCTCACTTTTCTGAACCCATATGTGTTCTACGTATGGCCATAACCCTCTGCGAATTCACGCTCCAGCTATCCAATCGAACGCTCATGGCAACGAAGGGTACATCCGAGTTTGTTGAATTCACTTAACCGTGGAAGCGAGTTTAACTCGCGGGATCCCATTCACACGCACCAACCCTTCCAAAGGTAAGGCTTCCGCGCGATGCATCCGGACTCATAACCATGGACCCTCATTGACTAACCCTTATCCTTGAAATTTAGAGAACTAGAGCCATGGTTAGGTTGCAAACTCATTGCATCATATTGTGACTATTAGACTACTTGTGCATTATTTGCTTGTGCATACTTATATGTGATTAAATTAACCGTTTGGTTTGACTTGTAATTATGAATATGATTAAATAAACTAACCAAGGACTAAAGGACTTTGATTAATTAATTGATTAATTAATTTGAGTTAATAAATATGTGTAAAATTGAGTCATAGCTCCTTTGAGTCAACCTAGATTTTTATTCTCGCATACTGCACAAGCGTTAATTTGTTTTTGTCATAGCTAGAGTTCTAGAAAGAATTACATGTCATACAACCTATGGATCTGTAGCCCCGAGTTTTAACTGTCATTAGGCGTTGGTTTCGTCCAAATCAAAGTCACAGATCAAAAGTTATTACTGAAATATTACAGCATGTCCAGTTTAAGGTATGTACATGAGGTCTTAAATTAGTCTTTGTTCAAGTCTAGTCACATAGTCTAGTCACATGGTCATGACACAAGTATTAACATGTCACTTACACTCACAAGTATTCACACACTTTGTACATACTCTTCTCACACCATGACCATGTCTTAGGTTCATGCATGAGTCCCTTTTTCCGTCATTTGAGTTGGGGGTTTTCCTATTCCAGAAATTTGTATAGCTTTCCACATTCTTTCACATCACTTCTCCATACATTAATATCTTACACTTTCCTTCTTTCACACTTTCCACATTCATACACCACTTTTATCTCACATGCTTCCTTCATACATCATTCACCTCATTACACTCTTTTCCCATCCGTGCATGTTGAATCGAGTTTGAGTCATGTGATTGACAAACATAAAAAAAAAAAAAAAAGAGTAATGATGAAAAAAATGCACAAGGAAAGCTTCTCACCAAGATTTCATGCTTTCTTCTTCTTTTTTCAAACCCTTTCCCAATGAGTCTAGCATAGGCACCTGTAAACACCTAAAAATGTCTCCCCAAAACCAAACCCGATGATGAACGATTTTTCACCGCCATTATTGGTCGGGTTGAGTACTTAATCCCGGGAGTGCTTAAAATTCATATTCAATCAAACTCAGTTCATAAAATTGTCAACGGATCAGTCCTAATGTTTAGTCAAAGCATAGTCCAATTTATATTTTGGCCCAAACCTTTTTTATTCATTTCATATTATTTATTATTTTAGCCCAATTAATAAATAATAAACCTAAATAGCCCGAAATTATGAAACGACACTTAAAAATGCTGAGCGTAATTAGGGTTAAAATGAATCTGGACGTAAAAATGAAAACAGAGTCCACCGCGTCACGACAACAGGTGTCGCGCCACGGGAAAATTTTTCGTGTCACGGCATATTTTACCGTGTCACGGTGCTCATGCCGTGACACGGGAAGTTCCCGTGTTTTCCCCGTATGTCAGACTTCACGCGTTTTATCTTTTAGGTCTGTTTCTGTCCCGCGTCACACCAAATTTCCCCGCGTCACACTAAATTTTGCCGTGTCGCGGCATACTGCTGACGTGTCATGACATTTATTTTTAGGGTTTTATCTTTTTAGGGTTCCGTGTATTCCCTCTGCTCATTTTCCCTATAAATACCCCCTCATTTCTGTAGTTCGGGGACTCAATTAATCCTCTCTTCTCTCTTCTATGCTCTAGCCTAAACACTAGCCTACCTTGTTCTCTCAAAATACTTCCTTTAAGCACTCCAAGGAGTTCGTACTTTACCCGAGGTTCTGTCCTTAAACCAAGGCGTGAAAGGTAGAATTGTTTGAGGGTTTGGCCCCAAATCAACTCTATTTGATTTAATTTTAATTATTGTTTTATTTATTTCCTTGAAGTTACTAACTCTGTAGTTGTGAATGTACTTTACCCGCAGGGAATACTTTTCACTATAAGAATCGAGTAGAGGCCAATACGGGCAAATGTGACTCCATGACTTACTTCGTACCATCATCCCCGATCCTCCTTTCGTGGTTCCGAACCATATGGAGTTAGTAATCTCATGCATTATGAATGGGGTGTAACCTTCACGGGTCAACTGTTGTCCCTTTATTCGTGGTTGCCTTTTATGATCCGTGAATGGTTTACAAGTTCCTTAAAAACTTGTTGGCGGCTCCCTACTTTCCTTGTCCCTAATCGTATTATGTCAATTCCCACTTGCTATGAGTGCCAAGCATATTCACAACATGCTTTAACGTAGGCGTACTTCAAACGACACCTACAATTTGGCGACTCCACTGAGGAGGATTCTTGGTTATTTATCGATTTGAGTGATCGGTATTTAATTAAGATGAGTGGATGAGACTTGAAAGATTCTTGAAAATATTCCTGTGATTAAATTGGCATTTTTGCATATGCATGGACGTTTTAACGTCGTATTTCAGGTCTGTCCCGTAGGAAAAATTGGATAACCTGGTCGTGAACGAAGAAAATAGGGGCACCAGTCAGATTTCTTGACTACCGCGCCACGTAAGAGCTTGCCGTGTCACGGCGCAGGGCACCGTGACGCGGTGTCCAGCACCGTGACACGGTACATTCTGCCGTGTCGCAGCAGTCCTGAAATCTTTCCAGTGACTTTATTTCTCCTCTCACAGTCAGTTTCCTTCGATTTTTCTAAAAGAAAACGTGTGTGTTCTACATACGTCTTAGCCTCGGGGGATTTAAGATCTATTAACCCAAAAACGCTCATGGAAATAAGGGTTCACCCGTGTTATTAAATCCACCCAAACCATGGAGTCGAGTTCGATTTCATCACGAACTCGCGGAGTCGCCTGTTGGCATACACCCTCAAGGAGGCTGCTTGCTAACGCGTCCAAACTCTTAACCATGGTACTCTTTGACACCAAAGCTTGACCATAGTTGAACATAGATCTTGACCTTAGGTTGCAAACTTTTTTGTATCATCGTGACTAAATGCTACGCGGTTTATTTGGTGCTAACCCCACATGTGTTTGTTCATTTTTTTGTTTTTTTTGGACTAACCTATGACCGAGGGTTTTTTTTTCCACATAGTAATTAGTACGGACTTAAAATTGAATAAAATCTGGAAAATTCACAAAATAGGACCTGAAACTGTGCACCGTGTCACGGCAGCTCTGTCACGCCATGGTGTACAGTGTCGTGACACGGTGCTTTGTACCGTCTGACGGTACACTGCACCGTGTCACAACATTTAGCACTGTGACACGGTGCCCAGGAAAAGTGTCCAGTCAGTCACCTTTTTGTCTTTGCGTATACTTATATGGTTCGTATGTTCGGTCTAGTGTCATGTCTAGTTGTACGGTTATAACATGTGTCCATAACCTCACTTAATCACTCACAAGTCATGTTGAGTCCACACACCTCTCGAGTCATGCACCATGTCATTTATAACCGTACTTTAAGATGGTCTTGTGTCGTTTTTTTCATTTTTTAGGAGTAAGTCGGATGGTATCCTCCCATACATACTTTTACTTTTCTAAAGGAATTTTCGAAAAAATTTCTTGTCTTTTCTTTTCCGGATGGGTCAAGGTTAAGTCTAGTCATTAAAGGTGCGTTTGTTTCAATGTCATAGCACTTGGTCGAGAAGCAGAGGTAGATTGTTACGGTTTGATTCACTACCCCCAACAACCTCTTAAACCTAAGAGGCGTACAAGAAAACAACCGCAATCATCTCCACAGAATCCACCTTCATCTCCAGTTCATTTTGAATTCATTCCAATGGCCACAGAGGAAGAAGTTGAGAGCCTCAACAAGACCATCGAGACACTTGCTGCTATGGTGCAAACACTCACCACTAAGGTCCACACCATGGAGCAAACCAATGTCACTACGACTGTGATGGACAAGATCAAGGAACAAGTGAGCAAAATTTCTAAGGACTTCACCTACGTGGAGCAACCTGCCACTTCATTGGCTGTCAAGGACAAGCTTCTTGAGAAGTTTTCCACTGCTGACATCCCAAAATTTAAGCCTACTGATAACCCTATGTTTCACTTAAAGGCTTTTTTTGCAACTATGGCTCTTAAGGGAGTAGATGTAGTACTCTTCCCTACTGCGTTCCCTCTTTCCTTGGAGCACGCATGTCAACAGTGGTTTTACTCTTTTGATTCCAAGCATACTGCGACTTGGGAAGATGTTATTGAAAGTTTTATGAGTCGTTACAAGTGTAACATCCAAGCTAAAACTTCTGAACGTGAATTCTCCATTCTCAAATAGAAGGAGAATGAAGGCTTCACTACAACAATACTTGGAAAAAGCCTTAAAGCTATGTATGATATTGGGATCAATATCGAGGATGAGTTGATGAAGACTGCTGGTAGAAACAATAACAACAACAACAACAATACTTGGAAAAACAAGAAGAACGACAATCCTTCTTCTTTGTCTTCCAAGCCTAATAATGCTACCAACAACATTAACCTTAATGATGTGTTGGCTCTTAGTGCTCCCACTCAAAGATTCCAAAGGCAAAGGAGGGTTTACACGCCTTTGGGAATGAGCTATGACGCTGCTTTTGATCGCCTGCATGCCTATTAGACCGTTTTCAGAACCCAGACCAGAGAACAGAACTGCTAGCTATGACCCCAATGCTCATTGCAAGTTTCATCAAGGCAAAGGTCATACTACTAAGAAATGTTGGAGGTTAAAGGACGCGATCCAAGACCTGATTGATGCTAATCAGCTTCCTGTCCTTCCAGGGGGCAAGAAGCCTAATATTTAAAACGGGTCCTCTTTCTGATGCTTTGGCTATCACAGGATATGAAATCTCCTTTGATCCGTCACTACTCATCCAGTTTGTGGATGAACCTCTACCGGAAGTTGTTTTTGTTTATAGCTATGAAGAAGTGAATGGAATTTAGGATACTGATGATGAAGATGTCTATCTCAAAGACATAGCTGGTTTATCTCTTGGCGCTGTCAATCATGAAGATAGCGAAGATGTTTGGGAGGACCTTGAGGTCAAGGTTCTCACCAGGAATGGAAGGTTACAACAACCTATTCCACCTCCACCTCCACCGCAAGCACAACTGATAGCTAATCCTGTCGACCCTGTAAGCAATGATATGATTAAGCAACTGCAAAAGACTAAGGTGGAAATGAATGTTTGGAAGCTTTTGGCTACCTCCCACGAGCATCGAAAGGTTGTGATGAATGCTTTGGTGAAGATAGGAGTTGATAGTGACATGACTCCTCAAGAGCTAGTCAGTTCTCTCACTACAGAATTGCCAAGTACCAATAATCTGATTTCCTTTTCTAATAAGGATCTGCTCCCGTAAGGGGATCAACATAACAAGGCCTTACACCTTACTGTGGTGTGTAGGCAGATGAATGTTCCCATGAGCCCAGTTGATAATGGCTCAACAATCAATGTATGCCCACTGCACAGTGCAAAGAAGTTGGGCATAAAAAATGAAGAATTGATTCCCTCTACTCAAGGGATTCGTGCTTATGATAATACTCGCTGTCAAGCCGTGGGTACTATCATGTTAAACATAATTATTGGAGCCATTAAACGTCACACCAAGTTTCAGGTGGTGGACATTAAGGCTTCTTTTAATCTGTTGTTAGGTCGTCCTTGGCTTTATGAGTTAAAGGCGATCCCGTCATCACTGCACCAAAAAGTCAAAGCCATAGTTGGAGGGATTCCAATAACCATTGATGCCTCTCCCATGCGTATTCAAGTTATCGACACTCCCATTGTCCATGTCGAACATGATGAGGAAGATGAGGATCTCTAGGGGTTTTCGCTAGACGAAGTTCTTATGATTGAAGAAGAGGAGAAGTGTCACCTCGATTTTGATCCCTATTTAAATACCAACATCAATGCAATCATGAAGAAGCAAGGGCATTTCCCTGGAATGACCTTGGACTTAAGAAAAAGATGGCTGAACTTTGGGGTCACCCTGGTGCACCCAAGAAAGACACCTTTGGCTTGGGATTCAAACCAACAAAGGAAAATATGAAACAAACTCTCTCGAAGATGAAAGCTCGAACCATGAAGACGGAAATGGCCGTGGATCCTTATCCCTTCACTCTCAATGGCCAGTACATCAAAAGAGGGGGAAGACTTCCCATGCTATGAATTCCCAGAACGTTTCGTCCACAATGGGAAGCGTGAGCCAGGTTTCGAGGTGTTCCTGGATTGTGATTTCATCGACGAAGGCAGTGAGTTCTCAACAGCTAAGAAACCAGTTAGTCCGAGCTCTGATGATATGAATATTAATCTTCTTTTCGGGCTGGAAAAGAATGAACTCAAGCCTATTGACAGTGACAATATTGAGCTCATTCAAGCTGTTATATCGAGCAAAGATTTTGACCCCTCTGAGTTAATTGTCCCAGCTGACGGTGTTCTAAAGGGATGGCGCAAAACGGTGAACATCACTACGCCGAGCGGAGAAAAACTGGAAGTGACTACTGGCGAAGGTCCTATGTTTGATGAATTTGAATCGTCTGAGTCAGAGTCCGACTCTGAGTCTGTTGATGAGTCTTTAGGATTTGAGGCTGACCCCTTTCTGCTATTGAGTCTTCTTCTGTAGTTCCTCCTAGTATTGAGCCTCTTGTTGAGTCTCCTCCCTATATCCCAAATAATCTTGGCAAGGTCATAGCTGACCTTGCCCTTTTTGATGTAATGACCAATGAATTCAATGAAATGAGTACCTTTGCTTACAATGCGTGTCATTCCCCTAACCTTGATCAATATTGCTTTGCTAATGATAAAAATGACAAAGAAATAATAAAAGCAATGGAAGAACATGAAAATAAAACTACAATTATTAAAGATACATAAACAGTAAATATTTCCAATAAGAAGTTAAAATTAGATTAACACTAAGTCAAGATGAACACAAAGAGCTAATTAACATGCTTAGTGAATTTTTTGATGTATTTTCTTGGTCATACCAAGATATTCCAGGGATTGACAAGGGTATAGCTCAGCATACAATATCACTCATTCCAGGTATGAAGCCTATCAAACAAAAGCTACGCTGTATGAAACCGGATGTGGCTCTTAAAATCAAGGAAGAAATCAAAAAGCAATTGGCTGCGGGTTTCATCAGAGTATCTAAGTATCCAGAGTGGATAGCCAATGTTGTTTCGGTTCCAAAGAAAGATGGAAGGGTCAGAATGTGTGTTGATTAAAGGGATCTGAACAAGGCAAGCCCAAAGGATGGGTTCCCTCTACCCCACATTAACATTCTGGTCGACAAAACACCAGACCATGCACTCCTATCCTTCATTGATGGCTACGCTAGATATAATCAAGTATTGATGGCCGAGGAAGACATGGAGAAGACCACATTCATCACACAATGGGGTACATATTGCTATACGGTAATCCCATTCAGGTTGAAAAACGCGGGTGCCACCTACCAAAGAGCAGCCACATCATTATTACATGATATGATGCATAAAGAAGTGGAGGTCTATGTTGATGATATGATCGTCAAGTCAAAAGATCGACCAGGCCACATCATTGCATTTCGCAAATTCTTTGAAAGACTCCGCAAGTATAACATGAGATTGAATCCAGCAAAGTGTGCATTTGGAGTTACATCAGGTAAACTACTTGGCTATGTGATCAGTTCTCGAGGGACTAAAATAGATCCCACAAAATTCAAGGCAATCATGGCCATGCCACCACCCAAGACTGAGAAGGAGATTCGAGGTTTTATCGGAAGGTTGCAATATATAAGTAGGTTCATATCCAAACTCACTGCGATATGTGAACCTATATTCAAGAAGCTAAAGAAGAACGTTCCAGTTACATGGGATGACGACTGCCAAAAATCTTTCGACAAAATCAAAGAATACTTGGCAAACTAACCTGTGCTAGCACCGGCAATACCTGACTTTCGTCTTCGACTCTACCTTACGGTCACAAGAGAAACGATGGGAGCAATGCCAGCACAAAAGATCGAAAGAAAAGAAAATGCAATCTATTATTTGAGTAAGAAGCTTAAAGGTTATGAGACCAGGTACACACCACTTGAAAAGTTATGTCTCGCACTCGTGTGGACAACACAGAAATTGAGACATTATATGCTCACTCATACAGTTCATGTTGTGTCAAAGATGGATCCTCTCAAGTACCTATTCGAAAAGGCAACACTCAATGGCAGATTATCAAGATGGATAGTCAACCGTGCTCAGTTTGACTTGAAATTCGTACCACAAAAGGCCATCAAAGGTTCTATAGTTTCTGACTTCTTAGCAGATTTCCACTGGAAGAAGTTGAGAAAGAAGAAGAGTATGATTTCCCTGATGAGGATCTACTAATGACTGAGGATGATAGCTGGACGCTCTATTTCGATGGAGCTTCGAACCAAAAGGGTTGCGGTGTAGGAGTCTTGCTCGTATCGCCTAATGAAGAACACATCCCAATTTCCATGAAGCTCGACTTTGATGTCACCAACAATGCTACAGAATATGAAGCACGCATCTTGGGATTAGAAAAAGCTGTGGCCCTGGGAATTAAGAAGCTCGGAATCTATGGCGATTCGTCACTAATCATCAACCAGATATCCAAGAGATGGAAAGTGAGAAGTGAAAGTCTTGCTACGTATCAAACTCATCTAGAAACTCTCACGGAGCAACTAGATGAAGTGGAATACACATATTTGCCTAGAGAAGAGAATCAGTTTGCCGACGCACTAGCTAAGTTGGCATCAATGGTGCGAATTCCAAGAGACACAATTCGAATGCCATTGACCATAGAAAGAAGATATGAGCCGGCTTATGTTCATGCACTTGATGATGAATAAGAATCGCAAGAAGAAGATGAAGAGCCATGATATACAGAAATCCTTAACTATGTAACGAAGGGAGAATACCCTCCTAACACTGATAAAAGGGCACGCGGTGCTTTGAGGCTCCTGGCTTCACAGTATGTGCTCATCAAGGGAGAACTCCACAAAAGGACCGCACTAGGGAGAAATCTCCTATGCATAGCTAAGAAAGAAGCATACAGAACCATGGAAAACCTTCACGCCGGAATATGTGGAACACATATGAATGCTAAAATGTTAGTCCAAAAGATTCAACGACAAGGTTATTATTGGACTACCATGGAGAGAGACTGTCGCGAATATGTAAATAAATGTATGAAGTGTCAAGTCTACACAAATTTGCAACACGTTCCACCTTCGCTTCTCTACACATATACTTCTCCATGGCCTTTCTCTACTTGGGGAATCGACATCATTGGGAAGATAACACCATCAGGACAAGTGGGACACGAGTTCATCCTTGTAGTAATCGACTACTTCACCAAATGGGTCGAGGCTGCTTCATATGCTAAACTCACAGCAAAACATGTAGCCCAATTCATCGAGAAAAACATCATATGCCGCTATGGTGTACCGCACGAAATGATCAGTGATAATGGGACGCATTTCCAAGCCGAGTGCGTAGAATTGTTACAGAAATATCATATCAAACATCACAGATCGTCACACTACAAACACAAACGAATGGTGTGGTTGAATCGGCCAATAAGAATGTAAAAACTATCATCGAAAAGATGACGGAAAATTACAAAGATTGGCCAAGCAAGTTACATTTCCCTCTTTGGGGTTATCGAACTTATGTTCGTACATCAACGGGGGCTACCCCTTTTTCTTTGGTCTATGGAGTTGAAGATGTGCAACCAATAGAGCTCGAAATCCCTTCTCTACGAATCACGTTGGAAAGACAACTAGATAAAGTCGACTGGATTAGAGCGAGATATGATGAACTAGTCTTACTTGACGAAAAATGCTTGCCAGCTTTGCATCATGTCCAAATCTACCAACAGCGTATGGCATGACATTTCAATAAAAAAAGTCAAGACTAGGAATATTAAAGAAGGTGACTTAGTACTTAAGGCACTTTGCAAAAATGTGTTAGATCCAACAGGAAAATTTAGACCAAACTGGTCAGGTCCATACATTGTCAGGTCCATTTTTCCCGGCGGAGCGGCACAATTAGTAGACATAGATGGCAACGGTTTCCACAACTTAACCAATTTGGATCAACTCAAGAAATTTTACGCCTAGTTGCAAGGGTTCAAGACCCGATAGAGCTACGTTTGGCCTGATTCCTTTTAAGGATACGTAGGCAACCCCTCAAGGGGGCCCGACCACTTTAAAAATAAAAATCCTCTCTTCGTCTAAATACCTACTGCATACATTAAAGAAAATTGCAAAGCAACAGCCACCGTGTCACGTCAAGAAAATGCCGCGATGCGGCAGGAAATAATGTGACACGATGGAATTTTCACAGAAATATGCAGTAGGAGGGCACCGTGCCACGACAGCATATGCCGCGACACGACAAAATTCCACCGCGTCACGGCACAGCATACCGCAGCACGACAGAAATACAGCGGCAGTTCTTGACGCCATGCCACGTAAGAGCCCACCGCGACACGGTACCAGCACCGTGTCACGATAAATACCACCGTGACACGGCAGAGTGTGTTTGCGGAATTTTGTGAGTTTTGAGAATTTTATTATTTTACTCTTATTTTGTACGACGTCTATTCTTCCATTGCATCCGACTTCTTGACTCGGATTAAAAAAAAAAAAAAAAGGGTCATTGTAAGTTTTAATTAAGGCAAGAATAAATATGCTATTATTAATAAAATAAATGTTTTATCTTATTTTCTTTTTCTTTCTCTTGTTTTCTCTTTAATAACATTTCTTGTTTTTTTGGTAATTTTGTCGTGTTTTAAGTTCTTTTCGTAGTTTTTATTTGAATTAGTTTATTTTCGTATTTTATTTGCTTTCGTTTTATTTTATTTCGTTCCTTTCCTTTGTTACTTTCATAGTTTTAATTAGTTTTAAGTTTATTTTATTTACTTGTATAGTTTTATGTCTTTATTAGTTTTAGTTTTATTTCTCTCATTTCTATTTTTACTTTTATTTATTTTTATTAGTTTAGTGTTACTTCTCTTTTTCTATTTTATTTTATTTATTTCCTTTTTATTTTATTTATTTTATTTGTCTCGGTTTCACACTTTTATCCTCGGGTTTGTTTGTGTGTAGGCTCGAGTTCAAGGTCCAAGTCAAGGCTTTTCAATTGCTGCCCTGCTACTTCCTGCTGCCCCTTATCCTACACCCCACGCTTCACCTTATCCTCCACCACACCAAAACACCAACAACCCATTGTAACAACAACCCCAATAGCAACCTCCCACCAAACTCTCAACAACACCAACACCATCAGCCACGCTTCTCGCTCACCCCGCAACACCACCTACAGCACCTCACCCGCAACTCCAACCAAACCACCTCCAATCAGCAGCACAGTCTCAAGCAACTCCCCTGCTCCAGCCACCGCAATCCCAAACGCAACACCACCCAACACCAACAGCAAACTCCCACGCATCTCACGCAACTCCACCAATCACATCCACCACACTTCACCAACATCAACAACAGCTCACCAAATTCGCAACACCACAAAACAACCAGCAGCCACCCCGCAATCAACCACTTTCAGCCACCCAAATCAGCAGCCAAGCAGTACCCCTCTCCATTCACCAGCCACCGCCAGAACCACCATCAATCACCACCAAACTACTCACCAATTAAACCCCGCAAACCACAACAGCACTCCCCTCTTTCCCTCTCCTTCTCTCACGATTATCAGGAGCAACCAGTGTCAGCACCGCAACAATTGCAGCTACCCTGACCTTCGCGGCCGCGCAGCCCTGTTAGAAGGCGCACGTAATTGAAGTCCAAGAAACAGAGTCGAGGCAGAAGCAATTGCGCGACCTCTGTGGGATGTCTGCGCGGGCGCGCAAACGAGGGTCAATCACGAGCTTTTCACGTGATTTTTAATGAGAATTGGACGGCCACGATTTCTTGATTGAGTGATAATTGCTGATGATGATGGAGTATGAACAAAGATGATGTTGCGTGATGTTGGATGAAGGTTCATAGCAGCCAAGATTGAAGAGGAAAGAGAAATCGGGTTTCTGAGGTTTTGGGGGATTTGTGGGTTTATTTTAATTTCTTTTTCTTTTATTTTATTTTCTTAATTCTTTTTATATTTTCCTTTTCCTTTTCTTATTTCCTTTCTCTTTTATTTTTCTTTTGTTTTTCCTTATTTTCTCATTCTTTTATTTCTTTTATTTTTCCTAGTTTTATGAGCTTTATATAAATACCCATTTTTGGGGCAATTAAAAGGGGTGAACATTTTTAGCTATTATTCCACTCTCTAATTAGTTTTAGGAGAGCTTTTCTCTCTAGGTTTAGCTTAGGATTAGGGTAGTTTAGAGAGAGAAAGTGAGGGTTTCACCATTGTTGAACTTGGATTTTGAAGAATAAATTGATCATCTTTTCTATAGATTTACATCTTCAATCAATGAGAATCTCTAACTCTCTCTCCTCTATTTTTATTGCTTTATTTTTATTATTGTTTTAGTTGTTGGTATTACTTGTTAATCATGTTGATTCTTGGTTATTTGTTGATTAATCTTGTTATTATCATGATTAGTGAGTAATTTCCCCATTAAGGGGATGGTTGTGGTGTAGTTGGATCTTGAGCATGCTCTAGGTTTAGAGTTGATTTATTTGTGGTTAAAGTCTTTATATGCTTGATATTCTTTAATCTTCTTGCAAGTGCACATTGTTGGTTGATTAAAGGTGAATCTTTGCTAACAAGGAACGGAAGTTGACTTAGTTAAGGTTCATTATTATCGATTGTTATTTAATAGTACCTCCCAGTATATGGTTCTAATGTGGAAACATAGAGGCTATGTTAGGAGAAGCCAATTGACCCTGGAAGGCGGCTAGATTGGACCCTTTATTTCGATATTTGAGCATGTTTAGTTCATAATTAATTCAATTTCTATGCCGTTGTTTATGTTCAAGTGAATGCTATACCTAAACCATTTCCCTTAATGTTTTATTTCTTGTCTTAGCATATTTAGACTTTAGTTTATTTATCTCCTACTCCGGACTAGCTTAATTGTCGATAACATTTGGTGGTGTTTATCCGTTCTCTGTGGTTCGACCCCTATGCTTGTCTTATACTCGTATTAGGTTTGTTTAGGTTGTATAAATGTATTTGATCTAGGGATAGACAATTGACGACGCGTTTATTCCCTTGTCAATACACAAAAACAGAGCATGTTCCAAATTGCACAAAATCAATAGATCGGCACATCATAGCATGTTTTACAAGATCTACAACAATTCTATCATCATTTCAAGTGCAAGAAACAACAAGAACACCATTCACGCACAAAGTAGTACCGAAAATGGTGATTTGATCATTTCTTCACCAAATCATGCAAACTTGGTCTCAAATTGCTCACAAACCAACATATATTCATATACAAGCTAATTCATGGCAAGAATTTTGACATAAAACTTCAAAATCAAAAACCCCCAATTTGATTTTTCAAGGGTTTTTACATGAAATTACTCATTTGAAGCAAAATTCAAGACAAAAGGCAAGAGAACTTACATGGATCCTTGTAGGAATTTGAAAATGAGGAATTTTGCAAGAAATTTGAGCAAACTAGTGAGAATAAGCTCGAAAATTGCAGCAGTAGTGGCGGAGAACACGAGCAGCAATAGCGAAAATGAAATAGACAAAGAAGCCGAAAATTTTGAATTTAAAAGCGGCTCAAACACACCGGGACACGGTACTTCAAGTCGTGACACGATAACAGGCGTCGTGTGACGGTGCAGATCCACTCGACGCGGTGAAAATGGTGAACTCGAGCTCGAACAGCAACAAAATAAAATTGAAATGAGGAAGACGATGCGAAAATTCGAATTTAAAGGGGAAAGCCACACGCCGTGGCACTGCGTAATGCCCCGTGTCACGAGAAAACCTAATGTGGCGTGGCAAAACTGGCAGGACAAAGGGCGTGAAAATCGAAATATTCTGTCACGCGTGACTATTCTGCAGGAAGAAGACCCACCGTGTCACGGAATCAATTGCCGCGTGACGACAGAAATTGCCGTGTCATGGCGCATAACCACGTGACACGGTACAGGCGCGTGGCCTGCACGCTCCTAGAACCTGTCATCGAATATTCCTGGCATCTTTGACCGGGTTTGGATAAGTTTTCGCAGCTTTTGGACAGTTATTTTTTCATCGAAAATATGCGGGAAATTCTAACTGATATTTTAAATGGTACCAAAATTACCATTTTGCCCCTAGCGAGCATCAAAATCACATTTTCAATATTTTAAGCACCTAATAAGGTCAGATAGTCGAGTTGAAGGTGTAAATCATCTACAGCCCACGTTCGGGGACAAGTGAACCAACTACAGCCCACGTTCGGGGACAATCGAACCACCGTCATTTCACGACGCAAGATTCTCAATACACAAAGACTTGCAATTCGACAAGTTTTTCCTCAAGCATGGAAAATTGTCGGTCGTTGCCACCTCTCAAGGCGAAGAAGTCAACGATTATATCATCCATCGACTTTCCTCAAGCATGGAAAGTATCTCAACCGGCGGATTTCTTCAAGCATATAAAACCGCCAAATTCATCTATCAGCTTTCCCCAAGCATGGAAAGTATCTCAACCAGTAGGTTTCTTCAAGCATAGATTACTGCCAAAATCATCTGTCGACTTTCCTCAAGCATGGAAAGTATTATCCGTTGGATTTCTTAAAGCATAGAAAACTGCCAAAATCATCTGTCGGCTTTCCTCAAGCATGGAAAGCATCTCAACAAACGTCATCCGATGGATTTCTTCAAGCACAGAAAGCTACCAAACTCATTTGTCACCGATACACTAGTGTTAGATATGCACTCTATTCTTTTACTCTTTTATCTGTAGAACTAACAATTTTCTGCAAGTATCGGCGTATATAGAGTGATTTCAAAAGATTAAAATAGCAAAAAATAATAAAAGTGTGCAAAAGGGCAAGTGTTCCAATGTTATTGATATGAACATGTCTTTGATATGAACACGTCTCAGATTGCATCTCTTATCGAGTGCTCGGTACCGTGCCTGAGAAACATGAATGCCAAGTGAGTGATAGACCGCATGATCGGGATTGCCCACACTTATCAAAATAAGAAAAGATGCAAAAGCAAAAAAGAGAGAGCAAAAATATAAACAAAAGAGAGTTCAAAAGTGAGAAATCTCAAGCATACAAATATAAAGATTCAAATGCAAGGTTGCACACCTTCGGGGCTTGTTTAGGGTCTTGAGCCTTTATCCCCTTCTTCTTTAACCTTTAGCCTAACCACGTTACAACCCTTCAAAGACCTCTTGGAGTATACACACACTTGTGCGAGGTTTTTCTAGAGCTACATTCGGCCAAATTCCTAACGGATACGTAGGCAACCTCACATTGGGGTGCGGCCGTAATAAAAATGCATTCACATTCATACATGATCGTATCAAGGGATCTCCAATGTTCATCCCTATTGTAGACACCCAAATGTGTCTCCCCAAAACCAAACCCAGTGATGAATACTTTTCACGTCATTTGATTATCGAACGAAGTGAAAGTGTGAAAAGTCTAGTGATGTGGTTGTTTTTGTTAAAATATCTCTCTTGCTGTTTTTGAAAACATTTCTTTTCTTACTCTATTTATGAAAATAGCCAGGCCAATTTAGTTTGTTCCATGATGTAGGGTCCAATAATAGTGTAGTTGGATTGGGTTTGAAAAGAACTTTCCAACGATATATTATAAGCCCGATTCCGATGAATAATGAGGAAGTTATGGCTTAAACTAAATTTGGCCCGAAATGAATTATATATGCGGCCCAATGATCTAGAGGAGGGCCTATTAATTATTATTCCTGAAGTTATTAGGATTGACTTTAATCTTCTAGAATATTTGGAAGGTTCTTTTAAATTCTAAAGGAATTAGGATTAGTAATTATATTTTAAAGAGTTTTATTTGGAATAAAATAAGTGTTTTATGATAAACCTGATTTTAATTTGATAAACACGGAATTTGATACTAAATCATATTAAGAAAAGGATTCCATACAAAACGTGTTTTATCTTTTAATTAGCGCCAAACAACAGAGTCTGTTGCCTGGCGCTAATCATGTCGCCTGGCGTTGATGTCTGTCGCCTGGCGACAGATGCTAGTTTTATTCCGAATAGGACTTGATTTGTTTCCGGACTATTTTTCTATAAATAGGGGTCGTATCTCCTCGTTTTCAGAATAAACAATTCACAATCAACAATTCACAATCATCTCTCTCTCTTCTTTTTCTCTAAAGCTAGAAGCTTTCTCATCTTTTTCTAAACTTCCTCTTTTACAAAATTCCACATTCATGAGTTCTAGACACACCTAGCCAAATTCGAATTTGCCTTCGCCTTAGACGTGAAAGGTTTATAATTTCTGAGGGTTTGGTCCCAAATCTCTATTTCAATTATTTAATTTAATTGTTTGATTAATATTTTCCTTGAAGTTACTAACGTGTGTATTTTGTTATTAGAAAGAGATACGAGGCATCGAAGTAAGTAATTTAATTACTTTAATTATTGATCTTTTGACATAGAAATCATGCTTAGATTATTTTGTTGATTCTTAGTATCATGTTAGGATGTCTTTATGATTCCTAGTATCATGTTTAGGGTTAACTAATATTTCTGATATTATGTATGTTTATGATGCTTCCTATTTCTTTCCTAATATCATGTTAGTATCATGTTAGGGTTAAAGCTTTGATCTTTAATGTTTAGTGACATGCTAGGGTTCGTTACTAATCATGTTAGTATCATGCCTAGGATCTTACTATTATTATTAAGCTTTGATGAGATTATGATGATGATTGTTGTCATTATTATTATTTGTTATTGCTTGATCACACCTTTTATGCAGGATTAAAGGGAATTTATACTTGTAATCACGCTAAATAAGATAATTAACAATCTTGTTTAGGCTAAAATGATTATAATTCAAGTGATCGCCAATAATAGATTTGTCTGTGCATTAATTCAACCAACATAGATTAAACAGGTTTAGGGTTAACCTATTGATTGTATGTCAGTCAAAAAGCGCACATGAATACAAGAAGAATAAAGTAGAGGCCTATTACTAGGGCAGGTTCAATCTCTTTTAGGTTGGATTTGAACCTTCATCCCCGAATATCCAGTCATGGTTCCAGACTACTATGGAGTTAACGATTTCATGGATCGTGAAGGGGTGTACGCTTCACCCTGTGGACGGTTTACAAGTTCCTAAAACTTGTTGGCGACTCTTTTATTCTAGCTTGTTTCCCTTTGAACGCCACCATGCTTAAGTGTATGATCACAGTGGGGCTCAAGTGTGGGATGCTTGAAATATTCCCTACACCTATCCGCTTAGAGCTAGACTTGGGGGCTTGATCCTTACATCATTAGCCTACCCAGCCTAAGAGTCACCATTATTTGACTCTTTTCGATATATTTCCACACCATTAGCCTTTGCGGCCTAACTTTAGCGTCACTTTCACACACGTCACAGATACATGACTAAATGATACTTCCTTTAGGAACCCTTTGTCATGAAATCTTGACGCAATGTTGAAGCATACTTTGTCATATCAAAATCACTCATTGATCATTGCATCGCAAAGTATGAAGTACTTAGCCGCCGCGCCTAAGTTGCCCAAGTACTTTCACCATCGAGACATCAACTAGGACAGTCTAGGATGAACTAATCCTTTCACTATGAGATACAACATTAACGCATACATTGACTAAGCTCATTTAACATGCACACTCAAACACTCGCTTTGATTCCTTTTCGCATCTTTCTTTTTCGGGAGAAAGTCGGTACCCTCCACAAAAATGACGGAAAATTTTAATTTTCACTTTTTTGCATTTTCAGGTCGCACAATCACATTACAATGCACACATGAGTCATGTACATTGAGTCATGTCGTGTCAAAACACATTGAGTCAACCACAAGTCAGTCAATCACATTTGAGTCAAAGAAATCACAATGATTCAAGTACACCAAAACTTGGGCCAACCCTAAAAACATGAGCAAATTCCTATAGTCCAAAATATAGATGCAGGTACGCTAAGTCCCCGATGGACGAGTAACCTTTAAAAAAAATTTGAAGCAAAAGGACGCAAACATTTTAGCAAACCAACTGGAGTCAGACGGTCATATTGATTGATTGGGTTCCTTGGTACACCAGTTAGCCCCTATAAGCAAATTGACATGATTAGTATTTGGCTCGATTACAATTACAATCAATGATCGGCCTGACGACGATCATCTCACTTAGCGCCTAAACATTGGCTCATTACAAGAACCGAGGCATTGGTTCGAAAGCAAGTACATCTCTATACGACAATTTTTCCAAGAGTGGATTGTCATCTCAAACTGACAATATTTCCAAGAGTGGATTGTCGCACATTTTCTTTAACGACAATTTTTCCAAGATTGGATTGTAACCTCAAACTGGCAAAGTTTCAAAGCGTGGATTGTCGTACTCCTTCTCTGTTTGGCAAATTTTTCCAAGTTCGGAGTGTCATATATTCATAGAAACCCTTGGCAATTATTCCGAGATTGGATTGTCATAAACCCAGTTCCTTATGGAAAAATTTCCTAAAGGATTGTCGTAGGTCTCTATTCATCTTAAAAGTTTTGGCAAAGGTTCCCCAACGTGGATTGTCATTCATTTCAGTAAGTGGCAAATTTTCCCGAAGGGGATTGTCGTAGGTCGCTATTCATCTTAACATTTCGGCAAAGGTTCCCCAATGTAGATTGTCATTCATTTCAGTAGTGGCAAATTTTCCCGAGACGGATTGTCAGTAGACTTTTTTTTGCAAATGTTCTAAGACGCGGATTGTCAATTATGGCAATATTTTCCCAAAAGGATTGTCGCATAATATTGGCAAATTTCCAAGGTGGATTGCTTTCAAAAGCTATATTCCAAGGCGTGGATTGTCGATCGTAGCAAGGTTCTTATGACAGATTGTTACAAAGCATTGGCAACTTTTCCCAAGATTGGATTTTGGCAAAATTTCCGAGATACAGATTGTCGCTTCATCGTGGCAACATTTCCTAGGATGGATTGTTACGTGGCATTGACAACTTTCCTTATATCGGATTGTCATACATCATTGAAGAGTTGTGTTGGCAACTATTCCTAACGAAGAGAGGATTGTCATCACCCCCCAAAACATCAACACAACAAGCATTCAAGCAAAACATCAGTAGATAAAGGATCACAAGGCAACGAGGTCTTCAACGACTTTCACTAGTATGAGAAGGTTGTCTATTAAATGATCGAGTCAAGGCACAGACAAGATTTTAAAGACAGCTACAAGCAGCGGTCTTCTGCGATGTTCCCTAGGATGAGGAAGATTGTCAAAGCAAAGCTGAGGATGGCTACAAGCGGTCATCTTTGACGATGATCCCTAGAATGTGGAGAGTTGTCACAAACAATTGAGGATAGCTACAGGCAGCGGTCTTCGACGATGGCGTTCACGAGGCACTGTGGAGGTTGTCACAACAAAATGCAGCAACAAAATCAGTTACTCTAGAGACGTGTGCTCGACGGTGCAAGATACGCGTTTCTTAACTCTTTTATCTGTTTAATTAACGCTAGTTTGCAGGTACCGGCGATACAAGAATGATTTAGGATTGTAGAACGTTCTGAATTATTCTCCGTCCCTATCGCTACTTTGACTTTCGTTTTCGAAACTTGCGTTTCTCCAAACTCAGTCAAAGTGAGGGCTTCTGTAGACACCCAAATGTGTCTCCCCAAAAACCAAACCCAGTGATGAGTACCTTTCACATCACTTGATTATCGAATAAGGTGAAAGTGTGAAAAGTCTTGTGATGCGGTTATTTTAATTAAAATCTTTCGTTCTGTTTTCGAAAATCTTCTCTGTTTATGAAAATAGCTAGTCCATTTTAGCTTGGTCCATGAAAAGGGTCCAATAACAGTGTAGTTGGGTTGAGTTCGCAAAGAGCTTTCAAATGAGATATTATAAGCTCAATTCCGATGAATAATGAGGCAGTTATGACCAAAGTACTAAATTGGGTCTGAAATGGTTTTATGGCCCAATGATCTAGTGGAGAGCCCATTAATTATTATTCCTAAAATTATTAGGATTGATTCTAATTTTCTAGAGTAGTCTAGAAAGTTATTTTGAGTTCTAATAGCGTTAGGATTAATAATTATATCTTTTGAAAATAACGAATTTGGTTTGAAATAAAACAAGTGTTTTATTTTGATAAAATCTGTTTTAAATTTGATAAACACGGAGTCTAATTGCTTAATTATATTAAGAAAAGGATTCCGTACAAAAGCACATTTTATCTTTTAACTAGCGCCAAACGACAAGTCTGTCACCAAACGACTGAGCCTGTCACCATGCGTGACGCTTGTCGTTTCGCGCTGGGCTCTGTCGCTAGCGACAGGGGTCAGTTTTATTCCGAATCAAATTCTGATTCTTTTCTATCGTTTTCGGACTATTTTCTTTATAAATAGGGTCGTATTTCCCCGTCTTCATTCATTCAGAATCATCATCAATCATCCTTAATTCTCTCAAGCAATAGCTTTTTCTTCTCCCTCTTTCTAAACCTTCCCTAATACAAAATTCCGCATTCACGAGTTCTAGACACACCTAACCAAGCTCGAAGTTTCCTCCGCCTAGACATGAAAGGTTGATAATTTCTGAGGTTTTGGTCTCAAATCTCTATTATTTAGTTTAATTGTTTGATTTGATATTTTCCTTGAAGTTACTAACGTGTGTATTGTTTTGATAGAAAGAGATATGAGGCATCGAAGTAAGTAATTTAATTGCTTAATTATTCTTTTGATTTAGAAATCATGCTTAGATTTTATTAATTCCTAGTATCATGTTAGGATGCTTTTGCTTTCTAGTATCACGTTTATTAGGATGCCTCCTATTTTCTTCTATCATGTTAGTATCATGTTAGGGACAAAGATTTGATTTTTATTGTTTAGGGACATGCTAGGATTTGTTATTAATCTTTTTAGTATCATGCCTAGGGTCTTGCTAATATTATTATGCTTTGATGAGAATATTATTATGATGATGATTTGTTGTTATTATGTTGCTTGATATTGTTATTGCTTGATCACGCCCTCTCTTGCAGGCTTAAAGGGAATTTGTATTCATAATCACACTTAATAAGATAATTAATAATCTTGTTTAGGCTAACATGATTATAATTCAAGTGATCGCCAATAATAGTTTTGTTTGTGCATTAATATTCAACCAACATAGATTTAAAAGGTTTAGGATTAATATATTGATTGTATGTTAGTCAGAAAGCGCACATGAATATGAGAAGAATAAAGTAGAGCCTATTTTTAGGGCAGGTTCAATCTCTTTTAGGTTGTCCCTTCATCCCCGAATATCCAGTCATGGTTCCAGACCACTATGGAGTTAGAGATCTCATGGATCGTAAAGGGGTGTAACCTTCACCCTGTGAACGGTTTACAAGTTCCTAAAACTTGTTGGCGACTCTTTTGCTCCAGCTTCCTTCCCTTTGGACGCCACCATGCTATAGTGTATGATCACAGTGGGGCTCAAGTGTGGGATACTTAAAATATTCCCTACACCTAGGTCGAGCAGCACGTATAAGAGCGGGCGCTTAGAAGGTTGTGCACGGGAACTCTTAGCTGCAGCAAAAAGAGGCTGAATCGTTCCAGAAAGTTTGGAGCGGGCGCTCCTCTTTGACTGCGCGCCCGCTCCTACAAAACTGATCAGCTTCAAACGAACATAACTCCCTCGTTTTACATTGGAATTGAGCATACGACCTGTCGTTGGAAAGCTCTTGAGATAAGCTTTCATCTCCAATTTGAATCACTCAAAAATGTTTTGTAGTTCTGAAGATATAGGCATTTGAAGTTCGATCTTTGCAAATCAAGTGCACATTTCTTCATTACTTGTTCTTTTATGTCTTATATTTCTTCAATCTTGAACAATGAACTTATCTAAGTTTTCTTAAACATAAGAACAAATCAATAAAGTTTAATCTAATGCAATAAGCGACCAAAATATGCAAGAAAAGCCAAAATTGAGCAATAATGACATTTCACACGCAAACATGACAAATGTAATAAAACGTTATTAAAACCAAGTAAAAAGATATCAAAACTATTAAAAACTAACTATAAAATCCTAAAAAAACAGTAACATAAATGACACATATCACATAACCCTAAGCAAGAAACAGTGTCCAAAGACACCTGATGAGCGAGAAAGGATGAATCAGATTCCATATGCTTCGCTTATTGGATTGATCATGTATGACATGATATGTACTAGGCCGAATGTATTGTATGCTTTGAGTGCTACGAGCCGATACCAATCAGACCCAGGAGAAGAGCATTGGACTGCGGCCAAGAATATCCTAAAGTACCTGAAAAGGAACAAGGATAAATTTCTGGTCTATGATGGGAGTAATGATTTGGTTATTAAAGGTTACACCGATGCAAGCTTCCATACAGACACAGACGACTTCAAGTCGCAATTAGGATACATATTCTGTCTAATGGAGGAGCGTTTAGTAAGAAGAGTGCTAAGCAAAGCACAACAGCAGATTCTACAACTGAAGTCGAATACTTGGCAGCTTCTGAAGCAACTAAGGACGCAGTTTGGATTCGCAAGTTCGTTGGTGAACTTGATGTTGTACCCTTCATCAAGGGTCTAATAGATCTTTATTATGACAACAATAGAGCTATTGATCAGGCCAGAGAGCCAAGGGAACATTAGAAGGTCAAACATGTCAAAAGGCGATTTCACATGATAAGGGAATGGAAGTCCGAGGGTGAAATCAGAATTTGTAAGATTGGAACGGATGACAATGTAGCCGATCCACTCACTAAACCTTTCCCTCAAGTGAAACACAACCAGCACGTTGAGGCAATGGGAATCAAGCACGATGAAGATTGGCTTTGATTTCCCTAGTTATGTGTTTTAATTAATTTTGGATATTTTAATGTAAAACACTATGTTGAACCATTTAGTGTTTGGAGTAATTTAATTTTTCTACAAATTATAATCACTCCATTTCTATTTAATTGTGGTTTAGAATTAAATAATGAGTCCATTCAATTTTGAGAATATTCAAAATAGGGTATCAAGACAATGGCTTGGATAAAGAAACACCTATTAAGTGAACATTGAATATTATAATCGAATATTATCCCTAATCAAGGTCATTTAAGTGTTGGACGATTAATGACCACTTGAGATTAGTGTGTAGTAAGGTTTATAACACCTTTTCTTATGCTACAAGGACATGATTGTCCTAAATCATTTGCACGGGTATTGGTTTAGAACCATACCGGATCGACCTATGAGAATACTTTAAGAAATTAAATATCATCATAAGTATATTTCTCATTATGGCTATCGGAACCTCTGTCCTCGACTATGAGTATTGTAAGTTCTCTTGTTTGAGTACTAGTTCGTTTTGATGTCTGTCAAACGTCTTCCATACATGGGGATATAACAGCAACGCTCGGGCGGTTAGGTCCTCTTAGTTAGAGAAGCTAACAGTGCAAGACTAGGAATGTCCCCCTGTTAACAATAGGGAACATGTCTTTGTTGTTTATAATGCCTCTCGAAGAGCAAGACTGTGAAAATGAATGGCCATGCACAGATGATTTTAGAAATCATCTGCTTATTAACAGCCAAACTCGGATTTCAAGAAACACTTCTGGACGTAATAAGAATGACGAATAATCTTACCTTACAGTTCATGATAAGACATTAAGAGACATAGGAAATAGGTTATACACTAAAAGCGGACTTGTCCGGAAGGACAAGTGGGAGATTGATAGAAATGGTGTCCTTCGAACAAGTGTATTATTCCAATAGAGGGTTTATAATTATTAGAAAGCTAATAATTCAGTAAGGTCAAGTGATCGGAATACCTAACTGGAGGCCGCTTCCGATTAGTAATATTAATGTATAATTAATATTACAGCTTAATCTTGACTGAACCCTTCGGGTCACACCCAATCAAGTAACTGATACGATACGACGAATTAATCCGAAAGAATTAATGAGTCATTAGAGTATTATGAGCAAAGACGTCGGATATCGAGCTAGGAGCGTCGAAACCGAGCATCTCAAGTCGAGTCGAATTTAGGAATCGACGAGACGGAAAAATCAATCAATCAACAAAGTCACAAATACCCTAGGATCGAAATGCCTCGAGCAAACCGGTTGCTAGGGGCATCACAGCTAGGCAAGGCAGCCGCACCGAGCCGAGGCTGCTAGTAGCGCGCATGCTAGCAGCGCTGGCTGGTGCGGGCTGACTAGTCGTGCTGGCGCGCTTGCATGGTGGTGCGCATAGTAGCCCGCAAGCAAGCATAGCTTGTCGGGCAATGCTGGCGCATCGCAATACCAGTCGCACCATCACAAGGCCAGCAGCACGTAAGTGCATACTGGGCCTCGCGTATGGTCGCAGCAGCTGGGCATGCTTGCTAGCAAGCAGTGCCTAGCAACGCATTGCAACCCGCGTCAACGAGGCTTGCTATAGCGGGCTGGTGCGTGGCCTTTGCGCCCGGGCCAGCTAGTAGGTCTGGCCAAGGGGCTAGGCCACCAGCATGGAAGCCTTGGTGCCCAAGGCTGGTTGCGGTTAACTGGGGCGCTATGAGAGACCGTATGTGAGAGCCGCCTTTTGTGGGAATTCTTGGGGAGCAAGGAGGCCAAGTGGTCCTCACCTACTCCCTTAGTCATTTTGTGACACTTGTTGATTGTTTTGCCTTTTTTATTTGATTTTTTGATTTAAAATTAATTTGAAAAAGGGATTTTACCAACTCTCCCACATTGATGGGAAAGAGGAATGTTCAAGGGGATTTCACTATAAATACCCAAGTATTAGGATTTGGGAAATCCACTTTAAGTTGTGAGCTTGAAAGGATCACCAAAGGCGTGAACACTTTCGCTCTTAATACTCTAAGTTTCTTGGTCTAGCCCCGGCAAAGCTTCGGGGTAGGGGCTGTACGCGTCGGTCTCGAGGGTGCAAGGCGTTGGAGACTTTTGCAAGTGCAAAGCTTGGCTAGCTTTTAAGTAAGAGCTCTTAGTGAGCAAAGCACTCGTCGAGGGTAATTCCGTCTTTCCTTTCTTGTTAATTAATTATGTTGTTAATTAATTTGCATGTTTTAGTTGCTTTAATTTGTGTGCGGGTCATGGGATAGGTTTTAGTTCCGCATGGTATCGGACATCACGAAACCCAACATATTTCAATGTCTCTCAAGCCGAGGGTCACCATTGAAAATTTTCTAAATATAAAAGATACTACCTCTGATTTTTATTACTCGCAAAGGGGTATTATTTGTGAGATATAAAATATTTCTTTGTTGCGAGTAATGAGAACCGGAGGTAGTACATATTATAATGTTATAAGGTACATCACTTCAAAAAAAAAAAAAAAAAAAAAAAAAAAAAAAAGGAAAAAACCGCTGAAATAAAGGAATCTAAGCTTAAAATAAGAACAAGGAATGGCAAAGACCGACTAATATTTTATTATATTTATATCTTATATAATGGCACACCATTTTTTAAGGCTTGTATTTAAATAATCCACACCCTCATTCAAACGTTCCACTAATTTCACTTTATAATGACTTATTTATGCACTATTTCTATAAATAAAATAATTTCCAATAACTTTATTTTACAATAAATAATTCAATAAACTACCCCACTCAAACATTTCTTAAATTTCGTGCCCATATCAATGTTTCAATAAAATGTGAACGCCGTGAGTATTTTGTTTAATTTTTCTAATCAATATTTTTTATTTAATGTGAATTCATATCATCAACAACGTTTAAATTATATTTTTGCCATCTCTATTAAATATCCTTTTATACCTATGTGATGCCAAAATAAGTTCAATATTTACTATTACTATCATGGTAAAAATCTTCATGTTATAACATAGAAAGTGCCTTAAAATCATATGAATACAATTTATATTTCATATCATTTCATCTCATTGCCATACACTTTTAAATTAATAAACTTATGATATATGATGAGAGATGAGAATGTATATAAATGATTACAATACCAAAAGAATAACATTATGCAGTTTATGATGTTTATTATAATATATAGTTATAAATTATACTTGTATATAAGAACAAATAGGTTTAATTTAGTGTATTCATCAATCACCCTACTATGTACTTCTATTTCCTCGATCGTGATCTCTTTCATTCCCCAACTTCGGTTCCAAATTAAATGGCACGTTTCTTTTATCACGTTTATTAATATAAAAATTTAATAAAAAATATCTTTAATTATTATATACTATTGTAAAAAAAAAAAATATATTTAGTAAGTACATTGAAACGAATATAATTAGAATAGAGGAAAGGGGTGGCTCTTTACCTCTATAGGTTATTAGTTGAAAGCGCGAAACACAAAATGAAGTAAAAGTACAAAATATAATTAAAAGTCATTGTTGTATTAAATGAAACCTTTCCTTGTTGAAAGTCATCATTAGGGAAATCACAAGTAACTCTACAGTTAAGATCACCCTACTACTATATCGATGTACCCTATTTATCTTTTTTGTCATTTTTCAATTATGGCTAGTAAGCTAGTTTTATTTCACACTTTAGGAGGCGGAAGTAGCCATTTAGCCGCATCAATATATTCCAAACTGATGAATGTTTTTGCTTCTGCTTCTGTTAATTTCTTGGTATACGGAACTCGTTTCGCAAGTGATGCACCGGGACCTTTGTTGTTATACTCTCCAAAGAATACAGTCCTACAAACATTCAATTAAAAGACATTAATATTTTTATAGTATCATGTATTATAAACTAGGGCTTAGTAGCTCACTTTATTCATTCAAAATAGTACAAAAGAAATATTATGTTATTATTATTAAGACAATGGCTAGATTGAATTATCTAAAATTTTATACAAAATTGTATAGATTGTATTTAGATGTACTTTAAGTCATATATATCTTCAAAATAGAAGTGTATAGAATAACAACAATACAGTTTGGCGAATGACTTAAAGTGTAACAAAATATTTTTATCTATTTCATGTATGATTCATAACTTGTTAATTTTTTATTTTGTAGTATTTTTTTTCTTAATGAGGGTAAGTTCAAATAATATCACTTTTAAATTTTATTAATTTTCTCCCATGTATGATAGATCGAAGATTTTTTTTTTTTTTTTCTGCAAATAATTGAAAAGATGAACTAGGTGATAGTTTTGTGAAAACTTTAGATGATATAAAAATTTAATTCCCATCATATAGAATAAGAGATGCTTACTCTTGTACTTCGGGCTTATTATTGTTAGACCATCCCTCAGGATTGACAACATCGCTCATGGGACAATAGGAGAATACAGCTCGAGCTGCCTCAAACCATGCTCTACCTAAGACAGCATGACCACCTGTTCCAGTCACTGGACAATGGACAAATGAGTACCCACCTTCTCCATTTGGATTATTCCTTGCATGTGCAACAATCATTGCCATTTGATCACCCGATAGAACATGAAGCTCAGTATTCTGTCAATCAAAGTTATTAAATTAACTTTTTAGTGAGAATACGACGTTTAATGATTTTCTATCGAATTAATTAATAATTGACATTATTGTCCACATGGATCAAAGAGGAAGATAAATCGTTTTACCAAGTATAAAGATCTTGCTTCACCAAAGATAAAATCAACAGTCCCTTCAATATAGCAATCCTTGAAGAAATGTTTTCCTTTATCATCACATACAGTGTCTTGAAATCCCACAAATTTACAGTTATAAAATGCAGCTTTATCACCGGATATTCTCATTGCAACAGCTTGCGCTCCCTTTCGTTTTCCATCAGGTCTTGGAGCAGCATTCTGTAATTAGACAAATTTATTGATGTACTTTGATTTTTCATCTAAAATCAGGCACTTTCAATAAAAGTCATGTTATCAACAAATTTGTTTAGTTTTTGATTTTATTGTATAATTATTCCACATAATCGTTTAACTTAATTAGTAAATTGATTCAAACAAATGAACATTATATTCTAATATTTTTACTAATGATTTCCTTCCCATTCAATTCTAAATTTCAACCTATAGAAAGTTTCATTTAAAAAATATTGTCAAAGTCAAAAATTCATACGCTTTATACTTGGAACAATCTTGTGGTTGCATTAGCCAATAACACATAGTATTTTAAAATCTTTAATTTTTTATTCTACCTTTGTTCTTAAACATGTTCCCATTTTTCATTTTGCAGAAGTTCAAATAATGGCAATTTCTATGAATGTCGTTAAATTGTACTACAAAAAATTTTAAGATTGCATTATAAATTGGACATTAAGACGACAAACCCTCACGAGTACTTTTATTTTGATATTATTATCAAGAAAAATAAATAACAACTTATATTATTTCCATATGGGAGAAACATAAAGTAACGAAGGAGTAGAACTATGTAATCGATATTTTTTTTTTTATCTAAATCACTAAATTTATAGTTTTAAGGTACTTGAAATTTTATAAAGCTTAAAATGAAAATAAGCTTATGCAATAATTTGAATATTAGAATGATTGAAAATAGGGTATAATATAATACATTAACTATTAATTATATCATGAATTCTCCCATGTGAAATAATATATTCTTTGATTCTTAATAAAAAAAACTCTTTGTACCATTTAATTTCAGTTTATCTACTTGTGTTATTGCTTGAAATTATTTATTATCCCTTTAGAACCATAAAATTAAAATAAATATGCAATAAACTAGTATGTTAATTGTTAAATTTACGAGCATATGGAATTGAAATGTTATGAAAGAAAATTCAAAAATAATTAGTAATAATAAGAATGAGTTGTATATCGAAACAATTATGTTTGAAGCAACAAAGTAGTCTGACTCCACAATCAATGTTGCACTATCTACAGTCCCATATTCAGCAGCAGTACCAGCAAATGTTATAGTTGGCCTATTTTCAGGATCTGTTCCATAAAAACTGACATAGGATTTAAATCTATCAACTTTAACTTTTTCCATGTACTCTCCTGGACCAATTGTTATAATTACACGTTTTGTGTTTCCTATTTTAACATGTTTCACAGCATCTGATATTGTCTTAAATTTTCCACTTCCATCTTGTCTTACATCGATAGTTTCTACCCCACCACTTTCAGCTTCTACCACACTGGGTTCTAATGTTCCTCTCTGTGCACTGAAAAGTGAGAAAATTTGTTTTGATTACATGTTATATAAATTAATGTACAAGTGTAATAATTAGTATAATTTGAATATTCTAAAATAATTATGAAAAGTAGCACATAAGTTTACATATGGATACTTTCATACCTATCACTAATGACTATAACTAGTGTACATTAGTAGTTTATTTATAAATGATGCTCCCTCCGTCCCTTTATTATATGCCTATTTCTCATTTTGCACGGGAATTAAGAAAGTTAAAGATTCCTTAAAACTAATAACTGGGCATATAAATATGCATGTAGGGTTAGAGAGAGATAGAGAGAAAGAAAAAGTGGTTGGGAATTAGGAGAGAGAAAGTATTGGAAATTGATGTTAAAGTACAAAAAAAAAAAATGATGACAAATCATCAAAAAGTGAATAATATTGTAAAAAAGTACAACCTATAAATAGAAATAGACACTTAATTTTGGTCACCCCAAAAAAAAATACAGGCATGTAATAAAGGGACGGATGGAGTATGTGACAATATATTGAATAAAAAAAAATAAAAAAGAAATATATTTGGATACCTAATAGGTTTTATTGCAGCTTGAAACCAAGTATTAACTTCAGCATCGTTTTCTGGAATTAGAGTTTGTGCATTTATTGTTAATGTAATATTTACAAAACGAAAACTTGCAAAAGCAAATATAAAAAACTTCCCCATTTTTTTTTCTAGCTCCTCGGCTTATAAATTGTTATATTTGTAATGTGCAAAACGGTACCTTATATATAATATAAACAGAGAGAAGAAAAACAAAAAATATTCAGAGGCAAAACAGAAACATTCCCTAGTAACAATGGTTCTGAATAGGGTTGCACTGGGTAAGTAAGTCCATTATACAGCTTCCGAAAAGCATGGGAGGGCTAGGAATCAGAGGGTCTACATCTCTTAATAATGCGCTGTTATTCAAACAGGCTATTAGAATGCACCTTAACCCCCAACTATTACTGGCAAAAGTCCATAGAGGGTGTCAGCCTTGTGGCTTATGCAATGTGGCTAGGTCTTATGAAAGGAAAGGCAACCCTTCTTTGGGAAGGGTAAGCTTGGGAAGGATTGTCGAGGTGTTCAAAAAAGGGTTTGCTTGGAAGGTTGGGAATGGTGAAAGGATCAAAGCCATAATCATGCCGTGGGTACGAGGGGAGGTCCCAACGGTTAATTCAGGGTAAAGGCTAGGGGAGGCCATGAGATGGAAGGTGAGTGATTTCGTTGATGCAGAAACCTGCACTTGGAAGGCTGGGAAAGTTAGAGAATGTTTTGAGTGGGAGAGCGCGAAAACCATTCTGGCCATGGAGCTTCCTTCGAGGTTAGAGGATGATTACATCTATTGGAAACATCATCCTTCAGGAATTTATACGGTTAAAACAGGCTACTACTGGTGCTCGAAAGGACAAGGAGGAGAAAGGGGTAATATCACCCTGATTGATCAAGGTTTTGTTAAGCTCTTGTGGAGATTAAATATTCAGCCTAAGTGGAAGATTTTCATATGGAGATTATTCCATGAGGCCATAGCAGTGAAAACAAATTTAGCAAGGAGAGGGATTCACATGGATGTAACGTGTGACTACTGTGGAGAGGAAATAGAGGATTGCCAACATCTTTTTCGTCTCTGTTCTCTAGCAAAGGATGTTTGGGGGAATGGCCCCCTAACTATTTGCTCTAATGATTCTGGGTCCAACTCATTGAAAGGTTGGATTCAGCACTATATCCTGCTTTTTTATAGCGAGGATGGTAAGCGGAGTGCTTGTATTCCGATGTTTTTAGCTACCTTGTGGGGGCTGTGGAAAGCTAGGGATGAAGAGGTTTTCAGGGATGTGGGGAGAAGTCCAGGCCTAATTACGGCCCTTATTAACAAGGCTATTCAAGAGCATGAGGCTTTTATTTATATGACTATAACAGACATCCCTCCGGGCACCGGTACATTGAATGATCCGTGTTTCCCTCCGGGGTTCTACCATGTTCAACTCGGAACAATTGACAAAGGGTTTGCGAATTTCAAAATTGAAGTGGATGGTGCATGGGAGAAGAAGACAACAAAGTCCGGTATTGGCTGGGTAGTAAATGACAGGAATCATCTACATAATTCGAGAGGAGGAGGAAAGCATGGAGCAGCACTATCGGCCTTGCATTGCGAGGCGTGGGCCTGTCTGGAAGCCTTAATTTGGGCTAAGGATAGAGGGGAACAGGAAGTGTTGATTATGTCTGATGCGGCGGCACTCATCGATAATCTTCAAGGTAAGATAGGTAAGGAGATGTCAATTGCTTGGACGATCAAAGCTATTAAGGAAGCGGGACGAGGCTTTCAAAGGTGTACAATTGTCAAGGTCAAAAGAGAGCAAGTTCAAAGGGCTCATGACATTGCAAGACAATGTCGAATCTCGGGGTCCAATCTAGTTTGTAACTATTTTTAAGTTTTCCTTTGCTTTTGTCAAAAAAAAAAAAAAAAAAAAAATGGTTCTGAATAAAAGATTATCAATAAAATGGTATAGTACTAAAAATAAATTATTTTTCCTATATTAGGAAAAACTAATATCATGGTTGTTGGGCAAACACTACAAATGACAACAAAGTTCATCTCATGTTTTTTTTTTCCTAAAATTTTGTTCTTTTCAATTTAATGGTCCATATATTATTATGGATAATAAAAAATTTAACGTTAATTAAATGTTAAGTAAATGTTGATAAGCGCAAAATATTATTATTTGGGTCAATTGTGTGTTTTTGATGTGCCATTTTGATATACACTATACATAAAAACATTTTACTATATTTTATTTTCCATTTAGGTGTTTGACTCTTTTTTTTAAAGAAAAAAAATAGATTTAAATAATCCAACCTTTAGCTCGTTCAAATCTATTAGTCTAACCTTTGGATTATTCCTAAAAAATCCAAGTTTTGGGTGTCTTCAATAGGCCACATTAACCTAATAACCTATTGTTCACGTAATTTTTTAATTGAACAAAACAAATTTAAAAAATTAAAAGAAGCCTTTTTTTATTTCTCTCTCCTTCTCCTTCCCTCTTGCCCCAGCAACCCAACCCTTTACGAGGAGTTTGGTAGGAAGGATGGGATTGAGTGGGATAAGAAGGTGGATTAATAGATGGGATAAGGATAAAAATAGTGTATTCCATTGTATGGTATGGGTTAGAATTAGATTGGAATAACAAATAAAAATACAAAATTAACCTTCTATCCTTTCTTCACTCCCTTCTTCTTTTTATTTCATTAAGGGTAGAAATGTCTTTTACCCATTAAATATAATCCACATCCCTTATACCACCCCCCTAGTTATTAATTTGGAGGGATAACTCCCTTTTTTTATCCCTCTCCTAACCCCCCTCATAATCCCTATCCCTCTAAACAAACAAAGGACATGTTAAATCCCTCCGCTTTTATCCTATCCCCCTCACTTAATCGTTGAAACCCAACCTCCTAACCCCTAGAATTCAGCCACCTCCAACCACCCAACCAAACCCATAAAATCCCTAGCCACCCACCTCAGACAACTTCCCAAAACCGTGAAACCTAGCCACCCAACCCATCGAAACCTATCTAACCCAAAACCCTGCCACCACACCCATGAAACTCAACCACCCCCAAAATCCCTCTACAACCCCGAACCCAAGCAGAATTATCAATCTAGAAATGGTGGGAGATCGTAGGAGAAAAGGGCTTTTGGGGTTGGTGGTTTCGAGATTTCGGAGGTTGGTGGTGAATTTGGGGTTTTTGAGGGTGGCTGGGATTTCGGCATTTCATGGTGGTCGGGATTTTGATGGTGTTGTTGGTTTCGGGGTTATGGGATTGATGGTTATTAGGTTTTCGAGGTTTTTAGGTTGGTAGTGGCAGGGGTTTCGAGATTTCGCTGGTTTTAGGTGGGTGGTAGGGTTAAGGAGGAGAAGGGGTGGTCAGAAAAGCAAAGGAAAGGGGTTGTCGTTACCGAAATTGATGGAGGTGGAGGAAAGGGGCTGATTTAAAAGAAAGGGAGTGGAGTGGGAAAGGAAAAAAAAAAGAAATTAAAATTTTTTTCATATAAGACAAATCAAAATGTGACATCTGGCAAGATAGCCTGATATTGTAGGTTGATGACCAGTTTGGCCTAATAAAATCAAAGACTCCCTAAAGCTTAGATTATATTCAAGAAAAATTCAAAAGTTGTATTAATAGATATAAACGGCAAAGGTTGGATTATTTAAATCAATTTTTTCTTTTATTTCAATGTGTTTTTTATCATAAGTAAAATCTTTTGAGCGAAATAGTGAAACTATTGTCGATGGGCTATGTTTGCACATTTAGTCACAAATTAAAGATTGAAAACATAAGCATTACAATAGAAACACAAAATAAATCATGACATCTAGAGTGAGTTCATAGAACAGCTATTAATATATGTAATATCTTTGATTTATTAGTGAAAGAAAAAAAAATAATAAATTATGTAGATTTAAATTTTTATGGACACATACTTCTAAATTAAAGGTATCATTTGTTTAAAAAAAATTATAGGTATCATTAACACAATTGATAACAATGTCAATTGTTATGAAATTCAAAATTCTGACTATTACAACTTAATCAACAAAATAAATTAAGTTATTTATGTATACATACGAGGAGGAGGAGGAGGAAAAAAAAATGTGATCGAAACATTTAATCTAATTTAACTTGCATAACCTAGGCCTCGTTCTTTAGAGCTACTCTGCTCTGCTTTGCTCTACTCTGCTGAGCCCTGCTCAGCTCAAATCATATCTGCTCTACTTTACTCTGCGCTGCTCTGCTCTATTTTCAAATAATAATTAATAATAAAAATAATAATTAATATTCAATAATAATAATTAATATTGTATTGATGATAATAATTAATTATTTTAAATAATTATAATAATTATTAACATTAAAAATAATTATAATAATTAATAATATTAATAATAATTAATATTTATTAATCATAGTAATAATTATCAATAATAATATTTAATAATTCAAACTATTAAGAATTAATATTTAATAATATTATTAATTAATAATTTCTATTAATTATAACAATTCTTTAAAATAAATAAATAATAATAATAACAATTAATAACAATTTCTTTTTATAAACATTTGATATTAGAATCACAATGTATAAAAACATTTTATGTGGGTATTGATTGTTAGTTCATTGAGTTGAATTATTTTTCAAATCTTTCCATACAATTTAAGAATTAAAAAAAGAGGTTGTTTTCAAGTAGTACATTGTATATCATTATTATTTTGAGGGTTAAAAATATATGATTAAGACATATTTATAAGTAAAATCATTACTACTTATTAAATCATTTTATTTTAAAATTTTTGTGAAATGAATATAAGTAAACTGTTGTTTTTTATCTTTATACTACTAGGGAGTTTTGCGCGCGCTACGCGCGCGTTCTAGTGTGAATTTTAACATGTCATTCTTGCTTTGAGATGTGGTAATGTGGGGGTCATTTTTTTATTTTTTTTTCAAGTAGTTAATGAGTTTGAAAAGAAATGTATATTGGGTAAATTTAATAAAAATTAATAATAATATTTTTGATAAGGTAAAAAAATAAAGTGTATGGCTTTTGTAGTTGGACCAAAGCTAAGTAAGGTAATTTCTTATGGGTTATTCATGAATTGGGCCTAATTTTAATAGCATGTTCATTTTAATAGATTTACTATTTGTTTTTTTTATATTTTGATTTGATATGGATAAAATAATAATAATAATAATAATAATAATAGGATTTTTATTTATTTATGTTTTTTAAGCCTATAGGTTTTGCAATATGTTAAAAGATTTGTTTTTTTATCATTTTCTATGCAAGGAAATAGGTTAGTAAAGTAATTGACATGCATTGACTTTTGTACTTGGACCAAAGGTAGCAAAGATAATTTCTTATGGGTTATCCATGAATTGGCCTAATTTAGCAACATGTTTATTTTAGCAAATTTAATATTTGTTTTTATTAATTTTGGATATGGATAATTTTAAATGTAGTCAAAAGATAGGAGTAATTGCTCTAATTTTCTTAAGTGATCTTTCTTAAGTTGTCTCCCTCTTTAATTTCTCTTCTAAGCTAATTGTCTTGATGTCCTAATGTGATCGTTCTTAATTGGTCTTTCATCTCTCCAAAGTCAATTGACCCTATTTTCATAAGTTACTTTTCTAGAGGGATAACCGTCTCCTTTTCTTTCTTTAGTTGAATTCATTGCCATGATTTTATTAAATGATTTCTTATGTGGTCTCTTTTTCTCTGTCGCGTTTTTATATACTGTTTTCCTAAACTACTTGTATTTTCCTAAGCTAATATCCCTAAACTTCTTAGAAGAAATTTATTAGAAAAAAATTAAAATTTAAAGTTAAAAACCCTTGAGTACAGAAAAATTCAAGAGATTGCACACTATTTTAACACTTCCTATCTGGTCGTAAGTTTTAAATAATGTAACACTTCTTATAATGAACATGATCTACAATAACTTTTATGGTTTTTATTTTTTATTTTTTATTTTTTTTTACACCATTAATTTTCACCATGTACACTGTAATTTACATCAACTAAATCTAAAATCTAAAGTCCATATTTTTCATATTGCTCTAAATGCCGAAAAAGCACTAGATTTTAGAACTTGTGAACCAGTAAATAATTATAAGAGCACTAAGATTAGTAAGGTATTACCCCTTTTTCTCTCTATTTTTTTTATATACCCCAAAGCCAGGTTATATCACCACCACAATTGGCCTTTTGACTCTTACATAGACTTGGATCCACCTATACATATTTTATACACATTTTCAAGTAGACAAGCACTTGATCTTGAGACCTTAGACAACAACCCTATATATTTGTCCATCTTACGACATTGCGTGCGCTGTTAGAGCAACAATTGGAATGTGAACACTTGTTCCTGATTCCAATCTTCGAATCTCTTTCGTTGCTTCATAGCCAACCCATCTGTGTCATCTACAGTCACAAGATATTATTTTGTAGGAAATCAGGAACTTATTAACTATTCTGAATACATTGGATAATCAATATAATTCAATGAAGTGTACCTAACAGTCCATCAGATTTAAGTCAAATGGAGGGAAGTTCCGGCTTAGAGTTGAAGTTATACTTGCTGCTCCTTCTGGTAAGCTAGGGAGATGTTGTGCAGCATCCTTCGGCATTTAGAGAGGATTTGACAGTGTTTACTGCCTGTAATCCATACCCGACAGCCATCAGTCTAGCTCCTACTTTTCCCAGCATTATGGTAGCCACTCTCTGAAGATCTATCTTCTGCAAGGAGGATCTTAATTCCTTCTAGGATTTCTTCTGTTCACTCGAATTCTTTGCAAAATGCACATCCTTCCTTTCTTCAGAACTGCTAATCTTCTGCTGTCGTCGAAATCTCTCAGACTAAGTATGACCCATACAACCTCAGAATTATCATCCCCCTCCCCCTCCCTCTTTCTCAGACTAAGTATGACCCCCTCCCGCTCTCCATCCCCTTCCCGCTCCCCCTCCCTCTCTCTTTTTACCTCTCTCCCCCTTGCCCCTTTATATCTCTCGGTTTCTCTGTATTTCCCTCTTTTTTAAAACCTCCCTTTCTTTTTCCCCCGACCCATCTTTCTCTTTATCATGTATCTCTTTCTTTCTATCTATCGGCCATGCTTTTTCTTTATTGCTCTATACTTTCTCTTCTGACTCTTAAATATATCTCTTTCCCCCTAGCCCTTTTTCACCCTGCCCCTCTTACTCTCTCTTTCTTCTCCTAAGAATTAAGTAAAGGATTTCCAATTGAAATTAAAAGTCATTCTTAAAATTTTTCTGATATAATGCTACTTTTCAAATCCCAAAACTTTTCAAATTAAGTAGTTGACTATAATGATTTTCTCCCCATGACAATCGATGCATCATAGTATAAAAATCTCGAGGATCAGAATACAAACTAACAACTCAAACAAAAAAAAGCCGTACAAAAACATACCAAGGTGCAAATAACTCTACAACCCAAAGATCTTTGCTTTTTCAACACTAAACCATCAAAGTTACGTGAGTTCAGTTCAACGCCATATCTTAGATAAATAAGAAAGCAAAACATCAGGCAAAAGTCCAAAGGTTTTAAGTTAAGATGGAATGTGAGGCACAAGTGAAATAAGGCTCATGGGAAGAATTGATAACATTACCAAAAGTATGGACTTCTTGTGGTAATGTTATCAATTTTACAAAGTAGGAACACGATAATGCAGCAAAGCACAAGTGAAATAAGGCTCACAGCAGTGCCTTAGAACAAGTTTGATGAATTTTTATGCGGAAATTTCAAAGGAGTCCATTTACCATGCTCTAAAATTGATAACATTACCAGAAGTATGAGAATGCGAGTTTGAGTGATAACTCATGGGAAGAATCACCGAGACATAATATATAAGACAGTGATTAACACGGTTATGAGTATATTTTGATATATCAAAATACAAAAGTCGCAAAATGTGTGATATCAAAAAACAAATTTTCTGATTTGAGACAATACAAGTGCCAAGTGATGAGTGTATGAACTGACAAATATACACTTGTATTTTGCTGAAAATTAAAGCGCATAAACAACACATCACAATGATCATGATCAGAAAGTGCAAGAAGACAATAAATTTCATAGAACCTTACAAAAATAACAAGCAGCCCATGTAAGATATTTTGAGTTCAGAGAAAAATATATGATTTGAGACATTTGTAGCAATTATCCCAACATGTAAGAAGATGATAATACAAGAAGCCTTAGGCAAAAGAAGGAAGGACAAAAATTTAATTTGATCAAATGTTTGAGCTCTGTTACATACCAGTCATCACATATTCAGGGGCATCATGATTGACACTATTTTCTCCATGATTTCCTCTTTTTGTCATAGTTAATAATTTTTATTATACAAGCAGTTTTACATTTCACCATGAGAGATATCTCATTTCCCTTTCATCAACTTGTATACGTAATTACCTGTCATTGATATACATCTGCAAATAACAAATGCATTATAATGTCAAATCTACTTGACAATCTTCTTCAGGATAGATAAATTTCTACTGGATGCTCCAATACAAGACAGACCATAATGATCATGAAACATAATAGGCAGTTATTATTTCTTACACAATCAATCATGAAACAATGGCCAAAAAACATATTCAAACCAATTTTTCCCAAAAATTTCAAAAATTAGGTGTTATGGTACATGTTTTGGGGTTCTTTGTACGTACCCGAGTGGAGGGCGTGTACGTCTCGCGGGAGACAGATCCGCAATGCAACACTCGAACGGCTTGGTCACCTGCAAAACAACGGACCCCCGGGGGCCGGTGGTCCGCCTCCGACAATCAAGTTAGTGAGCGAAATAATGTATTTTAGAGAGGGAAAGTAGAGAGAAGGGAGAGTAATTGTGGGGGGGGGGCATTGCCCTTGGAGAGAGAATTAGATCCCTTGAAACTGATGTGAAGATCAGTATTTATAGAGCATTGGGACATGTGCCCTTTTAGGTTATTTAACCTAAATAGATTAGCTTCCCATCGTTTTACGGTTTCTAAGGTTATGGGCTTGGAGCCCATTTTTACCCGTCTATCATTGAATGACACGTGTCATGCTCTAATTGGCTTATTGAGCGCTGAGCTTGCGGACACGTGTCGCTGTGGCATGGGTACACATATCGAGGGTATTTTTACCCCAGACAGTACATTTATCATAATAATATTCTTCTGATTTTCTCATCTTGTCAGATGATCCAATATTATTATTGTGACTCTGCTGCTTTTGTCCATCAGTGTACATTACATTTTAGAAGACAAAGGAGAGGATTGACGGTAGTCATGATCTTCAAAGAGTGAACATGCCACAGTGAAAGGGAAGTGGGCATTTTTTCATAGGAATATAATTATATGTAAAAAAAAAAAAAAAAAAAAAAAAAAAAAATGATGAACAACAAATTTGATCTTTTATGCATCAAATTTCCTTAAAGTAAGATAATTGAGAAAGTACCTCTAGTCCTCTACATGTGAATTCTCTGATTCAATTCCTCATTTGTTGAAAGCTTCCAACTACAGACAATTTAATTTGCGAATTTCACCCAAATAATTCCATTAAAAAAAATAACCCAAAATAAAGAAATGAAAAATTATACGCGAAATTTCCACCAATGGACCTGCATAATTATTAGAGGAGCTAGCGTTGCCTGCTATGGTCGAGCTTCTCTAGGTCCAACCTTCTCTTTCTCACACTTCCTCCTGACTTTCTTCATTTTTTTCCCTAGAAAATTCAACAAACACCCATAAAAGTTAAACCCCAACAAAATTAAACCCTATTAAATTTAACAACAATCCATAAAAATTAAACAAAAACCCAGAAAGGGAAAAATAAAAACCCATAAATCAATTCATTTCAACAATCAATTTAATCAAAAAATAGAGGAATTGTCTACGAAAGAGAGGGAAGAAGAAAACTACCTGGTCGTGACTGGATGGTCGTTGGTGAGGATGAGGACGTGGATTGGCTCCATTGCGATGAGAATCGATGGATTTCTTAGATATTTTTTTAAAAAATCATTAAAAAATCCAAAAAAAAACCATCAGGAAGCATCGAAAAAGGCAGCCAGGCACCACAACGTCCACAAGCCGTGCGCCCAGATCTGGTGGCTGCTAGGTCGCCGAAATCACGCGATTTTGTGGCCTAGGTTGCTTGAGCCGCGCGAACTGGTGGTTGCGATCGCTGGAGCCGCGCGACCTAGCGTTTGCTATCCCTAGACGCGAGGTGGCTGGCTGGCTGCGGTTTGTTAGAATCGTGTGCCAAAATCGTGGATAATTGCAATCCGTTGGTGTCTTCGTGATGGTTACCGGTGAATTGGTGATTGAGGGAGAGAAAGTCAGAAGGAGACCATGAGAGAGAGAGCCAGAGAGGAGGAATGATGGACCGCTACCCGGTATAGATCGCGTCGCCCAATACCAAGTGACGTCACCCTTTTTTTTTAAAAAAAAAAAAAATTAGCTTAAGGTAAGTAACCGTACTTAATAAATAAATAACAGTACTTGATAAACTAATAACAGTACATTGAATTAAAATAACGATTTACACAGATTATTACTATAATTCAATTTATATGACTTTTATCGGTACTAGTTTTCACTACTTTACTACTTATATCTTAAACAAATTAGCTTTTACATTTAATAGTCCACCATGCTTCGCAATATAAAATGTTTTATGTAGAGAGTTTTGACCAATACTTGAACTTAGTCGACAATGGAACTTCCGGCGTTCTGAGCTTCCGGCTTTACCAAGGTAGCTAACCCCAACCCAGTCTTCCTCAGATCAGGCACATCACAGATCTGATTCGTTTCCTACCTTAGATCGTGATCTCTACTTAAACAATCTTTATTGTATTTTGTGGTGGTACTTTTTAAACATAAAACTAACTCATTTGTGACGTAAGTTCAAAGAGGATAAACGTTTCCTTCTGAAAGGAAGATTTTATTTAATTTGAAAAGATTACAACACTCATTTCTCACAGAAATAAAAACAGAAAGTCTAAATAGACATGACAAGAAACAGAGTTTTTCTCTACTTTAAGAGAGATGGAAAACCAATCTATCTCTTAAGGTGAGGATTTTCTCTAGAGAATTCTTTTGTTTTCAGAAATGCTCTAGCAAACTCACTTCAAGCCTGCCTTCACTTCTTTGCCTAATGCCCTTTATATAGGGGAAGGCTTACAAAGGTCACCGACACTTTCTATGGCTTACAGAAACCATGACTCAGCAAGTGAATATCGTTCACTGCTTTCCTAAAGATTCTTTAAAACAAATAAAACGTGCTACAACAGTAAAAAGTTGAATACATAATTTCTGGTGTGGGCTCAGGACTCCATCATATTTTGTAGACCACCTTCGTTGTCCTTACTTTCTTCATAATGGACATACATTTGGTTGTCTTCTTCTATTCCGAGATCCATCACACATTTGGCAGCATAGGATTCATCCCATGTGACAAAGATCTCAAATAAGTGCTATTTTCCCTCTAAGGATAAATATCTTCCAGCTTCAACTTGTTCAAGATAGTCATACACTGATTCACCATGTAACACTCATTCTTCTAAATAATTCTTTAACCATTCTGGTGCTACTATTGTAGTATTTCCCACATGTATTATGATTGGTGGCTCTTCCTTTATTGCCATAACTTGGTTAAGATACAGAGCAATATAGAAAAATCCATATGCTCTAGCCTCCGTGGGATCCCTTACTCGCCTTTGCTGGATACAGATTGGATCTTTGACTTTGCGATGAACATCTTCAAACATGATCAGGAAATGTGGAGAGCTAACTTTTCCTTCCACCATTTCAATGTTTGCACTTTGTACAAGGACTTGTTCAACTCTTCCTTTGTATCTTGTTGCATCATAAATTCTCCTAAATACATACTTCTGAAATTTTGTGAGCTTCTCAATGAAAGTAGTATTGTGATCAGGAAATGGGACAATACTATGAACCATTCCATAATCCCAAGCTTTGTAGTGCTCCACCACATATGGTGTCCTCCATTCCGGAAAATGTGGACGAATTGACATAGTACCCACTCTAGAAATTAGTGTTGAATACAATTCTACTCCCCCATAAATCATAAACATCATACAACTTGTATGACCTTGATACAACTAAATCGTACCAGTATTTGAAATCGTTATCTTTTATTTTATTTAGTATTATATCCTGAACATCTGGAATGAGTCGTAGGATAATGACCATTACTTCGTACATTAGGAACCTTTGAACTGCTACATGACAACTCTTAATCAAACCATCTCGATATCTCTTTTTTGATGAAACAATCATGGCCTCCATCAAGGCCCAAGTGGAGGGTGAAACCCGCTCCATTGCTTTATTTGTTTCTTCAATAAGAGTTTTTCTCTCTGCCTCCATCTTTTCTAGTTGATGGGCAGGAGGTTTTTCTAATGTCTTGTGCTTCTTCACCATTGGCTAACTCTCTGGTCAAGCTATCTGCCAAAGAATTCTTTGATCCCTGTATATGTTCAACAGTAAAAGAAAATTGGTTAAGCCATAATTGCCAACGCAGGAGTCTCCCTTGCGCTTGCATATTTGACAAATTCTTTTTAACAAAACCAAGTATGCCTTTGCAATCTGTTCTTATTAAAAACTGTTTAAGGGCTAAGAAGATTAAGAACTTCTCGATCCCTCTAATAACTGCAAGGATTTCCTTTTGCATGGTAGGATAATTTAACTCAGCTTTATTAAAACTTCCACTGCTATATCTACAGAGTCTTTCTCCTTCTTTGACTTTTAATACAGCACTCCAGTGCTCATTACTAGCATCTGTTTCAAGAATCAAATCATCTTCACTAGTAGGCAGTGTTAGTATAGGAAGATGTTTACACATAGCTTTTAAATTTTGAACAATTTTGGAATCATCTTCTTTCCAGTTCCAAGCGATTTCTTTCTTAAGTTTGTGTTGTAATGGTTTTCTTAATAGAGCAAGATTTTCTATGAAATTAGAAGCATAAGTTAAACATCCTAGAAATCTTTCTAGTTGTTTTCTATCTTCAATCTTATCTGGGATTTTTCAATCTTTTCTAGGATATGTTTTTGCAATATTATTTGTCCTGCTTTAATCTCTAATCCTAGAAACTCAATTTCTTGTTTAGCATAAACACATTTATCTTTTCCAAGGATTATTCCATGCTCAGCACATTTTTGAGTTACCGCTTTAAGATCATTCTTATGCTGCTCTAAATCTTTTGAGAAGATTAAAATATCATCTATGTAAACTAAACAACAATGATTAAGTTCTCTAAAAATATTATCCATTCTTCTCTGAAATATTTGTGGAGCATTTTTTAATCCAAAAGGCATTACTAACCATTCATAATGCCCTTGAGGGGCACTAAATGAAGTTAATGGAATACTTTCTTCTTCCATTTTAATTTGCCAATATCCACTCTTACAATCCATCTTAGAAAACCATGTGGCTCCTTGAATTCTATTAAATAACACAGTTTTATTAGGAATGTAATAGCCATCAAAAACAGTATTGTCATTTAGTTGTTTATAATTAATGACCATTCTAGCTTTACCTCTTTTTTCTTCTACATGGTTTCTAACCATGAACGCTGGACTATTATGAGGACTTTTGCTATTCCTAATTAACTTCTTATTCAACAATTCTTTTATTTGTTCATCAAATTCTAATATATCTTGGTAGGTATAAACCATTTGTCTTACTCTAATAATCTTATTAGGATTTGTTAGAGTTATCTTAGCAAATGCCTTATCCCTTTCCCAATGTTCTAATGGATGATTTGAATATAGTTTTTCACATAATTTTTCTTGTTGCTTATTTATCTGATCTATTAATGACAAATCACACTGAGAAATTCTAAGTGCAACCTCTCGTTGTGTAGGTGTAACCCTATCACCACGCTGGCTGCGCGCAAATTCCATAGTTTGATGAGTATAGGCATTTGTTATTTTTTGTATAGGAACAGAATGACCATTAATAGTAAATATTATTTGATCAATGGTTTGAGTGCATGGAGAGTATAACCTTTGAAAGTTATTTCCTATTATCATATCATGACTAGGTTGATCAGTAGCCCATAAAATAGGAATAACACATTGAACTCCTCCAATTTCTATTGGTAATTCTTCAATTATTTCCGTATGCATCATAACACTATTATTAGCAATTCTAACTTGCATAGGATTTTTAGCCTTTTTCCATAAGAATTCTGGGAATAATGACCTTTTTCCAAAACATGTAGAACAACCACTATCAATATATGCACATAATTTATATTTATTATAATCTTTAATGCATATATCAATTGGAATATAAATGCTATTAGGATTAGTACTAGATATTTCATTACAGGCTTCTATTTGCATATTGACTTCATCTTCATATACTGGTTCACTCACAATTTTGGTTTTATATCCAATAACCTTTCTTTTATCAATAATAGAATTATTCGGATCTTCATGCACTTCTAGATTAGAACATGAACCAATATCTATACTATGTCTTGCTGGTTGTTTTAGGGCCTTTTTAGCTTCATATTTTTCATTTAACTTTTTAATTAAGGCTAATATTTCTTCTTCATCTTCTTCGGGTTTCTCATTGACTTGTTTTTTCATTCTTATTATAGTCGAATTTTGTCTACTTAGACTTGGTGTTCTAAGACTCACACTTCTCTGCATTTTAGGATTCGTAGTTATTCCAATATGGAGTAATCCTGATTCATCTATTAACATCTTACTTGACCTATTTTTTACCGTAGGATTCATAAAGAACTCTTCCCATGTTTTTTCAATTTCTATCTCATTAGGATTTACCTTTATAGGGCTTATTTTCTTTTTAGGACCTCCTCCTTGCTCATATTTCTGAGCGTCTACTATTTATTTTTTGAAAGATGAATCTATAGTGTTTACTAACTAATAGACTACCTTCCATCTTAATTGTATAGGTCGAGTCCCTATATGCATGTTTACTCCAAGAGTTAATAACTTGATCGCTAGAAACTTTGGAGCATATGAATCTTCTAAGCTCACATAATATCTTGGTTCACATATATAGCTTACCGTTCCTTGACTTAAGCTACAAGTGATGCCACTAATAATCTGATCATAAAACTCTTTATGTCTAACATCACACACAAAGCTTAAACATTTAACATTTTTACCAAAATCTTGTAAAGGAGTTATGTATACTTGCACTGCACCAATACAAATATAACTATAATTTCCTTTTTCTTTATGGTTTTTAACGCTTTTCCAATTTATGATATTAATATCTGCTGCTTTCTTTTCACAATCCTCAATTACTATACTTCCTTCCATTTCTTCACATACATATTTAGTTCTAATTTTGAAGAGAGAAGTTTTAAATATTTTATCTTTAGTAATCTGGGGAAAATTCCAACTTTCTTTGTTCATTTGGTCTATGCCTTTATCATCAATAGAATACTCAGCTCTTTTTAGTTGACCTATAGTCATTTTACTTTTATCCTCATCGTCATCTGATTCAGAGTCTTCTAATACCTCTCCTTCCATCATATTGTTTATTTCTTCATAATTTTCAAATTCACATTCATCACTATCTTCAGGTTCTTCATTATACTCATTTTCTTCTTCTATTATTTCTACTATTCCTTTATTATTACTTAAAGCTAATTCTAAAGCCTCATCTTCTGGTATTTCTATGTAATCCCAACTTCCTAAGGCTTCCATTAATTTATGATTAGCTTTCTTACATTCATTAGCATAATGTCCTAATTCTCCGCAAGACCAACATTTGCATGTTTTCTTTTTCTCCGGACAATATGTTGCCTTTCTGAAACTTGGTTTTCTATATTTATGTTTATAATACTTTTTCTTATAGGTTTCTCCTCTTGATCTATCAAACCTATTTCTTTTATAATATCTTCTCTTATTATAGTTTTTCCTTTCACATCCATAGTTATTTGGGAAATCCCAACAAGTGAGGAATTGTCTCTTCATTTGTTGAGTTCCAGCAACCTCTCTACATTTCTTTTCAATCCATTTTCTGAGAAAAGCAATTCTATTACCTAGGGCATCCGTAGCTAAGAATTTATCTCTCCATTCTTGATATTTTTCACTAATTTCTTCATTAAGTGGACTTGGTAGTTTATCGTAGAACATTCCAAGATTTGTTTCATTTTCACCAATTTTATAATAATATGTTTCAAATTCCATAATGTAATTATCAACATATTTCATATTACAGATGGACAAATTACTTATCTTTCTTTGATATTCCATTCGTTTTTCATTTGGATCAGCTCTAGGACCAATGAATTCTAACTCGATGTATTGACATAACTGTCTGAACATTCTAATAGGAGATTCACTAGCTCTTAGTGTAGCTTTGACTTCTTCATCTATTCCATCGTACCAATCTTCTACACAGCCATAGAAACTATGTTCGATGTAATTTAGGAAATTTTCAGAAGTCCATTCAGTGTTTAAATTGAGTACACTACTCATGCTCTTTTTCCATTGATCTAAAACATCTTGTCTATCTCTTACACCATCTAACTTAAGCTTATAGCCAGTTTGACTTATAGGTTCAAGGGTCACCTCTTCATGTTTAGGAATTTGATTTGGCATAACCTTGACACTAAATCGGGTAGTCTTCCCTGGTATGTATCTTGGTCGTGTGCAACTTCCTTCTCCTTGATACCTAGGTCTTTGGATAACATTGTTTACATTATTATTTTCATTAATAATTTCTTCTCCAACATCATTACTATCCATTACCCTTTTACCTTGTTTATTTTCAATTTTTTGCTTAACCACTTTTATAGGTAGAAAGTCCAAATCATCTAGTTTCATTAATCCCATTTGTTGATACAGGTCTTCTTCTATAGTAGCATAGTTATTCTCATTAACTACACCAGCATCAATTATTTTTTCAGATATTATTTTCATGATATCTTTTAGTTTATTAGGATTTTCTTCTTTATCAAACAAGATTTGCAATTCTTCAATCGTTTTCTCCTGAAGATGATGGCTCATTTTTAGTTTCTTTGTTCTTTTCTTGATTACTAGTAGGTCTTTTAGGGAGTGATACAGTAAATTTCTTATTTTTATCTAAATTTTGAAAAGGATACTTATATTTATAAGGAATAACCTTATCCTTATTGGGTGATACTTCTTTATTAAACTGATGTCTTACTTCGTTTGTTAAAGCAAGTTCTACTTGTTTAACTTGTTCTTTTAGCTCACTTATGTTTTTACTAATCTCTGATATCGTTGTTGATAGTTTATGTTCACTACTCATGCAACGACAATGTATGCTACCAACTTCTACTTTAAGCTCACCAATTTGATCTACAATATAATTAAGGACTGGGCCAAAATTATTAGTATTTTCAGGAATATGATAGTAGTGTTTAAAATCAGGCTTCTTGCACTCAGTAGATGGTCTGGTATTCTCCAGCTTTACTTAATTATTTAATTTAATTAACTATTTTACTTAGATTTAACCGTATGGCTCTGATACCAAATTCTCCCAATCGCACTAGTAAAACAGTTTCTAATCCAATAATAACAGTATTGTCTTCCTTAATAATAGATTTTTCTTGGACAATAGCTGTATGCAAATAAAAGTACTACTGAAAAGAGAAAATCGACACTTTGATAACGATATTGAAGGAACATATAACAGTTTTCAACTTTATTATAACACGCATAGACCTAAAATAACAGTATAAAAATAGCGGATTTTGATTTTCCAACACTTAGCGAAATTTATTTTTTTTCAGCGGTATGGACATATGTTGTCCCTACCTGGTAGTGGGCAATACTTACTCAGCCAAAGAGGAGAAGATTAAGAGAAGAACAAGAGGAGAGAGACTGAGAAGTGACAGGAGAGAGAAAGAGTATGTACTCTGTAATAAAATGAAACAAAAGAAAACCTGAGCTGGAAAAGTGGAACACGTGATAAAATGAAGGGCAAAATAGGAAGTTCACTGTAGATAAGGAAACCAAAGGCAAAATATAGGGGTGAAATCATCCGGACACTATTCATAAGGATTCAAGACTTGAGCAATTCTAATTTGTGATCCCTGGCTTTTATAAGGTAAAGGTTAACATTTGTTAAATACGGTACACATTTATTTATGTTTTCACTCACCTAAATCAATGGTATATGCACTTAATAATAATAATAATAATAATGATAATAAATAATATTATAGTAATAGTAATAGTAATAATAATAATAATAATAATAATAATAATAATAATAATAATAATAATAATAATAATAATAATAATAATAATAATAATAATAATAATAATAATGTTTAAATCTGCTCTGCTCGGCTCAGCTCTGCTATTCTGAAATCTGCTCTGCTGAAATTTGCTCTGCTCTGCTTTGCTCTGCTCTGCTCTGTCCAGAATCTCAAAAGAACAGGGCCTTATTCTTACTATCAACTTAAACTATCTAGCTTTGATGACTACTCACTAGAGGAACAAATGTTCAAACGTACCATAATAAAAGGACACAAAATGAATTTAGACATAAAAGACACAAACACATTACTAAATAAACATTGAGTCATAATAAAAGGACACAAAATAAATTTAGACATAAAAGACAAAAACACATTACTAAATAAACATTGAGTCCATTCACATGTTAAATAACGAATAAGAAGTTAGTAAGAAATATCAAATGTTATATGTAATTAGGTACATCAAACTTGGTAAATTTATTCATGCATAGTTGTTCCCTCTCCTTTGAAATAAGGTTTTATCTCTTGCGAAAGATATGAGAAAAAGCTAGCCATTATTGGTTGAAAAAAAATTAAATCGAACTACTAATCAATTTAGACACTTAATTGTGTCTCCCCAAAACCAAATTCAATGATGAATACCTTTCGCGTCATTGATTATCGAAAAAAGTGAAAGTGTGAAAAGTCTTGTGATGCGGTTGTTTTAATAAAAATAACTCTTCTTTCTGCTTTCGAAAATAAACTTTATTTATAAAAATATCCAGTCCAATTTAGTTTGGTCCATGATAAGGGTCCAATAATAGTGTAGTTGGATTGGGCTCGAAAAGAGCTTTCCAACGATATATTATAAGCCCAATTCCGATGAATAATGAGGAATTTATGGCTAAAATATTAAATTGGGCCTGAAATGGTTTTTGGCCCAATGATCTAGTGGAGGACCCGTTAATTAATATTCCTAAAGTTATTATGATTGATTTTAATTTTCTAGAATAATCTAGAAGGTTGTTTTGAGTTCTAATGAGATTAGGATTAATAATTATATCTTTTCTGAAATAAAGAATTCTATTTGGATAAAACAAGTATTTTTAAAGAGATTAGATCTGATTTTCAAAGATAAGTACAGACGTTGTTAATCGAATTTAATTAGATTAAGGAGACTCTGTACGGATTTTAGAAAACGCGTGAACCATCGTGAAAGGACAAAACTGTCGCATAGCGCTGGACGCTGCCGTGCCGCGCTGGCTCCTGTCGCTCTGCGACAAAACCAATTTTATTCCGATTCGAATTCTAAGTCTTTTCTATCGTTTCCGGACTATTTACTTTATAAATAGGGTCGTATTTCCCCGTTTTTATTCATTCACAATCATCAAAAATCATTCACAATAATCAACAATCATCTAATTCTCTTTCTCTTCTCTCTTAAGCTAGAAGCTTATTCTTTCTCCCTTCTTCTAAGCCTTGCCTTTTTCAAATACAACATTCCTCCTTCACGAGTCTTAGACACACCTAGCCAAGTCGAAGTTGCCTTCGCCCTAGACGTGAAAGGTTGATAATTTCTGAGGGTTTGTCCCAAATCCCTATTTCAATTATTTAATTTAATCGTTTAATGTAATATTTTCTTTGAAGTTACTAACGTGTGTCTTTTGTTATTAGAAAGAGATACGAGGCAACCAGTAAGTTGTTTTAATTGCTCTATTTCTTTAGAAAGCATGTTTATATTATATAAATTCCTATTATCATGTTAGGATGCTTTTATTGCTTTCTAGTATCATGCTTAGGTTGCTTCCTATTTCTTATGTCATGTTAGTATCATGTTAGGGCTAAAGCTTTGATCTTTACGTTTAGTGACATGCTAGGATTTGTTATTAATCTTGTTAGTATCATGCCTAGGATCTTGCTAATATTATTATGCTTTGAGAATATTATTATGATGATGATTATCATTATTATTATGTTGCTTGATATATTATTGTTATTGCTTGATCACGCCCTCTCTGGCAGGTTTAAAGGGAATTTGTACTTGTAATCACGCTTAATAAGATAATTAATAATCTTGTTTAGGCTAATATGATTTTAATTCATGTGATCGCCAATAATAGATTTGTTTGTGCATTAATATTTAACCAACATAGATTAAACAAGTTTAGGATTAATATATTGATTGTATGTTAGTCAGAAAGCGCACATGAATATGAGAAGAATAAAGTAGAGGCCTATTTTTAGGGCAGGTTCAATCTCTTTTAGGTTGAATTTGTACCTTCATCCCCGAATATCCAGTCATGGTTCCAGACCACTGTGGAATTAGCGATCTCATGGATCGTGAAGGGGTGTAACCTTCACCCTGTGAACGGTTTACAAGTTCCTAAAACTTGTTGGTGACTCTTTTGCTCTAGCTTCCTTCCCTTTGGACACCACCACACTTAAGTGTATGATCACAGTGGGGCTCATGTGTGGGATGCTTGAAATATTCCCTACAGTGTTTAGCGACTCCACTGGGGAGGATTTCTATTTTTATTCCTAAAATTTATTTTGGCAATAATTTAGAATTAGTGGATGAGACTCGAAAAGTTCTAAGTATTCATGTGCGTAATTTTGATTGACGTTATTGGCATAAGCATTGGATAGACCATCCGTAATGAGTAAAAAACATAGGCTTTTTACACGTAGGAAATTTGGGAAATATCTTTCACAACTAGAATCGAAATAACGCTACCGAAAACTGGAAAATTCTAAGAACAGAAAGCTGCTGAGGCGTGTGAGAACTAGCGCTGAGAAAACAGTGCCCGTCGCAGTGCGACAGCAATGTCGTGTGGCGACAGGGTCATCGTTTCGCGACGATCAATGTTGTCTCGCGCTAAGTTCTTCCAATACCGAGCCAGAAATCTACCTTCTTGCTTTGACCAGTTCTAGTATTGTTTGCTCGATTTTACTTCCTGATTGAGTTTTTCTCACTTTTTTGAACCCATATGTGTTCTACATATGGCTATAACCCTCTGGGAATTCACGCTCAATCTACCCAATCGAACGCTCATTGCAACGACTGGTACATCCGAGTTTGTGAATTCACCAAACCATGGAATCAAGTTTAACTTGTGGGGTCCCATCCATACGCGCCAATCCTTCCAAAGGTAAGGCTTTCGCGCGATGCATCCGGACTCATAACCATGGACCTTCTTTTATTAACCATAATCCTTAAACTTTAGAGAACTAGAGCCATGGTTAGGTTGCAAACTCATTGCATTATATTGTTCTTATTTGACTACTTGTGCATTATTTGCTTGTGCATACTTACATGTGATTAAACTAACAGCTAGTTTGACTTGTGACTAAAAATATGCTTAAATAAACTAACCAATGACTAAAGGACTTTGCTTAACTAATTGATTAGTTAATTTGAGCTAATAAATATGTCTAAAATCGAGTCATAGTTCCTTTGAGTCAACCCTGATTATTATAGCCGTATACTGCACAAGCGTCAATTTGTTTTGGTCATAGCCGGAGTTTGAGGAAGAGTTAAGAGTCATAAAACCTATGGATCTGTAGCTCCGAGTTTTATCTTTCATTTGGCATTGGTTTCGTCCAATTCGGAGTCACAAATCAAAAGTTATGACTAAAATACTACAGCCTGTCCAATTTAGTGCACATACGTGAGGTCTTAACTTAGTCTTTGTTTGAGTCTAGTCACATAGTCTAGTCACCTAGTCATGACACGAGTCTTGAACATATCACTTACACTCACAAGAATTCACACACTTTGTACATACTCTTTTCACACCATGACCATGTCTTAGGTTCATGCATGAGTCGTCATTTCCGTCATTTGAGTTGGGAGTCCACTCTATTCCTAATTTTTCCATATCTCTCCATCTACATCACCTTTCCATACATTACATATCTCACACTTTCCTTATTTAAACACTTTCTACATTCACATTCCTTCACCTTACATGCTTCCTCCATACATCATTCACCTCACTACACTCTTTTCCCATCCATGCATGTTGAATCGAGTTTGAGTCATGTGATTGACAAACAAAATAAAATTTAAAAAAAAAAAAAGGTAATGATGAAACAAATGCATAAGACAAGCTTCTCACCAAGATTTCATACTTTCTTTTTCTTTTTTATTCCTCCTTTCCCCAATAAGTGTAGCATAGGCACCCTTCGTCCTCCTTAGATTTATTTCTTAGAGTTTGATTTTTACTCTTCACTTTTTAATTAAAATGAGCATTTATTTCCTTGCATATGATCATTGCATTGCATCATAAAAAAAAAAAAATTTCCACGTTGGACCAAGCACAAGGTATACCAATGATTTGAGACACCCCTTGTAGCCATATCATAACACTTTTACCTTTCAACAATACAATCCTTTCTTGATAAAACGCTTTAAGCCTCGTCTAACGATAGACCTTTCTTTTTTCAACCCACATCTACCCAACCTTGGGATGGGATGGTGTGAAACTTATGCAATTTACAAATAAAAGCTTGAGTGGTTTTACAAAAAAAAAAAAAAAAAAAAAATCCTCTCAAAATTTCAATAAAACAAAAAATAATAAAAGTGTGCAAAAGGGCAAGTGTTCTAATGTCATTGATATGAACATGTCTTTGATATGAACACGTCTCAGATTGCGTCTCTTATGGAGTGCTCAGTACCGTGCCTGAGAAACATGAATGCCAAGTGAGTGATAGACTGCATGATCGGGATTTCCCACACTCACAAAAAAAAAATGCAAAAGCAATAAAAAAAAGAAAGAGCGAAAATATAAACAAAAGAGAGTTCAAAAGAAAAAAAAAAACCTCAAGCATACAAATGCAAAGGTTTAAATGCAAGGTTTCACACCTTGGGGGGCTTATTTTAGGTCTTGAGCCTTTATCTCCTTCTTCTTCAACCTTTAGCCTAACCACGTTACAACCCTTAAAAGACCTCTTTGATGTATAGACACATTTGTGCGAGGTTCGGCTAGAGCTACGTTCGGCCTGATTCCTAACGGATACGTAGCCAACCTCACATTAGGGTGCAGCCATAATAAAATTGCATTCACATTTACATTCATACATGATCATATCAAGGGATCTCCAATGTTCATCCCTATCCATTTAGAGCTAGACTTGGGGGCTTGATCTGTACATCATTAGCTTACCTAGCCTAAGAGTCACCATTATTTGACTCTTTTCAATATATTTCCACACTGTTAGCCTTTGTGACCTAACCTTAGTGTCACTTTCACACACTGCACAGATACATGACCAAATAATCCTTCCTTTAGAAACCCTTTGTCATGAAATCTTAACACAACGTTGAAGCATGCCTTGTCATATCAAAATCACTCATAAACATCATTGCATCACAAAGTATGAAGTACTTAGCCTCCGCGCCTAAGTTACCCAAATACTTTCATCATCAAGTTAACAATTGAGATAGCCTAGGATGAATTAATCCTTACACTATGAGATACAACGTCGATGCATACATTTGACTAAGCTCATTCAACATGCACCACAAACACTCAAACACTCACTTCGATTCTTTTTCGTGTCTTTCTTTTTTGGGAGAAAGTCATTACCCTCCACAAAAATGACGGAAATTTTTTGCTTTTTTGCATTTTCGAGTCGCACAATCACATTACAATGCACACACGAGTCATGTACGCTAAATCATGTCATGTCACATCACATCGAGTCGAGTCTACACACACGTGTCAAAACACCTTGGGTCAACCTTAAGTCTTAGGTCAACCCTAAGAAAAACACCAGCAAAGTCTTTTGGCAATCTTTTGATTTTACAGGATACAACCATTCAGCAAAGCTCCTATTCGCAGCCAACCGAACGATCTCAACAAACATTCAAGCATTCAAAGCTCTTTTGTTTAGAGACGCGTGGACATTTCTTTCAAAGCTCTTTTTCTCAGAGACGCGTGGGCATATCATTTAAAGCTCTTTGTTCAGAGACGCGTGGACATTCTTTTCAAGCTCTTTTGCTGAGAGATGCGTGGGCATCCTATCAAGCTCCATTGTTCAGTTACGCGTGGACATCTCATCAACAACTCTTTTGTTCAGAGACGCGTGGACATTTCGTCAACAGCTCTTTTGTTCAGAGACGAGTGAACATTCCTAAAAAAAAGCTCTTTTGTTCAGAGACGAGTGAACATCAACAGCGGCGAAGCGCGACTACAACATCAACAACAGCGAGATGGCGTTCCCTAGCTTGTGGAGGTTGACACAACAAAAATGCAACAACAAAAACGGTTACCCTAGAGACGTGTGCCCGACGGTGCAAGATACGCGTTACTTAACTCTTTTATCAGTTTAACTAACGCTAGTTTGCAGGTATCGGTGTTACAAGAATGATTTAGGATCGTAGAACGTTCTGAATCATTCTTCGTCCCTATCGATACTTTGACTTTTGTTTTCGAAACATGCGTTTTTCCAAACTCAGTCAAAGTGGGGGCTTCTGTAGACACCTAATTGTGTCTCCCCAAAACCAAACCCAGTGATGAATACCTTTCGCGTCTTTTATTATCGAACAAAGTGAAAGTGTGAAAAGTCTTGTGATATGGTTGTTTTAATAAAAATAACTCTTCTTTCTGTTTTCAAAAATGAACTTTATTTATGAAAATGTCTAGTCCAATTTAGTTTGGTCCATGATAAGGGTCCAATAATAGTGTAGTTGGATTGGGCTCAAAAAGAGCTTTCCAACGATATATTATAAGCCCAATTTCGATGAATAATGAGGAAGTTATGGCTAAAATATTAAATTGGGCCTGAAATGGTTTTATGGCCCAATGATCTAGTGGAGGGCCCGTTAATAAATATTCCTAAAGTTACTAGGATTGATTTTAATTTTCTAGAATAATCTAGAAGGTTGTTTTGAGTTCTAGTGAGATTAGGATTAATAATTATATCTTTTATGAAATAAAGAATTCTATTTGGATAAAACAAGTGTTTTTAAAGAGATTAAATCTAATTTTCCAAGATCAGTATGGACGTTGTTAATCGAATTTAATTAGATTAAGGACTCTGTACGGATTTTAGAAAACACGTGAACTATCGTGAAAGGACAAAACTGTCGCGTCGCGCTGGACTCTGTCGCTCTGTGACAGAACCAATTTTATTCCGATTCGAATTCTAACTCTTTTCTATCGTTTTGCGGACTATTTACTTTATAAATAGGGTCGTATTTCCCCGTTTTTATTCATTCACAATCATCAACAATCATTCACAATAATCAACAATCATCTAATTCTCTTTCTCTTCTCTCTTAAGCTAGAAGCTTATTCTTTCTCCCTTTTTCTAAGCCTTGCCTTTTTCAAATACAACATTCCTCCTTCACGAGTCTTAGACACACCTAGCCAAGTCAAAGTTGCCTTCGCCCTAGACGTGAAAGGTTGATAATTTCTGAGGGTTTGGTCCCAAATCCCTATTTCAATTATTTAATTTAATCGTTTGATTTAATATTTTCCTTGAAGTTACTAACGTGTGTCTGTTATTAGAAAGAGATACGAGACAACAAGTAAGTTGTTTTAATTGCTCTATTTCTTTATAAAGCATGTTTATATTATATTAATTCCTAGTATCATGTTAGGATGCATTTATTGCTTTCTAGTATCATGCTTAGGTTGCTTCCTATTTCTTATGTCATGTTAGTATCATGTTAGGGCTAAAGCTTTGATCTTTACGTTTAGTGACATGCTAGGATTTGTTATTAATCTTGTTTTGAGAATATTATTATGATGATGATTATCATTATTATTATGTTGCTTGATATATTATTGTTATTGCTTGATCACGCCCTCTCTGGCAGGTTTAAAGGGAATTTGTACTTGTAATCACGCTTAATAAGATAATTAATAATCTTGTTTAGGCTAATATGATTTTAATTCATGTGATCGCCAATAATAGATTTGTTTGTGCATTAATATTTAACCAACATAGATTAAACAAGTTTAGGATTAATAGATTGATTGTATGTTAGTCAGAAGCGCACATGAATATGAGAAGAATAAAGTAGAGGCCTATTTTTAGGGTAGGTTCAATCTCTTTTAGGTTGGATTTGTACCTTCATCCCCGAATATCCAGTCATGGTTCTAGACCACTATGAAGTTAGCGATCTCATGGATCGTGAAGGGGTGTAACCTTCACTCTGTGAACGGTTTACAAGTTCCTAAAACTTGTTGGCGACTATTTTGGTCTAGCTTCCTTCCCTTTGGACGCCACCATACTTAAGTGTATCATTACAGTAGGGCTCAAGTGTGGGATGCTTGAAATATTCCCTACAGGTAGTCTTTTACGTTTCGAGAATTCTACTACAAATTCCTAATCCCTAAGAAGTTTGCTTATGATCATTGGGTGAATTAAATTTTTCTTAGCAGTCATTGCCTTAATCCTCCCTTGAGTGTCTGACTCCTTCAATAGTAAGTGACTACTACATTTCTTGAAGTTTTCAAATTGGATTCCTCTATATTAAAAGTCGTTATTATTGCCTTAATTTTCATTAGGTTGTTTGACCCCCTTTAGCTAATATGTGATTACGATTCATAAAATTGTTGTTTGACCCCCTTTAGGTATTATGTGATTACGATTCATAAAATTGAATTCACTCCTAATGTATAAAGGTAATTGTTTTGGGTAAAAATACCCATACCAACTGGCCCAATTAGAAGGTGACACGTGTCACCCTAAGAGAGGTCCAAAGTGGACTAATCACCATTCGACACGTATCCCTCCCAGATTGTTGGGAGAAAGACTGCCTTTACAGCTCAAATCCCTAGAAAGCCGTAATGCGGCGTAACCATCAGTTCTAGGTTTTCTGTAACCTAGGCAGGGGCAAAATTCCCAATGACCCTATAAATAGGGAGATTCCCCCCTTTTCAGGGGCACGTTCATTTATTATATCCTACCTACATCTCTTACAACAGAGAATTCACCTGATCTCGGAATCGGAGAAGATCTCACTTTTACCTTACTCTCTTCAACCGATACTGACTTGATCGTCGGAGGCGGAGCTCCTACCAACCGGAGTCTCCGTGTTTTGTAGGTATACACCGCTCGGGATCAGTCTTGGTGACGTAACTTTCCCGAGGGACCAGAAAACACCCAAAACATTTGGCGCCGTTTGTGGGGAGAGTGCCTCTAAGATGGTTCAAGAGTCTGTACCATCACCTTCACCTAGTTGGCCTAGAGTTGAAGGGAGGTCTATTTAGACGAAGATACAGATAACGACTTTGAAGTCGAAACCCATGTGGCCCTTCATGGGTCACTCATCTCTAAGCGCATCCGTCCTAGAGATCAACTAGAACAGAGCAACAATGAAGCTGGTCCCAGCAAATCTACTGGACCACCGGTTGGGGAAACCCAGTCATCCAAAGGAACTGTTCCCGTTTCTAGGGATGATCTCATGAAGTTCATGACTAGTTTCAAGGGGGAGATTAAGGACCTCATCAACAAAAGGACGACTGGCTCTAGCAAAGGTCATCCGGCAAGTTCAATCGGATGGCAGCAAAAAATCATTCTCTGACTCTCAACACATCATCGAGAACAAGAGAAACCAGTAGCTGTCTGAGTCGGCTTCTACATCGAGCTTCCCAAACAACTTCAAAAACACCTTAGCAAGGAATTCTCAATCCTTGCATAAGAGCCATATAGGCGGCAAGTCCTTCCACACTGGCCCTCAAATGATCAGGTCAGCCCTGAATGTGCCTTAGATGCCATACGGGAAATATGTCCCATTGTTCATGCAGCCGGCCCTATTTGGGGGTCAGACGGCATACAATGTCCAACCCTTAGACTGGCAGCTCCGGCTGCTCAGACTTGGTGAACAAACCTCTGCGTGCACCAGGGAAATAACCGAGGCGGCACAGCCAACCAAGGTTAAGAATGTCTTAGTTGGTGCCTATGATGGTACCACCAACCCTGAGGATCACCTCATGGCCTATACTAACCTTATGCACATGCAGGGGTTGGATGATGCCATGTGGTGCAGATGCTTCCCGGCTACATTGAAGGTTATAGCCCAACAATGGTTTGACAACTTGTCAGCCGGATGTATTGATAGCTTCAAGAGGCTTGCCTTCTTGTTTGCTTCAAATTTCTCGATGAACATTCCTGCCAAGAAGACAAGTCTCGACTTGAGCACCATCCGACAGGGAGAGAGAGAAGGAATTTGCTCCTACGTCAGGCGATTCAATCTGGTGAGAATCTAGATTCAAGGAATGTCTGATGAAGTAGCCTATATAAACTTCTTTAAGGGTCTGAATGACGAGTCAACCTTTAAGTTTGACCTCGTTTGGAAGAGGCTTTTCACCCTCCTAGAGGCGTTGATGGAGGCGGAGAGCTTTATGAAGCCACTGACCTCTGCTCATCCAGCAACCAGTTAGACTCTAAAAAGTCTGAAAAACAAAAGGAGAGCCGATCTACTTAGCCGGCTCCAAAAGCTAAAGAGAGAAAAAAGAGAAAAGAAGTCTGGGCGGTCAATGAATCCGATCAGCCGACCTAGAAGAAAAAGAAGGAATTTAAACCGTACGTCCCGAGGTATGAGTTTAATAAGGATTGCTACTCATTATGGCTAAAATATTAAGGACCGGCTAACCATTGAGAAGCCGAATCCAATGAAGAGTTTTGCCCAGTCGTGGAATAAAAATAAATACTGCCACTTCCATGAGGATGTTGGCCATGACACCAGCGACTGCTATAGCCTCAAGCGGATGTTGGATCGTCTGGCTGTCAAGGGGGTGCTAAAATCATACATCATGAATTCCAAAGTGACTCTTAGGATGGATCCAGGGCAATCGTCCAAAAAGACTGTCCAATCTACTAGTAGTTTGGACACTGACAAAGATTCGATCTACACCATAGTAGGTGGATTCGCAAGTGGTGGCCCAACCATCCGGGGCACTAAGGACCATTTGAGAAAGATAGTCAATGTTGTGGATGAGGGGCAAGCGTCTGCCAGTGGCTCCTTCCCATAGGTCATCATTACTAAGAAGGATCGGGGCAAAGTCCGCCGGCCGCATGATGACCCGGTTGTCATTGAATGTAAGGTCACCAACCAAATGGTTGGATGAATCCTTATTGACCCGGGTAGCTCTTGTGACATCATCAGCTACAAGTGCTTGAATAAACTCAAGCACAAGCCCAACAGCATGCACTCGGTCACCTATCCCTTGGTAAGATTTTAGGGTTGGGTGGTGTACCTAGTCGGTAGGATTGACCTACCCATCTGGCTGGGAGAGAAAGGGGAAGGACGCCACTCAAGTTCTTGGTCGTTGAGGAGTTAACCACCTATAACATCATATTGGGCCGTCCAACTTTCAATGAATCCAAGGCAGTTATTATCCCATCCCTTATGCTACTGAAATACGAAAGGGATGATGGTTCCGTTGGCTCCCTAAACGGGGATCAGAAGACGGCTTGAGAGTGTTACCTCTCAGACGCCAAGCCTACTATGACCACAGCCGGTAGGGAGAGGAGCCAATAGACCTTGACGATGTCAAGGATCCCAACCCAGCCCCACCAATAGCTAGAAAGAAGAGAAAAGCTAATCAGCTGGTGGTGGTAAAGAAAGAAAAGCAATAGCAATCACTATTCAGGGAACGGTCAGACGAACTCCGTCCCCAGCCGGCTGGTAATCACATTGATATTCCTCTGGATGACAGCAGTCCAGAGCGAACTGTTAAGGTGGGGACGGTTACTTTTGCAAGGTTGGGTGTACACTTGCACTTTCTGCTAAAGAAATTTAAAGATATTTTTGCCTTTGAAGTGGAAGAGATGTTAAGCATCAGCCCGGAACTCGCTTTCCACAAACTCGCCATTGATCCAAAAAAGAAGCCCATCTGGCAAAAGAAAAGAAATCATGGCGAGGAAATAAGCCAGGCGGCAGCTGTCGAGGTCAAAAAGCTGTTAGACGCAGGGTTCCCTATTTGAGTTTCTAATGTTGTGCTTGTAAAGAAGCCGAATGGTACCTGGCGCATGTGTGTAGATTACACTGACTTGAACAAGGCATGTCCCAAGGACAGCTACCCGCTTCCAAAGATTGACAGTCTGATCGAATCTACAGTTGCACATGCTTTGATGAGTTTTATGGATGCCTACTCAGGCTTCCACTAGATTCCCCTATGGAAAAAACATCAAGAAAAGACGACATTCGTCACTGATCAGGGGTTATTCTATTATACTATGATGTCGTTTGGCTTGAAGAATGCTCCTGCTACTTTCCAACGGATGATTAATATTGTCTTCATTAATCAGATTGGGAGGAATGTAGAGGCGTACATTGATGACATGATAGTCAAATCCAAGCAACAGACGGATCATCTTACTTATTGATAGGAATGGTGTCCTTCGAACAAGTGTATTATTCTGCAAGAGGGTTCGGAATTATAAGAAAGCTAATTATTCAGTAAGGTCAAGTGATCAGAATGCCTAGGTGAAGGCCGCTTCGGATTAGTAATATTAATGTATAATTTATATTACAGCTTAATGTTGACAGAACCCTTCGGGTCACACCCAAGCAACTAACAATCCGACACGATGAATTAATTTGGAAGGAATTAATGAGTCGCTCAAGTAATTAATATTTAGACGTCGGAAATTGAGATAGGAGTGCCGAAACCGAGCGTCGGAAGTCGAGTTGAAATAATAAAAGACGAGACAGTAAAATTACTAATTAATCAACAATTTACCAAAATTCCCCTAGCATCGGAATGCCCCGAGCAGACCGAGTGCTAGGGGCATTTGGTATAGCCATGGTGGCTAGTATGCGCACCAAGCCAAGCCAAGCCAAGGCTGGTGCATGCTAGCGCACCATCGCTAGCACTACTGCTGGCACATGGCTAGCAAGCATGCTCAAGCAGCAGCAGCATCAAGCTAGCAGTGCTAGTTAGCTAGCAGCGCGCTAGCTTTAGCAGCGCATGCGTGCTAGCACTACTAGCAACGCATGTGTGCTGGCGCGCAAGGCCAGCGTGGGAGAGCTGCGGCATGGTGCGCCACGCCTAACAGCAAGCAACAAGAAAGCTTACTGGGCTTGCGTGCAAGCATGCTCCCTACTAGGCAGCAGCCATGACGCACGCACCAAACGGCCAGCAGCAGGCCTAGCCCCACGCACCAAGCGCCAGCAAGGCAGCTTGGGTGCCAAGACTTGGCCTGCCACGTGGCAGCGCCTCATTGGTACCGAGCATAGTGAGGGGGCGGTTTTTAGGAAGCCTTGGGGATCAAGTTTGGTCCCCCCCTCCCTTGTGGTCCTTACCTAACCCCTCCTCTAAATGTGCCACTTGTTGATTAATTAGTTGTTGGCTATTTTCTTTTGTTTTTGATTTAAAAAAAAAGGAGAATATTAGTTTTACCAACTCTCCTACATTGATGGGAGAGAAGATTTCACTCATGAGTTTCCCTATAAATACCCAACTTGGGGTATGGGAAAACTCACATGAGTAAGAGTTAGAAAAAGCATCTCCACTTGAGAGAAAAACTTTAACTCATAATTACTCGAGTAGTTTGGTCAGACTTGGCTAACCTCCAAGTAATAGACCTAGTCGGGGTCGTGTTGCGGATGGATACCGTAGGAGGTTTTCGCTCGTTGCGAGACTTAAAGCTTTCTCAAGTAAGAGCTCGGTAGACGAGCGAAGCACGCTTTAAAGGTAATTTCGTCTTTCCTCAATTCTTGTTAATTTTGTCTTTTGATTATATTAATTGTGAGTTTGATCTTGGCTCGGGTTTTATTTTCTGCGATGAGTCGGACTCATCAAAACCCAACAGCGGTATTGGAGCCTTGCTCATTTATTTTTATAATCATATTTTTCAAGGTGTTTTTATGGCTTTATTTTTCTGGTTTTATGTTGCTAATTAGATTAGTAGCTCGGTTTTATTAATTTTAAACCCGTTTTAAAGCTGATTATGGCCCCGAACCTAGATTTTCGCCCAAAAATAGTGAATTTTGGGTGGAAAAGGCGTTCTGGAAATGTTTTCTTCCTTTTAGATCTGTGTTTTAGGCCAAAATTTGACCAAAAATGCCTTTTTCGAGGGATTTTTCTTTTTGACGAAAAATTTTAAGTCTTTCTAACCTTGAATCTTAATGGCATATTTATGGTGATTATGTATATGTTTTTTTAATGTTTCTGCAATTTTGAACCTCTTTAAGCATGGTTACTTGGTATTAATTAGTGCTTGAAAGATTGGTTAAAATTTTCACATAATTGCAAATCCATTGCATTAAGTGTGAAAAATTTATTCTTTGAGGCTTCTTTGTACTAAAGATCCAATCTTTAATTGTTTTAAGTGGTTGGAACTTTGAGTTACTAAATTCCATGAATTTTTGGTTGAACTTTTGATTTAATCATGTATTAAGTTGATTGGAATCATAATTTTGAATCTTGTGATAGAAATTTCATTTATTTTCATATTGGAAAATATAATTTTTCGAGGATTCACAAGTTAAAGAAATTAATTCAACTCCCCTTTATTTTGTCAAAATCTCATGATTAATTTAAATTAATTAAATTAATAGTGAGTAATTGCCCTTGTTTATTTTATTGCACCAAGTTGAACCAATTTTATTAAAGAATGGTTCTTGGGAATAATTTTGGTTGTGTGCACTTTGATGATTTTTTATCAACTTGTAATAATTTTTCATTTTTGCTCATTGAAATAATTTTAAAAATTAATTTGGAATTAGTAATTAAGTCACGCAAAATTTCGGGTTAAAACCCGACACGCAAACCAAGGCCCAACACCCTCGGCCAGCCAGGCTGCCTAGCAGCCCACATGTGGCTCCCAAGGGGGTTGGTGTACTTGGTGCGCGCCACACACCCCTAGTGTGGCTGCTGCCTACTAGCAGCATAGCACGGCCAGCCAGCGAGCAAGCCGCAGCCAGAGCAGCGCAGCAGCAGCAAGCTGCTAGCTGTGTGTGCTGCTATGCGTGGGCTTGGCTGGGCGTGCGTGCGTGTTGCAGGGAGTTTATGGGCTGTGTGTGTGCACTTTTGGTGCGTTGCGAAGGGGCAAGCACCCTTGTGCGTGCTGCCTTGCACCTTGCAACCCATAGCTAGGCTAGGCCTAGCTAGTGCTACGTGGAGTGGTGCGGGAGCACGCACCAAGCCTCATTGCCCAAGGGGTGCTAGGCACCCTTGGCTAGCAATGGTGCGCCTTAGCTAGTCTAGGTGCGCGAACCACTTGTGTACGGTTGGCTACGTGTTTGCTTATTTTACTGTTTTAATATTCTAATTAGTTTAATTATTTTGGTTTTAATTATTTTAATTAAATTTTTTGAGGCTAGGCCTCGGTTTTGAGCGGCATTGGCAAAATTTTATTTTGGCAAAATTTTGGGTTTACCGGCTTAATTAATTTGATTAATTAAGATGGATGCGGAATTTAGTGGGAGCTTCAATTTTAATTGCGCTAAATTACATAATCGGTCAAACAACTTTGACTAGTTTTAATTAGGCGTGCTAATCGGATTAACAACCTAAATTAGTTACTAGTTTACGCGTGTTTGTGCATTGTTACTTGTTTGTCGTTGTAAAATGCATGGGCCATTCACAAATAGTGAATGGATGAATGGAATGTATATTCTCCCACAGGTTTTCTAAAAATGGCAACTAGTGGGACTGGATCAGGATAAAAAATACGGACTGCATTCCGTATTTTTGTTAATCTAAATACGGTCTGCGAACCATTGAGTATTTTTGTACCTTAATATTTAGAATAATCCTAATCGTAGATACTAGTGTTTGCATAATTTTGGTTATGTCTTGAAGACGGAGGTTCTTGGAAGACGAAGCCATGAAGTTCGTTGCAAAAGACGACCCTTGAAGACTTGAACACTCAAGGGGTCATGCTAGTTACCAAATGCATCATTGTTTATGTTTTTGATGTATATTTATACATATATATGTGAATTATATGTTAGATGCATGTTTAGGATTTCGAATGTTGCGATGATTAATTAAGTTCACAAAAATATTGAGTGAAATTGCCATTCCAAAACAACACTTATTAGCCTATTGAGAGTAGTGATGGGCTACGCCAAAGCGAGCATCACTATTACTCCCTAGGATACGTAAGGCATACTGGGTATGCAAGTTGGTTTTGGTTATACTCAACGACATGAGTGATGGAGTCCTAACATGTCGTGGATAAGTTGTTGAGAGCGCATTAGATGTGATGATTTATCTAACCAAGAGTGGCTTGGAGCCATTAGCAAAGAGTTTCTTACCTTAGAATATTGAGTGCTAAGACAAGCCAAAGCATGCTTAATTACTCATTGTTTCTTTGGATCTTGGAATAGACTTATTCTCACCAAATGGGGACAATTTAATGTGTGAATAAGACGTTTAAATAAGTTTGATTAAAATACATGATTTCAATCTTATTTAAGTATTATGAATGGTTTTTCATTTTAAATTCTTTCAATTGTAGAATCATGTCTTCAACTAACAACGACAACAACCTAATGTGCCCGGAACTTCCCGAATAGTTACCATTTTGCTTGAATTTGGTGAACTTTAAGGAGTGGGAAGAAGAACTCCGAAATTGCTACCTAGAGCACATTCTTGACACACCCATCTCGAGTTTCTACTCAAAAGGGGTTATGAGCGATGAGACTCATGAGGAGAGGAGTTGTGATTGTAAAAGAGTCTCACGACTTATGGCAAACTCCATCCCGGAACAATGGAAAGGGAAGTTCTCTAACTATTTTTCGGACATACTCCTCAAAGCTCTTGAGGATATAGTCAATTTGAGGGTCACTAAGAGTATCAATGGCAACTATGATGGTCTCGTAGAGGAAGTGACTAGGTCACTCTCCAACATGAGAATCAAGCCACCGCAAGAGGGGTGCCTAGCCAAGGAAAGGCAAGAAGTGTGGGCACAAGTCTACAATGCTAGACTAAGACCCGGAATGCCACTTCGAGCCCACGTGCTACGAATGACAAGGCTATTCACTCACTTGGCGCTCATTGGCAAGCCAGTGGAGGATGAGCAAGCTGCTCTCATGCTAGTGAGTGCTCTCCACTCGGGCTATATCGCATTGAAGATGCGGCTAACTGCTAATCGTTACAAACTCACTTTGCTGGAGGTTGTCAATGAGCTTCAAATTGCCGATCCTTGTGGAAGTGATAGACTCAAGCTTGCTCTAAAAGCAAAGAATAAGGAGTTCAAGAACAAGGCAAGGATGAGATGCTTCTACTGTAGTAGGCGGGGCCACTATAAGAGAGAATGCAGCATGTACCTGGAAGATGAGGCTAAGGGAAGAGTAATATCCACCTCAGGTATCTTCTTTATAAACTACACTTGAATACAAGAAATTCATAAGGTATTAGATACCATTTAAGACTCACTATACGCTCCTATTTTAGGAACCAAGTGAGAAGGGCTTACCAAGTGAATGTGGATGTGCAAGCAGAAGAAGAAGTTAATCTTTCTGGAAGGCTTGTAATCACATAGTTTGTCTTGACATAGAACTTGTTTAAGTTTTTGTCATCAACCATACATTGATCTTTTGGCGTTAGACGTCATGTTTTTTGTTTTGATCACGAGACTATTGTTTTAAAAGTCTTGAAGTTTATGGTATGGCTTGTTTATCTAAAATGTGTGCTTTCTTTAAACAAACAAGTTTATAATGTAAATAATACCGCCAAGAAAGCTAAGACCACGGAGTCAAATCAAACGTACTTGTGGCATTGTCGTCTTGGCCACATTAACATCAAACGCATCAAGAAACTTACACAGGAAGGTGTTCTTCACTCATTCAATTTGCAATCGTTTGAGAATTACTAAGGATGTCAATTACGCAAGATGATTAAGTAGCCATTCTCCAAATTGGGAGAAAGGGCAAGAGACTTGTTGGACCTAATACACACCGATGTATTTGGACCAATGAGCTCCACCACAAGAAACGGACATCGATATTTCATCACCTTCACAGACGACTATAGTAGATATGGCTATGTCTACCTTCTGTCACATAAATCTTAATTGTTTTAAAAGTTCAAAGAATTTCAGAGTGAAGTTGAAAATTAGCTTGGAAAAAAAATCAAAGCCCTTTGATCGGATCGAGGTGGTGAATACTTGAGCCAAGAATTCGATGACCATCTAAAAGAAAAAGGTATACTTTTAGAAATGACACCTCCAGGAGCTCCTCAATGGAACGGAGTATCTAAAAGGAGAAATCGAACCTTGTTAGACATGGTACGATCAGCAATGGGTCTTAGTGATCTTCCTAACTCTTTATGGGGAAATGCACTTCTAACTACGGCACTAACACTGAATCGTGCTCCATCAAAAGCTATAGAAAACACTCCATACGAGCTACGGATGAAGAAACCTCCCAGGTTGTCTTTTCTAAAGATATAGGGATGCGAATCATATGTCAAGAAATTGATTTCTGACAAACTTCATCCTAAATCTGACAAGGTTTACTTTATGGGATACCCAAAAAAAACCAAAGGGTATTACTTCTACAATAAATCTGAGAACAAAGTGTTTGTTGCTCGCGATGGTGTCTTTTTGGAGAAGGAACACCTTTCCAAAATGACAAGTGGGAGGAAAATCGAACTCGATGAAGTTCGAGAGGACGAGAAACAAAATCAGATTGACAGTCAAAGTGCTTAAACAGCATCTGTTGACGGTGATCAAAATGTGCAAAGTCAAACCGGCAATGTAAATGCTTAGTCCATTACCCTGCGTAGGTCGCAGAGGCCACGGTCTCAACCTCATAGGTATCTAGGTATTATATTAACCGAGAATCAGGACATCCTGGTGATGGATGGAGACGAACCGGCAACCTACAAGCAAGCGATGGTGAGCACCGACTCTGCTAAATGGCAAGAGGCAATGAGATCTGAAATGGATTCCATGTTTGAAAATCAAGTCTGGGACTTGGTTGAATTACCCGAGGGTTACACACTTATCGGATGTAAGTAGATTTTTAAAATGAAAACCGACAAAGATGGAAATGTATTCATTTACAAAGCTAGATTGGTAGCAAAAGATTACAGGCAAATTCATGGTATTGATTACGATGAAACCTTTTCTCCGGTCGCAATGCTTAAATCCGTTCGGATCCTCCCAGCGATTTCTGCATATTACAACTATGAAATATGGCAGATGGACGTCAAAACTGCCTTCCTCAATGGGATTTTGGAAGAAACTGTGTACATGACACAACCTGAAGGTTTTGTCGACCAAAACAATGTTGGGAAAGTGTGTAAGCTTAAAAGGTCCATCTACGGGCTAAAGCAAGATAGCAGAAGTTGGAATCTGCGATTCGATGAAGCCATCAATAAGTTTGGTTTTATTAATAATCCAGATGAATCTTGTGTTTACAAGAAGGTCAGTGGGAGTGACATCGCCTTCCGAGTCTTATATGTTGATGACATATTGTTCATTGGAAACAGCATTCCAATGTTAGAGTCTGTAAAGGCCTGGCTTGGAAATGTTTTTCAATGAAAGAGTTGGGAGAGGTTCTGTACATATTAGGCATCCAGATCTATAGGGATAGATCGAAAAGGATGATTGGATTGAGCCAGAGTACTTATATTGATAAGGTACTAGCACGATTCAGGATGGAAGAGGCCAAAAGAGGTCACTTGCCCATGTCACATGGCATAACCTTAAGCAAGAAGCAGTGTCCAAAGACACCTAATGAGCGAGAAAGGATGAATGAGATTCCATATGCTTCGCTAATTGGATCGATCATGTATGCCATGATATGTACTAGGCCAGATGTATCGTATACCTTGAGTAATACGAGCCGATACCAATCAGACCCAAGAGAGGCGCATTGGACTGCGGCCAAGAATATCCTAAAGTACCTGAAAAGGAACAAGGATAAATTCCTGGTTTATGGTGGCTCAGAAGAATTAGTTGTTGAAGGTTACACCAACGTAAGCTTCCAAACAAACAAAGACGATTTCAAATCACAGTCTGGTTTTGTGTTTTGTCTAAATGGAGGAGCGTTTAGTTGGATGAGTGCTAAGCAGAGCACAACTGCAGATTCTACAACTGAAGCCGAATACTTGGCAGTTGCTGAAGTGGCTAAGGAGGCTGTTTGGATTCGTAAGTTCGTTGGTGAACTTGATGTTGTACCCTCTATCAAGGGTCCAATAGCCCTCTATTGTGATAATAATGGAGCTATTGCTCAGGCTAGAGAGCTAAGGGAACATTAGAAGGTCAAACATGTCAAGAGGCGATTTTACATGATAAGAGAATGGAAATCAAAGGGTAAAATCAGAATTTGCAAAGTTGGAACGGATGACAATGTAGCCGATCCACTTACTAAACCTTTGCCTCAAGTGAAGCACAACAAGCACGTTGAAGCAATGGGAATCAGGCATGTTGGAGATTGGCTTTGATTTCCCTGTTTAGTGTTTTAATTAATTTTGAAAATTTTAATGTAAGACACTAAGATGAACGATTCAGGCTATGGAGTAATTTAATTTCATGCAATTTTATCACTCCGTTTTCTATTTAATTGTGGTTTAGGATTAAATAATGAGTCCATTCTGAAAGGAATGGTGTCCTTCGAACAAGTGTACTATTCCGTTAGCGGGTTGAGAATTATTAGAAAGCTAATATATTCAGTAAGGTCAAGTGATCGGAATGCCTGGGTGGAGGCCGCTTCCGATCAGTAATATTAATGGATAATTAATGTTACAGCTTAATATTGACTGAACCCTTCGGGTCACACCCAAGCATTCAACAAACCGAAACGACGAATTAATTCGGAAGGAATTAATGAGTCGACCGAGTAATATTTATTTAGACGTCGGAAATTCGAGCTTAGAGCGTCGAAACCGAGCGTCGGAAGTCGAGTCGAAAAATAGTGAAAGACGAGACGTGAAATAGTAATAAATCAACAAAAGACCAAAATACCCCTAGCATCGGAATGCCCAAGCAAACCGAGTGCTAAGGGCGTATAGCCTAGCATGGTGGCTAGCATGCGCACCAAGCCGAGCCTAGGCTGGCTGGTGCGTGCTAGCGCACTCATGCTAGCATCGCAAGGCTAGGCGCTGCCTAGTGCGTGCTAGCATGCTAGGCGCAGCCTTGTGCGCGCAATGGCTAGCAAGCCATGCCGCAACAAGCTGCTGGAGCTAGCACGCTAGGCGCGCCAGCTCGCCACAGCTAGCAGCAGCATGGCTAGGCCATTGCTTGCTGCCTAGCAGCGCTGGCCAAGGCACAAGGCCAGCAGCAGCAGCCCGCACAAGCATGCTGGGCGTGCTGGCCAGCAGCGGCTGGCAGCCCTCATGCGAGTGCTGGGCTTGCTGGGCGTGGCTGCCACGGACAGCAGCACATGGCAGCCCACCTTGGCTGCCTTGGTGCCCAAGGGTGGGTGCCATGTGGCTTGTGGTCCTTGAGTGTGTGGGGAGTGAGGTGGCCGGTTATGGGAGAGGGAGTGGGGAGCAAGTTTGGTCCCCCCCTTCTCCAAGTGGTCCTCACCTAACCACTCACATGAGCTTGCCACTTGTTGATTTATTACTAGCTTGATTATTGATTTTATTTTAGCTTTAAAATAAAATGGAAAAATCATACTATCCCACATTGATGGGAGAGTAAATGATACTCCCATCATTTCCTATAAATACCCAAGTATGGGCATTGGGAAAGATGCTTGAGTAAGAGTTGGAAAAGGCATCACAATTAGTGAATACCTTTGAACTCAATATAATTACTCGGGTTTTGTTGGTCAGGTCTTGCTAACCCCAAGACATTGGACCTAGTCGGTTTTGTTGGTGCGGGTGGACTTCGTTGGAGGTCTCCGTGCGAGTGAGACTTGAAGCTTTCAAGTAAGAGCTCATTTGGAGGAAGCACGCGTCAAAGGTAATTAACTTATCTTAATCTTGTGATTAATTTAATTATGTTTATGGTTTTATTTATTGCGAGTGCGGTCTTGGTTTTGGGTTTGTTTCCGCGGTGAGTCGGACTCACCAAACCCCAACAGCGGTATCGGAGCCTTGCTCGTTTATTTTTAAAATCATAATATTTTCAAGGTGTCTTTATGGCTTATTTTTTTTCTGGTTTTAAGTTGCTAATTAGATTAGTAACTCGTTTTTCAAATTTTACCTCGTATTAGAGCTATCTTCAGCTCCCGAACCCAGATTTCGACCCAAAAATAGTGTATTTTGGGTGGAAAAGGTGTTCTGGAAATGGTTTTACCCTTTTAGGGCTCGGTTTTTAGCCAGAAAACGACCAGAAATGCATTTTTCGAGGGATTTTTCGTTTTGACGAAAAATTTTAAGTCTTTCTAACCTTGAAAATTGATTGCATATTTATGGTGGTTATGTAAATGGTTCTTTCCTTATTTTATATGCAATTTTAGACCACTTTAAGCATGCTTACTTGGTAGTAATTGGTGCTTGAAAGTTTGGTTTTATTTTTCACATAATTGCAAATTAATTGCATTAAGTGTGAAATAGTTGTTCTTTGTTGCTTCCAAGTATTAAAGATTCAATCTTTACTTATGATAAGTGATTGAAACTTTGAGTTACTAAATTCCATGAATTTTGGTTAAACTTTGTTGATTTAATCATTTTTTAGTTGATTGGAATCATAAAGTTTAAAACTTGTGATAGAAATTGGTTTATCTTCATATTGGAAGATATAATTTTTCATGGAGTCACAAGTATTAAAGTTGGAGTCTTTATTGAACTTATGTTCATTTTTCCAACTCCCTTTTATTTTGTCAAAATCTCAAGATTAATTTAAAGTGATTAAATTAATAGTGAGAAATGCCCTAATTTATTTTGTTACACCAAGTTAAACCAATTTTATTAAAGAATGATTCTTGGAAATAAATTTGGTTAATTGCTTTGGATGAATCATTTTTCCTCAAAATTGATTCTAAAATTAATTTAGAATTGATTTATAATGTCACACACAAAATTCGATAATTTTCGAAGGATTAGCACGCAACACGAGGCCTAAGTGCCCCGAGCTAGCTCTCGGCCAGCTGGGCTGCTCACGCAACCCATATGTGGCTGCCGAGGATGCTGGGTGCTTCGTTCTTAGGTGCGTGGTGTTGTGCGTCTGTGTGTGCGAGGAAGGGCATGGGCTGCTGCTCGCTGCCAGCAACATAGCGCACCAGCCAGCAGCAAGCAGCAGCATGGCGCAGCAGCAGCATAGTGCTGTGCGCGCTGTGCGTGCTGCTACGCTTGGCTTGGCTGGGCGTGGCATGTGCGAGCACAAGCAGCCCATGGGCATGCTTGGTGTTGCGGGGGTGCAAATGGGTATGTTACGAGCTTGTTGTTCGGTACGTACGATCCCATAATTGGCACAATAACCCCGGGTTATTAAGGCGATGCTATTTTAAAGTTAATTTTAGCGTTGCTTAATATGTAAATAAGGGTAATTTTGGGTTCCAAGTCTTAGTGCTAGGCACTTAGACATTATGGAATACGTAATTTTGCTTAAATTGTCGTTTTAATCATTTTAATTATTTTGTTTATTTAATTAAAATTTTGGAGGCTAGGCCTCGGGTTTTTGAGCGACATTTGCAAAATTAATTTTGACAAATATTTGGGTTCACCGACTTAATTAATTGGATTAGTTAAGATTGGATGCGGAATTTAGTGGGAGCGTCTCTTAGTTATTACCATAACCGGTTAAAACAACTTTGACTAGTTTAATTAGGCGTGTTAATTGGATTAACCACCTAGATTAATTACTAGTTCTCGCGCGGTTTTATGCATTGTTACTTGTTTGATCGTTGTAAAATGCATGGGCCATTCACAGATAGTGAATGGATGAATGGAATGTAAAATTCTCTCACAGGTTTTATGAAATGGCAACTAGTGGGGCCCGATTAGGATAGAAAATACGGACTGTGATCCGTGATGTATTTTTGTAAATCTAAATACGGTCTGCGAACCGTTGAGTATTTTTGTACCTTAATATTTAGATTAGTCCTAATCGTAGATACTAGCAATTATATTATTTGGTCAAGTCTTGAAGACGGGGTTCTTAGAAGACGAAGCCATGAAGTTGCAAATGAAGACCTTTTGAAGACTTGAAGATCTCAAGGGGTCATGCTAGTTGCCAAATGCATCTCTATTTATGTTTTCGATATATATTTATGTTTATATATTTGAATTATATGTTAGATGCATGGTTAGGATTTCGAATGTTGAGATGATTAATTAAGTTCACTTAAATCAACCAACATAGAAACCCTAGGTCCCTTAAAATTGAGTAAAACTTGCCATTCCAAAACACACTTACCAACCGAACGAGGGTAGTGGTGGGCTACGCCAAAGCGATGCATCACTACTTCTCCAAGGAACGTAAGGCATACTAGGTATGCAAGTGGTTTTGGTTATACTCAACGATATGAGTGATGGAGTCCTAACATGTCGTGGCAAAGTGAATAAATTGTTTAGAGAGCATTGGATGCGACGATTTATTCAACCAAGAGTGGCTTGGAGCCATTAGCAAAGCGTTGCTTACCTTAGGAGATTGAGTGTTAAGACAAGCCAAAGCATGCTTAACCACTCTTTGTTTCTTTGGATCTTGGAATCGACTTATTCTCACCAAAATTGGGGACAATCTTTAATGTGTGAATAAGACGTTTTAAATAAGTTTGATTAAAATGCATGATTTCAATCTTATTTAAGTATAATGAATGGCTTTTCATTTCAAATTCTTTCAATTGTAGAATCATGTCTTCAACTAATGACATCGACCTTATGCTCCCGGAATTGCCCAAAAAGTTGCCAATTTCTCTGAACTTGGTAAACTTTAAGGAATGGGAAGAGGAACTCCGAAAGACCCTCCGAAATTGCTACCTAGAGCACATTCTGGACACTCAAATCCCGAGTTTCTACTCAAAGGGGATTATGAGTGATGAGGCACATGAGGAATGGAGTGAGGATTGCAAAAGAGTTTCCAGACTCATGGCAAACTCCATCCCGGTACAATGGAAGGGGAAGTTCTCTAACTATTTTCCGGACATGATGCTCAAAGCTCTAGAAGACGTAGTCAATTTGAGAGTCACCAAGAGTACCAGAGGCAACTATGATGGACTTGTGGAAGATGTGACTAGGTCACTCTCGAACATGAGGATCAAGCCACCGCAAGATGGATGTCTCACCAAAGAGAGACAAAAAGTATGGGCTAAGGTCTATAATGCAAGACTTAGACCCGGGATGCCACTTCAAGCTCATGTGCTCAACATGACAAGGCTATTCACCCATCTGGAGCTAATTGGCAGACCAGTGGACGATGAGCAAGTAGCTCTCATGCTACTAAGCTCACTCCATTCAAGGTATGTTGCATTAAAGATGCGACTTACGGCCAAGCGGAACAAACTTTCCTTGATGGAAGTTGTTCAAGAGCTCCAGAAAACCTATTCTTGCAAGAAGGCTAAGGTTGCCTTGAGACCAAAGAAGAAGGAGTTCAAGAACAAAGCTAAGATGCGCTGCTTCTATTATAGTAGACCCGGACACTACAAAAGAGAATGTAGCATGTATCTAGAAGATGAGGCGAAAGGAAAAGTAACCTCGATCTCATGTATCATCTTTACACTTGAACATAAGCAATTTATGAGGTATTAGATACCGGAATATTGGCTCACTATATGCTCCTATTTCAGGAACAAAGTGAGCGGTGCTTTTCAAGCGGATATGAGTACAAGTGGAAGAAGAAGATAATCTTTCAAAGAAAGCTTGTAATCTCATATTTTGTCTAGATTTAAAACTTGTTTAGTTTTATCTACCATATTTTGATCTTGTGGCGTTGGACGTCATTGTAAACTTGATCACAAGACATATCATCTTGTTTATATTTATGGAATGACACGTTTGTGTCTTTGGACAAATTGTTTATAATGATACCAAAAGAGCTAAGACCATGGAGTCAAATCAGACTTACTTGTGGCATTGTCGTCTTGGCCACATTAACATCCAACGCATCAAGAAACTTCTACAAGAAGGTGTTCTTGACTCTTTCGATTTAGAATCGTTTGAGAATTGCGAAGGATGTCTATTAGGCAAGATGATTAAACAGCCATTCTCCAAGTTGGGAGAAAGGGCAAGTGACTTATTGGGTCTTATACATACCGATGTATGTGGACCAATGAGCTCAACCACAAGAAATGGACATCGATATTTCATCACTTTCACAGACGACTATAGTAGATATGGCTATGTCTACCTCATGTCGCACAAATCTGAATCATTTGAAAAGTTCAAAGAATTTCAGAGTGAAGTTGAAAATCAGCTTGGCAAGAAAATCAAAGCCCTTCGATCGGATCGAGGTGGTGAATACTTGAGCCAAGAATTCGATGACCATCTGAAAGAAAAGGGTATACTTTCAGAATTGACACCTCCAGGAACTCCACAATGGAACGGAGTATCCGAAAGGAGAAATCGGACCTTGTTAGACATGGTACGATCAACAATGGGTCTTAGTGATCTTCCTATCTCTTTCTGGGGACACGCACTTCTAACTGCGGCACTAACACTGAACCGTGCTCCATCAAAAGCTGTAGAAAAGACTCCATATGAATTATGGACGAAGAAACCTCCTAGGTTATCTTTTCTAAAGATATGGGGATGCGAAGCATATGTCAAGAAATTGATCTCTGACAAACTTCATCCCAAATCTGACAAGGTTTACTTTGTGGGCTACCCAAAAGAAACCAAAGGGTATTACTTCTACAACAAATCGGAGAACAAAGTGTTTGTTGCTCGCGATGGTGTCTTTTTGGAGAAGGAGCACCTTTCCAAAATGACAAGTGGGAGGAAAATCGAACTCGACGAAGTTCGTAAGGATGAGCAACAAAATCATAATGACAGTCAAAGTGCTCCAACAGCATCTGTTGACGCAGGTCAAAATGATCAAAATGTGCAAAGTCGAACCGACAATGCAAATGCTCAATCCATTACCCTACGTAGGTCTCTGAGGCCGAGATCTCAACCTGATAGATATCTTGGTTTAGTATTAACCGAGAATCAGGACATCCTGATTATGGATGGAGATGAACCAGCAACCTACAAGCAAGCGATGGCAAGCACCGACTCTGCTAAATGGCAAGAGGCCATGAGATCTGAAATGGATTCCATGTTTGAAAATCAAGTCTGGGACTTGGTTGACTTACCCGAAGGTTATACACCGATCGGATGTAAGTGGATTTTCAAGTTGAAAACCGACAAAGATGGAAATGTATTCATTTACAAAGCTAGATTGGTGGCAAAAGGTTACAGACAAGTTCATGGTATTGATTACGATGAAACCTTTTCACCAGTCGCAATGCTTAAATCCGTTCGGATCCTCCTAGCGATTGCTGCATATTACGACTATGAAATATGGCAGATGGACGTCAAAACCGCCTTCCTTAACGGTTATTTGGAAGAAAATGTGTATATGACACAACCTGAAGGTTTTGTCGACCAAAACAATGCTAGGAAAGTTTGTAAGCTTAAGAAGTCCATTTATGGATTAAAGCAAGCAAGCAGAAGTTGGAATCTGCGTTTCGATGAAGCCATCAGTAAGTTTGGTTTTATCAAGAATCCAGATGAATCTTGTGTTTACAAGAAGGTCAATGGGAGTGACATCGCCTTCCTAGTCTTATATGTCGATGACATATTGCTCATTGGAAACAGCATTCCATTGTTAGAGTCTGTAAAGGCCTAGCTTGGAAAGTGCTTCTCAATGAAAGACTTGGGAGAGGCTCAGTACATACTAGGCATCAAGATCTATAGGGATAAATCGAAAAGGATGATTGGATTGAGTCAAAGTACTTATATTGATAAGGTACTTGCTCGATTTGGCATGGAGGAGGCCAAAAGAGGTCACCTGCCAATGTCACATAGCATAACCCTAAGCAAGAAGCAGTGTCCACAGACACCTGATGAGCGGGTAAGAATGAATCAGATTCCATATGCTTCGCTTATTGGATCTATCATGTATGCCATGATATGTACTAGGCTAGATGTGTCGTATGCCTTGAGTGCTACGAGCCGTTACCAATCAGACCCAGGAGAGACGCATTGGACTGCGGCAAAAAATATCCTAAAGTACCTGAAAAGGAACAAGGATAAATTCCTGGTGTATGGTGGTGCAAAGGATTTAGTTGTGGAAGGTTATACCGACGCAAGCTTCCAGACAGACAGAGACGATTTCAAATCGCAATCTGGATATGTGTTTTGTCTAAATGGAGGGGCGTTTAGTTGGAAGAGCGCAAAGTAGAGTACAACTGCAGATTCTACAACTGAAGCCGAATACTTGGCAGCTGCTGAAGCAGCTAAGGAGGCTGTTTGGATTCGTAAGTTCGTTGGCGAACCCTCTATTGTGACAACAATGGAGCTATTGCTCAGGCCAGAGAGCCTAGGGAACATCAGAAGGTCAAACATGTCAAGCGGCGATTTCACATGATTCGAGAATGGAAATCAGAGGGAGAAATCAGAATTTGCAAAGTTGGAACGTATGACAATGTAGCCGATCCACTTACTAAACCTTTGACTCAAGTGAAGCACAACAAGCACGTTGAGGCAATGGGAATCAAGCATGTAGGAGACTGGCTATGATTTCCTTGTTTAGTGTTTTAGTTAATTTTGAGAAAAGTTAATGTAAGACACTAAGGAAAACCATTCATGTTTTGGAGTAATATAAAATTTCATGCAACATTTTATTACTCCGTTATGCTATTTAATTGTGGTTTAGGATTAAATAATGAGTCCATTCGATTCTGAGAATATTCAAAATAGGGTATCAAGACCAGTCTTGGTAAGGAAACACCTATTAAGTGAACATTGAATATTATAATCGAAAATTATCCCTAATCAAGGTCATTTAAACGATGGACGATTAATGACCAATTGAGATTAGTGTGTAGTCTGATTTATAGCACCGTTTCATGTTCTACGAGGACATGATTGTCATAAATCATTTGCACAGGTATTGGTTTAGAACCATACTGGATCGACCTATGAGAATAATTTAAGAAATTAAAAATTTGTCATAAGTATACTTCTCATTATGGCTATCGGAACCTATTTCCTCGACCATGAGTAGTGTGAGTTCTCTTGTTTGAGTACTAGTTCGCTTTGATGTTGTCAAACGTCTGTGGTAATAGGGGATTATAACGGCAACACTCGGGCGGCTAGGTCCTCTCAGTAAGAGGAGCTACATTACAAGACTGGGAATGTCCCCCTAGTAAAATAGGGAAGATGTCTTTGTTGTATACAAGGCCTCTCGTAGAGCGAGACTGTAAAATGCATGGCCGTGCTCGGATGGATTTTAGAAATCATCTGTTTATTGACAGTCGGACTCGGAATCGGGAAACACTTCTGGACGTAATAAGGATGACAAAAATAAATCTTACCTTATAGTTCATGAAGAGACATTAAGCGACATGGGAAAAGGCTGTACACAAAATGAGCACTTGTCCGGAAGGACAAGTGGGAGATTGAAAGGAATGGTGTCCTTCGAACAAGTGTACTATTCCGTTAGCGGGTTCAGAATTATTAGAAAGCTAATATATTCAGTAAGGTCAAGTGATCGGAATGCCTGGGTGGACGCCGCTTCCGATCAGTAATATTAATGGATAATTAATGTTACAGCTTAATCTTGACTGAACCCTTCGGGTCACACCCAAGCATTCAACAAACCAAAACGACGAATTAATTCGGAAGGAATTAATGAGTCGACCGAGTAATATTTATTTAGACGTCGGAAATTCGAGCTTAGAGCGTCGAAACCGAGCGTCGGAAGTCGAGTCGAAAAATAGTGAAAGACGAGATGAGAAATAGTAATAAATCAACAAAAGACCAAAATACCCCTAGCATCGGAATGCCCAAGCAAACCGAGTGCTAAGGGCGTATAGCCTAGCATGGTGGCTAGCATGCGCACCAAGCCGAGCCTAGGCTGGCTGGTGCGTGCTAGCGCACTCATGCTAGCATCGCAAGGCTAGGCGCTGCCTAGTGCGTGCTAGCATGCTAGGCGCAGCCTTGTGCGCGTAATGGCTAGCAAGTCATGCCGCAACAAGCTGCTGGAGCTAGCACGCTAGGCGCGCCAGCTCGCCACAGCTAGCAGCAGCATGGCTAGGCCATTGCTTGCTGCCTAGCAGCGCTGGCCAAGGCACAAGGCCAGCAGCAGCAGCCCGCACAAGCATGCTGGGCGTGCTGGCCAGCAGCGGCTGGCAGCCCGCATGCGAGTGCTGGGCTTGCTGGGCGTGGCTGCCACGGACAGCAGCACATGGCAGCCCACCTTGGCTGCCTTGGTGCCCAAGGGTGGGTGCCATGTGGCTTGTGGTCCTTGAGTGTGTGGGGAGTGAGGTGGCCGGTTATGGGAGAGGGAGTGGGGAGCAAGTTTGGTCCCCCCCTTCTCCAAGTGGTCCTCACCTAACCACTCACATGAGCTTGCCACTTGTTGATTTATTACTAGCTTGATTATTGATTTTATTTTAGCTTTAAAATAAAATGGAAAAATCATACTATCCCACATTGATGGGAGATTAAATGATACTCCCATCATTTCCTATAAATACCCAAGTATGGGCATTGGGAAAGATGCTTGAGTAAGAGTTGGAAAGGGCATCACAATTAGTGAAAACCTTTGAACTTAATATAATTACTCGGGTTTTGTTGGTCGGGTCTTGCTAACCCCAAGACATTGGACCTAGTCGGTTTTGTTGGTGCGCGTGGACTTCGTTGGAGGTCTCCGTGCGAGCGGGACTTGAAGCTTTCAAGTAAGAGCTCATTTGGAGCGAAGCACGCGTCAAAGGTAATTAGCTTATCTTAATCTTGTGATTAATTTAATTATGTTTATGGTTTTATTTATTGCGAGTGCGGTCTTGGTTTTGGGTTTGTTTCCGCGGTGAGTCGGACTCACCAAACCCCAACACATTCGATTTTGGGAATATTCAAAATAGGGTATCGTGACCAGTCTTGATAAGGAAACACCTATTAAGTGAACATTGAATATTATAATTGAAAATTACTCCTAATCGAGGTCATTTAAACGATGGACGATTAATGACCGCTTGAGATTAGTGTGTAGTTTGATTTATAGCACCGTTTCTTGTGCTATAAGGACATGATTGTCATAAATCATTTGCACAAGTATTGGTTTAGAACCATACTGGATCGACCTATGAGAATACTTTACGAGATTTAAAAATCGTCATAAGTATACTTTTCATTATGACTATCGGAACCTCTTTCCTCGACCAGTATTGTAAGTTCTCTTGTTTGAATACTAGTCTATTTTGATGTTAGTCAAACGCCTGCCGTACATGGAGATTATAACAGCCACACTCATGCGGCTAGGTCCTCTCAGTAAGAGAAACTACATTACAAGACTGGGAATGTCCCCCTACTAATAATAGGGAAGATGTCTTTGTTGTTTAAAAGGCCTCTCGAAGAGCGAGACTGTGAAAATGCATGGTCGTGCTCGTATGGATTTTAGAAATCTGATGAGTGGCATTTATGCCGCTCTTTTATCCTTTTTTCTAAGAATTTTCCCCTCTTTTGCACTCGTTTGATCCTTTTCAAAGCGTTTTATCTTCATTTTTGTGATGTTTTGTCCTTTCTCGTGTTTCCCCTCCTTTTCTTCCTTTTCTTATGATTCTCTTAGTTTTTCTTCGTTGTTTTGTAGATTGTTGGCCCTTTTAGAGAAGCTTGTAGATGCATATTGAGCTATGGAGGGGAAAGAGATGCTCAAGGAGAAGGTGGAAACAACTTAGGGAGCCGCGAGCGCGGAACCTAGGACCGCGGGCGCGGGGTGCTGCTTTGTTGTTGGACATAATTTTCAGTAGATTCCTAGTCGCGCCCTGGAAGAGGTCTCTCCTCCTTGACCCGCGGGCGCGGCATTTCGAGGCTGGCTTCCCCCTGTTCCCAGGCCGCGACCTCTCCTAAGCTGGAAAGGCCTCTCCTCCTTCGACCCGCGGTCGCGGCACCACAAGATGCGGGCGCGACCTTTTGGGCAAGTCGAAGCCGTACCCTGCCAGGAGAGGGCGCGACAGCACGATAGAGGCCTCTTCGTGGTGTTTTATTTCTGATTTTTAGATGCATATAAATAGCCTTCTTATTGAAATTTGTAAGGATCCTATTTTTCAATAAACATTAGACCTAGTATTTTAGAGAGAGAAAGTAGCTTATTCTTCAAGTTTCTTCATTAAATTCAACGTTTGGTCAAGTTTATTTTAATCAAAGGCAAAAGTTCCAAGTTTTAATCTTTAATCAAGTTCCTCTTTAGTAATCTCTAATCCTTTCTTTTAGTTTGATTTATTTGCTTTGTTATTGCTTATTTTCATCTATCTCTTTAGTTGAACTTGTTCGTATTATTTTTATTTGTTTTCAATCATGTTTAGTTTTGTGCTTATTGAATCCTTGTTTAGTTTTGTTATGATGGTTAGTTTCTCTTTCCTAGGCTAAGTTTTAAGCTATGGGAAGGGGGTGAAAAACGTGTGTTAATATTGATAATTGATGATGATTTGATTGTACTCATGCCATAAATTGATGAAAGATATGATTTTTGATAGCTTGAGAATTTTAGTAGCACATTATTTGATGTTCCCTAATTTGAATGCATGAGAATGATTTGAATTAGATTAAGATCACCTTTACTTTAATGATTGCATGAAAATGAATTATTTAAGTAGAGTTTTATGTATTGTGCACTCTTAATCTCTTGCCATGATTAGTGACTAATTGGATGCATGAAAGTGATCTCAATTAGGACAAGACTTAATTCATTGATTTGCTTAAGTAATTGCATGAAAGTGAGTTGTTTGAGTAGAACTTAGCATTCTATGGCATGTTGTTCATGATAATCATCACTGTCCATCTTTGTTTGATCACATTGACCACCCCATATCCCTAGCGTTGTTTATATTTGGTTAAATCCTTTTTATCTTTCTTTCTTTATTGCTTTAGTTTCCTTAATCTATGAAACCAACAAAAATATTCTCCCATCTACTCTTGCATTAGTGGATTTGATGTTTAACTTGTGTGCTTCCTTATTGTTCGACCCTATACTTACCGCTAACTAGTTTAGTGAAGCTCTTGGTTTATAAATAATTAATTTGATTAGGGTAGTAGATTCAACGGCCTACTCCACCGTGATCAAATTTTGGCGCCGTTGCCGGGGAAGCGGCTTATTTTGCATGTATTTTTGCTATTGTTAGAGTTATTTTATTTGCTTTTCTTTTTTTTTATTTTGCTTGCTCTATCCTACTTGTCATTGCTAATTGTTCGCTTAGCTTTGGTGGATGCTTAGGAGATCTCAAGGTCCGCCCACACATAACATTGACCTCGAGATCGACCAAACTTTAAGACAAGTCCGTAGGCTTTATCAAGAAGAGGGAAGAGGTCTTGGTGCTATTGTTGATAGTGGGATTGACTCTTGTTCTTCAAGTGCTCAAAGTGAGGCAATGGCGGGAGAAGAGGATGAAGTTTTGTTTTGTGAGTTTGGGAATCCGGAGGATTACGAGCTCACGGGAGGGATTTTGCTTCCCGTCATGGAAACCAACTTTACCATTCATCCCCAATACACAAGGATGGTACAAGGGGAGCAATTTTCGGGTTCTCCAAGTGAAGATCCCATTGAGCACCTTGATATATTCCTCGAGCTATGTGCCATGATTCAAACCAATCAAGTTTCTCAAGAGTACATCCGAATGCATCTATTTCGCCAATCTCTTTCGGGTAAAGCTAAAAATTGGCTTAAGCAAGTGAGGCCAAGTTCTCTCACAACATGGAGAGAGATAGTCAAGGCATTCTTGAAGAAGTTCATTTCCGAGGAAAAGACCGCCGAGATGAGAAAGAAGATTGCATCGTTTGAACAAGAAACAGATGAGAGTCTTAGTGAAGCTTGGGAAAGGTTCAAGGAATTGGTACAAGCATGTCCTCATCATGAATACAATCAAAGCTTGCTCATGCGATTCATCTATGATGGATTGGAACCTATGTCTAGAGCTAACTTGGATGCGGGGGCGGGTGGACAATTGATTAAGATCCCCCAAAACCAAGTTAAGGCAACAATCGAAGAAGTGGCGAAGAACTACTCTTGGGGTGGTAGAAGGAGGAATGCACCGAAGAAAGGTGGGATGTATGAATTAAAGAAGGTTAATCAATTCCAACATCAAATTGAGCTTTTGATCAAGGGGCTTGCAAAGTTGAATACAAGTGTTAATAGTGGGGCAAGCTCTTCTCAAGTCAATTCTTTCTCATGTCAAAATTGTGGTGGTATAAACCACGATACATCTTATTGTGGAGGCTTGAGCCCCGAACATGTTGCGTCTTATAACACAAGGCAAGATGGATTTAAGGGAAGTGGCGGAGGAGTAGCTTGGAGACAACCACCGCCCGGATTTGCACCTCAACCTCAACAATGGGGGCAACAAGCTCAACTATCATACAATTCCAACCCTCAATATCAAAACCCACCTCCACCTCAAAACCAAAACCCAAGGGGTAACTACCCAAGAAACAACCAATACAACAACCAAAATCAATACAACAATCCGAATCAAGGGTCTCAAAGGAGTCATGATCAAGTATCTCAATCTGATTCCACACAAACCCAAATTCTTCAATAACTCCAAGCCATGAATCAACAAATGCAAGAGGTCAAAGCTCATAACAAGATGGTTGATTCACAATTATCCCAATTGGCCAAGAGAATATCTTTCAACTCACCTTCTACTTTACCCGGGCAACCACAACCTAACCCCTCTCACAACTTAAAACCCGATTCTTGCAAGACAATTACATTGAGATCGGGAACATCCTATGAAGGGCCTAAAGAGGGAGAAGAAGAAGGTGTGAGGATGGAGAAGAGAGTTGAAGAAGACAAAGGTGTTGGGAAAGAAGAGAATGTGGAGAAAAAGAAGCACAATGATGAGAAAACAACTTCAAGTCCTAGTGAGACTAGGAATCTAGATGAGCCGGTTCCTTTTCCCGGGAGGCTTGCGGAGAGAAAGTTGAATGACAAATTTGCAAAATTCCTTAGTGTAATGAAGAACTTACACATAAGTCTCCCTTTCGTCGAGGTTGTTATCCAAATGCCTTCCTACTCCAAATTTCTCAAAGACATCTTAACCAACAAGAGGAAGCTCAATGATGAGCTCATTACCCTCCCTCATCAAGTTAGTGCACTCGTTCAACACAAGATGCCAAAGAAAGAGAAGGACCCGAGAAGCTTTACTTTACCGGTTAAGATCGGTAACATGGAATCTAGGGGTGCCTTGGTAGATTTAGGAGCGAGTGTTAGCTTAATTCCCCTCTCCATTGCACAAAAACTCAATATTGAAATGATTCCCACAAGAAAAACAATTCAACTAGCCGACCGCTCGGTCAAACTTCCCTGTGGTGAGCTTGAAGATGTTCCTATTCAAGTTGGGCATATCTATGTGTCATGTGATTTTGTAGTGATGGATATGGAGGAAGATGTTGATAATCCTTTGATCTTGGGTCATGAAGCTCTTAAAACCTTGGGGGCGGTCATCAATTGCAAGAACAACACCATTACATGTGAGGTAGCCGATGAGAAGATTGTCTTTGAGTTCTCCAAGTTACTCAAGTCCCCCATGGTTGAGAAATGCTACCGAGTCGATGTTGTTAATGAGGAGTTAGATCGTTTGGGGAGGGTAGTGATGAGGCCTCAAGATCCAATGATTGAAGCTCTTACATGCAAGGAAGAGTTTTACTCTCAAGAGGCAAGAGAGTTCGTCATGGCTATGGAAGAAACCTCGAAGGTGGATGAGGTTGAACAAGAAGTGGAAATCGAGCTTGAGCAAGAAAAGGAGAAATTGGAGGAGAGTTTTAAGCCTCCTCCCAAGGTAGAACTCAAACCCCTTCCCCCTTCTTTGAAATATGCTTATCTTGATAATGAAGGACAATTCCCTATTATCGTCAATGCTAGCCTTGATGGACTTCATTTGGAAAAATTGCTTGATGTTTTGAGAAAATATAAAGATGTGATAGGGTATAGCATTGATGTATCAAGGGTATTATCCCTTCTTTGTGCATGCATCGTATTCATCTTGAAGATGATCATTCCACCTCCATTGAACCTCAAAGGAGGTTGAACCCCAACCTCCAAGAGGTCATCAAGAAAGAGATTTTGAAACTACGTGAAGCGGGCATCATCTATGCTATCTCCGATAGAAAATGGGTTTGCTCGGTTCATGTAGTTCCAAAAAAGGGTGGAATGACCATCATAAAAAATGAAGGAGGAGAGGAAATCTCCACCCGGACGGTGACCGGGTGGAGGATGTGTATTGATTATAGGATATTGAACTAAAATACAAAGAAGGATCATTTTCCTCTCCCATTCATGGACCAAATGTTGGAAAGACTTTCTCACCATGCTTTCTTTTGTTTCTTGGATGGGTACTTCGGATTTTTCCAAATCCCTATCCATCCAAGTGACCAAGAGAAAACTACTTTCACATGTCCATATGGAACATTTGCATACCGAAGAATGTCATTCAGGTTATGCAATGCTCCTTCAACTGTCCAACGATGCATGACTTCTCTTTTCTCCGAGATGCTTGAAAAAGAAATTGAGGTATTCATGGATGATTTTAGTGTTGGTGGCTCGTCTTTTGACAATTGTCTTTATAATCTTGAAAAAGTTTTGAAAAGGTGTCAAGAGACGAGTTTGGTTTTAAATTGGGAAAAATGCCACTTTATGGTTGAGCAGGGTATTGTCCTTGGCCATAAAGTTTTAAAGAATGGCATTGAGGTTGATCCAGCGAAAGTTTTGGTGATTGCAAAGTTGCCCCCTCCTACCTCCATCACGGGAGTAAAAGCTTTTCTAGGGCATGCCAGTTTTTACCGGAGGTTCATTAAAGATTTTTCATCAATCGCCAAACCTTTGACCGAGTTACTCAAAAAGGATGTTGTTTTTAGTTTCAATGAGGCTTTCCTTGAGGCGTTTCACAAGCTCAAGGAAGCTCTCATTTCCTTTCCCGTTGTGCAAGCTCCGGATTGGAGCTTGCCTTTTGAGCTAATGTGCGATGCTAGTGACTTTGCAGTAGGTGATGTTCTTGGGCAAAAGAAAGAAGGAAGATCAGATGTCATCTACTATGCAAGTAGAACTCTTGATGAAGCTAAAAAGAACTACACTACAACGGAAAAGGAAATGTTAGCGGTGGTGTTTGCATTTGACAAGTTTCGATCCTATCTTATTTTCTCTAAGGTGATTGTGTACACGGATCATATATCGGTTCGATATCTCATGACCAAGAAGGAAGCAAAGCCACGTCTTATCTGTTGGGTTCTCTCCCTCCAAGATTTTCACATGGAAATGAGAGACAAAAAGGGAACAGAGAACTATGTGGCGGATCATTTGTCTAGGCTTCCTTTTGAGAACAAGGAGGATGTGCCAATCAATGAGGAAATGGGATTTGAAACTCTTATGGCTATGGCTTTGGCGTCTAGCCCATGGTATGCCGATATAGAAAATTTTCTTGCTTGTGGAATAATTCCCCCAGAACTATCTTCTCAACAAAAGAAACGGTTTTCAATGAGGCGAAGAGGTAGTTTTAGAATGACCCATACCTTTTCAAACAATGTGGAGATGGCCTTTTTCGTAAATGTGTGCCGGACCATGAAATTAAAGGAGTTCTTGAGCATTGCCACTCGTTGCCATGTGGAGGTCATGGAAGAGTTGACAAGACGGTGGCAAAGATTTCCCAATCTCTCTTGTGGTGGCCAACGATGCATAAGGATGCTCGTAAGTTTGTCTTAAGATGTGATAGGTGTCAAAGAAGTGGTGGCATAACCAAGAGAGGTGAAATGCCTCAACAAAACATTTTAGAAGTTGAGTCTTTTGATGTGTGGGGTGTCAACTTTATGGGGCCTTTTGTTTCCTCTTGTGGGAATTTATACATCTTGGTAGCGGTTGATTACGTGACTAAGTGGATTGAAACCATACCTTCTCCTACCAATGATCATAAGGTTGTGCTAAATCTTCTAAAGAAGATCATTTTTCCTCGATTTGGGGTTCCAAGAGTGCTAATTAGAGATATGGAGTTCATCACAAAGTTGGTCTTCCCTACCATCCTCAAACTCAAGGGCAAGTGGAGGTGTCGAATCGAAAAATCAATAATCTTCTTGAAAGGATGGTGAACAAATCGAGGATGGATTGGTCGCTCAAACTTGATGACACGCTATGGGCTCTTAGGACGGCATACAAGACTCCAATTGGTACAACCCCTTATCGGTTAGTCTATGGGAAGCCTTATCATTTGCCGGTGGAATTAGAACATAAAGCTTGGTGGGATATCAAAGAGCTAAACATGGATATGTCGTTGGCCGGTGAAAAGAGATTGCTCAAGCTCAATGAACTGGAAGAGCTTAGATATGACGCATATGAGAACTCAAGGCTATATAAGGAGAAGACCAAGAATTGGCACGACCAACATATAAGAAACAAGAGCTTTAAGGTTGGAGATAAGGTGTTGTTTTTCAACTCAAGGCTTCGTTTGTTTCCGGGAAAACTCAAGTCCAAATGGTCGGGGCCTTTTGTGGTTTCAAAGACTACTCCCTATGGTTCTTTTGAGTTAGATGCGGGCGGTAACAAATTTATGGTTAATGGTCACCGAATGAAGCATTATTTTTGCAAGGAAGAAGTTGGTCTCATTGAAAGCTTGAGGCTTGATCCTTTGGATCCCAAGCCTCCCCCTTGATGGATTTTTCTCATGGTCAAGCTAGTGACCTCATAAAGAAATACTTCTCGGGAGGCAACCCGTGTTCTTGACTCTTTTCATTCCTATTTTCCTTCTTTTTGGCCGGTTTTGTTGATAGTATTTATCTTATGTTATTTGGCTTTTATTTATAGGTACTTGAAGCCTTAGGTACTACATGTGTGGTTAGGGATTTGAGGCCTTAAGATCATGATTTGTCAAGCCAAGTTTGAGTTCAGAGCGGAAGAAGAACGAAAATTATTGACTCAAGTAAAAAGAAGAGCCGCGCCCAAGGAGAGCCCTCTCCAGGGGCCCGCGGCGCGGCTGATAAAGGAGAGGGCGTGGCTGATGTTTTTCCCCAAAATCTAAATTTCCGTTAGATGCCTAGCCGCGCCCCAGGAGAAGGTGCGGCTCAAAGGCCCGCGGGTGCGGTACAAGGACCCGCGGGCGAGGTTGCTAGATACCCGCGGGCACGGCCCTGCAGGAGAGGGAGCGACTGTTGGGGTTCATCCCGATTAAATCAGCTCCTTAGGTTGATTTCGTCCACTTCTTTACCTTCTCACTTCCTTCTTTCACTCTCTCTCTCTCTAAAATCCCCAAACCCTTAACCCTAACTACCAAAAACCATCAAATTCCACCAATTTTCATCTCAAATTTCATAAAATCTCTTCTCGTAACATCAAATTCATCATTGTTTTGCAATCTCCATCATCAAGGGTCCGAAAGTTTCGAGGTTCACCACTGTCATACCTTGAAGCAATTGGTGTTCTTGTTCTTTGGGGCTAGTTGGAGTTGATTTGTGGCCTTCATAGTTGGTATAATCTTCTCTTTTCTGTTTTATTGAATTTTTGAGCAAATTTTTGATGATTTTCATGGTTAATTCTTGTTATTTTTCCTTGGTGATATTTTATGCTTGAATTGGTGAATTTTGTTGTTAACATTGATTTTAATCTTGGTTGATTGTTGTTGTGAGTTGATTAGTTGGAAATTCTTGTGGTAATTTTTGGTTGAATTGTGTTGTTTGGTGTTGAGATGTATTTAGATTGTTGAGGCTTGTGTTGTGTGATTTGTGGGTGGACTTGTTGGGTTGAATTTTGGAGTAGTGAGCTTTAATTGTTTGAAAAGTGAAAATGGTGCTTGGATTGGGTTCTAAGAAGAGGAAGAGTGGAAAACAACCCCAAGGTTTATCTTCCCAAACCCCTCAAACCGATGAACAACAACCTCCACCACCTTTGCCTCCAACCAAATTCACAAACAGGAACCACAAAGCCAATTACGATGCCCTCCAATTAACAAAAATCCATCTCTCTAAACACTACCATCAACCCACCACTACAAGATTGGGGATTGATGACGATTATTGGTTTTTCTTCAACAATCTTAGGCTAAACTCCTTTGTTACGAAAGCCTATAACACATACTATGAGCCTACATTGGAGTTCTTAGTCTCATTCGAGGCCCATGCCATAGGAAACAACAACATTTCCATCTCCTTCCAACTTTTCAACAAGAAAGAGACCATGTCACTCTGAAAATTCAATGAGTGCCTCAACCTAAACCCCAATGCCAACATATTACTCCCCGAGTATAAGAAACTTCCTGATTACAACACCCTTCTTTGGTAGAAAAGTATCTCCCGGAAGAATAAATTTGATGTTAAGTGGTCGTTGGCTAGTGAGATCATGCACCCGGCTCTAAGGTTGCTTCACCATATTCTTGGGTACATGGTTTTCGACAAACAGGATTTGGGGAAGATTACATTGGAAGAGATCCGGATTTTATGGCTTGCATCTCAACCGGAATACGAACATAGAGTTAATTTGGGCTATCTCTTCTCCCAATGCATTGAGGCTATTGTTTCTGGAGCAATGACGGGGGAGATACATTGTAGGGCTATGGTGACTCGATTAGCGGAGAAATTGGGTCATTAAGAGAAATTGCGCTCTTGCACCATAGTTGGGAAAAGTGACGGGAGCGATATTTAGTTTGATGAAAAGCAACTCAAAACATTGCAATTCATCAAGGGGACCAACGTGGACGGGATTTGGAGTCTTCTTGTATCCCGACAGCATCATTGTTTCCTCCCGAAGCCGAAATTCACTTCCCGCACAAGAGAGGGAGTTAATGAAGTGGGTGAGGAAAGACTCGAGGGTCGTTCCAAATGATATGGCGGTGGATTTTGGCGAGGTGAATGAAGTGGATGAGGAGATGGAGATTAATGTTGAGAATGAGGAGGAGGATGAAGTGGAAGTACAACAACAATAACAACAACAACAACAACAACAACAACATCAAGATGGAGGAAGAAGAAGAAGAAGACAACAACAACAACAACCCGATTTTCAACAAGAGATGGCGGTAATGAGAGCGCAAATGGAGAGCATGCAACTTTTCATGCAAGGTATGTTCGCCTCTAACCATCATAATGTTTTTCAAACTAACGCCTTGTATGATGCTACACTACTAAAATTCGGTTAAATTGCGACCGTTTTTCTACGACCGTCTGAAAAACGGTCGCAAATGATGAAATTTGTGACCGTTTTTTAAGCGGTCGCAATATTACGACTGCTTTGAAAACGGTCGCAAATTTGCGACCGTGTTGCGACCGTTTTTATCTTTTTAGACGGTCGCTGGGATGTTTGAACAATTAAAAATAATTCTAAATTAAAATAAATCGTTTGCGACCGTCACAAAGACAGTCGTAAATTTCAAAATCTGCGACCGTCAAAGACGGTCGTAAATGTCATAATCTGCGACCGTCACAAAGACGGTCGTAAATTTTATAATCTGCGACCGTCAAAGGCGGTCGTAAATGTCATAATTTGCGACCATCAAAAGGACGGTCGTAAATGTCATAATTTGCGACCGCTTTAAAGGTCGCAAAAGGGATTTTTTTTTATAAAAAATTATGCGGTATAAAATGAGCCAAACCCTAAGAGTTTCTGGCCTCCGCCTCTTTCTTTTCTCTCTCCTCCTCTTCTTTTTTCTTTCTCCATGGTTCCATCTTCTTCTCTTTCCTTTCTCCTTCCTCCTCATTTTTATTCTTCATTTTCACATCTCCATTTTCGTTCCAAGTTTCGCTCCCCTCCTTTTCCGTTCTCTTATTCTCCGGCAGTGTTGGTGGTGTGTTGGTTTGATGCTTAGCTTTGTGGTGTTAACTAGTTCATGGTTTTTAAGGTCGAATTCGACCATGAAAAGTCTAGATCTACACTTTTCATGGTCGAATTTGGCCTTATTAAACCAAATTTGAGATAAAATTCGAAGTTTGAAGTATGTTTTCGTGTTTTTGGTTTATTTTTGTTTTGTTTTTGGTTGATTTTTGTTTCTTTTTGATTTGATTTTGTTTTTTTTTTTGTTGAATTTTGGGTTTGATTTTCGGGTACATTTTAATTGGATAATTTTGTGGGTTAATTTTCGTTAATTTTAGGGTTTGATATTCAAAGTGAAATTGTTTGATTTTTGTTATTTTTTGATTTGATTTTCGCTAAATTTTGGGTTTTCATGTTTTTTTGTTTGATTTTTGGTTAATTTGGTTTATGGGTGGCTTTTGTGGTGGCTGATTTGGGTTTTTGTGGGAAAGGGGTGTGAATCAGGGGTGGGCTGGAGTTCTTTTCAAGGTGATTTGGGGTGGCTGGAGGTGTTTTCGTGGTGATTCAGGGTGGCTGGAGGTGTTTTTGTGGTGGTTGAAGGTGTTGTTGGGGTGGCTGGAGGTGTTTTCGTGGTGGTTGAAGGTGTTTAAGTGGTGGTTGAAGGTGTTTTCGGGGTGGCTGGTAGTATTTAGGGTGGATGGTGGTGGTGGGTAAATGTGAATAGGGTTGGCAATGGTGGTGGGTTGGTGAGCTGAGGCTGGATACGGGGTAGGGTGATTTTCTTTTTTTTTTGTTTTTTTTTTAAATTTTAGCGACGGCTGTAGGCGGTCGCTAAAACCAATTTTGCGACCGCTGACTATACCGGTCGCAATTATATTTATTTGCGACCGTTTTTCAAACGGTCGTTGAAAATATCAAAAACGGTCGCAAAAAAATTGCGACCGTCAAGCGGTCGTAATTTTGTTTTTTTGCGACCAAGGTAATAACGACCACCACGTTACGACCGTTGACGGTCGCAATTAAGTTTAGCGACCGTTTTTGCTATTTTCAACGACCGTCAGAGGCGGTCGCAATTTGTCCGAATTTTAGTAGTGCTAGTGTACGTAGAGGGGAGGTCACTCCTCCAGTTAACTATCCATATACGCCGGTCCAACAAGGGCCCGTGCCATCATGGAGGGATGACAACCAACCTACGTACCCCTATTGGCCGGGTTTCTCAAACCCCGATGAGCCTAGGCATGAGTTACCCGATGAGTCCGATCATTATGACTACCGGGTTTCGGGTAGGAGTGATTATAGGGGCGACCCAAACTACCCCTACGTTGATCCCTCTCACCCTTCGCAAGTGGTGCAACCCGAGCCGTTTGACCAATTTCAAAGGTCATTATGGGTGGCCCCCCGGTTACACCGAAGGTTGGGATCCCTGTGGCCCCCCCTCAGGCTTTTCCTATGATAGGGATGATGATGGTGCCGGCCCTAGTGGCCAATAATTCCCCCTTGGTATGCATGTTTCCCCCTCCCCTTTTGGTGCCTCCCTTGTGTGTTTATTTGCATGTGAAGCATCGAGGACGATGCTCTTATTTAGTGTGGGGGGTGTTTGAGTCAAAAGGGAGTAGTTTTGGATAAGTGTGGGGGAAGGCACCAAGGACTCATAGGAACGTTTGAAGGAATTATGTTGGAATTGTTGTTGGGTGTTGGGTTTTAGCTTTTGGTTGTATTGTTGATTGATTAATGATAATGATGATGATGATGATTGGATGATGATTTGGGCACTTGGTTATGTCCACTTTTCAAGTTTGTAGATTTGTTTTTCTCTAACCTTTCTCTTTGTATAGTTTTTGTATTTGTTTTATCTCTCTCTTTTGTAGCTTTGAAGAACATTGGAAGCAACATATCGAGTTATGGTAAATGGTTTGGGTGCTTTATTTTTCTTCAAGAAACATTTGGGTGAGACCTTTCCTTTTCTCTCTTTTATTTTCTCTTGCGTGCATAGTTAGTTAGATTATGATGGAGTTAATTGTTCGAGGATGTATGCATTTGATTCTACGGAATCTGGTGATCGTTGGTATGATACCGAACGATCTTTGTTTTTCGATTGGGAATTAAATGTTTACTTACCTCCTATGCTTTTATTCTCCCTCCTTTTTGAAAAAAAAATGATTTAATTGTTTCAAGACAAACCATGAAAACCTTAGTTGTTTCATTTTCATTTTGAGCATAATAAAAGATAACTTGTGTGATTGAATGTCTTTCTTACTAAGTGTTAAAAGTTTACATGTTTCGGGATTGCCACCGGTTGACTTTAGGGTAGGTCCATGATAAGGTAGCCAGTCTAGAGCTCGTAAGGCCCATCGAACCCAATTTCACTTGTTTGTGGTAAGAAGATGTTGCTCTCATTAGGGGATTTGAAGCCCTAGAGGGTTCTGAACAAGTGTATTATTCCGGTAGAGGGTTCGGAATTATAAGAAAGCTAATTATTCAGTAAGGTCTAGTGATCGGAATGCCTAGGTGGAGGCTGATTCTAATCAGTAATATTAATGTATAACCCAAGCAACTAACTATCTAACACGACGAATTAATTCGGAAGGAATTAATGAGTCGCTCAAGTAATTAATATTTAGACGTCGGAAATCGAGCTAGGAACGTCGAAACCGAGCGTTGGAAGTTGAGTCAAAATAATAAAAGACGAGATGGTAAAATTGCTAATTAATCAACAATTTACCAAAATACCCCTAGCGTCGGAATGCCCCGAGAAAACCGAGTATTAAGGGAAGTTGGTATAGCCAAGGTGGCTAGCATGCGCACAAATCCAATCCAAGGCTAGCTGGTGCATGCTAGCGCACCATCGCTAACACTGATGTTGGCACATGGCTAGCAAGCATAGCTAGCATGCGCAAGCAGCAGCATCAAGCTAACAGTGCTAGAGCAGGGCCAGCGTGGGAGAGCTGCGGCATGGCGCACCACGCCCAGCAGCAAGCAGCAAGCAAGCTTGCTGGGTTGGCACGCAAGCATGCTCGCTGGTAGCAATAGGCATGACGCACGCACCAAACGGCCAGCGGCAAGCCTAGCCCCACGCACCAAGCGCTAGTAAGGCAGCTTGGGTGCCAAGGCTTGGCCTGCCACGTGGCAGCATCTCATTTGTGCCGAGCATAGTGAGGGGCGGTTTTTGGGAAGCCTTGGGGATCAAGTTTGGTTCCCCCCCCCCCTTCCCTTATGGTCCTTACCTAACCCCTCCTCTAAATGTGCCACTTGTTGATGAATTAGTTGTTGGCTATTTTCTTTTGTTTTTGATTTAAAAATAAAAGGAGAATATTAATTTTACCAACTCTCCCACATTGATGGGAGTGAAGATTTCACTCATGAGTGGTCACAGGTTAATAGGTCGCTGGGACTACTAACCTAAACCAAATTAGAAATTTATAATACCTAAACTTACACTAAACTAGTTAGTGGCAAGTAAAGGGTCGATCCACGGAGACTAAGTGTCAATGGTTTTAGTCGATTAAACAACTAGGTCGGAAATGAAGTTTGTAAAGAACAATAAGGAGCACAAGTAAGACAAATAAAATCAAGCGTTAAAAGCACTAGGGAAAGGGGAATCGGGGCATATTAATGAATTCAACTAACCAAATGTGCACAAATTATCATGGGCTTAATTAGGAGAAATCAACACAATTAATTCACTTTCGCACAATCAAACATGCTAATTAACTCGACTAGATCAATTCTCTCCCGTGCAAGTTAACTAGCCTAAACATGGATGAAATTAAACCCTTAATTAACTCACTCTCGCACAATTAATTAAGAGCACGATAAAAAATCATATGGGAAATTAGCTAGAAAGTCCCTAAGCAATAAAGTCATCATCAATGCTCACAAATCAAGCCTCAATCACAATTCAAACACAACTAATCAATTAAAAACATCAACATCCCCTTCATCCATATCCCTAGAGCAAAATCTAAGCAATCATGATGAACAAAAGCATAGAAAACAAGGTAAAATAAGAAATAAAGCAAGAATCAAACAACTAATCTAATTAACTACTCATATCAACAAACAAATAAGCAAAAATAAGAATTAATTAAAGCAATAAAGGTGAGAGAAAGTTAGAAATGCTCATTGAATAGATGAGAAGAGATTCCACATTTAGCTTCTTCAACCTCTCAAAAACCCCATGAAAAATCCAAGCTTTCTCTCTATAAAACTACTCCTAAACTAGAGAGAGAAACTCCTAATCTAACCCTAAGAGAGAGAAAATTAAAAAATGAGACTAAACTAAACTAAGGTGAATAATTGTTCTTAGAGTATTAAACCCCAAAGGGTATTTATATTACAAGCTAAAATAAAAGAAAATAAAAAGAAATAAAACTCCTCAAAAAATTAATTAAATAACAAAACTAACATAAAAGAAAATAAGGAAAAGAAAAGGAAAATAGAAAAAGAAATAAATTAAAAATAAAAGAAAATAAAAAACGAAAATAAACCAAAAACTCCCCCAAAAACAATGAGACCCCCGAAAAATATAAAATCAGCTCCCAGTTCCTTCTTTTTGTTTTGGCTGCTCTACTCTAATTTCATCATCACCGAATCAGCCAAAACAACCATCATCACCACCGTTCATCAATCATCACCACGCATCATATCAACGGCTGCTACTCTTCAATCATCAACATCACCACGTATCATCACAATCGCAATCATCAGAGCCGTTGGATTTTGAAATGCTTAAGGATCCACGAGAAAATCACGTGATTTCTAATGACCCATAGGAGCGTCCGCGCACACCCATCGGAGCGTCCGCTCTTGCATTCTGCCTCAAATTGGAGAAAGTGAATAAAAGAGGAGTGGCCGCTTCGTAATACAGAGAGCCTGCTCCGTATGGGTTTGCAAATTTGGGGCTAATTGGAGCTTTGTTGCGGGCTTGGTGGAATTAACTGGCGGTATTCGGGCTGTGGGTTTACGTGGTGTGAAATGGTGCAGCTGCTATTAAATGTTGCGGGGTGTGGTGGCTGAAATTGGTGATAGGTGAATGCAGGGTAATGATTGGAGGTTGAGGTGGTGCGGCTGGTGTTTCTAGGTGGCTATACGGGCTGTTTTGTGGTGGCTGGGAGTTGCGGCTGGAGTTGTTGTGGGCTGGAATGCGTGGTGGAGTTGTTGTTTGGTGAGGAATTGGGAGCAAGGGAGGTTGATTTGGTTGTTGTTTGCTGCTCACAGGTGGTTGGAGGTGGGAGCAGGGGATTTTTTTGGGTGAGTGATGTTGGCAAGTGGGTGTGGTGGAGGATAGGTGAGGGTGTAGTGTAGGTTAGAGTGGCAGAAAATTGAGGCTTGGAAGCTTGTGGTTTGACACATTTGACTCGAGTCTCAGACCTCCGAACAAAACCTACAACAAAAAATACACAAGGGAAAAGTCGGGAGATAAGATAAAATAAAATTAAATTAAATTAAAATGAAATTAAAGTAAAAAAAAAAATTAAAACTAAAAGAAATAATAAAATCAAATGAAATAAAATAAAAATAAAGAAAACAAACTTGAAAATAAAAGAAAATAAAAGGAGGAAAACAAGAAGAAAAATATTAACAAGAACCTAGACTAAAACATTATAAATTAAGAATTATAAAATAAATAACGAAAATAAACTAAAAACTATTAAAAACTACTAAAATACACAAAATAAAAAGACAAAAGACGAAAATAAGAAAATAAGAGAAATAAAGATTAAAAAGAGGAAAATTATTGGAAAATAAAACGAAAATTAAGCATAAAAATACCCTAAAAGTGACATAAAAGTCACTTATCAATGAGTTTCCCTATAAATACCCAACTTGGGGTATGGGAAAACTCACTTGAGTAAGAGTTAGAAAAGGCATCTCCACTTGAGAGAAAACCTTTAAACTCTTAATTACTCGAGTAGTTTGGTCGGACTTGGCTAACCTCCATAATAGACCTAGTCGGGGTCGTGTTGCAGGTGGATACCGTAGGAGGTTTTCACCCGTTGCGAGAGTAAAAGCTTTCTCAAGTAAGAGCTCGGTAGACGAGCGAAGCACGCTTCAAAGGTAATTTCGTCTTTCCTTAATTCTTGTTAATTATGTCTTTTGATTATATTAATTGTGAGTTTGATCTTGGCTCGGGTTTTATTTTCCGCGATGAGTCGGACTCATCAAAACCCAACATATTTTTGGCCCACTCTTGAGTCATACGCCATGGAGATGGTTAAAAAATGTGACAAGTGCTAAAGGTTTGGGAAGCTCATTCACCGTCCGGCCACCGACCTGACGGCAATAGCCCAATCCCATTTTCTAAATGGGGCATGGACATTCTGGGTCCGTATACGCCTACTCCAGGCGGAAAGTGATACATCCTGGTGGCTGTTGATTACTTCACCAAGTGGGTGGAGGTAGAGGCAGCCAAAAACACCAAGACAAAGGATGTCATCTCTTTCATTTGGAAGAACATCATCACCCGGTTTGGGGTACCTATGTCTATGGTTTTTGACAATGGCCCTCAGTTTGAGACACCTCATCTCAAGAATTGGTTGGGAGATCAAGGGATCTCACATTGTTTTGCATCAGTCGGCCGACCCCAAGCAAACGACCAAGTTGAAGCCTTCAACAAACTCATCTTAGACGGCATCAAAAAGAAAATTGAAAGGGCCAGTGGTTTATGGGCAGAAGAATTAATTCATGTCCTATGGGCCATCTAGACAACTGAAAAAGGGGCAACCGGTGAAACCCCATTTCTCATGGTATACGGTGCTGAAGCCGTCTTGCCCATCGAACATTATGAGCTGACTCTACGAGTAATGCTATACGATGAAGAGGCAAACTAGGAGGCCATGCAGCTAGCATTGGACTCACTCCCAGAACGCAGGGGCAATGCCGCCTTGCGTCATGAGATTTACCGTCTGAGAATGACCCGTTCCTACAACAAGAGAGTACATAAATGGCCCTTGAAAGTGGGTGACTTTGTGTTACGAAAAATGGAGGCAACCAGTAGGGTCAATGAGCAAGGAAAGTTAACTCCTAATTAGGAAGACCCCTACCGGATTTATGAAGAAGTAAGAGGCGGCACCTACTGCCTGGAAACTCCAAACGGCAGGCGGCTGCCTAGAACTCGGAATGTAGACAACTTAAAAAAGTACTACTTCTGAGAACTTGTACATTTTTTGTAAATGAAATGCCTATTAATGAAAAGCTGCCTTTTGTTTTCAATTCTATTATTCATTGCTTTATATGCATGCGTAATGTCATAAGTGCCGCCTGTAATGCACAAACAGCCAATTTTTATGCACTAATTATAAGCTAACTAAAAACTTAGTGGCTAAACAAACGTCTTAAAGAGACCTGAGGCCAATGGCCGGATGATATTTAAATTTATAAATTCATCTGCTCCAACATGAGTATGGCGTCCGGCGACGCCCATCGGGGTGAATTCGTCGCGGAGAGCATCTCCCATTTGGGTGGCACATTGCTCTATAAACGCATACAGACGGTCAAAATTGAACAGAAAAATTGGCCAACTCATACCCGTCTAACCTAAATAATCTAAAGAACAACCAAGTTTACAAGAACCGGATGTCTAAAGACATCAGTCGGTGACCAAGCGTAGTTCTAATTTAGATTATTTACTGAAATTATACAAGTCATCCCAATGGGGCAAACGGACATTGAGTATAATTGGATTACAAACACCCCAGACAGTGGAAAAATAGTTCAATATAAAATATTCAAACAGCATGGGCCAATAGCTTATCCGCCTGTACGATTGGTCGGCTGTGTACTTGGTTCGGGGCAATCACTACTGTGGTTAATTGACTTAGGAACATCTCGTACTCTTTAAAGTATCAAAAGTTCCCAAGTCAATCAATCAAGTTTTGAAACCAACCACACGGCCGCCCAGGGACAAAGCACAGCTGGTTTTTGCAATTGCCGCATGCGATTAACGAGTTAGGCAAAAAATTCAAGTATATATGCAAATTGAAAATGCAAAAAATTGAAGCAAATTGAACAAAACCGACTCAGTTGGCACTTTCATAGAATAAACCCGACCAAAACGGTCAGGGGAGAAATTGTTATATCGGATCCATATCCGGCAAAAGAAAGAAAAATTGTGGTGGGAAGGAGAACGGTAGGTCGTTGGGCTACCACCCCACCCAATCAAACAAAATTTGTAACTTAACTAACCCCTATTTAGCGTAGTGGTAAGTCAAGGTCGAACCCAAAGGAATGGATATCAAATGCACGATGCCTAAATCAAGCTATTTCGGAGTCAAGAAGGGGTTGAGGTAGAACTTAGGCTAAACTAGGCAATGCAAAACTTATATGAGATCAATCTAAGACACTAGAGCAATGGATCCACATGCAATCACAATGGAAACGGTAATTTGGGAGGTTGAACCAACTAAGTCGAGCGATATGAAGGAAAATCATCATGTATCCAAAAGAGCATACTAAGATGGTTCACCTTGAGGTCTAACTAGCGTCAACTACGCTAAACACTACCTAGGGAACGTCACAAAGCACCTCAATCGTGAAATTGCAAGTTTACTAATCAATGGTCCGTATCATAGCAAGCTTACAATGCAATCTAGTGTGAATAACTAGGGTGATCAAGCCTAAATCAAACACACACATGCACATAATCAATCAACCAATTTAATCACATCATCAACTCAATCAATGTTCCCCCAAATTAACCTCAATTCATCATCAATACATGCTTCACCACTACCCAAGCAAATAAACTACTCACAATCCATAAAGAACAACAAAATCAAAGCTAAACTAATCATCATTCCCAAATTCATCAATTGAAATCAAATTGAAACAAGCAAAATCAATCAACTATCAATTAATCAAATCAAACAACAATACTAATGAAATCAAACTTTGAATTGCATTAAAGAGTAAAGAATCCTTACAAACTTGATAGAAATCAAATCAAATGAAGCAATCTTCAATCATCAATCATCAAACCCACACTTTCTCTCTCTAAAAATGCTAAGAACTAATGTTTTCTCTCTCTAAAATCTAATCTAATCTAATTTTTTTTTCTTCAAGATCCAAACTTCTCTCTATAAAAGGAATGAAATAACTAACAATCCCAAGAGGAAGTTGGGAAAGACGTCCAAAAATAGACCCACGTTGGTGCGGGCGCTCGAAGGAGTGTACCCAGGAATGTGCGCCCGCACACACCTGATGTGCGGCCGCACACGACAGATGTGCGGCCGCACACGACAGATGTGCGGCCGCACACTCCTCAAGTGCGCCCGCACATAGCTGCAGCTTCCTCCTTTCTTCTTTGCCCTTGCTCACGAGGTGCACGCATCCTAGATGATGATGATGGAGGACAAGGTAGGCAGCAACTTCCTTGAATTTCTTGAAGAAAATGAGCCATGAGGAAGGCATAAACAAGACTTTGAAGCATGCTCCTTGAACCTCTCATTGACTTGAAACTTCTTGCACAAGCTTTAGGCATGAAAATCAATGGAAAACTATAGAAAGGAAGTCCGGGAATCCTTGGACAATCAATCACAACCTACAATCGAAGGATAAAAAGCAAGTAAAAGGGAAAAAGAGCAAGTAAACAAGAAAAAGCACGAAATAGAGAAACTAACTACAAAAAGCATAAAATGAAGAAAACAAGAATAAAACTAAGGAAAACTAAAGAAAAGAGAGATAAAATGAAATAAAAATCATCCAAAAAGGAACCAAATGAGTGCCAAAAATGTCACTCATCAAATTCCCCCAAGCTAAACTTTTGCTCGTCCTTGAGCAAAACAAAGCAAGAAAAAGAGAGGATGAAAATTTTATTGAAAACGAAAAACAAAGACTTAAGATAAGAATGTACACTTAGACTCATTGTCGTAGGAATCACGGTTGTTTTTAGCTACAACAATCCCTTTAAACCCCAAAGTCGCCTATGAGGACGAGTGAGGTCTCGTAAGGGTATCCTAAGAGTTTGACCCATAACTCTCCACCAAACATCAATGAGGCAAACCATAGAAGAAAAAGAAAGAAAAACAAACCTTTACGAAATGAATCAACATAAAGACTATAAAGCAAATGAATGACAATCTTTCTCAAGTAGTTAAGGTATGCACATTTCAAGATAACCAAGGTTGATTGAAACATAGGGTATGCTAGGCATAGGAACTAGTTATCACAATTCACTTTCATCCCAAACAATCTTACCGCGTTCTTCCCACTAGTCTCAAATCTCCCTTTAGTGAGTGTCCCAATGATTCCTCGAAGGAACCGGAAGAGAAATATTTCAAGGCTACTCGACATCTTGACTATGCATCCCCTTTCCTTAGGCAATGACCCATGATGCCCTCCCTCGAATAGTGACTCAACTATCTAGGTCAAAAGGTCTTTCCCCAAGGTTGTAACTTAAGGCATAAAGGGTGAAGGTAGGCTAAAATTTAAAAATTTGGTGGTTTTCCTAATAGTGAAGCAAAAATTGCGCATATCTTTACACCAAGACTAAGTTGTCACCAAACAAAAACAACACCCCCAAGCTTACTCGAAGCTATACTCAAAAAGATATATACAAAAAGCGTGAGAACGCTTCCCCCCAAGCTTAAATGGAGCATTGTCCTCAATGCTTAAAAAGGGAGAAAACTCACATCAAAATATTTTTGAATTTTTCATTTTTCACTTTTTTTTTCTTTTTTAATTTTGATAGTGCTTTGTCCTCGCCTCTTGTAACTTTGGACGGCTTTTTCAACTTTTGCACTAATTATTTGTCCATGCCCTTTATAATGTAGGACGGCTTTTACTCATACTCATTTGCCATTATTCACAAAGAATTCATAACACAATCATGCTTTCATAAGAACCAACATTTCAACTTCTCCACCACAAACTCCATCAAGTATGATCAATTGCCTCACAAAAACCCAAAAAAAAAAAAAAAAAAAAAAAAAAGAAAAATGAAACAAAAGGCCAAAGAACTAAATATGTGGCTTGAAAAGAAAGTATAAGGCTCAAATGGTTGCAAGAAGGCAAATGTAAACCCAAAAATAAAGAAAATCAAAATATAACAAAAATGAAAAATACCACCCCGAAAAATGTGCCTTTGTCCTTCCTAGATAGTTCGGTCTCGTGTTTGAGAATCATACATCAAGCTTTATTAGATTAGGTATGCATAGTCAAGGATCCATGCCGCTCAATCAAAGAATGTTGAAGGCTAGAAAAACAAGTAACCTCACAAGGATGTGGCAAAAACTCACTAATGGTGTCAAATCAACCATGGGAAGCAACTACCAACGTGCCACAAACAAGTAGAATCCGGCTTCATGATCCCTCTAGTTCAAACCAACTATCCTAGCATACACTATCCTAGAGTCAACCAAACATAATCTCAAACCGTGCATACCTGTACAACCTAGGAAGAAAATCATGCAAAAGACAAAGTCCAATGTACAAGGTTCATCTCAAAAGAAAAGAAATGAAAAATATGCCTCAAAATCACATCAAAAATAAAAAGAAAAATAAAAGAAAGTAAGTGAAAAAGGTAAAATAAAAGAGAGGAAAAGAAAAGGAATGGAGACATAGAAAAGGAAAATGTAGGAGAAAAGCATGCAAAGGACTAGAAAGCATGGTAAGCACATAAAATCTCAATCGACAAACAAGTGATCGATAGACAACAAAGTCACCGATCCCAAACACATTACGTGTTAACAAGCATCCATCCTCGAACCATTCAACTTCTCCTAAACTAATCCAATTCTATGCAACCAAGGAAAATAAAGAGAAAAATAAGAAAGGTCTCACCGGCTCCAAGCTTAGCAAAAATAAACGAAGTAAGTAGAAACCACCTCGTTGCATTCCATAAACAAAAGCTTTGACCAAAGACCAAGTGAGAAAGAGAGAATAAAAGAATCTATATACAAAGAAAATTGTTAGTAACTTCCAAATGAAAACAGCCAAAAATTCGGCAGCATAACAACAGGAAATGAAAAATATATATCAGAGACAGTGAAACATCAGGAAACATCAACAGCAACAAGAATCATCAGAGTAATAGCAGAGCAGATAGATAAAGAACAGAGCGAATAAAATATCACAGAGACATTAGAGCAGACAGAGGACATAGAGGCTAAGAAGGAAAAATGCGAAGTAAACCACTAACAAGGAGGAGAACCAAGCAAACCATAACCAACCAAAACCAACCCCCCCAAGCTAGAAATGAGCCACCCCTCCCCCAAGCTAAACCCAACCATAGGGCAAACACAAAGCACAAACATAAAGCATGCATACGGAGGGGGGGTAGCCAAAATGGCTCACTCGGCACTAAAGTAGGGGGTAGAACTAGTACTCCCCCCACCTAACGAAACAACTTCCTTCCCTTTAGCCTTACCCAACCTCCTAAGGGCATCAGCAGCAAAATAGTCAGACCAGTCATCCAAGACAGGGGGCCCTGGACGACCCCATCTCCCCTCAGTCTCAGGGGAAGGGAAAGGAGCAGGGTTTGTTGGATCATAAGTCCAGTCACATCCTCCCGGCCTCCTGTAATCGTAATCCCCTTTAGAGGTCCCACGAATAGCACTATGCGCCATATGCGGGCCCTCCCAGTAGGGATAGCAAAGACGGGGCCCCACCGCCTTGTCAAAAGGCTCCCACTGTGGGACAGGGCCCTCTTGGACTGGGAGATATGGATAATTCACATAAGGCTCAATATCCCCTCTAGAAACATGAAAGTCATACACCCTCCTAGCATGATAATCATAACCACCCACAAAACAAGTATTTCCCATAGAAGAAGAAGACAATGCAATAGAAAGGGCATCAATCTTGGCATGCAAGCTAGATAAATCATGCAAGGGAGGGGATGAAGGAGGAAGAGGAGTAGGAGGAGAAGTTTGAGGGATACCTCCCTTAGATGAAGAGGCCTTAGACTTTGGAAGAGCATTACCCGAAGAAGGCATGGAAACCCGACGAAAAGAAACCGGAATATCTCTCTTGGGCGGCTTCCAAGGATAGGGTGAACTCGTGTCTCTCACCATCGACCCCTCGTAGGGAATGAGGCACCAATCGGTTGTCCGAGACACCTTCCAAATAAACAAATCGTCCATGATAGTGCGCTCAATGAACTTTTGATTGATTAAGGCAAACGTGCCCAACAAACAAGACGGAGACTTCTCTCTAGGATCCTTAATCTCTACAAGATCTCCAATCATGGAAGCATATTTTTTGTTAAGCGATAGCACGATGAGGGTGATCATACCCCCAATTTGAATGCTTCCCGAGAGAAAGAAACCGTCACGAATATCGATGAAGCGGTCGAGCAAATGCCTAGCAAAATCAATTACATCAAAGTCCTCCAACATATCATCCCTATATCGATGAGCTAACCATAACCAACTTAATTGCTCTTGAGATATAGCTCCAAGAGATTCCTTAGAGAAAAATGCATAAGTAAGCATGCGGCTAAAGTAGCGCATCGCTCCATGGACTATAGAGGTCGACTTGGAAGTTTGAGCACAATAAGTATCCTCAATAGAAATATCATCCCACCAATCATTCTCATCATACCTATGGTTGCGATGGAGAGCTTCATAGGCCGGATAAATCAAAGGCTTGCCATCAATAGGCTCCGGAAAGTTAAACATCTTGTTTAGGAATGAAAGGGGAATAGAATAGTCTTCATTGAATACTTGGAAGGTAAGTGTTGGACATTCATTATCGTCACCATCCTCTTGCACCTCGAGCGAAGATAGGAATTCATAGGTGAGCCTTGCATAGGTGGGAGCTTTAAGGTCAATGAATAGCTCAAGACCCAAATTTCGAGCTAACATCCGCACATCGTCGTCTATCCCAAGAAGAGTAGTGGTGTCTCGATCATAGAATCTTGTAGAATACAATTTCCGTGAAGAAAGACTCTCAAATCTATCCCAATGCTCTTGAACCGTGAACTTGATGCCATAAGTTTCTTTGATGGAAGAAGGTGGATCAATTGTCTTCCTCGAATTTGTAACCTTAGCACGCTTAGCTTGTCTTGAACCACCCATCTATAAGATAAAGCACAAAGAAAATGATTTCAATAGTAGGAATGGTGTGCCAAAAATTAATCATGTACATGGGGAAAAAACAAAAGGACAATATGACATGAGTTAAGCAAAAGTTCAATAGAGATGAATAATGCATAATCAAAGCATCACAATTGACACAAGTATTACCCCAATTCACAATTAACAAAAGCAAGTATATACCATACTACCAACAACCACTTTCTCCATTATCACCATCAACATCAACAAAACACCCTACAACTAAATATATGAAAATCCAACAAGGTTCATGCCAAAATTCGTAAATGCTCAAGTAATATCATCATCATAATTAGATTTCACAAAACCATCATCAACAATTCCATAATCATCATCATAAAAACAAGTGGTAGTAATGGTGGAGAGTAAGAGGGTAGTACTAGTCATGCTCAAATTCTCATGAGATATGAAAATTGAAACTTTATCACATAAAACATGCAATTATACTTTCAATTGATTGAAAATCACAACAATTAAGCAAGAAAAACACCACTACACATAAACATCTCCAACAATCATACCAACAAGTTTCAATTAAAAAGGACCCAAAATTTTCAAACTAGGAGTGAGAAAATTACCTTTAAGGATGTAGAATGAAGACTTGGGGAGCAAAATAATGAGAATTATGGAAAATTTTATGAGGAAAAATGAAAAATATTATGAGGAGAATGGAGAGCAACTATGAGCAACCACAATAGACTTAAGGAGGAAGTAGAATGAAATAGGAGAGAGAGAGAAGGAAAAATCGGGTTTAAGAGAGGAGGGAAAACCACCCCACGTACACCCAGCAATGTGCGGCCGCACAAAAGAGATGTGCGCCCGCACAGTGCTCGTGTGCGGCCGCACAGTGCTGGTGTGCGGGCGCACAAAAACTGGGCTCATTTTTCCCGATTTTCTTCCTCCCTCATCATGTGCGCACACCCCATGATGGTCATGAGGAACCACATAGGCAGTAGCTACACTTCATATTGGAGAAAGAAAAACTTGAAATCATGAAAATAAACACAAGTATTGACCATTCTCCATTCTTACCCACCTTTCCAACTTAAGAATTGGGACAAGTTTACCTCAAAGTTGGCATCAAAATTGTTGGAATTCGACTCAAACCATCCTACAACATCAAACACAACAAAATTAGATCACAAAAACATCATCAAAACCCAAAGAAAAACCAAAAGAAAAAGAAAGAAAAAGTTAGAAAGCACGGGTTGCCTCCCGTGAAGCGCTTAATTTAGAGTCTTAAGCTAGACATCCTCCACCTCTTTCAAGGCGGATCATAGAGAGCCATGTCATGAATGACCCCCACGAACACTCCATCATAATACCTCTTTAGTCTATGTCCGTTAACCTTAAAAGTTCTTGAAAAATCCAAGGGAGAAATTTCGATAGAACCATTTGAAAACACCTCTTGAACAATAAAAGGGCCGGTCCAATGAGACATCAATTTTCCGGGAAAAAGCCTCATTTTGGAATTGAAAAGAAGCACCTTATCCCCCGGAACAAACTCTTTCTTCTCAATGAGCTTATCATGCACCTCCTTAGTTCTAGCTTTATACAAGCTAGCACAATCATAAGCATCCAACCGAAGCTCTTCTAACTCATGAAGATCTAACCAACGTTGCTCACCCGCACTAGCCAAATCAAAATTGATCTTTTTAATATCCCAATAGGTGCGGTGCTCAAGCTCAACCGGAAGGTGGCAAGATTTCCCATAAACCAAGCGATAAGGAGTGGTACCAATAGGAGTTTTGAAAGCCGTTCTATATGCCCATAGAGCATCATCAAGCTTATTTGCCCAATCTTTCCTACTCCTTGCAACCGTCTTCTCAAGAATTAACTTAATTTGACGATTAGATACCTCAACTTGCCCATTAGTTTGAGGATGATAAGGAAGACCAAATCGTTGGTTCACTCCATGCTTCTTCAACATCTTCCGGAAAGCATAGTGCACAAAATGCGAGCCATTGTCACTTATAACCGCTTTGGGGATGCCAAACCTAGGGAATATTATCTTTTTGAACAATTTCATCACCACTTTATGATCATTAGTGGGAGAAGCAATGGCTTCCACCCACTTTGACACATAATCAACGGCAACAAGGATATATTGATTCCCATAAGAAGATGGAAAAGGACCCATAAAATCTATACCCCAAACATCAAATATCTCCAATTCAAGTATTGGTTGTTGGGGCATCTCATTCCTCCTCGAAATATTCCCGGTCCTTTGGCATTGATCACAACTTTTGACATATTCCCAAGCATTCTTAAAGAGGTTAGGCCACCATAATCCACATTGAAGCACCTTAGAGGCCGTTCTTGAAACACCCATATGACCACCACTAGGATCCGAGTGACACATCTTCAAAACATTTGGTATTTCCTCATTTGGCACACATCGGCGCAACAATCCATCCACACCTCTTTTGTACAAGATTGGTTCATCCCATACACAGTGCCGTGCTTCTCTCTTAAGCTTTCTCTTTTGATTGTTGGAAAAAGAAAGAGGGAACTCCCCACAAGCAAGAAAATTCACCAAATCGGCAAACCAAGGGAGCTCCTTCATATTGATAACATACAAAGAATCATCCAACATCCGGTCCTCTATAGGAGACTCATCGTCTTGAACTTGAAAATCTTCAAGTCTAGACAAATGATCCGCAACAACATTTTGAGCACCTTTTTTATCTCGGATCTCAAGATCAAAAGATTGAAGCTCAAGGACCCAACGAATTAACCTCGGTTTGGATTCTTTTTTCCCAAAGAGATACTTCAAAGCCGCATGATCGGTGAAAACTATAGTCTTAGACCCCAACAAGTTACAACAGAATTTCTCAAAAGAATGAACAATAGCCAAGAATTCCTTTTCCGTTGTTGTGTAATTTCTTTGAGCACCATTGAGAGTCTTTGACATATAATAGATGACATGGAGCTTCTTGTCAATTCTTTGACCCAACACACCTCCTATAGCCGTATCACTTGCATCACACATGAGCTTAAATGGCAAATCCCATCTAGGGGCTTGGACAATAGGAGTAGAAATCAAAGCTTTCTTCAATTTATTAAAAGCTTCCAAGCAAGCATCATTAAAGACAAAATCAACATCTTTTTGGAGAAGATCATTCAAGGGCTTAGCAATAAGAGAAAAATCTTTGATAAACCTTCTTTAAAATCCGGCATGACCCAAAAATGATCTTACCCCTTTCACATTGACCGGGGGAGGCAACTTCTCTATTACCTCAATCTTAGCCTTGTCAACCTCGATGCCTTTATTGGAAATTTTATGGCCTAGAACAATCCCTTATTCCACCATGAAGTGGCATTTTTCCCAATTAAGCACCAAGTTGGCCTTTTCACATCTCTCTAGGCATCTTTCAAGATTTTTGAGGCAATCCTCAAATGAAACACCTCCCATGGAAAAATCATCCATGAAGACTTCCATTTCCTCTTCAAGCATATCCCCAAAAATGCTCATCATACACCTTTGAAAGGTCGCCGGAGCGTTACACAATCCAAAGGGCATTCTTCTATATGCAAAGGTACCATAGGGGCATGTGAAGGTTGTCTTTTCTTGATCCTCGGGGTGAATAGGAATTGGAAAGAATCCCGAATATCCATCAAGAAAGCAGTAGAATTTGTGCCTAGTCAACCTTTCAAGCATTTGGTCAATAAAAGGGAGAGGGAAATGATCCTTTTTGGTTGATGTGTTTAGACATCTATAGTCTATACACATCCTCCAACCGGTGACCGTTCTAGTTGGAATGAGCTCACCTTTCTCATTATCAACTACGGTCATACCCCCCTTTTTAGGAACAACATGCACGGGAGAGACCCACCTCGAGCTTGAAATGGGGAATATAATTCCCGCATCCAAAAGCTTGGTGATCTCTTTCTTGACTACTTCTCCCATTTGGGGTTGTAGTTTCCTTTGTCGTTCAATAGAAGGGAGGGTGCCTTCCTCAAGTGTTATGTGGTGTGTACACAAGGCGGGGCTTATACCTTTAAGATCATCAATTGTGTACCCCAAAGCACCTTGGTGCTTTCTCAAAACACCACATAACGCTTGAGCTTGGCTCTCACTCAAGGATGCACTAACAATAACGGGATATGTAGAATTAGGGCCTAAGAATTCATACCTAAGGTGTGATGGTAGAGGTTTTAGCTCTACCATGGGAACACCTTTACCTTCTTTGGTTGAGGCCACTTGCAAAGCATCTTGACTTGATATCCCCATGCAAGTTTCTTCTCCACTCCCTATATCGCCTTCATTAAGCAAATTTTCATACAATTGCTCTTCCTTGGTCGAGATACCTATCTTTTCCTTGTTCAACAAGACACACTCAAGAGGATCATTAGATGTGAGCAACTGCTCATGCATGGAATTCACAATATTATCAAGCACTTCAACTCTCATGCAATTTTCTAAAGAAGAGGAAGGATATTTCATTTCTTCATTCAAATCAAATTCAATTACTTCCTCTCCTATCTTAAGAGATATCTTAGCACTTTTCACATCTATCATAGCCCCCGATGTAGCAAGGAAAGGTCTACCTAAGATGATAGGTATTGTAGCATCTTCATCCATGTCCAACACTACAAAATCAACCGGAATAACAAATTTTCCAACCCTTAAAGGCACATCTTCCACCTTTCCCTTAGGAATCTTGATTGACCTATCGGCTAATTGCAAGGTAATCTTTGAAGGTAGAAGTTCTCCTAGACCTAATCTTTGATAAACCTAATATGGCATAAGGCTAACACTAGCTCCTAAATCACATAAGGCATTATCAATTTGGGTCTTGTTGATAGCACAAGGGATGGAAAAATTTCCGGGATCCTTCAACTTAGGAGGCATCTTATTCATGATGATTGCACTACAATGCTCGGTAAGGCTAATGGTCTCCACCACATCACAAGTCCTTTTTCCGCTCAAAATCTCCTTAAGGAACTTAGCATAATTTGGCATTTGTTCAACAACATCGGTGAAAGGAAGAGTTAAATGAAGTTGCTTAAGCATCTCTACAAATTTCCCAAATTGCTCATCCAACTTATATCTATTATATCTTTGAGGATAGGGGAGCCTTTGTTTGCAAACCTCTCTCTCTTTCTCTATCACCTTCTCTACTTGTTCCTCACCGACATTTTCGCTCAAGGGGCATTCATCACCTTCAATTTCAATGGAATTCTTACTAGTTCTCTCATTAGCAACACTCTTCTTAGGCACACCTCCCTCAAGGACCTTACCACTTCTAGTAACAATGACATCCATAGGGTTCCTAGAATCTAAGCTAGGTGGAATCAAAGAAGAAGAGTGTGCATATTCCTTGAATATACTAGTCAATTGAGAAAGTTTTTCACTCAAATCTTTGTTATAAGCCAACATGTAATTAAACTTCTCTTCATTCAAAACCATACACATTTCCAAAGTCTTGGCTTGTTTCTCAATGACACTTTCCAAAAATTCTCTAGAAGGAAATGGTTGGTCATGGGAATTATCATTTAAACTTTGAGCATTTGGAACTAAATCAATTGGGGAACCATCTTGGAAACTAACGCTTGAAAATATCCCCTAGCTTGATTATTCCAATTACCCCTAGTTTCATTTTGGCTCCTTTGTTGACCATAGTTATCATAACCTTGGTTATGATCCCCATGTCTATAGCCATGACCATGACCATTACAACCATGATGGTTATAGTTACCATGAATCTCTTGGCAATCATGATTTCTATAACCTCCATTTTGGTTATAATCATCATGATTCATATGATAATTCCTATTTCCAATATTCCTTTGAACATCATTTCTAGGTTCACTAGCATGATTATTGACATAATTCATGTGTTCCATTTCACTTCCATCACATTCACTACAAGAAACATTTGGGCACATAGAAGCATTGTGATCATTCATTCCACATAATTGACATGGCCAACATTCCACAATCATGCAACAAGTTGAAAGATTGGAGTTAGAGTGAGAAGATGTACCTCTCCCCTTAATTTGGGAGGGAAGAATTGGAGCTTGGGAAGGAGGCTTCTCAAGCTTTTCCTTGAGAGACATAACTTCTTTCCCTAAATCCGCAATCAAAGTGGTCAAATCATTAATAACACTAAGTTGTTCGATCGAGTAACCCTTGCTTGTTGGTTCTCTTTCCACTTCTTGCCAATTCATATAATGACGAGCTACTTCATCAATAGCATCAACCACTTCTTCTTCCGTCTTGTTCATGATTGGGCCTCCGGCTCCGGCATCCAAATTTGCTCTCCCATGAGAACTCAACCCACCATAAAAGATATGTATGATTTGATAGGTGGGAATCCCATGGTGTGGACACTCCCTTTGATAATCCTTGAATCTTTCCCATGCTTCATAAAGGCTTTCATTAGGCTTTTTCTTGAACCCTTGAATCAAAGCTCTTGCCTCCGTCGTTTTCTTTTGAGGATAGAAACGGAACAAGAAAGCTTTGGTGACATCATCACAAGTTTTCAATGAATTGGGCTTCATCTCTTTATCTAGCCATTCCAAAGATCTTCCTATGAGGGAGAAAGGGAACAACTTAAGGCGGATGAATTCTTGAGACACCCCATTAATCTTGATTGTGTTGCAATATTTTTCAAACTCCTTAAGATGGTTCAATGGGCTCTCGTTCTTCTCCCCACCATATTGTCTCCTCTCAATAAGAGTGATCATTGCCGGCTTTATTTCAAAGTCATTCTCCGGTGATATAGGTGGAACTATGGCGCTCTCATACCTATAAGCCCCGGGCACTCCAAGCTCCTTCAAGGTAACTCTTGAACTACCTCCCATGACTTGGGATCTACACACACAAAACTCAAAGACAATATTCGTAGCACGGCTACAAGTGTAGCCTAAGTGTAAAATCTTTTTGTATTTTATCAAAATGAAATAGACTCAAAAACAACATGCACTCAAGCACCATTCCCCGGCAACGGCGCCATTTTGATGGGAAGGAGAACGGTAGGTCGTTGGGCTACCACCCCACCCAATCAAACAAAATTTGTAACTTAACTAACCCCTATTTAGCGTAGTGGTAAGTCAAGGTCGAACCCAAAGGAATGGATATCAAATGCACGATGCCTAAATCAAGCTATTTCGGAGTCAAGAAGGGGTTGAGGTAGAACTTAGGCTAAACTAGGCAATGCAAAACTTATATGAGATCAATCTAAGACACTAGAGCAATGGATCCACATGCAATCACAATGGAAACGGTAATTTGGGAGGTTGAACCAACTAAGTCGAGCGATATGAAGGAAAATCATCATGTATCCAAAAGAGCATACTAAGATGGTTCACCTTGAGGTCTAACTAGCGTCAACTACGCTAAACACTACCTAGGGAACGTCACAAAGCACCTCAATCGTGAAATTGCAAGTTTACTAATCAATGGTCCGTATCATAGCAAGCTTACAATGCAATCTAGTGTGAATAACTAGGGTGATCAAGCCTAAATCAAACACACACATGCACATAATCAATCAACCAATTTAATCACATCATCAACTCAATCAATGTTCCCCCAAATTAACCTCAATTCATCATCAATACATGCTTCACCACTACCCAAGCAAATAAACTACTCACAATCCATAAAGAACAACAAAATCAAAGCTAAACTAATCATCATTCCCAAATTCATCAATTGAAATCAAATTGAAACAAGCAAAATCAATCAACTATCAATTAATCAAATCAAACAACAATACTAATGAAATCAAACTTTGAATTGCATTAAAGAGTAAAGAATCCTTACAAACTTGATAGAAATCAAATCAAATGAAGCAATCTTCAATCATCAATCATCAAACCCACACTTTCTCTCTCTAAAAATGCTAAGAACTAATGTTTTCTCTCTCTAAAATCTAATCTAATCTAATTTTTTTTTCTTCAAGATCCAAACTTCTCTCTATAAAAGGAATGAAATAACTAACAATCCCAAGAGGAAGTTGGGAAAGACGTCCAAAAATAGACCCACGTTGGTGCGGGCGCTCGAACGAGTGTACCCAGGAATGTGCGCCCGCACACACCTGATGTGCGGCCGCACACGACAGATGTGCGGCCGCACACTCCTCAAGTGCGCCCGCACATAGCTGCAGCTTCCTCCTTTCTTCTTTGCCCTTGCTCACGAGGTGCACGCATCCTAGATGATGATGATGGAGGACAAGGTAGGCAGCAACTTCCTTGAATTTCTTGAAGAAAATGAGCCATGAGAAAGGCATAAACAAGACTTTGAAGCATGCTCCTTGAACCTCTCATTGACTTGAAACTTCTTGCACAAGCTTTAGGCATGAAAATCAATGGAAAACTATAGAAAGGAAGTTCGGGAATCCTTGGACAATCAATCACAACCTACAATCGAAGGATAAAAAGCAAGTAAAAGGGAAAAATAGCAAGTAAACAAGAAAAAGCACGAAATAGAGAAACTAACTACAAAAAGCATAAAATGAAGAAAACAAGAATAAAACTAAGGAAAACTAAAGAAAAGAGAGATAAAATGAAATAAAAATCATCCAAAAAGGAACCAAATGAGTGCCAAAAATGTCACTCATCAAATTTTTGGTTGATTACATTCAAAATATGCGGCACACAGGCCGGAGAAAACACTTGGCATACTGCCGCTTAAAAAGCCAAGCTTGAGACTTCAAGGCGCATCCGGATCATCCCCCCTTTCTCCTCAAGCGGTGGTAGAGCAGAGTTCACTTGGGCTTCTCCCTCTTGTTCATGCTCTTTCTCTCCTCCGCTTGCCGCTTGAGCTGGCTCTTCCTCAAACTCCTTGTTGGCCCAGGCGTCGAAAGAACCAAGATCGGGCTTGCCCTCCTCCTTGGCAGTATTGACTTCTTCAGCATACTGATAAGCCAAGGCCAAGATGTCGTACTCCTTCCTCGGATGTAAAGCCTCCTAGGCTATCTTTGTAACACCCCAATAATTCTCCCTTTTTCCAAACCACTTAATTTAAGTAAAATAGTGGAGAACCATTGGTATGTTACCGCCACGTGTTAAAACGTTAAGGCTTTATCAAAGTATTGCAGCTGAAATCCAACTTAAATCTTAAAATAATATAATTTAGAAAACCAATAAGTCAAAGCTTACAAATTGGAACCATAAAGGCCCTTATTAAACCAAACTAATATTTAAAATCCCAAAACATAATTGAAATAGTAAAACATAGATAAGTTCAACACAAAGAACGAATACTCTCAATCACACCAATCCCTTGACAATGCGTATGTCAAATCCCCGAACCTCACATCATCAAGCTAACCTGTGCAATACTGCTCCCCAATAATACAAGTGTAATAATTGGATCATCACAGGGTCATTGAAAGGCGAAGGCCATGACCAAAAGAAAACACACACAAAAGCACACAATCAGCAAAGCTGAGTACATACAAGCTACAACGTACAAAACCTAACATGCTCAATTAATTAAAGTAAATAAACATACAAAACGAATTCATTGATCAAGACTCCATACTTAAACAATTCAATTAACTCAACATACTTAGTAACCAGTTCCAAACACTTGACTCTTAATATTTAGTTTGATTAATTTAATTTGGAGTAAGCAATAGACGAGGTTGTCCAACCCACCAAATCATTTTGGTCCCAAATGACCATTTAAAACAAAAGTTTAGCGCAATGCAAGAATGGGCGCGACTCCATTCTCACAAAGTTAGTCTAGGATCCCATCTAACTTTCATTATAAAATAAAAATATAAATACCAAAAGAGAAGAGGACATGTTGATCAAACAAGCCTCGAAAAGCCACGGGCTACCACCGTGTACCCCAACCCATAATTGTCAATACTCTAGAAGTGCACACTTTCTAGAGTTTTATTGCTCATCCTTGTTTTACTTTACGTGATTACAATTTTAATTAATAGCCGACTCATTCAAGTAGACCATACATAACAATCATACATCAATTCACTTTTAATCTTATTTAGGACAATGGTGATCGCATCACAAATTGACCATTAATTCCTTTAAACTTCCAAATTATCCAAAATTGTTGAACTTAGTCAACCCACCTAGCCATTTCGGCTTAATCCACTTTTACTCAACATACTAACAAGTCATGCTTGAGTAATAAATAAAATAATAAATCTTGTGGAATAATTAATAAATTCATTCCACTTAAACCATTCAATTCCAATCCTTCAATAATCCAAATGTGGTTAATAAACCAATCCAATAAAAATACGCTTGTACCAATAATCCATACAAACAATTAATTCAATATAATTCAACATGCTTGCATCCATAATTCCATACAAACATAATCAATTCACCAAAACATGTCTCACAAACATAAGCACATGAATTAATTAAATGTATAACCAAACAATTTCCATCCAAGTGTTCTCTAAACATGAAACTAAGTTCTTTCTTTTTGGTACCTAAACATGATACTACTTACAACGAAGTAGACATGTACGTACCTCGTATAAACAATCCTTTGTGCACCTTTTAATCACTTAAAATTCTCCTAGGGAATAATCACTTCCTAGAAAACAACCAATAACAATAAATTAATACTCAACCAAATTTCCAGCAAATTAAATTTACTTTAGACTACTTAAAAAAAATCTTAAAATTATTTAAAAACCCTAATTAAACTCCTTTTTAATGGGTAATCACACCCTTTCATTAAAATCACAATTGTACTAATTTAAATAAAATTCCAGCATTTTAAACTAATCAAAAACCCTTTAAAACTCAAGGATAAAATTTAAAGCATAAAAAAACTTCGTTAAAAATCAAAAACTGCCCGAAAATCATATTTAGAGGCTGAATTTTGCCACTAGAGGGTTTTTTATCAAAATCGGATGAGTTCAGAACACTACTTTTTCCACATGGAAAACACTACTTTTTTTTTATCAAAATCGGATGAGTTCAGAACCTAATCGGGATTAAAAAGGAATTAATATTAACGAATGGAAATCTAAGAATTAAAACACGAATTTACGTGTTCAAAATATTCTGGGATTAAGTTAAACTAATCAGTAGTTATAATCACCAAAATTTCAAACATCATTACTATAAAAGCCCTAAATCAATTGTTCGTAAAAACCCTAAAATCGTGATTTTCAATAATTAAAAACCCTAGGTTATAAAATTTTACAAAATCTAAAAATTATGACATTTATAAAATCTGAAATTATAAAGTTTAATCATCAAAATACAATTTGATACTAATTAAATTAATTTCAAACAATAAAATCAAAACCCATAAATCAATAATTATATTTACACAAATTAATAAAACAAAGGAGAAAATAAGACTAACCTTTTGTGTGGGGAAAATTTTGAGGATGTATGGGGTATTTATAGGGGAGAGAGTTGTAGGGTTAGTAGGAGTATTAATTAATGGGCCAATTAGGTAAATAAAATGGACTAGGCTTTGTTTGTATGGCATATATTGTAGAATGAAAGCTCATAAAATAATTTGTACTAAAATAATTTTCGACCCAAATTAATAATTTGAAACTTTTTAAAATAAAATCCGGAAAAAATACAAATAAATATTATAAATAAAATAAATTTTCATTTATAAAATATTTAAAAATACGGGGGATTACAATCTTCATACAGTCTGTGCAGGGAGACTCGTTCTCTTTAACGATCCGGTCCTGCTCGGCTTCCAGCGTTAAATTGAAGTTCGCTTGGGCCTAGGCCATCTCATTCTTCAGGTGGTTAACGTTTGCCCGGAGATTAGTGTTCTCCTTGTCAACCACCTCAAGAGTCTTGAGGTCTGCCTGTGCATTTTTTAGCACAGCCTAGAAGTCCGAGGCTTTCTTCTTGGAGGTCTCCAGCTCAACCGTCAGATGCCTGATGTTTTCCACCTGTATCAGTTCGAACGCTTTAGTCTCAAGATCATTTATTGTAGTTTGGTATTGAGCAACGTCTGCGGAGTCTCTCGCTGCTTTAGTGGCTCGCTTTACCTCATTCTACTTGTGGGTCCATAGCCTCTTTAACCCGTCAACTTTCAGCATAGCATGTGTGACACACACGGTGTGTTAGGGACGCAAGCGGATAAGTACTTAAAGAAATTAAATGGAAATTTCAAACCTCAGACAGGGATGGCGTCCTTTTCCTTCTTGGGGATAGCCCCAAGCATAGACTTGGCATACTGCTGCACATCCGGCCACCGGAGGGAATCTGCATTATAAGCAAGATTGGGTGAGTGAGCTATATAGGCGGCACCAATTTGCTGACGGCTGCCTGATGAGCCTTCACACATCTGCTGCGAGGGTGATTTCACCCGCATGGGCCAGGGAGGCTCAAACGAGGATTTAAAAGGACTAGCCATACCTTCGATAATTTGCAGGCTGTCGTCACCTACAACCGCAGCAGAACTGCGTGTAGCTTTGGGTTGCTTGCCTCCTTTAGGCACATCCTCAGCATCCACCTTGTCTAGGTCTATTCCTAGACCAAATCCCTTTAGGTTGATGCTTCCCCCCCCCCCCCCCCCCCGATTTTTCAGGCGACCCTTCCTAAGTGGAAGTTCAGGGGTCATCTGAGTAGAAGGCACTTTCTGAGATTTAGCGGAGCTGTTAACCTCATCCTCCGTCTTCCGCTTGAACATCTTCGTGTAGGAGCGAGGAGCACCCTTGCCTCCATCCCGAAACACATTGAGACACTAAGTACACAACCGGCAAAAGCCGCCTATGGTTGAAAATAAATAGTAAAGTACAAGGCAGTAAGGTCAGGCGGGGTATAACTGTCCCATGGCTGCAAGCTCAGCCCTTTGCTTCTTCGCCTTATTCTTGCGGATATGGGCTGCTGACCGTCTGGGAGTTTTATCCGCAGAAACCATTTCTCTCCCCTTTTATACAAAGAAATCTCCCGTTAGTACAAAAAAGACAAAAACGACATAAATGTAATACAAACGGCGTAGTAATTGTCGGGTGTATATGAAACATACGTCTACTAAACATAGTACTAAGGCCGCAGGCGGATAAGAACGCCTCATCTCTTAGCCACTCGTGCTTAGGGTATCCAGTTCTTCGGCACGGACATGAGTTCCCTGTTTGAGAGGGATTCATCGATCAGTTCAAAGAAGCCTGACTCGATGATTCTCTCAAAGGTCCTCATCCGAAATCCGGGGGAGGGCACACTTTTGACCCAGCAGGTCAGGTTTCATGTTGTATCGGCGGTACTCGTAGTTTTCTTGTTACTTGGGGGCATAAACTTGATAAAACCGCTCCTTCCAATTATCCCACTTAGACATTTTGTCTAAGGTAATGTGGTATTTAGGGTACGTGGTCAAAGTATACTACGCCCGCCAGCCGCCTGGGCTGCGACTGAGATAGTGCATATGTGCAAAGGCCTCCCAGCCGGGGTGAAGCCCTTGTCATTTTCAGGCGGGGATGTAGCCCAGAATGTTGACCTAGGAGTTTGAGGTCAACTGCCACACGCCTAGGCCATATCATCTGAGGATAGCCCTTATTGCGTCATGGAGAGGGAAGCGGAGACCGGCTAAGAATGCTACCTCATAACAGCTGAAATAGCAGTCGGTGTTTCTTTGTTCATCCTCCCAGGTAATGGTGCCCAATTCAGACGACACTCGGATGTTGTATCCTTCTCCAAAAGGGCACTTGAGTTTAAAGTTGTCCAAACCATTTTCCATCGCAGCTCTATCTTTGGCTGAAACATGGATTTCAGACGGGTTGTTTACGTCCTTCCATTTTTTGCGCTCTTCCTCCTCTCTGTCCTCAAGCGGGGGAAGGTCGTCATCACGTACTGCTATCTTTAAAACTAGACCCGGAGGCGGTGTTACCCCAATCTCTCTCCTGAGAAGTCTCATTATCAGAGCCAGAGGCAAAGACGGCCTCTTCTTCGTCTACATCTTCGGGCTCCATCTCTTGAGAGCCAGCATTAGAGGCGGCCTCTTCCCAGTCTCCCCCTTTAGAATCAGCTAGGATCCCACTACTTGGGGTGCTAGGGATCCTAGAAGGGAAGTCTACTTCTTGGTCCACCGGCATATCGTCCCCCTCAACCGGTGTGACCTCGTTAGACGGTACCTCCAACGTACTGTCTCTCCTTTGCCGTCTTCGGGCAGTTTGTTTCACTCGAGCCATTGTGTCCTGCACAGACACAGAGACGGTTGATTTCAGGGATGTACAATGCTGCTCCATACACCCAGATCCGGCACCCCCAGTCCTAGACTCAGCCGCACCAGGACACCGGCTGACTACTGACCTAGGCTGTGCCGTGTGTGTTGGTGATGAATCCATTTATTGAATATAAACGTACAAACGATAAAAACAAGAATGAGCTGAAAGGGGTAGAGACAGTACCTTAAGATATGGCTCTGAAGGGTGTCAGGCTTTGTCCGGCTGTAACAGGCGGGCATGCAGCGTTTTTGCTTGTATACAACACAAGCGGTCGTTAACCAGCTGGACAGGCGGACAAAAAAGAAGCTGTTTGTGAATAACACATACGGTTATCAGACACTCTTTCTCTAGAAAACTTTGACTTTCTCTCTTTAGACTTTTTGAAAATGTCCAAAATAAGGAAGGGTAAAAGTCATATTTATAGAGGGGTTAGATTCAGGGGCATCCTTGTATTTTTCCTGGAATGTGAAAGGTTAAACCTAAATTCATAGTTAAAATTAACCTATTAGTAACAGAGTGACAAATGTCACAGATGCCACATGGCACGCCACGTCACATATGTAAGGGGCAAATGTTTTGGGTAAAAATACCCATACCAAGTGGCCCAATTAGAAGGTGACACGTGTCACCCTAAAAGAGGTCCAAAGTGGACCAATCACCATTCAACACGTGTCCCTCCCAGATTGTTGGGAAAAAGACTGCCTTTACAACCCAAATCCCGAGAAAGCCGCAATGTGGCGCAGCCCATCAATCTTAGGTTTTCTGTAACCTAGGCAGGAGCACAATTCCCGATGACCCTATAAATAGGGAGATTCCCCCCTTTTAAGGGCACGTTCATTTATTACATCAGAGAATTCACCTGATCTCAGAATCCGAGAAGATCTCACTTTTACCTTTCCGCACTTTTTACTCTCTTCGGCCGATACTAACTTGATCGTCGGAGGCAAAGCTCCTTATAGGAGTTTATAGGCACTATAAAGCGGAAAATTATGAATCATATTCAATCAAGTACCTAATCCCAAAATCGCATGCATAACACACAAGACACATAATCATACCTTTGAAGCGTGAATTCCACGTAGCTATTCGACAGGCAAATCAGGGAGAGAATAGAGCCCCAAGCGTTACTCCTCTACTTAGTCCACGAGCTTCGAACGAGCCGTCCACCAATACTAGATTGGTCGTGTGAAAGGGAAAACCGCGATCACCACCTTTAATGGAATAACTGACCACCACGAACTAGCACCACCACGAACCACCTTGAGAGGCGCCGGGAAGGAGAGAGAGCCGTGAGAGAAAGAGATTTGAGAGGGGTTTGGTCTCGTGTTTGCTAATTAGGGTTTGATCAAACTGATCACTCAATTGCATAACCGAAAACCCTAGGCACTTAGTCTATTTATAATCTGATTATAATTAGACTGAGTCTCGAAGCCCAATAACCTCCATACTACTCCAAGTAGCCGGCCGTACTACGGGATGAGGCCCATCATGGGCCTCGTCCTCTCGTGCTCGATCTACGCCCTCTGTGTGACCTTATAAGATCCGTCCAAGTGGGCTTTGGTCTATTTTACTAGCCCAAAGATCGTTAGTACCTCTAACTATGATATAACGATGACCTAAATGTACAAACTTAATTATCTCCATAAATTGATCCATTTATATATCTAGTAATTTCACACGACGAAGACATAATTCCTTCAATCTCCCACTTGTCTGAGACAAGTGTGCAATATTCAAATTCCTTAAGTCAATATGTGTCGATTTGATAATATGATTGCATCACATGTCGAGATCATATTAATCTACAAATCATTTCTTAAATTTGAGTTAGAATTACAAAACCAAATGATTACTGAGTAATACATTTGAACGCGGCCACGTATTTTCTGAATTCTCCCTCTTCAAGCGGCCATGACACATTCCCTAATTTAATAGGTAGACTCAATTCTATCTTGTAGCAACAAGGTTCCCACTAAACCTTTGAAATAACCAGGAAACATCCTTTATAGCCTCCAGTTACGGGAAGACGTTTGAATGCACCACAATCAAAACATCCATTGAATGAAATCAATGTTCCACTCATGTCAAAGGAATCCACTATTATATCCGGAATCTCTATACTTGAACTTTGAAGTAGGTCAATAGTTCAATAATGCATCATTCATACACATCCAAGAAATTGACCGAGCATCACTATGCCCCTATAGCCCATGAAACTACGCTATCCAATCAATCTTACATGCTAGTCCGATTAATGAAATCATTTATGTCCACTTTAATGATTTCGATTTAGGAACTTAAATAATATATGAATTTTGTTCACCTGTGGGGTTTCATTCACCAGGTCATCAACCTAATGAGCCCATCAATTCATAATTATTTTGGACATTTTATTTAATTTCCTATGAAATTTCTATTTTAAACATAATTCTGCAAATTGATGCATTTCTTATGTAATATGTTTTCTCAAAACATACACAACTTAAATTACATAATTTGCATCAATCCAAGTCTTTAATATGACTCTCATATCTTAGTCTATGGAAGGGGTTTAGTGATTTCTCACTCATAATAAAACTTTGCAGATCACGACATCCCGCTTGTCATTGATCTCATAAATGAGGTGATAACTCAAATCTATTAGTTTGGATTTGTGATGTGACCCTGGCTCCTTTGATTTTGGCAAAGGTATCCTTTTAGTCACAGGAAAATTTGATCCAAACTTCCTTCTTAACTACTCTTACTGTAGCTAAACACACATATTCTGACATTGAGTATGCGATAGTGTTGTGATTTGAACTCTTCAAGCTTACTGTACTTGTATTCTGACATAAAATGTATCTAGATCAACATCTAAAGTCATCTTGTCTGTTTGGAAACTTGCATCCGTATAATCTTTTGACAACTTGTTTACTTTTAACACCATAAACTAGAAAATTTCCTTTAGTGCTTCTCAAGTACTCAACAATTTGTTCTTGGTAACTTTCAGTATGCTTTATTCTGAATTTACTTAAACCTGCTACATGTGCACAAGTCATATGTAACATCTTGCTTTGTACATATCATGGTACATATAATGGACCCTTTTGCAAAAGCATAAGGTACACTATCCATACAACTCAACTCTACTTGCTTTTGAAGGCACTGAGTTTTACTAAGCGTAATACCATGAAACATAGGAAAACATCCTCTCTTAGAGTCTTGCTTCATGAACTTGTCAAGAACCTTATCAACATAAGTCTTTCGATGTTGTCCAATCATTCTTCAAAATTCACTTCGTGAATCTTGATTCCCAATATGTACTCAACATCTCCTAAGTCTCTCATATAGAAACAACTCTTTAACCATTGCTTGACTGATTCAAGCATTGATATGTCATTTCATATGAACTGTATGTCATCTATATACAAGACTAAGAAGACTAATTGCTCCCACTAAACTTCTTGTCTCTACAAGATTCCTTTTCGCTTTTTTGAGGAAATCAAACTGTTTGATTGCCTAATCGAAAAGAATGTTCCAACTCCCTTATGCTCACTTCAATCCATTAAATGAAATTCTAAAGTTTGCAAAACTTTCTATGATTTCTGGATTCCAAAATTCTTAGGTTGTATCATATACATATCCTCCATCAAGAACATTTCAAGAAGATGATTTTGAAATCCAATTCTAAACTTCGTGATCAAAATCAGCAATCACTAGAAGAATTCGAATAGGCTTACACAACTAATAGGTTTGATCCTCTTTGTAAGACTGTCATGGACTGACAAATCTTTGCAGACATGGAGTCCATTCTGGATTTCATGGCCTGAAGCCACTTCCTGAGTTGGCACTTACCCAAAGCTTGCTTGTAGGGTATGGGTTCTAACCATTCTAATAAGAAAATTTTAAAATCCACCTTTTCTCAGAATTTCAACAAACTGTTTGTTTTGATCCCAAGTAACCTACAATAGGTATAAGCAACAATAGAATTATTCTCTTTAACTTCTTTGAAGCCTTTCATTCAAGTGGGACGATAGAAGCCTCGCTAGTTGAATTAGCTTGATTCTACATATGATTTATCAAATTAGCTGATTTCATACGCCCTCGTCTCTGATGCAGTGTTATCCACATCCATTTGTTGCTCGTCTCGAATCTCATCGAGATCTAACTTTACTCCCACTTGGCTTTGTAGGAAGAGTTTTCTTTCTATAAAGACATTATCGCGAGCAACAAATGCTTTGTTATCTACGTGATTGTAGGAATAATACCTCTTAGTTTCCATGGGAAAATCCATGAAGAATTATTTACTTAATTTAGGGTGTATTATGTCATCTTTGTAAACATTTTACATCGATTTCATAACCCTTAATCTTGTTTTGAAAAGAAAAATTTTGGAACATTTCTTATCCATAACTCTTATGACTTCTTCTCAATTGCTTTGGTTAAGTTTATGTTTAGTGTATGCTCAATTGTTGTTTTAATATATATCCTCAAAACGATATTCGTAAATCATTAAAGCTAATCTAGGATCGAACCATCGCAAGCAAAGTTTGATTCCATCTTTTTAACACACATTTTAATTGTAGTGTTTCTGGATTGTGAATTAATTCAACAATTCCCTTTAGATGATCTTTAATTTTGAGTTAAATACTTTTTGTTTTGATGTGTAATTTTGAATAAAGAACCTTGTTACTTAATTAGTTGAAATTTGGTATGTTATAATGGTTAGTTTTAAGTTGTTTTGATGGGTAATTTTGAATAAATTAGAGATTAGAAACCTTGGTATTAAATTAGTTGAATTTTAGAATGTTTAAATGGTTAATTTTAAGTTGTTTTGATGGGTATTTTTGATTAAATTAAGAAGTTTGGCCCAATGCTTTTAGGGCAGGTTCAATCTCTTTTAGGTTGGATTTGTACCTTCATTCCCGAATATCCAGTCATGGTTCCAGACCACTATGGAGTTAGCGATCTCATGGATTGTGAAAGGGTGTAACCTTCACCCTGTGAACGGTTTACAAGTTCCTAAAACTTGTTGGCGACTCTTTTACTCTAGCTTTCTTCTCTTTGGACGCCACCATGCTTAAGTGTATGATCACAGTGGGGCTCAAGTGTGAGATGCTTGAAATATTCCCTACACTTAGGTTCCTTAGGGATTTGCTTCTCAGCACTAACCAGCATTGCATGCAACTCATTCATTGTCTTTGCAACATCAGTCATGTTAAAGTTCATGATAAACTGGTCGTAACTTTCTGGAAGTGAATGGAGAATGATGTCTGTTGCCATCTCATCACTGTATGGGTGCCCTAGTTTCTCCATATTTTGAATAAGGCCGATCATTTTGAAAACATGATCATGAACTGTGGTACCCTTCTCCATCTTACAATCCAGAATTTCACGATAAAGCTCGTACCTTTCAACTCTTGCTTGTTTCTTAAACAAGGCTTTGAGTTCTTGCATGATTGTGTTCGCATCCTGATCCTCAAAATGCTTTTGAAGACCAGGCTCCATGGTAGCAATCATTAGGCAAGTGATAGGCACAGCTCTCTCATGAGTTTCCTTGTGCTTCCTGATCTCTGCCGCAGTTAAATATTCTAGCAAAGGTCCTGGTAATGGGGTGTCAATGACATCCTCTCTACCCTCATATTTCAGAACAAGTCTCAGCATTCTTTCCCAGTGGAAAAGTTATCCCCTGTCAACCGCTATCCTTGTCAAGGAATGGTCGAAGATTGTAAATGTTGTTGTCATTGTGATTACGGCTACCCATCTATGTCAAAATACGCAAAGTTTAATAATTATGTTTAATTTAATAATTAAAGTACCATAAATGAATTAATTTTTGGTAACTTTAAAAGCACTTTATTCAATAATAGAATGATCCCAATTGAATTTTAAGTGATTTCAAGACCCTTTATTTGTGCAATAATTGACCGGACTTTGGCCCTACCATCAACCATTTCATTTTCAAGGTGAGTAAACTCTTTACTGATTATAGCTCTTGTAACTCTTGGTTGAATAATTAATCATCACATGTTTAATTATTACCCTTTGCTTCAAGGTTGTAAACTCTTTAGGTAACCTTGTTGAGCATAACCAATTAAAATTGTAAAACTTGATTTACCCCAACTTTCCCAAGATATAAAATGACACCCAGTTTTGGCATGACCTATCATAAATATCCAAGGTTTATTGGGTTATTAATTGAAAAGGCAATCTCAATATTACTGGGACCTAGATTTATTATGTTGTGATTATTTAGTGAACTTTAGCACGTCATCAATCAACATAAATAAAATCTAACATGCATAATCAACTAATGCAATAAAACATGACATGGTATGGCCCCTTAGTCCTAAGAAACCTAGAAATGAAAAGCTCCCACTTGAATCATCATAGATTTCCATCCACCTTACTCCTTTGGGCCTTCACTTCATGGGCTTCTTTGGACTAACACTATTTAAATAACTTATCTATTTACTTTAAATAAAAGTTACAAAAATACTTAACGGTACGCAGACCGTATTTAGATTACAAAAATACATCACGATGCGTAGATCGTATTTAGAATCTATGGACCATACCAGTCTAAATATCGCAATATAATATCATATATTATAAAAGTGCCATATAATAAATCACTCAACATGATTGTCTAAACTACAACATCGAATGTTCATAATTAAGGCAGTGGCATTTCCTAAAATATCTCATATTTTAAATCATAATTAGATAATATCGTATATTATTCATGACCGTTCATAAAATATCATATATTTTAATTAAGGCATGAGATAGAATCAAATCATATTTTAATCTAGAAAGATAAATCTTATTTAATCTTCCATGATTATCCTAACAAACTTAGGAGATTCTATCCTAATTATTAGCCAATCAAATAATTTTAGAATCAATTATATCCTAATCTAATTATGGGATAATCACATTATTTAAATCAATTATTATCCTTTTGGAATATGCTCAGAATATCTTTAAAAATCTTATCCAATATTAACCACTTTAATTATGGATAATTACCAAAATTAAAAACTTTAAATATGGATAATATCAAATTTAACAACTTTTGTAAGATTTGATTTTATCCTAAATAAAAGTTTTTTATCCAAAATAAAAGATTTTATTTCAAAAATATCTTATTTTATCCCAAAATAAATCATATTTATCTTGAAATATTTTAAAATAAAATAATTTAATTTTTTTTTTTTGAAAACCTAGTAACCACCGCCGGCCACTGTGGTTGGCTAGCCGAAGCTAGCCACGGTGGTTAGCTGCCTGTTTCAACAGCCACTGCCGCAAGGGCAGCAACGTGGTAGCAGCTTGTGCAGCGCTGCAGGCCACTGTGCGCGGCTAGCTATGGTGGCTGGCCGCCTTACGGCAGCCACTGCCGCCGAAGCAGCAGCAACAACACAGCACTGCCGTGGCAGCAGCTGTGCAACACTTGCACGCTGCTGCCCCGGCCTCGGACCTCCTGTTGCCCTCCCCTTCCCCTTCCTCTTGGACTGCCAGCAGGTCGGCAGCCGCCGTGGCTGCCGGCCTTAAATTATATTATTATTATTATTATTATTATTATTATTATTATTATTATTATTATTATTATTTTGTTTTTAAGTTAATTTAAATAACTTATATCAAAATTAAATTACATCAATCCACAAAATTAAAATTAAATCATCATTCAATATTAAAATTAGGGTTCATCATAAAATTAATCCCAATTTAATTCTAACTCTTAAAATTAAATCGATGATCATGCACAAAACATTTTATGCATAAATCAATCCGATTAAAATTATGAAAGATATTTAAAATGAAATAAACCAAAACAAGCATCAAAAATCAGATTTTTAAGGCTTATATGGTTCGAATTTTTCGAATAAATTAGGGTTAGGGTTCGAAAATTTCAATGATTTAGGGCTAAATTCGGTCCTCTTCATGGCTATTTTGAGAATAATTAAATCATATTCAATTAATTCCAAAAGTTTAATCACATTAAAATAATAATTGAACCATAATTAAATTAATTTCTCCCTCTTAGTTGATTATAAAATTAACATGGACTTTAAATAATCGTATTATTATAATCTAGAGCGTTCATGCAAGAGGCTAACTGATACCACTGTAGGAGTTTATAGGCACTATAAAGCGGAAAATCATGAATCATATTCAATCAATTACCTAATCCCAAAATCGCATGCATAAAACACAAGACACATAATCATACCTTTGAAGCGTGAATTCCACGTGGCTATTCGACAGGCAAACCAGAGAGAGAATAGCGCCCCAAGCGTTACTCCTGTACTTAGTCCACGAAATTCGAACGAGCCGTCCACCAATACTAGATTGGTCGAGTAAAAGGGAAAACCGCAATCACCACCTTTAATGGACTAACTGACCACCATGAACCAGCACCACCACGAACCACCTTGAGAGGCGCCGGGAAGGAGAGAGAGCCGTGAGAGAGAGGGATTTGAGAGGGGTTTGGTCTCGTGTTTGCTAATTAGGGTTTGATCAAACTGATCACTCAATTGCATAATCGAAAACCCTAGGCACTTAGTCTATTTATAATCTAATTATAATTAGACTAAGTCACGAATCCCAATAACCTCCATACTACTCCATGTAGCCGGCCATACTAGGGGATGAGGCCCATCATGGGCCTCGTCCTCTCCTGCTCGATTTAAGCCCTTTGTGTGACTTTATAGGATCCGTCCAAGTGGGCTTTGGTCTATTTTACTTGCCCAAAGATCGTTAGTACCTCTAGCTATTATATAACGACGACCCAAATGTAAGAACTTAATTATCTCCATAATTTGATCCATTTATATATCTAATAATTGCACACAACGAAGACATAATTCTTTCACTCCTACAAACCGAAGTCTCCGTGTTTTGCAGGTACAGACCGCGCGGGACCAGTCTTGGTGATGTAACTCTCCCGAGGGACAAGAAAACACCCAAAATATTAACCATATCTATACTCATATTTAATGATTGGAACTTTTTATGTTCTTATCTCATTTGTCATATTCTTATTGGTCCATAATTTTTTTATGAAGGGTTGTGATAATATGTTATTTTTATTATTTTTTGGTTTTCTAATTTTAATTTGTAAATTATTTAGGGAAATTCTCTTTGGTAACCATTAACTTTATTTTTTTCTTAGTGGTAAAACCTGAAATTTTTTATTATCAGTGGCAATCACGGGTTAATAATACTAAGTAAATGGTAACATTAATAATAATAAAACAAACTTAAATGTTTAACTAGAGTTAATTTTGGTTAAATGACAATGAATTTACATTAGTACCCTTCAAATTATTTTTAAAAAAAAAACAAAAAACTCCAAACCCCTCCCCACCCACCCAGCCACCAGATAACCACCAGCCCCCCTCCCCTTGTCAGCGCCTGACTGATGGTGTGTCAATCCCCTCCCCCGCCGGAGACAAAAACCTCCGACCACCATAGCCAGCACACCCACGAAATCCCCTTCCCCTGTTCACTCTTTCCTTCCCCTTATTTCTCACTCTCCATCGCGCTGCCCTAACTACCACCAACACCACCCACCTGAACTGCCGTCGTTGAGACCACCCGAACCACACGCCAATTTTCTCTCTCCTAGGTCCCCCAATTTCAACCTCCCTTTGAAGGTCTCCAATGGCGGTTTCCTCCTATTTTGCTTTGAACACTCTTCTTCACGCTGCCTCTCCTTTTCTCGCCGTAGCCGCCGCGTCGTCCTCCTAATCACCGTCATTGATTTTTGCTTCTGATCGTACGTCATTCTTCACCAATTTTCGAATTTGGGGTTTGATTCTAGGTCAAGTTTTGGAATCGATTGATGTTGGAAGGAAGAAAATTAGAGGAAGGGAAAGGGATTTGTATAGTATAGGTCTGCCATTGATGCTGGAAGGGAGAAGGATTTTCAAAGATGAGGGATTTGTACAGGTCTTCTGCCATTGATGTTGGATGAAAGAAGGAGGAAAGAGAAAGGCAGAAAATTTAGGGGAAAGGATAAGGGTCATTTTAGGGGGTAATTGTGTCTTTTTGCAGTCTAATAGCTAACCATAGTTAAGAAATTATCAGATTGTTTAATTTAAGTTATCATTTGCTTAATAATATAAAGTCGTGATTACCATCGATAATAAAAAATTTTAGACTTTGCCACTGAGAAAATATTAAAGTTGGTGATTACCAGAGAGAATTTCCCAATTATTTATTTTGCTTTTTCATTTTTTTTTTCATAATGAGTTTTTTTTTTTAAAAAAAAAAATCAAAATCCCATTATACTTTCGCTTATATTACAACAATTTTCTTCAAAAAAAAAAAGATAAAAAATTTTATTTTAAATTATAAATAATTTGAAAAAGAATATCTTAAATTATAATAAGTATTTTAGAAAAAATTATTAAAATTATAATATTACTCATATGATTTGATAAAAAGTTCAACCCATGCATGGACGGTATAAATACTAGTTACCCTTTTAAAAACTATATCTTGAAAAAAATCTTTCATTTACAAAAAAAAAAATCCTAATATGTTATAAATTCTCAAAAGGATGTTAAAAGTTATTTTATCTCAACGATGTACAAAAAAATGTTGTACACCACTTGTAGCCAAATTATTTCAATTTATGTAATATATTTAAATTTTAGATCATAAAAAAAGATACTAAGTAAACGAAAAAGAAAACAATAATTAAAGGGGTAGTGGTTGGCTAAAAATAATAAAAATGTATCAATTATTTTTAAGGATCATATTAACTAAACAAATTTCATGTAAATCAATCGATCTGAGTTATTAACTTCCTTCTTAATATTGAAAAGCGTGTTTATTTTAAGGACTACACCTCCTAATTTTAATGCTTCTTTCATAGCCCCATTTTTTTGGTGAAGAACCTTTTTTTGCTCAGTTTGGTTTTATCTATCTTCATCTTATATAAAATGCAACTTTTGTTTAAATGAATGAAACCAAAAAAAAAAAAAAAGTAAAGCCCGACCAAAAAGAATAAAAATAAAAATGGCAAGACAAGTTTGCATTATTTCTGCAAGTTTACTTCTTATTAGCTTAGCAATTACATGTACTGCACAAACACAGATTCCAGCAAATAAAGGCGAAATAAATACATGGTTTCAAAATGAAATCAAACCAATGAGGTATTCATACTACTAGTAAAGAATAATTGATTTTATTCTTATTTTTATATTATCTAATGTTCTATTGGTTTTTTATCAAAATGTCTTTGTATATTCATAAATTTCTTGGCAATGGTACTAACTAGTTTGTCCATGTATTCTGTAACTTTGGTGCTGTTACATCGTTTGTTATGGTGCAATATTCTAAAGTAACATTTAAGTTTTTAAGTCAAGACTGATCATTATATATCATTAATTAATAATTAAATGAGTGAAGTATATTCGAAGACCCTTTACGAAGGCTTTATTTTTTTTTTTACTTTTTTTTGATATACATGAGAATTTTATATAACTTTATTAAATGTATAAATATCTTTCTATGTATTTATGCTTAATAATTACATAAAAGTGAGTCATGGCTCCATTATAACGTTTTTATTTTCATTTTATGTTTTTTTGGCAGCCAAATAAATGGAAAACTAGATCCTAGTTTAATGGAGGCGGAAAACAATGGGGTCGAAATTATTGAAGTTAGCCAAGATGGAAAGGGAAAATTTAAAACAATATTTGATGCTGTAAAGCATGTTAAAATAGGAAATACTAAACGTGTTATCATAAAAATTGGTCCCGGTGAATACAGGGAGAAAGTAAAAGTTGAAAGATTTAAGTCATTTGTAACATTTTACGGGACGGATCCCAAGAATAGACCAACAATAACTTTTGCTGGCACAGCTGCTGAGTATGGGACTGTAGACAGTGCAACATTGATTGTGGAGTCTGATTACTTTGTTGCTAAAAACATTATTGTTTCGGTATGCAACTCTTATTCTTCATCCTTTTTATTTATCTATTTATTATATTTTATAGTACTTTGTTTATTTATTTATTCATTATATTTTATTGTTGTCTCTAACTAATAATCTAAAAATTAAAATTATATATAAAGATTTAATTTAATTTTGATTATAATTAAACATTCGTACATTACTTATAAAATAATGCATTATATGGAATAAGTGAGAAGTAATTTTACAATTATTTGACATATAAGTAAAATGCTAAGTTATTCGAGGAAAACCAACTTATTGTCCACAAATTTGTTATTGTAGAACTCTGCTCCAAGGCCGAATGGAAAGAAGAAGGGCGAGCAAGCTGTAGCGTTGAGAATTTCCGGTGATAAAGCTGCATTTTATGATTGTAAATTTACAGGATTTCAAGATACGGTTTGTGATGATAAAGGCAAACATTTCTTCAAAGATTGTTATATTGAAGGAACTGTTGATTTTATCTTTGGTGCAGCCAGATCTTTATATTTGGTATAACAAATTTTTTACATACTTAAACTGATAAGATATATTCAGTTAAATAAGTTTATTATAATTTATTAATGTGCTTAATCACAAACTAATACAAAAGTATCATGTACAGAATACCGAGTTGCATGTTCTATCGGGTGATAATGAGGCAATGATTGTAGCTCATGCAAGGAAAAATCCAAGTGAAGAGGGTGGATACTCATTTGTCCATTGTCCAGTTACTGGAACAGGTGGTCATGCAGTCTTAGGCAGAGTATGGTTTGAAGCAGCTCGAGCTATATACTCTTATTGTACCATTAGTGATGTTATTAAACCCGAGGGCTGGTCCGACAATAACAAGCCACAAGCACAAAAGTATATTAACCATTTCATGTTTTATTTTTTTTCTCAAATTATAAACTTTAAATCAGTTTGACAAGTGATCTAATGATGGAGTACGTCTTTAATATTTTGTGTGTAGGACAATTTACTTTGCAGAGTATATGAACACGGGTCCAGGCTCATCACTTGCTAAAAGAGCTCCGTTTACTAAGAAGTTGACAGCTGTAGAAGCTAAAACATTTATCAGTTTGGAGTACATAGATGCAGGCAAATGGCTACTTCCACCTCCCAAATTGTGAAATTTGATAATTTCATAACAAAAAGTGTTAAATAGGTTTATATTAACAATGCTAGAGGAATCTATAAAAGCGTCTGTATAATTAATGATGCGTGCGTTATAATCAAGTAGATGTATAAGCTTTAATACAATTAAGTTTGTAATATAGCTCCTACGTAGTTAATTAAAAATAGTTTGTTTTTGGAAATTGTTTAAATTATCCTATTGAACAAAATTACTGGGAGATTTAAATTATGTAATACTTATACATTAAGTTTAAATTATTATTATTATTATTATTATTATTATAATTTCCATTATTATAGTCTCGATTTTCTACTATGGGTGTTTCACAGGGTCATATGCATTGATTTTTAGGGTGTTTAATTGTAACAATTTACTTCAAACTTAGCTATTTTTTGTTAAACGAGTGATTGTTTAATTTCTTGTGTGATGAGTACGTAATTGTTAAAATATGATTAAATGGATATTAAGATTATATCTAGTTTTCGGTAATGACTTTACCTATAATAGTTTTTCAATGATGATAATATATTACATTTCTAACGATAGTTCATTATAAGTTTTATCACTCTATCTCATTTGATGAGGAAATAATTTGACTTAAACTTACAATTCCAATTACTCCCTCCCGTATTTTAATAAGGGTTCCACTTTCCATTCTCGGTCGTATTTTAAAAAGTGCTTTATATCTATTTTTGAAAATTTATAACAATATTATTATTTTCCTCCTCATTAGTTGTCCCCCCACATCTTGTTTTAATAATTAGGTTTTGTCTTCTCTCCACTATACCCACTATTACTTTTTGACATTTTTTTTAATTGTTTGACCTATACCCCACTTTAACAATAAATTATTGTATTCTATTTTTCCTCCTAAACTTTGTGCCCATAGAAATGGAACACTTATTAAACTATGGAGAGAGTACAATATAGCCTCAAAATACTCATTTACAAGTAAATTTATTGTAGAATTCATAAGAATAAAATCCACATAGATATGTTGTTGGTTGTTACTAAGTATGAAGGGTTTCTTATGGAAATTGCCCTATTGATAGTCATTTATCTTTCCTATAAGGATTTTTTAATTCCAAAACTACCTATTAAATATAAACATTTGGAAACAACTTCTTTTTAAAACTTTTATATTTTCAAAAAAAAAACAAAAAAAAAAAGTAGCATTACCCCACAAATGAATTTCATCAACAATTCTGTTTGTGAGCCTCACTTCTCAATTTCCTTTTGTATATCGTGGGGAAAATTTTAATTATACCCCTACTATGTAATACCCAATGTTTTTATACACTTTATAAATTAATATACTAATATATAAAGGTATTTTTGGATTGCTTTTATTAATTGTGTAGTTATTGGGGTGGTTATAATTTATTGAAAGACTTTTAAGTTAAGTCAATTCAATTTTCTTATTTAAAATTTTAAGCCAACTATTCCTAGTTTTAGTAGGAGAAGAAAATCTTTTCTACTACCTTCGTTACTTCATAGATGCAACAAAGTGGAAAATGTAGACTCCTAGGTAAAAATGTTAAGAGTTGATTAAATTAGTAAAATAAAGGGTATGTAATTAAGTGAGGATAGGAAATTAGCGATTATTAATAATCCACCTTATATCACCAGAAGCAACCACCCCGCCACCACCAAAACTACCCAACCACCACCTACAAAGCCTACCACTACCAAGAGCCACCCCTACCCCCAAACACCGAAGACCCCACTGACACCCATCCCACTAATCACGGCCAGGGCCGTACCAGTTCACTACCACATGAATCCTCCTTATCTCACCATTTGACCACCACCAGCTACCCGAACACCCCTCTCTTAGCCCACCAAGTCACTAACACAAACTAATCAGAATCCCACTACCATTAACTCCTCTCAAAAACCCAAAACCAAACCAAACCCTAACTTACTTTTCCAATTTGACTTTTAGATGTAAATCTTATTGTTAAATTTGGTTGAAATTAAACACACACAAAAATGTAAAATAAAAACCTCATAATTGCATAAAGGTTAGCTTGTTAGCTGGTGGTTACAACGGTGTGAGTTGACGTGTGGGGCGGTAGGGCTCTTCAATGGTGAGTAGCTTGGTTTTGAGCTGGAGGCATATCAAACACCGCAAGGAGTTGCGGGCAACAAAACGATGAAATTCGAGTTGCCATGGTGTTGTGGTATGGTGATTTGCAGGTTCAGGTAGGGGGAAATGTGACAGTGATGGTGGTTGTGATGGAAGGGAAAGAAAATTTGGCAATGGCGGTGGTGCGATGGTTGTGAATGAAGAGAAGAGAGAAAAGTGATGGTGCAGGTTGAAAAGGAGGAGAGAGGTAGTGGACTTGGTGGTGGCTAGCAAAGAAGAGAGAGAAATAATGTGGGTTAGGGTTTAAAACTTACAATTAATTACGTAGTGAAATTTGATTAGATGTGTTAATTTTATTTAAGTTAGGTTATGTTTGTAATTTCATTTTAAAAAATTTACTAAAAATGGAAAGTTTTAATTTGTTGTAACTAATGTGTAGCTTCCAAATTTAGTATGTGTTGCATCAAAAAAGTAATAGTGGTGGTAATTTAAATGCATTAAGGGTAAAATTGTCAAAGTATGATAGTTTTAGAGGAGAGCTATATCTACCCACATAAGAGCAAGTTATACATTTGTCCAAAAGTGATCATCAAGAAATAATTCTCTATCTCTCTCTCTCTCTCTCTCTCATTCTCTATTTTATATTTATTTATTTTCTCCTTATTTTTTCCTTCTCCTCACTTTCATGTACCACACATATCCACTAAGAGTGGCTGGCCACTAAACCCACTTATTAAGGTTATGGGATTGGTGCACTAGGTGAAAAAATGAAATTGGCACCACCCTAAGGCCACTGGTTCTTAAGAACCGGTGGGGAAAAAAAGTGGGAAAAACGAGGGAAGGGAATTACCACCGGTTCAAAGAGAATCGGTGGGTAAAATATTAAACCCACCGGTTCAAAACCGGTGGCTTTATTATTTAAAAAAAAATCGCCCTATAAATACCCAAATAAAACCTAACTCTCTTCAGTCGCTCTACTTCTCTTTCTCTCTCCTTCTCTCTCTTCTCTGTTCATCTCCTTCTCTCTCCTTCTTTCTCCTGTTCTTCTCCTTCGATCTATTCTCCTTCTCCTGTTCTTCTCCTTCTTTCTCCTGTTCTTCTCTTTCGATCTCATCTCCTTCTCTCTCTCTTTCTCTTTATCTTTCTCTTTCGTTCTTCCCCGATTCTCGTCCCCTTCTATTTCGTTTCCACCACCACGAACACCACCGAAGGCCACCACCGAAGACCACCACGAAGACAACCACCAAGACCAACACCCAAGACCACCATGAAGACCACCAAGAACACTACCGAAGACATCAACATACAACACCAACTTTAATCGAGGTGGGTTTAATTTTTCTGGGTTTGATTTTTGGTTTAATTAATCGATTTTTCTAAGTACATGCATGTGTTTTTTGGGGTTTTTTTTTATTTTGAGGGGTTTTTTCTGGGTTTAATTAATCGAGTTTTGGGTTTAATTAATCTAGTTTTGGGTTTAATTGGATTTTTCTAGGTTTAATTAATCGATTTAAATCGATTTTTGGATTTTAATTCGATTTTTCTGGGTTTCATTAATCGATTTAAATCGATTTTCGGATTTTATTTCGATTTTTCTTGGTTAATTTTCGGTTAAAATAATCGTTTTTTTGGGTTTTTTTTTTTTTTTGGGGATTTCTGGGTTCGTCAGTTTTATTAATTTTTTAGTTTTAATTGATGCAGGTATATTTCAAGAAGCAAGAATATAAATCAAAGAATAAGATGTTGTATGGGGTTTTTTCATTTTGATGTTGTAATTTTTTTTTTTGATTTATATTGTAATTTTTTTTTTATTATACCGTTGTAATTGTTCGATTATTTTGATTTGTATTGTAATTTTTTTTTTTTTGATTAAATGTTGTAAGTAATCGATTATAATGAATGAAATGGTTCGATTTATATTTTGATGTTGAAATTTTTTTTTTTAGTTAATTGCTTTCGATTATATTTAAAGTGAAAAAGACAAAAAAAAAATAAATACATGTTATTGCCACCGGTTAACCGGTGGCATTTATGTTAAATATTAAAAAAATAAAAAATTATGGTTAGCATCTTTGCCACCGGTTAACCGGTGGAAATTCTTGTTTTTGCCACCGGTTTTGAACCGGTGGCTTTTTAGTGGAGTATTGCCACCCCCAAATTAGGCACCGGTTCAAAACCGGTGGGTTATGGGGGGTTTGAACCGATGCCTAATTCGTTTTTTCTACTAGTGGTGGTTGCTAGGTTTTCGAGGTTTTGGGGTTGGTAGTGGCAGGGATTTCGAGATTTGGTGGTATTAGGTGGGTGGTAGGGAAAGGGAGGGGAAAAAGGGGGTGGCCAGAAAAGTAAAGGGAAGGGGTTGTAGTCGCCGGAATTACTATTGGTGGAGGGGAAGGGGCTGATTTTATGGAAGGGAAGGGGAAAGGAAAAAAGGAAAAGATATTTTTTTAAAAAAAAATAAATATATTTGACGAAACAAAATGTGACATGTGGCAAGATAACCTGATATTTTAGGTTTAGTTACCGGTCTAGCCTAAAAAAAATTAAGATACTAAGTAAACGAAAAAGAAAACAATTTAAGAGGTAGTGGTTGGCTAAAAATAATAAAAATGTTTTTAATTATTTTTAAGGATTATATTAATTAAACAACTTTCATATATTTCAATCAATCTGAGTTATTAACTTCCTTCTTAATATTGAGAAGCGTGTTTATTTTAAGGAATACACCTCCTAATTTTAATGCTTCTTTCATAACCCCATTTTTTGGTGAAGAACCTTTTTTCGCTCAACTTGGTTTTCTCTATCTTCATCTTATATAAAATGCAACTTTTGTTTAAAGGAATGAAACAAAAACAATAAAAATAACGTAAAGGTAGAGCAAAAAGAAATAAAATAAAATAAAAATGGCAAGACAAGTTTGCATTATTTCTGCAAGTTTACTTCTTATTAGCTTAGCAATTACGTGTACTGCATAAACACAGATTCCAGCAAATAAAGGCGAAATAAATACATAGTTTCAAAATGTAATCAAACCAATGAGGTATACATACTACTAGTAAAGAATAATTGATTTTATTCTTATTTACATATTATCTATTGTTCAATTGTTTTAATCAAAATGTCTTTGTATATTCATAAATTTCTTGACAATAGTATTAACTAGTTTGTCCATGTATTCTATAACTTTGGTGCTGTTACATAGTTTGTTATGTTGCAATATTCTAAAGTAACATTTAAGTCTTTAAGTCAAGACTGATCATTATATATCATTAATTAATAATTAAATGAGAGAAATAATTAAATAAGTGAAGTATATTCTAAAGAAGACCCTTTAGGAAGACTTTATTTATTTATTTCTTTTTGATAAACTTGAGAATTTTATATAACTTTATTAAATGTATAAATATCTTTCTATGTATTTATGCTTAATAATTACATAAAAGTGAGTCATAGCTCCATTATAACTTTTCTATTTCGTTTTACGTTTTTTTGGCAGCCAAATAAATGGAAAACTAGATCCTAGTTTAATGGAGGCCGAAAACAATGGGGTCGAAATTATTGAAGTTAGCCAAGATGGAAAGGGAAAATTTAAAACAATATCTGATGCTGTAAAGCATGTTAAAATAGGAAATACTATACGTGTTATCATAAAAATTGGTCCCGGTGAATACAGGGAGAAAGTAAAAGTTGAAAGATTTAAGTCATTTGTAACATTTTACGGGACAGATCCCAAGAATAGACCAACAATAACTTTTGCTGGCACAGCTGCTGAGTATGGGACTGTAGACAGTGCAACATTGATTGTGGAGTCTGATTACTTTGTTGCTAAAAACATTATTGTTTCGGTATGCAACTCTTATTCTTCATCCCTTTTATTTATTTATTTTATTATATTTTATTGTACTTTGTTTATTTATTTATTTATTACATTTTATTGTTGTCTGTAACTAATAATATAAAAATTAAAATTATATATAAAGATTTAATTTAATTTTGATTATAATTAAACATTCGTACATTACTTGTAAAATAATACATTATATGGAATAAGTGAGAAGTAATTTTACAATTATTTGACATATAAGTAAAATGCTAAGTTATTCGAGGAAAACCAACTGATTGTTCACAAATTTGTTATTGTAGAACTCTGCTCCAAGGCCGAATGGAAAGAAGAAGGGCGAGCAAGCTGTAGCGTTGAGAATATCCGGTGATAAAGCTGCATTTTATGATTGTAAATTTACAGGATTTCAAGATACAGTTTGTGATGATAAAGGCAAACATTTCTTCAAAGATTGTTATATTGAAGGAACTGTTGATTTTATCTTTGGTGCAGCCAGATCTTTATATTTGGTATAACAAATTTTTTACATACTTAAACTGATAAGATATATTCAGTTAAATAAGTTTATTATAATTTATTAATGTGCTTAATCACAAACTAATACAAAAGTATCATGTACAGAATACCGAGTTGCATGTTCTATCGGGTGATAATGAGGCAATGATTGTAGCTCATGCAAGGAAAAATCCAAGTGAAGAGGGTGGATACTCATTTGTCCATTGTCCAGTTACTGGAACAGGTGGTCATGCAGTCTTAGGCAGAGTATGGTTTGAAGCAGCTCGAGCTATATACTCTTATTGTACCATTAGTGATGTTATTAAACCCGAGGGCTGGTCCGACAATAACAAGCCACAAGCACAAAAGTATATTAACCATTTCATGTTTTATTTTTTCTCAAATTATACACTTTAAATCAGTTTGACAAGTGATCTAATGATGGAGTACGTCTTTAATATTTTGTGTGTAGGACAATTTACTTTGCAGAGTATATGAACACGGGTCCAGGCTCATCACTTGCTAAAAGAGCTCCGTTTACTAAGAAGTTGACAGCTGTAGAAGCTAAAACATTTATCAGTTTGGAGTACATAGATGCAGGCAAATGGCTACTTCCACCTCCCAAATTGTGAAATTTGATAATTTCATAACAAAAAGTGTTAAATAGGTTTATATTAACAATGCTAGAGGAATCTATAAAAGCGTCTGTATAATTAATGATGCGTGCGTTATAATCAAGTAGATGTATAAGCTTTAATACAATTAAGTTTGTAATATAGCTCCTATGTAGGTGTTTCACATGGTCATATGCATTGATTTTTAGGGTGTTTTATTGGAACAATAATTTACTTCAAACTTAGCTAGTTCTTGTTAAACGAGAGATTATTTGATTTCTTGTGCGATGAGTATGTAATTGTTAAAATATTATTAAATATATATATTAAGATTGGAAATAATTTGAGTTATTACAATTCCAATTACTCCTTCGTATTTTAATAAGGGGTCCACTTTCCATTGTCGATCGCATTTTAAAAATTGCTCAATTTGTGCTTCTGAAAATTTATAATAATATTATTATTTTCCTCCTCGCTAGTTGTCCCGCACATTTGTTTTTATATTTTTAGGTTCTGTCTCCTCCCCACTATACCCACTATTGCCTTTTGAGATTTTTTTAATTGTGTTACCTATACCCCACTTTAACAATAAATTATTGTATTATATTTTTCCTCCTACACTTTGTGCCCATAGGAATGGAACACTTATTAAAATATGGAGGGAATATAATATAGCCTCAAAAGACTCATTTACAGGTAAATTTTATCTTAGAATTCAAAAGAATAAAATTCATATAGAAATGTTATCGGTTTTTATTAAGTATGAAGGGATTCTTATTGAAATTGCACTATTGATAGTCATTTATCTTTCCCATAAGGATTTTTTAATTCCAAAACTACCTATTAAATATAAACTTTTGGAAACAATTTTCATTTAAAACTTTTACATTTTCACAAAAAAAAATAAAAAAAATAAAAATAAAAATAAAAATAAAAATAAAAACACAATAACAACAACCCTAAAAAAATAGGTTTGAGTAGCATTACCCCACAAATGAATTTCATCAACAATTCTGTTTATGAGGCTCACTTCTTGATTTCCTTTTATATATCGTGGGAAAAATATTAATTGTACGTCTAATACGTAGCACCGTACCCAATGTTTTTATACACTTTATAAATTAATTTATTAATATATAAAGTTTTTTTTATTGCTTTTATTTATTGTGTAGTTTTTAGAGTGATTATATTTTATTAAAAGACTTTTACGCAAAGTCAAGTCAATTTTCTTACATCATTTAGAAAAGTGCACGTTGTTGTAAAACTTTTGCATGCTTCTAGAGAGAGAAAGAGCGAAAGCCTTGCTCAAGCGCGTGGGTTTGGGCTGCCATGGCAGTGGACACTAGAGCTCAATCATCCTCGAAAATTATGCAAAAGCAATAGAAGATCACACAGAAAAGCAAGAAGAATAAGAATTCGAAGGAAAAATCGAAGGATTTTTCAGAAGCAATGGAGATGAATTTGGACCCAGGAATTGCGGACTTTGTAGAAGAGCAAATTCTCTCACCAAAGGCTTCAATGGCCGAATTACAGCAGAAATCAGAGCTTCGTAAGACCTTTCCGGATTGGTTTAGCGCCATTAAAGGTAGCTCGCAAAAGAACCCAGGTATTGATACTCATACCCATGAAATCAATACCCCAATTTTGCATGCTAGTATTGCTAAGAACTTACAATCTGAGCTTGAGAATTTGGATAATGTTGAATTGAATGCTAAGACAAGTGAATTGCTTGCTGAAACGATGAATTTGAATGATAACATTGATAATTGCAATACACCTAAATGTGTTAGAATTGATATGGAGGATATTCAGGATGAAATTGACTTCTGCAACTCTGCAATTGTATGCTATGTTTGTGGGGAAAATCCCCTTTTACCTGTTATTGAGGGGTTTTTCAGAAGAATTTGGAAGTCAATGGGAATTGATAAGGTTTCTTTGCTTGAGAAGGGCATCTTCATTGTTATATTTCATACAATGGAAAACAGAGATAAGGTGGTTAATGGGGCAGAGTGTTCTTTGATAAGAAACCTGTTTTCATTAAAGCTTGGGAACAAGATATGAAGATTTATAGGGAGGATTTCAAGATTCTTCCTGTGTGGGTTCAGTTATGGAATCTTGATTTGAAATACTGGGGGGAGAAATCATTGAAAAAGATAATGAGTAAGCTGGGAAACTTTGTGAAAGTTGATCAACCCCCTGCTAATAGAGAGAAGCTCCAGTTTGCTAGAGTGCTGATTGAAGTAGGAGTAGCCTAGAACTATCCAGATATGATTGAATTTGTGAATGAGAAGGGTTACAGAGTGGAAGTTAAGATCAAGTATGATTGGAAGCCTACAATATGCTCTAGGTGTAAAATATTAAGGCATTCTCAGGAGAACTGCAAGAAGCAAAAGAGTAGACCTAAGAAACAATGGGTTCCAAAGGATGTTCAGAAATCAGTACAAGTTCAGCAGATTCAGAATGTGGGTCAATCTGGACCAAGTGGTGAAGATAAGGATGAGACTGATGAATTTTAGTCAGATAGAAAAGCTGCTAAGAGATCTCCAAAGGCTGCTAGTGAGGTAAGGGTGCAAAACTCTTTTCAGATCCTGTAGAATGAAGAGATAGATGCAGATGTAGATAGGATGAGTGAAAGGGTGGTTCATGATGTAGAGGGTGGAATTCCCTTTAATCAGCATGGATATAATCCTTTGCTGGAATGTTAGGGGGCAAATAAACTTAGAAAACAACAACAAATTAAAAGAGTTATTCAACTCTATAATTGTGGGTTTGTTGCTCTCTTAGAAACTAAGGTCAAATCTTCTAATATGGGAAGTTTGTACCTTAGGGTGTTTGATGGTTGGTGTTTTTCTTGTAATAATAACACTCATCCTAGAGGTAGAATAGTCATTGGCTGGAACCCCAGAGCATTTGATGTTGATATTGTGATAAGTATAAGTCAACTTATGCATTGTTTGGTCCAACCAAAGAACAGGAACATCAGTTTTGCCTGTACTTTTGTTTATGCTTTCAATTCTGCAAAGGATAGAATTGCTCTCTAGAATGACATAAAGGGTTTATACACCTGGACTGATAAGCCTTGGATCATTACTGGGGATTTTAACTATATTCTGGATACAGAAGAGAGAATTGGTGCAGCTGTGAAATGGAGTGAAATGGAGGAGTTTAGGGAGTGCATTGAATTTTTCAAGCTGCAGGATATTAAGTGTTGTGGCAACTACTATACTTGGAACAATAAGTAACAAAGTTCAGCTAGAGTTTTCTCTAAGTTGGATAGAGGCTTGGTCAATGAGTTATGGTGCACTCATTTTGAGCATTCTATTATGAGTTATACGAATGAAGGGGAGTTTGATCACTGCCCAGGTGTTCTCTCAGTTTATCCTGATCCTACTCAGTATAAAAAGCCATTCAGATACTTTAATATGTGGAGCAAAGCTTCTGGGTTTGCAGATATGGTAAAATAGGCCTGGAGCTTACAGGTTCAAGGCACTATGATGTACAGAGTTGTGCAAAAGCTCAAGAATGTGAAAAAATGTCTAGCTGAGTTCAGAAAGACTAGTGTGCAGGATGTTGAGTTGGACTACAGGAAAGCTGATGCTGCTTTGGATAGAGCTCAGAGTGATCTTCATGCTCATCCCAATGATATTGATTGTATTGAGAAGGAAAATAGAACCAGAGAGGATTTTGTGCAGAAGCAAGGCACTTACATGGATTTCCTGAAACAAAAGGTGAAGGGAATGTGGTCTATTTATGGGGATCAGAACACTACAGTCTTCCATAATGCATTGAAGAAAAGTGGATAACCCTCAGGAAGTGCCACAGGTTTTCTTGGAATATTATCAATAATTGCTAGGCACTAATGATCCTTATATTCTTGATGAAATAAAGAGAGCTGTGTTCAATATATATGGAAATAAAGCGCCAGGACCAGATGGGTTTGGTAGTGCTTTTTTCAAGGACTCTTGGGAAATAGTGGGAAGAGATGTGAGTGAGGCTGTTCTGGATTTCTTGCAGAAGCATAAGATTCTTAGAGTGATAAATAACACCTCTATCACCTTAGTTCCTAAGAATAGCTTCCCTGGAAGTGTTATAGAATTTAGACCTATCTCATGTTGCAATGTCATTTATAAATGCATTTCTAAAGTGCTTTGTGAAAGACTAAAAAGTGTGCTTCCTGAGGTAATTGCTGAAAACCAGAGTGCTTTTGTGCATAGTAGATATATTGTGCATAATATCATGATATGCCAGGATTTGGTGAGACAATATGGCAGGAAAGATGTAGCAGCTGGTTGTTTGATGAAAGTTGACTTGAGAAAAGCCTTTAATATAATGGAATGGGATTTTATTGAGGAAATGCTAGAAGCTCTTTTATTTCCTGGAGAATTTATAGATTTGGTGATGCTTTGCACTAAAACTCCTAAATTCTCACTTATGATTAATGGTTCACTCCATGGCTTTTTCAAATCCAAGAGAGGATTGAGACAGGGAGATCCCCTCTCTCCCCTTCTCTTTGTTTTGTGTATTGAATACCTCTCTAGAATTTTAAAGGTGGTCAGTGAGATACCAGGGTTTAAGTATCACCCAAGATGTAGAAAAGTTGGGCTGACACATCTATGTTTTGCTGATGATCTGATTTTATGCTGCAAGGGTGATGTTAAATCAGTCAAGATGATGATTAAAGGTTTTGAGGCTTTCTCTAAGGCCACTGGCTTGAAAGCTAGCATTGAGAAAACTTATGTCTACTTCTCAGGAATGAGTGAGAATGAGCAGACAATTCAAGAGATTCTTAACCTCATTGGTTTTGTTAGGGACATGCTACCTTTCAAGTACTTGGGGTTACCAATCTGTTCAAGGAAGATTTCTGTAGCTGAATATGATCAATTACTTGACAAAATGTGTGCAAGGATTAAAATTTGGAGCTTTAGGAACTTGTCTTTGCTGGCAGACTTACTTTGATAAATGTTGTATTGATGAGCATACAAGTGTATTGGGAAAAAATAATGATCTTACCCAAAGGTCTTTTAGACAAGATAAATGCTATATGTAGAAGCTTTCTCTGGCATGGTGATATGAAGAATAAACCAGGATGTGTAGCTTGGGAAAATTTATGTCGCGGAAAGAAGAAATGAGGTCTAGGTATCATTAATGCTGGGCTATGGAACATTGCTGCAATGGGTAAGCATGTATGTGGGTGAGGTGGGTGAATGTTGTGTACTTAAAAGGTAGAAGTTAATTGGGCAGATTATGAGCCTAATGCTACTTGCAGTTGGTATTGGAAACAAATTTGTGAAGTGAAGAATAAACTGAAAAATGCTATTCCTTCAGTCTCTCTAGGGCAAGGAAGATATAAGATCAGTAAATTTTATGAGGCTTTACAAGATGAGAAATAGAATTGCAGATGGGATAAAGTGATTTGGGAAAGAGTAGCTCAGCCTAAACATCAATTCATTGGCTGGCTGCCCATTCAGCACAGACTGAAGACTAGAGATAGATTACATACACAAATGAGCATTTTTGAAAAGAAGTGTCTTTTATGTGATGCTTGGGATTAAAATCATAGTCACCTTTTCTTTGATTGTTAGTACAGTAGCAGAATTTTGTAGCATATAAGAGATTGGATGGGGTTTGGTCCTAGGAGTATTCAGCTGGACACTATGGTTAGAGCTTGCAGCAGGATAAAGGACAGATTCCAGAGATCTATGGTACAGGCCTGCATCTTAGCAGTCATTTACCAAATCTGGAGAGTTAGAAACATGGCTTTTTGGGACAAGAAAGTCATGAACATTCCAAACATTGTTCAGTGTATACAGACATATATTAAACACAGATTTTTAGCTATAGGAGGAAAGAAGTTAAGTGGAAAAAATAAAGAATGGCTTGAGAGCCTTAGTGTATAGATTCTTTTTATATAGGTTTGCTGTTTGTTTTAGTTTGCTTCTGCTAGTTCCTCCCTGCAGCCTTCTAGAAGGTTGTAGTTTGCTTCTGGCAGTTTTGTTTCTTGTTCCCTAAGGTGAACCCTTCCTAGAAGGTGGCATCTTAGGGGATAGTGACTTGGGGTGTTGGTTAGCCTTTGAGGTCTTGTGTAGTTTGGGTTAGCCTGGTTTGTCAGGATGGAGCTTGTACTTTTGTACAGTGTTTTGGATAAGCAACACAATTACTTACTTACCAAAAAAAAAAAAAAAAAAAAAAAAAAAGTCAATTTTCTTATTTAAATTTTAAAGCCAACTCTTCCTAGTTTTAGTAGGAGAAAAAAAATCCTTTCTACTACCTCCGTTACTTTTTAGATGCATCAAAGTGGAAAATTCAGACTCTTAGGTGAAAAATGTTAAGAGCTGATTAGTAAAATAAAGGGTATGTGATTCAGTGTGGAGAGAGATATTGGTGATTATTAATAATCCACCATATATCACCACCACCAAAAACACCCCACCACCCCCAAAATCCACCATATATCACCACCACCAAAACTACCCCACCACCCCCAAAAACCACCACTACCAACACCCACCCCACCAGCCCACTACCATCAAACATCGAAGACCCCACTAACACTCACCCCACGAATCACGCCTGTAGGGAATATTTCAAGCATTATCCCACACTTGAACCCCACTGTGATCATACACTTAAGCATGGTGGCGTCCAAAGGGGAGGAAGCTAGAGCAAAAGAGTCGCCAACAAGTTTTAGGAACTTGTAAACCGTTCAACGGGTGAAGGTTACACCCTTTAACGATCCATGAGATCGTCAACTCCAATAGGTCTGGAACCAAGACTGAAAGTTCTGGGATGAAGGTACAAATCCAACCTAAAAGAGATTGAACCTGCCCTAAATAGGCCTCTACTTTATTCTACTCGTATTCATGTGCGCTTTCTGACTAACATGAAATCAATAGGTTAACCCTAAACCTGTTTATCTATGTTGGTTGAATTTAATGCACAAATAAAACTATTATTGGCGATCACTTGAATTATAACCATATTAGCCTTAAACAAGATTATTAATTATCTTATTAAGCGTGATTACAAGTATAAATTTCCTTTAAACATGCACAAAAGGCATGATCAAGCAATAACAAGAATAATACATCAAGCAACATAATAACAATCATCATAATTATAATCATCATAACAATCATAATAATCATAATTATCATAATCATGTTAACGCTAAAGCATAATAATAGCAAGATCCTAGGCAGTATACTAACTAGATTAATAACAAACCCTAGCATGTCACTAAACAATAAAAATCAAAGCTTTAGCCCTAACATGATACTAACATGCTATTAGGAAAGAAAATAAGAAGCATCATAATAATATCAGAAATATTAGTTAATCCTAAACATGATACTAGGAAGCAATAAAACATCCTAACATGATACTAGGAATCAACAAAATAAAAATCTTAACATGATTTCTATATCATAAGATCAATTAAACAATTAAAGCACTTACTTGGATGCCTCGTACCTCTTTCTAATAACAAAATACACACGTTAGTAACTTCAAGGAAAAGTATAAATAAAATAATTAAATTAAATAATTGAAATAGAGATTTGGGACCAAACCCTCAGAAATTATAATCTTTCACGTCTAGGGCGAAGGCAACTTCGAACTTGGCTAAGTGTGTCTAGAACCAATGTATGAGGAATTTTGTGAAAGGAAAGGTTTAGAAAAAGAATAGAGAGAGAGAGAATCAAGAAATCCTTGATGAAAGTTGGTGATTGTAGATTGTAGATGAGAATTGATGATTAAAAACGGAGGTTTAAGGACCCTATTTATAATGAAATAGTCCGGAAAAGAATCAGAGTTTGAAAAGGAATAAAATACGACGATGTCGCCGCAATAGCCCCTGTCACCGAGCGACAGAGCCTGTTGCCGAGCGACAGGCCTGTCGCCAGGCGACAGCCTGTGGTGCGGCGCTGCAGACAGTTTTTCCACACGTTTTCCTATTTCTGATAAAATTTAACGCACGAGGGGTAAAACTGTAATTTTAATTAAAACGCTTCTTTTATTCTAAATAAAACTCATAAAACTCATTTATCAATGCTAATCACATTAGGATTCAAAAGAACCTTCTAAGAAATTCTAGAAGACTATAATAAATCCTAATTGCATTAGGAACTATAAATCATAATGGGCCCTCCCCTAGATCATTGGGTCGTAGGTAAAATCCGGTTTGGGCCCGGTTTAGCATTTTGGCCATAACTTCCTCATTATTCATCGGAATTGAGCTTATAATATATCGTTGGAAAGGTCTTTTCAAGCCCCATCCAACTACACTATTATTGGACCCTTATCATGGACCAAACTAAACTGGACTGCAAGTTTTCATAAAATAGGGTGAGAAAAGAAATATTTTTAAAAACAGAAAGAAGAGATATTTTAATAAAAACATCCTCATCACTAGACTTTTCACACTTTCACTTCGTTCGATAATCAAATGACATGAAAGGTATTCATCATTGGGTTTGGTTTTGGGGAGACACATTTGGGTGTCTACAACGCCCAAAACCTTACTAGCTCTCCATCACACGAATCCTCCTTATCTCACCATTTGACTACATAAGTCAAGGCGAATATTGTTTATTTATTTCTTGTTCCTTTTACGATTTTTGAACAAAAAAGAATAATGAAATTCGTTGCAATGTATTCTTTTGTGATTCTTGCTTGTAAATAAAATCAACTAACTTAGTTTTAGGTATCATATTGCATATATTGTTTGGTAGTGAAATTAGGGAGAGCTAGTGGAGGTCGCACTAGGGCTAGGATTGCGATTTTTGTAAAAAAAAATATTTTCCTAGTATCCTCGCTCCCGAACTCATTTCTAGTACCAGTAGACCAATATGTGGATGGGTAAACTTATGATTCATACTAATTATCCCTTGAACTCTACGTGGCACTGGGACAAAATGTATGAATGAACTCTAGTTTCTCTCTCTTCATTACATTTTCTCTCTCCTCCTTCATATTCTCTGTCTTCCTGCGAATTCGTTTTTGTACTCTCTTCTCCTGAACGATTTTGGTTGAACTTGCGATTCTCATCTACGATTCCGCCTACATAACTTTGCTTCCGATCTCGGAAATTCATCGAAAAAGAACTTAATTGTATACTATCTTCAAATTAGTTCCTTGTTAAATTGATCTTTTTCTAATTAGGTTGATTTTAGGTTTTTTTTGCTCGAAAAATCAGGTATGATGTGCAATGTCTTAAGTATTGTAGATTTTTTTAGTTGTACCATAATTTAAAATGCAAATATTTTTTTTTTAATTTTTTAATTTTGTTTTTCTGATTTTTTTGAGTAAATTTCGGAACTTGATTTTATGGTAATGCCTTAATTCATGCTAATTAATATGTAAGTTAATTATTGTGAGATTATTCACACTTCAATCTGTTCATATTTTTCTATACTTTGTTGAATTTTTTGTTGCCTTACTATTTTGATTGGGAAAATAAAGATTTTCAAAGGTTCAGGTTATTTTAGCTTATGTGATAGCTAAATCCGAACCAAGTCACCATATTTTTGCTTATGTAATTTACTTTAGAGTTTATATTATTTACTTTTGAGTTGCTTAGTTTTATGAATTCAACATTTTGTTCCAATTTGAGGTATTGGATTCGATAATATATTACGAGCTTATGTTTCTTATATTGCCTAGTTTGAATATTTTCATCTTGTGTAAGTTAATAATTAATAAGTAGTATGTCCATTGGGTTATACGATTTGTGATTATGTTTAGGTTTCTTTGTTTTCGGAGTATGTTGAAGTTGGCTAATCTACATTATACATTTCTAGGCATGTTAGATTAATTTTGTAGATTTTGATTGATTGAGCTTCAATGCATTGAGATTAAGATCTCGTAAGAACCACCTTAATTGTATTATTGGGCTGCTGTGGGCTAGAAGAGTAAAGGGTGTGTGAGATTGGGTGGTTGGGCTTGGTATTTGGTTATGTCTATGTGTGTTGCTGGCACTAGTTGCGTAGGAAACTTTTGTGTGGTGCTATTGTTGGGTGGAGATAGCACGAGTATTATTGTGTTGAAACAAAATGATTCAGATTTTCTTGGAGACTGCAGTTCCCTCCTTTCTTTTCCTTCTTGCCATATTTGTAACTTATCTTTTCTTGACACTCCAACCAGGCCCTATAATATATCCAGAAAAAAACATAAAAGAAAAATTATAAGAAAGAATGACTAACTTTCTCTACAATGCTTTTTCTCATGTATGCTAGCTTGTGTACTCTTTGATTGAGCACTCTAAGGAATCATGATCTTCTCTGTAAATTCGAAAAAGCTAAGCATACATTGAATTTATGTGGTTTCCACATATATTGTGATATGGCAACATTTCATTTGTTAGTAAAATGGGCCCCAAAATCCACTATATATGAAATTTTTATTTGAATTTCAAATAAATTTCTGGTTTAAACTTTGAATTTCAATTTTTTTTTTTTTTTTGTCATTTTCAATATAAATTTTATTTTATTTTTTTAAAAAAAAATTAAATGTATAATGGAATTAGTGTTTCTTGGCATTAGTGTTTCTTTGCAACAGTGTTACTGCAGTCATGATGAGTCTGATAACCCTTTGAAGAAAAGATAGCCCTCTTCTAATTGGATTAGTGTTTCTTTGCATCTTTTATGGTTATTTGATTTTTCGGTAAAAATGCAAAGAAACACTTAACTTGAAATTTTTTATTCTGCTTTGTTTGTCTTTCCCTTCCCACATACATGCATATTGTTGTATAATATATTTGTCTAGTATAATATCACACTGATGATAGTCGCCTATTAGTTATTTTACATGACAACATTTTATTTTATTTTATTTTTTTTTTTAAAAAAAAAAAAAAAAAAAAAAAAAAAAAAAAACCCTTGTTCATTTTCAACAGTCAACACCATGAACTACAATGGTCGCCATGGAAGATGAAAAAAAAAATGTAAAAAAGTCATATCTAGAAGATAATGTGTAATATAGTTTGTGGTTTAATTGAGTTAATCTTCATCATTTAATCATCTACAACAATTGAAATTAGTGTTCTTCTACTTTTTCTATTGAACTATTGAAATTGGTCATCCCGTTTTCTATTGAATTTGGAATTGTGTAGAAATACAATAATTATTAAATGATGGGAAGGAGAACGGTAGGTCGTTGGGCTACCACCCCTCCCAATCAAACAAAATTTGTAACTTAACTAACCCCTATTTAGTGTAGTGGCAAGTCAAGGTCGAACCCAAGGGAATGGATATCAAGTGCACGATGTCTAAATCAAGCTATTTCGGAATCAAGAAGGGGTTTGAGGTAGAACTAAGGCTAAACTAGGTAATGCAAACTTGTATAAAATTAATCTAAGACACTAGGGCAATGGATCCACATGCAATCATAATGGAAACGGTAATTTGGGAGGTCAAACCGACTAAGTCAAGCGATATGAAGGAAAATCATCATGTATCCAAAAGAGCATACTAAGGTGGTTCACCTAGAGGTCTAACTAGCGTCAACTACGCTAAACACTACCTAGGGAACGTCACAAAGCACCTCAATCGTGAAATTGCAAGTTCACTAATCAATGGTCCGTATCATAGCAAGCTTACAATGCAATCTAGTGTATTAATCAAAGATGGCCAAACCTCAATTAATCACACACATGCACATGAAATATCAACCAAATTTAATCATATCATCAACTCCATCAATTATCCCCAAATTACACTATTCCATCATTCATACATGCTTCACCATCTCCCTAGCTAGGAAACTACTCACTAGCCATAGAAATGGAGATCAAAACTACAACATTCATTAAATTCATCATCAACATGCTTGAATTCAAAGATTAAACCAACAATCAATCAAAATCAATCAAAATTCAATCAATAACCAAATCAATCATCAACAATATGAAAAACTAATGAAATCAACTAAAATCAAACTTGTATTGAAATCAAGAAGAAGATCTTTACAAAACTTTAATCCAAAGATCAAATACAATGAGGAATCCTTGAGCAATCACCAAAAATCATGAGTTTCTCTCTCCAAAATCCTCCCAAAAACTAACTATCTAATTCAATCTAAAAACTAAAAACTGACTCTACTCTAAAAATAGGTAGAAATAACTATATATACAAGGAGGAGGTCGGTAATGACGCCCAAAAATAGACCCTCATAAGTGCGGGCGCTCGGAGGAGGGAGAAAGGCGCGCACGGGACACACCCAGGCATGTGCGCCCGCACGCACCTGGTGTGCGGCCGCACATGACCAATGTGCGGCCGCACACTCCCTTTGTGCGCCCGCACATAGCTGGGTTTCCTCCCCTTCTTCTCTTCGTCCTAGCTCAAGTGGTGCACGCATCCAGGATGATGATGATGGAGGACAAAGTGGGCAGAAACTTTCTTGAATTTCTTGAAGAATAAAAACCATGAATAAGGCATAAACAAAGCCTTGAAGCTTGCCCCTTGGATCCACCTTTGACTTGGAACTTCTTGCACCTTCTTTAGGCATAAAAGCAATGAAAACTCGTAGAGAGGAGGCTCGGGAATTCTTGGACAATCAATTACCACCTACAAGCAAAAGATAAAAAGCAAGTAAAAGAGAAAAATAACAAGTAAACTAGAAAAAGACATGAAAAAGAGAAACTAACTACAAAAAGCATAAAATGAAGAAAACAAGAATAAAACTAAGGAAAACTAAAGAAAAGAGAGATAAAATGAAATGAAAATCATCCAAAAAGGAACCAAATGAGTGCCAAAAATGTCACTCATCAAATTCCCCCAAGCTAAACTTTTGCTCGTCCTCGAGCAAAACAAAGCAAGAGAAAGAGAGGATGAAAATTTTATTAAAAACGAAAAAGAAAGACTCAAGATAAGAATATACACTAAAACTCATTGTCGTAGGAATCACGGTTGTTTTTAGCTACAACAAGCCCTTTAATCCCCAAAGTCGCCTATGAGGACGAGTGAGGTCTCGTAAGGGTATCCTAAGAGTTTGACCCATAACTCTCCACCAAACATCAATGAGGCAAACCTTAGAATTAAAAGAAAGAAAATGAAATAAAAACAAATCTTTACGAAATGAATCAACATAAAGACTATAAAGCATGTGAATGACAATCTTTCTCAAGTAGTTAAGGTATGCACGTTTCAAGATATCCAAGGTTGATTGAAACATAGGGTATGCTAGGCATAGGAACTAGTTATCACAATTCACTTTCATCCCAAACAATCTTACCGCGTTCTTCCCACTAGTCTCAAATCTCCCCTTAGTGAGTGTCCCAATAATTCCTCGAAGGAACCGGAAAAGAAATATTTTAAGGCTACTCGACAATCTTGACTATGCATCCCCTTTCCTTAGGCAATGACCCATGATGCCCTCCCCCGAATAGTGACTCAACTATCTAGGTCGAAAGGTCTTTCCCCAGGTTTGTAACGTAAGGCATAAAGGGTGAAGGTAGGCTAAAATTTTAAAATTTGGTGATTTTCCTAAAAAGTGAAGCAAAAGGGTGATCAATCCTTAACATCACAATCAAGAAATTACCAAACAAAAACAACACCCCCAAGCTTACTTGAAGCTATACTCACAAAAATATATACAAAAAGCGTACACGCTTCTCCCCCAAGCTAAAATGGAGCATTGTCCTCAATGCTTAGTAGGAGAAAAGAATACATCAAAATATTTTTGAATTTTTCACTTTTCATTTGGTTTTTTTTTTTTTTTTTTTTTTTTTTTTTTGTTTTTTTGTTTTTATATTGTAATTGCAAAGTCCTTGCCTTTTTTAAGGGTGGACGGCTGTTACAACTTTTGCACTTATTTGTCCATGCCATTTATAATAAAGGACGGCTTTTACTCATACTCATTTGCCATTATTCACAAAGAAATCATAACACAATCTTGCTTTCATAAAAACCAAAATTCCAATTTAACCACCACAAACTTCATCTCAAATGATCATATTGCTTCACAAAAATCAAGAAAGGTAGAAAATGAAACAAAAGGTCAAATAACTAAATATGTGGCTTGAAAAGAAGGGATAAGGCTCAAATGGTTGCAAGAAGGCAAATGTAAACCCAAAATAAAAGAAAATAACAAAATGTAGGAAAAATGAAAAATACCACCCCGAAAAATGTGCCTTTGTCCTTCCTAGATAGTTCGGTCTCGTGTTTGAGAATCATACATCAAGCTTTATTAGATTAGGTTTGCATAGTTAAGGATCCACGCCGCTCATACAAGGAATGTTGAAGGCTAGAAAAACAAGTAACCTCACAAGGTTGTGGCAAAAACTCACCAATGGTGTCAAATCAACTATAGGAAGCAACTACCAACATACCACAAACAAGTAGAATCCGGCTTCATGATCCTCCTAGTTCAAACCAACTACCCTAGCATACACTATCCTAGAGTCAACCGAACATAATCTCAAACCGTGCATACCTTTACAACCTAGGAAGAAAGTCATGCAAAAGACAAGTCCAATGTACAAGGTTCATCTCAAAAGAAAAGAAATGAAAAATAATGCCTCAAAATCACATCAAAAATAAAAAGAAAAATAAAAGAAAGTAAGAGAAAAAGGTAAAGTAAAAGAGAGTAAAAGAAAAGAAATGGAGACATAGGAAAGGAAAACATAGGAGAAAAGCATGCAAAGGACTAGAAAGCAAGTGAAACACATAAAATTCCCAATCGACAAACAAGTGATCGATAGACAACAAAGTCACCGATCCCAAACACATTACGTGTTAACAAGCATCCATCCTCGAACCATTCAACTTTTCCTAAACTAATCCTATCCTATGCAACCAAGGAAAATAAAGAGAAAAATAAGAAAGGTCTCACCGGGATTCCAAGCATAGCAAAAATAAACGAAGCAATAAGAAACCACCTCGTAGCATTCCATATCCATAAGCTCTTCAAGGAACCAAGTGAGAAAAAAGAAATAAAAGAAACTATGAACAAAGAAAATGGTTAGTAACTTCAAAACAAATAAAAGAAAACAACAAATAAAAGAAAATAAACAAATCAAGAAGTATATACAACTAAAGGAAAGAAAAGCTAAACGAACCTAAGAAAAGAAAGAGTAAAAGAAATAAAGTCTAGACTAACTAAAGAACTACTCTAAACTACAAGATTTGGATTTAAGGGATTTGGATTGAGGGATTTGGATATAAGGGATCATCAACAACAACATGCCAAGCAAAACAACTCCACAAACAACAAACATCCATGAAAATAGGGCAAACAAGCTAGCTACAAGGAAAGTAGCCTAGAGATCAAGAAAATGAGGAAACCAAAAAGAGGAATGAAAATAAACATGCAAACAACTAAGATATGTACACAACAACAACAAGGTCACCGAGCAAGTTACTAGTTCCCCCAAGCTAGATAGAAAATACATCTCAACATCCCGATCAAAACAAAGCAAGTATCAAAAATATGAGGGATGGAGGTAAAAAGCATGAGAAGCTAAAAAGGGAACTAATAACTACTACCATCACCACCACCACTCCCACTTGGCCCGGCCCCATCGGGGTCTCTGTTGTGCTCGGGGTCATCGAAGGGATGAGGGTAAGGCTCCCATCCTCCGGTGTACCCCTCGGGCCACCCATAATGCCCCTTGAAAAGATCGTGTTGCCAAGGAGCAAGAGGGGTGAAGCTATCGGGCAAAGTGAGTTCAAAGGGGTGGTTGGGATGGACATGGGGGTAGTTAGGATCCCCCCTATAGTCACTACCACCCGGAGCCTTGTAATCATAGTTACCATGCTCGTCCGGGTAATAGTGACGCTCGGTGTCGGGGTTAGAAGGCCCCGACCAATAAGGATGCCCAAACGAAGGTAGAGGACCTTGTTGGGGCGGGAAGTACGGATAGTTAACCGGGGGAGTAATGTTCCCACGGTTAACTTCCGCCTCATAAATTTGTTGTTGTTGTATAAACATACCTTGTTGCATCTCTTGAATACCTCTTATTTGGTCATAGAGGGCCCCAAAGTCTTGATCGTACATGCCATCTACGTGGATTTTCAATCCACTCATTTGCTCACTAAGAGCCTTCAAATCTTCATTGGCAAAAGCATGTTGCCCTTGATCTTGTTCTTGCTCATGAGGAGCTTGTTGTTGTGGAGAAAAATGTTGTTGTTGTTGATGTTGTTGTTGTTGTTGATTTTGTTGTTCTTCCTCATCTTCTTCTTCTTCATCTTCCTCGGAATCAAAGTTGGGATGCCGGAAGGACCTGGGGACATGCCAAACATTGTCGGCAATCCTAGCCAAAGAAGTCAAGCTAGGGTTAGGCAAGAAGCACCAATGCTCGTTGCCCCTTAGCCACTCATATCTCCCTTCACTAAAACCCTTGGAGATAAATTGGATTTGACCCAATTGTTGCATATCGAGGTAGATGGAATCTACATCCCCGATCTCCTTACAAAATGGGAGATAATCATTGAGGCGAAGGTGAGTCAAAAGCCTAGTTACCATTCCCCCACAAGGGATCTCTCCCGTCCTCCTTTTGCGAAGGTCCAAGCAATATTGGGAAAAGATGTAGCCCAAGTTCAACCGGCCCACAAACTCCGGGCAAGTAGATAGCCAAAGGACTTTGAGCTCCAATTTACTCAATTTCCCCATCTCTTGCTTGGGGAACAAGACATAGCCCAATAGACGGTGTACAACCCTAAGACAAGGTTGGTACACGTCCGAGATCTTGGCCTTGTTGGCGATGAACTCACTACCACCGGAGATGTCTTCCCACCAAGAATCTTGATCATAATCCGGGAAGATGAAGTGTTCAACGTTAATACTATCCCCATGGGGATCAAAATCCAAAGCGGCGTTGAACTCTTCTAAATATTGGTCAAAGATGTTGTTGAACAATTGGAACCGCACCCTATATACCCCTCCAATGGGAACAAGCTCCAAGGTAGCCAAGAACTCCAAGGTAGGCTCCTTGTAGGTGCGGTAGGCATCGGCGATGAAAGTCCCCAATCTCAAATTCAAAAGCAATGACCGCACATCATTATCAATCCCCAACTTCAGCATATCGGATTGAAAGTAATGGCGGGTTTGTTTGAGGGTTCTTTCATCTTTCAGATTTTGGTAAAAGGCTTTTTGTTTATCGATGAAATTTTTTCTTTTTTGGAAGAGAGGTTGGAGTTCGTGTTTGAGTGGAAGATGGGTTGGAAGTACTAGACCTAGAAGATGTACTAGGCCTAGTGGAGGTACTTAGGCGGGGAGGTTCCTCGATGCTAACATCGGTTTTTCGCTTTTTGGTGAGTTTCTTGAGGTATTTAGACATTGTGAGAGGTATAGAAGATCACCAACAACCAATCAAGTAGCAAACCAAAGAACCAAGAGTACCACACCCAAATTCACCGCTTACTACCAAAATCACCAAACTCCAAATTCTCAATTCTTTCCAATCAAACCAATTCCAAACCAATCAACAATATCAATGTACCAAGAAAAATTCCTTTTTAATCAATCCACGAGCAAACACAAAGCCAATACCGAAATCACCACATACTACCAACTTTCCAAAATTTCAACTCACAAGAATTCAACCAAAATTGATGAAAATCGCTACAAAATCAACAAACAACACAATGTCATGCAAAATCAATCATCAAATATCACCAAATCACAACCAAAATCAAGAACAAGCATCAAAAATCACAAAATCAATACTACACTATTCATGCTCATACAAATTTGTAATTCATGCAAATTTATGATATAATAGGCAAAATTAAAGCAAGGATTAGTGATTATACCATAAAAGAAGCAAGATAAACCAATTTTGAGCAAGCAATTCCAACTCCACACAAAACCCCCAATTTTCGGCCACCAAGAGTAGGAGAGAGAGTGAGTGAAATTTGGGTCAAATTGTGAGGAATTTGTAGTGTAGAAAGATCTGTGAGTGATTTTGAGTGAGAATGGAGTGATTTTAGTGAGGATTTGAGTGATTTTGGATGATGAATGAGGGTGGAATAGTGCGCACAAGAAGAGGGTTTGAAGGGTGATGCTCGTGATGTTTGAGATGATGAATGAAGGAAATGAAGGGAAAGAAGGAGGAAGAAGAAGATAAATGCACGTCCAGCATCTGTGCGGCCGCACAGAGCTGATGTGCGCCCGCACACGCAGGTTGTGCGCCCGCACATGCCTCGTGTGCGGCCGCACATCCCTGTGCGTGCTCCTTCCTTCTTTTTCTCAAAAATTTGATACTTTCTGCCTATTTTGGTGCGCACATGAATCATGATGGTGATGAGGAACATCATAGGTAGTAGCTAAAATCATTTTCAAAGTCCTCAAAGTTGAAAATTCATGTGCACACCTCAAAAATTCACTAAGTATCAATTTCCTCCATTATTCAAAATATGAATTTCCTATCTTACCTCTCTAAAATTCTTACCCTTTTACCTCAAATTTCGATTAGAATCGAACAAAATATGATTTGTGCCATGAACACCTTCCATCCATCATGCATATTTGTTGAATTCCAATCCTGCAAACGGACATCCTAAAATTCCAAATAAAAAGAAAAGTAAAAGAAAAGACAAAGTAATAAAAGAAACAAAAATGAGGAAATTCAAAAATCAAAGAGAAAGGTTAGAAACTCCGGGTTGCCTCCCGGGAAGCGCTTGCTTAAGGTCCTAAGCTCGACCCTTCCTCCTAATCATGGAGGATCAAAGAACACCACCTTCTTCAAGGTGGTTGATAGAGCAAATTCTTCTTCAACCTTTGGCAACTTCTCATTGTTGCTTAATGAAACTCTCACAAACTTCTTTTCAAATTCTTCTTTTTCACTTCTTAACTTCTTCCTTTTCCTTGTTTTCTTCGAGTCACGGGCCTTTTTCTTCGGCTTGACTTCAACATCCTTAATCATGGAAGCTTTCTCTTCCTCATGAGAATTAAGCTTGAACCAATTTGGAAAACCAATATCTTTCTCATCCTTTGGCTTTTGAATCACAAATTCTTCTTCACTAACATGATCAATACTTGCACAAACATCATCAACAAACTCAAAAACATTGTTAGTAGAAGAATCAATCATGCACATACCATCAATGGAACGAGAAAGACTAGCACATGCGATATCTTGGACACAAGACAAAGACTCATGCATTGGTTTTAACTTAAAACTCTCTTCTAATTTCCCACACCTCAAAGTAATTTGACCTCCTTTGACATCTATTAAAGCTCCCGAGGTAGCTAAGAAAGGCCTCCCTAAGATGATTGGAATATGTTCATCCTCCTCAATCTCTAGAACAACAAAATCCACCGGAAAAACAAACTCTCCAATCCTTAAGGGGACATCATCAATTCTTCCCTTAGGAAACTTAATAGAACGATCGGCCAATTGAAGTGTTATCTTAGATGATTGAAGCTCACCAAGATCAAGCCTTTCGAAGACCGAAAAGGGCATAATACTCACACTAGCCCCTAGATCACACAAAGCATTCTCAAAAACCATTTCCTTAATTTGACAAGGGATTGAAAAGTTCCCCGGATCTTCCATCTTCTTTGGAAGTTCACCATGGATAAGAGCACTAAAGCACTTCCCTCCTTCCACCGAACTACCCTCATCAAAATCCTCTCTCTCTTTAAAGATCTCCTTAACAAACTTGGAGTACTTAGGCATGTCGGGAATTGGTTCGGTAGAGGGTGTAGAATCATGAACATCCTTAAAAGCTTCAAGGAACTTCCCAAATTGCTCATCCATTTTGAATCTCAAATATTTTTGGGGATATGGTAGATCGGGAAATCTTTCTATTTCACTCATCTTTTCACCAACACACTCTTCTCTTTTGTCAACTTCACAATAGATTTCCTTAGACTCAACCCTTTCCTCTTCATTCTCCTTAGCACCAAACTCATCTCTTCCTTCTTTTGAACAAGAAACTCCCTCATCAAAATCATTTCCACCACTTGTGCCAATAGAGTACACGGGTTTCTTTGGTTCAACACCTTGGGAAGGCAAAGATGAAGGACTAGCAAAATCCTTAATAGTGCTTGCTAATTGGGTAATTTGAGTCTCAAGCATCTTATTGTGGGTCATCATCTCATTGAATTTCTTATCACTAACCGCCATATAGGTGTTAATGATCTTGGTTTGATTATCAATCAACTCTTCCAAGGTTGTCTTAGGAGAAGAAGGTTGTGAATAGGAATTTTCACCTTGAGTCTTTGGAACAAAACCGGGTGGGGGACCTCTTTGAGCATTGTTTTGAAAATTTCCCCTTCCTTGGTTGTTCCAATTACTCCTATTTTGATTTGAACCATAACCTTGATTATGGTTACCACCACCATGATTATGGTTTCCATTACCTTGGTTATGATTTACATAACCTTGGTTTTGATTACCATAATTATGATTTTGATTACCATAGTTTTGGCTTTGATTTTGGCTACTATAACCTTGGTTATAATTACCACGAGAACCTTGATTCCCTTGGTTCCTATAACCACCATTATGATTATAGTTGTCAAAATTGCCTTGGTTTTGGTAATTCCTATTCCATTGGCCTTTTTGATTATCAAACCTTTGAACATTGTTGTTTGACACAAAATTAACATGTTCACACTCATTGTTGTCAAATTCATCAACACATTCATTAGGACAAACACTAGAGTCATGATCATACGATCCACATGCATCACAAAACAAGCAACCTAAAGGCATATTATGTGAAGAGGGAGGGGGTTGAGAGTTAGAAGGAGTACCTCTCCCCTTAAATTGGGAGGGAAGATTAGAAGCTTGAGAAGAGGTAGAAGTGCTCTCCAACTTAGCTTTGATTGCGGTGACCTCCTTTCCTAAATTTGTCATTTGGGAGGAAAGGTTGTTGATTGCATTGAGATGGTCCACCGAATACAATGAAGATTGCTTGCTTGAAGAGTCCCTCTCCCCATCTTGCCAATCCCTATAATATGTCACCACGTCCTCAATGATGTCCACAACTTCTTCTTCGGTTTTGTTCATGATAGGGCCCCCGGCCCCTCCATCAAGGCATGACTTGCCTTGGGGACTTAAACCGCCATAGAAGATTTGGATCACTTGGTATGTGGGGATTCCGTGGTGAGGGCACTCCCTTTGATACTCTTTGAATCTCTCCCATGCTTCATAAAGGCTTTCACTCGGCCTTTGCTTGAACCCTTGAATCAAGGCTCTTGCCTCCGCCGTCTTCTTTTGGGGATAGAAACGGGACAAGAAAGCCTTTGTAACATCATTCCAAGTTCTCAAGGAGTTGGGCTTCACCTCCTTGTCTAGCCACTCCAAAGATCTTCCTATTGGAGAGAAAGGGAACAACTTGAGGCGGATGAATTCTTGAGAGACCCCATTGACTTTGATAGTGTTGCAATATTTTTCAAATTCTTTCAAATGGTTCAATGGGCTCTCATTCTTAGCCCCACTATATTGCCTTCTCTCAATCAAGGTGATCATTGCCGGCCGGATTTCGAAGTCATTTGCCGGGGTAGTAGGTGGAGCTATTCCACTCTCAAACCTATATGCCCCGGGCACTCCAAGCTCCTTCAAGGCTATTCTAGGATTTTCACCCATTCCTTGCTCTTCTTGAATTTCTTCTTTACTTGAAAAGATATAAGCCAAGGATCTATTATCCACTCTTCTTCTTGAAAGAGTCCTCTCAATTTCCGGATCAAGGGGAACAAGGAGACGATCGCGGGTTCTATGCATGCAAAACTCAAACAAAAATATTAGTAGCACGGCTACAAATGTAGCCAAGAGAAACAAAATCTTTTTGTATTTTATCAAAATGAAATAGACTCAAAAACAACATGCACTCAAGCACCATTCCCCGGCAACGGCGCCATTTTGATGGGAAGGAGAACGGTAGGTCGTTGGGCTACCACCCCTCCCAATCAAACAAAATTTGTAACTTAACTAACCCCTATTTAGCGTAGTGGCAAGTCAAGGTCGAACCCAAGGGAATGGATATCAAGTGCACGATGTCTAAATCAAGCTATTTCGGAATCAAGAAGGGGTTTGAGGTAGAACTAAGGCTAAACTAGGTAATGCAAACTTGTATAAAATCAATCTAAGACACTAGGGCAATGGATCCACATGCAATCATAACGGAAACGGTAATTTGGGAGGTCAAACCGACTAAGTCAAGCGATATGAAGGAAAATCATCATGTATCCAAAAGAGCATACTAAGGTGGTTCACCTAGAGGTCTAACTAGCGTCAACTACGCTAAACACTACCTAGGGAACGTCACAAAGCACCTTAATCGTGAAATTGCAAGTTCACTAATCAATGGTCCGTATCATAGCAAGCTTACAATGCAATCTAGTGTATTAATCAAAGATGGCCAAACCTCAATTAATCACACACATGCACATGAAATATCAACCAAATTTAATCATATCATCAACTCCATCAATTATCCCCAAATTACACTATTCCATCATTCATACATGCTTCACCATCTCCCTAGCTAGGAAACTACTCACTAGCCATAGAAATGGAGATCAAAACTACAACATTCATTAAATTCATCATCAACATGCTTGAATTCAAAGATTAAACCAACAATCAATCAAAATCAATCAAAATTCAATCAATAACCAAATCAATCATCAACAATATGAAAAACTAATGAAATCAACTAAAATCAAACTTGTATTGAAATCAAGAAGAAGATCCTTACAAAACTTTAATCCAAAGATCAAATACAATGAGGAATCCTTGAGCAATCACCAAAAATCATGAGTTTCTCTCTCTAGTTCTTGAGTTTCTCTCTCCAAAATCCTCCCAAAAATTAACTATCCAATTCAATCTAAAAACTAAAAACTAACTCTACTCTAAAAATAGGTAGAAATAACTATATATACAAGGAGGAGGTCGGTAATGACGCCCAAAAATAGACCCTCATAAGTGCGGGCGCTCGGAGGAGGGAGAAAGGCGCGCACGGGACACACCCAGGCATGTGCGCTCGCACGCACCTGGTGTGCGGCCACACACGACCAATGTGCGGCCGCACACGACCAATGTGCGGCCGCACACTCCCTTTGTGCGCCCGTACATAGATGGGTTTCCTCCCCTTCTTCTCTTCGTCCTAGCTCAAGTGGTGCACGCATCCAGGATGATGATGATGGAGGACAAAGTGGGCAGAAACTTTCTTGAATTTCTTGAAGAATAAAAACCATGAATAAGGCATAAACAAAGCCTTGAAGCTTGCCCCTTGGATCCACCTTTGACTTGGAACTTCTTGCACCTTCTTTAGGCATAAAAGCAATGAAAACTCGTAGAGAGGAGGCTCGGGAATTCTTGGACAATCAATTACCACCTACAAGCAAAAGATAAAAAGCAAGTAAAAGAGAAAAATAACAAGTAAACTAGAAAAAGACATGAAAAAGAGAAACTAACTACAAAAAGCATAAAATGAAGAAAACAAGAATAAAACTAAGGAAAACTAAAGAAAAGAGAGATAAAATGAAATGAAAATCATCCAAAAAGGAACCAAATGAGTGCCAAAAATGTCACTCATCATTAAAGTAACAAAAGTGGTCAAAGTCATATTAGTTAGTAAAAAAATGAGAGTCGAATGACCTCAACAATGGCTGAAAAAGATAAAAGATTGGCGAAAAGGGCAAAAAAATCCCGATAATATTAAACACTTTAACTTACTAATTTATTTAGTAACACAAGCAGATTGTTTAGTAACACAAGCAATTATGTTTGGTAACCAAATATAAGAGACGTAGCACTACTTGTTATTAATAAAAAAAAAATCCTAAAAATGTTGATGTTTATCTTGCAATCTTGATTACTAACGATGAACATAAATTTGCACCGATGAAATATTGTCTCCGAGTTCGATCCCAAACAAGAACATGAGTTACCTTTTTTTCAAATTTTATTTGTCCTTACCCTCCAATTGATATTTACAAAGATAGTAACAAATATTGTATCCTAAATCTTTTGATGAGTAAGTTATATTTTATAAATAAACTTTTGTAGTAACAACAAAACCCAAATAAAATTGTGAACATATAATTATTAGTAATAAATTGATATATTGAATATAATTCTTAATAATTTTTCAAACTTATATTCATAGACCATAGTTATAACTTTCAAAGTTACCAATTTACCCTTAATAATTTAACTTAATAAAGCACATTAATCTCTTATAGGAAATAAGACAACATTATATTGATCACATGTAATGATTTTTGTTTAAATATTTTTCATATCCGAGAAAAAGTGGCGACTAGTGTTTAAACTTATGGATGATGTGAAATAGACACAGTCATTAAAAAGTCATAAGAAATAAAGTTGAATAAGTAAATATATAGTAATCGAGTTTCACATCAATATTAACCACTAATGTGAAAACTATAGGTATATAATTAGTTACCGACGATGCAATGAAGAGTAGTATATTTTGTTCGCTAAATGTTTACATGGTGAATATCAGAATATCACACAATGTTTGTAAGTGCCGTTTGACTATCTTTCATTAATGAAATCCTTTTTTCTTTTCGTCACAATGTTGGTTACTAACACGTTGCTCATAAATTGTTACACATTAAATTTGGTACCGGGTTCGTATGTCATCTTTAATCACAAAAGTTTTTTTTAGTATAGTTTCCTTAATCACATAATTATATGATAACAAAAAATGAAAATATAGTATTCGAAACTATACATTTTATTCACATATATGACAATTTTTTTGGTAACAACTAACCTTTTTTTAAAAAAAGAAAAGTAATAATTTATTATTAAAAAAATATGTAAACACATGGCATATTCAGCAATAAGTGACAATAATTATATTCTGTGTAACCAATTATGATTCGATTTAAACTCTTAATTATTTTATATGAATCTTCAAATTTATAAAGTAAATATACTATACTTAGATTGTAACTCTCAAAGGCCTCAATAATGTTTCAATTTTGATGTTTACAAGCATATAATTCATCCCTTTTTTTTTTGTTTAAAAAAAAGCATCCTTTTTTTAATAACACTTTGTATCTAACACTTCTTGTTTTTATTAACACTTTGTATTTATTGATACTATAAGCAAACTAGTCTTTTTCCAGGTATTTAATACGAGTAAATTTTTTTTTTTTGAAACATAATATGAGTAAACTAGTATACGTAAATATGATAAAATCAAATAAAAAAATTAAACCAACTTATTTAATAACACAGATAAAAAAAGATAAGTTATAAATACACAGGAGTATTTAGCAATAAGTGATAATAATTTGTGTGTAACCTTAGCTTTTGTGATTTCATGTTAACTCTCAGTTATTTGATTAAAAACCTTCAAGAAATGAATAAAACCCTCCAATGTATGAATTAATCCGTACAACACTTGATAATTGTATAATTGTTGCTAACACCTGATTAATTTTATATAGTTCCTTATATGTAACAAAAATATAATCTCTAATAATTCCATTGGTTTTTTTTATAATAATTCCATTATGGATGTCTATAAAAAGATCTTTAAAAAATAATTCCATTGGTTTTTTTTATAATAATTTTTTGATTTATAGTTTGTAAAATATCGTCAAATGAAGTATTATTCGATTCTTATAATAAACATCTCTCTTCATTAGTGACGTTGACTAAGATGCTATTTTCTCAGTAACAATATTGTATATTTTAGGGCGTGTTCGGCGCTAGTGTTTGAGTAGCTTTTAGGTAGCTTTTAGTGGTTTGACTTGGTCAAATCACTACTTAACAAAAAATGTAAGTGTTTGACAAATTAGTGGTTAGGGTAGCTTTTAGTGGTGAAGGTAGCTATTATAAAAAGTTAGAAATATTAGCTTTTGAAATTAGAGGTAGCTGTTGAAAATTAAATCTATAGTATTAAATATAAAATATTGATTTTTAAATGTAACAGCTAGTCAACCGCTACTTTACCGAACACTCATACCTAAATTATCTATCTTCACAGCTAACAGCTTGTCGACAGCTAAAAACTACCTACACAGCTGACAACTACCTTCACAGCTGACAGCTACCTTCACAGCTATATTTTGCCGAACACGCCCTTAGTAACCTAAAATATTTTTTTAGTAACAAGATAGATTATTTGGCGTCAATGAAATTTGTCCCGCCTTCTTATGGTAAATGGCGCCAAAAACCAAAAACTTTTCCCTCTCATTTTTTTAGCTAATGATAAATTGTCAATTTTTAATTGGTAATGTATCTTGGGAGGACATACATTCAAGTATGTGTATCATTGTCCCTGTAAATTTCTTTAACCCTCGAACCACTTTGTTACATCTTGAAGGCTGGCAATGAGCCAACACCCTCGGATTTCACCAAGCTTTGGTAATCTTCAACTTCAACCTGACTTTAAGCAAGGATTAAAATTTAGATGATCATTGGCACTTTATGCATTATGGCTAGACCTGGCAAATGGGTCATTCGGGTCGGGTATGGGTCGGGTCATTTCGTGTCGGGTCATGTTCGGGTCGGGTCGGGTCATTTCGGGTTGATTTCGAGTCGACTGATAATCGGGTCGGGTCGGGTATTGGGTCAACACTTCGGGTCGAGTTTGGGTCGGGTCAAGTTTGGGTCGAGTCATTTCGGGTCGGGTCAATTTTCGGGTCAGGTCAGTTCGGGTCGGGTCAATTTTCGGGTCCAATTTTTGGGTCAACTTCAGGTCGGGTCAACTTCGAGTCGGGTCAATGCATTGGGTTAAATTCAACTCAGTATATATATTTATTTATTTTTAGACGAAAAACTCACTACATTTATTAAGGCTACTTTTTTCATGAAATATAGTAATTGTTTGACTTTTATTGACTTTGTTATTTTTTTATTTTTTATTTTTTTTGTGTTTAGATTGAGAATCAATTTCAGGATCTCCTGAAACTAAGAGGGATGCTCTAACAAATTGAGTTATACGACTTATACCTCATAATTAGGTTTTTCTTGTTCAAGTTTTTTCAAACGAAACTCATAATAAGGTTTTTCTTATTCAAGGTAATTTGATCTCAAATTCAAACTTGATAGGATTAGATTAAACTTTTTCTGGGCTACTTAATAGTTCAGTCTCCGACTCTCCGGTTTAAATTACTTCATAGGATTTCTCATCACTATTAGTATATAATGGACTAATGAATTATGAACTGTTGCAGTTATGTAACTATGCTTGTATCTTTCTACCAGTCTACTATCCAATTAAAGAACTCAAGATCCTACATGACTATATTTTTCATTACATATAAAACACAAAATACGGTCAAAGAGAAGTGTGTGAATAAAGTCAAAATGGTCAACTAAAAAAAACGGAGGTATTATTAATTAAGCGAAATATTCTCATATTCAGATGTAAGATTACGGACACACTTGTTGATCAATTAAAAATTTTCAAAATTTCAATTTTAACAAAGTTACAACTTAAAAGTGAAAATTCAAGAGGGAAACAAAATAAAACTTTTAACTTGGTTAAAATTGTGGGAAATTCTTCCCCCCAAATGGCTAAAACTCCAAAAGTATTTCATTATGAGGACAAGAGGTAAATTATGAGCGGGAATACTCCCTCCAAATTTCCATAAGTAAAAGGTAAAGTGACTAAATTCTAAAATACAGAAAAACAAAAATAAAAGTAAAAAAATAGGAAGATAAAAAAAATCCTCAGCTAAATAGATTTGGGTCAATTAATTCAATTTAATTGCGGTTTTTTTCTATTTCAGTTTGCTAAGGTCAAGTCTTTAACTTAAATAGATTCTGGTCATTTCAGGTATAAGATAATTTTGGTTTAGGTCACTTTGGGTTTCGAGTCTATTTGGGTCAATTAATTCAAGTTAAAGGTCGGCTCAACTTCGGGTCTCGGGTCACTTCGGGTCTCGGGTCAACTTCAGGTCGGGTCATTTCAGGTCTCGGGTCAACTTCGGGTCGGGTCGTTTCGGGTTGGGTCATTTCGGGTTTCGGGTCTAGGTCGGGTCATTTCCACTTCGGGTCGGGTATGGCTCGGGTTGGGTTGATTCGGGTTTTGGGTCAATTTCGGATCACTGATTTTGGGTCGATTTTGGGTCATGGATTGGGTCATTCGGGTCGGGTCATCGTGTCTGGGTCAGGATTGCCAGGTCTAATTATGGCATATGGAGTGCATACTATAACTAATAGAGTCTGGGTGTTTGACTTGGGCCTAAGTTTCAAAAGTAGTAACATCAACCAATCAAAATTTGAGTCTGACCTTTAGATTATACTCTGAACAATAGTATATATAATTATCATTTAAACTTAGTCTTGCATTGTTCATATCAATCCGGTTTTCTTAATTATATTATTTGGAGTAGGTGTAAAATTTCGGTATTCGATTTGGATTTTACACTAAATCAAATCCAAACCAAAATAATTCGGTTTTGGACTTTTGAAATCAAATCCAAACCAAATTTGGATTCAACCTAATCTAATCCAAATCGAAATAATTCGATTTTGGATATTGAATCCAACCCAAATCGAATTTTGTTGGGCCTGTCATTTTGGGCGCAAAATTTGGGCCTAAAAATTGGACCTATTAATTTTGTAGTAATTTAAAATTATAAAATAAAAACTAAACGAGAACCAATCTTAAATTTGCCTAAATATAATCTCAAAATTCTTTACAGGCAAATTACATCAAACAACTATGAACATTCAGATATAATTTCAGATCCGACGACCTTCATCATTACCCAAAAAAATTATATACATTAATCAATAACAAAAAAGAGATTAAATTGAAAATTTAGCATAAACTAATTGAAATTTACAACTTTGACTAAGCATTATTTCACCCTTAATTTTGCTTAATAACTGCTACTTGAAGGAGTCCTTGCGTATGACCATCTTAAGGTTGTTGATGCCGGGAACGAGGCAATGGAATGGGTGGTTGCCATGGCTGCCGATATACATTGTGGACGAAGAAGAAGAGGAGTGAGAGAGAGGAGGCGGTCATGAAAAGGAATTTAGGGTTTTTTTAGTTTATATCATTATATGTAGAAGATAAGAAAGCTCAGCCGAAATACAATTGGGCTAAAGCACACACATCATGTTCTTTTTATTTTTTTTGACACGTCATGCTCTTATCATAGGCCATAATTCGGTTTTAAGTTCAATTTTCTGTTATTTACAATCCAAAACCGAATCCAAACCGCAATCCGTATTTTATCATTTTTTCTAACCATCCAATCCGAATAAAAAAATCTAAACTAATATGCTAATTCGGTTCGGTTTTAATCCATATTACTTTCACCCCTAATTTGGAGTGGTAGTTGCTGCACTTTGACTGGAATTTGAGCATATACTCTGTATATTTTTTATTTACTTTTAAAATACTTTGGTTTACTTTTGAGTAATTTTTCTTTACTTCAAATGTTTAATTATATACTAGAATTAGCCTACCAGCTCAACAGGTAGAGCATTGTGCAAATGCACAAAGATGTGGGTTCGAATCCCACGTGGGTTCTTTACTTTCCTCGTATGTGAAACTCAAAATATTTGTTTCTTATAATTTGATTCAAATTTTAAGGATATGTAAGTCTATGACTCAGAGTTTTTGTGCTATAACAAAATTTTCTTACTCATTTATCATTTCAAGATAATTTATTATTCGTAAACTTTAAACCTAATTTGATTTACTTCAATGATATTTTGATTTACTTTTAGCATTATTTATTTACTTTAGAGTAATTATGATCAGCGCGTTTTTGGTGCGGCTGGCCGCACGGTGCAGCAAGGTGCCATATCAGTAACCCTTCTAGTAACCCCTCAAGTAACCCCACTTAATTAACCCCTCTAGTAATCCCCCAGACAAAGTAACCCCTGACTGACTTAGTAACCCTTGACCAAGTAACCCTTGACTGACCTGGTAACCCCTAATAACGAACCCCCGACCTAGTAACCCCTAACCGACCTAGTAACCCTTAGTAACCCCCTACCTAGTAACCCCTAACCGACCTAGTAACCCCTGACCAACCTAGTAACCCCTAGTAGCCCCCGACCTAGTAACCATTAACCCACACCCAAACCCACCATAACCACCACCAACACTAACCTTTCTCAACCGCCGTCCTCAAAACCTTAAACTCCACCACACCACCACCAACTCCCGTACCACTAACAACCATTAAAATTGTTAAAAGAAAAATTAAATCGAACAAATACCTCAAAATAAATATTGGCTTCGAATTTCACTTGAAATATGGCTAAAAAGGCCAAATTCGGCCATAAAAACTCTAGATCTAGAGTTTTCATGGCTGAATTTGGCCTTAAAACCTCTAGCTTGTTTTTCGACGACGGAGTACGAGGAGCTTCCTTACCCCCTACCACCGCTGCACCATTTAACTTGTTTAATTTGAGTGGGCTAACTAGAGAAGATGAAAATAGGAGAGAGAAAGAGGAGAGAGGAGAGATAGAAGAGAGTTCATGAAAGGAGTGTGTTTAGGTGGGAAGAAGAAAACAGGAAAGAGAATGGGAGATAGAGAAGAGAGAGAAAAAAGAATAAAAATAAAAAATTATATTGCGGCTGGTCGTACATTGCGGCCAGCCGCATATGAAACTTTGTGAATTATGATTTACTTTTGACACATTTTTCTCTACTTTTGATTTCTTTTTGGAGTTTTTTATTTTTTTATTTTTTTTATTTTTTATTTTTTTTATTATTTACTCTAGAGATATATTAATTTACTTTTCTAGTTTTCTTACTTACTTTTGAAAGATTTTGATCTACTTTTGAGATATTTTGAATAAATTTAGAATGTTTCATAATTAACTTTTAACGTAACCTATGTAGGAATCGAACTACACCTCTATGCATCTGCATAGTGCAGCTCTACCACTTGAGTCTTGAGCTAATAAGTTTACTTTAAAGTGTTTTTTATTCACTTTAAACTCTTTAATTTCTTTTGTCACACCAAAAACTCATTTTCTTCCTTATAGAATCTCCATATTAAGGAGGTGGTGGTGCTCACACATGTACATCAAGATTTGATTGATTAATGCACATCTCTCAAAGCATTGAGAATTCATAGATTCCAGAATCTAAGTTGCTTACTGAAGAGCCTGCCAAAAATGATTTTTCTTAAGGTGTTGCAAATATGGAGGTGCTCAAACCTGGTGTCTCTACCCAGCCTCAATAATCTAATCTTGTTGCGTGAGCTCGACATCTTCATTTATGAAGGTTTTACGGGTGCATTAATCCAGCATTCACATAGAAACCTGCATAAGAGTAAGGAATACACAAAAGAGTCAAAGAATCAACAATGTATAAAACCTTTAAAAAAATCAGCTTTAATCAGTTAATTAACTTTAACTAGAAAAATTATACAGCTCAATAAAATCAATGGAGTAAACAAGCCCTGAATATATGTAGTGTAGATTTCTAAAATTCCTTAAGCCTTGTTATTATCATAATCAATTTTTTGGATTGTTACTCACATGGTTCATTGCTGCTCCATTTTCATGTAACCCAAGTTGGTGATTATTACAACCATGAATAAACTGAGAGCTATTGATATTCCAAATCTTTTTCCAAGGTAGTCCATATTTTTGAGATCTATATACAAATCCGATACAACACGTTTTCATAAAATTTTTGTTTGCTATTTTAGGTAAGAAAAATGAATCAGCATTTGATATCGTAGTACTAATTTACTCAGATATTAGCAGCCATGAAATCTAGCTCGCGTTGTTTTCACATGCGAATTCCAACTACATATCTTTGAGCTACGTGCTGATCTGACACGTTGTCATGATTAAGTAGTGAGTGGCGTTGAGATCTACACAACTTCTATTTTGAGCTACTAGAGCATCACACGGCATGCTTAGGATGAGCAATATAATTTTTCCTTCCAACATAACCTGCCCGTGTACCAAAATGGCTACACTTACACAATCAATAACACAACCAACATCTTTCTCTTACTCTTCCTCTTTTTCTACATAATGGTATTCGGGAGGAGTCCACCATACTGTTTTTTAAATTTTGATTTTTGTAAGCTAATTTGATTTACTTTATAGTTATTTTAATTTACTTTTGAGAAATTTTGAATTACTTTAGTGTGTTTTGTATTTTTTTTTTAGAGATAACCTATGTAGGAATCGAACCTACACCTCTATGCATCCGCATAATGCTCTACCACTTGAGCTAATATGTTTGCTTTAAAGTCTTTCTTATTCACTTTAGATTCTTTTTTATTTACTTTAGAGATCACTTAGAATTACGATGATTCTATGAAATTTGCCAATCGCTAGTCGTCAAGATAAAAGGTCTAATGAAAACCTATGATTCAAATTCACAACAGATGCATCATCACACTTGAACTCCATACATTGACAGCCCATGCATTCTTCTAGCAAGCACCATTCTCATTCTTGCGGCCAAGGATTCTTCCATGACAACAACTAACTCTACATTCAACTATTAAACCATAACAACCATAACAACTAACTCTACATTCAACTATTACACCATAACAGCTAGCTACAGGTGGCACCCAATAGCTCGCTAGCTGTCCCAGATACCTATCAATGTAAATTTAATAATCTCCAACAATGACTCCAACATATATCCCAATTCTACCATTACTCATTATAACAACAGAGTTCCTATTAGACCACGCACCCCACACAGAAGACACAAATATCAAAAAGTCCTCATTAGTTTACTTTAAGAAATGATTAGTATACTTTAAGAGAGAATTGGTTTACTTTTATGAGATTTATACATGACGTAGGGAAAAGTAAGTCGTTTTCTACCCTTTTCTAGAGCCAAAGAAAATTTATAAACACTCGACCAACCTAATACGAGTATATGGTAAGTCAAGGGTCGAACCCAAATGAATGAGTAGGTGCAAGCTATAGCCTAGGTCAAACTACTTTGAAGATTGAAGAAAGATATGGTTGGTAACTAAGGTATCGAGAAAGCTAGATAAATCGAGAAATTCAATATACTAAACACTAGGGATGTAGGTTCCACATGCAAGCTCAATGATTATGCTTATTGAAGGATCACTCAATCGATTCAAACGTTGCAAAGGACAAACAATAGTTGCAATCAAAGGAATTCAAGAGCTATCTCCTATAAGCCAAGCTAGGGTTCACTATGAATGGCTAACTAGGAAAATCACAATCAAATTCAATCAATTAAAGCAATTCCCAAATCAAGGGTTCATGTCATTGAAATTTGCAATGCAATCTAGATTAATCTTATAGGTTGATCACTCCTAGTCTAATTAATCACATGCACAACCATGTCAACCGATTTAATTGCAACAATTCAATCAATCAAGGATTATCAACTAGCAAAAATCATTAATCAAGCATGCTTCCCTTTCTCCCTAGCAACTAATCTACTCACTAATCATGGTGAAATTGAAAAACAAAACAAATTGAATCACAAACATATTCATTTCAAGCTTTATCAAGTAGAAAATCAATCACCCAAAAAATTCTTAAGCAAAGAATGAAATTCAAATCAAATTCAAAAATGAAAAGAAATTGCAATAAAAGTTAATTTAAAGGAAATAAATCTCACAAACTTTCATTGATGAGAAGAAGAAATCTAAGATCAAGTTGAAATCAAAGATCAAATTCAAGTACAATAAAGTAATCTTAACCTTCTCTCTCTACTAAATCTGGAAAATAAGTGTCAAGTACAAATTGAGTCGTTCCCCCGAAAAAGGAAAAGTTAAGGGTATAAATAGAAGAAACGAGCGAAGGGGGCGGGGCACCTGGTGCGTGCGCACCACCAGGCCGTGCACGTGCACAGATGGGTTTGCGCGCACGCACCCCCTATGCCGCGCGCGCACCCTTGCTCGGTGCTCATAGCCTTGCCTCCGTCGCTTGCTCGATCAATCTCCGCGCTCCCGAGCATCCCTATCATTGGTGCACTTGAGGCGATGCTCGTGAGAAGGGTAGCTCCTTTATCTTCCAAGCATTTGAATGCCTCAAGCTAAAGCATAACTTCCAAGGCCCTCGAGCTCGCGGAGCTAGCTTGAATTGTGCTTTTGGAATCCCGAACTTTGCTCCATCAACTTTCTTGAATGTGCTCGAGCTTTCTCGTTGGTGATCATACCTCGGGAAACTCAACACACCTACAAAACAAATCAAGGAAACAAAGAATCGAGAGGAATAGTCGAGAAATGAACAAAATGACAAGAAAACCATTAAAAGCATGCATTTCTTTGAACTTACGCACAAACATGCAAAGAAAGCATTATTATGTAAAAACACGGCAAAAAGGACTAAAAATGAGAATAAAACTATAAAGAAAACCTAGCCTAAGAGTGCCATAAATGACACTCATCAAATTCCCCCAAGCTAAACCTTTGCTCGTCCTTGAGCAAAACAAAATCAAGCTTAAAGGAAAATGATGACATTAATTAGGCAAGCAAGAAATGAGAAGGACTAGAGAATAAGAAAATATACACTAACTCACTTTCGTAGGAATCACAGTTAATTTTAGCAACAATTGACAAGCCATTTAAACCTCTAGATCGCCCTAGAAGACGAGTAATGCTCTTGTAAGGGTTTCCTAAGAGGTTAACCCATAACTCTTTATTAAAAGGAGGCAAAATATAAAAGGAGAAAAGAGAATATAAAACCTTGAAAAGAAAAGAGGTGCTTATACAATGGACTTTTGCACATGATCAAAACACGAGAGGATAACAAACTTTCTAAAACAACAATGGTAATCACGTTCTAAGATATCGAGGGTTGATTGAAACATAGGACATGCTAAGTATAGAGAACTACCAAAACGCAATTCACCTTCATCTAAAAACAATTTTAGAACATTTTCCAATTGGCTTCAAATCTTCTTTTAGCAAGCATCTCAATAGTTCCTCGAAGGAACCGGAAAAACAATAGATTTGAGGTTTTGTCGACATCTTGACTTTGCATCCCCTCTCCTTAGGCTTTAACTCATAATGCCCTCCCTCGGTATATGACTCAACCACTAGATCAAAAGGGCTTTCCCAAAGGTTGTAACGTAAAGGCAAAAGGTTGAGGGTAGGCTTAAAATTTAGAATTTGGTGGTACACCTAAGTTGTGAAGCAAAGATTGGCCAAATCTCAACACCAAAACAAAGAGATCACCAAACAAAAACAAACTAACACCCCCAAGCTTATTCAAAGCTATAACCACAATCATATATACAAAAAGCATAAGACGCTTCCCCCCAATCTTAAATAAAGCATTGTCCTCAATGCTTAAAATAGGGAGAAACATTTACATCAAAATGTTTTTGAACTTTTTCATTTTTTACTTTTATTTTCAATTTTTGCCAAAGCTATTTGAATTTTCTTTGCTTTTTCTCATTTTTTCAATTTTTCATTATTCACTTTATTCATTGTCCTTGCCTCTTTTAACTATAGACGGCATTTTTCATTTATTCTCTTGCCAATATTCACAAGATATACAAAACACAAGCTTGCTTACAAATAAGAACCAATATCCAAACTTATATACCACAATCTCCAAGAACATTATCATTTGCTTCACAAAAACCAAAAATGGAACAAAAAGAAACAAAAGGCCCAAAGTTCTAAAGATGTAGCTTGAAAAGAAGGGAAAAAGGCTCAAATGGTTAGCAAGTAGGCAAATGCGAACCCAAGAACTAAAAATAAAGAAAATTAACCTAGAAAAGAAAAATTACCACCTCGAAAAGATGCCTTTGTCCTCCCTAGATGAACGGTCTCGTGTTTGAGAATTATGAGTCAAGATTCAAGATTAGGTCCGCAATAGTCAAGGATCCATGCCGCTCATGCAAGAGATTGTAGAAGGCTTGAAAACTATGAAACCTCACAAGGATGTGGCAAAAACCCACTAAAAGCTTCAATTTCACCAAAGGGGAACGATTGCGAGTTTCGAAAACAAAAGAATCCGGCTTCAAGGTCCCAATAGTTCTTAAAGGACTACCTTAGCATACTTTATCCTAGAATCAACCAAAGATACTCTCAAACCGTGCAAACCATTGTTTTTAGGAAGAATAATAGCCAATGTGCAAGCTCAAGTGGTAATAAGTCCAAAGTAAAAGCAAAATTATTAAGAATGAAAAACAAAGCCTCAAAAACATTTTATTCAAATTTACAAAATCCTTTGTGTTTTCTTTTTTAATTTGTTTATCTTTTCTCTCTCTCTCTCTCTCTTTTTTTTTTTTTTATTTATTTTTTTTTAATTTCAAAGGAAAGTGTAAAATCAAAATGTATGAAAGTAAAGTGTAAAAAGGAAAGTAGAAGAAAATAGAAAAGGGGAACAAAAAGAAAAAGAAAAACATAAGAAAATAGAAGAGGAGGAAAAAGAAATAATAGAAGAAATAGAAAAGCAAAGGAGAAGTAGAAATGCAACAAGGAAGTCATGCTAACACACATAAGTCCCAATCGACAAACAAGTGAACATTCGGCTACAACGCTAATGTTCCCAAACACACTAAGGTGTTAGAAAGCAAACATCCTCGAACCGTTCAACTTCTCCTAACCTAAACCCAAACTAAGCATCCAAGAAAAGAAAATAAAAAGAAGATCAGAAGGATCTCACCAGGCGTCGAGCCTATGCTACATTAAACAAAGTGAATGAGCACCTTAATGAAGCATCAATATCCAAAGCATAAGCGGCGAATTAAGGTGAGAAAGAATATAGACTATATACAACGAAGATTGTTAGTAACTTCAAAACAAAAGAAAAGAAGAATATAAAAGATAAAATGTATGAAAATAAAGAAAAAGTAATATTTGATAGTATCAGGAATAGGGTCAGCAAAGAAATCAGGAAGCAGAATCATCAGACAGAAGCAGAGTTAGGAAACAAGATATCGAACAATCATCATCAGGTTTCATAATCAAAGAGAAGCAGAGATACACAGCAGACAGCGATCAGCAGAACAAACAACAATACCAAGAACTAGACAGAGAAATCAGCAGAAATACATCATCATCATCACCAGAGAAGCAAGAGATACACAGAGATCAATACCAAGCAAAAGAGACAAGGAGTGAACTACAATAGCGAGGAGGGAAACAGTGAAGCACACAAACAACATAAATCACCCCCAAGATCAGAATGAACTTCCCCCAAACTCTAAACCTAATAACACATAGGCAAAAGAGAACATCACATAAAGCACGTGGGAAAAGGGGGGTAGCCATAATAGACTCACTCCGCACTATGGTAAAGGGTAGAATGAGAACTCCCCTCACTGGTCTCTAAGACATGAATCGAGCAAGCCAACTCACTTACCTCAATAGGAGCTTTCCCTTTTAACCTCCCCTCCCGCCTAGCACGGTCTATCTCAAAGAAATGAGACCAATCATCCAAAATCGGCTCTCCCGATAATCCCCACCTACCAAAAGTCTCGGGGTTCGGGAAAGGCATAGGGTTCGCGGGATCATATGTATAATCGCATCCACCGGGCCGCTTATAATCGTAAGTGGCCGGGGTGGTGCCCATGATAGCACTAGGAGGGATATGATGACCCTCCCAATAGGGGTAACAAGGTCTAGGACCCACGATAGGATCAAAGGGTTCCCATTGAGGGATAGGTCCTTGTTGGACCGGGAGGTATAGGTAGTTCAAGTAAGGTTCAATCTCCCCCCTCCTCACATGGTAGTCATACAATTGATTAGCATGAAAATCATAGCCAAGAGAAGAATCGCACCCCAAAGGCATGGAAAACAAGACATTGGTGATGGAATCTAACTTGGCATGAATAGTAGATAAATCAAATGAAAAAGAAGAGGTAGAAGGAGGGATAGGAGTACCTCCCGTTCAACCAAGGGTAAAGCTTGGAAATCCGTCAAGAGAGCATCATTGGAGGTGGTGTATGATTTGACTTCTTCCGAAGAGAGGGGTCGATGTTGCATCTTGGAGGTCTCCAAGTCAAATAATTCGTCTTTAACTTACGGTTTGTAGCCTCCTTACTCGGAATCAAGAACCAATCCTTTACTCGGGACACCTTCCATATGAAAACATTATGCCTCTTGGTACGATCAAGGAACTTTTGGTTCACAAGGGCATAGACATTAAGGAAATGAGAAGGCGTCCTCTCCCTAGGGTCAACTATCGGAGGGAGCTCGCATAACAAATCTTTATATGAATCATTGAGGCAAAGAGCGAGGATAGATATCATGCCTCCAATTTGGATGCTCCCCGAAAGCGAAACACCATCTCGGATATCTAAAAATCGGTTGACCAGATGCTAAGTGAAATCCATAAGCTCGATCTCATACGACTCTTGGTCGGCAATCCATAGCCAACAAAGCTCCTCACGGGAGATAGCTCCCAAAGAGTCCTTAGAGCATAGGGCATAAGTGAGAATACGATTAAAGTATCTCATAGCCGGATGAACGATCGATGCGGATTTAGAAGTTTGAGGCTCATATTTCCTTTCATCAGAGATACGCCGCCACCACCTAAGTTCATCATATTCATGGTCGCTAGCCATTTTCCCATTTGCCGGATAGACAAGATGGTCTTCATCGACGGCCCAAGGAAACCGGAAGTAGGAACAAAGTTGTGACTCCGACAACCGATGATCATTGTTGAAAAGTTGAAAAGTCAAAGTTCTCGAAGAGTCACCACTTGACTCTCGGACCACTTCAAGGGATGATAGAAACTCATACGTCACCCTAGCATAGGTAGGGGCGCTCAAATCCAAGAACTCTAAGAGACCGAGGTTCTTGGCTAGGTAGCGAACGTCATCATCTATTCCAAGTAGCTTGTTTATTGTTTGATCGTAGAATCTTGTTAACTTGAGCTTCTGCTTGGATAGTTGCTTGAACCTATCCCAATGTAATTCCTTAGAGAATTCAATGTCGTATGTCTCTACCACCTTGGGGGGAGGTGGAACAACGTGCCTAGCGCTTTGCTTGAACTTGTTGTAGCACGCTTCTTATGACGGATGAGAGCCATCTACAAGAAGCAAAGAAATTCAAGAGCAATTCATTTACAATTATCAATGTTCAGAAAGATTCAAAAGAAATTGCTCTAAAATCAAGCACAAATATTATTTAATAAAAAATGAAACAAGAAATGGTCACACATGAACTATTCCATGAATATTGAGACATAAGCTTGAAGCAACTAGTCATGAAGTAAAGGCGAAATTGGACACAAGAGACCAAATCATGAATCATTATGAGCAAATTAATCCCAAAACATTGAATTATCAAAGAAATGAAACTATCATATAGAATACCCATGAGAGAGAAAATGACCAACGATTGTGAATCAAGGATTCAAGCAAGGTATACAAATTCATCATGAAAAAGCCTCAATTTAGCATCCAATAACATCATTCAACACAAATTACAAGTTAAAAGAACCAACAATGGAGTTCTACCATGAAAGCAAAAACAAGGATTTCAAGCTTCAAAAATGAGGAAGAAGATGACTAGAAAGTGAGAAATTATACCTCAATGAAGCTTTGAATTACTTGCAAATTGCACAAATGAAAGAATATAGAACAATTAGAACACCCAAAGTTAAGATTCAAACACCAAAACAAACCCTCAAAATTTCGAATTTTAGCCCCAAATTTTCGAAATTAAAATCGAAAATTTCAGATTTTTTTTTTTTAATTTTTGAAAGATTTAAATGAGGTTAATGTAATTTTGTGATGAATTGAAAATAAAAAAAATGAATTTGCTTGAATTTTCAAAGAAATTGAAGGGGTTTGAAGAGAAAAAAAGAGACTAAAGGAAAGAAAGGGAAGTCAGGGAGAGAAAATGGAGTGAATAAGGGAGGGTTTGGGAGTGAGTCACGAAAAAGGGCAGCTAGCTGCTGCGGCTGGTGCGTGCGCACAGCGGGGTTGGTGTGTGCGCACCAACTACGACAGGGGACAGGGCTTCTCTGCGTGCTTGGGGCTGCAACACGAGCGACAAACGCTGCCTGCCTGGTGCGTGCGCACCAGGCAGGGTCTTGGGGGGGCTGAAATGCTTGAGACGCACCAAAAGAAAGCCAAAACTCTGACCCTCTTGATGCGCGCGCGCATGGATGGTGGTGCGTGCGCACCAAGGGGGTACCGGGGGGGGGTGGTTCAAAAACCGTCAAATTTCATCAACATGAGCTTAGATTTCTGACCCCTTTGGTGCGCGCCCGCAACCTATGATGCGTGCGCACCAACCAAGAAAATTTCAGCCATGGACATACTCTCGTGTTTGCACTAACGGGATAGTTGAAAATTGACTCGAAAAAGAGGAGAAAATCAATGAAAATGCAAACACGAGAGCATAAAACCTCAACAAACTTCTTCACTTAAGCTTAACCAAACCTTTTGAAACCTTAAATTATCACCGAAATTGTTGGAAATTTTCATTGATCTAAACTCATGGTACCTAAAATCAGAAAACAAAGAAGAATAAGATAAGTTCTCAAAAATAAAAGAGATATAGAAAAATGAAAGATCAAAAGAAAAGGGTTAGAAAATCGGGTTGCCTCTCGGGAAGCACTTATTTAACGTCATAGCTCGACGTTCTCCACCTATTAAGGTGGTTGTTGGAGAAGCAATATGTGAATAAGGCCAACAAAAGCACCATCGAAATACTTCTTAAGTCGATGGCCATTGACCTTAAATGGAGACGAAGAATCCATCATTGAAACCTCTACAACACCACTAGGAAAGACATTCTTAACCAAGTAAGGACTGCTCCATCTTGACCTGAGCTTTCCGGGTAACAACTTCATGTTCGAATTGTAGAGAAGAACTTTATCACTAACACAAAACTCTTTCTTCTCAATAAGCTTATCATGAGTTTCCTTGGAACGAGCTTTGTAAATACTAGCACAATCATAGGCATCAAATCAAAGCTCCTCTAGCTCATGAAGATCTAACCACCTTTTCTCCCCCGCACTTTCCAAATCGAAGTTTATCTTCTTGATTGCCCACAAAGCACGGTGTTCGAGCTCAACCAGGAGATGGTATGATTTTCCATAAACTAGGCGGTATGGAGTGTTACCTATAGGTGTCTTGAAAGCCGTTCTATAAGCCCAAAGAGCATCATCCAACTTGTCCGACCAATCCTTCCTATTTCTTGCAACCGTCTTTTCAAGGATTGATTTGACGATTGGAAACCTCGACTTGGCCGCTTGTTTGAGGATGATATGGAAGGCCAAATCGTTGACGAACTCCATGCTTTCGCAACATATTTTGAAAGGAATTGTGAATAGAATGAGAACCATTATCGCTTATCACCGCCTTTGGAACACCAAACCTTGGAAAAATGACCTTCTTGAACAACTTCATTACCACCTTGTGCTCATTAGTTGGGGAAGAAATGGCCTCAACCCATTTAGACACGTAATCCACCACCACAAGAATATATTGATTTCCAAAAGATGAGGGAAACGGTCCCATGAAATCAATTCCCCAAACATCAAATACCTCCAATTCAAGAATCGGTTGTTGAGGCATCTCATTTCACTTGGAGATATTCCCAACTCGTTGACAATAGTCGCATGTCTTTACAAAACCCCATGAATCCTTGAAGAGATGCGGCCACCATAAACCGCTTTGAAGAATCTTGGTGGCGGTTTTAGAAACACCTATATGGCCACCACTCGGATTCGAGTGACACATCTTCAAAACACTAGGCACTTCTTCATTTGGAACATAGCGCCTAAGTAAGCCATCAACTCCTCGCTTGTACAAGATGGGATCATCCCACACATAGTGTCTTGCCTCTCTCTTGAGCTTCTTTCGTTGATTCTTAGAAAAGGAAGGTGGAAACTCCCCACATGCAAGAAAGTTCACTAAGTCGGCGAACCATGGGAGCTCCTTTGCCTCAATAGCATATAATAAGTCATCAATCATCCTATCCTTGATTGGAGAACCGTCATCATGAATTTGAGAATCCTCTAGGCGAGATAGATGATCCACCACAACGTTTTCCGCTCCTTTCTTATCCCTAATCTCAATATCAAAAGTTTGAAGTTCGAGCACCCACCGGATCAACCTAGGCTTTGATTCTTTCTTGGCAAAAAGGTACTTGAGAGCCGTATGATCCGTGAAGACAATGGTCTTTGAACCTAACAAATAACAACGGAATTTTTCAAAAGCATGAACAACAGCTAAAAACTCCTTTTCCGTTGTGGTGTAGTTATTTTGAGCACCATTTAGAGTCTTGGACATATAATAGATCACATGTAGGTTCTTCTCCACTCTTTGACCCAAGACACCTCCAATTGCCGAATAACTCGCATTGCACATCAACTCAAAAGATAAATCCCATCTTGGTGCTTGAATAATAGGAGTAGAGATTAGAGCCTTCTTTAACTTATTGAATGCCTCTAAACACTTATAATCAAATACAAACTCGGCATCCTTTTGAAGAATATCATTGAGGGGCTTTGCAATGAGCGAGAAATCTTTGATGAATCTTCTATAAAACCCGGCATGTCCTAAGAAAGATCTCACTCTTTTCACATTAACCGGAGGTGGAAGCTTCTCAATAACCTCAATTTTTGCTTTGTCCACCTCTATCCCCTTGTGAGAAATCTTATGGCCAAGGACTATGCCTTCTTCCACCATGAAGTGACATTTCTCCCAATTTAAGACCAAGTTCACCTTCTCACACCTTGCCAAACACCGCCCACGGAGAAGTCATCCATAAACACTTCCGTTTCCTCCTCCAACATATCTCCAAATATACTCATCATGCATCTTTGAAATATTGCGGGAGCATTACAAAGGCCAAACGGAATTCTCCTATAAGCAAATGTTCCATACGGACAAGTGAAGGTCGTTTTCTCTTGGTCATCCGGGTGGATAGGGATTTGGAAAATCCCGAATAACCATCAAGAAAACAATAGAACTTGTGCCTCGTTAGTCTTTCAAGCATTTGATAAATCAAAGGAAGTGGGAAGTGATCTTTCTTGGTGAATGTGTTTAGACGTCTATAGTCTATACACATCCTCCATCCAGTGACCGTCCTCGTTGGAATGAGCTCACCTTTCTCATTCTTGACGACGGTCATGCCTCCCTTATTTGGGACAACATGAACGGGAGAGAACCACCTAGAACTTGATATGGGGAATATAATTCCTGCATCCAAAAGTTTGGTGATCTCTTGCTTCACAACCTCTCCCATTTTAGGGTGTAGCTTCCGTTGTCTGTCAATAGAAGGTAGAGCACCCTCCTCAAGGGTTATGTGATGTGTACATAAAGCAGGGCTTGTACCTTTGAGATCATCAATGGTATAACCCAAAGCACCTTGGTGCTTTCTCAAAATATCACACAACTCTTGAGCTTGGCGCTCACTCAAAGAAGAGCTAACAATCACGGGATAGGTGGAGTTGGGTCCCAAGAATTCATACCTAAGGTGTGATGGAAGAGGTTTGAGCTCAACCATTGGAACACCTTTACCTTCCTTTGATGTAGGCACTTGCAACACTTCGTGGCTAGAAATGCTCATACACATTTGCTTTTCAACATCCTCAAAGCTTCCATTGAGCACATCTTCGTACAAAGCCATCTCCTTGCTAGGAATCCCTATCTTTTTCTTATTCAACAAAACATTCTCAAGAGCATCGTTAGAAATGAGTAATTGCTCATGCATAGAAGACACAACATGATCAAGAGAATCAATTAACATGCAATTTTCTAAAGAAGAACTTGGATACTTCATACTATCATTCAAGTCAAATTCTATCACCTTATCCCCTACTTTGAGTGAAATTTTAGCACTTTTCACATCTATCAAAGCACCCGAAGTAGCAAGGAATGGTCTCCCTAGAATGATAGGAATGTTAGCATCTTCGTCCATCTCAAGCACCACAAAATCCACCGGAATAACAAATTTCCCAACCCTCAAAGGAACATCCTCTACCTTACCCTTAGGAAACTTAATTAACCTATCGGCCAATTGCAAAGTGATGTTAGTAGGTAAGAGTTCCCCTAGTTCAAGTCTTTGGTACACCGAATATGGCATAAGGCTAACACTAGCTCCTAGGTCACACAAGGCATTCTCAATTTGCATTTTATAAATGGCACAAGGGATGGAAAAGTTTCCGGGGTCTTTTAGCTTAGGTGGCATCTTGTTCATTATGATTGCACTACAATTCTCGGTCAAGTTCACCATCTCTACACCATCACAAGTCCTCCTACCACTCAAAATGTCTTTGAGGAATTTTGCGTAGTTGGGCATTTGGGTGACAGCTTCGGTAAATGGTAGAGAAAGAGGAAGTTGCTTGAGCATGTCAATGAATCTTCCAAATTGTTCATCTAGCTTGTGTCTCATGAATTTTTGTGGATAAGGAAGCTTGGGTTTCACAATTTCTTTCTCCACTATCACCTCACTAGGCTTCTCAATCTCAACCTCACTCAAAGATGCACCATATTTCTCATCTTCAACCAAAACCTCTTTTGTGCCCTCCTTGGTATCACTCTTCCTAGGCAAACTCTCCTCAAGAACCTTACCACTCCTTGTGACAATAGCATTGACCGGTCTCTTGGGATCTAGGCCTTGGGAAGGTAAAGAAGAAGGACTAGCATGGTCTTTCAAAGCATTAGCAAGTTGAGAAATTTGGTTTTCAAGCATCTTATTATGAGTCATCATTTCATTAAATTTCTTATAACATATGGCCATGTAAGTGTTCAACAACTTTGTTTGATTTCAATGATTTCTTCCAAATTGGTTCTATGAGAAGAAGAAGAGGATTGAACATAGGAATTATCATTTTGGGCCTTTGGAGCAAAACCGGGTGGGGGACCCCTTTGAGAATTATTTTGAAAACTTCCCCTATTTTGATTGTTCCAATTACCTCTACCTTGATTATGGTTACCATAACCTTGGTTATGATTACCATAATTTTGGTTATGATTTTGGCTACTATATAACCTTGGTTGTTATAGTTACATTGGGAATTTTGGTTCCCATGGTTCCTATTACCACCACCTTGGTTGTAGTTGTCAAAATTGCCATGGTTGTTGTAATTCCTATTCCATTGACCTCTTTGATTCTCAAACCTAGAATCATTATTATTTGACATATAGTTCACATGCTAATTCACATTTCCATCTTGATCATCACAAACATCCATACATGCATGAGGGCAACTAGAAACATCATGATCATACGACCCAAATCATCACAAAACAAACATCCGCTAGGCATGTTACTAGAAGAGGGAGGGGGTTGAGAATTAGAAGACATACCTCTCCCCTTAGATTGGGAGGGAACACTTGAAACTTGGTAGGTAGCACTTTCTAACTTCGCCTTGATAATGGACATCTCCTTCCCCAATTTTGTCATTTGTGAGGATAGATTGTTGATTGCATTTAGATGATCAACCGAGTACACCGAAGATCTACTCTTGCTAGTTGACTCTCTTTCTTCATTTTGCCAATCTCTATAGTACCTCACTATGTCTTTAATTATGTCTACCACTTCCTCTTCCATTTTGTTCATGATAAGACCTCCGGCTCTTCCATCTAAACATGATTTTCCTTGAGGACTAAGGCCTCCATAGAAGATTTGAATAATTTGGTACGTAGGAATTTCGTGGTGAGGGCACTCTCTTTGATACTCTTTGTATCTCTCCCATGCTTCATAGAGACTCTCACTAGGCTTTTGCTTGACACCTTGAATCAAAGCTCTAGCCTCTGCCGTTTTCTTTTATGGATAGAAATGGGATAGAAACTCCTTGGTCACTTCATCCCATGTCCTTAGAGAATTCGGCTTGACTTCCTTATCTAGCCATTCTAAGGCACGCCCTATGAGCGAAAAGGGAAAAAGCTTGAGGCGAATGAATTCTTGGGAAATTCCATTTACCTTGATAGTATTGCAATACTTTTCAAACTCCTTGAGATGATTTAGCAGGCTTTCATGCTTGGCCCCACTAAATTGTCGCCTCTCTATCAATGTGATCATTGCTGGTCTTATTTCAAAGTCATTTGCCGGTGTTGTAGGTGGAGCAATCCCACTCTCAAGTATATATGCACCGGGAATCTACAATTCTTTCAACGCCACCCTTGGATTTTCTCCCATTCTTGCTTGTTCCTCTTGTTGTGGTTCTTCTTAACTTGAAATGCTAGGGCTCAAAGATCGTCTAGCACCCCTTAACTTTGCAATAGTTCTCTCAATTTCCGGATCAAATGGCACTAGTGAATGACCACATGCTCTATGCATAAAATCTCAAAAGAAATGGTTAGTAGCACGGCTACAAGTGTAGCTTAAAAGAAAATCTTTTTGTATTTTCAATTAAAGGTGAAATAGACTCAACAACTATAACAAAGCACCAATATCATTCCCTGGCAACGGCGCCATTTTTAACGTAGGGAAAAGTAGGTCATTTTCTACCCTTTCCTAGAGCCAAAGAAAATTTATAAACACTCGACCAACCTAATACAAATATATGGTAAGTCAAGGGTCGAACCCAAAGGAATGAGTAGGTGCAAGCTATAGCCTAGGTCAAGATACTTCGAAGATTGAAGAAAGATATGGTTGGTAACTAAGGTATCGAGAAAGTTAGATAAATCAAGAAATTCAATATACTAAACACTAGGGGTATAGGTTCCACTTGCAAGCTCAATGATTATGTTAATTAAAGGATCATTCAATCGATTCAAATGTTGCAAAGGACAAACAATAGTTGCAATCAAAGGAATTCAAGAGCTATCTCCTATAAGCCAAGCTAGGGTTCACTATGAATGGCTAACTAGGAAAATCACAATCAAATCACAATCAATTAAATCAAGGGTTCATGTCATTGAAATTTGCAATGCAATCTAGATTAATCTTATAGGTTGGTCACTCCTAGTCTAATTAATCACATGCACAACCATGTCAACCGATTTAATTGCAACAATTCAATCAATCAAGGATCATCAACTAGGAAAAATCATCAATCAAGCATGCTTCCCCTTCTCCCAAGCAACTAATCTACTCACTAATCATGGTGAAATTGAAAAAAAAACAAATTGAATCACAAACATATTCATTTCAAGCTTAATCAAGAAGAAAATCAATCACCCAAAAAATTCTAAAGCAAAGAATGAAATTCAAATCAAACATTCAAAAATGAAAAGAAATTGCAATAAAAGTTAATTCAAAGGAAAGAAATCTCACAAACTTTCATTGATGAGAAGAAGAAATCCAAGATCAAGTTGAAATCAAAGATCAAATTCAAGTACAATCAAGTAATCTTAACCTTCTCTCTCTACTAAATCTGGAAAATAAGTGTCAAGTACAAATTGAGTCGTTCCCCTGAAAAAGGAAAAGTTTAAGGGTATAAATAGAAGAAACGAGCGAAGGGGGCGGGGAGCCTGGTGCGTGCGCACCACCAGGCCGCGCGCGCGCACAAGTGGGTCTGCGCGCACGCACCCCCTATGTCGCGCGCGCGCACCCCTACTCGGTGCTCGTAGCCTTGCCTCCTTCGCTTGCTCGATCAATCTCCGCGCTCCCGAGCATCCCTATCATTGGTGCACTCGAGGCGATGCTCGTGAGAAGGGTAGCTCCTTTATCTTCCAAGCATTTGAATGCCTCAAGCCAAAGCATAACTTCCAAGGCCCTCGAGCTCGCGGACCTAGCTTTAATTGTGCTTTCGGAATCCCGAACTTTGCTCCATCAACTTTCTTGAATGCGCTCGAGCTTTCTTGTTGGTGATCATACCTCGGGAAACTCAACACACCTACAAAACAAATCAAGGAAACAAAGAATCGAGAGGAATAGTCGAGAAATGAACAAAATGACAAGAAAACCATTAAAAGCATGCATTTCTCTAAACTTACACACAAACACGCAAAGCAAGCATTATTATGTAAAAACACGGCAAAAAGGACTAAAAATGAGAATAAAATTATAAAGAAAACCTAGCCTAAGAGTGCCATAAATGACACTCATCAATAGATATTAAATAAATTATCTAAATGAAATGGACTTCAGATGGAACATCAATTGTATTTAAGACTTTTAATCACCATTAATAGACAACATATATATGTGACCCCTCACAAGAATTTCATCGAATAGTTGATATGCAAAGTTACAAGATAAGAACCTTCGTTTATGTTAATCAAATTATTTAACAAAAAAAAAACAGCAAAATTATAGAAAAAATATTGAAATATTAGTTGATTTCGCATATAATTTCAACTTCAAACACCTTCAATTACGTGCAACCTCAATCTCTCACAACCTTATTTTGAACAACTTCAAATTTGAGCAAAATTCAACCTGAAAACACTAAAATAAGTTAGTGATTGCATAAAAAACAGTTCAGACATTATAATTTAAAACATCTTTGCAGTTTTACACAACATCGAGCTACTAAATTCACTAAAACAAACAAATATAATCACTAAATAAAACTGAAAAAATCGTTGATTTTTTACCTAAATTTTGCTAAATATTAATTATAAACATAAGAAATTGTAATCAATACCTTAATTAGACATAGATTTTGCAGATTCATGTGAAGAAATTCAGCATCCCACTGAGAAACTTTGAATTTGCATAAATTAGTCGAATTCGCACGAGTTAAACCTGGTTTAAGTTGAGTTAAAAATTGACACAAAATTGGATTTAAAATGAAGATATCAAGACGTAAATGATCTTTAGCAACATGAATTTCAAGATTTCATGTTCAAGTAAGAAGAATTTGATCTTCATCGAGCATAAAGGGGTGGTTGATCGTTTTTTTTGTAGAGGGGAGAGAAAACGACCTCTTAGCTTTTTCAATACGTGACACAATTAATATGCCAGATTAAATCCAAACCGTCCATTTCTATTTAATTGAACAGTCGGTATTAGTTCCTAGTTATTCGCCTCGTTTGTCACGGTAACTCGATTATATATATATTAACGATACAATTTGACAATAACATACTGAGAGAATATGAGAAATATTTGTCGTGACTTTCTAATTCATTAAACATCGTTATATATACAAGAGGATATACTAGGGTCGGCTAGGTCTAAGGATACATTAGTAATATACACTAGATCATTTACATAATCTAACATACCCCCGTAATCGAAACGGGAGGACCGTGAACGCTGAGATTGTCTCGAAAATCATCAAATAGAACCTTAGGTAGACCTTTGATGAAAATGTCTGTAATCTGGAATCAGGATAGCACATGTAGGACACGAACTTCGCCCCTCAAACTTCTCATGAACAAAGTGTATGTCCATATCAATATGTTTAGTGCGCTGATGTTGAATTGGATTACCGAAAAGATAAATGTCACTAATATTGTCACAATAACCTAGTGTTGCTTTAGAAATAGGACATCGGAGCTCAAGCAACAAATGTCAAACCTAGCAGGTTTCGGAAACAATATTTGCAACCCCTCTGTACTCTAATTCAGCACTGGACTTGGACTAAGTGGGTTGACGTTTCGAGGACCAAGATATCAAGTTATCACCAAGAAAAACACAATTCAGAAGTAGAGCAGTGAGTGTCCGGACACCTACCTCAATTAGCATCCGAATATGAAAGAAGAGAGGAAATAGATGACTTATATAAATGCAAACCAAAACCTGTTATACCTTGAATGTATCGAATAAAGCGTTTCAACACATCCATGTGCTCCACACAAAGTTCATATTGTAGAGAATATTTCAAGCATCAACTTTGAGCCCCACTGTGATAATGCATTTAAGCATGGTGGCGTCCAAAGGGAAAGAAACTAGAGCAAAAGAGTCGCCAACAAGTATTAGGATCTTGTAAACCGTCCACGGGTGTGAAGGTTACACCCCATTCACGATCACAGAGATCGCTAACTCCATAATGGTGTGGAACTATGACTGAATATTCGAGGATGATGGTACAAATCCAACCTAAAAGAAATTGAACCCACCCTAAATAGGCGTTTAATTTATTCTTCTCATATTCATGTGCGTTTTCTAATCAATATACAATCAATAAATTAATTCTAAGCATATTTAATCTACGTAGGTTGATAATTAATGCACAAATAAATCTATTATTGGTGATCATTTGAATTAAAATCATATTAGCCTAAATCAAATTATTAATAATATTACTATGCGTGATTTCAAATAATAATTCCCTTTAAACATACAGAAAAGATGTGATCAAGCAATAACAATAATATCATGAATAATCAAGCAAAATATAATTATTAACAAATTATATATAAATTATTTGTAAATTATAAATTATCCGTGAATTAACAAATAATGTAAAACTATTTGTAAATTAACAAATAACTTTATATATATATATATATATATATATATATATATATATATATATATATATATATATATATATATATATATATATATATATATATATATAATTTGACACAACAATCATCATCATCATAATAATAATATTCTCAAAGCATAATATGTTGGGTTTCGATGAGTCCGACTCACCGCGGAAAATAAAACCCGAGCCCAAGGAAAAACTCACAATTAATATAACCAAAATGCATAAATAACAGGATTAGAGAAAAGACTAAATTACCCTTGTAGCGTGCTTCACTCGACCAAATAGAGCTCTTACTTGAGAAAGCTAAAGCCTCGCAAGCACAACGACCTCCGACGATATCTACCCACAACACAATCGCGACGGGTCTTTTGTTTGGAGGTTAGCCAAGCCGGACCAAAACATTACTCGAGTAATTAATGAGCTTATAGGTTTTCTCTCAAGTGGAGATGACTAATTGAGCTCCTACTCAAATGAGTTTTCCCAATTCCCAAGTGGGATATTTATAGGGAAACTTAAATGAGAAATCCATTCTCCCATAAATGTGGGAGAGTTGGTAAAATCAATTTTCTTCTTTTATTTTTAAATAAAAAACAAAAGAAAATAGCCAACAACTAATAAATCAACAAGTGGCATTCTAAGAGGAGTGGTTAGGTAAGAACCACAAGGAAAAGGGGGGGGGGGACCAATACTTGATCCCCAAGGCTTCGCCATGTGGCGCGCCTAGCCTTAGGTGCCAAGGTAGCCTAGCTGGCGCCAAGGCCCTTAGCTGGGCTGCCCGAATGGGCCGAATGCTCGGGCTGCTGGCGCGCCATAGCAGCTGCTGCTATGCGTGCCTGCTAGCTCGCTTAGCGCGCCATAGCTACTGCTGTTATGTGCGTGCCATGCTAGCATTGGTGCGCTAGCATGGTTCACCCAGCCTAGGCTCGGCTTGGTGCGCATAATAGCCACCTTGCTTTACCAAATGCCCCTAGCACTCAGTTTGCTCGGGGCATTCCGATGCTAGGGGGATCGGTAAATTGTTGATTAATTATTGATTTTACCGTCTCGTCTTTTATTTATTCGACTCGACTTGCGACGCTTGGTTTCGACGCTCCTAGCTCGATTTCAGACGTCTAAATATTTATTACTCAAGCGACTCATTAATTCCTTCTGAATTAATTCGTCGTGTCGAATCGTTAGTTGCTTGGGTGTGACTCGAGGGGTTCAGTCAAGATTAAGCTATAATATTAATTATGCATTAATATTACTGATCGGAAGCGGCCTCCACCTAGGCATTTCGATCACTTGAACTAACTGAATAATTAGCTCTCTAATAGCTCCGAACCCTCTATTGAAATAATACACTTGTTCGAAGGACACCATTTCTTCCAATCTCCCACATGTCCTTCCGAACAAGTGCTCTTTTAACGTATAGCCTTTTTCCTATGACCAGAAGTGTTTCTCGAAATCCGAGTTTGACTGTCAATAAATAGATGATTTCTAAAATTCATCTGAGCACGGCCATGCATTTTCACAGTCTCGCTCTTCGAGAGGCCTTGTAAACAACAAAGACATGTTCCCTATTGTTAGTAGAGGGACATTCCTAGTCTTATAATGTAAGCTTCTAATGGGTGTCATAGATGGCACTTATTTGATGAGCATTTAGGTTGCTTTTGCCTTCTTTTCATAGCTTTCTTATTGAATAAATGCTTAATTTTATGTTTTTCCTCTTTGTTTTACCTTTTCTCTCTTATTTTGTGGTTTTGTGCATTTCTATGGTTTTTCTAGTCTTTTCTCCTTTATTTGTTCTCTTTTTGTGGTTGTAGGTATTGTACGAGGTTCGGGTCTTGATATTGGTGGTTTACTAAGGTGAAAGATGCTTTTAGAGCAAGCTCATGGCAATAGGAAAGCTCAAGATGCAAGGAAGCAGATTCTCCAAATTCTAGCTCTTGCGCTCTCATGAAGGAGTGGTGCTGAACCCACTGTCAAGTGCTTTTGGTTTTGCCTCCTTGGTGTCTATCATCATCATTCGGTGTGCTCATTTGAAGCCATTAGCGAACGCACGAAGCCTCGAAAAGAACCGAAGGAACCCAGAGGAGCACGAGCGCGCAATCAATGAGCGCTGGTGCACAACCCTTCGGCGCAGGCGCGCCACCAGCACGCACGGGCGCGCCGCTCTGGGTCCCTGTTTTTGCTCGGTTTCGTTTTGCGCCTCTCATAGATATCTACTTGTAACCCAAAATTGGAGGAAATTCGAGACATATGGGTGTCATAAATGGCACCCATTTAATGAGCATTACGTTGCTTTTGCCTTCTTTTCATATCTTTCTTATTGAATAAATGCTTAGTTTTATTCTTTTCCTCTTTGTTTTACCTTTTCTCTCTTATTTTGTGGTTTCGTACATTTCTATGGTTTTTCTAGTCTTTTCTCCTTTATTTGTTCTCTTTTCATAGTTGTAGGTATTGTACGAGGTTCGGGTCTTGATATTGGTAGTTTACTAAGGTGGAAGATGCTTTTAGAGCAAGCTCATGGCAATAGGTAAACTCAAGATGCAAGGAAGCGGATTCTCCAAGTTCTAGCTCTTGCGCTCTCAAGCCGCGCTCTCATGAAGAAGTGGTGTTGAACCCACTGTCAAGTGCTTTTGGATCTGCCTCCTTTCTGTCTATCATCATCATTCGGTGCGCTCATTCGAAGCCATTAGTGAACGCACGAAGCCACGAGAAGAAACGAAGAAACCCAGATGAGCGTGGGCGCGCAATCCACGAGCGCTGGCGCGCAACCCTGCGGCGCAGGCGTGCCACCAGCACGCACGGGTGTGCCGCTCTGGGTCCCTGGTTTTGCTCGGTTTCGTTTCGCGCCTCCCATAATTATCTACTTGTTACCCGAAATTAGAGGAAATTCGAGACATATGGGTGTCATAAATAGCACCCATTTGATGAGCATTACGTTGCTTTTGCCTTCTTTTCATAGCTTTCTTATTGAATAAATGCTTAGTTTTATGCTTTTCCTCTTTGTTTTACCTTTTCTCTCTTATTTTGTGGTTTTGGACATTTCTATGGTTTTTCTAGTCTTTTCTCCTTTATTTGTTCTCTTTTCATGGTTGTAGGTATTGTACGAGGTTCGGGTCTTGATATTGGTAGTTTACTAAGGTGGAAGATGCTTTTAGAGCAAGCTCATGGCAATAGGAAAGCTCAAGATGCAAGGAAGCAGATGCTACAAGTTCTAGCTCTTGCGCTCTCAAGCCGCGCTCTCATGAAGGAGTGGTGTTGAACCCACTGTCAAGTGCTTTTGGATCTGCCTCCTTGGTGTCAATCGTCATCATTTGATGCGTTCATTCGAAGCCATTAGCGAACGCACGAAGCCTCGAGAAATACCGAAGGAACCCGGAGGAGCACAGGCGCGCAATCCACGAGCACGGGCGCGCAACCTCCTTGCGTGGGCGCGGCAGGCGCGCCACAAGCCCATGCGGGTGCGCCGCTCCGGGTCCCTGTCTTTACTTGGTTTCGTTTCACGCCTGCTATAAATATCTACTTGTAACCCGAAATTGGAGGAAATTCGAGACATATGGGTGTCATAAATGGCACCCATTTGATGAGCATTAACTTTTCTTTTGCCTTCTTTTCATAGCTTTCTAATTGAATAAATGCTTAGTTTTATACTTTTCCTCTTTGTTTTACCTTTTCTCTCTTATTTTGTGGTTTTGTGCATTTCTATGGTTTTTCTAGTCTTTTTTCCTTTATTTGTTCTCTTTTTGTGGTTGTAGGTATTGTACGAGGTTCGGGTCTTGATATTGGTGGTTTACTAAGGTGGAAGATGCTTTTGGAGCAAGCTCATGGCAATAGGAAAGCTCAAGATGCAAGGAAGCGAATTCTCCAAGTTCTAGCTCTTGCGCTTTCAAGCCGCACTCTCATGAAGGAGTGGTGTTGAACCCACTGTCAAAGCTTTTGGATCTGCCTCCTTGGTCTCTATCATCATCATTTGGTGCGCTCATTCGAAGCCATTAGCGAACGCACGTAGCCTCAAGAACCGAAGGAACCTAGAGGAGCGCGGGCGCGCAGCCCCCTTACGCGGGCTCGCTTCTCTGGGTCCCTGTTTTTGCTCGGTTTTATTTCGCGCCTGCTATAAATATCTACTTGTAACCTGAAATTGGAGGAAATTCGAGACATTTTTTTTTATGATCATTTTAGCTTAGTTGAGAGCTTCTCTCTCCAGTTTAGGGTTAGTTTAGGAATAGATTTTGAGAGAGAAATTGAGGAATTTCAATGGTGATTGAGAGATTGAAGATTCAATGGTGACAATTGTGTTGAAAATATTTTCTATTATCAATGAGCATTTCTAACTCTATCTCATTTTATTGCTTTGATTAATATTCATGTTTGCTTAGATTGATTTTGATGTTTGATGCTTGATTAGTGTAGTTTTTCTTGATATTTTGTTGATTCTTGATTTCCTTATTTGTTTGTTGATTAGATGATGATGTTAGAGTAGTTATTTAGCTAGGGATTGGGTAAAACTTGGATGATTAATTGATTGTGCTTAATTAGGGAATTGTGTTGATTAATTGTTGAGATTAAAGTGATTAATGGAAATTGTGCATGTGCGTAATTCAATTAAGCCTTGAGAATTATGCTAGATTGCATTGTGAGTCTACATTGATACGGACCATTGATTTGTAACTCAAAATTGTCGATTGAGTTTGGTTAGTGACGTTCCTAGTTAGAGTCTTTCGTAGTTAGCGCTAGCTAGACCTCTAGGAGATAGCTTGTCGAGCTCTTTTGATTGCTCTTACCATTAGTCTTCTGAACCTTTGATTTACATGTTGTTCTCAAGTTGCTACAATTGTCATGATTACTTTTTGATCCCCATTCGCTAGTGTTTTATTTGTTTGGTTGTTTGTTTTGTTAGTTGTTAGTGTCACCTCTTACCTTTGGTTTCGACCTAGCTTAGGCGCCCAAATTGAAAGCATTTGAACATTACCGTTCCTTTGGGTTCGACCGTTGACTTACCTCTATACTCGTATTTAGGTTTGTTAAGTGTTTATAAATTTGTTTGGCTCTAGGGAAGATTAGATAACGACCTACATTTTCCCTACGTCAAAATGGTGCCGTTGCCGGGGAACGGTGTCTATGTTTGAGTGTTTTTGATTGCTTGAGTGTAGGTCTTTGTATATTCTTTTCTTTTATTTGATTTTTGTTTGTTTTGTAAAAAAAAAAAATGGCATGTTTTTCTTTTCCTCAATATGATGGTGATTTTTTTAATGCCTACTTCCATATACTTATAGGGTTTTTGAACTATAATTGTTGTAGTCTTTAGGAGGCTTGTGAGATTTGTTATTTTGGTTTGAATGAGCAAACTAGGGATGAAGTTGAAGGCATGCATAATGGTGAATTTAGAGCATTGTCCATTGATGATGCTTGGGATTTTTATGTTTGGTTTGCTAGGGATGTTTATAATAGGGGTAATCATGTTTCTAATATTGATTTGCAATGTCTTGATTCTTCTAATGTTAGTATGATTTCCCATGATTTGTCACATGATCCCATTAGTAAACCTAGAACAAATGTTTTCAATTCTATTTCCCCTTTTGTTCATGATGATGAAGTGCATGCTCAAATTGATGGTAATGGTGTGTTTCAATTTTCTTCACTATTTACCATGCCATCTTGTGATGTAGTTCATTCCCTTAATAACGAATCTCATATGCTTGATTGTGCCCCCTCTCCCCTATTTAATGAAAATGCTCATGATTTTAATGAGCATGGTCTTGGTTGTGACTCTTCTTTTACTATAAATCAACCCTCTTTGCCTTTTCATTCTCCAAACTCTTGTGATGACTCTCTAGTTCCCTATAGCAAAATTGATGAATCTTTGAGGGAGTTAGAGATGAATCCTAATCTTAGGCCCTTGGAGAGACAAATGATGGAAAATTTAAGGAGCCAATTGGAGATGATTAGAGAGCGCGAAGATCTTTTTAGTGAAGAATTGAAAAGAAAAGAAGAGTTGGAAAATCAATTGTCATCTTTGATAATTGTTTGTGAAAAATCCCAATCTAATGTGTGTATTGAGGGTGATGATGATGATGATTTTGAGCAACCAAGAGAGTGTGAAAATCCCATTAGAGAGCTATCCGAGTGATGGTGAAGGAGTTGGAAATAAAGCTAATGTGGAATTTGTGAACCCTAACCCCCTCTACCATCTTGATGAGTCTCAAGTGTATGTTTCTGACCCTTCAATCTATGAGTATATAGACTCTTTTGAGGTAATGTCCTATTCGTTTTTTGAGATTCATATGAGGACTTATAGATTTTTGGATGATTTCATTGAGAACGCGTCTTGGGATTTAGATGAGTTTGAGATGAATCTACCTCCATTCATGCACGGTTTTGTGGCGTTGGGTTTTGAGATAGTTGAAGGAAAGGTTATTTATTGTGGTGGAAAGGATCTTGAAGTCGATTCCGTTGGAGTTTTTGAGCTTGATGGAGGTGTAGATTGTGAGAGTTCTTCATTTGAGGACTTTATTATGATTGATTTTCATGCCCTCATAAGTGATGTGAGACCTTGTGGTGAGGGAGTAGCTACCCCTTTTCCCGTTTCTCATACCTCTTTTTCTCAAAGGTTTGACCACATCCCTCCTTGCCCTATTTTTCTCCCTTCCTACCTCAAAGAGCCTATTAGGGAGCCCTTTTTTATGGATGATTTCCATGTCCCTCATTTCATCATAATGGTGGAAGAGAGGAATAATTCCAACCAAAAATTTAGTGAGGAGGATTTGCCTTTTTCTTTTTCTTTCCATCCTTCTTTTCCCCCTTCCACTTCTTATTTTCTTGAATTTCCTTTTGATCCCCCTTCTTCTTTCTTTTGGCATCTCCCTTCTCACTTGCATGCAATGATCTTGTTGCACGTTCTCTTTATGTCATGTGCCTACTTGTTATCTTACGAAATGTGTAGTAGTGCATTTGACAAGCACTTGCGTTCGTTGCAAGATTATTTTCTAGAGCGATCAAGCTTGGACTTTAAGCAAGCCTTTCTTGGGAAGTAACCCGTGTTTTATTGCTTTCATTTTCTTTTCTTTTTAGAATATATTTTCTCTCATGGAAATGTTTGTGTGCCTTTTGCTAGGTACATAACTTGATATACTTTGGTGCATTGGTTTGGATCAAGAATTAAGGAAGATTGGCAGTACAATTGCTAGCATATGGATATGGAAGGCAAGATTCAATTCTTGAGGGAAGTAGCTTTGAAAGGTTTAATTGGTCATTTATGGGTATTTACACCCACCTAACATCCGGTAATATCTTTCCTTGCTCTCTCTCTAATGGTTGATGCCTTGTTTGACATGTGTTGGTATTGTTGGATTGGTCTCTTTGTTTTCCCCTCCCATGTTATCTATGATTTATGTTTGAGCGTGTTGTCTCATTCAAGCTTAGGGGAGGGTATTCTATCATGTTTGGTGGGATGTTGATTCATATATGCCATGCACATTTGTATATGTATTTCCATGTTCTTTTATTTTGAAAAACTCCAAAAAGATTTTTCTTTCTTTCAAGGCAAATTTGCATTGTGTTTTGTTTTGTTCTTGCTTTGGACATAATACTTTTGGACTTGTATAGTTGAATGCTTTTCTTCTTAAATGGTAACGGTGTGCACGGTTTGTGAGTATCTTTGGTTGATTCTAGGATAGAGTATGCTAAGGTAGTATCTTAAGAACTTTTGGGACCTTGAAGCCGGATTCTATTGTTTTGGAAAATTTGTAATTGCTCCCTTTTGGTGAATTTGAAACTAATAGTGAGTTTTTGCTACAACCATGTGAAGTTTTATTTCTTCTTGCTTTCAACATTTCTTGATTGAGCGGCGCATGGTTCCTTGGCTATTGTATACTTTATCTAGAATTTGACTTACATCTCCCGAAATCGTGAACGAGCCATTTAGGAAGGACAAAGGCATCTTTTCAGGGTGGTAATTTTTTCCTTTTTTAGGAGAGTTTTCTCTTCTTTGTTTTGGGATAGTTTTCTATTCTTTGTTTTGGGTTTCATTTGCCTACTTGCTAACCATTTGAGCCTTATACCCTTCTTTTCAAGCCACATCTTTAGCTTTTGAGCCTTTTGTTTCATTCGTGTTTCCATCATTGGTTTTTGTGAATCATTTGGTCTATATTGTTGGAAGTTTTGGTGTATGAAATGGATTGTTTGGTTCTTATAATGAAAGCAAGTTTGTGTTGTACATATTTTGTGAATAAAAAGCAAATGCAAAATTGAAAAAGTCGTTCATAGTTAAAAGAGGCGAGGAAAATGAATAAAGTGAAAAAACGAAAAAAATTGAAAAAATGAAAAAGCAAAGCAAATTCAAATGCTTTGGCAAAAGTAATAAAAAGTGAAAAATGAAAAATTCAAAAAAAAAACTTTTGATGTAAGTGTCTTTCTCCCTATTTTAAGCATTGAGGACAATGCTTTGTTCAAGCTTAGGGGGAAGCGTTCTTACGCTTTTTGTACATATGTTTGTGATTCTTGGCTTTGAATAAGATTGGGGGTGTTATGTTTTTGTTTGGGGATTACTTGGTTTTGTGTTGAGATTTGGCCAATCTGTGCTTCAGGATTTAGGTATACCACCAAATTTCAAATTTTAGCCTACCCTCACCCTTCTCTCCTTTACATTACAACCCTTTCAAAGACCTTTTGACCTTTGTGGTTGAGTCACTAGTCAGCGGAGGGAGATGTAGGTCAAGCTTATAGAGCGGGATGCAATATTTGAGACGTCGAGTAGCCTCAAATCTCTTTCTTTTTTCGGTTCCTTCGAGGAACCATTGAGATGCTTGCTAAAAGTAGATTTGAAGCTAATTGGGAGAATGTGCTAAAAATGTTTTGAGATGAAAGTGACTTGTGTCTTGATAAGTTCTCTACGCTTAGCATGTCCTATGTTTCAATCAACCATAGATATCTTGAAACGTGCACTCCCTTACTTGTTTAGTAAGATTTTCATTCATTTACGCTTGTACATTTGCAAAAAGTCCATTCATGAACATTTGTTTTCTTTCCTTTTCTTTTCTTTTTGCTTCTTTTTCATGCTTTGCCTCGTTTGTTTGGTTTGTGAGAGTTATGGGTCAATCTCTTAGGAATTCCTTATGAGAGCATTACTCGTCCTCTAGGGCGATCTAAGGGTTTAAATGGCTTATCTTTAGTTGCTAAAATTGACCGTGATTCCTAAGAAAGTGTGTTAGTGTATATTCTCATCTCGTCTTTTCTTTTGTTTGAATAAGCTCATCATTTTCCATCCCTTGGTTTTATTTTGCTCGAGGACGAGCAAAAGATAAGCTTGGGAGTATTTGATGGGTGTCATAAATGGCACCCATTTGATGAACATTTAGGTTGCTTTTGCCTTCTTTTCATAGCTTTCTAACTGAATAAATGCTTAGTTTTATGCTTTTCATCTTTGTTTCACCTTTTCTCTCTTATTTTGTGGTTTTGTGCATTTCTATGGTTTTTCTAGTTTTTTCTCCTTTTTTTGTTCTCTTGTCGTGGTTGTAGGTATTGTACGAGGTTCGGGTCTTGATATTGGTGGTTTACTAAGGTGGAAGATGCTTTTGGAGCAAGCTCATGGCAATAGGAAAGCTCAAGATGCAAGGAAGTGGATTCTACAAGTTCTTGCCCTTGCGCTCTCAAGCCGTGCTCTCATGAAGGAGTGGTGTTGAACCCACTATCAAGTGCTTTTGGATCTGCCTCCTTGGTGTCTATCATCATCATCATTTGGTGTTCTCATTCGAAGCCATTAGCGAACGCACGAAGCCTGGAGAAGATCCGAAGGAACCCAGAGGAGCGCGGGCGCGCAGCCCCCTTGTGCTGTTTTTACTTGGTTTCGTTTCGCACCTGCTATAAATATCTACTTGTAACCCAAAATTAGATGAAATTCAAGGCATATTTTTGTTGATGATAATTTTAGCTTAGTTGAGAGCTTCTCTCTCTAGTTTAGGGTTAGTTTAGGAGTACATTTAGAGAGAGAAAGTGAGGAATTTCAATGGTGATCGTGAGATTGAAGATTCAATGGTGACAATTGTGTTGAAAATCATCTCTATTATCAATGAGAATTTCTAACTCTATCTCATTTTATTGCTTTGAATAATATTCATGTTTGCTTAGATTGATTTTGATGTTTGATGCTTGATTAGTGTAGTTGTTCTTGATATTTTGTTGATACTTGATTTCCTTAGTTGTTTGTTGATTAGATGATGATGTTAGAGTAGTTACTTAGCTAGGGATTGGGTAAAACTTGGATGATTGATTGATTGTGCTTAATTTGGGAATTGTGTTGATTAATTGTTGAGATTAAAGTGATTAATGGAAATTGTGCATGTGTGTAATTCGATTAGGCCTTGAGAATTATGCTAGATTGCATTGTGAGTCCACATTGATACGGACCATTGATTTGTAACTCACAATTGTCAATTGAGTTTGGTTAGTGACATTCCTAGTTAGAGTCTTTCGTAGTTGGCGCTAGCTAGACCTCTAGGAGTTAGCTTGTCGAGCTCTTTTGATTGCTCTTACCATTACTCTTCGCAACCTTTGATTTGCATGTTGTTCCCAAGTTGCTACAATTGTCATGATTACTTGTTGATCCCCATTCCCTAGTGTTTTATTTGTTTGGTTGTTTGTTTTGTTAGTTGTTAGTGTTACCTCTTACCTTTGGTTTCGACCTAGCTTAGGCACCCAAATTGAAAGCATTTGAACATTACTGTTCCTTTGGGTACAACCATTGACTTACGTCTATACTCGTATTTAGGTTTTTTAAGTGTTTATAAATTTGTTTGGCTCTAGGGAAGATTAAATAACGACCTACATTTTCCCTACGTCAGCTTCTCTTACTAAGAGGACCTAGCCGTTCGAGTGTTGCCATTATAATCTCTATGTACGGCAGATGTTTCATTAACATCAAAACGGACTAGTACTCAAACAAGAGAACTCACAACACTCATGGTCGAGGAAAAAGGTTGCAATAGCTATAATGAGAAGTATACTTATGACTATTTTTAAATCTCTTAAAGTACTCTCATAGGTCGATCTAGTACGGTTCTAAACCAATACCTGTGCAAATGATTTATGACAATCATGTCCTTGTAGCATAAGAAACGGTGCTATAAATCGAACTACACACTAATCTCAAGCGGTCATTAATCGTCCATCATTTAAATGACCTCGATTAGGGATAATTTTCTATTATAATATTCAATGTTCACTTAATAGGTGTTTCTTTATCCGTGACTTGTCTTGATACCCTATTTTAAATATTCTCATAATCGAATGGACTCAATATTTAATTCTAAACCACAATTAAATATAAACGAGGTGATAAAATTGCATGAAATTAAATTACTCCAAAACCTGAATGGTTCATCTTAGTGTTTTACATTAAAATGTTCAAAATTTAATTAAAACACTAAACAGGGAAATCAAATCTAATCTCTAACGTGCTTGATTCCCATTGCCTCAACGTGCTTGTTGTGCTTCACTTGTGGCAGAGGTTTAGTAAGTGGATCGGCTACATTGTCGTCCGTTCCAACTTTACAAATTCTAATTTCACCCTCTGATTTCCATTCTCTTATCATGTGAAATCGCCGCTTGACATGTTTGACCTTCTGATGTTCCCTTGGCTCTCTAGCCTGAGCAATAGCTCCATTGTTGTCACAATGGACGGCTATTGGACCCCTGATAGAGGGTACAACATCTCACCAACGAAATTACGAATCCAAACTGCCTCCTTAGCCGCTTCAGCAGCTGCCAAGTATTAGGCTTCAATTATAGAATCTGCAGTTGTGCTTTACTTAGCCTCTCCCAAGTCTTTCATTGAAAAACAATTTTCAAGCCATGCCTTTATAGACTCTAACATCGGAATGCTATTTCCAATGAGCAATATGTCATCGACATATAAGACTAGGAAGGCGATGTCACTCCCACTGACCTTCTTGTAAACACAAGATTTATCTAGATTCTTGATAAAACCAAACTTACTAATGGCTTCATCGAGTCGCAGATTCTAACTTCTGCTAGCTTGCTTTAGCCCATAAATGGACTTTTTAAGCTTACATATTTTCCCAGCATTGTTTTGGTCGACAAAACCTTCAGGCTGTGTCATATACACAATTTCTTCCAATATTCCATTCAGGTCGGCGGTTTTGACGTCCATATGCCATATTTCATAGTTGTAATATGCAACAATTGCTAGGAGGATCCGAACGGATTTAAGCATTACGACTGGAGAAAAGGTTTCATCGTAATTAATACCATGAATTTTCCTGTAACCTTTTGCTACCGGTCTAGCTTTGTAAATGAATACATTTCCATCTTTGTTGGTTTTTAATTTGAAAATCCACTTAAATCCGATAGGTGTGTAACCTTCGGGTAAGTCAACCAAGTCCCAGACTTGATTTTTAAACATGGAATCCATTTTAATCTCATGGCCTCTTGCCATTTAGTAGAGTCGGTGCTCGCCATCGCTTGCTTGTAGGTTGCCGTTTCATCTCCATCCATTACCAGGATGTCCTAATTCTCGGTTAATACAATACCAAGATATCTAACAGGTTGAGACCTTGGCCTCTGCGACCTACGTAGGGTAACGGACTGAGCATTTGCATTGTCGGTTTGACTTTACACATTTTGACCAGCGTTAATAGATGTTGTTTCAGCACTTTGACTATCAATCTAGTTTTGTTGCTCATCCTCTCTAACTTCATCGAGTTAGATTTTCCTCCCACTTGTCATTTTAGAAAGATGTTCCTTCTCTAAAAAGACACCATCGCGAGCAACAAATACTTTGTTCTCGGATATATTGTAGAAGTAATACCCTTTGGTTTATTTTGGGTAGCCCACAAAGAAAACCTTGTCAGATTTAGGGTGAAGTTTGTCAGAAATTAATTTCTTGACATATGATTTGCATCCCCATATCTTTAGAAAAGACAACCTTAGCGGTTTGTTCGTCCATAGCTCGTATGGAGTCTTTTCTACAGCTTTTTATGGAGCATGGTTTAGTGTTAGTGCCGCGGTTAGAAGTGCGTGTCCCTAGAAAGAGATAGGAAGATCACTAAGACCCATTGTTGATCGTACCATATCCAGCAAGGTTCGATTTCTCCTTTTGGATACTCTGTTCCATTGTGGAGTTCCTGGAGGTGTCAATTATGAAAGTATAACCTTTTCTTTCAGATTATCATCGAGTTCTTGGCTCAAGTATTCACCACGTCGATCTGATCGAAGGGCTTTGATTTTCTTGCCAAGCTGATTTTCAACTTCACTCTGAAATTCTTTGAACTTTTCAAATGATTCATATTTGTGCGACATAAGGTAGACATAGCCATATCTACTATAGTCGTCTGTGAAGGTGATAAAATATCGATGGCCGTTTCTTGTGGTAGAGCTCATTGGTCCACATACATTAGTGTGTATTAGGCCCAACAAGTCACCTGCCCTTTCTACCAATTTGGAGAATGGCTGCTTTATCATCTTGCCTAAACATCCTTCACAATTCTCAAACGATTGTAGATCGAATGAGTCAAGAACATCTTCCTGTACAAGTTTCTTGATGCGTTTGATGTCAATGTGGACAAGACGACAATGTCACAAGTACGTCTGATTTGACTCAATGGTCTTAGATTTCTTGGTAGTATTAATAACATTGTAAACTTGTTTGTCTAAGGAAAGCACATAAAGACCATTTTCAAAATGTGCAATACCATATAAAACATTGTCAAGATAAAACGAACATTTATTGTCCTTTACTCGGAATTCAAAACCTTTAGCGTCTAATGCCGAAATTGAAATAATGTTTTTGGTAATGTTGGGAACATTATAACAGTTTTCAAGTTTCAAAACTAGCCCCGAGGGCAAAGACAAACTAAGAGTTCCTACGGATACGGCCACAATTCTGGCTCCATTGCCGACCCGGAGTTCAACCTCTCCCTTCGCTAGCTTCCTAGTGTTCGTCCTTGAGAATTGGAACAAAGGTGTGAGCCACATCCAATATCTAATACCAATCATGCTGAGCTAGTGAAGTTCAAGTCTATAACGAATATACCTGATCTAGAAGCAATAGTTCCGTTCTTCTTATCTTCCTTGAATTTGAGGTAATCTCTCTTCCAATGTCCCTTGTTCTTGCAATAGAAGCATTCGGAATCAGATTTAGAAGATGTTACCTTCTTCTCCTTGTTATCCTTGGTAGCTTTTGGTTTAGGCGGAAAGGTCTTCTTACCCTTCCCCTTGAAGCCTTTCTTCTTCTTGCCTGTGTGTTTAAACGACTTGCCCTTTTCTTATGATGAGCATATCATGCTTCCCCTCATCCTTCAGCGTTTGCTCAGCTTGCTTCAACATACCATGAAGCTTGGTGAGGGTTTTTTCCATGTTTTGCATGTTATAGTTCATCTTGAACTGATCATAACCTTTGTGCAGCGAGTGGAGAATGATGTCAATTGCCATCTCGGTTGAATACCCCGCGTCAAGAATTTCCATGTTCTCAAATAAACCTATCATTTTGAGTACATGTGGGCTGACTGACTCTTCTTTCTTGAGCTTGCTTTCAATGATCTGCCAGTGGGTTTCAAACCTTTGAGTTCGGGCCTACTCTTGGAACATGTTCTGTAGCTCAGAATTGATCTCAAAAGCTGTCTCCTTCTCAAAGAAAGTCTTTTGAAGGTTAGGAGACATTGTGGCTAACATGATGCATTTGACATCCGATTCGCAGTTTGCCATCGGTTTAGGGCAGCCTGAGTCACCTCCTCATTGGGAGTCTCGGGAATTTCCTCATCAAGGACATATTCCATTTTCTCTTGCATGAGAACTATACGCAAGTTCCTTTGCCAATCAAGAAAATTTGGCCCACTCAACTTCACCTTGTCGAAAATTGAGCGCAACGAGAATTGGTTGTTTGAGTTTTTTTTGCAGACATGGTTCTACAATTGAAAGAATTTGAAATGAAAAACCATTCATGATACTTAAATATGATTGAAATCATGCATATTAATCAGACTTATTTAAACGTCTTATTTACATAATAAATTGCCCCCATTTGGTGAGAATAAGTCGATTCTAAGATCCAAAGAATGAATGAGTAGTTAAGCATGCTTTGGCTTGTCTTAACACTCAATATTCTAAGGTAAGCAACTCTTTGCTAATGGCTCAAAGCCACTCTTGGTTAGATAAATCGTCGCATCTAGTGCTCTCTCAACAACTTATCCACTTTGCCACGACATGTTAGGACTCCATCACTCATATCGTTGAGTATAACCAAAACCAACATGCATACCCGGTATCCCTTACGTATCCTAGGGAAAAATAGTGATGCCTCACTTTGGAGTAGCCCATCACTACTCTCAATAGGTCAGTAAGTGTTGTTTTGGAATGTCAAATTTTACTCAGTATTTTAGGGACCTAGGGTTTCTATGTTAGTTGATATATATATATATATATAATTATAAATATATATCGAAAACATAAATAAATGATGCATTTGGAAACTAGCATGACCCCTTGAATATTCAAGTCTTCAAGGGTCTACTTTTGCAACTTCATGGCTTCGTCTTCCAAGAACCTCTGTCTTCAAGACATGACCAAAATGATGCAAACACTAGTATCTACGATTAGGACTAATTCTAAATATTAAGGTACAAAAATACTCAATAGTTCGCAAACCGTATTTAGATTTACAAAAATACATGACGGAACGCAGTCCGTATTTTCAGTCCTAATGGGGCCCCACTAGTTGCCATTTTTATAAATCCTACGGGAGAATATACATTCCATTCATCCATTCACAATTTGTGAATGGCCCATGCATTTTACAATGATAATCAAGTAACAATGCTAAAACATGCGTAAACTAGTAACTAACTTAGGTGGTTAATCCGATTAACGGGCCAAATTAAAACTAGTCAAAGTTGTTTAACCGATTATGTAATTTAGCGCAATTAAAATTGAAGCTCCCATTAAATTTCGCGTCCATCTTAATTAATCCAATTAATTAAGCCGATAAACCCAAAATTTTGCCAAAGCAAAATTTTGCAAGTGCCGCTCAAAACCAAGGCTTAGCCTCCAAAATTTTAATTAAAATTATTAATCATAATTAAAATAAATAAAACGGCCAAAACGCAAAATGAAGCCCAACACTTTCGTGTGCCTAGCACCAAGCAACAATTGTTTTGGGTATTTGGGTATTTTATACCCTGCCAAGTGGCCCAACCAGAGTCTGACATGTGTCACTGGAAGGGGCGCCAGCTTAGACCTTCTAGATGGTGACACGTGTCAAGCAGATATAGCTCCTGATTTGGGGTATTTAATAATCCAAGTGGACCAATGAGAGAGCGACACGTGTTTCCCTGGGAGGCGCCCAAATGGCCTCTCCAGATGCGTGACACGTGCCACTCAGATATCCTTTCTGAAAAGCCGGCCTTCAAGGCCCAAACTTTGAGGCGCCGCAAAAACGGCGTGCCCTAATCCCTAGGTCATCAAATCCTAGGGAGGGCACACTTCCCAAAGACTCTATAAATAGGGACATTCCCCTCATTTATGGGGACACGTTACGTTACATTAATTATTGCAATCATTACTGAGTTGTCGTTCTCAAGAAACAGACAACACCTGAGCTTGGAATCCGAGCAGATAACTTAATTTTCGCACGTTTTATTCCGAATACCGTACTAACTTAATCTTCGGAGGCGGACTACCGACCATTCGGTGCTCCGTTTGCTTTGCAGGTACAGGCGTCCTTGTGGAATCTAGTCTAGAGCTGTAACTCTCCCGAGGGACATATAAAACCCCGAAACATTTGGCGCCGTCTGTGGGGGGAGAGTACCTCTAAGATGGTTTCACAAGAACATCCTGTGCCGCCCCTAGAGACCACTCGGCCTCTGGAAGAAATAGAGGTCCAGACGGACCATGACTCAAGTGACGATGGGGACGTCGAAACCTATGTGGCCCAAGACGGGTCACTAATCTCTAAGCGCCTCCGTCATAAAGACAGGCGGGAGGGCAATGCTAACTAGGCGGGTCCTAACAGGCCCCCGGGACCCTCAAGTAAGCCCTCGGGTTTGCCGACTGATGCATCCCAGGCAACAAGATCAGCCCCAGTCACTCGTGATGAGCTCATGAAGTTTATGAGTAGTCTCAAGGGTGAAATTAAGGGAATAATGAACAAGCAGACGGCTGCTTCTAGAAAGGAACAGTCGGCCACCAATCCTAGCAAATCTGGACGACAGAAGTCGGTCCGAGACCGACAGCCGACTCCTTACCCTGCTCTAAACGAGAAGGCTCGGCCCTAGTTTGATCTGTCCAGACTCCGTTTCCCTAAAACAGTGACAAGAAAAGCTATTCGGCATGTACAGCCGGATGGTAGCAAAAAATCATTTCTTGATACTCGTCAGTACATCGACCAGCTAAGGAATCAGCAGCTGTCGGAGTCGGCTTCTACGTCGACTTATCACGACAACTTTCAGAATACCTCGGTGAGGAACTCCTTTTCAGTACCGGGGACTCCTTTAAGCGGCCCCCTCGTACAGTTGGGGGCTCATAAGATCAATTCGGCGCTGTATATGGCACAGCCATTATACAGACCGCCTGCTTTGCCCTACATCCAGCCTGCCTTCTTCGCAGGATAGGCGGCATATAACTATCAGCCTTTGGACTGGTAGCTTCAGCTACAAAACCTTAGGGAGCAGCCCTCTGCATTCTCTAGGGAAATAGCCGAGGCCGAACAGCCGGCCAAGGTGAAAAATGTCATGGTTGGAACCTATGATGGTACCTCCAACCCAGAAGACCACCTCTTGGCATACACCCACCTCATGTACTTACAAGGGTTGGATGATGCCGCCTGGTGTCGATGCTTCCCAGCCACACTGAAGGGCATAGCCCAGCAGTGGTTCGGCAATCTGCTGGCTGGTTGCATAAACAGCTTCAAGACGCTTGCGTTCTTGTTTGCTTCTAACTTCTCTATGAACATCCCTGCAAAGAAAACGAGCCTTGATCTAGGCCATGTACAGCAGGGAGATAGAGAGGGGCTGCGATCATACGTCAGGTGGTTCAATCTAGTGAGAATCCAGATCCAAGGAGTGTCTGACGGAGTGGCTTTTACAGACTTTTTCAAAGGTTTGAAGGACGGGTCGACTTTCAAGTTTGAACTCGTCCGCAAGAAAATCTTCACCCTCCAAGGAGCCTTGATGGAGGCGAACGCTTATATACAGGCGACCGAACTCTGCTTCTCTAATAAACAGTCAAACTCTAAAAAGTCTGACCGACAGAAGGAGGGTCGGCCTGCTCAGCCGTCTCTAAAGCCAGAAGAGAGCAAAAAGAAAAAATAGATCTGGGCGGTTGATAACTCCGATCAGTCGGCCTAGAAGAAAAAGAAAGAGTGGAAGCCGTACGTTCTAAGGTACGAGTTCCACAAGGACAACTACTCCATCCTCATGGAGATTAAGGATCGGCTGAGTCTTGAGAAGCTGACTCCTATGAAAGGTTTCGCTGAAAATCGGAACAAAAATAAGCACTGTCACTACCATGAGGATGTCGGCCATGACACAAACGACTGCTTCAGCCTCAAGCAGACGCTTGACCGTTTGGCCAACAAAGGAGCGTTAAAATCCTATGCGAAGTCCAAAGTGGCTTTAAATTGAATCCTGGGAAGCCTAGCAAAAAGACTACCCAGCTTGCTATCAGCTCTGAAACGGATGAGGAACTAGTTTATACGATAGCAGGCGGATTCGCCGGTGGTGGTCCAACCATCCGGGGCAACAAGCACCATTTAAGAAAGATGGTCCATTATGTTGAAGAGGGACATGCGGCCAGCACATCCGCCTTCCCTGAAGTCATCATCACCGAAAAGGACAGAGGTAAAGTCCGTCGGCCGCATGATGACCCTGTAGTCATACAATGTAAAGTGGCCAACCAATTGGTTGGTCGCATCTTGATTGACACAGGAAGCTCCTCAGACATTATTAGCCACAAATGTCTATCCAACCTTAAATACAGGCCGGATAATATGATGGATGTCTCCCATCCCCTTGTGGGTTTTGGGGGAGGAGTTGTGCATCCAGTCGGACGCTTTTGCCCATCCGACTGAGGCAAAAAGGTAGTGGTCGGCACATGACCATTCGATTCCTGGTGTTCGAGGAGCTGACCACCTGCAATCTTATCCTTGGCCGACCCACTCTTAACGAGTGTAAAGCAGTCATTATTCCTGCTCTCATGATTGTTAGGTATGAGAAGGATGATGGGACTGTTGGTTCCCTGAACAGGGACCAGAAGACGGCTCGAGAATGCTATCTCTCGGACGTCAAGCCTACGGGTGCTGCAGTCGGTCTGGGTAAAGAGCCAATAGACCTTGATGATATCAAGGATGACCATCCGACCCTACCAGCCGCCAAGAAAAGAAAATCTAATCCACTGGTGGTGGTCAAAAAAGAAAAGCAATAGCAATCACTGACCGGGGAGCGGTTAGATGACCTCCGTCCCCAGCCGGCTGATGAAAACATTGATAGTCCTCTAGACGAAAGCCGGCCAGAGCGACTGTGAAGGTGGGGACGACTGCTTTTGCTAAGTTGGGTGCAAGCTTGCACCAACTGCTGAGAGAGTTCAAAGACATCTTTGCCTTTGAAGTGGAAGAGATGTCAGGCATCAGCCCGGATCTTGCTGTCCACAAACTCGCTGTGGATCCTAAAAAGAAGCCCATTCGGCAAAAGAAAAGAAACCATGACGAGGAAAGAAGTCAGGCAGCAGCCGTCGAAATTAAAAAGCTGTTAGACGTTGGGTTCATTCGGCCATGTAACTTCCCTGAATGGGTTGCAAATGTTGTGCTTGTAAAGAAGTCGAATGGTACCTGGCGCATATGTGTGGATTACATTGACTTAAACAGAGCATGTCCGAAGGATAGTTATCCACTTCCAAAGATCGACAACCTGGTCGACTCAACAGCCGGACATGCCCTGATGAGCTTTATGGACACCTATTCAGGCTTTCATCAGATTCCCCTGTGGAAAAGAGATCAAGAGAAGACGGCATTCGTCACTGATCAGGGATTATTCTGTTATAATATGATGTCGTTTGGTTTGAAAAATGCGCCTACTACAACGCATGATTAGTACAGTCTTCATTAATCAAATTGGGAGGAATGTAGAGGCATACATTGACGATATGATAATCAAATCCAAACAATAGGCGGATCACCTTGTTGACCTCTGAGAAACATTCGCCACACTCAGGCGGCACAAGGTCATGCTTAATCCTAAGAAGTGTGTCTTTGGTGTTGAGTCTGGGAAGTTTCTCGGATTCTTGATCGACCAAAGGGGGATAGAGGCCAACCCTGAAAAAATACAGGCGGTAATCGACATGCAGTCGCCCCGTACTGTGAAGGAAGTCCAAAAATTAACCGGTTGTTTGGCAGCTCTGGGAAGATTTCTCAGTTGGTCAAGTGACAAGTGCCTCTACTTCTTCCAGGCGATCAGGAAGAAGACTAGATTTGAATGGGGGGATGATGCTGAGGCCGCCTTCTAAAAGCTGAAAACGCATCTGCACTATTTGCCAAGGTTGGTCAGCCCCTTGCACAAAGAGGTGCTCTATATGTATCTGGCTGTTTCAGATCATGCCCTCAGTGCCGTTCTCTTAGCTGAAAGAGACGGCATCCAGCTTATGGTCTACTTCATTAGCCACGTTCTTAGAAACGCAGAACTCCGGTACCCCATGGTTGAAAAGTTTGGTCATGCCCTTTACATGGCTGTCAAGAAGTTGAAACCTTACTTCCTAGCACATCCGATCACGGTCTACACTGACCAACCGATCAAGCGGCTAATGACAACCATGGAGTCTTATAGCCGAATGCTCAAATGGGCTATTGAGTTGCAGGGACTGGAAATCACTTTCGAACCAAGGAAGGCAATAAAGGGGTAAGCATTCGCCGACTTTATTGTTGAAATGACAAGGTCGGCTGAGCCAGACGATATCAATTAGGTTTGGAAAGTGTACGTGGACGGGAGCTCCACGATGAACAGTTGTGGTGCAGGCGTAATTTGTCAGTCTCCTGAGGGGGACAAATATGAATATGCACTACAGTTCAAGTTCTAGGTCTCAAACGATGAGGCCGAGTATGAAGCCCTGCTAGCCGGCATCCGGATGTGCAAGGAGACAGGGGCAACGAGAATTGACGCTTGCTCTGACTCGCAATTGGTCGTTAGCCAGTACAATGGTGTCTATGAAGCCATCCATCCAGTTATGATCAAATATTTGCAGGCGGTTAAGGCTGAAGCTGGGACACTTGAAGACGTTAATTTAAGTCAAGTGCCCAGATTAGCAAACAATCAGGCCGATGCTCTGTCCAAACTGACGTCATCCGCCTCCTGTGAAACACCTCGATTAGTCTTCTTGGAAATCATGGAAAAAAGAAGTATATCTGATGAAGACCCCATTGGAGTACTTGACCGAAGCTCTACTTGGATGGACAGCATCCAGGCATACCTAACAGACGACACCCTCCCAGATTCTCCTCAAGGAGCGGCCGTGCCGAAGAAACGGGCTACAAGCTTTGGGATAGGGCAAGGAGAGCTCTTCAAAGCAGGTTTTCTGAAGCCTCCTTTGAAGTGTGTGACCCCAGAAAAGGGTCAAGAAATTCATGAAGAATTGCATGCCCCATGTAGGCGGCAAATCCCTAGCCATCAGGGCCAGGCGGCATTATTTTTGGCCTACCCTGGAGTCGGATGCTATGGAGATGGTTAAAAAATGTGACAAGTGTTAAAAATTTGGCAAGCTAATCCATCGTCCGGCCACCAACCTGACGGCAATCCACAGTCCTGTGCCGTTTGCTAAATGGGGCATGGACATTTTGGGCCCATATACAGCTGCTTCAGGCGGCAGGCGTTACATCTTAGTGGCTGTGGATTAATTTACTAAATGGGTAGAGGCGGAGGCGGTCAAAAACATCAAGACAAAGGACGTCATTTCCTTCATCTAGAAGAATATCATCACCCGCTTTGGGCTGCCTATGTCTATGGTTTTTGACAATGGTCCTCAGTTTGAGACCCCTCATCTAAAGACTTGGCAGGGAGATCAAGGGATCTCCAATTATTTCGCATCAGTCGGCCGATCCCAAGAAAACGGTCAAGTTGAAGCCTTCAACAATTTAATCTGAGACGTCATAAAGAAGAAAATTGAAAGAGTTGGCGGCCTATGGGCGGATGAATTACCACATGTCCTATGGGCCATCAGAACAACAACAAAAGGGGTAACCGGAGAAACCCCATTTCTCATGGTGTGTGGGGCAGAAGCTATCTTGCCCATTGAGCACTATAAGCCGACTCTTTGGATTATGCTATATGATGAAGATGCAAACTGGGAGGCCATGCGCCTAGCATTGGATTCACTCCTAGAGCGCAGGGGCAATGCTGCCCTGCGCCATGAGATCTACCGCCTGAGAATGACTCGAGCTTACAACAAAAGAGTACACAAGCGCCCTTTAAAAGTTGGGGACTTTGTGTTACGAAAAATGGAGGCAGTCGGTAGGGCGAATGAGCAAGGGAAGTTAACCCCAAATTGGGAAGGCCCCTACCGAATCTATGAAGAAGTAAGAGGCGGCACCTATCGCCTGGAAACACCAGACGGCAGGAGGCTACCCAGAACCTGGAATGTTGATAACCTAAAAAGTATTACTTCTGAAATTTTGTAAAGTTTTTTTACTTGTTAATGAAATTCTGCCGTCATTTCATACTTGTTTTTATTCTGAGTACCGAGTGCACGAAGTGAAGAAGGACCATACTCACAGCAATGAAGGATGGCGCCTGCACTATGTGCCAACGGATCCTACTTACCCTCTATAATACCGCCTGCACAACGTGCAGGTGGACTAATTTTTAACTAATGACGTCGTTCGAACACCGCCTGCACAATATGCAGACAGACAACGTCGAGATTTTACGAGCTACCGCCTGCACAATATGCAGACGGCTAAGCACACTCTAAAACTTAGCATGATTAAGGGACCGTCTGCCCCAACAGCAGACGCCTAAGTAAGGACCCGACTGCACCAAAACAGTCGTCCTAAAACCTATCCTTAAGCTAAGTTAATAACTTAGCAGCTAATCATTTTTTAAAGCTAAGTCAATGACTTAGTGGCTATTTATTCGTTAAGCGAGGCCAATGGTCGGATGAACATTATTCAAACTACCGTCTGCTCCAACATGAGTACGAGTGTGTGCTCCAACATGAGTTAGACAACCGGCGACGTCCATTCGGGCGAATTCGTCGAGGAGAAGCATCTCCCATTTGGGTAGCACATTGCTCTACAAATACAACAAGCGGCCCTACCGAATGCACTAAGGCAGTGCTTGGAGGCGTTTGATTCAATCTAACTTGAAATCTAAAAAGCATTGATTTTTCCAACTATTCTAGTACAAACGGAAGGTGGCTACTGTTTCATGTCTAGAGGCTACTTAACCGACTGTCCTTGCTATGGGGCAAGGTAGGCGGACCCATCCGTTTTCAATAAATATGCTAAGTTAGAAGACTTAGAAGTTTTTCTATACTACTCGAGGCCTTTAGTTGGATGCATTCAAGGAATTACCTGCTCTATATGGCCGTCTGTCGCTTGGTTTGGGGCAATCACCATAGTGATTGATTGACTTAGAAACCATTCACACTCTTTAAAGTATAAAAATTTCTAAGTCAATCAATCCACGCAACTGAAACCAAACGACATCCGGCCAAGGGCAAGAACATTCGCATACTTGGCCAAAAATTCTATGCATAAAAATTGAAAGCTTTGAAAATTTTTAAAGCATAAACACCAATATGAATAAAACCGGTCAAACGACCGGATGTTGCTTAATTAAATAAAACAGCCGTCAAAATAGACGACTGTGATTGACAGCTGGCAGAGCCAAAAATTGTTAAATCACCCGACCCCTTGGTTGGTAAAAACACAAGATTACTCGACACGCAGGCCGGAAAAGCAGAATATTTGGCCATTCGGCCGCAGAAAAAGAATTTAAAGCTTAAAGATCAGGGGAGCTTCTTAGCATCGGCATCCGCCCTGTCCTCCAGCGCATGCTCCTTTGACTCCTTATTCTCCCCCTGATCATCCTCCTCGTCCCCAGAAGACGAGTCGCCTGACGAGCTGGACTCCTCCGGGGTATCCTTGGTAGCCGCCTCCCGCTCACCCGCCTCTTGAGCTTCCCTAAGGAGTCGGGCATTGAACTCGTCATTTGCCTTATCAAAATGGATCTTCCAAGTTTGATAATCGGCTGACGGCTGCATGCCCAGGCCACATGCATGATGGCTTCGTTGTCTTCCATCATTTGTTTGACCAGGGCCTGTTTCTCCTCCTCCATCAAGGACTTATACTTGGTCCGAATTTGGTTCTCTTGGTTTTGCAGCCGCCCTAGGAGTCTCTCGACCGTCTCCCCAAGGTTAGTCACCTTGGTTTCCGCCTCCTGGAGGGGCTCCAACTTCTCTTTAAGGCCCTTGACCTCCTCCTGGAGTTCCTTCACCCGCTGCCTCGCCGCGTCCAAGTTCTGCTGAACTTGCAGATTTGCCGACACCTGGGCGGCCCGAGCAATCACAAACTGAGCTTTGTCTAGGGTAGAGGCGGCCCGAGCGTTCGCTGCCTTTACCTCTTTGGTCTTTTCGTTGAGTGGCCCTTTAAGACTGCTCATGCATAGCATAGCTTGCAGTCGTCCCAAAGCAAAAGAATTCATCATAAACCATTCGGCAATAAACATCAATCAAGTCACAAGATAAAGTCTTACCTCGCAAAGAAGTGCCAGTATGGCGTCGAGGTCAAGGGTGTCGACTCCTTTGACGACCGCCTTCTCCTCAGGATCAAGTGTACTGAGCATCCGCTTGGTCATCTGAAGGACAGTTGGCCTCACTGGAGCATTTTCCAATACAGACACAATAAGTTAGGATTTTTGAGGACAGTTGCATTTTTTGAAAAATATGGCCGGATGGTCGGCTGAATTACCCCGAAACAACAATGCTTTGTTTGCTAGGCACCAAGCTTCGACTAGTCAAGCACTAACCTCCCTTATGCACCAATCTTCACACGTACAAGCTCACGCTTGCACCAGCGATACCCTCCACGCACACCACACACACGCACAAAAGCGTGCATGGCGCGCACAGCTAGTTGCTGCTGCTGCGCCACGTTGCTGCTTGCTTGCTGGCCGTGGTGCGCCATGCTGCTGGTCAGCAAGCAGCAGCTACGCACAGCTGCACGCACCAGGCAGCCACCCCTTGGCAGCCACATGTGGGCTGCTATGCAGCCCAGCTAGCTAAGGGTGGTTTTGCCTTGGTTTTCGTGCCAAAACCTCGGGATTTAAAACCAAATTTTGCGTAAATTAATTAATTAATTCCAAATTAATTTTAGAATTAGTTTAGTGAGGAAAATGAAAAATAACAAGACCGACTTAATAAATTCATTAAAGTGCACAAAACCAAAATTATTTCCAAGAACTATTCTTTAATAAAACTTGTTCAACTTCATGTAATAAAATGAATGTTATTCCCACTATTAATTTAATTAGCTTAAATTAATCATGAGATTTGAAAAAAATAAAGGGGAGTTGGAATTATGAACACAAAATTTCAAATAAAGATTCCAACTTTAACTTGTGAATCCTTGAAAAATTATGTCTTCCAATATGAAGATAAATGAAATTTCTATCACAAGATTGAAACTTTATGATTCCAATCAACTTAATAAATGATTAAATCAAAAAGTTCAACAAATATTCATGGAATTTAGTAACTCAAAGTTCCAACCACTTGAAACAATTAAAGATTGGATCTTTAGTACTTAGAAGCCTCAATAATAAATTTTTTACACTTAATGCAATGGATTTGCAATTATGTGAAAATTTAACCAATCTTTCAAGCACTAATTACTACAAAGTAACCATGCTTAAATAGGTTAAAAAATGCAGAAACATTAAGGTATTTTAAGAGGAGTGGTTAGGTAAGGACCACAAGGAAAGGGGGGGGGGGACCAATACTTGATCCCCAAGGCATCCCCAAACCGACTCCCTATTGCCACACGCACCAACTGGGCTGCACCATGTGGCGCGCCCAGCCTTGGGTGCCAAGGCAGCCTAGCTGGCACCAAGGCCCTTGGCTGGGTTGCCCGCATGGACCAAATGCTCGGGCTTCAGGTGCGCCATTGTAGCTGCTGCTATGCGTGCCTACTAGATCTCTTAGCGCGCCATGGCTACTGCTGCTATGTGCGTGCCATGCTAGCATTGGTGCGCTAGCATGCACCACCCAGCCTAGGCTCGGCTTGGTGCGCATTCTAGCCACCTTGCTTTACCAAATGCCTCTAGCACTAGGTTTGCTCGGAGCATTTTGATGCAAGGGGTATTTCGGTAAATTGTTGATTAATTATTGATTTTACCGTCTCGTCTTTTATTTATTCGACTTGACTTGCGATGCTCGGTTTCCACGCTCCTAGCTCGATTTCCGACGTCTAAATATTTATTAGTCGAGCGACTAATCAATTCATTCCGAATTAATTCGTCGTGTCGGATCATTAGTTGCTTGGGTGTGACCCGAAGGGTTCAATCAAGATTAAGCTGTAATATTAATTATGCATTAATATGACTGATTGAAAGCGGCCTCCACCTAGGCACTCCGATCACTTGAACTAACTGAGTAATTAGATTTCTAATAGCTCCGAACCCTCTATCGGAATAATACATTTGTTTGAAGGACACCATTCCTTTAGTAATATTAGGAAGATCCTAACCATGATACTAACATGATTAATAGAAAATCATAGCATGTCACTAAACAATTGAAATAAAAGCTTTATCCTAAACATAATACTAGAAAGCAATAAAAGCATCCTATCATGATACTAATAATTAATAGAATATTCTAAGCATAATTCCTAAAGGAATAGAGCAATAAAATTACTCACGTTGAAGTTTCATACCTCTTTTTATTAAAAGAATACACACGTTAGTAATTTCAATAAAGAATAAATCAAACAATTAATATAATGTTAATTAAAATATGAATTTTCGACCAAACCCTCAGAACAATCAACCTTTCACGTCGAAGTCTAAGGCAACTTCTAGGTTGCCTGGGAGTATTCGAGTCTTGCAAAAGACGTATTGTGGGTGTTTAGGAAAAGGTTTAGAAATTCAAGAGAGAGAGAGAGAAAGAGAGAGAAATAATAAGCTAGCCAAGAGAGAGAAAATGATGATGATTGTTGGTAAATGAAAACGAAGGAAAAAAGACCTATATGTAGAGAAAAACGACCAAAAACGATCAGAAAATGATTCAAATCCTATCCGGAGTAAAGAAGGTTTCATCGCAGGGGTGATGGATTCATTGCGTCGCGATATTTCCATCGCTGCGCGATGATTTCTAGAAGATACGATTTTTACGGAATCCGACTTCCAATCAAATTGGGTTAGTCGAATATCCGTACTTATCCTTATTAAATAAGAATTAAATCTATTAAAAACACCTGTTTTATCCGACATAAAATTTTTAATCATTATCTTTTCAAAAATAGGAAAATTTAGAACTTTTCAGAAAAGAATAATTAATCCTAACGCCTTTAGAACTTAAAACAACCTTCTAGATAATTCTGAAAAATTAAGATAATCCTAATGGTTTTAGAAATATAATTATTATTAATGGACCCTCCACATGATCAAGGGGTCCGCATATAAAGCTCGGTTTGGGACTAATTTAGTATTTTTGCCATAACTTCCTCGTTATAATTCGGCTTTAGGCTTATAATATATCATTGTAAAGATCTCTTTGAACCTAGCCAACTACACAATTATTAAACCCATATTATGGACAACAATAAACTAGATTGGACGTATTTCATAAACAGGACATAAAATGAATGATTTTGGAAATACAAAATAAATGATTTTTATATTAAATTTTTTTTGAAAAGATTAGAAAAAGGGAAATTCACGAGACTCCTCAACATTTCACCATATTCAATAATCAATGACGTGAAAGATACTCATCACTGGTATGGTTTTTGGGGAGACACAATCAGGTGTCTACAGAAGCCCCCGCTTTGACTGAGTTTAGAGAAACATAAGTTTTGAAAACGAAAGTCAAAGTAGTCAATATGGACGGAGAATGATTCCGAACGTTCGGCGATCCTAAATCATTTTTTGCAACGCCGATACCTGCAAACTAGCGTTACTTATACAAATAAGGGAGTTAAAAACACGTATCTTATACTGTCAAGTACACGCCTCTGAGTAGCATCTTTTGTAGTATTTGTTTGACAACCTCCATAGTGCTTCGTGATCGCTGCCGAAGGTAACAGTGCTTTGCTATCTTCATTTGTTGAGAAAATCTTCCACATCTTAGGGAACATCGTCGATGGTGACCGTGCATCACTATCTTCAGTTTGCAGTGGCAATCTTCCACATCCTAGGGGACATCGTTGAAGGTGACCATACTTCACTATCTTCAGTTTTGTGGTAGTGCCTCGCCACGGCAGTGCTTCGCCGCTCCATTGTTGTTGTGGCCATGCTTCGCCACGGCAGTGCTTCGCCGCTTCAATGTTGTTGTGGTCGTGCTTTTGCCACGGCATTGCTTTGCTGTGTAGACAATCTTCTCTATGTTTCGGGACATCGTTAAATACCGAAGTATGTCGCCATCTCCAAAATCTTACCTTTGCTTCGACGGGACCAATTAATGCTGACAACATCCACACCCTCTTCTCCAATAAAGCCGTCGAAGACTGCTACATCATGAACCGTCTTCTCCAATAAAGGTGACAACCTCCATAATCATTGTTAACGTCGTCGAAGACCATTTCATCACAAACCGCTCCTCTCAAATCAAAGTGACAACCTCAATAATCATAGCGAAAGTCATCGAAGACTGCTTCATCTCGAACCACCCTTCTCAAATAAAATGATAACCTCCCCAATCATAAAAAAAAGCTATCGAAGACCGCTTCATCTTGAACCGCCCTTCTCAAATCAAATGATAACCTCCCTAATCATAGCGAAAGCTACCTGTAGGGAATATTTCAAGTCACCCAACTTTGAGCCCCAATGTGATCATGCACTTAAGCATAGTCGCGTCCAAAGGGAAGAAAGCTAGAGTAAAAGAGTCACCAACAAGTTTTAGGAACTTATAAACCGTTCTCGAGGTGAAGGTTACACTCCTTCATGATCATAGAGATCTCTAACTCCATAGTGGTCCGGAACCATGACCGGATATGCATGCATTATAGTACGAATCCAACCTAAAAGAAATTAAACCCGCCCTAAAAAGGCCTTTACATTGTTCTTCTCATATTCATGTGCGCTTTCCGATCAACATACAATCATTAAATTACTCCTAAGCATATTTAATCTATGTTGGTTGATTATTAATGCACAAATAAGTCAATTATTGGAGATCACTTGAATTAAAATCACATTAGCCTAAATAAAATAATGGAAAATTTGTCAAAAATAAGCCAACCTTTCCATAATTCGCTTAAAATAAGTCAAACTTTCAATTAATTAAGATTAAGTTAACTTTTAAGGGGTATCTACTTTATATAGGTCAAATGACCTATAACCTACTAAACAAGTCAGTTTTTTTTTTTTTTTTTTTTTAAATTAAAAATTATTTATTTTACCCCACTCATCACAACTGACCATCCCCATGGCTACACGAACCAAGGACCGCCTCCGCAGCCCTTTCCCACCCCAGCCCTCCCAACGTAACTAACCATCCCTGTGGCCGCACGGATCGACAATCCCTTTCTCTTTCCTCTCCCTAACGCCGACTGACCTCCTTACTCTCCTTCCCCGCCACCAAATTCTTTCTTTTTCCCCTCCCCTAAATGCCGCCTCCGTCGACCAAAATCAACCCAAACCCATAGCCTCACGATGAAACCTACCTCAAAACCACCATACCCACCTCGAATCCCTACCCTAACCACCAAAATATCAAATCATAGACCCCAAAACGGCAAAACCCAACCGTAACTACCGAAACCAACCCTTTCCCCCCCACAAAAACCATCGGTTTAATAATTCGTAAGATAAAATAGAGTGTATGGAGGAGCAGAGGCGGCGGTGGAAGGGGAAAGCTCGGGATCGGTAGTGGGTGGGGGATGATCGTCACTTCGGGGGTGGCCGGTAGCTAAGTTGTGGTCCATGCAAGGGTGCTACGGGTTGTTCTTTGTTGAGGCCATGGGAGTTGTGGGTTTTTTTTTGAAATTTTCTTGTGACAATTTTATTAAAAAATTAAATTAATTAGAATACAAAATGGACCAATCATATTATAACACATGACATACTTAACCTAATTGACTGGTTACCTTCATAATCAACAGGTCATGACTCATTTTGAGAATATATAATATAAAGGTTGACTTATTTTAAGTTAATCAAAAGATTGGATTATTTTGAGGTAACCGCTCAAAGGTTGGCTAATTTTTGACAAATTTTCCTAAAATTATTAATTATCTTATTAAGCGTGATTTCAAGTACAAATTCCTTTTAAACCTACAAGAGATGGCTTGATCAAGCAATAACAATAATATATCAACAGATATAATAATATTGACACAACAATCATCATCATAATAATAATCTCATCAAAGCATAATAATATTAGCAAGATCCTAGGTATGATACTAACATGATTAATAACAAATCCTAGCATGTCACTAAACAACAAAAATGAAAGCATTATCCTTAACATGATGCTAGAAACTAATAAAACCATCCTAACATGATACTAGGAATTAATAAAATAATCTAAGCATGATTTTTATATCAAAAGAATAATTAAGTAATTAAATTATTTACTTTGAAGCCTTGTACCTCTTTCTTTCACGTTGAGATCCAAGGAAACCTCGAGCTTGGTTAGGAGCGTCTAAGACTCATGAATGAGGAATGGTGTATTTTGTAACAAGGTATAGAAAGGCTTAGAAAACTCGAGAGAGATAAAGAAAGAATAAGCTTTAGCTTAGTGAGAGAAGAGAGATGATGATTGTGGGTGATTAAAAACGGAGAAAATCGTCCCTATTTATAGAGAAAAACGAACGAAAACGATTAGAAGAGAGTCAGAATTTGACTTGGAGTAAAAATAGTTCCATCGCCACGCGACAGGGTCATTGCGACGCGATAGCGCCATCGTACAATCATAAGCCTATCGCGGCGCTATGGACCTTATCGCAGCGCGATAGGCGCTGTACAATAAAATTCGTACGTAATCCGTATCCCAATAAAATTGGTTAGCCAGATTCCGTATTTATCTTTTATTAAATTAGATTTGATCCGTTTTAAAATACTTGTTTTATCCGACGTAGAATTCTTTATCTTTTCAAAATAAATAATAATTATAATTATCAATCCTAATCCCTTTAGAATTCAAAATAACCTTCTAGATAATTCTAGAAAATTAGGATAAATCCTAATGACTTTAGGAATACAATTATAATTAATGAACCCTCCACATGATCATTGGGTCCGTACATAAAACCCTTTTAAGGCCCAGTTTAGTATTTTAGCCATAACTTCCTCGTTATAACTCGGAATTGGGCTTATAATATATCGTTGGAAAGAGCTTTTCAAACCTCATCCAAATATACAATTATTAGACCCATATCATGGACCAAACTTAATTGCATTGGATGTTTTCATAAATAGGACACGAAATGAATGATTTTCGAAATAAAAAATGAATTTATATTAAAACATTTGAGAAAACAGAAGAATTCACGAGACTCTTCAACATTTCACCTCGTTCAATAATCAATGACGTGAAAGTTACTCATCACTGGGTTTAGTTTTTAGGGAGACACAATTAGGTGTCTACACTACCGAAGACCGCTTCATCTCGAACCGTCCTTCTCAAATCAACTAACAGACCCCTTAATCTAGAGCACCCTGTCGAAAACTTCTTCATCTTATGTCTTCAAATTTTTTAGTCTTCATTTCGAGAAGTAATAGACCTTCCAGCTTTGGAAAATTCATCGTAAGAACCATATATAGGATTCTTAAAGTCTTCAAATTGATTTCCGTAGAAATCTCCCAATCTTAGGTATTAATCAACATGCTCAATCAGTACTTAAATGTGCTCAATTATTATCGTCATTAGGTCTATCATTAATCAAACGTGATCGTAATCGGGCCGATCACTTATCAAAGGTGTTCACTCCATGTTTAATAAATGTGTGATCGTCATTAGGCTGATCATAAATTAAAACTGTAATAGGGTCGATTACTAATAAAATCAAATCAAATATCTATAAATTGCTTATTACGAGGCCTAAAAGAATCAAATGCTCATCAAGAGGCTCAAATGGATTAGTCATGGACCAACCAACCAAGTTGTGGGACCCTTAAAGGCTTATGTAGGCGAAATCAGTGCTATCAAGCAACGACAGGTCTATCACGCTGCGTCACAATGTATCGCGCCGCGTTGAGTACATCGCGCTACGTTTTTTTCCTGTCGCATTGCGCTTGAATCCAAGTCAGAGTTTTTAAAACTCTCTCTGCTTGTTCAGCTTTGCTGTTGTTACTTGTGTCTTTTCGTTCATTTGCACTCAATTAAATTGCCTGTATTCTTTTATAAAGGTTGCTTTTCTGCTAAGGACATAGTGTACCTGCATCTATATTTTGGAGTATAGGACTTTGCTTATGTTTATAGTTATCTTGAGATTAACCCAAGGCTTGGTATTACTCAACTTATTGTGCGACTCAATCAACTCGAATCAATGCGTTTTGACACGTGTGCAGACTCAACTCGATGTGTTATGACATGAGTCAATGTGCATACTCAACTCGATGTGATGACACGACATGACTCAACTGTGTTCGTGTGACTCGAAAATGCAGAAAAAAATTTCATCATTTTTGTGGAGGGTACTGACTTTCTCCGGAAAAAGAAAGACGTGAAAATGAAGAGGTGAAGTGTTGGTGAAAAATGAAGTTTTTTATCTTCCTCAAAAGGAAAAGAATGAATCAAGCGATGGAGCATGTTGAATGAGCTTAATCAAGCGAATGCGTTAATATTGTATCTCATGGTGCAAGGATTGTAGCGTCCTAGGCTATCTCAAGTGATGACTCGATGATGAAAGTATTTGAGTAACTTAGGCACATAGGCTAAGTACTTCATACTTTGTGATGCAATGATGATATGAGTAATGAAAGATTATAAGATGGCAAGGCATGCTTTAAAATTGTATCAAGATTTCATGACAAGGGGTTCCTAAGGGAAGGATTATTTGGCTATGTATTTAGTGACGTGCGTGAAAGTGACACTACGGTTATGATGCAAAGGCTAAGGGTGTGAAAAAACATTTTGAGAAGAGTCAAATGAATCTTAGGTTGGGTAGACTAATGAACTAGGGATCAAACCCCCAAGTCTAGCTCTAAATGGATACGGATGAGCATTGGAGATCCCTTGATATGATCATCTATGAATGTATATATGAATGTGAATGTATGAATGCATTTTTATTACGACCACAACCTAATATGAGGTTGCCTACGTATTCGTTAGGAATTAGACCAAACGTAGCTCTAGGCAATCTTGATATTTTTATGCTTGAGGTTTCTCACTGTTAAACTTCTTTTCTTTTGATTTTATTTTATTTTTTTTTTGCTTTTGTATTTTTTATATTCGAATCTTTTTTGATAAGTGTGGGCAATCCCAATCATACGGTTTATTACTCACTTGGCATTCATGTTTCTCAGGCACGGTACCAAACACTTGATAAGAGAAGCAATATGAGACGTATTTCGGGGTTTTTTTGGAATCCCTTGGGATACTGGTCACGCTCCTGCCGACAACGAGACTTGGACACCTGCAAAACACGAATAATATAATGACGGAATATACGCCTCCGACGGTTAAGTTATTAACCTGAAATCGAAAAAGCTAGAGAGAGAAAGTAGAGAGAAGTTGGAGCTATTTAATGCTCTGTTTGATATTATGTCTCAATCCTCCCCTCCCATCAGAAATGATTTGGGTATTTATAGGGGTGGGGATCTGTGCCCTTTAGGGTTATTACCCTAGAATGACGCGATTTGATTGGCAGCGCAATCAAGTAGAGACACGTGTCTAGGGGTCAGTGTCATTTTACGGCTTTCTCGGGATTTGGGCCTTCTGGTGCAAGAATGCTATTTTCTCTCATTTTAGTTGCTCTTCTTGAGCTTGACATGTGTCATTTTCCCATAGGGACACGTGTCGCCCTTTGATTGGGCCACGTGTCACTACGGGATTGGACCACGTGTAAGGGGTATTTTTACCTTAAACATTTGCCCTTTAGAGGGGGTGACTCGTACGCTACGGGCCGCCTCCTTTGATTTTCTACCCGCCTTAATGCGTGCGAGTATGTAGGAATAAAACTTATGGTGGAATAGGCGAACAAGTTTGTTCGCCCATTTAATGGATAGCCGCCCGAGGCTAAATGACATATCCCGTCCGTCTGTAATCCCTCTAATGGACGCTTGAGTATGGGAATTAGGCGGACGGGACTTGACGCATGAATGTTTGGAGGAGAGCTCAGACGCCCGATTTTTTAGGGTGGCAGTTTTAATGCTGCTGACGTGGCCGTCTATGTAGACGTGCCATTATCCGTCCGTCTCTTTTTCCGTCCAAATTAACATAATCATCTTTTTTGACTTTTTGAATTCTAGGTTAGCTTTTTTCAAAAAGTAACCGTTTAAATTCTTGAGTGGGAAAGATGGATTTATTATTTTACCCCCATAAATTTTGCCTATAAATAAGAGAGGTTTGACCTCATTTTGGTACTTTGGAACTTTAAGAATTTTAGAGAGAAGTCAGAGCTTTTAGAGAGAGAAAGTGACTTTTCCCCTAAATCATCAAGAGCTCCATCGTACAATTGAGTTTTCTGACTGGAGTTTGAGTTTTCCGACCAACTTCCAAGATTTTCAGAGTTTTCTACACGTACAAAGGTAGGCCGACTGTTCTTCTTACTTTTCTTTTTTACTTGCCTTAGTTTTTTTTTAGTGTGTACCAACTCCCATCCGCCTATTCTTGTCTGTCCCTACAGTTGAAAATGGCCCGTACGAGGCAAACGTGTGATACAAACTCTGCGAGAAACCCGGACGGCAGTCTGGTACATCCAAGGGTCCTTTATGACCCAAACAACACAAACGCTCAAACTGAGTCCACCTCTAATACAGCCTCTACTAGCGGTACTGGATGCTAGGCGGTCGAAGTGACCACTTCTTTTGAAGAACGCCAAAGGGCACAAGGCGTTTCTTCCTCTAAGGGAGCGTTCAGGCAAACTCCGGAACTAACGTACCCCCAATATGCCAACTCGGTCATGGACCCGGTCGAGTTGCTATCTCAGGAGAGACCTCCTTCCCCTTTTAGAGCGGACGGGGCTGGACCGTCTGCCCCAATTCCTGAACAACCCCATCTCCATCATAGTATTATCATCGCTGAACGGTCCGACTTACCACCTCGCAGTGCCCCTTCTACGGGAAATCAGGCGGCCGCTGCAACAGATAAGGGCAAAGGTCCCTAGGCGCCTGATGGCGCAGCGATGGCTGGGGCGGCCAAGACTCCAGAAGCAGGAGCTCGGCCGAGGCTGCTGACTTGGATAGAGTTCTGTCCTCAGAATTGGGAGCTTCTCCTCACCCTGGTGAAGAGGAAACGGAGAATGAGGTAGAGGGTGAGGTGGCGGCAGAGGGGGCCGTTGCCAATATTGACACCTTCAAGGACCCATACGCCTGTACGGTGGGTAGCATGGCCTTGGGCTACCTGAATGATGGGCTGGATGAGTACAAGGCTTTTCTCCAACTGGGAGAGGGGTTTGAGCTAGTGGCACCCAAAAAGTCTCTTTCGGTGGCTGCCTGGGAAGATGAGCGGCCGCATCGCAGATCCTTTAGCGTTTATCGTGCCGCTTTGGACGTTGGACTTCGCTTCCCCCTTCATCCCTTTATTCGTACTGTCCTGGACGAGTATAATATTGCTTTTTTCCAGCTGATGCCGAACAGATGGGTAAATATTTTTGGGTACTTAGTAACGTGCATCCGGAAAGGCTTCAAGCTGGACTTTCCGGTTTTCTGCGAGATGCACACCATGACTCATCTGGAGAAGCACACGGACGGCTGGTTCATTCTCAGCACCACCAAGGACTATATGGTGCTAATGGACCGTTTGTCAAAATGGCGGGACTGGAAGAACTGATTCTACCGCATCAAGACAAAGGACGTGGAGTTCAACCTATGAATGAATCAGTTTAATGCTAAGCCAATCTAGCTTGGCTGAGGGGATCACAAGTCGTACAAGCCACTCGGTTTCCTAGCCCAAAACATCAACTTGACTACTTCAAGGTCAAGAAGGTGAAAAGGGATGGCAAAATGGTGGTCGTTCCACAAAACTGGATCCTTTTGCTCGCCTGGCTTCGGGACCCAATATTTATGTTGGCGTGTGGCCTATACAAGAACCTTCCCCAAGGTGGGGCTTTAAGACTCTTTATCGTTCACCTGGTAATTCTTTGAAAATTTTTCCAACTCTTTCTTTACTCCCCCTTTTGTAGAGGAGGCGTACGCCATGCTGGACAAGGAGCAAAAGGGTGAGGTCGACATGTCTAAGATTGACTTGGCTCGGTACAAGGTTTGGCGAAAGATGTACGAGCAGACCAAGGAGGTACGGACAATATATTTAGAACTCTTAACTTTCTTCATTTTTTTTTTCCGAGCTGGTATATTGGGAGGAGACTCCTTCCTTTCTTTACGCGGACTCTCTCTTGCGTCCGGGTTGGTATGTTGGGAAGTGACTCCTCCCCTTCTTTACGCGACACTCTTTCTTGCGTTCGGGTTGGTATTTTGGGAAGAGACTCCTTCCCTTCTTTACGCGGACACTCTCTCTTGCGTCCGGGTTAGTATGTTGGGAAAAGACTTCTTCCCTTATTTACGCGGACACAAATTCATTTTTATATCTTCTTTTATACTAACTTTTTCTTTTTTTTCTTGTTTTTTTCTTTTGGCCACTCCTACCCCCAGATCAAAGCGAAGCAGCCGGCCACTGCTTTTAAGGACAAGGCGTCCAAAACCAGGAAGCCGGTCGCCTCTAGAACCCCTTCTGACTCTGCGGCTAAGACGACGTCGCGGACTGCTTTAAAGTAGTCCCAAGGAGAGCAACCCCGGCTGTCACCAAGCGGGGTCTCCATGTCTGTGGATCCGACAATGAGTTCGATCCATGATGTGTCCGCAGAAGCGGATGATACCAGCCCTGTCTTGACCCCACCTTTCTAGAGGGTCAAGAAGTTTGATTGGCAAGCAGCTGCCAGTCATTCTGCTAAAGAACTACCTGGCCGCACGAATGAAGGGGAGGACGAACCTTAGCTACCTCCTCTATTCACCTTCAACCTTCTTTCTCCTCCTAGATTTTTAAACGGTTAGTCAAAGTTTTAAACTTCCTTCTGTTTTCTTGCAAGCCTTCTTTTTGCTCGATTTAACACCTTTTGCGGCCGCGCGCAAATATTGAGAAGGAGATGAATATGAAGCTACCTGGCCAGTTGCTGACTGGCGCAGATAGGAAGGCCATGAGAGAAGCCATAGCCAGGGCCGTCCACCAAGAACAGCAGGACAAGCCGAGGGGGATCAACGAGGGCTTACTCGGCCCCATGCTAAACTGTAGCACTGAGGTAACCTTTCATGATTGTTTTCCAATTTTAACTTTCATACTTAGAACATATTTCTTAATTTGTTTTGGCTAACTGCCCTTCGTTCGGGTGCAGCTCTTTCTCAGGCTCACGGCCTTCCTAGAATGGAAGGAAAAGGAGAACAAGCGGCTAAAACGGGCCTGGAATGAGGTCAGGCAGGCGGAGGATGCCGTCACAGGAACGGCCACCATCCAGAGAATACATTTGGAGACCCAGATCATCGCGCTGTCTAACAAAGCAGCGCGACAAGCTGAGGATCTGGTGAAGCTGGGCAAGGCTCTCGAAAAAAAGACCTTGGCGAGGGAGACCTCTTAGCAAGAAAGGGATGCGGCGATCCTGAATGCTCATCAATGGAAAGAGGGTTTTGAAGCCTTTGAAAAGCTGAAAGGAGATCTAGCCCTGGCCAAGCTAAACCTTTATACGGCCCTCGAAGAGGCGGACACCCTCTAGGCGAAGGTGGAATCTTTAAAGAAGTCTGTTTCAGGCGTAACCGAACAGATGAGGACAACTCAGCCGCCCAGCCCTACTGAAGTTGTCCGCATTGAGCACAACGCCGAAGTGAGGCTGAAGAGCCATTTCTTCGAGGCTTTCGAATTGATGGTAGAGGAGGGGGAGGCCGCCTATTACCAAGAGTGCTTTACCAAGCGCCTCAACTTCGTCTACCTTAGAGATGAGGCCATGAAGGCCGGGAAGCCCTCTCATGAACTGGTCGTAACTCCGACCGAATCTGAGGGAGAAGAGGATGATGAGGAGGAGGCGGACGAGGGCGAGGAAGAGAAAGAGGTGAAGCCGACCGAGGAGGAGGTCCCAGCTGAGGATCCGTCCACCCTCGCCCCGGAGGAGCTTGCCAAAAATGACAACTTGGCTAAATAGTGTTCAGGTCCTCCAACGACAGCTGCTAAGCTTCAGCTCTTCTGTTTTCAGCACTTAGTTTATTTTTCCTGTTACTGAAAATTTGAATTTTTAATGGCGCCTGTTTTGAGCGGTCGTGTAAAATATTTTGCCGCCTTTTGCGCGGTTTTATTTGATGTCAAATTTTGCCGCCTTCTGAGCGGTTTTATTTGATGCTTTTTCCATACTTAACAATTTTTGTACACTTTGCTATGCTTTTTATTGTTTTATTCGACAATCTCCTAGTCCAAATTTTAAGTGGTTTGAATAACTTGGTGGATTTATACCTTGAAGGGTATGAATACTTAGCAAGTTAATCAAATCATATATCATGATTGCCCTTGGACTAAGTGAACGCCGAATCAATTACTAAGTATACGACCGTTTAGTTAGCTTTGTAGGAGCCGTCCGTTGAAACTATCGTTCGGACATGCCCAGAAAATTTCATGTAATATCTCAACTTGAAAGTTTTCAAGTTTTGGCTGGGCTAGAACGCCTAGGTATGCCCTTGCCACCTTTTTGGGCATAAATGCCTTAGAAAAGTTTAGGCTACCTTTGTGCTTAATTGTCCGTCCTGGTAATGGTCGGACGTTTCATTTAACATTGGGATGCCCTTAGTTAGGCAATTTTGCAGCCGCTAGGTTGTACCCTTTGTGGTTGAGCTGTTATGTTGCAAGCATCCTTGTTATTGTTTTTTTTTGTCATTTTTGTTCAGTGTTTTAAAGGCCGAGCTGCTATGTTGCAAGCAGCATCGTTATCATTTTCATTCGGCATTTCTGCTGAATAATGGAAAGACCTAAACAAACTAAATAAGATAATAATGCTTGACTTTTTCATTAATTTGTCACAATTACATTGTTGGGGCCATACAGCCTTAATTACATTGCTCGGTCATCAAGACCTAGCTGTATATACAACTTTTGGCTAGGTAAAAGAGAACTTAAACATAATATTTCTTCAGATTGTCCGTGTTCCAAGTATGGGGAATCGGGCGGCCATCTAAGGCTTTGAGATGGTAAGTGTGGTCTCGGACTACCTCTCTAATTCGTTACGGCCCTTCCCATTTTGGGGTTAGCTTTCCATCCTCATTTGCCTGGCTTACTGCTTCTATTTTCCTTAGGACCAAATCACCCATATTCAGCGGCATCTTAGACACTCGGCGATTGTAAGCTCTCGTCATTCTTAAACTGTAAATTTCATGTCTAAGCGCTGCATTGCCCCTTGCCTCAGGAAGAAATTCCAAGGCGGTCTTCATGGCTTCCCAATTGGCATTTTCCTCATACAACATCACTCGAAGACTTGGGTCGTACATCTCAATTGGGACCACAGCTTTAGCACCGTAAACTAGGACAAATGGGGTTTCTCCTATTGAACTCTTTGCTGTAGTTTGTATGGACCACAAAACATTAACCAACTCATCCGCCCATAGGCCGCCTGCTTTTTCCGCTTGATGCCATTGGAAATCAGTTTGTTATAGGCCTCAACTTAGCTGTTAGCTTGGGGACGCTGACCAAAGCAAAACAGTGAGTGATGCCCTGATCACTTAGCCATTCCTTGAGTTGGCGCGTTTCGAACTGAGGTCCATTGTCAAATACCATGGACTGAGGTACTCCATAACAAGTAATAATATTCTTCCAGATGAAGGATGATACGTCCGTCCACTTAATCCCTCGGACGGCCTCGGCCTCAACCCATTTTGTGAAGTAATCAACAGCTACAAGCACATACCACCTTTGGCAGGACGCTGGAGTATACGGCCCCAAGATGTCCATGCCCCATTTTGCAAAAGGAAGTGGACTGCTTAAGGCCGACAAACTATTGGCGGGACGATGAATCGAGGTTGCAAACCTCTAGCACTTATCACATTTTTTCACCATTTTCATGGCGTCCGCATTCATGCTCGGCCAGTAATACCCCGGATGGGTAGCCTTTTCTGCTAAGGCCCGTCCGCCTATATGGGACCCACAATGCCCTTGGTGGAGGTCGTCCAACACATCATGTCCTATTTTCGGGGTGATACACTTCAAGTATGGTTTTACGAAAGCTTTCTTGAACAATTCCCCTCTCTTCATTTCGATCCAGGTCGCTCTCTTCTTCATCAGCCAACTCTCTTTTGGGTCGGCTGGGAATATCCCGTCCCTTAAGTACGAGATGATCCTTCCATCCAAGTGGATCTTCTATCAATAATTTGTACTGGCTCAGCATTAATACTCTTCTTTTCTTTTACTTCCCAAAACACCGATCTGGGGGTATCACATGATGCTGAGGATGCTAATTTAGAGAGCCCGTCCACTTGATGATTTTCTCAACGGGGGACTTGCTGCAGGGTAAAATGTTCTAGGCTCTCGACCTCCTCTTTAACCATCTGCAAGTACTTCATCATGGTCGGCTCCTTAGCTTCATAGTCACCATTCACTTGGTTGACTATCAGCTGAGAGTCCGAACTTGCATCAATTTTTGTTGCCCTGGCCGCCTTACACAATCTAAGGCCGGCTAGTAGGGCTTTGTACTCGGCTTCATTATTGGAGGCCTAGAATTGAAATCTCATTGCATATTCAAACTTATCTCCTTCAGGAGACTGACAAATAATCCCAGCGCCACATTCGGTCGCAGTTGCACTACCATCCACATAGACTTTCCAGATCTGGTCTCCTTCCGGCTACAAGTCCAGCCGGGTCATTTCAGCCAAAAAATCGGCAAAGGCTTGCCCCTTGATCACTTTTCTGGGTTCGAATGTGATGTCGAAACCTCTCAGCTCCAACGCCCATTTAAGCATGCGGCCGCTGGCTTCCAAAGTTGCAAAAGGCTCCTTAAGCTGCTGGTCCGTATAGACCACGATTGAATGCGCCAAAAAATACGGCCGTAGCTTCTTTGATTCCATATACAATGCTAGACCAAATTTCTCAATGGGGGGTACCTAAGCTCGGCATTATGTAAAACATGGCTGATGAAATAAACCGGCATCTGATATCCATCCTTTCAGCAAGCAGGACGACACTTAAAGAATGCTCTGAGATGGCAAGGTACATGTATAGGTTCTCATTCTTGAGTGCACTAACGAGCCGAGGCAATGTATGCAAATGGCTTTTCAGCTGAACGAAGGTTTCCTCGGCCTTTTCTGTCCATTCGAACATTGCTTTCTGATTGATAGTCTGAAAAAAGTACCGGCACTTATCCCTGATCTTGACAAAATTCGGCCAAGTTCAGTTAAACAACCAATCAATCTTTACACTTCTTTGATTGTTCTTGGCGACTTCATATCCAAGACGGCTTGAATTTTTTAAAGGTTGGCCTTAATCCCACGCTGATCGATTAGAAATCTGAGAAATTTGCCGAACTCAACACCAAAGACACACTTCTTTGGATTTAACATCATCTTGTGCCACCTGAGTTCGGTGAACGTTTCTCGGAGGTCTTTCAAATGGTCAGCCGACTCTTTGGATTTGACAATCATGTCATTAATGTACGCCTCCATGTTCCGGCCAAGCTAATCCCTTAAGACCGTATTGACAAGTCTCTGAAAAGTAGCAGGGGCGTTTTTAAGGCCGAATGGCATGACTTTGTAAAAGTACAACCCCTGCTCGGTCACAAATGCTGTTTTTTCTTTATCTTCATCCCATAAAGGGATCTGATGAAATCCGGAATATGCGTCTATGAAGACCATAAGGGCATGCCCGGCCGTAAAATCAACCAAACGGTCGATCTTGGGCAAGGGGAAGCTATCCTTGGGGCATTCCTTTTTCAGGTCAGTATAATCTACGCACATTCTCCAAGTTCCATTCGGCTTTTTCACAAGAACTACGTTTGCTACCCTGTCAGCGTAGTAACATTGGGGAATGAAACCAGGGTTCAGCAGCTTTTTCACCTCTGCTGCAGCCGCCTGATTCTGCTCTTCTCCATGATTTCTTTTCTTCTGTCAAACAGGTTTAATGACTGGATTCATGGCCAGCTTATGCACGGCCAGGTCTGGGCTTATACTTGGCATTTCACTGACTTCAAATGCATACACATCTTTAAATTCCCTTAGCAGCTTGACTAGGTCATCTCCTAGAAGACCCATAGCTATAGTGCCTACCTTGACAGTCCGACCAGGTTGGTGCCTAGCTGGGGTCTCAATTCATCTGGCCGACCAACGGTCAGTAACTGCTATGCTTCGTCGGCCATGGCGGACCTAGTATGCTTAGAGTGACCCTTCTTCGGTTTTTGGCTCGAACAACTTTCCTTGTCCGCGTACTGTTGGCTTTACCGCCAGCTGATTATACTCCTTAGCCATTTTTTTACTTCCTTGAATTGAACTAATTTTCCCGTCTGATCTCTCAAACTTTAACAACATCAGATGGGGGACGATTACGGCTTTTGCTGCATTCAGTATGGGACGGCCAAGTATGACATTGTAGTCAGTTAGCTCTTTGACAACTAGGAAACGGACAACCATGTCCCTTCTAACCCCTTCTACCCGAATCGGACGGGCAAATCTATCTGTCCAACTGGGTGAATGATATTCCCCCCGAACCCCACCAAAGGGTGGGTGATGTCCTTGAGAGCGTCTTCTGGGAACTTTAGATCTTTCAAGGCGGCCAAGCTAATGATATCTAACAAGCTACCGTATCGATCAGTATCCGGCCGACTTTTAAATTGGCTATTTTCATAACAAACACCATGGGGTCGTTGTGCAAGACCTTGACCTCACCTTGGTCAGCCTCAATGACCGTCACCTCTGGAAAAGGTTCAACCTTCACCCCTTCGACCTGCATTACCTTGCCGAGCTTCTAAGCATCCTACTTAATACCCTTCATGGTCAGGCCGCCTGCAGCAAAGCCGCCTGATATTACGGCCATCAAACAAGAATCTGCATTGTTTCCATCATCTTCTTTGTCATTTTGCTTTTGTTTTTTCTTCTCGGACTTGTTGTCTGTCCGGGTGTATATAAACTTCGACTTCAAAACACACGAATTCAGCATGCCCTTTTCAGCCAGCTTATCCAACAACCTTTTCAGATTAATGCAGTCGTTCGTGTCATGTCCCACATCCTTGTGGTAATGACAATATTTGTTCTTGTTGCGATACTGGGCCAATCCTCTCATCGGATGGGGCTTTTCAAACTCAACCTTATCCTTAATCTCCATTAGGATTGAGTAACAATCTTTGGTGAACTCGTATTGCGGCTCGTACGTCTTACCCTTCTTTGACTTTGGCTGCTGATCATCAGCTACCCATACTTCTTTTCGCTTGTTTCCTTTCATTTTCTTCCCGACCGAGTCCTTCTTAGAAGATTGCTTCTTCTCAGTTCCCTTGGTCGGTTGTTCTGCTTTGATGAGCGAACAAAAATTAGCTGCTTCAGTATAGGCCTCGACTTCCCACAGACGTATGAACGCAAACCTTCATTCTTCCCTTGGACGATCGTAGCCAAATTAAGGCTAGTCTCCCTTGGGGGGATATTGTAAGAGAAGTTTCCAACAAACAATAGAACAAGAGTAGTGAAGCAATTAATGCACCTGGCCGGCAGGCTATTAAACCAGTCCTGCGCCACGCCTTTGAGGGTGGCCGGGAAGAACCTACACCATGTGGCATCGTCCACACTTTGCAAATACATCAGATTTCTGTACGAGGTGACGTGCTCTTCTGGGTTGCTCGTACCATCATAGGCGCCTACGAGTACACTCTTCACCTTCGCAGGCTGAGGAGAGCTGAGGATCTCTTGAGAAAAAGGAGGCGGCTTGACACCAAGATTCAACAAGCGCATTTGCCAGTCAATGGGCTGAGGTTGGCCGACTTGTCCGGCCAGATATGGCACCTGGTTAAACAGCTGGGCAGCTTGCCCATATTATCCGAGGACATGGGGGTTATGCGGCAGAAAAGCATTAAAATTCTAGGGAATTTGATATTGAATTGATTAAACTGGAATGGGAGTTAGAGTACGAACAGCTTGACTCCTGCTAGTCCTGGCCGAGCTGGTATACTGGGAAAGAGAATGATTAGAGAATTCATCCGGCATCGTGGGAGTTGAGGCTGTGTCCGAATGGGTTGCCCGTTCCCGTTGCTTGTGCCGGATGTACTCCCTTACGTCCCTCCAGCATCGAGACAGCTCAGGATCCTCCCTTTGATGCTGTCTGATCTGCCCCCCAGCCGATTGCGTTTTCTCAAGGGGTATTCCCAACATCCACAGCATTAGTTGCCCTGCTCAGATTCCTTTGAGCGCCATCTTCCACCCTTCTGGACGGCTGTTTGGAGGTAGATGGCCTCTTTTCTTCCAACTCTTTTCGAAGTTTGTTCAGAACGGCCTTTAGAGAGGCAGCAGTAACTGGAGGATCCTCGGCCTCATGGAATGAGGCCACTAGAGGATCACTTGAATTGATTGTTGTAGTTATATCTTCTATATGGCCGTCCTGACCAGGGATAGGGCCGACATTAGGTGTCTGACCATCTATTTCCATTACGGACGAGTATCCCCACAAACGGCGCCAAGGATTTTTTGGAATCCCTTGGGATACTGGTCACGCTCATGCCGGCAACGAGACTTAGACACCTGCAAAACATGAAAATTCCAATGACGGAATATTCGCCTTGGACGGTTAAGTTAGTAACCTAAAATTGGAAAAGCTAGAGAGAGAAAGTAGAGAGAAGTTTGAGCTATTTAATGCTCTGTTTGCTATTATATCTCAATCCTCCCCTCCCATGAGAAATGATTGGGGTATTTATAGGGGTGGGGATCTGTGTCCTTTAGGGTTATTACCCTAGAATGACACGATTTGATTGGCGGCGCAATCAAGTAGAGACACATGTCTAAGGGTCACTTGCCCTTTTGCACACTTTTATTTTTTTGCTATTTAAATTTTCTACATTTTGGAACATCACTCAAGCTTTTGTATTTGGAAATTGCATAAGTTGCAGAGCATCCCATCCCAAGGTCAGGTAGATTTGGGTTGAAAATATAAAAGGTCTATAATTAGACGAGGCTCAAAGCGGCTTATCAAGAAAAGATTGTATATTCGAAGGGTGAGGGTTATATGATGTGGCTATAAGAGGTGCCTCAAATCATTGGTATACCTTGTACTTAGTCCAGCATATTTTTTTTATTTTTTTTTAAATGAAATTATCATATGCAAGGAAATAAATGCTCATTTTATTAAAATGGAAAGGGTGAAAAAATCAAACTCATGAAAAAAATCTAAGTAAAAGATGGAGGGTGCCCATGCTAGACTTATTTGGGGAATGGAAAATCAAAAATAAGAAAAGAAATCATGGAATCTTGTTATTGAAGCGCTCTCATGTTTTGTGCGTATCACTACTCGATCTTCTTGCCAGCTGGAGGCATGGGAAGCTTGTTAATATCGATCAAATATTGGATGGCCTCTTTTAGCTTCCAACAACTCTCGGTACTATGACCCCTACCTTGATGGTATTTGCAATGGGAAATTGGATTCCAACTAGGCAACCTCTTTATAGGTGCGGGATCTTGAATAGGACCGATAGGAGTGATAAGTCACTTGGCATGAAGGCGATCGAAGGCAATATCATAGCTCATCCCAATAGGGGTGAATTCTTTCCTTAGTTGCTTTCTTGGCCTTTGATTATCCATGTCTAAGACATCATTAAGGTCAAAGGTAGTAACATTGTTACTAGAGTAGGTCTTTTTCAGAAGAAGAAGGATTGTCGTTCTTCTTTCCTTTCCAGCCACTGTTTTTACTATTGTTAGCAGTTTTCTGTTTTGCAAGATCATCCTCAATTTTAATGCCTATATTGTAAACAACTTTGAAAGTATTTAAATTGAATTGATATTTCAAGTGTTTTTGATATTTTTCTTGGAGGTTCTTAATGAACATCCTTACAAATTCTTTCTTATTTGGAACTTCAATCAACGTAACGGAAGTTTCTTTCCATCTATTGTAAAATGCGATGAATAATTTATTCTCATTCTGTTTAAGCATTTCAAGTTCCCTATGATCAGTTTCTACTTGAATATTACATTTGTATATAGTAATGAAAGCATGTGTAATGGCATCCCAAGTAGCCCTTTTCTTAGAGTCCATAGAAAAGAATCATTGCTGAATGACATACTATTTCAAGAGAAAGTGGGAAGAGTGAAGGGAAAACTCTCCTATCAATTCCCTTAATATCCATGATTATTTCAAGTGCTCTTAAAAATGAAAGTAAAGATTATCAATTGGCTTGAATTTTGGGATGTCATTGCACTAAAATTTTGCGGAAGAAGTTCCTTGTCCACTAAGGCCTCTTGAGATCTAATCCCTTGAAACTTGTAGTCATTAGACATTTGACTCAAGATTTCTTCTATGCGTTTGATGGTGTCAATTGGCACTTGCTTGCTAGGATCATTGACTTGAGTAGAAATCCCTTGAAACATCTCAGTATGTCCATTCACAGTCTGTTGAAGCTGAAGAAATTCTTCTTGAGTGGCCATTGTTCTAATCTTCCTTCTTCGACGGATTGATCTATCAAAAAGTAGTACTTGAATGAATATGTTGTCCTTGATTAGACACCCTTCTCTTCTTAACCAAGCTCTATGGAAAGGGAAGTCATGGATAGTCATTGTTAATTATTTGACTCAAACTCAATTCAACATGCATAGATGGGAAGAGATCATGGTGTATGAGGGGAATGATATGTATAGAGAAAGCATGTAAGATGAAGAGAAGGTGAAAATTTTTTATAAAAAGGAATTTAAAGTGTAAGGTAAGCGATGGAAAGATATGGAAGAATTCGGAAATAGAATGGACCAGAACTCAAATGACAAAAAAGGCGACTCATGCATGGACTTAAGACATGGTCATGGTGACACATATACAAAGTGTGTGCATTGACTAGTGAGTGAAAGTGACATGCTTAAGACTCGTGTGATGAACATGGGACTTATGTGATTAGACTCAAACAAAGACCATATTAGGACCTCGGTTATTAATTAACATTAATTAATCTTGTGAATTAGACTTGACGCGAAGACTCAAAAAGGAGACCGAACCATCACGCAGCGATGGAACTATCGCGTTGCGTCAATCCCATCGCTGCGCAATGTTTTTACCGCATGGTGATGGATGCTAATGTTTCGCGTCATAAGTTAAACCTTCCGCATTGAAACTGGAACGTTGGTTTTAACTTGTATTCGATATTCCTTTCGAAAAGGTAAGCCTATAGTCTTGCTAAGTCAAGTGTAATTAGACTTTATTAATCCAAATTAATTAATTAATCAAAGTCCTTTAGTCAATAGTTAGTGTATTAAGACTTATTTACGAACACAAGTCAACACGAACGGTTAGCTTAATCACAAGTAAGGTATGCACAAGTAGTCAAGTAGTCACAACATGATGCAATGAGTTTGCAACCAAACCATGGCTCTAGTTCTCTTAAGTTCAAGGATTATGATAGTCAAAGAGGGTCCATGGTTATGAGTTTAGATGAATCGCGCAGAAGCCTTACCTTTGGAAGGGTTAGCGCGTATGGATGGGACCCCGCAAGTTAGACTTACTTCCATGGTTTGGTGAATTCACAAACTCAGATGTACCTGTTGTTGCACGGAGCAATCGATTGGGTAGATGGAGCGTGAATTCCAAAGGGCTAAAGCTATATGTAGAACACATATGGATTTCAAAAAAGAAGGAAAAACTCAATTAGGAAGTAAAATCGGCCAAATAGTACTAAAATCGATCAAAACAAGAAGGTAGGTTTCTAACTCGGTGTTGGAAGAACTTGGCGCAAGAAAACAGGGTCCATCCAGTCACGATGGAGCCATCGCATAGCGATGGACACTGTTGTCTCGTGACAGTTCCTACACTCCTCGGCAGCTTTCTGTGTTCTCGGGATTTTCCGATTCTATTTGTGAAAGATATTTCCCAATTTTCCTAAATGTAAAAATCCTATGTTTTAGACGCATAATGATCTTTCAAATGTGAACCTTTTTATGCTTATGCCATAATGTTGATCAAAATTACGCACATGAATATTTATAACGTTTCAAGTCTCATCCACTCATTTTAAATCAATTGGCAATTGCTAAAATAAATTTTAGGAATTTAAAATAGAAATCCTCCCCAACGGAGTTGCCAAAAAACTGTAGGGAATATTTCAAGTATCAACTTTGAGGTTCACTGTGATCATGGATTTAAGCATGGTGGCGACAAAGGGAAAGAAGATAGAGCAAAAGAGTCGCCAACAAGTTTTACGAACTTGTAAACCGTCCATGGGTGTGAAGATTACACTTCATTCACGATCAGAGAGATCGCTAACTCCATAAAGGTCTGAAACCAAGACTGGATATTCGGGGATGATGGTACGAATCTAACCTAAAAGAGATTGAACCCGCCCTAAATAGGCATCCACTTTATTCTTCTCATATTCATTTGGGCTTTCCGATCAATATACAATCTATAAATTAATCCTAAACATATTTAGTCTACGTTGGTTAATTATTAATGCACAAATAAATCTATTATTAGTGATCACTTGAATTAAAATCATGTTAGCCTAAATCAAATTATTAATTATCTTATTAAGCGTGATTTCAAATATAAATCCTCTTTAAATTAAACCTGCTGAAAAGGTGTTATCAAGCAATAATAATATCATGAATAATCAAACAAAATATAATTATTAACAAATTATATATAAATTATTTATAAATTAACAAATAATGTAAAACTATTCTTAACAAATAACGTAAAACTATATATATAATTTGACACAACAATAATATTCTCAAACATAATGTTAACAAGATCCTAGACATGATACTAACATGATTAATAGCAAATCCTAACATGTCACTAAATAATAAAAATAAAAAATTTATCCTAAACATGATTTTAGAAAGCAATAAAAGCATCCTATCATGATAATGGGAATTAATAGAATAATCTAAGCATGATTCCTAAAGGAATAGAACAATATAATTACTTAGGAGTGTTCAAAAAAACCCAACCAGATTGACCCAACCCGATTACTAGATGACCCGGTAAATACCCGATGGGTAATTTTGGAAAAAATTCTTTTTTTTCGGGTTGGGTACCTGACCCGGGAAAATGACCTATTATCCGGGTTAGGTCACGGGCCGCAATTTTTAATTATCGGGTACTAGGGTACCTGGTAATAAATTAATATTAGAAAAATAAAATCCCTCCCTCAAACTAAGCCCAGCCCTCTCACTTTCTTAGGGTTTTTTTTTCAGTTTTTTCCCTTTCTATCCCTGAATTTTTTTTTTATTCACCATATACCCTTGAGTTGTTACACAAATTAACCATATACTCCTAATGACAACAAGATGAGTGTAATTTGATTAATTATGCATCGAAACCACCTTATATCTCTCCATTTATCCCTGAAACCACTCATCTCCTTTGTCCAATTACTGAAACCACTCTAAATCTCCGTGACCATATCAGTATGTTGATTTTGTGGATAAGAAAAGAAAATCTGGGTAGTTTTGGGGGTGGGAAAAAGAAATGTGGGTGATTTCGAAGCTAATGGATAAAGTTAACTATCAATAGTTATCAAGGGTTTATGGTGAATATTTGTAAAAACTCGGGGGTATATGATGAATTTTAAAATGTTCATGGGTATATGGTGAATGAACAAAAAACTCACAGATATATGGTGGAATTTTTTTTTTTCCAGTCCATCAAACAAAAAAATGTCGCTTCTCTGTTCTCTCTCTCTTCCTGCGTTCCTTAAGTTCCTTCTCTGTTCACACTTCACGGATTCAAGCACTTGACGAGTTCACGCAAGTTCAAGCTACTCAATCCTCAGTTATAGCGACTCAAGCCTTCTATTTCAGGTTAGTTTATTTAGGGGTATTTTTAATTTCGTTGTAATTTGTGTGGTAATTTGTTGGTAGATGGATTTGAATTTATGTAATTCAATTGATAGTATTATCATGGTAATTGGATTAAATCCGTAGTGCATTTTGTGGTATTGCGTTTGTTTGCAAAATGGTATCTTATCATGCGTTTGTCACTCGATTATAAAATAAGGAATTTGGCTATTCATATACTTCATGCATGCTGGCAACTCATCATGAGAATAATAAAATAAGGAATTTGCATTGTCCTTCAAATTAAGGAAGTTGGTATAGAGCTCAATTGGGTAAACAGAATTTGCATTAGCCTACAAATTAATTAGTACAGGGTACGAAGTTAAGTATTAGTTAATTTGGGTACACATTGGGTCATACATACTTCATATTTAACTATAGAGGATTTCTTAACTATCAGTTGGTTTTTTCCTTACTGGTCCTTCTGTTTTAAAAATAATTTTGCTAGTTCATATTACAGTAGGTAGCTAAATACTGAAATTTACATCCAATTTAGTAATGTCATTGTGAATTTGTGATTACTTATTATTTTTGTTTATTTTTTTTTACCAGAAAATATCAGATTCTAATGACTTGATGGTGAAAAATTCAAACGAAATAGTTGGGGACCAAGGTTCTGATGAGGAAGAGGTTTTGGAGGAGGCTCCGAAAACATGGCCTAAGAAGAAAATAGCAGGGAAGAAATCAAAAGCTGAAAACAATGGAGGTAAAAAGTAAAAAAACCTCTAATTCTTGGGAATTGCAACTGATGTAAATTATGCTAAATATGTTTATTATGGAAGAAAAAAATAGTTGTGATCCAAAAAATGGAACTAATGGTAAGAGTCGACACACTGATAGGCGTAAAAAAGCTCCATTTTACAAAGATAAAACTCAAACAATCTTAGATTTTGAGTGTAGGACAAAGATTAATACTGATGGGAGTGTTCAGACTGTTAGTGCTCCTAAATTGTGGAGATTTAATCATGACGAGATTAGAAAAGCACTTGCTAAGATGTTGATTGTAGATGAGTTGCCTTTTGCTTTTGTTGAACATAAAGGGTTTTGTCAGTTTTGTGAAGTTGTTGTTCCTGAATTTTTTCCTCCCTCACGTGCTACCATTACAAGGGATTGTTATGGTCTTTTTATTGAACAAAGGAAAAAGTTAAAGAACTTTTTAAATAGTTTGTCTTCTAGAGTATGACTTACTATAGATACATGCACTTCGGGTCAAAGGTCAAAATTTGTCATATATGTGTCTTACTGCTCATTTCATTGATGATGATTGGAAATTGCATAAGAGAATTATTAACTTTTGTCCTGTTGCTGGTTATTCTGGGGAGCTTATTAGTAAATCTGTTGAAAGATGTTTGTTAAAATGGAATGTAAAGTGGGTTTTAACTCTAACAGTTGACAATGCTAGCTCAAATGATTTAGCTATAAAATACATGAAAAAAATATTTAGTCTTTGGGATGGGTGTGTGCTGAATTCTGAGTTTTTACATATGAGATGTGCCTCACACATTTTGACTTTGGTTATCAAAGATGGCTTGAAAGATGAGAATGTATCTGTTTTAAAAGTCCGAGCTGTTGTGAAATATGTGAGGTCTTCTCCTTCTAGGCTTCAAAAGTTCAAGTCTTGTGTTGAAGAGGAGAAAATCACTTCCAAAGGTCTTGTTTGCCTAGATGTCAAAACAAGGTGGAATTCCACCTATATTTGATGCTTAAGACTGCTTTAGTGTTTAGGAAAGCTTTTAAGAATATGAAAACAAAGTTCTCTCCTTACAATAAAGAGCTTATATGAAGCAACCGGTGGGGGGGTGCTCCCGATGATGAGGATTACGATAAAATTCAAAGTTTCTTGCCTTTTCTTCAAATTTTTTATAATGCTACTTTGAAGTTGAATGGATCCCGTTATGTGACGGGAAATACTTTTGTGGAAGAGATTTATGATATTGGGTACTCAATATATGACTATGTTAGTGACCCGAATAATGATGTTAAGAAAATGACAAAACAAATGAAGTTGAAATTTGACAATTATTGGGCAAATGTTCATAATATTAATATTTTGATGTTCATTGCATTGATTCTTGATCCAAGGAATGAGATGAAGAATATGAAGCATATTGTGCATAATTCTTAAGATACTAGTAGTTCCTATACTTTGTGTCAACGCATTCAAGATGCATTGAATTCATTATATGAATCTTATGCACAAAAAGTAGTCATTTTCTACCAACCTTGCCTCTACAAGTCAAAGTGAAAAGGGTGGACAAGAACAAAAAACGGGTCTTAGCAATGTATCTCGGTTGAAGGATAGTTTTGTAAGGGAGATTGGGAATGATTCATCTTCCAAAGCAATGACCGAATTGGAAAAGCATTTAGGGGATAAATTAGAGCCTAGTGATGAAGATTTTGATATTTTGGTATGGTAGAGTGGACAAGGAAAAACATACCCAATACTTATGACTATGGCTCGTGATATTCATGCTATTCCGGTTTCTTCCGTTGCTTCCGAGTCCCCTTTTAGCACGGGAGGACATGTTCTAGATTCCTTTCGCACTTCTTTGAGCACAAAAAATTGGTAAAAGCTCTTGTTTGTGGTCAAGATTGGATGCGTAGTTCAAATGTCCCTATTACTTTATCTATTACTTTATTTTACTACTTTACTATACATAATATATATGATATATAATTATTTTTATGCATTATTTGGTTTTGTAGGAATGAAAGACTTGGTTTTGGAACAACCAACGATTGTTATTGATGAGACAAATGAAGTTTTAGATCTTACAAGTGGATGAAACACGGCCTCCAATCTTATTTAATTTGCATTGTGGCTTTGTCCTATTATTGTACTTTCTAATTTGTATGTTTTTAAATTATGTAACTAATGACTTCCCCTAAACTTTAGTTTTTACTAGTACTTTAATATGTTAAAAAGGTACTTTAATATGTTAAAACAGGTTATAAACTGCAGGTTTTTACAATAATATAGCAGGTACTCAAGGGCTTAAGGCATGTAAATACATGCATCTAGCAGATTTTTACAGAATTAATAGCAGAACATGTTTTTTTTTTTACTTATATATTGCTGTAAATCTGGAATTTTAACAAAAAAATGCAGCAGATTTTTTTTTCTTAAAAATTAAATTGCAGCACATATAAATACGTATAATTAATACAAGTAAATATAAATTTATATAAAAAAAGAAGAAATCCGGGTACCCTGTGACTCGACCTGAATAATTCGGATACCCAATACCCGGGTACTCGAGATATTCGGGTCGGGGCATAGGCCGAATTAACAACTATCTGATTCTCCGGGTACCCGCATTTTTGGGTACTTGAAAACCCGGGTACCCGGATTTGAACACCCCTAAAATTACTCACTTTGAAGCCTTGTACCTCTTTCTATTAAAAGAATACACACGTTAGTAACTTCAATAAAGAATAAATCAAATAATCAAAATAATGTTAATTAAAATATGGATTTGGGACAAAAAAAAACCCTCAGATTATCAACCTTTCACGTCGAAATCTAAGCCAACTTTGAGTTTGTCTAGGTGTATTCGAGTCTCGCAAAGGACGTATGGCGGGTGTTTAGGAAAAGGTTTAGAAAATCAAGAGAGAGAGAGAGAAATAATAAGCTTTAGCTTAGAGAGAGAAAGTGATGATGATAATTGGTTGTTGTTGGTGAATGAAAACGTAGGAATAACGACCCTATTTATAGAGAAAAATGACCGAAAACGATCCGAATCCTATCCTAAGTAGAACAGGTTTCAACGCAAGGGCGATGGATTCATCGCGTTGTGATATTTCCATCATTGTGCGATGATTTCCAAAAGATAGAATTCGTACGGAATCTGACTTCCAATCAAATTGGGTTAGTCGAATATCCGTACTTATCCTTATTAAATAAGAATTACATCTATTAAAAACACTTGTTTTATCCGACATAAAATTTTTGATCATTATCTTTTAAAAAATAGTATAAATTAGAACCTTTTAGAAGATAATAAATTATCCTAACGCCTTTAGAACTTAAAATATCCTTCTAAATAATTCTAGAAAATTAAGATAAATCCTAATAATTTTAGAAATATAATTAATATTAATGAACCGTCCACATGATCATTGGGTCCGCATATAAGGCTCGATTTGGGCCTAGTTTAGCATTTTGGTCATAACTTCCTCGTTGGAAAGCTCTTATCGAGCCCCATCCAAATACACAATTTTTGGACCTAGATTATGGACAAAAATAAATTGGATTGGACATTTTTGACAATAGATATTTTAGGTCGTTGGAACTAAAACACTCCTAATCAAACACAAAATTAAAAAACCTAAACCTAAGAACCAAATACAAGTTTAGTGGTAAGTAAAGGGTTGATCTAAGGGAGAAGCTAAACACCACATTTAAAACTAACAATCAAGTGACGAAGGGAAAAGTAGGTCGTTATCTAATCTTCCCTAGAGCCAAACAAATTTATAAACACTTAACAAACCTAAATACAAGTATAGAGGCAAGTCAAGGGTCGAACCTAAAGGAACGGTAATGCTCAAATGCTTTCGATTTTGGCGCCTAAGCTAGGTCGAAGACAAAGATAAAGAGAGAACACTAACAACTAACAAAACAAACAACCAAGGAAATAAAACACTAGGAACGGGGATCAACATGTAATCATGACAATTGTAGCAACTCGGGAACAACATGCAAATCAATGGTTGCGAAGACTAATGGTAAGAGCAATCAAAAGAGCGAGCTCGACAAACTATCTCCGAGAGGTCTAGCTAGCGCCAACTACGAGAGACTCTAACTACGACCGTCACTAACCGAACTCCATCAAAAATTGTGAGCTACAAATCAATGGTCCGTATCAATGTAGACTCACAATGCAATCTAGTATAATTCTCAAGGCCTAATCGAATTACACACATGCACAATTTCCATTAATCACTTTAATCTCAACAATTAATCAACACAATTCCCAAATTAAGAACAATCAATCAATCATCCAAGTTTCACCCTATCCCTAGCCAAACAACTACTCTAACATCATCATTTAATCAATTAACAACTAAGGAAATCAAGAATCAACAATATATGAAGAACAACTACTCTAATTAAGCATCAAAATCAATCAAAACAAACTTGAATATTAAACAAAGTAATAAAATGAGATAGAGTTAGAAATGCTCATTGATAATAGAGAAGATCTTCAACACAATTGTCACCATTGAATCTTCAATCTCTCAATCACCATTGAAATTCCTCACTTTCTCTCTAAATCTACTCCTAAACTAACCCTAAAACTAGAGAGAGAAACTCTCAACTAAGCTAAGAATATGATCAAAGATTATCTCTAGTTATGCTTCTCCCTCTTTACTAAAAATCGGGTTATAAGGTATAAATAGGAGGCGCGAAATGAAGTAGATCAAAAGAGGGACCCGGAGCAGCGCGCCCGCGCGGCAGGGCTGCGTGCCCGCGCCCGTGGCTTGCACGGCCGCGCTCCTCTGGGTTTCTTCGGTTCTTCTCGAGGCTTTGTGCGTTCACTAAGGGACTTCGAGCGAGTGTACCAAGGATGGCATATCCAAAGGAGCTTGACTGTGGGTTCAACACCACTCCTTCACAAGAGCGTAGCTTGAGAGCGCAAGAGCTAGAACTTGGAGAATCCACTTCCTTGCTTCTTAAGCTTTCCTATTGCCATGAGCTTACTCCAAAAGCATCTTCCACCTTAGTAATCCATCCATATCAAGACCCGAACCTCGTACAATACCTACAACCACGGAAAGAGAGCAAATAAAGGAGAAGAGACTAAAAAAACCATAGAAATGCAAAAAACCACAAAATAAGAGAGAAAAGGAAGAACAAAGAGCAAAAGCATGAAACTAAGCATTAATTAAGAAGGAAAGCTATGAAAAGAAGGTAAAAACAACCTAAATACACATCAAATGGGTACCATTTATGACACCCATCAAATACCCCCAAGCTTATCTTTTGCTCCTCCTTGAGCAAAAAAAAACCAAGGGATGGAAAATGATGAGCTTATTCAAACAAACAAAAGAAGAGAGGAGACAAGAATATACACTAACTCACTTTGGTAGGAATCACGGTCAATTTTAGCAACTAAAGACAAGCCGTTTAAACCCCTAGATCGCCCTAGAGGACGAGTGATGCTCTCGTAAGGGTTTCCTAAGAGATTGACCCATAACTCTCATAAACCAAACAAACAAGGCCAAGCATGAAAAAGAAGCAAAAAGAAAAGAAAAGGGAAGAAAACAATTGTTCATGAATGGACTTTTTGCAAATGTACAAGCATAAATGAATGCAAATCTTTCTAAATAAGTATGGGAGTGCACGTTCTAAGATATCTAACGTTGATTGAAACATAGGACATGCTAAGCATAGTGAACTTATCAAGACACAAGTCACTTTCATCTCAAAACATTTTTAGCACATTGTCCCAATTAGCTTCAAATCTACTTTTAGCAAGCATCTCAATGGTTCCTCGAAGGAACCGGAAAAAGAAAGATATTTGAGGCTACTCGACGTCTCAACTATTGCATACCGCTCTATAAGCTTGACCTACATCTCCCTCTACCGAATTGTGACTCAACCACAAAGGTCAAAAGGTCTTGGAAAGGGTTGTAATGTGAGGGCAAGAAGGGCGAAGGTAGGCTAAAGTTTGAAATTTGGTGTGATGAGTGACATTTTTGGCACTCATTTGGTTCCTTTTCGGATGATTTTTATTTCTTTTTATCTTTCTTTTCTTTAGTTTCCCTTAGTTTTATTCTTGTTTTCTTCATTTCGTGCTTTTTGTAGTTAGTTTCTCTATTTCGTGCTTTTTCTTGTTTACTTGCTATTTTTCCCTTTTACTTGCTTTTTATCCTTTGATTGTAGGTTGTGATTGATTGTCCAAGGATTCCCGGGCTTCCTTTCTATAGTTTTCCATTGATTTTCATGCCTAAAGCTTGTGCAAGAAGTTTCAAGTCAATGAGAGGTTCAAGGAGCATGCTTCAAAGTCTTGTTTATGCCTTCCTCATGGCTCATTTTCTTCAAGAAATTCAAGGAAGTTGCTGCCTACCTTGTCCTCCATCATCATCATCTAGGATGCGTGCACCTCGTGAGCAAGGGCAAAGAAGAAAGGAGGAAGCTGCAGCTATGTGCGGGCGCACTTGAGGAGTGTGCGGCCGCACATCAGGTGTGTACGGGCGCACATTCCTGGGTACACTCCTTCGAGCGCCCGCACCAACGTGGGTCTATTTTTGGACATCTTTCCCAACTTCCTCTTGGGATAGTTAGTTATTTCATTTCTTTTATAGAGAGAAGTTTGGATCTTCAGAGGGAGAGAATTAGATTAGATTAGATTTTAGAGAGAGAAAACATTAGTTCTTAGCATTTTTAGAGAGAGAAAGTGTGGGTTTGATGTTTGATGATTGAAGATTGCTTCATTTGATTTGATTTCTATCAAGTTTGTAAGGATTCTTTACTCTTTAATGCAATTCAAAGTTTGATTTCATTAGTATTGTTGTTTGATTTGATTAATTGATAGTTGATTGATTTTGTTTGTTTCAATTTGATTTCAATTGATGAATTTGGGAATGATGATTAGTTTAGCTTTGATTTTGTTGTTCTTTATGGATTGTGAGTAGTTTATTTGCTAGGGTAGTGGTGAAGCATGTATTGATGATGAATTGAGGTTAATTTGGGGGAACATTGATTGAGTTGATGATGTGATTAAATTGGTTGATTGATTATGTGCATGTGTGTGTTTGATTTAGGCTTGATCACCCTAGTTATTCACACTAGATTGCATTGTAAGCTTGCTATGATACGGACCATTGATTAGTAAACTTGCAATTTCACGATTGAGGTGCTTTGTGACGTTCCCTAGGTAGTGTTTAGCGTAGTTGACGCTAGTTAGACCTCTAGGTGAACCATCTTAGTATGCTCTTTTGGATACATGATGATTTTCCTTCATATTGCTTGACTTAGTTGGTTTACCCTCCCAAATTACCGTTTCCATTATGATTGCATGTGGATCCATTGCTCTAGTGTCTTAGATTGATTTTATACAAGTTTGCATTACCTAGTTTAGCCTTAGCTCTACCTCAAACCCCTTCTTGATTCCGAAATAGCTTGATTTAGACATCGTGCACTTGATATCCATTCCCTTGGGTTCGACCTTGACATGCCACTACGCTAAATAGGGGTTAGTTAAGCTATAAATTTTGTTTGATTGGGTGGGGTGGTAGCCCAACGACCTACCGTTCTCCTTCCCATCATGGTGGTATACCTAAATTGTGAAGCAAAGATTGGCCAAACCTCAACACCAAAACCATGTAATCACCAAACAAAAACACCAACATCCCCAAGCTTATTCAAAGCAAAAATCACAGACATATATACAAAAAGCGTAAGAACGCTTCCCCCCAAGCTTGAACAAAGCATTGTCCTCAATGCTTAAAATAGGGAGAAGACACTTACATCAAAATATTTTTTGAATTTTCTCATTTTTCACTTTTTTCAATTTTGCCAAAGCTTTTTGAATTTGCTTTGCTTTTTCTCATTTTTTCAATTTTTTCATTTTTTCACTTTATTCATTATCCTCGCCTCTTTTAACTATGGACGGCTTTTTCAAATTGACATGTGCTTTTTATTCACAAAATATTTACAACACAAACTTGCTTTTATTATAAGATCCAAACAATCATTCTCATCCACCAAAACTCCAACATAGAGACCAAATGCTTCACAAAAATCAATGATGGAAACAAAAATGAAACAAAAGGCTCAAAAGCTAACGATGTGGCTTGAAAAGAAGGGTATATGGCTCAAATGGTTAGCAAGTGGGCAAATGAAACCCCAAAAATAAAGAAATATAAAACTATCCTAGAAAAGTAAAATTTACCACCCCGAAAAGATGCCTTTGTCCTTCCTAAATGGCTCGATTGCGATCTCGAGAGATGAAAGTCAAATTCTAGATAAAGTATACAATAGCCAAGGATCCATGCGCCGCTCAATCAAGAAATGTTGAAAGCAAGAAGAATTAAAACCTCACAAGGTTATAGCAATAACTCACTATTAGTTTAAAATTCACCAAAAGGGAGCAATTGCAAACTTTCAAAAATAAAAAGAATTCGACTCCAAGGTCCCAAAAGTTCTAAAGACACTACCTTAGCATACTCTATCCTAGAATCAACCAAAGATACTCTCAAACCGTGCACATTGTTACCATTTAGGAAGAAAAACATTCAACTATACAAGTCAAAAAGAATTATGTCCAAAGCAAGAACAAAACAAAACACATTGCAAATTTGCCTTGATAAAAACAAAAATCTTTTTGGAGTTTTTTCAAAATAAAGAACATGGAAATGCATATACAAATGTGCATGGCATATATGAATCAAAATCCCACTAAACATGATAGAAAACCCTCCCCCAAGCTTGAATGAGACAATGCGCTCAAACATAAATCAAATAATCCATGGGAGGGGAAAAGAAAGAAATCAATACAACAAACCAACACATGTCCAACAAGTCATCAACCATTATTAGAGAAAGAGCAAGTAAAGATATTACCGGATGTAGGTGGGTGTAAATACCCGCAAATGACCCAATTCAACCTTTCATAGCAAATTTCCTCTATCATTGAATTTTGTTTTCTATATGCTAGCAAAAATAGTAGTCATTCTTCCTTGATTCTCGATCCAAACCATTGCACCAAAGTATATCAAGTTATGTACCTAGCAAAAGGCACACAAACATTTCCATAAGAGAAAATCTATTTTAAAAGAAAATAAAATGAAAGCAATAAAACACTGGTTACTTCCCTAGAATGGCTTGCTTAAGGTCCAAGCTTGACCGCTCTAGAAAATAATAATTCAACGCACGCAAAAGCTTGTCAAATGCACTACTACACATTTCATAAGAAAGTAAGTGTGCACATGGCAAAAGAAGGCATGCAACAAGCTTAGTGCACACCTATGAGGAGAGAGATGCTAAGAGAAAGAAAGAGAATCAAAAGAAAATTAAACAAAATCAGAAAAGGAAAAAGAAGAAGAAGAAGAAGAAGAAGGCAAACTCTCCTCATAATATTTTTGGGTGGGAACATCACCTTTTTCCTCAATAGGGGAAAAATGAGGCACATATAAATCATCATAGACAAGGGGGTCACTAATAGGCTTATTGACAAAAGAAGGGAGGGAAATAGGAGTGTAGGGGATATGGTTAAAACTCCTTGAAAAAGGGACATGAGAGGAGGGAATGGGAGCAATGGTCACACAAATGAACTCTTTCTCACCACCATGCCTCAAATAACCAATAAGAGCATGGAAATCAATCATAGAATCCTCAAATGAAGAACACTCATGATCACCATCTCCCTCAAACATCCAACTTCCAAGAGGAACTACATAATCTCCTCCACTACATTCATGAACAACAACCCCCTCAACTTCCTTAAAGCCCAACGTCTCGAAACCATGCATGAATGGATGCAAATTCATTTCAAAATCATCTCTCTCCCATGAAGCATTCTCAATGAACTCATTTAAAAGGCTATAAGAACGCATTGGACATAACCTCAAACGAGTCTAGATACTCATGGATAGAAGAATCACAATCATGCACAAGAGACTCATCAAGAGGGGAAAGAGGGTTGAGGTTTTCGAAATTAACATTATCTTCACTCTCAACACTTTCACCATCACTCAAATGCTCACCAATAGGATCCTCACTCTCTCTTGATTGCTCAAAATCATCATCATTATCTTCAACACACACATTGGGTTTAAAATTTTTACTAACAAGCATCAAAGATGACAATTGGATTTTTAGCTCTTCTTTTCTTTTCAATTCTTCATTAAAAATTTCCTCACGCTCTCTAATCATCTCCAATTGGCTCCTTAAAGTTTCCATCATTTGTCTTTCTAAGGGCCTAAGATTAAGATTCATCTCCAACTCCCTCAAAGATTCATCAACTTGGCTATAAGGGATTAGGGACTCATTACAAGAGTTTGGAGAATGAAAAGGTGAAGAGATTTGAGGATCAAGAGTAAAAGAAGAATCACAACCAAGGGTAGGATCATCAACATTATAAACATGAGCATTTTCATCAAATTGGGGGAAAGGGGAACAATCAAGCATATGAGATTCATCATTGAGGGAACTTAACGCATCACAAGAAGACATGGCAAATAATGGAGAAAATTAAAACACACCATTAGTATCAACTTGAGCATGCACCTCATCATCATAAATAAAAAGGGAAATAGAATTGAAAACATTTGTTCTAGGTTCACTAATGGGATCATGTGACAAATCATGGGAAATCATGCTAACATTAGAAGAATCAAGACATTGCACATTAATATTAGAAACATGATTACCCCTATTATAGACATCCCAAGCAAACCAAACATAGAAATCCCAAGCATCATCAATTGACAGTGCTCTAAATTCACCATTATGCATTCTTTTAACTATATTCCTAGTTTGCTCATTCAAACCAAAATAACAAATCTCACAAGCCTCCCAAAGACTACAACAATTATAGTTCAAAAACCTTATAAGTTTATGGAAATATTCACAAAAAGCCTCATTATCATGTTGAGGAAATGAGCGACATGCCATTTTTTTTTTCAAAACAAACAAAAATTAAATAAAAGAAAAGTATATACAAAGACCTAGACTCAAGTAATAAAAAACACACAAACATAGAAATCGTTCCCCGGCAACGGTGCCATTTTGACATGAGGAAAAGTAGGTCATTATCTAATCTTCCCTAGAGCCAAACAAATTTATAAGTACTTAACAAACCTAAATACGAGTATAGAGGCAAGTCAAGGGTCGAACCCAAAGGAACGGTAATGCTTAAATGCTTTTGATTTTGGCGCCTAAGCTAGGTCGAAGCCAACGATAAAGAGAGAACACTAACAACTAACAAAACAAACAACCAAGGAAAAAAAACACTAGGAACGAGGATCAACAAGTAATCATGACAATTGTAGCAACTCGGGAACAACATGCAAATCAATGGTTGCGAAGACTAATGGTAAGAGCAATCAAAAGAGCTCGACAAGCTATCTCCTAGAGGTCTAGCTAGCGCCAACTACGAGAGACTCTAACTAGGAACGTCACTAACCAAACTCAATCGACAATTTTGAGTTACAAATCAATGGTTAGTATCAATGTAGACTCACAATGCAATCTAGCATAATTCTCAAGGCTTAATCGAATTACACACATGCACAATTTCCATTAATCACTTTAATCTCAACAATTAATCAAAACAATTCCCTAATTATGCACAATCAATTAATCATCCAAGTTTTACCCAATCCCTAGCTAAATAACTACTCTAACATCATCATCTAATCAACAAACAAATAAGGAAATCAAGAATCAACAAAATATCAAGAAAAACTACACTAATCAAGCATCAAACATCAAAATCAATCTAAGAAAACATGAATATTAATCAAAGCAATAAAATGAGATAGAGTTAGAAATGCTCATTGATAATAGAGAATATTTTCAACACAATTGTCACCATTGAATCTTCAATCTCTCAATCACCATTGAAATTCCTCAATTTCTCTCTCTAAATCGATTCCTAAACTAACCCTGAAACTAGAGAGAGAAACTCTCAACTAAGCTAAGAATATGATCAAAGATTATCTCTAATTATGCTTCTCCCTCTTTTCTAAAAATCGGGTTATAAGGTATAAATAGGAGGCGCAAAATAAAGTCGATTGAAACAGGGACCCAGAGCGGCGCACCCGCGCGGCAGGGCTGTGCGCCTGCGCCCATGGGTTGCGCGCCCGCGCTCCTTTGGGTTTCTTCGGTTCTTGTCGAGGCTTCGTGCGTTCACTAAGGGACTTCGAGCGAGCGCACCAAGGATGGCAGATCCAAAGGAGCTTGACGGTGGGTTCAACACCTCTCCTTCATTAGAGCGCGGCTTGAGAGCGCAAGAGCTAGAACTTGGAGAATCCACTTCCTTGCATCTTGAGCTTTCCTATTGCCATGAGCTTACTCCAAAAGCATCTTCCACCTTAGTAATCCATCCATATCAAGACCCGAACCTCGTAAAATACCTACAACCACGAGAAGAGAGCAAATAAAGGAGAAAAGACTAGAAAAGCCATAGAAATGCACAAAACCATAAAATAAGAGAGAAAAGGTAGAACAAAGAGAAAAAGCATGAAACTAAGCATTTATTAAGAAGGAAAGCTATGAAAAGAAGGTTAAAACAACCTAAATACTTATCAAATGGGTGCCATTTATGACACCCATCATCAAGCTATCTTGGAAAGGTGAAAAAGTTAACGAAAGATACTCAAACAAAGATTAGAACGAACTATAAACAATATAATTAAGATACTAAGGGAATAGGCTAGGCAAGTATCCACTCAAGCACAAAAAAGCATGAAATCAATTTGAAAGTGAACTAAGAACATCATACCAATGGTTTTAATGCACAATTCAACCGCCTATTAGGGCCAATTACTTTCTCAATTTATCAAAAGTCTACACTATCGTCGTAAACTATGCAAATTAAGGTAATAATCAAGTAAAGCCACTTAATGGGAATTCCTAAGCTATTTTATCGCGACAACTTAGTTAAATCCACCTAATTGCAACTAATGGTTGGCCACCCAAAAGAAACAACTAGCAAGATATGAAATACAAAGACTTTTAATCACAATCACAACAATTTGAACACCATAACATGCTTGAGATTCAACTATACCATCACCAATCCCCCTAGTAAAGGAGATTACTCATAAATCATGCTAAAAGCAATATCAATCATCAAATCAATAAGCATCAACATCATTAATAAGCAAATAAGAAGAATTAAACTAACAAGTGAAATCAAATGCAAAAGTAAAGAGAAAGTAAGGTTATACTCATTAATTGAAGTTGAATATCTACAAAGATATTGATTAAGCTCCTTCTTCAAAATCCAAGCTCAACAATGGAGAAATCCACACTTTCTCTCTCTACAAAGTAAAACTAAGAAGGTTTCTCTCTCTAGATTAAGCTAAAAATCAGAAAATTAAGCTAAGCTAATCTAATTACGTCAAAAGGCGAGTATGAACTATATATATGGGTGTTTAAAAAATAAGAAGTCGAAGATTGTGCGCCTTCTCAGGCTCTCCGTGCGCCCGCAACAAATTGAAGGAGATGTTGGAACCCAGTGATGCGCGCCCGCGCAGAGCTGACGCGCGCCCGCTCCAATCCTTGCATGCCCGCAACTTCGTGGGTATGGAGAAATGAAATCCAGAAGGACGCGCCTGCACTGAACACTGCACGCTCGAGCAGAAATAATGCGCGCCCTCTCTAGGGTCGTGCGGCAGGCGCGCAAAACTCCTTGACTTGTTCTGCTCCTCTTCCTCCATTTGCGCGGGTTCTCACAGGCTACGTGCCCACGCATCATGAGTGTTATCCTACTAAGATGTCGCGCAAAACACTCTGCCATAGCCTCTTGGACTCTCGATTAGCGCACCATCTCACAGTGCTGCGTGCCCGCACAGCTGTAGGCATCGTTCGAAGTACGCCTACGTTAAAGCATGTTGTGAATATGCTTGGCACTTATAGGAAGTGAGAATTGACATATACGATTAGGGACAAGGAAAGTAGGGAGCCACTAACAAGTTTTTAAGGAACTTGTAAACCGTTCACGGATCATTTAAGGCAACCACGATAAAGGGACAACGATAGGCAACAACGATTGACCCGTGAAGGTTACACCCCATTCATAATCCATGAGATTACTAACTCCATATGGTTCGGAACGACGAAAGGAGGATCGGGGATGATGGTACGAAGTGAGTAATGGAGTCACATTCGCCCGTATTGGCCTTTACTCGATTCTTATAGTGAAAAGTGATTCCTGCGATCTCAAAGGCATGCAAACAAAGATTCAATTTGCTCCAAACTATAATTATGATAAATTGGTTTAATAATAATGCAACATATAATTCTATTAGTGATCAATTGATTTAATAACAAGATTAAAGGAACCTAAATCGGTTATCCAAATTATCTTATTAGGCGTGAATTTCAATTACATATTCCCTTTATACATGCAATATGGTGATCATAATAACAATAGAATTAACATTAGTATTGGAAGCAATTTAACAATAATCCAACAATTAATATATGACAAACATAATAAAAATCCTTAGAAAAATAATAGAAATAAAAGGAACATGATTCCTTACTTTGATTTTGTTTGCTTGCAACTACAAAATAATAAACGCGTTAGTAACTTCAAGGAAATCAATAAAACAATAATTTAAATTAAATTAAATAAAGTTGACTTGGGGCCAAACCCTCAAACAGTTCTACCTTTCACGCCTTGGTTTAAGGATGGAACCCTGGGTAAAGTACGGACTCCTTGGAGTGCTTAAGGGAAGTATTGTGGAAGAATAAGATAGGCTAGTGTTTAGGCTAGAGCATAGGTGAGAAAATAAAGATTATTTGATGCCCTGAACTGTAGAAATGAGGGTCGTATTTAAAGGGGAAATGAGTAGAGGGAACACACGGAACCCTAAAAAGATAAAACCCTAATTTTGGGGCACCGTGACACAGCAGTGTCTGCCGCGACACGGTATAATGTACCATGACGCAGGACACTATTTGCCCTAAAACATGTTCAGATGGATAAAGCGCATGCAGGTATACGTAGAGAAAACACTGAAAACTCCTATGACATGGCACATGTATCGTGACACGGCAAAAAATACAGCGACGCGGCAATTTCCATCGTGGCGCGGCACGTGGCACCGTGACACGGTGTACATTTGTCTATATTTGCGTCCAAATTAATTCTTAACCGAATTACACTCAGCATTTTTAAGTGTCGTTTCACAATTTCGGGCTATTTAGGTTTATTATTCATTAATTGGGCTAAATTAATAAGTCATATGAAATGAATTAAAAAGGTTTGGGCCAAAATACAAATTGGACTACGCTTTGACTAAACATTAGGACTGATCCGTTGACTGTTTTGTGAACTGAGATTGATTGAACATGGACTTAAAGAATTCCCAAGATTAAATTCTCAAACCCGACCAGTAATGGCGATGAAAGGTTGTTCATCATCGGGTTTGGTTTCAGGGAGACATTTTTAGGTGTCTACACCTGTCGTTACAAGTGTGGTTCAATGAGTATCTTCCATCTTTGTCGCCAACCAGGCCTTCGCCACAAATGCTCCCCATTGCTACTAGTGGGGGAGGTTGTTATCCTTGCTTGACCACTACCAGACTCGTTCGAGAGGGGCTTCTCTCGGTATGCATCGCTGTTTGTCATTTCAATTTTGTCCTGTTCAACAGGATTCTGACTCGTGGCTATCTCTTTTACAGGGGTCTAAGCCTCTTTTCCGTCCATGGGCTGAGTTGGATGTTCCAGTACGAGTTGTTGCGTATTCAGCTCAACGTCGTTATTTCCAGGGGACCTAAGATGCCGTGGTGTACTTAGGTGAGAGAGAGTTGCGATTTAACACTCTACAAAGTTTTTTGTAGTTCCGCGACGTCCTCCACCACATATGATGGATCAGGAGGCTCTTCGGACTCATATGGAGTGATCTGCAGCTGGTGATAATTGGCTTAGACATAGCCATCCATCCCAATCAACGCTAGGAAGTTCTTACCGCGATTGGCTCCACCGCCTTGTATTTTGGAGGAGGAGGTATGTTTTATTTGTTTAGTTTGTTTCTCTTTTAGTAGCCGTTGACAACCTTAAACGTTAGAGTTTGATTTCGCAGGAGGCGGCTGCTGCGGAGTTTGTACCTCCGCCTATGTCCATCACCTACCAGGGGTCTTTTGGGCCTATAGAGGGGATAAATCCTCCATCCCCTGAGGAGTGGCGTCTGGTGGAGAGATCGATTCCCCGCCATCAGACTTCGGTAAGTTATCTCTAATATTTTGCTATATGCATTTTTGATTGCTTTTAACCTCTTTTACTGTATTAGTTTTCTCGCGAGGTGATGATGAGGATGGCGAGAGCTATGGACGCCTTTCGTTACCAGCTCGTGAGGCTGAGCCACCAGGTGTCGTGTCGTCGTGACGGCGATGTGGCAGAGGTATGTCTCTTTGCTTGCATTTGATTACCTTAGTTTTTTGTTCTTAGTATTTAACTTGGGTTACTTTTCTGTATCATCCTTTCCCTCCGATGCGTAATCGCAAGAGACCTGAGAGTAGGAGAGAGAGGTTTGGATCTGGATCAAGATGTCGTCGCACCTCGGTTGAGAGTCAGGGCGGACGAGAGGGGTTGGACCGCACTATCGTCATAGAGGGTTCTGGTTCCTCTATTGAGGAGGAGGTGAGGCAGCCCCCTAATCAGATGCTTCGATGCCGATTCCTTTCACGGCCGGTGGGATGTACGAGGTTGACTCATCGTTGCAGCAACCGCCTTATCAGGAGCTCCATCAGGGTGAGCCCAGTTGGACTGGCCCCACTCTTTCTTTTCCTCCGACTGGAGAGGTTGATGCTGGGCAGGAGGTGACTCCCCGGACTTTGCGATTCTATGATACCTTCGGCATTCGTCCTCCGGGATCGTAGATGTACCTGTGTTTTATTTATTTTGACTATATAGGATTTTGCTTTTTGTATTATTGACACATATTGTGTATACATACTTTAATTATGTCCATTCTATCTCTTGCATTTTATTTTTTATTTTTTGTGCATGTGAGTGTGTGAAAAAATTATGACAAATTTTGCGTAAAAAATTTCCGTCATTTTTATTACTAATGGAGGGTATCCGACTTTCTCCCCCAAAAGAAAAAATGAAAAAATAAAATGAAGTTTGATTAACAATAAGCTTAATTAATTAAACTTAAAATAATCAATATAGGATATGTTTTTGAAGGAAAGTTGCCAAAAATAGGATTGGATAAAGCTTCGAGAGGATCAAAAACTGTAAAGTCAAAGTACAAATCGAGTCAAAGTTGAAAAAACGTGGTCAGCATATAGCATGACGCCGTTGCAGGCACGAGCATCGATAGTTCTATCGCGGCGCGATAATTTTATTTTCCCGAATCCGTTCAGGATTCGGTTTGCGTCAATCCCTGTTTATAAATAGCCCCCAAATCTGTCGATTTCAGCATAATTTGAGCATATTAAAAATACTTAGCTTATCAATTAGTCATGGCTAAGCCTTTTAGCGATTTCACTCGTGAGTGGTGCCGGTCTTTGACTGCTAAGGAGAGGAAAGAGCTTGACTTTTTTCACTTGGGGGGTTTATATGGTATTAAGGGGGTAGATCTTGATATAGACTTTATTCATACCACCTTAGAATATTGGGATTCAAATACCCATTGCTGTAGACTAGGTTATGATGAAATTTGCCCTTTATCGGAAGAATTTGGTGCCATTCTTGGCTTTCTTTCTTTAGATATTGCGGTAATTCCTAAGGTGAGAAATATTATTATAAAGATTTTGAGCGTTTCCTCAACCTTAGGGATAAGGACTTGAAGGATATAGTGCATGGGAATGTGATCAATTTGAAAGAATTTGCTCGTTTTTATTTTGATAGACCACGAACTGAGTCTTTTCATGTTTATAAGAGGAGGGATTTCCACTTTTGCATGTTTAGCTAATATCTCCATTAGTGAATACCTCTTCATCGGAAGAATTTGGGGGCGGCGCGATAATACCTTTTCATGTTTAGCTAATACCTCTTTAGTGAAAACATTCATGAAGGTCAAGCAATTTTGGTATCTGTCATGGAGCAAGTTGACTCAAGGAGAAATCCAATGCCTATAATTGTTGGAGAAACTATGCTTAGTTTGGATGAAATAAAGAAGGACCCTAAAGCACCTCTTCGAGGCTCTCCAATTTTATTACAGGTAGTAAATCAATACTTTTAATTATAGAAATAAAAAATATTTAATTTGTATAGTAATACTAATTATTTGCATTGAATTTTTGCAGATTTAGCTAACGGAAAAGGATTGAATTAATTAGCCCTCCTGACAACATTGAAAAGTATACACCAAACTGTTTTGTAAGAAGAAAGAAACATTTTTCCATAAAGATGGGCCATCGGGAGTGGAGTGATACAAAAGACAAAGAGTAAAGGAAGGCTGACTCTACAGAAAAGAAAGTATGGGTTGAAAAGAAGCATGATGTGATGACTAAAGGAGAAACTATCTCTACAAAAATTGTATGTAGATCATCTAAGGGATCCCTATTGGTGCAAGAGATGGATGATGAAGAGTAAGCAGACAAAAATTGGAAGAGGGCTAGAAAAGAGAAGACCGATTAGAGCATTGCTTTACTTCCAATTTATTAGACATTTATTTTATTTTTAAGTCAATTTTATTTTTAAGCTTTTTAATTTCATCAATAATGTAGCTTTATTTTATTAATTATTGATGCAATCTTTCAGCTTTTTAAATTAAATTAACTCTTTTATATTGAAAATAAAAATTTATTTTATTAAAGCAATGAAAACGACTTGAATAAATTTCGAAAATAGTTCGAGTACAGAAGTCAAAAATTACAGAAATACACCGAAATTTGCCCAAATTGACGAAAACAAATTGGCGCTAGAATTATGAAACTATCGCGGCGCGATAAGTCTGTCGCAGCCTTGTAGTGGCGCGTTGGTCTTGATTTTCGTTTTGCGTCGCTCTTTCTACTTTGGCAGATTGATGTTGGAGTGCGAGATTTGTAAAAATTAAAGTGGCCGCGCCCTGTAAAGGGTTACCTACGTATCCTTTCCTTAGGAATCAGGCTAAACGTAGCTCTTTTGAGTATACTACTCAAGTTTTTATGGGTAGAACTTCTTAAGTTGGTCAAGGTTCGTCATGTTTGAGAACTCATTACCATCCATATAAATTAGTTTTGTTGCACCTCCTTATAGGATAGTTTTGACAATGTATGGTTCAGACCAATTAGGCCTAAATTTTCCTCTTGGGTCTAAAACATTTTTCCTTAATGCTTTTAACACCAAGTCTCCTGCTTTGATGTTTCATGTCTTAACCTTCTTGTTAAAGTTTCCAGCCATGCGAGTTTGGTAGCATTGAGTATGATGTAGAGCTTCTAGTCGTTTTTCATCAAGTAGAATTAGCTCTAGTCCATTCAACTTCATCGAGTTTACTTTCCAAAACTATGCGTAAGGAAGGTATTTCCAATTCTACACGTTGTACGGCATCCATTCCATAGACTAAGGAAAATGGCGTATTTCCTGTGGATGAACGAATTGACATGCGATAACCCCAAAGAGCACAATGGAGTTTGTCAGGCCACACCTTGTAGTTTTCTGTCATTTTTTCAATGATAGTTTTCAAGTTTTTATTGGTCGCTACAACTGCGCCATTTGATTGAGGCCTATATGGGGAAGAGTGATGGTGTTGAATGCCATATTTTTGAAGCAATTCTTCACAATCTGCTTGAAAGTGAGTTCCATTGTAACTTATCATTTCATGTGGAACTCCATATTGACATATAATGTTTCTTTCGATAAGAGTGCTACATGTTTTATGGCGAGCTTTGCATATGACGCTGCTTTCACCCATTTTATGAAGTAATCAATTGCTACGGGAATGTATTCATGGCCTCCTGTTCCAAGAGGGGTGATTTTTCCAATAATATTTATTCCCCATGTTGAGAAGGGCCATGGTGATGTATAAGTATATAGAAGCGATGGAGGAACGTGTTGCAAATTAGCGTATATTTGGCATTTAGGGCATCTTTTTACATATTGATGGAAATCCCTATTCATGGTAGTTCAATAATATCCTCGGCGCATTACCTTTTGGACTAGCAATTTGCCATTCATTTGAGTTCCACATGCTCCTTCGTGGATTATCCTCATTGCCTTTTATGCTTCCTTTTTTCTTACGCATAAGAGAGCCCTACCTTAAGGTACCCTTTTATGTAGTTCGTCATTTATGAGAACATATTGGGAAGCTAAAAGTCTTAGAGCTCGTTTTTCTCTTTTGTCAGCGTGAAATGGGTATTCTCCTTTGGTGACATAGTTGAGGATTTCTGTGTACAAAGGTTCTTCCTCTTCTTCTTCTTGAATTACCTCATCATCTTCTATGGCTTGGATGTAAGCCGTTTTATTCCTTTTTTCAATTGTTAGAGGCATTTGCTCAATTTCCTTAAAAATTCTAATTGTTGAGGCTAGTCTTGCCAAGGCATCAGCGAATTGATTTTCCTCTCTTGGTAGATATGTATATTCTACCTTTTCGAGTTGATGGTAAGAGTTTCTAGATATGTTTGATAAGGAGCTAAGCTTTCACTCCTTACTTTCCATCTTTTAGAAATCTAGTTAATGATCAAGGAAGAATTCTCGAATATTCGGAGTTTCTTTACTCCAAATGCCAAAGCTTTTTTGAGGCCTACCACGCATGCTTCATATTCAGCAGCGCTGTTGGTAACGTCGAAATCTAACTTTATTGAGATTGGTACGTGTTCTTCTTTAGGTGATACTAATAGTACTCCTACACCACATCCTTTTTCGTTGGAGGCTCCGTCGAAGTATAATGTCCAAGTATTATCTTTTGTAACCATCAAATCTTCGTCTGGAAAATCATTCTCATGTATTGGTGTCGATCTTCTATTGGAAATTCCGCTAAGAAGTCTGAGACCACTGATCCTTTAATGGCCTTTTGAGGCATTAACCTTACATCGAATTGGGCTAAGTTGACTATCCAACTAGATATTCGCCCGTTGAGTGTAGATTTCTCGAATAGATATTTCAGTGGGTCCATTCGAGATACTACATAGACCGTATGGACGAGCATGTAGTGTCTAAGTTTGGTTGTGGCCCACACTAATGCGAGGCAAAATTTCTCAAGCAGTGTGTAGCGTACTTCATATTCGAGCATCTTCTTACTTAAGTAGTAGATGGTGTTTTCTTTACCTTCTACTTCTTGTGAAAGCATAGCACCTATTGTTCCTTTGGTGACTGTTAAGTACAATCGAAGAGGAATTCCTAGAAGCGCTGGTGCTAACATAGGAGGATTAGCGAGATAGGCTTTGATCTTATCAAAGGATTTTTGACACTCATCGTCCTATATTACTGGCACATTCTTCTTGAGCTTCTTAAATATTGGTTCACATATTGTGGTTAGCTTATATATGAAACTACTTATGTATTGCAGCCGGCTAATAAATCCTCGAATCTGTTTCTTGGTCTTGGGTGGTGGCATTGACATGATTGCTTTAATTTTGGTTGGATCTATCTCTATTCCTCTAGAACTAATGACATAGCCTAAGAGTTTTCCTGAGGTAACTCCAAAAGCATACTTGGCTGGATTTAACCTCATGTTGTATTTCCTTAGCCATTTGAAGAATTTTCTTAAGGCTATTTGATGTCCTGGACGGTCCTTTGATTTTACAATCGTATCGTCCACATACACTTCAACCTCTTTATGCATCATGTCGTGGAGTAAGGCAGTCGCTGCTCTTTGGTAAATGGCACCCGTGTTTTTCAACCCAAATGCCATCATCGTGTAATAGTAAGTGCCCCAAGGTGTTATAAATGTAGTCTTTTCCATGTCTTCTTCATCCATGAGAATTTGGTTGTACCCGGCGTACCCATCCATAAAAGAGGGGAATGCATGATTTGCTGTGTTATCTACTGAAATGTCGATGTGTGGTAAACGGAAGTCGTCCTTTGGACTTGCCTTATTCAGATCTATGTAGTCGACACACATTCTTACCCTTCCATCTTTCTTGGGAACTGGTACCACATTTGCAACCCATTCGGGATATTTGGATACCCTAATAAAACCTGCAGTTATTTGTTTTTGAACTTCTTCTTTTATCTTAAGAGCTACGTCGGGTTTCATTCAACGTAACTTTTGTTTTACAGGTTTCATTCCTAGAATTAGTGGTATTGTGTGTTGAGCTATTTCTGTATTTATTCCTAACATATCTTCATATGACCAAGCAAACACATCAATGAATTCTTTTAGTAGATTAATTAAATCGGTTCTTTCTTCTTTATTAAGAGTTAAACTAATTTTAACCTCTCTTTTAATAGTGGGATCCTTTGAGATATCAACTATTTCGGTGTCTTCAATTACTGGTGTTTTATTTTCTAGTGTTTACATTGCTTTAATTATTTCTTTGTCACTTGCTTTGTTAGTTAAGCAATGCTCGTCATCTTGAGTAAGAGAATGACACGAGGACTAAGCAAATGAAGACATGTTATTGAATTCGGAAACCATTACATCAAATAAAGAAATGTCCGTTGGGACTTGACTACTAACTATCCTAGGAGTAGATTTTGAAGTAGAAGGGAGAGAAGGATTTGAAACTATTGAAGGTTTAGAAGACTCGACTACAGAAGACTTGAATTTAGACTCGGACTCAGACTCAGACTCACACTAAGACGGTTCAGACTCATCGAACATTAGTCCTTGTCCTGTTGTTATGGAGATCTTTCTTCCACTTGGTTTAGTCAACTTCATAGTCTTTCGCTATCCTCGAACTAATCCTTCTGCCGGAGTAATGAGCTTTGTAGGATCAAAGTTTTCACTTTGTAAGACCGTTTGAATAAGCGTAGAATCATCGTCGATGAGCTTAGGCTCATTCTTCTCATAGCCATAGAAGAGTCCCATGACATTAAAGTCAAAGTGTGGGGGTTCTTTCTCCTTGTGAATGGGAGTTGGGATCTCATCTAGGAAGTTGTAATCCAAAAAGATTTAAAATCCTGGTTGTCTCACCCATTTTTTATAAAGGGTTCAAGACATTCATAGCATGGATAATCTTCACCCTCTTTTATGAATTTTCCGTTTAAAGTGAGAGGGTAATGATCCATTAGGATTGCTTTCTTTTGGGTACGAGCATTCCTCTGCGCATTAGACTTTTCTCAGGCTTGCTTATAGTCTTTCGGAGTTGGTTCGAAACCAATTCCAAAAGTATCTAATTTAGGAAGGCTAGGCAATCCCAATTGTGTTACTACTCCCTTCTTCTTTCCGAGAGTCATTCCAGGAAAGTGTCCTTGCTTTCTGAGAATGTCATTGACTATCATGTTCGAATGGAGGTCATAGCAAAGAGGGGTCTTCTCCTCTTCCTCGATGAAAGAGAACTCTTCCGCATTGAAGCCCCATAGATCTTCATCATTCTCATCATGCTCCACATTTACTAGAGGCTTATCAATTGCCTTGATCCTCATAGGAGAAGCATCAATCGTGACAGGAAGTCCTCCAACTATTGCCTTAACTTGTTGATGAAGGGATGAAGGGACGGCCTTAAGGTCGTGAAGCCAAGGGCGTCCCAATAATAGGTTGAAGGAGGCTTTAATATCTACCACTTGAAAAGTAGTAGCATGCTCAATAACCCCTGTTATAACATTCATGGTTACAGTCCCAAGAGCTTGGCGACGAGTGTTATTATAAGCTCTTATGCCTTAGGTTGATGGAGAGTAGTCTTTATCCCTTATTCCTAGCATCCTCGAAGTTCTAAGTGGGCAAACATTAATTGATGACCTATTATCCACAAGGGTCATTAGAACATTCATTCGTTTGCACACTACTGTGAGGTTCAAGGATTTATGATGTTTATCACATTCAGGAGGTAAATCTTTGTCAGAAAAGGTGATTAGATTGATGGGGCTAGGAAGATCACTCGCGAGAAAGTTAGCCAACCCCTCAGGAGTGGTTTTTGAGTCTATTCCTACTTTAGCTAAAGCATCCATTACTGCGAGGCTATGCTCATGGGATGTAGCTAATAGTTTCCATACATTCATCTCAACCTTAGTCTTTTTTAGTTGTTTGACAACATCGTTGTCTTCTATGATTGGTATGGGAACTTGTTGAGTGGTAGGAATAGGTTGCGTTGTGATGGGAGGTTGCATTATCCCTGATCTTGTGACGACATCGATAGGAGAATCCTCTTCATCCCAAATATCGTCAATTGGATAAATTTAGGAGAGTGGAGTTTCTTCTATATCTTTGAGGTAAACGTCCTCATCATCACTTTCCCACACTCCATTGATGCTAAAATCTTTTTCTGGTTGAATTTGAACCAATTTCTTACTGTCAATTAATCCTTAGAATAGGTCCTTGAATTTAAAATAGTGCTCTATGGTATGTCCTCCTAATTAATGATATGGACAATAGAACCTATCTGTCCTTTTCAGCGATTCAAATGGTCTTGGCTCGAGAGGTTTGATTTTCCCATTCTCGAAGAGCATTTGAAACATGTTCGCATAAGAAGTCCCAATAGGTGAGTATACCTTGTTACTCCTGTTGGGTATTTTAACTACTTTGAGAGAAAATGGTTTTCTCTCGGTAGTCTTTGTGGGCATAATTTTTTCAGTGGCACGCTTACCTTATACCAATTTTGCATGGTCGAGGGCCTCCAACATATGTCTATTTCTTCCCTCATGGTGTTTATAAAAAGCCATACCTCCACTTTAGTGGCCGGTTGTTCTCCTGCGGGAAAATTGTTCCTGGCATCGAAAAAGGTTTCCTCCTCTTCTTTGATAGCATGAGTTTCTTCAATCGTTGTAATGAGGAGTGATGGATCAGCGTGACCTTCCTCATCAGAAATTGCCAAGGAGTCTGAAAGTGGAGCACTATTGATACTTGGCTTCTTAATTGCAGGAGGCAATGGGAGTTTATTTCTATCAATTAGATCTTGAATAGCTTCTTTCAACTTCCAACAGTTCTCTACAAGATGGCCCCTGCCTTGATGGTACTTGCAATTTGCATTAGGGTTCCAACTAGCCGTCCTCTTTTCGACTGGTGGATCTCTAAATGGTCCAATAGGAGTTATGAACCTTTAGCATGAAGACGATTGAATGCTGTGTCATAACTCATGTCAATAAGTGTGAAGTTTCTAATAAATGGCTTCTTTTGTCCTTGATTGTTCATGACTAGGTTCTCGTTTAAGTTAACGGTGCTAACATTGTTTGAGTGGGTAGTTTTGGAAGAAGAAGGATTGTCATTCTTCTTTCCTTTCCAGCTACTGTTAGAGTTGCTAGCAGCTTTTTGTTTTGCAAGTTCGTCTTAAATATTAGTTCCTATGTCATAGACGGCCTTGAAAGTATTCATGTTACTTTGGTACTTCAGATTCTTTGAGTACTTTTCGTGGAGGTTCTTGATGAACAACCTCACAGATTCCTTTTCAGTGGGAACCTCAACCATTTTAGCGAAAGTTTCCCTCCACTTATTGAAAAGGAAGTGAATCCTTTGTTCTCTTTTTGTTTCCACATCTCAAGTTCCCTATGGTCAGTTTCAACTTGAATGTTGCATTTGCATCTATCAATGAAAGCGTTTGTTAAAGAATACAAAGAGGAGATTTTCTCCTTATCAAGGGAGAAGAACCATTGTTGACAAACGGTTTCTAAAGATAATGAGAACTATGAATGGAAATCTTTCTTATCATTTCTCTTAATGTTCATTATTGTCTCAAAAGCTCTTAAGTGAAAATAAGGGTTATCAGTTGGTTTGAACTTTGGGATTTCGTTGGCATTGAACTTTTGTGGAAGAAGTTCCTTGTCCATATAGACCCCTTGTGAGCTAATCCCTTGGAACTTGTAGTCATTAGATATTTTGCTCAAGCTCTCTTCCATTCGCTCAAGCTATTGTTGTTTCGCAGGGTCATTGACTTGAAAAGCGAGAGTTTTGAACATCTCGGTCAAACTAGCCATGTTCTGTCTTAGTTCATTAACTTCTTCTTGGGTTGCCATTTTCTTCTTAACCTTTCTTCTTTGTCGAAACGGTTTATCAAAAAGTAGGACTTGGACGAAAGTGTTGTTTTTTATTAGTCGCCCTTCCTTTCTTGACCAAGTGTTGTAAATATTAAACCATTTTGACTTAATGACTTGACTTAAATTGACTTTGACTTCATTAGGTTTAAAAAGCAAAAGCAAAAGTAGGGTGCATATTTTTGGAAATCAAGTATGGTTATTTTGGGAGGATTAATATCCGATTTACCCCCCTAAAAAAATGACAAAAAACACGCGCACACAAGACTCTTAAAAAGAGAGTGAAAGTGGCATGCTTTGACACTTGTGTAAGACCAGGGGACTATGTGCCTAAACACAATTAAGGACCAAATAAAGCTTTAGTTAATGATAAACTGATTAATAAGACTCGGCGTGAGGACTCAGGCAGAAAACTGAGCCATCGCTGATGCAACGGAACTGTCACGATACGCCAGGGCCATCGCGTCGCGATGGACACTATCGTATCGCGCTACAGGTCAAACCTTCGCGTCATTATTGATACGTCGGTCTGGATCTGTTTCCAGCGTTCTACCTTAAAAGGGCAAGCCTATAGTCGTACTAAGTTATATTTAGTCAATTTATTAGGCTTTAATTAACCATATTAGTTAATTAATTAATTAAGAAAAGTCTTATATAGTCATCAATTAGTTTATTTAGACTTATACACAAGTTAAACAAATGGTTAGTGTAAACACATGTAGATTATGCACAAGCAAGAATGCACAAATAGTGAAGTAAGCACAATATGATGCAATGAGTTTACAACCTAACCATGGCTCTAGTTCTCTAAAGTTCAAGGATAAGGGTTAGTCAAAGAGGGTCCATTGTTATGAGTCCGGATGCATCACGCAGAAGCTTTACCTTTGGAAGGGTTGGCGCGTATGGATGGGACCCCACAAGTTAAACTTGTTTCCATGGTTTGGTGAATTCACAAACTCTGATGTATCCTTTGTTGCAATGAGCGTTCGATCGGGTAGATGGAGCGTGAATTCCCAGAGGATTATGGCCATATGTAGAACACATATGGGTTTAAAAAAGAGGGAAAAACTCAATCAGGAAGTAAAACCGAGCTAACAGTACTAGAACCGGTCAAAGCAAGAACGCAGATTTCTGGCTCGGTATTAGAAGAACTTGGCGCGAGACAACAGGGACTATCACGAGACGATAGACTTGTCGCACCACAATATTGCTATCGTGTCGCGACAGCGCCATCGCGCTGCGATGGGCACTGTTTTCTTAGCGCCAGTTTCTACATGCCTTAGCAGCTCTCTTTTTTCTTAGAATTTTCCAGTTTTCGCAGCATTTTTTCGATTCTAGTTGTGAAAGATATTTCCTAAATTTCCTACGTGTAAAAAAACCTATGTTTTTAACGCATTACGGATGGTCTATCCAATGCGAACCTTTTTATGCTTATGCCAATAATGTCAATCAAAATTATGCACATGAATACTTAAAATTTTTCTAGTCTCGTCCATTCATTCTAAATCATTGCCAAAATAAATTTTAAGAATTAAAATAGAAATCCTTCCCAATGGAGTCGCCAAAAACTGTAGGGAATATTTCAAGCAACTCACTTGAGCCCCACTGTGATCATACACATAAGTTGGTAGCGTCCAAAGGGAAGGAAGCTAGAGCAAAAGAGTCGCCAACAAGTTTTAGGAACTTCTAAACCGTTCACTGGGTGAAGGTTACACCCCTTCACGATCCATGAGATTGCTAACTCCATAGTGGTCTTGAACCATGACTGGATATTCGGGGATGAAGGTACAAATCCAACCTAAAAGAGATTGAACTTGCCCTAAATATAGGCCTCTAATTTATTCTTCTCATATTCATGTGCGCTTTCTGACTAACATACAATCATTAGATTAACCCTAAAACATTTTTAATCTATGTTGGTTGAATATTAATGCACAAACAAATCTATTATTAGCGATCACTTGAATTAAAATCATACTCCCTTTAATTCTACAAGAGAGGGCGTGATCAAGCAATAACAATAATATCAAGCAACATAATATTATTAATAACAAATCATCATCATAACAATCTCAATAAAGCATAATAATATTATTAGCAAGATCCTAGGCATGATACTAACAAGATTAATAACAAATACTAGCATGTCACTAAGCAAAAAAAATCAAACCTTTAGCCCTAACATGATACTACCATGATAGAAGAAAATAGGAAGCAACCTAAACATGATACTAGAAAGCAATAAAAAACATTCTAACATGATACTAGGAATTAAAATAATATAAACATGCTTTCTAAAAACATAGCAATAAAACTACTCACTTTGTTTCCTCATACCTCTTTCTATCAAAACAATACACGTGTTAGTAATTTCAATAAAATATTAAATCAAACAATTAATTTAAATAATTGAAATAGGGATTTGGGACCAAACCCTCATAAATTACCAACCTTTCACGTCTAGGGCGAAGGCAACTTCGAGTTTGGTTAGGTGAGTTTAAGACTCGTGAATGCGGTATTGTATTTTTTTTGAAAAGGGAAGGCTTAGAAAGAGGGAGAAAGAATAAGCTTCTAGCTTTAAGATAGAGAGAATAGAATTAGATGATTTTTGTTGATTGAAAACAGGGAAACAATGCCCCTAGTTATAGAGAAAATATCCGGAACGCTTAGAAAAGAGTCAGAATTTGACTCGAAGTAAAACAACCCCTATTGCGACGCGACAGACGCTTATCGCGATGCGATAGGCTCTCCGCAGCGCGATGGCGCGATTAGGATAAAAATCCTATACGGAGCCCTTTTCCCAATATAATTAGGTAATTAGACTCCGTAATTATCTTAATTAAAATCAGCTTTATCTTTTAAAACACTTGTTTTATTCCAAATCAAATTCTTTTATCTTTTCTAAATAATATAAATGTTGGGTTTCGATGAGTCCGACTCACCGAGGAAATAAAACCCGAGCCCAAGAACAAACTCACAATTAATATAACAAAATGTATAAATAAGAAGAATAGAGAAAAGACTGAATTACCCTTGTAGTGTGCTTCTCTCACCCGGATGGAGCTCTTACTTAAGGAAAGCCGAGCCTCACAAATAGCAAGGACATCCAATGAAGTCCACCCACAACTCGACCCGACCGGTCTACCACTTGGAGGTTAGCCAAGTCCAACCAAAAGACTACTCGAGTAATTAATGAGCTTATAGGTTTTCTCTCAAGTAGAGATGCCTAATTAAGCTCTTACTCAAGTGAGTTTTCCCATATCCTAAGTTGGGTATATATAGGGAAACTCAAGTGAGAAATCCACTTTCCCATCAATGTGGGAGAGTTGGTAAAATCAATTTTCTCCTTTTATTTTTAAATCAAAAACAAAAGAAAAATAGCCAACAACTAATTAATCAATAAGTGGTACACTTAGAGGAGGGGTTAGGTAAGGACCACAAAGGAAGGGAGGGGGGACCAAAACTTGATCCCTAAGGCTTCCCCAAAACCGACCATATGCACCAACTTGCACCAATCCGCGCGCGCCAGCTGGCGCTGCCAGCCTTGGGTGCCAAGGCTACCCAGCTGGCTGTCTGGCCCCTTGGTTGGGCAAGCCAGCTGTGAGCACTAGCCTGCAGCATGCGCGCCAGCACTTCACGCATTGCTGCGGGCTACTGTGCACTGCTGCCTTGCTGCCCCGCACTTCCCCGCAAGCGAAGCTAGCACATTGGCGCGTCATAGCTACTGCTGCTATGTGCTTGCCTTGCTAGCTTGCTGGCGCGCCATAGTAGCTGCGGCTATGTGCGTGCCATGCTAGCCTTGGTGCTCTAGCACGCACCAGCCAGCCTTGGCTTGGCATGGAGCGTATGCTAGCCACCTTGGCTATACCAAATGCCTCTAACACTCGGTTTGCTCGGGCATTCCGATGCTAGGGGTATTTCGGTAAATTATTGATTAATTAGTGATTTTACCGTCTCGTCTTTAATTAATTCGACTCGACTTGCGACGCTTGGTTTCGACGCTCCTAGCTCGATTTCCGCGTCTAAATATTAATTAATCGAGCGACTCATTAATTCCTCGAGCGACTCATTAATTCCTTCCGAATAAATTCGTCGTGTCGGATCGTTAGTTGCTTGGGTGTGACCCGAAGTGTTCAGTCAAGATTAAGATGTAATATTAATTATACATTAATATTCCTGATCGGAAGCGACCTCCACCTAGGCATTCCGATCACTTGAACTTACTGAATAAATAGCTTTTCAATAGCTTCGAACCCTCTATCGGAATAATACACTTGTTCAAAGGACACCATTCCTATCAATCTCCCACTTGTCCTTCCGGACAAGTGCGCTTTTAGTGTATAGCCTTTTTCCTATATCACTTAAGGTCTCTTCATGAACTATAAGGTAAGATTATTCATCATCCTTATTATGTCCAGAAGTGTTTCTCGAAATCCGAGTTTGACTGTCAATAAACAGAAGATTTCTAAAATCCATCCGAGCACGGCCATGCATTTTCACAGTCTCGCTCTTCGAGAGGCTTGGTAAACAACAAAGACATGTTCCCTATTATTAGTTGGGGGACATTCCCAGTCTTTTAATGTAAGCTTCTCTTACTAAGAGGACCTAGCTGCCTGAGTGTTGCCGTTATAATCTCCATGTACGGTAGACATATGACTAACATCAAAACGGACTAGTACTCAAACAAGAAAACTCACAATACTCATGGTCGAGGAAAGAGGTTCCAATAGTCATAATGAGAAGTATACTTATGACGATTTTTAAATCTCTTAAAGTATTCTCATAGGTCGATCCAGTATGGTTCTAAGCCAATACATGTACAAATGATTTATGACAATCATGTCCTTGTAGCACAAGAAACGGTGCTATAAATCAAACTACACACTAATCTCAAGCAGTCATTAATTGTCCATCTTTTAAATGACCTCAATTAGGGATAATTCTCGATTATAATATTCAATGTTCACTTAATAGGTGTTTCTTTATCCAAGACTGGTCTTGATACCCTATTTTGAATATTCTCATAATCGAATGGACTCATTATTTAATCCTAAACCACAATTAAATAGAAAACGGAGTGATAAAATTGCATGAAATTAAATTACTCCAAAGCCTGAATGGTTTATCTTAGTGTCTTACGTTAAAATGTTCAAAATTAGTTAAAACACTAAATAGGGAAATCAAAGCCGATCTCCAATGTGCCTGATTCCCATTGCCTCAACGTGCTTGTTGTGCTTCATTTGAGGCAGAGGTTTAGTAAGTGGATCGGCTACATTGTCATCCGTTCCAACTTCACAAATTCTGATTTTACCCTCTAATTTCCATTCTCTTATCATGTGAAATTGCCATTTGACATGTTTGACCTTCTGATGTTTCCTTGGCTCACTAGCTTGAGCAATAGCTCCATTGTTGTCACAATAGAGGGCTATTGGACCCTTGATAGAGGGTACAACATCAAGTTCACCAACGAACTTACGAATCCAAACAGCCTCCTTAGCCGCTTCAGCAATTGCCAAGTATTCGGCTTCAGTTGTAGAATCTGTAGTTGTTCTTTGCTTGGCACTCTTCCAACTAACCGCTCCTCCATTTAGACAGAACACGTATCCAGACTGTGATTTGAAATCGTCTTTGTCTGTTTGGAAGCTTGCATCGGTATAACCTTCAATAACTAATTCTTCCGAGCCACCTTATACCTGGAATTTATCCTTGTTCCTTTTCAGGTACTTTAGGATATTCTTGGTCGTAGTCCAATGCACCTCTCTTGGGTTTGATTAGTATTGGCTCGTAGCACTCAAAGCATACGATACATCTGGCCTATTACATATCATGGCATACATGATCGATCTAATTCATCCTTTCTCGCTCATTAGGTGTCTTTGGACACTGCTTCTTGCTCAAGGTTATGACATGTAACATGGGCAAGTGACCTCTCTTGGCCTCTTCCATCCTGAATCGTGCCAGTACCTTATCAATGTAAGTACTCTGGCTCAATCCAATCATCCTTTTTGATCTATCCCTATAGATCTTGATGCCTAATATGTACTGAGCCTCTCCCAAGTCTTTCATTGAAAAACATTTTCCAAGCCAGGCCATTACAGACTCTAACATCGGAATGCTGTTTCTAATGAGCAATATGTCATCGACATATAAGATTAGGAAGGTTATGTTACTCCCACTGACCTTCTTGTACACAAGATTCATCCGGACTCTTGTGAAAACCAAACTTGCTGATGGCTTCATCGAATCGCAGTTCTGCTAGCTTGTTTTAGCCCGTAGATGGACTTCTTAAGCTTACACACTTTCCCAGCATTGTTTTGGTTGACAAAACCTTCAAGCTGTGTCATATACACAGTCTCTTCCATAATTCCATTGAGGAAGGCGGTTTTGACGTCCATCTGCCATATTTCATAGTTGTAATATGTAGCAATCGCTACAAGAATCCGAACGAATTTAAGCATTGCGACCGGAGAAAAGGTTTCATCATAATCAATACAATGAATTTTCCTGTAACCTTTTTCTACAAACCTAGCTTTGTAAATGAATACATTTCCATCTTTGTCGATTTTCAATTTGAAAAATACACTTACATCCGATAGGTGTGTAACCCTCGGGTAAGTCAACCAAGTCCCAGACTTGATTTTCAAACATGGAATCCATTTCAGATCTCATGGCCTCTTGCCATTTAGCAGAAAAGGTGCTCGCCATCACTTGCTTGTAGGTTGTCGGTTCGTTTCCATCCATTAATAGGATGTCCTGATTCTCGGTTAATACAATACCAAGATACCTATCAGGTTGAGACCTCGGCCTCTGCGACCTACGTAGGGTAACAGACTGAGCATTTGCATTTTCGGTTTGACTTTGCACATTTTGACCAGCGTCAACAGCTGCTATTTGAGCACTTTAACTGTCAATCTGATTATGTTGTTCGTCTTCTCGAACTTCATCGAGTTCGATTTTCCTCCCACTTGTCATTTTAGAAAGTTGTTCCTTCTCCAAAAAGTCACCATCGCGAGCAACAAACACTTTGTTCTCGGATTTATTGTAGAAGTAATACCCTTTGGTTTCTTTTGGGTAGCCCACAAAGTAAACCTTGTCAGATTTGGGGTGAAGTTTGTTAGAAATTAATTTCTTGACATATGCTTCGCATCCCCATATTTTTAGAAAAGACAACCTAGGAGGTTTCTTCGTCCATAGCTCGTATGGAGTCTTTTCTACAGCTTTTAATGGAGCACGGTTCAGTGTTAGTACCGCAGTTAGAAGTGCGTGTCCCCAGAAAGAGATAGGAAGATCACTAAGACCCATTGTTGATCGTACCATGTCCAACAAGGTTCGATTTCTCCTTTCGAATACTTCGTTCCATTGTGGAGTTCCTGGAGGTGCCAATTTTGAAAGTATACCCTTTTCTTTCAGATGGTCATTGAATTCTTGGCTCAAGTATTCACCACCTCGATCCGATCGAAGGGCTTTGATTTTCTTGCCAAGCTGTTTTTCAACTTCACTTTAAAATTCTTTGAACGTTTCAAACGATTTAGATTTATGCGACATAATGTAGACATAGCCATATCTACTATGGTCGTCTGTGAAGGTGATAAAATATCGATGGCCGTTTTTTGTGGTGGAGCTCATTGGTCCACATACATCGGTATGTATTAGGCCCAACAAGTCACCTGCCCTTTCTCCCAATTTGGAGAATGGATGCTTAATTATCTTGCCAAATAAACATCCTTTGCAATTTTCAAACGATTGTAAATCAAATAAGTGAAGAACACCTTCTTGTACTAGTTTCTTGGTGCGTTTGATGTTAATGTGGCCAAGACAACAATGCCACAAGTACGTTTAATTTGACTCGATGGTCTTAGCTTTCTCAGCGGTATTATTTACATTATAAACTTGTTTTGTCTAATGAAAGCACATAAAGATCATTTTCAGAATGTAAACACTAGTATCTACGATTTGGACTAATCTAAATATTAAGGTACAAAAATACTCAACGGTTCACAGACCGTATTCAGATTTACAAAAATACAAGACGGAACGCAGTCCGTATTTTCTATCCTAATCGGGCCCCACTAGTTGCCATTTTTATAAAACCTACGGGAGAATATACATTCCATTCATCCATTCACTATTTGTGAATGGCCCATGCATTTTACAACGATAAACAAGTAACAATGCACAAACATGCGTAAACTAGTAACTAAATTAGGTTGTTAATCCGATTAACGTTCCTAATTAAAACTAGCAAAAGTTGTTTAACCGATTATGTAATTTAGCGCAATTAAAATTGAAACTCCCACTAAATTCCGCATGCATCTTAATTAATCCAATTAATTAGGCCGGTAAACCCAAAATTTTCCCAAAATAAAACTTTGCCAATGCCGCTCAAAAAACCCGAGGCCTAGCCTCCAAAATTTAATTAAAATAATTAAAACCAAAATAATTAAATTATTTAGAATAATTAAAACGGCAAAATTAGCAAAATAGCATTGCCTTAAAACCCGGGGACAAAGTGCCAAGTGTGGGGTTGTGTGCATCGTGCCACAAGCACATAGCACACCCCACACGCAGTTCAACAGCACCAAGCACACACACGCACACACTGCTCGCACCAAGGCAGTAGCATGCACGCATACAGCACAGTCACAGCGCGCTGCTGCCTGACTGGTGCTGCTGCGGCTGGGCGCACTAGCCACGCTGCTAGTGTGTGGCGCGTACCAAGCACACCAGTTCTTGGCAGCCACATTTGGGCTGCTAAAGCAGCCCGGCTGGCCGAAGGTAGTGTGCCTTGGTTTGCGTGCCACACTCTCGGGACTAAACCCGAATTTTTGCATAACTTTAATTAATTAATTCCAAATTAATTTTAGAATTAATTTAATGAGCAAAAATGAAAAATTATAACAAGTCCAACTTAAATAAAATTCATCAAAGTGCACACAACCAAAATTATTCCCAAGAACTATTCTTTAATAAAATTGGTTCAACTTGGTGCAATAAAATAAATAAGGGCAATAATCACTGTTAATTTAATTGATTTAAATTAATCATGAGATTTTGACAAAATAAAGGGGAGTTGGAATTATGAACATAAAATTCAAATAAAGATTCCAAATTTAACTTGTGAATCCTTGAAAAATTATATTTTCCAATATGAAGATAAATGAAATTTCTATCACTAGATTCAAACTTTATGATTCCAATCAAAACTTAATACATGATTAAATCAAAAGTTCAACCAAAAATTCATGGAATTTAGTAACTCAAAGTTCCAACCACTTAAAACAATTAAAGATTAGATCTTTAGTACTTAGAAGCCTCAAAGAATAAATTTTTCACACTTAATGCAATGGATTTGCAATTATGTGAAAATTTTAACCCATCTTTCAAGCACTAATTAGTACAAAGTAACCATGCTTAAAGAGTTTAAAAATGCAAAAACATTAAGGAAAGAACCATATACATAATCACCATAAATATGCCATTAAGATTCAAGGTTAAAAGATTTAATAATTTTCATTAAAACGAAAAACCCTCGAAAAAAGACATTGCTGGTAAGATTTTGGCCTTTTTTACAATCCTAAAAGGGTAAAAACATTTCCAGAACGCTGTTTCCTCCAAAAATTCACTATTTTTGGCCAAAAATCTGGGTACGGGGCCAATAATCAGCTTTAAAATGGGTTTAAAATTAATAAAACCGAGCTACTAATCTAATTAGCAACATAAACAAGAAAAAAAAATCATTTAAAACACCTTAAAAATTATTTGTTATAAAAATAAATGAGCAAGACTCCGATACCGCTGTTGGGTTTCAATGAGTCTGACTCACCGCGGAAATAAAACCCGAGCCAAATAACAAACTCACAATTAATATAAAAAAATTGCATAAATAACAAGAGTAAAGAAAAGACTTAATTACCCTTGTAGCGTTCTTCGCTCACCCGGATAGAGCTCTTACTTGAGAAAAGCCGAGCCTCACAAATGGCAAGGACCTCCAATGAAGTTCACCCACAACTCGACCTGACCGGTGGACTAATTGGAGGTTAGCCAATTCAGACCAAAAGACCCCCCGAGTAATTAATGAACTTATAGGTTTTCTCTCAATTGGAAATGCCTAATTGAGCTCTTACTCAAGTGAGTTTTCCCATATCCCAAGTTGGGTATATATAGGGAAACTTAAGTGAGAAATCCACTCTCCCATCAATGTGGAGGAGTTGGTAAAATCAATTTTCTCCTTTTATTTTTAAATAAAATACAAAAGAAAATAGCCATCAACTAATTAATCAACAAGTGGCACACTTAGAGGAGGGGTTAGGTAAGGACCACAAGGGAAGGGGGGGGGGGCAAAACTTGATCCCTAAGGCATCCCCATAACTGGCCATATGTACCCACTTGCACCAATTCGCGCGCGCTAGCTGGCATTGCCAGCCTTGGGTGCCAAGGCTACCCAGCTGCCTGCCTGACCCTTGGCTAGGCACGCCAGTTGCGCGTACTAGCCTGCAGCATGCGCGCCATCACGCTACGCATTGCTGCTGGCTGCTGTGCGCTGCAGCCTTGCTGCCCTGCACTTCCCTGCAAGCACAGCTAGCACATTGGCTATGTGTGTGCCTTGCTAGCTTGCTGGCGCGCTATAGCAGCTACAGCTATGTGCGTTCCATGCTAGCCTTGGCTCGGCATGGTGCGCATGCTAGCTACCTTGGCTATACCAAATGCCCCTAGCACTCGGTTTGCTCGGGGTGTTTCGGTAAATTGTCGATTAATTAGTGATTTTACCATTTCGTCTTTAATTAATTCGAATCGACTTGCGACGCTCGGTTTCGATACTCCTAGCTCAATTTCCGACGTCTAAATATTAATTACTCGAGCGACTCATTAATTCCTTCCGAATTAATTCGTCGTGTCGGATCGTTAGTTGCTTAGGTTTGACCCGAAGGGTTCAGTCAAGATTAAGCTGTAATATTAATTATACATTAATATTACTGATCGGAAGCGGCCTCCACCTAGGCATCCGATTACTTGAATTACTGAATAAATAGCTTTTCAATAGCTTCGAAGCCTCTATCGGAATAATACACTTGTTTGAAGGACACCATTCCTATTAATAAAAGTATAATTATTAATTCTAATTCCATTAGAATTCAAATCAACCTTCTAGATTACTCTAGAACATTAAAGTCAATCCTAATAACTTTAGGAATAATAATTAATGGGCCCTCCACTTGATCATTGGGCCATATAAAATCATTTTGGGCCCAATTTAGTATTTTGGCCATAACTTCCTCATTATTTATCGGAATTGGGCTTATAACATATCGTTGGGAAGCTCTTTCAATTCCTATCCAACTACATTATTATTGGACCCTTATCATGAACCAAACCAAATTAGAATGGACATTTTCCATAAATAAGGTACGAAAAGAAATATTTTCGAAAGTAGAAAGAAGTATTTTTTATTAAAACAAGTGCATCACGAGACTCTTTAACATTTCACCTCGTTCAATAATCAATGACGTGAAAGATATTCATCATTGGGTTTGGTTTTTGTGGAGACACAATCAGGTGTCTACACCATGTTATTCTGGCACCTGCTGTCAAGTCGGCGGTCCATTATTTTTCTTCTCCGCCTTGGGGTTCATCGGGTCCTCGGCTCAACCTGCTTCAATTCATTAGAATTTGGGGCAAACCCTGTTTTATCTCCATCACCCTCTTTAGCGGCGACTTTTCCATCTCACAGTGCCGAGGAATCGGGTTACATGGTTAACTCCTCTGCCAAAGGCTTCACTTTTTCACAGACTTCTCAGACTTCTGATGTGCTTGGTGAGGAACATACGCTTGAAGTAAGTTCAAACATGTTTTCAGAAGCTCATGTTCCGATGGAATGCTGACCTCCTATGTCTGCTACTTTATCTCAAGGTTCGCCTACCTCTGCTACTTCAACAAAAGTTACTAGAGACACTGGCCAAGGAAAAAGACCTCTCACTCTGAAATTGTCTAAAAAAGGGGATCGGGTTTGCAATTGGGTCAAAGATGTATGCCCCTATAAGCGTCGTTCAGCAACAACAGAGGCACCAGTTTAGTGTCCTCCAATCTCAGATGCTAACTGTGTTTGTCTTACCTTTTTGAAACCCTTCAAGAAGCATAAATGCAGCAACCGTTCATCGGATTCAGGGCCCAACTGAATCAATGCTGAGGGTAAGGTAGCTCCCCGGTCCGAGCTACCAAGGAAGCCGTGAATGTTGGGGCATGGAACTGCCGAGGTCTTGGTACGGCGGGCTCCCCGAAGGTTCCGTATCTGGCTTCTCTAGTCCTCTCTTTTGGTGTAGATATTATGTTTCTTATGGAAACTCTAGTGTCTGTTAATGTAGTTGTACAAAAGTTGTCTTCGGTTAGCCTTGATGGTTTTTGCGGGTCTGATGCTTTAGGTCTTAGCGGAGGATTGGTACTTTTTTGGTTTGCACCAGTTGTAGTTACGCCACTTTCAATTTCACCTCATGTCATCTTTTGTAAAGTTAAGGTTCCTGGTCAAATAATAAAATATATCCTCTTTGTGTACGACTCGCCTCATACCTCTTACAGATATTTAGTTTGGGAGGAAATCACCACTATTTATTTTTAGGTGATTTTAATCAAGTTGAGTACCTTGGGGATAAGGTAGGGGGTTCTTATGATATTCCTGGCCGTAACAATTTTATTAAATGGAAAATACGTTCGGAATTAATGGATATTCCATTCTCGGGTTCGCATTTGCTTGGACCAATGGACAAATTCAAAATCCTACATATGAAAGGTTGGATAAAGGTTATGCTACATCATCATGGTTAGATTTACATCCGAAAGCTTCCATAATCCATCAACCAATTCTCTTTTTGGATCATGCAGCTATTATATTGAGAGAAACCGGTTTTTCAATTGCTAGGAGATGCCCTTATAAAATTAAGAACTAGTGTTTGGGTATTACAGAGATTTCTTCGATCATTGGGTTTGACTGGCGGAAATTTCAATTTGGTTCGCTAATGTTCTCTGTCTCTCGGAAATTGGAAGCTGTCAAACACATTCTTCTTTCTTTGGGTCCATATTGGGTCCATATCCTGCAACAGTGTATTACTACGGTCTCTTATCATATTCTAGTTAATGGCTCTCCTTCCTAGCCTTTCATTCCCAAGTGTGGTTTAAGACAGGGGGATCCTTTATCCCCTTATCTATTTGTTCTTTATATGGAGGTTTTTTCACTGATGCTCCGTCTAGATGAAAAGAAGGGTTTATTCCAAGGTTTGCGTATCTTGCGTAGGGCTCCGTACCGTCTATTTCTCATCTTTTTTTTGCGGATGATGCGCAGTTATTTTTCTAGGTTTCGCCGTCGGCTTGTGAACAGGTTCTTTCGGTGATCAATGAGTTTTGTTCGATTTCCAGTCAGATGATTATGTGCAAAAATCTTTTATTAGATTTAGTTCCAATACTCCTGATGATTATCGGGACTATTTATCGAATTGTCTTTGAATGAAATCTCAGTCATCTATTGGAGATTACTTGGTTCTGCTAGTGGATATGGGTCGTAGTAAGTGCAAGCAGTTTCAGTTTATGGTGGATAAGATAGTTCGTCGTCTTTCAACCTTTGCTTCTCTTCAATTATCGACCGTGGCAAAATTGGTGATTATAAACTCTATTTTGATTGCCTCTTTTAATCATGTACTTTCTGTGTTCAAGGTCCCTTCTACAATTTGCGACCGGGTGGATTCCCTGCTTGAGCGTTTCTGGTGGAAATCTAGGAGAGATGCTAAGGGTTTGGCTATGGTTTCTGCTGCAGCGATCCACCTCCCTAGAGGGTTGGGGGGTTTAGGTGTTCGTCATCTTCAGTCTTTCAATTTAGCTTTATGGCCAAGCAAGCTTAGCGTTTGAGGCAGCATCCCCAGCTGTTGGCGTCTCGTGTTCTTAAGGCTAAGTATCCTGCTCTACTCCATCACAAGCCTTCTGTTTCTTTTTCTCGGCCTTCTTGGGGTAGTCGAGGCTTGTTGTAGGGCAGCTTGATTCTCTAAAGGTATTGCTTGGAAAGTTGGCTCGAGGAACAATATTAGCATCCTGAATGACTGCTGGCTCCCAAATATTAAGGTGCATTAGTTTAAGGATTATGTTCCTGAGGATGCCCATCCTACTTATTTTTTGGAGTTACTATTACACAATTCAACTGCCTGGAATACATCTTTGGTTAGGTTTGTTGGGCACTTTGGTTAACAAGGAACAATGTTAGATTTCGTTCGGCGGTTTACTCTCCCAACTCCATTTCGGATCTTGCTTTGGATTGGTGTAATAAGAACCAAAAGGCTCAAGAAGGTGATAGCTTTTGCTGTTGATAGACCTCTGGGTTTTGCTTGTTTTCCTACAACTCAAACTCTGTCTGGTGATTTGGGTGTCATTTGTGACACTTATATGCTCTTTAATGGTGCTTAGGAGCAGGAGAGCCACAACGCCGGTACTAGTTGGTGTTTTGGGGTTCCTCTGGGCCTCACTATATAGGGGATGGAGCTAGAGCTTGTGTGGCTAGTTCGGCTCTACATTCTGAGTTACTTGCTTGTCTTTTTGGGGTTAAGCATGCTCGCTAGCAGGGGTTTACTCAGCTTATGCTTTTCACTGATTGCTTGGCGATTCCTAGGTTGATTATGGGTCAGGGAACAGAAGATATTTCGGTTGTGTGGGTTCTTAAGGAACTCCGTCATATTATGTCGTCTTTTATTACTTGTCACATTCGGAAGGTTGCTAGGGCCTCTACTGTGAATGCTCACTCTCTCGCAGGAGGGCTCGTCATAGGGCGTTACTTTGTTTTTCCTTTTAGTTTTGTTTGTTTGTTCTGTGTTTCCTTTGTCAAAAAAAAAAAAAAAAAAAAAAAAAAAAAAAAAAAAATTGAAACCCAAAAAATCAACGCAAGTTGAAGCTCCTCTAGTGGCTAATCAAGTAGCCACGGCTGATGGTATGACGGTTTGCAGTAGTCTTAATGGCTATGGTTTCTGCGACTGCCATCTTGCTCGGCCTGCCAAAGTTTTACCTCCAAACACTATGTTGCATAAATTGCATTTGAGAGGATATGAATTTTAAAGTTACATGTGAATTCTTTACATACTAGTACATCAAATCTTGCCTAGTACGAGTATCATAGAGATTAGAGACTGTAGAGAGGATTAATGCCTTATTTGCTACTTTGAATTTTATTCAAGTAATTTAAGGGTATGTTCTCTTCAGCTTATTTTCACTTTAGTTCAATTCAGTGCAGCTCCAATAAGTTCAGTTCAGTTCAGTTCAGTTCATTTCAGTTCTGTTCTTATCTTAATTTCCTTCTCTCATAAAATATTCAGTCCAGTTCAGTTCATTTCATTTCAGCTCCAATAAGTTCAGTTCAATTCAATCCACTTCAATTCAGCTCAGTTCAGTCAATCAGAACAGGCCCTAATATTGCAACCAAAGTTAGCTGTAAATTGGTTCAAATTCTTAGGATTAATTATATCTAGAATTCTAAAAAATTGCTCTATATATAATATGTACTTAAAACACAAAACGATAATATTCGAATAATAAAATCCATACACACTATCATAAATACACTTGTATAGTATATCTTCATGTCCTTTTTATTACTCCGTATAAATTTCTCTTACTACATTCGGTTCGCATTACTCACAACAAAGGAATATTTTATATCTCAAAAATAATACCCCTCTGTTGTGAGTAATGCCCGAACCGGAGGTAGTATTATGTTGATTATTTAAATAGAGCATGATACACACATGCTCAAAACATAAATAAATGAAAAGTAATGCATCTTAATGAAACCATCAAACTAGCAAGCGAATGTTCAGATATTGATAAACGGGTCTGGCCACACCCGTCACAAGTGTCCACTTTAAACGACCAAGGAGGTTCCACCTCAATGGCAGTGAGGGGAGTACCCCTTAGCCTTATAAAGTGGACATAACTTTCTTGTTTCTTTAATGTGGGATACACATCCCAATACAAACTCTCACTAATAAACTCAACCAATGTGGGACAACACACCACTCACATGTGGGTTTTTCTCATGGGCTCAACACTCACCACTCAAATCTATTAGCTTTCCCATAACATGATGATCTCAGAATCTCCTCAAATCAGGACGGACGCTCTAACGACTTCAGTTATCCCTCACTCTCTGTCTAGTCTCTGATAGATTATGATCTATAGCTAAGCAAATTACACCATTTTGGCAATGGTGTAAGTCTTGCATGGTTCTGGTACGGTAATTAAGATACGGGTGTGTATGAAATATGATGACTACGTACTATTGCATTAAAAAATATATATATATAGCCATGGTGTAAATTTGTACGTGATAAGAGTGTGACGTTTATTATTAAGCCGCAGATTGTAAGAAGACATTGTTTTTCGTCTTCGTCTGGTACTAGGATTCGTCGCAATTGGTTATAAAAGATGAAATTGTCCAAAAATGCAAGAAAAATGCTTTATAAGATAGTTAAATTACTAACTCGGAATGGCAGCATAAGACCAAACAAGGCTGCATCACAATGGATATAGAACCGATTGCGTGGGAAATACACTCTAGATCGATATCATCAATAGCACCTTATACCGTAGTCCCTGCAATAAGAGACCGCAAATGGGTCATACCATCCTGTTTATTGGGTTGATACAAGTCTAATTTTCTGATATCTCATATCTCTAACAGATAAAAAAATATTTTAATGTACACTGAACGATCGAGCATCATCACGTACTCAACCTGAGCTTAATTGTGTATCATAATGAAAAGATCGAAGTAAAAGGATTAGTTACCTATGGTGATATTCATGATAGCAGGTTTATCTTTGTTCTTAAGAAGACAATCCTTCAAATCTCGGCAATCAATCACCCCAGAAGCTAGTGTTTCAACCTTAAAACAAATCATTCGGTACATACGTGCAGCTTTAAAGACCGAGTAATGTGCCTCTTTCGAAACATACAATATCACATAAAAAAAATTAAAAAAAAAAAAAAAAGGTTTATTTGGCATTGATTTTTGTTTTCAGTTTTCTTATTTTTGAAAATCAAAAACATGAAACAAGAAAATTGTTTTTAGTTTTCAAAATAAATTATCATGAATTTAACAAGTTTGTCTAATTGTTAAGCCATTGTGAGACAAATATCATATGACTTTGGAAAACAAAAAAACAAAAAAAAAAAAAAAAAACAGAAAACCACATTGATGCCAAACGAACCCTAAAGTTTACAATTTTGAATTGGTCGCCTGGTTTTACTAATCAAAACTAAATTTTAACAAGTACATATGTAACTAAATTTTGACGAGTACTCCCTCCGATTTTTTTTTTTTTTTTATTTGCATCACTTGCAAATGCACAGAGTTTTAAAAGAACGAATTTGGTATAATATAATAATGTGAGTGAATATATAATTTGTATAAAGTAGTGGGGACTATGAGAGAGAGAAATGATAATTAATTTGAGTGAGGTTTAAAGTAAGAGGGAGAAATAATAAAATATAGTATAAAGTTACTATATATAAAAGGACAAAAGCTAACAAACGCCCCTGGGGCGTTGGATAAGCTAGCTAAAAGTAAAAAGATTAAATTAAAATGAACTTTAATTACACGATCGACCACGCGTGATTTTGTCATGATTTCCCAAATTAATACTACGTACCATTTTAGGCAATATTTTAAATGCTTATCCAACGCCCCGGAGCGGGACTAGCAAGATCCATATAAAAGTGATGTAAATAGAAATTAAACAACAGTGGTGCAAATTTTTTTTTTTAAAAAAAAAAAAAAAAAAAAAAAAAAAAAAAAAAAAAAAGGAGTAAAGATTTTTACTATTTCACTTATTTTCATTAATTCACTGATTTTACATCATATATATATTATTTACTTATACTGATTTTTACTGATTAAAATTTGATATCGTGCTCACTTAACTTACCCAAAAAGTAGGCCATGGAGGTTTCCTTCTGTTCCACCACTCGTAACATATCCCCAATATTATTCATCCTTCTTGACCTCCCAAAGGCGAGCAAACCAATCTAAAACACCTACTTCGAAGTCCCTTGAGTGCACACCATAGTTGCCCGCAATAAATGGATCACCAGCGTTGTTAATCGAAAATTGTTGCAAATGACCAAGAGCGTCATAGTTAAAGTCTAAATCCACCGCAAATCCTGCATTCAATTGTTAGTTGTAGCTCAATAAGTTTTATGTTTAAAGGTATGTTAGCTTCGTCTTATTTCAACTTGTTTTATTTTAGGGAAGTTCTCAACAGTAACCTCCAACTTCTGCTACGCACTATTGGTGACCTTCTCTTTTTTTTATTATATAAAATGACCTTAGTTAAAAATTTCATCTCACTCATAACCTTATTTCATTAAATATTAACTATGCATGGTTAGGTTTATATTTAAAAAAATAAAAAAAATTAACCGTAACCATCAAAACAACCCACCAACTGCCCAGCCACAACAAGCCACCAACTGCCCAGCCACCACCTGCCAGCCACCATCGTCGGCGATGCTACCCCAAGTTCCTCCAATCGTCGGCGATGCAACCCAGACTCTCTCGACCGCCGGTGATGATGCGCCAACTCCACCTTAAACACCGCCAAGCCAAATTCCCAAATCCCCACCCATAACCCTCCTTCCCTCTCCTCCTACTCACCTTCACCACCACTAGATCACTGATCTCGGAACCCCAACCACCCCCAAACTGCCGAACCCTCTCCTCCACCCTCTCTTGATATCCTTCCCTCTTCTCCGCCCTCTCCTCCACCCTCTTTCGATCTCTTTATCTTCTTCGATCTCTGCCAAGAATCGAAACATCAAACACTAAACCCACCACCTCTCCTTCAAACCTCAACCAAAACCAACCCACGGCGAGACGCCGAGAATCGAAGGTTGGAGGAGAGATTTGTGAGGTTAGGGTTCAGGTCTAGGTAAATTGGTGGTCAGAGGAGAATCGGGGAGAGAGAGGAGGCATTTCAGATGAGGGAGTTGGGTGGGAGGTGGCTCCAGTGAGGGTGGAGGTGGTGCTGGCTAGATCTGGTGGGGATGAGGGTGTAGGTGGTGGTTGGGTTGGTGGTTTTTCTTTTTAGTTTTTTTTTTAGTTTTTTTTTTCAAAGCTAACCATAGTTAGTTTTTTTTTAAAATTAATTAACTCTCATTAATGTCATAAGTGAGATAAATATTTTAATTAGGATCATTTGTATGATTGAAAAAAGGGAAGGTCATCATTGGTGCGTAGCAGAAGTTGGGGGGTCACCGTTGCAAAATTTCCTTTATTTTATTGCTAAAATAATAATTTTTATTTCAAATCGATATAAAATAAATTTAGATTAAATGATTACAAATAAGTTTATGTAGTGTTTGGATAAAAGATTTAATTTCAAGTGCTTTATTTCAAAATTTGAATACCAAATATTAAAATTCAATTCCAAAAATTCTGTTCGGGAAAAATTGAGATTTATACATCCATTATTTCAAATTTACTCTGTTTTTTGGAAATAATTTGAATTTCAATTTCAAAATTGTAAATTTTTTTTTTTATATTTTTATTTTGGTGTTTTAAAATTATTAAAATAATAAATACATTACAAAGTAAGTCAGCCCTTATACACCAAAAAATTTACCAAATTGATATAAGATCCTAATTCTTTAGCAACTTCAGTGAATTCAGAATACGCACGCTACAATGGAGGAAATCTAGAAAGCTCCAAAGCCACTTAAATGGAGGGAGTACTCAACCATAGTTGGTTTTTTTCAGTTAATTAACTTCATGTTCGTTTATTTAATAAATGAGCCGAGTTTGAACAAATTTTGAAGCTCGTTTAATAAATGGACTTGGATACGAACATAGATATGCTCGTTCAGATATGTTCATGAACAACTCGTTTATTTATTTTCACGAACTATTGGTTTATTTATATTCATGAATTATTGATTATTCACATTTGTTAATTTAATTTTTAAGTTTATATGGTGTGATTAAGATTTAATTATTATGCTACTTTTGAGATTTTCAAATGTCAAAAGTACGAAACTCGTTTATTATAAAATCTTGTTTATTATTAAGCTCATTCATGAATCACTCATTTATCAACTCATTTAATAAACGAGTTGTTCATGAACCGTTCGTGAACATACATTGTACTAAATGAGCCGAGTTTAAACAGATTTTTGAACTCGCTTGAAAGCTCGTGATCGTGCTCGGACTCGCCTAAGTTAAATGAACTGAATATGAACAGGGTATTACTCGGCTCATTTACACCCCTAATTTTTTTTTTTCAATGAAAAAGTGTGGTCATGCTTATGATTATAGATTATTGTCCTTAAAATTTCTTTTAACTTTTTTTGTTGTGACATACTCAACTTTCACAATAATATGTATAGACAGTATATATAGTATGGATTATTATTGTCCTTAAAATTTCTTGTAACCTCCACGTTATCACAAACCTATTTAAACAGAGAGAGTATTTTTAAATATTAATACTAAAATCTATCCTATTCCAATAAATTCTATTTATATAACACAAACTAGCTTATTTAGATACATTATTAGCCACAGACCTCACAATTGTATATTGGAATTCACTCAAAATACAAATGGGAAGATAAAAAAAGAGCGAGTATTTTTAATCTCAATGGTAACCCCGATAAATTTGGTTTGATGTGCTAGATTCTAGAAGAGGCATTAATGTGGATAAATTTGGGTATGTTAGTGTTAATAGCCAACGATTCCTGAAAACAAATGAACCCTTTGTGTTAGCAAGTCAAGTATCACAAGCATTTTATACAGCCGATGTTGTAAACAAAGGTAGTTGGCGAGTTGCAGTTAAGACCAAACCTCGAGCTACTTATGACATGTCAATGGGGGAACAAGTATCTGATGATGATGATGCTGCATATCAGGAAGGGGAATCTTTTGTGCTGAATTTTGTTACACATGAATCAGAATACACACATAATGGAATGAACATTGAAGATAGGATTGATGTGGAACCTGAGATTGTTGATGCTTCTACTTTGACAAAAAAACGAAAAAGAAATTAATAAAAAAACTAGTTACTTGTGTTTTAATGTGGTTTAGTTCTTATATTAGTTAATTTTATTTATTTTGTATTGTATTTCCTTTTGACATTGCTGTTTTTTGTGTTACTGTTAAATTTTTTTTTTTGGCCTTGTTTTCTTTTCTGTTCAATTTCACACCAAATTATTATGCTTTTTTTTTTATTAAAACTAACCCATTAATTTTTTGCATTGTACGATGAAAGTTATCTTTTGTAGGGAAATGGCACCAATTGGGAAGAAGCCTACATATCTTGCACCTAGACAACTTGGTTCATCACGTGGTTCAAGGTTAAAAACATCTTTTCTTCCTGGAATGTTGAGCAAGACACCTTCTAATATCACGAGTAAAGATCATCAAGCTCCAAATGCCTCTAAAAATAGGAGGGTTGTGAATCAAAATACCAATGGAACACCTAGAGATGAGGAGATGAATGACGGCAATGACCGTGAAAATCTCATTGAAGCATTGAATTTGGATGTCAATAATGAAGATATGATGCAGAGATGTATTAATAATGCTGCCCTTAGTGACTTAATTGATCAGAATGCTTTGCAAGAGTCTTCACCAAACCAAGAGGAAGGTATTTCATTAACTTTTATCCTACAATTTGTATAATGTTATTGCATTATAATTGTTTGATTAAAAAAATTTAATGATAAGTATGTAACTCAGCAACAAGGAAGAGAAATCGAAGACCTGATTCAAAGCCAAGGGGTGTAAACAAGTGCAAGAAAGTAGCAAATTTAAAAGAAGGTGAAAAGTTGGAGGTTAACTTTTATATGAGTGGTCCAGTTGGTGAAAACCATAAAGATTTGTCACGACACATGGGAAAACTTGTTCGAGATCGCACAATATGTCCTATTAGAGTGCATTCATGGGGTGAGATAGATAATGCTACGAAGGAGCATTTGTGGCTGTCAGTTCTGGTAAAGTACTAGTACATTTATGATTTATATGTAGTATATTATGTTCCATTAATACTTTTTTTTTAACTATGATTGAATTAATTCATATAATTGTGTAGAACAAATTTGCTGGTAAAGGATTTGAATTAGATCGTAGATCAACTATTGATCATATGAAAAGATTGTGGCAAAATTGGAGAGGCAAATTGATGCAAGAGTCAATAATCAAGAAAGGTGGTCTTGAACATGCTTTGAAGCAAACACCTAATGATTTAACTCCAGAAGACTGGGAGTGGCTTGTGAAAGAGCATTTTTCAAGTCCTTCTTTATAAAAGTGACAATGTTATTTATTTTTAATTTTCTGTTATATATTACAGAAAGTTAGCTCAAGAAATTCCAGCAACCGAGAAAAACTTACCATGCCTCATCACACTGGTAGTACACCTTTCAGACAAATTATTTGGGAAGAAATGGTAAGATTAACTTCTACTTATAGCCTTAAATTTCGTACTACTGGATAATAATAATATTGTGACGATCTGATTAACTTTGAAGGGTGGAAAAGAAGGAAAGGATCCACCTCCTATTTCTGCTATTTTCAAGAAGACTAGATCAGGGAAGTCTGGGAACTTAAAAGAGCCTGAAATTGCAAAATATGTATGTCATCTTTGTAGTTTTTTTAAAAGAAACTAACATCATTATATATGTGTGGAACTAGTATAATGATTTTTTTTCTAAAAATTTCTGTAGGATGAGATAGTAAGTGTGGAAACAGAAAATCCATCACTCTCACACTTTGACGTTGTTGAAAAATGCTTTGGGCCACAAGATCGTGGTAGTGTAGTTTGTTTTGGCTTTGGTGTAAGACCTAAGGATGTACGAGGCCCTTTACCTACTAGAGCAGATCTCACAGCAAGTCTCCACGAGAAACAGAAAGAGAATAATGATCTTCAAAAGAGAATGGATGAAATGGAAAAAACTCAATATGAGTTTGGAGTTATTATAAGGGTGTGCTAAATTGCAACTTTATAACTATTTTGATCAGTATATTATTTGCGCAAAAATTATATTTAAAATTTATATATAAAAATTGATGATAAGAAATCTAGTCGTAATTATAAAATTATTTGTCGTAAGTAATTAACATTAAATTTTAAGAAAAAATAATCGCGACAAGTAATCTGGTCGTCAATGTGTACAATTGTTGTCTATGAGGAAAATGACGACAAGAAATTTGGTCGTAATTATAATATTTATTTGTCGTAAGTAATTACCATTACATTATCATAAACATTAATTGCGACAAGTAATTTGGTCGTGAATGTGTACAGTAACGACAAGAAATCTGGTCATAATTATAAAATTTAGTTGTTGTAAGTAATTAACATAACATTATCGGAAACAATAATTACGACAAGTAATCTGGTCGTGAATGTGGACAATAACGACAAGTTTTGTACCTCGTCGCAAAAAACTTAATTACGACGAGTCTTCAAAACCAGTCGTCAACTTTTCGCGACCAAGCCTATAGCGACGACTGACGACCATACGCGTTTCTCGTCGTAAAAGCCCTTTTACGACCAGATTAAGCTCATTTGCAACTGGAAAACTCGTTGTAGATGAACTATTTTCTAGTAGTGCCCCCCAACTTGTGTAACACTAAATAGTAACCATCCTTTTTTTTTATTGTACAAAAGATGACCTTATTTAAGAATCTATTCCCACAAATAACCTTATTTAAGAAAATGGTGAGTTAAAATTAACTATAATTAGCTAAAAAATAATAAAATAAACAAAAGAAGAAAGAAGAAAAAAAACAAAAAAAAAAGAACCACCAACCCAGCCAACACCTCCACAACCTCTACCCTCACCTAGCCCCCACTAGACCCAACCTCGATCCAAACCCTGACCACCACGCGCTAGAATCGTCTACCTCAACCACCTTTAAATTTTTTAACCCAATAAGACTCATTAATGTCATAAGTAGGATAAATTTCTTAATTTTTTTGGAATAATAAATTTCTAAATTAAGGTCATTTTGTTGAAAAAAAAAAAAGGTTACCTATAAGTGGGTGAATACAATATAACAACAAGTCAACAATTATTTGTATAACTCTATAAATAGGTGAATACGACATAACAACTTATTGTAATTAGTTATTTAGTTATATTATATCGTATATCTCCTCTGTAATGAAAAGAACATGAGAGTTGGCAGATAGTCGGATACGTAGGAGGGAGAAAAGGGACCGGGATATAGCGGCCATTGAGAAAATGAAAACCAGTGGAATTCCTCTTCGAAGAGAGAAAAAATATATAGAAAGTATTGTGTTTTTTTCGCCTTATATTTAGATATTTTAGATTATTGTTTATTTATTTTATTTGGTTAAAATTATACTCCTTCCGTTTCCAAAAACCTTACCCTTTTGGTATAATTTTAGTTTCAAAATAATCGACTCATTTGCATTAAAATATTTTCCAATTTGCAATAATACTTGTGTAAAGTTAGCTTCTCTATATAAATTTTGTTTTTCCATATACTTTTATTGCTTTCTATCTTTACTTTTTTGCAAACCGTATGTGAATTTCACTTTTCAATGTAATTTTATTAGTATCTTTTTTATTTTCTTAATACCCGCGAAATCAACCCAAAAGGATCGTTCTTTCGGAAACGGAGGGATTACTTATATTACTCGGTATTATATGTAATGTGAATAAACAAGTGATCGACTACAACTAATGTCCAATGTGTACGTGTTTAATTTGGTTCTACAATGTCATGTATCATGTATGGACTAATTCTTCACAATTTGAGGATATCAATATAATTTGACTTTTAATTTGTTTACTTAATAATAATTAAATAATAAAATTATAACACTATTATCAAATACTAACAGTCAATTTTATTACTAGCTCAATGACAAGTTTATCACCACCGAATTGATGAGTTTGTTGTTTTGTTGAAATAATGAATTAAAAATTGTTAATTTCAAGGTTTTTAATTTATTTTTAATGTTTTTTAAGTCATTAAAATTGAAATTTTCATGTTCACACATTATTTGAAACTCCGTAAATCTAAACAAACAATTTGGTAATTAATTCATATTTTTCATAATTATGAATTGTAAAATAAGTCATCTAATTCAAACACGTCTAAGCAATGGAAAAACAAACCGATCTTCATTCATGTTAAAAGAATGAATACCCAAAGATTATGTAATTATTTTTCATCTTTCTTGGATCATATAATTAGCCATTTTGGATTTTTAGGTTGTTATTAAATTTTAAGTAATAAACATTTTAGGTGTTCAAGTATTTTTATTTTGTTTTTTTTAAATCTTTGTCAAAATATGGGACGTCGCCCCTGGTTGAAAATTCTAGCTCTGCCACTGCATGCAATGATCATGCATGGGTAGAGAGGTGTTGAAACTTGACAACCGACCCGGTACGAAACTTACTCAAAAAATATCCGATTCAGATTTCAACTCGCAATGGATATAATAATTTAGTATATGATTTAAGTTTGAATTAGACCCAATCCGACCCACTCTCACCGAATCTGACCCAGACATCCGAATTTACACCTCCTCTATATGTGGCAAAAACTTGATATGTGGCTAGCCAAACGATATAACCAGTCTTCATGGGTTACACAATTTATGTTATAAGAATTGCTCTATTACGGTAATAGATGTTACTTAGTTAGAAATATAAAAATTACTCTGTGAGTGTTGTAGGGGTTACTTTGTTATTTAAGTTTCCTCAGTAATAATAAGTGCTTACTAAATGTAATAGATTTTTTTTTTTTTTTTTTTTTTTTTTTTTTTTTTTTTTTAATGGTCATACTTGGGCAGCCGCAGTGAAAGACACTAAAAGATTTATGAAATCATATTAATTAAGAATAAAGATTTCTAGTAATAATCAGCAATTATAAATTGAATTAAATAAATCAAAATATGATCGTCACCTAGGTTGGTTTTGGTCCTCTCAAGCCATTTCTCCGTGTATCCTGCGAAAACAACAGCCAGATAAGCTTCCGTTTCTCCGGTCAGCTCATCGTTAGCCTTGGGTTCCTTGATGTCAAGGCTGCAAGGGGTGTGCTTATTCCGGCCATTGTGACTTTGCTCCTTTTTCGCCTCGACACCATTATTGTCATTAGCGGCGGTTAGGGAGTAAGAAACAGTAGGATCCTGGTGCAATGCTTGTGATTCATCAGCACAGACCACCGTAAACACCATGTTTTGCTCTCTTTTTATGAACGTAACACCTACATTCAGCTTAGTAATCAGTTATTGTATAGTTTTATAATTATATTAGTTAGCTAGTAATGTAACAATTTAATTGCATAAAACGAAAAAATAAAGCACCTTAAAACACACCTAGTTGGTTGGTTATTTTATGATAAAAATTGGGAGCAAATTACAGTATATACAACTTATAAGAATGCTATCAGCTATTTATAGCTTATTAGCTTTACAATTACACGACCAATGTCAAAAGGTACGTATAAACGCTACAGCACTACGTACGTAGCTATTAAGGACATTCGTGAAGGAACCACAAAGTCAGGTAAAACCTTCCATGATCAGTTGATTACTTGATAGTTGACAGGGCCGTTTCTGAGATTTCGGAGGCCCAGGGCGAACTAATATATTGGGGCCCTATAAACATAAGTGCATAACAATAATTTTGTTTAATACTTGTATATAAAGAAAAATTCTTTTTAACATGAGTATTTTGAACAAATTGTCTAATTTAGTTTATCTATTTAGAAAGAAAAGCTTATAAAAATCCAATTACTACCTCCATTAAATTAAATTACTAAAAAATTTTGACACTTTGGAATATGTTTCCAATTTGGTTAAAAATTATTTACCATAAATTCTCATTATTGTATACTTTTAAATATAATAATGTGGCATCTTGTTAGACGTGTCTCTATTTATATTTTTCAAATATTGAATTATAATAATTTTTTCACGTATAAAATTAGATAATGAATGGTTTAATATCGCTATAGAGTCTGTTAAATAGTAAGTGTACAAAACTTTCGGAAACGAAGGTCTGTACTTTATCATTAGTGTAAATGGAATATAATACACGAATTCATGAAATAGAAGAAATCATTCACTCTATGTAGATACGTTAATAGATTAAAAATGTGTTGATAATCTATTACGAGAATCTTTTTTAAATTTACTATATTACCAATATTTGGGTGCAACTATATTAAAAATAAAGAAAGTTAAGTATACTAGCTACGATAGTAAAATGTCTTTCAAAAAAAAAATATACGATAGTAAAATAATTAACTTACCAAATTAGTATATGAAAAGAACTACAATTAATTTATGGCTTAAGTTATAAAGTTCAAATATTTAGAAAATATGTTGTAGTAGTCCGTATTTAATTTTTATGGGTCTTACTTAGAGATGGGTTTAAAGTAATAAAGAGAGAAAAAGGGAAAAAAAAAATGTGGCAATTTGAAGCTCGAACCCGTGACATCAGGGGAATGTGTGGATTCACAAAATGTTTTTACCACTAAGCTACACTAACATGTAATAGTAATATGAGGATCCAATATTATTTATAACATTAAAAATTCTCTGTTTGGGGGCCCTGGGCAGCCGCCCCGGTTGCCCCGGCTCAGATACGGGCCTGATAGTTGATAGAGATGTGATTATGCGATTGAGTTCTTTTTTTTTATTATTATTTATTTTTATTTCGTGTTTGTATTTTAATTTTAGACAAGTATGATAATCTCTCTCTTAATATGATATGTACATATGGTTCCGTCCAAAAACTAATAGTACATGTTACAAAATCATACCATACAAAAGTTAAAGATCTATTAAATGACCAAAATAACCAAAAGCTAAAGGTATTGGATGAGATTCATGAATATGTTTTATACCCTATCACGCCCTTTTACATAAGAGCTCTTTGGGCTTAAAGGGTAGATGCAACATATAGGGTTGTACATAGTGTGGTCTAAACCGTAACCAAACCAGACCAAACCATATTTAAGCGGTTTAGTTTTGTTTACGGTTTATAAAAATACGGTTTGGTTTCGAATGTTTGTAAATACGGTTTACGGTTTGGTTTAGTTTTTCAAAAATTATAAACAAAACCAGACCGTAAACCAATAAACCGTATTTTGATATTTATACAAATTTTAAATAAAAAAAATTATTATTATGAAGTATATATTATATAATAAATAAATAAATAAAATAAAACATGAAAAATCGCATAATGTAGCTAGAGCTGGCAATCTCTAACACGACCGAAACCGGCACGACACGAACACGAAGTTATTGAGAGAAAACACGAAATCGACACGACACGACACAACACGAAATCAACTCGAACACAACCCGTTTAGATAAAGTGATCAAATTATGCAATTATCTTACATTTTACATACTTTGATAAATTTTATGAATAACGGAAAATTGACACAAAACCAAACACGAACACGACATGACACGACTTCTTGCCAGCTCTAAATGTAGCCCTTGATGTTGTTACTCTTGTCATGTTGCTTCCAATTATGTTGTTGCTGCCAATTATTAATGACTATAATTTATTACGACTTTTTTTTTTTTGACAAATGTATTTATGAATTTATGATGATCAATTGATTGTTATTTTTATTACTCTGTATGTGTTAGCACTAAAATTAGTTAATTGTTATTTTTATTATAACTTTGTATTACAATTTAATCTCTTTGGGCTAATTATTTAAACTTTAATATAAATTAATAAAGTATTATTTGGCAAATTTTAAGGAAAAATATCGTCTCATCATAAACCGCAAACCAAACCGCACTAAATCATATTATTACAGTTTGGTTTAGTCCAGTTTCAATGCTAATATGGTTTGGTTTGGTTTGAAAATTGACCAACCTGTATTTTGCGGTTTAGTTTGGACTCAAACCGCACCAAACCAGATCATATTCACCCCTAGCAGCATAGACCTTCCTCATACTCTGCACTTAATATTCTACTTTAAAGGAGGGGTGGATAAGATTCGAACCCGTGATCTTTGTATCACGCTAGTTCTTGATACCATGTTAAAGGAACAATTCAAACAAAAGCATAAGCTAATGGCATCAAGATCCTTATATGCATATGTTTTATACCATGTGCAGAGAACACCTAATCTATCGAAAGAAAACTATGTCTTCAAACGATATCAGAAAAATCTTGTCTTTCGAAGCAAAAGCTCTTTCTTTCTAGCGAGACAAATTCCCCTCAAATAATTATTATAACCTAAAAAACAAAAAACAAAAATTTATGAAACAAAGATTGAGGCTTTCAACTAGTAGGATCCGACGGAAGCCCCTTCAAAATCAACAATGGAGGCTGGGATTTAGGAGAAAATAGATAGGTTTTCAAAATATCAACTTTATTTTTTATATTTTAAACTATGGAGTATAAAATAATTTAAAATAGGAAAAATTGAAAAGAATAATCCTACTTTTGCAAGAACTGCTCAAAACAGGCCAACCTTTGTGTACTATGGGAACAAGCCCCTTTCGCCCCTATTTTCTCAAAACAAGTCTTTTCACCTACAACATGTTTAATAGGTTAATTTTTTTATAAAAAATCTTTAATTTCTCTCCTCTCCCACCTCACCACCTTGTTCACCACCACCACTCCTCCATAACAACCACTTCATCACCACCTCCTCATCACCACGCACCGAACCCATATAATAAATGTGTCATGTCGTGTTGTCTCGTTTAATTGAACATGTTGGAAAACTTTGTCACTAATCCCTTTTTTTCCATGTTTACTTTGTATTGTGTTGCCGTTTTATATGAAAAAGTATTATCCTTCTTAGGTTGGTTGAATATCAAAAAGTATTAGCCTTCTTAGGTTGGTTGAATTGTTTTAATACTCCCTTCCTTTTTAAATACTTGCTCCATTTCTCCATGCACGGAGTTTTAGGAGAAATTGGAGAAAGTAATAAAATATGGAGGTAGTGGGTTGGTGGAGGAATAAAAAAATTGTAAAAAGCCAAAAGTATTGGAGAGAGTTAAAGGAGAGAAAATATGAAATTAATATTGTTAGATCCACTTGGTGAGAGAAATTAATTAAATATTGTAAAAGCTTTCCAAATAAGGAAATGGAGCAAGTATTTAAAAACGGCCGAAAAAGGAAAGTGGAGCAAGTATTTAAAAACGGAGGGAGTATCATGTTGGGAATCTCAACATACACTTAAATGTTTTTTTTCCTTGTTTAAGTTATTAACTTTTCATATTGTGTTGACCCATTTAATTAAACGTGTCAAAAACTCTTAATACTTACCCTATTATTTTTTTTGTGTTTAGTTAACTAGTTGCCCTATCGCGCGCGAGGCGCTTGATAATCCAAAATGGAAAATACCGGAGGTTCTATATTGTTGATCGTATTGCTGTTGTTGAAAATAATGGCTTATTTGTTGTAATGATATTTTGTGAAGTTCGGATGTATTGTTTTGATGGAATGTTTTGTAAAAAACTTAAAAAGTAGGAATAATATGTACTTCGTAAAATAAAGTTTCAAAAAAGAAGTGACGTGACAATAATGATATTTTCATGTGTCGAACTAATAATGTGTAAGTAGTGGGTAATTGTAAAGCATTTGTTAGTTGTAATTAGTTTAAGAGTGGAAATTTACGAAAACTTTTTTTAAAAAATAAGACAATAAAAGTTTTAAAGACCCTAGTGAATTTTTGGCGCGATATTTTTTTGGTACGTTAATTTTGTACTAATTAGATGTACGTAGTATATTTTTAGCTTTTTAGCTATTTTTAGAATGTTCTTATTCTTGTGTAGTACGTTTGTAGTGTTATTACAAAGAGAATAAGAAGAAACATGCATTACGGTTTTCAATGGCACTAATTCACTATAGCAAATTGCAAATGAAGAGACACAAAAGTGACATATTAGTTTCAATTTGCTATTTATTTCTTCTCATTAAGCGGTTTTCTTTATCACATTATATTTTGTAAAAGCGATTTTAAAGAAAAACAACTTTGAATTGCTCTGAATTTCCATCTTTTCCTAAAAATGGCTGATTTCAATGGTGGTTCTATGTCAAAGTGTCCTGCTGTTCAAAATGAACATCAGAATACGTATTTGCAGTCGTTGGCTAGGAGGAAATCTGAACTCGAAGACTCCTTAGCCGTGAGTTTACATGTCCGTATAGAGACTGATTGGAGATGTCATGTTTTACAGCGGCAGTTGGCGGAGTTGGAGGCTGAATTATCTCGATTTAAGAATGTTGGAAAAAAAAAGAGCAGGATAGGGTTAGGGTTGATAGTGACTATGTTGGGGTTATTGAAATCGATAGTGATAATGATTATGGGATGGAAGTTGGTTCTAAGTTAAGGGCGCATGTGTCTATGGGTGGTGTAGGAGAGACGTCTAGTGTGGTGGCTAATGTTGAGGGTGGGGTTATTGATATGGAGATTTCTACAGATGATGAGGATGTTCAATTTATTACAGAGGTGCCTTGTCGAGTTGTTGAGGAGGTGCAAGGGGAAGTTGCTGATTAGGCTGTTGTGGTGGTTCATGAGGAAGTGCAGCTTGAAGTGGAAGAGCAACAGGAGGAGAATGAGGAAGAGGATGAGGATGAGGTAGAAAATAAGGAAAAAGAATATAAGGAAATGAGGAGGGTGAACCGGAAGAGGGAGAAAATGAGGAGAATGAGGAGGGGGAACCAGAAGAGGGGCAGGTGCAGGGGGAAGTGTTTGAAGAAGAGGATGGGGATCAGGATGATGAAGGAGAAGGAGCGAATCCCAAGGGGTGGGATGATAAAGGAGAAGAGGTGGATCCCAGGGAGTGGGATATCGACTCTGAGGATGATTTCGGTGGTAACATATATCACTACTCTCCTAAGGATTCTTATCTAGATTCGGAAGCTTTCAAGTTTCCATCACCTTAGTGATTGTTGGGAGTTAAGGTGTTAGGTTTAGGTAGTTCGGATAGTAATTTTCTTTATCTTTGTTAAGTGGTTTTTTTTTGTTTTACTGGTTCTTAAGTTTAGAGTAAAGAATTTGGGGTTAGTTTGTAGTTGGTAGTGGCTTATGAAGCTGTTATAGTAGTAAGTGTACATAGTTATATTAAGTAGTAGGTTGTAATTATAAATTAAAGTTAATGATATCATAGTTAATATTTAGTTTGTTGTTTTTAGAATTCTGTTTTTTTTTCTTTTTTTTTTTGTATAAATATTTTTAAGTCTGTTTTGCAATGTTGTATGTTGTGATAGTTCATTGTGATAACTTTATTTCGAACTTGCATTATTGGGATCATTTTGTACTTGAAGTAAATTAATGTTCTTAAGAGCTTTCTTGGAAATCCTAATGAGAGTGTTTGAGAATTATTTGTTTAATTCGTAGAAATGTAAATTGATAATTAAGTGAAAAGGTAGGATGAACTACTAATTAAGGTTGAACCAGAACTTTTGTTGAGTTTATTTATTTTGTATCCTTGTTTACTTTTCAATATTATTCATCTATTTTTATGGAGGCCACATTTTAGACCAACAATCATCAGATTCATCATAATCAAGAAAGTGATGATTTTATAATATAATGTCATATTCATATACTGTTTTGTGTTATTGTGTATATTGAATTAGATCCTGGCAAAAAAATAATAAACCTGGCTGTTATATTAATTATTATTAGTGTGTTAGACACCTAGAAATATTGATCCAGATTGTGTTCAAAAGCATATGACCTGGTTTTATCCCAAACCAAAAGTGACAAATATGAAAATATATGAAAATATATGTACTGATATGGTGAAGTTTCTATACTATGTGTATATTTGATTGAGTTTGGACTTGATTTTATGCTGATATGGTGAACTTTCTATACTGATATGGTGAAGTTTCTATACTATGTGCATAATTCTGTTTGACCTTTTATGTTTAAGGAGACTATATATCAACATGGAGTGGTAGGCCAGCTTCAAGATTTTGCTAGCATAATGCTGGAGCTATGGAACTTGATGTTGGATATAGAATGTCAACCTTTGAAAAAATTTGGTCTATTTTTGAAATTTATGGCTTTTGATTAAGTTTCATGGAAATCTTCAAAGTCTGAAACAGAATTTCTACATTTATGCCTTTAGATTAGTATCATTAAGTTGCATGAACTTTGAAGTCAAATATTTATATTGAAGGTGTTATTCTTATTGATTGCATCTTTGACTTATGTTTAAAGACTTTTATTATGAAATGAATTTCTAAATATAAATTGAACATTTGTGTGTCTTTTTTTTTGCTGCTGTGAATTATTTTTATAAGGATGGTTAAAAATCGTGGACGTAAGCCTTTGATTGAAGGTTTGTCATCTAGGATGATTGAGGCGAATGATTGGGCAAATAGAATATCAGCTAGCTGTGAAGGAGCAGATTTCCATTTTGTATTTTCAGAGTGCTACCATTCAAAAGGAATTATTGTATGAGTTTTTTCTATAATTGTATTCAGACGTAGATTGCTTATTTTCTAGTCAATCATATTTTGATTTTCCATTAACACATTGGTTTTTTGATGCAGAATGTTTCCTTAGACTTTGCTAGAGAACATTTTCGTAGACTTGGGAAAACGATTGATGTTGTGCTGCGACTTTATGATACCGAGTTCAGAGCGAAATTGAAGATAAAGACTCATCATGGAAAAATTGTGCAATGTTCTATTAATAATGGAGTTGATGCATTGATCTATGATTATGAAGTTCAAGTTGATGAAGGTGCTGTATTTGAGCTTTGGTAGCGGAATCCTATTGTTTTTATGTAAATTTACAATTGAATAATGACTCTTGATGTATTTAGTGTTGAACTTGTTACTTTAGAAAATTTAATGAATTTTGAATTTTTGATTATTTTGGAATTTTATCTTATTTAGTTGTGTCAATGTTGGCAATAGATTCTTGCTTTTGTTAATCCAAATTGTAAACCATTTCCTATTCACTTTTTCCAAAGCTTATGTTAATCAAGGAATTATAGTATGTTTTTTATTAATTATCTTATAGTTGAAGTCATGGATGTCTTGGTTAGATTGATTTATGATGGTTATTTGGCTTCTTTGTCAAAGTTGTCAATATCTTCATCTAAATATCTGTTGTCTATATTGCTGTATTTATCTTTCTGTTCATAATAAGCAATTGTTTCTAATTTGGTTTTGAATTAGATAGAAATTTAGAGATCTAGAGAGAAAGAGATGTATGAAGGAGGAAAAAAAGGTTCTCAGATAGAGAAAGGTAGGGATGTAGTGATGACTTAGGAAGTAGTTTAAAAAAAAAGTAGAATTTGATTGACTTGAAAAGGACTTTGCATTGTTCTTTTTATTTTCCTGGAAATTTCAACTTCCAAACCTACCGGCTCTTCACCACTACTTTCATTGTTTTTATTTTGTGGAATTTGATTTTCTTTAAGAAGTATGATTTGTATTGTTCTTTTGTATATTGGTGTCTTCAGAACCTTAACCTAAATTTTCTTTCTTTTTAAAAGCATTTCAGATATTCTGATTGTCTTTAGTGACATTTTCAACATTACTCTTTGATTGTCTCCAAAAGAATTTGTCAAAGTTGTCAATATATTCATCTTAGGCTCTTCTATCTATTGTCTGATTGCAGTAGTCTGTATTTATAATTTAGATAAGGGGAGTAGAGTGTTAAGCTTAATGAAAAGTTTGGTGATAGTAGTAATGCTAGAAATGTGTGCTAAATAATTAAAGTAATAGGCCTAATTAGAAGACAATTTCAAAAGGGATTCAGATTTGCAAAGCCAATCTGCTTTACACATTAGTGGTTTGTAAAATGTGCAGATAATTAAAAAGAGTTGATTTTGGTGGCCTTTGAGTTCTAATTTGAGTGTAGAACTCTTTATTTTTTAAGTGAATATTGATTTTGATTGTTTTGTGTGTGAATGTGCTGACAATATTATAATTTGTCTATGAATACAGATTATGGCATTTATTTTGTGTTACTGTAAGGTAAAGAAAATTTTAGTTGGTTGTTATGTCATTATTTGACTTTATGTTTAATTTTATTGTTATTGATGAAATGGAATCTAAAGTTACATTTGTATTGTGAAGATTACTTGTTGAAGCGTTAGTTTAAGGTCAGACTTGAATTTAATTAATGGTGTTATAGTTTCAAAGTTTTGTCTTAGACTATATATTGAATAATTTTGTGAGGGATATAAGGTATTTGAGATAAGCTATTACATAGACTTACATCTTAATATTTTTTTCAAGTTAGCAGTTTTCTGTCATTAGTAAGTTTCATGGCCAGAAGCCCCCTTTCGTTTAATGTTCCGCATGAAAATGATATTGAGCAACATGAGAAGTTGGTATGTTTTTTTGTTTTTGTTTTTGTTCTTGTAGTTGTGTTGTTATTGATATTTTGTGCTGTTTATTATATTTTGTGGCATTTGATTTTTTATGTTGTTTTTGCGTTGTGATTTTTTTTTTTTTTTTTGTTGGTGTGAATGGCGTATTCCTGATAGCTTCAAGGATGTCTTGGATGATGGATTCTTTAATATAGAGTTGTCATTTAGTGGTGATGAAAAATCATGGTTTGTTACTTTAGTTCACGAAGAGTGTGATAGTGGATAGGGAACATATCTTGATGCAGGGTTGTCTAACTTTTTAGAGGATAATGGTGTAGATGTTGGCGATGCTTTGATATTTACTTATTTAGGAGATAGTTCATTCAATGTTAAAATCTGTAGTCCTAGTGGAAGGAAGAGAGTGAAAGAAGGTGGACATGATAGAGGTTCTGGTAATTTAGGAAAGAGGCGTGGGAGGAAACCTGTTATTGAAAGGCTCTCATCTCAAATGATTGAAACTAATGCTTGCCTTGCCGAGCTTGCAGCTGCTTGTCATGAACATCATTTTTGATTCACTTTTACCAAAGCTTATGTTAATCAAGGAATTATAGTATGATTTTTAATAATTATCTTAAAGTTTGTTCTTTTTTCCAGTAAATTCAGTATTTTTTTTTGGCATAATTATTTGATTATGTGTTTTTTTCAATGGCAGAATGTTCCATTCGATTTTTCTAAACAGCATTTCATTGATTTCCCTGAGACTACCGATGTCATTCTTCAGAATTTCAATACACAGTTCGATGTGCAGCTGATAGTCTTAAAGAAACAAGGAGCTATCACTAATTATTCCATTAGAAATGGTGTTAGTCAGTTCATTGATGGCTATAATGTCCAAGTAGATGAAGGTGCTTTGGTTAAATACAGAAAAGGAAATCCTATTGTGTTTGATATTGATTTAGTTTTAATGTAAGACTATGGAATGATCATTTTGTTTAAGTTTTTTTTTTTGTTAGGATTTTACTTCTCTTATATATGGTTATGAGATGTTTTTGGTGGATCCATCTTTTCTTTTTTTAACACATTTGAATAGCTGCATATATATTTTTAAAGTAGAAGATAATAATATATAAACCGAGCACATATTTTTATATAAGTGAAACCATGGTTTACATCTTTAAGCATAATATATACATAGCTTCTGACTTAGCTTTCATATAGCTACTTCTTAATATAGCAGGTTTTAACCTATATACATATATAGCTTACTACATAGCTATTATGATAGTTTTAACATCCAAAAGCATTATAATTGCTAGCCGGTTGCAAAATATTTAAGTGTCTAGGTGAGGCTAAAACCTTGAAAAGTGGTGTTAGTTAAGAACAAGTAATTATATAGTGTACTTGTTCCCAGTTAATGCCACATATTACAAAATATTGTTGTTTTTTTAAAAATATATTTCATAGATTGTTGAAACTTGTTGAAGCTGCTGTTCGCTTGACCTGTTGTGAGTGTAGTTTCATGATTTTAGGAATCATCTTAATCATCACCTTGTGTAGAAACCTAAAAATGTCTCCCCAAAACCAAACCCGATGATGAACAACCTTTCACTGCCATTATTGGTCGGGTTGAGTATTTAATCTTTGGAGTGCTTAAATCCATGTTTTCATTCAATACATTTCATAAACCAATCCAATTCCTAGCTCATTTCCCTAAACCATAACTTATTTTTCACTTTTGGCGTCCACATCACAAAACCGAGAGAAATTGATTTTGTGGACCTATAATTTTGATCCAATTATTATTTGGTTGGATAGGCCTTGAAATAAGATTTCCAATAATATATCATAAGCCCAATTCCGATTTAAAACGAAGAAGATATGAGCAAAATACTAAACTCGGCCCAAAATCGACACCCTTTCACTAAAACGGCCATATCTTAAAATCTATAAGGATTTTTCCCTGATTCTAATTGGGTTGGAAATTAAACTTGATAAGCTTTCCAATGATATATTATACGCCTTATTCCGAGTTACGGATGAAAAGTTATCGTAGTTTTAAAAGAGCCTAAAAAACTGGAGTTACCGCGCAACAGCTAAAATGCCGCGACGCAGCAAGAAGTGACGTGGCACGGTGCTTGTTGCCGTGAAATGGTACTCCACACCGTGTCATGGTGCATTTTTTTTGTGTATCTTCCGCAATTCTTACGCATTTCGAAAAAAAAGTACACCGTGACAAGGCGCCACGTGCCGCTCCATGGTGGACTTTGTCGCATCACGGAATTTTTTGTCGTGTCACGGTACATGTGCCGTGACACGGGAAGTTCCCGTGTTTTCCCCGTGTGTCAGACTTCATGCGTTTTATCTTTTAGGCCTGTTTCTGTCCCGCATCACACTAAATTACCCCGCGTCACACTAAATTATACCGTGTCACGGCATATTTGTCGTGTCCTGGCATATGCTGACGTGTCGCGGCATTGATTTTTAGGGTTTTATCATTTTATGGTTCCGTGTGTTCCTCAGCTCATTTTCTCTATAAATACCCCCCTCCTTTCTATAGTTCGGGGTACCAAATCATTCTCTTTTCCTCTCTTCTACACCAAAACATCATTCTCTTCTCTCTCTCATATTCTAAGCCTTAAACCTACATTCCTAACTACATCATTCCTTCCCTAAGCACTCCAAGGAGTCCATACTTAACCCGAAGTTTCGTCCTTAAACCAACGCGTGAAAGGTAGAATTAACTAAAGGTTTGGACCAAATCAACTCTACTTTTAATTTAATTTAATTTTATTTAATTTAATTTCCATTTGATTTATATTTTATTGAAGTTACTAACAATTTATTCGTGATGTAGCAATTTAAAGGAACCCACAGAATGTGAGTAATTAATTATTTTAATTACTTATTTTTATATTGCTATCATGATTAGGGTTTGTTATTATTTGATTTGACTAACGTTATTATTGTTAAATTGCTTCCAATATTAATGTTTATTCTATTACATATTTATTGATCACCATATTGCATGTTTAAAGGGAATACATAATTGAAAATCACGCCTAATAAGATAATTTGGACGACCGATTTAGGTTCCTTTTTAATCTTGTTATTAAATCAAATAATCACTAATATTTTAGAATTATGTGTTGCATTAATATTCAACCAAGTTAGCTTAATAATAGTTTGAGCAAATTGAATCTTTGTTTGCATGCCTTTGAGATCGCAGGAATCACTTTTTACTATAAGAATCGAGTAGAGGCCAATACGGGCGAATGTGACTCCATGACTCACTTCCTACTATCATCCCCGATCCTCCTTTCGTGGTTCCGAACCATATGGAGTTAGTAGTCTCATGGATTATGAATGGGATGTAACCTTCACGGGTCAATCGTTGTTGCTTTTCGTTGTTCCTTATCATGGTTGCCTTTTATGATCTGTGAACGGTTTACAAGTTCCTTAAAAACTTGTTGGCGGCTCCCTACTTTATTTGTCCCTAATCGTATACGTCAATTCCCACTTCCTATGAGTGCCAAGCATATTCACACATGCTTAACGTAGACGCACTTCGAACGACACCTACACCTTGGAATATGAGTGATCGATGCTTGCTTACCTTTTCCTGCTTGACTGTGCGTAGCATAAATTCAGGATTCACCTGCTCCTCAGACCTGATTTCTTTGTCCTCTTTCGCACTTGAAGCAGCCTGATCTATTTCGTTTACATTGGCAATGGTTGATTTGGAAGATGTGTCTTTGGCTGCCATTTCGACCACTTCTTTCGATGGTGTGTGGATTTGCGATTTTGCTTCATTTTCAGATCTCTTTCGTTTCTGGCTAGAATCTATAACACAGTCTTCAGTGTTGTTATTTTCCAGGCTCAAACTTTCAGCAATAACACAGGCATCTTCTTCCTCCTGCTTGAAGTATGTAAGATCATCCTGATGTAGTGCTTCTTTCGTTACGGTTTTGCTTGTATATTTTGCTGTATATGAAGAAATATACAAATTTCTAAATTGAGATTGGGAAATAATTACCAAAACTCTTCAAATATGGAACAAATCAAATAATTTATTTAATGATTGAAATGCTAGATGTTCTTTAAAAAAATACTATTATGTTCTTTCTGGTTTTTTTTTTTTCTTTTTTTGAATAAAAATAATATTCATTACATTATTTTATTATGTTCTTTATTAATATTACGGATGTTCTTTAGATATATACAAAGAACATAAAGCTAGATGTTTTTTTACAAAATAGCGATATGTTCTTTACAAAACAACTACATGTTCTTTACTGGACAACTATAGGTTCATTTCGCCTTTTTCAAAGAAAACCAGATGCACGGAGCAAGGTGCATCCGTCTACGGAGAAAAAATTTCACCTAAAATCACCCTGGAACTAATTTATTGTCAAAAACATGTCTTAAAATTTTCAAAAGTGTGTATTGCTCGATTATATGTTAAGAATCAAAGGTGTATTTCAATTATTGAATTAATAATCAATACTAGTCATGATAGAGTATTTCGTACGAAGTATATTTTTTTCTTCTTTTAGAAATATGGTATATTTTTTTCTACTATAGCTATAATAAGGGGTTTTTTTTCTTTTTTTTAGGAATTGCTACAATAAGTTCAAGTTGTACTCCGTAGGTAATACTTCCTCCGTTTTTTTAGTTGACATGTTTCTTTAGTCACATTTACCATTGCACAAATTCAACCATTAATATCTTTAATTGTCTATAAGCAAAAATTATAGGAAAAATTGCAAAAAATAATACAACCTTTGGCCCATTATTTTTTTAATAATACAACCTTTGGATTATTTTGTAATAATGCAACCTTTGAGGGGTGTCAATTTTAAACAAGACATTACCGGTTAGTAACCTGTAAATATAGGTTACCGTGACACGTGTCATTGTTTTATTGGTTTTGTTAATTTAAGTAATTAATTAATTATTATCATTATTAAAGAAATGTAAAACAAAAAAAAATTCAACCACCCATCAACCACCACCCAGCCACCTCCTCTCCCCTCCCCTACACGCAGCACTCATGACATCGACGATACGGCCGGCGACACAACTCCTTCGCCACCGACCGACCCAATTTCCCCCTAACTACGACCTCCCCTTTACCCCTGTCGACTTCCCCTTTCCCCTGTCGACCTCCCCTTTCCCAACCACCACCAAAACCACCCTAATTCACGCAGCCACCACAGAACCCATAGAAACACCACTAAACTTACTCCTTCCATTTCCCAGACCCCGATAACAACGTCCCTCCCCTTTCCTTGCCTGAAAAGCGCCCCCACTTCACTTCCCTTGCATCAAAAAAAGTCCCCAATGATCCCTACTTCGGCATGTTATTTGCGTCCCGGTGAGGCTCACCTGATGACACGTGTCCTGTGTTTTGGGTGCTTTCTGGTCCCTCGGGAGAGTTACGTCACCAAGAGTAGTCCAATGCGGTTTGTACCTGCAAAACACGGAGACTCCGATTGGTAGGAGCTCCGCCTCCGACGATCAAGTTAGTATTGGTCGTACAAGATGAAAAGGTGCGAAAAGGTAAAAGTGAGAGCTTCTAGGATTCTAAGATCGGGTGTTTTCTCTGATGTAAAAAAATGTAGATATGTTGTAATAAATGAACGTGCCCCTAAAAAGGGGGGGAATCTCCCTATTTATAGGGTCCTCGGGAATTGTGCCCCTACATAGGTTACAGGAAACCTAGGACTGATGGATGCACCGCATTGTTGTTTTCTCGGGATTAGGGCTGTAAAGGCTGTCTTTTTCCCAACATTCTAGGAGGGACACGTGTTGAATGGTGATTGGTCCCCTTTGAACCTCTACGAGGGCGACACGTGTCACCTTCTAATTGGGCCACTTGGTATGGGTATTTTACCCAAAACATTTTCCCCTCACAGATGTGACGTGGCACGCCATGTGGCATCTATAACATTTGTCACTCTGTTACTGATTAGGGTAATTTTAGGTTTAACCGTTCACATTCCGCGGGAATTACAGGGATGCCCCTGAATTTTACCCCTCTTTAAATATGACTTTTACCCCCCCTATTTTGGACGTTTCCAAAAAGTCTAGAGAGAGAAATTCAAGCTTGTCCAGAGAAAGAGAGTTTGAGACCCGTCTGTGTTATTCACAAATAGTTCCCTTCTTGCCTGTCTAGCCGGTTAACGTCCGCTTGTGCTATAAACAAGCAGAACACTTCCAGCCCGCTTGTTGTAGCTGGTCAATGCTTGACCCCCTTCAAAGTCAAATTTGAAGGTACCGTCTCTACTCCTTTCAGCTCATTCTTGGTTTTTTCATTTGTGCATTTATATTCAATAAATGGACTCATCACCAATACACACGGCATATCCTAGGTAAGTAGTCAGCCGGTCTCCTGGTACGACTGAGTCTAGGATAGGGGGTGCCGGCTCTAGGTGTACAGAGCAGCCTTATACATCCCCAAAAATGACTATCTCTATGTCTGTGCAGGACACGATGGCTCAAACTAGACAAACGACCACCAAATGGCAAAGAAGAGACGGTACATTGGAGGTACTGTCTGATGAAATCATGCCGGTTGAGGGGGAGGATATGCTAGTTGATACAGGGGATTACTTCCCTTCAAGGATCCCCAGGACTCCAAGTAGTGGAATTTTAGCTGATTTTGATGGGGGAGATGGGGGAGAGATAGTCTCCCATGTTGGCTCCCAAGAGGTGGAACCTGAAGAGTCAGACGGGGAAGATGCCGCCTCTGCCTCTTGATCTAATAACAAGGCTTATCAAGAAAGAGACGGGGGTAACACCGCCTCCGGGTCTAACTCTGAGGATAGTAGTGATGCTGGCTCCAAAAGACATTCACCCGCTTGAGGATAGCGAGGAGGAAGAACGCCAAAAAACGGAAGGACATAAACAACCCCGCTGAGATCCACGTTTCAGCCAAAGATAGAGCTGCAATGGAGAAGGGGTTGGATAATTTCAAACTTAAGTGCCCTCTAGGTGGCGGATTCAACATCCGGGTGCCGCCTGAATTAGGCACCATTGCCTAGAAAGATGAAAAAAGAAACGCTGACTGCTATTTTGGCTGTTATGAGGCGGCATTCTTAGCCGGCCTCCGGTTTTCTCTCCATGACGCAATAAAGTCCATCCTTAGAGGGTATGGCCTAGGCGTGTGGCAGTTGACCTCAAACTCCTAGGTCAACATTCTAGGCTACATCGCCGCCTGTGAATGGCAAGGGCTCCACCCCGGCTATGAGGCTTTTGCAAACATGCATTACCTTAGTCGAAGCCCAGGCTGATAGCGAGCGTGGTACACCCTGACCACATACTCAAAATACCAAATGACCTTAGACAAAGTGTCTAAGTGGGATAATTGGAAGGAATGGTTTTACCTGGTGTCTGCCCCCAAGCGGTGAGAGAACCACGAGTACCACCGGTACAACCGGAAACCTGACCTGCTGGGTCAAAAGTTTGTCCTCCCCCGGATTCCGGATGAGGACTTTGAGAAAATCATTGAGCAAGGTTTCTTTGAACTGGTCGATGAACCCATCTCAACCGGAGAGCTCATTTCCGTGCCAAAGAACTGGATTCCCAAGCACAAATGGTTGAGAGACAAGGAGTTCTTGTTCACCTATGTTCTTAGTTCTATGTTTGATAGACGTACGTTTTTAAATAACTCGACAATTTTTGTGTTGTTTGTACTGCTTTGGTGTCGTTTTCGCTTTCATTTTCGTTGTATTGAAAAACAGTTTATTTGCAGAAACGGGTTGAAACATGGTTTCTGAGGACAAGACCCTCAGGAAGTCGACAACACAAATCCGCAAGGATAAGGCGGAAAAACAGAGGGCTGAGATAGCAGCCAAGGGGCAGGTATACCCCGTCTAGCTGTAATGCCTTCTATTTTATTTTATATTTTCAACTAGAAACAATATTTACCGGCTGTATACTTATTGTCTCATCTTGTTTCAGGATGGAGGCAAAGGCGCTCCTCGATCCTTCTCAAAGATACTTAAGCGGAAGCAGTATGAGGAAGTCAACAGCTCTGCTAAGTCCCAGAAGGTGTCCTCTACTCAGACGGCTCCCGATCTTCCGCTAGGGAAGGGCCGCCTGAACATCGGGGGGAAGAGTCTCAGCTTGAGGGTTTTAGTCCAGGGCTAGACCTAAGCAAGAAGCTGGGGATTAAAGCGGTGCCTAAGGGAGGTGAGCAACCCAAGGCGGCTCACAGCTTTACAGTGGTTGCAAATGACGAGAGCATGCAGATTGTTGAAGGTGTGGCTAGCCCTTTCATATCCCCATTTGAGCTTCCTTGGCCAATGCGAGTGAAATCACACTCGCAACAGACGTCTGAAGGTTCATCAGGCAGCCGTCAGCAGATAGTGCCGCCTATATAGCTCACTCACCCAATCTTGGTTATGATGCAGATTCCCCCCGGTGGCTGGATTTGCAGCAGTATGCAAGGTCTATGCTTAGGGCCATCCCCAAGAAGGAGAAGGACGCCATCCCTGGCATAGAGACATTCAACATTGAACAAATTTCAGCCCTCCTGTCTGAGGTAGGAACGTTCCACTTAATTTCTTTATGTATATTTCCTCTTGCGTCTCTAACACCCCGATTGTGTACACAGGCTTTGCTGAGAAGATAGCCTGGGAGGCTTTACACCCGGGGAAGGAGTACGGTATCTGGGCCTTGGCTTATCAATATGCTGATGAGGTTATCAACACCAGGGACGAGGGCAAGCCAGATCCTGGGACGTTCGACGCCTGGGCCAACAGGGAGGTTGAGGAAGAGCCGGCTCAAGAGGAAGGTGGAGGAGAGAAAGAGCGTGAGCAAGAGGAAGAAGCCCAAGTGAACTCTGCTCTACCACCACCTAAGGAGAATTAAGGGGATGGTTCGGTTGCGCCTCAGTAACTTAAGCTTTTAAATTAGTTTCCTGCTGTCTGCGTTTTCTGCCTATGTGCCGAGTATTTGAATGTAATTCCAACAACAATTTTTATTTTTTTCCCCGGATGGTCATCCAGTTAACATTATCTCTCCCGGCCGTTTTCGTCGGATTTTATGAAATTGCCGACTGAGCCGGTTTTGTTTAATTTGCATTTCAATTTTTTTCATTTTCAGTTTTTGCGTATATACTTGAAATTTTTCCTAACTTGTTAAAAGCATGCGACAATAGGCAAGCCGGCTATACTTGCCCCTGTGTGGTTGGTTTCAAAACTTGCCCCAAACAAAGTACACAGCCGTCCAATCGTACAGGCAGAATAACCGTTAGCCCAGGCGGTTTAAGTAGTTATATCGAACTATTTTCTTACCGTCTAGGTGTTTGCAATCCAATTATACTTTATGTCCGTTTGCCCCATTGGGAGGACTTGTATAATTTCGGAAAATAATCTGAGTTAGAACTTCGACCGGTCACCGGCTAATGTCTGTAGACGTTCGATTCTCTCGGGTCTGGTTGTTCTTTTTAGATTACTTTGGTTAGACGACTATGAGTTGGCCCATTAGGCCGTTCAATTTCGTCCGTCTGCATTCGTTTATAGAGCAATGTTCCACCCGAATGGGAGATGCTCTCTGCGACGATTCCACCTGGATGGGCGTCGCCGGACGCCATACTCATGTTGGAGCAAACAAATTTATAAATTTAAATATCATCCGGCCTTTGGCCTCGTGCCTTTGCAAGACGTTTTTTTAGCCACTAAGTTTTTAAACTTAGCTTATATTTGGTGTTTTGGGTGTTTTTGTCCCTCGGGAGAGTTACAGCTCAAAGATTGATCCGACTGCGCCCGTACCTGCAAAACAACGGAGACTTCGGGTGGTAGGAGCTCCGCCTCCGACGATCAAGTTAGTACTTGAATGAGAGTAGGACGAAGGTGCGGAAATTTAGGTGGGATCTTCTCGGATTCCAGGATCAGGTGTTTCTCCGATGCAAGAGAATGTAGGGTATGCTGTAGTAAATTGTAGGTGTTCCCAAAATGGGGGAAATATCCCTATTTATAGGGTCATTGGTAAATGTGCCCCTGATTAGGTCACTCTGACCTAATTCTTTTGAGCTGCGCCGAATTACGGCTTTCTCAGGATTTGGGCCCCTGAAGGCCGCCTTTTTTCCCAGATTTTGGGAATGACACGTGTCAAATGGAGATTGGTCCAATTTGGACTAATCGGAGTATGACATGTGTCACGATCTGATTGGCCCACGTGACATTGGTAAAATTACCCAAAACATTTACCCCTCACAGATGTCACTCAGCCAAAAAAATAATAATAATAATTATATATATATATATATATATATATTACAGTGAAATTTTAACTTTTCACATTCCGAGGGAAATTACAAAAATGCCCCTTTATTTACCCCTCTTATAAATACATGTTTTACCCCCCTTGTTTTGGACGTTTCCAAAACTTTTTAGAGAGAGAGAGAGTCAAGAGAAGTCTAGAGAGAGAAACTCTAACCACCGTCCATGTCAAACACGAACTCCTTCTCTTACCCGTCTGCCCTAGCTGGTTCAACAACAGCTTATACCTCATACAAGCAAGCCCGCTTTCAACTCGTCTGCAGCAGCCGGTCAACGCTTGACCCTTTCCAGAGCCAGATTCAAAGGTACCGTCTTTACCCCTTTCAGCTCATTCTTAATTTTTTCGTTTGCATACTTTCATTCAAATAAATGGATTCATCATCAACACACATGGCACAGCCTAGGACAGTAGTCAGCCGGTCTGCTAGTACGGATGACTCTAGGACTAGGGGTGCCGGCTCTGGGTGCATGGAGTAATTTTGTACTTCCCCCCAACCGACCGTCTCTGTGTCTGTGCAGGACACAATGGCTAGAACCAAGCAAACAGCCAACAGACGGCGAAGCAAAGACGGTACGTTGGAAGTGTCGTCGGATGAGGTTACCCCGGCTGAGGGGGAAGTAAGGCAAACTAGCTCAGGAGAATATTCCCCGTCTAGGGTTTTCAGGACCCCTAGTGACGGGATTTGTGATGAAGATGATGAAGGCGGTGAAAAGACTGCCTCCAATGCTAGACCTGAGGGAAGCATATCTACCTCAGGAAAGAATTGGAAAGAGAAAAATAATTCGGCTGAGATTCATGTGTCGGCCAAACACAGGGCTGCAATGGAGAAGGACTTAGAGAATTTTAAGCTCAAGCATCCCTTAGGAGACGGGTTTGACATCCAAGTTCCGCCTGAGCTAGGCACTATTACATGGGAAGATGAACAGCGGAACGCCAACCGGTACTAGGGTTTCTATGAGGCGGCGTTCCTAGTCGGTCTCCGCTTCCCTCTCCATGACGCAATTAAGGCCATTCTCCGGGGGTATGGCCTGGGTGTATGGCCGTTGACCCTGAATTCTTAGGTCAACATTTTGGGGTATTTAGCTGCCTGTGAATGGCAAGGGATCCACCTCGGCTGGGAGGCTTTTGCACACATGCACTATCTAAGCCGAAGCCCAGGCGGGTGGAGAGCGTGGTACACTCTTACCACGTACCCACAATACCAAATGACATTAGACAAATTGTCTAAGTGGGACAATTAGAAGGAGCGCTTCTACCTGGTGTCTTCTTCCAAGACGAGGGAGAATCGTGAATACAGACGGTATAATAGAAAGCCGGATATTCTAGGGCAGAAGTGCAAGTTCCCTGCTATCCCGGATGAGGACTATGAGACAATCACAGAGCCGGGTTTCTTTGAGCTTACAACTGATTACCTTTCAACCAGGGAAGCTATAAGCATCCCTAAAAACTGGATTCCCCAGCATATCTGGTTAAGAGACGAGGCATTTCTGTCCGCCTGCGGTCTTAGTTCAATGTTTGACAGACGTATGTGTAACTTGTACCGGCTGTGAATATGTTATGCTCTTGAGTTTTTTCATGTTCTAACAGACGTTTTGTTTGCAGAAACGGCCAGAGCGATGGTTTCTGAGGAAAAGACCCCCAAAAGGTCCGCTGGCAAGATCCGCAAGAACAAGGCGGAAAAGCAGAAAAAGGAACTTGCTTCCAAGGGTCAGGTATAAACCGTCTGACCTGTTTACTTGATCTTTTTTATTCTTCCAGTAGAGGCGGCTCAATGCCGGCTGTATGCTCACTGAGTCGTATTTGTAGGAGGCTCCCCGCTCTCTTCAGAAGCTCTTCAAACAAAAGACAGATGAGGTGGCTGACAGCCCATCCAAGTCTCAAAAGGTGTCGTCTATTCAGACGTCCCCTGAACTGCCGGTTGGGAAGCCCCTCTTGGCCATTGGGGGGAAGAGCATCAGCCTAGGAATTGACTTAGGCAAGAAGTTTGGTGCGATTTTGGCGCCGCAGACGGGCGAAAAGCCTCAGACGTTTGAAAAGCCCAAGGGGGCTCGAAGCTCTGCCCCGGTTGTGGGTGATGACAGCCTGCAAATAATCGAGCAAGGTACGGCTAGTCCTTTTAGGTCATCGTTTGAGCTGCCCTGGCCCATGCGGGTGAAGTCTCACTCACAACAAACTTCAGAGGGTTCATCAGGGAGCCACTTGCAAATAGGTGCCGCTTATGCCGCTTATTCACCCAATCTTGGTTGTGATGCAGATTCCCCCCGGTGGCCAGATGTACAACATTACGCCAAGTCCATGCTTGGGGCAGTCCCCAAGAAGGAGAAGGATGCCATCTCGGGCATTGAGGCGTTCAATGTTGAACGGATCAGTGCCCTCCTGTCTGAGGTATGACTCCTTAAATCAATTTTTTCAAGTAGTTTCTAGCTTTGGTTTTTAACACTTTGCTTGTGACCAATAAAGCAGTGTAAGACTCCGCAGACATTGCTCTCTATTCAAATACAATAAATGAACTTGAGTCTAAAGCACTTGAACAGAAACAGGCGGAAAATATCAGACGCTTGACGGCTGAGCTTGAGACCACCAAGAAAAAGGCCTTCGACTTTGAGGCTGCGCTGAAAAATGCTCAGGCGGACCTCAAGGAGCTTGAGGCGGTTGACCAGGAGAACACACAACTCCGCTTGGATGTCAACCGCCTGAAAAATGAGAGTGCCCAGGCTTAGGCGAACTTCAAGACAACCCTCGCAGCCCATGAGGAGCGGTTCGTTGAAGAGAACGATTCCGATTGCAAGGAGCGCATGAAGCTGACATGGGACATCCTATGCCCCGATCAGGATTATGGCCTCTGGGACTTGGCGTATCAATATGCTGACGAAGTCATCAATGCCAGGGAGGATGGCACACCCCATCCGGGAAGATTCCACGCCTGGGCCAATCAGGAAGAGACTGCTCAAACTGCAGACGGTGGTGAGCAAGAGCAAAAGAAAGGAGATCAAGCGAACTCCGCTCATTCACTGGCGGAAGAGACAAGAAATGATGTCCCGGCTGCGCCTACCGATTAAGCTCGTTTGTATTTAACTTGGCTCTATGCCATCTGCTTTTCCGGCCTGCGTGCCGAGTATTTGAATGTCAACTCAACAATTTCTCTAGTTTATTTCCACCCGGATGGTGATCCGGTTTAACATTGCTCCCCGGCTCTTTGTAGCCGTGTTCATCTATGAAAATACCGATTGAGTTGGTTTTGCATTTTTGAAATTTAAATTGTGCTTGTATATATATGCTTGCATTTTTGTTGATCTTTTGCCCGGCTGAAACTATCCCGGCTATACTTGCCCCTAGACGGCTGTGTGGTTGGTTTTACTACCTTGCTGATTGATTGACCTAGGAACTTGTGATACTTTAGAGAGTATGGAAAGCTCCCGAGTCAATCAATCACAGTAGTGATTGCCCCAAACCAATTGCACAGCCGTCTAATTACTCAAGCGGGCAGCCGCCAGACCAGGCGGTGGAACTAATCTCCCCTGCCTGGAATATCTGTAATCATACTCAATGTCCCTTTACCCCATTGGGAGGACTTGTACAATTTCATTGAATAATCTAAGAACTTCAGTCGGCCACCGACTGATGTCACTAAACATCCGGCTTATGAGCTTAGTCATTCTCTGGACTATTTTGGTCAGACGACTATGAGTTGACCAATTAGGTCCTTCAATCTTTGCCGTCTGCATGCATTTGTAGAGCAAATGATAGAATGCCCTCTGCGACGATAACACGCGGAGGGGCGTCGCTGAACGCCATACTCATGTTGGAGTAGACGAATTTTTAAAATAAAATAGCATCCGACCATTGGCCTCTTAATTTGAACGTTAATCTAGCCACTAAGTTTTTTACTTAGTTTAACTCATTCAATTTGACCGTCTGCACTTTGCACAGGCGGTAATTTATCTCTACGCATGTATGCATACGAGGAAATTAAAAGGATTGAAAATAAAAAGCAACTCTTTCATTAATGGGCTTTTCATTTACAAAAACTTACAAATATCAGAAGCAGTACTTTTTCAAGTTGTCTACATTCCAAGTTCTGGGCAGCCGCCTTCCATCTGGGGTTTCCAGGCAGTTGGTGTCGTTTCTAACTTCCTTATAGATCCGGTAGGGGCCTTCCCAATTAGGAGTTAGCTTTCCCTGCTCATTGGCCCTACCGGTTGCCTCCATTTTTCGTAACACAAATTCCTCCACTTTCAAGGGCCATTTGTGTACTCCTTTGTTGTAGGCACGAGTCATTCTCAGATGGTAAATCTCATGGCGCAGGGCAGCATTGCCCCTGCGCTTAGGGAATGAGTCCAATGCTAGCCGCAAAACCTCCCTGTTTTCTTCTTCATCATATAGCATGACTCGTAGAGTCGGCTCATACTCGATGGACAAGACGGCTTCAGCACCGTATACCATGAGAAATGGGGTTTCACCGGTTGCCCCTTTTTCAATTGTCCGGATGGCCCATAGGACATGAATCAATTCTTCAGCCCATAAGCCACCGGCTCTTTCAATTCTCTTGTTGATTCCGTCTGAGATGAGTTTGTTGAAGGCTTCAACTTGGCCGTTTGCTTGGGGTCGGCTGACTGAGGCAAAACAACGTGAGATCCCTTGATCTCCCAACCAAGTTTTAAGCTGAGGCGTCTCAAATTGAGGTCCATTATCAAACACCATAGACATAAGTACCCCGTACCGGGTGATGATGTCCTTCCATATGAAGGAGATGACATCCTTTGTCCTGATGTTCTTGACCGCCTCTGCTTCCACCCACTTGGTGAATAATCCACAGCCACCAGAATATAGCGCTTTCCCCCTGGTGCAGGCGTAGAAGGACCCAGAATGTCCATGCCCCATTTAGCAAACGGGACAGGGCTGTGGATTGTCGTTAGATCAGTAGTCGGCCGATGGATTAGCTTGCCAAACCTTTGACACTTTTCACATTTTTTAACAAACTCCATGGCATCTGACTCAAGAGTGGGCCAGAAATAGTGTCGCCTGGCTCTGACGACCAAAGATCTGCCGCCTGCATGAGAGGAGCAGTATCCCGCATGCAATTCTTCAAGAACTTCTTTCCCTTTTTCCGGGGTAAAGCACTTCAAAAGAGGCTTCAAAAACCCCGCTTTGAAGAGCTCCCCTTCCCTTATCTCAAAGTTCGTAGCACGCTTCTTCAGTACAACCGCCTCTTAGGGTGAATCGGGGAGCGTGTCGTCTGTTAGATAAGCCCGGATGCCATCCATCCAGGTAGAGCTTCGGTCCAGTACTCCAATGGGATCATCATCGGTTATGCTTCATTTTTCCATGACTTCCCAGAAGACTGACCGAGGCGTATCACAGGAGGCGGAGGATGGCAATTTTGACAGAGCATCCGCCTGGTTGTTTTCGGAGGCCTTTTTCTCTTGATCTTTTTTCCACATAGGTATCTGGTGGAAGCAGGATTAGGCATCCATAAAACTCATCAAGGCATGCCCGGCTGTAGAGTCGACCATGCTGTCGATCTTTGGAAGCGGGTAACTATCCTTTGGACATGCCATGTTCAAGTCAGTGTAGTCAACACACATGCGCCAAGTACCATTCGGCTTCTTTACAAGCACCACATTCGCAACCCAATCAGGGAAGTTACATGGCCGAATGAACCCGGCATCTAACAGCTTCTTGACCTCGGCAACAGCTGCCTGACTTCTCTCCTCGCCATGATTTCTCTTCTTTTGCCGGATCGGCTTCTTTTTTGGATCCACAGCGAGTTTGTGGACAGCAAGATCCAGGCTGATGCCTTTGGATTCCTTCCGCAGGAGGTGCAAGTCTGCACCCAACTTTTCAAAAGCAGTCGCCTCCATTTTAACAGTTCGATCTAGACTGCTATCGTCCAGAGGAATATCAATGTGCTCACCCGTCAGCTGGGGACGGAGATCATCTGACCGTTTCCCGGTCAGTGATTGATATTTCCTCTCCTTCTTTACCTCCACCAGCTGATTAATTTTTCTTTTCTTTGCGGCTGCTGGAGGGGGTGATTCAGGATCCTTGACATCGTCAAGGTCTATTGGCTCCTTCGGCTGTCCGGCTGCAGTAGCCGTTGGTTTGACGTCTGAGAGGTAACACTACCTTGCCGTCTTCTGATCCCCGTTCAGGAAGCCAATAGAGCCATCATCCTTTTCATACATGAGAAGCATGAGAGCTGGGATGATGACGGCCTTGCACTCGCTCAGAGTGGGTTGGCCAAGAATAATGTTGTAGGCGGTCAGCTATTTAACCACCAGGAACCGGACGATCATATGTCGCCCTTTACCTTTCTGCCCCAGCCGGATGGGTAGATCAATTTGACCGACTGGGTGCACGACCCCTCCATCAAAGCTAATTAGTAGACAGGAGACGTCCCGCGGGTTGTCCAGCTTGTAGCTAAGCTTGGACAGACACTTGTAGCTAATGAGATCAGAGGAGCTACCCGTGTTTATGAGGATCCGTCCAACCAGCTGGTTGGCGACCTTACATTCAATGATGACTGGGTCGTCATGCGGTCGACGGACTTTACCTCGATCTTTCTCATTGATGAGGACATCTGGGAATGTTCCTCTAGTAGACACCTGTCCATCATCAATCAAGTGAATCATCTTTTTCAGATGTTCTTTGGTGCCCCGGATGGTCGGGCCACTGCATGCGAATCAGCCTGATATAGTGTAGGCCAGATCCTTGTCAGTGTCCGAGCTACTAGTAGGTTGGACAGACTTAGACGACTGCCCCGGATTCGTCTTAGAATCCACTTTGGACTTCAAAACATAGGACTTCAGCAAGCCCTTGTCTGCCAGACTGTCCAACGTCCGCTTGAGGCTATAGCATTCGTTGGTGTCATGGCCTACCTCCTCATGGAAGTGACAGAATTTTCTCTTGTTTCGCGACTGAACGGAACTCTTCATAGGATTTGGCTTCTTAATGGCCAGCCGGTCCTTCACCTCTGAAAAGATGGTGTAGCATTCTTTATTGAATTCATACCGTGAGACATACGGCTTGAATTCTTTCTTTTTCTTTTTGGACGGCTGGTAAGACTCATCAACCTCCCAAACTTCTTTTCTCTTTGTTCTCTCTTCAGATTTCTGAGCCGGCTAAGCAGACCGACTCTCTTTTTGCTTGTCGGACTTCTTGGAGTCTGACTGATGACTAGATGAGTAGAGGTCGGTAGCTTGGATAAAGCTCTCCGCCTCTATCAACGCCACTTGAAGGGTGAAAACCCTCTTTCGGACAAGGCCGAACTTAAAGGTCGAACCGTCCTTCAGATCCTTGAAGAAATCTATATAGGCTACCTCATCAGACAACCCTTGGATCTAGATTCTCACCAGGTTGAACCGCCTAACATAAGAGCGGAGTCCTTCTCTCTCTCCCTGTCGTATGGTGCTTAAATCAAGACTTGTCTTTTTGGCAGGGATGTTCATCGAGAAGTTGGAGGCAAATAGGAAGGCGAGCTTCCTGAAGTTGTCAATGGACCCGGCTGGCAGGTTGTCGAACCATTGTTGGGCTATGCTCTTCAAGGTGGCCGGGAAACAGCGACACCACATAGCGTCCTCCAACCCCTGCATGTGCATAAGGTTGGAGTACGCCATGAGGTTGTCCTCCGGGTTGGAGGTGCCGTCATAGGCACCAACCAACACATTCTTAACCTTAGCCGGTTGTGCCGCCTCAGTTATCTCCTTGGTGAACGCAGAAGTCTGTTCACCAAGTTTAAGCAGACGGAGCTGCTAGTCCAAAGGTTGGACATTGTATGCCGCCTGACCCCCAAAGAGGGTTGGTTGCATGAAATGAGGAGAATACGGACCGTAGACCCTAGGGGGTACGTACGGTGCATTCCCAATCAATTGAGGGCAAAAATGGACGGTATTACCGCCTGTATGGCTCTCATGTAAAGATTGAGTATTCTTTACGTATGTATTTTTGAAGCTGGCTGGATAACTCGAGGTAGAGGCTGACTCAGACAGCTGTTGTTCCGATTTTGCTCGATGACATGTCGAGCGTCGGTGTAAGTCTTTTTGCTGCCATCCGGCTGAACAGCACGGATGACCTTCCTTGTGCCCTTCTGGGGCAGAAAGATCTTTGACCAGTCAAGGGCAGGCGCAGTCTTCTCCTTGGGATGTGGAATAGGTTGCCTGTCCCTGACTGACTTCTTCCTCGCAGCTCGAGGAGATTTTTTGGCCGACTGAGCCTTGCTGGAGCCAGCCGTTTTCTTTTCGATCAGGTCCTTTATCTCACCCTTGAAACTCGTCATGAATTTCATGAGCTCGTCTCTGGTGACTGGGGCCTAACCTCGTGTCGAATAGGTTTCTCCTTCCGGCTGTCCAGGGGGCCCGCTTGTACCCGCCTGGCTTTCAACTCGTTCCAAGTTATCTCTGGGACGAAGGCGCCTGGTAATGAGTGACCCATCCTTGGCCACATATGTTTCAACCTGAAGGTCATCATCCTCTTTGTCTGTATAGACCTCCGGCTGATGACTATTGGTGTCAGGAGGCGGTATAGACTCTTGAACCATCTTTGAGGTACTCTCCCCACATACGGCGCCAAATTTTTTAGGTGTTTTTGTCCCTCGGGAGAGTTACATCTCAGAGTTTTGGAAAAAAAAGGATCAATTTATTAAAACTTTGATACATCCTTCTAATATTTGTTCATTTTTACTAAATTAAAAACACATGGCAATTCCTAACATTACAATAGACATTAAATTATTAAAAAAAGATATTTATTTTTATTTTTTTATATATAAATTTAATGGGTGGATGGATGGGTTAGGTGATAGATCGGGTGATGGGTTGGATGTATCATCATCCGAATCCGACTCGATCCGTCACCCTACCCATCCATCATCCATCCGTCACCTACTTAAGTTCGGGTTTTCATCCATATATTTGGATCGGGTGGATGGTTATCCATCGGGTTTGGATGATATTGCCACCCCTAATTCCAAGTTCTGGGCAACCGTCTACCATCTGGAGTTTCCAGGCGGTAGGTGTCGTTTCTTACTTCTTCATAGATCCGGTAAGGACCTTCCTAATTAGGAGTTAACTTTCCTACTCATTGGCCCAACCGGTTGCCTCCATTTTATGTAACACAAAGTCACCCTCTTTCAGGGGTCGTTTGTGTACTCTCTTATTGTAGGCACGGGTCATTCTCAGACGGTAAATCTCATGACGCAAGGTGGCATTGCCCTTGCATTCTGGGAATGAGTCCTATGATAGCCGCATGGCTTCCCGGTTTACCTCTTCATCGTATAGCATCAGTCGTAGAGTCGGCTCATGATGCTCGATGGGCACGAAGGCTTCAGCACCGTAAACCATGAGAAATGGGGTTTCACCGGTTACCCCTTTTTCGGTTGTCCGGATGACCCATAGGACATGAATTAATTCTTCAGCCCATAAACCACCGACCCTTTCTATTTTCTTTTTTATGTCGTCTAAGATGAGTTTGTTTAAGGCTTCAACTTGGCTGTTTGCTTGGGGTCGGCCGACAAATGCAAAACAATGTGAGATCCCTTGATCTCCCAACCAATTTTTGAGCTGAGGCGTCTCAAATTGAGGGCCATTGTCAAAAACCATAGACATAAGTATCCCGAACCGGGTGATGATGTTCTTCCAAATGAAAGAGATTACGTCCTTTCTTTTGATGTTTTTGACTGCCTCCGCCTCCACCCACTTGGTGAAGTAATCCATAGCCACGAGAATGTACCATTTTAATTTCCGCCTGGTGCAGGCGTATACGGGCCCAGGATGTCCATGCTTCATTATGCAATTGAGACTGGGTTGTGGATTGCTATCAGGTCAGTGGTCGGTTGACGGATGAGCCTGCCAAATTTTTGGCACTTGTCACATTTTCTAACCATATCCATGGCGTCTGACTCTAGGGTTGGCCAGAAGTAACCTTGCTGCCTGGCCTAACAACCAGGGATCTTCAATCTATATGAGAGGCGTAGTATCCCGCATGTAATTCTTTGAGAACCTCTTTCCCCTTTTCTGGGGTAACACACTTCAATAGAGGCTTTAGGAAGCCCGCTTTGAAGAGTTCTCCATTTCTCATCTCAAAGTTTGCAGCTCGTTTGTTCATGTTAACCGCTTCCTATGGTGAATTAGGCAGCGTGCGGTCTCGTAAGTATATGCCCAGAAGCCATCCATCCAGGTGGAGCTTCAATCAAGTACTCCAATGGGCTCTTCTTCAGTAATGCTTCATTTTTCCATAACATCCCAGAAGACTGACCGAGGCGTATCACAGGAGGCGGATGATGCCAGTTTTGACAATGCATCCGCCTGATTGTTTTCAGACCTGGGCACTTGACTAAGATGGAATTCTTCAAGTGTCCCAACTTTAGCTTTGACCGCCTGAAGGTATTTGATCATAGCTGGATGGGTGGCTTCATAATCACCATGGTATTGGCTAACGACCAACTGTGAATCAGAGCAGGCGTCAATTTTGGTTTCCCCAGTCATATTACACATGCGGATACTGGCTAACAAGGCTTCATATTCTGCCTCGTTATTTGAGGCCTGGAACTTGCTTACAAATAAGAACTAATATACCACAATCTCCAAGAACATTATCATTTGCTTCACAAAAACCAAAAATGGAACAAAAAGAAACAAAAGGCTCAAAGTTCTAAAGATGTGGCTTGAAAAGAAGGGAAGAGGCTCAAATGGTTAGCAAGTAGGCAAATTTAAACCCAAAAATAAAAATAAAGAAGATTATCCTAAAAAAGAAAAATTACCACCCTGAAAAAGATTCCTTTACCCTCCATAGATGGTTCGGTCTCGTGTTTGAGAATTATGAGTCAAGAATCAAGATTAGGTCCACAATAGTCAAGAATCCATGCCGCTCATGCAAGTAATTGTAGAAGGCTTGAAAAACAATGAAACCTCACAAGGATGTGCTAAAAACTCACTAAAATTTTCAAATTCATCAAAGGGGAGCAATTGCAAATTTTCAAAAACAAATAGAATCCGGCTTCAAGGTCCCAATAGTTCTAAACGACTACCTTAGCATACTCTATCCTAGAATCAACCAAAAATACTCTCAAACCGTGCACGCCGTTACCATTTAAGAAGAAAAGCATTCAACTATACAAGTCCAAACGTATTATGTCCAAAGCAAGAACAAAACAAAACACAATGCAAATTTGCCTTGAAAGAAACAAAAATCTTTTTGGAGTTTTTCAAAATAAAGAACAAGGAAATGCATATACAATTGTGCATGGCATATATGAATCAACATCCCACCAAACATGATAGAATACCCTCCCCCAAGTTTGAATGAGACAACATGCTCAAACATAAATCAAATAATCCACGGGAGGGGAAAACAAAGAGATCAATCGAACAAACCAACACATGTTCAACAAGTCACCAACCATTAGAGAAAGAGCAAGGAAAGATATTACCGGATTTAGGTGGGTGTAAATGCCCGCAAGTTACCCAATTCGACCTTATAAAGCCAAGTTCATCTAGAATTGAGTCTTGCTTTCCATATACTAGCAAAATAGGAGTTAATCTTCCTTGATTCTTGATTCAAACCAATGCATCAAAGTATATCAAGTCATGTACCTAGCAAAAGGCACGCGAACATTTCCATGAGAGAAAATCTATTCTAAAAAGAAAAGAAAACGAAAGCAATAAAACACGGGTTACTTCCCGAGAAAGGCTTGCTTAAAGTCCAAGCTTGACCGCTCTAGAAAATAATAATTCAACGCACGCAAGAGCTTGTCAAATGCACTACTACACATTTCATAAAAAAGTAAGTATGCACATGACAAAATGAAGGAATGCAACAAGCTTAGTGCACACCTACAAGGAGAGAGATGCCAAGAGAAAGAAGAAGAATCAAAGGTAAATTTAAAAAAATAAGAAAAGAAAGAAGAAGAAAAAGTAGAAGAAGAAGAAGAAGAAGGCAAACTCTCCTCAAAATGTTTTAGGGTGGCATAATCACCCTTTTCCTTAAAAGAAGACGAATGAGGGACATGTAAATAATCATAGACAAGAGGGTCCCCAGTAGGCTTATTGACAAAAGAAGGGAGGAATATAGGAGTGTAAGGGATATGGTTAAATCTTCTTGAAAAAGGGGTATGAGAAAAGGGAAAAGGGGTAGCTACTCCCTCACCACAAGGTCTCACATCGCCAATGAGGCCATTAAAATCAATCATAGAATCCTCAAAAGAAGAACACTCATAATCTCCATCTCCTTCAAACATCCAACTTCCAAGAGGAACTACATAATCCCCTGCATCACAACTATGAACAACAACTCCCTCAACATCTTTAAAGCCCAAAATCTCAAAACCATGCATGAATGGATGCAAATTCATTTCAAACTCATCTCTCTCCCATGAAGCATTCTTAATGAACTCACTCAAAAGGCTATGGGTTTTCTTTTGACTCTCAAAGAACTTTTTGGACATAACCTCAAACGAGTCTAGATACTCATGGATAGAAGAATCATAATCATGCATAAGAGACTCATCAAGATGGGAAGGAGGGTTGAGGTTTTCGAAATTAACACTATCTTCACTCTCAACACCTTCACCATCACTCAAATGCTCACCAATAGGATCCTCACACTCTCTTGGTTGCTCAAAATCATCATCATCATCCTCAACAAACACATTAGATTGGTGTTTTTCACATACAAGCATCAGGGATGACAATTGGCTTTCTAACTCATCACCTCTCCTTTTTTCCTCCTCAATACGCTCCTTATTCTTTTTCATTATCTCTAATTGACCTCTCATAGATGTAAGAATCATCTCCTTACTAGGCCCAAGATCATTATCAAGCTCAATGTGCCTAATTTGAGACTCAAATATATTAACAAGAGATTCAAAAGGTGTAGAAGGTTGAGGTTCAACAAAAGAAGAAGATGTACAACCAAGATTGGAAGAATCAACATGAAAATCATGAGCATATACATCACATTGGGGAGTGGGGGCACAATCAAGCATATGAGATTCATTATCAAGGGAACAAAGCACATCACAAGAAGGCATGGTAAATAATGAAGAATATTGAAACACACCATTAGCATCAACTTGAGTATGTACCTCATCATCATAAGCAAAAGAGGGAATAGAATTGAAAACATTTGTTCTAGGTTCACTAATGGGATCATGTGACAAATCATGGGAATTCATATTAATATTAGAAGATTCAACGCATTGCACATCAACATTAGAATCATGATTACCCCTATTATAGATATCCCTAGCAAACCACACATAGAAATCCCAAGCATCATCAATTGACAATGATCTAAATTCACCATTATGCATGCTTTCAATTTCATCCATAGTTTGCTCATTCAAACCAAAATAACAAATCTCACAAGCCTCCCAAAGACTACAACAATTATAGTTCAAAAACCCTATAAGTCTATGGAAGTAGACATGAAAAGACTCATCATCATATTGAGGAAAAGAATAACATGCCAATTTTTTTTTTTTTCAAAACAAGCAAAAATCAAATAAAAGAAGAGTATATACAAAGACCTAGACTCAAGAAATCAAAAACACTCAAACATAGACACCGTTCCCCGGCAACGACGCCATTTTGACGTAGGGAAAATGTAGGTCGTTATCTAATCTTCTCTAAAGCCAAACAAATTTATAAACACTTAACAAACCTAAATACTAGTATAGAGGTAAGTCAAGGGTCGAACCCAAAGGAACGGTAATGTTCAAGCACTCTCAATTATGCGCTTAAGCTAGGTCGAAATCAAACGTAAGAGGTAACACTAACAACTAACAAAACAAACAACCAAACAAATAAAACACTAAGAATGGGATCAACAAGTAATCATGACAATCGCAACAACTTGAGAAGATCATGCCAATCAAAGGTTGTGAAGACTAATGATAAGAGCTATCAATTGGAATCAAAGAGCTATCTCCTAATTGTTAAGCTAGGGTTCACTATGAATAACAAACTAAGAGAATCACAATCCAAACCAATCAATAATTGCAATTCCTAAATCAATTGTTCGTGTCATTAGCAATTACAATGCAATCTAGCATAATTCTCAAGGCCTAATCGAATTACACACATGCAAACCTTCATTAATCACTTTAACTCAACAATCAATCAACACAATTACCAAATTAATCACAATTAATCAATCATACAAGTTTCACCCAATTCCTAGCCAAACAACTACTCAAGAATCATCATCTATCAACAATCAACTAAAGAAATTAAGAATCAACAAAATATCAAGAACAATTCCACTATCAAGAATCAAACATCAAAATTAAACCAAACAAACATGAAATTAAACAAAGGAATAAGATGAGATAGAGTGGGAAATGCTCATTGATTGATTAAGAAGATCTTCAGTACAATTGTCACCATTGAATCTTCAATCTCTCAAACCACCATTGAAATCCTTCACTTTCTCTCTCTAAACTACTCCTAAACTATCCCTAAAACTAGAGAGAGAAACTCTCAACCTAAGCTAAAATATGAGAGAGAAATTCTAAGCTAGTCTAAAGTTGTTCAAAAATAGAAAGGTCGCAAGTATATATAGCAAAGAAAAACATAAGGGACGGAGAGCCACGATGCGCACGCACAAGAGGGTGTGCGCGCGCGCACCAACCTATGGTGCGCACGCACAGGAGGGTGTGTGAGCGCGCACCATATGGTGTGCCAGTCATGCACACTGCTGCGCTCACGCACCATAGTGATGGTCGTGCACTTGGCCTCTTGCGTTAGTTCTAGAGCTCACAAGCATGCTCCTCATCGACGCTCTCGAGGTGATGCCCGCGAGGAAGGCAGCCATTTAATCTTCAAATATTTGCGCACTTCGGACCTAAAATCAATGAGAAAACATCCGTAAGAGAGCGGCAAAAAAGATTTCAAAACTTCACTTGCAAGAAATCAAGTAAAAGTAAGAGAGAAAGCAAAAAGAATAGAAATTAAACTAAAATAGCTAATTAAGAACAAAAATCATGGAAAACTCATAAAAGTAAACGAAAAACCAAAATGAGTTATAAAGACGGAAAACCACATAAAACTAAGAAAATTATATGAAAATAATGAAAGAAAATATAGAAAATGAACTTAAATCTTATTCTTTTGAGCGCCATAAATGATGTTCATCACATTGTCAATCGATGATGCTTGGGACTTTTATGTACGGTTTGCTAGAGATACTTATGATCATGGTTATGGTTATTCAAATGTTTCTATTGATAATGTTGATGTTCCATGTTCCATGTATGATGAATCTTGCATGCCTACTTGTGCCCCCATCCCCCATTTTGATGATGCCACTCATATCTCTAATGTTGATCCCCGCATGCTTGTACATGATTCCTTTCCCCATGATGCTCCTTAATGCTCTTCACCTTTCCAATATTTAGAATCTAGCTTTGAGTCTCCTCATGAGATGAGATATTTGGAGATTATGAGAAGCCAAATGGAAATGTTGAAAATGTTGGAAGAGAGTAATGAGGACGTTCTTAGGAGGGTGAGGAGATGAAAAATGAATTGTCATCAATGTTGAATGTAAATGAAGTTTCTACCACATTGGTAGATATGGAAGATGATGATGATTGTTTTTATAGCTCCAAAATGTGTAACGAGGATGTTAGAGAGCCTATGAATGAGGAAAAGGGTGTAGAGATGGATGTTCGAAGAGAGAGTTTGCATTTTGAACCTCCTTCCTAATTTGAATTTCGTTCCATTGAGCCTTTAGATGGAGTTGAAGAGAAACTAAAATTTTTGGCTTCTCTTAATGTTGAGGAAATGATAGTTCAAGTTATGAAGGATGGGACATTGCAATTTTTGAAGCGTGGAGAAGTTGTGAGGAAAGAGAGAGATGATGAGGAGGATGAAGTAGTTTTCATGGGAGGTTGGATGTTTGAGGGTGATGAGGACCAAGAGTTTTTGAGAGTTAAAAACCAATTGGAGAGTCAATTCCCCCACCCACCTCCCTTGATGGTGATTTCATTCCCCCATTCCTTTATTTTGAATACCAATCTTCTTCTACCCCATCTCCTTTGCATGATAACCATGGTTGCTTTGAGGAGAATGTGATTGAGAATGAGCTTAATTTGAATGATGATGAGTCGGAGGAGAGCCCTTTGAATGTTAGTTCATTGGATGAGAGAGCTTGTGTTTCTATGGTTAGTGGTGTAAGTGAGCAACCAATTCCTATTCCTTCACCTTACACCTCATTTTCAAGAAAGCTTGATCTTGTTCCCTCCTATCCCATGTCATTAACTTCTTTTCTCAAATCCCCTTCTCTTGAAGAACCTTTAGTCCCCCAAGTGCCTCATTTGATGACTTTTTAGGATAATGGTGGGACTTCTAACCAAAAATATTTTGTTGAGAAGAGAATGTCTTCTTCTTTTTCTTTAATTTCTCTTCCTTTTTCTTACAATCTTGTTTTTCCCTTCTCTTCTTCCCCTTCTTGGCATACCTCTTCTCAACCAAATATGTGTGCACTATGCTTGTTACATGCCTTCATTTTTTCATGTGCATACTTATTCATATGAAATGTGTAGTAGTGCATTTGATAAGCTCTTGCGTGCATTGAATTACTATTTTCTAGAGCGGTTAAGCTTGGACCTTAAGCAAGCCTTTCTCGGGAAGTAACCCGTGTTTTATTGCTTGCATATTCTTTTATTTTTAGAATAGTTTTTCTCTCATGGAAATGTTTGTGTGCCTTTTTCTAGGTACATGCTTGATATACTTTGGTGCATTGGTTTGGATCAAGATTCAAGGAAGTATGATTCAACATTTGCTAGCATAAGGAAGACAAGATTCGATTAAAGAGGAAATCGGCTTTGAAAGGTTGAATTGGGTCATTTGCGGGTATTTACACCCACCTAAATCCGGTAATATCTTTCCTTTCTCTTTCTCTAATGGTTGATGATTTGTTGGACATGTGTTGGTATTGTTGGATTGATCTCTTTGTTTGCCCCTCCCGTGGATTATTTGATCTGTGTTTGAGCATGTTGTCTCATTCAAGCTTGGGGAGGGAATTCTATCATGTTTTGTGGGATGTTGATTCATATATGCCATGCACAATTGAATATGCATTTCCATGTTCTTTATTTTGAAAAAAACTCCAAAAAGATTTTTGTTTCTATCAAGGCAAATTTGCATTGTGTGTTGTTTTATTCTTGCTTTGGACATAATACTTTTGGACTTGTATAGTTGAATGCTTTTCTTCTTAAATGGTAACGGTGTGCACGGTTTGAGAATATGTTTAGTTAACTCTAGGATAGAGTATGCTAAGGTAGTCCTTTAGAACTTTTAGGACCTTGAAGCCGGATTTTATTGTTTTTAAAAATTTGCAATTGCTCCCCTTTGGTGAATTTGAAACTAATAGTGAGTTTTTGCTACAACCATGTGAGGTTTCATTCTTTTCAGGCCTTCTCCATATCTTGCATGAGAGGCGCATGGATCCTTGACTATTGTATGCTTTATCTAGAATTTGTCTTTCATCTCCCGAGATCGTGACCAAGCCATTTAGGAAGGACAAAGGCATCTTTTCATGGTGGTAATTTTTCCTTTTCTAGGATAGTTTTCTTATCTTTGTTTTGGGTTTTTATTTTCCTACTTTCTAACCATTTGAGCCTTATACCCTTCTTTTCAAGCCACATCTTTAGAATTTTGAGCCTTTTGTTTCATTCTTTTTCCTATCATTGGTTTTTATGAAGCATTTGGTCTCTTATGTTGGAGTTTTGGGTGTATGGGAATGATTGTTTGGTTCTTATGATGTAAGCAAGTTTTTATTGTAAATATTTTGTGAATAAAAAGCAAATGAAAATGTTGAAAAAGCCGTCCATAGTTAAAAAAAGGCGAGGACAATGAATAAAATGAAAAAATGAGAAAACGCAAAGCACATTCAAAAGCTTTGGCAAAAATTGAAAAAAAAAAGTAAAAATAAAAAAGTTCAAAAATAATTTTGATGTAAGTGTTTTTCTCCCTATTTTAAGAATTGAGGACAATGCTTTGTTCAAGCTTGGGGGGAAGCGTTCTTACGCTTTTTGTACATATGTTTGTGATTTTGGTTTTGAATAAGCTTGGGGGTGTTGTGTTTTTTTTTGGTGAATACTTGGTTTTGGTGTTGAGATTTGGCCAACCTTTGCTTCACAATTTAGGTACACCACCAAATTTTAAATTTTAGCCTACCCTCACCTCTCTCGCCTTTACATTACAACCCTTTCCAAGACCTTTTGACCTTTGTGGTTGAGTCACAAGTTGGTGGAGGGAGATGTAGGTCAAGCTTATAGAGCGGTATGCAATAGTTGAGACGTCGAGTAGCCTCAAATCTCTTTCTTTTTCCGGTTCCTTCGAGGAACCATTGAGATGCTCATTAAAGGTAGATTTGAAGCTAATTGGGAGAATGTGTTGAAAATGTTTTGAGATGAAAGAGAATTTCGTTTCATTAGTTCTCTATGCTTAGCATGTCCTATGTTTCAATCAACCTTAGATATCTTAGAACGTGCACTCCCTTACTTGTTTAGAAAGATTTGCATTCATTTATACTTGTACATTAGCAAAAGTCCACTCTTGAACATTTATTTTCTTTCCTTTTCTTATTGCTTCTTTTTCATGCTTTGCCTTGTTTGTTTGGTTTGTGAGAGTTATGGGTCAATCTCTTAGGAAACCCTTACGAGAGCATTACTCGTCCTCTAGGGAGATCTAGGGGTTTAAATGGCTTGTCTTTAGTAGCTAAAATTGATCGTGATTCCTACGAAAGTGAGTTATTGTATATTCTCATCTCGTGTTTTCTTTTGTTTGTTTGAATAAACTCATCATTTTCTTTCCCTTGGTTTTGTTTTGCTCGAGGACAAGCAAAAGATAAGCTTGGGGGTATTTGATGGGTGTCATAAATGGCACCCATTTGATGAGTATTTAGGTTGTTTTTACCTTCTTTTCATAGCTTTTCTTCTTAATAAATGCTTAGTTTCATGCTTTTCCTCTTTGTTTTACCTTTTCTCTCTTATTTTGTGGTTTTGTGCATTTCTATGGTTTTTCTAGTCTTTTCTCCTTTATTTGCTCTCTTTTCGTGGTTGTAGGTATTGTACGAGGTTCGGGTCTTGATGTTAATGGTTTTCTAAGGTAGAAGATGCTTTTGGAGCAAGCTCATGGCAATAGGAAGGCTCAAGATGCAAGGAAGTGGATTCTCCAAGTTTAGCTCTTGCGCTCTCAAGCCGCGCTCATGAAGGAGTGGTGTTGTACCCACCGTCAAGCTCCTTTGGATTTGCCACTCTAGTCTTCATCATCATCATATTGCGCACTCACTCGAAGTCCCTTAGCGAACGCACGAAGCCTCAAGAAGAACCGGAGAAACCAAGAGGAGCGCGGGCGTGCATCCCTGCCGCGCAGCCACGCCACTAGCCCGCGCGGGCACGCCGCTCCGGGTCCCTGTTTTTGCTCGGTTTCGCTTCGCGCCTCCTATATATATCTACTTGTAACCCGATTTTTGAGGAGAGGGAGAAGCAATTAGAGATAATCTTTGATCATATTCTTAGCTTAGTGGAGAGTTTCTCTCTCTAGTTTTAGGCTTAGTTTAGGAGTAGATTTAGAGAGAGAAAGTGAGGAATTTCAATGGTGATTGAGAGATTGAAGATTCAATGGTGACAATTGTGTTGAAGCATCTTCTCTATTATCAATGAGCATTTCTAACTCTATCTCATTTTATTGCTTTGTTTAATATTCATGTTTGCTTGGATTGATTTTGATGTTTGATGCTTGATTAGTGTAGTTGTTCTTGATATTTTGTTGATTCTTGATTTCCTTAGTTGTTAGTTTATTAGATGATGATGTTAGAGTAGTTGTTTGGCTAGGGATTGGGTGAAAGTTGGATGATTGATTGATTGTGCTTAATTTGGGAATTGTGTTGATTAATTGTTGAGATTAAAGTGATTAATGGAAATTATGCATGTGTGTAATTCGATTAGGCCTTGAGAATTATGCTAGATTGTATTGTGAGTCTACATTGATACGGACCATTGATTTGTAGCTCGCAATTGTCGATTGAGTTCGGTTAGTGCCGTTCCTAGTTAGAGTTTCTCGTAGTTGGCGCGAGCTAGACCTCTAGGAGATAGCTTGTTGAGCTCTTTTGATTGACCTTACCATTAGTCTTCGCAACCGTTGATTTGCATGTTGTTCCTGAGTTGCTACAATTGTCATGATTACTCGTTGATCCCCATTCCCTAGTGCTTTATTTGTTTGGTTCTTCATTTTAATAGTTGGTTAGTATTACCATTTATCCTAAGACTTCGACCTAGCTTAGGCATTGATTGAGAGCACTTGAACATAACCGTTCCTAGTGGTTCGACCCTTGACTTACCTCTATACTTGTATTTAGGTTTGTTTAGTGATTATAAATTTTGTTTGGCTTAGGGAGGATTAGTCAACGACCTAGTCTTTCCCCTCGTCAAGGCTTCTATCCCGAAATCAATAACAATCATCCCACCCATATCGCCAACATTTTGTTGGGAGAACTATGTCATGGGTCAACACGTGAGTGATTGATTCGTGCATCGTTTCTTAAGATATGGTACCTTTGGACACCCAAACCTTGACCATAGAACGTCATTATATGCTTTGACGGTTCCTTTTATGTGCTTCTATGACTATATGGATATGTGTTTAATTATATGCTTTGTGTCTAATCTAATTAATTCCAAATTGTAACCTAGAGACATAAAATAAAAAATAAAATAAAATAAAATAAATAAAAAAAAAATCGTAGAAACATTGTGGTTCAACTTCAATGTTATAGGACTCCTCTTTGGATACGAGAGAAATGAGCATAAGCGTGTCGACGACAACTCCGCGCTTATCCAAACGGTGTTGCAAAGTGAAAATTTTGACCCTTTAAAGCTCATTACTCCGCCAGAAGGACTAGTTTAAGGATGGCGAAAGACCATGAAAGTGGCCTAGCTTGGGATAGGATAGCACTCTACCCTCTTTAGGGCCACATAGTACCAGTCGGACTCAGAAGAGGGGGCTAATGAGCAAATTTCTAATATGTCAAACATATTCATGCAAGTAGAAGGTCGGCTCTTGGAGATGACAGGGAAGATGAAAGCCATAGAGAGAAGCATTCTGAATCAAGGCAAGGATTTTCATAAAGCTATTTCTAGCATAGAAGGGAAGCTAAAAAAGATGGAAGAAGAAGTAGACAACAAGGCATATCTTGAGAAGATCCTCAAGATGCTTGAGGAATGATGATCAGCTCCCAATCCATGTAGCCCATCCTCTAGCCTGAACTAATTTTTATTTTAAGTACTTTCGAACTTGGCCTGTAATATTTTGATAACTCTAGATGGTTGGTTTTTTCTATGTTTATATATTCTAGAACTTTGTCTATATACTAATGCATTTCTGGTTAAGAAAATACAAGTTAATTTGTGTAATAAGTGTTGGCTTAAGAGAACTAGCCAACGCTGCTTCCTGTTTCCCAGACTTGATGAATTGCTTGTAAGGATGTGATTAGATAAACAAAACTTTGAAAAGTCAGCTTTTTTATAATGCCAAAAGAGGGAAAAGCAGGAGCAAACTTGGAGGTGAAATTGTTCTAGTTCCAGTTAAGTTAGTAACAAAGGTTTCTTTCTCTAAATTCTTTATGCTTTCTTATGCTTTCTATTTTGTTCAATTTTTCTTTCGTATTTCAGTATGACTATTTGTTTGTTTCTTAATTATGCTATGTGTATGGAATAGCTCTTGTTGAGCTATCACCAGATAGCTCCTGCTGAGCTATCACCAGGCTCCCGGCTTCACTCTCGAGGTGCGCATTCACGGTAGAGGAGCACTGAGAGGGGCTTACCTGCCGATAGAAACAGCCCGCAGGCTAACCTAGTAGGACTCCACGTAAAGGAGACCACACACCTATAAATATGGGATAAAGTACAACAGAAAAGAGGTTAGACACACAATCCATTACACTATTTATTTCTCTAAGTACACTTTCTCTCTCTAAACACATTCTAACTTAGGCATCAGAGGGGGGTTCCTCGAGCCAACCCCAAGGGCGGTGACGTGTGTTGCCTTATGCAGGTCAGAACCCTTAGATCCCTACTCGGATCAATTAACGTTAGAAGGAGGGGACGGATCACCTGACCTGAGGTTCGCCGACTAAGCAGGGACTAGTTGGTAGATCGCCATGGCCATAGAAGAAGTTGTACAAACATCAGTTTCTAAAACTGTCGAAACCAATCAGACCCCACAAAAAACAGCGTCAATAACCATAGATCCTAAAAGATCAATTAAAAAACCCAAATCAAATGTATCCCAAAAAACTAACCCCACTAGATCAACATCTGGTGCGAAAAAAGTGGTGGCGAAACCAGTAGATCCGGTAGGCTCTATCTCTTCTTTTACTTCGGAATGCCAATGACAGGCACGAACAATGAACCCATTATCCAAACACTAGTAACCAAGAAATCTCAGCCTGTCAACATGCTAGCCATTCTGCAGAACCTCTCTAAGTGCAATAAGGAGTAGTTGGCAGCGATGACCGCAGTCCTTACCAATTTCGGTAAAGGATCAAGATCCACACTAGTGGCTGCCGCTACAGAGTCAGCTGTAAAAAAAAGGCAACATCTATAACCCTCACCTCGGAGCAGAAGGAGCTGGTCGAGCTGAGGAAGAAGGTGCTGGAACTAGAAGCCCGAAATCTGAATCAAGAGTGGGGAGAAGATACAGCCATGGATAAGGGCAGCCCGGAGGCACAAGTGACTCACAACAGGTCGCCGACCTCAGAGCGAAGACTAAGCCAGGATAGGGAGAAGTGAGCACAAATCCAGGTGATTTTAGATGATTCCCTATTTTGCAGGGAGATTCTAGAAGAACCAATGGAGAAAATCAAGACGTACAGCTGTAAATACAATGGTACCACGACACCTAAGAATCATGTCACAACATTTAAAAACCACATGGTGTTGTACACTATGACAGACTCAGTCTGGTGCAAAGCATTTCCTCCAACCCTAGAAGGGTTGGCAGCCGAATGGTACGGGGCCATCCCAAAAGGATCTGTCTATTCCTACAACAAGCTGAAGAGAATGTTCATGGAACACTTGGTCACGCTGGTGGATCGTACAAAAATGACCACCGAGCTAATGTGATTAGTCAAAGGAAAGGATGAACCCCTGCGAGAGTTCATTACCATGTTCAACAAAGAGGCAACGACCATCCCAAACATGAGCCAGGAAGTAGCACTGCTGGCAATGCAAAGCGGCCTCTTACTAGGCTCACCATTCAGAGCATACATGGGATGAAAGAGTCTCAAAACACTGGCTGAAGCGCTGGGAAAAGCGCATAAGTATACTCCGCTCACCCATTCGAGATCCCATATCTTCAGCGTGAACAAAGCTGATGATAAATGGCAGAGGACACCTAGGATGATGAATAGAAATCGTGACCCGAGCAAGTGGTGCGACTTTCACAAGGACCACGTCAGTCCGTGTCGAAGAAGGTCAAGACGATGTGATGTCCGAGATGAGTTCCTAGTAATAGACTCCCCTTCACCCTACAATGTGATTGTAGGAAGACCGCTCATCCACAAGATATGTGAGGTGGTCTCCACCTATCACCTTGCCATGGCATACACGGCCAACGACGGAAGATCTGCAAAGCTGAGGGGAAATCAAAAAACAGCGCAGCAATGCTATATCACGGCCTTGAAGCAGCCGGCCAAGGCTAAGCTACAATCCGGCTCAAAGCCAAGGTCGAAGGATCAGGGTAAGAGGAAGTCAAGAAAAAATAAGCGAGAAGAATACCATAGGGAAAAAGACAAGCAGAAGCTGGCAATGGAAAACTTTGAGCCCGCAAAAAAAGGAGATAGCCAGGTCGTTACCCAGTGGAGAGCATGAAACGATTGAGCTCACGGAAGACAATAGCTCAAGGACAGTGAAAATTGGAAAAGACATTGACCCTGGAGTGGGAGTGCACCTCACAGAGTTGCTAAGAAAAAATAAAGACACTATCGCATTCTAAGCGGATGCAATACCGGGAATTGATCCAGAAGTTATGGTTCATAAGCTAAATGTGAAAAAAAAGAAATCAGACCGGTCAAGAAGAAAAAGCGAAGCTTCTCCATAGAGAAAAATCAAGCCATTCAGGAAGAGGTGGACAAGCTGCTGGAAGCCGAGTTCATTGAACCTCGTGATTATCCAGAATGGTTGGCTAATGTGGTCATGGTCAAGAAGGAAAATGGCCAGTGGAAGATGTGCGTTGATTTCACATATCTCAACAAAGCATGTCCAAAAGACTGCTACCCGCTGCTGTAATTAATCTGTTAGTAGACACAACCAGCGAGCACGCATTTCTAAGCTTCATGGATTCCTTCTCAGGATATCACCAGATCAACTTGCATAAGCCAGACAGGCAGAAAACACTGTTCATCACCGGGGCGGGTGTACAATTACATAGTTATGCCTTTCAGGCTGAAGAACGCAGGGGCCACATTTCAGAAGACAACGGACAGAGTATTTATTCATCAAAAAGGGCAAACGTCGAAGTGTATGTTGACGACTCAATTGTTTAAAGCGTCACACAGGCAGGGCAGATTCTGGACTTGGAGGAGACATTTGCTCCACTAAATAAGTATCACATCAAGCTAAACCCAAAAAGTGTGTCTTTGGAGTGAATTCTAGGAAGTTTATTGGCTTCATGGTGAGTGAAAGAGGAAATTGCGCCAACCCAGAGAAAGTGAAGGCAATCCTAAGCCTCTCAGAACCCAAATGCACCAAAGACATTATGAGTCTAATAGGGAGAATGGCAGCGCTGACCCGGTTCATCAGCAAGTCAACTAACAAAGCCTTACCATTCTATCAGTTGATGAAAGGAAATAGAGAGTTCAAATGGGACGAGGCGAAAAGAAAAGCTTTTGAGGGGATCAAGGAGCACCTAACCAAACTCCCTACTATGATCAGCTTAGAGCAAAGCGAGAAGCTCCAGCTATACATCTCCGCCTCAGTACAGACATTTGGGTCGGTCCTCCTGGTTGAAAGGCACAAACAGCAAAAATCGATAAACTTTGTTAGTCACGTGCTTACAGATTCTGAGCAGAGATACCCACTAGTGGAGAAGCTGACCTTTGCAGTAGTAACAATGGCAAGAAAGCTAAAGCTCTACTTTAATGCACACATAATCCAAATTCTTATAAATCACCCATGAGAGAAAGCTCTGCAGAAAATAGAAAACCCCAGCCACCGTGAAACCCTAATTCTAACCCTGGCCCCACCAAAAGCTGGCCGGCCGCCACCCTAAACCCTCGAAAATGGCCGGCCGGAACCGCCCTAACCCAAATGCCACCCCCGAAAACACCATAACCACCACCGAAATCACCCCCTAACCGAAATCCCACCCGAATCCACCATAACCACCATTAAACTCACCCCCTAAACAAAATCCCACCCCGAAACCTCCATAACCACCACAGCCATCACCCTAAAAACCCCACCTAACCACCGAAAAAACCCCTCTAATTGCCGAAAACTCCATTAGAAGCCAGAAAAATCCCATACAACCTCCCTAACCACCACGAAAAATCCCCATCTCAGCCTCAAAAACCCCCCTTAAACACCCTAAAACACATCCATGGTGCAGACCGACCATTTTCAAAGGTTAAAGAGGACAGTTGACTGGTTTTTGTGGCGGTTGGGGTACGGGCTAGGGTTTCGCGATGGGGCTTGGTAGCTGGGTTTTTTTTTTATCTTATTTTGTATTTTTTTTTTTTTTTTTGCTTTTTTTATTATTAAAAAATGAAATAAACCTATTAAAATTTGACACGTGAAATATAACCTACAAAAATCGATCACCAACAAGTCAAGGTTCATTAAAAGAAGATGACACAAGGTGGGATTGTCTCGTAGTAATCTAAAGGTAAGATTATTATTGTCAGACCACGTGATATGTAAGTTTTATATGCAATTTTATCCCCCTTTCCACGGTCATTTTTGTGCATATTTAAACTCTCCGGAGCTATTTTTAGTACTAATGTGTGGTTTCGAGTCTTTTTTAGAGTTAACATCTATTTTGTGGGAATTTCCCAATTGTTGGTGATTTCTAATGGTTTTCTGGCCACTACGAAATATCGAACCTTATGATCACATTCATGACCATCTTTTGTAGCCCAAGACCAATTATTTTAGTGATTAAGGGCTTGTTTTGTGGAATTGGTCCAAGTAATGGACCAAGGAAGGAAAATTAGGCCACAAGTAATTGGAGCTCAAAGGAAAAGAAAAGGGAAACTCGACCAAGGAAAGACCGTGCCCGATCGGGCGGATGCTCAACGGCTGCCTGATCGGGCGCGAAGTTTTTCCGTAGTGTTTAGGATTTGCGTTTTGAGTTGATTTGGGGGTTTAGTATTTAAACTCTTTTTGTAAGCTTTATTGGCTATGTTTTTAGATTACAATTTCCATTCTTTAGTTTTTTAGTGAGAGATTATTTTAGAACTCAAGTTTTCCCCTTTTTGTGCAATTTCATATTTCCTTCATTTGGTATTATTTCTCGTCTCTTTTATTTCTTTGTTAATCTCTTTGATTTTAATTGCTTTGTTATTTTGTGCTTTGATTTCAATCATGTTTTCTTTATTTGCTTTAATTTGATTAATTTAGATTTAAATACGAAAAATTGTCAAGAATAAGCCAACCTTTTCTTGATTTGCTCAAAATTAGTTAACTTTTCGATTAATTCAAAATAAGTCGACTTTTAAAGGTATTTTCTTTTAATAGGCCCAATGACCTACTACCTACTAAACAAGTCATTTTTAAATTAAAAATAATTTATTATTTTATTAAATGTTAATTATAATTGCAATAAATAAAAAAAAATTTTAAAAAAAAAATAAAAATCCCAGCAACCCCATCTCCACCGACTCCCCTCTGCCATAGTCGGCGATCAATTACCCTTCCCCGGCGCTGGCGCCCCTATCCCTTCCCCTTACTTTCCCCTATCCATGGTGACGCCCCCACCCCTCTCTTTCCCCTTTCTCGCATCCCCTACCCTGAGTCGACCCTCCTGCCCTTCTCCACCCAGATACCACAGCCCCAAACCCCGAAACCAACCCAGTTAACCACGGTGAAGCAGTCGAAACCGTTGGTATTGGACCAAAAAATAAATCGGCAGAAGAAATATTAAGTTATTACCCATATTTCATGCAGCAAAGTTCTGGTGAACTACATAGCAAAAGAGGAGAAAGGTTGAGAAAGGAGTGGGTGTCGAGATGGGGATTTGGGGAAGCGGGAAAGGGAAAAGGGAGGGTTAGGGGTGTTAGTGGGTCACTTGGGCCAAGGAAGGGGGTGACCGTCGTTCGACGGCGGGTGGCAAGGGAGATGGTGGGGAGTGAGGCTGGCAGTGGGTAGGATGGCTGGAATTTTTTTGGTTTACTTTTTATTTAATATCATTGTTTTTTTTTTTTGAAGAGAAAGAAATGATATTATTGTTAATTGAACAAAAGATTTTCTTTAAATAATTAACCAAAATTAAATTTTAATCTAATTTTTTTATAAAAGGACCAATCACATAATGACATGTGGCATAATTTACCTAAACAATCGGTAATCCCAAAATTCAACAGGTCATGACTTATTTTGAGAAGATATCCTATAAAGATCGACTTATTTTTAGTTAATCAAAAGGTTGACTTATTTTGAGCTAACCAGACAAAAGTTGGCTTATTCTTGACAAATTCTCCATTTAAATATATGTATGAGTAGTTTAATTCTAGAGTTTTTGAGGGATCCATAATTAATATGATGGGATGAATTGTCTTGGTTGATTATTGATATTGCATGATAAATTCTTTACAATTAGATTATGAATCAAGCAAATGTGATTTGATCGTAATAGTATAGCAATATTAAATTGATGAATCGAGTAGATGTTAATTTGATATTAAAGGCTATTTTCAAAAGGAACTAAGGTCTAATAAATTGTGAGCGCCTGTTAGATCTATGTTGATTAATAAATTGTAAGAGCCTATTAATCATGTTATGTTTGCAATATTAATCATTGATTGTTATGTTTTATCCTGGAGTTTTAATTATTGGTGAACCTGTGATCCTAGGCTTTTTATTATAGATTTATCCCTTAGATTATTTCATTCAAACCCAATCTGTTTCTTGATGATATAACTTTAGCCTGGCACCACGCAAAGGTGGGATTATTTATTTCCATTTTTTCTAATAATAAACCGAAAGAATTGAATTAAATTGAATCGCCCCATGGCTTAGTCAAATGGTAGAACCTCAGGTTTAGTTTTAAACCTTCAAATTGCTTAAAATAGGATTTTTAGTTGATTAGGAATACTTGATTAACTTATTAACTTGCCTGGTCATATTTCTAGAAGGACATATATAGATTAACAAACCAAAAAAAGATAGAAAAATTGGAAGACTCGCGTAACACGTTAATAAGATTTCGATTGTCATGCGAAAGGAATGGCAAGACATGCCTTTGCATGCCATACACACATGTCGCGCAAAATTGCTTGACATGTGGCGATTCTAAATATATCATAACTTTTTATCCCGAACTAGAAATAAGGTATATAATTAAATCATTATCTATAAGTATACATTCTAACCCAGTTAAAATCTATCAAGTCAATATCTTTTGTTAAGATATATATGGTCAATGTAATGCAAGGGCTGCTTGTTTGTAAATTTTCCAATAATATCATGAGCCCAATTTTGATTGGAACGAAGCATATACGAGCAAAATAATAAACTGATCATTCAATCATTCCAATTGTATAAACATGGAGGTAATCATCTCCTCCAGTAATACGATTGTAGTTTTGACTTTATCCATCCATACATACATATTTTTATACAAGTACAATTCTAAGGCTCAGGAACCAGATTAGCTAGGGTATCGGCCTAAAGTAATGAGGAGAAAATCATGCATGCTTTGTTTGGATTCAAGCATTTCATCTTAAGTCTAGAATGTCAAATCTGTAATTTGAATACTTACATTTAATAGTTCCAAATTCTATGTATGGAAAAAACTTAAAATTTCAAATAAATCATTTAAATTCTCTCTTTCTTGTTCTTCTTATCCTGACATTCAATCAACCAAAATTGGCATCCAAACCAAGCCTTTGATGCTTTTCAATGGTGATCATTACGATGGTCGGCAAATTAATAGTAAAAAATATAAGAACATACTACCTTAGAAGCTTTTCAATGGAGGAGAAAGCTTACAAGCCGCTTTAATGGAGGATAGAAAGCTACACACTACTTCAATAGAGAATACAAAGTACACTTCGAGGTTGTATTCAAATGACATTTAATAAAGAGAGAGTTATGAAGTTGCTTTAATGGAGGATTCGGAGTAGGCTACCACATAGGAGCTGAAAGAAGAGAGCTCAGTACTTCACAAGCTGCTTCAATGGAGTAGAGAGAGAAAAAAATCAGGGAAAGGAAAATAGACCCTAGGAGAGAGAAATTGGGGTAATTTTTTATATAGAATCTTGCTAACCAACGTCCTCGGGACGTTGGATAAGCATTTAAAATTACCTAAATGGAGGATTCGGAGTAGGCTACCACATAGGAGCTGAGAGAAGAGAGCTCAGTACTTTACAAGCTGCTTCAATGGAGTAGAGAGAAAAAAAAATCAGGGAAAGGAAAATAGACCCTAGGAGAGAGAAATTGGGGTAATTTTTTATATAGAATCTTGCTAACCAACGTCCTCGGGACGTTGGAAAAGCATTTAAAATTACCTAAATGGAGGATTCGGAGTAGGCTACCACATAGGAGCTGAGAGAAGAGAGCTCAGTACTTCACAAGCTGCTTCAATGGAGTAGAGAGAGAAAAAAATCAGGGAAAGGAAAATAGACCCTAGGAGAGAGAAATTGGGGTAATTTTTTATATAGAATCTTGCTAACCAACGTCCTCGGGACGTTGGATAAGCATTTAAAATTACCTAAATGGAGGATTCGGAGTAGGCTACCACATAGGAGCTGAGAGAAGAGAGCTCAGTACTTCACAAGCTGCTTCAATGGAGTAGAGAGAGAAAAAAATCAGGGAAGGAAAATAGACCCTAGGAGAGAGAAATTGGAGTAATTTTTTTATATAGAATCTTGCTAACCAACGTCCTCGGGACGTTGGATAAGCATTTAAAATTACCTAAAGTGGTATTAATTTGGAAAAGCATGACAAAATCACGCGTCGATCGACGTAATTAATGTTAATTTTTAATTTAATTCTTCTACTTTTAGCTAGCTTATCCAACGTCCCCGAGACGTTCGTTAGCTTTTGCCTTTTATAAATAAGTAGTATATTTTTTAACTTCATGTGAGAATTTGAAATAACTTAATTCTTATGAATAGTGCTTGGATAATTACACCCCTTAAAATGCTTAATTACTTAATTACCCCCATTAATATTAATTAGATCTTTTTAAAAACAAAAATTAAGAATAGTGTGTGGACATTTATACCCCTATAAATATTTGTTTACATATAGGGGTATAAATGTCTTAGAAAATGCTACAGTATAGAACAAAATAGCTTTGAAAAGGGTAAAATGTCTTAGAAAATGCTACAGTATAGAACAAAATAGCTTTGGGTTAAAACAAAAGGGATAATCAAGTAATTTTTATATCCATTATGCAACCCGAACCAAATTAAACGAAGATGAACATCATGCTCTATTTTGGAGAGATACATTTTGGTTTCTACAGATACAAATTACCTTCAATTATACACCATCGTCACATTTTGATACAAACTACCATTCATTTTACACCAACGTTGAGCAGGCAAATCAGAATTCAATTTCTAAGCTAGCGTCAGGCATCAGCTAATTAGGCGCATAGAATAGTGTTTTTTTTTTATTAATGTTCAGCAATACTTGTACATGCGTATAACAAATGTTTGCATTCTTAATTCCAATTGGGGTTTTTCTGAGGGAACTGCACGAGAAGAGCAGCAGCCCAAAGAATCAATGCATAGATGTGATATATGAACTCAAGTTACCAACAGAACACAAAGAGAATTAAATGTTCTGATTTCAAATACATGAAAAAACCACAAAGGGTTGTATTTCAAGTCATTACAAATGAATTTTCCTAAATTTTCCATGCCCTAAAAAAATTACAGCAAAAAGATGCATCTTGATGCCTAGAAAATATAATGTATGCCGCTATTTTTCTGCTCCTATTCTTCTCTGCAGAGTGGGGTAATATAAGATCCATGTCTCAGAAACCAATCAAGCAGGATGTGGGTTAACCTGTGTTCGCCCTATATGAGATAGCCTGGAGGATGTAATTAAAGGAGCTTCTTCGTCAACAATCATTTCAGAAGCTGAATTACTCCCTCCACCTCCACCAGTCTTAACATCATCGTTGGGTACATATATATCAGATGACTTCTTTTCAAACTTCCAATCCTGCATCTAGCAAAGTAAAGAAATCTCAACAAAAAATTACATCACTGCCATAATTTGTCCTGTTTTTCAAGTCACGTTAAACAGGCCTACATGTAAATACCCTGAGATTTTTATAAATGATCTTAAAAGTAGTCTCAAAATTGCTGCAAATCATCATTTATAAAAATAGTGTTCTGTGATGGATACATTGTATGGCTAGTGAAAATATATACACCGAATCAGATACTGAAGCAGCACAACTTTAAATTTAAATGTCTAACAGCTATAGCCAAACTCAGAATTTATCAAAAAAGAATTTTTGGACATGATTTTTACAGCTTTAACATTACTAACTAAAAACAATGGTAGTCTTATGAAACACGCAATAATGAAGACCACAACCTTGGTAGTCACTTAAGCCTAATAAAGCATGAAATTTACTTGACTAAAGGAAAAATCTAAATGAAATATATATTTATTAAAGCAATAAAATAAGTCTTTCCATCTCACGTATTAGTTGCTCCATTTTCTTTATGGAATAGTTATCAACTTTACCTATAATTTTCTACCATTATAATACTAGACAGGGGGAAAACATTATGGATCTTTCATCTTTGTAGATTCATCTAAAGTGCATCAAAATATCAACATATTATGATAATCCGTATTTACTAAAACACAAGCTAAAGATCATAATGGTCATTGGTGAATTAAGGCCTTGGGGATGGGAACAGCAACTGGGACGAGTAATTAGAGAGATAAATTTATGCTCACAAACCAGCAGAAAGTCATAAAATCAGTACAAGCTCACTGGATAGAAAAGACGATCATTGAGACTAAAAAAGCAAACCTTTGCAACTCTATCTGTAATTCTTTCAGGTGAAGCTGGTTGAGTTGCACGAACATCCTTCACCTTTAGATAGTTGTACATAACAACACCAACAAGTGCTACACAGTCGAAACAATTGAAAACATAAACATACAAGAAACAGGGGGGAAAAATGAAAAAATAAACAAAAGAAATTAGATAAATTAAAAGTCACTAAAATTAGTTTAATAAGGTCACACAATGTTAAAGAAGGTTAGTACCAATTGCGTAACCAATTATATTGAGCCCTGTAATGGCTGACTCTGGAAAAATCACTGTTGAAAGGGCTATCAGAATCCAGTCTTTGAGAACACCAGCAACACGGATAGTAACAGCCCCAGTTCTACCGATAACCAAGAAAATTGAGAAGTTCAAGGCCAGTGCGCAAAGAGCATTGGAGAAGAAAATCCAGAAATTAAACTGAATACGAGAAATATCCATGTGAGGTTGCTCCAGCATATACCATGGTATAAACAGAAACATAAAACTGCATGGCAAAAAGTACGGATGTATAAGATAATTTTCTCCATAACAAAGTATAGTCTAAGCTGTTCAAAGTGTCAACTGTAACACAGAAAACGACTCCATACATGTTTTTTCTCACACTCAAGCAGTTTAACACCACTAAACACATATGAGAAGAAAATTTTGCAAGACATTACGTTTAACAGAACCTTAATTGGATTTCACTATCCTTTATGAAATTTTTTAAATAAACATCTTTATCTTTCAAGTCATTATCTTTAAGCTAAAACCACACCCTAATTTGACCTCTAAATGATTGTCATATGACTCTAAATTGACCACATATTGTTGTAAAAATCAACATTTCACCCAGGTTGACCAAAAAATTGACCAATTAAAGGTCAAATTTGATAAGGTTTCAGCTTACAAGTTATAATTTATTATTGCCATAAATAGCAATTCAAACAGGCAAACAATTTCAAAAGTATAAATAAAAAGATAACAAATTTTACTTTGATTAAAAATACATAAATAAACAAACTCAAGGGTTATTCAACTACAGATGACATTATTTCATTTCAAAGGAAGGTCACCGGCTACTAGAAGAGCTTTGTGAGCATCATTCTATCTATAACTATAACTATAACTTTAGTATGATATAATATCCTAAAGCCTCTCATGAGCCTTCCACCTACAGCAAGAGTAAAGAAAGATCAGATGCTTGCAGCCTTTACCCCTCGTTAAGATATTTCCCTTCATACAACCTATCAGGAAGACATAGACTAACAAACTTAACAACAGATTCAATAATCGAAAGCTAGAAAACTGACAAATAGCGAGCTTTTTATCTATGAAGATTGTTAAAGCAGACAACTATCTCTCTTATCTCTAGCAAAAACAAAATAAATTAACTAAATTATACGACAATAATATATCATTTATTGATGAGTTTGCTAATGACGGAATTTCCACACATGTACAAAGGACAAACACTAATTGCCCACTTCATACCTGCATGGAGCTATGTAATACAAGCTGGTGATTGGATTGAGAGTCAAGCCCTTCTTTTGTAGGAGGACTTGAGTCAGGACCAGCCTAAGTGCTTCAGCAAATATTCCAGTGACTTGATATAGTGTGCCTATGATGTTAAAATGGATTTCCCCATATGAAGAGACAACGACTCCTACACTGACCAGGAGCATGTTCAAGAACACGTCACACCTTAGCTTGTCAGTGCCACACACAACGGCCATGAGAAAAGTTGCCACAGGCACTGCATTAAGCACGCTTTTATATAAAATAATGATATAATAACAAAAATAACTACGTAGTACTCTGAAGTACATAAAAAATGAAAGACAATTCAAACTATTTATTGCACATACTCAGAGCTTTAAGCATTTGAATGAAGGCCACTGAAATATGCAAATAAGCAGTGTTTCCAAACCTGAAATTACCAGAAAAAACAAACATCATTGACACACCAAAGTTTGGCTCACAGCCTCACAGATTAGAAGTGAAAATTCATAAATTCCTCCGTTTTTTTTTTTTTTTTTTTTTAGTTGCATCACTTTTGTAATCGCAGACTCCTAAGCGTTCTTTGGAGTAGAGGGAGATAGAGAGAAAAAATAAAGAGGACCCATGTGATAGGAGAGAGATAGAGAGAATTTATTCACCAAAAGGGAAAGTGATGCATCTAAATTGAAACTTCCAAGAGATGGGTCCAATAAAAAACCGAGAAAGTACATCAAAACTTTTCATATTTAAAAAAAAAAAAAAAAAAGGATTGTGCAAAAATCAACCAACAGGCCTATTGCACATACTCTTAACAGGTGACTCAATAATTACACTTTAATGCAATTTCAAGCTTACATATGTACAAGCATCTTTTATGCATCCTCCCCAGTTCCCAAACAGCATCATATCTAACTTAGATAGTGAAGTGCCACAAAAAATTTCATGCCATCCATTAATTGATTCTTTTAAAATTACAAATTTGACAGCAACAAAAAATATGACTCTCTTAATCTTGTTATAATAACTAGAGTGTATACTTTTCCATGTTGCCTTTGGAGTTAACACAAGCATTCCCTGTCTCCACACATGATGATTTAGGAAATAGAGAAGCTAAGGAACATGCAAAATGAAGGAATTGTTAAACAAATCTCAGCCCCATCAACCTCTGCCCCACCCCACCAAACAAACAACCACTAAAAACGATAGAATACTAACTATTAATGTTCCATTAATAAAATTAACAGCTCGTCATTTAATTTACTCCAACATGATCATCTCATTCCTAAAGCAGTGAGAATGCATTGTTTTAATAAGCTAGGTCTATCCATTGTTGAAAAGCCAACATGTTACATAGCACAAAAACACTCTAGTAGCCACACCTCAAACAGATATTAACTATTCCATAAGGTGTAAGATGTGCAACCTTATACTTAACTAATCAGGTGTAGACTATACAAAAACATTTCTCCAGTATATATATTTTAAGGAAAAATAAATAAATATAACAATGTTGTTCAAAGTAAAAATTAGGAGTCTAAACTACAATAGCTGTTCATATTCTCTGCTTTTCTAAAAAAAATTAAAATTTACACCTAAGGGGAGAGAGCGTAGTAATTAGCAATTTCTTCTACTTCCAACAAATCATAATGGAATTATCAAGTAACATATTCCACTAATTTAAAACACTAATACACAATCACATATCATTTAGTCTCAAACAACTAGAGTCAGATGTCAAACATGAACCACTAACCAAAAGAACAGAACCTCTTTTTCCACCCATGTTCATCTATAATTATTAAGGAAGGAGCATCCATGAAGCCCATGGACATACTATACTATGAAAATTTATTCCGAGTAATCCGACTTCATTAAAATGGTAGTCTGACATCAAAACACCTAGTTAGATTATTTACATTATTATCCTACCTTGTGATGTTAGGTGAATAAAAATGATTATTATATCTTAGCGATTGCATAATTGCATTTGAAGGTTGTGCATGAAACTATAGAAACAAGGGTGAATGGGTGAAACAGAGTGTGGTTGCTAGATGATTAGTGCATGGGTAAAATCGAGGGAGTGATATCTTCTTCATTACAAATTAATTACTAATTATTAACATCAACAATCAATTAGATTAATTATTTAACTTTTTATTATCAACTTTATTTAAACTTTACACAATCAATCAAAACCTTAATCCCATAAGTGGGGAATTAGGTATAGAATTTATTACATTTTACACAAATTAAACTTATTAATTAGGTATAGAATTTATTAAACACAAAGACTTGATTAACAAATTTCATATATTGAGTACATTAAAATCAACCCACTTAATACTAACTATTAAATACATTTGTTATTACCAAAAACACAAAATCCTAAATGTCGTATCTTGAAAAGTGAAAACTTTCTTAATTAAAGCTTTTGTTGAAGATTATGCATCAATTACCTCTTCAATTTTCCTCTAGTGAAGAGGCATTTTCAAGGCATTCGTCATACACACACACATAAGAGTTGGACCACCTCAAGGTAAACTTGTAAGACTCGGCCTAATGAAATATCAACTGATCAATCAGACCTTAACCAACAAAAGTGGGGACTTGTTACAGCATGCAGATGCATCAAAAGAAGAATCATCACAAATCCCATAAAAGCTACAGAAAACATCAACTTCTCCGTCTATGTTGTTTCTACAGGCAATCATTGCACTGTAAATTCAGAATAAACTGCTAGATGACTAACCTCTGATTGGCTGTACTTGAGTAAGTGCATTGGTTCAGTCTAAGCAGATTATTTCTATTTCTAAGCTAAGCATGCCCTGTGTGAGCTCCTGAAAACCATGACAACTGGTGTACAGAACTTTCCTATGGTAGTCTCCCCTTATGTACTCATGGATACTATTATTATGAATGTTTAAGCTTTGCTCTCCCGTTCAAAAAAAAAAAAAAAAAGGTGCTCACGCTCTTTAAAAATTTTCAGTCTGGTTTACTCCGTAAGCTAATTCAGCTTTCTTTTAATAAAACGATACAGTATTATAAGGTTCCAAGTATTTAGAGTGGCCATGATCATCTTTGATATCAACCTAAACAAAAGTAGCAGCATATGAAAAGGCTCACCATAGACTTGAAGCAAAGAAAGCACTTATGGGGATTACACATGTTGCATAACTGCCAACGAGATAAAGAGTTAGAATAAGAAACAGTCTAAACTGAATAGACAGCCATTATTACCAAAAAATAAATAAATAAATAAATATTATTATAGGAGCATGATGCCACTCACATTTCAAATGTCATTTTGACAGGAGCTACAACCTGCGCAACACACAAAAATATAAAATATAAAAATCAGATTGTCTAGATACCCCAAGAGGAGGAAGAGAGATTTCTCATACAGATACACAGAATGAAATGGAGCACAAAAGATACTTCCATTTGTCAGCATTAGCATGACTAATGATGCATGCAAAAAATAGGAATGTAGGTGAAGGAAAATTTGATAGGAAAAGTGTGTAGATATTTTTATGTCCAAATCAGCCATTAATACATTAAAAATAAATACTAATAAATACATTTATGTCCACAGCAATTCAGTTGGTGTAACCAACTCAGAAGCAAAATTGAGTAGCTTTAAATACAAATTACCAAATTCATAAGCAAACAAAAATAGTACTTCCTCATACTCTATTTGTTCTTCCTGTTTTCCGATTAGAAAGGTTAAAATTATTCGATTTTCCTCCATTTAATTGGTGAACAATGTTTGAAATAGCGCGCCTAAGGCACTGAGGCGCAAGGCGATAAGGGGTAAGTGCTTAATTTGGTCTGGGCGAGGTGTTTTTGGTTAGGCGCACCTGAAGAAACTTAAGCCAAATTTTTTTAATTGTTCATATAGTGCGGCTCACTTCAAAGAGGTGCACTGAGGCATGCCTAGGCACAGCAAAACCCCTCTCGCTTCAGCGCACCTTGAATTTTAATACATTGATGGTGAATGTGGTAAAATTTATTACCTTTTTCTCTTTTCTATACAATCTTTTATACAATTTTTCACTAATTGAATTTCCCATGCATGATCCAATTTTTAATCATCAATCTCTCTTCCCAAACGCGACATTATTTACATTGTTCCTCTTTTTTTTTTCTTTTTTGTTTTGAAAAGTGAGAATCTTTAATGAAAAATTAGAATCACTATCACTTTAATTGTTTCTCTCTCAATAAGTGTCAATTTTCATAAACTCTCCAATTCCAAATGGGAAGAGCTAAAATGATGAGACGGAGTATTAGACAAATGACACAGAATTATAATACCAACAAAAGAAAGCAAAGTAAGGAAAAAAAAAAGTAGATTATTCTTTGTCATAAAAGGGCTTCATATACGAAAATGAAGTATATTTCAGGCACTAATTTTCAGTGGAACACATTTTAATCAATATAGCAGTAGATACATATTACCTAAAGACATAGCAGGATAATAGGAAAGAAAAAAAATGAAAAATGAAACTCTTCCAACGTAACAAAACCATACCTTAAAAACACGAACAAGAAAGAATGCCACCACACCGGAAAACCCCATATGAACCATTGTGAGTGTTATAGGAAATGGAAAATTGAAGTACTTCGGAGATAGAACCCACTGTAAATGAATTCAAACATACATATAGCTCGTTAAAGCAATCTTCACAAAAGACCGGGAAAGAAGATAGTAAATGGAAACAATGAATACTAATATACACCAAAACCTTTTTCATGCAGGTCACAAACAAACACTTTCAATTCAAATACCCATGTCAGCTATTTTATACAATAATTATTTATATGGACAACTATACTTAAACCTAAAGCAAAAGAGTGTAGTTAGGTAATAAATTGGTCATGTCTCAAACTGAAAGCCCCAAAATTATGCAATACTACTCTCTTTGGAAGTTGATAGGCATTTATTTAAAAATGAATAAATTTTGTGAAAAATCATATCCATAACATGTGCTTGGTTCCACGGATAATGAATCAAGGAAACTATGGGGTGGAACAAAATGAAATGTCACCCAACAACAAAAACGATGTTGAAAATGGCAAGACAATGTGTACAAAGACTCAAAATTTTAATCCTCAACACCCTCCCCCACCCCCAAAAAAAAAAAAAAACTTACAAGAATTTACCACCCTAAAAAAGAAGTATAACTAAACAAAAATAATTATTACATAATGATGATCGAGTAGTTTTAAGCTCTATGTGATTTTTTTTCTAAATCACATGAGTACTTTTAAGCTTCCACACATCAACCACACACATCACGTGCATATAGGGCTAGTAATTTGATAAAGCATGTACCCAGGAATATAAAAGGATTGAACGTAAACTCTTGGGAAATATAGGTGAATATAGGTTTTCATGTAAAGCAGTTGTCTATGTCCATTGTCCCATGGATTCACACTAAGGAATGATAGATTACTAATTTACAACAGTTTTTGGGAAATTAATATTGGCTTGAGCGTAGGAAAATATGAGGAAAGTTGTCTGGTTTGTATATGATCACAAGAAATTAATGAAAAGGTTTAACCGTAGTGACTACTAATTCTGGAAACATCTTTTTCTTGATCGAGATTCGAGAGAAATAAAATTCCATGCATACCCACAGGTTTGTTTTACATAAGTGGAACAAAATTTTAAAAGATATAAATCTCAATAGCGTATGAAGGATCACAACATACTGTAAAGAGCATTTTGAAATTTATGGTCAATGAAACCCAAAACTTATGACCAGAATTCCAACTTACATGCATCACAGGACTCCCTTATCTTCTCTTACCCAGTGTTTCCCCACACTAACACAAGGGGGAAAAGACTGTTCACTCTCTCTTGATCCCTTCATGAGTTCATTCCTCTCCCCTAAAAATCTCTCGTCCAAACACGATATAAGAGCTGGCAACATAATGGGAAGGTTCATAAGATTTTCAACAAACACATTACTCCAATGACTCTAAAAATGGCCCCCATTCAAAGCAAGGTAAGTAACTGGGGTTTAGATAAGCATGACCTTGTCTAGTAAATTGATCCCAAATCTAAATAAAGAAAAATACAAATGCTTTTAAAGAGGTAAATTATGCAAATCAAGCATACTACTACTGCATATCTAAATGACATGTATCAAAAGATAGATAAACTTCAAAAGACTATGCACATTTATCAAATGCAGCTTGAGGGCATTATGTTTCTAGATACAAGATCTTCTAACCAATACCGCGGCCAGTGGAAACCGGAGTATTAGAGTTGGGCATGTCTTATAACAAATCAATTAGAATAGTTACTAGTAAAACATTCTTGTAATGCCAAGTACAAGTTAAATATATAAAATTATATAGTGATAATGAAACAAATCAAAGCAATAATAATCATTAATTAGATGAAATAAATTGAAGATTACCTTATTGTACAGTATAACTCCAGAAGAAAGCAAAATGTAAATCAATAAGTACAAATAGGTGAGTGCAAGTGACGTGTTGATCATTTTCGCCAACTTTTTTCTTCAAAATCAACAATATTAAACCAAAGAATCAACTTCCAACTATACGAACACTACAAACTGCAAATTCATCTTCCCGTGAAAATTAACCTACAAATCAAAAAACCAACCATTTCAATAAAAAAATCAAATGCTACAGTAAAACGCGAATACTACAATGGATCCAGCTTCATTGGATCGGATCTTGAAACGCCATTACTAAACCAAAAATGAAGAAATTATAAACAATACCTCGAAAGAATGGCAAGAAAATGAAGGAGGAGAGAGAATGAGAGTGTTGTTCGTCCTCGAATTCGTCGGTGGAGGTGTCTGGCAATGGCGGAAGAATTGCTGAGAAAGAGATTTAGGCATGCGAAAGATCTAGGGTTTGAATTGGGGAAGAATAGAGAAATTTTAGGGTTTAAGATGAAAATTGGGGTTGAATTTGAGAGTGAGATTGAAGAAATTGGGAAGGAAAAAGAGGGAAGAGTGATGAATTGCAGGAGTTTGTGTAGTAGTGAGAGGGGAGCAGTAGTGTGGGACCTTTAATGGGGGAAGTGTAAAAATCCAACTGCCACATATTTATTTATTTAGAGCAAACACAACTAAACATGGGCACCGTGCCCGTGCCGCCGCGGGGCGTGCCTAGCCGTGCCGGGGTGGGGGCCGTGTTGTGCCTGAAATTGGCACACCCCAGCCCACGGCACGGCACGGCCCACGTGCCTAGCGGGCCGTGCCGTGCCGGGCCGCGGGCCAAACCGTGCCTCCTTAATTTTTTTTTTTTTAAAAAAAAAAAATAAATGTTAAAAAAACGAATTAAAAACAAAAATGCATATAATAAAAAAAAAATACTAGTGCGATAATCCGAAAGCACAAAAAATTGAAGAATAACTTATTTTATTATATGACGGTAGCCGGTACGAATGTACGATAATTCAATAATACAAAATTACAAAATAAGTAATGATAATTAAAAATCGTACAATAGTGTATGAATATTGAATAACTTCATTTATTATACGGAATACGAAGTTCGATAATACAAAAAGAATACAATAGTGTATAATGTAAATATGTAATCATGTAATTATTATTGGTCGTCTTCGTCTTCATCTTCGTCTTCGTCTCCTAGAGGTTCAAGTTCATCCGCCAATTGAGTGGATTGAGAAGTATGAGAACTAAAAGAAGTCGACGTTCCTTCATCGTCGTCGTTTTGTGCATAAGTACGATCTTGAGAATGAGTTTCGACATCCAACCAATCCTTGAAGCAAACACACATTTCAAGTGTTTCGGGTTTTAGTCTTGTTCTTCTATCGTCTAGAACTCTTCCCGACGCACTAAAAGCTCTTTCGGAAGCAACGGAGGAGACTTGGATAGCAAAAATATCACGAGCCATTGCCGACAAAATTGGATGTTTCACGGCTTGTGATTTCCACCAATCGAGGATGTCGAGGCCAAACTTCTCTTCATCGTCCATGCCTTTCATAAAGTCGTAACTTAAGTACATTTGCAACTCCGAAACATCGCTTTGTGTTCTCCTAGATGATGATGATTTTGTACCTGAATACTTAGACATCAAGTTAGCAGCTTGTGCAAATAAACCTTTGGCCCGTTTACTTACATTTTTGGATGTTTGAGAAGGGGCAAATCGAGACACGGTTCCATATTTACTTTCATAAACATTATATAAATTAAAAAACTCATCCGTCACCTTATTCTTAAAAGTTTCAACATCATCTTCAAAATTCATGTTACTATAATAAATATCAATTAATAAAAAGGTGCCATCATATTTTTGTCTAGGATCTAAAATAGAAGCAAAAATATAAATCATAGGAATATCGGTGTAATATTTACGCCATTTATCCTCCATGGATGGAAGATATCCACGATAAACATGCTGTGATCGGTGTTCCGCAAAAAGTTGTGCAAGTAAACATGCATTGCTGAGAAAAGAATGAGCACAAGGATTATATACAGAAGAAAAACAATGTGTCATACCATATAGTAATTGTAAAAACTGCATATATTTTTCACAATTAGCCCAATCATCTTCAAGTAAAGCATTTTGTGGAAATTTCATATTATAAAAAAGTGTTAAATGAACCTTGTACTCGATTGCCCGACTCAACATTTCATAGGTGGAGTTCCACCTAGTTGGACAATCCGGTGCTATTTTTATGGTTTTTATCCGTTGTTGCCTGCAACAACCTTTCCATTCTTGATATCTCAAGTTAGAGCTATTAATAGTGCAAATAGCATTCCTTATTTTGTGATAAAATGGACCAATTGCTTGTGTTCCATCCTTCACACACAAGTTAAGAACATGACAAATGCATCTAACATGAAGTGCATCTCCATCTAATATAACATCGTTCAATTGGGATTTGACCAAATTCGCACTATATGTCATAGAAGTTGCATTATCGAAAGTCATAGACATGATTTTATCCCTAAGACTATATGCATCAATAGCTTCCATTAAATGATGTGAAATGTTAAGACCGGTATGAGGGTATTCAAGCATTTTGAAATGAATGATGCGTTTTTGTAACATCCACTCATTATCTAACCAATGACAAGTAACACATAAATAGTGAAGTCCGTACCCACCATCCCATGCATCGGCGGTTAAAGAAACTCTACTAGGAAGATTAGCTAATTCATTTACTAATTTCAATTTGTACTCTAGATAAGTCTTCATGGCAGCAGATCGAACGGTTTTTCGGGAGATTTTTTTGTGTTTTGGTTGTAGTGCTCGGTTAATATAGTTGTTGAAGGCATCATTTTCGGCGAAAAGAAAAGGTTGTTCTGCATGTACAATCATTCTCCCAAGTTCATCCCTATCTCTCTCGTAATTATAAATGAAACCTTGTGGATGGAATTGAGAAATTTTAGGTTGGGTTGGATCACTAGATGGTCCACCACATTTTTTTGTATGTCTAGTAAGGTGTCCCGTCCCTCCCATGGTATCGGCCGAGAAAATTTTACCACAAGTCCGACACTTGCATTTTTTTCCATCTTTACTTAATTGATAATGTGCCCAACATTCACTCTTTCTTTTGGTTTGAACAAAATCCTCTTCGGTACACCACTCTAATATGTTAGGATTTTGGGTGGATGGTTCACTCGACCCGGAGGCTTGTGTTTGGCTACCTTGGGAAGGAGGAGGAGGAGGAGGAAAAGGAAATTCATATTGTTGAAATTGGGTTTGTTGAAATTGGGTTTGTTGAAATTGGGTCCAAGGAGCCATATCATCCATTTGTTCTTGCCCTCCCGTGTTTTGGGGATGAAAGAAAGGGGTGGAAGTGTTTGGAAAGGGCATGTTAGAAGAGGGAAAGGGCATGTTAGGGGGGGGGGCATAGACATCGAAGTGTTTGGGTTTGGTGATTCCCTACGTTTTGACTTGGCTTTTCTAGAGGAGGAGGAAACGTTCTGGTTTGATGCCATGATTAATTAATAATAATAACACAACTAACAATAACAAAGTAACAATTAACAACAATGAGATCAATGAGAATTAATTAGTAAGTAGTTTTTATATAAATTAAATTTTCAAAAATAATTATAATAATAGTAGATTACTTGGATCAATGAGATCCCAGGTAGGAGAGGTTAGGATCGACGTTGTCCAGAGCCCAAATCCCGCCTTAGACAGATTTCAACAATTCAAATAACCCACAATTAAAATAGAAAGTAGTTTTTATATAATTAAGTAGTTCCAAGAATACAATAATAATAATAATAATAATAATAATAAGAATAATAATAATAACAATAATAATAACAATAACAATAACAAATTAAAATAAAGTTGAGTTAGATCTTACAATGACGCTTCAATGCTTTCCCAAATTTATAATTTCTCGAACTTATAATTTCCCGAATTTTTAATTTCCCGAATGTAAATATAACAATTTTTTTTTTTTTTTTTTTTGGTAGTAGACTAATAAAAGTAATAATAGTAAAAATGTAAAATTTATAAGAGAGTAGGAATTTTTTTTTTCTTTTCACAAAAGAGAGGAAGATTGTATGATTTGTAGGAATTTGAGAATTGAGAATTTGGGAGTAAGAAAATTAGAGAATAAGAGAGAAGAGATGAGTTGATGAATTGTGAAAATTTTGGAGGAAAATATGAGGTATTTATAGGGGATTTGGGTGGGAAATTGGGTGGAAAAGTAGCCGTTTATAGCTGTTGGAAAACGGCCATAAACGGCTACTTTCCAACGGCCATATGGCACGTGCCGTGCCGTGCCTGGCTTCGTGCCGGGCCGTGCTTGGCCGTGCCACATGCCGTGCCGGCGGGTCGTGCCACCGTGCCGGCCCTCGTGCCGGCCACCGTGCCGCCTGCCGTGCCACCGTGCCCGTGCCAGCCCCAGTTTTTTTGTTCACGGCACGGCCCACGGCCCACAGGTGGGCCGCCGTGCCGTGCCGTGCCGGTGACCGTGCCCGTGCCGGGTCGTGCCGGAGTCGTGCCGGGCCCGTGCCGGCACGGCCCGTGCCCACCTTTAAACACAATGGTTGTGATTATTGCTTATTTTATTAATTTCTACGTTTTCCACCTCATTTATAACCAATCTTATACTCATTTAATAAACAATGTCTCCCAATAGTTAACCATAACTTTTTGGTTATAAATTTTCTCTCTCCTACTTTTACCCAACCCCACTACACAATATCTCTCTTAAATCCTATAATATATAACTAATGCACTTGGTAATAATCAATTAAAACTAATAATTATTATTAGCATACATTAATTAAATAAAATGACTTATGTTTAAAATTAATGCATTATAGTATTTAATTAGTAAGTAATTAGTCGTTAATTAAGAAATACACAATAATTAAGAAATACACAATAATTGCAACTTTACTAAATTCGATAATAATAAAAATAATACATATTCTATCAAATGACAACAATCTTTAAAAGATAAAAACGAACCGTGCTTGAGTACAAATACAATAATTTAATGTTACGATTATACAACTATTAACGCAAATTATTTTGTCTACTGTTAACACCGAATTTGAGCCACATATGTTCAACTAAGTCTTTTTTCAAGGCTTTATGCATAGCTTCATCACGAACACGAGCTCTATTAGACATATAAATTTCCAAACTTGCAATTCGGTTGTTGCTATTTTCGAACTGAAAAGGCTCTTCAGTGTTTCTATTACTTGAAGACGCATTTGTAGCTTGATCATATTCATATGGATCGTAATACGTTTTATACGTATCTCTTTCGTCCTCAACGATCATATTGTGCATAATGATACATGCTATCATTATTTTTCCTAACATTGATGCGTCACGAGCTAGCGCAGGATTCCGTATTATTGCAAAACGAGCTTGTAATTTGGCACGCTCAACATCCTTTCGTCTAGCTTCTTGTAATTTGGCAAAAAGACCTTCTTTTTCATTTTGTGGTAGTGATATTGTAGGAATGAATGCTGCCCATTTAGGATATATACCATCAGTGAGATAATACCCCATATTGTATTGATGGTCATTCACAACATAGTTAATAGAAGGTGCACGATTAACCCCAAAAATTTGGGACCAAAAGCGGTTAGCCGTGACCATTGAATAAGTTTCTTCGGCTTGGGTGATTTTTGTGGCCCAAGCACTTATTTGTTCCGGAGAAACTGACCTTCAAAAACATCGTTAAACAAAGGGGATCTATCAAGAACATTAATATCATTACGACTACCTGGTGTCCCAAAAAAAGCATGCCAGATCCAAAGATCATATGATGCCACGGCTTCCAATATTAATGTGGGCTTACCTGGTCTTCCAGAAAACATACCTTTTAATCGAAGTGGACAATTTTTCCACCGCCAATGCATGCAATCAATAGAACCTAGCATGCCTGGAAATCCTCGACGTTCACCAACTCTTAGTAGTCTTACCAGATCTTCTTCATTGGGCTTTCTAAGGTATTCATCACTAAAGTAAGAGACAATTCCTTCCACAAAATGTTGTAGTGAATCTCTTGCAAGAGATGCACTAATTCGAATGTAATCATCTACAGAATCAGCAGAGGTGCCATAAGCTATTAGCCTCATAGCAGCTGTGCATTTTTGCAATCTAGAGGCACCAAATCGTCCTGTAGCATCTTGTCTTTGTTGAAAGAAGGGATGACGTTCTTCTAAAGTTTGCTTTATTCGGAGAAATATATGTTTGTTCATGCGAAATCTCCGACGAAATAATTGTGGGGGAAACACAGGATGGTCAGCAAAGTAGTCATTCCATAAACGATTGTGTCCATCCTCACGGTCCCTTGGAACAGGGATCCTTGGTGCCCTTGGAACTTGATTTAACATTTGATATACTTCAATTGGATTGGACATAAAAACTTCATCCATCATTCGGTTAACAAGACGATTTGCTTGCCTTCGTCTTTCATATCGTTGTGTTTGGCTATTTTCTGAATTGGATGAAGAATTAGAAGAGTTGGAGCTTTCGTCGGATGACATGTTATTAAAACCAAGTTGATATGAGAATGGAAGGTAGAAGGTTTTTTTTTTTAGGGGAAAAGATGGATGGTTAATCAAGTGAAATGTATCTCATCCATTTTATAGAACAAATGTGTTGGATATGTAGTCATCTTTATTGTCTTATATGATGAATTTGAAGTCTTGAATGCATGCATTGATTTAGAAAAAAATTAATAATTTTTCAGTAATGTAGATGCATGCATTTGTATTGTCAATATCACCTTAGCATTGTTATGTACGTAAAAGCAATGTAATGTTACTATTACCTTTTCAGTGTTAAGTACATCAGTGTACAATATTTATCACTATTACCTTTTCAGTGTTAAGTACATCAGTGTCTAGTATCTAATATTTGCTTTTCAGTGTTGGGTACATCAATTCTTTTTCAGTGTAATGTAAATCAATGTACATCTTTTGCTGTGAAATATCAAAGTGAATTGATGGGTTTAGTCAGATCAATGATAATTATATGTACATATAAAGCGTATAATACGATTTTAATATTAGATATGTAATAAACTTTTTTTTTATTTTATTAATAATAACATTACAATATAACATTCATTCATATCCTAAATCAACAACACATTAAAAATTGCCAAAATAAAAATCGAACCTTAGTAGGTAAACAGAAAACTAAAAAACAAATTATTTGAAATCAAGCAACATTTAAACTATGATTAACCATACACCTAGTACATCAGTCTGAGGGGAACAACTTCTTCAATAAATTGTTCCTTAGTTCTTGATCTTCCGAAGATAGGTTTGGCTTTGAATCAATGTGTTTAAATAACTCCATATTAATCTTTCTTTGCTTCCTTTGCTTCTTTCTCCCTTTTTAGTTGCAACCTTGTAAGTTCAACTTGATTTTCTAATTGCCTTATAAGGTTCATGTTCTGGGCCGTGTCCAACCATTGTTGCCATGCTCCAAGTGGTATATTTGCCATTTTTCTCTTTCCTTTATTTTTGCTAGATTCGTTGCTGGAAGGCAAGCCTGAATACCCAATATCACCACTGGTTGGTGTTTCTGGGTTTGATGAAGAGGAGTAGTTGCCAGCTTCATTAATACGTGATCTCTTTGAGTCACTTCCTTGAGTAGATGTTTTTTGCTTGCATTTTTTAACAATATCTTCACTTGGTTTCCACGCATCATGTTGTATCAAAATGTCCCAAATATGCTTGTCTTGAAAGGTTTTAGACATCAATGATGTCTTTGTTTTGTCAGCAGCATATATACTATATGTTGCCTTCATAACATCTTCATCATTGTGACCACTTCCCCTTCTTGATTCAGCATGAGCATGTGAACCACAAAATTTAGAACATGAAGCATTGATCCTTCTCCAACGGTTTCTAAGTTGCTCCGAACTCCTCATTTTCAACAAATCTTCTCGTGTTACCCCGTCAGTACTTCTTCGAAACACCTTTGTTTGTATAATCTAACATTATTATACATTTCCTCAATTTTCCTCCAAAAAACATCCCCCTTTTGGTTAGTGTTAGTTTTTTTATTTTGACTAACCTTAAGCCAAGCCTTCACAAGAACCACTTCTTCAGCTTTTGACCAAAACTTTGTTTTTCCATCTTGATTGCCTTCTTCAAGACCTCTTTCATTGACTTCAACTTATGGTTCATTGTCGTCATCTGATGCATTCGATGTGTATGAGCAATTCAAACTCGGAAATACACTATCATCACCTTGTGACATAGGAAATGTTGGATCACCTTACGAGATTTGAATATTCTCAAAAGATGGGATAACATTTTGAGAATATGAATAATTAGGATTTTGTGGTGGTTGAAAAGGAAAAGAAGTGAAAGTACTTGGATTTGAGAAATTGAGATTTTGTGAACCATAATTCGAAAATTGTTGAAAATTTGTATCTAAATCTGAGTTGAGATCAATTGGAATGTTAGAATAGTAAGGTTGAAAATTTGGATTATTTTGGGTTTGTGATGAGTTTTGAGATTTTGTGGGTTTTTTTTTTCTATTAGATTTTGGAATATTCATCTCTTACACAATTTGATAATAAAGAGAGTAATATTCACTAAAAAAAATTGTTTCAAAATACCTCAATATTGGGCTCATTTTATAGAGTAAAATAAAATAGAGTCGTTGGTGTTTTTTTTTTTTTTTAGAATTGCATTTTAAAAATTATGGCCGTTACAAAATTACAACGGTAATAAAAATCAGAGCAAATCTCAACCATTGATTAAAGAAATAGGTGCCACAATCCTTTTGTGCCACGTCATCAAGGGTTGTCATAAAAACCCACCCACTTGCAATATTTAATTGCATAAGCAACCCCAAATAACCGGTTATTTCAATAACCAGGTTATTGAAATATCCCCCAACTTTTTCTCTCTCTTCAATTTTTTACTATTTTTTCACTTTCTCTCTCCTAATAACCAACCCAATTAGTTAACCATTGGGCATGCTCTTAGTGAAACCAATGACGAAGTTTCCTTTTAGTTTTTGTAACTAATACTTCCTTCCTTCTTTAATATTTGCTCCATTTTTTTACGTGCGGAATTTTAGGAGAAATTAGAAAAAGTAATAAAATATGAAAGTGGTGAGGTAAGAAAAGAATAAAATATTATAAAAAAATAAAAGTAATTGAAAGAATTAGATGATAGATAATATAAAATTAATAAAATATGATTTATATTGGGTCCACTAGGTGAGAGATTTAAATTAAATATTATAAAAAATTCCAAATAAGAAAATAGAACAAGTATTTAAAAAAGGTTGAAAAAGAAAAGTGGAGCAAGTAATTAAAAATGGAGGGAGTAGTTTGTTTATTCGTGCGTCATAGGTAGCAATGTGTGTGAGCTTTTTCAGCAATATCAATAAGTGAAAATATATAAATAAATATTTTTAGAGAGTAAACACAAATACAAAGTACTGAACTTTGCATTTAGTTGCGGATGAGGTAATGAACTTTGGAGTGAAGCAAACAAGGTACTCAAATAAGTTATGACCTTCTACAATCGGTAAACCTTTGCTAAAATAAAATGGCTGACACATAATTCAGAAAGGTATTGAAGTTTGGATACTTTCAACAATTGTCTGTTACAAAAATACGGAGTAATCTTTACAATTCAAAAAAAAATTAACTGCTTGCATATATATACATTGCTCTGTATACATCTTTAACATTTAGACTTTTGAAACAAATTTTTAAAAGAAAAAAAAATACAAGCTAAGCTGGAAGCAAAATAATTAAGTTGATAATTCTAATTAATTGAAACATGTCAAGGATTAGCATAGCATGAAATAGATGTCATTGTGGATTGTTAGTCTCTTAGAGCATGGTATGGACAAAGGACAACCCTAGGTTCCTTGCTTGCCCTGTATATGATGCAGAAACAGAAAGAAGGGAATGCAAGTTCTTTAGGTGGTCAGATTGACACTAAAGACCCCATTGGTTGGCAAACTGAGGTCATTTGGGGCTTATGCAACAGGAAATGAAGAATTAGGTGATGTGTATGCAGAAGGAATTGAAGCAAAACTAACCAATACATATGCATGGAAGATTGAAAGTGATTATTTGATGCTTAAGATTAGAAGGGCTACTAGGATGAATTTAAGGATCAATTGTGATCTTTGGAAGGTTATTCTTGTGTTGTTTCTAGCCAAAATTTGGTTTGCTATGAAGAAATGAATGACCTAAGTATAAGATGTAGTTTATATACCTTATGCAATTAATGCTTGCCCTTTCTCTTACTTCTAGCTAAATCTTGTAATGTGAAAAAGATAAATTGTAAGAACGAAAAATATTGTGTAGAACGGACTCATGTGAGTCCGTTCTATTAATCGGCCCGCGCTCGGCCCGTTTACTTAAAGTTCAGCCCGCGCGCGGCCCGAACTTTAAATATCCATGATTTTTTTTTTTTTTAAAAAAAAAATCAAACTCAATGTTCTGCCTTTCTTCTTCTTCTTCTTCTTCTTACCCACGTTTTCTGCATTTTCACTCCATTTTCACTCTATTTTCGTCAGTTACACTCCATTACTATCAAATTAACTCCATTTTCCCGAATAATTCGCATCACTACTTCCATTTTCAGCTTTAATTTTATTTGCATGTATTTAATTTTTAGTTCTTATATATAAACCCTATCTTTCGTCATTTTCGACTCCATTGATGTCTGACATTTCGTCGATTAAGGATTCTTCGCCCTTAAAAGTTTATCTTAAACGAAGTAAACAAGCAAGAAAACGGGAGAAGACAATTGCAATGGCTGAAAGGTTCATTATATTTCAGTTATTTTTAGGTTATACTTTTTTTTAAAAAATCCTTTTTTATAAGTTATTATTTCGTTCTGTAGGGATCATTCGGAACCTCCATCGAAGAAGCGTAGTCCTAAACATGGTTCTAAACGAATTCGAGCTGTTAGATGTGAAATTCTATTCTATTTATTTCACAAAAAGTCTTGTTTGGATATAGTATTTGTTGTTTTATTATAGAATATTTTTTGTTAGGAAACATAGCATTTCTAGTTTTTATGTAGAATATTCTTGTGTAGAATTAGCTTATTGTTGTTGTAATTATATTGTTGTAATTTGATAATAGATTATTTTTGTCAGGATTCACAATTACTTTGTCAGGAATTATATTATTTGTATCAGAAATTAGCTTATTATTCTGTGATAAATCATATTTGCAAATTAGATTGTCTTGAATTAGATTATTTTATTTTGATAATAGTATATGTTTGTCAGGAATGGTCAGAAATTAAGTTCTTTTTGTCAGTATTTAAATTACATCGGTAAGGAATAAGATTTTTTCAATCAGAAATAAGATTACTTTAATAAGGAATAAGATATATGTGTGATTACATTAGTCAGGAATTACATTTCTTTTATCAGGAATAAGATAGCTATTGTTTGACAATACAATCTTTTTGTTATGAATTAGATTATTTTGGTCAGAAATGAAGTTATTTGTGTTAGGAATTAAGATATTTATGCTCAGAAATAAGATTACTTTTATCAGGGATAAGATATTTATTGTCAGGAATAAGAATGTTTTAGTCACCTTACAATGTTAATGTGATTTTTTACTTTTTAATTTTTCAGTTCTGTTACTAAAGATGATATTTCAGACTTAGAAGTTGGTAATAAATCTGGTGCTAATCAACTCTGTCTGATTCTGGAAGATTTAAGTGAGAAGCAAAAGAAGGATGTAATAGAAATTGGTTTTGGTGGATTGCTTCATATTAATTTGAAGGAAAATATTAGCCATCAGTTGTACAGTAACTCATTATAATCCCAAGGCAAGAAATCTGATTGTTGGTAAAAAGGAATATGCCATTCATATTGATAGTTCTGATATTGCTGGTGTGTTGGGTATTCCTTATACCGATCTAGCTGTGAAAGAAATTTCTAAAATCAAGAAAGGATTTAATCCTGGTGAGGGTTTGAAGTTAGAGTGGAGGAAGTTTTTGTGTTTGGATAAAGAAGATGAATCTGAAAAAGGAGATGAATCTGAAAAAGGAATGAATCTAAAACAAAGAAGAAAAAGAAGAGGAAAACTGGTGATGAATCTGATAAAGCTGTTCAAAGTAAGAAGAAGAAGACATATGTCAATTTTGGTACTTATGAAAAGTTGTTTGAGAAATATAGAGAGGGGGGTTATGAATTTAAGAGACTTTTTGTTATGTTTGTTGTATCTAATTTTTTGGCTCCAATGGGTGATAAGTCCCCCAATTTTAACATCATCAAGTCTTTGGACGATGTACGTTTCATAAAGACTTACAACTGGGTTGGTTATGTGATGGATTGGTTATGTGATTCAATAGCAGTCTTTCAGACATTTGTTTTAAAGAGGAAGGCAGAAGGGGAAGGGAAAACTAAATCAAGACAAGTAAATGGCTTTCTGGTTGCGTTTGTAATTGTTTTTTTACAAAATTTTGATTTTGGGATCACTTTAGATAGGAAGCCATTTATAATGAATTGGACTTGTGAAAGTCTGAATGAGAAGATTAAATCTGTTGCAGAAATATAGATTATGGTACTCTAAAACAGTATCCTCAGACCACACCAACAGTGAACAGGATCTTTTAAAAGCTTTTCAGCTTGAGAGCATTGAGTTTAAGCTTGAAGATACAGATGATGAAGATTTTGATGAAAAGAAGGAAGGTCATGGTGTACAATCTGCTAGCATTAATTTGAAAGTTGAAGATGAGAAAGCTAGATATGTAATGTACAGGATTCCTCAAGATTATCCCACTGATGATGAGATTGACAAGATGGATATTGATGTGAGTTTAAAGTCCTATCTTTTTATTAATTTTGTACAGTTTCTTATTCAAGTTTTGATATTGTATAACCTGCTACATATGTACTTAAATTTTTGTCAAGAATTAAGTGTTTTTTTTCAGGAGGTAAATAATATTAGTCCGGATTAAAATTGTCCAGTCAGAAATTAGTTTAGTTTTATTAGGAATAAGAAATTTTAAATCAGGAAATAAATTATCTCAGTCAGGAATAACATTGTTTCAGTCAGAAATTAGATTACTTTTATCAGGAATAAGAAAATGTTAGTCAGGAATTAGATTATTTTAGACAGGAAGGATATTGTATTAGTCAGGAATTAAATTATTTTAATAAGCAATAACATTGTTTCAGTGAGAAATTATATTACTTCTGTCAGGAATAAGAATGTTACAATTCACTTTTTGTTCATAGTTAGGAATCATGATATTTTATTATATTTTACTTATTCACTCTTTATTCTATTTTTTATTAGCCTGTGAAGAAGAAAATGATGAAATTTGGTCGTGATTTGAAGATCGTATCAGAGAACCAAATTCACTTTGCTAATGATTTGAAGGATGAAGCAAAAACATATTCACAAGAGTCTCAATCTAAAGGAGAAGATGATATATATTCTAGTCCTCAATTCTTAGCAAAAATTGATAAAATAGTGATAGTTGTTATGCAGAGCAAAAAGTTAGCCTCTGATTTGGATCAGTTTGATATTAAGCTTAAGCCTGATGAAATTGTAAGTTTAATTATCTTTATTATTATTTTATATATAAAATTTATTTAAGATTTCTATCTGATATTAATCTTGATTTTATAAAGGTAAATAATGTTATTGCTGATCTTGATTTGGAAAAAGACCAAACTCAAGATAATAAAGGTAATTTAGAGGATGCAAATCAAGGCAACAAAACCAATGTAGAGGATCAAACTGATATGCCTGAAACTGGTATGCGTGAAGAGATACTAGATGGTAATAAAGATGAAGGCAATGTCTTGACTGTTGACTAAGGAACTGATGTTGATCAAAATGTGAATAGAGAACCAGAATGTTGTTGTTTCAGTTGGTGCAGAAGCTGCTATATATTCTGAACCTGGCACAAGACTATTAGAAACTTCGACATCACCTTCAAGAACACCAAAGAAAGCCAAGGGTCTCAATGAATTTTATTCTGCTGGTTTGAATGAGAATCAGGCTAGGGTTGTGCAAGAAGGGAGGATTTTTTCCAAGGGAGCTGATCATATGCCTCAGTTTCTATTAATTACTCCTACTCCTTCTACTCCTCAACCATCTCAAGAAAAAAATGCAGAAGTTACTTGTAGACACCTAAAAATGTCTCCCCGAAACCAAACCCGATGATGAACAACCTTTCACCGCCATTATTGGTCGGGTTGAGTATTTAATCTTTGGAGTGCTTAAATCCATGTTTCCATTCAATATATTTCATAAACCAATCCATTTCCTAGCTCATTTCCCTAAACCATAACTTGTTTTCCTCTTTTCGTGTCCACATCACAAAATCGAGAGAAACTGATTTTGTGGCCCTATAATTTTGATCCAATTATTATTTGGTTGGATAGGCATTGAAATAAGCTTTCCAAAAATATATCATAAGCCCAATTCCGATTTAAAACGAAGAAGATATGAGCAAAATACTAAACTCGGCCCAAAACCGACACCGTTTCACTAAAACAGCCATATCTTAAAATCTACAAATGATTTTGACCTGATTCCAATTGGGTTAGAAATCAGACTTGATAAACTTTCTAATGATATATTATATGCCTTATTCTGAGTTACCTATCAAAAGTTATCGTAGTTTTAAAAACGCGTAAAAAACTGGACTGCGCAGCATTTAAAATGCCGCGACGCGGCAAAGGGTGACGTGGCACGGTGCTTATTGCCGTGACATGGTACTCTATACCGTGTCACAGTGCCTTTTTCGTGTTTTTTCCTCCTTTCCTCACGTATTTCGAATAAAAAAGTACACCGTGACAAGGCGCCACGTGCCGCGCCACGGTGGACTTTGCCGCGTCACGGCATTTTCTGCCATGTCACGGTACATGTGCCATGTCACGGAATGTTTCCGTGTTTTCTCCGTGTAAAACCTACACGTGTTTATCTTTTTAGGGCATTTATTTTGCCGCGTCGCGACATATTTTGCCGTGTCGCGGCAACCTCTGCCGTGTCATGGCGCCCCAAAACTAGGGTTTTATCTTTTTAGGGTTTCGTGTGTTCCCTCTACTCATTTTTCCTATAAATACCCCCCTCCTTTCTACAGTTCGGGGCACCAAATCACTCTCTCTTCCTCTCTTCTACACCAGAAATCATTATCTTCTTTCTCTTATATTCTAAACCTTAAACTTATATTCCTATCTACATCATTCCTTCCTTAAGCTCTCCAAGGAGTCCATACTTGACCCGAGGTTCTGTCCTTAAACCAAGGCGTGAAAAGGTAGAATTAACTGAGGGTTTGGACCAAATCAACTCTACTTTTTATTTAATTTAATTGTTTCAATTTGATTTATATTTTTATTGAAGTTACTAACAATTTATTCATGATGTAGCAATTTAAAGGAACATGCGAAATGTGAGTAATTAATTATTTTAATTACTTATTTTATTTTTATATTGCTATTATCATGATTAGGTTAATTTATATTTGATTTGACTAACAATTTATTGTTAAATTGCTTCCAATATCAATGTTTATTCTATTATATACTTATTGATCACAATATTGCATGTCTAAAGGGAATATGTAATTGAAAATCACGCCTAATAAGATAATTTGGACAACCGGTTTAGGATCCTTTTTAATCTTGTTATTAAATCAAGTGATCACAAATATTTTAGAATTATGTGTTGCATTAATATTCAACCAATTTAGCATAATTATAGTTTGGAGCAAATTGAATCTTTGTTTGCATGCCTTTAAGATCGCAGGAATCACTTTTCACAATAAGAATCGAGTAGAGGCCAATACGGGCGAATGTGACTCCATGACTCACTTCGTACCATCATCCCTGATCCTCCTTTCGTGGTTCCGAACCATATGGAGTTAGTAATCTCATGGATTATGAATGGGGTGTAACCTTCACGGGTCAATTGTTGTTGCCTTTCGTTGTCCTTTATCGTGGTTACCTTTTATGATCCGTGAACGGTTTACAAGTTCCTTAAAAAACTTGTTGGTGGCTCCCTACTTTCCTTGTCCCTAATCGTATTATGTCAATTCCCACTTCCTATGAGTACCAAGCATATTCACAACATGCTTTAACGTAGGTGCACTTCGAACGACGCCTACATTACTAAAGAAGAAATTCCAGTAATTACTGAAAAAGAAAGTAAAAATGACAAGGATGATGACAGCACATCTAAGGTCTAATATTTGTATTTTATTTGAATAATTTATTAAAATAATTTTTGTATTTAACTATGATATTTTATATAAATAAATGTACATATTTTTTATTTGTATTATACATATGATTTCAGGTTTTTACTAAATTTGATGATTTAATTTAGTCTAAAGTTACAGAAGAACATCATTTACCTATTGATCATGCGCACCAGGTAATTTTTTATGTTATTTTTTTCATGAATAAAGTATTTTAGTCAGATTTTAGATTTGTTTGTCATGAATTAAATTAATTTTATCAGAAATTTATTTGTTCATTATTTTCAGGAATTAGATTATCTTTGTCAAGAATTAAAATATCTTTGTCAGGAGTTCAATTATATCAGTAAGCAATAAGATTGTTTCAGTTAGAAATTACATTAAATATATCATGGATAAGAATATTTTAGTCAGGTGTTAGATTATTTTGGGCAGGAATTAAATTATTTTTGTCAGGAAGTAAATTATCTCAATCAGGAATAAAATTGTTCCAGTCATAAATTAGATTAATTTTATCAGGAATAAGAATATTTTATTTAGGAATTATAGCATTTTGGTCTGAAGTTTAGTCAGGAATTATAGCATTTTTGTCAGAAGTAAATACATTATTAATCAAAAATAAGATTGTTTCATTCAGGTATTAGATTACTTTTGTCATGAATAAGAACTTTGCAATCAGGAATTAGAATATTTAATTCACGATTCATATTATATTAGTATAGATTATTATTGTCAGGATTTAGATTACTTTTGTTTGATATTAATATATATTTTTTCTTGCAGGAAGTAGAAGCTCAGCCTAGAGATACAAGTGCAGTTTTAGATTTATTGAGGAATAAAGATGTTCCAAAGGAATCTGTTGCAAATGAATCTCCTACTGCTCCTAATGATGACATAATTCTAATAGATAAAACTCCTACTGTTCCTATTGTTGTTGATTCGTCTCAAGATGAGCTTATGGTATCAGGAACTCAGCCTCCTAAAACACACATTGAGTTAATTGATATAGATGAAAGTTCTACTACTCCAAAGGTTCCTGCTGAAACTACTTTTATTTCTGCTGAAATATATTCTGAAAAAAGGGCTGAGAGAAGGCAATATTTAAAACAAAAACAGCAGTTAACATTGCAGGTTAATTTGGAAGCAGCTCTAGATTGGGTAGAACCCCCTATTGATAAGATTCCGATTCAAAATTGAGGAATTCTTATCTCTAGGAATTTGCAGGAAAATAAGCCCTTGTATCTGAAAAATTTGACTGAACAGGAAAGATATATGTGTAACTTCCTCTTTTATATGAAATATGAGGAGGAGAAAGAGTTAGATCCTACGTCAAAAGATGAGGGAATTAAGGAGCATAACAACAGTCTGTACGTACGACATACTAGTTTTGTTGTCTGTCAGTTTGCCACCGAAAATATTTCACAAAGTGATATTATTTTGGTTAGAGAGGAGTTTTGTTCACTCCGTCCCTCTGTCTGGATTAATAGTGCTATTCATGATGCTTGGACTTCTGTGCTGAATATTGAAGAGAGCAAAATAACTGACAGAGGCGTTTTTCAGTACAAAAGATTTGGTTTTCATACTGGAGTTGCTGTAAGTTTTTTCCTTTTCTTTACTTATTATTTTTGGAATTTTTATTTATATAACATAATATATTTTTAATATTTTTGTTTTGTAGGAAGTTATAGAGAGATACTTAAGAAAGAGAAATATCTATAAACAAGAAGTTAAATTCATTAAAGAACAGGAAGAAATTTTGAAGACTTTGGAAGATAATCCAGAAGAATATGAAAAGTTTAAGGAACAGTTGAAAACAAAAGGAGCTTGCATTGAACTTGAAAAAACATGATCCTCAAGATGTTTATAATTCCATTGATAAGTGGGTTAAGCGTTTTCCATTACTCAACATAGCTGAAGCAGAGTTGGTAAGTTTTTAACTTTATTTCTATTGCTCAGGTAATATATTTTTATAGTCAGGTATTAGCCTAATATAGTAAGATATTAGCTTCTTTAAGTCAGGTATTAGCTTCTTATTGTCAGGTAATAATTCATTCTAGTCAGATAATAATTTGTTTTTATAGTCAGGTATTAGCCTAATATAGTAAGATATTAGCTTCTTTAGGTCAGATATTAAATTCTTATTGTCAGGTAATAATTCATTCTAGTTAGATAATAATTTGTTTTTATAGTCAGATATTAGCCTTATATAGTAAAATATTAGCTTCTTTAAGTCAGGTATTAAGTTCTTATTGCCAGGTAATAATTCATTCTAGTCAGATAATAGTTTGTTTTAGTTAGGTAATATATTTTTATAGTCAGGTATTAGATTTATATTTATCCAGGTATCAGCTTGTTATATTCAGGTATTAGCCTAATATAGTCAGATATTAGACACTTTTAGTCCGGTATCAACTTCTTATAGTCAGCTAATAAATCATTCTATTAAGATAATAGTTTATCTTATTATGTTTTTTATTTTGCAGATAATCTTTCCTATTTGGTACAAAAATCATTATACTCTGATGGTTTTGAATTTCATTCCTGGTAAAACTCCACGTATAGATTGGATAAATAACAGAACTGATATTACTCGAGAAGATTTGGACGAAATAGATAAATATTTGGTAAGATTTTTTAAACTAATTATCTAAGTCTCTTTATTGAAAATTATACTTTTAGATTCTTATATATATATATATATATATATGTATATATATATATATATATATATATATATATATATATATATATGTATATATATATATATATATATATATATATATATATATATATATATATATATATATATATGTATATATATATATATATATATATATATATATATATATATATATATATATATATATATATATATATATATATATATATATATATTTAGAGGTTAGAGCTGCTTCTGTTTATTTAGTCAAGCAAGATCATCCAAAAGCTAATATTATTACAGCTTTGGATTGGCATATTCCTACTTTTTCATGGAAGACAAGCACAGAAATTATGATTGTGGGCTTTTTGCGTTAATGTGTAAGCAAAGGTACACTGGATTAGATGGAGGAATTGTTGACTTGAAACTTGTAAGTGTTTTTTCTCTTTTGTTTTTGGATTTATACTAATTATTTTTAGCGTTCTTATTTTTGTACTTTTTTATAATTTTGCAGAAGCAAAATCGGAAATTGTATAGATGCAGAATTGCTTTTGAATTGATGAATAGAGAAGAAATTTTTTTGCGCAAGCAACTATGGAATGAATGCATTGCATTTCTATTCAGAAGCATAAAATTTTCAATGCTCAGCCTGCAAGGAAAAAGCTTGAGAGTAAATATATGCAAGAAAAGGCTGCCATACAGAAAGAAAAAGAGAGGAGGTTCTTGTTGGAGCAACAGCAAAAAAAAAAAGAAATTGAAGAATACATCCAGCAAAATAGAGGCAAAAGTTAGATAATTTTATTTTTACGATTATTTATATGTATATATATTTTCTTTTTGTAGTCTGATATTAGGTTTCTTTTGTTTGTTAATATTTAAGTATACTTACATATAAATTTTATTTTTGTTAGTTATTTTTACGATTATTTATATGTATATATTTTCTTTTCATAGTCGGATTTTAAGTTTCTTTTCTTTGATAATATCAGTCAGGTATATGATTGTTTATGTCAGAAATTAGATTACTTTTATCAGGAATAAGAAAATGATAGTTAGGAATTAAATTATTTTGTTCGGGAATTAAATTATATCTGTCAGGAATAAGATTGTTGTTGATCCTAAGTTTTGATGATGACTCAAGGAACCTAGGCAAACCATAACTAGTTTAACTTCTGTTTAGCATTGATTATTGACAGGTTTATGCTACGAGATTCTGGAGTAAGAATGGAGCATGGTACAAAGTCTAAGTCTGCTATGGAAGGATAAAGAAGACAATCAGAAGTCAAGTTCCTTGAGTGAGGAACTGAAGCTCCAGAGTCGAAGCTTCAAGATAAGTTCCTTAAGTGAGGAACTGAAGCTCCAGAGTCGAAGCTTCACAGAGTTTCAAGAAGTCTATTTTATTTTATCTTTATTTTTAGGCTTCTTGTATTTATGCTAAGTATTTTGATTATGGTAGGATTAAAGTGGATTTTATTTTATATGATTAAGATTTTATTTTCCATATTTTAGCATGTTTATTTCGAAAATATCTTTTAAGTAAAAATATCTTTTTGTCAAAAAGAATTTCTGATTTTATTAAACCATTTCTTTTTGGAAAATCAGTTTTTGGAAAATAATCTTCAAATGTGTGTTTACTTTGTCAAAGAGGTTGAGAAAAATTAGGAAGCAGTAAAACCACTTCCTGTTGAATTGGTTTTACTTGCTGCCCAAGCTCCAACAAACTGCACGTCCTAATTCTAAGGATTTTGTGGCTTAGTGGAGATTGAGGCAACGGCTGTTTTATCTTCTTCTATTTTTCTATAAATTAAATTGGTTTTTAGTTGAGAAAGACACACTTGAGCATTACAATCTTTAAGCTTTTGAAAAGAGTCATAATCCACTTAAGTCCTTAAGTGTCTTAGAACTTAGCATTTAGAGTTTAACCTTGAGTTGTATTGGGATAGAGTTTGGGTAAACTCCAAGAATGTTTATTGCTTTGAGTGAAGCAAGGAGGAAGAGAGAGTTTAGAGAGATCAACTGGTTGAGGGATCAGTTGAAGGGTACTTAAGTTCGTTGAGAAACTTGAGTGTACAGTCTTAATTTGTAATAGGTTGCTTGCCCTATTACTATTAAGAGTTGAGTTTAAAATCCCTTGTGGTCGTGGTTTTTCTTCTTGATTAGGGCCAAGAAGTTTTCCACGTAAAATCTCTCTTTGCACTTTAAGTTTTTATTTGAGTTTCTTTACTAATTCCGCAAAAATTACCCTAGTTCCTCTACAATACAATTCACCCCCCCTCTTGTATTGTTCTTTCGAGTCAACAATTATTTTATTTAGAAATTAGATTACTTCTATCAGGAATAATAAAAAAATATCAAAAGTTAATTTATATTAAAAAGCAAAAATATCAAAATCAAAATATCACAACATAATATTTTTTACAATTATTTTGAATAAAAAAAAAATGATTTGATAAATGACCCTATATTAAATGAGTTGTGGATTTGAAGTTTTTGTACCAAACTCATTTGGATCTCTAGTTGTTGTTCTTCTTCTTTCAAAATGTCCTCTAATTCTTTTGTTCTTTTTTGGCCTTTCTTTTGTTTTTTATCGTTTTGGATCTTTTACTGTATTCCTTCTCTCTTATTCTTCATCAAGTTCACGAATTTTTTCTTCATTTGTTTGGAACACTTTTCTTACAGATTTGTACATTTGTTCCAAAGAATCATCACATATTTTTGATGCATCTTCGTTCCCTTGACATATTGTTACAAGGTTGTAGAAATTCTTTGTTATTGACTACCTCCAAGGAGTATTTATTAAATAATGATCAGTAGTTGGATTTCCTAACAAAAAAAAAATTACTATATTTTTATTAGGAATAAGATAATATTATCAGGAATAAAAATATATACATCAGGAATAATATTATAATTGTCAGTTATAACAATATAAATCTCAAGAATAAGATTATGTTTGTCAGGAATAAGATAAGCTTAGTCAGGAATATGTTTTTTTATCAGGAATAAGTTTTTTTTTATCTAGTTAGGAATAAGTTTTTAAATTTAACAGGAATAAAATTATATTTGTCAGGAATAAGATAACGTTAGTCAGGAATAAGTTTATTATCAGAAATAACAATACTTATATTGTTTTCTGCATGAGCCATAAGTTTTCTAACAGGAGTAAGATTTTTTTTGTCACGAATAAAAATATTTCTAACAGGAATAAGATCAAATTTGTCAGGAAAAACAATTTTGTTTCTGCATCAGCAATAAGTTTTTTTGCATCATGAAAAGTCATACAAATCATTAATTTATTTCATCATGAAAAAGTCATACAAATCTAACTAAAGTCATCAAAAAGTCATACCATTTTGAAAATATAATTTATTGCATCATCAATAAGTCATACAAATCTGACTAAAGTCATAATTTCTTCTGTTAAATTACATGTTAATTATTGTTGTTCATACATAACTGTTCTCTATTTAAAGGTTGTTTTAAGTTAAGTTTTTTCTATGAAAAGACTTTCTTTAAGAACCTCTTTGTTTCTATATAAGGTTAAGTCATATATCATTAACTTATATTTTTTTTCTTCTATACAATCTTGAAGACAATGGCTGATTTCTATGCAAATAAGGCAAAATGTTCTGTTAATTTCAGACCAATTTATAGGCTTAGTTTGGTAAATACATTTTAAGTTATATGCTTATACATTTGTTTTGTGTTTTAGTAAATATTTAATGTTTTCATTCTTTCTTAGGTGTTTTTTTTATTTCAGCCGCTTTCTACAGAATGGAAAAGTTTTCTTTTAAGATTCACAGGACCAGTTAGAGTCTATCGTGGGAATAATGACAGATTCTGGGAGGTAAGAGTGATAAGCGTACCACAAAATACAAGAAGCTGTGGTGGTTGTTTAACTGATGATGGATGTACAAGCTTTGTAGCATCCAATAATATTGTTGCTGGAGAAAGACTGGATATTTATCACGATAATGATTCAAAATTTTACATTAGATTTTTTAATGCTGATGGTAATGAGAGGCTTCCTACTGAAGCTGAAAATGGTATTAATGTATAAGTTTTTTTTATCAAGATTATGTTTGTAAGAAATAAGTTTTTTTATCAGAAATAATAATATTTGTATCAGGTATAAGATTATGTTTGTCAGAAATAAATTGTTTTATCAGAAATAACAATATTTTTATCAGGAAAAAGACTATATTTGTCGGGAATAGGAGTATATTTGTCAAGAATAAGTTCTAATAATCAGGAATAATAATATTTTTATTTTATATTTAATTAACAAATAATAAATTTTAAAATAAAAAAGAATTTACGTACCTGATTCATTTTCATCCCATATCATTGATTTTGCAAGCTTTGTCCAACGTTTCAGAACGTATCTCTCTGGTATAGTATGTATGCTGTACATTTGCATTATCTTGAGGATGTGAAAGCACAGCAATTCGGTCTCTGTGATGCACATACAAGAACACACAAACTCAAGGTTTTGACTGTGATATATGACTTGATAGGTGTGCTTATAATCTTCATCAAGAGAAACATCAAAGAATTTGACATATTGCATTGAAGTGGCCTTTTCTCTTGCATATGCTCCTAGACTTGTATCAAATTCCAACTTAAAATCCTTGTATAAGTTAAGAGTATAAACTTCAGCTGCATGTTTTAATATTTTTGTTGTCGTTTTTGGTTTCTCAGTAGTACATCTGAAGTTGTCACTCTTTTCAATGCTTCTCCATCTTCTCACAGTAGCTTCGAATATGCGAAAGAACTCCAAAAGCTTAGTGGTTTCGTTAGCCTTAAATGAAATTGCCCTGTTTGTTACTTCTACTCTTTGAGATGAAAGAATTCCAGGTGAGAAAATATCCTTGCTCAATGCTGTGCACCATTTTTCTCGTAGCCCAAATAACCTATCAAACCATTCTTTTTTTTTTCTAATCCATGCTTTTGAACCATCTTGTTCCAGCAATCTTCAAATTCTGATTCTGAATCACAACCACTTAAGCATTTGTGAAACATATTCTTGAATTCAGGATTGTTTTTTAGAGTTCCAAAATGTGACACAAAATTCTTTTGTAAATGCCATAGACACAGTCTATGTCTTGAATTTGGATAAACCTGCAACAATGATAAGAAGAATTAGATAATTTTACTCAGGATTTAACATTTTTAAGTCAGAAATTTGAATATTATAATCAGGAATTAGATTATATTAGTTAGGAATTAGCATGTTTTAGTCATGGATTTGATAATTTATGTCAGGTATTGTTGTATTTTTGTCAGGCATTACAATATTTGAGTTAGGAATTAGCATTTTTTAGTCAGGAATAAGATAATTTATGTCAGGTATTGGTCTATTTTTGTCAGGCATAACAATATTTTAGTGAGGAATTAAATAGTTTTTGGGTTACGGTTTTAGAATAAAGATATTTATCCAGTTTTTTTTTTAATAAAAAATAGAATAATAATTAAAATAATTTTTTTTAAAAATATTTTTTATTTGCCTATAAAACTATTACTTTTTCACACATTTCGCATGTTTGTTGTCTTGTATATTCTCTCTCCAAAAATAAACTTTTTTTCTTTATTTCTCAAATATGGAAAACAATTCTCAGTGTTCTACTTCATCAAACGATCCAGAAGAAAATGTTATTGACAACTTTGAAAAAAGACTAAATGATCTATTCAAAAAAAGAGATAGAGTGAAGGATGAACTGATAAGGCTCTATGAAAAAGTGGAAAAGAATGAAATCGAAGAATTGAGGAAGAGGAAGAGGGCACAGGAGAATATCTAGGAAGCACAAAATAAGAAACAGAAAGAAGAAGATCAACAAAAGAAGGAAAAGAAAGAAGAAAAAGAAGATCAAGCAGAAACAAGCTTAAAATCTCAAGAAGAACAAGAAGAAGATTAAGATTCTAGGGGTTTTTTTTTCTTTTTCTTGCTATTAAGTTCTAAGTTTAATGAAAAAATTTCGTTATCTATGACATATCATTAGAATATATGAAAATTATGATATATAATAAGTAAAATTTCTTGATATGATTTATTTAGTAGTATCATACTATAATTCTATTGGTTGATATGATTTTTTATTTTGTTTTGTTGGTTTACATATTTTTAAAGTAGCTTATAAAATAATATTAGTAGGGAATTATATAATATTAGTCAGGGATTAGTTTGTTTTTCTCGGGGTGGGTTTATTTTAGTTAGGTATTGGTTTATATTTCTCAAGAATAAGATTCTATTAGTCAAAATTAAATAGTTTTAGGTCAGGAATTAATATATTTTAGTCAGGATTTAATATATTTTAGTCAGGTATAAGATATTAATAGTCAGGAATTAGATAATATTAGTCAGGAATTAGTATGTTTTCTTCAAGAATTAGATTATTTTAGTCAGTTATTGGTTTATATTTCTCAGGGATTAGATTATGTTATTCAGGATTAAATAGTTTTAAGTCAGTTATTAATATATTTTAGTCAGATATAAGATAATACTAGTCAGAAATAAGATACTATTATTCAAAAATTGGTATGTTTTAGTTAAGAATTAGATTATTTTAGTCAGGTATTGCATTACTTTTCTCAGGAATTAAATTATTTTTATCAGAAATTAGACTATATTAAATTACTTAGACTATATTAAATTACTTATACTAATCAGATATTAAATTATAGAATATATATATTATGAAGTTAAAACTGCTTACCTCTGGTATGGTGTTGCTCATTGCAAGATCTTGATCAGTGAAGATTGATTTTGGTTCAATTCCACACATTGACTTTTTGAAAATTAAAAGCAGCCAAACAAATGTTTCAGTCTTTTCATCAGTTAAGAAGGCACATCTAAACATTGTTGTTCTCCAGTGATTGTTTATACCAACAAATGGTGCACATATCAACCCATATTTGTTTGTCCTGTGTGTTGTATTGAAGATTAAAACATCACCATAAGCTTTGAAATCTTCAAGCATTTGAGAGTCACGCCAAAAATAGCTCACCGCATTATTTTCTTCTCCAAATTTCAGTCTATAAAAGAATGAAGGATCTTTATCTACTCTTTCTTGTAAGGTGTCTAATACATTCTGCATGTCTCCACATTCAACCATACTCATTTTCACCCTCGATACATAGTTAAGGTGGTCTCTCTTAGTATGACCTACGCATTCTTCTCCTCCAGCTTCATTGCTTTATAATTGTAAGCATCCATTGGTTTAATACCACTCTCAAGCATGCTTTCAATTAGCTCACCCATTAGAGCTGATATTTGCCTTTCTGATCTTAGATGATGTCGTTGAACTGTTATTACCAGTTCATGATTATGTTCCAACTCATGTGTAAGAACAACAAATTTACCTTATGTATTTTTCTTGAAATGAATATGAGCTTTGCATCCAATTCTTGTGTCATTTACTTCCCTTTCTTTTCTCTTTTTTTCATCAATTTTACCCAATATAGGTATTTCGACTGAATTTTGTTCACCTGTAATTTTCATTTTACCCTTCGTCTGTCCTTCCTTAGAGCATCTAAAATAAAACTCATACAGTATATTATTGTTATCTTTCCTCTTTGTTGATTTTCTGTCGCTGAAACCAATAGATCTTGAATGAGCTTTGTATAAAAAATAGCCATCATTATACTCTAATATTGTATAGCCTACTAGACATCTATTTATGTTTTCATCCTTGTCATATTTGTAATAATCTGCAACAAAAGTAAATATAAATCATACTGTCAAAATTATTTAAGTTAGGAATTAAATAATTTTTGGTGTAAGAAATTAGATTATTTCAGTCAGGAATTAGAATATTTAAGTCAGGAAATATATCAATTCAGACAGCAATTATGTATTTTGTCAACAACTCCATTATTTATGTCAGACATTAGATATTTTATGTCAGGTATTACATTATTTATGTCAGGGATTAGATTATTACACACAGGAATTAGATTATTTTAGCCTGTCAGGAATTAGATAAATACAGTCAGATATTAGATTATTTTAATCAGGAATTAGATTATTTTAGCCTGTCAGGAATTTGATAAATACAGTCAGAAATTAGATAATTTATGTCAAGTTTAGATCTATTTTTGTCAGGAAATACAATACAGTCAGAAATTAAACTTCTTTTGAAACTTATAGGTCTCAGGAATTAACATGTTTTAATCAGGAATCAGATAATTTATGTTAGGTATTGAACTATTTTTTTCAAACATTACAATATTTAGTCAGGAATTTAATAGTTTTTTAATCATGTTTAAGATAATATAAGTCAGGAATAAGATAATATTAGTCAGGAATTGCTATGTTTTATAGGGGTAAAAAAAACTTAGTCACCTAGAAAGTTGGTACAAAAATAAAACTTAATCACCTAAAAAAACTTAGACCCCTAAAAGCATTTTATGACTATTTTGATTGGCGGCCTTCCAGAAAGAGACACGTGTGCGAGGAGTATTGGAAAGCCAGAAGCTTTTATTTATAAGGGTAAGTGAGAGGTCGTCTCCCGCCTTTTCATTTCTTACCCTGTTCTTATTCCAAACCCTCATTCTCTCTCGAATTTTTTTGTGCAATCTGGGTTGATCAAGGCGATAATTCTCACTCGATTCTTCAACAAAATTGAGGTAAATTTCTTTATCTTACATTGTGGTTGTTTTTGGGTTGGAATTAGTTCGAATTTTGACCTGTTTGTAATTAAGTTTTAAGGTTTAATTTTTTTTTTTCATTTCTTAGAATTATGGTTTGAATTGTTTGAATGTGGCTGTTAAATGTGGTTGTTTATGTTTGGATTATGTTTATTTGTTTGGTAATTGATTCATTAAAGTGTATTTGTTTGAAATAGTGTTGTTGGTTAGAGATTTGACAGAAAAACAGAGTGTGAGTGTAAGACCCTAATATGTATGTGTGTGGTGTATGGACGGTCTAGAGGATGCTCACCCTTTGTTGTCGTTGGAGGATATCCTTGATGTCCATGTTTTTCCCAGACTTAATCCAGCAGGAAGACATTCAGCAACGAATGTTTGTAGGAGGTGGAGGAGAGTGATTCGGTTCGGGCTAGAGGAAGCCAACCCTATTCTGGGCATGGAGCAGATAATGGTGCTCCATGTCTTCTCTAAACTGAACTTGTGTAGACACCCAAATGTGTCTCCCAAAAAACCAAACCAAGTGATGAATATCCTTCACGTCGCTTGATTATCGAACAAGGTAAAATGTGAAAATTCTAGTGATGTGGTTGTTTGTAATAAAAATACTTTTTTCTGTTTTCGAAAATATTCATTTTCGTACCCTATTTATGAAAAACGTCCAATCCAGTTTAGTTTGGTCCATGATAAGGGTCCAATAATAGTGTAGTTGGATTGGGTTTGAAAAGACCTTTCCAACGATATATTATAAGCCCAATTCCGATGAATAATGAGGAAGTTATGGCCAAAATACTAAACTGGGCCCAAACCGGATTTTACCTACGACCCAATGATCATGTGGAGGGTCCAAAGGTTTAGTCCTATTCCTAAAATAATTAGGGTTAATTAGAAGCTTCTATGAGTTTCTAAAAGATCTTAATTATCCTTTTTGAAAAGATAAAATCAAAGAATTTGAAATTGAATAAAACTTTCCTTTTTTAAGTCCTAATTCTATTCGAATTTAAAGATGTTCAAAGACAGTCATATTATTTTTGTGCCTCATAATTTTTATCCAAATCTTATATGGTTGGATAGATATTGAAATTATCTTTTCCAATGATGTATTATAATATTAATTCCGAGCTATAACGAAAAAGATATGAATGGAATACGAAACTCTATCCAAAACTGACACCATTCCATTATTTCGGCCATATATTTTTATATACAAAATATTTTAATTCGATTCTAATTGGGTTGGAAAGTAGACTTCAAGAGCTTTCCAACGACATATTATATGACTTATTTGAATTCTGGATCAAAAGATATGATGAAAACAAAATCCGCAAAAAAACTGTCCCAACGCCAAACGACAGGTCTGTCGCCTAGCGCTAATTCCTTTCTCCTGGCGCTGCTCCTGTCGTCTGGCGCTAACTCCTGTCGTTGACGACAGGAGGTCTTTTATTCCGAATGGGACTCGAACTCTTTTCTATCGTATCTCGAGCTATTTTTTCTATAAATAGGGGTCGTATCTCCCTGTTTTTAATCATTCACAACAATCATCTCTCTCTATTCTCTCTCTAAAAAAGCTAGAAGCTTTCCTTCTCTCTCTATTCTTTTTCTAAACCATCCCTTTTACAAAATTCCACATACATTAGCTCTAGACACACCTAACCAAGTTCGAGGTTGCCTTCGCCCTAGACGTGAAAGGTTGATAATTTCTGAGGGTTTGGTCCCAAACCTTATTACAATTCTTTGATTAGATTTACTATTTTATTATTTTCCTTGAAGTTACTAACGTGTGTATTTTGTTATTAGAAAGAGGTACGAGGCATCGAAGTAAGTAATTTAATTGCTTTATTGCTATTTTGATATAGAAATAATGCTTAGAGTATTTTGTTGATTCCGAGTATCATGTTAGGATGTTTTATTGCTTTCTAGTATCATGTTTAGGGTTAACTAAAATTTCTAATAATCTTGTTTAGGCTAATATGATTATAATTCAAGTGATCGCCAATAATAGTTTTGTTTGTGCATTAATATTCAACCAACATAGATTAAACATGTTTAGGGTTAATCTATTGATTGTATGTTAGTCAGAAAGCGCACATGAATACGAGAAGAATAAAGTAGAGGCCTATTTAAGGCAGGTTCAATCTCTTTAAGGTTGGATTTGTACCTTCATCCCCGAATATCCAATCATGGTTCCAGACTTATAGAGTTAGCGATCTCATGGATCGTGAAGGGGTGTAACCTTCACCCTGTGAACGGTTTACAAGTTCCTAAAACTTGTTGGCGACTCTTTTACTCTAGCTTCCTTCCCTTTGGACGCCACCATGCTTAAGTGTATGATCACAGTGGGGCTCAAGTGTGGGATGCTTGAAATATTCCCTATAAGTCTATAACTAGTTTGAGCAAAAATTTGCCTCTTTGGTCTGTCAAGATTGGAGGAGGATGATAGTTGACTGTGCATTTATCCTTTGGCATCATTACAACCAAAACAACAGCTACCAGACATGGGTTATTGATGACCTTATCAACAATGAAGCGAAGTATTTCTAGGCTTATATCAATGATGATTGGTCACCTTATTGTGATGGGTTCCCTGTGTTGTTTGGGGAGAACTAGGTTGTAAGTTGGGGTTGGACAGGGTAGTTTTGGGGGGTTGTTAAGCTGTAGGGTAGTATGTATATTGTGGGGTGTATCAGTTTTTTCTTTGAGCCCTTAGGAAGTAATGTTGTTGTCAAAGGATAGGGTGACATTGTGAGGTTGTTTTTTGTAACACTTTGTCACATCCTTGACAATTTTAGGCTAGTGATTGTAGGGATTATGATTGTAAGTTGAAAAATATTTTGGAAATGAATGGAAATGTTGATTATTTTGAATGAAATTGTCTTGATTATTTATTTGTTTCTTTACTTTCGTTTATATTCTTAAGCATGCTGTACATTGTAGTGAATCTTGTTCTTGTTTATATTTTCGTGCCTCATAATTTTTATCCAAATCTTATATGGTTGGATAGATCTTGAAATTATCTTTCCAATGATATATTATAATATTAATTTCGAGTTATAACGAAAAAGATATTAAAGAAATATGAAACTCTATCCAAAACTGACACCCTTCCACTATTTCGGCCATATATTTTAATCTACAAAAGATCTTAATCTGATACTAATTGGGTTGGAAAGTAGACTTCAAGAGCTTTCCACGACATATTATATGACTTATTTGGACTTCTGGATCAAAAGATATGATAAAAACAAAATCCGTAAAAAACTGTCCCAACGCCAAACGACAGAGTCTATCGCCTGGTGCTACTACCTGTCGCCTAGCGCTAATTCCCGTCGTCTGGCGCTAACTCCTGTCGTTCGCGACAGAAGCTCTTTTATTCCAAATGGGACTAGAACTCTTTTCTATCGTTTCCAGGCTATTTTTCTATAAATAGGGGTCGTATCTCCCCGTTTTTAATCATCAACAATCATCTCTTCTTTCTCTCTAAAGCTAGAAGCTTATTCTTCCTCTATTCTTTTTCTAAACCTTCCCTTTTACAAAATTCCACATACATTAGTCCTAGATGCACCTAGCCAAGTTCGAAGTTGCCTTCGCTCTAGACGTGAAAGGTTTATAATTTCTGAGGGTTTGGTCCCAAATCCCTATTTCAATTATTTAATTTAATTGTTTGATTTAATATTTTCCTTGAAGTTACTAACACGTGTATTTTGTTATTAGAAAGAGATACGAGGCATCCAAGTAAGTAATTTAATAGTTATTTTGATATAGAAATCATGCTTTAATTATTTTAATTCCTAGTATCATGTTAGGATGTCTTTATGATTCCTAGTATCATGTTTAGGGTAATAACTAAGATTTCTAATATCATGTATGATGCTTCCTATTTCTTCTATTATGTTAGTATCATGTTAGGGATGAAGCTTTGATCTTTATTGTTTAGTGACGTGCTAGGATTTGTTATTAATCTTGTTAGTATCATGCCTAGGATCTTGCTAATATTATTATGCTTTGAGATTGATATTATGATGATGATTGTGATTATTATGTTGCTTGATATATATTATTATTATTATTATTATTATTTCATGATTACGCCTTTTATGCATGTTAAAAGGGAATTTGTACTTGTAATCACGCTTAATAAGATAATTAATAATCTTGTTTAGGCTAATATGATTATAATTCAAGTGATCGCCAATAATAATTTTGTTTGTGCATTAATATTCAACCAACATAGATTAAACAGGTTTAGGGTTAACCTATTGATTGTATGTTAGTCAGAAAGCGCATATGAATATGAGAAGAATAAAGTAGAGGCCTATTTAGGGCAGGTTCAATCTCTTTTAGGTTGGATTTGTACCTTCATCCCCGAATATCCAGTCATGGTTCCAGACCCCTATGGAGTTAGCGATCTCATGGATCGTGAAGGGGTGTAACCTTCACCCTGTGAACGGTTTACAAGTTCCTAAAACTTATTGACGACTCTTTTGCTCTAGCTTCCTTCCCTTTGGACGCCACCATGCTTAAGTGTATGATCACAGTGGGGCTCAAGTGTGGGATGCTTGAAATATTCCCTACAGTAATTAAATATGATCTAAAATTATTAAACAAATTATATCTTTTTCAGCAGTAATTGAACTCGAAATGGATTCTATAGGTGAATTAGATTCTCCTTCAATTAACATCGTGTTGTTTGATTTCTCCATTTTTATGATTTGAATGCTGTGAAATTTGAAGATTTGAATGCTGTGAAATTTGAGGAAATGAAAGCATTCGAAATTTGAGGAAATGAAGGCATTCAAAATTTGAGGAAATGACGGCGCTCGAAATTTGAGAAAAATGATGAAAATGAAAAAATTCACGCATTTTATAAAATGGCGCACGGGCTTGGGTCGGGTTTATTAGGCCCGCGCCTTTTTGATTATGAGCCCGGTTTCACGTGAGTCCAGTCTCACACAAAACGTTTCTTGTAAGAATTTGCCTAATTTGAATAAAATTAATCTTTTGATTTTAAATAATTTCATGTTTATATCAGTAATGCTTGACTTGAAATGATGCTAGTATTTTGGATTTGTTGTTGGCTTGACATGGGGTACGGTGTTGATCTTGACTGAAGGAATAAGCTGTTTTACTCTCCATCAATGTCAATGTAGAAGGGCCTTTGTGCCTGTGGTTGAGAGCTTCTTTGAGAAGGGTTTTGAGCTTCCTATAAGATTAAAAAATGTAATAGGTTGAGTGAGTCTTTCAAAAATTACAAAAATGAATTAGAGAGTGTTTGTGTACTTACTATCTTACTGATGCTACTCTTTGAAACCCAATTGAGTATGTGTAACCACCAAAACCAGTCATATGCATGGGAATGATGGTATTAGTTGCATCTGCACCAATGTGTGCCTCTTCTTCTAATGTGCTCTGATGTTGGCTTTGATGTGGTGTTGCATTCTTGTAGCCCCTCTTGTTATGGCTAGGTCACAACACATCTTGTCTTCTTCCTGAAGTTGTTGTCTCTCCCGCTTGATACCTCCGCTTCTTAGTCTTAGGTTTGCCTACACCTTTTTCAATTTTGGTGGAATGACAACACAATTAGCCCGAGGCCACTCTTAGGGACCATTTAAAGGCTCTAGTAAGAAGTCATATGCCTTTAAATAAGTTTACATAGTGAAATAATCATTGACATAGTACTCTGGTTGATGAATCTTGTTCCATATAGCCACTATATCATGTTTACAAGGTATGCCATATAATACAGGAATTTCTAAAGTTTTTATTGTGGCAAGCCAAAAATTGAGAAAAAGAAAAAATTGCATTCATTTTAGTTAAAAGCCACGGCTAATATGATCCCATCCCCTCCCCTCAAAACATTTGTCAAGAAGTATGTTTAAAGGTTTTTAACCGGTGATTAAATTAGTGCTTAGAGAATACTGTTATTCGTCAATGTAAACCAAAAGGCTAAACATCTGAGAATATATCAAGATACATAATCTTCCTATATACTCTTTAAAGTTATTTTTTTATCATATTTTGGGAGTTGTATTGTTATGACTTGAATAAAGAAAAATTTGTGATTTCATATGTTCACTTGTAACTTGCAGATTAAAGTGTAGATAAAACTTTGGGCTTTTTTACAATACCTATTAAAAGCTATTTTTTGTGAAAAACTACCTATTAAAGTTTATCTTTAACGGAGTTATGTTTTTATGCTCTTCCAGCATTTCACTTGGTTGTTAGTATTGGTAGGAATTTTTCCTTCCCTCCTTCTTCTTATTTAAGTCCTACTTTCCCTTGCTTTAATCCCCTTCCTTTTCTAATTTATTACAGTTCCATTATAGTGTTCTTCATTCACCAATATTATTATGTAAAGTTTTCGTTCTCCTCAAATTCGACTTGTGGGTTGGACTTTTTATGCCCACGATGCAATTTCTCACCTTCCAAACTTGCGAAGCTTAAGATATCAAGGATTACTGAGTTACACCGTCTTCACCTTGATTTCCTCTGACTAATGCTAATGTTGTCCTTCAATAAACCTTAATAAAAATACGTTGTTTGAAGAATATGATTTCAAGGATTTAGGGTTTTGTGGGTGAGAGATTAGATTCAGGTTTTTTTTTTTTTTAATCAAAATGAAAGAGAATGAAATAGAGAGTAGAGTTAAGGAGGGCATTAATTTCAAGGCTAGGAGAGAGAAAGGTTGTAACACCCCGTATTTTCGAACTATTACTTTATGTGTGTTTCAACCTGTAAAACCTAATTTCTAATTTAAATCTCAATTTCTAAATTAAAATGTTAATTTAATTATTAAGACCGTTCTTTGTTTTAAAGGTCATCCCAACCTTTTTAGACTCTAATTATAGTATTTTGACTTAACGTTTGAAAGTTATTATTTTAAAAAGGTTCTATATTTGAGTTTTGATCATTTCAAATGTATTTGACTTGTCTGAATTGATATTAGTCTTACAGGGTGATTCCTTAAGCTTAAGCATCAATTTAGTAAGTGCTACTAAATTATATGTAATTTTAATATCTAATCTATTGCGATTGATGCGGGTCATCATGGGTGATTCCTTGACTAAAGTACCAATCTAATAGGTATAAAATGATTTTGGAGTTTTAAAAACGTTTTACATGCAATCATATCAATATCGATAAATTAAGTTGTATTGGGTGATTCCGTCAACTCGTTTATCGAATTGATATTGTTTATAAACTATTCTTTATTTTATATTTATAAAACTCATTACAATGTCCTTTAATTATTTAGGTCATTATAAATGAATAATATTATTGGTTTCGCATTTCATCTTTTATGTCGCTTTTCGTTACATATGAACTATATATATATTTTCTGTATTGTAATTTAAATTATTATTTTCACTATTATTATTGATATTATTGAGATATCAATATTATAATCTATATTGTTGTTTTTGAACGCGTTTTAAAATGCCTTCCGCTACATTCCTTTTCTAGTCCAGTTTCGACCCAACTAGCATTTATCTATGGGTCGGGTTTTTTTTCCCTTAAAACTTTCATGAATAAATAGATTAAGATAAGTAGCTTTCCTAATCTCATTCTTAAGCCTAAAATTAATCATTCAATCAAGCCCATAAGTGTAGCTTAAGTTAGGGTTATGTGAAGCTCATTTGAAGCCCAATTTCTCTCCCTTTTCACGGCAGCCTTAAGGCTGATTATTTATCAGTTTGTAAAGCCTAAACTCCCTAATTACTCATGTAATAAAACCCCCTTTACTCCTCTTTAAGTGGCTGTCCAGGACCCTTCTTCTTCCTCTCTTTTAAACGTACAAAGCAAGATGATTGAGCGTTCTTTTCGCTGCTTGCATCTCTTCTGTTTCTGTCCTTCTTTCCTTCAAAATTTTGGTGTGATCTCAAGGCTCAAACATGGGGATTTTCGTGGTTAACTTGCTGCTGCTTTTCCTCTCAAATTCGAGCACTCAATTGTACTCAAGAACATCAAGACAAGGGGGTGAATGGAGCTTCGTTTGGGGCGTTTTGATGAGCAACCCTTGCTGCACTTTAATCTGATTTTTATGGCCTTCATATAAGAGGTAACTAGCACTATTCCAAGCTTTAGAAATCATGGCTAGGATAGGTTAAGGCTAGGTGCAAATTAGAGTTGGTTAGATTAGGATTTGTTTTAATTCAAGGTGTTGAAATTTCATGATTGTTTTGCTGCTTTGTGCGTGAGAATTGAGGGCTGCTCAGTATGTTAGATAGTTGATCTTTCTGCCTATTTTTAATGTTTATGTTAAGGTATCATAAGGGTAGTGGCGTATCCAGGAATTCCGAACTGTGGGTTCGGAATCTTAAAAAACAAACGATGCTTATATATTAATTAAATATTCAATATATAAGTTCAAATTTTTTATTACAAATGGATGGATTTAACAGTTACAAAATAATTAATAAAAAAAAACCCTACAAAAGAATTATTCGAGTTTTATACTTTGAAAGCGTGCTAAAACATTACTACTTCTATAAATGATAAATCTATAATTATTTTGCAAAAAATGAATATTACACGAAAAACAAAAATCCCAAGTCCCCAATAAACACAAATTTGACAATGAAATTTTTTTTCTAATTATCAATTAAAAGACCAAGTAAAAATTTTAAATTCTAAGTTTCTAAATTCAATTTGTATGTCAACAATATATCAAAACTAATTAAACAAATCAATAAATAATCTAATTATCACTAATTTACAAACAAATAAAGATTAATAATTAAGAGGAGTAGAGGAATAAGGAGACTGTTGAAACTAATACGTACTAAAGGATAAAAACAATAATAATATTAGATAAGTATGAAGCAAGTAAAATAAAGAACTCATAATATTTCTTCATGCTTAATTCACTAAATACAAGAGTCATATATGTAGGCTAACAAACATCAAATAATAAGCTACAAAACTGAAAGTATAATGCCATGATTAAACCCACTAAATAAACTCATTAACTTCTAAATTCATTTGACTCTCTAACTTAACAAAATGACCAACATACTCCTCCTAAAATTATTGAACCAACTATGGACTAACTCATGAAGAACAACGGAAGAAATCGAAAGGGGAAAAAAAAAAAAAAGCAAAAAAATGAGGGTGGTTGGTTTCGAACCCATAATAAGAGGAGCCTCACTACTCAATTAGTCACTCACTTACCAATGTGCCAGAGTTACATATTTGTTTATTTACTTCACAAAAATTTGTTTTAACCTTATTTTTTTTCTTTTTTTTTTTAAAAAAAAAATATCAAAACTTATAATTTTTTTTCAAAAAATATGGGGGTTCAATGAACCCCCTTGAACCCCCCTAGATCCGCCCATGCATAAGGGTTTATTTTTAAGTTGTTAATGATGCATGTTGGTTGAGTTTAAGCCTTAAATTTATGAATTATAGCTGCTGTAAAAACAGCCTCTGTACCGTGTGCTTTTGTTGAACTTTAGCCTTGCTTATGATGGATTTCATGCTTGATTTATAGTAGTAACATGTTAGGTTTATCCCTAAATTGAATTATCATATTTTGGGCAAGTTTTGATGTAATTATATGCCTATAACTAAGCAAAGTTGCTGCTGCCATTTAAGTTTGTGAATCGTGTGAATTGAGTGGATTTAAGAGATGTATTGCCTAATTTATATGCCTAATCTTGTGCCTATTATAATCTATTATGTTTTTAGAGTGTGTATGTTACTAGGCTAAGGTTAATTATGGGTTTTAAGGTTGGTTTTGGGTGAGTTTGTTGTGCATTGTACTGCTGTAATTCTAATTAGGGGCTGCTGCATTGTCATGTAGTTTTTAGTATGTTAAAAGCATGAATTTAATCCTATCTTGTGTGTGTATATTGCCTAATGTGTGGATTAATATGTCCTAGTTTTATTTTATCATTTAGGCATGCTTTGGGTGTGTTCATGAAGCATTTAAGATGTCGTACAGTGGCTGCCATTTTTGGGTGTTAAAATTATATCATGAATAATTTAATTTTATTATATTTATATAATTCTATCTTTTATTTTGTTGGATAACTTACTATTTATTTAAATGAGTCGGTATAATGATGGAAATTGTGACCAAGGATCAATGTTGATTTATATTGTGAGTGTTTATGGAGTTTTAAAAATGGTTTTGAAGTGTCAAGTAAGTTGTCGACGTCGTTGGGTGCTTTAAAGTAGAATAACACTGTTTTTAGCACCGCTTCGCCAAGGATTGTGTACGGAGTGTATTGTGATATTTTGTTATAATTAGCTTCGTACCCAAATCCAGACAATAAGAGTGACACCTTGTTATGATTTATAAATGATTTTGTATATTTTGAAGAATTTCGAAGTTAAACTCTTTTGAAGGATTTATATTGAATCTTGGTCTTAGAAGTAAAGACCTGCAGTATTTTAAATTAGGGTTGATGATCCCTAAAATGTGTTTGGATGATTTTGAAGAAGTATTTTTACTTTTTATATGATTCGTGAGTGTAAGACAACCATTGGGCTGCGGAATTCAATGGTTGGAACATGCCAACATCTTGGGCTGCGGAATTCGAGATATAATTTTCTAGGTTAATTGTTGTAGTCTGGAACTACTCGGGCTGCGGAATTCGAGTAGGAAAACTAGGAGTTTGTCCATTCTCAGACGCAGACGGCTGCGGAATCGTCTGTAGGTTCGCCCTGACAAACCTTTGATGGTGGGCTGCGGATTTCACCGGCGTTCATATTTTATATGCTTGCCTCACTGTGGATCAGTTTTCGAAAAGTTAAAATCCTCTATTTCAAAATTATTACACTTTTGAGAAGGTCTTAGTCATGAATTTTTCTTAATCTTTTTAAAGAATCTTTAAAAAGTGTTAATTATTGTTTTTATGAGTTTATTGATGTGTTTTGGGTGTTATTTATTCTTACGCTGTAATTATGTGGCAATATATTTTACTTTGTTCAAAATACATGTTCGTTATATTTTTTGGATTGTAATCACGTTGCATGTTTTGACTGGTATTTCTATCTATGTGTCTTATCATGTTTATCTTGTCTACATTATGAAGTTGTTTGACATGTATATATGTTGTATTATTTATATGTATGCTTCTATGCTTTATACTATGCTTAGCTTTGTGTTTCTACAAGTTTTGGGAGAACTGCTAGTTACTCCCCACTGATTGTGGAACCTAAATGTTAATTGCAGGTGAACAGTAGCGTTTGTTGAGTCTGGGGCTGAGAGCAGAGTGTATAGTTTGTTCCCTAGTAGCTTTATCGACTATCTTTTGATGTCTATATCTCTCTTTATGAGATAGTCGAATTTGAGGTTTCATTTGTTTATTTGATATCTGTGACGATGGGTTGGGGATTGAGAGTTTAGAACCTAATTTTTAGGCTTGTATGCCTTTGTTGTTAGTTGACTGTTTCATTACTTTGAATTTGGTTTAGTTTAATTTTAGTTTGGCCGATAAGGGTTGTTCTGCCCTTGGCTTTTGAATGTAATTGATTTGTCCATGTTAAAGTTTGTTTGCTATTTTCTTTTGTTCACATAGTTTGCGCTTAGCTTAAACAACTTAATTTGGATGTGTGAATAAGTTAAATTTGACTTTTAGACCTAGGTTAAGCTTGACTTTTCTAATTGAAGTTAAGTAGCCTCCCGTTCAAGCGTAATTCCGCTAACGCTTCCAGTTCCAAAAGGACGGGGTGTTACAGTTGGTATCAGAGCAAACGGTCCAAAAACTCTCACAGAGTTGCTACAATTTCTTGAGAAATATGTAGTTGTGTCAATAAACTTGATTTTTGAAAAGCGTTGATCTTAGTGAGAGTTACTTGGGTAGGAAGAAAGGGTGCGTCTCTATTTGTTGAACGTTAGGTAGACAATGTCGTCTATCTTAATTTGTGTACTTGTTAGGGTGTCTATCTGGGGTTTTCTAGGTTGTTTCCAAGTTTCGAGGACGAAACTTTTATAAGGAGGGGTGATTGTAACACCCCGTATTTTCGAACCATTACTTTATGTGTGTTTCAACATATATAGCCAAATTTCTAATTTAAATCTCAGTTTCTAAATCAAAATGTTAATTTAATTATTTAGATCGTTCTTTGTTTTAAAGGTCATCCCAACCTTTTTAGACTCTAATTATAGTATTTTTACAAAACGTTTGAAAGGTATTATTTAAAAGGATTCTATATTTGAGTTTTAATCATTTCAAACTGTATTTGACTTATCTGAATTAATATTAGCTTTAAAGGGTGATTCCTTAAGTTTAAGTGACAATTTAGATATTTAACTTATTAAAATTGATACAGGTCATCATGGGTGATTCCTTGACTAAAGTGTCAATTCTATATGTATAAAATGATTTTTAGAGTTTTAAGACGTTTTACGTTCAATTGTATCAATATCGATAAATAAAGTGGTATTGGGTGATTCCGTCAACTCGTTTATCGAATTGATATTGTTTATAAACTATTCTTTAATTTATATTTATAAAACTTATTATAATGTCCTTTTATTAATTAGGTCATTATAAATATTATTGGTTTCGCATCTTGCCTTTTTGTATTACTTTTCTATAAAATACGAACTTTATATATATATTTGTATTGTAATTTAAAATTATTGTTTTCATTAAAACTATTGTTGTTATTATTGAGATATCAATAATATAATATTTATATATTATCGTTTTAAAACATGATTCAATTCGCCTCCGTTACATTTCTTTCCTAGTTTAGTTTCGGGCCAACTAGACTTTGTTTATTAGTTGGGTTTCGCCTTACAACTTCCATGACTAAATAGATTAAGATGTGCTTGTTTATTAGCTTCCTTATCCCATTCTAACGCCTAAATTAATTATTTAGTCAAGCCCAAAAGAGAAGCCTTGAATCCTAGCTTTGTGTGGCCTTTTTGTGAGCCTCATTTGAGCCCATTCTAGGCTATATTACACAGCATCTTTGAGGGATTAGAAGCTTCCCATATTCCATGTAACCCCCCATATTCAATTTCATTAATTCTAATAAAACCTATTAATTTGCTGCCCAAACCCTTTCTCTTCCTCTTCTCATTTCACGTACAAAGAAGGCAAAAATACATCAGTTTTTCTCCACCAAAAGATGCAGCAAATCACTCCTCTTCTCCCCATCTTTCTCGTGGAATTCAAGGTGGGAATCAAGGGGAAATCAAAGCTTAACTTGCTGCCATAATCTCTGCCAAAATCGTGCTCTATCTCTCCTCTAGAACAAGCAAAAACGAGGCAAGGGAACAAGACTGCTTGGGTGGGTGTTGTGCGTGTGGTTGCTGCTGTTTGTGTGCGGTGTTGCTGTCCTTTTCTTTGGGTTTTGGTGGCCTATATATCAAGGTAACTAGCCTTTCTTCCCTTAGATTAGAAATGCTAGGTTTTAGGGTTAGATTATAGGATTGAATTCATGTTGGGTTAGGGTTAGTTTCAATTTTCGTATGTGGTGATTATGTCAGTTTTTCGGATGGATTTTGCCTTGTTTTATGTGTTTAAAACATGAACTTCATGCCTATATTGGGTTACTATCAATCCCTAATTGTTTTATGATGTTTTTGATGTGTTTTAATCAAGTTATAACATGATTTCGGGGCTTACAAGTATGCTGTACGTGACTGCTGTGTGTGTGTGAGACCGCTGTTTCTGTAGTATTTTATGGTTGTGGTTAAGCCATAATTTCAATGATTTTATTTTACATTATTGTAGAGGATTGCTTTACGATCGATTTGATACATTATGGGTAAAATTCGGAGGTGTTTAAGGCCTCCAAATGACTGATTTTGTGAGACAAGTTGTGCTGCCAACATGAATTAAGAACGTGATGTTAGATTGAGTTTATGAGCATGTATATATCTTATATTTGTGACCAATTGAATATATCTTCTAGATTATCATGTAAGGATTATATAGGAGTTTGTATCTTAGTCAAAATATGTGTGTTTGAGGCAAAATTCTCTCTTTTATATGCAAGTACTTTCGAATTAGTGTGCTGTAATGACAGCTTGTGTTTCACCTGTTCTCAGGCTTTGAGTTAATTATTTGTGTTGATTTTATTGCCTAATTTGAATTAGCATCATGTTAGGGTATTCCCTAAATTGATATAGCATGATTTTATATAATTTAAGATAGTTTAAAGTGCCTAAATTAGTGCAACATAGCTGCTGCCCCTAATCTGCTAGGCGTGTGAAGGATGGTGATTTTCAATTGTGTATTCCTTGAATTCTAAGCGCAAATGCATGTTTAATATGACCTATTGTGTTTTTAGAGTGTGCACTAAAGTGGGCTAAGCATAGATTCATGTTTAAGGTGGGTTTTTGGGTGATTTGGTATAATTGGTACTGCTGTACATTAGTGTAGGGGCTGCTGTAAATATGATTTTATTTTGGCATGTTCTCTCTTGAATTTTAAGTCCAGAATGGTTTTATATGATGCCTAATGAGTGTATGTATATGCCCTAATTTTTATTTCGCATTTAAAGCATGTTTGGTTGGGTTTTTATGATGATTATTAGACTTGTATGTTGCTGTCCCGTCTTGGTTGTTTTATGAAATGATAGTTTGGATATTTGATTTAATTAAATAATTTTATGTAATTTTTTTATTATAAGTATTATAATTTATTTGAAATTATATTTTAAATAGGTGATGATTGAATTTTTGGGTATTATAAACCCCTAAAGTGAAATATTTCTATGTGTGTTTGAATATGTGTGGGTTGTAATTGTATTGTCGACGTCGTAATACTTTAGAGAAGGATAACATTGTCTTTAGCATCACTTCGCCAAGAGTTGTGAATGCACTTAATTGTTGAATTTCGATAATTAATTATATTCCCAAACTCAGACGATACCTTTTGTGTTTTATTAAGTTGAGCTGTGTTTTGAAAAGGAGTTTCAATTGAATTTAAGAAATATGATTTTCTTATGCAGTTTAAATTGAGTGTAAGACCATTGTAGGCTTCTCTGCAGATTTCTGAGTGAAATATATTGTATTATCTATTTTAAGTGATTTTTAAATTGTGTGTGGGGCCATAGTCGGGTGTTAGGCCGAGTTGCTTCCCGATGGTTAATGAACATGCTAACTACCTGGATTGCGAGTCTTAGGTAGCTCAACCTGGGTTAATTGTTGTCGTCCGGGGGTGTGTAAGACCTTATAGGCATCTACCCATAACCGGGAGTTGGCCAATCTTAGACACGGTCTCTGTGAGATGACCGGGGGTTCGTCCTGACAAACCTTAGGAAGTGGATTGCGAGGCCACTAGCGTTCCCTCCATGCCAGTTCTACTGTTTTGAAGGTTTTGGGTTTGAAATATTTATATTATTAAATTATTACTTATTTGAAGTCTATATATTATTATGATTGGAATTGAGTGATTTAATATCGATATTTCTGTTTTAAGTTTATTTTAAAATATTTCATTGTTTGTATGGTTTGATGGTTTTAAGTGATTTCATTTGAGTTTTCAAGTTGATTGTGGTTATGGTTTCTTTCTGTTAATTTAAGTCTAAGATCTTCTATTTCTGATTTGAGGGAGAACTGCTAGTTGCTCCCCACTGATTGTGGAACGTTGTTATAATTTGCATGTTTCATTTGTTTATTTGATATCTGTGACGATGGGTTGGGGATTGAGAGTTTAGAACCTAATTTTTAGGCTTGTATGCCTTTGTTGTTAGTTGACTGTTTCATTACTTTGAATTTGGTTTAGTTTGATTTTAGTTTGGCCGATAAGGGTTGTTCTGCCCTTGGCTTTTGAATGTAATTGATTTGTCCATGTTAAAGTTTGTTTGCTATTTTCTTTTGTTCACATAGTTTGCGCTTAGCTTAAACAACTTAATTTGGATGTGTGAATAAGTTAAATTTGACTTTTAGACCTAGGTTAAGCTTGACTTTTCTAATTGAAGTTAAGTAGCCTCCCGTTCAAGCGTAATTCCGCTAACGCTTCCAGTTCCAAAAAGACGGGGTGTTACATTAGGTGACGGGGTACATGCTCTTCTAACGTCCGTCTTAAATGTTCGCTGATGCGGGTTACCGTAGAGTTACTAACTGTACCATGGGGTTATAGTGTGGAACTTCTGAAAAGGATGGGCACACCTTAGAAAACTCGATACTACTGGGTTACTATGTAGAAAAACCCAAACGAAAATGTTGTAAAGGACTACCCTTCACCGAATTTTCACCATTGACTAATTTCTCCGGCGTTGATCATGATAGGATGTCGTCGAGCCTACCAAAGATAAAATCCTATCTTGGTCTCACTAGCTAATAGCAAGGGTAAGAAAGGGTTGAACCCAAGAGAGGCGTTGAATCAACCACCGAGATACTACCATTTAAATAAGCCAAATGAAGTCGAAATTGGGTTGGTTTAAGTAACTTCTACTAGTTCAAATCAACTAAAACTAAGAGGAGATTAACAATAATTAGAGGATTCTAGGGCTCGGGCTAGACCACTCAACTTCATCACAAATCACAATTAACATGAACAATCAAGGTAAATGAAGGGGATAAAATACGGGAAATCATCTAAAGCACCCAACTACTCTCTTAAGCTAGAGGGATTACTTGAATCATGAATACAACCTACTCTCGTGGTTACAAAGCATAAAGCAAGTATTAAAGCATAATCACGATGACAAAAATATTTCCTTGACTGGAAATTCCTATTCTCATGGCATTTCAAGTCAATTCAGCATAAGGGAGCTAACTCAAGTTCATCTCTCGATCCTTCGTTGAGAAAGCTTGGATAAATAGTTCTAGCAATGGTCATATACAAGAACTAAGCAATGAAACCACTTAAGCTCAACTAATTAACACCCAACAATTACCAAATTAGCACATGCAACAAGTAATTAGTGACTATATTGAGGGTTTTACCCAAACCTTAGAAAATTAGACTACTCACAATCCATGGGAGATAAAGCAATTAGAGATTTTAAGTAATTCATGAATAAATTCAAACTAAAGATTAAGCTAAATATCAATCTAAGCATACAAGAATTAAGCAAGTAATTAACAATTAAAGCAAATAAAATGGAATAGAAGAGAAAGAAATAGTTACTAGAAGCTTCAAACTTTGAATAACAATGGTGGAACTTGTCTTTTACAATGATAGAGATTGAAATTTCCAAGCTAATAATTAACATCTAACTAATAATTTGAGAGTTTTGATGTTTCTAAGATTACAAACTAAGAGGAAAGCTCTAAAAACTTTGATGCCGTACAAATGAGCTCAAAGAGGTATTTATAAGACCCCCCAAATAATTAACAAAAGGTGAAAATGTGTATGTTGGTGGGAAATTAATTATCCAAATCATTATACCCAGCCGCCAATTTCAGCCATCAACACCTCAACGACCCAAAATGCTTATTGTCAAATTGAAGATGGGGAAGGGGAAAAACGCAAGGGACGGAGAAATTAAGGGATATAAGGATGAAATTGGGATATTGAGCATCGAATTGGGAAAAAAAGGTAATAATTTGGTTAATTTAAAATCATTTGACCGGCTGAGGGTGGTCAATGCCGGAGAAATTAGTCAATGACGAAAATCCGGTGAAACATAGTTTCTTACATTTTTTTATTTTAACAGGTAGTTTTAATAGGTAGTTTCTTACAACATTTTTATTAAGAGTTTCTCACAAAAAAGTGCTTCTAATAGGTAGTTTCTGACAAAATATCCTAAAACTTTAAACTTACTACAAAATATTAGTGTAACATAGAATCTTAATTATATTGTTATTGGAAGGGATAGAAATCATAACACAATTGAATTATCAAATAATTTTATGCACGCAAAATAATTCTTCCAAATTCTATCCTTCAAATTCGCAAAAATTGTTGTCTTCAATCTTCTAATGATGGTCGAAAGCCCAAGATATTTTTCATGCATGTCCACCTCTCTAACTCCTAGAGTATCAATAATTTCGTTCCTACGAGAAGCGTTAACTTTCTTACTTAAAGTGACCTCGATCTTCCTTAGATTAACTTTCTGACCCGATCCTCTCTCATATTTGCTTATAATGTCAGCTATAATGGAGCATTCTATCACATTAACTCTAGCAAAGAGAATATTGTCATCGACAAAAATTAAATGTGACACTCCTCGGCGCACCCTTACATATCCTCGCATCATGAGTAAGCCCATCAAAAGCCGCCTTACACAACAATGTTGATAAAGCATCATCACGTAACAGAAAAAGATACGGAGAAATATCTATGATCTTGTTGGTATTGTTAGATTTTTTTATTTTTTTATTTTTTTTTTGAAGAAAGGTATTGTTAGATCTTAGGTTGATCACAAACTTTCATATGTGGCTGTAGCGAGCCACATATATTTTTTTTGACATGTTGATCACAAACTTTCATATGTGGGTGTAGCCAGCCACATATATTTTTTTTGAAAGAATGGTCGGGGTTATTTGATCAGGGGTTACTCGGTGAGTCAGGGGTTACTCGATCGGTCAGAGGTTACTCGGTCAATTATAGGTTACTTGGTCAAGTGTTACTTGATAAATGGTTACTTGGTCGGTCATGGGTTACTCGTATGTTAGTTGGCCACACAATATGGTCAGTCACACACAAAAGTTGTTGGTTGATCAAATTAACAATTATTTTACTGATCTAAGATAAAAAATTATTAACGAATGCTTATTACTACCTCCGTTTTTTTAGTTGACATATTTTAACTTTAGCACTATTCACACACTTTTCTTTGACCGTGTTTTGTTCTTTATACGTAATGAAAAATATAGTTATGTAGAATCTTGTTAGATTCGTCACGACATATATTTTCAAAATATCTACTTTTCCTAATTTTTGTTTATCGGTAATTAAAGATATGAATTCCTTCAAAAAAACAAAAAAAAATATAAATGGTTAAATTGTGCATTGACAAACGTAATTAAGGAAACGTGTCAACTAAAAAGAAACGGATGGAGTATTATTATTAACGACTAGAGTAATTATTAATTTAGACAAGTCCGTGAGATTAACTCGAATTTTCTCCTAAAAACGTCGAACCCTATATTATTCCTCCGTCCACCAAATTCCGGTCACTCAAAATCCAAATCAAACTTTCTTTCTCTCTACTCTTGCTTTCTTCCAGTCTACAAAATTTTTCTCTGCTTTCAAGGTAAACTCTCCTTTTCTCTAAAACACAACGATCTACTAACACTAATAACATATTATCTTCAAAATTTATTGTATGATAATTTCAATTGTGATTGTTGATTTCTACTTTCTCTAATTGTGAATTGCAGATGATTGATGATCAAGATCTAGGGTTTATTGCCAATTTTCTTGGTGTTTTCATCTTTGTTCTGGTAATTGCTTACCATTTTGTGATGGCTGATCCCAAATATGAAGCAATTTAAGGATGTTTCTTCCCCAATTTACAATGTCAGTTAATTTCAGTAGTACATCATCTAGGTAGTACTAGAATTTTTGTAATTCTGTGGATTTTTTGACAGTGGATCACCTTAATCTATGTATTGAAGTATTCAGAGTGATTCTCGAATTGATTTTGAGCTGAATTTCATATGATTAAGTGATGATTGCATGACAATTTGTGATTTATATAATTGAGCGTTTTTTGTTGATGTGAATTCTATGTGTGTTTAAGATTTTAATTGATATGGAATTGATAGAATCTTGAGATTTTCCGGGAATAGGACGTTGCGGTTGTGGGTTGAATCGTGCTTGTGAGGTTGAATCGTGCTTGTGAGGTTGAATCGTGCTTGTGAGGTTGAATGTGAGTAATAGGAATTCCCCATGTAGTATAAAAGTTGTGAGTTGTGGGTTGAATGAAGATTGTGGGTTTGATAAGTTTATGAGGTAAATGAGAATGAAGTTTTGAGAGTTATTAAAGGGGTTTTTTTGGTTGTCAATTTATGAGGCACAAACAATGAGTTATTAGTTTGTAAGACTAATCATACAAATTAAAAAACTATTTAAACTTATCCCAAAACCACCCTAACTAAAAAATTTGATCAAAACCAGCATTTGTTATGTTATTTCATTTTTCAGCTCCACCTATACTAGAGCTTAGTAAGTGTGATTAAAAAGTGCACTTATTCGAAAGAAGGGCTTAAGAGTGGTGTTTGGATAATTTATTCATGTTCTTTTTACCCTTAATGAGATAAGCATGGGCGGCTAAGTGAAAATGAAGTAAAAAGCTAGAAGTTGAATTATTCATCTTTGCAGGCATATGGATGTTGTTGCTATGTCCACATATGGAAGGCCATCTTCTGAAATCGTGTCTTGCTGCATTTTCTCGGGTATAATGATTCATGTCTTGGACTAAATTGGTGGGCATTGGCAATCCCCTTGATAGTCATTTTGGAGGGTGCCCTTTGCATTGATCCACAAATAAGTGTCACACTACTTACTGATGAATTATATTATTGTACTCTTGGGAAAAGACTGTTCACTTAGGGTGTAAGGGGGGTTATTAGTAATTCTTTGCACCTTAAGGGTTTTCTGATAACTCGCTATTGGTTTAAGTGGGGGGGGGGGTGTTTTTAGTAATTCTTTGCACCTTAAGGTTTTGTGAGAACTCACTATTGGTTTTGGAAAATATAAAAGTGGCCTATCTTTTGTTTCAGTTTCCATATACAAGAGTTTTTTGTATATCTGACAGTAGCCTTAAATTTTTAAGGAGAACTTTGGAATTTCCGACACTCTAAAAGTTAATCGTCAGTTGTTTTGTCGAAGGGGACTGATGTTTGGTGGCTTCTATATCTCAAATTCTTTATCTGCTATTCCTTTCAAAGTTGTCTATTTATCTTTTTTTCGTTTTTTTTTTCTTTTTTTTTATTTATTTATTTATTTTTTTGACAAAGGGTGTCGATTTATTCTAGGGGCATACATTGATGATTGTGATGTGCAATAGAAGTAAGTAGAACTTTATGTTTTGATGAAATTGCCCTTTATGCTTGAAGTTCTGGTCTCAGCCTTTAAAGTTTACTCTCCTTTTCTTATTATTTGCAAAGAAGAATTTTTTTTTTTGTCTCACAAATAATTCCCTTTTGTTTTAAATAATAAGAAACGGAGGTAGTAGATATGGATATACTGAAGTTAGAAAGTTGCACACGTAATTTTCTGACATTTCACTCTGAACCAATGTTGAGTTATGCTAGAATTCAGTGCAGTGGAATCCACCACTGTGATGTATGTCATGGCAGTCCAGACTAGCTCATGCTGAACATTTCTAAACATTTAGGGACCACCTTTTTGTTGCTCGTTATGGTTGTCTGTCTTCTAGTGTTGGATCTTACCCTTAGTTCAGCTAAGCAATTGATTTTCGAGAAAGTATCCAAGAGTTTTTGCAGGTGTAGGAGCTTGTACTATGAAGATATTTTTCTTTGACCTCCCGCTGCATACTGTGCTATGCCTTTTATGTCCCACCTTTGATAAAGGAAAGACAGAAGAATTCTATCGTCTAGCAGAGAGCAAAAAGGCATGGAATTAGGGGTTATATAGTTTGCTCAGCTCTGAGTTGCTTGTCTTTTGATGACCTTTTTGGGTGGTTTGGTGGGTGAATTTTGCTCAATGGTGGTTGTGGTGATAGGACCGGCCTACCAGTAAAGAGAAACAATGCCTGTCTTGTGGTAAGTGATACATATACCTCTTTCGGCTGTCTCTTATCAAGCATCACATACCACTTTTAGTAACCTTTTCCTCTACCCTTTCTTTAATATTGGGTCCCACACCCATTCAACCCCTTTTTCTCTCTGGACCATATTTCACTCCCTACAGCACTTCATAAGGAGTGAAGCATTTACAAAGGTTATTATACCACTTCAGCCACACCATTATGTCACCCCTAAACTTCACCCGATCCTCGAAAGAAATTTTGTTAACTTTAGATTAGTATAATAAGTAGCAACTTGATAATCCTATTGAGCTACAGGTCAGCTCCCTGATATGTCCGAGGATGTAGCATGTAGCACGATTTTGCTGACTTGGTTGAATGTGACCTTATTTAAGGGGCCGTTGATGTTTATATCTGTAAACAGTTATGAATGAGTTGTTTTTATTCCTTGTATCTGCCTCATACCTTAGATTCTTTATTTTTGAACACAATGTTACTTGGGGGTTGCTTGTCTGATCCCAGTTTTTTCTAAGCATAACTTAGATGATATAGAAATGACTAAGAAAACTATATTATGACACCAGCTTTATCGTGTTGCTGATGTTCTGTTTCTGACGAAGTGGCATTCATGTTCATGACTGCCACCAGTTTTTGTTTGCTGTACGGCTCTCACTTTCAGTTTACTGAGTGTTTGTGGAGTTTATTTTGTAAGAGGTGCATAGGGAACTAGTTAGGGGGTTTGGCCGTGAACGTGAGGGGGAGGAGCGGGAAGATATCTGCTGACAGTTTAATGTCGTCTTTGAGCTGTAATTTTTTACACGATTAGAACTTGTTTCTATTTGCATATGCCAGTTAACATGAGAGAAGCGTAGCTCCTTAAAAGAGGAATATGATCTCTATAAGTAGTTCTTGTATCTTTCATGCTCGTTGTGGCCATTCTTAATTTATTCACATTGGTAACAATAAGCACAATGAGGCTAGTTCAAGGAGGCAACCTAAATCAAAAGAATAGTCCGAAGGCCTAAAAAGTACTTGCTATTAGCAAGTTGCTATGTAGTCATAAAGAGATTCGGTTTATTGGTTAAAATCTGTACGAACAATATCTCCGTATTTTATGCTTGCCTAGCTATTTTCTCTAAGCATAGTGTAGTCCACCTTAAGCATTGAAAAAGAAGAACAAAACATCTAGTTACCAATCTCATTTTTGTATAGGCTGTAGCCACTAAATCCATCCAAATATAGCTAATTTCAATCTCCATTTGCTGTTCTTCCATGACCATTCTCCATATCGCCTTTTTGATGATTATTAAAGGTTCATGTCTAGGATGGCCTGTACACTAAAATACGTCTGCAAAGATTTGAGGACATGGTACTTTGGAAGAGCTGTAAGACCAAGTTAATAACCTATTTCGGATGAGTATTCACGTCCCTAAGCAAGACATTAGTAGCTGAATTTCCCCTTGATAATCTTAGGCACCATGAAAAAAAAACATTGGTACATGATATTATAGGCTTTTGCCTAACTTATCATGAGTGACAATCTCAACTGAATAACTCATACCTCATGTAATCTTTAGATGGGCTCGTCAATATTTACATGCGCAGATGTATTAGCTTTGATGTAAAAGAATAAATTTTCATATAGGGAAAGAGAATCACTTTGGCAAGTACAGGTGCAAAATTGGCCGTAGTACTTAAATAATTCTGGATAATTTTGGACTTGTTTGGTATCATTGTATTTTTCAGCTTTTTGAATTTTTTTCTTTTGTGTTTTTTTTTTCAATTAAATCATACTCCCTCCGTTTTTAAAATACTTGATCTATTTTTCCATGCGCGGAATTTTAGAAGAAATTGAATAAAGTAATAAAATATGGAGGTAGTGGGATAGGTGAAGAATAAAAAATTGTAAAAAGGAAAAGTTGTAGGGCTTGTTCTGATTTACTGAGCTGAACTGAATATAGCTGAAATGAATTGTTTATGAGAGAAGAAAATTCGAAGCTGAATTGAACTGAACTGATTGGAGCTGAACTGAACTGAATTGCACTAAAATTAAATTGAAGAGAACAGACCCGTAGAGAGAATTGAAGGAGAGAGAATATGAAATTAATAAAATATGAATTGCGTTGGGTCCACTAGGTGAGAGAAATGAATTTAATATTATAAAAACTTTTCAAATAAGAAAATGGAGCAAGTAATTAAAAACAGCCGAAAATGAAAAGTGGAGCAAGTTTTTAAAAAGGGAGGAAGTATAATTTATATATATAAAAAAAAAGGTAAAATTGATTTCAACAACACAAACTTTTAACAAGGTGCATATAGCTATATAAATTTTGAATAGTAGCCATAACAACACCAACTTCTTCATTGGGTGCACAAAATAGCAAAAATGAAACCAAGGATCGAAAATTTTGTCAAAGATGTGGAATCTTTAATATTTTATTAACTTTTTACAAATTTTGATTTCATCTTTAGTCCTCAAGGTCCAAATTGACCAAAGATCTTAATCGAGACATTTTATAGCACGCAAATCGATGCTTTTTTAAATTTTTTTTTTGCTAAATTTGATCTCAAAATTGACCCATATTGACTAAATTGACCTCCAAAACCTCATTTGATTTTTTTTTTCGCAAACAGATCGAGGCACGTAATACTAGACAATTATTTATAACAATAATATATTAGATACCCTGTCTTCGGCAAAAAATTTGGTCTCGAGCTTCATTTATGATATTTTGTGCACCTAATGAAGAAGTTTGTGTTGTTATAGCTCTAGTTAATGTTCATGCTGCTACTTGCATCTTGTTAAAAGTTCGTGCTGTTGAGGCCAATTTTGGCTAAAAAAAAGGGTAATGCTATATGTAGCCCTAAGGGCTATATATAAGCATTAAATACACGCTTGAAAATTGTATAAAATTAGAAATTCATGACAAAAACACGCGTAAATTAGTGCAATTAGTGTTTATATTTTTATGATTTCTTAACTTTTTATTTTCAAGTGTAAATTTAATGCTTATATGTAGCCCTAAGGGCTATAAATAGTATTTTCCAAAAAAAAAAAATAAAAAAATACTACCTCCGTTAATAACTAGTGCAACTTTAAGAGGGTTTGCGATTTACGAAGCAAAACTTGAGGGGCAAAGATTAGAGAAAGTTAAGGGAAAGTAATTAAAGGGATAGGAGAGAGAAATTAGGCCCACCCACTTGTATTTTTGGTGGGGAAATCTGGTCCTTTTAGGAGGGACTTGATTTCCCCCCAAATTCTCACCAAAAATTTGAATGAATTAAATTTTTGGGTGGGTTTTGTTTTCCCTCCTACTTTTTTAAAAAAAACACCGTACTTTTAAATTTTTTTGGGCATCTAAAGCCTACATTCAGCATTTAAGAGGCTTATAAATACCAGCCTCTATAATTCCAACACCATTAAATATTTCACCAATAATTACAAACATCAAGTTTTCTCAAAAGATGAAATTGTTAATCCAAAAGTTAGCACTAACTACCCTTCATTAGCCCATTTAAATCCAAAAAAATCTCCTAAACTGAAATTAGTGCTGCACATCTTTCAATCTTCATAATCTGTATATCCTAGCATCCTTGATTATCTACAAATCCACATAGGGCAGCCTTCATCTTTTCCAAAAAAAAAAAAAAAAAAAAAAAAAAAACAGCCACCCCTACATCATCAAGCTGAATCTGAAGAAAAACAAATCAGACACAACACATGACAGAATTTGTTGAAGGTCTATTTTTTGATGTTGATTAAATACTAACATAAGAAGAACTGGCAGAATTGTATTATGATCATGAAGAAGATATGCAAGATCTAGGCTTAGAGGACTATGAATCTGAAGATGAGAACATGCAAGACAACCAAGAAGAAGAACATGGCCAACAGAACACACAAGCCAATGTTGAGTCCCCAGAAACGCAACAACCAATTAAAGAAGGGATTCAAGTTACACAAAGAAAGCAGCTCACCATGCAAAAGAAAAGAGAAAATGTTGATGCAATGTTGGTTAAAATGCATGAGGGGAACTTACCAAGGGGTCACATGAAACATTTATCAGTTCAATTCAATGTTCACAAATCCACTATCACAAGAATATTCACAGACATAAAAAAAAACAAATGATAATGGGAATTTGATTGATGTTAAGACTAAAAAGTATGGCAGAATAGGTCCAAAGCCAAGAGAATTTTCTGATGAATTCTTATAGTCAGTCCCTTTACAGAAAGGAGCTAAGTTATGTAGCCATTGAAGATCTCTCATGTCACTCTTCACAATTTGAAGAAAAAGGGAAGGCTAAGAACACACACAAGAAGCAACAAGCCAACACTGTCATCAGACCACAAGGTAACCAAACTAAAATGGGTTATGTCACATTATAATCCAATTACAGCAAATGAGGACCCCACATTTGTTGATATGAACCATGTGATACATATAGATGAGAAATGGCTCTATCTGAACCCTGATAAGAGGAGGTTTTATCTCCTACCAAGTGAGGAAGATCCATACAGGGCAATACAGTCAAGAAGATTCAAGCTCAAGGCAATGTTTATGGCAGTGATTGGGAAGCCATTGTTTGGCATAAACGGGAAACTACTCCATGATGAGAAGTGTGGCATATTCCCATTCACTGTCGAAGAACAAGCAAAGAAATCCAGCAAAAACAGAGCAGTAGGATCTTGGGAAACAAAGTCACTCCAGAATGTAAACAGAGAAGTGATTAGAGATATGTTGTTGACTGTAGGCGTCGTTTGAAGTGCGCCTACGTTAAACATGTGTGAATATGCTTGGCACTCATAGGACGTGGGAATTTATGTATACGATTAGGGACAAATAAAGTAGGGAGCCGCCAACAAGTTTTTAAGGAACTTATAAACCGTTCACGGATCATAAAAGGCAACCACGAATAAAGGGACAACGATAGGCAATAACGATTGACCCGTGAAGGTTACACCCCATTCATAATCCATGAAATCACTAACTCCATATGGTTCGGAACCACTAAAGGAGGATCGGGGATGATGGTACGAAGTGAGTCATGGAGTCACAATTGCCCGTATTGGCCTCTACTCGATTCTTATAGTGAAAAGATTCCTGCGATCTCAAAGGCATACAAACAAAATATTCAATTCACTCCAAACTATTATTAGGCTAAATTGGTTGAATATTAATGCAACACATAATTCTAAAATATTAGTGATCACTTTAATTAATAACAAGATTATAAAGGAACATAAATCGATTGTCCAAATTATCTTATTAATCGTGATTTTCAATTGCATATTCCCTTTAGCATGCAATATGGTGATCAATAAATATAATAAAATTAACATTAATATTGGAAGAAATTCAATAATCCAACAATTAACATATGACAAACATAATAAAAATTGTTAGAAAAATAATAGAAATAAAAGGAACAGGATTCCTTACTTTGATTTTGTTTGCTTGCAATTACAAAATAATAAACGCGTTAGTAACTTCAAGGATATTAATAAAACGATAATTAAAATTAAATTAAATAAAGTTAATTTGGGGCCAAACCCTCAAACAGTTCTACCTTTCACGCCTTGGTTTAAGGATGGAGCCTTGGGTAAAGTGTGACTCCTTGGAGTGCTTGGGGGAAGTATCGTGAAAGAATAGGGTAGGCTAGTTTTTAGGCTAGAGCATAGAAGAGAGAATAGAGAATTATTTTTTTGCCCCGAACTGCAGAAATGAGGCTCGTATTTATAGAGGAAATGAGCAGGAGATCACACGAAACCCTAGAAAAGATAAAACCCTAATTTGGGGCATCGCGACACGGAAGTGGGTGCCGTGACACGGTATAGATTATCGTGACGCGGGGCACTATTTTGCCCTAAATATATTTAGATGGATAAAGTGCATGAAATATTGTACGCGGATTGCTCACAAAAAAATCTCGTGTCACGGTATGTGTGGCAATGTCCACCGTGGCGCGGCACGTGGCGCCGTGACACGGTGTACAGTTTTTCCATATTTGCGTCTAAATTCACTTTTAACCTAATTACGCTCGGTATTTTTAAGTGCCGTTTCATACTTTCGGGCTATTTAGGTTTATTATTCATTAATTGGGCTCAATTAATAAATAATATAAAATGAATTAAAAAGGGTTCGGGCCAAAATACAAATTGGACTATGCTTTGACTAAACATTAGGACTGATCCATTAACTATTTTGTGAGCTGAGTTTGATTGAACATGGATTTTAAGCACTCTCGGGATTAAATACTCAATCCGACCAATAATGGCGGTGAAAGATTGGTCATCATCGGGTTTGGTTTCGGGGAGACATTTTTAGGTGTCTAAAGAAGCCCCCACTTTTACTGAGTTTGTAAAAACGTCAGTTTCAAAAATGATAGTCAAAGTAGTCGATAGGGACGGAGAATGATTTAAGATGTTCTCCGATCCTAAATCACTCTTTATACGCCGATACTTGCAGAAAAATGTTAGTTCCACAGATAAAAGAGTAAAGGGATAGAATGCATATCTGACACCAGTGTATCTGTGGCAAACGAGTTTGGTAGTTTTCTACGCTTGAAGAAATCCACCGGATGATATTTGTTGAGATACTTTCCGTGCTTGAGGAAAGTCGGCAGATGATGTAATCGCTGACTTCTGACTGACAATTTTCCATGTTTGAGGAAAAACTTATCTAATGATGAGATTGCAAGTCTCTGTGTATCAAAAACCTTGCGTTGTGAATCGTCTTAACCTGGGAGATGACCACAAAATTCTTGAAAAATGATGATGGTTTGATTGTCCCCGAACGTGGGCCGTAGATGGTTCGCTTGTCCCCGAATATGGACCGTAGATGGTTCGCTTGTCCTCGAACATGGGCCGTAGATAGTTCACTTGTCCCCGAACGTGGGTTGTAAATAATTAGACCTTCAAGTCGAGTATTCGACCGTATTAGGTGCTTGAAATATGACTTTGATGCCTGATAGGGGTAAAATGGTAATTTTGGTACCATTTAAATATCAGTTAGAATTTCCCGCGAGTTTTTCGGTGGAAAAATAACTGACAAGAAGCTGCAAAAAGTCGTTCAAACTTGGTCAAAACATGCTTGGAATATTCGCTGAAAATTCCCGAGCAAGTGGAACACGCGCTGGACACGCGCGTGCACCGTGTCATGTGTCCTAGTGCCGTGACACGGCATAATTTGCCGTCACGCTGTGTTTATTTACGTGCCACGATGATTTTTTTCTTGCTGCTGAATTAGTCAAAAGCTGCCAAGAATATTCGCTGACAGATTCTAGGAGGTGTGCAGATCATGCGCGTACGCCGTTTCACGTTGGTGGGTGCCATGACACGGGAAATCCTGCCATCACGCGGCATACTATTTTGTGACGCGGCGTTTTTTCCTCCTGCGGAATAATCACGTGCGCTTGAATTTCGATTTCTGCTCCCTTTTATACTGTTGTTCTGCCGCGCCACGTTCGATCGTACCGTGACACGGCACCTGTTACCGTGACGCGTCATGGTGTACCGTATCATAGCACCTTTATGTTGCCTTTAAATTCGAAAATTGCAGCTTCTTCCTCCATTTCAGTTTCATTTTTTGCCATTCGAGTTCGAGCTTGCTGCTACCGCGGTTATTGGAACTTTCCTCACTCGTTTCTTCATCGTTTTCGCTCAAATTTCTTGCAAAATTTCTCATTTTTGAATTTCTACAAGGATCTATGTAAGTTTTCTTGCCTTTTGTCTTGAATTTTGCTTCAAAGAGCAATTTCATATGAAAACCCTTGAAAACTCAAATTGGGGGTTTTTGATTTTAAGCTTTTATGTTGAAATTCTTTCCATGAATTAGCTTGTATATGAATGTATGTTAGTTTGTGAGAAATTTGAGACCAAGTTTGCATGATTTGGTGAAGAAATGAGCAAATCACCATTTTTGGTACTACTTTGTGCGTGAATGGTGTTCTAGTTGTTCTTTGTTGTTTCTTGCACTTGAAATGATGATATAATTGTTGTAGATCTTGTAAAACATGCTATGATGTGCTGATCTATTGTTTTTGTGCAATTTCGAAACATGCTCTGTTTTGTGTATGTACTACATTGTCATGGAGAACATATTATCATGCGACTAGGAGAACTGTAGTATTAGTTTGTCATGGAGAAACTAAATACTAGAAATGATTGACGTGGGGAAAACTAGGTTGTTAAACTAATCATCCCTATGGTCAAACAAATTTATAAACACTCAACTACCTAAATACAAGTATAGAGGTAAGTCAAGGGTCGAACCACTAGGAACGGTTATGTTCAAGTATTTCTAATTTACGCCTAAGCTAGGTCGAAGCCTAAGGTGAAAGGTAGTGCTATTCTACTTCCTAAACCAAGCAAACAAATGAAACACTAGGGAGTGGGGATCAACATGCATTCATGATAATCAAGCTAATTAGGGAGTCAAGCAATCCAAGCAATGCAAAGACAAATAGTAGGAGCAATTAGGAGCATTCAACTAATCATCTTCATACTTTCTAACATAGATTTCTCTAGTGTTAAAAAAATAGGAAGAAACATAATCAAATACTCAACCAATTATGATCAAATCAATATCAATTGGCCATGTCAATCAATTCAATCATGCAATCAATGCTAGCAATCATGGTTAGCTATTCCAATCAACTAAGCAACATGCAAACCTCTATGAATTAATTTAATCACAACACAAGAACTACTCAAATTCCCAAATCAACCTCAATTCATCAATCACACATGTTTACCCAAACCCTAGCAAGTAAACTACTCAAGAAACATCATCATCAAATCTACTATCAACTATAGAGAACAAGAATCAACAAAATATCAAGAACAATTACTCTAATCAAACATCAAATATCAAAATCAAACCAAACAAACATCAAATTAAACAAAGCAATTGAATGAGATAGAGTTTAGAAATGCTCATTGATAATTAGGAAGATCTCCAACACAATTGTCACACTTGCATCTTCAATCTCTCAATCTCCATTGACATTCTTCACTTTCTCTCTCTAAAACTACTCCTAAACTAGCCTAATCTAGAGAGAGAAGCTCTCAACCTAAGAGAGAGAAAACTAAGCTAAAACTAAAGAATTACATGAATGAAGAATAAAGGAAACCAAAAACTATATAAACAAAAGGAGAAAAGAAGCTTAAAAATCGTAAAAGACCCGGAAACCCGCGCCCGCGGAGAAATCGGCCGCGCCCGCGGAGGGGAACGGACACCCCGATAGCCGCGCCCGCGACCCAAGCCCGCGCCCGCAGGGCCAAGGCCCGCGCCCTCGGGGAGCCCTCGGGACAACCGCGGGTGCTTACTGCCCAAATACGGCAGTTTTGGAGCAGTAGCAACCCCGCGCCCGCGGGTACTGTAGCCCGCGCCCGCAACAGTTTTCCTGGGCCAACTTCAAAAGGCTGTAACTTCCGATCTAAGAATTGTATGAAGGAGTGCGACCTATCATTGGAAAGATCTTCAAGTCTAGTTTCCAACCCAACTTGAATCACCCTAATCCGATCTGTAGAACTTGAGATATGACTAAAACAATGCACAAAGGTCTTATTTGATACTTTGCAATCCTTCGTTTTCCTTTGTTTTAAACTCAAATTCAATTCCAAAAAGTGCATATTGATCCTAGTGGGTGCTATTTTCAATTCCCATGCATATAGCCCGCGACGTACCTACAAAACAAGACAAAGAAACGGAGAAGCAAGAGAAATAGCCGAGAAATGAATAAAATGATAAGAAAACCATTAAAAGCATGCATTTCTCTAAACTAACACAAAAACACGCGAATCGAGCATTATTCTCTAAAAACACGACATAAACGACTACAAAGGAGCATAGCAATATAAAGAAAACATAGCCTAAAGGTGCCATAAATGGCACGGATCAATGATCCCATTATTGTTTTGTGTATGTATTAGTTTGCAACTAGGAGAACATAGTATCATGCCCTTGAGGTAAAGATTTAACGTATAACGGGAAATGCGACTTTAGGTAGTTGTCATGCTGTTTTGAATAAACAACTAAATAACTTAGGAAATGATACTAAGTATTTAGATTTTTATCTTTTTTTGAACATAATAGCATGCCTAAACAACGAGACTGAGATATTTCTACTCATGGCCGGCGTCGGGCTTTGAGAGAGGGCACTCCCACGGTTCCCGAGGATATAGACGATGCCTTGGAGCTCGAGCCTCGCCCCTCTACGAGCAGGGGTAGGTGGACCCCACCTTCGTGGACACCAGACGAGTTAATTTTCTGTCGTGAGAACCATGTTTCTCACCGACCACTTGCCAGATTAGTCGATGGTGTACTTCGCCATCATGGTTCAAGAGCTGGGGACTTGATTCCCCGGCTATACGTGGTCATCATAGGAGATCCTGTCACCAACGCATTGTGGCAGTCTGCTGGTGTAGACACCCAAATGTGTCTCCCCAAAACCAAACCCGGTGATGAATACCTTTTGCATCGAATGATTATCGAACGAGGTGAAAGTCTGAAAGGTCCAGTGTTGCGGTTGGTTTTTATTAAATTCTTTCTTTCTGTTTTCGAAAACAACTCTATTTTATGAAAATAGCCAATCCAATTTAGTTTGGTCCACGACAAGGGTCTAATAATAGTGTAGTTGGATGGGGCTTGCAAAGAGCTTTCCAACGATATATTATAATCCCAATTCCGATGAATAATGAGGAAGTTATGGCCAAAATACTAAACTGGGCCCGGTTTGATCTTTACATGCGGCCCAATGATCTAGGGGAGGGCCCAATGTTAATTATTAGTCCTAAAGTGATTATAATTAATTATAGTCTTCTAGAATTCTCTAGAAGGTTCTTTTTAGTCCTAATAGAATTAGAATTAATAATTATATTTTGATTAGTTTTATTTGGAATAAAATATTATTTTATGAAAAATACGATTTCAGTTTTCATACGGACTTTACAAATCGATTTTGATTGATAAGTGGACTCCGTGTTTGAAAGCGCGTAGGAATCCAGGATGTCGCCAAACGACAGGCCTGTCGCCACGCGACAGACCCTGTCGCCTGGCGACAAAGTCGGTTTTGCAGCGACAACGTGGAGTTTTATTCCTTATCAAATTCTACCTATTTCCGGACTGTTTTCTTATAAATAGGGTCTTGAACCTCCGTTTTTAATCATCAGTTCACAATCAACAATCATCATCTTTCTCTCAAAAGCTAGAAGCTTTCTCTCTCTATTCTTTTTCTAAACCTTTCCTCTTACAAAATTCCGCATTCACGAGATCTAGATACACCTAGCCATGTTCGAAGTTGCCTTCGCCCTAGACGTGAAAGGTTATAATTTTTGAGGGTTTGGTCCCAAATCTCTATTTCAATTATTTAATTTGATTGTTTTGATTTATTATTTTCCTTGAAGTTACTAACGCGTGTATTTTGTTATTAGAAAGAGGTACGAGGCATCAAAGTATGTAATCTTATTGCTCTATTCTTGTAGAAAGCATGTTTAAATTTGTTTAATTCCTAGTATCATGTTAGGATGTCTTATTTGCTTTCTAGTCTCATGTTTAGGGTGCCTTTTATTCTTTTCTAATATCATGTTAGTACCATGTTAGGGCTAAAGCTTTGATTTTTATTGCTTAGTGACATGCTAGTATTTGTTATTAATCTTGTTAGTATCATGCCTAGGATCTTGTTATTATTATTTTTTAACATGATTATTTTTATAATTGTTATGATTATTGTGATTATCATGTTGCTTGATGTTTATATTTATTGTTATTGCTTGATCACACCTTTTATGCATGTTTAAAGGGAATTTGTACTTGTAATCACGCTTAATAAGATAATTAATAATCTTGTTTAGGGCTAATATGATTATAATTCAAGTGATCGCCAATAATAGTTTTGCTTGTGCATTATATTCAACCAACATAGATAAACGGGTTTAGGGTTAACCTAATGTTTGCATGTTAGTCAGAAAGCGCACATGAATACGAGAAGAATGAAGTAGAGGCCTATTTAGGGCAGGTTCAATCTCTTTTAGGTTGGATTTGTACCTTCATCCCCGAACCCTATTTGGTTCAAGACCTTTTGGAATTGACGATCTCCTGGATCGTTAAGGGGTGTAATCTTCACCTTGCGAACGGTTTACAAGTTCCTAAAACTTGTTGGCGACTCTTTTGCTCTAGCTTCCTTCCCTTTGGACGCCACCATACTTAAGTGTATGATCACAGTGGAGTTCAAGTTTGGGGTAATGCTTGAAATATTCCCTACAGCTGGTTTAGGCGATTTTTACTTAGCGGTTGTGGGGTTTCGCAGCCCCTGAGGTTGTGGTTCGATAGTCATCCGAGCGTTGTTGGAGTATTTTAGGGATACTACCAACACTTTCCACTTCGCTTGGGGGGAGATGACGGTGACTCCTCTCGATTTCAGCATGATCAGCGGCTTGCGTTTCACCGATCGACTCGTTCAGCAGATTCCTGACCTCACTTGGGGGGCGAGTGAGGTAGTGGACTTGTTAGGTCCTGTCGTTCACCATATCAGGACTCGACCGGTGCCTCGGGGTGGTCCTCGGAGTGGGCTATCAGAGTTGGCTTTTATTCTTGCCCATGGTTTTGATATTGATGAGACGACGCCTGAGTAGCGAGTACAGATCTTCATCTTGATCCTTATTTTTGGGACTCTATCTCATGATAGAAGTTCTCGCGCGCTCCTTTGTTACCTGCCGTCTCTGACTAGGATCGTTGAGATAGGCTCCTTTAGTTGGGCTAGTCTGGGATATGCTGATCTACTCTCATCGCAGCGTCATGGCTGTAGGCAGCTGAACGATCAGTCTCTTGTTGCCATCTATGGTCTTTGGAGAGTTGTAGAGGTGACGATCTTTTTTCTTCGTGTTCTACTTTTACTGGTTTGGCTCATGTACTTAAAGATTATTCTTGTTGCAGTTGTGGTTCTATGAGTACTTTCCAAGATTATCCCCTCGACAGCGCAGCGGAGCAGTCCACGACTTTCCTATCGGTGCCAGCTGGCGTGACCGGGGCGAGTCTCGAGTGGAGTAAGTACCGAGTCTGCGAGGGTTGCTGCGTCGAGGTACCACCACTGTTGGCGTAAGGATCGACTTTACAGTGCATTTCTTTCATTTTGATATTATTTCTCGACATTCGCTGTATTCTTTTATGGTTTTCAGGTCCCGGTCGAGATCCAGTATCGACCTTGGGCTGGCTTGACTGATCTTCCCCAGGCTTTGGAGCACTCGACGTGTCGTACCATCTTCTTTGGTACATCACGTCTTTTCTGGTACCTTAGAGAGCGCGTATTCCATCAGCACAACATTGACCGTTTTGTGGTGCCATTACCTCCGCCTACGTCAATGTTGTACTCACGCTTGTTGGAGGCGCTGGTGAGCAGAGGAGAGCGCTATCAGTTTTCTTGGCAAGAGCTCGTGCGCATGGATGGAGATTATTCACGGGACTTGCTCCCTTACTTGGCTTCTCCACCCCGGCTTTAGAGGTTTAATTTTTTGAGAAGTTTTTTATGGTAGTCCCTGTTTAAACCGTCGAATAACTTGATTATTCGATCATGTTTTAGGCGACTGCTCGTCGTAGGGGAAAGATCGAGATCCCATCTCAATACGTCCGTATCTCGAGGCCAATTGGTATGGTCGAGGACCATATTGCTGAACCAGAGGGTTTTAGACAGGCGCAGAGTCCCTGCGTGATGAGTTCGTGCCGGTAAGCTTTTTGACACATCTTTCATTCTTCTTAATATTGCTTGTTACTGATTTTTTGCTTTCAGGTCACGTACTCGGATATAATGAGCATAGTGAAGCTGGTTTATGCTATAAAATATTGCGTCATCAAGCTACGACGCGGTGCGAGTAGTCGGAGTGGTTCAGACGATGTTCACGAGGTATATTCGCCTGTTTTCCCATGCTTACCTTTTGTTTTATCTTACACCATTGATATCTTTTCATTTTGTGTCTTTCAGGAGCGATGGAGGCGACGGAAGTCTCACTCGCGCTCGAGGCATAGAGGCTCGGACAAGGGGGAGCCTAGTCACTGCAGACAATCCCTTGAGATTCGTCGGCATTCTCAGACCTAGTGGCAGCAGCCTGAGTCTTCTCAGCCATTTCAGGAGTTTCAGACTCAGTGGCAACGTCCTTCGTCTTCCCAGCCATTCCAGCCTTCAAAGCCTAAGTTTAGGCCGATCATTACTCTCGTGGATCAGGGCTTATTTTTGGTTCCATTGTCTGGGACGATGCCTCCACCGACGATGCCTACATCTTGGAGTCAGCCTACGCATTTTACCAGCTTGACAGGACCTGCCTTGACTATGTCTTCTACTGGAGTTGTGGGGACTAGTAGGGACACTACTCCTCGTACTCGAATGGTGAAGGGCCTTTTTGGTCCGCCATTCTCTCACTCCCAGTCTCGTGATGACACTGATCCTAGTTCTTCTGGATCTGGAGATTTTTGACCGAGGGTTTTATTATGTACATTGACACTACTTATGTACCATAACTCATTCTTGTACATTTTATTCACACTCTCTGTATTTGACACTTTATTTATTCAATTAATGTGTATGTTAGTGTGTGCTTGTGACTATTTGTGGGTGATTGTGTATTTATTATTGACGCAAAAAAAAAAAAAAAAAAAACCGTTATTTTTTGTAAGTGGAGGGTATCGACCTTCTCCCAAAAGAAAAAGGGATGGAAAAAGTTTTACAACTTCCCCAAAAATAAAAGGAAATAAAAGAAATGGGACAAGTTTTACAAATTCCCCAAAAATAAAAATAAAATAAAAAATGGTACAAGTTTTACAACTTCCCCGAAAATAAAAATAAAATAAAAACGGGGACAAGTTTTACAATTTTCCAAAAAATAGAAAAAAATAAAAATCAAAATAAAAGTAAAAATAAAATAAATGGAGAATTTTATTAGGCATAAAACCTCGAAAAAGAGTTTGAAGGATAAGCGACTAAAGAAAACAAAAGAAAAATCCGAAAAAAATGGGTCAAGGACAAAAAAAGAAAAAAAAATGCCACGTAGCCACCATTACATGTAATACCCCGTATTTTTATACGTATTTTCCTAATTAATTAATTAATTGTTATTTTCTAAAAAGGGTATTTTAGTAATTCAACTTACTATTTAAATCTTGAAGCCAAAATGATATTTGAATTTTGGCGCCAAAAGTATTTTAAAAACAAATTATTATTTTGGATAAGAATTATTATCTATTTATCCTATTTTAAAAACGGGATTATTTACATATTTCGAATATTTTAATTAAAGCAAAATAATATTTTAATTAATTAATTATTATGGCCGAAATTACCTAATAACTAGCTAGGATTTTTTGGATTTTCCATGAATGGAAAATCTGATTTTTCTTGGTTATTTATTGGTAAATAATTGGTATTTAATTAATTAATTATTATTCTATATACAATTATTTTATTCCTTAAAAACCGAGCAAAATCTTCCTAAATATATCTAGAGGAATTCGAAAATTAGAGCTATGGTAAGCTCCATATTTTCGGCCCTCATGAAATATTTTGGGGGTGTTACAAAGTGGTATCAGTTTTCAAGGTCCTAAAAAGATTAAAATTGGAATAGTAATTAAAATTGTGGGTGTTACAAAGTGGTATCAGTTTTCAAGGTCCTAAAAAGATTAAAATTGGAATAGTAATTAAAATTGTGGGTAGACTTAAGAGGGCATATAGGATAGATAGAGTTTCGCATTTGTGTGTGAGTCAAAAGCCTTATTTTACTTAAAAACTATTTTCCTATTTGTGGAAAGATGAATGAGAAAAGGATGCTCGAGTTCTCTACGGAGGCCTATAATGGGTACGACTCTCTGTCTAGAAAAGGCTCTCCTCAACGTCGTAGGTAACTTTCCTGGGAGACGAGGGCTCGACCGTCCTATAATCATGATTCAAGTACATATTTATTATTTTCGAAAATAAAAAGAATTGAAATTATTTGAAACTTGAGTATGCGATTATGTGTGCATTAAAGTTGGTGTTAAAACACCTTGAAGTGTGTATAAGGGGTCCGAAATTTTGGAGTGTTACCCATGATTGGGTGATCTTGAGTTATACTTGGTTTATTGAGTTATGAAGTGCTTATTGCAAATGGATTTTGAATTGGATTGTTTGTGTGATTTGGCATTTAATTAATTGATTTGCATGTGTGTGTGAAACAGATGGAAAAGATTGATCAAACATCAATATTTTGACATTCATTACTTGAAAGATAGTGGAGTCACAGTTAGTGAGTTCATGACTGGAATTTGTACTTTGGCCTTGACCCTTTATGAGAAGTATGGTGAGGAAGCCTTGACCCAACAACCTTGGATGGTCCTTTTGGCCTTGGCCTATTTCTGTAGAGGGAGATTTGGGGGTGTTACATGACACGTGGGCCTGTACTGTGTCACGGTAGACATTGTCGCGTCACGGCGCTTTGTCCCGTGACACGGTATTTCCTGCCGTGTCGCGGTGCGCAAATAATTTAGCGGTGCGTACGCGCGTGCAACTGGATAAATTTTTTTTTTTTACGTTTTTGGACTGTTTTGGCTATAAATTACAACCAGTTAATTCGTGATATGCATAATTACGAAACATAAAATAACTAGAATTTCATATTTCAATAATAATGTCCCAGAATTTTGTATACATTGCGTGATTGGTCGTATTCCTTGACCAATGCAGAGAAAAGAGAGCTAGAATTATTCCATGTCAAAGGTTTACTAGCGTTGAGGCATGTAGCAATTGAACATGATTTTTTGAGAGCAGCTTTAGATTATTGGAGTCCGGAAACCCATTGTTTCAAGTTCGATTATGATGAAATATGTCCTCTGCCGGAGGAATTTGATGCTATCTTTGGCTTCCTTGCTAAAGTTCTCGTTGCAATGCCCACTTTGCGCGAATATTATTACCAGGATTTTGTGCGTCATCTAAATCTGACAGATCCAGATTTAAATAGAATTCACTACTAGAAACAGGCAAATAGCAACGGAATGGTTCTGACGGACACAATATTCCGTCGCAGAAGTCGAAATTTCCGACAGATTTTTATTCCATCGGATATTTCCGACAAATTCTAAAATTCCGTCGGAAATCCGTTTGAAATTTCCGAGGAATATAAATCTGTCGGAAATTTTGAATTTTCCGACGGATTTTTCGGAAATTTCCGACGGAATTTAAATCCGTCGGAATATAATTTTAAATAAAAATCTTTAAAGAAACCCTAAAATCCTTTATGTGGACTCCGCCGTTCCCATTCTCTTTCCTCCTCTCCTTTTCTCCTCCTTCTCTCTCCTTCTCCTTCTCTCTCCTTCCTCTTCTCCCTGTTGCGCCTCTTCTCATTTTTCTCTCTCATCTTCTTCTCTCTCCTTCCTCTTCTCCCTGTTGTGCCTCATCTTCTTTCTCTCTCTCCTCTCCTTTTTCCTCTTCTCTTTCTCTCTTCTGTTCTTGGTGGTGGTGTTCAAGACGCCGGTTAGTTTGTATAGTGGTGTTCAAGTCGATTTCTCGCCGATTTCTAGAAAATAATGGGTTTTCATATCAAATTCGACCATGAACCATCACTTGACCCTTCAAGCAATGAATAATCATTCTTTGTACTAGACCAAGAAGACTGTATAGCTCCCACTTAACATCTTGTATACATAACACCTTCATTTATGAGAACATTAAACAATTTTGATTAACTCACAAAATTAAGAACACTAACTCCATGATGCTTGTTTCAATCCATTAAAAGATCTTTTATGCATCCCTAGGATTATTGGTTTTTCAAAATCATTCTTATTGTATCATATACAAATCTTCTTTCATGAACAATTTCAAGAAAGTGTTTTAGAAATCCATCTACCAAATCTCATAAGGTAGAAATCACTAAAATATCTTTAATAGATCTTTGCAACATGACTAATGTAAAGATTTCATCGTAATCATAGTCATACCATGAATTAGTCGAATCCTTTACCAAGTCTTTTCTTTAGTTAGAAAACATTTTTCTTTCTTGTCTGTTTTGCTTATAATGGGTCTCACCCAATTAGGAAAATTAATTAAGTGTCATACACTTTCTTACAGACTTAGAATCTATTTCAGATTTCATGGTTTTTAAACCACTTTGGAGTTATAACTTGTCAAATCATCTTTATTACTTGCATAATCATCATGTTCCAAAATAAATATTTTAGAACTCTTAGTTAATATGAAATCGTATTTATTTGGCTAAGTTTTACTCATGCTAGTCATCATTGTGGGTCTTTATGCAACAATTGAAACTCATACAACAACTTTGTTTAGTTTTCAATGAGAAACGACAATAGAGGACATGCACTTGGAATGTACTACCTTGGACACATGGTTGTTACTCCCATTACACTTAATGAGACCACGCGTTGTCATTTTTAATATGAGGTGAATCGTGCTCATATTGTTGCTTTGATTCGATTATTTCTCGAATTTCTTCAAGATATTCGAATTAACTTTTCTTGAATAATTTCAAGGCTCTCAAACTTTTCGAGATTCTTATACTCCCACTTGCTTTTTGAAGATGCGCATTTAGCATAGGGTGAACCAACCATAGTTTGAATCATGTTTGTTTGTTGCTTTTCTCGAACTCTTTCGAAATTTACACTACTCCCACTTGACCTTTTTAAAATGACATCTTTTCCATAAGGGGCACCTACTTGACCAACAAACATTTTGTGCTAAGTATGAATTGTGTAGTAGTACCCCGTGCTTTGTATAGGAATTGAATGTGTATCAGACGATTTAATACACCTTGTATTCCTTGCTTTGTAGAAAGACTTTATAAGAACTTTTATTATCCATATCACATATGAAGCCTTTGCTACATTTGATTTAACATATGTAGTTTTGTTTAGTTTTGTAGCTCGACTTAAAAGTGTATCCCTTGAATAATGGTTGGAAGATAGGGTATTTTCATCCATTATCAAAATATATCTCATAAAGATTGATAGCTCATTTTCATTGACACTTCATAAGGTTTTCTTTCGGAGTTTCTTGTAAAACGATTTCACAACTCTTGGATTTTATCAAGTTCTTGGCTTAAATTCTCATTATTACGATCATATCACAATATTTTGAATATATTGCCAAGTAAATGTCTTGACTCAAACTTTCACCATTACAATCATATTGTAGTGTATTTATTATCTTGTCAAGTTGATTCTGAACTTCATGTTGAACCTTTTGAACTTTTCAAAATTTTCACACTTTAGCTTCAACTAAGCACAAATGATCATATAACAGATGAAGTTTCATTGTCCGTCTCTAGCCTTTGAACCTTTGGTTTTCTTACATCGATATGTATTAGACCTTGAGTTCATATCATCATTTCTCTAAACGATGACTTTGTCAAAAATTTCAAATTAGAATGATATTTACATATATCAATAGATTCACAATCTAATGATATTGAAAGTCCATCCCTTTGGATCTTGCACATGCAATGTTCATTTTCATTCGAATTAATTGACATTTTAGAGACAATTTATATATAATATATATATATATATATATATATATATATATATATATATATATATATATATTTATATATATATATATATATATATATATATATATATATATATATAATTGGTTTATCTATATCTATCACATAGAAATTTTAAACCTATTTAGCTTTTTAAACACATCGTGACTTAATAAAGCATAGAATAAAATTTACTCCATGTTTTTGAATCTTTAATGCTTAGTCATTACCAACATTGAATGGGTATGTTTTGATAATGGAAAGAATAAATAACATTTATATAATTCTAGTCAATTACTAGGTAAGGTGAAATATAGGTTCTACTTCTAAAGTTGCAACTTTTGCTTCCAGACTTGTAGATTCTACTTGTGAAGTAGCAACATTTGCTTCTAAACTTGTAGCTTTAGTTCTCCCTTAGCCATAGTTCTTTATTTAGTTCAACCACATTCTTAATGAGAGAGAACTAAACATGACATCACATGTCCAACAATTTCTATAATATACTTCTTAAATTGGAACGTTTCCATTCTTTTACCTTCCAGCTATATGAGGTAGTTTCTAGTCAATTGGAATTGGTCCATTTAATTTGAAACATCTGCTGTTCATAACAACTTTTAGCATGTAAGTAGTTCTAGGTTTGAGAGGTAGCAACTTGTTTGTATTTCTTGGCCTATAACTTCTTAATGCAATCCTCATATACTCTTAAACCCTTTCCTTTGAGCCACTTAGAACATTTCTCTTAGGTTCAACATGATACTTTGCTTAACTTCTTGAAGCACTTTCATGATTTTGATAAGTCTATTCAATAATTATTTATTCATATTAGAGTTTAATCAATTATTTAACTCCATATGAAATGAATGAAGAATAACGTCATTTGACCAACTTTTGATCATAGAGACTTCCAATCACTTTCTTATAATCAATCATATTGAAGATACGATATTTTATTGGATTTCTATACTTGTCTTTTAGAGGGTTTGTACCTCCCATCTCATTAATCCCTTGAAACACTTTTCAAAATGAAGATGTGTTGGCATTTTACTTAAACATTTTGAATAAAACCAAACTTAGACATGTGACATGGGTTTTTAAAACTTGCCTTTTAAAACCATCTTAGCAAAATTGGAATATAGGTTTATGGATTATCATTTAACCTTCTGAGAACATTTCTCAACTTTATTTTCAATCGAGGAGATTATATATTAAAATAAAATTAGAATGAAATATTACTTATAAATAAACGCAAAATTCAATTATGTTTAATAAAATTTAAAGTACCATAAGCAAATTAATATTGGTAACTTTAAAATATTTTATTCAATATTAATTGATCCCAATTGAATTAAATGATTCCCAGGTCCTTTATTTGTGTAATAGTTGACCGGACTGAGGCCCTACCATCAAGCATTACATTTTCAAGATGAGTAAATTCTTTACTGATTAAAACTCTTGTAACTCTTGGTTGAATAATCAACCATCACGTGTTTAATTATTACCCTTTGCTTTAAGGTTTTAAACTCTTTAGGTAACCTTGTTGAGTATAACCAATTAAATACGTAGAACGTGATCTACCCCAAATTACCCATGATAACAAGTGACACTCTACTGAGGCCTGTTTCGGGGTTTGTTGGGATCCCTCGGGACACTGGTCACGCACTGCTGGCAGCAAGACTCGGACACTTGCAAAATACGAATATTCCGGTGACGGAATATTCGCCTCCGACGGTCAAGTTAGTAAACGGAAGTCGGAAAAGCTAGAGAAAGAAAGTAGAGAGAAGCTGGAGTTGTTTTGTGCTCTATTTAATGTTATATCCCAATCCACCCCTCCCATCATAAATGATTGGGGTATTTATAGGGGTGGGAATTTGTGCTCCATTAGGGTTTGTGCCCTGATTGGCTGCGCAATCAGGTGACGACACGTGTCAGATGGGGGGCACCGTTTTGTGGCTTTCTACAGTAATTTCGGGATTTGGGCTCTAATGTAAGAAAAACCCTTTTTCTTTCATTTCAGGTGCTCTTTTGAGCTTTGACACGTGTCATCTTCCCATAGGGACACGTGTCGCCCTTTAATTGGGCCACGTGTCACTACGGGATTGGACCACGTGTAAGGGATATTTTTACCCTAAACATTTGCCCCTCAGAGGGGGTGACTCGTACGCCACGGCCGCCTCCTTTGATCCTTTGTACTTCCTAGTGCGTCCGCATAAGCAGGACTAAGGAATATGGTGGAACAGGCGGACGGATCTGTTCGTCTATTTGATAGATGACTGTCTTGGGTAAGATGGCATATCCTGTCTGCCTGCAATCCCTCAAATGGACGGCTGAGTCTGAGAATTAGGCGGACGGAACCCGACACATCATCTTCTTAGGGGAGAGCTCGGACGCTCGGCTTTTTAGGGTGGCAGTTCTTATTCTGCTGACGTGGTCGTCTATTTGGACGTGCCGTTATACGGCCGTTTCTTTTTCCGTCTAACTTAACAGGGGTCTTTTTAACCTCTTTGAATTATAGGTTAACTTTTTCAAAAAGTAACCGTTTGACTTTCTGAGCGGGAAAGATGAATTTACCATCTTGCCCCCATAAATTTTTCCTATAAACAGAGGGGGTTTGACCTTATTTTGGCACTTTGGAACTTTAAGAAATTTTAGAGAGAAGTCAGAGCTTCTAGTGAGAGAAAGTGCCTTTCCCTTGAATCTTCAAGAGCTCCGCCGTTCGATTGATTTTTCCGACCATAGTTTGAGTATTCCGGATAACTTCCCAAACTTTCCAAAGATTCCAGAGTTTTCTACACGTACAGAGGTAGGCCGACTGTTCTTCTTACTTTTCTTTTTGCTTGCCTTTCTTTGTTTTTTTTTTGAAACTGGCTTTACACTCGGCTTCGTCCATTTCTCCTCATGAGGTCGGCCGTTCTCCTGGGACAGAGGAGTCTAGAGTGGATGGAGACGAATTGTCTCCTTCATGGAGTGGGTCCATTTCTAGTGCGTACCAACTCTCATCCACCTATTGTTCTCTGTCCATGCAGTCGAAAATGGCCCGTATGAGGCAGACGTACGATACGAACGCTGAAAGAGATCCAGACGGCAGTCTGGTGACGTGGGGAAAACTATGTCGTTGAAGTAATCCTCCCTACGGTCAAACAAATTTATAATCACTCAACTACCTAAATACAAGTATAGAGGTAAGTCAAGGGTCGAACCACTAGGAACGGTTATGTTCAAGTATTTCTAATTAACGCCTAAGCTAGGTCGAAGTCCAAGGTGAAAGGTAACGCTATTCTACTTCCTAAACCAAGCAAACAAATGAAACACTAGGGAGTGGGGATCAACATGCATTCATGATAACCAAGGTAATTAGGGAGTCAAGCAATCCAAGCAATGCAAAGACAAATAGTAGGAGCAATTAGAGGCATTCAACTAATCATCCTCACACTCTCTAACATAGATTTCTCTAGTGCTAAACAATATGAAGAAACATAATCAAATACTCAACTAATTATGATCAAATCGATATCAAGTGGTCATGTCAATCAATTCAATCATGCAATCAATGCTAGCAATCATGGTTAGCTACTCCAATCAAACTTATGCAACATGCAAACCTCTATGAATCAATTTAATCACAACACAAGAACTACTCAAATTCCCAAATCAATCTCAATCCATCAATCACACATGTTTACCCAAACCCTAGCAAGTAAACTACTCAAGAAACATGATCAAACCTACTATCAACTATAGAGAAAAAGAATCAACAAAATATCAAGAACAATTACTCTAATCAAACATCAAATATCAAAATCAAACCAAACAAACATCAAATTAAACAAAGCAATTGAATGAGATAGAGTTTAGAAATGCTCATTGATAATTAGGAAGATCTCCAACACAATTGTCACACTTGCATCTTCAATCTCTCAATCACCATTGAAATTCTTCACTTTCTCTCTCTAAAACTACTCCTAATCTAGCCTAATCTAGAGAGAGAAGCTCTCATCCTAAGAGAGAGAAAACTATTCTAAAACTAAAGAATTACATGAATGAAGAATAAAGGAAACCAAAAACTATATAAACAAAAGGAGAAAAGAAGCTTAAAATCGTAAAAGACCCAGAAACCCGCGCCCGCGGAGAAATCGGCCGCGCCCGCGGAGAAGAACGGACACCCCGATAGCCGCGCCCGCGGCCCAAGCCCGCGCCCGCGGGGAGCCCTCGGGACAACCGCGGGTGCTTACTGCCCAAAAACGGCAGTTTTGGAGCTGCAGCAACCCCGCGCCCGCGGGTACTGTAGCCCGCGCCCGCGGCAGAATTTCAGGGCTAACTTCGGAAGGCTGTAACTCTCAATCTATGAATCGTATGAGGGCGTGCAACCTATCATTGGAAAGCTCTTTAAGTCTAGTTTCCAACCCAACTTGAATCACATCAATCCGAGTTGTAGAACTTGAGATATGGCTGAAAAAATGAACAAAGGTCCTATTTGAAACTTTGCAATCCTTCGTTTTCCTTTGTTTCAAACTCAAATTCAATTCCGAAAAGTGCATATTGATGCTAGTGGGTGCTATTTTCAATTTCCATGCATATGGCCCGCGACGTACCTACAAAACAACACAAAGAAACGGAGAAGCGAGAGAAATAGCCGAGAAATGAATAAAATGATAAGAAAACCATTAAAAGCATGCATTTCTCTAAACTAACACAAAAACACGCGAATCGAGCATTATTCTCTAAAAACACGACATAAACGACTACAAAGGAGCATAGAAATATAAAGAAAACATAGCCTAAAGGTGCCATAAATGGCACGGATCATCTGGTACATCCAAGGGTCCCTTATGACCCAAACAACGTGAACTCTCAGACCGAATCCACCACCAACACGGCCTCTACTAGAGGCACTGGATGCTCGGTGGTCGAAGTGACCGCCTCTTTTGAGGTGCGCCAAAGAACACAGGGAGTTTCTTCTTCTAGGGGTGCGTCCGAGCAAAACCCGGAACCAAGGTTCCCCTAGAATGCCAACATGGTCATGGACCCGGCCGAGTTGCTATCTTAGGAGAGACCTCCTTCCTCTTCTGGGCGGACAGGGTTGGATCGTTCGTCCCAACTCCTAAACCACCCCATCTCCAACATAGCAGGTCGGACAGGCCTAGGACAGGCATTGTTATTACTGAACTGTCCGACTTGCCACCTCGCAGTTCCCCTTCTTCGGGAAATCAGGCGACCGCTACAAAGGATAAGGGCAAGGGTCCCCTGGCACCAGAAGGTGCGGCCATTTCTAGGGGAAGCCATGGCTCCAGAAGCAGGAGCTAGGCCGAGGCTGCTGATTTGGACAGAGTCCTGTCCTCCGAATTTCCAGCTGCTCCTCACACTGGTGAAGAGGAAGCAGAGAATGTGCCCGAAGGTGAGGCAGCGGCAGAGGAGGCCGTTGCCAACATTGACACCTTAAAGGACATGTACGTTTGTACGGTGGGTAGCACGGCCTTGGGCTACCTGAATGATGGTGAGTACAAGGCATTCCTCCAGCTGGGAGAAGGGTTCGAACTTGTGGCCCCAAAAAGATCTTTTTCGGTGGCTGCCTGGGAAGATGAGCGGCCGCGTCGCAGATCCTTCAGTGTCTATCGAGCCGCTCTGGACATTGGACTTCGCTTCCCTCTTCATCCCTTTATTCGTACTATCCTGGACGAGTACGATATTGCTCTTTTCCAGCTGATGCCGAACAGCTGGGTAAATATTTTTAGGTACTTGGTGACATGCATCCGGAAAGGCTTCAAGCTGGACTTTTCAGTTTTCTGCGAGATGGACACCATGACCCTTCTGGAGAAGCACACGAACGGTTGGTTCATTCTCAGCACCACGAAAGACTATATGGTGGTGATGGATCGTGTGTCGAAGTGGCGAGACTGGAAGAACCAATTCTACCGCATCAAGACAAAGGACGCGAAGTTCAATCTGCGAATGAATCGGTTTAATGCCAAGCCAATCCAGCTTGGCCGAGGGGATCACAAACCGTACAAGCCACCCGTCCACCCTAGCCAAGCACACCAACTTGACTACTTCAATGTCAAGAGGGTAAGGAGGGATGGCAAATTGGTGGGCATGCCCCAAAACTGGATCTCCATGGCCGGCTGGCTCCAGGACCTAATATTTATGTCCGCATGCGACTTGTACAAGAACCATCCCCAAGGTGGGGCTTTAAAATTTTTTGACGTCCGCATGCCATCTTTTTGAAAATTTTTCTAACTATTTTCCAATTTTCTTTTTTGCAGAGGAAGTGTACGCCATGCCGGACCAGGAGCAAAAATAGGAGATTGACATGTCCGAGATCGACCTTGCTCGGTACAAGGCTTGGCAAAGGGCGTACGAGCAGACCAAGGAGGTACATACCATTCCTTTCTCTTTCCTTTTTCGTTTTCTCTTTTTTCCGAGCTGGTATGTTGGGAGGAGAATACCTTTCCTTTTTATGCGGGCTCTCCCTTTCGTCCGTGTTGGTATGCTGGAAAGAGGCTCATCGCCCTCTTTACACGGACGCTTTCTTTCGTCCGTGTTGTTATGTTGGGAAGAGGCTCCTTCCCTTCTTTGCGCGGACACGGTTTCAGTTTAAAGCTTTATTATACTAACTCTTTCTTCTTGCTCTATCAAGCTGGCCACTCCTACCCCTAGGGCAAAGCGAAAGTAGTCGGCCATTGCTTCTAAGGACAAGACGTCCAAGACTAGGAAGTCGGTCGCTTCTAAGACCCCTTCCGATCCTGCAGCCAAGACAACGTCATGGATTGCTTCACAGTAATCTCAAGGAGAACAACCCCAGCTGTCACCAAGTAGGGTCTCCAAGTCGTAGATCCGAAAACAACGTCGGTCCATGAATATGTTCGCAAAGGCGGACGATGGTGGCCTGTTGAGAGGGTCAAAAAGTCAGACTGGCAAGCGGCTGTCGGTCATTCGACTAAAGAACCAACCGGCCGCACAGGTGAAGAGGGGGAAGAATCTCTACCTCCTCCTCCCTTCACCTTCAACCTTCCTTCTCCTCCCAGCTTCTCAAACGATTAGTCAGAGTTTTATAATTGTGTTTTATTGCAAGCTTTTTGTGGGCTTGATTTAACATCTTTTGCGGCCGCGTGCAGATATTGTGAAGGAGATGAACATGAAGCTGCCCGGCCAGTCGCTGACTGGTGCGGACAGAAAAGCCATGAGAGAAGCCATAGCTAGGGCCGTCCCCCAAGAGTAGCAGGAAAAGCTAATGGGGATCAACGAGGGCTTCCTCGGCCCTATGATAAACTGTAGCGCCGAGGTAACCGTTTGTGACTATTTGCCACTTTTGCTTTCATACTTAGAAAATATTTCTTAATTTGTTTTTACTAACAACTCTTTGTTCGGGTTTAACACTTTCTCAGGCTCACTACCTTCTTGGAATGGAAGGAGAAAAAGAATGAGCGGCTGAAGCAGGCCTGGGACGAGGTCAGGCGGGCAGAGGATGCGGTCACTGGGAAGGCAGCCATTCAGAGGGTTCACATAGAGACCCAGATTACCGCGCTGTCCGACAAAGCGGCACGGCAAGCTGAGGACCTGGTAAAGCTGGGCAAGTCTCTTGAAGAAGAGACCTTGATGAGGGATACCTTCCGGTAGGAGAGGGATGTGGCGATCCTGGACGCCCAACAATGGAAGGAGGGCTTTGAAGCCTTCGAAAAGCTGAAGGGAGACCTGACCCAGGCCCAGCTAAACCTCCAGGCGGCCCTCAAGGAGGCAGACGACTTCAAGGCCGAGGTGGAAACTTTGAAGAAGTCTGTTTCAAACTTGACCGAACAGTTGAAGGCACCTCGCCCGCCCAGCCCTACCGAAATTGTCCGGATTGAGCATAACACCGAGAAAAGGCTGAAGAGCCATTTCTTCGAGGCTTTTGAATTGATGGTAGAGGAGGGCGAGGCCGCCTACTACCAGGAGCACTTCGCCAAGCGCCTCAACTTTGTCTACCTTAAAGATGAGGCCAAGAAGGCCGGGCAGCCCTTTCCTGAACTGGCTGTGACTCCGACCGAGTTCGACGAGGATGAGGACAATGAGGAGGAGGCAGACGAGGATGAGGGCGAGGAAGAGAAAGAGGTGAAGCCGACTGAAGATGCGTCCACCCTTGCCGCAGAGGAGTCTGCCAAAGATGACAACTTGGCTAAGTAGAGCTTAGGTCCTCCAACGGCCGCTACCAGGCTTTAGGTTTAGCTCTCTAGTACTTAGTTTATTTTCCTGCCTTCTGAACAATTTTTAGTTAAAATGCCGCTTGTTTTATGCGGTTTGTATAAGAAATTTTTCCTTCTTTTGAGCGGTTTTATTTAATTTAGATTTTGCCGTCTGGTGAGCGGTTTTCTATATTTTTTCAATACTTAGCAATTTTTGCGCACTTTACCACGTTCTCTTTTTTTATTGCTTCCGTACGAGCATTTGGGGGGGGGGGGGGTATGCCCCTTTATTCGGCGATCTCCTATTCCAAATTTTAAATGGTTTGATTAACTTGGTAGATTTATGCCTTAAAGGGTATGAATTATTTAACAAGTTAATCAAATCATATACCATGATTGCCTTTGGACTAGGTGAGCGTCGAATCAATATTAAGTATACTGCCGTTTAATTGGCTTTGTAGGAGCCGTCCGTTGAAACTATCGCTCGGACGTGCCCAGAAAAGTTCAAGTAATATCTCAACTTGAAAGTTTCTAAGTTTTGGCTGGGCTAGGACGCCTCGGTGTGCCCTTGCTCTCTTTTTGGTCATAAAATGCCTTAGAGAATTTTAGGCAACCTTTGTGCTTGACCGTCCGTCTTGGTTGAAGTCGGACGGTTATTTTCATTGGGATGCCCTTGCTTAGGCAATTATTCGGCCGCTAGGTCATACCTTTTGCAGCCGAATTGTTACGTTGCCAGCATCCTTGTGATTGTTTTTATTCGACATTTTTGTTTAGTCTTTTAAAGGCCGAGCTGCTATGTTGCAAGCAGCATCGTTATCGTTTTCACTCGGCATTTTTGCTAAATAATGGAGAGACATAAACAAATTGAATAAGATAACAATGCTTGACTTTTTCATTAACTTGTCAAAATTACATTGTTGGGGCCATACGGCCTTAGTTACATTACTCGATCATCAAGACCTAGCTGTATATACAGCTTTTGGCTAAGTACAAGAAAACTTAAACATAGTACTTCTTCAGATTGTCCGTGTTCTAGGTTCGGGGAATCAGACGGCTATCTAAGGCCTCGAGACGGTAAGTGTCATCTCGAACTTCTTCTCCAATTTGGTATGGCCCTTCCCAGTTTGGGGTTAGCTTTCCATCCTCATTTGCTCGGCCGATCGCTTCCATTTTTCTTAGGACCAAATTACCCATCTTCAGCGGCCGCTTAGATACTCGACGGTTATAAGCTCTCGTCATTCTTAGATTGTAAAGTTCATGTCTAAGCGCCGCGTTGCCCCTTGCCTCAGGAAGAAATTCCAAGGCAGTCTTCATTGCTTCCCAATTGGCATTTTCATCATACAACATCACTCGAAGAGTGGGCTCGTACATCTCAATTGGGAGCACCGCCTCAGCGTCATAAACTAAGAAAAATGGGGTTTCTCCAGTTGAACTCTTTGTTGTAGTACATATGGACCACAAAACATTAACCAACTCATCCGCCCATAGGCCGCCTGCTTTCTCAAGCTTTCACTTGATGCCATTGGAGATCAGCTTGTTATAGGCCTCAACTTAGCCGTTGGCTTGGGGACGGCCGACCGAGACAAAATAGTAAGTGATGCCCTGGTCGCTTAGCCACTCCCTGAGTTGGCGTGTTTCAAACTGAGGTCCGTTGTCAAATGCCATGGACTGAGGTACTCCATAACGAGTAATAATATTCTTCCAGATGAAGGTTGATATGTCCTTCCACTTAATTACTCGGACGGCCTCGGCCTCAACCCATTTTGTGAAGTAGTCGATAGCTACAAGCACATACCGCCTTTAACCGGACGCTGGAGTATACGGCCCTAAGATGTCCATGCCCTATTTTGCAAAAGGGAGGGGACTGCTTATGGCCGATAAGCTATTGGCCGGACGATGAATCAGGGCTGCAAGCCTCTGGCACTTGTCACATTTTTTCACCATTTTCATGGCGTCTGTATTCATGCTCGGCCAATAATACCCCAGATGTGTGGCCTTTTCTACTAAGGCACATCCGCCTACATGGGATCCACAATGCCCTTGGTGGAGGTCGTCTAATACATCATGCCCTCTTTCCAGGGTGATACACTTCAAATATGGTTTCATAAAAGCTTTCTTGAACAATTTCCCTCTCTTTATTTCGAACCAAGCCGTTCTCTTCTTCATCAGCTATCTCTCTTTTGGGTTGGCCGGGAGTATCCCATCCCTTAAGTACGAGATGACTCCATCCATCCAAGAGGAGCTTCTGTCAATGGTTTGTACTAGCTCAGCATCAATACTCCTCTTTTCTTTTACTTCCCAAAACACTGACCTGGGCGTATTACATGATGCCGAGGATGCTAACTTAAAGAGAGCGTCCGCTTGATGATTTTCTGAACGGGAGACTTGCTGTAGGGTAAAATGTTATAGGCTCTCGGCCTCCTTTTTAACCATTTGTAAATATTTCATCATGGCCGGCTCCTTGGCTTCATAGTCACCATTCACTTGGTTAACTATCAGCTGAGAGTCTGAGCTTGCATCAACTTTTGTTTCCCCGACCGCCTTATACATTCTTAGGCCGACCAGTAGAGCTTTGTACTCGAACTCATTATTGGAGGCTTGAAACTGAAATCTCATTGCATATTCGAACTTATCTCCCTCGGGAGACTGACAAATAATCCCAACGCCACATCCGGTCGCTGTTGCACTACCACCCACATAAACTTTCCAGATTTGGTCCCCGGCCAGCTGCAAGTCCGACCGAGTCATCTCAGCTACAAAATCAGCAAAAGCTTGCCCCTTGATTGCCCTTCTAGGTTCGAACGTGATGTCGAAACCTCTCAGCTCTAAGGCCCATTTAAGCATGCGGCCACTGGCTTCCAAAGTTGTAAACGGCTTCTTGAGTTGCTGGTCCGTATAGACCACAATTGAATGCGCCAGAAAATACGGTCGTAGCTTCTTTGACGCCATATATAGTGCAAGGCCAAATTTTTCAATAGGGGGATACCTAAGCTCGGCATTATGTAAAACATAGCTGATGAAATATACTGGTATCTGATGGCCGTCCCTTTCAGCAAGCAGGACGGCACTTAAAGAGTGTTCTGAAATGGCAAGGTACATGTACAACTTCTCATTCTTGAGTGGACTGACGAGCCGAGGCAATGTATGCAAATGGCTTTTCAGCTGAACAAAGGCTTCCTCGGCTTCCTCTTTCCACTTAAACATTGCTTTCTTCTTGATAGTCTGAAAAAAGTATCGGCACTTATCCCCTGATCTTGACAAGAATCAGCCGAGGGCGGCTAAATAGCCTGTCAATTTTTGCACTTCCTTCATTGTCCTCGGCGACTTCATGTCCAAGACGGCTTGAATTTTCCCAAGGTTGGCCTCAATTCCTCGTTGATCAATTAAAAATCTGAGAAACTTACCGGACTCAACACCAAAGATACACTTCTTTGGATTTAGCATCATCTTATGCCGCCTGAGTTCGGTAAATGTTTCTTGTAGATCTTTTAGATGTTCGGTCGGCTCCTTCAACTTGACTATCATGTCGTCAATGTATGCTTCCATATTCCGGCCGATCTGATCTCTAAAGACCGTATTCAAAAGCCTTTGAAATGTAGCAGGGGCATTCTTAAGGCCGAGTGGCATAACTTTATAACAGTACAGCCCCTGCTCGGTTACAAACGCAGTTTTCTCTTGGTCGTCCTCCCATAACGGGATCTGGTGGAACCCGGAGTATGTGTCCATAAAGCTCATAAGAGCATGTCCGGCTGTAGAGTCAACCAATCGGTCAATCTTAGGCAAAGGAAAGCTATCCTTCGGACACGCCTTGTTGAGGTCTGTGTAATCTACACACATTCTCCAGGTTCCATTCGGCTTCTTAACCAGTACAACGTTGGCTACCCAATCTGGATAGTAACATTGCCGAATGAAACCGGCGTCCAGCGGCTTCCTTACTTCGGCTACGGCCGCCTGATTCCTCTCTTCCCCGTGATTCCGCTTCTTTTGCCGGACAGGCTTAACAAGTGGATTTACAGCTAGCTTGTGCACGGCCAGGTCTGGGCTTATACTTGGCATTTCACTGACTTCAAATGCAAACACATCTTTAAACTCCCTTAGCAGCTTAACTAGGTGGTCTCCTAGCAGACCCATAGCTATAGTGCCTACCTTGACAGTCCGACTAGGTTGATCGGGGTCAAGCACTATATCTTGGTGATCGCCGGCCGGCTGGGGTCTCAATTCTTTTGGCCGACCGACGGTCAGTAACTGCTATGCCTGGTCGGCCATGGCCGACTTACGCTTCTGGCCGACCTGATATGCTTGGAGTGACCCTTCTTCAGTTTTTGGCTCAAACAGCTTTCCTTATCCACGTACTGTTGGCTTTACCCCCAACTGATTACACTCCTTAGCCATTTTTTGACTTCCTTGAATTGAACCAATTTTCCCATCCGACCTCTCAAACTTTAACAACATCAGATGGGGGACGATTACGACTTTTGCTGCGTTTAGTGTGGGATGGCTAAGTATGGCATTATAACCAGTTAGCTCTTTTACCACCAAGAAGCGAACGACCATGTCCCTTCGTTCCCCTTTCTGCCCAAATCGGACGGGCAAGTCTATCTGTCCGACTGGGTGAATGATGTTTCCCCCAAACCCTACCAAAGGGTGAGTGATGTCTTTGAGAGCATCTTCTGGGAACTTCAAATTCTTCAGTGCGGCCAAGCTGATGATATCGGACGAGCTGCCCGTATCTATAAGAATCCCGCCGACTTTTAGATTGGCTATCTTCATGATAAACACCATGGGGTCGTTATGCAAGACCTTGACTTCCCCTCGGTCGGCCTCACTAACCGTAACCTCTGGGAAGGGTTCAACTTTAACCCCCTCGGCATTCATTACTTTGCCGAATTTCCAAGCATCCTGCTTGATGCCCTTTATAGTAGGGCCACCTGCAGCAAAGCCGCCTGATATCACGGCGACCAAACCAGAATCTGTACTGTTTCCATCATCTCCTTTTTCAGTTTGCGTTTGCTTTTTCTTCTCGGATTTTTTGTTTGTCCGAGTGTAAGTAAACTTCGACTTCAAAACATATGAGTTCAGCATGCCCTTCTCGGCCAGCTTATCCAACAGTCGCTTCAAATTAATGCAATCGTTCGTGTCATGTCCTACGTCCTTGTGGTAATGACAATATATGTTCTTGTTGCGATACTGGGCCGAGCCTCTCATTGGCTGGGGCTTCTCAAACTCAAACATATCCTTAATCTCCATCAAGATTGAGTAACAGTCTTTGGTGAACTCATACTGCGGCTCGTACGTCTTAACCTTCTTTGACTTTGGCTGCTGATCATCCGCCACCCAAACTTCTTTTCGTTTGTTTCCTTCCTTTTTCTTCCTGGCCGAGTCTTGTTGAGAAGATGGCTTCTTCTCAGCTCCCTTGGTCGGCTGCTCTGCTTTGGTGAGCGAACAAAAATCAGCTGCTTCTATGCAGGCCTCGGCTTCCCGCAGAACGCATGCGTATGTCCGAAACTTTTTTCTGACCAAATCGAACTTAAAACCATTATGCCTTAACCCCCGGAGAAATTCTGAGTAGGCCATTTCATCCGGAAGATTATGAATCTGGGCTTTTTCTTGGTTAAATCTCTGGACGTAGGAACGCAACTCTTCATTCTTTCCTTGGACAATTGTAGCCAAGTTAAGACTGGTCTTCCTGGGGGGAATGTTGTATGAAAAGTTTCCAACAAATAGCATACTTAAAGTAGTGAAACAATTGATGCACCCGGCCGGAAGGCTGTTAAACCAATCCTGCGCCACTCCCTTGAGAGTGGCCGGGAAGCACCTACACCAAGTGGCGTCATCAACACATTGCAAGTACATCAGGTTTCTGTACGAAGTGACATGTTCCTCTGGGTTACCCGAACCATCATAGGCACCCACGAGTACACTCTTCACCTTCGCAGGTTGAGGAGAGCTAAGGATCTCTTGAGAAATCGGAGGCGGCTTGTCTCCAAGATTCAGTAAGCGCATTTGCCAATCAATGGGCTAAGGTTGGCCATCCTTTCCACCCAGATACGGCACCTGGTCGATCGGCTGGGTAAATTTCCCATACTGTCCGAGGACGTTGGGGTTATACGGCAGAAAAGCATTTAAATTCTAGGGAATCTGATATTGGGCTGGTTGAATTGGCTGAACTGGAATGGGAGTTAGAGTACAAGCAGCTTGGCTCCTGGTGGTCCTGGCTGAGCTGGTATGTTGGGAAAGAGAGTGATTAGAGAGTTCATCCGGCATCGTGGGATTAGAGGCCATGTCCGACTAGGCTGCCCGTTCCCTTTGCTTGTGACGGATGTACTCCCTTACGTCCCTCCAGCGTTGAGACGGCTCAGGATCCTCCCTTTGAGGCTGTCTGGTCTGCCCCCCAACCGACCGCGTTCTCTCAAGGAGCCTTGACAGATTCGTTCGTGGCTTTTGGGAGACCTGCCATGCGGCCGGCGGAAAGGGGTATTGCCAGCATCTTCAGCGTTAGTCGCCTTGCTCTGATTTCTTCTTTGAGTGCCATCCTCCATCCTTCTTGATGGCTTTCTAGAGGTGGATGGCCTCTTTTCCTCCAACTCTTTTCGAAGCTTGTTCAGAGCGATCTTTAGGGAAGCAGCAGTAACTGGTGGATCCTCGGCCTCATGGAATGAGGCGATTAAAGGGTCACTAGAGTTGATTGTTGTGGCTATATCCTCTACATGGCTGTCCTGACCAGGGCCAGGGCCGGCATTAGGTGTCTGATCGTCTATTGCCATTGCAGACGAGTATCCCCACAGACGGTGCCAAATATTTCGGGGTTTTTTGGGATCCCTCGGGACATTGGTCACGCACTGCTGGCAGCAAGACTCAGACACCTGCAAAACACGAATAATCCGGTGATGGAATATTCGCCTCTGACGGTCAAGTTAGTAACCGGAAGTCGGAAAAGCTAGAGAGAGAAGTAGAGAGAAGCTAGAGCTGTTTTGTGCTCTATTTAATGATATGTCCCATTCCACCCCTCCCATCATAAATGATTGGGGTATTTATAGGGGTGGGAATTTGTGCTCCTTTAGGATTTGTGCCCTAAATTTCCGTGTCCTGATTGGCTGCACAATCAGGTGACGACACGTGTCAGATGGGAGCGCCGTTTTGCGGCTTTCTACAGTAATTTCGAGATTTAGGCTCTGATGTAAGAAAAGCCCTTTTTCTCTCATTTCTGGTGCTCTTTTGAGGTTTGACACGTGTCATCTTCCCATAGGGACACGTGTCGCCCTTTGATTGGGCCACGTGTCACTATGGGATTGGACCACGTGTAAGGGGTAATTTTTACCCTAAACAAGGCCGACCCATCACTCATGATCGAAGGATTGTTGGGTATCTAATTGGAAAAGCAACCTTAATATTACTGGGACCTAGATTTATTATGTTGTGATTATTTAGTGAACTCTAGCGCATCATCAATCAACATAAATAAAATCTAACATGCATAATCTACTAATGTATAAATAAAATGACATAGTATGTCCTCTTAATCCTAAAAACTAATAAAGCAAAACTCCCACTTGAACCTTCATGGATCTTATCCATCTAGCTCCTTTGGGCCTTCACTCCATTGGTTTCTTGGATCAATTGCAACCTGTAATACTATTTTATTCTATCTACTACTTAAATAAAATAAAATAAATTACAAAAATACTTAACGGTATGCAGACCGTAATTAGATTACAAAAATACAAAACGATGCACAGATCGTATTTAGAATCTAATGGGCCATACTAGTCATTATATAACAACATATTCAATCTTAAAATTAGGGTTCTTCATGAAATTAATCCCCAATTCAATTTAATTCTTAAATAAAATAATTTGATCATGAAAAATTCATAATTTAACATGAAATCAAATAGATTAAATTCATGAAACACATAGCAATCGAATTAAATCAAACCAAAACACAAAAATCAAAATTAAGGATTCAGGGTTTCGAATTTATTCGAATTTTAGGGTTAGGGGATTCGAACTTTTCGAATTTTTAGGGCAAAAATCGGACCTTTTAATGGTTAATTTTGAGCAAATTAAACAACTTTTAACAATTCTATATGTTAAATCACATTTAAAATAATAATTGACCCATAATTAAATTATTCTCCCTCTAATTGAATTAAAATTGTGGACATTCAAAGAATTAATAATTCAATATGTGTACATGCATAGGCTAACTGATACCACTGTAGGATTTTAGATACCCTAAGTGGAATTTCATGAATCATATTCATAAGCATCTAATAACCAAGATCATCGCATAACACATAAAGAACATATAAATGTACCTTTGAAGCGTGATTCCACGTGCGATCGAGCAAGAACAATGGGAAATAAAGAAGCCCAAACATGATTCCTCTACTTGGTCCACATGCATAAGTTAAACCTCCACTAATGCTAGTTAGTCGTGATTGAATGCTTCAATCAACCTTCAACGGAGAAGAGAGGAATGAATGAGCCACAAACCACCACCACTACCACCGTGAGCAACCACCTTGCTTGGGTGGCCTGTACCGTACGAACAAAGGGGAGGAAGAGAGAGACGTGTGAGAGAGAAGGGTTAGGGTGTTTAGTTGTTTGCTTCACAATTTACTGTATAGGTAAATTATGACTTATGTCAACCCTAGGCATGACCTCTATTTATATATCACATATATAATTAGAGTCCATGTGAAGCCCAAACTCCTAGCCCACTTTTAACTACACTAGCCCTACTCCTTACATGGCTTGTCATATCCTCATAAGGCCCATTAATGGGCCTCTTACTTGTTTAACTCAATACACTTGTTGTGTGACCTCATAGGATCCATTCTATTGGGTTTTGGACTATTTAACTAGCCCAATGATCATTTGTCATATCTAGCACCAAACAATGATGACCCAAAAGAATGGACTTATTATCTCCATAATAGTGATCCTTGATATATCTAGTAATTGCACTTATCGAAGACACAATTCCTTCAGTTTTTTGTTATTAGTTTTAAAAAAATTGAAAACAAAAAATGAATACGAACACATTGGTTAACTTTTTTTTTTTTTTAATTTATTTTTCAGATCATGACCTTAGAACTTGTAATTATTTCAATAAGAAACTTGGTTTGCGTTTTAATCACCCAACATTAACAAATTATTTTGAAAACTAAATGCGAGAGTCTATTATGTACACTTGGGTGTACCATACACCCGGGGTCTTTGCACATTTCAATCAACAAATGAGTAAAATTATTATTTGCTCATTTATTGATTAAATGAGCAAATAACCCTGAGTGTACGGTACACCTGGGTGTATATTACAAATTCTAACCAAATGCAATTTAACAACTCCTTTTGATATGTATTAATAAATTGTCCCGATCCTAATGGTATTAAAAAAAAGCTAATTCTCATGGTAATGGTAATTTATCCCAGAATTATTCTGTTCTTTACAAGTGTTCATTAATATATGGACTTATGTGGTAATGACTAATGAGAACTTTTGAGGAAATTAACATAGATTTTATAATGATTTTGTTAACAGGGAAATTAATGGGACAATCTTTTGGCGATAAACTAAAAGGGAATTAGGGGCAATGTTTAAGAGATAGAGGAAGTATGTGATATATAGAAAAATTAAACACGTCTTAAGACCGTTGGAGAAATAAGCAAGAGACCACATGATGTTGTAGTGCAAACTAATTCTATATATGCTCTTAAATAAGATATATATTGTTATATTACTTTCATTAATTATAAGAAAAATAAGTTCAGATAAAGGGTAAATATGTTTAGGTAAAAATAAGTTTGAAACAACTAAAGTTCAAATGAAATCTGATAGGAGTGATTAATAAGGGATACATTAGTATAATCTACAATAAAAATAAGTTCTAAAACGTTCAATTATGTTTAAATAGGTGAAAAGTAGGTGAATAAGATGCATGTATCTAAGGCTAGTGTATAATAAGACATGAGTAAAATTACTTTGAAACACGATTAAAAAATATCAACATGAGATAAGCAAAAAGATAATTTTTTATTGATAAATTTGTGCTATTTACAAAAAAAAATTGACCTCTTGAAATCACTTCATAATGCACTAGCTAGAGAATCAAATTGCTAAAAATCACTCTGCAAGACTAGTTAAAAGTTAACTCAGTAAGAAATGTTCTTTACAAAATTATACATAGTATTTCCTCCTGTCATTATAAATGGGATACGGATATTAAGAAGAGGAGAGAGATAGAGAGCAATAAAGATAGAAACTTATATAAGAAAGAAAGAGAAAGAGATAAAACGTGTACAAATAAAAAAATGTTGCAATATTTTTAAATCTTTTTAAAATAGTAATTGTTCTAATATTTGTAAAATGGAGAAAGTACAAAGTAGAACAATACTCGAGGCACACAAAATGTTTTTCATACTTTCATTTCATCCTTGTATCCCTAAAAACTCGGTCCCCTCAACTCCTTTTAGTACGAAGACAAATTTGTATAATTATGTTTAAAAAACCGACCATAAAAACGTAATTTCGTAGTACAGTACTATTTTAGCAAAGTGGCTATGTGTGACATTTTGCTAATGTTTAATATTTAAGAAAAATGTAGCAAGCTAAGTATGGAGAAACGTTGGAAGTAAATTATATAATAAGTATAATAGTCAAATAAATTGGAGATGCTACTCCAGCGGTTTTCTTCACACAATTTTTTTTTTTCTTTTTTGGTTTGGTGTTTAGAGAGCAACGAGGACGGGGATGAACCTCTAACCACTTGACCTATCTCTCATTCTCATTTTCTTCACACACATAATTTTACCAATAAATTTGATCTTCAATATATAAATTTGATTATACTTCTATGTTCACCTTAATATTGCGATAAGGAAAAATAAACGAAATTTAGGATGAAAAGAGAAATAAAGATAGGGGCTCATGTGACGAGGAGATAAAGTGAAAGCATGCATAAATATGGTGATGGTATAATTAGTCAGAGTAGAGTTTGTGAATATATATTACTTCCTCCATTTTACAATAATTGACACATTTTTTTTTTTAATAATGCTTAATTATATATAATGTTGGTCAAAATAGAGTGTTGACAAGTGTACTAAATTTGACTGTATTAATTATTGAGATGTTAAAAGTTTATACATGTCTTTTTTCAATATAAAAAAAATAGATAATTGTGTCAACAAATTTATTTATTTAATTTATTTATTTTTTTAATTTTTTTTTTGTTTTTTTTTTTTTTTTTGTTTTTTGTAGAGATATTAGAAGTTTATGCTTCCTCTGTTTCCAATTGGTTGTCACGGTTAGTATATATACCTGTTTTCAATACAATATTATAATCTGAATATCTCAAACTATATATTAAAAAAATTCTAACTTATAAGTTGCATTTTTGGGAACTTAGGACATATTCGACAATAGCTTTTGAGTACCTTTTAATGGTTTGACAAGTCAAATCACTGCTTAATAAACTTTTGAGTGTTTGGCTATCTAGTGGTGGAGAGATATAATAGAGCTTAATGGTGGAGGTAATTTATGTCAAAAGCTAAAATTATCAACTTTTGAAAGTTAGAGGTAGATGTTGGTTTTTTTCCTTATATACCTGGTAACAACTAGCCAACTGATACTTTACCAAACCCTTATAATTAATTATTTATCTTCACAACTAACATTTACTCCCATGCTAACAACTTCTAATACAACTAACAAATACCTCTAAATTTACATTTTGCCCAACATGGCCTTAAACTCAACAAAAATCAAAAAAGATCCCGCGTAACTATTTTTTTAAAGTATGACATAATAACAGTTAAAATACTAGATGAAACCCGTGCGATGCACAGTTTGTTTGAATTTTTAAAAATATATTTTTTTTTTATTTATGTGCTAAAATTTGTTACATATTTAGATAAAATTCCTAATATCAAAAGATAATATTTTATATTTAATTAATTTAAACTTAAAAATATCATTCGCCAATTTTGCTTGCGTGGCATTTGAATTAATTAATTCTAAAAGAAATTAATAATCTCTTATTTAATTGGCTACAACTAAAATTTATAATCTTACATGGCGCGCTAAGAAAATTAAATCCTACGTGGCTCTATAAAAACATCGGGAAAAAACTCCCCTTTATATATATATATATATATATATATATATATAATCTCCCGCTATTGGAGAGTTTTCCGAAGAAAAACGATGAGAGAGAAAGTAGAGAGAGAAAAGGAGAGATTTCAAAGCATACAAAGAGAGCAGCTTCGAAACCCCCGAAGAAGAAGAAGGAGAGACGTGGTAGAATGACAAAAATTGAATTATAAAAGAAACAGATAAAATAAACTAAATCTCGTGCGATGCACGGTTTGTTTGAATTTTAAAAAAAAAAATTATATATATATATATATATATATATTTATGTGCTAAAATTTGTTATATATTTAGATAAATTCCTAATATCAAAAGATAATATTTTATATTTAATTAATTTAAATTGAAAAATCTCATTCGTCAATTTTGCTTACGTGAAATTTAAATTATTTAATTCTAAAAGAAATTAATAATCTCATATTTAATTGGGTACCACTAAAATTTATTATTGTACATGGCACGCTGAAAAAATAAAATCCTACGTGGCTCTCTAAAAATTTGGAAAAAAACTCCCCTTTATATATATATATATATATTAGATTATATTTTAATTTTATTATAATCTTTTAAGATTAAATACTACCAAAAGAAAATTAAAATAGTAAAAAAAAAAAAAATTAAAAAGATAAATTATCAACAGACACACATATTTTTTTTTATATATATTAAAAAAAAAAAAAAAAAAAAAAAAAAAAAAAAAAAAAAAAAAAAAATCCTAACTCTTCACTGACGGCAAAATCTCCTAAATAGAATATGAAGGTAACAAAAATAGAACAAGGGGTCTAAAGGTGGCTACCGAAATTAGGGTTTATATATGTGCACACGAAAAGGGTGTCCACCGCAAATGTTGGTTGTTATATTATCCAAAGATCCAGAATATGAATAAATCTAATCAAAGCCTGCCATTTTATAAATATCTGCCATACATCTATCTTAACATACATACCATACATATACCATGCATCATCACTCATCCATTAGCACGTGAATTACTTACAACTTACGCCCTTCCATTTTTGTGTCAGTTACTTTCTTTTCACATTTACTAAATCTACCGTCCCATCTTAATACGGAAAACTAAAGATTTACATGCACCTACTTATGAACTGAACTGCCTAGCCTAGAGTATAAATAAAAGTACAATCATTTCTCATGTGATTACAATAGGACAAGCTTATTATACACTTAATTGTTCTTGTAACTGGAATTGTCAAAAATAGACTCCACATGATAAGAAATCGATCTGTATCGATAATGGCCTTAACTCAATTTGTACCTGAAAAATGAGTGAAACAAGTGACATGTGATTCGACTCAAACCAACTTGTTCTTAACCAACAACCAATTTGACAATATACTTTATGACCCGAACTCGAACCTGCACTAAACCTATTATTAACCAGCATTAAAAACACCTGCTGAATAAAAACACAAAACCGTTAATTTCTACAGAACTTTGTACTTACCAAACTCATAGTGACTCATAACTCAATCTTAATTGTATTGTTTGTTAACTTGACTAGCCATTGACCAAATCTAAAAACAACGTGAAATCAGATGTAAACCTGACTTCATTTTTACTTATTTCCTTCGTGTTTTAATAAGTGTTACGTACACTATCAAATACGGTCGTGTTTTATAAGTGTTACACTTCCTTTTGTGGCAAAAAAGTTACATTTTAATATTACATCTCTCTCCTCTCATGGTCCCTACCCAAACACACTACTAAATTTTTTTTTATTTCTTTCCTTTCACATTCATTACTTTCAATAAACTATTAACTCCACTATTTTTCTTTTACAATTTTTTAATACTCTAACTACCCTACTTACCTCTTATTTTATTTAAGTCAATTAAATTGCCTAAAACTAACTGTCAGTCAAAGTGTAACACTTATTAAAATACGGAGGGAATAACCCATAACAAATTGAAACAAAATTATTCTTGTGTTTAATTTGATTATGATGATAGAGTCGTAGAATTATTTTATTTAACAAGGTATATATTGATACATTTTGTTCAAAATATCATCGCATATACCCCATAACTTTTGTACACAATTCTATAGGTTCAATAGCATACTCATAATGGATAATCAGATTTTAAAAAACCTAATTATATAAGTTCAACTTGACAAAACGTTATTTATTCGGCTTATACTTGACTTGAAACCAAGAAAAAAAATATCTGAAAGATTATCCGAACCAAATCTAACCCGAATCCAAATTTGACAACCATAAACCTGCCCTCAACACGACTTGGCCGGTAAAACATTGAACCTAAGAGTAATCTTGACTTGAATTTGACTCGAACTTAACCCAAAAGGGATAAACGACTTAACTTAACCTAAATTGAACTCGAACCTGATTTATTTGACTCGAAACCTAATTTTACTTGTCCCGAACCCGACTTGAAGATCTAAATTAAAACCTCTATTCATGTGCTCATGGCGGTGTGTGGTACAACCAAAACTGCTATTTGGTCTATTATTTGTTCATTACACAATATAACAGTAACAAACAAATGGGGAACGAAATGACATCAATTGTATGTTACGAGATAGATTTAATAGGTTGTATAGTAAATACACATCCAAATTAAACAAAAACGTTAAATATTTTGTACACGTGTATTTACCATAATTTCTATATACAATCATTTTTTTTTTTAAAAAAAAAAATCGAGTTCTTAGTTTTCACATTGTTCTTGTTTTAGCTTATTAGAGCAACTCTAATGGTTGTAACTAGGGACTTGCTTGCAATTTGATTAATTCCCTAGCTACTAACTTGACCATTGGAGCTAGAAAACTCAATTAGCTTGGCTAAGCAAATTAGCTTTGCCAAGCTTATTTGCTTGGGGATTAAACTTGCCAAAATAAAATGCTCATTGCACCAATTAAGCTCTTTCCATGTATTTTCTATCCAACAATTACTATTAAGCTAATAGCTAGCATTGGAGCAAAAAGTACCTAAATTAATTATTAGCTTAAAAGCTTATGTGGCATGGCAAACTAATTGTCAAATTAGCTTGTCATTGGAGTTGCTCTTATAGTCATTGAGATTCATTTTCGGATCATTAGTATGTAGCAAAAACTCACCTTAAGAAAGAAGGGGGAGGCTAAGAGTATATTCTGATCCCCTAAAGTGAGCTTGGTAAGAATTAGTTCCATATATAAAAGGTAAGGAAACAGTCGATATAAAAAATTTATATGAAAATTTTGAAAGACATAAATGTATTTTAATATTTGTCTACCAAGACAACTTTTTAAGTGCTCCATTATAAAGAAAATTAAATGTAGTAATAGAACGTAACCTGGAATCAACAATACTCTGTTTATAAACACCAATTACCATTATACCAAAGAAAAAAAACCTATCTATAACTTAATTTAGTGCTGGTACTTATCTCCGAACAATATTCATTTATAGATATTTTACTCAATGTGTAACCTATATATCATTGCACACTCATCCCCATCCATTCCAAAACTACCTCACTCAAATCAAATTATGTGAATTAGATCCATTACTAAAAATAAACCTACATAGCTTACTAAATTTTAGACCACATCATTTTGTATGCTTAAACATAGTAATAATGATCAAAATTTACATAACCATTCGAACAAGTCAACCTAATTAAGTAATTTTACAATCAATGCTATACTACATTAGATTTAAATTTATATATATATATATATATATATATATATATATATATATATATATATATATATATATATATATATATATCCAAGGAAGTAGTAACGAACAGCAGTAAGGAGCAACAAATTGACAAATTGACAACATGGGTGTTTCTCTCTCTATCTCAAAAAGTCTCTAATTCTGCTAAGTGCTAGCTGCTCTCTTTCAACGCTCCACACCGTACAATTGACGGCACAGATCAGTCTGCAGCCAAATCCAATCCAACGGCTACGACAGTGACCGCGTTTTTTACAGAGTGAGGGCAAATCCAATTCCCCATATTTTTATTTATTTTTTATTTACAATTTATTTTCACAAAAAAAAAAAAAAAAAAAAAAAACTCATCTCTATCTATCTAAATAAACCCATCTTCCCCTTACTCCCAGCAGCCTCCTTTCTTCAAAACCCTTTTTATCTTTTTCTCTCTCCTCTTTCTCCTCCTCCTAATTTCATATAATTTGAGAAAAATCATATCATATCATATTACAAAACCAAAGATTGATTGGAAGTAGGACGATGCAGCAATCCAGTGTTAACAACAACAGCGGTGGCGGTGCCGGTGGAGGTAACGGTGGTAATTCTTCATCTGATCAAAACAACAACAGCGGAACGAACCCGCAGTCAGGAGCAGTGGCGACACCCCCACCAGCAGGTGCTGTATGGATGCAATACCCAGCTGCGGCTATGGTAATGCAACATCAGATGATGGCGGCTCCGCAGCATTACCCACCGCCGCCACACTATATGGCGGCGTATCATCCACATCATGCGGCTTATATGCAGCCGCCGCCACCACCGCATCACCATCACCACCACCAAAGAAATAACCACCATAATAATAACAATAATAACAGTAACAATAATAGTCATAGTAATACTGGAAATAATAATAGTAATAGTAATGACAGTAATATTAATAATAATAATGATGGGTCAAGTGGTGAGAATAAGACTATCTGGGTTGGTGATTTGCACCATTGGATGGATGAGATTTATTTGAGCAGCTGTTTTGCTTCTGCTGGCGAGGTCTTCTTCTTTCTTCTTTGTTTTTTTTATTTTATTTTATTTTAATTTGTAGATTTCTTTATTTTTTGATGCTTTTTATTGTATTTTGTGACGTTAAATGTTGATTGAGATGTGTTTCTATAATGGGTTTATATATATATATATATATATATATATATATATATATATATATATATATATTTGTGTTTAAAGAATTTATTGTATTGGGGTTTTTATGTTATATTTTGTTAAAGTAATAAATTTTTTGTGGGTTTTAATTGTTGTTTATGTTTGTTGGATTGATTTAAATCTTGAGTTTTTCTAGTGAATATGTAGTTTGGGTTTAGCAAGTCAGATATTTGTGGAAAATAAGGATGTATATAGAATATTTATTGTGTGTGAAAAGGAAAGCAATTACCTTGAAAGGATTTCTTACCATTTTCAGTAATATATAGCTAGCTTGAGATGTATCAATGAATTAGTATGATTTAAATTGAATTAAGGAATCAAGGAATTTGTTTGTTTAGCGAATGAGATATGATACTATGAAAGAAAAGTTATTGCTTTCGAAAGTAATGGTTCGATTTTAGGCACTATGAACTTGAGAAACTAGGTAGGTTGTGTGACCTATAGCTTGATTTTGTTATGCTATCTGTGTTAATTGCGTTAGAGCTTTCATATAATTTTATGAAGTAGTTGTTGTGGTATAGTGCTAAAAAATTATTAATATCAGATTAATCAGATGTGCTTTTGTTTCTGTTAAGACTTTCTTTTAAATCAGCTGGTTCTTATTGTTCATATAGTTCTGTTCTGAATTTCATGTGCTGTGTTTCTGGAATATAAATGCATATATCTGTTGCTTTTTATCACTTTAAAGGTTCTTGGGAATCTGAAATATCTTTGTTGTTGTTGTTTCAACGGAATCATGAGTTTGAGATGTATTTTGATGCAATTTGATGATTGTTTAGCTGCTATTCAAGGATCAAGGTCCATGAATATTTACAGGATTAGGTGCTTTAGGTCCTAAATATTTGTTACCATATATTGGAAAATTGAACACGTTTTTTACTAAATTTGGTTTGATTGTTGATGCAGATAGCGTCTGTTAAGGTTATCCGCAACAAGCAGACTGGTGCATCAGAAGGATACGGTTTTGTTGAATTCTTTACTCATGCTATTGCCGATAAGGTTCTACAGAGTTACACTGGACACATGATGCCTAACGCAGAGCAGCCTTTCCGCCTGAACTGGGCGACTTTTAGCATGGGTGATAAGCGTACAGACAATGGTTCGGACCTTTCTATCTTTGTGGGAGACTTGGCTGCAGATGTGACTGATACTATGTTGCATGAATTATTTGCAACTAAATACCCCTCTGTTAAGGCTGCAAAAGTTGTCATCGATGCTAATACTGGTCGGTCTAAAGGCTATGGTTTTGTGAGATTTGAGGATGACAGCGAAAGGACTCAAGCTATGACTGACATGAATGGTGTCTATTGTTCAACCAGGCCAATGCGAATTGGCCCTGCAACTCCTCGAAAATCTCTTGGATATCAACAAGGTAATTGCATTGGCTTTTGGTTGAGTTTCTTCGAATAGCAACATCTATGCCTAAATACTAGTCTTAAAGGGAATATCATTTCTCTATTATTTCTAGTAATCATTGCATAGGCACATACCCACAAAATTAGAGAGCAATCCAAGCAAGTTCTGCATTAAATTTGGCAGCTCCATCTATTAGCAACTACTAAAAAATCAAACCTTGACAAAAGTCATGCTTCTCTTCCAATTGGAAACAATATCAAGCTTTCTTCAAAGTTATTCTTTTTATGAGTTAAACTTGTTTACTGTGCTCTAATTTTTTATCTTCTGTAGTCTTATTGGATTTTTATTTGAAGCTTTAGAATTTTCCTTCTTATGCTAACCTTTATAATGATAAGGTAAAACATGCCTTTTGTGCATAATAATTGAATAAGTGGCTTCAGTTCTTTACCACTAGTTTGTAAGTTTAATTTGTTCGGTAGAAATGTTCTCATGAAAGACCAATTTGCAACTATATACTAACAACCAAATAATAAGCTCAGAGAGATTATCTTTGCAGACATACACACCATAATTAAATAAGGCTCCATTTTTTCAGTCCGTTGATGTTGTGTATGTGTCTATGATATGTTTGCAGCATGACGCTGTCATTCTCAAGTGTATATATATTGCATATCGTGATTTGTTGACCATGATTGGTTATGACTTAAGATGAAGAAAAGTTTAACAAAGAATCAGGAGGGGGGATTAATTAAGATCTGCCTTTTCTAAATAATCTATTTCCTCAAAAGTTATAGATGCTTGACATTAATGAACTCTTATGTCTGTGTTTTCAAATAATCTTTTGCTGCTAGGTGGATACGGATCAAGTAACAATGCTGGACAAGGTTCTCAATCTGAAGGAGATTCGTCAAACACAACTGTAATAGACTTTCTAGAGTAATTTATTACAGTTAGGAGATGAATTTATTTTGTTTTGTCTTTCACTTACGAATCTATCTTTTTTTTACTGTAGATTTTTGTTGGAGGGCTTGATCCTAGTGTCACAGATGAGGATCTTAGGCAACCTTTCTCTCAATATGGGGAGATAGTTTCTGTTAAAATTCCAGTAGGGAAAGGATGCGGATTTGTGCAATTTGCAAACAGGTGAGGCTTATACCATGCTCTGAAACAAAATTTGATGATCTGAACTGTCAGTAGATTGCTTACATTAAAATTGTCGATTGTATCACCTGCAGAGGTCATGCTGAAGAGGCTTTGAATAAGCTGAACGGGTCAGTAATAGGAAAGCAAACTGTCCGTCTTTCATGGGGCCGCAACCCTGCAAACAAACAGGTATATTTTCACTCCTGTCCCTGTTTGTTTCTTGTTTAGATTTCAGGTTATTGTAATTCTATCTCTGCCTTGGAACTGTGATTCTTTGCTAAATCACACTTCACTTATATGGATGGCAGTCAAGAGGTGATTATGGAAATCAGTGGAATGGAGGCTACTACGGAGGACACATATATGATGGTGGTTACGGGTACGTACCACACCCCCATGACCCAAGCATGTATGCAGCAGCAGCAGCAGCAGCTTACGGAGCCTACCCTGTGTACGGCAATCAGCAACAAGTAAGCTGATGACAAAGACACGAAAAGAAGAAGTAGCGCGCATGAGGAGAAGCCTCAAGATTATCGATAAGCGATACGTATCGCACTACCTAGGCATATTGTTTCATTCTTTGTAGTGTGAGCCTGTTGTGTAGAAATATTTATGAACCCCTCCCCCTCCTAATGTGGAGTGGAACTGAATTTTGATAACTCCCAAGGTAGTTTTTCTTACTAAGTTGCTGTTTTTTTCCTATTATATTAGACATTCATTGAGGACAAGTTAAGAATGATATGGGGAACTTGCTCCTTAGAATATATGATGCTTGCATATCTTTATACGTTTGCTGGCTACTATACTGCTGGTCTGCTGCGATCGATTTCGGATATATTTTAGACATTCATTCAGCAGGAAAATTGCTGTTGCAAATTTGCAATAATGTTAGTGTTTGTATTCTTTGGTGATGATGCATAGATTTCAGCTGTGTTTTTGTTGGGAAAAAAAGATGAAATTTTTGTGGTGTGACTAAGATTTATGAATGATAGAAATATTGTAGTGTCAAGAATATTTGTTCTATAGCCTAAATATGTTTGTAGTACAAATAGGAATCTTTGAGAAATTTCCACGCCTAAAAGGGAAATGGTGACATCATATAGTATATTTTTGTATATAAAGAATCTATTTTAACAAGATATCTGACTCTTTCCTATAATAACAACCTGCTACTATTAAGGGAAATTTCTTACTTTTTGTTTTGATTAGCAAATACTATGTAACTGTATATGTATTTGTGAATGTTGTTAAGATTCTATTGATGCTGAAAGGAAATTCATCAAATCTGGCCCCTAAAAAAAAAAAAAAAAAAAGACAAATTGTAAAAGACCATCTAACGTTTACTAAACTATCAAAATTATCGAACGAACCAAATATGGATTGTGGCTCCTCCTTTTGATCTTCTCTACCATTTTAGCATATTTCCTCATTTTCTATTTCATTTATTCAAGATAATCCTTCTTTACAATAAATACACATATTTTTTCCTAACTTTTATAGATAGTAAGTTATCCTATCCTTAATCTCCATCTTTATTTCATACCAAAACAATTTATTGAAACATTGTGTAGGACTACCTTTCGACCCTACGGTTTCAATGTCAACAAACGACTCGATTTTGAACCCGAATGACTCCTTTTTGATGGTCAATCTATGAACCTTACGACAGAGTTTTTGTTCAATCAACTAAATCCGCATAGTGGGATTACATTATATGCTTGTAAAGCTTGATAAATTAACCTTTAATTAAATAATGAGAATTAAAACCAACTTTTCAATAATCAATACTCCCTCCGTATTTTATTACTTGCTCACTTTCCTTTTGCTGTTGTATTTATTATTTTCTCAATTTCCTTTTTTTTTTTTGGTAACTTTAAACAATATTTTATCTCTCTTACTTTAAACCCCACTCAAATTAATTTATCATTTTTCTCTCTCATGATCCCCACTACTCTCTCATATATTTTCACTTTCATGGTCCCCACATTATTTTTATCGTAAAAAATTATTCATCCACTCACATTATGAATTCATTCTCCTAAAACTCCGCGCATATGCAAGTGATGCAAATAAAAAAAAACGGAGGGAGTATTATTTTCTTCCCCACTAGTAGTCCCCTTACATCTTATTTTAATATTTCCTCCGTTTCTTTTTAGTTGACACGTTTCTTTAGTCACGTTTGCCAATGCACAAATTCAATCATTAATATCTTTAATTACTGATAAGCAAAAATCATAAAAATTTGATATCTTGAAAATATATACCGTGACGAATTTAACAAGACCCCACATGACTATATTTTTCATTACGTATAAAATCACAAAAAGCGGTCAAAAGGAAGTGTGTGAAGTGAACAGTGCTAAAGTCAAAACGTGTCAATTAAAAAAAAAAGAGGTAATTTATATGATATTATCTCTCCTCCCCACTTATACTCACTTTTGTTTTTTATAGATTTTTTTTATTATTATTTTTCAACCAACCCTACTTCCAAGTAAAACTCCGCACATGAAGAAATGGATCAAATAGTAAAATACGGAGGGAGTAATTAGTCTTTTCAAAGTCAAATCTCTTTATTTAATTCAACATGTCTTCAAATCATTACCTTGGATATTAAACATGATATATAATCAATTCTGTTTATGGGTATTTTTACCCCTTTCTTATAGACAAATGAGAGGCTGACAAGTGGTCCAATTATAAGCCGACATGTGACATCATGCTCTGCTAAAAAGGATAATATGAACATTACACATGGCCTAAGAGAGATATCAGAAAATGAAGGGCTCAATGCCCATTAAAGGAAACATGTCTAGCATGAAGCAAACCCTAATACACATGTCAACTACGTATAGGGCAGCGGATCTTCCTAGGTTATGAAACTCTAGGAGCATGATCTCTATAACACACCCAAATCTCTCTATATGGAAATACTAGTATAATACGTATAATTATATTGTAGAGACAGACTTAGGAGTGTTACCGCCGCATGATTACGCAAGGCTACTAAAAAATACTTAACTCAATAACAAAACTTGCAGCGGAAAACTCAACTTTCTTTTATTAATGCATATAAAAATAGTAACATTATTGTTATGAGTAGGGGTGTGCAAAAAGGACCGAGACCGGAAATCGGACTAGATCGTTTCCAGGTCGGTCTTTGGTCCTCACAAACTAGTGATTCCGGGTTTTCGGTCCGGTCCGAGTAAAAAACAGAATGGACCGGAAAATGTATTTTTTTTAAATTATTTTTTGCGTTAAAATTTAAATTTTATGTTTAAATTTCTAAAAAATTTATGTACAAAACTTGTAATTTTTAAACTTTAGTTGCAAAATAGGAAAGCACGCAAACAAAAGCAAGACGTTAAAAAATGATGTATATATGAAGATATTAAAATGCAAAAAAAGAAAAGAAAATAATATGACCGGTCCATTTTGATCCAAAACCGGATCGGACCGGAATAAACAGGTCTAGACCGGAACCCGAACCAGTTTATTACGGTCCGGTCCCCGGTCTTCAAAAATAGGCGATTTCGGGTTCCGGTCCATTTCGGTCCCGGTCCGATTTTGGACTGGTGCACAACCCTAGTTATGAGTACTCAAAATAAAGACAAACCAACATTCCTAAACTAAGTGAAGTAAATCCCGGGACTTCCATATGCTCATTCATGACTCCACCTGAAAATACTAAACACTGTTTACCATTATGGTAAACAGGGCGAACCAAAACAAATAGGAAATACAAATTAGCAAAATATGCTAAGTACGATAAGTGCAAGATAAGTAAGCTCAATTTATTCGCAAACATGTTTTTAAAACCAATTTCAATAATTAATCCAATAAATTCCAAACTTGTGATTCAGAACCAATCTCATTTATTCTCAAAACGATTCTAATAACTCAATAATAATGATTAATAAAATTAAGGGTGAAAGTTCGGTTTGCGGTTTGGATTATAGCCAAAACCGAATCCAATCCAAATTAATTTGGTTTCAGAATTCTCAATCCGAATCCAAACTGAATTAAGATTCGATTTAATCCAAACCAAACCGAATTAATTCGATTTTTCAAATTAGAATCCAATCCAAACCGAAATTTGTTCCCTTCTTTTTCAACATTCAAACTCGAAACCCGAACATCACCTAGAAAATTCCTACAATCACTCAACCTTTTCTTGTTAACTACATTCTTTGTGAGAGAGTAAGATATTGAGAAAAGAGAATTGAGAATTTTTGGTTTTTCTTTTTTAGTTTATATATGAAAGGGGAAAGTGGTTGGACACTTTGAAAAAGAAATTTAGGCTTAAAGTAATGGGTCGAAATTCAGTTTTCAATTTTTTTAAACCCCAAACCGAATCTGTTTTGGGTGTTTTTGGTCCCTCGGGAGAGTTACGTCACCAAGACTGGTCCGGCGCGCTCTATACCTACAAAACACGGAGACTCCGGTTGGTAGGAGCTCCGCATCCGAAGATCAAGTTAGTATTGACCGTAGAAGATGAAAAGGTGCGGAAAAGGTAAAAGTGAGATCTTCTCGCATTCCAAGATCAGGTGTTTTCTCTGGTGTGAGAGAATGTAGGGTTGTTGTAATAAATGAATTGTGTCCCCAAAATGGGAGGAAATCTCCCTATTGATAGGGTCATTGGGAAAAGTGCCCTTCATTAGGTCAAGATGACCTAATGGGCTACACCACTTTGCGGCGTTCTTGGGAATTGGGCCCTGAAGGTCTCCATTCTATTTGTCATATGAGGTTGACACGTGTTAGCTGGTGAGTGGCCCATGTTGGACCTGCCTAAGGTTGACACGTGTCCCTCTCTGATTGGGCCACGTGTCTAAGGTATTTTTACCCTAAACATTTGCCCTTCACAGGGGTGACGTGGAAAGCCACGTGGCACCTGTGACAGATGTCACCTGCTGATTAGCTAACGGTTATTACCGTTTTACTTTGAAGGAAATTACGGGAGTACCCCCGTTTTAACCTTCTATAAATAGCAAGTTACCCCCCTTCTTCTCTCTCATCTGACTTCTTAAAAAATCTAGAGAGAGAAAAAGAAAGTATTTTTTAGAGAGAGACGCTCTACCCCAACCTGTAGCCGATTTCCAGAAAAATTTCCGTCTGTAGTTTCGTGGATACAACCGGTCACCGCTTGAGAAGTTTTTCCAGATTTCTACAAAGGTAACTGTCTTTCCCCACTTTAGCTCTTTCAAGCTTTTACCGTTTGTATTTTTATACTTTTCAATAAATGGATTCACCATCAACACACACGGCACATCCTAGGACAGTAGTCAGCCGGTCTCCTAGTACGGCTGAGTCCAGGACTGGGGGTGCCGTCTCTGGATGTATGGACCTGCTTTGCTCATTTCCGAATCCCACCGTCTCTGTGTCTGTGCAGGACACAATGGCGAGGGTTAAACAAACGGCTACAAAGCCAAAGAGAAGGAGACGCACTATGGAACTGCCTGCAAATGAGGTAATCCCAGACGGGGAGTACCAAGAATCGAATGAGCAAGCAGAGTCTTCTCCGTGTGCCCCCACCACTCCAAGTGATGGGATCTTGGAAGAGTCAGACGACGAAGGATCCGCCTCTGCTCATGGTCCCAATAACGAGTCGGACGGCGAAGAGGCCGGTGAAAGGTCCGGCTCAGAGGCTTCCAGCTCAGATCAAGAAGATATCGCCTCTGAGTACCAGCAGGCAGCCAAAGGGCTGTTCATAACGAACCCCACCCAGACAGGTATGTACCTTAAGGACATTGCTACTTTGCAGAGTAGCTTCAAGGCCTTCCAAGATAAACACCCAATAGGGGACGACTGGGACATAGTGGACCGTCTAAAGAGGCGACGGTTACCTGGGATGATGACATAGAGCATGCTGATAACTACTTCGGCTGCTACGAGGCGGCTTTCAAAGCCGGTCTCCGCTTCCCCCTCCACCGAGGAATAAGGGCGATCTTAAGGGGGTATGAGCTAGGCGTCTAGCAGCTTACTCCTAACTCATGGGTTAATATTTTATGTTACATCGCCGCCTACGAGTTTCAGAACGTGACGCCTAGCTTTGAGGCGTTTGCTCATATGCATTATATGAGCCGCGCCCCAGGCGGTTGGGGAGCGTGGTATACTCTAACCACACTCCCGGGGTATATGATGACGCTGGACAAGGCGTCTAAATGGAGCAACTGGAAAGAAAGTTTTACTTGGTTTCTTCTCCAAAACTGCATCACAACCGGTTCCTCCGCCGGTATAATAAGGACCCGGCTCTGCTGGGAAGAAACTGCGCCCGCCCGCATCTCCCTGAGAAGGCTTGGGATGAAATAATGGGGCCGGGTCTGTTTACAACGACCACAATGCCGCTTGACGATGGGAGCGAAATAATCGTACCCAAGTTCTGGGTGCCCCATCCGGAGTGGCTTAAAGATGAGGCGTTCCTCTCTGCTTGTGGTCTAAGGGCGTGTTCGGCACTAGCTTTTGAGTAGCTTTAGGTAGCTTTTAGTGGTTTGACTTATTCAAACCACTACATAGAAAAAATTACGAGTGTTTGGGAATGTAGTGGTGGGGGTAGAGTTTAGTGTTTGAAGTAGCTTTTGTGAAAAGTTAACATTATTAACTTTTGTGAAAAGTTAGGTAGCTGTTGAATTTTCTTCTATTTTTTTAGAATTTTACAGCTAACAGCTAGTTTACCAAACACTCATACGTAATTATTTATTTTCACAGCTAACAGCTACACATACAACTAATAGCCACCATCACAGCTAACAGTTACCTCTACAACTACATTTTGCCGAACACGCCCTAAGTACCATGTTTGAGAGACGTACGTAACCCCTCAACCGGATTTTTATGTGTTTGCTTCACATTACTTGACTCCTCATTTGTTTAACCGATTGACTTCCTTTTTTGCAGAATTTGCATTAGAAATGGTTGATCCCAACAAAACGCCTGCCAAACCTGCTGCTCAGGTCCGAAAGGAGCTTTAAGAGTAGAAGAGGGCCCAGACGGCCCAAAAGGACGGGGTAAGCTCCACCTGACCTATTAGCTTGTAAAATTTCTTTTTATTGAATTAATCTTTGCCGGTTGACCTATCTAAGAATGGGAGCAAGGTTATTCCCCGGTCGATTACCAAGATGCTCAAACGAAATCGGCCGGATGACCCTAAGAAGACCCCTGCCAAGGCAGCAAGGACTCAAACAACCTAGACGGCATCGTCTTTGCCGCCTGGGCAGGAAAGACCAACGACCGGGGGTAAGGGCCCGTCTGCGTTGAAAGCTCTCAGCGAGAATGCTGAGATCGGCAATAAAGAGTCGGGCATCTCTGAGACGCTGAAGGGTGGCATGCCACCCGGTGTTGTATCCGGTTCTACAGCGGCCGTGGGCACTAGGGACCCTCAATCTGGAGCCCAAGGTATGAAAAGTCTAGAACTCCCATGGCCGTTTGACTACTTAGTGCGAGTAAAATCCCAGACTTCCTAATCTGAAGATTCGCCAAGCAGCCGGCACAATATCGGTGCCGCCTATGCTTCTTCCTCACAAAATCCTTCTTCTGGTGCATATACATCCCAGAAATGGCCAGACATACAATAGTATGCCAGGTGGATGTTGAGGACTTTCACCTGGTCTGATAAGGACCGGGTCCTTGGGTTGCAGCAAGTTAACTTTGACCAGTTCCTTGCCCTGCTGGCTGAGGTAACTTGTACACTTTTTCATTATGTTTGATTTTGCAAGAAAATTTTCTAACTCCTTTTCACCATCTGTGCTTTCTCGGGCTGAAAGTTCTATTTAGGAGAAAGGGTGGACGGGCTGAAAGTTCTATTTAGGAGAAAGCGGGAGGAGGTAAGAGACGCCAAACACCGGGCGACTGATGCCCTTAACTCTGTTGAATATCGCTCTATCATGGGTGTAGTTGAAACTAAAGCCATGGAGATGCAACAACAGGAGCTGGTCAAGGAGCTCACGGCTGCGGTGGAGACGGCCAACAACAAAGTTAACACCATGGAGCTTGAGCTCAAAAATGCTAAGTCTGGCCTTAAGGCCTTAAAAACGGCTAACATAGAGAATACTAAGCTCAGGGCAGTGACGTAGGGAAAATGTAGGTTGTTATCTAATCTTCCCTAGAGCCAAACAAATTTATAAACACTTAACAAACCTAAATACGAGTATAGAGGCAAGTCAAGGGTCGAACCCAAAGGAACGGTAATGTTCAAGCGCTTTCAATTTGGGCGCCTAAGCTAGGTCGAAGACAAGGGTAGAGAGGTTACACTAACAACTAACAAACAAAGAAACCAAACAACTACGAGTAATCATGACAATTGCAACAACTTGGGACAAACATGCCAATCAATGGTTACGAAGACTAATGGTAAGAGAAATCAAAAGAGCTCAATAAGCTATCTCCTAGAGGTCTAGCTAGCGCCAACTACGAGAGACTCTAACTAGGAACGTCACTAACCGAACTCAATCGACAATTGTGAGCTACAAATCAATGGTCCGTATCAATGTAGACTCACAATGCAATCTAGCATAATTCTCAAGACCTAATCGAATTACACACATGCACAATTTCCATTAATCACTTTAATCTCAACAATTAATCAACATAATCCCCAAATTAAGCACAATCAACCAATCATACAAGCTTTACCCAATCCCTATCCAAACAACTACTCTAACATCATCATCTAATTAACTAACAACTAAGGAAATCAAGAATCAACAAAATATCAAGACCAACTACACTAATCAAGCAACTACTCTAACATCATCATCTAATCAACTAACAACTAAGGAAATCAAGAATCAACAAAATATCAAGAACAACTACACTAATCAAGCATCAAACATCAAAATCAATCCAAACAAACAAGAATATTAAACAAAACAATAAAATGAGATATAGTTAGAAATGCTCATTGATAATAAAGAGGATCTTCAACACAATTGTCACCATTGAATCTTCAATCTCTCAATCACCATAAAAATTCCTCACTTTCTCTCTTTAAATCTACTCCTAAACTAACCCTAAAACTAGAGAGAGAAGCTCTCAACTAAGCTAAAATTATGATCAAAGATATGTCTAGAATTCTTCCAAAAATCGGTTTAAGAAAGGTATTTATAGAGGCGCGGAAAAGAGATCGATCGAAGCCGGGAAGCAGGGGAGGAGCACCCGCGCGGGAAGAGGTGCGCACCCGCGCCCGAGCCACGCTCGCCCGCGCTGCTGGATGGCGCACCCGCTCCAATCAGGGTTCCTTCTGACTTTCTTTGCCGCTCGTGCGCTAGATAATGACCTCACGAGCTCCGAATGATGCATGATGGTAATGGCAGTATCTAGGAGCACTCTTGGTGGGTTCAACACCACTTCTTCATGGGAGCACGGCTCGAGAGCGCAAGAGCTAGAACTTGGAGCATCCACTTCTTTGCATCTTGAGCTTTCTCAAAGCTATGAGCTTACTCCAAAAGCTTCTTCCAACTTAGAAAATCATCAGTATTGAGACCCAAACCTCGTACAATACCTACAACCACAAAAAGAAGAGAGATGAAGGAGAAAACACAAGAAAATCCATAAAAACACAAAACAAGAGAGAAAAAGGGAAATAAAGAGAAAATGCATTAAACTAAGCATTTATTAAGAAGGAAAGCTATGAAAAGAAGGTAAAAGCAACCTAAATACTCATCAAATAGGTGCCATTTATGACACTCATCAAATACCCCCAAGCTTATCTTTTGCTCGTCCTCGAGCAAAACAAAACCAAGGGAAAGAAAATGACGAGCTTATTCAAACAAACAAAAGAAAAGACGAGATGAGAATATACATTAACTCACTTTTGTAGGAATCACGGTCATTTTTAGCAACTAAAGACAAGCCATTTAAACCCCTAGATCGCCCTAGAGGACGAGTGATTCTCTCGTAAGGGTTTCCTAAGAGATTGACCCATAACTCTCACAAACCAAACAAGCAAGGCAAAGCATGAAAAACAAACAAAAATAAAAGGAAAGAAAACAAATGTTCTTTGATTGAACTTCTCCTTCGCCCGGGGTATTTGCAATTTAATTACGCTTAATGTCCTTTTGCCCCATTGGGAGGACTTGCATGATTTCGAAAAATAATCTAAGTTATAACTTTGGCCAATCACCAGCTGATGTCTTTAGACATCCGGTTCCTGTAGACTTGGTCGTTGTTTAGATCACCCAGGTCAGATGGCTATAAGTTGAATAATGGTCGTTCAATCTTTGTCGTTTGTATGCATTTGTAGAGCAATATGCCACCCAAATAGGAGATGCCCTATGCGACGATTCCACCCGGATGGGCGTCGCCGGACGCCTTACTTATATTGGAGCAGACGGATTTATAAATTCAAATTTTATCCGGCCATTGGCCTCACGTCTTCGCCAGACGTTTATTTAGCCACTAAGTTTTTGTACTTAGTTTATTATTTCTGGTACTTTAAATTACATCGTCTGTACATTGTACAGACAGTATTTCAAACATTCCGGATGTATATAAAGCAACAAATAAAGCAATTGGAAATAAAAAGCAACTTCTCATTGATAGGCTTTTCATTTACAAAAATTTACAGCTCTTAGAAGTAGTACTTTTTAAGATTGTCTACATTCCAAGTTCTAGGCAGCCGCCTACCATCTGGTGTTTCTAGGCGGTAGGTGCTGTTCCTTAATTCTTCATAAATCTGGTAGGGACCTTCCCAATTAGGGGTTAACTTTCCCTGCTCATTAGCACTGCCGGTTGCCTCCATTTTCTATAACACAAAGTCACCCTCTTTCAGGGGCCGTTTGTGTACTCCTTTGTTGTAGGCACGGGTCATTCTCAGACGGTAAATCTCATGACGCAAGGCGGCATTGCCTCTGCGTTCCGGGAGTGAGTCCAATGCTAGCCGCATGGCCTCCCAATTTGCCTCTTCATTGTATAGCATGACTCGTAGAGTTAGCTCATAATGCTCGATGGGCAAGATGGCTTCAGCACCGTAAACCATGAGAAATGGGGTTTCACCGGTTGCCCCCTTTTTAGTTGTCCGGATGGCCTATAGGACATGAATTAATTCTTCAACCCACAAACCACCGGCTCTTTCTATTTTATTTTTAATGCCGTCTAAGATGAGTTTGTTGAAGGCTTCAACTTGGCTGTTTCCTTGGGGTCGGCCGACTGATGCAAAACAATGTGAGATCCCTTGATCTCCCAACCAAGTTTTGAGCTGAGGCGTTTCAAACTAAGGGCCATTGTCAAAAACCATAGACTTAGGTACCCCGAACCGGGAGATGATGTTCTTCTAAATGAAAGAGATGACATCCTTTGTCTTGATATTCTAGACCGCCTCTACCTCTACCCACTTTATAAAATAATCCACAGCCACCAGAATGTACCTCTTTCTGCCTGGCGTAGGCGTATACGGACCCAAGATGTCTATGCCCCATTTAGAAAACGGGACTAGGCTATGGATTGCTGTCAGGTCTGTGGCCGGTTGATGGATGAGCTTGCCAAACCTTTGACAATTGTCACATTTTTTTACCATCTCCATGGCGTCTGACTCAAGAGTGAGCCAGAAATAACCCTACCACCTGGCCCTGACAGCCAAGGATCTGCCGCCTATGTGTGAGGCGCAGTATCCCGCGTGCAACTCTTCAAGAACTTCCTGCCCCTTTTCTGGGGTAACACACTTCAACAGAGGTTTCAGAAACCTGCTTTGAAGAGTTCTCCATTTCTTATCTCGAAGTTTACAGCTCGTTTCTGCATGACAGCCGCTTCCTGTGGTGAGTCAGGCAGCGTGCCGTCTTGTAAGTATGCCCGGATGCCATCCATCCAAGTAGAGCTTCGGTCAAGTACTCCAATGGGCTCTTCTTCAATAATGCTTCGTTTTTCCATAACTTCTCAGAAGACTGACCGAGGCGTATCATAGGAGGCGGAGGATGCCAATTTTGACAGTGCATCCGCCTGATTGTTTTCAGACCTGGGCACCTAACTCAGATGGAATTCTTCAAGTGTCCCAGCCTCAGCTTTGACTGCCTGAAGGTATTAGATCATAGCCGGATGGGTGGCTTCATAGTCACCATGGTATTAGCTTATGACCAACTGTGAATCAGAGCAGGCGTCAATTTTTGTTGCCCCTGCCGCCTTACACATACGAATACCGGCTAGCAAGGCTTTATATTTTGTTGTTTGAGGCTTGGAACTTAAACCGTAGTGCATACTCATACTTGTACCCCTCAAGAGACTGACAGATTATGTCTGCACCATAGTCGTTCATGGTAGAACTCCCGTCTACATACACTTTCCAAACCTGATCAACATTGTCCGGTGCAATCGGCCTTGTCATTTCGACAATGTAGTCGACGAACGCCTGACCTTTCACTGCCTTTTTCAGTTCGAAAGTGATTTCAAGACTTTGTATTTCAATAGCCCATTTGAGCATCCTACCGGATGACTCCAAGGTTGTCGTTGGCCGCTTAAGAGGTTGGTCTGTGTAAACCACAACCGGATGTGCCAGGAAGTAAGGTTTTAACTTCTTGACAGCCATGTAAAGAGCAAGGCCAAATTTTTCAACCATGGGGTATCGTAGTTCAGCATTTTTGAGTACATGGCTTATGAAATAGACCGGGAGCTGAATGTCGTCTCTCTCAGCAAGAAAAAAAGGCACTGAGGGCATGATTTGAGACGGCTAATTACATGTAAAGCGTCTCTTTGGGAAGAGGGCTGACAAGCCTTGGAAAAGAGTATAAATGTTTTTTCAATTTCTGAAAGGTCGCCTCAGCACCATCTCCCCATTCAAACCTTGTCTTCTTTCTGATCGCCTGGAAAAAATAGAGGCACTTATCACCTAACCGGCTGAGGAATCTCCCCAAAGCCGCCAGATAACTGGTAAGTTTATGAACTCCCCTTACAGTAGGGGTGACTTCATGTCTATCACAGCTTGTATCTTCTCCGGGTTGGCCTCTATCCCCCTTTGATCAATTAAAAATCTGAGAAACTTCCCATACTCAACACCAAAGACACACTTTTTGGGATTGAGCATGACCTTGTGCCACCTGAGTGTGGTGAAGGTTTCTCGGAGGTCAGCAAGATGATCCATCTGTTGCTTGGATTTAACTATCATGTCATCAATGTAAGCCTCTACATTCCTCCCAATTTGATTGATGAAGACAGTATTAATCATCCGTTGGAAAGTAGCAGGCGCATTCTTCAAGCCAAACGGCATTACAGTATAACAGAATAACCCCTGATCAGTGACGAAAGCCGTCTTCTCTTAAACTTTTTTCCATAGGGGTATCTGGTGGAAACCTGAGTAGACATCCATAAAACTCATCAAGGCATGCCCGACTGTAGAGTCGACCAAGCTGTCGATCTTTGGAAGCCTGTAACTATCCTTTGGACATGCCTTGTTTACATCAGTGTAATCTACACACATGCACTAGGTACCATTCGGCTTCTTTATAAGCACAACGTTTGCAACCCAATCAGGGAAGTTACATGCCGAATGAACCCAGTGTCTAACAGTTTTTCAACCTCGGCAGCTGCCGCTTGACTTCTCTCCTCACCGTGATTTCTTTTCTTTTGCCGGATGGGCTTCTTTTTAGGATCAACGGCGAGTTTGTGGACAACAAGATCTGGGCTGATGCCTGACATCTCTTCCAGTTCAAAGGCAAAAATGTCTTTAAATTCCTTCAGCAGAAGGTGCAAGTCTGCACCCAACTTTTCAAAAGCAGCCGTCCCCACCTTAATAGTTCGCTCTGGACGGCTGTCATCCAGAGGAATATCAATGTGATCACTAGCCGGCTGGGGACGGAGTTCATCTGACCGTTCCCCAGTCAGTGATTGCTATTTCTTCTCCTTCTTCACCTCCACCAGCTAATCGGCTTTTCTTTTCTTTCCGGCTGCTGGTGGGGCTGGGATAGAGTCCTTGACATCGTCAAGGTCTATTAGCTCCTTCCCCTGACCGACTGATGCAGCCGTGGGTTTGACGTCTGAGAGATAGCACTCCCTCGCCGTCTTCTAATCCCCGTTTAGGGATCCAATAGAGCCATCATCCCTTTCATATTTTAGCGACACGAGGGCTGGGATGATGACGACCTTACACTCGTTCAGAGTGGGACGGCCCAGAATAATGTTATAGGCGGTCAGCTCCTTAACCACCAAAAATCGAACGATCATATGCCGCCCTTTTCCTTTCTCCCCCTGTCGGATGGGTAAGTTAATTTGTCCGACTGGGTGCATGACCCCTCCCTCGAAACCAACAAGAGGGTGGGAGACGTCGTGTAGGCTGTCCAGCTTGAACTTCAGCTTGAACAGACACTTGTAGCTGATGAGGTCAAAGGAGCTACCCGTGTCTATAAGGATCCGTCCAACCAGTTGGTTGTCGACCTTACATTTAATGACAACCGGGTCGTCATGCGGCCGGCGGACTTTGCCCCGATCCTTCTCAGTGATGAGGACGTCTGGGAAGGTACCGCTGGCAGATGCCTGCCCCTCATCAATAGCATGAATCATCTTTTTTAGATGATCCTTGGTGCCCCGGATGATCGGGCCACCACTCGCGAATCTGCATGCTATGGTGTAGACCGAATCTTTGTCTGTGTCCGAACTACTAGCAGGATGGACAATCTTGGACGACTGTCCAAGATTTGTCTTTATAGTTGCTTTGGACTTCAAGATGTAAGATTTCAGCACTCCCTTGTCAGCCATACGGTCTAACGTCCAGTTCAGGCTATAACAGTCATTGGTGTCTAACTTTTTGCTCTCTTTAGCTTTCTGAGCAGACCGACTCTCTTTTTGCTTGTCAAACCTTTTGGAGTCTAACTGATGGTTGGACGAGCAGAGGTCGGTGGCTTGAATGAAGCTCTCCACTTCCATCAACGCCTCTTGTACGGTGAAGACCCTCTTCCTGACGAGGTCAAACTTAAAGGTTAACCCGTCCTTCAGACCTTTGAAGAAGTCTGTGTAGGCTACTTCGTCAGACAGTCCTTGAGTCTGGATTCTCACCAGATTGAACCGCCTGAAGTAGGAGCGAAGTCCTTCTCTCTCTCCCTGCCGTATGGTGCTCAAGTCGAGACTTGTTTTCTTGGCAGGGATGTTCATTGAGAAGTTTGAAGCAAACAAGAAGGAAAGCTTCTTGAAGCTATCAATACGTCTAGCTGGCAAGTTGCCAAACCATTGTTGGGCTATGCCCTTAAATGTAGCCGGGAAGCACCTGCACCACATGACATCCTCCAACCCCTGCCTGTGCATGAGGTTGGTATAGGCCATGAGGTGATCTTCAGGATTGGTGGTACCATCATAGGCACCAACCAAGACATTCTTAACCTTGGCCGGCTATGCCGCCTCGGTTATCTCCCTGATGAACGCAGAGGTTTGTTCACCAAGTCTGAGTGGACGGAGCAGCCAGTCCAGGGGCTGGACATTTTGTTCCGCTTGACCTCCAAAGAGGGCCGGCTGCATGAATGGTGGGGCATCTTGCCCGTATGGCATCCGAGGCACAAACGAGGCAGACCCAATCATCTGAGGGCTAGTATGGACGGACTTGCCCCCTATATGGCTCTCATGTAAGGATTGAGAATTCCTTGATGATGTATTTTTGAAGCTGTCTGGAAAGCTCGATGTAGAGGCTGACTCAGATAGCTGCTGGCTCCTGTTATGCTCAATGATGTGTCGAGCATCGAAGAAGGTTTTCTTGTTGCCATCCGGCTGAACAGCTCGGATGACCTTCCTTTTTCATGTTTGAGGTAAAAGGATCTTGGACCAGTCAATGGCAGGCGTAGCCTTCTCCTTTAGATGTGGAGTAGGCTGCCTTTCTCTGACTGACTTTCTCCTCTCAGCTTCAGGAGTCTTCTTGGCCGACCGACCCTTGTTAAAGAGAATAGTCCTTTTGTTGATCAGGTCCTTGATTTCACCCTTGAAACTTGTCATGAATTTCATGAGTTTGTCTCGGGTGACTGGAGCCTGACCCCTTGCCGCCTGGGTGTTCCCAGGCGGTGGTCCAGTAGCCCTGCTGGGACCAGCTTCATTGTTTCTCCGTTCAAGTCTATCCTTGGAACGGATGCGCTTAGAGATGAGTGACTCGTCAAGGGCCACATAAGTTTTGACTACACAAATGTTATCTGAATCATGGTCCGTATGGACCTCCCCGTCGACCGTAGGTCGATTGGGTTCAGGCGGCGGTATAGAATCTTGAACCATCTTAGAGGTACTCTCCCCACAAACGGCGCCAAGTGTTTTAGGTGTTTTTGGGCCCTCGGGGGAGTTACGTCACCAAGACTGGTCCAGCGCGCTCTGTACCAGCAAAACACGAAGACTCCGGTTGGTAGGAGCTCCGCCTCCGACAATCAAGTTAGTATTGGTCGTAGAAGATGAAAAGGTGCAGAAAAGGTAAAAGTGAGATCTTCTAGGATTCCGAGATCAGGTGTTTTCTCTGATGAGAGAGAGTGTAGGGTTGTTGTAATAAATGAATTGTGTCCCCAAAATGGGAGGAAATCTAACTATTTATAGGGTCATTGGGAAAAGTGCCCTTCATTAGGTTAGGATGACCTAATGGGCTGTGCCGCTTTGCGGCGTTCTTGGGAATTGGGCCTTGAAGTCCGTCATTCTATTTGTCATCTGAGGTTGACATGTGTTAGCTGGTGAGTGGCCCATGTTGGACCTGCCCAGGGTTAACACGTGTCCCTCTCTGATTGGGCCACATGTCTAGGGTATTTTTACCCTAAACAGAATCCAATCCGTAATCCATATTTTTTAGTTTTTCCAAACCGATCCAATCCGAATTCAAAAAAAAATCCAGGAAGTTGTTAAACATCGCTCCCATTTTACTAGGCATCACTCGCTTTTTTATGTGAACTTCCATATTTGCACCTAGCAAATAAATACCCACGACTCTCACAACACTCATACTTCACTCTCATTTTACTCTCATACTTTACTCTCCATTTTATCTCTCTAAAAATTAAAAAAATAAAGTTAATTCTAATCTGAAAAAAAAAAAATAACCACCAAGAACCCACCACTGACAGCCACCAATCCAAGGAGGGTAGATGAAATCCAGTGATAGCAGACCCGCGGCGAATCCGGGTGACGTAAGGTGGTCGAGGCCTTGGCACCGGAGGCGAACATGTATGAATTGAAATGTAAAAAAAAATCGTAAATAAGGACTTCCGCCTAAAATTTTCAGAAGAACCTAGGTGGATCCGCCTGAAATTTCCAGATCCTCTTCGGTTCTTCCGGAAATTTTAGGCGGATCTACCCTTCTGCCTAATATTTCCAGAAGAACCAAGGAGGATCCAGAAATTTCAGGCGGATCCACCTAGGTTCTTCCGAAAATTTCCGGCGGAAGTCCATATTTCCGATTTTTTTTTAAAAAAGTGATTATTATTATTATTATTAATGTTATTTTGATTAGTAATATTATTATTATTGTTAGTATAGTTATTGTTATTATGATTAATGTTATTGTTGTTGTTGTTGTTGGTATTATGATTATTGTTATTGTTGTTGTTGTTGTTGTTATGATTATTGTTATTGTTGTTGTTGTTGTTGTTGTTATGATTATTGTTATTGTTGTTGTTGTTGTTGTTATTATGATTGTTGTTGTTGTTGTTGTTGTTGTTGTTTTGTGTTGTTGTTATTAGTATGTTGCGAAATATGTTGTTTATTATTATTATTATTATTGTTGTTGTTGTTGTTGTTGTTGTTGTTTTTGTTATTGTAGGGAATATTTCAAGCATCCCACACTTGAGCCCCACTGTGATCATACACTTAAGCATGGTGGCGTCCAAAGGGAAGGAAGCTAGAGTAAAAGAGTCGCCAACAAGTTTTAGGAACTTGTAAACCGTTCACAGAGTGAAGGTTACACCCTTCACAATCCATGAGATCGCTAACTCCATAGTGGTTTGGAACCATGACTGGATATTCGGGGATGAAGGTACAAATCCAACCTAAAAGAGATTGAACCTGCCCTAATAATAGGCCTCTACTTTAATCTTCTCATATTCATGTGCGCTTTCTGACTAACATACAATCATTAGGTTATCCATAAACCCGTTTAATCTATGTTGGTTGATAATTAATGCACAAATAAATCTATTATTGGCGATCACTTGAATTATAATCATATTAACCTAAACAAGATTATTAATTATCTTATTAAGCGTGATTACAAATACAAATTCCCTTTAAACCTGCAAGAGAAGGCATGATCAAGCAATAACAACGATAATATATAACAACAAATCATCATCATAATAATAATCTCAATAAAGCAATAATAATAATAGCAAGATCCTAGGCATGATACTAACAAGATTAATAACAAAGTCTAGCATGTCACTAAACAATAAAGATCAAATCTTTATCCCTAACATGATACTAACATGATATAAGAAATAGGAAGCAACCTAAGCATGATGCTAGAAAGCAATAAAAGCATCCTAACATGATACTAGGAACATGATTTCTATATCAAAAGAATAGTAAATAATCGAATTACTTACTCCGATGCCTCGTATCTCTTTCTATCAAAACAATACACACGTTAGTAACTTCAAGGAAAGTATTAAATCAAACAATTAAATCAAATAATTGAAATAGGGAATTGGGACCAAACCCTCAGAAATTATCAACCTTTCATGTCTAGGGCGAAGGCAACTTCGAACTTGGCTAGGTGTGTCTAGAACTCGTGAATGAGGAACTTTGTAAAAGGGAAGGTTTAGAAAAAGGGAGAAGAATAAGTTATTGCTTGAGAGAATTAAGGATAATTGATGATGATTCTGAGTGATTCTGAATGAATGAAAACGGGGAAATACGACCCTATTTATAAAGAAAATAGTCCGGAAACGATAAAAAAGAATCAGAATGTAAGTCGGAATAAAACTAGCCTCTGTCGCCAGCGACAGAGCCCAGCGCGAAATGACAAGCATCAAGTACGGCGACAGGCTCTGTCGTTTGGCGCTAGTTAAAAGATAAAACGCGCGTTTATCAATTTTAAAACAGATTTTATCAAAATAAAACACTTGTTTTATTTCAAACCAAATTCATTATTTTTCAAAAGATATAATTATTAATCCTAACGCTATTAGAACTCAAAATAACCTTCTAGACTATTCTAGAAAATTAGAATCAATCATAATAATTTTAGAAATATTAATTAATGGGCCCTCCACTAGATCATTGGACCATAAAACCATTTCAGACCCAATTTAGTATTTTGGCCATAACTTCCCCATTATTCATCAGAATTGGGCTTATAATATATAATTGAAAAGCTCTTTGCGAGCCCGATCCAACTACACTATTATTGGACCCTCGTCATGGACCAAGCTAAATTAGACTGGCTATTTTCATAAATAGAGTAGATTTTTGAAAACAGAAAGAAAGATTTCTATTAAAACAACCGCATCACAAGACATTTCACACTTTCACCTCGTTCGATAATCAAATGACGTGAAAGGTACTCATCATTGGGTCTGGTTTCTGGGGAGACACATTTGGGTGTCTACAGTTATTATTATTATTATTATTATTATTATTATTATTATTATTATTATTATTATTATTATTTTTGTTATTATTATTATCATCGTCCTTAATTTTATTAATAATGTTTTTAGTGATGGCGTTGTTATGAAATTATTTTATTTGAATATTAATATTTATTGTTCAACTTTAATCAAATAGTGTTATTTGTAATTATTACTGATATTTGATTTTGTACTTATTTAATGTAGATTAAGGGTTCGAAAGCTCGTCATGCAATATCACGACGTTTGAATCCGTCTGTTAGGAGGCAGTCATCTCATTCTATAACTACAGGGGCACCGCTTCATGATGAGCATCAATATGGGTCTCCTAGTGGTTGGTCGGGAGAGCATCAGTCACAAGGTAGCCGACCCATGTATTCATCGTGTGGACTACCTACATCTGACGATGAGGAAAAATATTCGACAAGTTATGGTGACCGGGAGGAAGAGTAGGATCCTCAGGATTATCATACAGTATATAGGGGTCAGCACGAGAGATTTGTTAATAGTCAAGCGAGTCAACCTACCATTAGCTCAGCAGAGACATGGTTAGTGCAGCAGCCGATGCTAGGTGAACCAGAGGATGGGACTATTATCCCTAGTTTTGGTGGTCACGTGGTGTAACACCTTAGAAATTCCTTTCCTTTAAAATACCTGTTTTAATCTTTTTAAATATGAAACAGGAAAATCTAAGATATTACCGCCACCGTGAAAACGGCTAAGGCAAATATCAAAGACACACAGCGGAAAACTCTTTTCAAAACTATTCAAAACAAGTCAACTTAAAAGTCAAACTAAACAAAAGTAAAGTCAAACCAAAGTCAAAAGTAATCAACCTACAACTTGGAACCATTGTAGGCCCTTATTAAAACCGAACAAATACTTAAAAACCTTAATGTTAGTTTCACAAGCAAAGTATATAATAATAATTAAAGCAATAAACCATATCATAATCTTAGAAACTAAGCATGATTCGCTCTTCACTCATGCCCATCATGAAAATGCTTCATCACCTGAAAAGCCTCTCTCTACTTGTCCCCACTACTCGCCATTAGAAATGGGTCGTCGTAGGGCCAAGGTAAAGACAAGGCCAAACAAACATACAAACATACAATCAGCAAAGCTGAGTACATAAGCGTAAAGAAACACACTATCAAGCTTTAGTCCTATCAATCACATAACTTGCCTTGTTGCACCTATTTTTAAGCATACAACATACAACATGAACATTCGCTACATAACTAAATTATTTATTTAGCTTGATTACACATCGAACGGGTTTTCCCCTAACCTTCCCCAATAAAGGGGTACTAACACGGGAGCTAACCGTGCCAGTATAAAATAAACCACTCGTAAGTGGCGGAATTCCTGCGCATAATAAAAAGGAATATACAACGTCTTGTACTCCCAGTAGAAGTTATGGTCAAATATAAAGTCGCATAACTCCCCCCATATGTTCATACTCAAGGTATATACGTTCCAAGAGTTTGGTGCGTAATCTCTTTCACTTTATGTTATTTACATATTATTTCACTTAACGATGATCTCAAACCGGAATATAATTAAACATTATAATTATACAAGCAATCAACCATACAAAATTAATTCTTGAATAATTAGTGACCACATAACTTTTAATGTTGAATCCTTTTTAATCTACCTCACTGTCAAAGACACCTTAAACGCATAATGTGCCACAAATCCTATCCCTCGGTGTTGGAAACACCTGTGGTGCACATAGGCACTACAATGTAATTTAATCCTCGTGTCCTTTAACACTTAAATAGGTCTTTCCTCATGCTCGTAGCATCAATAAAAATTATATGAACGATAATAAAATTCCCTTTTTATAATCCAAACCAAATTAAACACTTAGTTTAATTAAACATCCTTCCAATCATGCCAATAATAAAAATGGAGTTCATACTCAATATGCCAATATAATTATTTTCAATCACTAATCCATCACAAATAATCCATGCTTCAGAATTCAATCACCAACATCAACCAAGTAACAAATTCCAATCAAAACCTATCATGATGCTATTTGGAATTTATTATTCAAAGCCTGCCATGTTCCTATATCATCAAATAAATACCAAGTACGCGAACGTACCTTGAATACGATCTTAAAATCGCCACAATTACACAAAATCACTCACTTGGAAATCTCCTACAATCCAAAATTACAAAGAGGTATTAATATCTACTCCACACAAATTTCCAGCAATACATACACTCCTTAATTCACTCATAAATTATTTAAAATAAGCTGAAATTTAATTTAAAACCCTACTTTAATCCCAATTAATGGGTAATCAAAAATTCCTTCATGAAACTTGATTATGGCTTACTAACAAAATTTTCAGCTTTATTAAATCATTAAAACTTGATGTAAATATGTTTTCAATAATTTAAATCACCCATAATCAATTTCATCAATATACTATAATTTAGAAACCTAGGAATTTCAATTTGGGGTTTTTAATTCAAAATCAAATCTGAAAATTTATTTACATTACACTTATAATCAAACGTCATAAAATCATCACAAAACCCAAAATAATTAATTAGATGAAGGATTAAAGCAAAAATAATAAATTTTTACTCTAAGTGGAATTTCATGAATCTCATTCATACGCACCTAAATAAGATCTCATCCATATACAAATAAAGATCACATAATAGTTTAGAATTAACCTTTGAAGCGTGAATCCTCTTAGAAATCTTCTTCTCTAGGGGAGATAAAGAGCCTCAAATGCGACTCCTGTATTCGGTCCACCGGCTTGAATCAACACTCCACCAATGCTAGTTGGATGGGAAAATCTTTCACCTTTCTTGGAGTAGAGAACCGGTTTAGAGTGAAAATATGGAGAGGAAAAACTTACGTTGTTTTTAGAAAACTGAATACTGTGTATTTTATTTTCTCAAAACTCTAATTAATATAATCATATTATCATTAATTAGGTTTTGTTTGACGCACGAAAAGGAGAAGTAGGGGGAGGGTGGTCGGCGCCACCTCCCCCGCAGCAGTTGCTGCTACCGCGCCGTGCTGGCGAGTGGTTAAGGGATTTAGGTACTTTAATGCAGAATTTCACGAATCATATTCGTTTGTGCCTAAGCAGGATCTACAAGCATAACACATAAATAATCACATAATACATACCTTTGACGTGTGATTTCACAAGCGATTGACTGACAATTAGGGAGATAATAGAGCCCCAAGTGTTACTCCTCTACTTAGTCCACGGGATAGGATTGAACCTCCACTACTGCTAGGTAGTTGGGCACGAACACTTCGAACCACCTTCTACGGAGAGGGGAGGAGGAAACCGACCACGAACACCACCACACCACCACCGTGCACCACCTTGCACTAGGGGGTTCGTACGGTTGTACGAATGGGAGGAAGGGAGTGAGGAGAGAGAGTGCGTGAGGCTAGGGTTTGGTTGAAAGCAAGTCTATTCTCAATTGACTGCTCAAGTGTGTTGTGTCAAACCCTAGGCAAGGCCTCTATTTATACATCATATGTATAATTAGAGTCCAAACCAAGCCCACAATACTCTTCCTTTAATGCCATATGGCCGGCCACTGCATGAGGCCCAATAATGGGCTTCTTTCTTTTGTTCAATCCATCACCCTTTTGTGTGACCTTAAAGGATCCATTCTATTGAGCTTTGGACAATTTGAATAGCCCAAAGATCATGAATCACGTCTAGCAACAGATAATGACGACCCAAAAGAACGAACTTAATTATCTCCATAATTCGATCCATTATAATATCTAGTAATGCACTTGACGAAGACATAAATCCTTCAATCTCCCAATTATCTGAGACAAGTGTGCAATATTCAAATTCCTTAAGTCAATATGTGTCGATTTAATAATATGATTGCATCACATGTCGGGATCATATTAATCTACAAATCATTTCTTGAAATCTGAGTTAGAATTAAAAAACAAATGATTACTGAGTAATACATTTGAGCGCGGCCACGCATTCACTGAATTCTCCCTCTTCAAGGCGCAATGAGACATTCTTAATTAAATGGGTAGACTCAATCCAATCTTGTGGCAACCAAAGCTCCCACTCAACTTTTGAAGTAACCAGGAAACATCCTTTATAATCTCTAGTTACGGGTGGACATTTGAATGTACCATAGTTAAATCAATCATTGAATGAAATCAATGTCCCACTCATGTCAAAGGAATCCACTAATATATCCAGAAGCTCTATACTTGAACTTCAAAGTAGGTCAATAGTTCGATCATGCATCATTCATGCATATCCATGTGATTGACCGAGACTATGCCCCTATAGCCCATGAAACTGCGCTATCCAATCAATCTTACATGCCAGTCCATTTATTGATTTCGAACTAGGAACTTAATGATTTCGAACTAGGAACTTAAATAATTTATGAATTTAGTTCACCTGTGAGGTTTCATTCACCATCATCAACCTGATGAGCCCATCAATTCATAATTATTTTGGACATTTTATTTAATATCAAAAACCATAATTAAAAAAGATTGAAACTTTGTTTCAATTGATAAACATAATTCTGCAAGTTAATGTATTACTTATGTAATATGTTTTCTCAAAACATACACAACTTTAATTTCATAACTTGCTTCAATCCAAGAACCTTAATATGACTCTCATACCTTGGTTATGGAAGGGGTTTAGTAAGTATAATTCATGAGACATTCTCATAAATATGAATTTTACAATTTCTAAATTTTAATAATAATATTCATCTACATACACGAAGAATCTTCCTTCATCCTTTTACTCGGATTTAGAAACTTCTAATTGTATTCCAACGTTACATTGGATTTCGATTGAAATCGATCATCACTTGTTCTTAAAACATGTGAATCAAATAGACGAGTATAGGCCATGACATGCATGATGCATCCTTTGCAAAATGCATAAGGAACATCACTCAAAACCTTAATTTCATCAACATTTCTCAAAGCATTGAATCTTTAAGCAATGTGCCATGTTATATGGGAATGAAACTCTTTTCAATATATGATTAATCTCATAAGAATCTTATCAATATAAGCTTCTTAACCAAAATCAAACATCCTTCGAGACCTATCTCAATAGATCTTGACTCTTCAAGCAATGAATAATTGTTATTTGTACTAGACCAAGAAGACTTCATAGCTCCCACTAAACATCTTGTATACACAACATCTTCATTTTATGAGAACATCAAACAATTTTGATTAACTCATTAAACTGAAGACTCTAACTCCATGATGCTTAATTTGATCCATAAATGGACCTCTTATGTATCTTTTAGGATTATTGGATTTTCAAAATCATTTTAATTGTATCATATACAAATCTTCTTTCATGAACAATTTCAAGAAAGTGTTTTGAAATCCATCTACCAAATCTCATAAGGTAGAAATCACTAAAATATCTTTAATAGATCTTGGCAACATGACTAATGTAAAGGTTTCATCGTAGTCATAGTCATACTATGAACTTGTTGAATCTTTTAACAAGTCTCTGCTTTGTTTAGAAAACATTTTTCTTTCTTGTCTGTTTTGCTTATAATGGGTCTCACCCAATTAGGCAAATTAATCAAATGTGATACACTTGGTTACAGACTTAGAATCTATATAAGATTTCCATGGTTTTTAAACCACTTGGAGTTATAACTTGTCAAATCATCTTTATTACTTGCATAATCATCATGTTCTAAAATAAATATTTTAGAACTCTTAGTTAATATGAAATCATATTTCTTTGGCTAAGTTTTACGTATGCTAGTCATCATTGTGGGTTTTTATGTAACAATTGAAACTTATACAACCACTTTGTTTAGTTTTCAATGAGAAACGACAATAAAGGATGTGCACTTGGAATGTACTACCTTCGACACATGGTTATTATTCCCATTACACTTAATGAGATCACGTGTTGTCATTTGTAACATGAGGTGAATCATGCTCATATTGTTGTTTTTATTCGATTATTTCTTGAATTTTCTTCAAGATTTTCGAAAGCTTTTCCTGAACTCTTTCAAGAATCTCAAACTCTTTCAAGATTCATATAATCCCACTTGCCTTTTGAAAAGGCATATTTAACATAGGGTGAACCAACCATGGTTTGATTGTTTCTTTTCTTGAACTCTTTCGAGATTTATACTACTCCCACTTGACTTTTTGGAAATGACATGTTTTCCATAAGGGCATCTACTTAAGCAACAAACATTTTGTGCTAAGTATGACTTGTGTAGTAGTACCCCGTGCTCTGTATAGGACTTGAACGTGCATTAAATGATTTAATACAACTTTCATTCCTTGCTTTGTAGAAAGACTTTATAAGAAACTTTCTTATCCATATCATATATGAAGCCTTTGCTACATTTTGATTTGACATATGTAGTTTTGTTTAGTTTTGTAGCTTATCTTAAAAGCATAACCCCTGAATAATGGTTGGAAGATAGGGTATTTTCATCCATTATAAAAATATATCTTATATAGATTGATGTCTCCTTTTCATAAACACTTCATAAGGTTTCTTTTCGAAGTTTGTTGTCAACGATTTCTGCACAACTCTCGGATGTTTATCAAGGTCTTGGCTTGAATTCTCATTGTCACGATCATATCGCAATAAATTGAATATATATATATATTGCCAAGTAAATGTCTTGACTTAAACTTTCACAATTACAATCATATTGTAATGTAATCATTATCTTGTCAAGTTGATACTGAACTTCATACTAAACCTTTTGAAATTTTCAAAACTTTCAAACTTTAGCTTCAACTAAGCACATGTGATCATATTACAAATGAAGTTTCATTGTCCGTCTCCAATTGTTGAACCTTAGGTTTTCTTACATCGATATGTATCCGACCTCGAGTTCTCATCATCATTTTCTAAATGGTGACTTTGTCAAAAATTTCAAATTAGAATTATGTTTACATATATCAATAGATTCACAATCTAATGATATTGAAAGTCCATCCCTTTGGATCTTCTGCATGCAATGTTCATTTTTCATTCGAATCATTTGACATATTAGAGACAATTTATATATATATATATATATATATATATATATATATATATATATATATATATATAGAAATAGTTTAATTATTTCTATCATATAGAAATAGTTTTAGATACCCATGTCATATGTCTAAAGTTTGAGTTAAAGTAAACCAACTTTAGACATATGACATGGGTATCTAAAACTTGCTTTTTAGTACCATCTTAGCAAAATTGGAATTATGGATTATCTTTTAATCTTTTAAGAACATTTCTCAACTTTATTTTCAATCGAGGAGATTATATATAATTATTAAATTAGAACGAAATATTACTCATTTAATAAATGCAAAATTCAATTATGTTTAATTAAATTTAAAGTACCATAAACGATTTAAATATGTTACTTTAAAAGGCACTTAATTCAATGTTAAGTGATCCCAATTGAATTTTAAGTGATTCCAAGATCCTTTATTCGTGTAATAATTGACCAGATTTTGGCCCTACCATCAACCATTACATTTTCAAGGTGAGTAAACTCTTTACTGATTACAACTCTTGTAACTCTTGGTTGAATAATTAACCATCACATGTTTAATTATTACCCTTTGCTTCAAGGTTCTAAACGCTTTAGGTAACCTTGTTGAGTATAACCAATTAAAATTGTAAAACTTGATTTACCCCAACTCTCCCAAGATATAAAATGATACCCAGTTTTGGCATGACCTATCATAAATATCAAAGGTTTATTGGGTTTTTAATTGGAAAAGCAACCTCAATATTACCGGGACCTAGATTCATTATGTTGTGATTATTTAGTGAACTCTAGCGCATCATCACAAAACATCAATAAAATCTAACATGCATAATTTACTGAATGCATAAATAAGACATAACATGGCCCCTAATCCTAAGAAAACTAATAAAAAAATGCTGCCACTTGAACTTTCATGGATCTCATCCACCTCGCTCCTTTGGGCCTTCACTTCATGGGCATCTTGGATTAACTGCAACCTATAATCTATCTATTCTATTTACTACTTAAATAAAATAAATGAAATTACAAAAAATCGGTTCGTAGACCGTACTAAGATTACAAAAATACATCACGATGCGCAGATCGTATTTAGTAATCTACTAGGCCATACTAGTCATTATATAGCAACATAATATCATATATTATAAAATTTCCACATAATAAATCACTCATCATGCTTTCCTAAACTACAACATCGAATGTTCATAATTAAGGAAACATGACACCTAAATATCTTATATTTTAATTACTGTAATTAGATAATATCATATATTATTCATGGCCATCAATAAAATATCATATTTATCCTTAAAAGATTATCCTAGTAAAAATAGGATATTCTATCCTAATTACTAGCCAATCACAAAATTTTAAATCAATTATATCCTAAAATGATTATGGGAAAATCACATTATTTAATCAATCTTTATCCTTTTGGAATATGCTCAAAATATCCTAAAAAATCCTATCCAAAATTAACAACTTTAATTATGGATAATTATCAAAATACCACCTTTTTGAAATTTGATTTTATCCCCAAAATAAAAGCAGATTTTATTTTGAAAATATTTTAAAATAATTTTTTTTGTTCTTTTTGTGAATAACCGTGCACCAGCCACCGGGTGTGGCCAATCTAAGCCGGCCACGGTGGCCGTACACTTAACGTTGTACGCTGCCGAAGCAACGGTGCAATAGCAACGGCAGCAGTGTCGCGCAACACTTTGCACAGTGCTGCTGCTGCTCTTTTGCTCTCAGACCTCTGCTGCCCCGCCCTTGCCCTCCCTCTTGGACCACCTCAGCGGCAGCCACCGTGGCTGCGCCACCCAGTCGTAACTACCGCCTGAAATCTTACATCAAATTATTTATATTTTTTTTTTGTTGAATTTCAATTTTAATTAACAACTTTTGTTAAATAAAATTAATGTGATCCATGATAAATTAAAACAAAACTTTTACGCTAATTCATCCAATTAAAATTAAATTCACAATCTAATTTTAAAATCTAGGGTTCTTCATAAAAAATAATCCCCAATTTAATTTAACTTTTAAATTAAATCATTGATCATGCAAAATTCACAATTTATACATGAAATCAACTAGATTAAAATCATGAAGCATAAAACAAATCGAAATTATTCAAAAACGAAAACACAAAAATCAAAATTTTCGGGTTTAAGGTTTTGAAAAATTCGAATCTAGGGCTAGGAGTTTCGAGATTTTCGAGCATGATAGAGCAAAATTCGGTCCATTCTAGGCTATTTTGAGCAGAATTAAATCACATCTAATCAAATTCCAAAATTGAATCTCAATTTAATATAAAGATTGAACCATAATTAAATTATTCTCCCTCTTAATTGAATTAAAATTTGAGGACATCAAAGATTTATGATCAATATGCGTAAATGCAAGAGGCTAACTGATACCACTTTAGGGTTTTAGGTACTTTAATGCAAAATTTCACGAATCATATTCGTTCGCACCTAAACAGGATCTACAAGCATAACACATAAAGAATCACATAATATATACCTTTGAGGCATGATTTCCACAAGCGATTGACTGACAATTAGGGAGATAATAGAGCCCCAAGCGTTGCTCCTCTACTTAGTCCACGGGATAGGATTGAACCTCCACTACTGCTAGGTAGTTGGGCACGAACACTTCGAACCACCTTCTACGGAGAAGGGAAGAGGAAACCAACCACGAACACCACCACACCACCACCGTACACCACCTTGCACTGGGGGGGGCTTACGGTTGTATGGATGGGAGGAAGGGAGTGAGGAGAGAGATTGCGTGAGGCTAGGGTTTGGTTGAAAGCAAGTCTATTCTTAATTGACTGCTCAAGTGTGTTGTGTCAAACCCTAGGCAAGGCCTCTATTTATACATCATATGTATAATTAGAGTCCAAACCAAGCCCACAATACTCTCCCTTTAATCCCATATGGCCGGCCACTCCATGAGGCCCAATAATAGGCTTCTTTCTTTTGTTCAATCCATCACCCTTTTGTGTGACCTTATAGGATCCATTCTATTGGGCTTTGGACTATCTGACTAACTTAAAGATCATTGATCACGTCTAGCAACAGATAATGACGACCCAAAAAAACGAACTTAATTATCTCCATAATTCGATCCATTATATATCTAGTAATTGCACTTGACGAAGATGGTGGTGGAAGTCGGCCATCGATGATGGTGGTGGTGTGTGTGTGTGTTTTTTTTTTAAAAAAAAGGAAAGGGAAAATAACAAAGAGAAAGAAAAAATAAGAGGAGAGAGAGAGTTACCTTTGGGTATTCTCCATCTTGGGCAAAGTTTGATTTTGCTCATATAGTGGGTATTTATACCCTCTCTGAAAACCGTCCTTCCTAAAATTCTCTTCCTACCCTTAATGATCCCTTTCCTATTTAAAATACAATTTGACTTTCCTTTAAATGCCATTAACTTTCAAAAATTACCTTGTATAAAATCATATGCCCCAATATTTTTAAATTATAAAATGAAGTATTTTAAAATTATTAAATAAATAAATTGGACTTTTAATAAAACTATTTAAATTAATTAAAATCCCATAAATAATTGATTTCAACTTATTTAAATACTTTGAGAAATACTATTTAAATTAGAAATACGTATAAACATACGGGGTATTACACGTGGCATCATATATATGGGTCGGGAAGGAGCGAAATGTTTTGTGCTGTTTGAGTAGGACACAATTGTGTTTTGAATTGGTTAATTGGCGAGGTCGTCCTGCACAGGAGCACCTCGAATTGATTGATGGTAGTTGGTTGTCTCACTTACCCGGGATTATGTTTAAGCATCTTGACTGGCCATTGATTTCTACTTTTGTTGAGGGATGGCAGCCAGATACAAACACATTTCATATGCCATTTGGGGAGATCACGATCATGCTGCATGATGTGTACTATATTATTGGGATTCGTGTTGATGGTTACATGGTTTCCACTACCCCTATCACGGACGCCATATGGGACGCGTGCTCGATTACTATGGATATGACTACGGATAAGTTGAATGAGAAGTGCGGTACCAAAACGATTTAGCAGGGTAGTGGGGTGCTAACTGAGAGGATTTTTGGTACGACATTGGAGGCTCAAAGGCCCTTTAGTGTCCATTATACTGCATACATGTGGTTAGTAATAGGAGGAACACTGTTTTTAGACAAGAGTGGTAATTGGACTCATCCTTCCTTCCTTCACGAGCATATTGTTGAAGGTGTTCCTATTAATGAGTACTCTTAGGGTTCAACTACTATAGCTTACCTGTATCGGCAATTGGGTACGGCATCACTAAAGATGCTGATTCGATCGCTGGTTGTCTCACGCTTCTGCAAACGTGGATTTACGAGTACTTTCCGTGCTTTCAGCCTCAGCAGGGTACCTTGACGAGGGAGCTTAATATCACTCGTGCGTCTGCTTGGGATGTTGGACCGGGATGCCCTAACAAGAGCATGGAGCGCCTTATATCTTTTCGTACTAGACTGAATGAGCTGACTGAATGTGAGGTTAACTGGCACCCATACGGAGTTCATCCTGCACGACACGTGCCACCCACTTTATTTATTGGTTGCATCCAGTGCCGTAACATCATTGAGCCGTACATACCTGATCAAGTGGTTCGTCAACATGGATTCGTGCAAGACATTCCACGAAGCATTATTAGGCCAGAGAAGGCCAAGAGGCTGACCAACTTAAAGATGTACCGAATAGACTTTCCGACCGAGATGACATATGTGATGTGGACTAGGTTTGTCCCTGGTTCGTCTTTTAGTGTAGTTGTAGGTTCCCACACCAGACTTAGTCATGGAGCTCCTACGATTGCTCCTGGTTACATACAGTGGCTGTACAGATTTTCTCACCCTCGTGTATCTCCTAAGGGTTCAGGAGTCGGGAGCAATCTACCTGAGTAAACTAACACGGATTATGTTAGTAGTTGTGTTTTATTATACTATTATTTCGACTTCTAGTAATTGTAATTTCTATAATATAGTGTTTTCTTATTTGCAGTGGATGAGTCGGTCCATGGAGATTCACAAAAGAGCACTGGATGAGTATCCCAACATGTCGCGTGAATTAAGGGCAATGACTGAGCAACTGGTAGTTGATTGGAAGGCGATGACGGGGTTGTAGATTACGCTTTATTCGTATTAGTTGTTGTATTTTATTACTTGTCTTAATTATTTTATATTTCTTTTTATTCGGCATGTAATGTAAGAACTGGACACTTTTATATTTGGTTTTGTTGGAACTTAGTTTAATTACTTTTATTAATCTATATTACATAGTTACAACTGTTCAACCTTAGTGAAAGTACATAAATAATTACATAAATAAGTTTACTACCTTATTAATGCATCCCACATGTTCCTTCTAACTTCATACTGCTGATCCCAATCATCAACACTTTGCTCGTGGTGCTCAGTCCACCAACCTGCGATTGGGGGAAGAGGTGAATCGGGTGCGAGATTAAGACGGATGAAATGTGACCCACCAACTGTAGCGATCACGAACTCTCTAGTCGGTACCCTGACCTTGCTTCGTGCCGGCAATGGTAACACCGTGATGCATGAGTAGTAGCAGGTTGGTATCATGCCTATACCAAGACAAATCACCCTTGCGTTGAACCAAGTAGCAATAGGAAATAAATCTTGAATTGTTACCATCCAATGCCGCATATCAACCGCCCCACTTCCCATTGAATACGTTCTATATTCATATAAACCCTTCCAATCCCATAAATTCATTCGTACAACATTGGATGAGCGGCGGTCTCGTTTGCTATTGTTTCCCGAGCGGTATACCATTACGCTTGATCACTAAAGAAGAAGTCGGCCACACAACGAAAGTCATAGTTTCCATCACCAATGACATCCTTCCATGCCGTGATGTAAGGAAACATTGGTCCTGGAAGCAAGTGCAAATACCTGCATTGACTGATATCACATTGATCTTCTAGACAAAACTAATAGTCATTTATTAGTAATTCACAATAGGCGTGTAATTCACTAGAGCAAATAATTGTAATTTCATGACTTATCTGAGGTAGTACCAGTTTGTTCTGTACCACCACATTGAGTGTTTCGATGGTATACATACTCGAAATAACTTTGATCATGCCTGGTATCATTGTTCCTCCGTCGACCTCGAACATGAGTTTTACATGTGGTTTTCAAGGTTTGTATGATCCGGATGTAGCTCTTGTTCAATGATGCGAGATACTTTTCGAAGTACAGCAGGGTCACTACCAATGACCTTATCAACTAGGGAACGAAAATGTGCAGCTTCCTCGGTTGAATCGTTAACCACTTCAGGTATATCAACACCATCACCAATAACCAAGGTCCTCCAGAAGGAATGAATTTGCCTGGTATACAATCCTATCTTTGCAACTAGCGAATCATGTATCTGGCAAGTACATGGTACACCATGGGTCACACGCATTGCACATCCACAACGCTCACACACCTGACAACTCAACTCCCGCATCCTTGTCGTCTCATCATCAAGTACTTTCAAACAATGTTGAGACACTTTGCCATTTATACGTGACAGTGGAAATTGTATGTACTTTTAACCAATTTTCGATCTTGATGCCTCCAAACCATTACGAATTGCAATGATCTGATTACCAATATGACAATGTACTCGGGCCCATACGGTATCCAAAGAACCTGCCGCGGATTCAGATTATAAAAACATTATGATTTTTTATTAAAATTACTAAGACAAAGTAAAGACAACAACTACAACATTAAAACAACGAACATTGACAGGCTAAAGTCGTATCACCTAATCAAAAGTAATTACCTAAGTCCTCTAACTAAAGTACATAGGGAAGTAGGGTCGAATCCACAGGGAAACTAGTCTTTCTATTCCTAATTAATTAATAGCAATCTAAATTATTAGTAACAATTTGTTGTGATTTAAAGATTATACTACGAAGAATATAAGTAGGGAGAATAAAATAAGAGGAATCAATGAATTAAAGACCTAGGGCATAGGTTCACCAATAAATAATATTCCAGGGTAAAACATAATAATCAATCATCAATGCATCAATTAACCAGATTATAAAGGGCTTTCGCTACGTATTACAATCACATAATTAATCTACCGGTATTAAATCTCATCTCTCGAATCTCGACTTAACCATTTATAGATTAACCTGCCTATTGAAACTAGACCTAAACATCAATTCTCATCTCTCGAATCTCGAATCAATATTGTCAAACTCATGCATAAAAGATCAGGCCTAATCTAGTCACAGAGCATTAAATCAATCAATAGGAAATTAATATAGCATTGACAATTAACAACGATAAATTACCCCTTCATATTATTTATGGATCCCCATAAACCCTAGAAAGAGAACTACTCACACATAATTAAAACTAAGCAAAACATAATAATTAAACAAGACATGAAAGAAAAATAGAATGAATAAAATACTGAGATTAATTAAGAGAGAAATCGTACCGAGATGGCGGAATTACAATAAAGTTGAGGAACAAGAAAGAAGAATAAAAGTCTAGAGAGAGAAAGTTGAGTAGAGAGAAGGAAGAGAATAAAAACTAGAGTAAGTAATAATGAAGAAGTCCTAATCTTGCCTAATAAAATTACATTAATACTAAGCAAGAATTATTCGCTAAAACAAAACTGAACGGAAAACACTAAACACCTAAAACTACACGCGCCCGGTCGGGAAAGGGGCCGCCCGACCGGGCCCGCCTTTTTCTTCCTCTGAGGCTTTCTCGCGCCCGTCCGGGCGCGAGCTCCGGGCGCACTCATGCTTCGCCCCACCCGGCCGGGCGCGCCTTCGGGCGGAGAACCTAGTCCGGGCCGCTTCTCTCGGGCCACTAAAACCTCGATTGGGCCTCTTTTCCTTGGCCCAATCCGAGTTTCCTTCTTGGATCCTCATACTCGAGCCCTTAATCACCGATTTGATCCCTCCAATCGATCTTGGGCTATCGAACTGGGTCGCGGTCTTCCAATACTTGTAGATGCTCCTCGAAAAAACCTGGGAAAATGCTCCAAGTACGCAAATTCCTACAAAACTCAAGCAAAACTGCCAAAGCACTGGAAAACACAAATTAGTAATAAAAGTGGCTCGTAGGAGCCAAAAACACTACTAATTACGACCAAGGGACGGGGATAAATATATATATAAAATGAACACATCAAACTCCCCCAAGCCAAACCTTTGCTTGTCCCTAAGCAAAGAGCTCTTCAATGAACAATAAAAACATGCCTCACCCCAATATAAAAATCAAGCACAAACGATTCAAGGCAAATCAAGTGAACATGCTTCAAAATCAACCAATCCTATCCATCTAATCACCTTTCCTCCCCCACAATTGTCAAGTAGAGCAAACCACAAGAGCATATAGAATTCAAGACTAGTGCTCACACACTCAACTCTCATTTATGTGGCGAGTAAAAGATGTACTCGATCGCTCTCCATCCCAACCCCTTTAATGTGAACAATGCCCTCCCAAACTCACAACACTCGTGTGTTTAAAAAGACATACACTCAACCTAATAGTCGACTCGGAATATGTCAAGTCATAACTTGCATTGATAAACAACACTTTCACATCCACACAACTCTATGCACAAGGTCAAAAGGTCTTTTAAAGCTTGTAATGTAAGAGTAGGGTAAAGGGTAGGAAAAATTTGGGAATATGTGAGAGAAAAGCCTTGCTAAAAGGGAGCCATATCCTAATAAACCCATGACCAAATATAATGATCATACACATCTCCAACAAAACTAACTCCAACACAAATCCACCAAATATACTCCAAACAAAATAAACAATCCCAACACTCACAATTTCACTCATAAAAATATGATAATATGGAACTAGAGTGAATAACAAACTTTGAACTCATAACTTGAAATATTTACGTTGAAACTCAACTTTTTCTTTCTTTTGATAAACCTTCACTTAGACAATTTAAACATGAAACTTTTTTCTTCTCTTTTTGCTCTTTTTTTCATTTTCATTATTTTTTCTTTTTTTTTCTAGAAGTTCACTTTCTTTTTTTTTCACTTTTTTTTTTTCTTGAACTTCTCTTTTTTTTTATCACACTTTTATTTTTTCAAATATATATACTATACAACTCATCAAAGCAAAAATATGATCAAGAACAAATAACTTCTCAAACCCACCCAAATTCTGCAAATAATGTGCACACTACAAACTCCCTCACCTCACTCACTAATAGCTCCCCCAAGCCAAGCTTGGGACTAGTAACCAATGGGGCAAACATGGCTTGTAATGTGGCTAAAAACAATAAAAGGGCACAAGCAACAACATGGGTAGCAAGAAGGGAACAAATGTATCTAAATAAATCTGAAGGCTACCTAAAAGAACAAATGCCTTCGTCCTCCTCATGTGCATAATAGTGAGTTATGAAACACTACTCATAGTTGCAAACCAATACTCAAATTCATTGACATACCAGGAACTAAACACACATTCCTAACCAAATCAACTAGTCAAGCACTATATTCACAAGTAGTTGGACAAAATTGACGCATGTTTAGGCATCCAAGCAATTAAACTTCAAATCATGATCAACTAATCCACAATGCTCAAAATCAAATACCAAGAATCAAAACAATTTTTCTCAAGTATGGGGCACAGGGAAGCATGATTTACAATTCATTGGAACGTATTTTTGGATTTTTTTATTTTTCAATTTTTTTGTATTTTTCTTATAGGAAAGGAAAGCAATAAAACTACACTAGGAAAGCAGTAAAACTACACTAAGCATACCAAGAGAGAAAGTGAAAGATATACTATATGAACACGAGAACCTCCCCCCAAGCTAAATCAGACAATGTCCTCATTGTCTTAAGGGGAAGCAAGTATTCAAGGTGACTACTCTTCGTCATCACCACATCAATGTCACCAAAGCCTCAAGATTGCAATGCATCTCTTTGGAACAAAATTGGGCAAGAAAGAAACAAAGTGTTAGTGGAAAAAAAGATAAAAATTGAGTCAGGTGCACTATTCTGATCATAACTTTTGATGTATAATTGATAATTCAATGATTCCAATTTCATTAAAAAGTAGACTTGAAGAGCTTTCCAACGATAGGTCACACGCCAAAAACGGATAAGAAACGCAAAAGTTATGGCCTGTCAAAGTGAAGCAGTTTTGCTGATCCGCTCTCGCGCCCGGTCGGGCGCCATACCGCCCGGTAGGGCGGTATAAACCCTCTAAAGTCTCTTTGTTCTCGCGCCCGGTTGGGCGCCATACCGCCCGGTCGGGCAGTCGAAATGTCCGTACTCGTCAACTCTCGCGCCCGGTCGGGCGGTCCTTCGCCCGGTCGGGCAAAATTTGTCAATTTTTCACCCTTGCTCTCGCGCCCGATCGGGTTCGCCCGATCGGGCCCGAGGCAATGTTTGGTACGAGAGACTCCTTCTCTTTTTCCAAATTTGACTAACTCTTTTCCTTCTAACCTGTACGACTCAATAAACTCATTAAACTCTCTCCTTTCTCCTCTCACAAGAAATAGAAAGAAGACTAAAAAAAAACAAGAAAAATACGGGTTGCCTCCCGCAAAGCGCTGGTTTATTTAGGTCCCGCACGACCCTCTTACTACATGTCGGGAAGTTAAGCCCCTTGGCCTATCGCCTGGTCGGGTGGTTCTTCACCCGGTTGAGCGATTTTTAAACCACGACTCGGCTTCCTAACACGCCCTGTAAGGCGCCAATTCACCCTATTGGGTGGATCCTCATTGGCTTGAACTGGTGGGTCTTTACTTTTGTTCGATTGAGAACCCTTTTTGACCGTTGGTTACCTCGATTTATCACTTTGTTGAGCTATTACAACACGATCTGGTGGAACTCTCACTATAGGCTCAGTTTCCGCAACTTGTGTACTCATTTCCACCTTCTCATCTTCAAAACCAAGACCTTCACAGGATAAGGCTTTCTCTATTGCGTCCACTTCCTCTTTCCATCGGTTAGTTGTACCTGTAGAAGATGCAACACACGATACCGCCTCCAAGGGATCTTTAACAAAAGCTTGGGGCTTATTGGAACAATTACCAACCACATCAATTTTATAACACTTCTCCTCTAGCATGGGGATTTTAGGGGTATTATTCAAATTAAAAACAATTTTATCATCCCCTACTGATAGTGTCAATTTACCACATTTTACATCTATAATTGCTCCAGCAGTATTAAGGAAGGGTCTACCCAAGATAATTGGGGTATGCAAATCCTCAGCCATATCAAGAACAACAAAATCCACAGGTATATAAAATTTACCTACTCTAACAGGGACGTCTTCTAGAATGCCTATGGGGTATTTAGAAGAATGATCAGCCATTTGCAGAGTAATATTAGTAGACTTTAATTTACCCATTTTTAGCTTTAAACACACAGATAATGGCATGACACTAACACTAGCGCCCAAATCACACAATGCATTATCAATCATTAAATTGCCAATATGACAAGGGATAGAAAAACTACCGGGATCTTTTAGTTTGGGTGGAGATTTATTTTGTAGTACGGCACTGCATTCAGTAGTAAAAGCGACAGTCTCTACCTCACTAATAGACCTTTTCCTAGTCAATATTTCTTTCATGAATTTCGCATATGAAGGTATTTGCGTGATTAATTCTGTAAAGGGAACTGTTACCTGCAAATCCTTCACCATGTCAAGGAACTTACCAAACTGCTTATCCACCTTGGTTTTCAAATTTCGATTTGGGAATGGTAGTTTGATAATTGGTTGTTGCACATCATTACTCCTGTCTTGAGTTACAACCTTCCCTGGAGTTTTACCCTGCAATATAACATCAGAAATATTAGTACTACCCTTTAGCCCTGCAGGGCTAGGATTAATATCCCTTGGTATAAAGGAATCAGGATTAGCAATTTCTGTTGAAACAGGTTCATCTTCTTTGGGCATAGGAGGCCCATCATAGTGTGAACCACTCCTGAGGGTAATTGCAAACGCCTGATCTGTGGGTTGTACTGGTTGCGATGGTAGGGCTCCTTGTGGGCGAACCTGAAGAGCAGCGGCTAACTGTGCAATTTGAGTATCTATGACTTTATTGTGGGCTACAATCGAGTCAATTTGTGAGTCTCTACTCTCCATATGCTTTTGCATACTAGTTAACATCGCTCTAATTTATGATAAAGCTGGGTCAGAAGGTGGTGGAGGAGTTTGCGGTTGGTTTTTCTGGCCAGCATTGGGATGGTAATATTTCTGCTGAGGTGGTGGTGCTGGTTGTTGTGGAGGTGGAGGTGTGGGATTTTGCACATTACTGCTCTTATAGGAAAGGTAAGGATGGTTCCGATACCCGGGATTATAGGTGTTGGAGTATGGGTTATTTTGCTTGATGGACTAAAAAGCGTTAACCTGCTCCATAGAACTCCTACACTCATGTTCCCAATGACCTACAATTCCACAATTTTCACAGAAAGCATCATTAGCATTATTATCAATTGCAGAAACATTAGTTATTTTAGAATTAGCAGTAGTAAGGTTATCCAATTTCTGACAAATAGAGGTTAATTGAGATTGCAAAAGGATACGAAATCGACGTGGTGTTTTCCCTTGTTTGCAAAACCTCTAGGATTCCCATATTGGGAATTATGGATCGCCATATCTTCAATAACCTGACCTGCATCATCAACATTGAGGTTCATAAACCTCCCATTAGCTGCAGAATCCAAAATTGCTCTAGAAGAATTTCCAATCCCATTGTAGAAAGCTTGTATCAACTGCCACTGTGCTAAGTTATGATGAGGGCACTTTCTCTGTAGGTCTTTGAATCTCTCCCAAGCTTCATATAGTGACTCATCTGGCTCTTGGGCGAAATTTTGAATTGCGCTTCTCAATAGAGCTGTTTTCTCTGCAGGGTAATACTTGTTATAAAAATTCAAAACAAGAGTCTCCCAATTAGTAATGCCGAGTGCAGTTCTATTTAAACCATTAAACCACAGTTAAGCTTTTCCACATAAAGAAAAAGGGAAGAGAATCTCCCTTATTTGGTCTTGCGTGACCCCAGCTTGCCTTATAGTGTTACAATATTGACAGTAGTCAGCAATGTGTAGATTTGGGTCTTCACCCTTAGCTCCACTAAATTGCTTCCTTTCTATCATCGTGATGAACTGGGGCTTAATCTCGAATTTAACTCCCTCGAGATCTGGCGTAGGAGAAAGGTGGGGAAAATGCGCCAAAGATGGCTGAGAGTAGTCGCTGAGCTTTTTAGATGGATTTTCTCCCATCTCTAATTCTGATTCTGAAGAAGTGTCTGGATCACTAGAATCAGATGAAGGGTCTCTAGGAATTTCACCACCAGAACTCGCCAGTATTTGCTTGTATAAATTCTTTTGCCTATGGAAAGAGCGCTCGATCTCAGGATCGAATGGAATGTAGCCTGATCTGGAACACAGATTTTCTCACCCTCGTGTATCTCCTAAGGGTTCAGGAGTCGGGAGCAATCTACCTGAGTGAACTAACACGGATTATGTTAGTAGTTGTGTTTTATTATACTATTATTTCGACTTCTAGTAATTGTAATTTCTATAATATAGTGTTTTCTTATTTGCAGTGGATGAGTCGGTCCATGGAGATTCACAAAAGAGCACTGGATGAGTATCCCAGCATGTCGCGTGAATTAAGGGCAATGACTGAGCAACTGGTAGTTGATTGGAAGGCGATGACGGGGTTGTAGATTACGCTTTATTCGTATTAGTTGTTGTATTTTATTACTTGTCTTAATTATTTTATATTTCTTTTTATTCGGCATGTAATGTAAGAACTGGACACTTTTATATTTGGTTTTGTTGGAACTTAGTTTAATTACTTTTATTAATCTATATTACATAGTTACAACTGTTCAACCTTAGTGAAAGTACATAAATAATTACATAAATAAGTTTACTACCTTATTAATGCATCCCACATGTTCCTTCTAACTTCATACTGCTGATCCCAATCATCAACACTTTGCTCGTGGTGCTCAGTCCACCAACCTGCGATTGGGGGAAGAGGTGAATCGGGTGCGAGATTAAGACGGATGAAATGTGACCCACCAACTGTAGCGATCACGAACTCTCTAGTCGGTACCCTGACCTTGCTTCGTGCCGGCAATGGTAACACCGTGATGCATGGGTAGTAGCAGGTTGGTATCATGCCTATACCAAGACAAATCACCCTTGCGTTGAACCAAGTAGCAATAGGAAATAAATCTTGAATTGTTACCATCCAATGCCGCATATCAACCGCCCCACTTCCCATTGAATACGTTCTATATTCATATAAACCCTTCCAATCCCATAAATTCATTCGTACAACATTGGATGAGCGGCGGTCTCGTTTGCTATTGTTTCCCGAGCGGTATACCATTACGCTTGATCACTAAAGAAGAAGTCGGCCACACAACGAAAGTCATAGTTTCCATCACCAATGACATCCTTCCATGCCGTGATGTAAGGAAACATTGGTCCTGGAAGCAAGTGCAAATACCTGCATTGACTGATATCACATTGATCTTCTAGACAAAACTAATAGTCATTTATTAGTAATTCACAATAGGCGTGTAATTCACTAGAGCAAATAATTGTAATTTCATGACTTATCTGAGGTAGTACCAGTTTGTTCTGTACCACCACATTGAGTGTTTCGATGGTATACATACTCGAAATAACTTTGATCATGCCTGGTATCATTGTTCCTCCGTCGACCTCGAACATGAGTTTTACATGTGGTTTTCAAGGTTTGTATGATCCGGATGTAGCTCTTGTTCAATGATGCGAGATACTTTTCGAAGTACAGCAGGGTCACTACCAATGACCTTATCAACTAGGGAACGAAAATGTGCAGCTTCCTCGGTTGAATCGTTAACCACTTCAGGTATATCAACACCATCACCAATAACCAAGGTCCTCCAGAAGGAATGAATTTGCCTGGTATACAATCCTGTCTTTGCAACTAGCGAATCATGTATCTGGCAAGTACATGGTACACCATGGGTCACACGCATTGCACATTCACAACGCTCACACACCTGGTATCTCAACTCCCGCATCCTTGTCGTCTCATCATCAAGTACTTTCAAACAATGTTGAGACACTTTGCCATTTATACGTGACAGTGGAAATTGTATGTACTTTTAACCAATTTTCGATCTTGATGCCTCCAAACCATTATGAATTGCAATGATCTGATTACCAATATGACAATGTACTCGGGCCCATACGGTATCCAAAGAACCTGCCGCGGATTCAGATTATAAAAACATTATGATTTTTTATTAAAATTACTAAGACAAAGTAAAGACAACAACTACAACATTAAAACAACGAACATTGACAGGCTAAAGTCGTATCACCTAATCAAAAGTAATTACCTAAGTCCTCTAACTAAAGTAGATAGGGAAGTAGGGTCGAATCCACAGGGAAACTAGTCTTTCTATTCCTAATTAATTAATAGCAATCTAAATTATTAGTAACAATTTGTTGTGATATAAAGATTATACTACGAAGAATATAAGTAGGGAGAATAAAATAAGAGGAATCAATGAATTAAAGACCTAGAGCATAGGTTCACCAATAAATAATATTCCAGGGTAAAACATAATAATCAATCATCAATGCATCAATTAACCAGATTATAAAGGGCTTTCGCTACGTATTACAATCACAGAATTAATCTACCGGTATTAAATCTCATCTCTCGAATCTCGACTTAACCATTTATAGATTAACCTGCCTATTGAAACTAGACCTAAACATCAATTCTCATCTCTCGAACCTCGAATCAATATTGTCAAACTCATGCATAAAAGATCAGGCCTAATCTAGTCACAGAGCATTAAATCAATCAATAGGAAATTAATATAGCATTGACAATTAACAACGATAAATTACCCCTTCATATTATTTATGGATCCCCATAAACCCTAGAAAGAGAACTACTCACACATAATTAAAACTAAGCAAAACATAATAATTAAACAAGACATGAAAGAAAAATAGAATGAATAAAATACTGAGATTAATTAAGAGAGAAATCGTACCGAGATGGCGGAATTACAATAAAGTTGAGGAACAAGAAAGAAGAATAAAAGTCTAGAGAGAGAAAATTGAGTAGAGAGAAGGAAGAGAATAAAAACTAGAGTAAGTAATAATGAAGAAGTCCTAATCTTGCCTAATAAAATTACATTAATACTAAGCAAGAATTATTCGCTAAAACAAAACTGAACGGAAAACACTAAACACCTAAAACTACACGCGCCCGGTCGGGAAAGGGGCCGCCCGACCGGGCCCGCCTTTTTCTTCCTCTGAGGCTTTCTCGCGCCCGTCCGGGCGCGAGCTCCGGGCGCACTCATGCTTCGCCCCGCCTGGCCGGGCGCGCCTCCAGGCGGAGAACCTGGTCCGGGCCGCTTCTCTCGGGCCACCAAAACCTCGATTGGGCCTCTTTTCCTTGGCCCAATCCGAGTTTCCTCCTTGGATCCTCATACTCGAGCCCTTAATCACCGATTTGATCCCTCCAATCGGTCTTGGGCTATCGAACTGGGTCGCGGTCTTCCAATACTTGTAGATGCTCCTCGAAAAAACCCCGGAAAATGCTCCAAGTACGCAAATTCCTACAAAACTCAAGCAAAACTACCAAAGCACTGGAAAACACAAATTAGTAATAAAAGTGGCTCGTAGGAGCCAAAAACACTACTAATTACGACCAAGGGACGGGGATAAATATATATATAAAATGAACACATCAAACATGTCGATGATTCCAACCACGTCTTTATAGGAGTTTATAGGAACTATAAGGCGGTAAAACATGAATCATATTCATAAAGCACCTAATCCCAAGATCGCATGCATAACACACAAGACACATAATCATACCTTTGAAGCGTGAATTCCACGTAGCTATTCGACAGGCAAATCAGGGAGAGAATAGAGCCCCAAGAATTGCTCCTCTACTTAGTCCACGAGCTTCGAACGAGCCGTCCACCAATACTAGATTGGTCAAGTGAAAGGGAAAACCGCGATCACCACCTTTAATGGACAAAGTCGACCACCAGGAACCACCTTGAGAGGCGCCGAGAAGGAGAGAGTGTCATGAGAGAGAGAGATTTGAGGGGCTTGGTCTCGTGTTTGCTAACTCGGGTTTTGATCTTACTGATCAATTGAATTCTATCTTTCAAACCCTAGGCACCTAGTCTATTTATAATCATATTATAGTTAGACTAGGTTAGGAAGCCCAAAACCCTCCAACCTTTTCTATATGGCCGGCCATCATAGGGGATGAGGCCCATCATGGGCCTCGTTCTCTCGTGCTCGATTTAGGCCCTTTGTGTGACCTTATAGGATCCGTCCAATTAGGCTTTGGCCTATTTTACCAGCCCAAAGATCGTTAGTACCTCTAGCTATGATATAACGACGACCCAAATGTACGAACTTAATCATCTCCATAATTTGATCCATTTATATATCTAGTAATTGCACACGACGAAGACATAATTCCTTCAATCTCCCACTTGTCTGAGACAAGTGTGCAATATTCAAATTCCTTAAGTCAATAGTTGTCGATTTGATAATATGATTGCATTACATGTCGAGATCATATTAATCTACAAATCGTTTCTTGAAATCTGAGATAGAATTATAAAACCAAATGCTTACTGAGTAATGCATTTGAACGCGGCCACGTATTTTCTGAATTCTCCCTCTTCAAGCGGCCATGACACATTCCCTAATTTAATAGGTAGACTCAATCCAATCTTGTAGCAACAAGGCTCCCACTCAACAAATAACCAGGAAACATCCTTTATAGCCTCCAGTTACGGGAAAACGTTTGAATGCACCATAGTCAAACATCCATTGAATGAAATCAATGTTCCACTCATGTCAAAGGAATCCAGTAGTATATCCGGAAGCTCTATACTTGAACTTCAAAGTAGGTCAATAGTTCGATCATGCACCATTCATGCACATCCAAGTGATTGACCGAGCATCACTATACCCGTATAGCCCATGAAACTGCGCTATCTAATTAATCTTACATGCTAGTCCGATTATTGAAATCATTTATGTCCACTTTAATGATTTTGAACTAGGAACTTTAAATAATATACGAATTTTGTTCACCTGTGGGGTTTCATTCACCAGGTTATCAACTTGATGAGCCCATCAAATCACAATTATTTTGGACATTTTATTTAATTTTCAAAACCATAATTAAATAAGAGAAATGAAATTTCTATTTTAAACATAATTCTGCAAATTGATGCATTACTTATGTGATATGTTTTCTCAAAACATACACAACTTAAATTACATAATTTGCATCAATCCAAGTCTTTAATATGACTCTCATATCTTAGTCTATGGAAGGGGTTTAGTGATTTCTCACTCATAATAAAACTTTGCAGATTACGATATCCCGCTTGTCATTGATCTCATAAATGAGGTGATATCTCATATCTATTTGTTTGGATTTGTCATGTGACCCTGGCTCCTTTGTTTTTGGCAAAGGTATCCTTTTAGTCACAGGACAATTTGACCCAAACTTCCTCCTTAACTACTCTTACTTTAGCTAAAACATACATATTCTGACATTGAGTATGCAACAGTGTTGTGCTTTGAACTTTTCAAGCTTACTGTACTTCTCCATTTAGACACAAAATGTATCTAGATCAACATCTAAAGTCATCTTGTCTATTTGGAAACTTGCATCCGTATAACCTTTTTGGCAACTTGTTCACTTTTACCATCATAAAATAGAAACATTCCTTTAGTCCTTCTCAAATATTTAAGGATTTGCTCTTGGTAACTTTCAGTATGCTTATCCTAAATTTTCTTGAAACCTATTACACATGCACAAGTCATATGTAACATCTTGCTTTGTACATATCATGCACATATAATGGACCCTTTTGCAAAAGCATGAGGTACACTATCCATAAAACTCAACTCTACTAGCTTTTGAAGGCACTGAGTGTTACTGAGCATAATACCATGAAACATGGGAAAACATCCTCTCTTAGAGTCTTGCTTCATGAACTTGTCAAGAACCTTATCAACATAAGTCTCTCGATGTTGTCCAATCATTCTTCAAGATTCACTTCGTGGATCTTGATTCCCAATATGTACTCACTATCTCCTAAGTCTTTCATATAGAAACAACTCCTTAACCACTGTTCGATTTATTCAGGCATTGATATGTCATTTCATATGAACTGTATGTCATCTACATACATGACTAAGAATACCAATTTCTCCCACTAAACTTCTTGTCTCTATAAGATTTCCTTTTCGTTCTTTGAGGAAATCAAACTGTTTGATTGCCTTGTTGAAACGAATGTTCCAACTCCCTGATGCTTACTTTAATCCATTAAATGAATTTTTGAAGTTTGCAAAACTTTATGTGATTTCTGGATTTCAAAATTCTTAGGTTGTATCAATACATATCCTCCATCAAGAACATTTCAAGAAGGTGATTTTGATATCCAATGCTGAACTTCGTGATCGAAATCAGCAATCACTAGAAGAATCCGAATAGGCTTACACAACTAATAGGTTTTATCCTATTTGTAAGATTATCATGGATTGATAGATCTTTGCAGACATGGAGTCCATTCTGGATTTCATGGCCTTAAGCCACTTCCTGAGTTGGCACTTACCCAAAGCTTGCTTGTAGGGTATGGGTTCTAACCATTCCAATAAGAAAATTTTAGAATCCCCCTTTTCTCAGAATTTCAACAAACTGTTTGTTTTGATCCCAAGTAACCTACAATAGATATAAGCAACAATAGAATTATTCTCTTCAACTTCTTTGAAGTCTTTCATTCAAGTGGGACGATAGAAGCCTCGCTAGTTGAATTAGCTTGCTTCGACATATGATTTATCAAATTAGCTGATTTCATACGCCCTTGTCTCTGATGTAGTGTTATCCACATCCATTTGTTGCTCGTCTCGAATCTCATCGAGATCTAATTTTACTCCCACTTGGCTTTGTAGGAAGAGATTTTTTTCTATAAAGACACTATCGCGAGCAACAAACACTTTGTTATGTACGCGATTGTAGGAATAATACCTCTTAGTTTTCATGGGAATACCCACAAAGAACTATTTACTTGATTTAGGGTGCATTATGTCATCTTTGTAAACTTTTTACAACGATTTCATAAACCCTTAATCCTGTTTAGAAAAGACAACTTTTGGAACATTTCCAAATCATAACTTTTATGATGTCTTCTCAATTGCTTTGGTTGTGTTTTAGTTTAGTATATGCGCAATTGTTATTCTAATGTATATCCTCAAAACGATATTCGTAAATCATTAAATCTAATCTAGGATCGAACCATGGCAAGCAAAGTTTGATTCCTTCTTTTTAACACACATTTTAATTATAGTGTTTCTGGATTGTGAATTAATTCAACAATTCCTTTTAGATGATCATTGATTTTGAGTTAAATAATTTTCACAACAATCATATTGTGATGTTAATTTGTTTATCTCAAACTGATTTTACATTTCATTTTGGAATTTTGAACGTTTCAATGATTCCAAGATTTACTTCATTAAGCAATTATCGATATAGTTACTTAAATCATTAGTAAATGAAATAGTTAAATCTCTTGCTAATCCTTGAACTTATTGGTCCACATACATCATATGTATGAGTTCCAAAAGGTCATTAGCTCTTTCACCCTTTCAACTAAAAGGCGACTTGGTCATTTTACTTTATCAAGCATGACTTTTAATTCTCAAGTAATTCATAATCAAATAAAAATAAGAGTCCATCCAATTGTAATTTTGGATGTGCAAATTGGTTATGTGACCTAATCTTACTTTGTTGTAAGTAAGTTTACTTTAAATCATCTAATTTTTGCTTTGTGATCTACTTATATCAATGTCATAAACAAATTTAACTCATATCTAGCAAAATGAAAACAATTTATTACCTTGGCATGGATTCAAAGATATCTTATTTTATCCCAAAATAAATCATATTTATCTTGAAATATTTTAAAACAAAATAAATAAATTAATTTTTTTTTTTAAAAAAACTACCGCCACCTCGCCGGCCACCGTGGTTGGCTAGCCGAAGCTAGCCACTGCCGCAAAGGACAGCAGCGAGCAGTAGCAGTGGTAGCCACGGCAGCAGTGTGCAACGCTTGCACAGCTGCTACCCACCACCTCGGACCGCCGCCCTCCCTTCCCTTCTCTCTTGGACTGCCAACAGGTCAGCAGCCGCGGCTGCCGGCCATTTAAAAAAATATTATTTTTAATTTAATTAAAATAACATTTATAAAATTAAATTAAATCAGTCCACGAAATTAAAATTAAATCATCATTCAATATTAAAATTATGGTTCATCATAAATTAATCCCAATTTAATTCTAACTCTTAAAATTAAATCGATGATCATACATAAAACATTTTTATGCATAAATCAATTCGATTAAAATTCTGAAACATAAAACAATTCGAATTAAATCAAAATTGAGCACAAAAATCATATTTTAGGGCTATTAATTTCGAAAGAATTCAAAAATTAGGGTTAGGGTTTTTCGAAAAATTCGAAACTAGGGTTCTAGGGTTCGAAATTTTCAAATACTCTAGGGCTTAATTCGATCCTCTTCATGGCTATTTTGAGCATAATTAAATCATATTCAATCAATTCCAAAAGTTTAATCACATTAAAAATAATAATTGAACCATAATTAAATTAATTTCTCCCTCTTAATTGATTATAAAATTAACATGGACTTTAAATAATCGTATTATAATAATCTAGCGAGTTCATGCAAGAGGCTAACTGATACCACTTTAGGAGTTTATAGGCACTATAAGGCGGAAAAACATGAATCATATTCATAAAGCACCTAATCCCAAGATCGCATGCATAACACACAAGACACATAATCATACCTTGAAGCGTGAATTCCACGTAGCTATTCGACAGGCAAATCATGGAGAGAATAGAACCCCAAGCGTTGCTCCTCTACTTAGTCCACGAGCTTCGAACGAGCCGTCCACCAATACTAGATTGGTCGAGTGAAAGGGAAAACCGTGATCACCACCTTTAATGGACAAAGTTGACCACCACGAACCACCACCACCACGAACCACCTTGAGAGGCGCCGAGAAGGAGAGAGTGCCGTGAGAGAGAGAGATTTGAGGGGCTTGGTCTCGTGTTTGCTCACTCGGGTTTTGATCTTGCTGATCAATTGAATTCTATCTTGCAAACCCTAGGAACCTAGTCTATTTATAATCATATTATAGTTAGACTAGGTTAGGAAGCCCAAAACCCTCCAACCTTCTCTATATGGCCGGCCATCATAGGGGATGAGGCCCATCATGGGCCTCTTTCTCTCGTGCTCGATTTAGGCCCTTTGTGTGACCTTATAGGATCCGTCCAATTAGGCTTTAGCCTATTTTACTAGCCCAAAGATCGTTAGTGCCTCTAGCTATGATATAACGACGACCCAAATGTACAAACTTAATTATCTCCATAATTTGATCCATTTGTATATCTAGTAATTGCACACGACGAAGACATAATTCCTTCGGTCTTCACTGCTGAATGTTGGCTCTCAACTCCCTTAATCTCTACAACACCCATCGATAGCTTGTCGTGCACTCGTTACGCATGGACACATAACCAACGAGGAAATTCTAGTTTGTCGATGTTACACCTACTATCTCAAAGAACGGCATCCTTTATCGATTGGTCTCGTAAGTCAAATCCATACCAATTACATGTAGGTATGTGCGGAGTATGTTCACCATGATTAGGTGCACTATAAATGCATGTCGCAGAACGCCGAGATCATCGGCCATGACCCATTAAATATACTGACTCTATCTCGCCAAATGAAGAAATTGTTGAACAACTCCTCTACCTTCAAACATACATCTCCTTTCTCAAGTCATTCCGGCAATTGTAAATGTGTTTGATGTTTGGATGATCATCGGGATATTGCTCTGCAATAGTCATGATGTTACGCGGTGCAACCTTGGACTTTGTCATGTCACGCACAACCTTTTTTGTACCCAGGCTCAATCCACTAACTTTACGATGACCTTCCTGATACACAATCATAGGATGGTTATGGGTCCCAATTTCATCATTTTTTCCACGGATTTTCCAACTGTCTGTGATGAATTCATAATATATCTTGATGTAGAAAGGACAAGCATTAGCTTTAGTTTTTGTGTCCTTCCGTATCGCGTTCTCCAAATCTCTAAGCTTGCTCTTCCGTCCCCGGTCACATTTCAAATATCGATACGGCCGACCATCTCTGGTTTTGTTGTAAGACATGCAATTTAACCAAAATAAACCCCAGATTTATGGAAACAGCATCCGCCCATTTAACTGCATCATCAAACGTTGGAAATAATGTGTCCGTGACAAAATTCACACTATAATTCACACCATCACCACCGTCTCCAAACTCCAAATCCTATAAAAATAAAATAACCAAACAAAATTCTCAAGCATTATTTTTTTTATAATATTAATAACAACATTTTTAAAACAATAATAATACTAATAATATCACTAATCATAAGTTAAAAAATAAGATTGCTCACAATAATATATTAAAACACTAATAATAAGCAAATAATATACAAAAACCAACGATAACTAATATCAACAAATAATTACAACAACAATAATAATACTAATACTAATTACTCAAATTATCAAAAAAAAAATAATAATAACCACAGTTTAAATTATAATACTAATACGAAGATTAAGGGTCTATTCACATTTACTGAACTGAGCTGAACTGAACTGATTGGAGCTGAACTGAACTGATTGGAGCTGAATTGAACTGAACTTAGCTGAAATTAATATTTTATGAGAGAGGGAAATTAAGAGCTGAACTGAACTGATTGGAACTGAACTGAACTAAACTGATTAGAGCTGAACTGAACTGAACTGAACTGAAATTAAGTAAATGTGAACAGGCCCTAAGTTAATAAATTTAATTAATTCAAAAAAAAAAAAAAGACATCCGCCTAGAATTTACGAATCCACCTAGGTGGATCCGCTTAAAATTTCCAAATCCACATAGGCAGATCCGGAAATTCTGGCCTAAACCTGTTGCTAAAGCTTAATAATTTTTTTTTTAAAAAAAAACGTTTTTTTGGTGGTGGATCGAAGGAGGTGGGGTTGGATGTTGTGGGACCGATGTGGTGGGCTCGAGAATTTTTTTAACCACGTGGTAGAAATTGAAGGGGTCGGAATGATATTATAGTGCCCATGTGACTCATAAAGGGCCATTATATAGTCCAACTTTCAAAAAGGGCAAAATTGTCCTTGCGTGTCAAAAAGAGAGCGTTCCCTTGTAAAATGGGAGCGTTGTTTAGCAGTTCACATATACTAATGTACACATCAACTCATGTAATTTGTATATCTTGTTCCTTTGCTCCTATAGAGTAATTCATTCCGCGTCTACAAATAGTCAAATCTTTAATTTTTTTTTTTTTTTTTTTTTTTTTTGGTGCGAATGAGGAGCTGAAAGCCCTGGGAAAATAAAAAACTAGACAGAAATTAAACGTGGCAAAGCCACCCCTACACTATCCTCATGTAAAATACGTCCTAATTCGATAGGAGGGAATTGAATCAACTTAATGTTGTTGTTCTGGTCGACTCCATGATTTGCTAACCAATCCGCCGCCCTATTTGCTTCTCGATACACATGAATAACTTGCACTTGCCACGAATCGTCATCAATCAGCTGCTTGCATCTTTGGATGATATGATATCCTTGACCTCTATTAATTTCTTGGTTAGTCAGAGCTGCTATTACACACTGACTGTCAATTTGTAGCTGCAGTTTTGCTGCTCTCATGCGTCTAGCCAGCTCTAACCCATACTCTACTGCCTTGAGTTCTGCCATGAAAGCATCACACACCCCTATTTTTATTGCATAAGCATGAAGCATCCTCCCAGTTGCATCCCTGATCAGTCCCCCTCCACCTGCTGGTCCTGGAGAGCCTTTGGCTGCTCCATCAGTATTCAAGGCTAGCCATCCTACAGCAGGAGCCAGCCACCTGATAAGCATTTCCTGTCTAGCTCTTGGTGCTTGAGAACTGCTCTACCCATCACCTAACACCCTCCATACTTCCTCGAATTTAGTAAGCAAAAATTGACCCACATTAATTGGATTTTCATCAGCTTTGTCAAATACAACATTATTTCGCCATCTCCAAATCCACCAAATTGTAATTGTAAAATAAGTTGGCCAGATTTCGGGTGAGAGATCATTTTTGATTTGAACTTTAATGTTTCGAGCAATCCACTGCTGCAAAGTTCCTGTAAAGAAACTAGGAGCTGCTGCAGGGCCTCCAATTTGTCTCCAAATTTCTCGAGCTGTTCTGCAGTCTCGAAGGGCATGAAGAGTGGTTTCTTCCTGAGTGTTACAATTTGGACACCACGGGCTATTGGTCAGGCTTCTCTTCGCTCTATTTTATAATAGTGCAATCAATTTTATTTACGTAGTATTTTGACAAATGAGATTTAATTTATTTTGATATATGAGTACTACAAATGTACAATAAAAAAGTTTCGACTTATATAAGCACAACTACATCAAAGATCTACATCGTATTTCCTTTAAGAAAAAACGAGAATATGAGTAGGAGTGTAGGACAATAGGATTAATACCATTTGATTTACTTGTATGTTCTAGAAGATGTAATGTTACTCGTTTAACCAAAAGTGTGAAAGAGCTTGTTTCCAAAAACAAAGGTGTGAAAGGGCTCATGTCAATACATACGAAGTAGTAAATTCAGTACTACTATATTATAAAGTCCAAACCCTATGCTTGCTTTAGCCTTGAGCTCTCAAGCATCTAGTGATTTGACAACTCATTTTTTACCATAGTAATTTCTTTTAATACTATGTACTTTTTTTTTTTTTTGACAGGATACTATGTACTTGTATCACTACACTAGTTATATATATATATATATATATATATATATATATATATATATATATATATATATATATATATATATATATATATATATATATTATATTTTTTTGAAACATACTACACTAGTTATATCATTTTGGGAGCAATAAGGACTTAAAGAAAAGCCTAAATGTAAACTTTTTTTTTTTTTTTGACAAAAGCCTACATGTAAATTTATTTGCCTATTTTTCAACTTACCTCTAATGCATGTTAAATATAATTACTCCATAGCTAGTTATAAAGTTCTAATATAGTTGAAACAATAATAAAATCACTAGTTAGTAGTTGCATCATTTTAGAAGCAAAAAGGACTAAAAAATGGCTAAATGTATGTGAATCTACTTGCCGAATTTTCATATTATCTTTCAAATTAATCATCTTATACGAGTTACACCTAAAACATTAGGGTTTGTTTAGCATGGCTGTGTTTTTCTATTTTTTGGTTTTTTGTTTTTTAAAAGTATATGATATAAGTCCCATGATAAATCAAAAATTACTTAAACTTATTAAAATCATGATAATTTTGAAAACTGACAATAGAAAAGTGAAAACACCTTTTTCTTGTTTCTTGCCTTTGGTTTTTGATTTTCAAAAAAAAAGAAAATTAAAAAACAAAAAATGATGTCAAACAACCCTTTAGTAATTAGGGTTGTATTTGAGTCAAGGATATCGGGGTGATTGCCTAGGGCCCACGAACAGAACTCCGAAGGTTCAAAGCCTAAATTGAAAGTCAAGTTGCATGCATTTGGCTGATTGGCTCGGACATAAAACCTTGTTAGAACCAGCTTCATTTTTTTTCAAAAAAATTATATAATTTCCTTTCATCATTTTTTTACAAGACCTTTCATCATCATTTTAAATTGAATTTTCCTTAAAATCTCCTATTCCTCACTATGTTTTCTTAATTAAGAATACTTTTTTCCCATTACTCTTTCGTTTCCATCACTGTCTAATTTGATCAACATATAAGCTAATCTAAAATTTTGATCAATGATATTTAAAGTTTATACATTGTCAATATTAATACGTTTCCACTTTACAATGTTTAATCTTACTAGTCGTTGGAGCACGCGCGATGCGCGTGCTCCCCCGACGATAAGATAAGTAAAATTCGCGATTGTGGTCAGTGGTTGTGATATTTGTGATTGTGTTCGGGTTTTGTAATAATAAGGATATATGAATTTGTTAGTACTGACAAGCAATAGTGAATTAGTGATAAAGTTTCCATGGGAAATTACCTATGGAAAAACCAGTGTTATAAGTGAAATTATCTAGAATTCGTTACAATTTAAAGATTTTAAAAAGAATTATATTATTGTTTTAGATATTATTTTAGAACGCAATATGGTTTCTATTGAGTACCTAAATAATTGCTGAATAATTTGTTTTGAAATGATTGTGATTATAAGGAGTAGTTTAAGGAAATGCAATACTAAAGGTTGAAGTTATTTAAAATAGATTAAATGTAAAATATATGAAAGAATTGTGTATTTGTTTGTTATAGTTTTTAAAGTAGAAAATTTTCAATTGGTGGTTCAGTTGAAAATTATAGTAGTTAGAGTTTGTAATTGACGTGGAATGTATTAAATGAATGAGAAATATCACATGTGTATGTATTGAAGTTTATTTGCGGGTTATTTATCTATAAATTTATTTTATATACGATATTTAGATAATACAGTTGGAGGGAATATCTTAACACTTATTTTATTTAAGGTTTAAGTCGTTGAAGCATGCACTACGAGCGCACCCCCAATCCCCTCCAATGATAAGAAATACAATCATTTACAGAGTTTCAAGACCATGGGATCAAGATTAGTAGAGGAGTGTCCCAAAGAATGAATCTTTCTCATCACCTTTCAGAGCTGCCTCGACCAGATTCTTTCTTGAATGAATCTTTCTCATCACCTTTCAGAGCTGCCTCGACCAGATTCTTTCTTTTTCATTCTGCTCGCAAAATAATTTAACACGCTATCTCAAAGTTAAATGTTACATTTTACATTAAAAAATTTAAAATTAAAAAAAGATCATAACCTTCCATTTTATCTTTCTAAATAGTGTGTCACCTGATGAGAAGGCTGAAAAAAGGGTTTGGGGCATTAGATACAACAGAGATAATAACATGAAAAAAAAGGAGAAACCTTTCATCAGCTGTTAGCCCTGTTAACCTGTTGCCGACTTCCATGGGCGTGGCACAAGGGGCTAGAGTTTTTGCAGGTAGGCTGATACCACCACCTCTGAGGGACAATGTGGTACCCCTTACTAATCTAGCTCTGGATATTAGATTTGAATCAAAGAATACAATAATCACAGTGATGTCATCGTGGAAATGCTGACGTACCCCACGGTCTATCTTTTTCAAATCAGAGTATCTCATCACTCTTTTTTTAGCTGCTTCTTGCAATGCAGTTTTTACCAATCTTTTAGCACTTCCCTACATTAACAAGATATAAATGTCTTACATTCCCCACTTTAAGATATAGTAGCAAATACTCCAACAAAATAAGTGCCCACATAACCACATTATGAGCTGTATAAAACTATAAATACAAATATAAAAGCTCCAATAACATAATCATAGTAGCAAACATAACACATTCAGACTTTTAATGAGTGGGATCAGTTTAAGTATACAATCGTTTAACCTTCATGTTTTCAAAGAAAATCCTTTGATAAAAATGAAAAGGAGCATTCCTTAGAATAGGTTCTCAAAAGATGACACATCAAATTAAATTATCCACCAAATACAAACTACTTGATAAAAAGAAATGATAACCATGTTTCTTTTCTCCTCCTCCTCTTCCCATTCCCCTCCCCTGACCCATGCAACACAACCCAACCAGAGTTCCACAGCCCTCTCAGCCACCATACACCACCTCCATTTCTTGCTAGTGAGTAGCACAGGTTTCCGAATCAAATTGTGCTGGCCTGCTGGGGTTTGGTCGGTAATAAGTTAGAGTTGGGGTAAAGCTGGTAAGATGAAAATTCCTAAAGGAAGTTAGGGGTAATCTAAATTTGGCGGTGGTTGTGAAAGTGGTCGCGGAAAGTAAAATAATGCCATTTTTGAAAAAAAAAAAAAAAAAAAAAAAAAGGTGTCTGCGTGTGTGTGTGTTGGGGGGGGGGGGGAATCGAGGGTTGAGATGGGGATTGGTCTAATATCCCTATAATTTAGTAATCATGATGACATGATTACTAAATTATCAGTTTCCTGCATCTATAAGAAGTAAGAAGTGTAGACAGAATATACAAGCAATACAAGAAATCACCATATCAGGTGAGATTGCAATACAAAGTTTCATAAATCAAGCACAAACATCTAGAAACATCCCATCCCACCCTGAAAAAAAGTGCCAGCGTAGATAGGAAAGCACAAATAGTGAATACCATAAAATCTACCAGAACACACCTAATTCATTGTTGTTGGCCGAATTATGCGCTGAATAATGCAAAGTGAACCATTCTTTCCATATACAAAACAACAAACCTGCACAAAAAATATTACTATAATAAGTAGCAAATAATAAGACCATTTGAGTGCTCTATCCAAAGTGAAATTATTTTGCAATCCTCAAAAAAAAAATAACAAAACATAATACCATCTGATCAGCAAGCATAAGAACAGTCTTCAGTGAATACTTCCTACTACAGAAATTGAATAAATCTTCTAAGCTGGGCCCAAGTAGATCTATGACTAATACATTATAGTCTCCTTCAACACCAAACCCTCTTACATTAGGAATTCCAGCTGCCAACATCAGACAATATCAAAGTAAGACTAATATCAAAATGTGGGAAAGAATATTACTATATTCAGTTTTAGAATCAATTAAGTGTCGAGAATGGAAGATAAGCTCATTACTTCCTTTTTGCAGAATTTTATACAATTTGGACTTGTAAAGCAGTTGAGGATGCTTTGTTTTCACGTTTTCCTGAAAAGCATTGAATGATGTCAGAAAACCACAAAATTGGAAGGCACAGTAGCAGAGGTTTCATTTATCAGGTAGAAGGCAATCACATCAGTATCATCAAATAATAGCTAAATCAAATGCAACCCCAGAAATGAAATAGCTTAACCTGTTTCATGATTTCATCACATAGACCAACAAATAGACTTAAGCAACTGCAACATGTTATTTTCCTCACTCGTCTAAGACAATAAAACAACAAAATTGACCGTGAACTTTGAGACAATATGATTCAATCACAGCACCAGATTGCAAAATAATTTCACGAATCTGCAAGCTAACAAAATCACAGCTCTTTGACGTATGGGTTTAAGTAGTTAATAATCCATATTCAATTACCTAAACTGAATGAAATGTTTGGTAGCTCCAATTTTTCAAAAGTGAATTTATCCTTAAAGCTCCAACAGTTGCTAAATAAGAGCAATTGGGATGGGACTGGAACAACTGTTAACAGTGTATCACCTTCTAATGAAGCTATATAACTACCAAGGCCAAACCAAGCACTGAAAAGGCTAACAACATGATATGTGACACCTCTTTTGTATCAAGCTACTCATTGAATCGTAGGGTTACTGAGGATATGCAGAACAAAGGAAGTATAGCTCAATGGCTGTACATGAATGTAGATAGGCCTAAGGCGGCAAATTGTCAAGTATAGAAAAAATGCAAAGTCCCTAAATACCATTAAAAATAGAAGGTAAGAAAAAAAAAAAAGTTCAGAGGTCCTTGCAGCTTTGCTGACATATATAAACACTGAATATCACAGAAAAGATATCTAGAGCATTCAAGGTGCCCTCAATATCTAACAGCTTTAAATTATAGTATTAAAACTTACAGTCTCGGTAACACGTTGCTACCATTTTGAACAAGTTCGTAAAGATCAGAACAAGTTCGTAAAGATCAAAAACTGAAAAGCCATGCATGCTCTCATCCTTAAAGAACAATTCCAGCTTCCTCAATTCTTTTAAAGCTCCCATAGTCCCATTGCTTCCAAAACACATATTAAAAATTCAGAAAAAATAAAAGCTATTATAAACATCTGCAAAAAATCATAACAGCAAGAAATTACTCACACGGTTCGATATACTTATGAGGAGAAGAAAGTTTAGAGATTCAAAGCTCTGTAAGCATTTGAACAGAGTACTTCAGAGCTTCTCTGAGATTGTCCAAATCCTAAAATTGAATTTACAACCCAAATTAAACAAAATTAGAAAGAATAATTGGAATGCAATAGAAACGCGATGAATTTTTTTTTTATATTAAAAAAAATTATCTCCATGTACAATTCTCAGAACAGAGGAAAAAAAGTAACACACAAAGAAGTATTAGCAGCGCCCAAAAAAAAAACAAAAAAAATCCCCATTTCAAACATGCAATAGCAGAGATTTAGAGAAAATTACCTTGATAATTTGACAATTAATCCCGAATAAACCAAACAAATGCTAACATAAGATCAAGGACGAATTCAATCATAGCAAGAAAGCAATAAAATCACAGAGAGTTAAGGATTAGAGTGTGCGAACCTTGAGAACAAGGTCAGGAATTTGTTGACGATGAAGGGTAGTGTTCATTCTGTTCAAGTTCCTTGATCCGTTTGAGATAGGCTAGCCGTAATCCATGGACGAATTGGTGGTGCGTTCTGCATCTATCGCTAGTTGTGTCGGCCTAGAATTCTACATCGCTTCAAATTAAAGAGAGGATACCCAGAAAAATTCAATTACAAACTTAAATAAAAACATCAATTTTTCTAAATACCACAAAAATGACCAGAGGAAGTAATCTAAGGAGAGAGAAAGCAGTCAAACACCACCGCCATAAATGAATGAAGGAGCAAGAAGCCAGAAAATGGGGAAAGTTGTGGTGATGGTAGAATTCTACATCGCTTCAAATTAAAGAGAGGATACATAGAAAAATTCAATTACAAACTTAAATTAAACCACAAAAAACTCAAATTTTCAAATACCCACAAAAATTCACATTACCCCATTTCACAATCAACAAAAGTAACTCAAAATGTTGGGTAATTAACCATCAAATGAACAACAATACTAATGAGAAATTTATTTTTAAGTTACCGAAAAGCAGTGACGGAGGGAAAATCGGTGGTGGTATTTGAGCCGCCGCCCTTGGATTTCACGTTCATCTTGAGTTGCAGAAGTTTCTCTCTCTAGGTTTCTCTCTCTAGGTTTCTCTAGGATTCTCTCTCTAGGTTTACCTCAAATCAACCAAATTTGGGGAAAAATACTCAGAACTCAATAATCAAACTAAAACTTCAAATAAATAAGCAAAATTAACATGAAATCCTTTATAATAAAGAGTAATTAACAGTATATAATGAGCAGATCCAAACCAGATAAATTTTGCTGCCATGAGAACCAAATCGGAGCAAATCAAGAGCTTGAACAAGCGAATCGAGAAAAGCAACGAGATTAATAACAACATCGTTATCTAACGGCAATTGACTCTCCTTCAATTCCTCAAACATTGGGGTCAAAAGCTTCAACCTACGAGCTAAATTACAGTACTGTTTCTTAACAGGAGGACGATAATCTGAAATTGAAGCAATTTCATTGATTCTATCAATTAAATTGTTGAGCAACTGAGCTTCGTTTTCATCCTCCATTGAAGTAGAAAAAGGAAGAAAAAATGGGGAACAAAAATGGCGAAAAAAAATCAGCGCAGACTTTAGAAGAAGTAGAGGAGAGAGAAAATGGAAGAAGAGTTGGAAGAAGCAAGAAGGTCAGGAAGTCGGTGAAAAGCAAGGGCCAAGTAAGTCGGTGGAAATAAGGGGTATAATTGGCAATTCATTAATGTTGGGGACAAGGCTGTAATAACACCAAAAAATACTATTCATAAGGAATAGTAGCAACATTTGCACTTTTATAATGGTTATGGAAACATAAAACACGTACATATATTGGTCAAAGTCGTGTACGTGAATACTAACTTGAGTAGCCCCAAATTTAAAATGAAGCACTTTAAGGAGTGTGGGTGTATTTCCTTAATGAAACTCTTCAAATTTCATGTTATCCAATGTGTTGCACTACTCTATACGTTCCATTAATAATTTTTACAAAGTATTCGTAAGCTTTAACTTTTTTTTTTTTTTTTTTGTCGGGCACTATTCATTTTAGTTTGACTAGGTTTTTTTACATCTGTCTCCAAATAATTGATACACATAACTTTTATAAATATTTGATTTTCATATAATATACTTTGTTTGTAAATTTTTAGTATTATTAAACAAAATTAAAATGTAATCATGTATGTTCATGTAATCAGTTATCAGTATATCTTGTTCCTTTGTTTCCATTTCATTCTGTGTGTACAAATCTTATTTTGACAAATGAGTGCATTGTGCAACAACATAGTTTCAGACTACTTGGAAAGGTTTATTTCATTCAAAAAAAAAAAAAAAAAAAAAGAAAAAAAAAAATTGTCCAAAGGTTATACAAGTAGGACAGTTTGTATACTGTGTGCTGTAGTAGTTTAGTAGCACTTGATTTACCTGTAGTTGTAGGCCTTGTAGGCGTTGTAACCTTATAGCCGTTATAGGTTCTAGAATATGTAAAGCTATCTTTTTACCCAAGTTCTGAAATGCCTAATATCTTAAAACTTAATTTATCTTAAAAAACTTGATACTCCGTAGATAAGTAAAAAAAACTTAATTTATCTTAAAAAAGTAGAAATCTTAATTAATTAATGATTACTCCCTTCGTCCCTAATATTTTGCCACAATTAACTTTTTACTATTCTTAAAACGCATCTTAAAAATAAATTTATTTCCATTTGACTAACTTTGTTATTTACAATTAAGAAAAAGTATAGTATTATGAGATTTAGTTAGTTTCAAATAACTTCATATTCAAAAGTAGTAATACATACTTCATATGTTAAAGTTCTGCATTAACAAATAAACCGATTAGAATAAAACAGATATTTTGAAACAAAGAAAGCGCATTTAGAAAAAAAATAACAAGGGGAATATTATTAATCAGTTCGAGTGTATTTCCTTAATTAACCTCCTTAAGTTTCATGTTATCCAATGTGTTGCACTCTTACACTACTCTATTCGTTGGGATTGTTAAACATCGCTCCCATTTTAGGGTTTGTTCATATTTATTGAACTGAGCTGAACTAAATTGAACTGAACTAAACTAAACTGAACTGATTAGAGCTTAACTGAACTGAACTAAAATTAAGCTGAAGTGAACAAGCCCTTACTAGGCACCTCTCGCATTTTTTATATGAACTTCCGTATTTACCCCTCGTAAATAAATATTCATGACACTCACTCATGATACTCACAACACTCATTTCTGGAATCACAACTCACTTCACTCTCAAAAAAAAAAAAAATTCAAATTATGTAAAATCTGGAATATAAAAAAATAAAATAAAATAAAAGAAAAGGTGGAGTTCCGCCAGAAAAATCCGAAAGTACCAAGGAGGATCCGAAATTATCAGGCGGATCTACCCATCCGCCTTAAATTTCCAGTTGTTCGGTGGTGGAACTGCCTGAAAATTCCGGATCCTCCTTGGTACTTCCGGAATTTTAAAGCGGAACTCCACTTTTTTTTTCTTCATATTTAACTTAATTTGATTTTTTTAGAGAGGCTAAATGAGCAAATACTATCAACAAATAATAACAACATAAGCAAATAATTACAACATTGATCACAACTACAATAATAATACTAATACTAATTACTCAATTTATCACAAAATTAATAATAATCACAATAAAAATTATAGTAATAATACAAAGATTACATTAATAAATTTGATCAATTAATCAATTAAAAAAAATAAATAAAGATCCGCCCAGAATTTCCGGATCCACCTAGGTGGATCCGCTTAAAATTTCTGGATCCACCTAGGAAGATCCGGAAATTTTGGGCGGATGTGGAGATCCGCCTTAAATTTCCGGATCTACCTTGGTGGATCCAGAAATTTTAAGCAGATTCACCAAGGTGGATCCTAATATTTTAGGCGGATGTTTTTAGGAGGATTCAGAAATTTTAAGCGGATCCACTAATATCTTAGGCGGATAATTTTATTTCAAAAAAAAAAGTACGAGGACTCACAGAATCCTTCGACGATGCCTCCGGTGTACGATTGTTGTCGTTGTCCATCGTCCTAAACCCATCACTAAAGCTTAATAATTTTTTTAAAAAAATTCTAATTTTTGGTTTTGGATCGAATGTGGTGGGGTCGGGAATTTTTTTTACCGCGTGGTAGTAAGTGGAGGGGTCGGGAATGATATTATACCACTATATACTACAACTTACACAAAGTGCAATATCGTCCTTCCATGTCAAAAAGGGAGCGATGCCCTGTAAAATGGGAGCGTTGTTTAGCAGTTCACTTACTAATTCGGTTTGGTTTTCGGTTCGGTTCGGTTTTAATCCGAATTACTTTCACCCCTAAATAAAATCAATTATTTTCAAAAACTCAATCTCCTCTCTAAGTGTGCACACCCTCCAAGTTAGTCTCCTACTATTACAAGGCTATTATTGGAGAAAGACTAAGTCATACAAAGTCCATAGTCTTCAATGAATCCGCATGGTGGGATGAATATAATACTCATGCTTGTAAAGCTTTTTAATAAATATTTCAACAAATCCTCATAAAATTCCTCTTGAATAAAATCAACCTTTGTAATAGGTTAACTAAAAACTCCTTTTTATTTAATTCAACATGCTTTCAAAATAAACCTTTTAATAAATTCTTGATGATTAAATCTCATATAAATGATTTTTCAAAATCAACAACTCTTCCTTTGAAAAATCTTTTACTTAATTCATCAAACTTTTCAAATCAATTTCTTTATTTAAACATGATAAGTAATTCAAATCATTCAAAACATGATGATATGAAAATCAATCCTTCGAAAGTACATTTATTAAAACAAATATTAAAATCAATACCTCCAAACATATTTTATTTCATAAATCATAATGCAAATCAATTTAATTCAATCACCAATAAAATAATATAAAACATGCTATTCAAACAATCACTTTCAAAAGTAACTAGCCACCTAAATGTACCTTGATTCCAAATTCAATCAACACTTTGCACTTTCAAAGTTCAATCACGAATACACCTTGCAATTAACAAAAACCATAAGGTTATCACAACATCTTTAGACATAAACCCAAATCTAATGTGCATGGACTATAAATTTTTTTTAATAATACTTTAAAATAGAATTATAACTTTGAAATAGGTATTTATATTTTAGAAAATAAAGGAATAGGATTAAAGAGAATTGAATTTTGCGTTGGAAAGAATAGGCAGAACTTGCAGAGGCCATAACGTCTTCAATATAACTTCGAATTGGGTGATTTCTGAGCCTAACCTCAAGGATTTTTTGAGAGGATAAAATCTTTCCTGAAACATCTAAACCCCAAAAACTGACCAAAAGTGCCAGAAAATTGGCTTCAAAGGTAAACGGGCTGATTTTCTTTTAGAAAAGATCAGAGGATAAGAAAAGTAAGAAAGGTTGAGGGAAAAGAAGAATAAGAGAGAAGAAGATAATTGGGTTTTTGGTGTGAAGAATATGAGAGGTATGAGGGGGTTGATGAGAGATATTTTAGGTCATTGAAACTAAAACCCTTCTAATCAAATACAATTTATAACACTCAACTAACCTAATACAAGTATATGGTAAGAAGCGGGGTCGAACCACAGGGAACAGTTAAGCACTACCAAATATTATCACCAACTAAGCTAGTCCGAAATAGGGAAAGTAAACTAGAATCTAAAGACACTAAAACAAGAAATAAAACACTAAGAAAAATGGTTTAGGTATAACATTCAATCAAGCATAACAAAGCATGAAATCAATGTTGAACATGAACTAAGCATCTCATATCAATGGTTTTAAAATGCAATCCAACTGCCTATCAGGGTCAATTGCTTTCTCGATTCATCAAATAGCCTACACTATCGTCATAAGCTATGCAAGTCAAGGTAGAATTCAAATAAAACCATTCAATGGAAATTCCTAAGCTACGCTATCACCACAACTTAGATCAATCCACCTAATTGCAACTAATGGTTGGCCACCCAAGAGAAACAACTAGTAAGACATGGAATACAAAGATATTTAATCACAATCAAATCAATTTCAATACCAAAACACGCTTGAAATTCAACTATACCATCATCCTCTTAATGGGGAAACTACTCTCTAATCATGCCAACAACAAGATTAATCAACAAATAACAAAGTATCAACATGATTAACAAGCAATATTAACAACTAAAACAATAATCAAAAGAAAGCAAATAAAATAGAGGACAGAAGGTTAGAAATTCTCATTGATTTAATAAGGAGATCTCCAAAACAATTGTCACAAGTTGAATCTTCAAGTTTCAAATACCACCATTAAACATCTCTCACTTTCTCTCTCTAAAACCCTAACTATGGAGGTTAATCATCCCTAAACCTTAAAACTAGAGAGAGGGAGCTAAAAACTAATTAAGAGAGTATAATAATAGTTGATTCTTAATCACCCCAAAATAGGTATTTATACAAAGCTAAGAAAATAAGAAAAATAAAAGAAAAGAGAAATAAAGAAAATAAAGAAAATAAAGAAAGAAAGGTGAAATAAAGAAAGAGGGGAAAGTAAAAAGAAAATAAGAAAAAGAAATTAAAAGAAAAAGAAATTAAAAACAAACAAAACGAATCTCGCAAAACCAATCAGACTCCTTTTCCTTCTTCTTCGATTTCAGTTGCTCTAAAAATGGGATTCAATCCTGTTTCTGTCTGAATCTGATTCCCCCAAGAACTCGGACCTGAGATCCTGATACTCCTATCGGCAAGCTGAGAACCTACACAATGAGAAGAAGTTAGCTAACCCCGGGGTGGTCCGGGGATAACCACTCCGATGACAAAGTCAGAAAGTGTTTAAGAGGAGAAGATAAGTAAGAGAGAAAGTAGAGAGAGAGAGAGAAAGTAATTTTTTTATGGCCCCATTAATGAGGTCTTACCTACTATTTATAATGATCCACCTTACAGGTGGCTCTCATCCATGCAAAGCCTCCTGCGCCAAGTGTCAAGCTTCTGTTGCCACGTGCCGAATTTCGACAAGCCGATATGTCTGCTTTCTGGCGCACATCGGCGCCTTCTCACAATTGTTCAGAGTTTGGTCACGTGCTTTTACAAGATATCGGTCATACCCCGATATCATCCCATACAATTAGCCCCCCCAAGCGAGGACGCATGATCATACATCATCGTCCTCAGTTAATGTAGCCAACAAACTTAACCTAACTAGACAAATTTTGGGTTCCACTTCTCATTCTTCAAATTTTACCTTATGTTGGAAGTTTCATGTGATAACGTTTCTTGTACTCTGCCAAGCACTGTGCATTAACAAAACTTTATTGCCGACCTTGCCGTGCAGTTCGTTATACCCGCTTAACTTATACTCAAACACTGCATCGGATGAAGCTTGTGGATACCTCAGAGACTCACATCTTTTGCTGAGAAGATTTGCCTCTATTTTTAAGCTCTATATTCTTTTGCTGAGAAGATTTATTTTAATTTATTATTATTAATTTTTTGTTGTAACTTTTAGGACAACTTTTGTATAGTATTATAATCCCATATTGTATTCATTTGCATTATCTTTGGCATTAGTTCTTAAATTTATACTTTTTATACCTCCTTGACGCATTACTCTGTTAAGTTCTAGTGACTCCTTTTGTTCCCCCCCAAGCGACCTTGTGTGCTGATAGCAGACAAGGTCTACTTGTTACGAAATATATGAGAGCGAAAAACTCCGTTTTCCCCCCCAATTAACCTTGTGTGCCGATAGCAGACAAGGTCCACTTGTTACAAAATACATGGGAGCGAATAACTCCGTTTTCCCCCCCAAGTGACCTTGTGTGCCGATAGCAGACAAGGTCCACTTGTTACAAAATACATGGGAGCGAATAACTCCGTTTTCTCCCCCAAGTGACCTTGTGTGCCGATAGCAGACAAGGTCCACTTGTTACAAAATACATGGGAGCGAATAACTCCGTTTTCTCCCCCAAGTGACCTTGTGTGCCGATAGCAGACAAGGTCCACTTGTTACAAAATACATGGGAGCGAATAACTCCGTTTTCTCCCCCAAGTGACCTTGTGTGCCGATAGCAGACGGTCCACTTGTTACAATATGGAAGCGTAACCGTTTTTTTTTTTTTTTTTGAAGCGGGAAAATTAGTACACGTGTCGTAAATCCTACCGCTACTTTTTGAAATTGGTTGTCGATTCAGGGCCGTTGGATTTCTGAACCGCCTTTCACCTCAACTGACTTTTCAGTTTCTTCTTTTAGATCAAAATTCCGCCATTTTTCATTTCATTTCTCATTTTTCCAAAGCTTTTTCTCAGTCTCAATTGTTCTTCAACCAAAGGTTTACTTTTTTGACTTTTCTCGATTTCGGTCTACACTTCTCAGTATATTCGACGTACTTTTCTTCTTCGTCACTTCTCACCTTTAAGTACATTGTATCAGCGACTTTCGTCAAAGGTATTGCCGCTCCCTAACCCCTGATTTTGCATGTTTGTTTTATTTTCTCATTTTTGAATTAAATGTCTGAAGATAGTGTCGAAGAGAATTTCCCTAACCTTAGTACTGCTAGGCGTCGTTTAATTAGGCAATCCCTAGGCAAAGAAATCGGTAGTAATCAGGGTAATTCATCTTCCCTTTCTAATAATATTGATTATCCATTTGAGACGTTATCTTCTGAAGAAGAGAAACGTGCTTTTATGCTACATAGGACTATTGCCCACCGCGAACGTGCCTATTATCCCACTAACCCTGACATTCCTGCCGATACTGAAATTCTTGACGTTGAGCCTGTTAGTGTTCGTTATCACTTACGCAGCTTTGCTGGGCAATGTTATTTTAATCAATACGGCACTAACGTTGGCAATATAGGTATAAACACCATGCCAAGGGTAAAGAGTACCAGTTATCAGCCTCGAGCTGCTGCCCGTGGGGCTGCGGAGGCCGCCAAAGCAGCTAAGGCAGCCGAGGCCGCTACCAGCAAAAGACCTGGGTAAGGTCAGGTTGTGAGTTCTTCCGAAGAAGAACCATTGGCTGATATTCCTGCTAACCCCCAGGAAGGTCCGTCATCCCCCGTTCATGATTCAGCCGTCAACTCGGTTTTAGGAGATGACGAGACTCAAGAAGGTAGTATCAACAATGAGAGCAGGGAAGACATTGTTGACATGACGGCAGAGGTTATCCAGGAAGAGAACCTGGACGAGGGCTATAACTCTGAAACTGACGGAGCTGAATTCCGACAACCCATTACCCTTGCCAGAGATAGAAAAGTGGCCAAGGCAAAAATAAATGACGATTTTAGGAAAACGGCAATTGAAAAATATTACTGCCGTCGCGCTAAGAAATTTTTCAACTTACCTGACGGGTATGAGCTGTCAATTCCCCCTTTTGGAGCCTCGGTATTAGATTGCCCAGCAGGTTCCGTGGCCGTTTATATGAAGCATTTAGACTTCGGCCTCTGCTTTCCTTTACATCCCTTTGTGGCAAAAATCCTGAAGGCCTGGAACGTCTATTTAGTTCAGGTTACTCCTCCCACTATTCGGGCCGTTAATGCCACCATCTGGGTCATGCTATATCGAAACTATCCCCTAACCCTTAACGTTTTTAGACGACTGATTACTCTGAAGAGAGACGGTCAGTCGGATGGGTGGTGGTCTTTGTATACCCAACCTCACAAATATACCGTCCACCCCAAACTGACAAGTTGCAAGGGCTGGCAAGTGAGGTTCTTTTTCATGTCGGTTCCTGAGGACTTTCCTCTAAGAAGAACCTTTTACCAGCCTCATCCTCGCTTTGACTCAATTCCCGAGAGGGATCTCGGTAAACATGAAGAGAGAGCCGTCAATCATTTTGACGTCTCAGAATTTGATGAAGGTGACGGCAAGATCCGCATAGTTCCTAAGGTGTGGGTGCCGAATGTGAGTTACATTCTAGGCAACGCGCCGTTGTCTCGTGTCGGTCTCTGTTGGACTAACCATTATGGTACTGTTTATTTTATTGAATTTCTCTTTCTCTTTTTTCTTTTTTTTTAAAAAAAATTATCTGTACCTAGCTGATTGAACTTACATTCTTTGCTCTCAGGTATTGACAAGTTGGACAACAGGCAACTCGGATTATCTTCCGACGGGAGAAGAGTTCTAAGACGTTGCCCTAAAGCTTCAAGCCCCTTTGATACTCTTGCTACCGTTTGCGGCCGCGCTCCAGCTATCAATGCCAAAAGAAGAGCTGAGATCATGGCCGATGACAATGCCAAGAAGAGAAAGACGACATCTCCGGCCAATCGGCGAGGTGGAATTGTGATCTCCAGCCCCAGACAATCTGAAGGGCGTGGAGGGAAAAAGAAGGACCAATCGGAGTCCGAGAAGACTCCACCCACCACCAAAACTAAGAGCCCTGAGGCCATTGTGAAGAAGGTTATTCAGGGGATTGAGATCGAAGATCTCACTTCTGCCGAGTCCCCTCGTCAGCTTCAGCCAACCGTCACAGTTGCCCCTACTACGGTTGGCTCTGATTCAAGTATTCCGGCCCTGACGTATCGGTCCAATCAATGGATTGAACGAGTCTCTGGAAGGTTTCCAGACGAAGTTCTGAAGGGTTTCGCCGTCCCTGCTGGTCATTCCGGAGACCGTTGGCAACCCAACATGGATGTCGGCCGGAATGAGTCTATGATTACCGATGACCCAATGCAAGGTGGGAATCTCGGTTATCGGCTTTTGAGCAATCTCACTCTGCCGATGGACAGGCCTGCTGGTCCAATCGGCCCCCTTGCTGCTACTCATATGCATAACATGATGAAGGTACCCTAACTCTTCCTTTATATATTTTTACATTTGGTGTGCGGCTTCGATATAGACTTATTCTATTTACCTTATTCTTAACTGTTCATATATTTTTTTTTTAGGCTGTCATGTCTGGTACAGAGCTCGTTGAGATGTACCGTTATTATCAGGAGAAACATCATCATGCCTCTTCCAGCCAAAGTGCCATGCAGGAAATCATCAATAATGCTGAAAGAGCCTTAGATGACTTGAAGAAAATAAAAGAGAGAGATGACAAGGAGATGTCGGAGCTGAAGGTTAAGGCGGAGAAGGTCGCCAGTCTTGAGCTAGAGGTGCAGAGTCTGAAGACTCAGGTCACCGAGAAGAATAAGGCCATTGAGCGCCTTCCCTCGGTTGAGAAAGATCTCCGCGATGCCAGAGTTAAAATTAAGAGCCTTGAAGAAAAGGTTCAAAAAATGGAAGCTGACAAACCTGATATTCGTCAGAGAGCGGTTGGCCGTTATATAACTTCCAATGAGTTCTGCTCCAAGCTCCAAGATCGTTTCGATGGAGGTTGGACGGCTGCTCAGAGATGTGTCGCCCACGCTGCCGGTTAGAAGAAGGAAGATTGGGCTAAGGTTGAAAAGGCTTTCAACGAGGAAGCCTACAAGCTTCCTTCCGGCTTCGAGGCACAGCAATTCTCTGAAGAGGACTTGTACAATCTGGTGCCAAGTGCTGATGACGGCCCCAAAGATCCCAGCATTTTGGATTCCCCAGTGCCTGAGAATGCACAAGCTTGAAGGGGTGGGCAGTCATCACCGACATCTTCTTGTGGGTCTTGTATTATTGGACCTTATCAGCTATAACTCTCCTCTTATGGTCTTTTGTATGTTTCAACATTTATTTCGACAATGATGTTTTATCGGCATATACCCCTTTTTTGTGGTGATGCCTGTCGATTGTCAACTTTGTTGTTATGTAAACTTAACTCATTTTCATTACATTCTGTCATTTATCAGTTGTTTACAAATTTAAACATCTCTTATCATACTAAAATACAATTAGGGATAAAATACATAAAACAATTCACAAAAGGTAGGAATTTACTTGACACCCAGCAGAGAGTTGTCTGATATCTGACAACTTCCAGCAATTATCAAACTTGACAATATCATAATCATACTACAACGGCCTTAACAACTATCACGTAAAAATTACCAAATCATGATATCTATCTCATTCCTTACTCCCCCCAGTGTACATAGTTTGTATTAGAACTATGTATACTAAGTAGTAATCATTTGTTGCTGGTCCAGATTATAACATTGGTCACCTACTGCTTTGTTGTTTCAGCCAGTTAGGTACCCTCTCGGCGATCACTTTCTGATCTACGCCTCATATCGGCGTATACTCGAATTGATTTTGCCGGTATTATATTTTGAACCAGCAACCTCGTGAGTTAACGTATACAACTAATCAGGTTGTATATCTATTAACTTCACGGAAGCGGTTTTGAGCTGTCCGTCCCATTTAACGTTGTTTTGTTAAATGGAGGATGCCTATTTCCAACACATATTGTCTGAATACTTCTTCATTCATCACTGATACCCTTTTTGATATCAGCTTCACATGAAAATTGTACATTACACATAGTATTTCTTCAATACAGCCGAGTTCCATACATTCTTCAGGGGTGCCCCATCCAAAGTTTCTAGATAAAACGATCCTTGGATGACGACATCTCTAATTCGATAAGGTCCTTCCCAACTTGCAGTCAGCTTTCCATCTTCCTTTCCCTTACCGGTTGCCGCTGTTCTTCGCAGTACCAGATCTCCCACACTTAACGGCCGATGAGATACTCTTCTGTTGTAGGCCCTTGACATTCTTTCCTTAAATGCAGCTGACTTAACTGCTGCTTTTTCTCTGAGCTCTGGCAAGAAGTCTAACTGTTGTCGTAGGAGTAAATCATTTTGGTCTTCACAGTAATGCTGAATCCTAAATGTCGGCAACCTAACTTCTGCTGGTATGACTGCTTCTGTGTCCAAAAACTAAAGTATAAGGTGATTCACCTGTGGCCTCTCTAATTGTTGTCCTGTTTGCCCACAATATCTCTGGTATCAAATCTGCCCACAAACCCTTTGCATCTTCGATCTTCTTTTTAATTGCCGTCATTATTTGCTTATTTGCTGCTTCTGCCTGGCCGTTAGACTGTGGATGGCATACTACTGCATAAGCAAATTTCACCTTGTACATCGTTAAGAGATCTTTGACTGGCTTACAGTCAAATTGGGTTCCATGATCAAAAACCATCGCCATCGGCAACCCAAATCTTGTGAAGATGCTTTTCCATATAAACTTCTTCACTTCTGATGTCGTTATCTTTGCTACCGGTTCTGCCTCAATCCACTTTGTGAAGTAGTCAATCCCCACTATCAGAAATTTTCTTCCACCCGTGGCCGATGGGAACGGGCCTACTATATCCATTCCCCATTGGGCAAAAGGGATTGGATTTAATATCGGAGTCAGGTCATTAGGAGGCAAGTTGATAACTGGGGCAAACTTTTGACACTTCTCGCATCTTTTAACATAAGCTATTGCATCTGCATTCATCGTCGGCCAGTAGTATCCCCTTCTCATTGCTTCTCTGGACAAGGCTCTTGCTCCGAGATGGTTACCACAGCTTCCTTCATGCAATTCTTCTAGCAACCTTGCTGACTCAAAATCCGTTATACACCTTTGCAATGGCAGTGAAAACCCCCTTTTGTATAACTGACCTTGGTACATGACAAACCACACGCTACCTTTCCTTAATCTTTTCAACTCCTCCTTATCCGTCGGCCTCGCACCATAGATGAGGTATGCCAATATTTTATCATACCATTGGTCCCCAACATCAACACACAAAATTTCTGCCGACATCTCATCTATGCTTCTCTGCTTTAAAACCTCCACCATGACCGTCCTTTCCAAGTCGTTAAAACTTGAACTTGCCAACCTTGCTAGCGCATCTGCTTAAGCATTTTTCAATCTCGGAACCAGTTTTATCTCAAAGTACTGCAACTGCGCTGCTAACTGTTTCATCTTCTCCAAATACTTCACCATTGTCGGCTCTCGAGTTTCATATTCTCCATTAAATTGACTTGATACCAGCTGAGAGTCAGTTGTTAAAACCAGCCGTTTTGCCTCTGCCGCTATTGACAACTGCATTCCAACCACTGCAGCTTCATACTCAGCTTCGTTATTTGTTGCCATGAACTTAAACTTCATTACATATTCAAACATTTTCCTGTCTGGAGCCGTTATCACAATTCCAGCCCCAGACCCCGTGGCAGTTGCTGATCCATCAACTGATACCTGCCATGTTCCCAGTTCTTCCTCTTCATCGGTGTATGTGGTTTCAACAATGAAATCCGACAATGCTTGAGCCTTAATGGATGTTCTAGGCTTATAACTTATTTCATACTCCGACAACTCAACTGCCCATGCCAGTAACCTACCAGACGTATCCATTTTATGCAATGATTTCTCTAAAGGGTGATTGGTTAACACCTCTATTGGATGTGCATCAAAGTAAGGCCTCAACTTCCTAGCTGCCACTACTACTGCTAACGTCATCTTCTCTATCACTGGATATCTGCGTTCTGCCGCATTCAATACATGACTGACAAAGTATATCGGCTGCTGCTGCTTCTTCCTTTCTACTAACAGAGCGGCTGCTACCGTTTTTGGCGATGCTGAAATATATAGCTGCAACACTTCTCCCTTCTCGGGCCTGGCAATTGTGGGAAGAGATCTAAGATGATTCCTTACTACTTCCAGGGCATCACTTTGTTCCTTTCCCCACTCGAATGCTTTATTCTTTCTTAATACCATGAAAAACGAAAGCGCCTTGTCGGCTGACTTGCTGATAAATCTGGTCAGTCCTGCCATCCTTCCAATCAATCTCTGTATATCACGAATGGTTTTTGGTTGTTTCATTTGCAGTATCGCATTCACCTTATCTGGATTTGCATCTATTCCCCGTTCGCTGACCATAAAGCCCAAAAACTTCCCAGATCTAACCCCAAACACACACTTCTCTGGATTCAGCTTTATCTGGTATTTCCTTAACGTCTCAAATGTTTCCCTCAGATCCGCTATATGGTCCCCCTTTTCTTTACTTTTCACTATCGTATCATCCACATACACCTCAACATTTCGGCCTTTCTGCTTCTCAAATATCTTGTCCACCAACTTCTGATAGGTTACCCCTGCATTTTTCAATCCAAACGGCATTGCCTTATAACAATACACACCGACATCTGTTATAAAAGCCGTTTTATTCCTGTCAGCCTTATGCATGCTGACCTGATGATATCCTAAAAACGCATCCAGAAAACTAAGCATTGCATGACCAGAGGTTGAGTCTACCAGCCTGTCTATCCGGGGTAATGGGTAGCAATCCTTAGGGCAAGCTTTATTTAAATCTATAAAATCCACACACATTCGCCACTTCCCTGTCGGCTTTCTCACCATTACTACATTAGCCAACCACTCGGGATATGTACAAGGCTCAATGAACCCTGCCGCTAAGAGCTTATTCACCTCAGCCTGGATTGCTTCTATTTTTTCAGTTGAGAAATTGCGTTTCTTTTGCCTTATTGGTCTGAATTTTCTATCAACATTCAGCTTATGCTCCATCACCTCTGGATGTATTCCCGGCATCTCACTTGCCGAAAATGCAAAGACATCTGCATTCTCTCGCAGCAGGCTTATCAAATTACATCTTGTATCTACGTCCATATCGGCCCCAACCTTCACTGTTCTACTTGGATTGCCCGGTTGCAACTCAACCTGGACAGTTTCTCCTCCTGGTAACGGCCTTGGGGTTTCCTCAGGCCTTGCATCAAAGTTTTTCATTGTCAAATCTTGAACCGTTGGTTCACCTTCCTTTATCGGATTACACGGTGTCGGAGCACTGCCAACCGGATTCTTCAAAGCTGTCACATAGCAGGCCTTTGACATCACCTGACCTCCATATACCTTCTCCACAGCTCCTAAATTCGACACATAAGCTATTGCTAGATGATAAGTTGACACAACGGCCTGCATATCATGTATTATCGGTCTGCCGATAATTGCGCTGTAGGCTGACTTAACATCTACCACCAGGAACTCTGCCATCACATCTCTTGCTTGCGGCCCATCACCCAGCTTAACCGGTAACACAATGCTCCCTTCTGGCCTTACGGTTGACCCATTGAAGCCAATCATGGGATATGATACTGGTTTCAGGTACTGCCTTCCTATATTCATCTCTTTAAAAGCTTGCATGAACAACACATTTGCTGAACTACCTCCATCCACCAGCACTCTCTTGATGTCAGCCCCATTTATCTTAATTATTAGGACTAATGGGTCATCATGCGGGAACACTATACCCCTTGTATCTTCTTCTGTGAACACCACTTGAGGTATCGATGTTGGCCGAGGACGATTGTCCACATCCAAAGCACAAACTAGATGACGGTGCTCAGCCAAATGCTTCTTTGCTCCATTAATTGTCCCCCCATGAATCGGTCCTCCCGTTATCACATCTACCCTTCCAGTAGATAACGGTGGTATTCCTGCATCCCCTTGTCGGACTATTCCTCCTGGCGCCCTTTCAGGCCTTGCCTCTATCCGTTGCCTCTCAACTGTTTGTGCCGGTTGCTGATTCCTGCCCGCGTTCAACCGGTATTGTGCCAAATGCCCTTTTCGGATCAACTCCTCAATGTTGTCCTTCAACTGTGTACACTCCTCTGTATAATGCCCCACATCCCTATGGAACATACAATATTTCTTCACATCCCTTGGCCTTGCCTTCATGGGAATCGGCCTTGACCAATCCTCTCTATTCTGATTTACTGAGTAGATTGCCGCCCTTGGTGTGTTCAGGGGAGTATAAGTGCTATATCTCATTGGCAGCCTTGTTGGTCTGGAATCTTGCCGGCTTCCTCCTCCCCTTCCTAGGGCAGGAGCTCTCGGCCTACTTCCTCCAGACGATGTCCCTTCATACTGACTTTGCCCCTTTTCGGCAACGACATGTCTGCTACTTGTCTTCATCAATTCTTCGCTCTTGATGTAATCATGAGCTTTGCTAAACGCCGCTGCTAATGTCGGCAGGTTTTTCCTTGTAAGGTACCGTTTAAAATCAGAATCTGCCAAGCCATTCATTAAAGCCATCATAGCTATTTCTTGTTGCAGTTTTGGGATTGTATTTGCCTCATTGTTAAATCGCCTAATGTAATCCCTCAAGGATTCATCCGATTTCTGCTCCACGGCCATCAATTCTCTTTAGGTTCTCTGCCTCACACTGTTGCTGACATACTGACCCACAAACATCTCGGTCAATCTTTCAAAACTATCTACTGACCCAACTTCAAGGTTGTTAAACCAATCGGGTGCAGCCCCAATCAAAGTAGTCGGAAAGACCTTACACCAGACTGCATCCGAGTTGGTATACAGCATCATGTGCCCCTCATAGGACGTTATGAATCTTGCCGGATCCCCTCTTCCATCATACCTACAAGTCGGCATTTTCACCTTTTCCATTGGCTGGTCCAAAATATGCTGGGAAAATGGGGACATCCTTAACTGCACCACTGTTCACACTGCCTGCCCATCTACTTGCGAACTTCTCTGCTGCTGGGTTCAAGTACTCACGGTGCGACTTGAGGATTGTTCAACCCGCCGTGACATTGTGTGCGATCTTATCGGCGATTCATGTCGGGATCTCCTCGCCGAGTTCATCAACTGATTGTGTTGCTCCTCTTGGTTACGGTGCGGTGCTCCTATCGGCCTGAGCGGCCCCCCTTTCAGCCTGTGCCGCCTCAGCCTTCTTTCTTTTCCTACTCATTGCACTCATCACCCTTGCTGCCGTTTCCAATTCATCTGGCGTGAATGCCGCCATAGGATCCTCTGCCTCTCCTCCACCTACAGGGGAGGTTATCGGCATGTGAAACTGGTTACCCTCTAAGGTATGGGTTTCATCCACAATTTCCACCTGAGGTTGTTCTACTGGTATTTTATTGTTTCCGGCCATGATTATCGTTGTTATATATATGTTTTGTGTGAGGTTCTTAGGCGATAGAAGTGATTAATGTCCCCTCCTTCTAGCGCCAAATTGTTTCTATCTGAATCTGATTCCCCCAAGAACTCGGACCTGAGATCCTGATACTCCTATCGGCAAGCTGAGAACCTACACAATGAGAAGAAGTTAGCTAACCCCGGGGTGGTCCGGGGATAACCACTCCGATGACAAAGTCAGAAAGTGTTTAAGAGGAGAAGATAAGTAAGAGAGAAAGTAGAGAGAGAGAGAGAGAGTAATTTTTTTATGGCCCCATTAATGAGGTCTTACCTACTATTTATAATGATCCACCTTGACAGGTGGCTCTCATCCATGCAAAGCCTCCTGCGCCAAGTGTCAAGCTTCTGTTGCCACGTGCCGAATTCCGACAAGCCGATATGTCTGCTTTCTGGCGCACATCGGCGCCTTCTCACAATTGTTCAGAGTTTGGTCACGTGCTTTTACAAGATATCGGTCATACCCCGATATCATCCCATACAAATCCCCTACTTCACACCCCATCAAAATCCATCATCAAGCTTCATCAAAGAATCACCACCGTTCATCCTCAACAGTTGTAATCGAGCATCAAATCAAGGCCATTCGATTTTTTAAACAACCACATGAGAAGCTCGTGAAATGGTTCAAATTGAACCCAGATATGCGCGCCCGCGAAGACGTCGCGCAAAGGTCGCGCAATTGCTACTGTCTGGATTTTGATTCTAGACTTCAATTATGCGTCTTCTTACAAGGCTGCACGCCCGAGAGCAATTCCAATCAAATTGGGGCTAAATTGAGGTTCGAAAGTGGTTGCTCGGTGCTGGTTGCGAATTGGTGAGTAGCAGGGCAGCGGTGCGCGGTGGCCTCTGGTGGAGCTGGCGGTTTGTGATGGTTGGTGGATGCGGTGAATACGCGGGTGGTGAACAGGGATGTTTGGGGTTATTGGCGGCAATTAGAGGCTGCAGCGGTGGTGTAGGAGATTAAGGTGTATGAGGGTTGGTCAGTGGTTGATTGGTGTTGCTAGGTGCGGCTGGACGCGGCTGTGAGGGAATGCGCTAGATAGGAGTTGCGACGGTTGAGTTGTTTGGTGCGGGTTGAGTAAGGAGGTGGCTACAGCGATAACTGATTTGGGTAGAGATGGAGCAGGGAGTAGCAATTGTTGTGGGCTGTAATTTGGTGGCGATAGGTAATTCGGCAGCAGGAGAGAAGTGTGGTGTAGGATAGGGTGGAGTGAAGGTTAAGGAAGGTGGGCAGCAGCCAGCGAAGAAAACTCAAATTGGAGCCCGAACTCACTTGACATGAAACCCAAACACCTACACACAAAACCAAGGAAAGGATTGGGACAAAGAATAAATACAACCTTTGTTACATATTATTTGCAACAATTAGACATTTTCCCTCTCTACTTTATGTCAAATCGATGCAAATAATATGTTACGGAGGTAGTAAAATGAAAATAAATAAAGGATGAAATAAAACAAATCCAAAACAAATAAAATACGAAAATAAACTAAAACTAATAAAATCCACCAATCAAACCTAAAACATACCAAAACCACCAAATAAAATAGAGACTTATTTAAGAGAAAACAAGAGAAAATAAGACAAAATAAACATGAAAACGACTATAAAACTACTCTCTATGAGTGACATAATCAGGGGTATTTATAGCCTCATGAATGAAAGAATTATGGTAAAAGAATGTAGGAAGAATTATCGTAAAAAGAATTAAGGAAATTACTTGAATAAGAGAGCTAAAGAAGTGTGAAAAGTTTAATATTAAGGTGACTAAGAATAATTAATTTAAGGAAAGTGTGTTTTCATGAAAAGTAATCTGGCAAAAGAGGTTTATTTGGCGGATAATCAAGGATGAAATAAAGTAGGGAACTAAGATAATCAAATATTTGTGAGATATAAAATAGGAATTAAGAAAATAAGGAATTTGAGGAAGATAATTAAAATACAAAACTAACAAAATAATTAACCCAAAATTAGCATATGGTGGACGAAAATATTGAGCATATATATGCTCATATTTTCTTCTGCTCATATTTTCGGACCTCTGCTTATAGTTTTACGGAAATATTCGCTACATTTTAAGAATTAAAAATGATTGTGTAAATAATATACTGTATTTTGTATAAATTAATTAATTAGAAAAATATCAATTATTCACTAAGTAGTTTCACTAAGAAAATCAGATTTTCTTTACCAAGAAATCCGAAAATTCCTAGTTAATTATTTAGGAAATTCGGCTCTTTTAATTAAATAATAAAATATAATTTTACTTGATTCAAATATCCGAAATATATATATATATATATAATTCGGTTTTGAAAATAAATAAATGGATAATAATTCTTAGGAAAAATTGATAAAAATAATCCCAACTTTGAATTTTGAATTATTTTTAAATAATCCGAACTTTGAGGAGTATTCTCTTTAATTGGTCCCTACCGATAACCTAACTTGTTATTATAAGTAAAGAGACACGTGTCTCTACTTAATTGATTGAAAAAAAAAATTAAATGGAAAAAAAATAATAAAAAATCTGGAAAAAAAAAGGGGGAAGAAAAACCCAGCCAATAACCCTCACGCCGCTCACGGTTTAACGACCACCCTTTCCACTCCCCAGGCCTGCCGACACCCTTCAACTTTCTGGCAGCCCCCACACTAAACCACAGCAATCCCTCCCTCACCACGATCCAACCATCAAAATCGGCCCCCCACACCCGAAAACCACCCTTTAAATTACCAGAATCCTTCCCTCCTGCTTCCTAACTTCAACCGCAAATAAACCCGAAACCATATAAAAAAAACCCAGCCCACCACACAAACCCCCCCCAAATGGATTTCGAGGGTGGGGGGCGCCGATTTGGGGGGTTTGTGCGGTGGGCTGGTTTTTTTTATTAAGGGTTTCGAGTTTAGATTTGGAGGTTCACGGTGGGGGTTTTAGGGGAAAGGGCGCCGGGAAAAGTCGTCAGGGAAACCCGGTGGAGCCGGCCGTTGGGGAGGAGGTCTAGGCTAGGAAGGTGGGAGGAGGAACGCCGGAGTGCCGGACTTGGGTGGTGGAGGCCTGGTGGGGTTGTCGTGTGTTGGGGTTGGATGTTTTTTTTTTAATTTATTTTCAGCCAATCACGCGATGACACATGTCACTTACACAACAACCCAAAAAAAATAAAAATAAATAAAAATAAAAAAAAACCTTTTAACAAGTTACCGGTCACTTTGGACCATTTTTGAGCTACTACCCCCACAATGTTCGGATTATTTAAAAATAGTTCAAATTTGGGATTATTTTGAGCGAAACGGCGAAAGTTGGGATTGTTTTTGTCAATTTTTCCTAAATCTTATCCAAAATCCAAAAATAATATTTCAGTTTTAAAGTACTTTTTTGCGCCAAAATTCAAATAGTAAAATAAATTACTTAAAATACCATTTTTAGAAAATACTAATTAATTAATTACTTAGAAAATACCTTTCAAAAATATTGGGTATTACAGTCTCCTACTTCCCTATAAATACCCCATATATAATTCTATGATGGGAGGAAGACTACACAATTCCCAAAGGCACTCTTCCCAAAAATATGTTCTCACTTCTCTTTACGTTCTCTCTTTAAAATTCCGTTTCCGGTCACTACCTTGATCGCGGAAGACGGATCTCTGATAAATCGAAGATTCGTTGTTTTGCAGGGATTCAGGCCGATCGGGTGTTGTATTCCAAATTTGTCTTCGAGGGAATTCGTAACTCCCTTTTAGGTTATTCCAAAAATCCATAAAACAAATTCAATTCTTATAAAACATCAAACATGATACAAGTCCATTCATAATATAAATATATTTGCTTAAACATATTTATTTGATCATTGAAAAGCACTTTAATGAAGTATCTAGCCACCTAAACGTAACTTAATTTCGAATCTCAAATCAACACTTCGCACTTTCAAAGTTCAATCACAAAAACATCTTGCAATTAATATAACCTTAATAAATACTTCCTTTGTTCCAATAATATTGCAACAATGAGACCTTTGCACTATTCATCACTCTTGTTTGATCATACAATATGATTATACGTTAAACAATATGGTCATATGAGATCTTGTTAGATTCGTCTGATAAAATACTTTCACAATATCACCTTTTTATAAGTTTATTCTTATACAATTATAGATATTTATCATATAAATTGTACTTTAGGATGTGTAATTTCATCCTTGTTGCAATATTATTGGAACAGAGGAAGAATAAGGTTATGACAACATCTCTAGCTATAAACTCTAATCTATATGTGCATGGACAACAAAACATATTTTTTTAACATATTTTATAAAAAAAATACTATATATGAATATATAACTTTCAAATAATATAATAATATATTTTAGAAAACTAATCATGAAGAAAATAAAGGAATAAGATTAAAGAGAGATGAAATTAGCGTTGGAAAGAATAGGCAGAACATGTAGATGCCATAACTTCTTCAATATAAATCCAAATCGGGTGATTCTTGTGCTTAATCGCAAGGGTTTTTTTAGAGGAATAATTTTTTGTGAAACATTAAAATAAAAAAAAAAAAAAAAAAATCCGAAAATGCTTGAGAATTGACTTTTAAAGCATATGGGCCAATATTACAATGAGAGAAGAAAAGTATTCAAAGTTTAAGGAACATAAGATAAGAGAGAAGAAGAGAATTGGGTTTTAGTATGAAAAATATGAGAGGTATGGATAGGGTGTTTATAGTTGTAGGAAGAATGAAATATGGAAAGCTCATGAGGCATGAAATAAGAATCATGAAAAATGTCGATTTAGGAAACCAATTTGACGACAAACATAATTTAAGGTAATTAAGTGTTTACTTGATGAATAATAGTATAGGAAGTAAGGTTTAAGGAAAGTCTTGAATGCATGGTGATCATAAATGAAGCTCCAGAAAATGATGGAATTGCTTAGAGAATAAGTAGGAAAGATTTATTATAAAATATATATGACCAAATCTAGATAAAATATAAGACATATATTATATTATATAATAAGGAAAATTTGAAAATTCATCTAATTACTATAAGATAAGATGTTTATATTATATAAATCAATTAAAATCCCATTTATATTATAATAAAATCCGAAATTAAAAGCTTCCATAAACCCAATTTTATTTTCTAAAATTCGGACATATAAAATAAAATCAGCTTTTATTTTTCTTAAAAAAAATCATAAATCACTTGCTAATATTCGGTTTATTGAAAATAATTAAATTAGGAAATTTTAATAAAATTTGGACCAATATATTATAATAAAAATTAGATTTTTGATTTGTATAAAATATTCGAAAATGTATACCATAAGTCCATAAGTATATAATTTTTTATTTTTGTAATTAAATTAAATGGATAATTAATCTTATCCAAAATCTAAAATAATAATTAAGTTTAAAAATAGATTTGGCGCCAAAATTCAAATACTCATCTGGCTCCAAAATGCAAATAACTATTACATTACCAAAATAACCTTTTTAAGGAATAATAAATAATTAATAGAGTACCCCTCAAAAAAAAAAAATTAATAGAGTAGAAAATACTTATAAAAAATACGAGGTAGTACAAGGCAAATGTGTGGAGTTTTTCAACTCGAGCCCTACATGTGGGTCATGTTTTTGAGCATGGCGGTGCTCCAAGGAAAAGAAACTAGAGAAAAAGAGTCGCCAACAAGTTTTAGGAATTTGTAAATCGTTCATGGGTGTGAAGGTTACACCCCATTTACGATCACGGAGATCGACTCCACATTGGTTTGGAACCATGACTGGATATTCGGGGATGAATGATGGTACGAATCCAACCTAAAAGAGATTGAACTCGCCCTAGATATAGACCTCTACTTAATTCTTATGATATTCATGTACACTTTTCGATGAACATACATACATACATTAATGCCCTGTTCTTTTGAGCTTCTGGGCAGAGCAGAGCAGATTTCATTATTATTATTATTATTATTATTATTATTATTATTATTATTATTATTATTATTATTATTATTAAAACTACTACTACTACTAATACTAATACTATAATAATAATAGTAATAATAATTATCATCATTATCATCATCTTCATCATTATTATTATTATTATTATTATTATTACTATTATTAATATTATCGCATTATTATTATTAAATAATAATAATAATTATAATAATAATAATTATTAAATATTATTTAATTATTATTTTTATTATTATTATTAAAAATTAATAATTAGTATTATCTTTAAATATTAGTTATTATCTTTAAATATTAATTTTTATTATAAAAAATCAATTATTATTATTAAATATATATTATTATTATTATTATAATTAAAAATTAAATATTATTATAATTATTAAATATTAATTATTTATTATTATTATTATTTAATATTAAATTTTAATAATATTATTATTATTAAATATTAATTATTTATTATTATTATTATTAAATATTAATTTCTAATAATATTATTATTATTAAATATTAATAATTTTTATTTTTATTATTATTATTATTATTAAATATTAATTTTTAATATTATTATTATTAAATATTAATTATTTATTATTATTATTAAATATTAATTATTATTATAATAATAATTCAATATTAATTATTGTTATTATTAAATATTAATTATTTATTATTATTATTAAATATTGATTATTATTATTATTATAATAATTCAATATTAAGTATTATTTTTAAGCAGAGAAGATTGAAGCAGAGTAGAGATGAGCAGATTTTAGTAGAGCAGAGCAGCTCTAAAGAACGGGGCCTAAGTTAATCCTAAGCATATTTAATCTATGTTGATTGATTATTAATGCACAATCAAATCTATTATTGGTGATCACTTGAATTAAAATCATAAAAAACCTAAATCAAATTATTAATTATCTTATTCAAGTACAAATTCCCTTTAAACCTGAAAAAGGGACGTGGTCAAGCAATAACAATAAATCATGAATATTCAAGCAACATATGATTAATACAACAATCATCATTATAAGAACATCATTAATAGTAAGAGCCTAGCTAGTCATGATACTAAACTGATTAATAACAAATCCTAGCATGTCACTAATAATGAAATCAAAGCATTATCCCAAACATGATACTAAAAATTATAATAACGTCTTAAACATGATACTAAAAAAAAAAAAAAAAAAAAAAACATTCTAAATATGATTCTAGGAATCAAAATAACATTGTTAACATGATTTCAACTCCAAAATCAAAAAATAACTAAGTAATCGAATCACTTACTTTGATGCCTCAACCTTCTTGCTATAAAAACAATACACATGTTAGTAAACTTTAAAAAAGTTAAATCAATAAAATAAATAAATCAAATATGAATTGAAATAATAATAATAGTAATAATAATAATAATAATAATAATAATAATATGAACTGAATTGATTAACAACTTTATAATTGATGACAAATGAGTCTTACCTTTGAATATTGAATTTGATGAAAAAGAACCAATAACTTTGCAACTATAATCCCTAGTTGCGCTATGTTGGTTGGAGTCTCGATGGACAATATAAAGGTTATGGCGACGAGAACAAAGAGTTGGAAGTTCTATATAATTTCTTTGAAAGGTAGGAGGTGTTAGTAATAGGATTTGTAAACAACCCAATTCTTTCTCTCATTAAATTAGCTACTTTAATTTGCACTTAACTTTGAAGATAATCTGCCATTGAGAGGAGAGAGAAAAAATGGGAAATGGTGGTTAGAGAGATATATAGTTGTGTCTTAGAATTGATGAAGATGAAGACCAAAAGTAAGTAAGATGGGAATAATGGGATATAGATGTCACGAATTATACTAGCATAAATATACGTGTATAGTATTTATGTGGGGAAAAAATACGTAGTAGTTGTTCTCCGATTTATTTTATATATTTAGATTAAATGTCACCAAAAACTTTCTGATGGGAGTTAAATTGCACGATTCAAAAAGTAGAGTGGGGTTAATTTGTTGTTATTAATACTTAGGGGACTATTTACACATAAGTCTTAAGTTATGGGACTCATTTTGCCACAAACGTTATAGGTACCAAACAAGAGTAATGCACGTAGATGTAGTGTTTTGTGTTTTATATCCTCATAAATGAGCGGTTATGTATAATTTTTTAATAAGCTGATATGGACTTTATGTAGGCATTTTTTATTATCAAAATAATGTAGTTATGGAATTTTGTTTTGTTAAGCAATTTTCCTAAAAATCACCCTTTTTTAAACTTTATTTACTATATAGAGTTAAAATATTTATTTATTTTTTTCATTTGGTACCATTGGTTTGGGGTTTTCTATTTAAAACCCAATTTTTGTTTTTATCCACATGGCGACATTGTAATTTTGACTTATTCTCTACCATAACATTTTGTTAAATAAAATATTAGTTTAGGGCATTTATAAGTTTTTTTTTTAATTGCGACTTCAAGTTTGATCTTTAAGTTTGTAATCACCTCCAAAACTTTAAACGATTTTTTTTTGAAACAAACGAGCAATAAGATTAATTAATGGTCAAAAACTCTGACAATACATACAGGTTAATCTCACAAGGACAGTGATTGACCCAAACTTGCTCCACACCAAACGAAATTAATTTAGCTAGGTAATGCGCAACATAGTTCCCGTCCTTTTTTTTACATGAGTCCACTTAACATGATCAAAAGAGGAGGTAAGAGAAAAGATATCTTCCAAGATGGAGTCAAGCTCTATCAAATAGATGGAGGCCTTCGACAGCTTTAAAATAATTGTGAGATTATCCGTTTCAAAAGTCACGTTTTTGTAGCTAAACCTTCGAACCAACCTAGTAGCGATGAGCAAAGCTTTCCCTTCTACCACAATTGGATCCCAATAACTATGGACCCTCCTAGTAGCTGAAAAGAGTACCGCACCATTGGAATCTCTAGCCACAACCCCAGCACCACTTTAGGACTTTATAGGTACTATAAGCGGAATTTCATGAATCATATTCATAAGCACCTAAACCAAGATCACATGCATAACACACAAGAATCACATAATTATACCTTTGAAGCGTGATCTCCATGTAGCTATTCGATCGACAAATTAGGGAGAGAATAGAGCCCCAAGCTTCACTCCTCTACTTAGTCCACGAGATTTGAACGAGCCGTCTACCAATACTAGATTGGTTGAGTGAAGGAGGAAAACCACAATCACCACCTTTGAGGACAACCAGACACCACCACGATCACCACCACCACGAGCACACCATCGGGCTGTGAGGGAGGAGAGAGAGCCATGAGTGAAAGAAAGAGTTTGAGAGGCTTGGTTTCGTGTTTGCTAATTAGGGTTTCAACTTAACAGTAAAACTGTTCTGTAGAAAAATCTAGGCACCTAGTCTACTTATAATCATATTATAATTAGACTAGGTTAGGAAGCCCAAAACCCTCCAAACCTACTCTTATGGTCGGCCACCTAGAGTGACGAGGCCCATCATGGGCCTCGTCCTCTAATGCTCAATCTAGGCCTTTTGAGTGACCTTATAGGATCCGTCCAATTGGGCTTTGGCCTATTTTACTAGCCCAAAGATCATTAGTACCTCTAGCTATGATATAACGACGACCCAAATGGACGAACTTAATTATCTCCATAATTTAATCCTTTTATATATCTAGTTATTGCACTGACGAAGACATAAATCCTTGAAGCCCAGTCTTCAACACTTAGAGAAGAGTCACAAACAATTTTTACGCAACATATATCGAAATATGCAAATCTAGCCTTTTTTTTTGCATGAAAATCGAGGCATTTTAAGGTTTTTTTTTTCTTTTTTTCTTTTTTTTTTTAACTTCAAATTGATCCTTAAGGGCTTAAGCATCCCTTTAAATTTTAATCGAGCAATTTTAATAGCACTAATAGCACCCAGATCAAAGAAATCAAAACAAAATTTATGACGATAGAGATTAACTTACAAGTATAATGGTATCATCAATATCAATCATCAATATACATAATACTAAAACAGGCACCAGGAATGACATGTGTCATTTTTCGGTGCTATTTTTTCCATCCAAAACCTCCCCCCTGTTTTTCATTTTTTAGCCAATGACATTAATTACCTACTATAAGTTAAATACAAAATATTCACCAAATCATATAATATATTTGTGATTATATTGATTCATATACTTTCCATTTCTGTAATTAATATTTTTCATTCTATGTAATTTTAGACTACATATCTAATGTAATACAATATTAAATAAATATAGTAGAGTGTCCAAATTTTTACTATAAAAACCTAAAGTAAAATTAAATTAACTTAGATAAAAAAAATGTACATCTAAAAGTTAAAAATAAAAGATTTTTGTGAATACGACAGGTAAAACATGTACTTTGTATTAGATTGTAGCTAGTGAAGTGGAAGATATAACAAGAAAATTTTAGTTTTTTTCTCTACGGGAGATATGAAATGAATGAGTCAACTTCTCTTACATAGTTACGTGGAGCAATATTCATTTAATTTTCAATTAATAAAATGAATTTATAAAAAAATACAAGTAACTTAAAATGCTATTCAAATTACGTTCCTTTATTTTTGTATCGACCATTAGTAAATTAGCCCTTTATTTCTAATTGAATTATATTTGTTTTTTTTTGTTCCTTACGAATTAGTAATTTAATTTATAAATCATGCATCGCACGGGCACTATGCTAATGTAGAATAAAAAATGAATAGGGTGCCAAATGAAAAACCCAAAGTAATACCTCCAAAAAAAAAATCCAAATTGAGAATTTTTATCTAAAATGTCTTCCTTGTTAGAAGATAATGAATGCCAATTATTGATTTGATGTTACAATGCTCATATGAGTCCAAACCCTTGTGAACTCATATGGCTATATGTATGTAATTATTGTACTCCTAATTGAACACTCATGCTATATAAAGAGTGTCATGCAAGTGTAAATGACACAAGAAATTTACCGGAGCAACACTACCAATTTCCATCTTCGCTTACTCCTCCTTTATTTCTCTAAATAAAACTTTCTATCGGTAAATATTTAACACGTTATCAGCACCAGTTCCAAATCAAGTATATTTATACCTACTTCTAAAAATTTATAACAAATCATACTATCTATTTCTAAATGTTTTGAGGAGTATGCTCTATATTTGCCCATATTTGGGATCCTCTATACCAAAAACTCAAACATTTATTGTATCATATACCTCAAAAACAACGGTGAAAAACAATTCTCTTACTTGTAAAATCATTATATCCTCCTTTGTTTTACGCATGTTGTTATATTGTTTTTTTATGCATATTACATGCTCATCTTTCACGTAAAGTATTAATTTTTAGTTGTTATAATTGCGTAGTAGTAATTCTGCATGCATATTATTAACTAAATTGACAAAAAGATGCAGTCTTTTATACTTATTATTTTTCTTACTTTTACATACTTTTGTGTTCCTTTTCGTTTTCGAACCCATGATCTTTTTTAGATATTAGGGCTCTCGGACCACTATGGCTTGCATTTCCAGTGTAATAACCTTTTACAATTATAAATATATATATTTGGACCATAGTTTTTGTCAGTATATTAGATTATTATATGATATTTTTACAGTTGTACAGAATAGTAACGGATAAACCTACCTTTATAAAAGGCAAATTTTCCCCCGATTGCACCACAAATCCCTTATCCCTTCCTACTTTTTATCCAAAAAAATCACCTAAATTTTTTTTTCACCCCCTTCTTCTCCGATATGTTCCCCGCCGACGGCAACCAAAACACCCACACCTTCACTTTTGAGGAAGATTTAATGAAGATAAAATAATATTTCCTTCTAATTACGGCGATTGTAGTTTTATTAGTAGCAATATTAATTTTTGTCATTATGTATAAGTAAAACTCACTTATTTTGTCGTTTTAGTAGATTAAAAGCTTGTTTTTGTTTTATTATGTTTGCTTTTTGTTATTAATCATCATGTATAATATTACCGTTATCATTATAATTATTGTTACGACTGTTATTGTTGTCGTTTTGCTATTTTTTTTGCAACTAGCATGATCAATTTTTGCTTAATCATATAATTACTCACAATAATAAACCAAGGGGGAGAAAAGAACTAAATTATTTATGGTTTATTATTGATAAATTTAATTATTACTTATTTTATTAACCTAACTATAATTATGGAAGGACTAAACATATGTGTTGTACATAAAATTTATTATTATAAACTAATTATCACTTAATTTGTTGTAGCTAAAAGGGAGACCTTATGAAAAGACAGTTCAGCATCTTAGATTTATCTGGAAAGAAATTTCTGGAATGGAAAGTGGATGCAATGATGAATTTGAAAGCTCAAGGCTTGGAGCACACTGTTAAAGAAAATAAAAGTCCCTCTGGTCAAACAACTAATGCTACCACTTCTGCAATGACGGTTGTAAAACCTATTACTGAACAAGATAAGGCAAAAGCCTTAGTGTTGTTAAGGCATCATTACATGAAGGCCTTAAAACTGAGTACATGATGGTTGAAGATCCCAAAGAATTATGGGATTGCCTTAATGAAAGATTTGAACACCACAAAAGGGTGCTCCTTCCTAAGGCGTTATTTGACTGGGTAAATTTACGATTACAGGATTACAAATCTGTAATTGATTATAATACAACTATACATGAGATAGTATCTATATTGAGATACTGTGATCATCCAGTCACGGATGAACAGATGATTGAAAAAACACTCACTACCTTTCATGCAAGCAACATATTGTTGCAAGAACAATATCGTGAAAGAGGTTTCAAAAGATTTAATGAATTAATGAGTGTATTGCTTGTTGTGAAACAAAATAGTGAACTTTTGTTGAAAAATCATAATCTTAGACCGACTGGGTCTTTGGCCACTCATCATGAGGCAAATGCAACAAATTCTCATCCACCCGAGTCAAATGCTACTCGAAGAGGTGGACGTGGAAATTACAATGGTCGTGGAAGAGGCCTTGGAAATTATCGCGGGCGTGGCCGTGGTCGTGGTAGAAACAATTTTCAAAGAAACACTAATTTTAAAAATTTTGAAAAACAGAAGGGACAGTCATCTGGAAGCCACAAACAAACTCCTTCGAAAGGAAAAGACACATGTTACAAATATGGCATGACAGGGCATTGGGGACGTACTTGTCGTACGGCCAAACATTTGGTGGACCTTTACCAAGCTTCTGTAAAAGGCAAAGAGAAAAATGCAGAAGCAAATTATGTCAGCGAAGAAAATGCTCTTTGTCCCAGCCTTGACGTATCTGATTATTTCATGGACAATGTTGAAATTGAAAACGATTTCATCCTTGGAGAAAATAACAATGCTTAGGTTTCCCATCTACTAGTGTAACATATATTATGTTTTAATGTATTTTCTTTAAGTCCTGTATTTTAAATTTCTAGTCATGTACTTTTAATCCCTATCAACAATAAAACTTTGTATGATATTATTCTAAACTAATCTCAAATTTATTTTATAAAGATATGGATCTGCCTGAAGTTAGTTCCGAATATCAGTGCCTTTTGGACAGTGGAACAACACATACTATCTTGAAGGATAGAAAATATTTTTCACAACTAAAGTTGTTTCAAGCAAATGTAAACACTATTTCCAGGTTAGCTAAATTAATTGAAGGATCTGGAAAGGCTTGTATAATGCTTCCAAATGGAACAAAATTAATAATCAATAATGCTTTATATTCAAGTAAATCTCGAAGAAATCTCATAAGCTTTAAAGATGTACGCCAAAATGGCTATCATCTAGAAACGATGACAACATATCAAAAGGAGTATATATGCCTCACGGCAGAAAAACATGGCAAGAAACATATGTATGAGAAATTGCCAGCATATTCTTCGGGGTTATATCGTATAAATATACGACCCGTGGAAATCAATATGGTATCTAACTAGAAGTTAGATGAGAAAAATTTGATTATTTTATGGCATGATCGTCTGGGGCATCCAGCAACTGGGATGATGCAAAGAATAATAGCACATTCAGTTGAACATTCAATAAGAAATGTCAAAATTGCTCGATCAGATGAATTATCATGCTCTGCATGTTCACTTGGAAAATTAATAATAAGGCCATCTATGAACAAAATTGCTACTAAATCTCCAAAATTCTTGGAAAGAATTCAGGGAGATATATGTGGGCCAATTAATCCGGCATGCGGACCATTTCGATATTTCATGGTTTTAATTGATGCTTGTACACGATGGTCACATGTCAGTCTGCTTTCAAGTAGAAATGTTGCATTTGCAAAACTACTTGCCCAAATTATCAAATTAAGAGCACAGTTCCCAGATCATACAATACAGAAAATAAGGCTTGACAATGCTGGGGAATTCACATCCCAAACATTTAATGATTATTGTATGTCAATTGGAGTTGATGTTGAACACCCAATAGCTCATGTTCATACACAAAATGGTCTAGCTGAATCACTAATTAAGAGATTACAATTGATTCTAAGACCATGATTAATGAGGTCAAAATTGCCATCATCTGCTTGGGGACATGCTATAATACATGCAGCAACGCTAATTAGATTGAGAACCAAGTATCTCACATCTAAAAATCTTTGGTTGTGCTGTATATGTTCCCATTGCTCCACCCCAACGAACAAAAATGGGTTCACAAAGAAGGCTGGGAATTTATGTCGGGTTTGAATCCCCCTCTATAATTAAATATCTTGAACCATTGACTGGTGACTTATTTACGGCTAGATTTGCCGACTGTCACTTTAATGAAACAGTATTCCCAGCCTTAGGGGGAGAGAAAGTGGACCCACGTAAGAAAGAAATTGAACTTATTTGGAATGCAACACAACTGTTGATGTTAGACCCACGAACAAATATGTGTGAACAAGAAGTTAAGAAAATTGTTCATTTACAAAGTGTTGCAAATCAATTGCCTGATGCATTTAAGGTGACAAAATCACATATACCAGCAGAAAATGCCCTGCACGTATTGAAATCCCAACTGGTAATAAGGCCATAGAAAATGAATCTCAAGCACGCAGAAAGCGCGGGAGACCACTTGGTTCAAAAGATTCTAAGCCAAGGAAATTGAAAAGATTGGATGGAATAGAAAATGAGACTAATGATGTTCCCCCGTCAGAAGGTCAAGAAAGACTAAATGTGGATGAAAGTAAAGAAAATGATGATAATCCAAAAGGGCACGAACAAGAAGACAACCCTACGGGGAATGAACAAGACGTTCAAAACATCGATAACAATGAAATTTCAATGAATTACGTCTCTACCAAGACTCAGTGGAATAGGAAAGATGTTATCGTGGATGAAATATTTGCAAATTCCATCGAAATCGACATTGTGTCTGATGAAAATGATGTTGTCCAAGAACAGTAGAAGAATGTCGACGTAGAAGTGCTTGGCCAAAGTGGAAGGAGGCAATGCTGGCTGAGTTAAAGTCACTTGAAAAACGAGAAGCTTTTGGAAAAATAACCCTTACACCAGCAGGTGTAAAAACCGTTGGATACAAATGGGTATTTGTGAGAAAACGTAATGAGAAAAATGAGATAGTTAGATACAAGGCAAGACTTGTAGCCCAAGGATTTTCTCAAATTCCAGGGATTGATTATGAAGAAACATACTCCATCCCCAATAGTTGATGCAACTACATTAAGATTTCTAGTAAGTTTAACAGTCACAAAAGAACTACAAATGCGATTAATGGATGTAGTGACTGCGTATTTGTATGGGTCACTTGATACAGACATTTACATGAAAGTCCCCGAAGGGCTAAAACTACAAGAAAACCACAAGCCTGGACAATTGCTTTCCATAAAACTAAAAAGGTCACTTTATGGATTGAAACAATCGGGAAGGATGTGGTATAACCGTCTCAGTGAATACCTTATGAGAGAAGGATTCAAGAACAACCAAGTTAGTCCCTGTGTTTTCATAAAGCGATCACAATCAAGATTCGCTATCATTGCAGTTTATGTTGATGATTTGAATATCATTGGAACCTCAAATGAACTCGAGAAAACTGTAAAATACTTGATGAAAGAATTTGAGATGAAAGACCTTGGGAAAACTAAATTTTGCCTTGGACTGCAAATTGAGCACTTGAGTCATGGTATATTTGTCCATCAATCAAACTATGCAGAAAGAGTTTTGAAAAGATTCTTCATGGACAAAGCAACTCCAACCAACTTCCCAATGGTTGTCCGTTCTTTGAATATGAAAAATGATCCATTCAGACCCTGAGAAGAAAATGAAAATATTCTGGGTCCAAAAGTACCGCACTTAAGTGCAATTGGAGCCTTAATGTACTTAGCTAACAACACTAGACCCGACATAGCTTTCTCTGTGAACTTGTTAGCCAGGCACAACAATGCACCAACATATAGGCATTGGAAGGGAGTTCGACACTTACTCCGGTACCTATGAGGGACACAAGACCTTGGTTTATATTATCAACCGAAACAAGATGCTGCTCTCATTGGGTACGCAGATGCTGGATACTTATCGGATCCTCAAAATGCCAAGTCACAAAATGGATATGTGTTCACCTATGGCGGCACTGCAATATCATGGAAATCAACAAAGCAGACATTGACCGCGACACCCTCAAATCATGCAGAATTGATAGCACTTTATGAAGCAGGACGAGAATGTGTATGGCTGAGGTCGATGATTAGTAAAATCCAAAAGGAGTGTGGAATGAACGCAATAACAGAAGACCCAACCATCATATTTGAGGACAATACAGCATGCATTGCTCAAGTAATTGAAGGATATATTAAGGGAGATAAAACAAAACATATTGCCCCAAAACTATTCTTCACACCTGATCTGCAAAAGGACGAGGAAATAGATATCCAGCAAATTCAATCTTGTGACAATCTTGCCGACCTATTCACCAAATCACTTCCTTCGAAGAAATTTGAGCAGTTAGTTCACAAAATCGGAATGCGACATCTTTGCGAACTATGCTGAAATCAGGGGAGTATTATATGTACTGTACTCTTTTCCCCTTCGATCAGGTTTTTATCCTACTGGGTTTTTCCTGACAAGGTTTTTAACGAGGCAGTATACCAAAGCATATAATGCAATATCGTTGTACTCTTTTCCTAGCTATGGTTTTTATCCCATAGAGTTTTACTTAGCGAGGTTTTTAATGAGGCAACAAATACCTTTTTATGTATAAGTATGGGCATTCAAGGGGGAGTGTTAGAAGATAATGAATGCCAATTATTGATTTGATGTTACAATGCTCGTATGAGTTCAAACCCTTGTGAACTCATATGACTATATGTATGTAATTATTGTACTCCTAATTGAACACTCATGCTATATAAAGAGTGTCATGTAAGTATAAATGACACAACAAATTTACCGAAGCAACACTACTAATTTGAGTAATTTCCATCTTCACTTACTCCTCCTTTATTTCTCTAAATAAAAGTTTCTATCTGTAAATATTTAACATTCCTATGTAATTTCACACTTGTTAAATCACTCATTTCAAAACTCCGTATGAATCAAAGCTCTGCAAATATTCTCTTTCTTTGATCTCACTCACAACTCACAACTCACTCCAACAATCTCCACAATTCCCACCTCGACCCCTGTGCAGCTCCTCTGAATCTCACTGCCATTCTCTTCTACGGCCGTCGCTACTCGCTAACCAACGGATCCAAGGTTGCTCTTAGCTGTCATTCATTTCCGAGTTTTCAACACTAGCACCCGTGTTCGTTATGTATAATGTATGTCAATTTCTTAAACCTAAATACTTTATTTCTCTCAATTTTAATTTCTTCTACTTGTTTTGTTATTAGTACTAGTATAAAGTGGTAAGGAAGGATAAAATGTTTTTGAATTTTTATTGAATTCAATAAATTATTACTTCCTGAATAATCGGCTACATTTTTAATTTTTTTTTTTTATATTAATTGTTACAAAATTATAGCCTGTTTTCTAAAAATATTTTAGGATACTTGTTGATACTAGAGTAAATTCGTGCATATTATACTGTTGATCAAATGTGAAAGTTATGGAAAGTGGGTTTTTATTTTATGTTAAATCTTGTAAAAGAAAGTTATGAAGGATTGTGGTTTGAAGTTGAGAACTTATTTCTTAAATTAGTATATGTTCTTCGTTTCAAACTAGTTGACACGTTTCTTTCATCCCGTTTATCAATCAACCGTATATATTTCTGATTAGCAATACATGTAAATAAGAGTTATAAAAAGTTGATATTTTGAAAATACACATTGAGATAGATCTTGTTTTTACTTGCATTGCTTTGACTATGCAATTCTACTTTGACTAAATTTGATGATTTATAGGAAATGTATAAATATGTGGGATTATGTTAGATTTGTCTAAGTGGTACTTTCATTGATTCAACTTTTTAGAATAATTATTGATAATTTTAGATATTAATGATTGAAATAATGGATTGTCAATCATAAAAACAGAAATGATACAAGTAAATAAAAACAGAGAAATGACTTCAACTACTTATAATGAATATATACATTGTGACAAATCCAAAAATAATTTGCATGATATAATTTATTTTTAAATATTTATTATAAATATATGGTCAGCTCGAAATATTCTACTGTAACAATCAAGCCCTTAGCTGCTAGTGATATGACTTGGCTGCCGTGGTGGTGCTCATTTCAGATATTAGCTGTTAATTGCTGAGACTCTGGGCTTGCAAAAGTAGTTTCGTAATAAATATGGGTCGTCTTAAGCTGCAATCTTTTGTGAAGACAATTGAAGAAGAACCCGAAGAGCCTGAAGTTACATCATCAAACAAAGCTGCTATATCATGTATGATCAACTCAGAGATTGGTGCTGTATTGGCAATCATGAGAAGAAATGTGAGATGGGGTGGTCGATATATGTCGGGGGATGACCAATTAGAACATTCTCTTATCCAGTCTATGAAAGCGTTACGAAAGCAAGTCTTTATGTGGCAGCAGCAGTGGCATAACATTAGTCCTATTTTGTACCTCCAGCCATTTTTAGATGTTATTCGGTCTGATGAAACTGGTGCCTCCATTACTAGTGTTGCCTTGTCATCTGTTTATAAGATCTTAGTACTTGATGTGCTTGATATAAACACTGAAAATATTGAAGATGCGATGCATTCTGTCGTTGATGCTGTCACCAGCTGCCGGTTTGAGGTGACTGATCCTGCATCAGAAGAGGTGGTACTGACAAAGATTCTTCAGGTTCTACTGGCTTGTATGGAAAGTAAAGCATCTGTTGTATTGAGTAATCAACATGTCTGCACTATAGTTAATACTTGTTTCCGGATTGTTCATCAAGCCACAACAAAAGGTGAATTGCTGTATAGAATGGCAGTGCACACAATGCGTGAACTTGTCAGGTGTATCTTCTCACATCTTCCTGAAGTTGAGGGCTTGGAGGATTTTGTGGCCAATAGAGTCTCCGTAAAATCAGAGGTATAGCCGTATAGCCCAACTTTTATTCACTATCTTGCTAACCTAATTGCTTTTAATAGGAAAAGAGTTCTTTTTTATTTGAACTCAAAAATATTATCATTTTGTTGAACATAATGTGCATGTATTCGTTTTCTATAAAATTGAATTTATTATCAACTCAGAAATCAAATATCCACATTCAAGTGAAAAAATATGCCTATTCTAAAAAGTTGCGCAGCAATCCTTTTCTTTAAGAAACATAGGCCCTAAGATCTTTGTAATTGGACAATCTTGGTGCTACCCCATGTCATTAATGACATTTTTGTATTTTTGTGATTTTCACTTGTTTCTAACCTTTTTGTTTCAATGCTATGGTTCAAAATGTACAACAATGGTTTTGGAAAGCTTATGGATTAGTTTGTACCAACTTTTAGAAAAGGTCTACTAAATTTTACTGGAACAGAATTTAATCTGAACACTATTCTATAAGATAAAGATAGAGATAGGTCTCACTTGAAGCTAGTAAAATGGGGTACACCATGCTCCACAAAATGACACAGGAAACATAATTCATTACTAATATACATTAAAAAGTAAACCCAAAAGTACAATCATCTATTATAGGGAGCTGTTAAGTCTGTTAGACTAAAATTAGTAATTCTGTTAGAAATTCTATAAATACAGAATTTGGCGGGAAAAAGCAGTAAGCTGTTAGTTCTATTCAGTTTTGTTGTAGTTCACAGTTAGCAATCTTTAATTCACATGTAAAAGGGTATCAATAGAAGTATAGAACTATTATCCCTTCCTCCGTCTATCTCCTTCCCTCTGTTACTTGAGTTGCTCGAGGTTATCAAATCTGATTTCAGTAGCTTAGATTGAAGCTTAGTTTATATATATATATATATATATATATATATATATATATATATATATATATATATATATATATAAATATATTTTAATGTTTTCTGCTGGAAGGCAAGAGTTAAATTAATTGCTTTAGAAAATGAGTTACAAGAGTTCCTAGAGATGGGACATAATAGTACACTAGTACCTAAGTTATATTGTATATCCTTTTGAATTCATACATCTATGAGGCTCAACTAAATATAAACTAGCACAAACAAAAGTTAGGGCTATGGAAAAGAATGTGTATGATGTCAGATTTTCCTTTTCTTCTCTTCTTGGCGAAGTATCTGTTGCCATATTTGAACTCCTACCCTCAAATTGCCGTTGAATCTCTGTGAAGAGAGCTTTGAGTTCCCTGCAGTCCATAATCATATTAATAAGATCAGTCCCTGTTGAAAATCTTCATAAAATAATACCACTTCTTTACAATAGGATATCATCCGAGCAACACTTGCTGTGCCTGCAATTCAAGATTTCTTATAATATGAGGCATCAGGGAATGGAGGGGGAGGGGGGACAACAGGCATCATTGCTGGCTCTTAGATTTACAGTGGAGCAAAGCTGATTAGATCCCTTCCCATGCTGCAAAGTTTGACTTTTTCAAATAAGTCCCTGGATTACTCTCCGCAGCAATGTTTCCCCTGCTAAAGACCCGGACATTTGTCCTTTCCCGTTAATGCCATACCTCAAAAGAAATAGGGTTATACCAGGGCAAAGAATGCACAGGTTCTTTGTTGTTAAGAATTAAGATTTGAAAAAAGCCAGGCTTTAAGTATACTCATTAAACCATTAGCATGAACAGCATGAAGTTGGTTTCACACTTTTTGTTCTCTAACACAATTTACCTAATTAATTAATTTTTACACAATTAAGTTGGGCTCCAAGATCTCAAATGGGGTGGTTAAAGATTTTCAGTAAGTGTTGAGAGTTGGTCCTATTTAGGCCATGTGCTGTTCACCTTAGTTCCACTTATTTCAGAAAATAAGTTCATGAAAAATAAGTTTAAACTTATGATAATGGTTAATCTGGCTACCCAAGTATAATATACAACTAAAATAAGCTCTAATATGATCACATAAGTATAGTAATCAATGCATGTGTAATATCCTCTTGACCCTTTGAAGTTGCTGTAAGGTTCTTTAGTTCTGTTAGAGAGGCATGGTGGGTAATGTACTCTCTTTAACACCTGCCCTGCTCTGGTGTCAATTAACTTTTCGATTGGAATTTTTCATGTTACATATATTGTTTTGGAATTTGGATGAAATTTTAATCTAGATGAAATTTCAATCATATGACTTATTGCTTTTAAAATTTTTAATACAAAAAGGGTGCTGCAATTTATTTATGTTCCAAATGATTATTTGAGGTGGATAGCAGACGATATCACTTTTCATGAATTGAATCTACCCATATTGTAACTATTTCCAATTTTTGCTAGTAAGTCATTGCAAATTGAACTCTTCTTTCCTGATGCAGATCGGTAACCTTGATAATGAATTCAATTTCTCCGTGAAGCAGCTCAATAATGGAAACAGTAATCCCGAATATGATGGTCAGTTGCCTTCTGGTAATTTTGGCACGACTGCTCCTACGGGTATGAATGCTGATGTGGTGGATGAAAATGGTGGTGGGAGTGGGAAGGAGTCAAGGCCATATGATATGCATGTGATGACAGAGCCATATGGAGTACCCTCCATGTTTGAGATATTTCATTTCCTGTGTTCATTGCTGGTTGTCGACCACATTGGAATCAGTCCTAGATCCAATGGCATGGCAATTGATGAGGATGCACCTCTCTTTGCCTTGGGTCTTATAAATTCAGCTATTGAGTTAGGTGGGGCTTCTTTTCTTAGGCATCCCAGCTTACTAAATTTGATACAGGATGAGCTCTTCCGCAATTTAATGCTTTTTGGTCTGTCACCAAGTCCTCTGATTCTCTCTATGGTATGTAGTATAGCTCTGAATCTATATCATCATTTACGAATGGAGCTAAAACTACAACTTGAGGCTTTCTTTTCTTGCGTGATATTAAGACTTACACAGAGCAGATATGGTGCTTCTTATCAGCAGCAAGAGGCTGCAATGGAGGCCCTTGTTGATTTCTGCCGACAAAAAACATTTATGGTAGAGATGTATGCTAACCTAGATTGTGACATAACATGCAGCAATGTTTTTGAAGATCTTGCTAACTTGTTGTCAAAGAATGCTTTTCCTGTTAACTCTCCATTGTCTTCTATGCACATTCTTGCTCTTGATGGGCTGATAGCTGTTATCCAGGGGATGGCTGAAAGGATTGGCAACGGATCTCATGGTTTAGAACAGGCCCCTGTCAGTCTTGAGGAGTATGCTCCATTTTGGATGGTCAAATGTGACAGTTATGGTGATCCTAGTCATTGGGTTCCATATGTTCGTCGTAGGAAATATATTAAGAGAAGATTGATGATTGGTGCTGATCATTTCAATCGGGATCCAAAAAAAGGGTTAGAATTTCTTCAAGGGACACACTTGTTGCCTGATAAACTTGATCCACAAAGTGTGGCTTGCTTCTTCAGATATACTGCTGGGTTAGATAAGAATCTTGTGGGTGACTTTCTAGGGAATCATGATGAATTTTGTGTTCAAGTTCTTCATGAGTTTGCTCAGACTTTTGATTTCCAAGGCATGAATCTAGACATAGCTCTGAGGCTTTTTTTGGAAACTTTCAGACTTCCTGGAGAATCACAAAAGATACAAAGGGTACTCGAGGCTTTTGCAGAGAGATACTACGAGCAATCTTCTCTTATTCTAGCCAACAAGGATGTTGCCTTTATACTATCATATTCCCTTATAATGCTGAACACAGATTTGCACAATGTACAAGTTAAGAAAAAGATGACTGAAGATGACTTTATTCGCAATAATAGGCGCATTAATGGAGGCGAGGATCTCCCACGTGAATATCTGTTGGAATTATACCATTCTATCTGCAAAAATGAGATTCGCACGACACCTGAACAGGGTGCTGGTTTTGCGGAGATGAATCCCAGCCGGTGGATTGATCTAATGCACAAATGCAAGAAGACTGCCCCTTATATCGTGACGGATTCTAGGGCTTACCTTGATCATGATATGTTTGCCATAATGTCTGGTCCAACGATTGCTGCCATTTCTGTGGTATTTGATCATGCAGAACAGGAAGACGTCTACCGAACTTGCATTGATGGTTTCTTAGCTGTCGCAAAAATATCAGCCTGCCACCATCTTGAAGATGTTCTTGATGATCTGGTTGTTTCTCTTTGCAAGTTCACTACTCTTTTGAATCCATCTTCTATCGAAGAACCTGTTTTGGCTTTTGGTGATGACATGAAAGCGAGGATGGCTACTGTTACGGTTTTCACCATTGCAAATCGATATGGTAACTATATTCGCGCAGGATGGAGAAATATCCTGGACTGTATCTTAAGGCTGCACAAGCTTGGTCTTCTTCCTGCTCGTGTGGCCAGTGATGCTGCAGATGACTCAGAATTAACTTCTGATCCTGGGCAAGGGAAGCCCCTTACAAATTCATTATCTGCATCTCATTTACCATCCATGGGGACTCCTAGAAGGTCTTCTGGACTGATGGGACGGTTCAGCCAACTCTTATCTCTAGAGACAGAGGAGCCAAGGTCACAGCCCACTGAGCAACAACTTGCTGCTCATCAGCGTACACTACAGACAATTCAAAAGTGTCACATTGACACTATCTTTACAGAGAGCAAGTTTCTTCAAGCTGAATCTTTATTGCAGCTTGCTCGGGCACTTATATGGGCTGCTGGTAGGCCTCAGAAAGGGGCTGGATCGCCAGAGGATGAAGACACTGCAGTTTTCTGCCTTGAATTATTGATTGCAATTACGTTAAACAATCGGGATAGGATTGTTCTTCTTTGGCAGGGTGTCTATGAGCATATTGCAAATATTGTACAGTCCACTGTGATGCCTTGTGCCTTGGTGGAGAAGGCTGTCTTTGGACTTCTTCGAATTTGCCGGCGGCTGCTGCCGTATAAAGAAAACTTAGCTGATGAGCTTCTTAAATCTTTGCAGTTGGTGCTAAAGCTTGATGCTCGTGTTGCTGATGCTTACTGTGAGCAAGTCACCCAAGAAGTGACTCGTTTGGTCAAAGCAAATTCCACTCACATCCGATCACAAATGGGTTGGCGCACCATTACTTCTCTTCTTTCTGTCACAGCCCGACACCCAGAAGCTTCTGAACCAGGATTTGATGCTCTGGTTTTTATAATGTCTGAAGGGGCCCATATGCAGCCTTCTAATTTCATTCTCTGTATAGATGCTGCTAGACAATTTGCTGAGTCTCGAGTTGGACAATCGGACCGATCCATACGTGCTTTGGATCTTATGGCTGGTTCTGTGGGTTGTCTGGTGAAGTGGGTTCATCAGACTAAGGAAGCTGGGGAAGATGCTGTAAAGACGTCTCAAGATATTGGGGAGATGTGGCTGAGACTTGTGCAGGCCCTAAGAAAGGTTTGTTTGGACCAGAGGGAAGACGTCAGAAACCATGCTGTTTCGTCTTTGCAAAAGTGCTTGACTGAAGTAGATGAAGTCCATCATGCACACACACTCTGGTTGCAGTGTTTTGACATGGTCATATTTACAATGCTTGATGATTTGCTTGAAATTGCCCAGGGGCATTCTCAGAAGGACTATCGTAATATGGAAGGGACACTTACATTTGCCGTGAAGCTTCTACCTAAGGTATTTTTGCAATTACTCCCTGAACTTTCTCAATTGACGACATTCTGCAAACTGTGGTTGGGTGTTCTTAGTCGGATGGAAAAATACATGAAGGTCAAAATTCGAGGGAAGAGAAGTGAGAAGCTCCAGAATCTAGTGTTAGAACTCTTGAAGAAAACGCTAGTAGAAATGAAGAACAGGGGAGTTCTTGTTCAAAGGAGTGCTTTAGGTGGAGATAGCTTATGGGAACTGACATGGCTACATGTGAAAAATATCTCTCCATCGTTGCAGTCTGAAGTATACCCAAGTGCAGAAGTTGATGGGAATAATAATGCAACCCTTTCCGAACCTGTGGTCTCCGAAGGTTGATATCATGATATATGCTCTCAACCGTATCTTCATGTATTGAATGAGTAGCTGAAGTAGTGAAGTTCTATCTAACTACTGAAGTGTATGGTAATTGCTGGTTTAGATAAGGGAGGATGGTTGATGTGTTGGGGAGAGTGAGAAAACACGGTACGTAGTTTTGTCGTGTATTAAAAGTTGGGATTTTCTTTTATTTCTGCAGTTTTTCTAGGTATATCAGACTATCAGCAAGTCTATATATAAGTGTATTTATGGTATCTGTATTAGACTATTAGCCGAGTCCTCAGTGAGACTTGGAGCTCTTATATCCGTGTTACTGATCTGCAGATAGATAATCGCCTTACAGTATCTAACCCTTATGTCAAATTACCATCTTGCATTGGTAAAATGGTTTCGTAAGTTAGCTACTATATTAACAAGGTAACTCTGGATTTTTTGTGTATTATTGTATTAGCTGAGTTATTTACCTGAAGCTTACAGTATAATCTGTAGCAATTTTACTGTAAAGTTTGATTTCAAGTTATTGATAAAATTTCTGTTTATAGGAGTCAGATTAGTGTTAAAAATTGTTGTAGTACAATATTAATATCTGACTAATATAGCACCTATGCAATTCATGTTGGCCTGTTGGTATGGAGATATCGTATAATACGTATGAGTTTATGCTGGAGGAACAGGGGTTTTGGAAGATGTTGAAGAACTGCAAGAGTTGACCATGACTAACCCGCGGCTACAAAGGCAAGCTGCAGCCTGGCCGTGGAGTACGCTGTCCCATGGTAGCTGCAAAATTCTTAACTCCATATTGATTTGCTTGGTAAAAATTGCATTGTATGCAAAGTATTTTTTTCTTAGCACCTGTTCACATTTACTTAATTTCAGTTCAGCTCAGCTTAGCTTCAATCAGTTCAGCTCAGCTCAGCTCAGCTCCAATCAATTCAGTTCAGCTCCTAATTTCCCTCTCTTATAGAATATTCATTTCAGCTCAGTTCAACTCCAATCACTTCAGTTCATTTTAGTTTAGCTCCAATCACTTCAGTTCAGTTCAATAAATGTGAACGGGACCTTAATGTATAAGATACAAAAGATTTGAAATTATTTTTTAATTTAATATATATTGAAGAAATATACTGGTAAAGTAGGAAGGTATAATAATTTATTAAATATTTGATAAGAAAATTTGTTCGACAAAGTAAATTTTTGGTTGGAAAATTTTTAATATTATAATGGTGATAAATTTGCAAACATAATATTTTAGATATATGTTGTTGCATCGAGTGCATTAATCATTTTTTCAATTCTATTGGGATAATCTTGGATTACAAATCCATGATTTTGTTAAGCATTGTTTCAGTGATAGCAGAATTTCCTCTGTCATTAATCGTTCTTATATCTCCCTGATTCCTAAGGTAGAGGCTCCTTCACATATTTCTGAGTTTAGGCCTATTGGGTTATGCAACACCATCTATAAATTGGTTACTAAACTCATCTCAGATAAGCTCAAACCTTTTCTTAATAAGCTCATCAATCTTTTACAGTCTAGCTTCATTAAGGGGAGGGGCATTGACGATAATGTTATTGTGATCAAGGAGGTTGCTCATATGTTATTAAGGCTAAAAAAGGGAAGAATATTGTTGCTTTAAAGCTTGATTTGTCTAAGGCCTATGATAGCCTTGAATGGACCTTTATTGAGGATACCTTAAAGGCTTTCAATTTTCCTGCTTCCCTTGTTAGTCTTATCATATCTTGTATCACTTCTCCTAGGATTTCAGTTCTTTGGAATAGTGAGATTACTCAGGAGTTTCAGCCCTCTTGTGGTATTAGACAAGGAGATCTGATAAGTCACTATTTTATGTACTTAACATTGCTTTTAATTATTATTTGAGTCTGATTTTATACAATTTTATATGGATTTTTATGCATAATTATTAAAAAGTATTAAAAGTAATGAACTTAGTACTTTAGCCTAAATTTGTGTTACTTTTGCAGGGAAGAAGTATTAAGTTAATGAAGTAATGAAGCTATTTATATGCCCATAGATTTCCTAGTAATTCTCAATCTCCAATTTGGAGAGACATTTTGAAAGGTAGACATCTTCTTGCTTCGGGGTTAAGGATTGGCATTGGAAATGGTAACCACCTCGCTTTGGTATCACCATTGGGTAAGGGATAAACCGATTTACCTCTATTTTGGATAATGATGTTCCCAATTTTAAAGCTCATTGGTTTTTTTTGTGTGACATAATCAGAATTGGGGATTGGTTTATTGATGGTATTAAGCACATTCTCCCTACTTTCATTATAGATTTGATTTTGGTTACTCCTTTGTCTAAACAAGGTAATATGGAAGATTTTATTACTTGCACCTTCTCTAGTAATGGAATTTTTAATGTCAAATCTGCTTATCATCACTTAATCAGGGATAGTTGTTTGGTGTCCTCCTTCTGTCAATCTTGGAAGGGAATTTAGAAGATATGTGCTCCTTCGAAATACAAAATGCTGTTATGGAATTGTATGCATGCCATTCTTCCTGTTGCTCAAAAAATTTCTGCTTTTCTTCCCATAGTTAGTCCTATGTGTGCTAGGTGTGATATGTCTGAGGAATCCCATATTCATCTTTTTCGTGATTGTACTTCTTCTCATATTTTCTGGAATGATGTTTTTGCAAGAATACAATTGCCTAGCAATTTTAATTTCCATAAGTTTATGAATCTTGAATGGGTGGATTGGTTGAACTATAATCTAAATTTTGATGCTCATTGGGAAATGGTCTTTGCTATTGCCTGTTGGCATTTGTGGAGAAACAGGAATATAACGGTTTTTGAAAGGAAAATGTTCCATGCTCATGCAATCTTTGCTAGATTTTTCAATGATTATTATTGCACTAACATGATTATGTAGGATAAGGGAAAGGGATCTGCATCCTCATCTATTTTTGAAGCTGTTCTTGCTGATGCTAGCTCAGTTCCCCCTAATGCCGCTGCTAGTGTTGCTTCTACCCCCTTTGTTGATGCTGCTTCTTCTATGGCTTGCTCAAGGATCAATATGAAGGATAAAGGAAAAAGGGTGGCTTATTCTTCTTCGTCTGAAGCTGGTCCTGCTATCTCTGCTGAAGTTGCTGTTGTGATTGATCCTCCTCCTGCTGGTGCTTCTTCTGCTGTTAAGGTTGTCTCTGCTGTACCCTTGATTCCTAGGGCTCCTTTCCTCACTTTAAAGTCTGGTCCCCCTTCGAGTGTTGAGGAGCAGCTTTTTATTCCCCCTCCTCTTGGTTACAAAAGAATTCATACCGATGGCTCATGGAGAAGGATTAATGTGGCTGCAGGTGGGGGGGGGGTAATTCGCAATGAGGATGGTTCTTGGTATCTTGGGTTTTCTACCAAATACAATGCAGTTACTGCTCTTGCGGCTAAGCTTTATGCTGTGAGGGATGCTCTTGCTATGGCCGAGGCCTTTGAAGTTAAAAAAGTTGAGCTTTACACAGACTGTATTTCAATTAAAGTTATGTTGGGCACCATGAATTTCAATGCTCATCATCAATTGGCTGCTACTATTAATGACATTGCCACCAACATCAACAAGCTTGAAGATGTTGAAGTGGTTCACATTAGGAGGGATCTTAATGTTATAGCTCATAAGCTTGCTAAAGTAGGCAATGATATGAGCATAGGGCACAAGACCTATCTCACTACCCCTGATTGTGTCAAGGATATGTATGAGAGGGAGTTGGGACCTCTTGCTATTGCTGCTATTGTCTAGTTCTTCCATCCTCAGTTGGTTTAGATGTTTAGTATGTTATGTTCTAGGATGGAATAGGTTGTTTAATAGTTCTAGTTTTCTTTTGTGTTTTCGTCTGAACTCTAGTTTATGTCTCTTTGTTTGGTTCCCTTGGGCAACCTTCATCAATTTTCTTTGTAATATTTTTGATGTAAGGATTTCCTTCTATTATTAATATATTCCTATTTTGTGTTAAAAAAATAGTGCATTAACCATTTTAAACTCTATGTAATTGCTCAAGACAGTAAGACAGTAATGTATAGTTTACATTACACAGTAATTATATACATATACGAGTACATGTTTGTTTATTTCTTAAATACTACTCCTTCCTTTTCAAAATGATGTTCCTGCTTTGTAAATCGATGCAAATTTTTACCCATCTTTGACCGCAAATATCTTTAATCTCACACTAACAAAAATTATAAAAGTAAGATACTAATAATCTACTCACCAATACGAATCAAACTAGATCCCACATGACTATATTTGCTCTTATAGATTAAGAGAAATTTAGAAGATTCTCTCTTTTTTAAAAAAGTCAAAGATTCCAAACAAGAATATCATTGTGGAACGGAGGGAGTAATTTTCTAGATTCAATACTAATCAAGCAAAAATTGTACATGTACATAGTAATATTTACACCAATTATTATTTTATAAAGTAAAACGATTAAAAACCAACATTCATTAATCTTATCCTTTTGTTTCTCTAAGGGCCTGTTCGCCTTTACTGATCTGATCTGAACTGATTGGAGTTGAACTGAACTGAACAGAGCTTAAATGAATATTTTATGAGAGAAGGAAATTAGGAGCTGAACTAAACTGAATTAAACTGATTGGAGCTGAACTGAAATGAGCTGAAATTAAGTTGAAGTGAACAGATCCTAACTCATATGCCAATTCAAAGCAAATGCATGCTCAAAGTTTTTTTTTGATACTTGTTTTCCCTTTGTAGTAGGGGCGCCCATAATTAGGATTAAAACCGAAAATCTAATCAAACCTAAACCATCTAAATATCTTAACAAACGTACTAATTTATAATGATTTGAGGCAGTATCCGGACCAATAACTAATTTGTTTTCAAATAAAAGTCTTCAGCTTAGATTTTATGGTATAAAATAAAACAATAGCGTAAGTATTTAGCATTAATAGATTGAACCCAAAGTTTTGGTTGTTAGAGATATTTTTTGATGAACCCTTACAATACCATGTCTATAAAAACTACAAGAATAACATTTTCAACTCATCACAATACAAGTCCCACAAGAAAATCGTTTCTTCTTCATTAAGTGATCTCTTCTAGAGCAATTCAATGCTAAAATATGTTGTAGATCATAATTCAAGCCTTCAAAAAAGCTGACTAGTTACATTTTAAAAAACATAAAATTAGAAGATATCATTCAAAAATAAAAATAAAATTAAAAAATAAAACCATTGCAAGTTTAGAAATTGTCCAGAAAAAAAAAAAAGGTATTATAAAGGAAATCAACTTAGGCAAGACATCCGTTATTCCAATTTATAAAATTTGTAAAATATGCTTAAATTTGTAAAATATGCTTAAATTTACCTAAAAATCTCACTTGCAAATCTAACTAAACTACTTCTTCCTTTGTCCTCTTTTCTTCTTCTACTCTCTTTTCACATGGAAAAAAAATAAGCATTTTTGATTTGGGATTTTGAGTAAAAACAGAATATGCTCTTTTCTTGTTTTTTTGCAGACATTCTCAAATACCAAGTTGGTTTCTTTTCTTTGATTTATTCAAAAACATTTAAAAAAAAATTAAGAACACCCACCGCCATTTTTTTTTTTCTGTTTTATATACTTTTTCTTCATCCAATTCCAAGTGTTTCTCTCTGCATTGAGGTAATCATCTCTCCTATAATCTTGTTATTTCTATATTGGGTTAAGAATTTGATCATTTCATATGATAATTGCGTTATTTGTTATTCATTTTTGAAGTATCTTTGTTATGTGATTCTGGGTTTTTGCTGTTTTATTGGTGTGTATGAGAAATTTGGTGGGTACCCTTTTGTTTAAATTTGATTTGGGAGTATGATCATGAATCTGGGTATTTTAATTTTGATTTGGTTTGCGTTTTGTAACCCTAATTTGTGTTGAAACTGGGATTGAACTTTGGTATCTCAATTGGAATAGGTCATTAGAGAGTGTTTGTTTACAACAAAGAAGCTGAATCTATTGCTTTAGTGGTTTTTCACTTGTGCGCTACGTTGTGCACCCCTCCCTCCATTGAAGCGTACTCCAAATTCGCCATTGAAGCGGCCTGTGAGCTTTCTCTTAACCACTGAAGCAGCTTCTGAGGTAAGATGTATTTTCTTTTTTAAATCGTCTGTTATCAATTTGTTAATTTAATTATTTGTATAGTCAATTTACGGAATTTCTTAGGTGAATTACTGAACTATTGATTATAATAATTAAAAGATTATAATGAGAAATTTTGTTGAACTATTAGTAATTTAATGTGATTTTTTGAGCCTATTCTAGTAATTGAGTGAAATTTTGTTGCTAATGTGTTGTAGTTTTTTGTTTAGATAACCCTTTAATTGTTAGAACGGAATTATGAGAATGGAATTTCTCCCGGACCTAGAATGACCGCCCCTTCTGCCCTCTGGCTTAGGGGACTTCCTGGGGCTTAACGGGTATTAGAAGTGGAACATGCATTCACTTTGTTGCTGAACTTAAAAACAAATAGATTCCCTTAACAAGCTTTTCTTTTATGGATTTGTTTGCTGCATATGGGTATTATATACTCCCTCCGTTCCAATTGAAGTTAATTTTTAATAATTGCACTATTTGCACGGTATTTTTAGAGAGTGAAAAAGTAGAGCGGAAAAATTGGCAGGTGGGTGTAGGCCAACTTACAGGAAAATTTGCATAAAAATAGATTTAAAACTTTGTTGTATTATCTCAAAATGGAATAGTTTGCTTAAATCTTGGGACAAAGAGTATTTTATAGGGTCAAGCATTGTTTTTAGATGCAGTGTTTAACTGTCATATGTGCCAGTAGTGATGCCTTCACCTGAGTTGTCCTATTTTAGTAATAATGGAAATCCATTTTCAAGACTCTCTCTGATGGCCAAAGCTTAAAAATCCTCTCGTTCTCTCGCTTTAATAGACTGTAATTTAATGTTGTGATCAAATTTTGTTTACTGAAGATTACTTTGTATCACTATGTCTAAGTAAAATTGGAAACAGTGATCTCACATGATTAACTTTTAGTTATATCGTAGCAATATACATAAGTTAACATACTGTGCTTGTGGATGGCCATGGCATGACAATATGACATCTGGAATCGAAATATAGAAATTGGCAATTTAATGGTTGTTTTCTTTTCATTTAAGTGTAGTTTTCTTTTAATGGTTAAACATCCATTAATTATTATTTTCTTTTTGATTTTTAAATTCTTGTAAGCTGTGTTCAAGCATTTGTGGACATACTTCTTATGATTAACTCATTACTCAGCTCATTATCTTTTTATATATGAAAGCTTTGATATCTCAATTTGAATAGGTCATTTGAGAAAGTTGGTTCCACAAGAAAGAAGCTGAAGCTATTGTGCAAACAAGTGCTAGTTTTTATTGCAGATGGGCTCTAACAGGTCGGCTGCTGGATTACTGGATACAATTAGAATGGAAAACTTCAGGACTATACTGCCTCATAGTTATCCTTATCCACATGAACATTCCCGTCATGCCATCATCGCAGTTGTCCTGGGATGCCTTTTTTTCATATCATTTGATAATATGAATACTTTCATACAAGGGTTTGACAACAACATTAAGTGGTGGTCTATGTATCTTTGTTTGTTTGGATTTTTCTATTTTTTTTCATCACCATTCATTGGGAAGACAATTAAACCAAGTTATTCAAATTTTAGTAAATGGTAAGTAGTTTGTACATTCTGCAATTATCTTTTTTAGATGTTTGTTTTTTGTGTCCATAACTAATATTTAGTTCATTGTATGACTATACAGGTATATTGCCTGGATTTTTGTGGCAGCTGTATATCATCTCCCTAGTTTTCAATCAATGGGAGTTGATTTGAGGATGAACCTTTCTTTATTCATCACGATATATATATCCTCAATTTTGTTTCTTCTTGTTTTCCATCTTATTTTCTATGTGCTTTGGTACCTTGGTCTTGTTGCCCGTGTGGCTGGAAAGAGGCCAGAGTTCTGGACCATCCTTCAAAATTGTGCTGTAAGTTTGACAAACTCCTTGAATACATTGTATGCCTTTGGTTCTTTTTATAATTTGGATGATTTGCAGGTAATTAGTGTTGCTTGCTGTGTATTCTATAGTCACTGTGGAAATCAAGCTATCGTGAAAGAGAGAAAGAACTTCAGCTGGTTTCCCTTTTGGAAGAAGGAGGAGAGGAACACATGGCTGGCAAAGTTTTTGCAAATGAATGAATTCAAGGACCAAGTGTGCTCTTCTTGGTTTGCTCCTGTAGGCTCTGCAAGTGACTATCCTTTATTGTCAAAGTGGGTGATTTATGGTGAGGTATGTGATCAATATTTTAACTTTCTTGGTGAATACATATGTAAATTACAATAATTTTGGCCTAATCTTTTGTTCATGGCAGCTAGCCTGCAGTGGCACATGCGCAGAGTCACCTGATGAAATTTCCCCTATATATTCCTTATGGGCAACCTTTATAGGTCTATACATAGCTAATTATGTAGTTGAAAGGTCAACAGGGTGAGTTGCTACTCTCTCATTCCCTTTTTTGTGGCCAAGAATTCGTTTTACCTGTCCCATTTGTATTGTTGTTAATTGTAAATTTTATCACGTAATGTCTGAACATTTTTTTTTTTAATCTCAAATATATATATATGAAACTTGGGTTTAGTGCTGCGTGCTCTTAATTCGGAGAAACATTTATCTTTGCTATAGCAATATAAAGAATCTAACAGGCCTTTCATTCAAAGCTTTAAATTCCCTTTGTAATATGCAATACCCCAAATGAATTGGCTGTTGGCATTTGTGTGTGTGTGTGTGTGTGTGTGTGTGTGTGTGTGTGTGTGTCTGTTTATCTTTTTTTTTTTTTTCGCCTTTAGGGGAACTTTGCCAATTATTGCCTTTGGGAAAAACACTTTTGCCATTTATTACCTTTTTAGGAAATAAAAATAAAAATTACAACCTTTTCTTACCGTTAACATCGATAATGCTACCCTTATTGAGTGTTGTCTGGTTAGATCTGTGAAATTATTAAATTTCCAGGTTCCCGAATTTGAAATGTTTGTGATGAAAATAGCCATGAAAAGTTGGCCAAAGGTAGATTCGTTGACTGAAGAGGTTGTTATCTGCATAATTATTTTTACAAGACTACAAGTCACACAGTAATTCATCTAAAAAGCCCTATCTAGAATAGTGATTGGTATCGATCTAGCAGTTAGCATCAATCTTCTTACTTTGTGGTGCTTTCATTGAAAATTTATATCCATCCGCTGAAAATATCAGATATTATATATTTATATGCGGAACAACTAGTATAAGAAATGCATCATAGTATTTAGAATGGATGCTGATACATATATTTCTTTGCTAATGTTTGGTAAGTATTTTAGGATCTCTGATTTATTCATTCTTTAATATTTCTTCCTATTCTTTTGACTACAAACAGATGGGCTCTTACTCACCCTTTGTCATTGAAAGAATACGAGAAATTAAAGAAGAAGCAGATGAAGCCTGAGTTCCTGGATATGGTTCCTTGGTATTCTGGGTATTAGTCCTTGCCTCTATTTATTGTGTCACAGTTTATTGAATTCTCTCTCTCTTTTTTGGGGCTTTATGAACTTTATTTGACACAAGTTATAATTGCAATATTTCAGGACATCAGCTGATTTATTTAAAACTGTATTTGACCTTCTGGTGTCTGTAACGGTGTTTCTTGGGCGTTTTGACATGCGTATGATGCAGGTATATATTTTTTCCAAAACTTGATTCCTTAAATTTATGTTACAGCTTAATTTATAATTGTGCAAAGCCATTTGGGAAATTTATACTTTCCTTTTTCTTGCTTATACTACCTTTTTTTTTCTTGCTCACTTTTCGTTTATGGTTGGTTGGTTTTTTTTTTTTTTTTTTTTTTTTTTTTTTTTTTTTTGGGTTCTACTTACTTGATTTATTTCATTTTTGGTTACCTTTATATTTATTTGTGTGTATGCGTGTGTGTGAAACAATTATGTTCTGTTTTGGCAAGAAAAACTAGTTAGTGGCCATGCCCCACATCATTATAAATTTGAATTTTTTTTATTTTTTTTTTTATTTTTTTGAGGAAAAGATCATAATTTAATTAAAAAAAGGTTAATGTTCAATAATATTAATAAGGGAATGAAAAATCAATACTTTTTTTTTTTTTTTTCTATCGATAGGATGAGTCATATCGTCATTATTTTAGTAATTATACTAATAAATAATACTTTAAAACTACAGTTATATTACGTATGATTAAATGCACATATGAAAATGACTTAAATTTTTGGTAAAAGATATTGAGTAAATATTATGTAGTAACTTATAATGAAAGGAAATTCTCTTTGGTAACACTTAGGTTTTCAATTTTCTCTTTGGTAAATTGGAAAAAAACTTATTATCTCTAATAATCATAAGCTATCTATAGTTATTACTTATGACATTATTGATTAATTAGGTTTTCAATTTTCTCTTTGGTAAATTGGAAAAAAACTTATTATCTCTAATAATCATAAGCTATCTATAGTTATTACTTATGACTAGGAGTGCTAATCGAGTTGAGCAGCTCGTGAGCAACTCGAGATCAACTCGGTTAACGCTCGGTCAAAACTCGACTCGAAACGTTAACGAGCACGAGTCGAGCAAGCTATAACTCGACTCGATAAGCTCGCGAGCAGCTCGATAATATTTTATTATTAGAATATTTTATAAAAATTTATAAGAAAAGTAAAAAAAAAATTATAACATGGCATATAGAAAAAAAAATTATAACATTTATATAATGGAATAAGAAACTAAAATAAAATAATCCACTAATGCGTAATTTGTACTCCTACTGGACTTCCCTTCCAAAAAAAAAAAAAAAAAAAAACTCCTACTAGACTACTACTCCGTAATCACTAATCAGAGACTCAGAGTAGTTCTAAAAAAAACCCTAGACACTCCTCCTTTCATTCACAGCTGCTACTATACTCCTTCCTTAGATTTTTACTCTGTTTTTTCTCTTTCATTCTCAAATTTCTTAGATTTTTGCTCTTTTTTCTCTTTCATTCTCAAATATCTAATACTAAGTTCATAAAGGATATGAATTGAAGAAGGAAGAAGGGATCAAGATCAACTATCATACAATTTTTACAAGGAATAAGCTTTTGATATGGCAGCAACATTTTGTTACTCTCTTTTCTTGTAGATCTGTAGTTATTCTTGTAGTTTTATTAGATTATTGATAAAATTTATTCAAAAAATTGGACAATTTTCTTATTCTTGAGATATTAGAGGATTAATTTGGGCGTTTTTTCCGGTAAATCTAGCCGAATTTTACAATTAATTTGGGCATTTGTATGTGTGTGGAAAAGGATACATTTGATTTGGGTGTTTATAATTTTAGAGTTTTCAGTAGATCTAACCAAGTATAGTGAGCAGTCGAAGCTTAACGAGTCACGAGTCGAGTCGAGTCGAGCAACGAAAAAACTAAACGAGCACGAGTCGAGCAGCAGTTTAACGAGCTTAGCGAGTAACGAGCACGAGCCACGGTTTTCGATCACGAGTCGAGCACACCTTAGCTCGCGATCGACTCGCTCGATTAGCACCCCTACTTATGACATTATTGATTAATTTGTCATTGCCGGTAGCCCCCCCTCTGCGCCATCGGACGGAGACCCTTCTCCACCACTTTCTCTCTCCACCACATTCTCTCTCCTCCATTTTTCTTTCAACTGTTAATACCACTTAAGGTTCAAGATCCATGACTCGCAATCGGACTTATGGCGGTCGCTCTCCCATAGCATTCTCACCGTCAATGACTTGCTTCCTGAATCATTCGATGCTCCTACATTCACCGCTGATAGTATCTCCATCACCTTCCAATTTCGTCCCACAAGGTTATTCAATTTAAGGTTTTGGGTTTGGAGGGCGTGGCTCACGGTGGGGGGAAGAGGAGGGGCTCGTTTTGGGGTGGGGACGCCGGAGGGAGGATGGTGGATCGGGGTGTGTGGGGGTGGGGGACGCCGGAGGGAGGTGGCCTAGCGCAGGCGGGTGTCGGATGCCGGCAAGGAGCGGGGGGTTGGGCTGGTGGAGAGGGAGTGGGTATTGTTTTTTATTTTTCAAAAATTACTTCTAAAATAAATTATTTATTTAAAAGTTAAAAAAGTAACCATGGTTAATGATTTTTCATTGAAATAGTTATTATCTTTGGTAATCAATTGTCAATGTTATCAAAGATAATAAGTTTTTTTCCAATTCACCGGTGAGAAAATTGAAAAAGTGAGTGTTACCAAAAAGAATTTCCCAGATTTTAATTGAATGTGTAATGTACAACCTTAAAAAATATTACCTTTATTGTAAGAGATAAGGATAATTGAAACTTACTACCTTTATAGTTATAAAACTATAGATGAGAATTTTACGTTACGAAATCAAATAATAAATGATGTAATGTTATTATGTATAATTGTTTGATGATTATTGAATCTAGAATATTAATATCAAGGAATCACCATCGGCGTGATTAATTTCTTACTAATTAGATTTTATTTTATGTTATTAAGGAGTTAAGAAAAAAATTAAATAAGGACGTTATATAAATATGAAGAGTTTTCTATTAAATTAAACATTATTATAGAGAAGTTCGCACATGAAAAGTTTTTTAAGTAGGTTAAATATGATTAGTCTTCAGTCATGCATTCGTTTTTATAAGAAGGCTTAATGTAGCGCCATGTCATGCCAACATAAGGATGCCACATGTCATCGTAGCATGTAGTGACTTGGGTTTTGATAATATTATAGATAGATATATAAAATTGTATCTAATCTTGTAATTCTTGTGAAATTTAACACTCCTAAATAAATTCAATTATATCTATACTTTTGTCATTAAGACTTAACTCACTTAAGCATTCAAAAGTCTTTTGAATGAAATTCAAGAACTCTTAGGAAATTACTTTAACTTTACATTATGATGAGCATTAACCACGGAACAGTTTCTTTTCAAGATGCATGTACTTCTCCCTTTCTCCTTATCAATAACTTTTATTCTTCCTTTCTCTAACCCATGTGATACTTCTCTCAAGTGGATAGATCTTCACTTTCTCTTATCTCCAAAAACATAGAAAAAAAAAACCACTACATTTCTGATTCACCTTTAATCAATGAAATTTATCATTTTTCTGCTCTCCTAAAATCGTATGAAAGTGGCTAAAGGGACTTGTATTTTAAGGACAAAAGGAGTATTAATTTCAGAGGGGAGGAAGGAGATTGGGGATCTAGAAGGATATTTTAGGGATGATCATAGAGAAAAAAATCTGTGCAAGTCATGATGGGAATAATGAAAAACAAGAATGTTGCTTTGAGCAATATACACGTTGGTGAGATAGTTTGACCAAGGGTAGTTTTGCTGCTCATCTTTGACCTTTGCATGCTTGAAGAATAGTCGATTTCTAATGGCTGTCTTTCTAAAAGATCTCAGATTTTCTTGATGGAGCTGTTAAGCACTTTTCTTATATTCGACTATTTTATTTTATTTTATTTTTTTTTTACCAAATTGATAGGAATTATAAAATGTATTTAGTTGAGGAATGAATCCAACCTTGTATCTTTTACCTCTTTTCCAATCACTTATAAATATCCGTGCTTGTATCCCTTGTAATCCTTTTCCCCATTTTCACCTTCATTGAAAGATTCAAAGTTTTAAAGAAGTAAAAAGCTTTGCTTGGACAATTAAATTAGTTTGGTTTTGCACTAATGAAGAGTTGCACCATGATAAGATTTTTTTCATTAATTTTTTTTCACATGTGATGAGAGGCTTGCATCCGAGCTGACCTTTTATTGTTGGAGATTTTTTTTTCCTGGGATTTTGGAGAAGAGCGGATTTTCTTACATTATGTGATTATTTATAAGTTTGTGGAAGATAAAGAAATGTAAGTTACGGAGGTTGGCGTGCATGTTGTACTTTGCTTTTATGGCCTTTTTTTTAAAGAAAAATTTGGGTATTATAATGGCCAAAACGTGCAGTCTGGTACAATTTTGTTAGCTGGGAGGAGATAGGGAAGCCCAAATCTCAAGGATCACTCACTATTCAAACTAGAAGTCTAGAACATCCCCACAAAGTAACCACCACATTTCCCTACCTACATTGTTGAAGTGATAAGAAACAGACTCCTACAGTCCTACCTCATGGTTGGGAGGTAGGAGCTTTACTATTGAGATCCCACTTAGGCACTTAATTCTCTTTTGGTTGTGGACAATAGAATAGTGTTGCCTTTTATAATCTAAACATGCTAATTATTTATTTATTATATGTAACAAATTTACTATAATTATTTTTGTTGCTTAACTTAAGTTTCAATGATCAGGCAGCAATGAACACTGCTCAAGAGACAGAGCAAGGGGATCCTTTTTATGATCATTTCAAAGAAAAGGATGACTTTTGGTTCGATTTCATGGCAGATACTGGTGATGGGGGGAACTCTTCATATTCTGTTGCACGATTACTTGCTCAACCTAATTTATATCTGAAAGATGACGACTCTGTACGAGCTCTTCCACGTGGAAATTTACTCCTCATTGGAGGAGATCTCGCGTAAGCTCATGTCTCTGCATGTGTTATTTGATATCTGTCCATATAGTAAGCTATACAAAATTGGCTCTTGTACTTCCTTGATATGTTATGGGTATATGTGACTAGAAGCTATATAAACATATTTGGTGGTAAAGGGTGTTTTGTCATGGTTTCATTCAATATAAGAAATATATTGTGTGAGAACATTTTAAGTGAGAGTACACAATGTGGTGGGATGAGAAAACTCATGAATGAACTCAGAGATGATTACATCTAACTTAATCTTCTTCTCACTTGGCAATAATCCAAAGCAGAAATGACCTGGTTCATGTGTTTAATTTTTTTTTCATTAGCCTAATTAGGTTTTTGAGTGAAAGTAGCAATCTGATTAGTGAATACAGCAAGTAGAGTGTATTGTCTTTCTGCGTAGTTGCCTCTTGCCATTGGCCCAACCCTAGCTTTTCTCAACAAGCACCTACAATAACCAACCTGACAATGACTTGAACTGTAGCTTGCCTGGCTTGAACTTGACTAGATGAGTTGTTCTTGTTCTCATACAAGCATACATCAATGACCCACAGCGGAGATGATCCGATTCTGCTCATTGTTTCTGAGAAAAACTAGCACATCTTATTAGATTAGAGTGTATTATCTAGAATGTAGCCAACTTATTCATTCAATGCCTGCTACTAAATCCTTTTAGTCTGCATTATTGGTGCAAATTAAATTTGTAGTGTGATTGGACTACATACACACATCTGCTCATTTGCAAAAAATTCATGCATATCATCATTTTTTATCTGATGGCTTTTTCCTTTCTTTACATCCTTTGCTTATGAACTGATTTAATGCAGTGGTAGTCGTTCCATATTTGGCAAGACGCTGAACACTTTATACATTCATTCTCTCTACCTGCTTTTCACTCGAACCTCTTCATCACCATGCCTATACCTTTTCTAGACAGATCCACATCTAATTATTCTTTTTATGAGTAATTTGGTGCAATTTGACATAACTAAGGGATGTTAATTACAATTTTAACTTGTTTGCTGTAGGTACCCCAACCCATCTGAATTCACATATGAGAGCCGCTTCTTTCGCCCCTTTGAATACGCACTCCAGCCTCCTTTCTGGTATAAAGAAGAGCATATAGCTGTAAAGAAGCCAGAACTACCCTGTGATGTGTCTGATTTGAAACATTATGATGGACCTCAATGTTTCATTATCCCTGGAAATCATGGTTTGTGCTGACTTCTCTTAGAAACTACGTATTTTGACGGATAAGAAAGCTAGGTGTTTTATTTATTTATTTTATTATAATCTAGATTACTTGTAGTTTTTTTTGGTGCAATATCATTCCAAGTCTTCTTCATATTCTGATATAAATTAATGGCTATGGCAACTTGGCAAGTAGGATGATTTTGTCCTTTTTTATTACTCACAGATTGGTTTGATGGCCTCAACACCTTTATGAGATACATATGCCATAAGAGTTGGTTTGGGGGTTGGCTTATGCCTCAGAAGAAGAGTTACTTTGCTTTGCAGCTTCCTAAAGGATGGTGGGTATTTGGTCTTGATTTAGCACTCCATGGTGATATTGATGTTTATCAGTTTAAGTTCTTTTCAGAACTAATAAAGGATAAGGTACCTATCTGCTATTTTGGTTTATATTTATGTGTATTTTATCTGGGACCTTTTAGTTTGCAACTCTGATGTTTTGACTTACTTTTCATGTACATGATGGAAATCAGGGAAATACTTTCTTAAAGATAATTATTATATGACTTCTTTAATATGAATGTTTTTGCTGATGACTTCAAATTGCTGAGATTCTTGAGAAAGTGCGCATTACATGCGTGATTAATGCAGGTTAAAGAGCATTTGATTTACATGTATTGTTCCCGTCCTCATATATGTGTGGTTTCTAAATGAGTTTGGTGTAAATAAGAAAGGGTTGAGTAGTTAGTTGCTTTCTAGATAGCTGTATAAGGCTGTGTGCCTATGTGTCACGAGATGAGCACAGAAATGTGTGACGTTTACCCCTCCTTTTGAGGCTTGATCTAGGCTAGCACATGACAAACTTCATATAAGCAAAAAACTCTCTTTATGGCTTTTAGAGACCTCTTATGAGCACGACTAGCAGACGACACATTACTTTAGCCACTTTTGTACAACATAAGTGACATGTCTTTAACACACTCACCTAACCTACCAGCACAATGCATCCCCTTTCTTCGCACCAAAACTCGAACCATGAATCCTCTTTGACACCTTGCTTCACCATTTTTCAGTGCCTCGTCCTTTCTTGATCGCTCAACATGTATTCTTAAATTAGGATCCACCATGTACGTATTCATCGTCAAGAGGTGGTCCCTCCCCATGGTTAGTGCACCAACCACAATGATTTGATCATTTGATGCCACGCCAAGTATTGAATTTTTAGACGCCCTTTATACCTATGCCAAACCAGGTTGTGGCGTCTTCCTTTGCGTTAGTGTGTCACAATTCAAGATGGCGGTCCTTTATGATGTTGAATGTGAATGAAATCTCGTCCTCTTGAAACAATGGCGGACCCACCTTTGTGCAAGGTGGATCATGTGACCTAACAAAAAAATAAAAAATAAAATTTAAAGTTAAAATTAAAAAAAAACAATACACGTTGATGTGAGTGTGATTGTGAGTTGTAACGAGAAAGAAACAAATTGACAAAAAATGAGGCTCCACTTTTCCTCTCTTCGAATAAGTTAATTGTGAAGTATGTGAACAACTCACAAGGGCTATAACCAACTCCTACCGCATTGCCGTCTGAATTCCGCCCCTTTAGCAGCCGCACTCCAGCTGTCCAGCGACAGCCGCACCTCTCAATTTCAGTTAACTCATCTTCAATTTGAATTTACAGTTTTCAATTTGTTTTTCTCCATGAGTTTTTAGCTTGATTTTGTGCTTAAATTGGTTGTTTATGTTGTTTAATCAATCAAATTAGTGTAAATGTTGCTTGAAATTGATGATTTGTTATTTAATCTATCAAATTAGGGTGTTATGGTTTTCTGTTTATTTTTTGAATTGATGATTTTGCATTTTTTTTTTTTGAATTTATATTATAATGGGCTAGTGAAATTGATGATTTGTTATTTAATCTATCAAATTAGTGTGTTAGGGTTGTTGATTTTAATTTTTTGGAATTGAATATTTTACATTTTTTATTTTTTTGTATATTTTGAAATTGATATTATAATGGGATAGTGAATTATTGAAGTTTGTATATATTGTGGTAGTGAAGTATTATTTTGCCTTGAATTTGTGTACTTTACTACCTCATATAGCTAAACCTTGGCAGTTAAAATATACAAATTCAAGGCGAAATAATTCTTCACTGCCACAATATATCAAACTTCAGTACTTCACTATCCCATTAGAATATCAGTTTCAAAATTAAAAAAAAAAAAAAAATACAAAATGCAAAATATTCAATTCCAAAAAAAAAAAAAAAAATTAAAAAAAAATAAATAAAATCAGAAACCCTGTCTCCCTAATTTGATAGATTAAATAACAAATCATCAATTAAAAAAAAAAAGAAATAGATTTGCAAAATTATCAATTCCAAAAAATAATCAGAAAACCCTAACTCCCTAATTTGATACATTAATAACAAATCATCAATTTAGGCAACATCCACACTAATTTGATGGATTAAATAACATGAACAACTAATTTAAGCACAAAATCAATTTAAAAGCTCACGGAGAATAACTAATTGAAAACTTTAAATTCAATATTTAAATATGAAAATTGAAAATGAGTTAACTGAAATTGAAAATGAGTTAGCTTGTCTGGAACTGGAGAGCTGGAATGCAGCGGCTGCTAGTCAGGCGGCAGCCGGCGTTAATGTGTGTCTGCGGTAGGAGAGGGTTGTGGTCCTTGTGTGTTGTTCACAATTGACTTATTCGAAGAGAGGAGCCTCATTTTTTGTCAGCTTGTATTCTTACATGATATCTTTACTGGTGCTTTTTTATGCAAGCTATAGATATTGAGCTTTAAGTTGAGTGCATAACTAGTTATGGAAAGCCATTAGTTTATGGCACTATAATTGCCCATAGTTATTTAAATTTTTATTCTTTGATTTTGATAGAAAGTATCTAGTACCACTTTTCTGAAGTATCTTTACTTGGTTTAGGTTGAAGAAAATGATAATGTAATTATCATGACACATGAACCAAATTGGCTTCTCGATTGGTATTGGAATCATTCTTCTGGAAAGAATGTGGCACATCTAATCCGTGACCATCTAAAAGGAAGGTGCAAGCTCCGTATAGCTGGTGATTTGCATCATTATATGCGTCATTCCTATGTCCCATCTGATAAACCTGTTTATGTGCATCACCTCCTTGTAAATGGCTGTGGTGGGGCTTTTTTGCATCCCACCCACACGTTCAGTAATTTTAGAAAATTTTATGGTACACTGTATGAAATGAAAGCTGCATATCCTTCATATGAAGATTCAAGCAAGGTAAGACTGAACTTTTAGAGACCATTTTTTCTTGTTATTGACTCATAACTACTCTAAGCTGTCTACTTGCCACACTTTGGCAGATAGCTTTAGGAAATATATTGAAGTTCAGAAAGAAGAATTGGCAATTTGACTTCATTGGTGGAATCATCTATTTTGTTCTAGCCTTTTCTATGTTCCCACAGGTAACTATTACCATCTATTACTTACACACGACATGATGAATTGAATGATTTCTACCTCTATATTTCAAACTTCTTCTTTGGGTTGAATTCTCCTACAAACTTACAGTATAAGCTGTATAACTAGGCTGCCTGCTTTCCACATTGTATATATTTGTCTAGTGAACTTCTAGAGTCTTGGTTTGACTACTGTATTATTCTTATATAGTGTCAGCTCAATCATATCTTGCGAGAAGATTCCTATTCTGGTCATCTGAGAAGTTTCTTTTCCACTGTGCTGGATTTATTATCGTATGTGCTGGAACACTCTTACGTGTCTTTCATAGGGACTATGATGTTGTTAATAACAGCAATATCTTTTGTCCCAACAAAATTCTCACGTAAGAGGCGGGTAGTCATAGGAATCCTCCATGTATCAGCACATGTGTTTTCTGCTCTGATCTTAATGTTGCTGCTGGAGCTGGGTGTTGAGATGTGTATTCGGCATCAGCTGCTGGCAACCTCTGGTAGGTTTATTCTTATTGGTTCCTATGATACTTTTATTTTTGCAGTGTAAAGTAAAATGTTCCTACTTTTTTTTTTTTTAGTAACTTTTTGAAATGCACAATAATATAAGATGTTCAGCAGGGGACTTTTTTTTGCTCAGCCTTGAGTCATAAGATGGTCTAGCTGTGGTGTGGTTAATATGCCGCAATTGGCTCTCCTGTGCTGATTTTAAAAGCCGGGTTATGTTTTATGCATTGAATTGCATTCCTTTCAGGCTATCACACTTTATACGAGTGGTATAGACAAATGGAGAGAGAGCACTTTCCTGACCCAACTGGCCTTCGAGCACGTATTGAACAATGGACTTTTGGGCTTTATCCTGCATGCATCAAGTATTTAATGTTTGCCTTTGATGTCCCTGAGGTACATAGTTTTGGATAATCGAATACAATTGTCACTCTCTTTCTTTTGCTTTGTTCTTTTTATTTTGTATACCTAGTCTAAAACTGTGGGGAAAAATAGGTCATGGCTGTCACAAGGAACAACATCTGCAAGATTGGGATGCAGTCACTGTCTAGAGGCTATGCTGTAATATATTATGCCTCTGTTTTCCTCTATTACTGGGTATTCTCTACCCCAATTGTGTCTTTGGTATTTGGAAGTTACTTGTATGTTTGCATCAATTGGCTTCACATCCATTTTGATGAAGCCTTCTCCTCCTTGCGTATTGCAAATTACAAGTCATTTACTCGCTTCCACATCGACCGTAATGGTGACTTGGAAGTCTTTACCCTAGCTGTTGATAAGGTACGCAGCGTAATGTTTCATCCTATTTTTGACAACTTCTATTTTTGCCTGTAATTTTACTGCATTGTGGCTTGGGAGAGATTATTTTTAGATGCCTAATTATAAGTTACTGTATACAAAAAGGTCATATAGGCATATAGAAAACGTAGCATCAGTAAATATTGTTTCTGCTGAATTGATTAGCAGAGAATTGGTGGTTAGTATGAGATGTTGCTAAACTGGTTGTCAAAGAGAGGTGTATAAAAGGTCATCGTAAATTTTACATGTATTTGTAATTTTGTTGAAACTTATGTCAAGGGAAATCCTTGCTTTACCTGTTGACAGCTACGCCTTTCAACTTATAAAACCTGATTTATTCCTGCAAGTCCAATCCTCTAAATTTTCTATGATACACTTCAAAATAGCAAATTATCTGGCCAAACATCTTAATGTACGTAGAAACTCCTAATCTTGTCCAGATTGTAGTTTGTCACATAAGGTCTTAAAATTGTCACTGGAGGCACGCTTTTGACTTCCAGTCAATTATATACTGTGCTCTCAGTCTTTTGCTATCCTAGACAGTATAGACCTAAGAATTGTTCTTTGCTTTCATTATACAGGTTCCAAAGACATGGAAGTTGGATCCGAAATGGGATGGGGAGCCAAAACAACCCCATCAGCTAAACCACTATCGAAAGCACCCCAGCAAATGGACTGCCACTATTAAACACCAAGATCCATTATCCACGGTTAGGATTGTAGACCAATTTGTTATCCGCAAGACTGAAAACAGTGACATGATCAGTAATGGACCAGTACAGATCCAAGACCCGTAGGACAATTAGTAACATATGTAGATTTTATGCTTAAATAGTTGCTTAGCATAATTTACAGGTAAATAGTTAGGAGGCGGGGGAGGGTGTCAGAAATAGATGATTCTCCCCCCTCCCCCCACCCTTTTTGTATATATATGTTTTCTGGTTAATTTGAAAGCTCGAAAATATTAACTACTGTATTTACACGATTATCAGATGTAGTTTTGCTAGAAATGAAATCATTGTCTTGTTTGAACTGCTTGTTACTCTGTCATTTCAAAGTAAAACTGCAAAATTTGTAGCAGAATGTAACAAGGATGCTATATGTAATGTATCAGGTAGCTAATTACAATTGCTCTCCCTTCAGAGATTGTAAAAAACTTGCACCTATTTCCTTTTGTGGACAAAATATGGCGAAAGGGTGAATATACATTATCAGCAAATACATTTTAACTTATCTTTATCTATAATCAGCATGAAGGAACCTCTCATATGATGTCTTCTTAAGTATGCTTTCTAACTCATCCCAGTTCTCGACTTGGTTTGCCATTGGCCCTCTGTGTATTTTCACTTGTCGGCTTGTCAGGTTTCTGTAAGGTACGCTGAGAAACTCTTGGACTTCCTGCAATTTCTGCTGTAATTTATGTTTGGATTGAGAAATCAGTTAATACATTTGATCTGAAATATATCTCTGGATGAAATTCTCATGGTTTTGAAGAAGAGAAACTCACTATACGGTTGGATATTAGATCTTCATAGTAGAGCACGATGTGTCGTGTGCTGTTGAAGGACTCCAAAGCCTGAGCTATGATTGCTTCTTCCTGTTTTAGTTAAGGTTTAATTTCTGTGGCATTTATTTTCGGCTTGTAACTTGCCAATACTTGAGCCTGTGATATCATTGAACCAAAGAGGAGAAAAGAAAATATGAGTCAGTAACTTGGGTAATGTAAACCCTTTTTAAAGATGATTTTTAAGATTATACAAAATATTTAGTGTATGCTAATCACTAAAAAAAAAAAAAGAAAAAACCTTGCTTAAAAAGAGCCCTTGTTGATTTAACACAGTTGTGGTATACTGGTATGCTACTTTCCCTGTTTTATTGCAACATACACATACTATTTGCTTTAGTGATTAGGGCAGGGTATGTTTCATTTTTTTTTTCTTTTTTTTTTTCTTTTTTTTTTTTAACTTACAAACTTATTATAGACAAAATGCGTTCAGACAATCTAAAATAAGGTAAAATAATATAATTTCAGACAAAATAAGTTAAAACAAATAGTCTCAAGCACCAAAATCTTTCCTTTTGCTACCAAATGAAAATAGAGTAATGAAATAAGGACCTCAACAGACGAATGGACATGAGATTTATGAGTTCTATTGAGCAGCTTAGTACTTTTGTCATAAGAATTTGCCAATACAGATATCATTCTTCTCAGTAAATTTCTTCTGAACAAAAATATTGCAGAAACACCTTTCTGGTTGAAATACTTCACTATTTCTTCTTGGTTCTCCATCAAACCCTGAAACCAAAGCCAAATGATTTTGTAAATAAAAACAACCATGAAACATATACCAACTCCCAAGCCGAAAAATTGCTACCACAGTCGGGTTTTAGTTGTCATGCTGCAAAGTTTAAACTACACAATCAACGTGACTTCGAGTATTAATTTTCATATCATTTTTCTCAATATTACCTGATTGAGCATCCACTTAAGTCCAACAGCAGCTGAGCACTCATTCTTTGAAGCACTATTGAACCAATCCAAATTGTAGACTTGATCTAAATTTTTCAGTATCATTGACACCATTGTTTCTTCTCTCTCTTACTGAAAATATTTCACCATTTGAGCTTACGTTTATGTGGCTGTTCAACATTGTATCAAACCATCCGCTACCTGATCTCTGCATTGATAAGATTGCGAATGGCCGGACTGGATTGCATTCACATTCTTCCCTGTGGTATCACATATGAATCACTATCATTTAGACATTGTAGAGCATAATTATGTAGCTTAAATCCCAAAAAAATGAATAGTTTTCTTGGTTTAACCATAAAAAAGATATGCACATATAATTAAAGTCATATTAAGGCTTACATCAAAGTACTGACTTGTTCAAACCTTTTTACTTAATTGACAATCTAGTTGAATGTACTTAGTTTGAAGTATTTAGTTTGAAGCACGTTAGAGATTATTTGAATTGTTATTACCAATTGTTCCTTACCATTTTGCTCATTAGAAGCTAGCAGTAATTAATTATCTTATCAAGGAACCAATTCAACCAAAAGCTTAACTTGATGGTTGAGGTTTCAGAATTATATTTATCTTCTATCACATCAAGCTATTTATAATCTAAATACCACTATACGAGACACTTTCAAAGAAAAATAATACGAGTACGTTCTAAAATCATATTGGAGGTTGAGGAACCAATAAACACGCTTTAAAAAAAAAAAATCCCAAAAAAGGGGTAAAAAAAAAAAAAAAAAAAGAATATAATCTTTATTGGTGTAAGAAGAGAAATTGTGAAATCACCTGCTAAAAGTAAGAGGCTTAGGGTAATGTATGTAGTGAAATTCTGATGAACTACTTTGACATTGCAGAAAGTTGACTTGAAAATTGTTACTTTTGATGAATTTGGAGGTTGTGGTTATTATTGTAGGAGTTTTTACTACATTAAAACAACCTGTTAAACCAATGTATACCCCACAAACCATAATAATCACTAACACTCCCATTCTCATTAGTAATGGTGATCTTTTCCCTCCTTTTATCACCCATTTTTCCTGTCATATACATCACATACATCAGAACAAAACACATAACTATCCGAATTCAAAAGTCGTGCATGTTGGTCGTGTAAATTTATACCGTCAATGTGACAACTAAATCTAGACAGACAGAAAGTAGCTAGTTCATTACATGAGAGCGAAAAATGTAACATTAACAAGTTTGAAAATTTACCTTGCCAAAGATGCCATTCTCTTGAGCCCTCTTCATTTGAATGAAGATATTAACACTAATGTAATTATGTTATCAAAAAATGAATTAAAAGAAGAATGAAAGCTATTATATAAGCTGTTTATTTTGGATAAAAGTGTTTAAAAAAGCGCCGGCAATTGCACGCTTTCTTTTATAATTGTAGTCAGCTTATCTGTTTTTTGCCATTTTTTTTTTTTAGTATTTTTGCATTAAATTAATTAACTAAGCATCTGTGATCTCTACATCTGCCTACTTTGCTTAGACATGGTCAACTCTGACTCAAATAAACTGAAGTTATTGGGTATTAAATCAATTAGGATTAATCAGTTTCTTAAAGATAATGATTAACCACCAAGTTTATGACTTTCATCGATCTAATCTTATATCGGATTATGCTATATTTTCCCATCGGATAATCTTTTGTTAAAGATAGAGGTTGAAAAATAAGAAGCATTACAAATTGTTGAGTTAGATTTCAATTTATCTTTAAGGTTGTCTCTATGCAGACAATTTTCCAATTTATATATCTTATAATAGATGCGATATCTTATTAGCGTCGAAAGATTAGGTTTAAACTACTAGCCTCAAACCAAATGTATCATTACCTTTATAATCATGGGAAAAATGTCCAACAATTTCCTTAATTAGTGAAGTTTTGTCAATTAACATTTTTGTAATTAAATTGAAAAAATATAAAAACTACTTATTTTGTGTTTGGGAATTTGAGTAGTCTTATGGAAAAATTAATTTTATAATTTTCAAACATCAAATAGATGAAATCACATATTTTTAACATAAAAAATGAACAACTTGTAAAACGAATCTTTTAAGGATTATAGAAAATGACATAGGCTCGTACTTCTTTTAAGGTTGAATTGCGTCATTGATGAATCATATTAAGAATAAGACAAACTAAAATATGTACTAATTACGATTTAATAGATGTTTTAATGTACTAAATTTGTTACTGACAAGAAGCTTTGATACATGAAACCACATGACTATTTTTCCTTTGAACATTGTTTCCGGAATTCAAGTTATCCAACCAAGGCCTAAGCTACAACAAGACCCTAAATTGTCTCGTCTTTCGACCAAACCAAGCAACGTATTGAGCACTTCGAAAACAAGAAAATGAGGAAATTTGCGAGGGAGCCCCGGTTAATTTTTATAATAACCAAAATCGTTTATTTAGTGACATTTCTGTAAATAAATCAACAAAATATCTCGTAATAATGGTATTTTCATAAATAAATCAACATCTATGAGACCCGCATTTAATAAAAATTAATGACTTATTTACAGAAATATCACTAGATAAAAAAAAATTATTTTATCAAGAAAATCAACTTGTATTTTCTCGAAATTTACTTACTTTACATTTGTAATAGAAATTATCGCTATATGTCGTAACGCCAAACTTTAGTTATTACTCTATCCATCTCGTAATAAAGCAAAAAGGTTGTATATAGGTGTGGTTTGTGTGGAGCCTATATACACAAGCACTTTTAGCAATATAATTGGTTTGCGTAGCGGGTCATATGGAATCGCATTTTAAAAAAGTAAAAAGAAATTTAAAATTCAAATCATAAATGGGCCTTTTTTAGATTGTGCTAGTATCAAAATGGAAATGGTGCAATATATAAAACAAAATGCTTGTTTCTCATTTGGAAAAATTGTTGTTAATAATACAAAATTTGAGCGATTGTTTTTAAACAATACAATTTTTTATTTAAAAAAAAAAAACCAACTCCCAACCAGTAGCCCATGCCCAACCCCCTCCCCAGCGCGCACCCCTGCCCCTTCGAACATCAGCACACACCCAACCCCTTCCCCTTCCCCTGGCGAACACCACGACGGCAACACGAAAGAAAGGGGCCGGGTTTGGGTATGGGGTAAGGGTACAACGACAATTTTTTAAGCTAGAGAAGGGAAGGGGGTTGTTATCGGGGGCTAGAGACAATTATTAGGGGTTGGGGGAGGGGAGGATGGTTTTTCGAGGGGATAGGGGAAGGGGAGGGGTGCTTATCGCGGTTGCTTTGCAAGGGGTCAGGACGGGGCGGTTAGCGGGAAGCAGGAAGGGGGAAGGGGAGGAGATAAGTTTTCGGTAATGGGGCTTGGGTAAGGGACTGTCGGAGGTGAAGCTATGGTGGTGTGGAGAGTGTTTGATCTGTGCTCCCGGATGCACAATGCGAATGGTGCATCCGGTGAAACTAAAAAGCGGAAAGAATATACGGGTGTTTGAAAAAAACATACTAGTGTTTGAAGAAAAAACATGCATGTGTTTGACAAAAGAACATGTTTTTGTTTGACAAAGAAAATAATACTTCGTATTACAAAGAACATGATAATACATAAAATAACATGTTCTTTTTCATGGGTACTCATATGGTTGAATTTAACGTTTTTTTATTTTTATTTATTTTTATGTTTTTATGTACATACATTTCAGAACGTATTGTATAATGTAAAGATCATACAATTCAAACTCAAAGAACATAATGATCAAACATAAAGAACATATTATGCTTGTGTTCTATATAAATGTCTATAATGTTCTTTTTTTTTCGCTCATGTTATTTAAAATATGCATAATGTTCTTTCCAAGTGCACCAAGCGCATGGTGCACCCGGGTGTACCATAAATATTTCATGGTGTGGAGCCAAAGCAATGGTGGTGTTGGATGGGAGGATAGATAAAAGGAAAAAAATAATTAAACCAATCATGGAGCAATACGTATCATGGGTAATTTGCTCAATAGGCTATATTAGGTCTTGTCTTGTTTAAAATTAACACCCCGTTTGTAATTGTAATATGTAGGAATACTAAAAAATTTATCTTGTTTAAAAACTTCCCATTTTTCCCTTTTCACTTTGCATGGAAATTAATGAAAAATGAAATTCCTTTTTGCATATAATGATAAGTACAAGTGCTACTACTTTTTCATTTAAAAAAAGATGCATCACTTTTCTTTGCATGGAGATGCAAACTCTAACTTGTTAAAGCTTTCTTGAAAGAGAGACATATATCCGATGATGCTAGATGTTCCTGGTGTAGCCACACAATTTTTAAATGCTCCAGAGGCTCAGAGTACAAGCATTATTGGACGAGATAGGCTATGCCACTTTGATCCAACTTGCCAGAACAATGATTGAAAGATGGGCGAGGTCAAATGCGGGCTTGAAACAATGTGTTGCAACATTAGATTGGTGTATACTGGGGTAGCGGAACCACTGAATCTGAGAACAAGAGCACACTTGACTGCAGGTTAGCAAAACTGGGTAATAAACTAATAGCAGGGCAAATACTGCAGGCACGTCTACGGGCAGGCACAACAGAAGCAGCAGCTGTGCCAAAGGAGATGGACAACTCTGCCTCAAAATGTCAATGAATTAAATGCAGATGCCTCCCTTGAGTAGAAAGGATGGATAGACCATTGCTCGAGATTATGAAGAAAAACACTCTTTGCGGCAACAAGTATGGTTGAGACGTAGTGGCCTGCTACGATTGCAGAAGGCAAAGCAATAGCAATGGTTATTCGACTGGGAAGCAGCATGGATATGGCCTTATGGGGACATCAAATGATAATCAATCACTTGTTAAGGGCGCAATTTACGTCACAGACATGACACTTTGCTGGAGGATATCTTAACTGTGTACTCATTTTCAATTCAGATGTCTGATGTGAAAAGGGAAGACATTTTTTAAGCTCAATCATTTATCTAGGATAATCTCATTAGGGAGTAGAACAAGTATGGATTAATTATTGCGCTCATGGAATTCTCCTTATGTACTCATGGACAATTTTTTTTTATTTTATTTTTTTTAATGTTTATTGATTAATAAGATTGCTAGACTTTCATAAAATAAATAAATAAATTTAGTTACAATTTTTTTCATAATACTTCGAACTTTTACTAAAAAAAATCCCATTTACAACACATGAACTTCCTGAATTTACGAGTCATGAACATGATTTATACAAGGGAAATGATAGTCGAGGTCATTTGATGGAATGACAGATAGCCCAGTGTATAGCTGAGTTGATCCCAGTTATGCAAAGTCTTAGCCAATTCAACAAAAGAAGCAATTGTATTTAGGCAAAGGGCGAGCAACGTGAACCCTTCTGGACTTTCGGATTCTGCAAACACGAGCTTTGTGCATGCAGATATGATCGCTTTTGGCACCAACCACATGAACCTACCAGCAAGTTGCAACAGCAGGTTGATGATTACACCTCCATCCATAATTTTTAGAACAGATTGCTTTCCAGGAGAGGCATCAAGGAACCAGGAATGGGGTCAGATGCAGCGGGGAACTATAGATCATAATTCCTGTTTAACAGAAGCAAAATAAAATGATGAGAAAACAGGACAATGTCAGCTAGATCAGGGGAAAATTAAAACTGTTCATCTTCAAATAAAATGATGAGAAAACAGGACAATGTCAGCTAGATCAGGGAAAAATTAAAACAGTAGATCAGATATGAGAAAATTTAGAAGTATCAAGTATCTATACTACAAGGCTACGAGCAGAATGCTAAACTGAAAGATTTTCTTTTATATCCAACTGTTCACAGTTTCACACTGTAGTCTGAACTCCAGATTGGCAGAAAGCACATAAAGGATGCCAATTTTTGGCTTTCTAATCATGGGTGTGAGATGAATAGGTGTAAATACGAAAACTCAGCAAACAAGCGATACACATCTAAAATGGGAGAGGAATTGAGAGATGTTAAGAATTGGTGTCAGAACAACGCTATGTATTCTAGGACAAGTGCCTACTTAATGAACACATCATTACACCAGATCAATTCTACCCTTCAGAAATTGCTCCCCTACCGCCGCCCCAACCATGGAAACAAAAGCAGAAGGAATCCAGGACTATAAGAACAGAAGCCAGATTAACATAAATAACAGTAAAATAAAATATAAGGTGATTTTAGCTTACCTTATAAGATGATGATTAGGCGCACAATTTGACCAAGGTACCTAAATGATTTTGTAGTCTCTTTTAAGCATTTGTTTTTGGCATCACGAGACCAATGCTGCAATACAAGCATATAATTACTCCTAAACTGAGTTTAAACAGGCTAAACAAAAACAGAAAGCAATGAAGGAAACTGATGTGATAATCTCAGGCACCCACCTCCGCGAGCCTATTAAGTGTTTCTCTAATCCCTTGCAGGAATACTTGCTCATCTCCATCCCAGTTAAAGAACTCCAATTGCCTTTCCTTTAGAAGCTTATCAGCAACCTGATCAAGATTAGGTGCGAAAAAAGGCCAGTATGTGTTAATTACTACTTGGATGAGAAGACTTCATCCATTAAAAGACTTAGATAACTGCAAGAAATGGTGGAAACTGATCAAATCATTGACAAACAATGCAAGCAAAGATTGAAAATCATCAACAAAGCCCAGATCAGGAAGATAATTCATAGTACTTAGTTGCAAATGTGTGCCATAAGCAGCATAAAGTGGACATGGTTCTCCAGCACCTAAAGTTTTCTGTCCAGCCTAGTAATAGGGGGACCCCTATAATGTACTTGGGTACACCTAAGAGCTATGTGCACCCAATGGTATTTTGCTTATTAGATTTTTACCTTTTTAATCATTTGGAGAGATACAATTAACCAAAATCTTATCTGGGTGCACCTTAGAATTTGTATGATATTATAGTAGCCTACAACTAAAAGGCGAAGAGCAATAAGGTTCCAACAGTTGGCAGGGTCTGATACACGAATATACGTTACTAGTAGAGACTATCACTCTAGTAATGCATCGAATTTTAGAGGACTCGCAGAAAGAAAGGTTGGAAAGCAGAAGTTATATTTAATAAAAAAAGCTACAAATAGTCAAAACATTTTTCTTTCAAGTTTACAAATGCATTAAAAAAGAAAAAAGAAAGAAGAAAAACACGCACACAAGCAAACACTGCAAAAAATGACATAATACAAAAAACTCGCCTTTCCATCCAGAAGTGTAAGGAAATAGCCACATAAATGAAAAAATACACAGCTCCTTTATCATCCAATTATTTCATTGGAAAAACATCGGAGCAGTTGTGCAAGTTGCAAGATAATCATGGATAAATGACTCCTAAATTTTAACACTTGCTGACACTAACTATATTCATGACAAAACATTGTGTAAAGTTTCACATAATGATATAGAAGGCCTATTCAGCTGGCATACAATCTACATGTTTTTTTATGGTACACAACATTCTCAGTAATCAGAAAAGTGGCCAACACACCTGCTTTGCTATCACTTGCCCAGCAGCTATGTGAGAGAAGTACACATTGTAAAAGTGGGAGAGAAATAATGGGGGACTTGTTTCTGCAAGCTCCTTCAAATATGAGGCATAAGAAATTCCAGGATTGCTAGGCTCAGGAATTGCCATACCTTGTTGGCTGAACCATTCTAGGTCCTGGGCCAAACCCTCTGATCTTTCTAATCCAGTTCTCCTAAAGTATGCATCTGTTCATCAATAGCCAAAAGTCAATATTAAAGACCATCAAAATCAACTAAGACTACATTATCGTACAATCTTCATGTATAATAAGGCGCCAGTCTCATCAAAAAGCTTAAACAATGGAAAAGTAGCAGCTCTCTGGTATATTATTGCAGCTCCAATGCAACAGTGCTTCAAGCCACCTTGTTTTAACATGAGTACATGACCAATAAGGCATCCATTTCTCAATCTACTTCTGGAGGAATATGAAGGATATTCAGCATGAAACAAAATACAATACAAGTAGTAGCCTGGACTTAGTTTCCAAATTCCATTTGATGCCATGGTGCATTGTGCCAAGCTTTTTGCAAACCGCTCCTATATTGTGAGTCTTGAACTTGAGACTCCTCACATGCAAGCTAATGATTATATCACCAAGAAAAATAAGGATGCACTGATAACTAGGATAATGAAATAATACCTTTTGCAAAAACGGAGAATCCTTACTATAATTCCTACCATTAAGCAACTGTCGTTCCTCATCACAGCCACTAGCCAACTACTATAACTTAGGCTCACAATATTCTTGGCTAATTCATAAATATAGTGGTTCTATATTAATTAGAGCATGAAGCATGAATCTTAAATAGACCTGGATCACCATTAATTTATTGTGGACTATATTAGAGACACTATGGTTGTTTTATTAATAAAATAAGGTCACTATGTAAAAATACAGGTTATTATTTTAAATTAAAAGTCCATATGGTTATTATAAAGGTCATGAAAGGTTAATTTTATTTTATGAAATTCTAATATACTGGTGAATATGAATAATAAAGGTTACTATGTTAAAATTAGGGTCACTATGTTCAAAAATTGCGAGCGTATGGACCTCATGTTCACACACCTATTCTCCTCCCTTATAATCAGTTTTTTTTGGGTTTGATTAGTTTTGACATGTTCAAATAAAATAAGATAAAAGCTAATAAGTTCAATTATGATAAAATAAGGAACATTAAGTTGAGATAAGATATAACAAAAGCTAATATGTCGTAAAAAGATAAGTAAGGGCAATAAACTCAAACATATTTAAGTTGCAATAACGCCCAATAATACCTAGCTAATGAACGCCACTATTTCATTCTTGTCCCTTATCTACTATCAACTAAATGGACAAGGGCCAATAAAACTTCAAAGCACTAGGCTACACATGTTGAATAAGGGCTAATAAATTCAAAATTCGCATATCTTGCTAACGAACGCCCCTGAACTGTTAGATAATCATTTAAAATATTTCCTAAAATGGTATTAACTTGGAAATGCATGTCAAAATCAAGAGTCGATCAGTATAATTAATGTTCATTTCAATTTAATATGTCTAATTTTAGTTATCTTATCCGAGCGTTTGTTAGCTTTTTCCATAAGTTTATTTCGGGTTCAATAAGTTTACGGTTAATAGTATGATAAAATATAAGGTCTAAAGATGTTAGAGCAGTTACGCCTACATATGTGAAGTTTCTATCACATTGAGAGGTTTTTCCAAAAGCATTTGTAGCAACTTTTTTTTCCCTATGGGTGCAACTCATGTCTTGCAAAAAGTATCCTTGGGATATGGTAAGAAGCTACACTACGCAGTCTTAATTCAAACTACAATCGATTGTATGTAGCAAGTCCAACAAAATCCATGGCTAAAAACTACCAACAGGAATAAGTAGCAATTCCAATAACTTAACCTGTAATCTAGCCAAAAAAAAATCCACAACCATGCAGTCTCAAATCAAAATACAAAGTACAAACACAAGTACCGATTTCAAGAAACTTTACAAAATCGCCAAGCTAGTAGTCTCACAGTCTCAGCTCAAACTAAAAACCACGGTAAGTAATAAAATTTACTAAGTAATCTAGCTAACAGTCTCAACTCAAACTACAAATCATGGTTAGTAACTAACTAACTACTCCAATAAACTTTACCTACACTAGTAGTCTCCGACTTTAGCATTAAATCCACAACAATATCCAATATCCACACAATCTTAACTCAAACTACAAACGAGTAAGTACCAATTCCAAAAGAATCCACAGTCTTAACTCGAACTACAAATTAAAGTAAGTAGCAATACACGCACTATTAACTCGAACTACAAAAGAAAGTAAGTAGCAATTCCAATAGAATCTACGCAATCTTAACTCAAACTACAAATGGAAGTAAGTAGCAATTCTAATAGAATCTACGCAATCTTAGCTCAAACTATAAACGAAAGTAAGTAGCAATTCCAATAGAATCCACACAATCTTAACTCGAACTGCAAATGAAAAGTAAGTAGCAATTCCAATAGAATCCACACAGTCTCAACTCAAACTACAAACAAGAGCAACTACCAATATAATTCCACATTATAAAAGTAAACAAAGTTCGAAAACTCACAAGAAACATCATTCGAATCCTCGACAACACGTTCAATCGTTTCAAAAACGAGCTTACTATCAACCAAATACTTGAGAAACCCTTCAATACTAGGCTCCCAACTCCCATCATACTCATCCCCATTATCAGACACATCATTCTTAGAAGACCCTTTATCATTCCGAAGTTTCATGGCAACAAACCTCATCTCTTCAGTAATCCCTTTAATCTCACCTGGGTATTCTTTTCTGTACCTCTTCCTCTTCTTCAACACAGGTGGAGGTAACCCACCATTTGAAGACGACGTCATTGAGGGAAATGGGTTTGATTCTCTCTCCTCAAATTGGTGTTCTTGTTCTAGTTCTTCTTCTGTATCTGAAGAAGAAGTTGTAGTTGTTGTGAATGTGGGAATGGTGGTTTCAGAGGAGCAACAGATTTTGGCTGATAATTTGTTGGAATTTAATGGGGTTTTGAGAAATTTGAGTGAGGTGAGGGAATTAAGGGGGTGTTTGTGTTGGGTTGATAATGGGGATATGATGTTGTTTGAGGGGAGAGAAAATGCAATTGTCGCCATTTTTGAGCCAGCTTTTGGAAATTGGCCGTCTTGTCTTGTAAGGACTGCAATTAGATGAGCACCTACACGGAGTATTGGCATTTGGCAATAGGAGTACTCCGATTGTCCGAGTACCTTCAACGGCAGATTTAGGATAGTCGCCTTGAATTATTGATCACCTGTAAAAATACAAAAAAAAAATTCGAATCCAAAAATATTAACAAAAAAAATATATGTGACAACCATATTGATTTCAATCAAACAAATAAGACAAAAAAATCCATACTACAACCAAATAGTAATTAAAAAATTCATCTTACAAATCGAAAGTACTTTGTTCATTTGGAGAAGAATTTTATTGACTAAGAGGATTACATTTAGTGAAGAAACTAGCGATACTCTGCATTTTATTTGGAGTACATTTCTGCTTCATTCTGAAAATCATTTAAGCAATAACAAATAATTCAGCAATTCGAATATACAATGAAATATACACAATTTCATTTTATTTTATTTATTTTTTATTTTTTTTTATTTTTTTTTTATGAAAAAGGAAGATTAAATTAACTTAAATAAAGATCCAAATACAGCCAAAGTTTTCAATGAAGCAGAAGAGGCAGCAGACTAAATAGACTATACCACCCACCCAGAATTCCCAAAAGCAAAACCAAATTGTTATTCCCACCTCAAACAAAGACAAAAATTAGCAATTAACAAAACATAAAGACAAGAAACTACACCTAGCAAATCAGCAGCAAGGGTCGAATACAAATAATACAATCAAATATAAATCAAATCTGAATCAAATGACCAACTAATCAAGACTACAAAATACAAAGTACCAATATTACCAAAAAGTTGAATTCAATTCAACATTTCAACACCACAATGAACAACCTGACAAGAACTCAAGACTATGAAATTATAATTTATAAATGACTGAAATTATAATTAATTACATAATTAACACAATAATGAACAACAAATCAACAATTCAGTTCAATTTAATCAATCAAATAACTGAAATTATACATAATTAAAATTAAAACTAAATAACAAATTAAATAGTTCAAACCTTGCTCTGCTTCAGTGCTTCAGTCGGTGGTCGCTCCGGTCAGTTAGTCGGTGGTCGCTCCGTTCAGTCAGTCGGTGGTCGCTCTGGTCAGTCAGGGCGGTGGCGCCGTGGCGGCAGGCTGGCAAACAGCAGAACAAAGGTCTTGTCGCCTTCAAGGCTTGAAGGAGTGAACCGGTGGTGAGTTAGGGTTGTGAGTTGTGATGTTTGAGGTACGCTAATTCGCTGAATAATGCATTCACGGCTTTCACGCGCTTTTCTTTCTTTTTTTTTTTACAAAGTATGTCCGCCAATGAGTACCTTAAAGCAACTTTAATGATTGTAGCCAATGTTATTAGGATCGGGATTCTACTTTAGATCAGAAGATAGAGGTAGGATCGAGTCGTAAAATCGGATCGTGGGATCGACCGATCCTACAAAAATTGCAAAAAATTAAAATTTTACTAAACTTTATCAAATACTTATTCATATTTAAACTAAATTAAGTATATAATAATAATATTTCAATTTTTTACAAAGTTATTTCCTTAAATACATGACGATGGTGTATAAATACGCAATCTAAATTTATAATACTACTTGTTAATTTTATATTCTAATTCTAATATAAAAAGTTAACCTCTGTAAAAAAAAACAAAAAAAAAAAAAAAAAAGAGAAAAATGATGCTGGTTGTTATAGACCACTAGACCTGTGCTAGAGCTTTACATGTCTATAAAATCCAAAGAAATTAGCTTCCACTCACTAAATATTAAAAGTTTTATATACATTTTACATGCTTGCACTGAAATTACATAATTAAATTCATTGTAACATAATCAGCTACATAAATCAAGTGAAATTTGAGTGAAATCAGGCAGGGTTGGAACCACGGTATCTACCAACCAAGAACAATAGTAGGCCCGCAAATTTAACTTATTTTAAACAAAAATAATTAAATAAATAAAAATTAAAGGGAAAAAATATAGAAAAAAAATAAATTGGAAAGAAACCAGATGAGCAAACCCATACTTAAGTCCTTTTAAGCTTATTTTGTAGAATCAGTAGAATCGGCCATAGGATCATAGAATCGTTGTCGATCCTACCGATCCTATACAATTCTACTGATCCTATGGCCGATCCTACCACAGACCGATTCTATGGACGATCCAGATCGACTAGGTGTATTAGAGCAACTCCAATTGTAAGCTAATTAACAAATTAGCTTGTTATGCCACATAAGATGATAAGCTAATCTCTTTTGTAGCTAATTTGTACTCCAATGTTTAGCTAGTAGCTTGTGATTTAATAGTGCTTCAATTTAATTTGTTAAATAGCTTTTTACATTTAATTTTATTAATGCATCAACGTATTGTAGGACTGTAGATACTATAAGCGGAATTGCATGAATCATATTCATAAGTATCTAAACACTAAGATCAATGTATAACACATAAAGAACAATTAATAATACATTTGAAGCGTGAATCTACTAGCAATCGAGCAAGAACAAACGGGAGACAAAGAACCCCAAACGTGATTCCTCTACTTGGTCCACGGGCACAGATTAAACCTCCATTAATGCTAGTTAGTCGTAATTGAACCCTTTCAATTAACTTTTTACGGAGATGAGAGAAGCACGAACTAATCACGAACCACCACATGTGCCACCTAGGTGGTCGGCCGTACGAATGAGGGGGAGGAGAGAGAGGGCAGTGAGAGAGAGAGGGGGGGATTAGGGTTTTGGGACTTGGTTGCTTGAGTTACAATTAACTGACTTGTCAATTGTTTTGTCAATCGTCATGGATCTTATTTATAGATCACATGTCTAAATAAGAGTCCATGTCAAGCCCAAACTCCTAATTCTAATCAAACTACTCGAGCCCAACACTCCTTATGGTTTGTCATGATCTCATGAGGCCCATTAATGGGCCTCTTACTTGTTTAACCCAATACCCTTGCTGTGTGACCTCATAGGATCCATTCTATTGGGCTTTGGACTATTTGACTAGCCCAAAGATCATTTATCATATCTAGCAACAGACAATGACAACCCAAAAGAATGAACTTATTATCTCCATAATAGTGATCCTTAATATATCTAGTAATTGCACTTATCAAAGACATAATTCCTTCAATCTCCCACTTGTCTAAGACAAGTGAGCAATATTCAAATTCCTTAAGTCAATGTGCGTCGATTTGATGATATGCTTACATCTCATGTCGAGATCATATTAATCTACAAATCTTTTCTTGAAATCTGAGTTAGAATCAGAAAACAAATGATTACTATGTAATCCATTTGAGCATGGCCATGCATTTTTTGAATTCTCCCTCTTCAAGGGGCTAAGACACATTCCTATTTAAATAGTTAGACTCAATCCAATCTTGTGAAACCAAAGCTCCCACTCAACTTTTGAAGTAACCAGGAAACACCCTTTATAATCTCCAATTACGGCTAGACGTTTGAATGTACCATAGTTAAATCAATCATTGAATGGAATCCATGTTCCACTCATGTCAAAGGAATCCACTAATATATTCAGAAGCTCTATACTTGAACTTCAAAGTAGGTCTATAGTTCGATCATGCATCATTAATGCATATCCATATGATTGACCGAGCATCATTACTATGCCCCTATAGCCCATGAAACTGCGCTATCCAATCAATCTTACATGCTAGTCCATGTATTGAAATCATTTATATCCATTTTAATGATTTCAAACTAGGAACTTAAATAATGTATGGATTTTGTTCACCCGTGGGGTTTCATTCACCAGATCATCAACCTGATGAGCCCATCAATCCATAATTATTTTGGACATTTTATTTAACAATAAAACCATAATTAAATAAGAGAAATAATAAAGTTTTGATTAAACATAATTCTGTAGATGAATGTATTTCTTATGTAATAAGTTTTCTCAAAACAAATACAACTTAAATTACATCATTAGCTTCAATCCAGTTGCACTAGCATGAGTCTCATGCTTAGGCAATGGAAGGGGCTTAGTAAGTGGATCAGCGATATTCTCGTCCGTATGAACTTTGCACATCTTGACATCTCCTATGCCAACGATCTCTCGAATGAGGTGATATTTCCTCTCTACATGTTTGGATTTGAAGTGTGACCTTGTCTCCTTTGATTGAGCAATGGTGCCACTGTTGTCATAATATAACTCAATTCCTTTCTGAGCACTTGGTACAATGTCCAACTATGTGAGGAATTTCTTAATCCAAACTGCCTCCTTAGCTGCTTCAACAGCAGCCAAATACTCTGATTCTGTCATAGAGTCTGCGATAGTGCTTTGCTTCGAACTCTTCCAGCTCACTGCTCCTCCATTCAGACAGAAAATGTACCCTAATTGGGATTTGAAGTCATCTCTATCTGTTTGGAAACTCGCATTCGTATAGCCCTTGACAACCAACTCATCTTCACCGCCATATACTAGAAACATTCCTTTAGTCCTTCTCAAGTACTTAAGGATGTTCTTGGCAGCTGTCCAGTGTGCTTCACCTAGATTTTCCTGAAATCTTTTACACATTCTAAGAGTATATGAAACATCCGACCTTGTACAAATCATGGCATACATAATAGACTCTACTGAGAAGCATAAGGTATACTAGCCATACGTCTCATCTCATTTGGCGTTTGAGGGCACTGAGATTTACTTAGCGTAATGCCATGGGACATGGGGAGAAATCCTCTTTTTGAGTCTTTCATCTCAAACTTGTCAAGAGACTTATCAATATAAGTCTCTTGACTTAGTCTAATCATCCTTCGAGACCTGTCTCGATGGATCTTGATTCCCAAAATGTACTCGGCGTCACCTAAATCTTTCATGGAGAAACAACACTTCAACCATTCCTTGACTGACTCAAGCACTGGTATGTCATTTCCCATGAGTCGTATGTCATCTACATACAAGACTAAGAAAACCACGCTGCTCCCACTGGATTTCTTGTATACACAAGGTTCCTCTTCGCTCTTGAGAAAATCAGACTGTTTGATTGCCTCATCAAAACAAAGATTCCAACTCCTTGATGCTTGCTTCAATCCGTAAATGGATTTCTGAAGCTTGCACACTTTTCTAGGATTTTCTGGATCTTCAAAACCCTTAGGTTGTGTCATATACACTTCCTCCGTCAAGAACCCATTTAAGAAGGCGGTTTTGACATCCATTTGCCAAATTTCATAATTAAAAAATGCAGCAATCGCTAGAAGAAACCGAATGGATTTAAGCATAGCTAATGGGGAAAAAGTTTCATCATAGTCAATACCATGAATCTGTCTGTACCCTTTTGCAACCAGTCTTGCTTTGTGGATGTAGGCATTTCCATCTTTGTCTGTTTTAATCTTGTAGACCCACTTGCAACCAATAGGTTTTACCCCATCAGGCAAGTCTACTAGGGTCCACACAGTATTTTCAGACATCGATTCCATTTCGGACTTCATGGCCTCAAGCCATTTATCTAAGTTGGGGCTCGCCAAAGCTTGCTTGTAAGTTAAAGGTTCTTCATTCTCCAATAAGAAGATTTCAGAATCCTCAGTTAACAGAACCTCAACAAATTGTTTGTTTCTGATTCTGGCAGACCTACGTGGGGTAGGAGCAACAACAGAAATATTCTCTCCAACTCTTTGAAGATTTTCGCAAGAATTAGATTTAAGTGGGACGATAGGAGTCTTGCTAGTCAAATTAGCTTGCTCTGACACATGATTTTTCGAATTAGCCGACTCATGCACCCTCGCCTCTGATGTAGTATTATCCACATCCTTTTGTTGCTCATCTCGAATTTCTTCGAGAACCACTTTACTCCCACTTGGCTTTCTAGATAGAAATTCCTTTTCTAGAAAGACACCATCTCGAGCAACAAACACTTTGTTATCTTCGCGATTGTAGAAGTAATACCCTCTTGTTTTTGTAAGATAACCCACAAAGAAACATTTGTCTGATTTAGGGCCTAGTTTATCGCCTTGTAAACGTTTTACATAGGCTTCACATCCCCAAATCTTAAGAAAAGACAACTTTGGAGCTCTTCCATTCCACATCTCATATGGAGTCTTTTCTACCGCTTTGGACGGGCTTCTGTTTAGTACTTTAGCAGCTGCTTCCAATTCATATCCCCAGAACGATATGTGAAGATCAGTAAAGCTCATCATGGATCGAACCGTGTCTAGCAAGGTTCTATTCCTCCTTTCCGATACACCATTTAACTATGGTGTTCCTGGAAGAGTTAACTATGAAAGTATTCCACAATTAATCAGATGTTCATCAAATTCTTGGGTTAAATATTCACCACCATGATCAGATTGCAGTGCTTTAATTGTTTTCCCAAGTTGATTTTGTACTTCATTCTGGAATTTCTTGAACTTTTCAAAGGTTTCCGACTTCTACTTCATTAAGTAAATGTAACCAAATATACTTAAATCATCAGTGAAAGTAATGAAGTAACTAAATCCACCCTACCTTTTGAAATCATTGGTCCACCCACATCTGTATGTATGAGTCCGAAAAGATCACTAGCTCTTTCACCTATTCCCGAAAAGGGTGACTTGGTCATTTTACCTAGCAAACATGACTCACAGTTTTCAAATGATTCATAATCAAATGAAGAAAGAAGTCCATCCTTATGTAATTTCTAAATGCGTGTTTGGTTAATATGACCTAGCCTACAACGCCATAGGTAAGTTGGATTTGAACCATCTATTCTTTGCTTTTTATGATCTATGTTGTAGACATGGGTCGTATAATCTAATACATATAAACCATTAACCAATTTAGCACTAGCATATAACATATTTTTACTTGAAATAAAACAACACTTCTCTTTAATTTCGAACGAAAAACCTTCAGTATCTAAAACAGGAACTGAAATAATGTTTTTAGTAATCGCAGGAACATAATAACAGTTATTAAGCACCGAAACGAGTCCAGATGGGAGCTTGAGTTCATATCTTCCAATAGCAAGTGCAGCAACAATTGCTCTATTTCCTACTCGAAGCATCATCTCCCCTTTAGCTAGCCTTCTACTCACTCTTAAGCCCTGCATTTGAACAATGTGAGCACCACAACCGGTATCGAATACCCATGTGGAAGAAGAAGTAAGGTTAATTTATACAACAAAAACCTTAGGTAACTCCTTAACTTCCGTTTTCACTGGTGTGTAATGGGGACACCCTAGCATGTGGCAAGACCACCTACCGCAATAGAAGCACTGGCTTCCCTCCTTCTTCAAGTACTCCTCTGTATGGTTGATCCAAAGATTGACTAGCGTCACTGTCGAGCCTTCATCATCATGAATAAGCTTGACGAGATCAAATCCATCATGGAATGAAAACAGAATAGTGTCATGTGCAAAGTCATCATCAAACGGTCTCCCTAAGATATCCATCCGATTGAGTAATTCAATCAGTTCCTTCACGTGGTTCTTAACTGACTGACCAGGATTGAGTTTCTTAGCCATTATCCAGGAGTAGTACATTTGAGGGATCGAGTTAACGACCTCTATAACATTCTGATCGTTGACGCCTCCACTTCCTAATGCACCAATGCCACCTCGACAGATGGCACGTAGACAATTATGCAGTTTGGTCACCTCATAGTCCTTGAACCTTCTTTTCTAACAAGTTGGAATAGATGCCAATATGAGATTCCCGATTTTCTCTACATCCAAAACATCTTTCGGGTGCCTATCAGGAGTGAAATTAAACCTACTGTAAATCTACTATTAATAGGAATATAGAGTCGAGCCTCAAGCTTGTGGCTCCTAAGAACATTTCTTAGCTCTTCTTCCCATTCCCTGAAGTTTATGAGATTTAGCCTTGTTTTCAGTTTGGTTAGCAAGTTAGTGTTGTCGTTAAAGCTATTCATCTATAAACAAAATAAAAAAACGAGGCAAAGTTCAATAATTATGTTTAATAAAATTAAAGTACCATGAGCGTATTAAATTGGTAACTTTAAAACATTTTATTCAATATTAATTTATCCCAATTGAATTAAATGATTCTAAGACCCTTTATTTGTGTGATAGTTGACCGGACTGAGGCCCTACCATCAAGCATTACATTTTTAAGGTGAGTAAACTCTTTACTGATTACAACTCTTGTAACTCTTGGTTGAACAATTAACCATCACATGCTTAATTATTACCCTTTGCTTCAAGGTTTTAAACTCTTTAGGTAACCTTGTTGAGTATAACTAATTAAATATGTAGAACGTGATCTACCCCAAATTACCCAAGATAACAAGTGACACTCTGCTGAGGCCGACCCATCACTCACGATCGAAGGATTGTTGGAATTGGAAAAGCAACCTCAATATTACCGGTACCTAGATTTAATATGTTGTGATTATTTAGTGAACTCTAGCGCATCATCAATCAACATAAATAAAATCTAACATGCATAATCTACTAATGCATAAATCAAATGACATAGTATGGCCCCTTAATCCTAAAAGCTAATAAAGTAAAACTCCCACTTGAACCTTCATGGATCTCATCCATCTAGCTCCTTTGGGCCTTCACTCCATTGGCTTCTTAGATCAACTGCAACTTGTAATACTATTCTATTCTATCTACTACTTAAATAAAATAAAATAAATTACAAAAATACTTAACAGTACGCAGACCGTATTTAGATTACAAAAATGTGAAACGATGCGCAAATCGTATTTAGAATCTATGGGACATACTAGTCTATATATAGCAATAAATAACATCATATATTATAAAGTGCCATATAATAAATCAATCATCATGCTTTCCTAAACTACAACATCGAATGTTCATAATTAAGGAAACATGGCATCTTAATATCTCATATTTTGATTAAATTGCATCAATCAGATAATATCATATATTATTCATTACCAATCATAAAATATCGTATATTCTATCTTAGGTATGAAATAAAATCAAATCTTATTTTAGTTATGGAAGATAAATCATATTTATTTCCCATGATTATCCTAACTAATTTAGGAGATTCTATCTAAATTGCCTAGCTAATCACAATATTTTAAATCAATTATTATCCTAAAATAATTATGGGATAATCTCATTATTTAATCAATTATTATCCATATAGAATCTTTTTGCTCAATAATTATCCAAACTTAACAAAATTAACCACTTTAATTCTAATAATTATCTTTTTAAAAATCAAAACTTATCTTTTATTTTAAAATCTGATTTTTATTAAAATAAAATAAAATTTTTTTTTTAAGAAACGCGCCAGCCACCGTGGTGTGGCTAGCCGAAGCCAGCCATGGTGGCCGTACACCTTGGGGTGTACGCTGCCGCAAGTAGCGACGCACATCAGCAGCAACGCACACAACACTTGCACGGCGTTGCTATTGCTGCTCCCGTTGTCCGAGCTACCTGCCCAACCCCGCCCTCCATCTTGGACCACCTGGTGCGGCAGTCGCCGTGGCTACGCCACCCAGCCGTGGCTGCCACACCTCAAAACCCCTTTTTTATTTTAATTTAAATTAAAATAATTATTTTGTTAAAAATTAAATTAATTTAATGTGGTCTAATTAATTTCAAAATTAAATCATATTCAATCTTGAAATTAGGGTTACTCATGAAATTAATCCCCAATTCAATTTAACTCTTAAATTATATAATTTGATCATGAAAAATTCATAATTTAACATGAAATCAAATAGTTTAAAATCATTAATCACATAGCTATCGAATAAAATCAAAACCAAAACACAAAATTCACAATTTAGGGTTTGGGGTTTCGAATTTTTTCGAATTTAGGGTTTGGGGGGTTCGAAAATTTCGTACATATTAGGCAAAAATTCGGACCTTTTAGGCTAATTCTTGAGCAGATTAAACAACTTTTAATAATTCTATATATTAAACCATATTTAAAATAATAATTGACCTATAATTAAATTATTCTCCTCCTAATTGAATTAAAATTGTGGACATTCAAACAATTAATATTCAATATATATACATGCATAGGCTAACTGATACCACTGTAGAACTTTAGATACTATTAGAGAAATTGCATGAATAATATTCATAATCATCTAAACACCAAGATCAATGCATAACACATAAAGAACAATTAATAATACCTTTGAAGCGTGAATCCACTAGTAATCGACCAAGAACAAACGGGAGACAAAGAACCCCAAACGTGATTAAACCTCTACTTGGTCCACGGGCACAGATTAAACCTCCACTAATGCTAGTTAGTCGTAATTGAACCCTTTCAATTAACTTTTTACGGAGATGAGAGAAGCACGAACTAACCACGAACCACTACATGCGCCATCTAGGTGGCCGGCCGTACGGACGAGGGGGAGGAGAGAGAAGTTCGTGAGAGAGAGAGAGAGAGGGGATTAGGGTTTTGGGACTTGGTTGCTTGAGTTACAATTAACTGACTTGTCAATTATTTTGTCAATCGTCATGGATCTTATTTATAGATCACATCTCTAAATAAGAGTCCATGTCAAGCCCAAACTCCTAATCCTAATCAAACTACTCTAGCCCAACACTCCTTATGGTTTGTCATGATCTCATGAGGCCCATTAATGGGTCTCTTACTTGCTCATAGGATCCATTATATTAGGCTTTGGACTATTCGACTAGCCCAAAGATCATTTATCATATCTAGCAGCAGACAATGACAACCCAAAAGAATGAACTTATTATCTCCATAATAGTGATCCTTAATATATCTAGTAATTGCAGTTATCGAAGATATAATTCCTTCACCTATCTTTTTGGCAAGTTTATTCTTAAGAAAATTAGCTTAGCTAAGCTAATTTGCTTGACCAAGCTAATATAATTTTTTAGCTCTAATGGTTAAGCTAATATCTAGGAAATTTTATAAATTACAAGCGAGTCCCTAGCTACAACCATTGGAGTTGCTCTTAGGATTGTAGAATCGCACCATTCTACGATCCGGATCGCGATTTTGATAACTATGGTTGTAGCTAGAGACTTGCTTATAATTTTCAAAAGTCACTAGCTACTAGCAAAAATACAATTAGCTTGTCTAAGCTAATTTGCTTTATAAAAAGTTTCCAAAATTATTGGAGATTGATATATTAAAATAATTAAATTTCTAGGGCTAATTGAGAATTATTTAATTAGCTAACTATATGAAAGTTAGATTGAAATCATATGTGGCATGACAAGTTAATTTGACAATTAGCTTACCATTGAAGTTTCTCTTAGAGCAAAACAATCGTTGTGGGCAACCATTGTTGTTATAGATTATTTTATTAATTTCTCTATCTTTCACCTCATTTATAACCACGCTTATACCCATTTTATAACCAATGTATCTCAACAGTTAATCACAACTTTTTAATTACACATTTTCTCTTTTCTACTTTTACCCAACCCCACCACACAATCTCTCTCTAAAATCCTATCATATATAACTAATGCCCTTGGTAATAACCAATCAAAACTATTAATTATTTAGCATACATTAATTAGATAAAAAGACTTATGTTTAAAAATAATGCATTTTGAGATTTTTTCTTTTTTTTTTTTTATTTTTTTATTTTTAAAACAGAGCAATATATTGATTAAATAAAATCATGTTCGGCCAAGGTTATCAAACCTTGAAGGAACGAACCCATGCATTTTGAGATTTATCTAGTACGAAATTAGTCGTTAATTAAGAAATAAACAATAATTACAACTTTACTAAATTCCATAATAATAAAAATAATTAAATAATACATATTCTATCAAATGACAACAATCTTTGAAAGATAACAACGAACCGTGATTTGTTACGATTACACATCCATTAAAGCATTTTATTTTGCCTACTATCAACACCGAATTTGAGCCACATATGTTCAACTAGTTCTTTCTTCAAGGCTTTATATATAGCTTCATCACGAACACGAGCTCTATTAGAGATGTAATTTTCCAAACTTGCAGTTCGGTTGTTGCTATTTTGGAACTGAAAAGGCTCTTCATTATTCCCATTACTTTAAGACGCATTTGTAGCTTGATCATATTCATTTGGATCGTAATATGTTTTACATGTATCTCTTTCATCCTCATCAATCATATTGTGCATAATGATACACGCTATCGTTATTTTTCCGAACATTGATGCTTCACGAGCTAGTGCAGGATTTCGTGTTATTGCAAAACGAGCTTGTAGTACTCCAAAAGCACGCTCAATATTCTTTCGTCTAACTTCTTGTACTTTGGCAAAAAGGTCTTCTTTTTTTCTTTTTGTAGTAGTGATATTGTCTTCTTTTTTTCTTTTTGTAGTAGTGATATTGTAGGAATGAATGCTGCCCATTTAAGATATATGCCATCAGTGAGATAATACCCCATATCGTATTGACAATCATTCAAAACATAGTTAATAGATGGTGCACGACCTTCAAAAACATTGTAAACTTCTTTAATAAATTGCTCCTTAGTTCTTGATCTTCCGAAATAAGTTTGGCTTTGAGTCGAGGTGTTTAAATAACTCCATATTAATTTTTCTTTGCTTCCTTGCTTCTTTTTCCCTTTCTAGTAGCAACCTTGTCAGTTCCACTTGATTTTCAGATTGCCTTATAAGGTATATGTTCTAGACAGTGTCCAACCATTATGTTGCCATGCTCTAAGTGGCATGTTTGCCATATTGCTATCTTTGTTTTTGCTAGATCTGTTGCTAGAAGGGAAGCCTGAATACCCAATATTACCAGTGGTTGGTGTTTCTGGGTTTGATAAAGATGATTAGTTGCCAGCGTCATTGATACATGATCTCTTTGAGTCACTTCTTTAAGTGGATGTATTTTGCTTGCATTTTTAAACAATATCTTCACTTGGTTTCCACGCATCATGTTGTATCAGGATGTCCCAAACATGCTTGTCTTGAAAGGTTTTAGACATCAATGATGTCTTTGTTTTGTCGGCAGCATATGTACCGTATGCTGCTTTCATAACATCTGTAACACCCCCAAATTATCTCCCTCTAAATAATATATTTATACGTATACAAATACCGTAGAGATAGACTTGGGCGTATTACCGCCACGTGAAAACGTAAGGCTTATTTAATTACTCAAATTGCAGCGGAAAAATATCTAACTTTTATTAATAATAATAATAATAATAATAATAATAATAATAATAATAACTGTTTCAAAATACTCAAATAAAAACTTTTCCAGTCATAAAAAAAATTTACTCCTAACTATGTGATCTCAATCCCGACTCAAGCATGCTCACGAACAATTCCACACCTGAAATCAAGAATGCTTACCAATAATTGTAAACAGGGCGAACAAAAAAAAAACAAAAAGGAAAACAGATTAGCAAAAATGCTAAGTACGTATAAATGCAAGGCATGCAAATACTTTTATTAGGCAATTATGTTTTCGAAATAATCACTTTAATTTAAACTTGTCACAAGTCACTTTCCAAAATTAGACTTTTCGAAATTAAACCTTCCAAGGGAAGTACTGTCCATCAGTGGAAGCTTTCCAAACCAATAGATTTCGAATTTATAAACTTTTCAATTTTTAAGAAATATTTCCAAATCAATTTTCCTCACCTAAGTGTGCACACCCCCAAGCTAGTTAAACTATACTCGAGGAAGACTAGATCAATGATCTTACTTAACCAGTCCCGGGTAGAGGGACAATTAAAATATCAAATACTCCGTCTCATAATGAGCTGCAAATTTTAAATTCATTTAATCAAGTGATTTATAAATTAAACAACTTTTATTAAATCAATCAATACTTTTAAAGATCAAACCTTTAAATCGTAAAATTATTTATTTTAACTTATCATGAAAATCATTAACTTAAATATTCATACGCAACATTTATTCAAACAAACATTTAAACAAACATTTACCAAAACACGCATTCAAAAATTGTATCAAGGACCTAGCCAGCGATACGTACCTTGATCACGAGAACAATTAAGGTACGTCCACTAAACTTGACCACGATCGAGGGACTCTTCCTATACAATTAAAAATAACCTTAATTAATATAAGGTTAACAAGAACTAACCCAAAACTATAAATAATACTTTATTTGTGCATGGACTTCCTAAATATTAACCTTTATAAAATCAAGTCTTGTTTATTTATTTTTTAACAACAAGTTATTTTAGTATCAAAAAAACAATCTTAGTATTATAATAGTATTGTTAGTATTATAAATGGGTATTAGAAAACTTAATAATATATGATAAGGAAATAAGAAGAGTTGTAGTATGTATATGTTGCGGCAAGGCATAAAGAGGGAAAAGTGCGTGTTGCACCTTGCTGGAAGCAGGTGGCGTCAAGCAGGCTGGCAGCAGCAGTAGGTGGTTTCAGGCGTTGGTATGGTGGCGGCTAGCAGGCAATTGGCGGCAAGGGTGGTGGCAGCACTTGGTTGCGGTTGCGGTGTTTGCTTAAGCTAGAAGGAGGGAATATTTTGAGGAAGAAGAGGGTCGTAATTAGGGCTGTTCATCGGTCCAAGACCGGACCGAAGACCGAAAATTAGAGTTTTAAGAACCGAAGACCGGAGCGATTAAGCTAGGACCTAACCCAGACCGAATTGAAAGAATCGGTCTAAAACCCGGACCGGACTGCTTTGGACCGATTTAAGAATTTTTTTAAAAGAATACTAAATTTTTAATTAAGTTATGAAAAAGATGAAAAAAGTAAAGGAAAAACTATATTTTAACGTCATTTTTACGTCCTTTTTTGTATGTTTAGTACAAAAAAATTTATGAAGTTAAAGTTTTCTAAACTTATTAAGGATTATTTTAACCATTATTTAAGGTTTCATGCATATTTTTAATAAATTGGTCCGGTCCAAGGCTGGTTTTTATAGGGTTTTGGACTGAACCGAAAAAAAGAATTTCAAGACCCGAAAACCGGACCGATTAATTCGGTTCAGTCCGGTCCATTTTTTCGGTCCGGACCAATTTATGAACACCCCTAGTCGTATCAATTTATGAACACCCCTAGTCGTATATAAGTTTCTCAAGAATGTAGGGGGAAATTCTTGTTTTTGATGTGAGTAAATGGGAGGAATTAAGAATCTATTTATAGATGTTTAAGGGTGGAAAAGATAGAGTTCAATTGGTTAGTTAAATGAATTTGAATGCAATTTAGCTTAGGTTAATTTATGTGAAAAAAAAAATCTAATGAAAGATATTCTATCTATAACCCTTAATAAAAACGGGAAGTTGGCTACTGTTCTTAGTAACAGTAACTTTTGGCGCTATTACATTAACACCCCCGAAATAATGAAATTTCAGAATTGCCCTTTATTCTAATTGGTTGATGCTTGAGTGCTTTCTGACCGAGACACCAACTTTCCTCACCTACTTCCTTTGCTCTCTTTCTTCTCATCTTAGAAAAAAGGCTCAGAGTTTAGGGAAACAAGGAGAGAGAAACCTAGAGAGAGAAATTATGTCTTCCTTCAACAACGATGGCGATGAGCTCAAAACCACCGATTATCTCTTCGACGATGGTTATGGGGCTTCAATTCTTCTCAGTGTTTCGATTTCTTCGGTTTCGGCGACGCGGTTGCTAAGGTTCCTTTGTTTTTCTTGTTCTAATTGGTTTAATGTTCAGCTCTTCGATTAGATTTTACCTTTTAGATGAAGGTTGTTTTGTTTATTTCTGGGCTTTCATGTACTTTTTTGATTGAATTTGATTTCAAATGGCTCTTAGAAACTTGCTACTAAGGTAACTCTTCATTCCCATGGTTTCCTAAAGCAAAGATGTTCGGAGGAATGGTCCAGAAGAAACAAAGCAAGGAAGAAGCTCTGATGCAGCTTCGATCCCACGGATTGATGTTCGGAGCATGGGTTGTTGCTATTCGGGTCACTCCTTATGTTCTTCAGTATTTCCAGAAAGAGGAGATCACTTTGGATCTTTCATTCAACCCCACCAAATTTAAGGTATTAGTATTATTAGTTTTCAAGATATTGACTTTATTTGATTCTTAATTTCACTTATTTTACGTTATATGGGTGTTTTAGATGTTAAAAAATTAATTTTTGGAAGGAGGAAAATGGAGCAAGGTTTGATGGATTCGAGTTTGAGGTGAAGAAACTCAAGTATTATTGGATGTTCGATCTGTTTTTTTTTAATTTAATTTCTAGAAAATTCTTCTGTGCAATATATTCCACAGCCAGGATAGAGAGTGTTCTACTTTTCACTGGGTTAGATGGAACAAGTATTTTTTCTTTTTTTCATCCTCCATTATATTATTTTTACCTTTCTTATTCCTATCTTTTCATTTTTATTATACTGTATTTCTAATTTTTCACTTTTATAATTTGCATTTTTTTTTTTTTTGTTGTTGAATTATGAAATTATGAGTAATTTTTGAAGGTGGGTTTTGTGTGTTTGGAAGCAACTAGAAACCAAGAATTATATCAATAAAATTCTACATTTTAATTTGCCTTCTAAGATACTTTGTCAAGTTTTGAATATTGAACTAAAGGTGTTTTTGCCTTTAATGTTTAGTATTTTTTGGACATTATTGTTTGCTGGTATGAGACAGATAAACTATTGATTATTTTAGGTTGATTTGTATTCCTATGCTGAGCCTAAAGCAGATGAAGTTTATGCCCATATTACTTTAACTCCAGAAAAAGAGGAAAGACTGTATGATCACTAATAATTTAAGTACTTGTATACTGAGTATGAAGGGTTTTGTTCATGATGATGGTTATATAGATTTGTGGATTATGGGTTGTTTGTATTTGTATTGTTGTATCAAGTTGAGTTTAAAAGTTCTGATTCAGGTGAAAGTGCCGCAAAGGTCGAAAGTCCAGTTATTTGTTAAGATATTAACTGCTTCGGATACTAGCACTCATTTAGGATTCTCGGTCCTTTGCAAGCAAGCCGAGGAATGCTTGCCTCCCTTGGAGGGACATATTAATTAATATTATTAATTTGATGGGGAAGGGGGTGTTCAATTTTGATTAAGATATGAGTTTAGTGTGATTATGACTAATTTATAGTTGTAATAGGATTGAATTAGTGATGCTTGAGTTAGTTTAGATATCTTACTTATAGTCAATAGTATTGAGAAATAGTGGCATGTGTTTGAATTTGGGTGAAAATCTTCTATTTATTTTATTACCTCTTGTTCTGCTGAGTTTGGGGTACTGTTCTAGAAAATAGGAATTATATATGTCAATGAATAAGTGAAATGTTGGAAGTTTGAATCTATTTGATTGTTGTATTTGTAGGATTTTGGATAGGTTAAATGCAAATGGCTTTTAAATCCTTTATGCAGTTGCTCTAATCTAACTCTGAAGTTGTTGTAGTTCTCACTCGCTCGCCCTGCTTTGTTTTACAAGGGAAAAAGAGGAGAAGATCGAGAGGAAGATAATCTCTGAAAAGCTCTCAAGCACTCCACTCAAATGCTTTAGGAGCTCCGAACCTCATAATAAGTATCTCGAACTCTCTGAGTGACTTCTTGCTTTAATGGATTTTTGCAGTTTTTTTTTTTTTTTTTTTTTGGTTGTTGTTGTTGTTGTTGTTGTTGTTGTTGTTGTGCTTGTAGTGCTTGTATGAATTTTTACTATTTTTTTATAAGTGTCCTTATTAAGCTTTGTTGTTGTTGTTGTTGTTGTGCTTGTATGAATTTTTACTATTTTTTTTATAAGTGTCCTTATTAAGCTTTAAAGAAAGATTTTATTGACTTACAAATTTCTGAACATTTAGACTATAATATGAATGCTATAATAATTAACTCGGTTTCTTCCTTCATTGTTTCATAAAGATTGGTTGGGCTTCATAGTTTCTTCTTTTAAGGTTATGTTCATTTCCTTTTTTTTCTTTATATTTCTTGTACCTTGATTATAAACGATGCTTTAATTTCTATCTATGCAGAAATGGAGGGTGAAAAATTATTTTAAAATTTTGGGGTGGTTTCGATTCAATCTGGTAAAAAATATTGGGATTATATTCCCATGCATTCTAAAGCTAGGGTTTTATTTATTTATATATTTGATTAAGATCGTTCAGTATCTAATTGATTATTTTCTTTATGAAGTCTGCTGGAATTTCAGCTCCAACTATTGGAAGAGTCAAGTGCACTCATCGTTACCATCCTAGAATTGTTGCTCCTCAGTAAATTTTCAATTTTTTTTATTAAAGCCCCAAATTGCTATAATAATTTTGCCATGTTTTTAATAAATACGAGAAAGCTTACAATTATTAAACAAAATTTTCTTATGATTATTAGAAAAAGAGGGTTCTTGATTCATCTGGAATAGAGTTACAAACCTTCTTTTTCTTAAAATTTAAGTTTATATTGTGGAAATTTGTTCTCATGTAAAAATCTCATTTTGACTTTTTTTTTTTAAAAAAATGATTTTTTCTTTGTTCATGGAGAGAGTAACAGGGGAATGGGGAGCTTGAATGGGATCTGAAGTGAAAAGGTTAATGGCTAGCGAAAGAGCAGCATTAAGTGATGAGTTCTTCGATATCCAATGCCTTCAGTTTTTAGTATCCTTTTATTCTTTGGTAGGTATCTTTTTGGTTCATTTATGTTTAGTCCATTTCTCAGGTTCTTTTGGGTGTTTATTTTGATGAATTTGAATTTTGGGATTTGGTTTTTATTTATTTATAGGTATTGTTGGATCTCTGTTTAGAGGGGAAAAAATGAATTTAATTAGTTGTGCTATTTAATCCAAAATGCTCATAGTTAAATACTTAAATCTGGTTCCTTTTGATTTCTTGATTATCCATGTTTATTTTGATTTGACTTTCTCTGTTTTGATGCGAGTATTAGTGAGAATTTGGGGAAACTATTACTCATACATTATCGGTCGGTAACTAACATTAGTTTTACCTTGAATTGAGAATTTCTGTACATGCTGATAATATGGCTGAAAATTGTTATTTATGAGCTATGATAAGTGAATTTTTAGTGTTGTGTTAATGTTATTAAATCTATTAAGGTAGCTCAAAAGATTGATATTTTTAGTGTCGTAGATAACATGATTGTTTTGTGAAGTAATTTGGTAAATCTGTTTGATTACATTGTAATTTATTTAGTTTAATAATATAGCCTCCATTGTGGATCGTTGAGTCCATTCTCGTGTATTGATGTATTTTTCTTTAGAGGGCAAATAAGTAGGAGCTGAGTGGCATATGATTTCTTATAAATTATTTCATGGATGCATTTTTAGAATATACCTTACTATAAAATTATGATATTTAATTTAATGTCTCAATAATTTTTCTGAAGGAATAGGAAGTTATATCAATCACTGCAGAATTGAGTTTTTTCAGCATTATTGATATTTTTATTTATACTATTTTTTCTTTTGTTATGGGATGGAACTTCAGAAGAGGTGAAGAAGATAGTATAAACTCTCAATGCAAGTGAAGGTTGTTCATGAAAAAGGTTGTGAGTCTACTTTACGAAGACTTAGGGGAAAGAAATTTGATATAGTTCATGAAGCAGCTCAAATCAAAGTAATACACATCATTCAATAGAGTATTAGAGAACTTAAACTACTTGAATTTGTCATATTATTCAACCTACAAACCAAACTTAATTATTTAGAAATCACATGACCTGATGGTAACTTATATTACAACTTCAAAACTGATCTAACCCAAATAAAAAATCATTGTGACATATACTCAGTTTCATGATTACTACAGATTTACCCAGTAGGAATGGGAGGGATACCATTTGTTATAATGTCAGAGGTAGACTTTCTTCTCTTCTTGGTTTCTTCAGTTTCCTAAATTTTTTTTCTTAAATTTATTATAACAGAATACTAATAAGTGGTGTTAATTTCATCACACTATTAGTACTTATATCCAATTGTCTTAGGGATATTGGATTCTTTATGGTATGAGTGGTTGTGTCTTTCTAGGTTAGTAAATTGTATTGATTGATGATTGATATTATATGTATGGAAAGGCACTACCGCCACCAATGCTGGAATGTCCAATTTTGCATTATTAGTGATAGGGGCAGGTGTGAGGGTGACCTGGTTGATGCTATTTGAGTGTGACCATGTATGTTGTTTATGTTTAGTTGATGCTGCTTAATGAATTTGATTCAAATTTAGCATCTTTCCTCACCTATATGTACCCTTTTAAAGAATTTAGAAGAAAGAATGTTGGAGATGAGTCATAGTCTTTGTATATTCAATGGAATATAGCTATTTTAACTTTGCCCTATTTGCTATTCAATTGTTTTGTATCTGTAGTAGGGCTCTGTTATGGACATGATATTGAATGTTGTTATATTTGTCTATTTTGGTTGATATATGAATGTGAAAGGTACTGTTGTGTTTGTATTTTGACTAAAATCTGTTGCTATGTCTTATAAACATACTGTATGCTGAATTTATTGTAATGTAGTTGGGTGGTTTTGCAGATGCATGCATAAAGTTTGCTTAGATTTTTTATTTTTTTTGGGTTTAGTGAGCCGTTGATTGTTTATGTAGGTAAGCCATAATAATGTTGTATGTGCCTAATGCCCATTTCTAAAAGAACTAACAAAACTATGTCAAGACTTGGTTCAATCAGCTTGCTCATAAAACTAGAAGAAGAGTGCGTAAGTTTACTTGCATTTAAGTGTCTGATATATTGTGTATTTGATCTGTGTGATTGTGTCTTATTCCTGCTCCTCCTTCCAGTGAAAGGATTAATAATCAATGTGTTATTTTCTGTATTTTTCAGCTCATCAAAAAAAGGTTAAGGTCTGGGGTATCTGCTGATGGAAACAATTGATTGGTTTTGTTGGGTTTTTAATAATAAATTATGGGTACTGGATAATTTTTGCCAGAATTTTTTTTTTTTTTTTTTTTTTTTTTTTTTTTTTTTTTGTGAAAATAGGTAGGTAATCCATTTTAGTGTTTTAGTTTAAGATAGTTTTTAAATGTCCTTGAATAGTTTCTTGCATTTGATGTTACTCAGATGGATATTTTGAGAATTTAAGATTAATCGTAATTAGTGGCTATGTTCTTCCATTTGTATGAATGTTACATATCACGTTATGTATACATTTTCAATTTTATTATGTGCGAACACATTTTTCTATATAGCAACAGGTGAATTGCACAAATAACATAAATAAAACAAGCCAACAAACAAACTAAATAACCATACAAACTATGTAACTTCAATTTTTTTTTATTTGTTCATTGTTTTGTTGGATGAATCTCAACGTGTGTATGCTGAGAACATTATGTAGAAGAGTATCATAATCAAGGGTCATTGTACTACTCTCGGCTTCTTATTGATGTATAAGAGTTCTTACAAGTTATCTCGGTATTTGTTCATTTTTCCTTGGGGCAATAATAAATTGATTTGGTGTTTGATGAAAGCATGTAGTTGCAAAATTGTTACTTTTTCTCGATAACAAGTAGAATAAGGAGATGAAAAATTAAACAAAATTCAGGATAGGAGTAAAGGATACTCAAAATACCAATGAGAACGTAGAACTGTAGATGAGAGGATAGAGGTGAAAACACCCAAAAATAACCCATTGAAAAGGGGAGAGAGAATAGAAGGAAAGAGAGTGAGAGAGACCTATAAGTTATGAGGCCATTTAAAAGGAGAAAAAAGAAAAGAGAGAGAGCGAGTTTTGGAATTAAAGGAATGAGAAGGAGATGGCACTACTTTTTAAAATAGTCAAAATTACAAAAGACGAGTGAAATAACGAGGAAGCTAATGGGAGGGAAAAAAGAGATAGCAAGATAGGGGGACTAGATTTTGAAAACTAGATTTGGACATGCTTCTTTTAATAATTAGTAAATGTTATTAATTAAACAGCGTGATTTTTGTGACAATTGAGGCATCCAACTAATTAAAATCACCTTTAGAATAAATTTTTCAACATTATGATTAAAAATCGTGTTAGATTAATGAGTAAATGTTTTTTTATTTAATGTTAATTGTAGGGAATATTTCAAGCATCCCACACTCGAGCCCCACTGTGATCATACACTTAAGTATGGTGGCATCCAAAGGGAAGAAAGCTAGAGCAAAAGAGTCGCCAACAAGTTTAGAAACTTGTAAACCGTTCACAGGGTGAAGGTTACACCCCTTCACGATCCATGAGATCGCTAACTCCATAGTGGTCCTGAACCATGACTGGAATTCGGGGATGAAGGTATAAATCCAACCTAAAAGAGATTGAACCTTCCCTAAATAGGCCTCTACTTTATTCTTTTGATATTCATGTGCGCTTTTTGACTAACATACAATCAATATATTAATCCTAAACCTGTTTAATCTATATTGGTTGAATATTAATGCCCAAACAAATCTATTATTGGCGATCACTTGAATTAAAATTATATTAGCCTAAATAAAATTATTAATTATCTTATTAAGCGTGATTACAAGTACAAATTCTCTTTAAACCTGCAAGAGAGGGCGTGATCAAGCAATAACAATAATATATCAAGCAACATAATAACAACAATCATCAAAATAATATCCTCAAAGCATAATAATATTAGTAAGATCCTAGGCATGATACTAACAAGATTAATAACAAATCCTAGCATGTCATTAAATATTAAAGATCAAAGCTTTATCCCTAACATGATACTAACATGATAGAAGAAATAGGAAGCAACCTAAACATGATACTAGAAACATACATGATATTAGAAATATTAGTTAATACCTTACATATGAAATTAGGAATTATAAGACATCCTAACATGATACTAGGAATTAATATAATATAAGCATGATTTCTAAAGAAATATAGCAATCACTACTTACTTTGTTGCCTCGTATATCTTTTTATCAAAACAGTACACACGTTAGTAACTTCAATAAAAATATTAAATCAAACAATTAATTTAAATAATTGAAATAGGGTTTTGGGACCAAACCCTCAAAAATTATCAACCTTTCACGTCTAGGGCGAAGGAAACTTCGAGCTTGGCTAGGTGTGTTTAAGACTCTGAATGAGGAATTGTGTTTATAGAAAGGCTAGGCTTAGAAAGAGGGAGAAAGAATAAGCTTCTAGCTTAAGAGAGAAGAGAATAGAATTAGATGATTGTTGATCATTGAAAACGAGGAAATACGACCCTATTTATAAGAAAAATAGTCCGAAAACGATCAGAAAAAAGACCGAATCCAATTTGGAATAATAAAACTACTTTTGTCGCGGCATGAGAGGGTCCAGCGCGGCGCGACAACTTTGTCGTGGCGCTATAGCTTCATCGCGGCGCGATGATTATGTCGTTTCGCGATGGTTCACGCGTTATCCCAAAGCCGTAAAGAGTTCTTAACCTAATTAAATTAGACTAATTAACGTCCATATTTATCTTATAAAATCAGATTTAATTCTTTTAAAAACACATTGTTTTATTCTAAATAAAATTCTTTATCTTCTAAAAACATAATTATTAATCCTAATTCTACTAGAACTTAAGAGAACCTTCTAGATTATTCTAGAAGATTAAAGTCAATCCTAATGAATTCAGGAATAATAATTTATGGGCCCTCCACTAGATCATTGGGCTGTATATAAAACTTGTTTCGGGCCCAACTTAGTATTTTGGCCATAACTTCCTCATTATTCATCGAAATTGGGCTTATAATATATCGTTAGAAAGCTCTCTTCGAGCCAAATTTAACTACACCATTATTGGACCCTTATCATGGACCAAACTAACCTGGACTAGATGTTTTCATAAATAGAGTAAGAAAAGAAATATTTTCGAAAATAGAAAAAAGTATTTTTATTAAAACAACCGCATCACAAGACTTTTCACATTTCACCTTATTCGATAATCAATGATGTGAAATATATTCATCACTGGGTTTGGTTTTATGGAGAGACACAATCAGGTGTCTACAGAAGCCCCCACTTTGACCGAGTCTTGAGAAATGTCAGTTTCGAAAACAAAAGTCAAAGTAGCGATAGGGACGGAGAATGATTCAGAACGTTCTGCGATCTTCAATCATTCTTATAACGCTGATACCTGCAAACTAGTGTTAGTTAAACAGATAAAAGAGTTAAGAAACGCGTATCTTACATCGTCGAGTACACATCTCTGGGGTAGCCGTTTTTGTTTGACGACCTCCATAAGCTAAGGGACATCGCCTGAATATTGCTCCGCTTGTAGCTGACTTCAATTTTCGCTGTGACAGTCCTCCAAATCTTAGGGAACACCATCGAAGATTGCTCCGCTTATAACAATTTTCTGTCGTTTTGTGACATCTTCCACATCCTAGGGAACACGAATGAAGATAACTCCGCTTGTAGTCATCTCCCATTTTCTAATAATCTTCCACATCATAGGGAACATCTTCGAAGATAACTCTGCTTGTAATGATCCTCAGTTTTGTTATGACAATCTCCCACATCATAGGGAACATCGTCTATCATCGCTGCTACATCACGGGCTATTTTCTTGAATCATGGTGACAACCTTCACAATCATAGCGAATGTCATCGAAGACCGCCTCATCATGAAACGTTCTTCTCAAATCTAGGTGACAACTTCCACAATCTTAGCGAAAGCTATCGAAGATCGCCCATCTTGTGCTATCTTCTCAAATCAAATGACAACCCCCACAATCTTAGCGAAAGCCGTCGAAGATCGCTTCATCTCGAACCGTCCTTCTCAAATAAAAGCAAGAGACCCTTTAAGCTTAAAGCCTCATGTCGAAGACTTCTTCATCTTGAATCTTCAAATTTTCTTGTCTTTACTCCTTAGAAGTAATCGACCTTTCCATCTTTGGAAAATTCATCTTAAGAACCATATCTAAGATTCTTAAAGTCTTCAAATTGATTTGTGGAAATCTTCCATCCTAGGAATTCTTTGTAGTTATAATCAATCACTACTCAAATATTCCAAATCTTGTTCAATTGATAATTTGATCGTCATCAGGCCAATCATCAATCAAATGTAATCGGGCTGATTACTAATCAAATATCTATCAATTACTCAAATGCTTATCAAAAGGCTCAAATGGATTAGTCACGGACTAACCAATCCAAGTTGTGAGACCATCAAAGACTGACGCAGGCGAATCAGAGCCATCGCGCAGCGATAGGTCTATCGCGTTGCGATAGGTCTGTCGTGATACGTCATAGTGTATTGCGTTGCGTTAGGGTGCATCGTGCTGTGTTGTGCTTGAATCCAAGTCAGAGCTTTTTTCTGCTCGTTCATTTGCGCTTAATCAAATTGCCTCTTAGTGTACCTACAGCTATATTTTGGGCTATAGGACTTTGCTCATGTTTATAATTATCTTACGGTTGACCCAAGGCTTGGTGCTATTCAACTCATTGTGTGACTCAATGGTTTGACACGTGTGACTCGTCATGACTCAAGGTGTAAATGACTCGTGCGTGCATTGTATTGTAATTGTGCTCATGCGACTCGAAAATGCAAAAAAGCAAAAAATTTCCGTCATTTTTGTGGAGGGTATCGACTTTCTCCCGAAAAAGAAAGACGTGAAAAAGAAGAAGTGAAGTGTTTGAGTGTTTGATGGTGCATGTTGAATGAGCTTAACCAAATGTGTGCGTTTGATGTTGTATCTCATGGTGCAAGGATTGTAGCATCCTAGACTATCCTAGTTGATGACTCGATGATGAAATTATTTGGGTAACTTAGGCGCGGAGGTTAAGTACTTCATACTTTGTGATGCAATGATGATTATGATAATGAGTGTTCTTGATATGGTAAGGCGTGCTTCAACGTTGTGTTAAGATTTCATGACAAAGGGTTCCTAAAGGAAGGATTATTTGGTCATGTATTTGTGAAGTGTGTGAAAGTGACACTACAGTTTGGTCGCAAGGGCTAAGTGTGTGAAAAATATTTTGAAAAGAGTCAAATAGTGGTGACTCTTAGGGTGGGTAAGCTAATGATTTGGGCATCAAGCCCCCAAGTCTAGCTCTAAAATGGATAGGGATGAGCATTGGAGATCCCTTGATATGATCATGTATGAATGTGAATGTGAATGCATTTTTACTACGGCCGCACCCCAATGTGAAGTTGCCTACGTATCCGTTAGGAATCAGGCCGAACGTAACTCTAGCTGAACCTCGCACAAGTGTGTGTATACCTCAAAGAGGTCTTTTGATGGGTTGTAACGTGGTTAGGCTAAAGTTTGAAGAAGAAAGGGAATAAAGACTCAAGACCCTAGATAAGCCCCCAAGGTGTGCAACCTTGCTTTTGAATCTTTGCTTTTGTATGCTTGAGATTTCCTCACTTTTGAACTCTCTTTTGTTTACATTTTTGCCCTCTCTTTTTTACTTTTGCATTTTTTTATTTCGATAAGTGTGGGCAATCCCGATCATGCAGTCTATCACTCACTTGACATTCATGTTTCTCAGGTACGATACCGAGCACTCAATAAGAGACGCAATCTGAGACTTATTCTTATCAAAGACATGTTCATACGAATGACATTGGAACACTTGCCCTTTTGCACACTTTTATTATTTTTTGCTTTTTTGAATTTTTGAGATCTAGGTAAAATCACTCAAGCTTGTATTTAGAACTTGCATAAGTTGCACACTATCCCATCCCAAGGTTAGGTAGATGTGGGTTGAAAAAAGAAAGGTCTATCGTTAGACGAGGCTCAAAGTGTTTTATCAAGAAAGGATTGTATATTCGAAAGGGGTAAGGTTGATATGATATGGCTACAAGGGGTGCCTCAAATCATTAGTATACCTTGTGCTTAGTCCAGCGTTTTTATTTATTTATTTATTTTAATGCAATGCAATGATCATATGCAAGGAAAGAAATGTTCATTTTATTAAAAGGAAAAAAGAAAGACCTACAAAATAAAATCTAAGGAAAATAAAAGGTGCCTATGTTAGACTTATTGGGGAAAGGAGAAAAAAATAGAAAAAGGAGGTCACGAAATCTTGTCGTTGAAGCTTGCCTCGTGTCTTGTGCTTTATCATCACTCGGTCTTCTTGCCAGCTGGAGGTATGGGAAGCTTGTTATTATCAATCAAATATTGGATGGCCTCTTTTAGTTTCCAACAACTCTCAGTAGTATGACCCCTACCTTGATGGTACTTGCAGTGTGCGTCTGGGTTCCAATTAGGGAACCTCTTTTCATGTGCAGGATCTTGAATAGGTCCAATGGGAGTAATGAGTCCCTTGGCATGGAGTCGATCGAAAGCGGTATCATAGCTCATCCCAATAGGGGTGAACTCTTTCCTTAGTTGCTTCTTAGGTCCTTGACTATCCATGGCTAAGACTTCATTGAGGTCAAAGGTACTAACATTGTTACTAGAGTAGGTGTTTTCAAAAGAAGAAGGATTGTCGTTCTTCTTTCCTTTCCAGCCACCATTGTTACTATTGTTAGTAGCTTTTTGTTTTGCAAGGTCGTCCTCGATTTCAATACCTATGTCACTGACAACCTTGAGAGTATTCAAGTTGTGTTGGTATTTCAAATGCTTCGAATACTTCTCTTGGAGGTTCTTGATGAACATCCTTACAGACTCTTTTTCAATATAGACTTCAACCATCTTAGCGGAAGTCTCCCTCCACTTGTTGAAGAAAGAAGTAAATCCTTCGTTTTCCTTTTGCTTCAACATTTCAAGTTCTTTATGGTCAGTTTCAACCTGAACGTTGCACTTGTATTTGTCTATGAAAGCGTTTATTATGGCATCCCAAGAAGAGGTCTTCTCTTTTTCAAGGGAAAAGAACCATTGTTGACAAACGGTTTCTAAAGATAATGAAAACAGTGAATGGAAAACCTTCCCATCAATCCCTTTAATATTCATTATTGTTTCAAAAGCTCTTAAGTAGAAGTAAGGATTGTCAGTTGGCTTGAATCTAGGGATGTCATTGACATTGAATTTCTATGGAAGAAGTTCTTTGTCAACCGAGACCCCTTGTGAGCTAATCCCCTGGAACTTGTAGTCATTGGAGAGCTTGATCAAGCTTTCCTCCATTCGCTCCATCTGTTGTTGTTTCCCAAGGTCATTGACTTAAAGAGCAATAGTCTTCATCATCTCAGTTAAACTAGCAAGATTTTGCCTAAGTTCATTGACTTCTTCCTGAGACGCCATTTTCTTCTTAGCTTTTCTCTTTTGTTGAATCGGTTTATCAAAGAGTAAGACTTGGATGAAAGCGTTGTCTTTGATTAGACGCCCTTCCCTCCTTGACCAAGTGCCGTGGAAAGGGAAGTCATGGATGTTTATTATTAATTATTTGACTCAAACTCAATTCAACATGCAATAGATGGGAAGAGATCATGGAAGAATGTGGGAGTGGTATGCATGGAGAAAGCATGTAGAGAGTGGAAAGAAGATGTAGATGGAGAGATATGGAAAATTAGGAACAGAGTGAACCCCCAACTTAAATGATGGAAAGGACGACTCATGCATGAACCTAAGACATGATCATGGTGACCCATAATACAAAGTGTGTGCTTTTGACTAGTGAGTGAAAGTGGTATGTTCAAGACTCGTGTCATGACCATGTGACTGGACTATGTGACTAGACTCAAACAAAGACTAAGTTAAGACCTCACGTATGTGCACTAAATTGGACATGCTGTAGTATTTTAGTCATAACTTTTGATCTGTGACTCCGAATTGGACGAAACCAACTCCAAATGAAAGATAAAACTCGGGGCTATAGATCCATAGATTATACGACTGGTAAATCATTCTAGAACTTCGGCTATGATCAAACCAAGTTGACGCTTGTGCAATATACGGGAATAAAAATACGGGTTGACTTAAAGGAACTATGACTCGATTTTATACATATTTATTAGCTCAAATTAATTAATAAATTAATTAAAAAAAGTCCTTTAATCATTGGTTAGCTTATTTAAGCATATTTATAATCACAAGTCAAACCAAACGGTTAGTTTAATCACATATAAATATGCACAAGTAGTCAAATAAGCACAATATGACGCAATGAGTTTGCAACCTAACCATGGCTCTAGTTCTCTAAAGTTCAAGGATAATGGTTAGTCAAAGAGCGTCCATGTTTATGAGTCTGGATGCATCGCACGAAAGCCTTACCTTTGGAAGGGTTGGCGTGTATGGATGGGACCCCGCAAGTTAAACTTGCTTCCATGTTTTGGTGAATTCACAAACTCGGATGTACCCTTCGTTGCAATGAGCGTTCGATTGGGTAGATGGAGCGTGAATTCCAAGAGGGTTATGGCCATATGTAGAACACATATGGGTTCAGAAAAGTGAGAAAAACTCAATCAGGAAGTAGAACCGAGCAAACAGTACAAGAACCAGTCAAAGCAAGAATGCAGATTTCTGGCTCGGTACGGTTTTGGAAGAACTTGGCGCGAGACAACAGGAACCATCGCGAGACGACAACCCTGTCACGACGCGATATTGCTATCGCGCCGCGACAGAGCCATTGCACTACTATGGGCACTGTTTTCTCAGCGCCAGTTCCTACATGCCTCAGCAGCTCTCTTTGTTTTTAGAATTTTCCAGTTTTCGCAGCGTTTTTTCGATTCTAGTTGTGAAAGATATTTCCCAAATTTCCTACGTGTAAAAATCCTATGTTTTTGACGCATTACGGATGGTCTATCCAATGCGGAAATTTTTATGCTTATGCCAATAATGTCAATCAAAATTACACACATGAATACTTAGAACGTTTCGAGTCTAATCCACTCATTCTAAATTATTGCCAAAATAAATTTTAGAAATTAAAATAGAAATCCTCCCTATTAGGGTCGCCAAAAACTGTAGGGAATATTTCAAGCATCCCACACTTGAGTGCCACTGTGATCATACACTTAAGTATGGTAACGTCCAAAGGGAAGGAAGCTAGAGCAAAAGAGTCGCCAACAAGTTTTAGGAACTTGTAAACCGTTCACAGGGTGAAGGTTACCTCCCTTCACGATCCATGAGATCGCTAACTCCATAGTGGTCCTGAACCATGACTGGATATTCGGGGATGAAGGTACAAATCCAACCTAAAAGAGATTGAACCTTCCCTAAATAGGCCTCTACTTTATTCTTCTCATATTCATGTGCGCTTTCTGACTAACATACAATCAATATATTAATCCTAAACCTGTTTAATCTATGTTGATTGAATATTAATGCACAAACAAATCTATTATTGGCGATCACTTGAATTAAAATCATATTAGCCTAAACAAAATTATTAATTATCTTATTAAGCGTGATTACAAGTAAAAATTCCCTTTAAACCTGCAAGAGAGGGCGTGATCAAGCAATAACAATAATATATCAAGCAACATAATAACAACAATCATACAAATAATATCCTCAAAGCATAATAATATTAGTAAGATCCTAGGCATGATACTAACAAGATTAATAACAAATCCTAGCATGTCACTAAACATTAAAGATCAAAGCTTTATCCCTAACATGATACTAACATGATAGAAGAAATAGGAAGCAACCTAAACATGATACTAGAAACATACATGATATTAGAAATATTAGTTAATACCTTAAACATGATATTAGGAATCATAAGACATCCTAACATGATACTAGGAATTAATATAATCTAAGCATGATTTCCAAAGAAATATAGCAATAAAACTACTTACTTTGTTGCCTCGTATCTCTTTCTATCAAAACAATATACACGTTAGTAACTTCAATAAAAATATTAAATCAAACAATTAATTTAAATAATTGAAATAGGGATTTGGGACCAAACCCTCAGAAATTATAAACCTTTCACGTCTAGGGCGAAGGCAACTTCGAGTTTGGCTAGGTGTGTCTAAGACTCGTGAATGCGGAACTGTGTTTATGAAAAGGCTAGGCTTAGAAAGAGGGAGAAAGAATAAGCTTCTAGCTTAAGAGAGAAGAGAATAGAATTAGATGATTGTTGATCATTGAAAACGGGGAAATACGACCCTATTTATAAGAAAAATAGTCCGGAAATGATCAGAAAAAGACCGAATCCAATCTGGAATAAAACTACTTCTGTCGCGGCGCGACAGCTTCATCGCGGTGCGATGATTATGTTGTTTTGCGATGGCTCACGCGTTATCCCAAAGCCGTACAGAGTCCTTAATATTATTTAATTAGACTAATTAACGTACGTACTTATCTTTTAAAATCAGATTTAATTCTTTTTAAAACACATTGTTTTATTCCAAATAAAATTCTTTATCTTCTAAATACATAATTATTAATCCTAATTCCATTAGAACTTAAGAGAACCTTCTAGATTATTCTAGAAGATTAAAGTCAATCCTAATGACTTTAGGAATTATAATTAATGGGCCCTCCACTAGATCATTGGGCCGTATATAAAACTTGTTTCGGGTTCAATTTAGTATTTTGGCCATAACTTCCTCATTATTCATCTGAATTGGGCTTATAATATATCGTTGGAAAGCTCTTTTCGAGCCCAATCCAACTACAACATTATTGGACCCTTATCATGGACCAAACTAACTTGGACTGGATGTTTTCATAAATAGAGTAAGAAAAGAAATATTTTCGAAAATAGAAAGAAGTATTTTTATTAAAACAACCGCATCACTAGACTTTTTACATTTCACCTTGTTCGATAATCAATGACGTGAAAGATATTCATCACTGGGTTTGGTTTTTTGAGGAGACACAATCAGGTGTCTACATTAATACAATCATAGTTATAGATAAATTTAGGAAGATAGAGGGTAAGAGATAGGAAGGGGGAATAAGGAGTGGGAGAGAGGAGAGAGGAAAGAAAGAGAGATATATAGAGAGGAAGATATAGGAGGAGAGGGAGAGAAAAAAAAGAGGAGGGACGGGAAATGAAGAGAGGGGTAGAGAGAATAAAAGAGAGCTGAGGGAGCCAAGAATGAAAAGGGGTGGAAGAGAGAGAGAAAGAGAAAAAGGTCGGGAGAGAAAAAGAGGCCAAGAGAAACAGAAAGAATGGATAGATAGATAGAAAAGGCAATGCCGAAAGAGAGAGAAAGAGAGAGGGAGGTTGAGAGATGAAGGTGTTAGGAAAGAGAGAGAAGGCAAGGTCGCGAGAGGAGGGGGGGAGAGGGGCTAAAAGAGAAAGGTGCTATGAAAGAGAGAAAAGGTAAAATAAAAGAGAAAGAGAAAAGGCGGGCCATGAGCTATGAGTAAAGGGCATGTTAGGGGATAGAAAGAGAAGGGCTGGGAGAGAAGAGCCAAGAGATGGGAAAGAGGATTTAAGAAAATAAAGAGAGTATAAGAAAAAGGGGTTGGGAAAAAGAGAGTGAGATATAGAGAGAATGAGGGCCAAGAGAGATAGAGGGGATAGGAGAGAGAGAGAGGCCGAAAGAAAGGGAAGATAGAGAGAAGATGAGAGAGATAAAGGGCTTAGGGGAGATAGAAAGAAAGAAAGTTTTTTTTTTTTTTTTTGGGGGGGGGGGGGAGGAGGAGGAGGAGGCGACAAAATACAACCTATAGTTTTAAAAGCATATTTTTTCAAATGAACAAGGATAAGAAGGATTATGATAGAAGAAAGAGAAAGACAAAGACTTTGGGCCAACAAAGGAAGGGATGAGTGACATGTGAGCAAGTGAACCTATAAATTCAAAGCCATTCAAAATAAAAAAAGAACGGGAAGATAAATTCAGAAAGGAGATAAATGTGTGTGTGTGTGTGTGAGAGAGAGAGAGAGCGAGATAGAGAGAGAGAGATTATTAATTAGTACTCTTGAAAGCCATTAAGTAGTTATATGAGAAAGAAAACACATTATATATCATGCATTTCATGTTTATGCATACACAACAGTACTCTTAAATACTTATTTAATCAATAAACCAAATTAGAATTCAACTTACTCTATTGTTTAAAGCTACTATCGCTCTTTCTAAAAACACAAGAACATCCTATTTATGGTAGCGAGAAAACAAATTTGAAGATAAAAATTAATTACGCGAATATAACTTAGAATTATTATAAACTTATTAATTAAATCATAATAAACTTATATTAAGAATTAATGATTGTTACAAACTCTGAAAATCCGATGATCCGATCCGCATCCGATCCAAAAACTATGGATATTTGGTTCGAAAAAATTGGATGTTCAAGATAATCACACACGATTAACATTAACAACAGAACAAATTATTTTTACAAAACATTAAATTAAGCTCCCCAAATTAGCATGTTAATAACACCCCAAACTACGAAACACGATCACAGTCACGAAGCTTACATATCTTAGCGTTTACGCGCGTGCCCCAACGACTAGTAGAGGTAAAAGTAAGATAGGTATTAGGAGATTTAACACTTAAGGTTGAAGATAAAACCATCTTAGACTCACGACCAACTTTATCTTCTTCTTTTTTCTTTTTAAAAAATAATAAATATGAAAATCATACTTAAATAAATAAAATAATTAAATTTGATAATTAAATCAAGTTATTATACAAATATAAATATATTAGATAATAACAAAACTAAAATTAGTTGTAAATCATAATGTATATTAGGTATTGTCTTTAAAAATCTTGAAATTGCTAATATAATAGCATACATATCGAATAAATTATGGACCGGCCTATAAAAGATGATTAAACCTATATTATTGATTTAGAAATCTGAAAAAAAATTAATTATTCAAACAATTAAATACTTGTATTTGGCGCCAAAATTTAAAATTCATTTTGGCTCCAAATTAAGAACTTTCTAAAATATTTTCTAAATTCAGGGTATTACAACATCTTTATCATTCTAACCACTTCCCTTCTTGATTTAGTATGAGCATGTGAACCACAAAATTTAGAACGGTTTCTAAGTTGCTCTGTACCCCTCATTTTCAACAAATCTTCTCGTGTTACCCCGTCAGTACCTTCTTCGAAACACCTTTGTTTGTTTAGTCTAACATTATTATACGTTTCCTCAATTTTCCTCCTAAAAACCTCCCCCTTTTGGTTAGTTTAAGTTTTTTTTACTAACCTTAAGCCAAGCCTTCACAAGAACCACTTCTTCAGCTTTTGACCAAAACTTTGTTCTTCCATCTTGATTGCCTCCTTCCTGACCTCTTTCATTTTCTTCGACTTCTGGTTCATTGTCGTCATCTGATGTGTTCGATGTTTATGAGCAATCAAAACTCATAAATGCACCATCACCTTGTGCCATAGGAAAATGTTGGCATATGGGAAATGTTGAATCACCTTTAGAGATTTGAATATTCTCAAAAGATGGGATAATATTTTGAGAATATGAAAAATTAGGATTTTGTGGTGGTTGAAAAGGAAAAGACGTAAAAGTACTTGGATTTGAGAAATTGAGATTTTGTGAACCATATTTGAAAATTATTGTAAATCAATAACTATATACTAAAAGACACACCAGCAATGACACATGTCATTTTCTAGTGTGTCTTTAGTATATAGATGTATACTTTTTCTTTAAAAAAAATTCCTAGAAAATTGATAGAGAATATACGCAAAAAAATTTCTTTCAAAATTTAGGAAAAAAAAACTGATATATTTACCAACTTAGATTTCTAACCATATCTTGTAAATTCCTATATAAGTAATTACTTTTTTAATGTATAATGATTATTTATAGTAAAAAAATCATGAATATATATCTTTCAACCAAAAATATACTTTTTTAATGTATAATGATTATTTATAGTAAAAAAATCATGAATATATATCTTTCAACCAAAAATATATCCAGTGAATGAAAATTAACAATTGTGAAATAAAAAAAATGCCATCAGGGTTCAAAATAGAAGAAGCATGAATAAAAAAAATATAGTAGGTAGTCACAAAAAATATAAAATAATATTTTAAGGTGCTTAATTTGGGATAAAATAAGAAATAGATCTTGGACCAAATTATTTTTTATATTCAAATATACTTTTAAATTAATACTTCGTTACAAGAGTGAAAAACCGTGCATGGCACGGGATCTAACCTAGTTTGTATCTATAGACACCCAATTGTGTCTCCCCAAAAACCAAACCCAGTGATGAATACCTTTCACGTCATTTTATTATCGAACGAAGTGAAAGTATGAAAAGTCTAGTGATGAGGATGTTTTTATTAAAATATCTCTCTTTCTGTTTTTGAAAATATTTCTTTTCTTACCCTATTTATGAAAAACGTGTATTCCAGTTCAGCTTGGTCCATGATATGGGTCCAATAATGGTGTAGTCAGATGGGGTTTGAAAAGACCTTTCCAACGATATATTATAAGCCCAATTCTGATGAATAATGAGGAAATTATGGCCAAAATACTAAACCGAGCCCAAACCGAATTTTACCTACGACCCAATGATCATATGGAGGGTCCAAAGGTTTAATCCTATTCCTAAACTAATTAGGATTTAATTAGAAGCTTCTATAAGATTCTAAAAGATCTTAATTATCCTTTTTGAAAAGATAAAATCAACGAGTTTGAAATTGAATAAAACTTTCCTTTTTTAAAACTTTCCTTTTTTAAGTCCTAATTCTATTCAAATTTAAAGATGTTAAAAGACAGTCAGATATTATTTTTGTGCCTCATAATCTTTATCCAAACCTTATTTTATTGGATAGATCTTGAAATTATCTTTCCAATGATATATTATATTATTAATTCCGAGGTATAACGAAAAAGATATAAATGGAATAATAAACTCTATCTAAAACTGACACCCTTCCACTATTTCAGCCATATCTTTTTATCTAAAAAAGATTTTAATCTGATTCTAATTGGGTTAGAAACTAGACTTCAAGAGCTTTCCAACGACATATTATATGACTTATTTTAACTTCTGGATCAATAGATATGATAAAAACAAAATCCGTAAAAACTGTCTTGCATCGCCAAACGACAGGTTTGTCACCTGGCGACAAAGCCTGTCGCCTGGAGACGAGCCCTGTCGTTGGCGACATAAGCATGTTTTATTCCTTTTCGAACTCTGATTTGTTTCTATCAATTTCGGACTATTTTCTTATAAATAGGGTCCCTGGACCTCCGTTTTCAGATCATCAACTCTCAACCACAATCCTTCTCTCTCTAAAAGCTAGGAGCTTTCCTTCTCTCTCAATTCTTTTTCTAAACCTTCCCTCAAAAACAATTCCTCATACATTAGTTCTAGACACACCTAGCCAAGTTCGAAGTTGCCTTCGCCCTAGACGTGAAAGGTTTGATATTTCTGAGGGTTTGGTCCCAAATCTCTATTTCAATTATTTGATTTAATTGTTTGTTTTAATATTTTTCCTTGAAGTTACTAACGCGTGTATTTTGTTATTAGAAAGAGATATGAGGCATCGAAGTCAGTAATTTAATTGCTTTGTTGATATAGAAATCACGCTTAAATTATTTTGTTGATTCTTAGTATCATGTTTAGGATTAACTAATATTTCTGATATTATTATGATGCTTCCCATTTCTTTCCTAATATCTTGTTAGTATCATGCCTAGGATCTTGCTATTATTATGCTTTAGCGTTGATATGATTATTTTAATTAAAATTGTTGTTATGATTATGATTATGATTATGGTGATTGTTATGATGGTCGTTATTATCATGTTGCTTGTTTATTGTTGTTATTGCTTGATCACGCCTTTTATGCATGTTTAAAGAAAATTTGTACTTGTAATCACGCTTAATAAGATAATTAATAATCTTATTTAGGATAAATATGATTACAATTCAAGCGATCGCCAATAATAGTGTTGTTTGTGCATTAATATTCAACCAACATAGATAAACAGGTTTAGGGTTAACCTATTGATTGCATGTTAGTAAGAAAGTGCACATGAATACAAGAAGAATAAAGTAGAGGCCTATTATTAGGGCAGGTCCTTTCTCTTTTAGATTGGGTTTGTACCTTCATCCCCAAACTTCCAGTTATGGTTCCAGACCTATTGGAGTTAACGATCTCCTGGATCGTTTAGGGGTGTAACCTTCACCCTGTGAACGGTTTACAAGTTTCTAAAACTTGTTGGCGACTCTTTTACTCTAGCTTCCTTCCTTTGGACGCCACCATGCTTAAGTGTATGATCACAGTGGGGCTCAAGTGTGGGATGCTTGAAATATTCCCTACAGTATCTAAATCTGAGTTGAGATCAATTGGAAGGTTAGAATAGTAAGGTTGAAGATTTGGATTATTTTGGGGTTGTGATGAGTTTTGAGATTTTGTGGGTTTTTTTTTTCTCTATTGGATTTTGGAACATTCATCTCTACACAATTTGATTTACAAGAGAGTAATATTCACTTTCATAAAAATCATTTCATAATACCTCAATATTGGGCTCATATTATAGAGGAAAATAAAATAAAGCCATTGGTATTTTTTTTTTTTTTTTAGAATTGTCTTTTAAAAATTAGGAAATTTTTACTTTTACCACCTGCAAAAAACGAAAAATTTGCTTTTACCACCTCCAGAAAAAAAAAAGTTTTATTCTACAACCACATAAAAAAAAATAAAAGTTGGCTTTTACCACCAATCACCTCCAACTAACGGATTCCGTACATAAATCCGTTAGTGGGGCCTACCATATCCACATGTTACCATCTTATTGAGTAAATTTTTTTAAAAAAATAAATAAAAAAACCCAATAATATGGTGACACGTGGACATGGTCGGCCCCACTGACGAATTTATAGACAGAATTCGTTAGTTGGCGGTGATTGGTAGTAAAAGCCAACTTTTATTTTTTTATGTAGTGCTAAAATACAACTTTTTTTTATGTAGGTGGTAAAAGCAAATTTTTTGTTTTTTGCAGGTGGTAAAAGTCAAAATTTCCAAAATTATTGTCATTACAAAAATTACTACGGTTATATATTTAGAGTAAATCTCAGTCGTTAATCAAATAAATGGGTATCACAATCTCCTTGTATCACGTCACCAGTGACAAAACTTAAACCTAAAAAGTGGGTATTTTTTTATTGGAAAATTTGTTAAAAATAATCCCAACTTTTACGTATTCGCTTTAAATAATCCCAACTTTGGATTACTATAAAATAATCCCACCTTTAGGGTGTATTTGCTCAAAATAGGCACAAACCGGTTACTAACTTGTTATAATAGGTTATGGTGTCACGTGTCACCATGTGATTGGTTGATAAAAAAAAACTTACAAAAATTACAAAAAAAAAGAGAAAAACTTATAAAAAAAAATGTAACCCAGCCACCACCCACGAACCACCTTCCCCACAACAGCTGCGGCGGCCGGAACCCCCTTCCCCACCCATACGCGGCCAGAACCCCTTCTCTTACGCCGGTAGCTCCCTTTCCCCCAAAACCACCAATTTCGTAGCTTAACCCCCTCAAAATCCCACCCACCCAACCACCCAAATCCCCTAAAACACCTCCCCCACCGCATAAAAACCACAAGACGCCCCTCCACCACCATCGAAACCCTAGCGCTAGGTTTCCGATGGTAGGGAAGGGGCGTCTGGGGTTTTTATGCAGTGGGGATGGTACTTTTAGGATTTTAAGCCAAGGCTGCGGGATTGGTTGTTTGAGGGAAAGGGGCGTCGGTTATGGCGGTGCCGGCGTAGGCTAGCGTGGCCGCATGGGGGAGGGGGTCTGGCTACAGCAGGCTGAGGTCGGGAGCTTGGGCTAGGCCGGTAGTAGGCCCGAAGATGGTGGTTGCGTGGTTGTCGTGGGTTGGAGGCTTGGGGTTTGGTTTTTTTTTTTAGTTATTTTTTTAATTTTTTAAATATATTTTCAACCATTAACACGATGACACGTGTCAATTAACTTAAAAAAAAAGAAATTACCTGATTAACAGGTTACCGGTCACATGGGCCTGTTTTGAGCGAAGACACCCCAAAGTTGGGATTATTTAATAATAATCCAAAGTTGGGATTATTTAATAATAATCCAAAGTTGGGATTATTTAAAGCGAATACGTGAAAGTTAGGATTATTTTTAACAAATTTTCCTTTATTATTCAATAACTTCCCTCACAACCGGTTACAACAATAACCTGGTTAACTGAATTTTGCCCCGAAATTTTCTCTCTCCTCAAATTTTTATTATTTTCCTACTTTCTCTCTCTCAATAACCATGCATAATGGTTATCCGTTGTGCATGCTCTTAATCAACTGGTTTTGTAATAATTCGTATTTGCAACACTTTTGGGTCTGTTTCATAATAATTGCAATAATTTTGTTTATTGACTAAGCTTGATAATGACTTACACGTACTAATTTGACTTATATGCATAAAACTATACAAACAAACTATAACCATTACTTTCAAGTTAGCATCATTTGAAATTTTGAACCTAAGAGAAATGTATTAGAGACATGCAATGTAACACCCCCTAAATCTGAGTCTTTTAAAACAATAAGAGTAACATTTTTAACTTTCGAAACCCAACCATCAAACCCTGGGGAGTGTTACTTCTACACTACTTATTTTCCGTACAAAATAAATGCAAAGAAAAACAAATATACAGTTTAATTCAATAAACTAAGTGGTCTAAGTGGTGGCAAAAAAATAAATTAGTAATTACATCCAAATTGTAAAATATTATAAAGAAAGTAAATAAAAGGAAAATAAATATGTTTAGAAGAAAACTAAATTGTCTTAGCTACATGATTAATCTAACGTCTCCTCACACATAACCGAGTACCCTCTTACCAACCTGCAAAATAAATCAGAAACAAGAAAAGAGAGAAAACTCCCAAAATCAGATAACCTGAGTAATTCCAACTCCATCCCATAAAATAAATAATTTTAGTCCGAAAACATTTTATACATAATACAATTACATAGGCATTATAATACTAAGCCAATATCAAATTGTCACATAACACTTTATTACTTTGGTTAAGAAAGGAAAAGAGAACGTCAGTAAGGCAAGATTAGTCCCTGTCACCACCTACTTTGCAGAGGGTCGCCCGTGTAGACACCTGATTGTGTCTCCCCAAAAACCAAATCCAGCAATGAATATCTTTCACGTCATTGATTATCGAACGAGGTGAAATGTTGAAGAGTCTCGTGAATTCTTCTGTTTTTAAAAACATTTTAATAAAATAATTCATTTATGTTTTCTAAAATCATTCATTTCGTACCTTATTTATGGAAAATGTCCAGTCCAATTTAGTATGGTCCATGATATGGGTCTAATAATAGTGTAGTTGGATGGGGCTCAAAAAGAGCTTTCCAACGATATATTATAAGCCCAATTCCGATGAATAATGAGGAAATTATGGCCAAAATACTAAAATGGGCCCAAACCGGATTTTACCTACGACCCAATGATCATGTGGAGGGTCCAAAGGCTTAATCCCATTCCTAAATTAATTAGTATTAATTAGAAGTTTCTATAAGTTTCTAAAATATCTTAATTATCCTTTTTGAAAAGATAAGATAAAGAGTTTGAAATTGAATAAAACTTTCCTTTTTTAAGTCCTAATTCTATTCGAATTTAAAGATGTTCAAAGATGATCAGATATTATTTTCGTGCCTCATAATTTTTATCCAAATCTTAAATGGTTGGATAGATCTTGAATTTATATATCTTTCCAATGATATATTATAATATTAATTCCGAACTGTAACGAAAAAGATATGAAAGAAATGCGAAACTCTATCTAAAACTGACACCCTTTAACTATTTCGTCCATATATTTTATTATACAAAATATTTTAATCTGATTCTAATTGGGTTGGAAATTAAAATTCAAGAGCTTTCCAACGATATATTATATGTCTTATTTGGACTTCTGGATCAAAAGTTATGATAAAAACAAATTTCGCAAAAAACTATTTTTATCGCGCCGCGATAGTCCATATCTTGCCGCGTCAAAAGGAATTTGATTCCGATTCATATTCTAACTCTTTTCTATCGTTTTCGGTTGTTTTTCTCTATAAATAGGGTCAATTTTCCCCGTTTTTAATCATCAATAATCATCTAATTCTTATTCTATTCTTCTCTCTCAAAGCTAGAAGCTTGTTCTTTCCACCTCTTTCTAAGGCTTCCCTTTTCAAAACACAATACCGCATTCACGAGTCTTAAACGCGCCTAACCAAGCTCGAAGTTGCCTTCGCCCTAGACGTGAAAGGTTGATAATTTCTGAGGGTTTGGTCCCAAATCCTTATTTAAATTAATTGTTTAGTTTAATATTTTTATTGAAGTTACTAACGCGTGTATTGTTTTGATAGAAAGAGATACAAGGTAACAAAGTAAGTTGTTTTATTGTTATATTTCTTTAGAAAGCATGCTTATTTTATTTTAATTCCTAGTATCTTGTTAGGATGTTTTTATTGCTTTCTAATATCATGTTTAGGTTGCTTCCTATTTCTTCTATCATGTTAGTATCATGTTTGAGCTAAAGCTTTGATCTTTAATGTTTAGTGACATGCTAGGATTTGTTTTTAATCATGTTAGTATCATGCCTAGGATCTTGCTAATATTAATATTATTATGCTTTGATGAGATTAAGAATATTATGATGATGATGATGATGATGATGATTTGTTGTATCAATATTATTGTTATGTTGCTTGATATTATTGTTATTGCTTGATCACGCCCTCTCTTGCAGGTTTAAAAGGGATTTGTACTTGAAATCACGCTTAATAAGATAATTAATAATTTTATTTAGGCTAATATGATTTTAATTCAAGTGATTGCCAATAATAGATTTGTTTGTGCATTAATAGTCAACCAACATAGATTAAACAGGTTTAGGGTTAATCTAATGGTTGCAGGCTAGTCTAAAAGCGCACATGAATATGAGAAAAATAAAGTAGAGGCCTATTTAGGGCAGGTTCAATCTCTTTTAGGTTGGATATGTACCTTCATCCCCGAATATCCAGTCATGGTTCAGGACCACTATGGAGTTAGCGATCTCATGGATCGTGAAGAGGTGTAACCTTCACCCTGTGAACGGTTTACAAATTCCCAAAACTTGTTGGCGACTCTTTTGCTCTAGCTTCCTTCCCTTTGGACGCCACCATACTTAAGTGTATGATCACAATGAGGCTCAAGTGTGGGATTCTTGAAATATTCCCTACAGCGCCTAACCCCAATGGCCATAAAATAAACAGAATGTCTGTAATCCCTCGTATTTTTAAATAATTTATAAATGAAATTTTATTTTATTTATAATATTTTTTTTGTATTTTTCTGGAATTTATTCTACAAGTTTCAAATTATTTTTGAAATTTTTATAAAATTTCTATAATTTATGCCCATACAAACAAAGCCTAGTAAATTTCATTTACTACCTCCGTTTCTTATTACTTGCAACAAATGAATATTTTATATCTCACAAATAATACCCCTTTGTTGCGAGTAATAAGAAACGGAGGTAGTATTTAATTGGCCCATTATTTTCATGAGGCCCAATATTCCTACTTACCCTACAACTCTCTCTCCTATAAATACCCCATAAATCCCCAAATTTTTCCCACACAAAAGGTTATTCTTATTTTCTTTCTCCTTTATTTTATTTTAGTTTTTTTTTTCTATATGCATTGTACTTAATTATTTTGTACTTTTATTCTTGTATGAAGCTAAGTAATTATGCAAGTTATTTAATTGTGTATGTTTTATGCAATGGTGCAAACTTGAGTGTGATCCCCTAGTATCATGTTTAAGGATTAAACCATGTAATGTGGAATGATATGTGATGATTTGTGCTATGTGATATGTGTAAATAATCAATATGTGAAGCATGTAATTATGTGACTATTAATATATGTTTATTATTTATTTAATTTACTTAATGCTTGGATTTTGGAGGGGATTGAATCAAGGGAATTATTTTATTTATTTTCTTGTGCGTAGGAATGATTAATATTTAATAATCATTTCCTTTAAAAGTGACTTATTTGGGGAGATCGTGTGGCCTTGCCCACCTTTCTACCTTAACACATTTTATGAATGTGATGTGTTGCGTAAACAAAGTTCTCTTGTGTCGACGTTGGACTAAAAGTCTGTTATACTTTCAGGCAGAGAAGGAGGATGGCTAACAACGATGCTTTAGCTGAGAACTTGAACCAAAACCGCAATGATAATCCTGATCCTGCGGGTGAGATGTTTAAGAAGCTTGCTCAAGTCAAACCACCATACTTTAAGGAAGTTGGAGACCCAACTTTTCTGGAGAATTGGATTAGGGAGTTCAATAAGATCTTTTCTGCTTTGATTTTCCCTGTGAATATAAGAGTTGACCAAGCTGCCATGTATATAAAGGATGAGGCAGATATTTGGTGGAGGGATAATGAAAATGTGCTTCGTGCTGAGGCTAATTTTGGTTGGGAGACTTTCAAAACCAAACTTAGGGAGAAGTTCTATACACCATTCTTAAGGAAACAAAAGGCTCAAGAGTTCATCAATCTGCAAAAGAACAACATGTCGATTACTAATACTATAACAAGTTTATGAACTTATCGAGGTTTGCTCCTGAAGTAGTGCCTACTGAGGAGTTGAAAGCTCAAAGATTTGAGCAAGGTTTGACTAAACAGTTATAGAAGGACTTGGCCGAAAAGACTTTTAAGACTCTTGATAAGGTTTATGGGAGACCAGCACAACTGTACAGTCTGAACGTCAGGAGTGCAACTAAGAGTGGAAGTGTGGGAAAAAATGTAAGGATTTTGGGAATTCGAGTAACCAAGGTAACTTTAAGAAGCCAAGGAACTAGAATTTTCAAAATAAGAATTTTCATAACAATGGAGGATCTTCTAAACCTACTGGCCAAGCTGAAAGGAATTATAACTGCAAAAGATGTGGCAAGGATCATCCTGGAAAGGATTGTGATGGGAACTTGGTTGTGTTTAGGTTCTGTAACAAGAAGGGCCATAGGGAGTTTGAGTGTTTCTCTAAATTGAAGCAACAAGGAAATGGGAACAAGTTTACTCCAACAAGAAACCAAGGAGGGAATTCAAATGGTCAAATTGGAATGCAAAGAATGGAAATGTTGGCAACAACAACTCCGAGAATCAAGGAAAGAATGTCACTCCAGGTCGTTTGTCTATGATGAGCAAGAAGGAAGCTCAAAGGTCTTCTGATGTTTTCACTGGTAACTTTTCTATTCATTCTATTTCTGTTAAAGTTTTATTTGATTCTAGAGCCACCTATTTTTTTATTTCTAGTTCTGTTGTGAACTAATTAGGACTAGTTGAACCGAACTCGATTGACTTGCCTATTAGTTTTCCTACTGGTGAAGTTGTGAGGTGTACTAAGATGCATAAGGGTTTACCTTTGAGGATTGGAGAGGCTGATTTTCCATCAAATCTTATAGAATTTGAGTTGGGTGACCTTGATGTTATTTTGGGAATTGATTGGTTGGCTACTCATAAAGCTAAGATTCATTGTGAGATACAGAAGGTTCATTTAAGAAGTCCTTTGGGGAAGACTGTATCTTACAGACGTTTTGGGAAACCAAAAGGTGTTGAGATTATTTCTGCAATAAAGTTGTTGAAACTTGTGAGTAAGGGGTATCCTTTGTTCTTTTATTGTGTGCAAGACTTGGAAATAAGTAATAAGGTGAACATAGAAGATGTGCCAATTGTGAATGAGTTTTTAGATGTATTTCCTGAAGAGATTTCTGGAATGCCACCAAAGAGGGAATCAGAGTTTACAATAGATTTGGTTCCTAGAACGACACCGATTTCTAAGGTTACAGGATTAGATATGGGAACTATCAGTTTACAATATCCCGTTTTAGGTTGACCAATTCACCTGCAATCTTTATGGATTTGATGAATCGAGTATTCCATGAGTATCTGGATAAGTTTGTGGTAGTTTTTTTATTGATGATATTTTGGTTTACTCGAAAGTGAGGAAGTTCATAAAGAGCATTTGAGGACTGTGCTAAGAACTCTTAGAGACAATAATTTGTATGCTAAGTTTTCGAAGTCCGAGTTTTGGTTAGAGAAGGTTGCATTTTTGGGAAATTATGTGTCCAAAGAAGGTGTTGCTATGGATCCAGCAAAGGTTCAAGCAGTGAGTGAGTGACCTACGCCTAAGAATGTGTCTGACATAAGGAGTTTCTTAGGACTAGCTGGCTATTGCAAAAGGTTTGTGAAGGATTTTTCGAAGATTTCTAGACCCTTAACTACCTTGATGAAGAAAGAAAGTAAGTTTGAATGGGATGAGATGTGTGAACAAGCCTTTCAATCTCTTAAAGAACGTTTAACCACCGCACCTGTTTTAGCCTTACTTGATGGAAGCGATGCATTTGTAGTATATAGTGATACTTCGAAAAATGGAATAGGGTGTGTGTTGCTACAAAATGGGAAGGTAATAGCTTATGCTTCTCGCCAACTCAAATCTCATGAAGTTAATTATCCTACACATGATCTTGAGCTTGCGGCTATAGTGTTTTCATTGAAGATTTGGAGGCATTATTTGTATGGAGTAAGGTGTAAGATCTTTACAGATCCTAAGAGTCTCAAGTTTATTTTCACTCAGACAAATTTCAATATGAGACAGAGGTGTTGGTTGGAGTTTTTCAATTACTATAATGTAAACATACAGTACCATGAAGGGAAAGTAAATGTTGTTGTGGATGCCTTGAGTAGGAAATCAAGTCGTGGTGTGAATGCTTTAATCGTACCTGACGAGATCTGTGAAGATATGAAGCGTTTGAACTTAGAGGTTGTGAACTATGGTGAAGTAGAAGTAAGGTTGAGTGCTCTTTCACTTGGGAATTCATGGTTGGATGAAATAAAAGAGAGTTAGAAAGGTGATGAAGGAATCCAATTAATTAAGGAGAAAATTAGCCAAGGGAAGAACGTAGATTTCAAGATCCATGATGATAGAAGTTTGAGTTACAAAGAAAGATGGTGCATACCAGAAAAGTGTGAGGAATTAAAGAGAAAAATCATGGAAGAAAGTCACAATACTCCATATCCTGTACACTTAGGAGGGGATAAGTTGTACAAGGACTTGAAAATGTTATATTGGTAGCCAAATATGAAGAGAGAAGTAACTGAGTTTATGAGTAAATGCTTGATTTGTAAAAAGGTCAAGATTGATCACAAGAGACCTATGGGAAAGGTTCAACCTTTGGAGATTCCATGTTGGAAATGGGATTTGATATCCATGGATTTTGTCACAGGATTGCCTAGAACTAAAAGTGGCAATGACACTATTTGGGTGATTATAGATCGACTTACAAAGTCTGCGATATTTATTCCAATAAAGGAAACTTGGAAAAAGATATAATTAGCAAAGGTCTATGTGAAGAATGTAGTTCGACTACATGGAGTGCCTAAGGACATTATATCCGATCGAGATTCAAGGTTTTTATCTAAATTTTCGCAAAAGGTTCAAGCCAACTTGGTAACAACACTGAAATTGAGTACTGCGTTCCACCCAGCAACGGATGGACAGACCGAAAGAACAAATAAAACCATGGAAGATATGCTAAGAGCATGTGCCATGTGCCTTGGATTTTCAAGATACTTGAGAGGATAATTTGGATTTGATTGAGTTTTCTTACAATAATAGCTACCATGCTAGCTTCGGCATGGAACCTTTCCAAGAATTATATGGTCGAAAGTGTAGAAGTCCTTGTATGTTGGAATGACAACAGTGAGAATCTTGTTTTAGGAATAGAGTATATTGAGGAAACGGTGAATAAAGTAAAGTTGATTTGTTCAAGAATCCAAGCTACACAGGATAGGCAGAAAAGTTATGCCGAATTAAAAAGGCAAGATGATGAGTTAAATGTGGGTGATAAAGTCTTTTTGAAGGTCTCACCTACAAAAGGAGTGATGAGATTTGGAAAGAAGGGCAAATTGAGTGCCAAGTATGTAGGTCCTTATGAAATTTTGGAACATGTAGGCAAGGTTGCTTACAAATTGGCATTACTTATGGAATTTAAGAAAACACATGATGTGTTTCATATCTCTCAATTGAAAATGTTCCAGATTCTAAGCACATGCTACAACCTGAATTGATTCAGTTGGATGAGACTTCTACTTATGAGGAAAAGCTTGTGAAAAATTGGATCATAAGGTGCGTAGTACACGCAATAAGGATGTCAGAATTGTGAAATTTCTTTGGTCAAACCAAGAATATGAGGAGGTTACTTGAGAAGCCGGGGATGATATGAGAAAGAGATACCCTGAGTTATTTAATGAGGTGAGTTACGAGGGCGTAACTCTTGTCCTTTAAGGGGGGTAGAATGGTATAATTTCGCGCTTTTTGCCCTATTTTATGCAATTTTGTGGTGTTTTTATGCTTTTCATAGCTATTTTATTTGTTTACGTATCTAGTGAAGTACGTAAATTGGGATGGTGATAAGGTATTAGTGTCGATACTATGACACAATTGGAATTCCAGCAACATAATATTGAAAATTTTGAAATGGTTTTATGCAAAAGTTTTGCAATTTAAGGAATTTTGTGCTAAGTTTCGGGACGAAACTTCTTTTAAGAGGGGTAGATATTAATCCCCCTTATTTTTAAATAACTTATAAATGAAATTTTATTTTATTTATAATATTTATTTGTATTTTTCCAGAATTTATTCTTCAAGTTTCAAATTATTTTTGGGTTGATAAACGATTTTATTAGAAAGAAATTTTTATGAACCTTCCTTCTATAATTTATCCCCATACAAATAAAATCTAGTCCATTTCATTTATTTAATTGGCTCATTATTTTCATGAGACCCAATATTCCTACTTACCCTAGAATTCTCTCTCCTATAAATACACCATAAATCTCCAAAATTTTCCCCACACAAAAGGTTAGTCTTATTTTCTTTCTCCTTTATTTTTATTTTATTTTTATTTTATTTTTTTTTCCTTTATTTTTTCTTTTCTTTTCCTTCCCTTTTTTTTTTCTTTCTTTCTTTCCCTTTCTTTTCTTACGTGAGTTTTCACTCACCACCATTTCTGCCCCCACCAACTGTCGCCTACTGCCACATCACCGCCGACCGCCGTCCCTGACCACCGGCGCACCACCAGTAGCCCACGTGGCTGTTGTTCTCCCTCCCCTTATTCCTCCTTTGTTTTCTTTTATTTTGCTTAGTGTTTATTAAATTGTTTTGGGTTTAATTTTTATCGTTTGAAATTGATTAAATTAGTATCAAAACTATGTTTTTGATTTTTTAAATTAATAATTTCAGATTATATTTATGTTATAAATTTTCAAAATTTGTGATTATGAAACCTAGAGTTTTAATTTAATTAAATTGGGATTTTAGGGTTCTTATGATCAATTAATTTAATATCTTGTTCTTTATATGTGTGTTAATAGTGTAGTTGTAGTGTCCACTAATACCTAGCGAATGAACGCCACTATTTCGTTCTTGTCCCTTATCTACTATCAACTAAATGGACAAGGGCCAATAAAACTTCAAAGCACTAGGCTACACATGTTAAAGAAGGGCTAATAAATTCAAAATTCGCATATCTTGCTAACGAACGCCCCTGAACCGTTAGATAATCATTTAAAATATTTTCTAAAATGGTATTAACATGGAAATGCATGTCAAAATCAAGCGTTGATCAGTATAATTACTGTTCATTTTAGTTTAATATCTCTAATTTTAGTTATCTTATCCGGGCGTTTGTTAGCTTTTTCCATAAGTTTATTTAGGTTCAATAAGTTTACGATTAATAGTATGATACAATATAAGGTCTAAAGATGTTAGAGCACTTACGCCTACATATGTGAAGTTTCTATCACATGGAGAGGTTTTTTCAAAAGCATTTGGAGCAACTTTTTTTTCCCTATGGGTGCAACTCATGTCTTGCAAAAAATATCCTTGGGCTATGGTAAGAAGCTACATTACGCAGTCTTAATTCAAACTACAATCGATTGTATGTAGCAAGTCCAACAAAATCCATGGCTAAAAACTACCAACAGGAATAAGTAGCAATTCCAATAACTTAACCTGTAATCTAGCCAAAAAAAAATCCACAATCATGCAATCTCAACTCAAAATACAAAGTACAAACACAAGTACCAATTTCAAGAAACTTTACAAAATCGTCAAGCTAACAGTCTCACACTCTCAGCTCAAACTAAAGACCACGGTAAGTAATAAAATTTACCAAGTAGTCTAGCTAACAGTCTCAACTCAAACTACAAATCATGGTTAGTAACTAACTAACTACTCCAATAAACTTTACCTACACTAGTAGTCTCCGACTTTAGCATTTAATCCACAATAATATCTGTTTAGGGTAAAAATACCCCATGTACGTGGACCAATCCCGTAGCGACACGTGGCCCAATCAAAGGGCGACACGTGTCACTATGGGAAGATGACGCGTGTCCAAGGCATAAAAAGCCCCTGGAATCATCATTAAAAAGGCCTTATTACGTCATGACCCAAATCCCGTGAGATCTTCATGAAAGCCGCAAAACGGCGCCCCCCCATACTACACGTGGCATCGCCTGATTGCGCAGCCAATCACGTCACGGAATTTTAGGGTACAAACCCTAAAGGGGCACAAGCTCCCACCCCTATAAATACCCCAATCATTTATGATGGGAGGGGGGATTACGACATTACATAAAAAGAGCATAAAATAGCTCCAACTTCTCTCTACTTTCTCTCTCTAGCCTTTCTGTTTTAGATCTCTAACTTGATCGTCGGAGGCGAATATTCCGGTAAAGGAATATTCGTTCATTTTGCAGGTGTCCGAGTCTCGTTGCCTGAAGAGCGAGACCAGTATCCGAGGAAATCCAAAAAATACCCGAAACATTTGGCGCCGTCTGTGGGGATACTCGTCCGTTATGGCAATAGATGGTCAGACACCTAATATTGGCCCTCGTCCAGGCGAGGACGGCCATGTAGAGGACATAGTCCCTACAATCCTTACCAGCGATCCATTGACCGCCTCATTTCAAGAGGCCGATGATCCTCCTGTTACCGCTGCCTCTCTGAAGGCTGCGCTCAACAAACTTCGGAAGGAGTTTGAGAGCAACCGAGCTTCTACCTCTAGACAGTCGCTCAGGAAGGAGGGAGAAAGAGCTCCAAAGAAAGCTCAAAATAAAGCAACCAATGCGACAGATGCTGGGAACACCCCCTTTCGTCGGCCGAATGGAAGGTCTCCGAGGGTGCCACGGACGAATTTCTCTGATCTGTTGGCGAAAACCCAGTCGGATGGGGGGAGGGGTAGACGGCCTCGAAGAGAGAAGACAGAGTCGTCTAGAAGATGGAAGGACGCAAGGGACTATCTCCGGCATAAGCAGCGGGAACGTGCCGCTTACTTGGACACGGCCTCAACTCCCACAATGCTGGATGAATTCTCCAACCACTATCTTTCCCAGCATAGCAACTTGGCCATCTCCGGCAGGAGTCTAGCTGTGCGTACTCAAACCCCTATTCCAGTGCAATCGCTTCAGCCCCCCAGGGTTTCAACGGCATTTTGTAGCCGAGCCCCCAAGTCTTCGGACAATATGGGTCGTTCGGTCAGACGCTCGGCTAGACTCCCTATTTGGCCGGACAGCCTGTGCAACCTCAGCTAATTGATTGGCAGATGCGCTTACTGACTCTTGGAGATAAGCCGCTTCCGTTTTCGCAAGAAATTTTAACTGCTCCTCAGCCGCCGAAGGTAAAAAGTGTACTCGTGGGAGCCTTTGATGGTACGGGCAACCTAGAGGAACATATCACTTCGTACAGAAACCTGATGTACTTACAAAGCGTAGATGACGCTACCTGGTGCAAATGCTTCCAGGCCACTTTGAAGGGTGTGGCGCAGGATTGGTTCAATAGCCTTCCGGCCGGGTGTATCAATTGCTTTACCACTCTCAGTTTGCTGTTTGTGGGAAATTTCTCTTACAACATACCACCTCGAAAGACAAGTCTTAATTTGGCAACAATTGTCCAAGGAAAAAATGAGGGCCTACGGTCGTACGTCTAGAGATTTAACCAAGAAAAAGCCCAAATTCATAATCTGCCGGATAAAATGGCTTACTCTGAATTTCTCCGGGGATTAAGGCATAATGGGTTTAAGTTTGACTTGGTAAGAAAAAAGATTCGGACATACGCAGGTGTTCTGCGGGAAGCCGAAGCTTATATTGAGGCAGCCGACTTTTGTTCTCTTACAAAAGCAGAGGCACCGACCAAGGGAGCTGAGAAGAAACAATCTACTCAGCAAGACTTGGCTGGAAAAAAGAAAGATGGAAACAAAAGGAAAGAAGTCTGGGTGGCCAACGGCCAACAGCAGAAATCCAAGAAGGTCAAGACGTACGAGCCCTAGTATGAGTTCAACAAAGACTGTTACTCCATCTTGATGAAGATTAAAGACAAATTTGAATTTGAAAAGCCCCAGCTGCTAAGAGGCCCGGCTCAGTACAGGAACAGAAACAAGTACTGTCTTTACAACAAGGACGTGGGACATGACACAAACGATTGCATCAATTTGAAGAGATTGTTGGACAAGCTAGCCGAGAAAGGCATGCTGAACTCTTATGTGATGAAGTCCAAGTTCACATACACACGGAGAGACAACACGTCCGAGAAAAAGAAGAAAAATGATAAAGATGATGGGAACAGTACCGATTCGGGCTTTGTGGCCATGATATCGGGGGGATTTGCCTCAGGAGGCCCCACCATGAAGGGAATTAAGCAGAATGCCTGGAATTTGGGAAAGGTGATGCAGGCGGACACTGTAAAGGCTGAACCCTTCCCCGAGGTAACTGTGTCTGAATCTGACTGGGGGGAAGTCAAAGCCCTGCACAATGACCCTATGGTATTCATTTTGAAGATAGCCAATTTAAAGGTGGGCCGAATACTGATAGATACGGGCAACTCATCCGATATCATCAGTCTGGCCGCCCTGAAGAATTTGAAGTTCCCAGAAGATGCTCTGAAGGACATCACTCATCCCTTGGTAGGATTTGGGGGAAACATCATTCACCCAGTCGGACAGATAGATCTGCCAGTCCGATTTGGACAGAAAGGAGAAGGGAGGGACATGGTCGTTCGATTCCTGGTGGTAAAAGAGTTGACTTGTTACAATGTCATACTCGGCTGTCCCACCCTAAATGCTGCAAAGGCTGTGATTGTCCCCCATTTAATGTTGTTAAAATTTGAACGTTCGGACGGAAAGATTGGTTTGATTCAAGGAAGTCAGAAAATGGCAAAAGAGTGCAACCAGATAGCTGTTAAGCCAACGATTCGCGGACATGGAAAGACGTCCGAGTTGAAAGGGGAAGAACCCCCACTCCAAGCATACCAGGTCAGCCAAAAGCGAAATAAGGTTATAGCCGACCAAGCATAGCAACTAATGGCTGCCGGCCGGCCCGAAGAACTGAGACCCCGGCCGGCCGGCAACCAACAAGATGTAGTGCTTAACCCCGATCAACCAAGTCGGACGGTCAGTGTCGGCACTAAAGCTATGGGTCTTCTTGGACATGAGTTAGTTCAGCTATTGAGAGAATTCAAGGATGCTTTTGCATTCGAAGTTAGTGAAATGCCAAGTATAAGCCCTAACCTGGCCGTGCATAAGTTGACTGTGAACCCGGCCGTTAAACCTGTCCGCCAGAAGAAAAGAAATCATGGAGAAGAGAGGAATCAGGTGGCCGCAGCTGAGGTGAGAAAGCTGCTGGACGCCGGTTTCATTCGGCAATGCTATTACCCTGATTGGGTGGCTAACGTAGTACTTGTGAAGAAGCCGAATGGAACTTGGAGAATGTGCGTAGACTATACGGATTTGAACAAGGCATGTCCTAAGGATAGCTTTCCCTTGCCAAAGATTGACCGTTTGGTTGACTCTATGGCCGGGCATGCCCGAATGAGCTTTATGGACGCATACTTCGGTTTCCATCAAATTCCTCTATGGGAAGAAGATCAAGAAAAGACCGCATTTGTGACTGAGCAGGGGCTGTATTGCTACAAGGTAATGCCGTTCGGCCTCAAGAATGCCCCTGCAACATTTCAGCGACTTGTCAACACGGTCTTTAGAGATCAGCTCGGCCGGAATATGGAGGCGTACATTGATGACATGATTGTCAAGTCAAAAGAGTCGGCTGACCATCTGAAGGATCTACGAGAAACATTTATCGAACTCAGGTGGCGTAAGATGATGTTAAACCCGAAGAAATGTGTCTTTGGTGTTGAGTCCGGTAAATTTCTCGGATTTTTAATTGATCAACGTGGAATTGAGGCTCACCCTGAAAAAATTCAAGCTGTCTTGGACATGAAGTCTCCAAGAACAATCAAAGAAGTGCAAAGATTGACCGGCTATTTGGCAGCACTCGGTCGGTTTATGTCAAGATTAGGGGACAAATGCCGATACTTTTTTCAGACCATCAAAAAGAAAGCTATGTTTGAGTGGACGCAGGAGGCAGAGGAAGCATTCGTACAGTTAAAAAGTCATCTACATACATTGCCTCGGCTCGTCAGTCCGTTCAAGGATGAGAAGTTGTACATCTATCTTGCTATCTCAGAGCATTCCTTAAGTTCTGTTCTGCTTGTTGAACGGGACGGCCATCAGATCCCAGTCTACTTTATCAGCCATGTGCTACACAATGCCGAGCTTAGGTACCCCCCTGTTGAAAAATTTGGGCTAGCATTGTACATGGCATCTAAAAAGTTGCGGCCGTATTTCCTGGCATATTCAATAGTGGTTTATACTGATCAACCACTCAAGAAGCCGTTTGCAACTTTAGAAGCTAGTGGCCGCATGCTTAAGTGGGCCTTAGAGCTATGAGGTTTCGACATCGCGTTCGAGCCCAGAAAGGCCATAAAGGGTTAGGCCTTTGCTGATTTCTTGGCTGAGATGACACGGCCGAATTTACAGCCGGCCGGAGACCAGATCTGGAAGGTGTCTGTAGATGGTAGTGCAACAACGACCGGATGTGGCGCTGGAACTATTTGTCAATCTCCCGAGGGGGATAAGTTTGAGTACGCATTAAGATTTCAGTTTCAAGCCTCTAACAACGAGGCCGAGTATGAAGCTCTCCTGTCCGGCCTTAGAATGTGTAAAGCGGCAGGAGCAACAAAAGTGGACGTGAGCTCGGACTCCCTGCTGGTAGTTGGCTAGGTGAATGGTGACTTTGAGGCAAAGGAGCCGACCATGATGAAATACTTGAAGATTGTCAAAGAAGAGGCCCAGGGCCTTGGAGCATTTTTCTCTGCAACAAGTTCCTCGTTCGTCTAATCATCAGGCGGACGCCCTTTCCAAATTAGCATCCTCGGCATCATGTGATACTCCCATATCAGTGTTTTGGGAAGTGAAGGAAAGGAGGAGTATTGATGTCGAGCCAGTACAAATCATTGATAGAAGCTCTACTTGGATGGACGGAATCATTTCCTACCTAAGGGATGGATTGCTCCCAGCCGATCCTAAAGAGAGCTGGCTGATGAAAAAGAGGGCGGCCTGGTTTGAAATGAAGCAAGGGGAGTTGTTTAAGAAAGCTTTTGTGAAGCCGTACCTGAAGTGTATTACCCCTGAAAAGGGGCATGATGTGCTGGACGACCTTCACCAGGGGCAGTGCGGCTCCCACATTGGAGGACGAGCCCTGGCTGAAAAGGCCACCCATCTGGGGTACTACTGGCCGAGCTTAAAGTCGGACGCCATGAAAATGGTGAAGAAATGTGACAAGTGCCAGAGATTTGCAACCTTGATTCATCGCCCAGCTAACAGTTTGTCGGCCATAAGTAGTCCGCTCCCCTTTGCTAAATGGGGGATGGACATCTTAGGTCCGTACACGCCAGCATCTGGCCAAAGGCGATATGTGTTTGTAGCAGTACACTACTTTAAGTGGACAGATGTGTCAGCTTTCATATGGAAAAGCATAATTACTCGCTTTGGCGTACCTCAGTCAATGGTGTTCGACAATGGACCCCAGTTCGAAACACCTCAGCTCAAGGAATGGTTGGGAGACCAGGGCATAGCTCATTGCTTTGCCTCAGTCGGCCGACCGCAAGCAAACGGTCAGGTAGAAGCATATAACAAGTTGATCTCCAATGGTATCAAGCGCAAGCTTGAAAAAGCAGGCGGCCTATGGGCTGATGAGTTGGTCAATGTATTATGGTCCATACGGACAACAACAAAGAGTTCCACAGGAGAAACCCCATTCTTTTTGGTCTATGGCGCTGAGGCAGTTCTCCCAACTGAGATGTATGAGCCTACTATCAGGATGATGTTATACGATGAAACGGCCAATTAGGAGGCCATGAAGACCGCCCTGGATTTTCTTCCAGAGGCCAAGGGCAATGCGGCGCTTAGGCACGAAATTTATCGCTTGAGGATGACAAGGGCATATAATCACCGAGTGTCAAAGCGTCCACTAAAAATGGGAGATCTGGTACTGAGAAAAATGGAGGATGTAGGCCGAGCTAATGAAGATGGGAAGCTGACCCCAAACTGGGAAGGGCCGTATCGAATCAGTGAAGAAGTTCAAGACGGTACATACCGTCTTGAAGCCTTAAACGGCCGCCTAATTCCGCGTACATGGAACACAGACAATCTCAAAAAAATATTATGTTTAGAAGTTTTTGTACTTAGCCAAAAAGCTGTATATATGGCTAGGTCTTGATGACCGAGCCTTGTAATTAAAGCCGTATGGCCCAACAATGTAATCTTGAAAAAATTAATGAAGGTCGGGCATTGTTATCTTATTGAGTTATTTGTTTTTGCATGCGTACGTCCATGTTAAATGAACTAAAGGCCGAGTAAAAGCCATAACAATGTTGCTTGCAACATAGCAACACGGCTTATTAAAGCTAAACGAAATTATTTAATATATAGAAAACGGTCACAAAGGATTGCAAAAATAATATATACTTTGATAAGTACAGACAAACGTTCGTCTTCCACTAGGACGGAGAAAGGCACAAGGTACCCTAAATCCGTCAAGGATATTTACCTCCTTAAATGGAGGCAAGGGCATACCTAGGAAAAATAGCCCAGCCAAACTTAGAAATTTTAAAGTTGAGATATTACTTGAAATTTCCTGAGTATGTCCGAGCGATATATTCAATGGACGGCTCACATGAGGCCCGTAATACGGCCGCAATAGTAGTTGATTCGGCGTTGCACCTAGTCCAAGGGTAATCATTACTATGATTTGATTAACTTGTTAGTAGTCATACCCTTTGAGATATAAAAACTACCAAGTCAATCAAACCATTCAGAATATGGACTAGGCGAACGCCGAATAAAGGGGCATACCCCCCCCCCCCATCGTACGAAAGCGCAAAAATGTAAAAATACGAAAAATTTACTAAGTACGAAATAGATGAAATGGAAAACCGCTCAAAAGGCGGCAAAATATCTTACAAAAAACCGCTCAAAAAAGGCGGCAGTTAATAAAAAGAAAAAGAAAAATTGTTCAACGAAAGCAGATAAATGAAAAGTTAAAATCAGGGGACGGCATGGGCTCTATTTAGCTGGATCTTGGCCTTGGACGGGCTCCTCGGAGACAAGGAGGGATGTATCATCAGTGGGCTCTCCTTTTCTTTCCTCTTCGCCCTCAGCTCCGTTCGCCCCCTCCTCATCTTCCTCATCTTCTGAGGTAGCTGGTGTAACGTCCAGCTCGGGAGAAGGCTGGCCGGCCTTCTTAGCCTCTTCCCTGAGGCAGATGAAGTTAAGGCGTTTGGTGAAGCGCTCTTGATAGTAGGCGGCCTCACCTTCATCCACCATGAGTTCAAATGCTTCGAAGAAAGTGGCTCTTCAACCTATCCTTAGCATTCTGCTCGATGCGGACAACCTCGTCTGCACTAGGGGGCCGAGGTGTTTTCATATGTTAGGTTAAGTCCTCAACGGACTTCTTTAAAGTCTCCACCTCGGCCCGGAGAGCGTCCGCCTCATCCAAGGCCTCTTTCAGATTCTTTTGGGCGAGGGCCGCGTCGCTTTTCAGCTTCTTAGAGGCCTCGAACCCTTCTTTCCAGCGCTGGCCGTCCAGGACAGCCTGATCCCTTTCTTGTCTCATGGTCTCCTTGGCCAAGGTCTCTTGTTCGAGAGCCTTTCCCAGTTTGACTAGATCATTAGCTTGTCGCGCCGCCTTGTCGGACATCGCGTTGATCTGGGTCTCAAAATAAGTGCGTTGGACGGCGGCCGTCCTAGTAACGGCTTCCTGGGCCTTTTGGACCTTCTCCCAGGCTCTTTTCAGCTTTTCATTTTCTTTATCCTTCCACTGAAGGAAGGCGGTCAGCCACAGGAAGAGCTGCGTACAAGACAAAATAAGTTAGCAAAAGAAAGATGAAAAATATTCTAAGTATGGGAGTTGGGAAAAGCTACCTCAGCGCTGCAGTTAATCATAGGGCCGAGGAAGCCCTCATGAATCCCCGCAGCTTGTCTCGCTACTCAGCTGGGACGGCCCTGACCATGGCTTCCCTCATGGCCTTTCTATCCGCCCCAGTAAGAGACTGGCCAGACAGCTTCATGTTCAACTCCTCCATAATATCTGCACATGGGCGAATAAGAGTTTAGCTTAAGCAAGTAGACTTAAAAGTAAAGAGTGTGCAAAGTTGTTAAATCTAACCGTCTGAGAAGCTCGGAGAAGAAAGAGGGTTGAAGGTGAATGGAGGAGGCGGTGCAGGCTCGTCACCCTCCTCACCTGTGCGGCCAGGTTGGTCACCGGCCGACTGAGAGGCCTCAAGCTAATCAGATTTTTGGACTCTTTGGACGGGCGGAGTCACGTTTGGCCCGGTCGGTTTTGCCGGGGTCGACTTACCCCTATCGTCCGTTTTCACGGACTCATCATGGACCGGCTTGGCGGCCGGGTCCACGGACTTGGAGACCCCGCTATCACCCAGCCGGGGTTGCTCTCCTTTGGACTGCTTAGAAGCAGTCCGCGACGTAGTCTTTGCCGCGGTGGTGGAAGTGGTCTTAGTTGCGACCGTCTTCCTTTGCTTGGACGCCTTCCCGTCCTTGTCATTTTTAGCAACCGAGGACGGCTGCTTTCGTTTAACCCTTGGGGTTGGAGTTGACAGCTGCAAAGAGCAAGCAAAAGTTAAACTCAATAAAACTTTGTCAACGGCGTGTAGATACAGCTTGGATCCTGCTTCCAACATACCAACTCGGACGAAGAGTCATAAAATAAATAAAAAAAAAATTCGGAACAACGTCAGTGCAGGCTCAGGTAGAAGCCTCCTTCCAACCTAGCAACACGAACGCTAGACCTTGAAAGGTTTTATACCTCCTTGGTTTGCTCGTACATCTTCTGACGAGCCTTGTATCTGGCCAAGTCAATCTCTGCCATGTTAATCTCCCCCTTTTGCTCGGGATCCAGCATTGCGTACGCCTCCGCTGCAAAATAGAAGAAGAAAAAGAGTTAGAAAATTTTCGAAGAAAATAAGGTGCGTACAAGAGAAACCTAGACATCCCACCTTGGGGCAAGTTCTTGTACAGGCCGCAGGCCGACATGAATGTTGGGTCCCTAAGCCAACTGGCCAAAGGAACCCAGTTCTTGGGCACGGCCACCGTCTTTCCGTCCTTCTCCACTTTATTGACCCCAAAGTATTCAAGCTGGTACATCTGGCTGGGGTGGACGGGTGGCTTGTACAGCTTATGTACCCCGCGGCCAAGCTGGATCGGCTTGGCATTGAATCGGTTCATCCTAAGGTTGAACTCCACATCTTTGGTCTTGACGCGGTAGAACCGATTTTTCCAGTCTCGCCACTTAGAGACATGGTCAACCACCACCATATAGTCTTTGGTGGTGCTAAGGATGAACCAGCCATCCGTGTGCTTCTCCAACTTGGTCATGGAGTGCATCTCGCAAAAATCCGGAAAGTCCGGCTTAAATCCCTTGTGGATGCACGTCACCAGGTACCCAAACACATTCAGCCAGCTGTTGAGCATCATCTGAAATAAGGCTATATTGTACTCGTCCAGAACGGTGCAGACGAAAGGGTGAAGGGGGAAACGGAGCCCAACATCAAAGGCGGCCCTATAGACGCAGAAGGCTTTGCGTCGTGGCCGCTCATCCTCCCACGCGGCCACGGAGTGAGATTTCCATGGCGCCTCCAGTTCGAAGCCCTCGCCCAAATGGAGGAACTCCTTGTACTCCTCTAATCCATCATTGAGGTAGCCTAAGGCTGTGCTACCCACTGTACAGGCGTACGGATCCTTGAAGTTGTCTATATTGGCGACCGCACCTTCGGCCGCCTCCTCTCCTTCGGTCGTCTCACCTTCGGCCTCGGCCTCATCTTCTACCTCCTCGCCCTCTTGGTGAGGGGCAGCGCCAAACTCAAAGGACAGCACCCTGTCCAAGTCAGCTGCCTCGACCGAGCTACGGCTTCTAGAGACGTGGCCCGGTGGCCGCCCCCAGCTGAAGGAGGCTCTTCAGAAACTAAGGGACTTTTACCCTTGTCTTTAGCAGCGGCCGCCCTGGTTTCCGAAGAAGGGCCACTGCGAGGGGGCAGGTCGGACGGTTCGTTGATAGAGATTCCAACTCTTGGCCTGTCCGACCTGTTATGTTGGAGATGAGGTGGTAAGGGAACTGAAGAGGTCGGACTAGTAATGGCCGCCTTAGAAGAGGAAGGAGGCCTCTCACGAGATCACAACCCGGCCGATTGTCTGGCCGAGTTGGCTTGTTGTGAGGACCTAGGTTCAGGGGTTGGCCCGGACACCCCAGCAGCAGAAGAGACGCCCTGTGCACGTTGGCGCTCCTCAAAAGATGAAGTTACTTCCACGAACGAGCAATGAGTACCCGTGGAAGTGGTCGTAGGAGTAGTGGAAGGAGTTTCTAAGTCAGTGTTGTTTGGGTCATATGTATTTCTAGGGTTCACCAAACTACCATATGGATTTCTGGCCGCATGGAGATCATGCGTTTGCATCGTTCTTGCCATCTCTCTCTAAAAATCACAAAGTTCCAAAGTGTGAAAATGAGGTCAAGACCCCTGTATATATAGGCAAAATTTATGGGGGCATAACGGTAAATTCACCTTTCCCGCCTAAGGAAGCTAAACGGTTATAATTTGAAAAATTAACCTAGAATTTAAAGGGGCAAAAGGACAACGCCGTTAGAATGAACGGAAAAAGAGACGGCCAAATAACGGCGCGTCCGAAATGACGGACAAAATAGACGGAACTAAAGCTTCCATCTCAATAGATAGACGTTCGCTTTCCCCCGAAAATTTAGGCGGCGTACCTTGTCCGCTTCCTTCTCAGAGCTAGGCGTCCTGTAAATCCTTAGGCGGACAAAAGCAGCATGCCAGCCTAAGACGGCCAACTTCGAATGGGGCGGACAAATCTATGCACCTCAACCATCCGCCCTATCTCTGTATACCCGTACGCTTCAAGGCAAGTGAAAAATCAGAGGAGGCGGCCGTTATCGTACGAGCCACCCCCTCTGAGGGGCAAATGTTTAGGGTAAAAATACCCAATGTACGTGGACCAATCCCGTAGCGACACGTGGCCCAATCAAAGGGCGACACGTGTCACTATGGGAAGATGACGCGTGTCCAAGGCATAAAAAGCCCCTGAAATCAGCATTAAAAAGGCCTTATTACATCATGGCCCAAATCTCGAGAGATCTTCATGAAAGCCGCAAAACGACGCCCTCCATACTACACGTGGCATCGCCTGATTGCGCAGCCAATCACATCACGGAATTTTAGGGTAGGGTTTGTAAGCTCCCACCCCTATAAATACCCCAATCACTTATGATGGGAGGGGGGATTACGACATTACATAAAAAGAGCATAAAATAGCTCTAACTTCTCTCTACTTTCTCTCTCTAACCTTTCCGTTTTAAATCTCTAACTTGATCGTCGGAGGCGAACATTTCGGTAAAGGAATATTCGTTCATTTTGCAGGTGTCCGAGTCTCGTGCCTGAAGAGCGAGACCAGTATCCGAGGAAATCCAGAAAATACCCGAAATAATATCCAATATCCACACAATCTTAACTCAAACTACAAACGAGTAAGTACCAATTCCAAAAGAATCCACAGTCTTAACTCGAACTACAAATTAAAGTAAGTAGCAATACACGCAGTATTAACTTGAACTACAAATTAAAGTAAGTAGGAATTCCAATAGAAACTTCGCAATCTTAACTCAAACAACAAATGAAAGTAAGTAGCAATTCTAATAGAATCTACGCAATCTTAGCTTAAACTACAAACGAAAGTAAGTAGAAATTCCAATAGAATCCACACAATCTCGAACTGCAAATGAAAAGTAAGTAGCAATTCCAATAGAATCCACACAGTCTCAACTCAAACTACAAACAAGAGTAACTACCAATATAATTCCACATTATAAAAGTAAAAAAAGTTCGAAAACTCACAAGAAACATCGTTCGAATCCTCGACAACACGTTCAATCGTTTTAAAAACGAGCTTACTATCAACCAAATACTTGAGAAACCCTTCAATACTAGGCTCCCAACTCCCATAAAACTCATCCCCATTATCAGACACATCATTCTTAGAAGACCCTTTATCATTCCGAAGTTTCATGGCAACAAACCTCATCTCTTCAGTAATCCCTTTACTCTCACCTAGGTATTCTTTCCTGTACCTCTTCCTCTTCTTCAGCACAGGTGGAGGTAACCCACCATTTAAAGACGACGTCATTGAGGGAAATGGGTTTGATTCTCTCTCCTCAAATTGGTGTTCTTGTTCTAGTTCTTCTTTTGTATCTGTTTCTGAAGAAGAATTTATAGTTGTTGTGAATGTGGGAATGGTGGTTTCAGAGGAGCAACAGATTTTGGCTGATAATTTGTTGGAATTTAATGGGGTTTTGAGAAATTTTAGTGAGGTGAGGGAATCAAGGGGGTGTTTGTGTTGGGTTGATAATGGGGATATGATGTTGTTTGAGGGGAGTGCAATTGTCGCAATAGGAGTACTCCGACTGTCCGAGTACCTTAGAGCAACTCTAATGGTTGTAGTTAGAGACTTGTTTACAATTTTCAAAAGTCACTAGTTACTAGCAAAAATACAATTAGCTTGTCTAAGCTAATTTGCTTTATTAAAAGTTTTCAAAATTATTTGAGATTAATATATTAAAATATTTAAATTTCTAGAGCTAATTGAGAATTATTTAATTAGCAAGCTAGTAGCTAACCATTGGGGCACAAAATATCTATAAAGAAAGTTAGATTGAAATCATATGTGGAATGACAAGTTAATTTAACAATTAGCTTACCATTGAAGTTTCTCTTAGAGCAAACACAATCGTTGTGGGCAACCATATTTGTTATAGGTTATTTTATTAAGTTCTCTATCTTTCAACTCACTTATAACCACACTTATACCCATTGAATAACCAATGTATCTCAATAGTTAATCAAAACTTTTTAGTTATACATTTTCTCTTTTCTACTTTTACCCAACCCCACCACACAATTTGTCTCTAAAATCCTACATATATAACTAATGCCCTTGGTAATAATCAATCAAAACTAATAATTATTTAGCATACATTAATTAGATAAAAAGACTTATGTTTAAAAATAATGCATTTTGAGAATTTGTAGTAGTGATATTGTAGGAATGAATACTTCTCATTTAGGATATATACCATAAGTGAGATAATACCCCATATTGTATTATGATCATTCAAAACATAGTTAATAGATGGTGCACGACCTTCAAAAACATCGTTAAACTTCTTCAACAAATTGCTCCTTAGTTCTTGATCTTCCGAAGATAAGTTTGGCTTTGAATCAAGGTGTTTAAATAACTCCATATTAATTTTTCTTTGCTTCCTTGCTTCTTTTTCCCTTTTTAGTTGCAACCTTGTAAATTCCACTTGATATTCAGATTGCCTTATAAGGTTTATGTTAGGTTTATGTTCTAGACAGTGTCCAACCATCATGCTTTATGCTACCATGCTCTAGGTGGCATGTTTGCCATCTTGTTATCTTTGTTTTTGCTAGATTCGTTGCTAGAAAGGAAGCCTGAATACCCAATATCACCGATGGTAGGTGTTTATGGGTTTGATAAAGATGATTAGTTGTCAGCTTCATTGATACATGATCTCTTTGAGTCACTTCTTTAAGTGGATGTATTTTGCTTGCATTTTTTAACAATATCTTCACTTGGTTTCCACGCATCATGTTGTATCAGGATGTCCCAAACATGCTTGTCTTGAAAGGTTTTAGACATCAATGATGTCTTTGTTTTGTCGGCAGCATATATACTATATGCTGCTTTCATAACATTTGTAACACCCCTAATATCCCTCTACGTAAATACTATATTTTTACGTGTATAAATACCGTAGAGATAGACTTGGGCACATTAACGCCACGTGAAACATAAGGCTTATTTAATTACTCAATTGCAGCGGAAAAATAACTAACTTTTATTAATAATAATAATAACCATAATAACTGTTTCAAAATACTCAAATAAAAACTTGTCCTGTCATAAAAAAAATTTACTCCTAACTATGTGATCTCAATCCCTATTCAAGCATGCTCACGAACAACTCCACACCTAAAATCAAGACTGCTTACCTATAATGGTAAACAGGGCAAAGCAAAAAAAAAAAAAAAACAAAAAGGAAAACAGATTAGCAAAAATGCTAAGTACGTCTAAATGCAAGGCATGTAAATACTTTTAGTAGGAAATCATGTTTTCGAAATAATCACTTTAATTTAAACTTGTCACAAGTCACTTTCCAAAAATTAGACTTTCCAAAATTAAACCTTCCAAGGGTAGTAATGTCCATAAGTGGAAGCTTTCCAAACCAATAGATTTCGAATTTATAAACTTTTCAATTTTTAAGATATATTTCCAAACAAATTTTCCTCATCTAAGTGTGCACACCCCCCCTGCCAAATAAGTTAAACTATACTCGAGGAAAGACCAGATCATACAAAGCTCATGGTCTTACTTAACCAGTCCCGAGTAGAGGGACAATTAAAATATCAAATTAAATACTCAGGCTCATAATGAGCTGCAAATTTTAAATTAATTCAATCAACTAATTTATAAATTAAACAACTTTTATTAAAGCAATCAACACTTTTAAAGATCAAACCTTTAAATTGTACTTTAAAAAAATAAAATAATTAAATTTGATAATTAAATCAAGTTATTATACAAATATAAATATATTAGATAATAACAAAACTAAAATTAGTTGTAAATCATAATGTATATTAGGTATTGTCTTTAAAACTCTTGAAATTGCTAATATAATAGCATACATATAGAATAAAATATGGACCGGCCTATAAAAGATAATTAAACCTATATTATTGATTTAGAAATCCGAAAATAATTAATTATTCAAATGATTAAATACTTGTATTTGGCGCCAAAATTTAAAATTCATTTTGGCTCCAAATTAAGAACTTTCCAACATATTTTCTAAAATTTGGGGTATTACAACATCTTTATCATTCTAACCACTTCCCCTTCTTGATTTAGCATGAGCATGTGAACCACAAAATTTAGAGCATGAAGCATTGTTCCTTCTCCAATAGTTTCTAAGTTGCTATGTACCCCTCATTTTCAATAAATCTTCTCGTGTTACCCCGTCATTACCTTCTTCAAAACACCTTTGTTTGTTTAGTCTAACATTATTATACAGTTCCTCAATTTTCTTCCAAAAAACCTCCCCCTTTTGGTTAGTTTAAGTTTTTTGTTTTTTTTTTTTCACTAACCCCAAGCCTAGCCTTCACAAGAACCACTTCTTCAGTTTTTGACCAAAACTTTGTTCTTCCATCTTGGTTTCCTCCTTCATGACCTCTTTCATTTTCTTCGACTTCTGGTTCATTGTCGTCATCTGATGTGTTCGATGTTTATGAGCAATCAAAACTCGTAAATGCACCATCACCTTGTGACATAGGAAAATGTTGGCACATGGGAAATGTTGAATCACCTTCAGAGATTTGAATATTCTCAAAAGATGGGATAATATTTTGAGAATATGAACAATTAGGATTTTGTGGTGGTTGAAAAGGAAAAGACTTGAAAGTAATTGGATTTGAGAAATTGAGATTTTGTGAACCATATTTGAAAATTATTGCAAATCAATAACTATATACTAAAAGACACACCAACAATGACACGTGTCATTTTCTAGTGTGTCTTTAGTATATATATGTATACTTTTTTTAAAAAAAAATTCTTAGAAAATTGATAGAGAATTACGCAAAAAAATTTCTTTCAAAATTTAGGAAAAAAATCGAAAACTGATATATTTACCAACTTAGATTTCTAACCATATCTTATAAATTCCTATATAAGTAATTACTTTTTTAAATGTATAATGATTATTTATAGTAAAAAAAGTCATGAATATATACCTTTCAACCTAAAATATATCTGGTGAATGAAAATTAACAATTGTGAAATAAAAAATATATGCCATCAGGGTTCAAAATAGAAGAAGCTTGAATAAAAAAATATAGTAGGTAGTCACAAAAAATATAAAATTATTATAAAATAAGGGAAAAAGGGAGAATATAAGAGAGAGATGTAGATAGGTAATTGTGTAGTCTATCCATCCATTCCATTAGGCTATCTATATATATATATGATGTGAACAATGTAACCTATATGGACAATAAAGAGTCCATTCATGAAGGGGTTACAATGTGAACTAAATACATATGAAAGGTTACAAAGGATTTTACAACCATACTTAAGATAGTCATAAAAAGAGAGAGTTACAAGCTATAATGACCATCCACAATAAACATACTTTATAACACTCCCCCTTGGATAGGCATTATCTAAAATAGATTTAATGTGCATATATGCTGCCTCATTAAAAACCTTTCCAGGAAAAACCCCGTGGGAAAAAACCATGGATAAGGGATAAAGAGTGCAGCGCGCAATTACTCCCCCTCATTATTATATCACTGAAAATCTTTGAGACGACGCAATCCAATACGATAAACTAACTTTTTAAATGTTATGTTGCGGTCGGAAGAGCCTTAGTGAATAAGTCTGCTAAATTCTCACTTGAACGAATCTGCAATACATTTATATCTCCATTCGTCTGAAGATCATGAGTGAAGAAAAATTTGGGTAAGATGTGCTTTATTCTGTCACCTTTGATGTATCCTTCCTTAAGTTGAGCAATACAAGTTGCATTATCCTCATATAGAGTTGTCGGTACCTCTTTCCCAGATGATAAACCACAAACTTCTTTTATATGTTGAATTACCGACCTTAACCATACACATTCACGACTAGCCTCGTGAATTGCTAAAATCTCAGAATGATTGGAAGAAGTAGCTGCAATGGTTTGTTTCATGTAACGCCAAGAAATAGTAGTACCACCATATGTGAACACATATCCAGTTTGTGACCGACCATTATGAGGATCAGATAAATAAACTGCATCTGCAAAACCAATCAAATTTTCTTTGGACAACTTTGGGAAAAATAAACTCATATCCTTCGTACCTTGAAGATAACGAAGTAAATGTTTAATCCCATTCCAATGCCTTCGGGTTGGACATGAACTAAACCTTGCTAATAAATTAACTGAAAATGATATGTCGGGTCGTGTTTGACTTACAAGGTACATTAATTCTCCAATTGCACTAAGATATGGTACTTCAGGATCATAATTTCTTCATCATTTTCCCGAGGTCGGAACGGATCTTTCTCTACATCAAGTGATCTAACAACCATAGGGCTTCTCAATGGATGTGCTGTATCCATAGAAAATCTTTAAAGAACTTTTCCTATGTATGTTGATTGATGCATAAGGATTCCATTCTCTAGGTGCTCTATTTGTAACCCCAAGCAAAATTTTGTCTTTCCAAGATCTTTCATTTCGAACTCTTTTTTTAAATAATTGACAGTCACTGAAATTTCTTCAGGAGTTCCAATGATATTCAAATCATCAACATACACCGCAATTATAACAAATCCTGATCTAAATTTCTTTATAAAAATACATGGGCTAATAGGATCATTCTTATAACCTTCTTTTAACAAATACTCGCTTAGATGGTTATACCACATATGTCCAGATTGTTTCGAGCTTTGTTCAATTTAATACAGAAATGTTCTCAAGAACTACATTTTGCTGCTTCTGGCAACTTGAATCTTTCTGGGAGCTTTATGTAAATGTCATTATCCAGTGGGCCATATAAATAAGCTGTGACTACATCCATCAAACGTAAGTCAAGTCCTTCTCTTATTGCCAGACTAATCAGAAATCTAAAAGTAGTTGCATCCACCACAGGAGAGTATGTCTCCTCATAATCAATACAAGGTCTTTGTGAGAATCCTTGTGCAACTAATCGTGCCTTATATCTTACAACTTCACCCTTTTCATTTCTCTTTCGCACAAAGACCCATTTATATCCCATTGGCTTTACACCTTCAGGTGTACGGACTAACAGGTCCGAATACTTCTCTTTTTTCAAGAGATTTTAATTCTACTTCAATTGCTTCTTTCCATTTTAGCCAATCATTTCTTTGTCTACATTCTTCAATGGATTTTGGTTCATGATTCTCATTGTTATCCATAACATCTAATTCTACATTGCATGCAAAAACATCATCGACGTCAATTTGATTTCGATTCCATGTAATTCCAGACATGATATAATTTGTTGAAATTTCTTCATTATAAGGTACCTAAATTTCTTCTTGTATCATGTCTAAAATCTCTTCTGAAGATCTTCAATTTGACCATCATCAATCAATGCTCCTTTTCTTTTCCGAGGATTCTTATCTTTGGAACCTATTGGTCTTCCACGTTTCTGACGTGGTTTAGACTCATTAGCAAATTTATTTTGTCCTTCCGGGACATCTATTTTAAATGGAGCATTTACAGCTGGAATATGTGACTTGGTCACTCTTTTTGGGTCAGCAAATGAGTCTGGCAATTGATTCGCTAAACTTTGTAAATGAATTATCTTTTGTTCCACTTCACATTGTTTAGTTCGAGGATCAAGATAAGATAATGATAATTCATTCCATTTAATTTCCTTTTCCAGCTCTCTTTTTTCTCCCCCTAATGTTGGGAAAAGTGACTCGTTAAAATGACTATCTGCAAAACGAGCCGTAAATAAATCCCCTGTTGTAGGCTCAAGATATTTAATTATTGACGGGGATTCAAACCCAACATATATTCTCAATCTCCTTTGAGGTCCCATCTTAGAGCGTTGTGGTGGAGCTATTGGAACATAAACCGCACATCCAAAAATTCTTAGATGGGAAATATTTGGTTCCTGGCCATAAATCAATTGTAATGGGGAGAACTTGTGATATCTTGTTGGTCTGATGCGAATTAGTGCTGCTACATGTAATATAGCATGTCCCCAAGCAGAAATTGGGAGATTAGATTTCATAAGCAATGGTCTAGAAATTAACTAAAGACGTTTAATTAATGACTCTACCAGACCATTTTGTGTATGAACATGTGCTACAAGATGTTCAACATTTATCCCAATGGACATGCAATAATCATTGAAAGCTTGAGATGTAAATTCACCAGCATTATCAAGCCGAATATTCTTAATAGAAGTATCTGGAAAATGTGCCCGTAACTTAATCAATTGGGCAAGTAATCTCGCAAACGCCAGGTTACAAGTTGATAACAAGGACACATGTGACCATCTAGTTGATGCATCAATTAAAACCATAAAATATCTAAATGGTCCACATGGAGGGTGTATGGGCCCACAAACATCTCCTTGTATGCGTTCCAGAAAACTAATTGATTCAAAATTAATTTTAGCTGGTGATGGGCGAATTATCAACTTGCCTTCTAAGAAAGCAGCACATGAAAAATTATTATGAAGAATCTGTTGGCTCTTCAAAGGATGTCCACATGAATTCGTAATTATTTTTCGCATCATTATTGAACTGGGATGGCCTAACCGATCATGCCAAACAACAAAATTATCAGTAAACTTCTGGTTTACTATAGCATGAGTTTCAATAGTATTGATTTTTGTGTAGTACAAACCACTGGAGAATGTAGAGAGTTTCTCCAAAACATGTTTTGTGCCTTGAGTTAGATTCGTGATTTGAAGGAATTCGTTATTTTCTTCATTGATTGTCTCAATATGATAACCATTGTTGCGAATATCTTAAAAACTTAATAAATTTCTTTGAGACAATGGGGAGTATAAAGCATCGATTATTTTAATTTCAGTTCCCCAAGGCAATTTTATGTTGGCTCTTCCGGAGCCTTCAATGATATTTGTGCTACCCGATATGATACTCGCATTAATCCTTTTCATCATCAAATGAGAGAAATATTTTTTTATTTATAAGTATTGTATGAGTAGTTGCACTGTCAGCAAGACATAATTCTTCACCATTCATAGTAAATTGAACTTGAGTAATATCCATGTTCTTCATGAAATAAAATATATGTCAAAATATTAAGCATAAAAAAAACAAATAATGATGATAAAATAATAAATCAATAAAAACACCCAAATAGTTCATAAATTCATAAAGCAAAAGTCCTTATTACAACAACAGAAAATAACTTAAGTAAATTACTAGAATAAGCAAACATAAGTCTAATACTTAAAGCTGACACAAAATAATAAAAAATTAATTATTCCCTTTCGGGGCATTGAAGAAATCAGCAACTTCTAAATGAGTTGTATCGCCAAAATCAAAATTATTCCCTTCCGGGGAAATAAGAAAATCACCAACTTCTAAATGATTTGTATTGCCAAAATCAAAATCACCTTCACCATCTTCAAGAACAAGGTTTTCCTCAACTTTCTTTCCTTTCTTTAATGATTCTTGGTAAAGTTCAACAAGATGCTTTGAAGTTCTACAAACCCGAGACCAATGGCCTTTTACTCCACAATGGTAACATATATTGGCCTCACTTTTCTCTTTATCATCTCTACATTCTCACTTCTGATGAGAATGTGAGTTTGTGAAATGACCTCCACAACCTCTACCATATCCACTAAAACTACCCCCAAAACCGCGACCACGCCATTAGCCACGACCGCGACCACGACCTCTACCTCGACCACTACTGCTGGAATAGTATATGTATTTAGTTTCTTCCCCGTTATGGGTTGTCACATTCGCTTCAGGGAATGGAGTAGAGCTAGTAGGACGTGATTTATGATTTTTCATTAACAGCTCGTTATTTTGCTCAGCCACAAGAAGACAAGATATTAATTCAGAATATTTTTTAAAACCTTTTTCTCTATATTGTGTCTGCTGGACAATATTATTAGCATGGAAAATGGAGTATGTCTTTTCAAGCATTTCTACATCAGTAATATTTTCTCCACATAATTTCAATTGAGAAGTTATTTTAAACATAGTTGAGTTATATTCACTAACAGATTTAAAATCTTGCAATCTCAAATTCAACCATTCATAACGAGCTCTAGGGAGTATCATTGTTTTTTGGTGGTCATATCTTTCCTTTAGATTACTCCAAAGGATTTGTGGGTCTTTCACAGTTAAATATTCATTTTTAAATCCTTCATGGAGGTGATGGCGAAGGAATATCATGGCTTTAGCCTTATCTTTAACTGTTGCCTCATTAGCCTCTTTGATTGTTTAACCAAGCCCTTTAGCATCTAGGTGTATTTCAGCATCTAACACCCATGATAAATAGTTCTTTCCAGTAATATCAAGGGCCACAAATTCAAGCTGGCAAGATTCGACATTTTTCAATATACAAAAAATTATTCAAAATTAGATCTCATAAAATATCAAACGTATACATATCAAATGTATTGGCAAAATAAAATTAAGCAGTACTATTATAACCAAATGATGCATAATATAAAGGCTTGCTAATATTAAGATCATATTTTAATAGGTATGATAATCATATATAGTTATATACTTAATCAAGAAAACAAAATTTAATTAGAGACCAAAATACTTATCAATAGTAATGCACGAATCAAGCGAGAAAGATGTTGCAGAACTAAAATAAGCCATGATAATAAATTAAATTAATAGCAATCATGATAATATATAGTAGAAAATATCAGTGTACTACTCACAGTTGGTAATCAAATTATGAATTACAATACAATCATTGTATTATAGTCTTAACATTCTCCTAGTATATTATATATTTATATTATGATAATGATGGTATATCATCACATACTCCACTAATTTAAATAACAAAAAAAAACTATACCGTATACAAAACAAGAAATCATAAATATATATAAAGGAAAACAAAACATGGATAATCAACAAATTTCTTTATGAATAACACGGATAATAAGACGAATAGAGATAGCTTATAGATTCATACGAATATGAGACATGATTACAATTGCATATATATGGACTTAAGAAAATAAAACAACAAATCATAAATATGATTTAGTAAATGGAATTGCAACATTACATGGCTAGTAAATTCAATATCACGTGATTGCAATTAGCAAACAAGTAACAAACAAAAATGATGTAATTTGGTAGTTCGGCACTAACAAACAATCTATTGGAATAAAATTTTAATCAATAAAAAGTGGAGGTAATTATAATCGCCTCAATTGGACGAAGTGTATATTTTGCAACTCGGTAAATTGTGTTGGTAAAATACCTGTCGATTCCAAAAACAAAATAGAGAAGATGAAAGAAAAAAAACTTGATCGAAGATCTCAATTCACAGTCACGCCGTGGAACATAATCCACTGCCTTAGAAGCGAAATACGCCACCACCGGTACAGGTTTCCTGATGACGCACGCCCCCCAAGTTTAACGCAACTCTCTCCGTAATCCGTGCACCTGAACCCGAAGAGTGAAATTGCTCAAGAATTGTTCAGATCTCAAAGGGTAGGTTTGTGTTTATGTGTTTAGGGTTCAATAATATTGAATTATGAATTATTAAGAGAAGTAGACAATACTCGTATTTTATATGTATCCCAAAAATAGGAGACAAATAAACAAACCCACTCAAGCAAATTAGGTGGGCCTAGTCGGCCCATCCGGTCGACCACGAGTATTCCTTGGAACGTTTAAACCCCCACGAGTGCGGATCGTCAGGCCTTGTAATTAACCGATTGCATTACCATTTCCAACAATCCCCCACTAATGCAAGCGGATTAACAACATGAAATCTGAACAGTAAATGAAAGTTTTAGTACTTAAATGCTAGTATCCAAAGGTTTGAACTAACACATTAGTGCACAAGGTTTTCAACACTTCCCTAGTGAGTATCCCAAGGTTTGAACTCCTAGGAGCGAGGAAGGGACTATACACATACCTTGACTTTAGAGCTTAAGCAACTCCGCCAATCTTGGCCAACACCTTGGGCTCTCATGAGTATTTCAGGAAAACTACACCACAATTTTCCCTTGAAGGAGGCCACCCCTCGTACTCACGTAGGTGTTCCGTCTGTGCATTACTTACACATTCCCAGCATATCTAGGGTCTTTCCATGCAGGCTTAAAGCACATTCAAGCACCTTGCAAACCCAAGACTCTGTATGCAATGGAATAAGAACATTAAGAACGTAAAGTCCAACCCTATCAACTCGACAGTGCATCTATCAATCCACTGCTCAACGAGCTCTTAGGCTAGATGCATTAAGGGATAATCCCAACCTCAGTCATTCGGTACCACTATCGTTCCCTACTCGAGTAGTATCAGGGCTAGTGATTCTAATTCATTTAAGGATCACTATCGTTCCCTACTCTCAAGCAACTGGGCTAGTAGTATTAAGAGCAAGCAATGCTCAACCTTCCACCTTCGGTGTCATTATCAATCCTATTCTAAGAGCCACTGGGCTAATGGTCTTAAATCCACTTAAGAACCATTATCAATCCCCGCTCAAAGAATAACTGGATAAATGACATTAAGAGCCACGCTCAACCTTACTGAATCCACTTGGTCAACAAACCACTAAAAAGAGTTATAGATTCAATAAACATAAATGGTGTAAATCCAACAGTGAGTCAACCAAAACAAGGCTCTAGACCCATTCAGAACAAAAGTTCAATAAATTAAAACACTTCGGTGTGTCCATGTAAGCTGTCTCATTGACCACCCAACCTGGGTTATGGACATATTAAGAGCACTTAAAGCTCGACTTGTAAACATCAAGCAACAAGTCTACCAAAGCATCTCATAACCATATAAATTAGATGGTTATTACGCCAGATCACTTCAAAATGTAGACTCATCATTTAAACTTCGTCACTAGAATAATTTAAAATACCCCACGGGATCTTAAATATACTCTCTTAGACAATCAAGCACTTACCTGTGCTTCATCTTTGTATAAGGACCTGCTTGATTCTTCTTTGCTTTTACGTACTCTAACATGAGTATTACCTCCACAAGATCTGTCTAACTTTGTCACTACATCTGTAGTTCCTGACAACATACATAGACACTTGTGAAAAATAATATAGAGAACATGAGGATCAACTTACCCCCACAATGGACAAACTTCCAGAGATTAATTTGCAACAATCATCTTCTTGTCACACGTCATCCAATCTAATGAACCTTCGCTTCATAATGGATAGTGTATACCAATTTGTTTTATAGCTCACTCGAAACAAAACACCACCCTTCATCATGTACAACCATACACTGATGAGGTTCAATTAATCATCGTTGTTCATTCAATCATCGTCTCTTAGAACTTACTGGACAAGTACTTGAGAAACTTTCTCACTTTAACCTTAATCCCTATACTAATCGAAACTCAAACAATAATTGAGTAATTCTCTCTTGACAAACAGAATGAACAATATAGTTCACAACAAAACCACTTCACGTTAAGAATTATTTGTTCATCATTTAGATTGCAAAACATTAGCACATTTGAATCAAACATCAAGGCCAAATCATAAAAACAACTCTTGCTTAAGCATGATAAATATAATTTACCAAAACACTTTCTCTACATCACAAAAATGAGATTGATGCGTACCTTTATTAGTTCATTTGCTTACTGCCTAGAACCATTCTGCTTATCTCATTATCTTGTACTTGTTTCTTGGCTTTGAGACACATATACATCTTTATCTCAATAAACAACATGCATGTGAAGTTAACAATTTATGATCATTCTAGCATATGAACTCTATCGATGCGAACCATAGTAACATCACACATGCATCAAGAAATTCAACACACATGCCAAGAAAACTTAACATACCAAGTTAGGGTACTCAAATCTAACCCCCACTCACCATACATATCATAAAGGATATAACATCATGAGCAAAAAATACCTCATCTTCTAAATTGTCACCTGTGCATGCGTTTTAAATACACACCCTTGATTTACAATCAATCATGCTAGGAAGCTTAAGCAACCTTACTGCAAAACAGACAAACTTAGAACAAACCAGGTGAGTCATAAAAGTGGGTCAACACCAAACTTACAGAATAAATCCTGATATCACAGTATCTTACCTTCAGCTCATTTCCAATTAACCACCTTTCAACTCACCTTGAAAGATACTTACAACAGATGGATTTCTAATAGCAAGGCAAGATATACTCTTCTCAAACATATCAAACTCAAAGAGAGCGCATAACTCGCGTTAACATGCTTCTTTCCACAACTAGTCAATCAAGGTTTATCCATATGGTTCAAGATTTTCCATCCACCACTACTAGAATACATACCACACAACTAACTTCTGCATACACCTTTCGATCAAGAAAGTCAACCCAAGATGATACACAACTAGTTCAAGCTTTAATCCAATACACCTTAGATGATGAACTCATCAACTTTACTGGCAGAATAAAGCTTAGGAAGCAAGAACAAATTCTATAAACTAGCAAAACTAACATGCCATGTCATAGGAAAACATATACTTGAGATATTTCATAGGATTTAACATATCAAGCTCGTACATGATAAACGTAACAGATATTCAGTATACATATCACCCACAGTCCCATAAGCCTTCATGCTTTACGTGAAACATATATAGAAGTCAATTCTTCATTATTGGAAACCCCCACATCACATATACCACATGAAAATAACCATGACTCGAGTAACAAAATAGGGAGTATCAACCAAATTCTTAGGTGAACTACTTGCTACACAAATAAACAACTGAAACATATCTGCAACCCCCACAGTACTAATATTCACATAATATTAATAGATTTTAAAGACATGGAATGTTAATTCCCATCCTTACCTCATGTGGGGCACTTACACTTCAAACTTGCATGGCCATTCTAGCTTTGTTAAGTCAAGCCTTTTTATTCTGCTAATAAGCACGGATATCAACCCGGTCTCATCTAGACCATCAACAAGAAAAATAATTGCTACACCTCTAGTCAATTAAACACATTTCAAGGTCATGAACAAAGCTAATTAAGATCACAAGAATTAAAAGAAACATTAATTCTAAATCCCTTTTTTAATCTAAAAAAGGGACACTTACAAGCTTATCACATACTCCGTGTTCAATAAAACATTGTCCATGATTAGGAATAAGGTCAACAAAAACACTATTGTAAGATAGAACACATGTCATCCCTAATCTACTAGGACAAAACGCATTAAAGTCCATGAATATAAATAAATTACCATTGGACAAAAACATACATTAGCAGAAATAAATTACTTGCAAACCAATAAGCAAATAGCCACAAATAAACATCTTTTATGGAGACCTTCCTCCTCAATCCCACTCATTTACAAGAGTAAAACTAACATACTAGTCAGTTGCAAGATCTAACTCATCTCATCCCCACATTCCATTGCAATAGCTTATAATAATAAAATTATGCATATTTAACAAGGGCACATTATAATAGACACCATATTATGTAAAGTTAGAAAATAATTATTTGAGGACTTATCTGATTTTGTGCATGTACCAAAGCTATTGACGAGCCTAGCTAGATGATTATATTCCGAAACATCTAGCAGCAACATCTTTAATGTCGCAATACCCACAGACTAATGGAGTCGGCTAACTCCAGCTTCGGCTCAAACAATCTTTAAATTAATCCACTTGATGCAGGAACATCAAGTATTATATTTCATGAATTTACAATCACGAGACCATGCGACACCGTTGACTTTTCAATAATTTCATGATTTATCATCAACACAAACACTACCGCTCCTCTTTGATTCACAAACTCAGTTGAGTGCCATTAAACTATAATTTAACCAATAAATTAAATCCACCAACTTAATGGAAAATTTGCCTTATTAGGCATATATTCTTGAAGCCTAATTCAACTCCAATATAAAAAAAAAAACAATTTGACGGCATATCTCCTAATCAGAGAGCTGAGGATAAAAACTCCATGATTAACCGACTTAAATAACAAGAACGATTCTTGATTGAATCGATCAAAAATACTGCACCCAAAATTAATCTTGATACTCGCTAAGTTGAGTACAAAAAAACCGTAAATCCAAAAGAGTCCCTAAAATAAGATTCTTCTTCTTCGAGTAGTACACGATGATTAATATCTCGTTCTCCAAAACAATATTTTTTCCCAAATTCAAGAAATCAACAGTATATAAATTTAATATATTTCGCTTCTAAATTGTTGGTAAAATACCTGTCGATTCCAAAAACAAAATAGAGAAGATGAAAGAAAAAAACTTGATCGAAGATCTCAAACTCACAGTCGCGCCGTGGAACATAATCCACTGCCTTAGAAGCGAAATACGCCACCACCGGTACAGGTTTCCTGATGACGCACGCCCCCCAAGTTTAACGCAACTCTCTCCGTAATCCGTGCACCCGAACCTGAAGAGTGGAATTGCTCAAGAATTGTTCAGATCTCAAAGGGTAGGTTTGTGTTTATGTGTTTAGGGTTCAATAATATTGAATTATGAATTATTAAAAGAAGTAGACAATACTCGTATTTTATATGTATCCCAAAAATAGGAGACAAATAAACAAACCCACTCAAGCAAATTAGGTGGGCCCAGTCGGGCAATGGCCCACCCGGTCGGCCACGAGTATTCCTTGGAATGTTTAAACCCCCACGAGTGCGGATTGTCAGGCCTTGCAATTAACCGATTGCATTACCATTTCCAACAAATTGAGGTTGGTGCAACAAGCCAACTAGCAATAATGTTTCCTCCAATTCCCGATAACTAAAGCGATGGTGTTGATAACGTATTATAAAATAAGGGGAAAAGGGAGAATATAAGAGGGAGATGTAGATAGGTAATTGTGTAGTCTATCCATCCATTCCATTAGGCTATTTATATATATATATGATGTGAACAATGTAACCTATATGGACAATAAAGGGTCCATTCATGAAGGGGTTACAATGTGAACTAAAGACATATGAAAGGTTACAAAGGATATTACAACCATACTTAAGATAGTCATAAAAAGAGAGTTAAAAGCTATAATGACCATCCACAATAAACATACTTTATAACAAAAATAATATTTTAAGGTGCTTAATTTGGGATAAAATAAGAAATAGATCTTGGACCAAATTATTTTTTATATTCAAATATAATTTTAAATTGATATTTCGTTACAAGAGTGAAAAACCGTGCATGGCACAGGATCTAACCTAGTTTGTATCTAAATCTGAGTTGAGATCAATTGGAAGGTTAGAATAGTAAGGTTGAAGATTTGGATTATTTTGGGGTTGTGATGAGTTTTGAGATTTTGTGGGTTTTTTTTCTCTATTGGATTTTGGAACAAACATTCATCTCTACACAAGTTGATTTACAAGAGAGTAATATTCACTTTCATAAAAATCGTTTCAAAATACCTCAATATTGGGCTCATATTATAGAGGAAAATAAAATAAAGCCGTTGGTATTTTTTTTTTTTTTTTTTTTTTAAGAATTGTATTTTAAAAATTAGAAAATTTTGACTTTTATCACCTGCAAAAAACGAAAAAATTTGTTTTTACCACCTCCATAAAAAAAAAGTTTTATTTTACCACCACATAAAAAAATGAAAGTTGGCTTTTACCACCAATCACCTCCAACAAACGGATTCCGTCCATAAATCTGTTAGTGGGGCCTACCATATCCACATGTTACCATATTATTGAGTAAATTTTTTAAAAAAAATAAATAAATAAACCAATAATATGGTGACACGTGGACATGGTCGGCCCCACTGACGGATTTATGGACGAAATTCGTTAGTTGGCGGCGATTGGTAGTAAAAGCCAACTTTTATTTTTTTTATGTAGTGGTAAAATACAACTTTTTTTTTATGCAGGTGGTAAAAGCAAATTTTTTGTTTTTTGCAGGTGGTAAAAGTCAAAATTTCCAAAATTATTGCCATTACAAAAATTACTACGGTTATATATTTAGAGTAAATCTCAGTCGTTAATCAAATAAATGGGTATCACAATCTCCTTGTATCACGTCACCAGTAACAAAATTTAAACCAAAAAAGTGGGAATTTTTTTATTCAATAACTTTCCTCACAACCGGTTACAACAATAACCTGGTTAACCGAATTTTTCCCCAAAATTTTCTCTCTCCTCAATTTTTAATTATTTTCCTACTTTCTCTCTCTCAATAACCATGCATAATGGTTATCCGCTATGCATGCTCTTAACCAACCGGTTTCGTAATAATTCGTATTTGCAACACTTTTGGGTCTGTTTCATAATAATTGCAATAAGTTTGTTTATTGACTAAGCTTGATAATGACTTACACGTACTAATTTGACTCATATGCAGACAACTATACAAACAAATTATAACCATTACTTTCAAGTTAGCATCATTTGAACTTTTGAACCTAAGAAAAATGTATTGGAGACATGCAATGTAACACCCCGAAAATCCGAGTCTTTTAAAACAATAAGAGTAACATTTTTAACTTTCAAAACCCAACCATCAAACCCCGGGGAGTGTTACTGCTACACTACTTATTTTCCGTAGAAAATAAATGCAAAGCAAAACAAATATACAGTTTAATTTAATAAACTAAGTGGTCTAAGTGGTGGCAAAAAAATAAATTAGTAATTACATCCAAATTGTAAAATATTATAAAGAAAGTAAATAAAAGGAAAATAAATAATTTTAGAAGTAAACAAAATTGTCTTAGTTACGTGATTAATCTAACGTCTCCTCACACGTAACCGAGTACCCTCTTACCAACCTGCAAAATAAATCAAAAACAAGAAAAGAGAGAAAACTCCCAAAATCAGATAACCCTGAGTAATTCCAACTCCATCCCATAAAAAAATAATTTTAGTCCGAAAACATTTTATACATCATACAGTTACATAGGCATTATAATACTAAGCCAATATCAAATTGTCACATAACACTTTATTACTTTGGTTAAGAAAGGGAAAGAGAACGTCAGTAAGCCAGGATTAGTCCCTGTCACCACCTACTTTGCAGAGGGTCGCGCGTAACCCCAATGGCCATAAAACAAACAGAATGTCTGTAATCCCATCGTATTTTTAAATAATTTATAAATGAAATTTTATTTTATTTATAATATTTATTTGTATTTTTTCGGAATTTATTCTACAAGTTTCAAATTATTTTTGGCTTGATGAACGATTTTATTACAAAGAAATTTTTATGAACCTTCTATAATTTATGCCCATACAAACAAAGTCTAGTCCATTTCATTTATTTAATTGGCCCATTATTTTCATGAAGCCCAATATTCCTACTTACCCTACAACTTTCCCTCCTATAAATACCCCATAAATCCCCAAAATTTTCCCAACACAAAAGATTAGTCTTATTTTCTTTCTCCTTTATTTTATTTTAATTTTTTTTTCTATATGCATTGTACTTAATTATTTTGTACTTTTATTCTTGTATGAAGCTAAGTAATTATGCAAGTTATTTAATTGTGTATATTTTATGCAATGGTGCAAACTTGAGTGTGATCACCTAGTATCATGTTTAAGGATTAAAGCGTGTAATATGGAATGATATGTGATGATTTGTGCTATGTGATATGTGTAAATAATCAATATGTGAAGCATGTAATTATGTGACTATTAATATATGTTTATTATTTATTTAATTTACTTAGTGCTTGGATTTTAGAGGGGATTGAATCAAGGGAATTATTTTATTTATTTTCTTGTGCGTAGGAATGATTAATATTTAATAATCATTTCCTTTAAAAGTGACTTATTAGGGGCGATCATGTGACCTTGCCCACCTTTCTATCTTAATATATTTTATGAATGCGATGTGTTGCACAAACAGAGCTCTCTTGTGTCGACGTTGGCCTAAGAGTGCATTATATTTTCGGGCAGAGAAGGAGGATGGCTAACAATGATGCTTTAGCTGAGAACTTGAACCAAAATCGCAATGATAATCTTGATCCTGTGGGTGAGATGTTTAAAAAGCTTGCTCAAGTCAAACCACCATACTTTAAGGGAGGTGGAGACCCAACTTTTCTGGAGAATTGGATTAGGGAGTTTGATAAGATCTTTTCTGCTTTGATTTTCCCTGTGAATATGAGAGTTGACCAAGTTGCCATGTATTTGAAGGATGAGGCAGATATTTGGTGGAGGGATAATGGAAATGTGCTTCATACTGAGGCTTATTTTGGTTGGGAGACTTTCAAAACCAAACTTAGGGAGAAGTTCTATACACCATTCTTAAGGAAACAAAAGGCTCAAGAATTCATCAATCTGCAAATGAACAACATGTCGATTACTGAGTACTATAACAAGTTTATGAACTTATCGAGGTTTACTCCTGAAGTAGTCCCTACTGAGGAGTTGAAGACTCAAAGATTTGAGCAAAGTTTAACTAAACAGTTACAAAAGGACTTGGCTCACTATTAGAAAAACTGTTATTTGTAACTGGCAAAATCGACTATTAGTAACTGGCATTGTTGGTTGCTATTGCCACCGTTACAACTAGTGAAAATTATTCGTAACTGGCTAATGTTAGTTACTAATAATATACTATTCGTAACCGGCATTCTTAACGCCAGTTACGAATAGTCTATTATCCAAATTAGAAAGCATACTATTCGTAACTGGCATTAAGTTATGCCGGTTACAAATAGAGTATTATTTGTAACTAGCATAGGCTAAAGCTAGTTACGAATAATGTTTTTTTTTACAAAAAAATAAATAAAATGGAAGCAGTAGCAAATTCCTCTACTGTCACCACTCGTACACTACATTTTTTAATGTGATGACTAGGGGTGTCAATTCGGGTAAACAGTTCGGGTTTGGGTTGGGTTTATCAATTTTGGGTTATAACGGGTCGGTGTATAACGGGTTGAGATAATTAGCAGGTCGGTTTTGGTCGGTTTTGAAAATTATCGGGTTAGTTCGGTTTAATTTGGTTTTTTTAATTGCAGTTTCTATTAAGATCGGGTCCTTATCGGGTCGGGTTCTAGTCGGTTCGGGTCATAATCAATTTGGGTTGAACCGGGTCGGTTTGAAAACGGGTTTAGCCTGTTTAAAGTGGGTTTCGGTTAAAAACAATTCGGGTCTTAATCAGGACGGGTCTTTATTGGTTTAGGTCATAATCAGTTTGGGTTAAATTGGGTCGGTTCGAAAATGGGTTTCGGCTCAAAACATATCGGGTAAAATCGGGTCCAATCATTATCGTTTCAGGTTATAATCGGTTTGGATTGAACTTGGTTGGTTTGAAAACGAGTTTACCCAATTTGAAGCGGGTTTCAATTCAAATCATATTGGGTTAAAATTGAGTCGGATGATTATCGAGTCGAGTTAGTCAGATAACGGGTAGGAACGGGTCATGTTATAATCAAGTCAAGTCATAAATAAGTTGGGTTTATCGAGTGGTGGATTGAAACTGATTAGATCATAAACATATTGGGTTACAGATTGTAAATGACTCAGTCATAACGAGTTACGGGTTTTAAACGGTTTGGTCTCAACGGGTTACGAGTCGTAAACGGTTCAGTCACAATGGGTTACGGATTATAAATGGTTCGGTTACAACGGGTTACGGGTTGGAATGATTTAGGTTTATCGGATTTTTGCCGGGTTTTAACTAGAGCTGTCAAAAGCTGACCCGACCCGAAATACCGACCCTAACCCGACCCTAACCCTAACCCGTCTGAACCCGAAAAAAATGGCGACCCGAACCCGACCTAACCCGACCTGAAACCAACCCTAGACCCGAGTTGACCCGAGCATTTGAGACCCGAACCCGACCATGACCCGACCTAGAGAGGACCCGACCCGAATATGACCCGTAAATTATTGACCTGAACCGAACCCGACTCAGACCCGATAATGACCCAAACCCGATTTAACCCGTCAAAACCCGAATTCAACCCGACCTGTTACTAACCCGACCCGAGGTCAACCCGACCCGTTCCTAACCCGACCCGAATTTAAACCCGACCCAAACTCAACCCGACTTGTTATTGACCCGACCCAAATTCAACCCGACTTGGAGTACTCTGCAAGAATATATTATGTGGGATCTTACATTAACAGGTGATGAAATTTCACTAAGATAATATTGTAGTATATGATACAAGTAAGCCTTGTATAAGAAGGCTCCATAAAACAGAGAACTGGTGGAGAAAAATACAGCTATGCTAATGAAATTATTTTAATACAAATGGCAAATTAAGAGGATCATAGGAAAAGCTAGCAAAACCAAGACATGGAATGAAAGCATCTCCATAACAATCTCAATATATATAATTACGTGGCTGAAAAAGTGAAAAGCAAGCAAACAAACAAAATTCGACCTAAATTAATTTTATCACTAATAATGCTTTGCACAAGAGGCCTAGTAATAATCATGTCATAAAACATCAACAAATTGGAATTATTTCCATCTAATTTGCTCCATTGCACATAGGGGTCCAGAGGGCATTTCATTCTCATCAACATATGACAAAGCTGGTCTCTCAGAACTTACCCAATCCAATCCCAATAGATTCCTTAAATCATAGTTTTCACTACATTAAAATTCTATTTATGATCTAAAAAAGAACTTATCAGCAAAATCTGCTTTAAAAGTAAGGCACAACTTATCACATAATCACAACACAAGCAAAAGGATACAATCAATCCAGTAAACTTAAGGAGATACCAACCTGTTGAGTATTAGGATCAATGTCAAAGACTTTAGTAGGACTGCTTTCAATCAGTCCAGTAAACTTGAGCATCTGTATTCACCTTAATGGTGTCTGCAGCAGGGGGATCTAGTCATTTTGTATGCCAACAGGGATAGGAGCACTTTATTATACTACAGAAAAATATCCAACAATATCCAATAATATACTACAGAAAAAAAAAAATCAACCAAAATAGGCCATGATGTATTAGAAGAAGCACTTTATTATAGAAAGAGTGATAGCAATTACAATTATTTTAGACCACCAAAATGATAGCAGCAGTACATCATCACCAAAACAAGGTGGTTACAATTAAAGTAGAATACAAACTAAGTAAAGAGTTTAAACTATCATGCTGAAATGACAGTAAGGCTCAGGCAGGCAGCAAGCAGCATGGTTGAATTTATTTGAGGTTTTAAACTAGTGAGCCCATGAGGGTGAGTGACATCCACCTACAAAAAAATAAGCAAAGAACAGTGTTATAAAGATTCAAAAACATTACATTCATTTTTAAAAAATCAAATACAACTTACAAATCTGGTTATGCAGAAAAATCATCCACGTCCTCATTCTCCACCTCAACCCCATCTTTCTCCAATTCAGCATAACCATACAGCCAATTTCGAGTTGTTATCAAAGCTTCGACATGTTTGTGTAAGAGTGAACTCCTCCATCTGTTTAAAATTCTGCCACCCATGCTAAAAGAAGATTCGGAAGCAACCGTAGTAATAGGAATAGCAAGAATATCTTTAGCTATATGAGCAAGACTTGGGAAAGCTGTTGATTGCTCCTTCCAATAACCCAGAATATCGAATTCCTCATCAGCATTACAAGGTTTTAAAGGCAATTCTAAGTATAATTCTAATTCAGATTTACCCATGTCACTACTAGCAATATCAGCAACGAAATTCTGAAATCGCAAAAAAAAAAAAAAAAAAAAAAAAAAAAAAAAAAAAAAAAGAGAAAAAAGAGAAAAAAAAAGAAAAAATCAGAACAGAATAACCCAGAAAAGTGATTAACATATATATAGAATAATGATAAACTTTGTTGTTATCTTACCTCATAAACTCTACTACTCTTGCGTGGACGATATGAATCTGAATTTGAACTATCTTGGGAAGAAAAAGTAGGAAGAGGCTCCTTGTAATGGTTAAACAATTGAACAAATTCATAATACACCTCTTGAACTTTTGTTTCAACCATGTGAGCTTCATACAAATCCTTGAAAAGATGTCTCAAAAATTTCAACTTAAACCGAGGATCAAGAATTGCAGCAAAAGATAATAGCACAGAGTAATCGGACCAATATTTATCAAACTTGGAACGCATAAGATCTGCCATTTCTTTGAGTTTTGGATCATCCCCTTTGGAAGCAGCCACTAATAGCGACTCAATTCTACAAATGTTGGCAATATAAAGATTGGAAGTGGGATATTCAGAACCGGAAAACAAATTAGTAATGTCATAAAAGGGTTCAAGAAAATCACACATTTTCTCTACTGTTTCCCATTCATGAGGAGTAAGCGCCAAGTGGCTCTCTATCCTATTGAACATTTTCAGTGCCGGTGCAAGATCAAGAGCTCGACGAAGCATTAAGAACGTAGAATTCCATCTAGTAGGAACATCCATCCACAGCTTTACACCTGTAGCTAACTTACAACTAGTAACACACCGCTCAAACTTATTTAGTCTAGTTTCTGAAGAATCAATAAACTTCACATTCTCCCGAACTTTCGCAACAGATTCATCAATGACTTTCAAACCTTCTTTGACAATTAAATTTAAAATATGGGCAGAGCATCTAACATGAAAATATTTGCCATCAACAGGTAATTTAGCCATTGCATCCAATTCAATTTGGAGTTTCCCAACCATAGAATCCATATTACTTGCATTGTCAATAGTCATACTACAAACATTTCTTTCAATACCCCAATCTTTAATCAAACTAAAAACCAGATTATAAATTTCATGACCAGTATGGGGAGGTGGAAAATGCCTAAAGTTCAGTACCTTAGACTGTAATTTCCAGTCATTATCCACAAAATGGGCCGTAAGAGACAAATAACCACGAGTAGTACAAGATGTCCATACATCACAGGTTAAAGAAACTTTACTTGATAAGGCCTTAAGCGTATTACGAACATATTGCTTTAACACATCATGCTCTTTCATGCACCATTTCAATATTGTGTTTCTAGAAATAGTTCTAACCTTGGGATTCAAATATGTATGCAATTCCCTAAACCCCTCATGTTCAACAATACTTAAAGAATAACCATGCTTCAATATAGCTCTAGCAAGTAACTTACAGTATTTTTTTTGGTCAAATGGAGATGCAGGAGACTCATTAGACTTATCTGAGTCTTTATATTCTTGGCACTTATCAAGGTGTCTCTTTAGATTAGACGTACCATTCGAACCAGCAAGTTTCTGGATTAATCTTTTGCAAAACTTGCATGCAGCATGTTCACCATTAACCTCAAAATTCTGCCAAATAGGAGATCGCTTTCCTTCAATTGGAGATATTGATTGATGGGGTTCAGGCGTATGTGTAGCATTTCCAACACTCATACATGTAATTGATGCTTGCTCAAGCTCAATGTCCCTTGCTACACCAAACAATCAGGCAAAGATTAGGAGTAAGATCAATAAAAAATGCGTCATTTATAATTAATTAGAATGTACTATACCTCTTTCAGCTGCGTAGTCTAATTCAAACATTTCTCCTGTCATGATTTTTTGATTCCTTTAACAATAAAAAAAAACAAAAAACAAAAAAAAAACGCATATTAATATGATTTACATCAAAGGGTAATATATAATCATCTGCGAGAAACAACCACAAGCAACCAAATTGTAAAAATCAACTTCAAATTGTATCAAAAAAATGTATACAGACAACCCAATTAAATATCTAAAAATTATTCAACATTAATCTATGAAGATTAAATTTAAAATGTTAAAATTAACTTCAATTTATAAACATTAAACCGGTTAATTAAGCAAAAAAATATGTAAAACCAATTAGCCAATTATAATGATTAGATCCGAAAATTTAAATAGCTAATATAATTGTATAAATCGATTACCAGGAATTTGGAGTGATTTCTCCTTGTTGAAGACAAAAGGCGACAATGAGAGGTAGTAGAGTAGGCGACCCAGCAGAGGCGCAATTCGATCTGTGGTTTTCCACATTCTGAATCTTTGAAGAGTACGACTTATAGGCATAGGAAAATCACTGAATCTTAGTATATTAAGGAAGGTTGCACTCTAATGGCGAGATTGACGAAAATTTTCCCCATGAAATCTCTATTGTGATTGATTTTATTTTTCCTAATTATCTTCAACTTCCTATATGAGCAATAGGACATGAGGTGATAGAGTATTAGAATAGAGCTGTGAGTGTAAACTGTCAATGTATTTTAAACGAATATGAGGCTAAATGTATTTTTTTTGTTTTTTTTCTTAATTTATCTTCAAAATATACTTCCATATAACTACGTGTATAAATTATAATCCTTTTATTGATCCTATTTTTCAAATTTTAATATTCACTTGTTTATTTTAATATTTGTAAAATAATGCAATTTGATTTGGAGCTATAAAAAAAATTTATTGACTTGAACCGAACCCGACTCGAACCCGAGAATGACCCGACTTGATTATAACCCGCAAATTATTGACTTGAACCGAACCCGACTCGAACCCGACAATGACCCGACCTTATTATAACCCGTAATTTATTAACTTGAATCGAACCCGACTCAAACCCGAACAAGACCCTAACTCATTTAAACCCGTAAAAACCCGAATGTAACCCGACCTGTTATTGACCCGACCCGAATGTAACCCGACTTGTTATTGACCCGACCTAAACCCGACCCAAACCCGATAAGATGTATGACCCGACGTGACCCGACTCAAGCATGACCCAACCCGAACCCGACCCGCATAGGTCCCGACATTAACCCGTATTGACCCGACCCGAGATGACCCGACCAACACAAACCCGACTCAAACCCGACCCATTTACCCGAATTGACAGCTCTAGTTTTAACGGCTTTCGGTTTAAAATGGGTCGGGTTACTATCAGGTTTAAACGTAATCGGTTTGGGTTGCTTTCAGTTTCGGGTTGTAACGGTTTGGCTTGATAACGGGTCGGGTTAGTAACGGTTCGCACAAATTCGGTTCAATTCAGTTTCGGGTTGGAAAAAATTGGGTCGAGTCAATTTTCGGTTTCCAAAAAACGGATTTTAAACAGTTCAATTCCTTTTTGGATCGGTTCGAAACAGCCGGGTTTAACGGTTCAAGTCAGAAACTGACAACTCTAGTGATGACCATAAATTATGAATAACTTTTATAAAATACAATAATTATCAATTCAACCAATATGAGGCCAAATTGAAGGGACATTTACATATAAATCATCAACTCTACAATAATACTAAATTGACGAACTTGTAAATTACAAACACATCTCTCACATTTGACAATAAATAATACTCTATAATTAAAAAAGCTAGTTAGTAAATGATACAATGGTCAACCTTAAAATTGTGACGATTTTGTCTGTGTCTGCTTCATAAATTTGACTGTTCAGTCTCTCTGTATGAATTTTCAAGTACACGAAAAATTAGAGCTGATCAGAAACTTACTATAAGTCATGCACCAGCTTGATCAACTAGCCTCTTGAGCTCGATTTGACATTTCACATCCTGAAAATGAGAATTATTTACAAATTAGAAGCAAGTTCAAAGCCTAACTCCAAGAGCATTCACATCACTAAGAGAAAATTATTAAAATAGGAAGATGCAACAAAAACAGAGCACAAAGTATCAGATGACAACATCATCTGACTTAATTTTTTGTAATAAATTGCCCGCAGAATAGAAAAAAAGCAATACAGGATTAGGAATTACAAAACAATAAGCAAAAAATAAGCTTTTTTCACATACTGGCTGGTTGATGGATCAAAACTAGTACTCGCAGCACATTAATAAAGGTTATATCACTATGAGACATTGAGACATATATATGAAACTGAATTGCAGCAATTGACATCAAATAGAGAAAAAAAATGAAGAAATAAAAACTAAATTGCAGAAATCGACAACAAACTGCATAGCTCATTTGTGAAAGCCATCCCATCAAAAACAACACCATATTATCATCCTCACCATGTCAACACATAATGCAACATCATACCAAACAAAAGCATAAGTCAAGGGTACTTATCTTCAGACGGTCTGACCAAAAACACTCAAATCATGCTTCTGATAGCATGAAATAAAGTATGAAACACACAGCTTCACTCGGAAATTCTTGAAACAAAGAATCACAAGTAGCAATATATTTCAACCAGTATATTGCAGAATGTACAGACTGAATAATATGAAGCTTAAATCATGCTTCTGATAGCATGAAATAAAGTATGAAACACACAGCTTCACCCGGAAATTCTTGAAACAAAGAATCACAAGTAGCAATATATTTCAACCAGTATATTGCAGAATGTACAGACTGAATAATATGAAGCTTAACTATTGGACAAAAACAAACAATTAGAGATAATGATATTAAAATTACAAAAAAGATTGTATGAAATACCTTTAATGGACGAATTGTAGTTTGAGCTCCACACTTATAAAAGTACGAAATAGTTCTTAAAGCAGCAACTCAAAATTCTCAAAGACTAAACTTACAAAAAAATTGCTGCCTGCTTCCCTCCGTTAATCTCTAAAATAGAGCTAAGCTGTTCCTTTTACCAAAGTCAAGGAAAAAAAAAAGGCTAGTAAAACATCCATTAATTTAATAGTAGTTGTGCTTGCAAGATCAAAATCATTTTAATATGATTATTAGATTCAATGACAACAACGAATTTATTCATCCATATCTAGCAGTCTAGCACTAGTAGACTTGTAAATCTACTAAGCTCCATTAAAATTCCCTCCAATGATCTTCTGCAACATCTTAATGCTCTACATGTGGCACACACCTTCCAAGACTACATTACAAGTAACCCTCCTACAATTGTGCTTGTAAAATCCTTTATCATCTTGTCTGAAAGCATATGTCTTCAATAACTCTGAGACAGGATATAGCAGAATAAAAGAATATCACCTTTTAGTTTCGATAAAATAGAAAAAACATAGGAAAAAAAAAGAACTCAACCTATAATTCTATAAATGTACCAATGAAAGAAAAGTAAAGTCTAACAAGAAAAACAGCAATGGGAAGACAACTAGACCCTGATTAATGACACTTACTATTAGAGCCACATTATGTTGTTTTATATTAAACTGTAAGCTAATAGTATATGTCCTTCACACTCTCCACCAATTATCATATTTTCATTCCTGTAGGTTTACCAAGATATGACTGCTTCACTGTCACATTATTTTATATAGTTACAATTTGTAACTTACTGGGAATCAACTAACTAGTGAGTAGTGACTATAGTGATGTTCCTATTATACATACACTGAAAAAATCTGTGAGTGATCGAGTTGGATACATCCTACCCTGTCCAAGCATCCACCAAAGACTGATACACCCTTAACAACAAACTGAAAGTGATCTCAACCATGGATGGCATGACAAAGCATATCACTAGAAAAAAAAATGCCTGCAGCAATTGCTAAAGAGACTGTCCATGAAGGTTTGAAAGGCTATATTTTGAAACAACAAGTATTCTAAAATTTGTTAGATTAAGACATTAAATACAAAGTATAATGCCATGGTATTAGATATGATTGCCTAGTGCCACTAAGAAAAAAAATGGAAGTACGCTAACAATTAACAAAAGCATCTGATGTTTCAAGAAAGAAGAAATAGACAAAATCGAGAAATATCAACTTTGCTGTCATAGTAGAGTAGTGGTAGACTTAATCAAATGCCTCATTATAATGTCCTATAACTCTTATTTGTCATAAAATGGCATGAATATCCATGTGTTTCTGAATCGATGGTTGAAAACTTTCTGCACAAAGTACCATCCTAGTCTATTGTGTGCAAGACCCTAATTAGGGACGCTCATCATAGACACCAGGACAATGATCTGAAAAGGAATTTCAGCCTTTCTTCTCGTAAGAAAATGTCACAATAGATCATATCAAACACTCTGCCTGTCCCATACTCACACACATTATGAAAACAGATTGAGAAGGATATTTTGCTTAAAAATAGCATACCATAAAAAGACAAGCAAACAAATTGTCACATGGATTTGCTATTATGATGAAGGCCGTATTCTAGAAAGTATGCTATAGAAAGATAAGTAGGACTCTCACCTCAGGACTTTTAATATATGAGACAGAATGAGTGGAGGATAACTTTTACCCAACAAGAAAGAGGGAGAGAAAAAAGAGTGAGAGTGAAGTTAATCACAGCATCACTGACACATAAGGGAATATTAGGAAATTTGAGTCCGTGTCATCTCAATAAATACTTATCACGATGATCCTTGATGAGTCTATTGGTTTCCCTCAGCCAGACCTCTATACTGATATTCCACTCTCTAGACACAGCAATAATAAAAACATAGCCTCTAGATGCATGTTACATGGAAAACTCTCCTTGTTTCATATATAGTGTTTAGGAGTGGATTATATTACCCCTCCATCATCATCTACCAGACATTTTGCCAAATATGAATTATTCAGGTTAAAATGCTATTAAGAAAGCAAAGCAACTAGCAATTAAGATCAAGGTCTCCTACAAAATGCAATTAATCAAGCTTGTCAACACATTAAATTAGTTATAATTTTTCTCCTTTCCATGGGATTAGCTTCACATGATTAAGTTAGGAACTTATGGTAATAGTTAAGGTTTATTAATGATGACATTTTGAAGGTACGAATCAGAAAGATTAATAGAAATGAGACATCAAAGACACCAATGGGAAGAAACAACAGAAAAGATAGGTTGACAAGCAAGATAATTGGAGCAACAGTTGTAGGAGGGTGCATTTGGCTTAAATTATGGGTTGATTAATGAGGTGGTTAACCAGTAACGCAAAAAAAAAAAAAAAAAAAAAAAAAAAAAAATCACCCTGATTTAATAAACGGTAACAGTAGGGAAGCAGGGGCAAAAAAGGACCGATTTTCTGACGTTCAACCAACAACTCTGAAAGGTATCTGTCCACATAAATATAAGTCTGATGAGTTAAAATCATCGTAATTGACACACATAATAGCATCCGAAAACAAGCAAATTAAATGAAAATTTTGACAGATCAGGATTACATATAATTTTTTCCATATATATCTCAAATATCAACAAGTAATTTTGAATGATCAAACCGAAGTTAAGAAAGTTTATACATTTCACAATAAAGCTTAATGAATAGAAGAAATAATATGAGTATGCAAATTGTTTGCTGTTACATAAACAGTGAATAAAATAATGAAGAGAAGAAGACCTGTATAGTTCCAGAATCATATCGCTGAAAAAGGCGAGCTTCAATTCCCAAGCAGTCACAAAATCAAGCTGACACTTAATGCACGAGAATACCTATTGAAGTAGTCATGGATCGACTTTTCTACTCTAAACAGGAACATTACTAGTCTACCATAAGTTCATAATTATCTCAAAACATTTATTGAACAAGAACATTTTCCGATTTCTACATGCTATTGTGCTAGTAACTTGCATTGTTAAAAACCAGAGCAATTTTTAAGCCTGAAATTACTAAAATCAGAAGCTGTTAGTTAATTTTGTTTCTCTAATAGTGATAATTAGTCCAATTCCTCATAGACGTATAAAAACAAGCAAACAATATATCATAACCAAAGATTTTGGCAGAAATGAAGAGCTATACCGAATTTTCCAGCCCTCCAACAACGGGGACACCACAATTCACCGCGTACTCAGGCGCGGCCATTCAACATGCAAACCCTGCCTCGCCGCCTCACACATCTGAATCTCCTCCGCCCTATCACCCTTCCCCCACACCCTATGCCGCCCATCAAGTACTCAGTAGAAACCCAAAACTTCCATTAAATCAAAATAAAAGTAGCACAAACCCTAGAATTTGAGCAAGATTTGACTAAACAATTACAGAATGACTTGGTTGGAAAGACTTTTTAACACTCTTGATAAGGTTTATGGGAGAGTATCACAACTGTATAGTCTGAACGTCAGGAGTGCAATTGAGAATGGAAGTGTTGGAGAAAAACGTAAGGATTTTGGGAATTTGAGTAACTAAGGTAACTTTAAGAAGCCAACGAACAAGAATTTTCAAAATAAGAATTTTCAGAACAATGGAGGATCTTCTAAACCTACTGGCCAAGCTAAAAGGCATTATAACTGCAAAAGATGTGGCAAGGATCAGTCTGCAAAGGATTGTGATGGGAACTTGATTGTGCGTAGGTTCTGTAACAAGAAGGGTCATAGGGAGTTTGAGTGTTTCTCTAAATTAAAGCAACAAGGAAATGGGAACAAGTTTACTCCAACAAGAAACCAAGGAGGGAATTCAAATGGTCAAATGGGAATGCAAAGAATGGAAATGTTGGCAACAACAACTCCGAGAATCAAGGAAAGAATGTCACTCTAGGTCGTTTGTCTATGATGAGCAAGAAGGAAGCTGAAAGGTCTTCTGATGTTGTCACTGGTAACTTTTTTATTCATTCTATTTATGTTAAAGCTTTATCTGATTCTGGAGTCACCTATTCTTTTATTTCTAGTTCTGTTGTGAACTAATTAGGACTAGTTGAATCGTTCCTATTAGTTTGCCTACTGGTGAAGTTGTGAGGTGCACTAAGATGCATAAGAGTTTACCTTTGAGGATTGGAGAGACTGATTTTCCATCAGATCTTATAGAATTTGAGATGGGTGACGTTGATGTTATTTTGGGAATTGATTGGTTGGCTACTCATAAAGCTAAGATTCATTGTGAGATACAGAAGGTTCATTTAAGAAGTTCTTTGGGGAAGACTGTATCTTACAGACATTTTGGGAAACCAAAAGGTGGGATTATTTCTGCAATAAAGTTGTCGAAACTTGTGAGTAAGGGGTATCCTTTGTTCTTTTGTTGTGTGCAAGACTTGGAAATAAGTAATAAGGTGAACGTGGAAGATGTGCCAATTGTGAATGAGTTTTTAGATGTATTTCCTAAAGAGATTTCTAGAATGCCACCAAAGAGGGAATCATAGTTTACAATACATTTGGTTCCTGGAACGGCACCGATTTCTAAGGCACCATATAGAATGTCACTTGCTGAGATGGGGAAGTTAAAAGTGCAATTGCAAGAATTGTTGGATGAAGGATATATTAGGCCAAGTGCATCTCCTTGGAGAGCACCTGTTTTATTTGTGAAGAAGAAAGATGGGAGCATAAGGTTGTGCATTGATTATAGGGAGTTGAATAATGTGACAATAAAGAATAAGTACCCATTGCCCAAGATCGAAGATTTGTTTGATAATTGAAGGGAGCTAGTGTGTTTTCAAAGATTGATTTATGTTAAGGGTACCATCAACTAAGAGTTGCTGATAGGGGTGAGCAGAAATTCCTGGTACCCGGTATTGGAATTGGAACCGGTAAGAAACCAGCGGGTCCGGAATCAGAATTGGACCCGGTGGTTCCAATTCCGGGTAATAAATTAAGGAACCGGTTACAACCGGTTCCAATTCCAATTCTCAATATTTTGGATCCGGAACAGATTGGGTACCCGGTTACCCAATAATTATTAAACTAAATGTATTTAAAGAACAAACATATATTAGAATTTAGTTATTAACATTAAAAATATTATATTAATACTAAAACATAAATAAAATAGCTTCATGTATACATAAATATAATTATTAAACGCTAAAAATGAAAATGGATCAAAATATTGTATTAAAATTTAACAATTGTGTACATTAGTGGGTACCTGGAACCGGTACCCGGTGGTTCTAATACCAATTCCTAAATTTTAGGACCCGGTTGAAGTGGTTCCAATTCCAATTCTAGATTTTAGGACTCGGTATCAACCAATTCCAACTCCGGTTCCTAAAATTTTGATCGGATACCCGGTTTGCTCACCGCTAGTTGCTGATAAGGATACGGGATTAGATATGGGCACTATGCGTTTACAGTTATGACTTTTGGGTTGACCAATGCACCTACAATCTGTATGGATTTGATGAATTGAGTATTCCATGAGTATCTGGATAAGTTTGAGGTTGTTTTTTTTATTGATGATATTTTGGTATACTCGAAAGTGAGGAAGTTCATAAAGAGCATTTGAAGACTCTGCTAAGAATTCTTAAAGACAATAAGTTATATGCTAAGTTTGCGAAGTGCGAGTTCTGGTTAGAGAAGGTTGCATTTTTGGGACATTATGTGTCTAAAGAAGGTGTTGCTATGGATCCAGCAAAGGTTCAAGCAGTGAGTGAGTGGACTACGCCTAAGAATGTGTCTAACATAAGGAGTTTCTTAGGACTAGCTGGCTATTGCAGAAGGTTTGTGAAGGATTTTTTGAAGATTACTAGACCCTTAACTACCTTGATGAAGAAAGAAAGTAAGTTTGAATGGGATGAGAAGTGTGAACAAGCCTTTCAAACTCTTAAAGAGCGTTTAACCATAGCACCTGTTTTAGCCTTACTTGGTGGAAGCGATGCATTTGTAGTATATAGTGATACTTCGAAGAATGAAATAAGGTGTGTGTTGCAACAAAATGGGAAGGTGATAACTTATGCTTCTTGCCAGCTCAAATCTCATGAAGTTAATTATCCTACACATGATCTTGAACTTGCGGCTATAGTGTTTGCATTGAAGATTTGGAGGCATTATTTGTATGGAATAAGGTGTAAGATTTTTACAGATCACAAGAGTCTCAAGTATATTTTCACTCAGACAAATGTCAATATTAGACAGAGGCGTTGGTTGGAGTTTTTTAATTACTATAATGTAAACATATAGTACCTTGAAGGGAAATCAAATGTTGTTGTGGATGCCTTGAGTAGGAAATCAAGTCATGGTGTGAATGCTTTAATCGTACCTGACGACTTAGAGGTTGCGAACTATGGTGAAGTAGAAGTAAGGTTGAGTGATCTTTCACTTGGGAATTCATGGTTGGATGAAATAAAAGAGAGTTAGAAAGGTGATGAAGGAATCCAATTGATTAAGGAGAAAATGAGCCAAGGGAAGAATGTAGATTTCAAGATCCATGATGATAGAAGTTTGAGTTACAAAGAAAGATGGTGCATACTAGAAAAGTGTGAGGAATTAAAGAGAAAAATTATGGAAGAAAGTCACAATACTCCATATCCTGTACACCTAGGAGGGGATAAGTTGTACAAGAACTTGAAAATGTTATATTGGTGGCCAAATATGAAGAGAGAAGTAGCTGAGTTTGTGAGTAAATGCTTGACTTGTAAAAAGGTTAAGATTGATCACAAGAGACCTATGGGAAAGGTTTAACCTTTGGAGATTCCATGTTGGAAATGGGATTCGATATCCATGGATTTTGTCACAGGATTGCCTAAAACTAAAAGTGGCAATGACAGTATTTGGGTGATTATAGATCGAGTTACAAAGTCTGCGATATTTATTCCAATAAAGGAAACTTGGAAAAAGAAACAATTGGCAAAGGTCTATGCGAAGAATGTAGTTCGACTACATGGAGTGCCTAAGGACATTATATCTGATCGAGATTCAAGGTTTTTATCTAATTTTGGCAAAAGGTTCAAGCCAACTTGGGAACAACACTGAAATTGTGTACTGCATTTGTAATACCCCGTATTTTTTTAAACCACTTACTTATTATTAACTATGGATTTTTCCGAAATATTTTATTATTATACGAAAATATTTATATGATTTTACGAAGATAATTTCATAATTATACTTTATAAAGGTTTTAATTACACGAGTCAAAGTTAAAATTTATCATACCCAAAAATCGGAGTTCAATTGATAATATTTTCCCGGGTCAAGAAACCTTGTTTTCGAGTCAAATTACAAAATATCAATTTCATTTCTTAAGCCCAAACACATACTTGTAGTACACTAGTACTACACAAAACCAATACTCCAATCTAACTATCTTCTTGCTTCATCAAATTGGTATGTAAAAAAAAAAAATAAATAAATAAATAAAATAAAATAAATAAAAAACTTTTGATGTCGGCAAAGGTGGGAGTTAATTACCCACTTGCCTCCTTCATTGAATGCCATGGTTAAAATAGTACCAAATATCACTATAAATATCCATGAGCATATGGCTACTTCACTCCATCTTCTTCTCTAAAATCCCCTTCATACTTCTTTCTCCTACTAGCCTCCCTCCTCTACACCACCACCGGTCGCACGCCACCTCCTGGCCGTGCACCACCAGCTGGTCGGCGACCCTCCGCTGCCCTTAAACATGGGCACGGGCCGTGCCGGGGTGGGGGCCGTGCCGTGCCGGCTCCGCGGCGGGCCGTGCCGTGCCGTGCCTGAAATTGGCACACCCCAGCCCACGGCAAGGCACGGCACGGCCCACGTGCCTTGCGGGCCGTGCCGTGCCGAGCCGCGGGCCAAACCGTGCCACCCTTTTTTTTTTTAATAAATGAAAAAAAAACGAATTAAACGATATATATTTTTTTAGTACAACTTAATATATGTGATTAATTTATGTTTATGTTAATGTTAATATATTTTGTTTTCTTTTTTTGAACAACTTTATTTTAATTTAGGTTATATAAATTATTTATCTATTTAATAATTATGTTTAAGTTTATTTAAACAAATAAAAACAATTTTATTAATTTAGCAAAAAAACAACAATGCATATAATAAAAAAAAAAATACGAGTGCGATAATCCGAAAACACAAAAAATTGAAGAATAACTTATTTTATTATATGACGGTAGCCGGTACGAATGTACGATAATTCAGTAATACAAAATAAGTAATGATAATTAAAAATCGTACAATAGTGTATGAATATTGAATAACTTCATTTATTATACGAAATACGAAGTTCGATAATACAAAAAGAATACAATAGTGTATAATGTAAATATGTAATGATGTAATTATTATTGGTCGTCTCAGTCTTCGCCTTCGTCTTCATCTTCGTCTTCGTCTCCTAGAGGTTCAAGTTCATCCGCCAATTGAGTTGATTGAGAAGTATGAGAACTAAAAGAAGTCGACGTTCCTTTATCGTCGTCGTTTTGTGCATAAGTACGATCTTGAGAACGAGTTTCGGCATCCAACCAATCCTTGAAGCAAACACACATTTCAAGTGTTTCGGGTTTTAGTCTTGTTCTTCTATCGTCTAAAACTCGTCCCGACGCACTAAAAGCTCTTTCGGAGGCAACGGAGGAGACTTGGATAGCAAAAATATCACGAGCCATTGCCGACAAAATTGGATGTTTCACGGCTTGTGATTTCCACCAATCGAGGATGTCGAGGCCAGACTTCTCTTCATCGTCCATGCCTTTCATGAAGTCGTAACTTAAGTACATTTGCAACTCTGAAACATTGCTTTGTGTTCTCTTACTTGATGATGATTCCGTACCTGAAAACTTGGACATCATGTTAGCAGCTTGTGCAAATAAACCTTTGGCCCGTTTACTTACATTTTTGGATGTTTGAGAAGGGGCAAATCGAGACACGGTTCCATATTTACTTTCATAAACTCTATATAAAGAAAAAAACTCATCAGTCACTTTATTTTTAAAAGTTTAAACATCATCTTCAAAATTCATGTTACTATAATAAATATCAATTAATAAAAAGGTGCCATCATATTTTTGTCTAGGATCTAAAATAGAAGCAAAAATATAAATCATAGGAATATCGGTGTAATATTTACGCCATTTTTCCTCCATGGATGGAAGATATCCACGATAAACATGTTGTGATCGGTGTTCCGCAAAAAGTTGTGCTAGTAAACATGCATTGCTAAGAAAAGAATGAGAACAAGGATTATATACAGAAGAAAAACAATGTGTCATACCATATAGTAATTGTAAAAACTGCATATATTTTTCACAATTAACCTAATCATCTTCTAGTAAAGCACATTGTGGAAATTTCATATTATAAAAAAGTGTTAAATGAACCTTGTACTCGATTGCCCGACTCAACATTTCATAGGTGGAGTTCCACCTAGTTGGACAATCCGGTGCTATTTTTATGGTTTTTATCCGTTGTTGCCTGCAAAAACCTTTCCATTCTTGATATCTCATGTTAGAGCTATTAATAGACATAATAACATTCCTTATTTTGTGATAAAATGGACCAATTGCTTGTGTTCCATCCTTCACACACAAGTTAAGAACATGATAAATGCATCTAACATGAAGTGCATCTCCATCTAATATAACATCGGTCAATTGGGATTTGACCAAATTCGCACTATATGTCATAGAAGTTGCATTATCGAACGTCATAGACATGATTTTATCCCTAAGACTATATGCATAAATGGCTTCCATTAAATGATGTGAAATGTTAAGACCGGTATGAGGGTATTCAAGCATTTTGAAATGAATGATGCGTTTTTGTAACAACCACTCATTATCTAACCAATGACAAGTAACACATAAATAGTGAAGTCCGTACCCACCATCCCATGCATCGGCGGTTAAAGAAACTCTACTAGGAAGATTAGCTAATTCATTTACTAATTTCAATTTGTACTCTAGATAAGTCTTCATGGCAGCAGATCGAACGGTTTTTCGGGAGATTTTTTTGTGTTTTAATTGTAGTGCTCGGTTAATATAGTTGTTGAAGGCATCATTTTTGGCGAAAAGAAAAGGTTGTTCTGCATGTACAATCATTCTCCCAAGTTCATCCCTATCTTTCTCGTAATTGTAAATGAAGCCTTGTGGATGGAATTGAGAAATTTTGGGTTGGGTTGGATCACTAGATGGTCCACCACATTTTTTTGTATGTCTAGTAAGGTGTCCCGTCCCTCCCTTGGTATCGGTCGAGAAAATTTTACCACAAGTCCGACACTTGGCTTTTTGTCCATTTTTACTTAATTGATAATGTGCCCAAACTTCACTCTTTCTTTTGGTTTGAGCAAAATCCTCTTCGGTACACCACTCTAATATGTTAGGATTTTGGGTGTTGGGAAATTGGGTGGATGGTTCACTCGACCTGGAGGCTTGTGTTTGGCTACCTTGGGAAGGAGGAGGAAAAGGAAATTCATATTGTTGAAATTGGGTTTGTTGAAATTGGGTCCAAGGAGCCATATCATCCATTTGTTCTTGCCCTCCCGTGTTTTGGGGATGGAAGAAAGGGGTGGAAGTGTTTGAAAAGGGCATGTTAGGGGAGGGAAAGGGCATATTAGGGGGGGGGGGCATAGACATTGAAGTGTTTGGGTTTGGTGATTCCCTACGTTTTGACTTGGCTTTTCTAGAGGAGGAGGAAACGTTCGGGTTTGATGCCATGATTAATTAATAATAATAACAATAAAAGTAACAATAACAATAATAATAATAATACAACTAACAATAACAAAGTAACAATAACAAAGTAACAATAACAATAATAATAACAATTAACAACAATAATACTAACAATAACAATAAGAATTAATTAGTAAGTAGTTTTTATATAAATTAAATTTTTAAAAATAATTATAATAATAGTAGATTACTTGGATCAATGAGATCCCAGGTAGGAGAGGTTAGGAGCGACGTTGTCCAGAGCCCAAATCCCGCCTTAGACAGATTTCAACAATCCAAATAACCCACAATTAAAATAGAAAGTAGTTTTTATATAATTTAGTTCCAAGAATAATAATAATAATAATAATAATAATAATAATAATAATAATAATAATAATAATAACTAACAATAACAATAACAATAACAATAACAAATTAAAATAAAGTTGAGTTAGATCTTACAATGACGCTTCAATGCTTTCCCAAATTTATAATTTCTCGAACTTATAATTTCCCGAATTTATAATTTCCCGAATGTAAATATAACAATTTTTTTTTTAGTAGTAGACTAATAAAAGTAATAATAGTAAAAATGTAAAATTTATAAGAGAGTAGGAATTTTTTTTTCTTTTCACAAAAGAGAGCAAGATTGTATGATTTGTAGGAATTTGAGAATTGAGAATTTAAGAGTAAGAAAATTAGAGAATAAGAGAGAAGAGATGAGTTGATGAATTGTGAAATTTTTGGAGGAAAATATGAGGTATTTATAGGGAATTTGGGTGGGAAATGGGGTGGAAAACTAGCCGTTTATAGCTGTTGGAAAACGGCCAAAAACGGCTAGTTTTCCAACGGTCATTTGGCACGGGCCGTGCCGTGCCGGGCCAAGCCTGGCCGTGCCACGTGCCGTGCCGGCGGGTCGTGCCAGCGTGCCGGCCCACGTGCCAGCCACCGTGCCACGTGCCGTGCCCGTGCCAAAATCCAGAAAATTGTTTACGGCACGGCCGACGGCCCACAGGTGGGCCGCCGTGCCGTGCCGTGCCGCCACCCGTGCCGGCGTCGTGCCGGGCCCGTGCCGGCACGGCCCGTGCCCATGTTTAGCTGCCCTACCGCATCCACCCACGGCAGCCTGTCCCTCCTTCCTCCTCTATTCTTCCTTCGTGCTCCTACTTCAAACAAAACCAAGTGGGTCTTTGCTCCTTGCTGGTAATAATGAAAGCATAAGTTGAGCTCTTCATCTATATAGCCTAATACTTCATATCCTTATGTTTTTACTACTAATAATATCATTACTATTGTTATTAGTGCTACTTACAACTACTACTAAAACTATTCACTACTACTACTACTCTTATCCACGTACTATTATTACTACCTTTTCATTTATTATTATTATTATTATTATTATTATTATTATAAAAACTGTATTATAATTATTGCTGTTGTTATTATTATAGTTGATGCTGTTGATGTTTGCTATTATTACTACTACTAGCTACAACTACTACTTACACAAATTACTACTACTACTATTCACATATATAAGTACTACTTACTTGCTTACGTATAGTACTACTACTTCCTATTATTATTATTATTATTATTATTATTATAGATTATTAAAGATGATTTCATAAATACAAGTGTTAATTTTATAAAAAGGTTACGATGATAAATTGTTCATGCAGAACTAGTCAAAGTCGGTATTCTAAGTCCTTGTGTCTATGGGTTGAAAAGTATTTGATTAGGAATATTGGTTATTGTAGGACGAATTTGGAGTTCGTAAGTAGGAGTTCCGTACTTGTGTGCAAAGATCAAGGTACGTACACGTGGCTAGATCTTTCAAAAAGTGACTTTTATATGCAACATGATTTACATGTTAAGTGATTTCGAACCATTTTTAAATGATTGTGAAATATATTTCGGTGAAACATGTTTTAATTGTTTAATCTTAAGTGTTTAAATATTTTGATTATAAATTTGTATTAATATTAAGATGTTTAAAAAGGAAGTTTTATTGTTTAAATGATCCCGAGTATGGGATATTGGAAAGTTTATTTAACAGGATTTACTCCTTGGATCTTTGGATCTTTAACTCCCACTATGCGGAGTAAGTTGAAGACTATGGACTTTGTATGACCTAGTCTTTCCCCTTGATAGCACTATTAAAGGAGTTACTAGCTTGGGGGTGTACACACTTAGATGGGAAAATGATTTATGAAAATATGGATTGATCCATTCTATCCGGAATTTACTTTGGAAAGTTGGTTATTTCAGAAATTGGTTCCTTTGACAAGCTTTTATACATGAATTTCTATTCATGAATGGTTTGGATAAATTATGATTTATTAAAGTTAAATCTCTTCGAAAGCATGTTTAATTAATTAAATTGATTTACATGTCTAGCATTTGTATGTACTTAGAATTTTGGCTAATACATATCTGTTTGGTTTTGGCTTGGCCATACTTATCATTTTGATGTGTAGATAGGTGATGGCGATCGGACAACGTGAACTATATGCTGCATTGGGAACGATGGACGGTGATCACCTAGTTTAATTTAGTAAACATAGTATTAGGGTTGTAGTTACTTGAAGTGTTTCAAAACTATTATTATTACTAATAAAAGATAAGTATTGTTTTCCGCTGCAAAACTCTGTTAAAGCCTCACGTAATCACGCGGCGGTAATATTCCCAAGTTACTCCCTAAGGTTGGATTATTGTTAAATATTAGAGAGTAACTTGGGGGTGTTACAGCATTCCACCCAACAACGGATGGACAGACCAAAAGAACCAATCAAACCATGGAAGATATGCTAAGGGCATGTGCCATGTGCCTTGGATTTTCAAGGTACTTGAGAGGATAATTTGGATTTAATTGAGTTTTTTTACAATAATAGCTACCATGCTAGCTTTGGCATGGAACCTTTCCAAGCATTATATGGTCGAAAGTGTAGAAGTTCCTGTATGTTGGAATGACTACTGTGAGAATCTTGTTTTAGGAACAGAGTATATTGAGGAAATGGTGAATAAAGTAAAGTTGATTCGTTCAAGAATCCAGGCTGCACAAGATAGGCAGAAATGTTATGCCAAATTGTAAAGGTAAGATGATGAGTTCAATGTGGGTGATAAAAGTCTTTTTGAAGGTCTCACCTACAAAAGGAGTGATGAGATTTGGAAAGAAGGGCAAATTGAGTGCCAAGTATGTAGGTCCTTATGAAATTTTGGAACATGTAGGCAAGGTTGCTTACAAATTGGCATTACTTATGAAATTTAAGAAAATGCATGATGTGTTTCATATCTCTCAATTGAAAATGTTCCTGATTCTAAGCACATGCTACAACCTTAATCGATTCAATTGGATGAGACTTCTACTTATAAGGAAAAGTTGTGAAAAATTGGATCATAAGGTGCGTAGTACACGCAATAAGGATGTTAGAATTGTGAAATTTCTTTGGTCAAACCAAGAATATGAGGAGGCTACTTGGGAGGCCGAGAATGATATGAGAAAGAGATTCCCTGAGTTATTTACACTAGTGGAAAAAATGCTATTACCAGCACCCTATTAGCAACTGGCGTTAAGTGTGTTAGCTACTAAAACAGTAATTACAACTGGCAAAAATAATGCCAGTTACAAATACTATGTCATTAGCTACTAGCGTAAAAAATAAGCATTTGCTAGTAACTGATGTGTAAATGTAAAAATTGTTATTAGCAACTGGCCTATTTAATGTCAGTTGCAAATATTATAATATTCGCAACTGGCATAATAATGAGCGCTACTAATATGTTTAATAAAAAATTAAAATACTCATTAGCAGCCTGCATATTTTACGCCCGCTACGAAAACCTAGTCATATAAATATTGACCTGAATAATTGTAACCGACCTTATACTGCCCTCTACTAATAGAATATTACAATTTTAATACTAATATTTCTCCTTTGTTTTTATATTCCCAGCTTATCTCTACACTTTCTCTCCTTCTTCGTTCTTCTTCATCTTCCCTAAAAGGCTCTGATAAGTCTGAATATAGTGTCGAATCCCATCATTTTTCCTCTCTTTCTCTATAATATGTTGCTTTCGATTCTCTATTCAGTTAATATATGCTGATTTGTTGCTTTTTTCGCGAATTGATTTTTAGTTAAGTTGCGCGAAACCGAATCTCGATTCAAAATTGATTAAAATTTAAGGGGGTCTTAATTCTTGTGAATCAATCGTTGATTTGTGGTTTTGATATTCAAAATGGTGAAGAGATTTTTGGCTCCTCACTATTGTTATTGTTGTTCATTATCTAGGGTTTGCGATTTCATCGCTCTGCAGCTGCCTATGATTCTAAACTTGATGGACAACCTTTCCCTTACTCTGATCCTAGTGTCTGTGGTGTTCTTACCGCTATTTCGAACAATTCTCGTAAGCGGTCCCAGGTAATTGATTTGTGAAATTTGATATATGATTTTTTGTAAGCAAATAGGTATTGTTAGCGTATAGTTGTTTCTGAATGAGGTATTTTATTGATTACTGAGAAAAAGGTATTAAATTTGTGTGTAATTTGGAGTGGGTGTTCCAAAATTGCATCTTCACTTGCAAATATGTATTGTTTTGTTCTTCGTTGATAATTGATTTCTACTACTACTTATGGAGATGGTGATGAGTGTTTGCGAGTGAGATTAATTACTTAAGATATCAATGATGTTGGATGTTTTATGCTTGATAATTCACTACTCGTATTATTGTTCCTTTTACAAAATGGACTGTGAGAGTTACACTTCGGGTTGAGCCTTGATTTTAAATGTTGTTTACAAGCTAAAAGATGGTTTTCGATTTTCGGTCAAAACTTGAAACCACTTAAATCAACCCAAAAAAGAATTGTGATTTCCAAATTAACTCGAATATACCAAACCTAAAATTGATACTACCTGACCGGATATGCTTAAATTGGTGTTTTTTGTATTGAGGGTTTGAGTATTTGATTTTTCTTGTAATTTAATTCACCTACTATGAGTTAACTAATTAATTTGTTTATTTATAGTGCGTGTGTTTTGTGAAAATTATTGATCAAATGGAAGCTTACTTATTCTGAGCTTTATATATATGCTTGATGTTTCTGTCTGTGTTTAAGATACTTAAGTTTGCATTTTGCTAATAACGCTGGTCTCTAGAAGTTTGGTCGAAAATGCTCCTTTGTTAGCATATATAGTTGTTATCTTTGGGAGTCAATGATATTAGTTTATATGTCTGACACCTACTAACTTTAAGTGCTCAAATATTTTTGCTCAACTTGATTTCAAGGTAATAAAGAAATCTAAGATAAAATGGCACAGCTAGAAGCTATTCGCTATGAAATTTGTAGCATTTCCGTCATGAACCATGGTCCATTGACACAAAGAGTGATGGATAATCTTCACCAAGGTAATACGAACACAAGTATTAATCAAAGTTATAGTTATTATGAATGTGTCCTATCATTTGCACCATCAATATAATGTAAGTTGTTGTATGTATTCTAGGAGGGTAATAACTAAAATAGGTAACCAGTGAATTAAAAACTTTATTTTGCCTTTGTTCTAGCTTGTACTTTGTAAGTATTCAGTCACTCGAAGATTGGGGGTTTGGAGTTGTAAATCACCTTATGATGATTATAAGGTTGTAGGTTCTTGAATTAGAAGATTTTTTTTATTGTTAGTTTGCTTCTCTCTATTAAAATTCTCTTCATGGCTTCCCCTTCATATAAAGATGTCCAAATTGCTTTTGCTGATCCTTTTTACCTTCCTTGAAACTCCGACATCTGACAATAGCTTCCAGAAAGAAGCTAATATGAGCACCTCCACTATATTTATGGGTTTTACGACTCTTACCTCGTACAAATTTAATTATTTTTTGTCATTTTGGGATATGATTTGATGACTACTTTGACCAATTTATTAGAATTTTGTGTGCCGTTATATTTAAGATCCACTATCTTCCTGCTTCTTATTTATTAATTTGGATGATACCTGCAAAATTACTAGTGGAATTTAGTGCTCAAATTATCTCTGATCTAATTGAGATGCACAATACTTTCAATTTTTAATAGTAGGTATGGGTATTTTTATACATATATGATTTTGATTTATTTCCAGTTCCATTCAAATGGATTATTTATAAGTTACAATTTATCAAGTTGTGTCCATTACAATGCTTTGCGTAGTTTATATTTCTTGAAACACTCTCATCTTGTATTCTTATGTAATTGACTTTAGATGTTATGATATAGTTGGTTGCACTGTGTACTTAAAACTTGGCTATGTATCATACTGAATTTTTTATTTGAGTTGAGTCCAATTCAAGTTGTGTAAAGTTGGATATATAGGTAAAGTCTTATATTGCTAGGTTTACTGCCTTGTATACAGTTTATCTTTCATTAAATTCAAAAGCACTTGGTGAAAATAAGTCGTCTCACAGCTCAAGTAACGTCCTTGGTGATTTACCATATTAGTTCCCCATAGATAGAAAGTACATTCCTATCTTCAGCTTAGACTAAGATTATTTTATAGTTTCTTTTTTGTCTAATACTTCTATCTATATTATGCATACATTAGTACATTAGTTTGATCAACATTTTGGTTATTTTCTGATTTTTTTTAGGTGGTTTTGGGAAAAGATTTTGGTTACAATGATGGTGAGCGCATAAAAATTCAGGATTCAGGAGGATTGGTCTAGGTTCCCTATAACTAAATATTTATTGAAAGACTCATTTTAGTTTTATTTAGATTTTTTTAGATGAAAATGTGTACCCAAATTTTAGTTTTTGTAATTATTTTCCTTTGTTTGGGACTGTGAAGAAAATTGGTTAGGATGTTAGCTGAAAGCTTTCTTCATTTTTTTATGTATTGTAATTGGACATGTTTGATACTATTATTATCCCAAATTGATTGGTGGGTATTGTTTAAATTGTAAAAAACTAATATAATTATTTTTTCTTTTATGATGGAAAATAGTTATTAATATATATGGTGGTTCAGGTGCTTGTATGCAAAGGTGGATGAAATAATATTTCTAAAATTAATATAAAATATTATTTCATAAAATTAATATAAAATGATATACATATATATTAATTTTTAGAAATATTATTTTATATATTTTTTTGTTTAAAAAAAAAAGACTATTTGCAACTGGCTAAATTATATGCCAGCTGCAAATAAGTTGTATTAGCAGCTGGCCAAATTATATGCCAGCTACAAACAAGTACTATTAGCAGCTGCCGAATTATATGCCAGTTTCTAAAAATACATTTTGATGTTTAAAAATTGACTATTGGCAACTGGTAGATAAATACGCCAGCTCCAAATAAGGACTATTAGCAATTGGCAAATGCCCGTTGCTAATAATCTTTTTATTTGTAGCCCCCGCAATAGCAGCCCCACGCGTCAGTTGCTAAAAGTCACTTTTCACCAGTTGCTAATAGCATTTTTTCCACTAGTGTTAATGAGGTGAGTTATGAGGGCGTAACTCTTGTCCTTTTTATGCAATTTTGTGGTGTTTTTATGCTTTTCATAGCTATTTTATTTGTTTACGTATCTAGTGAAGTACGTAAATTGGGATGGTGATAAGGTATTAGTGTCGATACTATGACACAATTGGAATTCCACCAACATAATATTGAAAATTTTGAAATGGTTTTACGCAAAAGTTTTGCTATTTAAGGGATTTTGTGCTAAGTTTCGGGACGAAACTTCTTTTAAGAGGGGTATATATTAATCCCCCTTACTTTTAAATAATTTATAAATGAAATTTTATTTTATTTATAATATTTATTTGTAGTTTTCCAGAATGTATTCTTCAAGTTTCAAATTATTTTTGGGTTGATAAACGATTTTATTACAAAGAAATTTTTATGAACCTTCCTTCTATAATTTATGCCCATACAAACAAAGCCTAGTCTATTTCATTTATTTAATTGGCTTATTATTTTCATGAGGCCCAATATTCCTACTTACCCTACAACTATCTCATGTATAAATACCCCATAAATCTCCAAAATTTTCCCCACTTAAAAAGGTTAGTCTTATTTTCTTTCTCCTTTATTTTTATTTATTTTTATCTTTTTTTTCCTTTCCTTTTTTTTTTTCTTTCTTTCTTTCTTTCCCTTTGTTTTCTTATGTGAGTTTTCACTCACCGCCATTGCTGCCCCCACCAATTGTCTCCTGCTGCCACACCACCGCCGACCGCCGCCCCTGACCACCGACGCACCACCGGCAGCCCACGTGGTTGTTGTTCTCCCTCCCCTTTTTCCTCCTTTGTTTTCTTTTATTTTGCTTAGTGTTTATTAAATTATTTTGGGTTTAATTTTTATTGTTTGAATTTGATTAAATTAGTATCAAAACTATGTTTTTGATGTTTTAAACTAATAATTTCAGATTATATTTATGTTATAAATTTTCAGATTTTGTGATTATGAAACCTAGGGTTTTTCTTTAATTAAACTGGGATTTCAGGGTTCTTATGATCAATTAATTTAATATCTTGTTTTTTATATGTGTGTTAGTAGTGTAGTTGTAGTGTCCTCTATCCATAAACCGATTTCGGCGTAGCTTAAGCTTTAGATCGAGAACAATCTAACATTATCGTTCCTTGTGGTTCGACTCTGAACTTACCACTAGACTTGTTTAGGGGTTAGTTTAGGATTATTATAAATTTTGTTTGACCGTGAGGAGGTTAGTCAACGACCTAATTTCCCCACGTTCAGTTTTAAAAGCATGTTTGCTAATAAATTGAGTTAATTTATCTTGCACTTGAATGTACTTGGCATATTTTGCTAACTCGTATTTTCTTTTTGTTTTGGTTTGCCCTGTTTATCATAATGGTAAGCAGCGATGAATTTTTCAGCTGAAGTTTATGATTTGAGCAAATTGGAGTCCCGGGATTTACTTCACCTTGATTAGGGAATGTTGGTTTTGTTTTCATTATGAGTACTCATGACAATAGTTTCTATTTTTAAGTATTAATAAATGAAGAGTTGAGTTTTCCGTTGCAAGTTTGTTATTGAGTTAAGTGTTTAAATAGCATTACGTAATCACGCGGCAGTAATACACCTAAGTCTATTTTTACGGTATGATTATACGTATTATATTAGTATTTCCGTAAAGGGAGATTCAGGGGTGTTACACCCAACCCTTGAAACCCCAATAGCAACCCCCAAAGACACCACAAACAACCCTAAAAACCCCTAGCCACATTGAAAACCCCTGAGCCACAGTTTTTGGGGTGGTTTATGGTATTTTTAAGGGTGGCTATGCGGGTTTCGGGGTGGGTAGGGTTTATGGTCTACGAGATAAAAGGTTGTTGGGGTGGTGTTAGGGTTTTCTCGGCATAGCTAGGGTTTTCGGAGTTAGGGGTTTGGGTTTTCGGGGGTCAGGTGGGGGGTTTTCGGGGCTGGGAAGGGATTTTCAGGGGTGAGGGTTGGGATTTGGAGTGTTTAAGGGGTTTTCGGGGCTGGACTAGGGTTTTTTAAGGCCAGGGTTCTGCACTTCAGGGCTGGTGTGGGGGTTTCTAGGGTGGTTAAATGGTTTTCCCGGCATGGGTGGGGGGTTTCGTGGTGGATGGGGGTGTCGGGAAGGGAGTGGAGGTGGGGGTGACCGTGTCAGGCTTGAAGTTCAAGGGGCTAGTGGGTTTTCAGGGTGTTGTTATAGTGGTAGAGTGGTGGGACGAGAAAGACTTAGAAAATTTGTTATTGTAAGTTTCCACAAAATAATTACCACTACTCATCTCATTAGTATCTTCTCTACAACTTTTTACAAGGTATTTGATTCATTAAATTGAAATAGATTGATATTAAATCACATTTTGGGGAGGTACAAACTCTAAATCCCATATTAATTTAAAATTGTTTGATTTTATTGTTGGAATGAATTATACATTCATATATGAAAAGGATTGTGGCGTGAGCTGTATATGAGATTTCAAGGAATGTGGTAGAGTTAAAACTTCTTGGGTATAAGGTTTTGTAGTTAAAAATCTTAACCAAACAACGAAATCAATGGAATGGATTCTAACTCCATTCCAAACCATCCAAAAAATTAAATTTAACCAAATGATCCCTTGAAGTTGAGTGAGTGTGTAAACATAAATTTTAAATCTTCAAAATATATATTCAAAATAAATGCAACAAAAAGTTAATTTTATTAATTTGATAATTTTGGGTACAATTTCTAATTTGCTCCTCTAATTCGATATCCACTTTGACGTAATTCTTGGATTGACTTGATTCTTGAACGACAGTTGTAGAAGCTTGATCTCGATCGAAGATTTGATGCAGAACTTTGACTTATATTGATGTAGACCTTTGACTTGTGTTGTTGATGTAGACCTTTGACTTGAATTCTTGATTGAGGGTCGCCAACGAGGCTTAATCTCGATCAATGACTATTTGATGTAGAGGTTGAACTAGTAATTTGCGATGCGCTGCTTGATATATCAAAGTTCTTCTTTCCTTCATGTTGAGGGCCGTATAGGCTTAATCTCTTCCACGGGTGATATTTTATAGTAAAACGGCACGTCGAATGCTTGTTGTTCTTCTTCTAGGTTTTGAGAGGTTTTCTCTAGACAGGTTTTGAATATTTGAGAGGCTTTTCTCTGTATTTTGATTTTACTTGTTTTCCTTTCCTCTTTTCAAATGATGTAAAGAATGCTCTATTTATATAATGAAGACACCCTAGGGTTAGGGTTTTTATGTATATTAGATTTTGTGCTTAAACATTAAGAACATATTTAAATTAATTAAAATGGGCTAATTTAATTTATTTCACCTAAAATAACTAATTTATATAAATAGTCAAATATCACTGAGTCATTAATTTGACTTTTGACCCGTATATATCCAATGTGGCACTTAAATAATATTTTCGTGCCTATATTTCCCCCTTCGAGATTGGTTACAAACATGACTTTGGAGTGTTTGATCGTAACCGGGCTCGAATTTTGCACCGTTGTAACTTTTGTACTTCTGCTTGAGTGTTTGTTATTTTCACCAAGTTTATCGTAAGATCAGATGTCACATTGCAACTATAAATTAAGGACCATGGTGAAGACTATTTTTTCCATTGTCGTACATCCAAATTTGAGCTAGGGAGAGGATGAGTTGCCAGTCTCAGTCAACAATAGGGGTGAGCAAAAATTCCGGTTATCCGGAATTGGAACTGGAACCGGTTAGAAAACCGGCTGGTTCAAAATTGGAATTGAACCCGATAGTTCCAATTTCGGGTAATAACTTAAGGACTCGGTTGCAAGTCCTTGCAACCGGTTCCAATTCCAATTCTAATTCTCAATTTTTTGGAAGCGGAACCGGTTGGGTACCTGGTTACCCAACATCTATTGAACTAAATACATATTTTAAAAAAAAATATGTTGAATGTAACTAATTAGTAAAATAATAAAAAATAATATTAATATTTAACATATATAAAATAGCTTAATGCATATAAAAAATGTAAGTATTAAACACTAAAGTAAAAATAAACCAAAAAAATATTATGATTTGTAGTATATATTAACACCTATGTATATAAGTGGGTACCCGAAAATGGAACCAGTACCCTGTAGAACCAATTCTAATTCCCAAATTTTGAGACCCGGTTGTACCGGTTCCAATTCTGGTTCCAAATTTTAGGACCCGGAGCCAACCAATTCTGGGTCCGGATCCTAATATTTTGACCGGGTACCCGATTTGCTCACCCCTGGTCAACAATATGGTAGAGCTGTTACTCGAAGGTCTTGAACCGACACCCGCCTTGGAGCCACGGAGGAACACCACTAACTGACATCAATAGCATGGAGAAGTTGCTATAGTTATGCCACACTACCCATAACTTTGATGCCATGGAGGATCCGCTAGAGCCACGCCACACCACCTACGACTTTGATGTCATGGAGGAGCCACTAGAGCCACGCTACACCACATCAAAAGTTGTTGTCTTCGCGATGCATTGGCGTTTTTCTTCTTCTTTTTTTTTTACAGGCTTGTGATCTTTCTTGGAGGCGTTGGAGCTATCATCGCATCACGTACGGAGTCATGTATCGAGCCTCGCAACTCGAACCTCTGCACCTTGAAGTTGACATCACATTATGAGCTTTGACATTGCAGAGTTATATTCTCGAGCCTCACAGCTGAACCATGTCTTGAAGTGTTGCTTTGGTCATCATTCTTGATACCTTGAACTCTTGAAGCAACGTACCACACCTCGCTACAAATTTCTTCGAGTTACGCAATGTCATGTACGACTAACTCCATTGTGAAGTTTCTGTCAGGCGACAAATTTGATGATCCAGTGAAAATTTGAACAATTACACTGTTCATATTGCAGCTCAATGTGTCTTCAACAGTTTGGCTAAGTTTTACGTGAATTGGACCATGTTTTCCCATCCGATCGTGAGTTTGATCAAAGTTGCTTAAAGAACTTCATGGTTGCCGCATACGCTACATACCTTCTGCGTTTTTTCCTTTTTTTTTCTTTTTTTTTTTATTATGAAATTGATTATCATTCTTGGATCATGATATCAACGTTTGGCTTTTTTTTTTTAGAAGTTTTATTTTTATTTTTGAATACATAAAATAAAACCATACATATACTAGGTGCAACAATCATGATCTTGGACGACTTGATCGTCTTTCGACTCGGAGGGAACCATGTCAATCACGATGCAATATATATGTACTCTAAATGTGTTTGTCTCCTTGCTAGGCATTGTGTTTTTGATGCCGACTGAGAAGTGCGTGCTTTGACTACATGGAGTGGGAGGCAATATCGCTGAGAAGCTAAGATGATAAATAGAATCTTTTGTGGTCAATGAGTGCCCTTATTTGTGATTTGGTGCTTGAAGCTTTCTCCAAATCGCTTGGGCCGAGACTACCTCACTATTCCTTTTTTTTTTTTCCAAATCTTTGGTGCTTTGACAGCCTTCTCATGATCTTCAAAATTTATCAGTGAATTATTGGCGCTTGATAGCTTTCTCCAACCTTCATATATTTTGAGTTGATCTCCGGTGCTTGGAAGCTTTCTCCGAATCTCAAGGACTTTGGAGGACCAATGTTTGGTAACTTTCTCTGATATTCATGTTCAAAACTTTGAGTTAATGATCTTTGGTGCTTAGAAGCTTTCTCCAAATTTCAAGAGCTTTGGTGGACTGGTGCTTGGTACCTTTCTTCGATCTTCATGTTCAACACTTTGAATTGATGATCTCTTGTGCTTGAAGCTTTCTCCAGATCTCAAAAAATTTGGTGGACCATTGGTGCTTAGAAGCTTTCTCTAATGTCCATGTTTGACAATTAATGAATCTCCGGTGCTTGCAGCTCTCTCCAAATCTTCCAGTAAATTTGGTGAAGTATTGGTGCTTGAAAGCTTTCTCCAATCTTCAAATAGATGATATCATTCAACTTGGTGGAAACTGTTGGGTTTCGGAAAGTCCAACTTCCCGCGGAATACAAAACCCGACCCCAAGACCCGCTCACAAATAATATAACTAATGCATAATTAACAACATAGATAACAAAGAGAGCAAAAGACTATTTTACCCTTGTAGCGTGCTTCGCTCCTTAATGAGATCTTACTTTGAAAGCTACTTTAAGTCTCGCAAGTGCGACGACCGTTAACGGAGTTCACCCACAAAAACGACCCGTCCGGCCGCCTTTACCTGGAGCTTAGCCGGGCTTGGCCAAAATAAAACTACTCGAGTATGTGAGCAAATGTGTTCAACCTTATGGATGATCCTTTCAATCTCAACTTAAGTAGGTTTCTCAAATCCAATGCTTTGGTATTTATATAGAAATCCCATGAACATTCCACTCTCCCATCAATGTGGGAGAGTTGGTAAAATTCCATTTTCTATTTTAATTTTAAATCAAAAATCAAAAGAAAAAGCAATGCAATCAATAATCAACAAGTGTCAAAACAAGAGGGAGAGAGTAGGTGAGCACTACAAAGGGGGACTAACTCCCTTGCTCCGCAAGCATCCATATACCGCCCCTCACGCTCTCTCTCGGCTCCAACCAAAATGCGCCAGCTGGCCGAAGCCAGCCTTAGGTGCCAAGGCAGCCTCTCTTGCGCCTGGTGCCCTTGACTGGGCCTGCTGGCCTTTGGTGCAGGCTGCTGGGCGAGGCCTTGCGTGCCTATTGCTAGCAGCAGCTAGCATGGCCTAGCACGCTGCTGGCCTGCTAGCTTGCTAGCATACTGGTGCGCGCCAGCAATGCTACTGGCTAGCGATGCTAGCATGCTGCGCCCGCACCATCCAGCGCTGCTAGCAGCCTCGGCTTGGTGCGGCGCACATGCTAGCACCTGTGCCCCTAGCACTCGGATTGCTCGGGGCATTCCGATGATAGGGGTATTTTATTACTTTGTTGATTACTTGATTTTTACCGTCTCATCGTCTTATTAATTCAACTCGTCTTGTGACCCTCGGTCTCGACGCTCCTAGCTCGATATCCGACGTCTATGTTCATAATACTCGAGTGACTCATTAATTCCTTTGGGATTAATTCGTCGTAATGGATCGTCTGTTTGCTTGGGTGTGACCCGAAGGGTTTAGTCAAGATTAAGCTGTAATATTAATTATACATTAATATTACTGATCGGAAGCGGCCTCCGGCTAGATGTTCTGATCACTTGACCTCACTGAATAATTAGCTTTCTAATAATTCCGAACCCTCTATCGGAATAATACACTTGTTTGAAGGACACCATTCCTATTAATCTCCAACTTGTCCTTCCGGGCAAGTGCGCTTTTAGTGTATAGCCTATTTCCTATGTCACTTAATGTCTATTCGTGAACTATAAGGTAAGATTATTCGTCATCCTTATTACATCCAAAAGTTTTTCTCGAAATCCAAGTTCGACTGTCAATAAGCAGATGTTTTCTAAAATTCATCTGAGCACGGCCATGCATTTCCACTATCTCGCTCTTCGATAGGCCTTGTAAAAAACAAAGACATGTTCCCTATTGTTAGTAGGGGGACATTCCCAATCTTGTAATGTCAGCTTCTCTTAATAAAAGGACCTAGCCGCCCGAGTGTTGCCGTTATAATCCCCATGTACGGCAGACGTTTAACAAACATCAAAACGGACTAGTACTCAAACAAGAGAACTCACAATACTCATGGTCGAGGAAAGAGGTTCCGATAGCCATAATGAGAAGTTTACTTATGACGATTTTTAAATATCTTAAAATACTCTTATAGGTTGATCTGGTATAGTTCCAAACTAATACCTGTGCAAATAATTTATGACAATCATGTCCTTGTAGCACAAGAAATGGTGCTGTAAACCATACTACACACTAATTTCAAGTGGTCATTAATCGTCCATCATTTAAATGACCTTGATTAGGGATAATTTTCGATTATAATATTCAATGTTCACTTAATAGGTGTTTCTTTATCCAAGACATTGTCTTGATACCCTATTTTAAATATTCTCAAAATCGAATGGACTCAACATTTAATCCTAAACCACAATTAAATAGAAATGGAGTGATAAAATTGCATAAAAATTAAAAACTCCAAAATCCGAATGGTTCATCATAGTATTTTACATTAAAAATATCCCAAAATTAATTAAAACACATAACAAGGAAATCAAAGCCAATCACAAACGTGCCTCATTCCCATGGCCTCAACCTGCTTGTTGTGTTTCACTTGAGGCAAAGGTTTAGTAAGCGGATCGGCTATATTGTCGTCCGTTCCAACTTTACAAATTCTGATTTCACCCTCTGACTTCCATTCCCTTATCATGTAAATTCGCCTCTTCACATGTTTGACCTTCTGATGTTCCCTTGGCTCTCTGGTGTGAGCAATAGCTCCATTGTTGTCACAATAGAGGGCTCTTGGACCCTTGATGGAGGGTACAACATCAAGTTCAACAACGAACTTACGAATCCAATCTGCCTCCTAAGCTGCTTCAGCAACTGCCAAGTATTTGGCCTCTATAGACACCCAAATGTGTCTCCCCGAAACCAAACCCAATGATGAATACCTTTCGCATTGAATCATAATCGAATGAGGTGAAAGTGTGGAAAGTCTAATGTTGTGGTTAGTTTTTATTAAAAATCTTTCTTTCTGTTTTAAAAAAACCTGCTCTATTTTATGAAAATAGCCAATCCAGTTTAGTTTGGTCCATGACAAGGGCCCAATATGGTGTAGTTGGATTGGGCTCAAAAAGAGCTTTCCAACGATATATTATAAGCCCAATACCGATGAGTAATGAGGAAGTTATGGCGAAAATACTAAACTGGGCCCGGTTTGGTTCTTATATGCGGCCCAATGATCTAGAGGAGGGCCTATTATGAATTATCATTCCTAATGCAATTAGGATTGATTATAGTCTTCTAGAATCTTCTAGAAGGTTCTTTTGAATCCTAAAGGGGTTAGGATTGATAATTATGTTTTATAAGTTTTATTTGGAATAAAAGAAGTGTTTTAAATGAAATTACGATTTTACTCTTCGTACGGATTTTACGACTTGATTTTATTGAAAAATAGATTCCGCGTTGAAAACACGTGGAAAACCTTCTGCATCGCCAAACGACAGTTTCGTCGCCTGGCGACGAGCCCTGTCGTTGGCGACAGAAGCGTGTTTTATTCCTTTTCGAACTCTGATTCGTTTCTATCATGTCCAGACTATTTTCTTATAAATAGGGTCCCTGGACCTCCGTTTTCAATCATCTAAAATCAACAATCATCTCTCTCTATTCTCTCTCTAAAAGCTAGAAACTTTCCTTCTCTCTCTATTCTTTTTCTAAACCTTCCCTCTTACAATTCCTCATACATTAGTTCTTGACACACCTAGCCAAGTTCAAAGTTGCCTTCGCCCTAGATGTGAAAGGTTTGATATTTCTGAGGGTTTGGTCTCAAATCCCTATTTCAATTATTTAGTTTAATTGTTTATTTTAATACTTTTCCTTGAAGTTACTAACGTGTGTATTTGTTATTAGAAAGAGGAACGAGGCATCAAAGTATGTAGTCTTATTGCTCTATTCTTGTAGAAAGCATGTTTATTATTTATTAATTCCTAGCATCATGTTAGGATGTTATTATTGCTTTCTAGTATCATGTTTAGGGTGCTTCCTATGCTTTCTAATATCATATCAATATCATGTTAGTATCATGTTAGGAATAAAGCTTTGATCTTTAATGCTTAGTGACATGCTAGGATTTGTTATTAATCTTGTTAGTATCATGCCTAGGATCTTGCTATTATTATGCTTTAGCGTTATTATGATTATTATTATGATTATGATTTTGGTGATTGTTATGATTATCGTTATTATTATTGTTGCTTGATATATATTGTCATTGTTACTGCTTGATCACGCCTTTTATGCTTGTTTAAAGGGAATTTGTACTTGTAATCACGCTTAATAAGATAATTAATAATCTTGTTTAGGCTAATATGATTATAATTCAAGTGATCGCTAATAATAGTTTTGCTTGTGCATTAATATTCAACCAACATAGATAAACAGGTTTAGGGTTAATCTAATGAATGCATGTTAGTCAGAAAGTGCACATGAATACGAGAAGAATAAAGTAGAGGCCTTTTTAGGGCAGGTTCAATCTCTTTTAGGTTGGATTTGTACCTTCATCCCCGAACACCAGTCATGGTTCCAGACCTATTGGAGTTAACGATCTCCTGAATCGTTAAGGGGTGTAACCTTCATCCTGTGAACGGTTTACAAGTTCCTAAAACTTGTTGGCAACTCTTTTACTCTAGCTTCCTTCCCTTTGGACGCCACCATGCTTAAGTGTATGATCACAGTAGGGCTTAAGTGTGGGATGCTTGAAATATTCCCTACAGTTTTTGGCGACTCCACTAGGGAGGATTTCTATTTTAATTCCTAAAATTTATTTTGGCAATGATTTAGAATGAGTGGATGAGATTCGAAAAGTTCTAAGTATTTCATGTGCGTAATTTTGATTAACATTATTTTCATATGCATAAAAAAAGGTTCTCATTTGAAAGACCATCCGTAATGAGTCAAAAACATAGGATTTTTACATGTAGAAAATTTGAGAAATATCTTTCACAACTAGAATCGAAATAATACTGCGAAAACTGGAAAATTCTAAGAACACAGAAAGCTGCTGAGGCATGTAGGAACTAGCGCCTAGAAAACAGCGTTCGTCGCCTGAAAAATGGCCTCGTCGCCTGGCGACAATTTTGTCGTCTGGCGACGGAGTTATTTTCTGGAGACAGACTCTGTTGTCTGGCGCCAAGTTCTTCCAATACCGAGCTAGAACTCTGCCCTCTTGTTTTGACTAGTTCTAACACTGTTGGCTCGATTCTACTTCCTGATTGAGTCTTTATCTCTTTTCTGAAACCCATATGTGTTCTACATATGGACATAACCCTCTAGGAATTCATGCTGCATCTACCCGATTGAACGCTCTGAGCAACAAAGGGTACATCCGAGAATGTTGAATTCACCAAACCATGGAAGCGAGTTTAACTCGCGGGGTCCCATCCACACGCGCCAACCCTTCCAAAGGTAAGGCTTCCGCGCGATGCATCCGGACTCATAACCATGGACCCTCTTTGACTAACCCATATCCTGAACTTTAGAGAACTAGAGCCATGGTTAGGTTACAAACTCATTGCATCATATCGTGCCTACTTGATTACTTGTGCATTATTTTCTGTGCATACTCTATGTGTTTTTCCTAACCGTTTGTTTGACTTGTGATTAAGTCTAAATAAACTAATTAATGACTAAAAGGACTTTGCCTAATTAATTAATTAATTAATATGAGTAATTAAAGGCTAATAAATTAATCAAACTGACTTAGTACGACTTTAGGCCTGTCCTTTTAGAGTACAAATACTGAAATCAGTTCCAGATCGATGTTCCAGTAATGGCGCAAAAATCTGGGCTTTGGCGCCAAATGCTGCTGTGCAACGCCTGGCGACAACCTTGTCGTCTGGCGCTGCACTGTAGAGTTCAGCAACAGGTCCTGTTGCTTTGGCGACAGTTCAGTTTCTTGCTCGAGTCATCACGACGAGTCTAATTATACAGTTTATTACTCAGTTTGGTCATTTTGTTAATGGCAGTAGTCATATGTAGTCCTTAATTGGGTATAAGCACTTAGTCTCATGGTCATACACAAGAGTCAAAGCATGTCGCTTGCACTCACAAATAAAGCACACACTAATATGTATGTACACTTTGACCATGTCTAGAGAGTCTTGTATGCGCGTGTTTTCCTTCATTTTTTTAGGGGGGTAAGTCGGATATTAATCCTCCAATTAAACCACACTTGTTTGAACCCATATACTGGATTCCCAAAAATATGCACCCTATTTTTGCCTTTTTATAAACCAGTAAAGTCAAAGTCAATTTGAGTCAAGTCATTAAAATAAATAAGTGGTTTAATTTATAGCGCGTGGTCAAGAAAGGAAGGGCGTTTAATCAAGGATAACCTCTTCGTTCAAGTTCAACTTTTTGATAAACCAGTCAGTCGGAAAAGAAAAGCTAAGAAGATAATGGCGAGTCAAGAAGAAGTGTTGAAAGCTTTAACCCTCCAAATCAATGACCCTGTGAAACAACAACAAATGGAGCTCATGAAAGAGATCTTGAGCAAGATATCCAATGACTATAGATTCCAGGGCATTAGCTCGTAAGGGGTCTCTGTGGACAAGGAGCTTCTTCCGCAGAAGTTCAATGCCAACGACATCCCAAAGTTCAAGGCAACAGACAACCCTTATTTCCACTTAAAAGCTTTCGAGACAATAATGAATATTAAGAGGATTGATAGGCAGGTCTTTCATTCTTTGTTTTCTTTATATCTTGAAACCGTTTGTCAACAATGGTTCTTTTCCCTTGACAAAGAGAAAACCTCTACTTGGGAATCTATTGTAAACGCTTTCATTGATAGGTATAAATGTAATATTCAAGTTGAAACTGATCATAGTGAACTTGAAATACTTAAGCAAAAAGAGAATGAAGGTTTCACTTCTTTCTTTAATAAGTGGAGGGAAACTTCCGCTAAGATGATTGAGGTACCAAGAGAAAAGGAATCTGTGAGGATGTTCATTAAGAACCTCCAAGAAAAGTACTCCAAACATCTTAAATATCAAAACAATTTGCATACCTTCAAGGCCGTCTATGACATTGGAATTAACATTAAAGACGACCTTGCTAAACAAAAAGCTACTAACTCTAACAGTGGTTGGAAAGGAAAGAAGAACGACAATCCTTCTTCTTCCAAAACCACCCACTCAAACAATGTTAGCACTTTTAATTTGAGTGAAGTCCTTGCCATGAACAATCAAGGACAAAAGAAACTTTACTCCTATTGGTATGAGTTATGACACCGCATTTGATCGAATACATGCAAAAGGTCTTATAACTCCCATTGGACCGTTCGGGGATTCACCTGTCGAAAAGAGGACGGCTAACTGGAATCCCAACGTACATTGCAAGTATCACCAAGGCAGGGGCCATCTCACTGAAAATTGTTGGAAGCTTAAGGAAACTATCCAAGACTTAATTGATAATAATAAACTCCCATTGCCCACTGCAAGTAAGAAGCCAAGTATCAATAATGCACCACTTTCTGATTCTTTGGCTATCTCTGATGAGGAAGACCATGTTGAACCCTCATCCCTCATCAAACCAGTTGAAGAGGTTTATGCTATCGAAGAAGAGGAGGAAACCTTTTTCGATGCAATGAGTGATTTCCCTCCTGGACAAGAACCTGCAACTAGAGAAGAAGTATGGATTCTCATACGATCAATGTGGGAAGGAATAGACTTGTTACGAGAAGCTTTCGAGTTCGCAAAGAAACAAGAAAAGGTGGTCCAAAGCAAGCGTAACAACAACAAAGTTCCACCCATAGAGAAGAAACCATTTTCTCTCCAAGTAATTGATACACCCAAAAAGAGTAATAAGCCTTACACTCCAATTGGGACTTCTTATGCTAACATGTTCAAAATGCTCTCCGAGAGTGGTAAGATTAAACCTCTCGAACCGAGACCATTTGAATCATTAAAGAGGACAGATAGATTCTACTGTCCATATCATTAGTCAGGGGGACATACCATCGAGCATTGCTTCAAATTTAAAGATTTAATCCAAAAGCTGATTGATAACAAGAAGCTAGTCCAAATCCCACAAGAACAAGATGATAACATCAATGGGGTTTGGGACCGCGATGACAAGGACGTCTATCTCAAGGATATGGAAGAACCTCCACCTTCAGTTATATATCCAGTAAGTGACTTTTGGATAAAGAAGATTCACCCATAGACGTTCTCACAAGATCTGGGAGGATGCAACCTCCCATCACCACACAACCTATTCCTACTACTCAACAAGTTCCCATACCAATTATAGAGGACAACGATGTTGTTAAACAATTCAAAAAGACCAAGGTCGAGATGAACGTATGGAAACTTTTAGCTACATCCCGAGAACATAGGTTGGCGGTAATGAATGCCTTAGACAAAATAGGGATAGACTCTGAAACCACTCCTGAAGGGTTGGTTAACTTTCTCACGAGTGACCTTCCTAGTTCCATCAACTTGATCACCTTTACTGACAAAGATCTACCTCCAGAAGGTGACAAACATTACAAGGCTCTAAACCTCACAGTAATCTGCAAGAGAATGAATGTCCCAATGACCCTTGTAGATAATGGATCAGCAATCAATGTTTGTCCACTTAGAACTGCGAGGATTCTAGGAATAAGGGATGAAGATTTAACCCCGTCAACGCAAGGAATAAGAGCCTACGACAATACTCGTCGCCAAGCTCTTGGAAAGATTACCATGAACGTAACGGCGGGAGCAATAAAACATGCCACTACCTTCCAAGTAGTGGATATTAAAGCTTCCTTTAACTTATTGTTGGGACACCCTTGGTTTCATGACCTTAAGGCCGTTCCTTCATCCCTTCATCAACAAGTAAAAGCTATAGTTAGAGGGATCCCTATTACGATCGATGCTTCACCTATGAGGATTAAAGCTGTTGAAAATCCAATTATTAACGTGGAGCACGATGAAGATTTGTGGGGCTTTAATGAAGAGGTCTCCTTAATCGAAAAAAATGAAAGGACCCCTCTTTGCTATGACCTCCACTCTAATATGACAATAAATACTATTCTAAAAAAACAGGGACACTTTCCTGGAATGACTTTTGGAAAGAAAAAGGAGATAGCAAAACAAATGGAACTACCTGGCTTCCCTAAATTAGATACTTTCAGACTTGGTTTCAAACCGACTCTAGAAGATCTAGAGCGAGCCCAGGAAAAGTCCAAGGCGCGGAAAAAACGCTCATACCCAAAAGAAAGCAATCCCAATGGACCAATATCCCCTTACTCTTAATGGACAATTTATAAGAGAAGGAGAGGACTATCCTTGCCACGAATTTCCTGAACCCTTTGTTGTAAATGGCATAAGGCAACCTGGGTTCGAAATCTTTCTGGATTGCTACTTTTTAGATGAGATCCCAACTCCTATCCATAAGGAGAAAGTACCCCCATGCTTTGACTTTAATGTCATGGGACTCCTCTTTGGGCGCGAAAAGAATGAGCCAAAATATATAGAAGACAATTCCTTACTCATTCAAGAAGTCTTACAAAGTGAAAACTTCGATCCTTCGAAGCTCACCACTCCAGCAGAGGGTTTAGTGCAAGGATGGCGCAAAACAGTCAAGGTGACTACTCCAAGTGGAAGAAAGATCTCCATAACAACAGCACAAGGACCAATGTTTGAAGAGTCGTCTAAGTCAGAGTCTTCTCCTATAGAGTCTTCTAAATCCTTAGCTGTAGCACCTTCTCCTTCTATTTTAATACCCACTCCTAGGATAGTTAGTAATCAAGTCCCAGAGGACATTTCCTTATTTGATGTAATGATTTTCGAGTTTAATAACATGTCTTCTTCCTCTTACTCCTCGTGTTATTTTCTAAACCAAGATGACGAGCATTGCTTAACTAACAATGAAAGTGACAAAGAAATCATTAAAGCAATGGAAACACTTGAAAATAAAACACCGGTAATTGAGGATACTGAAACGATTGATATTTCAAACGATCCAACCATTAAAAGAGAAGTTAAAATCGGACTAACACTTAATGAAAATGAAAGAACCAATTTAATCAATCTACTTAAAGAATTTATCGATGTATTTTCTTGGTCATATGAAGATATGCCAGGTATTAACAGAGAAATAGCTCAACACACTATACCACTAATTCCAGGAATGAAACCTATAAAATAAAAGTTGCGTCGAATGAAACCCGACGTAGCTCTTAAAATAAAAGAAGTTCAAAAACAAATAACTGCAGGTTTTATCAAGGTATCCAAATACCCCGAATGGGTTGCAAATGTGGTCCCAGTTCCAAAAAAGGACGGAAAGGTAAGAATGTGTGTCGACTATCGAGATCTAAATAAGGCAAGTCCAAAGGATGACTTTCCTTTACCACACATCTACATTTTAGTAGATAATACAGCGAATCACGCGCTTCTCTCGTTTATGGATGGGTACGCAGGGTACAACCAGATTCTCATGGCGGAAGAAGACATGGAGAAAACAACATTTATAACACCTTGGGGTACTTACTGTTACACAGTAATGCCATTCGGGTTGAAAAACGCGGGTGCCACTTACCAACGAGCAACAACTGCCCTACTCCATGACATGATGCACAAAGAGGTTGAAGTCTAAGTGGATGATATGATTGTAAAATCAAAAGATGGCCCAGGACATCAAGTAGCATTAAGAAAGTTCTTCAAAAGGCTAAGGAAATATAACATGAGGTTAAATCCATCCAAGTGCGCTTTTAGAGTCACCTCAGGCAAACTCTTGGGATATGTCATAAGCTCTAGAGGAATAGAGATAGACCCAACCAAGATCAAAGCAATTATGTCAATGCTGCCGCCTAAAACGGAGAAACAAATTCGAGGATTTATTGGCCGGTTGCAATACATAAGTAGGTTCATATCAAAGCTAACAACAATATGTGAACCAATATTCAAGAAACTCAAAAAGAATGTTCCAGTGATATGGGACGATGAGTGTCAAACAGCCTTTGAAAAGATCAAAGCCTATCTCGCAAATCCACCCGTATTAGCACCAGCGCTTCCAGGGATTCCTCTTAGGTTGTATTTAACAGTCACCAAAGAGACAATGGGGGCTATGCTCGCACAAGAAGTAGAAGGAAAAGAAAATGTGATCTACTACCTAAGCAAGAAAATGCTCGAGTATGAAGTACGCTACACACTACTTGAGAAATTTTGCCTCGCATTAGTGTGGGCCACAACCAAGTTGAGACATTATATGCTCGTGCATACAGTCTCTGTAGTATCTCGAATGGATCCACTCAAGTACTTATTTGAAAAATCTACACTTAATGGGCACATATCAAGGTGGATAGTTAACCTAGCCCAATTTGATGTAAGGTTCATGCCTCAAAAGGCCATTAAAGGATCCGTGGTCTCGGACTTCTTAGCAGATTTTCCAATAGAAGATTCGACGCCAATACATGAGAACGAATTTCAGATGAAAGACTTGATGGTCATAGAAGATGATACTTCGACTTTATACTTCGACGGAACCTCAAACCAAAAGGGATGTGGCGTTGGAGTACTATTAGTGTCACCTAAAGAAGAACATGTTCCAATCTCCATAAAGCTAGATTTCGACGTTACCAACAACGCTGCTGAATACGAAGCATGCGTGGTAGGCCTCGAAAAAGCTTTGGCATTGGGAGTAAAGAAACTTCGAATATTCGGAGATTCTTCTTTGATCATTAACCAAATCTCTAAAAGATGGAAAGTAAGGAGTGAAAGTTTAGCCCCTTAACAAACTTATCTGGAAACTCTCACCAACCAGTTGGAAAAAGTAGAATACACATATCTACTTAGAGAGGAAAATCAAGTTGCTGATGCCTTGGCAAGGCTAGCCTCAATGGTTAGAATTCCCACGGAAATCGAGCAAATGCCTTTAACCATAGAGAAAAGGCATAAACCGGCTTACATTCAAACCATAGAAGACGACAAAGTGGTCTAAGATGAAGACGAAGAAGAAGAAGAACCGTGGTATACATACATACTCAATTATGTCACCAAAGGAGAATATCCTCCTCATGTTGACAAAAGAGCAAAACGAGCATTAAGACTCTTGGCTTCTCAATATGTACTCATAGATAACGGGTTACACAAAAGGGTACCTAAGGGTCGAGCTCTCTTATGTATAGAAAAAAAGGAAGCCCAAAGAGCCATGAGGATAGTCCACGAAGGCGTTTGTGGAACTCATGTTAATGACAAAATGTTAGTCCAAAAGATAATGCGAGAAGGGTATTATTGGACTACCATGAATAGGGACTGTCATCAATACGTAAAAAGATGCCCTAAATGCCAAATATATGCTAACTTGCAACATGTTCCTCAATCTCTACTTTACACCTACACATCACCTTGGCCATTTTCAACATGGGGAATTGATATCATTGGTAAAATTACCCCTCCAGGGACAGGAGGCCACGAATACATTCTAGTAGCAATCGATTACTTCACGAAGTGGGTTGAAGCACAGTCATATGCTAAACTCACTACAAAACATGTAGCACTCTTTATCGAAAGGAACATTATCTGTCGATACGGAGTCCCACATGAGATGATAAGTGACAGTGGAACTCACTTTCAAGCAGAATGTGAAGAATTGCAACAAAAATATGGTATTCAACACCATCATTACTCTCCTTATAGACCTCAAGCAAATGGAGCAGTTGAGGCGGCTAACAAAAATTTAAGGACTATTATTGAGAAAATGACAGAAAATTACAAGGATTGGCCGACAAACTCCATTTCGCACTTTGGGGTTATCGCACGTCAATTCGTACATCAACAGGAAATACGCCATTCTCCTTGGTTTATGGAATGGATGTCGTACAACCTGTAGAGCTTGAAATACCTTCTCTAAGCATTGCGTTGGAAAGTAAACTCGATGAAGTCGAATGGACTAGGGCGAGATATGAAGAGCTAATTCTACTCGATGAAAAGCGACTAGAAGCTCTACATCATACTCAATGCTATCAAACTCGTATGGCTAGACACTTTAATAAGACGGTCAAGACAAGAAACATCAAAGTAGGAGACTTGGTGTTAAAAGCATTAAGGAAAAATGTTTTGGATCCAAGAGGTAAATTTAGGCCTAATTGGTCTGGACCATATGATGAGCGTTGTTTATGGCGCTCAAAAGAATAAGATTTAGGTTCATTTTCTTTATTTTCTTTCATCATTTTCATATAATTCTCTTAGTTTTATTTGATTTTCCATTTTTTATAATTCACTTTAGTTCTCGATTGGTTTTTACGAGTTTTTCATATTTTTAGTTGATAATTCATAATTTTAGTTTTAGTTTTACCTTGTTACGCTTTCTCTCTTTGTTTTATTTGTGTTTTGTAGTTGAATAATCAAGTCAATTTGCTCATTTTGGGACTGCCTTGTTCGCGGGCATCATCTCGAGTGCACTGATGATGGGGATGCTCGGGAGCGCGGAGTTTGATCAAGCAAGCGAAGGAGCCAAAGCCTAGTGCATCGCACAGGGGTGCGCGCGTGCGGCACAGGGGTGCGTGCGCACAGACCCAACTGTGCGCGCGCGCGCGGCTGGGCTTTGCGTGCGCACGGCCTGTGCGGCCCCCTTCGCTCGATTTTTCTTATTTATAGCTTTTGACTTTCTAGAGAGAGAATTTTTCCAGAAATAGTAGAGAGAGAAAGTAGAGAGAGAAGATTAAGATTTACTTGTTTGTACTTAAATTTGATCTTAGATTTCAATTTGATCTTGAAATTCCTTCTTCAATTCAATGAATGTTTGTAAGATTTCTTTCCCTTGATTCACTTTTAATGCAATTCCTTCTAGTTTCTTGGATTTTGATTGAGATTACATTCCTTGCTTTAGAATTTGTTGATTGATTGATTTTCTTTTGATTAAGCTTTAAATGACTATGAATTTGAATGAATTTGTTTTGTTTCTTAATTTCACCATGTTTAGTGAGTAGATTAGTTTCTAGGGAGAAGGGGAAGCATGCTTGATTGATGATTTTTGCTAGTTGATGATGCTAAATTGATTTGAATGGTGCAATTAAATTGGTTGACATAGTTGTGCATGTGATTAATTAGACTAGGAGTGATCAACCTATAAGATTAATCTAGATTGCATTGCAAATTTCAATGACATGAACCCCTGATTTGAGAATTGCTTTAATTGATTGAATTTGATTGTGATTTTCCTAATTAGCCATTCATAGTGAACCCTAGCTTGGCTTATAGGAGATAGCCCTTGAATTCCTTTGATTGGAACTCTTGTTTGTCCTTTGCAATGTTAGAATTGATTGAGTGATCCTTCAATTAGCATAATCATTGAGCTTGCATGTGGAACCTATATCCCTAGTGTTTAGAATATTGAATTTCTTGATTTATCTAGTTTTCTCGATACCTTGGTTACCAACCGCATCTTCCCTCAATCTTCGAAGTAGTTTGACCTAGGCTATAGCTTGCACCTACTCATTCCCTTGGGTTCGACCCTTGACTTACCATATACTGAATTAGGTTGGTCGAGCGTTTATAAATTTTCTTTGGCTCTAGGAAAGGGTAGAGAACGACCTATATTTTCCGTGTGTCAAAAATGGCACCGTTGCCGGGGACTGATATTGATGCTTTGTTATAGTTGTTGAGTCTATTTCACCATTAATTGAAAATACAAAAAGATTTTCTTTTAGGCTACATTTGTAGCCGTGCTACTAACCATTTCTTTTGAGATTTTATGCATAGAGCACGTGATCATTCACTAGTGCCATTTGATCCGGAAATTGAGAGAACTATTGCAAGGTTGAGGAGTGCTAGACGATCTTTGAGCCCTAGCATTTCAGGTGAAGAAGAGCCACAACAAGAAGAACAAGCAAGAATGGGAGAAAATCCGAGAGTGGCATTGAAAGAATTGGGGATTCCCGGTGCATATAGATTTGAGAGTGGGATTGCTCCACCTACAACACCGGCAAATGATTTTGAAATAAGACCGGCAATGATCACTTTGATAGAGAGACGACAATTTAGTGGGGCCAAGCATGAAAGCCCACTAAACCATCTCAAGAAGTTCGAGAAATATTGCAATACTATCAAGGTGAACGGAATTTCCCAAGAATTCATCCGCCTCAAGCTCTTTCCCTTTTCTCTTATAGGGCGTGCTTTGGAATGGCTAGACAATGAGGTTAAGCCGAATTCTCTAAGGAAATGGGACGAGGTCACCAAGGAATTTCTATCCCGTTTCTATCCTCAAAAGAAAACGGCGGAGGCTAGAGCTTTGATTCAAGGTTTCAAGCAAAAGCCAAGTGAGAGCCTCTATGAAGCACGGGAGAGATACAAGGAGTATCAAAGAGAATGTCCTCATCACGGAATTCCAACCTATCAAATCATTCAAATCTTCTATGGAGGCCTTAGCCCTCAAGGAAAATCATGTTTAGATGGAAGAGCTGGAGGTCCTATCATGAACAAAACGGAAGAGGAAGTGGTGGACATAATTGAGGACGTAGTGAGGTATTATAGAGATTGGCAAGATGGAGAAAGAGAGTCAACTAGCAAGAGTAACTCTTCGGTGTACTCGGTTGATCATCTAAATGCAATCAACAATCTATCCTCTCAAATAACAAACTTGGGGAAGGAGATGTCCGCTATCAAGGCAAAGTTGGAAAATGCTACCTACCAAGTTCAAGTCTTCCCTCCCAAACTAAGGGGAGAGGTAAGTCTTCTAATTCTCAACCCCCTTCCTTCTTCTAGTAACATGCCTAGTGGATGCTTGTTTTGTGATGATTGTGGGTCGTATGATCATGATGTTTCTAGTTGCCCTCATGCATGTATGGATGTTTGTGATGATCAAGATGGAAATGTGAATGAGCATGTGAACTATGTGTCAAATAATCATGATTCTAGGTTTGGGAATCAAAGAGGTCAATGGAATAGGAATTACAACAATCATGGCAATTTTGACAACTATAACCAAGGTGGTGGTTATAGGAACCAAGGTTCTCGAGGTAACTATAACAATCAAGGTTATAGTAGCCAAAATAAAAACCAAAATTATGGTAATCCAAACCAAGGTTATGGGAATCATAATCAAGGTAGTTGTAACCATAATCAAGGTTATGGTCAAAATCAAAGTAGGGGTAATTGGAACAATCAAGGTAGAGGCAATTATCAAAACAATGCTCAAAGAGGCCCTCCACCCGAATTTGCTCCAAAGGCTCAAAATGATAATTCCTATGTTCAATCCTCTTCTTCTTCACATAGAACAAATTTGGAAGAAATCATTGAAAATTAAATAAAGTTGTTGAACACTTACATGACCGTAAGTGATAAGAAATTTAATGAAATGATGACTCATAATAAGATGCTTGAAAATCAAATTTCTCAACTTGCTAATGCTTTGAAAGACCATGCTAGTCCTTCTTCTTTACCTTCCCAAGGCCTAGATCCTAAGAGACCAGTTAATGCTATTGTCACAAGGAGTGGTAAGATTCTTGAGGAGAGTTTTCCTAGGAAGAGTAAGACTAAAGAGGGCACAAAAGAGGTTTTGGTTGAAGATGAGAGAGATGGTGCATCTTTGAGTGAGGTTGAGATTAAGAAGCCTAGTAAGGTGAGAGTGGAGAAAAATATTGTGAAACCCAAGCTTCCTTATCCACAAAAATTCATGAGACACAAGTTAGATGAACAATTTGGAAGATTCATTGACATTCTTAAGCAACTTCACATTTCTCTACCATTTACCGAAGTTGTCACCCAAATGCCCAACTATGCAAAATTCCTCAAGGACATTTTAAGACCCCGAAAACTTTTCTATCCCTTGTGCCATTTATAAAATGCAAATTGAGAATGTCTTGTGTGACCTAGGAGCTAGTGTTAGCCTTATGCCATACTCGGTGTACCGAAGACTTGAGTTAGGGGAACTCTTACCTACTAACATCACTTTGCAATTGGCCGATAAGTCAATTAAGTTTCCTAAGGGTAAAGTAGAGGATGTTCCTTTGAGGGTTGGGAAATTTGTTATTCCGGTGGATTTTGTTGTGCTTGAGATGGATGAAGATGCTAGTATCCCCATCATTCTAGGGAGACCATTCCTTGCTACTTCGGGTGCTTTGATAGATGTGAAAGTGCTAAAATTTCGCTCAAAGTAGGGGATGAAGTGATATAATTTGATTTGAATGATAGCATGAAATATCCAAGTTCTTCTTTAGAAAATTGTATGTTAATTGATTCTCTCGATCGTGTTGTGTCTTCTATGCATGAGCAATTGCTCACTTCTAACGATGCTCTTGAGAATGTTTTGTTGAATAAGGAAAAGATAGGTACTCCAAACAAGGAGATGGGTTTTTATGAAGATTTGCTCAATGGAAGCTTTGAGGATGTTGAAGAGCAAATGTGTTTGAGCATTTCTAGCCAAGAAGCGTTGCAAGTGGCAACATCAAAGGAAGGTAAAGGTGCTCCAATGGTTGAGCTCAAACCTCTTCCATCACACCTTAGGTATGAATTTTTGGGACCCAACTCCACTTTTCCTGTGATTGTTAGCTCTTCTTTGAGTGAGCATCAAGCTCAAAAGTTGTGTGGTGTTTTGAAAAAGCACCGAAGTGCTTTGGGTTATACCATTGATGACCTCAAAGGAATAAGCCCCGCTTTATGTACACATCACATAACTCTTGAGGAGGGTGCTTTACCTTCTATTGAGAGGCAACGAAAGCTACACCCCCAAATGGGAGAGGTAGTGAGAAAGGAGATCACCAAACTTTTGGATGCGGGAATCATATTCCCCATTTCCAGTTCTAGGTGAGTTTCTCCCGTTCACGTTGTCCCAAAGAAGGGAGGTATGACCGTCGTTGAGAATGAGAAAGGTGAGCTCATTCCGACGAGGACGGTCACGGGATGGAGGATGTGTATAGACTATAGACGTCTAAACACATCAATAAAGAAAGATCATTTCCCCCTTTCTTTTATTGATCAAATACTTTAAACACTAAAAAGGCACAAGTTCTATTGTTTTCTTGATGGTTATTCGGGATTTTTCCAAATCCCTATCCACCTGGATGACCAAGAGAAAACAACCTTCACTTGTCCATATGGTACATTTGCTTATAGGAGAATGCCATTCGGCCTTTGCAATGCTCCCGCAACATTTCAAAGATGCATGATGAGTATATTTGGAGATATGTTGGAAGAGGAGATGGAGGTTTTTATGGACGACTTCTCCGTAGGAGGTGTTTCATTTGAGGCATGCCTTGAAAACCTTGAAAAATGTCTTGCAAGGTGTGAAAAGATGAACTTGGTCTTGAATTGGGAGAAATGTCACTTCATGGTGGAGGAAGGCATAGTCCTTGGCCACAAGATCTCTCATAAGGGGATAGAGGTGGATAAAGCTAAAATTGAAGTCATTGAAAAGCTTCCACCTCCAGTGAACGTAAAGGGAGTGAGATATTTCTTAGGGCATGCCGGGTTTTATAGAAGATTCATCAAGGATTTCTCGCTCATTGCAAAGCCCCTTAATGATCTTCTTCAAAAAGATGCCGAGTTTGTGTTTGATGATAAGTGTTTGGAGGCATTCAATAAGTTGAAGAAAGCTCTAATCTCTACTCCTATTGTTCAAGCTCCAAGATTGGATTTACCATTTGAGTTGATGTGTGATGCAAGTGATTCGGCAATAGGAGGTGTCTTGGGTCAAAGAGTGGAGAAGAAACTTCATGTGATCTAATATATGTCCAAGACTCTAAATGGAGCTCAACGGAATTACACTACAACGGAGAAGGAATTTTTGGCTATAGTTCATGCTTTCGAGAAGTTCCGTTGTTATCTATTGGGTTCCAAAACCATTTTCTTCACGGATCATGCGGCTCTCAAGTATCTTTTTGCCAAGAAAGAGTCCAAGCCAAGGTTGATTTGGAGGGTTCTTGAGCTCCAAACCTTTGACATTAAGATTAGGGATAAAAGAGGAGCGGAAAATGTTGTGGCAGATCATCTTTCTCGTTTGGAAGATTCTCAAACTCATGATGATGGTTCTCCAATTGAGGATAGGATGCTTGATGATTTCTTGTATGCTATTGAAGCAAAGGAGCTCCCATGGTTTGCCGATTTAGTGAACTTTCTTGCATGTGGGGAGTTTCCTCCTTCCTTTTCTAAGAATCAAAGAAAGAAGCTCAAGAGAGAGGCAAGGCATTATGTGTGGGATGATCCCATCTTATACAAGCGTGGGGTCGATGGCTTACTTAGACGTTGTGTGCCAAACGAAGAAGTGCCTAGTGTTTTGAAAATGTGCCATTCGGATCTAAGCGGGGGCCATATGGGTGTCTCTAAGACCGCCACTAAGGTCCTTCAATGCGGATTATGGTGGCCACATCTCTTTAAGGATTCTTGGGGCTTTGTCAAGACATGTGACCGATGTCAAAGAGTTGGGAACATCTCCAAGAGAAATGAAATGCCTCAACAACCCATACTTGAGTTGGAAGTGTTTGATGTGTGGGGTATTGATTTTATGGGACCATTCCCCTCATCTTTCGGAAATCAATATATTCTTGTGGCGGTCGACTACGTGTCTAAGTGGGTTGAGGCCATTGCCTCCCCAACTAATGACCACAAGGTGGTTATGAAGTTCTTTAAGAAGATAATCTTTCCAAGATTTGAGGACCCAAAGGCGGTGATAAGCTATAACGGTTCTCATTTTATTCACCATGCCTTTCAAAAGATGTTGAGAAATCATGGGGTCCATCAAAGATTCGGCCTCCTATATCATCCCTAATCGAGCGGCCAAGTGGAAGTCTCTAACCGTCAAATCAAACTTATCCTTGAAAAGACGGTTGTGAGAAATCGAAAGGATTGGTCGGATAAGTTGGATGATGCTCTTTGGGCCTATCGAACGGCTTTTAAGACCCCCATAGGTACCACTCCATACCGCCTAGTCTACGGCAAGTCATGCCATCTCCCGGTTGAAATTGGACACCGTGCTTTTTGGGCAATCAAGAAGATAAACTTTGACTTGGCAAGTGCGGGGGAGAACAGGTGGTTAGATCTTCATGAGTTAGAGGAGCTTCGGTTTGATGCTTATGATTGTGCTAGTGTGTATAAAGCTCGTTCCAAGGAATCACATGACAAGCTTATTGAGAAGAAAGATTTTTGTGTTGGCGATAAGGTTCTTCTCTACAATTCAAAAATGAAGTTGTTTCCCGGAAAGCTCATGTCAAGATGGAGCGGTCCCTATTTGGTCAAGAACGTTTTTCCAAGTGGTGTTGTAGAGGTCTTAATGATGGATTATTCTTCTCCATTTAAGGTCAATGACCATCGTCTCAAGAAGTATTTCGACGGTGCTTTTGTTGGCCTTGTTCACTCATTTCTTTTCCGACAACCACCTTAATTGGTGGAGGACGTCGAGCTATGACGTTAAACAAGCGCTACCCGGGAGGCACCCCGGTTTTTTAACCTTTTTCTTTTGATCTTACATTTTTCTATATTTCTTTTATCCTTGAGATTTTTCTTATTTCTCTTTATTTTTATTTGTTTTCTTGATTTTAGGTACCATGAGATTGGATCAGAGAAAATTTCCAACAATTTTAGTGTTATTTCGAGCTTTCTCGAGGTTTGGATAAGTTTAGGTGGAAAGCTTGTTGGGGTCATATACGCTCATGTTTGCATTTTTATTGATTTTCTACTCTTTTTCAAATGCACTTTCAAATATCTCATTATGCAAACACGAGAGTATATTCACGGCCGACATATTCTTGTTTGGTGCACGCGCACCAAAGGGGTCAAAAAATTTTCACTTCCTTTAACAAAACTTGGCAGTTTTTGAACCATCCCCGTACCCCCTTGGTGCGCATGCACCCCACCCCTGCGCGCGCGCACCACAAGGGCAGCAATTTTGGCCTGTTTCTTGCATTACCCCAGCCCGTACCCGGTGCGCACGCACCTCCTGGATGCGCGCACGCACCAGGTAGGCAGCAATTTTGGGCTGTTTTGACTCCCTCTGCTGTCGCTAGGTGCGCACACACGGTCACCTGTGCGCACGCACCGTCGCCTAGCGCCAGTGCGTTCAGCACCCCCCCTCTTATTACCCCAGCTCTCACCAACCTTATTTCTCCATTCTCTCTCCCCGATTTCCCCTTACTCCCTCATTCATTCTTCTATCTTCAACCCTTCCAAACCTTTGAAAAATCACACAATTACTCATCTTTCATAATCATTTCTTCACAAATTACATTAAAGCACAATCAAATCCCTTCCCAAAAAAAAAAAAAAAAAAAAAAAAAAAAAAAAAAATCCAGAAATTCGAACTTGAATTTCGAAAAATTGGGGTTAATTTCGAAATTTTTATGTTTTGATTTAGTGCTTGAATCTTGTCTTTGGGTGTTCTATTTGTTCTTAAATCTCCATTTTTGGCAATTTTCAAGTAATTCAAGGCTTCATTGAGGTATAATTTCTTATTTTCTAGTCATCTTCTTCCTTATTGTTCAAGCTTGAAACCTTGTTTTTGCTTTCATGGTAGAACTCCATTGTTGGTCCTTTTAGCTTGTAATTTGTGTTGAATGATGTTATTGGATGATAAATTGAAGATTTTTCATGATGATTTTGTATACCTTGCTTGATTTCTTGATTCACCATTGTTGGTCATTTCCTCTTTCATGGGTATTCTTTATGATGGTTTTGTTGCTTTGATAATTCAATGTTTGTGTTATTTTGCTCAATTTGATTCATGATTTGGTCTCTTATGTTCATTTTTGCCTTTAATCCATGCTTACTTGCTTCAAATTCATGATTTTATATTAATGTCATTTTGTTCATATATAGCCATCTCATGATTTGGTCTCTTACTTGTTTCTATTTTGAGATAATTGCTTTTGTACTTGATTCTTGAGCAATTACTTATGCTTATTATTGAAATATGACAAATGTAAGATTTGCTCATGAGTTGTTCTCCTTCTTGTAGATGGCTCCAATCCGTCACAAGAAGCGGGCAAGATCAAGTTCTATCAAACCAAGGCATGTTGTTCCACCTCCACCCGAGGTAGAAGAGACATACGACATTGAATTTTCTAAAGAATCACATTGGGATCGTTTCAAGCGTCTATCCAAGAGAAAGCTTAGACCAACAAGATTTTACGATCAAGCAACAACTAAGTTTCTTAGCATAGATGAGGACGTTCGGCTTCTTGCAAAGGGCCTTGATCTTTTAAAGTTCTTGGATTTGAGCGCCCCTACTTATGCTAGGGTGACCTATGAATTTCTTTCCTCTCTTGAAGTAGTCCGAGAACCGGATGACGATTCCTTAAGGATTTTGACTTTTCAACTTTTCAATCATGATCACTCATTAACGAATTCTCAGCTATGTTCATACTTCAAGTTTCCATGGGCCGCGGACGCGGAACAATGTATCTATCCGGCGCATGGTAGAATGGCAGAGGAACATGGATATAATGAGCAACGTTGGTGGAGAATTATCTCGGAGGAAGGGAAGTATGAGCCTCAAAATTCCAAGACCGCCTCCATGATTCATCCGGCTATGCGGTATTTCAACCGTCTCCTCACTTACGCTCTTTGCTCCAAAGACTCTTTGGGAGCTATATCTCAAGAGGAGCTTTGTTGGTTGTGGATAGCCGACCAAAATGACTTTGAGATTGAGTTAGTGGATTTCACAGAGCACTTCATCAATCGACTCTTGGATATCCGTGATGGAGTTAGCCTATCGAGGAGCATCCAATTGGGAGGCATGATTTCTATCCTAGCTCTTTGCATCAATGACGACTATAAGACTTTGTTAAATGAGCTTCCCCCAATTATTGATCCTCGAGAAAAATATTCTTCTCATTTCCTCAACATCTCCGCCCTTGTGAACCAAAAGTTCCTCGATCGTACTAGAAAGGATGATGTCTTTATTTGGAAAGTTTCTCGGGTTAAAGAATGGTTCTTAATCCCATGCAAAGAGGCAACTACCCGACCAAGAGAGAAAGATTCCTTATCTTGGAGGCCTCCGATGCGAGATATTGACCCTTCTATTCGACGTAGGACGAATCATACAAGAGGCTGCTCGACCAATGCTCTCTCATCGAATGTTCAAACTATTCCCACAGTTGAACCGGAAGGTACACCTATTCCTTCCCCCTCTCCTACTCCTTCTACTTTTGATTTGTCAACCATTAATGCTAGGCTTGATTCTATTGCTAATGTGTTATATTCTATGCCTTCTATGCAAACCTCTTATCTTGGTTATGACTATCATACAAATCAATTGTACGATTTGCATGTTCGGAGGGGGGAAATCGAGCCCTATGTGAATTACCCGTATCTCCCGGTCCAACAAGGACTTATTCCTTAGTGGGAAAACTTTTGATCCTACCATTGGTCCTCAACCTTGCTACCCTTATTGGGAGGGCCCTCATGTTCACCCTAGTTCTATCATAGGCACCACCCTGACCACTTACACTATCTATGGCCCGGTGGTTGTGATTATGCATATGATCCGGCTAATCCTTCACCCTTTCCGGACCCTGAGACTTTTAGGCGGTGGGGTAGGTCGGGTGAGCCGATCTTAGATGATTGGTCTCATTATTTTGAGGATAATAGAGCTAGGAGGGATGGTAGGTTAAGGGGTAAGGCTCCCATGGACGTGAGCGAGATGGCTAGCTCTAGTCATGTGATGGAGACCGGTGAGGGGAGTTCTCATTCTACCCCTTACCATAGTGCGGAGTGATACTACCATGGCTATTCCCCCTTCTTATGTGCTTTATATGATGATTCTTGGTTGCCTACATGTCTTTAGGTTTAGAGTTAGAGGGGTAGTCCAGTCTAAGCTTGGGGGTGCTTTCTGCATTTGTTTATGTGCTTCACCATATTCCCCCCTGATTTTGTAGTTCATTCCTAGTTTCCTATGCTTCTAATATTGATCTTTGTGTTGTTCGGTTTTATGATGATGCTGCTGTATTTCTGCTGATTTCTCTGCCCGGTTATTGGTTTGTTGCTTGTTTCGCTGATCGCTGTCCGCTGAGTTTCTCTGTGTCTTTGTTATGATGATTCCTGATGATGACTGTCTGATTTCTTCTCTCCTGCTACTATTTTAGTCTGATGATTCTGACCCTTGCTGCTACTATTACTTGCTTTTTTCATTATTTTCCTACATTTAGTTTTCTATTTTCTTCTTTTCTTTTGTATTGAAGTTACTAACAATTTTCTTTGTATATAGTTTTTTTTTTATTTCTCACCTTGCTCTATTGCTTATGCTTTGGATTTCGACGATTCATAAAGGTGCTCTTTCGCCTTGTTTAATGTGCAATAGCTTTGGCGCCCGGTGAGATCTTTGAATTTCTTTTCTTTTTCATTTCTTGGTTTCTTAGTCTAGGATTAGTTATGGGAGAAGTTGAATGGTTCGAGGTTGTTTGCTTTTTAACACCCTAGTGTGATTGGGAACATTGGCGTTGTGGCCGAATGTTCACTTGTTTTTGTGAATATGAATAAAATATTTTTGAGGCATTGCTTTTCTTTCTTCATCTTTTTGCTTTTACTTTGGACTTAATACGACTTGAACTTGCACATTGGCTATTTTTCTTCCTAAATACAATGGTTTGCACGGTTTGAGAGTATCGTTGGTTGATTCTAGGATAGGGTATGCTAAGGTAGCAGTTTAGACCTTTTGGAGCCTTGAAGCCGAATTCTTTTGGTTTGTGGTAAGACGGACTTGCTTCCTTTGGTGGATTTGACACCTTTAGTAAGTTTTTGCTACAACCTTGTGAGGATTTCTCTTTTTCAAGCCTTCATCACTTTTGATTGTGCGGCGTGGATCCTCTACCTTTGCATCCCTAATCTTGAATCTTAACTCATAATTCTCAAACACGAGACCGGACCAACTAGGAAGGACAAAGGCCATTTTTCGGGGTGGTAATTTTTCATTTCTAGGATTTTCTTCTTTCTTTTTAGTTCATTAGGTTTACATTTTCCATCTTGCTAACCATTTGAGCCATTATTTTCAAGCCACATCTTTAGAACTTTGAACCTTTTGTTTCTTTTTGTTCCATTATTGGTTTTTGTGAAGCAAATGGTCATGCTTTTGGAGTTTGGGATCTATAAAGTTGGAAATTGGTTTTATTTGTAAGCAAACTCGTCTTTTGTATATATTGTGAATAATGGCAAATGAATATAATCGAAAGAGCCGTCCAAAGTTAAAAAAGGCAAGGACATAATAAATGCAATATCGAAAAGCCGTCCAAAGTTAAAAGAGGCGAGAACAATTGCTTTGAGATAATGAAAATTACATAAAAAGAGAAAATGAAAAATTCAAAATATAGTTTGATGTGATTTTTTTTCCCTTTTCTCGCATTGAGGACAATGCTTCCTTTTAGCTTGGGGAAGAAGCGTTTACGCATTTTGTATATATGCTTGTGGATATAGCTTTGAATAAGCTTGGGGGTATTAGTTTGTTTTTTTTTTGGTGACTTCTTGGTTTTGGTGTCGAGGTGTGGCCAACCTTTGCTTCATAATCTAGGTGTACCACCAAATTCTAAATTTTAAGCCTACCCCTAACCTTTTGCCCTTACGTTACAACCTTTGGGAAAGTCCTTTCGACTTAGTGGTTGAGTCATACACCGAGGGAGGGCATTATGAGTTAAAGCCTAAAGAAAAAGGATGCAAGGTCGAGATGTTGAGAACCCTCAAATTCTATTATTTTCCGGTTCCTTCGTGGAACCATAGAGGCGCTTACTAAGGGAAGATTTGAAGCCATTAGGGAGAACGCGGTTAGATTGGTTGGGATGAAAGTGGATTGCGCCTCATTAGTTCTCTATGCTTAGCATACCCTATGTTTCAATCAACCCTCGATATCTTAGAACGTGCTTACCATTGTTGTTTTAGAAAGCTTGATATCCTTCGTGCCTTAATCATGTGCAAAAGGCCTTTGTATAAGCATTTCTTTTCTTTTCAAGGTTTTAAACTTTTTCTTTTCTTTTTACTTTGCCTCCTTTTTTAATAAAAAGAGTTATAAGTTAACCTCTTTGGAAACCTTTATGAGAGCATCACTCGTCCTCTAGAGCGATCTAGGGGTTTAAATGGCTTGTCTTTAGTTGCTAAAATTGATCGTGATTCCTACGAAAGTGAGTTAGTGTATATTCTCATCTTCTCTAATTTTCTTGTTTCTTTCTTTGCTTGAGTAGTGTCATCATTTTTCCCTTGGGTTTGATTTTGTTTTTCTCGAGGACGAGAAAAAGTTTAGCTTGGGGGAATTTGATGAGCGTCGTTTATGGCGCTCAAAAGAATAAGATTTAGGTTCATTTTCTTTATTTTCTTTCATCATTTTCATATAATTCTCTTAGTTTTATTTGATTTTCCATTTTTTATAATTCACTTTAGTTCTCCATTGGTTTTTACAAGTTTTTCATATTTTTAGTTGATAATTCATAATTTTAGTTTTAGTTTTACCTTGCTACGCTTTCTCTCTTTGTTTTATTTGTGTTTTGTAGGTGAATAATCAAGTCAATTTGCTCATTTTGGGACTGCCTTGTTTGCGGGCATCATCTCGAGTGCACTGATGATGGGGATGCTCGGGAGGGTGGAGTTTGATCAAGCAAGCGAAGGAGCCAAAGCCTAGTGCATCGCACAAGGGTGCGCGCGCGGCACAGGGGTGCGTGCGCACAGACCCAATTGTGTGCGCGGCTGGGCTTTGCGTGCGCACGGCCTGTGCAGCCCCCTTTGCTCGATTTTTCTTATTTATAGCTTTTGACTTTCTTTTTGAGGACGACTTAACTTTTGTACTAGAGAGAGAATTTTTCCAGAAATAGTAGAGAGAGAAAGTAGAGAGAGAAGCTTAAGATTTACTTGTTTGTACTTGAATTTGATCTTAGATTTCAATTTGATCTTGAAATTCCTTCTTCAATTTAATGAATGTTTGTAAGATTTCTTTCCCTTGATTTACTTTTAATGCAATTCCTTCTAGTTTCTTGGATTTTGATTGAGATTACATTCCTTGCTTTAGAATTTGTTGATTGATTGATTTTCTTTTGATTAAGCTTTAAATGAATATGAATTTGAATGAATTTGTTTTGTTTCTTAATTTCACCACGTTAACTGAGTAGATTAGTTGCTTAGGAGAAGGGGAAGCATGCTTGATTGATGATTTTTGCTAGTTGATGATGCTAAATTGATTTGAATGGTGCAATTAAATTGTTTGACATAGTTGTGCATGTGATTAATTAGACTAGGAGTGATCAACCAATAAGATTAATCTAGATTGCATTGCATATTTCAATGACATGAACCCTTGATTTGAGAATTGCTTTAATTAATTGAATTTGATTGTGATTTTCCTAGTTAGCCATTCATAGTGAACCCTAGCTTGGCTTATATGAGATAGCCCTTGAATTCCTTTGATTGCAACTCTTGTTTGTCCTTTGCAATGTTTGAATTGATTAAGTGATCCTTCAATTAGCATAATCATTGAGCTTGCATGTGGAACCTATATCCCTAGTGTTTAGAATTTTGAATTTCTCGATTTATCTTGTTTTCTCGATACCTTAGTTAACAACCGCATCTTTCCGCAATCTTCGAAGTAGGTTGACCTAGGCTATAGCTTGCACCTACTCATTCCCTTGGGTTCGACTCTTGACTTACCATATACTCGTATTAGGTTGGTTGAGAGTTTATAAATTTTCTTTGGCTCTAGGAAAGGGTAGAGAACGACCTACATTTTCCTCGTGTCACCATATATCGTCAAAACCATCCTGTCAAGAGGTGCAGCACAACTAACTGATATGGATGGTAATGAGTTCTCAAACATGACGAACCTTGACCAACTTAAAAAGTACTACCCATAATTACTTGAATAGGACACTCAAGAGAGCTATGTTTGGCCTGATTCCTTAAGAAAGGATACGTAGGCAACCCTTTACAGGGTGCGGCCACTTTAATTCTCACAAATCTCGCATCCCAGCGTCAACAAAAATTCAACGCAGCATCAGCGCGAAATAAAAAGTCTATCGCCAGACGACAGACTGCAGCGCTAGGCGACGAAGCCTATCGCCTGGCGACGACATCAGCGTCTGGCGACAGACTTAAAACCGCGACGCCTATTTTCTGCGAATATCTGGGAAAGTTTCGGTGTATTTCGAAAATCTTCGACTTCCGTGCTTGAGAAATTTTCTGGAAAATAATTTAAGTTATTTTCATTGCTTTAATAAATTAAATGTAAAGTTAATTTAACTTAAAAAAAGCTGAAATTGCATTAATAAAATAAAGTAAAATTACATTATTGATAAAAGCTTAATAAAATAAATTGACTTGAAAATTAAACTAGTCTAATAAATTGGAAGTTAAGCAATGCTTCAATCTTTCTTCTCTTTCTTTGCTCTTTTCCAATTCTTGTCAGCATCTTCTTCATCGTCCATGACTTTAGCTAGTAAGCATCCTTTAGAGGACCTACATTCAATCTTGGAGTGAATAGTTTCTCCTTTAGCTAGGACACCATGTTTCTTTTCCACCCAAAATTTCTTTTCTGAAGAGTCGGCTTTTCTTTTCTCTTTACCTTTAGTAGTGTCTTTCTTCTTAGGCATCATAGGTGTTTTGAATTTAACTTTTTCACCTAAGCGCTCCTTAACAGGAATTATCTTGTCACCTAGACGATTCTTCACATTGGTTCTACTTTGATCTTTCTTCTTGTCCTTTTTAGGCTTATTAAGAAGCCAATTCTTCACATTATTGGGCAAGGAAGGAGGAATCTTTTGGGTAATCACTTCCCATAAAGGCCTAGCACTCCAATATGTGTCAAACCTCTCTACTTCTTGTGAAACAGGAAATTCATAGGGACGACGGAGATCCCCAAAAGGAATTGTTTGAAGTAGACCGTACTCTCTTTTTACCGTGCAGGGATAATAAAAAATCATCTTGGTTAAGCTTGGAAGACGGCAGAAGGGTTGCTTGTTGACACCAACCATCTTCTCAATTTTCCACCATGGGACGACCCATTTGATAGCAAAGTTACAAGAGGCAAATATTTTACTCCACTCATGGCGACCCATCTTTATAGAGAAAAGTTTCTTCCGCCTTACAAAGCAGTTTGGAGTGTATTTCTCAATATTGTCAGAGGACTTATTAATTATAGTCTCTCCATTAGCCACATCTGCAAAAAAAAAAAAAAAAAAAAAAAAAAATGCAAATAATTAGTATTACTATACAAAAATATGTTTTTGATTTCTGTAATTAAAAATATTATTTTTCTACCTGTAATAAAATTGGAGAGCCCCGAAAAGGTGCTTTTGGATTTTTCTTTAATTCATCTAGACTAAGCATAGTCTCTCCAACAATTAATGGCATTGGATTCCTTCCAGATTCAATTTGTTCTAACACAGATATTATAATTGCTTGACCCTCATTATTTCTACCACTAGAGATAAGATATTGGTTAAGCATGCAAAACAGGAAAGCCCTTCTTCTATAACATGAAAAGATTCAGAATACGGTGTATCAAAATAGTAGCGTGCAAATTCTTTTAGATTAACTATGCTACCATCTACAACATTTGTTAGATCTCTGTCTTTTAAATTAAAGAAGCGCTCAAAATCTTTATAATAATACTCATCCACTCTAGGAATTACCGCAAGATCTACAGAAGGGAAGCCTAGAATGGCACCAAATTCTTCCGGTAATGAGCTAATTTCGTCATAGCCTAGTGTAAAGAAATACGTGTCTATATCCCAATATTCTAAGGCGCTATAAATAAAGTCTATATCAATATCTACCCCCTTAATACCATAAATGCCTCCCATGTGAAAAAAGTCAAGTTCTTTCCTCTCTTTAGCAGTCAAAGACCGACACCTTTCACGAGTAAAATTGCTAAAACTCTTAGTGACTGAAGACATGATTACTTGTTAAGAAGCTAAGATTATGATTAATGATTAATCTGTTCGAATTATACATAAATCGGCGGATTAGGGGGCCATTTATGCACAAAATTGGTGCAGTTTCGACTCCTGAAAGGATTCGGAGGAACGCACTGCAGCGCCAGACGACAAATTCGTCGCCTAGCGACGAAGTTTGTCGCCTGGCGACGAAAGCAGCGCCTGGCGACGAAAGCAGCGCCTGGCGACGACATGCAGCGCCTGGCGACGACATGCAGCGCGTCGCGACGAATGACGCCGTAATGCCAGCTCAACGCGCTATGCAAACCGCGTTTTTTTTACTACGATTCGAATTCATACAATGACTTCACAATTATGCCCTTTGTTCAATCACCCTTTACACAAATATTCAATATATTTTGCCTTTTTCTTGGATTTAATCGAGCTTAATTCAATTTAGGCTTGTTTTAGTCCAAACTATTTTTCATTTTTTTTCTTTTTTGGGGGAGAAAGTCGGATACCCTCTATTAATAAAAAAATGACGGAAATTTTTGCGCTAAATTAATCACAAATTTTTTGCACACACACATATGCACATAAAATGAAAAATAAAAAGGCAAAGATAATACAGACGTAATAGATAATAGTTTGTATATACAATATGTCTAAAATATGAGTCGTATAATACAAATCGGCAAAGTCCTACAAAAGTCAAAATAAATAAAAACACAGGTACAACTATGGTGCCGGAGGACGCATATGAGGAGGAATTTTCATCATATCGAAGAACATCGTAGACTGAGGAGTATGCTCCTCACCAGCTCCAGAATCGCCAGTAGGCGCGAACCTCAACTCAGGACCAGTCCACCCAGGCTCACCCTAGTACTGAATCGACAAAGCATGAGGCTGATGTGGCTGCTGCAACGACGAGCCAAACTCGTACGTCCCACCACCCACCGCAGGAGCCGATGTTGCCCCTCTTTGGCCCATCGGCCCAGTCTGCGCACCCTCAGATGAAGAACCTGAACTCTCCAATGTCTCGGTCCGAGCAATATCAGATCGGCCACCCCGACCACCAGAGGTAGTGCGGCGACGCCTCGAGCCAGGCCTAGACGGCTCCCTCCTAGCCTCGGGTCTCGCCCGAGTACGTGAAGGATAGGCTGTCCCTGCAAAATTAAGTCAGGTCAGATGCAAAGAAAATAGGAGGATAAACAATATAAAGGAAAAAGAGATACCTCCCCAGCAACGTCGTCGCGACGACAGGAAGCTAGGTTCCTCATCCTCACTAGCTGACTTCGAAAGGCGTCTATGCATCTCGCCATCGCTGTCACCACCTCGCGAGAGAACTGTCAAAAACAAGGTCAGTAACAATACAAGATAAGTATAAATAAATAACAAGCAGGTAACTCACCCGAGTCTGGTGACGAGGAATAGACCGCTCGACGAAGCACTGATCCTCAGGAGCCGGAGGAATCATCTCCTCAACTGGGCCGTATGTCCCTTGGTAGCTGATGGACATCCGAGGAGGAATGAACACATTAGGCGCAGCCTGGCAAAAAGCAAATCGAAAGTGATTAAAGTCCACTTGGGGGCTATCTAGCAAAAAACTAAAGGATAAAAAAGCATATCGCCGCCTCCTCAGATAAAACAGGGGCCGGAGCTAGCAATGGTAGCAAATCCTCCTCGTAGCACCGTCCCGGACGGGCATGAGATCGCCAAGGGGTACCAGCAGGCGACCTCCCCGCCAAGTTTATCAGCATCGCCTCATGAAACATGTGTCGAGGCGGAGAAGCAGGGACAACAAAAATATCCGAAGAGTGTTGGACAACCACTCTCTCACCAAGGTACACCACAGCCTCATACTTCCCCTGAAAGTAGCGACGCTCGGTAGTGTACTACGCAGCCAGCGCAGGAACAGCAAGATCGGCCCACGGCGGATACACCACATCAGGCCCCTACAAAACATGTTTGTGAGATAAAAGGCTATTGAAAAGCGATACAAGAGACAAGCGTCCAAAAAAAACATACCGAGAGGATCAACTCTCGAACACGAGCAGTAGTGGCCTCGCTACTGATGCGACCTCCCCAACAGCCGCCAATAGGGAGCTCGCGAGGAGAAGGTCTCGCCGGCGTAAGCGATGGAAATTATTCGTAGAACCAAATCTACAAAGGCAAAAGAAAATCAGCGAACGCCAATAAAAATCTAGAGCTAATTTTTAAAAGAAATAAAGCATACCTCTACGATTCTCCAGAAGCTAGAGAGTGCGATATCTCCTGTGAAGGCTGTGTGACGAAAAAAGCGTCGCAAGCCCAGTAAGAAATCAGCATAGGCCAAACTGGCCCAGTTATAGGTCCCGACCAACTGAAGGTCGCGGAAAGTAGGCAGGTAGTAGAGAAGTACCCAACTACCTCTGTTAGGCGAAAAGGTCCCTGACAGCAAGATAAGAACGAAGATGCACACCCGCTACTCATTGGTGGTCGCATCATCCTCAAAAGCCATCACTAGAGTAGACCGGTGGATACATCGAGCACTAAGTCGTGTCGGCACAGCCTCGGCACGGGCCCGAATAGTAATCGGACCCAACAACTCCTCGACCATCAGAGAAAGGACAGTAATCCTACTGTCAAACGGCAGTACAGTAGAACGGAACTCCAGTCCCGAGATAAGACTGAGTCAGCGAGGGTGACGGTCATCTCGCCCCAAGGAAAGTGAAAGGTGTTGGTGGTGTCCCAGAAGAATTCCACCAGGGCTCGAACCACGTGGTGGCTCGCGTAGAAAGAGTACATGGCCTAAGTAGCCCGAAATAAGGCAGTCAGCCCACAAGACTCCCAGAGCAGTCGCAACGCCTCATCGTTGCGGAAATATTTGTCGTACAACGAACCAATGGTCTCGTTGCTAGAGCCGTGGCTACGAGTCCTCCCGTTGACAATCCCGCGACGCACCCGCTCAGAGATGTGGTGCTCGGGAGCGAAAAACAAAGTGCGATCATCCCACTCAGGGAAGGGTCCTAAAGAGGTGGATGGCTCCTCGCCCTCATCGACGGGCTCGTGCTCCCATCGATTGTCCCTAGACCGAGAACCGGAACCGCGTTGTCTAGCCATACTATATTATGCAAAAAATTAAGGCTCTATGGTATCTAAGGTTCGCCTAGCCACATGATACTATGTTAAAAAAAAAATAGAGTACGTAGTACTAAAATAAAGTACGAATTCAATTCAAGCATATATAGCATTTTCAAGCAATCAAACAATTTCTTACAATACTATGACAATTATTGTGACAAATTGAACAAAAATAGCTAGTAAAAACGCGAAGAACAAGCCACATTGTTCTCCCGACCTCAAGGGGTTCAACAATGGTGAATTGTTCGTTTCTCCACCAAATTGAGTCAAACAAGTCTCAAAGCGTTCCCAAAGCAATATACAAGCATAATCAAGCAATTTCATGGCATAAAATTCAACAAACAAAGCAAATTAAGCAAAGAATGTTTCGAATTTTCAAAAAATTCGTGAAATAACATGCGAAAATTCAGCAAAATCCGGAGTGAATTTGAAGAAAACTTACATAGATTAGGAAACTAGATGAAATAAGCTTTGATTTGCAAGAATTTTGAGCGAATTTGGTTGGAAAATGAGCGAGAACAAGTGAATTGAAGTTTAAAGCGATTCGCGAACAAATAACAGCAGCAGTGGCGAAATGAGAAAGAAAGGAGATTTATTCGAAAATCCCAAGTGCAGCGCCAGAAGACAAAATTGTTGCCTGGCGACAAGCATGTTGTCTGGCGACAAGCAAAATTTGCGGCGACAGCGTCTTCCAGTAGGTGCTGGTGCGGCGACAAAGTGTATGGCCCCGTAATATGATTATGTGGACTTCGTGCAGCAGTTTGGGTTCCTTGGTACGCCAGTTAGCCCTTATAAGCAACATGACATGACTTAGTAATCGGCTCGATTACAATCACATAAAGTGGTCGACCTGGTAAATGATCGTCTCACTTAGCTTAAAGCGCCTGAACATTGGCTCATTGCAAAGGCACCAACATAATGGTTCATAAACAGCAGAGGCACCGACATGATGGTTCACAAGAATCAAAAGCGCCGACGTACTGGCACCGCAACAATTTTAGCAAAAATCACGGAAGCAAAGTTCAAGCGAGCTTTAAGGTCGACAAGCGTTGATCTTCGGTAATTTTCTTCGGAATATTATCGCAACAAATGAGGATGACTTCAGGCGAAGATATCTTCGACAGCGTTCCCTAGCTTGCGAAGGGTTGTCACAAACAACTGAGGATAGTTTCAGACGAAGCAATCTTCGCTCATGTTCCCTGGCTTGCGGAAGATGGTCACAAGGCGGCAGAAGATCATTTCAAGCGAAGCAATCTTCGATAGTGTTCTCTGGCTTGCAGAAGACTATCATATCAGAAATTGGAGGCAGTTACAGGCGTAGCAGTGCTCAGGCGGTATCCCCTAGCTTGAAGAAGATCGTCAAAGCTCTTTGTTCAGAGACGTGTGGACATATCAAAGCTCTTTGTTTAGAGACGCGTGGACATATCAAAGCTCTTTTGCTCAGAGACGCGTGGGAATCCTATCAAAGCTCCATTGTTCAGAGACGAGTGAACGTCAACAACAGCAAGGTGGCGTTCCCTAGCTTGTGGAAGGTTGTCACAACAACAACAACTAAATCGGTTACCCTAGAGACGTGTGCTCGACGGTGCAAGATACACGTTTCTTAACTCTTTTATCTGTTTAACTAAATGCTTTGCAGGTATCGGCGTTACAAGAATGATTTTGGATCGCAGAACGTTCTGAATCATTCTCCGTCCCTATCGCTACTTTGACTTTTGTTTTCGAAACATAAGTTTCTCTAAACTCAGTCAAAGTGCGGGCTTCTATAGACACCCAAATGTGTCTCCCCAAAACCAAACCCAGTGATGAATACCTTTCGCGTTGAATCATAATCGAATGAGGTGAAAGTGTTGAAAGTCTAATGTTGTGGTTAGTTTTTATTAAAAAAATCTTTCTTTCTGTTTTCAAAAAACCTACTCTATTTTATGAAAATAGCCAATCCAGTTTAGTTTGGTCCATGACAAGGGTCCAATAATGGTGTAGTTGGATTGGGCTCGAAAAGAGCTTTCCAACGATATATTATAAGCCCAATTCCGATGAGTAATGAGGAATTTATGGCCAAAATACAAAACTGGGCCTGGTTTGGTTCTTATATGCGGCCCAATTATCTAGAGGAGGGCCTATTATGAATTATCATTCATAATGCAATTAGGATTGATTATAGTCTTCTAGAATCTTCTAGAAGGTTCTTTTGAATCCTAACGGGGTTAGGATTGATAATTATGTTTTATGAGTTTTATTTGGAATAAAATAAGTGTTTTAGATGAAATTACGATTTTACTCTTTGTACGGATTTTACGACTTGATTTTATCGAAAAATAGATTCCGCGTTAAAAACGCGTGGAAAACCTTCTGCATCGCCAAACGGCAGTTTCGTCGCCTGGCGACGAGCCCTGTCGTTGGCGACAAAAGCGTGTTTTATTCCTTTTCGAATTCTGATTCGTTTCTATCAATTCCGGACTATTTTCTTATAAATAGGGTCCCCGGACCTCTGTTTTCAATCATCTACAATCAACAATCATCTCTCTCTATTCTCTCTCTAAAAGCTAGAAACTTTCCTTCTCTCTCTATTCTTTTTCTAAATCTTCCCTCTTACAATTCCTCATACATTAGTTCTTGACACACCTAGCCAAGTTCAAAGTTGCCTTCGCCCTAGACGTGAAAGGTTTGATATTTCTGAGGGTTTGGTCTCAAATCCCTATTTCAATTATTTAGTTTAATTGTTTATTTTAATACTTTTCCTTGAAGTTACTAACGTGTGTATTTGTTATTAGAAAGAGGAACGAGGCATCAAAGTATGTAGTCTTATTGCTCTATTCTTGTAGAAAGCATGTTTATTATTTATTAATTCCTAGCATCATGTTAGGATGTTATTATTGCTTTCTAGTATCATGTTTAGGGTGCTTCCTATGCTTTCTAATATCATATCAATATCATGTTAATATCATGTTAGGAATAAAGCTTTGATCTTTAATGCTTAGTGACATGCTAGGATTTGTTATTAATCTTGTTAGTATCATGCCTAGGATCTTGCTATTATTATGCTTTAGCGTTATTATGATTATTATTATGATTATGATTATGGTGATTGTTATGATTATCGTTATTATTATTGTTGCTTGATATATATTGTCATTGTTATTGCTTGATCACGCCTTTTATGCATGTTTAAAGGTAATTTGTACTTGTAATCACGCTCAATAAGATAATTAATAATCTTGTTTAGGCTAATATGATTATAATTCAAGTGATTGCCAATAATAGTTTTGCTTATGCATTAATATTCAACCAACATAGATAAATTGGTTTAGGGTTAATCTAATGATTGCATGTTAGTCAAAAAGCGCACATAAATACGAGAAGAATAAAGTAGAGGCCTTTTTAGGGCAGGTTCAATCTCCTTTAGGTTGGATTTGTACCTTCATCCCCGAACACCGGTCATGGTTCTAGACCTATTGGAGTTAACGATCTCCTGGATCGTTAAGGGATCGTTAAGGGGTGTAACCTTCACCCTGTGAACAGTTTATAAGTTCCTAAAACTTGTTGGCGACTCTTTTACTCTAGCTTCCTTCCCTTTGGACGCCACCATGCTTAAGTGTATGATCTCAGTGGGGCTCAAGTTTGGGATGCTTGAAATATTCCCTACAGTATTTGGCGACTCCACTGGGGAGGATTTCTATTTTAATTCCTAAAATTTATTTTGGCAATGATTTAGAATGAGTGGATGAGACTCGAAGAGTTCTAAGTATTTCATGTGCGTAATTTTGATTAACATTATTGTCATATGCATAAAAAAAAGTTCTCATTTGAAAGACCATCCGTAATGAGTCAAAAACATAGGATTTTTACACGTAGGAAATTTGAGAAATATCTTTCACAACTAGAATCGAAATAATACTGCGAAAACTGGAAATTCTAAGAACACAGAAAGCTGCTAAGGCATGTAGGAACTAGCGCCTACAAAACAGCATTCATCGCCTGAAAAATGGCCTCGTCGCCTGGCGACAATTTTGTCGTCTGGCGACGGAGTTATTTTCTGGCGACAGACTCTGTTGTCTGGCGCCAAGTTCTTCCAATACCGAGCCAGAACTCTGCCTTCTTGTTTTGACTAGTTCTAGCACTGTTGCCTTTCCTAGGTCTGATTGGTATTGGCTTGTAGCACTCAACGCATACAATACATCTGACCTAGTACATATCATGGCATAAATGATCGATCCAATAAGCAAAGCATATGGAATCTGATTCATCCTTTCTCGCTCATCAGGTGTCTTTGGACACTGCTTGTTGCTTAGGGTTATGCCTTGAGACATGGGTAGGTGACCTCTCTTGGCCTCCTACATATTAAATCGTGCCAATACTTTATCGATGTAAGTACTTTGGCTCAATCCAATCATCCTTTTAGATCTATCCCTGTAGATCTTGATGCCCAATATGTACTGTGCCTCTCCCAAGTCTTTCATTGAAAAACATTTTCCAAGCCAGGCCTTTACAGACTCTAGCATCGGAATGTTATTTCCAACGAGCAGTATGTCATCGACATATAAGACTAGGAAGGCGATGTCACTCTCACTGACCTTCTTTTAAATACAAGACTCATCTGGATTCTTGATAAAACCAAACTTACTGATGGCTTCATCGAATTGCAGATTCAAACTTCTACTTGCTTGCTTTAACCCATAAATGGACTTTTTAAGCTTGCATACCGTCTTAGCATTATTTTGGTCAACAAAATATTCAGTTTGTGTCATGTACACAGTTTCTACCAAAATTCCATTAAAAAAGGCAGTTTTGACGTCCATCTGCCGTATTTCGTAATTGTAATATGCAGCAATTACGAGGATGATCTGGACGGACTTAAGCATTGCGAGTGGAGAAAAGGTTTCATCATAATCAACGTCGTGAATTTGCCTGTAACCTTTTGCTACTAGTCTAGCTTTGTAAATGAATACATTTCAATCTTTGTTGGTTTTCAATTTGAAAATTCATTTACATTCGATAGGTGTGTAACCTTCGGGTAAATCAACCAAGTCCCATACTTGATTTTCAAACATGGAGTCCATCTCAAATCTCATGGCTTCTTGCCATTTAGCAGAGTCGAGGCTCGCCATTGCTTGCTTGTAGGTTGTCAGTTCGTCTCCATCCACTACTAGGATGTCCTGATTCTCGGTTAATACGACACCGAGATATCTATCAAGTTGAGACTTTGACCTCTGTGACCAACGTAGGGTAATGGACTGAGCATTTGCATTGTCGGTTTGACATTGCACAGTTTGACCAACGTCAACAGATGCTGTTTGAGTACTTTAATTTTGTTGCTCGTCTTCTCGAACTTCATCGAGTTCGATTTTCCTCCCACTTGTCATTTCGGAAAGGTGTTCCTTCTCCAAAAAGATACCATCATGAGCAACAAACACTTTGTTCTCGGATTTGTTGTAGAAATAATACCCCTTGGTTGTTTTTTGGATAGCCCACAAAGAAACACTTGTCAGATTTTGGGTGACATTTGTTAGAAATTAACCTTTTGACATATGCTTCGCATCCCCAAATCTTGAGAAAAGACAACCTAGGTGATTTCTTCATCCATAATTCATATGGAGTCTTTTTTACAGCTTTTGACGGAGCGCGCTTCAGTGTTAGTGCCGCGGTTAGAAGTGTGTGTCCCCAGAAAGGGATAGGTTGATCGCTAAAACCCATTGTTGATCGTACCATGTTTAGCAAGGTTTGATTTCTCCTTTCGGATACTCCGTTCCATTGTGGAGTTCCTGGAGGTGTCAGTTTTGAAATTATACCATGTTCTTTCAGATGGTCATCGAATTCATGGCTCAAGTATTCACCACCTCGATCCGATCGAAGGGCTTTGATTTTGTTGCCAAACTGATTTTCAACTTCACTCTGAAATTCTTGAATTTCTCAAACGATTTAGATTTGTTCGACATAAAGTAGACATATTCATATCTACTATAATCGTATGTGAAGGTGATAAAATATCGATAACCATTCTTTGCGGGTGTACTCATTGTAAATGAATGAGTCAAGAATACCTTCTTATAAAAGTCTCTTGATGTGTTTGATGTTAATGTGGCCAAGACAACAATGCCACAAATATGTCTGATTTGATTCAACGGTCTTAGCTTTCTTTGCAGTATTATTAACATTATAAACTTTTTTGTCTAACGAAAGCACATAAAGACCATTTTCAGAATGTGCTATACCATAAAAAATATTATCGAGATAAAACGAACATGAATTGTCTTTTACTCGAAATTCAAATCCTTCGGCGTCCAACGTCGATATTGAAATGATGTTTTTGGTAATATTAGGAACATGATAAACATTTTCAAGTTCTAATACAAGCCCGGAGGGCAAAGACAAATTGAGAGTTCCCATGGATACGGTTGCAATTCTGGCTCCATTGCCGACTCGGAGTTCACCTCTCCCTTCTCTAGCCTTCTAGTTTTCCTTAGTCCTTGAGAATTGGAACAAAGGTGTGAGCCACATCCGGTATCTAATACCCAAGACGTTGCGCTAGTGAAGTTTAAGTCTATAACGTAAATTCCTGATCTAGAAGCAACGGTTCCGTTCTTCTTATCTTCCTTGAATTTGAGGCAATCTCTCTTCCAATGTCCTTTCTTCTTGCAATAGAAACATTCGTAATCAGATTTAGAAGAGGCTACCTTCTTCTCCTTGTTGTCCTTGGTAGCTTTTGGCTTAGGCGAAAAGGTCTTCTTACCCCTCCCATTAAAGCCTTTCTTCTTCTTGCCCGTGCACTTGAAAGTCTTGCCCTTTTTTATCATGATCATGTCATGCTTCCCCTCATCCTTGAGCGTTTTTTCGGCTTGCTTCAACATGCCATGAAACTCGGTGAGGGTTTTCTCCATGCTGTGCATATTATAGTTCATCTTAAACTGACCGTGGCCTTTGTGCAGCGAATAGAGAATAATGTCAATTACCATCTCGGTCGAATACCCCGCATCGAGCATTTCCATGTTCTCAAATAAACCAATCATTTTGAGTACATGTGGGCTGACTGGCTTTCCTTTCTTGACCTTGCTCTCAAGGATCTGCCTGTGGGTTTCGAACCTTTCAGTAAGAGCTTGCTCTTGGCACATATTCTTAAAGTTCAAAAATGATCTCAAAAGCCGTCTCCTTCTCAAAGAATGTCTTTTGAAGATCGGGAGACGTAGTGGCCAACATGATGCGTGCACTTGACATCCCGATTTGCAGTTTGACATCGGTTTAGGGCAGCCTGAGTCACTTCCTCATTGGGAGTATCGGGCATTTCCTCATCAAGGACATATTCCTTTTGCTCTTGCATGAGAACAATGCGCAAATTTATTTTCCAATCAAGAAAATTTGCCCCAGTCAATTTCTCCTTGTCGAGAATTGAGCGTAACGAAAATTGGTTGTTAGAGATGTTCGCACACATATGTCTACAATTGAAAGAATTTGAAATGAAAAATCATTCATAAAACCAAATAAGATTGAATTTTAAAGCATTAATGCAAATTTTCAAACTTATTTAAACGTCTTATTCACACATTAAATTATCCCTATTTGGCGAGAATAAGGCGATTCCAAGATCCAAAGAATCAATGAGTGATTAGGCATGCTTTGGCTTGTCTTAACACTTATTACTCTAAGGTAAGCAACTCTTTGCTAATGGCTCCAAGCCACTCTTGGTTTGATAAATCGTCGCATCTAATACTCTCGTGACAATTTATCTCTTTTGCCACGACATGTAAGGACTCCTTACTCATATCGATGAGCTTAACCAAAACCAACATGCATACCCAGTATGCCTTATGTTCCTAGGAAATTAGTGATGCCTCGCTTTCGTGTAGCCCATCACTATTCTCATTAGTTCGGTAAGTGTTGTTTTGGAATGGCAAGTTTTACTCAATATTTTAGGGACCTAGGGTTTCTATGTTGGTTGATTAAGGTAAACTTAATTAATCATCGCAACAATTCAAAATCCTAAACATGCATCTAATATATTATTCATATATATAAGCATAAATATATATATCAAAAACATAAGTAAAAGATGCACTTGACAACTAGCATGACCCCTTGAGTTTCAAGTCTTTAAGGGTCTTTTCTTGCAACTTCATGGCTTCGTCTTCCAAGAAACTCCTTCTTCAAGACATAACCAAAATTTATGCAACTACTACAATTAGGACTAATCTAAATATTAAGGTACAAAAATACGCAACGGTTCGCAGACCGTATTTAGATTTACAAAAATACATGACGGAATGCAGTCCATATTTTCTATCCTAATCGGGCCCCACTAGTTGCCATTTCATAAAACCTGTGAGAGAATATACATTCCATTTATCCATTTACTATATGCGAATGGCCCATGCATTTTACAACGAAAAACAAGTAACAATGCATCAACATGCTTAAACTAGTAACTAACTTAGATGGTTAATCCGATTAACGCGCCTAATTAAAACTAGTCAAAGTTGTTAATCGATTATTTGATTAAACGCAACAAAACAGCTCAAATAAACAATGAAGCTCCCACTAAATTCCGTATATAACTTAATTAAATTAATCCGATTAATTAATCCAGTAAACCCAAAATTTTGCAAAATTGAAATTTTGCAAGTGCCGCTCAAAACCGAGGCCTAGCCTCCTAAAATTAATTAAATTAAATAAACATAAATAAAATAATTAAATTGGAAAAATCGCAAAATAATGAAAGCGAGAGAGTTTAGGTGCTTCGGGTTAGCCAAGGCAAACAGCCCGAGCACTTGGACGCACACATGTGTTGCGAGCTGCCAAGCAGCTTCGCACACCATGCGTGTTGAGTTGCTACTGGAAGTTGCCTGGTCATCCCGCACATGCTGCGTGCCATGGCCGCAGCTGCTGCTACTACGCCATGGCCCTCCCTTCTATGCCCTTCGAGCACCAAGCCGCGCACAGCCCCACGCACACCCCAGCACAACACGCACCAAGAGCATAGCCAGCATCCCTCGGCAGCCACATGCGGGCTACGCAAGCAGCCTAGCTGGTCGAGGGAAGCTCGTGCTAGAGAGAAAGATTATTTCCCGTTTTTGTTCTGTGTGCTAGAGAGAAAGCTTATTTCCCATTTTTGTGTGAAATTTAGAATCAATTCTAAATTAATTTGGAATCAATATTTTGAGCAAAAAATGAAAAATCAAAACAAGTCCAACTTAATAAATTCATTTAAGTGCACAAACCAAATTAATCCAAGAACTATTCTTTAAATAAAATTTGGTTCAACTTGATGCTACAAAATTGAAGGGCTATTCTCATTATTAATTTAAACCAACATAAATTAATCATGAGATTTGTCAAAATTAAAAGGAGTTGGAATAATGAACATATATATTCAATGAAAAAATTCCAACATCAACTTGTGAATTTTTGAAAAAATTACATCTTCTAATGTGAAGATTAATTATTCCAATCACAAGTTTGAACCTTTAATGACTTTAATCAACTTAAAAATGATTAAATCAAAATTTACTTCAATTATGGAATCTAGAAAGTCAAGATCCAACAAATAAACAATTAAAGCTAAGATTGAATCTTTAACACTTTTGGGACTTCAAAATCACCATAAACATTCACACTTGAAGCAATTAATTTGTAAAAATGTGAAATTCCAAGTTTATGTGGAAAATGAGCTAACCATTAAGCACCAATTACTACATAGTAATTATGCTAAAAATAGGTCTAAAATTGCAGAAGCTTAAAGGAAAGAACCATACACATAATCACAATTAATATGCCATTAAGATTCAAGGTTTAAAAGATTTAAAATTTTTCATCAAAATGAAAAATTCCCCAAAACAGGCATTTTCGGGCAGAATTTGGCTTTTTTACAACCTTAAAAGAATCAAACCTTTTCTAGAACATCGATTCCACCCAAAATTCACTAGTCTTGGGTGAAAATATGGTTTTGGGAGCCAAAATTCTAATTAAAACGAGATTAAAATTAATAAAATCGAGCTACTAATCTAATTAGCAACCACAACTAGAAATTAAAGCCATTTAAAAACCTTAAAAATATTAGTTACAAAAATAAATGAGCAAGGCTTCGATACCGCTGTTGGGTTTCGGAAATTCCAACTTCCCACGGAATACAAAACCCAACCCCAAGACCCGCTCACAATTATTATAACTAGTGCATAATTAACAACATAAATAACAAAGAGAAAGAAAGACTACTTTACCCTTAAATAAATTCATTTCTTTTAAAAGTGGCTACCCTTAAATAAATTTCTTATATTCAAGATGCCTACTTACCAATAAGTAATTGAAATTTACTTTTTGGATCAAGCCAAACATAGTTCAATTTGTGTGATTTTTGCTTGCTTTTTTTGGTGTGTGTGTGTGTATGTTTTTATTTTATTTTATTTATTTTATTTTTTGTTGTGCGGTTTAGGCTCTTTCTTAGGAGCTTTGAGGACCAGTTTTTCATCTTCGCCCCCTTTGGATGTTGATGATCGTCTAATCATATCCGTATTCACGATTGGTTATCGTAAACTCCATCTCATGAGCTCGAGTCGCCAAGTCTTGGAAAGTTTTAGGTTTAATTCCTTGCAAGATGTAAGCAAGATCCCAATGCATACCTTGGATGCACATCTCGACTGTAGAAGTTTCGGACAAGTTATCCGACTGGTTGGTTTTTGTCAACTCAGTCATGTTGACAATGCGACAAGTGTTGTAGAAGCGATCAGGGAACATTTATTCCATTTGCTCCCAATTGTCGATATATTTTCAAGGTAGATCTGTGTACCAATCAAATGCAACACTCTTGAGAGAGCGAACAAACTGCTTGACAAGCAAATCTCTAGAGGTCCTAACATTATTGCAGGTCTCTATGAATTGTGCCATATGTTTCTTGGGGTTGCCTACTGTCCCATCAAATTGCTGGAATTTTGGAGGTCGATAGCCGTTTGGCATTCTCATCTTGTCAATCCTCTTGGTGTAAGGTTTGCTGTAGCGACCATCTTTGTTGACGTCTCTACCGAATTGTTGTTTAATGTCATTGGCTATCATCTCTTGGATTGCTTGGAAGCTGAATGAATCACCATGGGGCCTTTCATTTTTTGAACTTTAATTTGCTTTGTCTTCGTGCTAAGTTCTGACCCACTGCTATCACCTTCACTTTCTTCGATTGGGCACTTCTTGAGTCTTCTTTCGAAGTGCAGCAATTTGTTCGCTTTGAAGTTTGATTTGTGCATATTTTCCTCGTTGTCTTTGATGAGTTTTCAAGAACTAACTTCATATTTTCTAACTCCTCCTTGATGGTGTTTACTTCAATTGCCAGGACATTTACAACGATGTTGTCGTGTGCGTCCTCCTTTGTCATCATTTCTTCTATGTGCTTTGTAATTCGATGTGTGGAGAAAGAGATGAGAGGTAGAAATTTACCCACCGAGCGTGCCAAATTTGTAAACACAAATTTTAAATCTGCAAAATATAGATTCAAAATAAATGCAACAAAAAGTATTTTATTAATTTGATAATTTTGGGTACAATTTCTAATTTGTTCCTTTGATTCGATCTCCACTTTGACTTTGACGTAATTCACGGATTGACTTGATTCTCGAACGAGGGTCGTAGAAGCTTGATCTCAATTAAAGATTTGATGCAAAACTTTGACTTATATTGATGTAGACCTTTGACTTGTTGTTGACGAGGCTTGATTTTGATCAATGACTATCTAATGATGTTTCAAAGTTCTTCTTTCCTTGGTGTTGATGGCCGTCGATTTGAGAGGCTTTTCTTTGTATTTGATTCTACTTGTTTTCCTCCCCTCTTTTCAAATGAGGTAAAGAGTGCTCTATTTATAGAGTGAAGATACCTAGGGTTAGGGTTTTTATGTATATTGGATGTTGGGCTTTAACATTAAAAAGAACATATGTAAATTAATTAAAAACTATTAAACTACTTTATAATATAAATAAAAAAATTAATCGGCTAAATAAGTCGTAGGTAAAATAACTTGTTTAAAGCGGATATCCCTCAAAGTTTGTATTATTTAGAAATAATTAAAAGATTGACTTGTTTTTAGCGGGCCACTCAAACTTTGTATTATTTTTGATAATTTTTCCTTTAATTTATTTCAACCAAAATAACTAATTTAAATAAACAGACAACAAATACCACCGAGTTAGTAATTTGATTTTAACCAATATATATCCCGTGTGACACTTAATTTGTTAAACGTCGCTCCCATTTTACAAGGGAACGCTCGCATTTTTTTAAGGAAATTCCATTTTTACCCCTAGGATATAAATACGAAATTTTCACTCAACGACTCACATTTTCACTCTCTAACCTTATTCACTCTCATTTTATCTCTCTAACTCTCTAAAAAATTTTAAAATTAAAATCTGAAATTTAAAAAAAAAAAAAAAAAAAATCAAAAAACAAAACCACCTTCATCAACAACCACCTACACAAAGGGATGGCTGATCCGCGGCGCATAAGGGACACTTACGGAGGAAGGACCTTGGCAAGCGGAGGAGCTGTTGGTGGCAGCGGCGAGCAGGTAATTTTTTTTAAAAAATAAAATAAAATCGGAAAACCCGACTTTCGCCCAGAATTTCCGGACAAACCTGGGAGGATCCGCCTGAAATTTCCGGATCCTCCTTGGTTTTTTAAGAAATTTTAGGCGAAAGTTGGGATTTGCCTAAAATTTCTGGAAAAACCAAGGAGGATCCGGAATTTTCAGGCGGATCCTCCCAAGTTTGTCCGAAAATTCTGGACGGAAGCCTAGGTTTTCCGATTTTTTTTTTAAAATTTTTTTTTTCGTGAATAATATTATTTTAAATTATGATTATGGTTAAAAATATATGACTAGTATTATATTATTGTTATTATTAGTTAATCTTTATTATTTTATATAATTGTTTAAACATTATTTAAACATATATGATTTTCCATCATGCGTAACTAAATTAGCCTTACATTTTATTTTTTTTTTTCATTTAAGCATTTCTTGACCTCCACCATTATATTAAGCGGATTCCTTAAAAAAAAATTGTGCTATTATTTTCCTTTGTTCGCTTCTCCAATTACTATTTCTAATGTCGATCTCACATGATTGACTTAGTTTCCTATCCCTTTCCACCTAGTTAAATACTAAATTGATAAATAAAATAAAAAATAAAAAATAAAAAATAAAAAATAAAATCATTTAAATACCTTTATTCTACAAGATTTCAGGATACATAGGTAACTTTCTAAATACTAATATCAAAACCCACAAAGTGATTTCAAATACTTAATTCAAAAAATAATTTTAGAGTTGGATTTTAGGATATGTCAAATTGATTTTTTTTGTTTTTGATGTACAACACTTAAATTGTGGAGGTTAAGAGAGAATTAATTTAAAGGGAAAAAATTAATTATAATGGAAGAGGAAACTAAATCAATCATCACATGAGATGTAAAAAAAGTAATTGAAGAAACAAACGATAGAAAATAATGGCGAAAACTTTTTGAAATAATTCAATTTAATGGTTATTTAATTACATGTGATGGAAAATGGAAAATTAAGTAGAATGAAATTAATCAAAAATATTTTTAAACAAAAAGGCATTAAAAATATTTAAGATTTCACTTTTAGAAGAAATCTACATTTTGCCAATGTCATTTATGTTGTTATGTGCACCCAAGTGCATAGTTTGTGATGTTGAGTGCACCCTTGAAAGGTTGTGCTGCTACACGCACCTTTGTCATAGTTGGTGTTGTTGTGGCCAATTTTTCCTTATTATTATTATTATTATTATTATTGTTATTTTGATTATTGTTTTTGTTGTTGTTATTTTTTTTTTTTTTTTGGATTTTGTTGTTGTTGTTATCTTTATTATTATTACTATTATTATTTTTATTAGTATGATTTTTGTTATTTTTATTATTATTACTGATAATAATATTTTTATTACTAATAATAATTTTATTATTTTTATTACTAATATTAATGATTTTTTTTGATTTTGAATAATATTATATTTTTTTTTTGGATTTTGTTGTTGTTATTTTTATTACTACTATTATTATTATTATTATTTTTATTTTTATTATAATTAGTATTATTTTTATTATTATTATTGTTATTATTAGTTGATATTAGTGTCGTTATTATTATTATTATTATTATTATTATTATTATTATTATTATTATTGTTATTTTGATTATTGTTGTTGTTGTTGTTGTTGTTGTTGTTGTTGTTGTTGTTGTAATTATTATTATTATTATTATTATTATTATTATTATTATTATTATTATTATTATTATTATTATTATTATTATTATATCTCAAAAACAGATGAAGTCGCAACCTACAAAAAATTAGTGGGAAGTCGAGATACAATCTGGGTTCCCACTCCTCTAGCTATAGAAAATCCTATCCTAGTAAAAATATGAGCAGCAGCACGAACCCCGATGTCTTGAGTCGTCGAGAACTTCTGAACCCGTTTTAGCAACGAAACAGCCTCCTTGTCTAATTCCCCAAGCGAACAAAATGAGAAAGGAAGGAATCCATAACCAATTGCTCGGCAACTAGATTCATACTTGACCCGCTTCCGATGAGCTGCATCAACCACAGTCCGTCCAGGAACAAAGTCAGATAGCCCCGACTGTGTCAATGGAGAAGACCCTGTCAAATCAACACGGACATCACGACCACGATCCCAGGAATAAAGTAACACATCTGCAGGTCTAAGGGCCCCGTCGTTCCCTCCAGAATGTCAACCTCCTTTCTAGCTGAAATCCCAAATCTATAACAAACATCAATAAGAGTATCCCGAACAACACTATGCCGATGTTTAATACCAACCATTCCAGCACACGATACCGCGTGATCACCGAAAATATCCCCAGTGAAAACCCTTGAACAAGCAGCGCATGGCGTCGAAACAGAAAATAAAGGAACACCCAAGCGGTAGCACAATACACATCGATAAGTCTTTGCGTTCATCGTCTAACCCAACCCTGAAATAGGAACTGCCCGAAGCCAAGCAGAAGTGTGATCTCCCTGCTGCGATTTACACAATGCTGATTGACGAGGAGATAAAGAGAAGGTGGAGTCTGCAGATGCGGTAACCTTTGTGAAATATATATCTGCCAATTTCTTCATGAGTTTAGGGGCAGCGACCTCACTAGGATTACTCAAAATGTCAAACCCAACCGTTCCATTAAACAAAAGCACCGCATCCGCGAAGGCTCGACCAAGGCCATCAACGCCAGCATGCCGAAGAAGCTTTGTCTGCAACCCAGCAGACTGTAACCGAGAGGCAAGAAAAGCATAATGACGAACATCACCTGCGGAATAAACACCAAGTCCGCCGAACGCAAATTGTAAGGTGGCAAGCCGCCACTGCCAATCGCCAAACCAAGGTCCCGAAGCGGTAACGATACGCTCCAAGGAAGATCGAAGAGCCTCGTCGAAAGTGCGCTTAGCCACCTGAAAAGTACTAAGAGGACAAGTATGCAAGGCAAAGTAGAGTTTAGAAACTCCAGTACAAGCCCTAAGCAACAACAACTCACATTGAGGATCATCAAGCTTAGCAACCCTATCCATTAGAGCAATGGTCTTGGACACCCTCTGCAGCACAATGTCACCTCCAAAATCGGGATCGGAACTAGCGGGACCACCTAGAAACTTGACACTATGAGAAGGTCAAGCAATATTAGGCGGAAATACACCCATAAGCCTGCTCCGCGGGTCCTCTGAAGGCTAGAAAACTTCAGTTTTTTCCACATTGAGATGTAACCCAAAACGAGGCCCTTCCTCCATAATTAACTGCAGAACCTTCCCCACCACCAAAGTGTCACCAATAATAGTGTCATCATCCAAATACCACGCCTGAAGACATAAGTCAAAAGCATCTCTGATTTTACAAACCATAGGCTGTAAAACTAAAGAAAAAAGTAGAGGACCAAGGGGATCACCCTGCTGCACTCCCTGACATGACCATAAGGATTGGTCCCCATAATACAATCTGGCTGGATTTGAATAGCATAATTCAACCCATCGGGAAATGCCCGGACAACGACGACGAACTTCACGCAACATGACCGTACAATCAACAAGATTGAAGGCATTTTGAAAATCCACCAATAACATAGAAAGACCAACCTCAGAACCACGATCCTCAATCAACCGATTCACGGCATGAAGAATTGCCTCACCACCTGAAGAAACCCCAACGTCAAATTGAATACCATCAAAGTAACTACCCAAAGACTGACCAACCATAACAGCACCCACTTTCGAAACCAAACGCCGGGGAGGTGCTCTTGAAGGCATGGCGGGTTCCAAGCTACACCCCTCTCTGCTATCAAATCATAGAAATAGTACCCACAGCTATAGGACGAATACCACCACCGGGCTTGATAAGTGGTGTAAGACGAGCACTTGCAATATACTCTCCTAGTTCCATAGGACACTTTCCAGCTAAAAAGAGATTAACCACCCCAGAAATAGAGTCAACTAACTTATCTGATACAGCCACAACAGCACCACTCAAGCAATCTATAAGGTGCTGAGCACGTAAACCGTCCCTACCACATGAAGTGCCACGTGGAAAACTCTTAATTCGATCCAAAACAACAGCAGAAGTAGTAACGAGATAAAGGCCATCAACTGGTATATCAAGCAAGGATGGAGCTGGAGAAGTAGGGTGTTTAGACTGTAAATCTGCGAGAGTGGCGTCATTATAAGGAGCAACACCTGAAGAAGAAAGAACCCAGACTGCAGCAGTGTAATGGCCATCACAAATCTTCCTACGACATTGCTTGATATTACGCTCCTCCATAAAGTAGGAGAATCCTCTGCCAAAGTATCCCTCACAAGCTGCAAATTACCACCTGGTGCACTCCAAGAACAAATAGCACGGGAAATACTCTCTTCTTGATGTCGACGCCTTATCGAAGACCAAGACTCACAACTGCTCCGCGGGCGAAAGGTTTTAAGGGTGCAAAGAGGTAACCAACAAAGAGACCTAACTAGAATTATCATCAGGCCTAGAGATCACCTTATCAAGGGCACCTTTCAGAACCCGAGTAAACCCCAAACGACACTTGGGAGGTATAGACTTCACAGTACGAAACCCCTTGGAGAACAAACAATCAACAAGAGCCACATCAAAACCACAATGCTGATCTTGCACCAAAACACCCATGCGTCCAAGCTGAGCCGGAGAAGAGGGAGCTTGTGGCTTGGAGATACCATGAAGCACAAAACGAACAATACCATCTCCTTCATCCGGGGATGACACAAACACACTCGCACTATGACGACACTTAGTACGATGCGTATGCATTTTGAAGCAAACCCCACATAACCAAATCCCCACACGCGAAAAAGTAACTTCAGCCTCATTATAAATAGCCAAATCAGATGAAAGAGAATGTCGTGTGATATCCCGCGCACCAATACAAAAATGACGATCAGAAAGATGCTTGATAAGGGAACTTTTAGTAAGGCCATTGCCCCTTCCATCTTGACAACCACTAAGACCCACAAAGGGGCAATGAAACTGCACCCTGGCAGCCGACATACCCTTATACAGCCACCACCAAAAACTACAGTAGAACCCAGCCGCAAAAAACACCAAAAAAAAAACCCAAGAAACAACAACCAACAAAGTGCCCACAAGTTAACACACGAGACAACCACTTCTACACCCTAAAAACAACTCCCAATTGCACCAAAAATACACCCAAAACTCCACAAAAAAACACTCAAAATCCTTAAAAAATGGTAGGAAATAAACGCCTGAAGAACACCCCCAAAGAATACAAAACACAACTACGCTAAAAACACCAGAATATTGCGGCTGGAAAAAAGCATAAACGTGACCAGAAACTTTACCTCACCACTGCTTGAAAGAATGCTGATGAGCCTCGAGAAACTGAACCGATTGCCGGCAACCAGAATACTCCCTGAACACGACCAGAAAACCGCTTGAATCAAGAACTAAAAACAGCCTAAACTCGCCTAAAAAACAGCCCGAAACACGACCACCAAAGGCTGCTTGAAAACCCTCAATACACTCGAGAATTAGCCAATAAACACCTGAAAACGCTCTCAAAACTGACCAAAAACGCTGCCTTAAAACGCCGATGAATTCGCTCCCTTAAAACGACTGAAAACTGCAAGCAAAAAGGGTTGATGCCACTCCACACCGATACTAATAGCCACCGGAAAAGCTGCCGCGAAACCCATCGGATTATTGACGTGGAATCTGCCGGTTTATTGACGTGGAATCTGCCGGTTTATTGACGTGATCGCAGAACCTGGTTGCACCTTAATCGCCCCATAATCTCCCTTTTTGAAACCCTTTTATTATTATTATTATTATTATTATTATTATTATTATTATTATTATTATTGTTATTTTTATTATTATTGTTGTTATTATTAGTTTATATTAGTGGTGTTGTTGTTATTAATATTAGTAGTAGTAGTATGTTATTGCTAATGTGTTAGTATGATTTTTATGATTATGGTTATTGTTGTTGTTATTGTGATTATTTTTATTGTTGTTTTTGTTGTTATGGTTAAAAAACATGATTAGTATGATTATTGTTATTTTTATTATTAATGTTGTTTTTTTTTTTTGGATATCGCTGTTGTTGTTATTATTATTATTATTGTTATTGTTATTATTAGTTGATATTAGTACATTGGAAAATATGTGGTTTATTATTATAATTATTTTTGGTGATGGTGTTGGTATGAATATTTATTTAAATATGAATATTTATTGTCCAACTTTAATGAAATAACATTTTTTTGTAATTATTACTAATCTTTGATTTTGTACTTATTTAATGTAGATCGAGGGTTCGTCATGCAATATCACGACGTTTGAATGCGTCTGTTAGGAGACAGACATCTCGTTCAGTAATGACCGGGTCACTGCTTCAGCACGAGTAGCAATATGGGTCTCATAGTGGTAGGTCGGGAGACCATCAGTCAGGCAGTAGTCGGCCCATGTATTCGCCAGGTGGACTACCTACATCTGACGAGGAGGATGAAGACTCGGTTAGTCATGCTGGTGATCGGGATGAAGAATCGGACCCTCAGGATTATCATATGGTATATAGGGGTCAGCAAGGGAGATTTGTTGGTGGTCAATCGAGTCAGCCTACTACCAGCTTTGTATAGACATGGTTAGTGCAGTAGGCGATGCCAGGTGGTCCCGAGGATGGGATTGTTATCCTTAGTTTTGGTGGTCACGTGGCGTCATATATATGGGTCGAGCAGGAGCGAAATGTTTTGCGGTGTTTGAGTAGGTCAAAGTTGTGTTCTGAATTGGTTCAGTGGCGAGGTCGTCAATCAGTGGAGAATCTTGAATTGATTGATGGCAATTGGTTGTCTCACTTGCCCGGGCTGATGTTTAAAAAACTTGATTGGCCGTTGATTTCTGCTTTTGTTGAGAGATGGCAGCCAGAAACACATTTCATATGTCATTTGGGGAGATCACGATCATGTTACACGATGTGTACAACATTCTTGGGCTATGTGTCGATGGTAAGATGGTTACCACTACGCCTAGCATGGGTGTCTTACGGGACGCGTGCTCGGTTACCATGGATATGACTCCGGATGAGTTGACTAAGATTTGCGGCACCAAGACGATTTGGCAGGGTAGTGGGGTGTTGACTGATAAGATTTTTGACTCGACGTTGGAGGCTCAGAGGCACTTTACTGTCCATTATACTACGTACTTGTGGTTACTGCTTGGAGGTACACTGTTTTTAGACAAGAGTGGTAATCGTACGCATCCTTCCTTCCTCCACGAGCTATGTGTTGGAAATACCCCTATTAATGAGTACTCTTGGGGTGCAGCTGCTCTAGCATACTTGTACCGGCAATTGGGTACGGCCTCACGGAAAGATGCTGATTTGATCGCTGGTTATCTTATGCTTCTGCAAGCGTGGATTTACGAGTACTTTCCGTGCTTTCGGCCTCAGTAGGGTACTTTGACGAGGGACCTTAATATCCCTCGTGTATCTGCTTGGGATGTTGGAGCTCTGATTGCTTTCGGCCTCACGGAGTTGATCCTGCACTAAGAGTGCCCTCCACTTTATTCATTGGCTGCATCCAGTACCGTAACATCATTGAGCCGTACATGCATGATAGAGTGGTTCGACAACTTGGATTCGTGCAAGGCATTCCACGTGACATTATCAGGCCAGAGAAGGCCAAGAGGCCGACTAACTTGAAGATGTACCGGGTAGACTTCCCGCCAAGATGACATATGGGTTGTGGAAGAGGTTTGTCCCTGGGGTATCTTTTAGTTTAGTTTTAGGTGCCCTCACCAGACTTAGTGCTGGAGCTCCTGCCGTTGCGCCTGGTTACATGCAGTGGCTGTACAGGTTTTCTTTCCCTCGGGTATCTCCAGGTCCAGGAGTTACAAGCAACCTACCAGAGCGGACTAACACTGAGTATGTAAGTTTTTGTTTTTATTATACTATTAAGAATGACTTCTAATAATTGTTGTTTATATAATATGTTGTTGTCTGATTTGCAGTGGATGAGTCGGTCCATGGAGATTCACCAAAGAGCACTGGCTGAGTATCCTCACAAGTCGGGTGAAACTAGGACAATGAGTGAGCAGCTTGTATTTGATTGGAAGTAAAAAATGGGGCTATAGATTGCTTTGTAGTCATGTTAGTGGTTTTTATTACTTGTTTGAATAGCTTTATATTTCTTTTTTATTCGTCATGTAATGTAAGAACTGGACACTTTAATTTTTTTTTGTTTTGTTGCATGTAATGTAAGATCTTAACTAACGGTTCACATGCTCGAAATAACTTTGATCACGCCTGGTGTCATTGTTCCTCCGTTGACCACGAATGTTGAGGTTCACATGTGGTTCTTTAAGGTGTGTATGATCCGGATGCAGCTCCTCTTTAATGATGCAAGATACATTTCGACATACAGCAGGATCCCTTTCCATGTCTTCATCAACCAGGGAACGAAAATGTGTAGCCTCCTCGGTCGAATCGTTAACAAATTCCGGAATGTTAACACCATCACCAATAACCAAAGTCTTCAAGAAAGAATGAATTTGGCTGGTATACAAGCCTGTCTGTGCAACTAGCGAATCATGTATTTGGCAAGCACATGGTACACCATGGGTCACACACATAGCACATCCACAACGTTCATAAACCCGGTAACTCAAATGTCGCATCCTTTTCGTCTCCTCATGAAGTACTTTCAAGAAATGTTAAGACACTTTACCATTTATACGTGACAGTGGCAATTGTCGGTACATCTCACCAATTTTAGATCTTGATGCCTCCAAAGCATTACGAATTTCAATGATTTTATTACTGATATGACAATGGACTCGGGTCCATATGGTATCCAAAGAACCTACCATTAATTCAGATTAGTAAAAACATTATAATTTCTTATTATAATTACAATTACGAAATAAAGACAATAACTAATATAGTAAAACAACTAACCTGTGGATGATTCAAACCACGTCTTCACTGCTGAATGTTGGCTCTCAACTCTACAGTTGCTGGTGTTACCAAAGTGAAGAATTTGGTTTGTCCAATATGTCACAAATTTGGTTTTATGACAAAGCCATGTTCCCTCAACATACTCAATCACTGCCGAATAACTTGCCCACCTTGCTTTCATGGTAGCTAGAGCATGATCATACTCCGCCTCAGTTGTTGCATCCATGATACGTTTCCATTTGCCATTTTTAAAACTGCTACCAATCTTCTTGTTTGAACATCTTCGTCACCCTAGCCTCCACATCTTTATTAATGTGCCATCGATAGAGTAAATGCGACGTCCCTGGAAACACTTCTCTCAAAGCCGCACATAGCCCAAGTTCACGGTCTGATAAAAATACCGATGGCTCTTTATCAAACCCAATCACCTCCCTTAATCTCTGCAACACCCACCGATAGCTAGTCGTGCACTCGTTGCGCATGAAAACATAACCAACTAGAAAATTCTGGTGTGTCGGTGTCACACCTACTATCTCAAAGAACGACATCCTATATGGATTGGTTTTGTAAGTAGAATCCATACCTATTACATGAGGGTATGTGCGGAGTATGTTGACCGTGATCGAGTGCACCATAAATGCATGTTGCAGGACGTCGAGATCATCGACCATGACCCATTAAATGTACTTACTCTCTCTCGCCAAATGAAGAAATTGCTGAACAACTCCTCTTCCTTTAGACATCTCCATCCTGAAGTCATTCCGACAATTGTAAATGTGCCTGATGTTTGGATGATCATCAGGAAATTGCTCTGCAATAGTTGCCATGATGTTACGGGGCGGAACCTTGGATTTTGTCATGTCACGCACAACCTGTTTCGCACCCGAGCTCAATCCGCTAATTTTACGATGACCCTCTTAATACACAATCATTGGGTGGTTATGTGTCCCGGTGTGATCATTTTTCGCACGGATCTTCCAACTGTCAGTGGTGAATTCATAATATATCTTGATGTAGAAAGGACAAGCATTAGCTTTGGTTTTTGTGTCCTTCTGTATCGCGTTCTCCAAATCTCTCAGCTTGCTCCTCCTTGCCCGATCACATTTCAAATACCGATATGGCCGACCATCTCTGGTTTTGTTATATGACGATTTCACCAAAATAAATCCGAGATTTATGGAAACAGCATCCGCCCATTTAACTGCATCCTCAAACGTTGGAAATAATGTGTCCGTCACGAAATTCCCACTATAATTCACACTGTCACCACCGTCTTCAGATTCCAAATCCTATACAAATTAAACAAAACAATGGTCTAAGACATTATGTTCTGTTTTATAATATTAATAATAATATTTATAAAACAATATTACAACTAATAATATTATTGACATTAATGACTAATACTAATACTAATACTAATAACAACAACAATAATCATAAACACCACCAACAACAATTACAATAATCACAATAACAACACCAAAAATAAATATTTACTAATAATAATAAGGTTTCAAAAAAAAAAAATTACTAATAATAATAATATTACTACTAATAACAATAATAATGATAACACAACAATCACAAAACAATAATAACATACTTATTAATTAATTAATTAATAATAATAATAATAATAATAATAGTAAGGTTTCAAAAAAAAAAAAATTACTAATAAAATTACTACTAATTACTCAAATTATCAAAAACATAATCACAACAACAATCAAAAATAAAATAAACAAAGTATTTTAATTAAAATTAAAAAAAAAATTTCTAGTAAAGGGACATCCGCCCAAAAAATCCGGATGTCCCAAGGTGGGTCCGTCTGGAATTTCCGGATCCACCTTGGAAGATCCGGAAATTTTGGGTGGATCATGACTTCCGCTCAAAATTTCCGGATCTTCCAAGGTGGATCTGGAAATTTTGGGCGGATCCATCGTGGGACATCCGGATTTTTTGGGCGGATGTCCATTTTCCAGAAAAAAAAAAAATTTCATTACAGATTCTTCCGACGCATTATCCAGCGTACGAATGTTCCAGTCGTCCATCAACCAAGACCCGTCGCAAAAACTTGATAATTTTTTTTTTTTTAAAAAAAAACGATTTAAGGTGGTCGTGGGGACTGATTTGGTTTGGAGGTCGTGGGGACCGATGTGGTGGGCTGGGGATTCACGTGGTACAAGTTTGAGGGGATCGTTTGATATAATAATGTTCATGATCAACAAAGTCCTCTTTTATATTACAACTTGCATAAAGGACATGTTTGTCCATTCAAGTTAAAATGGGAGCGACGAATAAGGGCCTGTTCTCATTGACTGAACTCAGCTGAACTGAACTGAACTCAACTGAACTGAACTGAACTCAGCTGAACTGAACTGAACTCAGCTGAACTGAACTGAACTGAAATGAATATTTTATAAGAGAAGGAAATTAGGAGCTGAACTGAACTGAACTGAACTGAACTAAATTGAGCTGAACTGAACTGAACTGAACTCAGCTGAACTGAACTGAATTTCAACGTAAGAGAACAGGCCCTAACAAGTCACTACATTTTCGTTCCTACAAAATGATTTACAAATTGCAATTTATTACGGAGTACTATACAAGTAAATAAAAACAGAGAAGTAACGAAATACCGTTCCATATGATAACCGTAAGTGGTATTATTCCACGAAAGTTCGCATCTTCCAGCAATTTTCCCTCCTCTTCTCCTCCCCTCCCCTTCTTCAAGAAACACCCAACACTCTTCATTCCTCCATTTTCCTTTCCGGTTTGCTACAACACCACCAAAACAACTCCAAACCAATTGAATTACATTACATCACATCTCAGTCCAATTACCATTGTTAGTCAAATTCTGTGATGCTTCGTATCTTCCTCCACAACATCCGCCATCGTCGATATCCCTTTTACCTTCGCCAACGCCGATTTTCCTCTTCCACCCCGCCCTCCTCGTCTCAACCATCAACGCCGTCATCGAATTCTCACCCTCACAACCCGAACCATTCGCTGATTAAATATGTCAATTCCGCCTCCACTCTCTCTCCTCTCTCCGCACCCACCACCGCCTCCTCCGTCTCTCGCACCACCCTCTCCCTTTCTCTCCTCTCCATCTTTGCCGTAACTGGAACAACATTTCTATTTTACTCCGAAGGCGGAGGCGATGACATTCGCAAAATCACCTCCGCAATCGAGGCAGCAGTCCACCGATCCACCGACTCGACTCACCGGATCATCAATCAAATGAAGCATACTGGTGCGGCTGCTGCGGTCCTATGGCAGTCGCTTCAGTCGGTTCTTTCGTCTGCCAATTACGAGGTTCGGTCCGGTTTTGAGTTTAGGGTTGCGGCGTTTTTGGCTGACATTGCTGCTGCTAATGCTGCGAGAAGGTCCGCCATTGTTGCTGCTGGTGGTGGGAGGGTGGTTGATTGGCTGCTCGAGACGGTTGCCGGTGATGTTAGTGGGACCCAAGCTGAGGCTGCTAGAGCTTTGGCTTACTTGATTGCTGATCCTCTTGTTAGGCCTCAGGTTTTTGGGAGGCCTCATTCTGTTCCTTATCTTTTGAGGTTCATTTCTTCTTCTCAGCCTCAGCGCTCCAAGAAGGTTAGCATCCCTTTTCGTATTTTGTTTTGATTAAGTTTTGTTTTTGTTTCGAATTTCGAAATTATTGAGCTTGGTTTGGTGCAAGTATGGTTGAATTTAAAATGTTTTTCGAGGTTCGATTAATTCATATGAGTATACTGTATATTGGCAATGTGTTTTGATCAATTACAAACGAATGGTAGGAATTTCCAATCAAAACCAATAAGAATGATTTTCGAGATTGAGTGATGCTTATGAGTAAAACTTTGTCACATTGCTTGACACAAGCCACAATGATTGAGAGTAGTACTAGGATGTTTGACCTACTTGAAAGTGCTCATGTTGGTTCATGTAGCCGGCCCCACTTATGGGATTAAGGCGTTCAAGAAGAAGAGGAAGAAGAGTGATGCTTATGAGTATACTATAAATAGGTGATATGGTTTGCCCAATTAGAAACTGATTGTAGGATTTATTTACCCGTACCAATTTTAAGGACTTCTGAGTTTGAGTAATGCATATGACTGAAATGAGTATATTATACCTTGGTGTTGTGGTTCCACCACCTAGAAATGAATATAGGTTTTCCTACAAGAGCCCAAATGAAGGATTTTTGAGGTCATTGATGTTATCACTTATGGTTCCACCAATTACAAACGACAAATCGTTGGATTTTCCTGTGATTATTTGTATTTGAAATTTTTGAGGCTGGATAATGCATGAGTGTAATTTAATATTGGTGATGTTGTTCCACCACTTTCAAACTAATGAATAGAACTAAGGGATTTTTCATCAAAATCAATATGAAAATTTTTCAAGGTTTGTTTTATGTATATGAATATACTTTACAGCAGTGATGTGGTTCCTCAAATTACAAACAATAAATTACAGGATTTGTTTTGTAGAACAAAGTGGTACTATTTGAAATTACAGTAGGTAAAACCGAGCTCTTCTGTCATGTGTGGGTTATGGTGGAATTGAGCCGTTACTTTGATTAGTTTATAGACTTTATGGAGCATAATAAATTCTGTATTAGTTAGTGATTGTTTTTATTTGAATGGGATGATATGCAGGCCCTCTTTCTTGATGTAAGACACTGGGATAAATTCATTGTCTGCTTTATGATTAAAATATTCATTCTTCAATTTATCATGATGCATCGATAATTGCTTTGGGAGACTGTTTTAAGTGTCATAAGTTCATCTTTGACCTACTGCTTTTGTCGATTAAATGTCACATTTTAGTTATGAAATTCAAAAATACTTCTTTTGTAATGTTAGTTCTCATTTTGAACTATGTGGTTGCCAAATTGATTGTGAATGGAATCTTATACAGCTTTAAGGGATTTGTTTGGTAAAATAGCAAATTTAGAGCCCGTATGGTAGGCAATAAATGAATCATATGGGAATGAATATATATGTGACTTGGTAATGAAAGTCTCATGTTAATGGCCATTGTATTGGAGCCCCATCCCCAAACATATGTTTTTTTATTTATAAATTTTCTTTGACCACTTGGTACCACCTCTGAAGTGATGATGGATATCTATGCAGTAAATTAAATTTTTGGCATTGGACTAGCATTACCATGGGCATGGGACTTTTCTTACAAAATTTGTATATATTTATTTATGATAACCACCTTTAATAACAACTTACATTTGGCAAACTCATTATTGAAGGTAGCTGATAATTTGGCCAACAGTATCCTTTTTCGGTACTACAATCGCTCACCTCTTTTTGAAGTTTGTTTTCTTTTATATCTACACCTTTCAAGGTGATTTTCTAAAATTACTTCTATTACCAGTGATGACTGACAAGAGAGCATGGAAGGCAGTAATTTTGAGAAATTTAGCATTTTAAATGACTTGTTTGATTTTGGCTGTGGAATTGTGCTTTTATCTTGTGGATCTTGGTTTTGTGACATCTTACAATCAATGTTAATTTTTGGATGCATCTGAGTTTATGTTTTGTAAAAACATTGACTTTCATTGGAACAGAATTCAAGAATTTCTGATTCTGTGAAAGGGAGGAGCATGCTTGTTGCAGCAATAATGGATGTTGTGACTTCCACTTGTGACAGCAAGGGCAATGTCCGATTCCAGCCATGCCTTCCTGCAAATGCTGAGATGAGGGACATTGCATCAGCGATTCAAGTAATTGAAGGTGGTTTTTTGGATGATCCAAATACTGAAGATGATGATGATGGTGGGAATGGATTGAAGGGTATTGGTATCAAGGTTCTTGGAGGGACAACTGTATTAGGACTTTCAAGATCTAATGGGCATATGAGTTATGATGATAGTGATAGTGTAACAACCAGTAAATACGCTTCAAAAAATCATGTTTACCAGAAAAGGCATGATAGCTACCTTGGAGATGCAAGCTTGTCATCTTCTGTAGTGCCTGGTCTCTGGGATGATTTACATACTCAGCATGTTGCTGTGCCATTTGCTGCATGGGCACTGGCCAATTGGGCTATGGCATCAGAGGTTAACAGATTTCATATTCAAGAATTAGATCAGGATGGAAATGCTATCATGACTGCCTTAGCAGCTCCTGAAAGATCAGTGAAGTGGCATGGGAGTTTGGTTGCTCAACTGCTTTTAGAGGACAACAATGTTCTGTTAAGTAATTCTGTTTCAGACTGGAGTTCTTGTCTGCTTTCAACTATATCACAAGCTTGTAAAACTGATGACATACCTCTGGCACTGGTAGCTTTGTCTGCATTTTTGCTTTCTGTTGATAAGAGTTTGGGAGCCAGAAAGGTTGTTTTGGAGAAAGGTCTTGATTTGATGAGAGACACTGCTAAACAAACAATGCACCATAAGGATATTCAAGAAGCTCTGGCAAGAGCATTAGAACTAATATGTACCTGTGAAAATCGTTTATCTCTTGAAGAAAGTCTAAAGTGGTCAAGTATCCTTCTTCCCTGGGCTTGCGGAAAACTTTCTTCTGAAAAGACTCGATATTCGGCAACTAAAATCCTTTCATGCATTCTTGAGGATTTTGGGCCATCTTCTATCCCGATTTCTCAAGGATGGTTAACTATTCTAATAAATGAAGTTTTGGACTCTACTAAGGCATCATCGGTTAAAGGATCCTCCCAGCCAAAAAGCGACAAAGTGAAGGTTAGGATGTGCATTTATAGCTGTATGTTCTATTATAAATTTCTGTAGTTTATGCTTCACCTCTGTTTTGGATTCCAATATTTGATGGAATTGTTTGATTGAATATTTGTTCATATACTATGCTATCTTACATTTGCAGACTCAAATTGATCAGTCAAATATTCAATCTGGTATACTAATTGCCAGTCAGCTTGCAAATTCTGTTGTTAATCTAGCTGGAAAACAATTGGGAATTGCCGCAGATCGCGGTGACTCATTCCCTATAGCTGACCTCCTGTCTCAAGAACCTTTCGCTGGAGCATTTAAAAGCTTAAATAAAGATCGGAATCCTAAATGTGATGCTGCTGACTCAGCAGTGGCAACCCTGAAGGGAATCAAAGCGCTAACTGAAATTTGTGCAGATGATCTTGTTAATCAAAACAAAATTGTAGATTCTGGGGTCTTATGTTTGTTGAGGCGCTTTTTGCTAAAAGATGATTATGAAAGCCTAGCTGCTATTGAAGCCTATGATGCATCAAGAGCTGGGGAGGGACCAGATCAGGCTAGTAAGGTCCTAGATGAGTCAAAGGTAGATACTAATGGTCAATCAAAGGTCCGAATCCCACCATCTACTCACATCCGGAGGCATGCAGGTAGACTACTAACTGTTCTTTCAGCATTGCCAAAAGTTCAAAAAGTTATTATAGCGGATGCAACTTGGTGTAATTGGCTTGAAGAGTGTGCTAATGGAAAGATTCCTGGATGTGATGATCCTAAGATTCAAAGTTATGCCAGAGCTACTTTGTTAAATGTGCTTTGCCATGAAAAACGGGACTCGGACACTGGAAGGAGTGGTGGTACTGGTACGGGATTTGTGAATGATAGTGCTGTAACTCGTGTTCAGCCCCGCTATGAGGACATGATATATCTAATCAATCCTGAATCACAGCACTGGAAATGTCATGACAGACCTGTATCTCAGAATTCAAATGAACTCTCTGGTGGTGATAATGACATCAATTTATCTAGATCCACAGAGGGGCATGAGAATTGTTCAGATTTAGAAAACCCTGCAGTAGACATTATTTTTGTTCATGGTCTACGTGGTGGGCCTTTTAAAAGTTGGCGCATGTCTGAAGACAAGTCATCAACCAAATCAGGCCTTGTAGAGAAGATTGATCAGGAAGCAGGGAAACAAGGAACCTTTTGGCCAGGTGAATGGCTCTCAGCTGATTTTCCTCATGCTCGTTTGTTTACACTTAGATACAAGGTTTGTTTAGAATCAAAGTCCCTTGTGCCTTTCTGCTTGGGGTTGTTGATGTGCCAAAACTTATATAATAATAACTAATATTAGCACTTGAATTTTGGATGCATTTCTTATTGTAAAAAAAAAAAAAAAAAAAAGTGGGATCATGATAGTCTAATTTTAGAGTACCTATACAGTTTCCTTTTTTGTTTTGGGAATCATGAGTTTGAAATTGTACCTGGATAACTGTTGCAGACAAATCTTACTCAGTGGTCTGGAGCTAGCCTTCCTCTTCAGGTGTGCATCATTTTGCCATATATTTTTGATAGCATTCAATGTTATTGTTTTGTTTGGTGCATTTATCCAAATGTTATATGATTGAAAAATTTCAATCATTTTTATATCTTGGCTGAAGTGTTTTAGGCTCAATATAGGGATTCCATAACTCATCTTGTGAACGGTAACAAGTATAAAATCATCTCTAATTCCCATAATCAATATACTAACACATGTAATGTTTGTTAGCAGAGAGGGCTATACAAACAATAGATACATTATGTTAGGGAATTTTAAGGTAGACTATAAGAGATGGATACTTTGAGAATCTCAAATACAAGCCACGGATACTTTGAGAAATCTCAAAACCATCTGGTTGTAGATACCCCCCATCCCCCTCTCCGAAAATCTCTTTTTTTTTTTTGAAACGTTTTGTTTGTACTCTCAATGATAACTTTGGTAACGCAAAGTTGGGTGCCTGCGGTTATTTAATTTATGTTTTCATTTTTTTTTGGAAAAATTGCCAAAAATAACACAACCTTTGGCTCATTCTTTTTTAATAATACAACCTTTTGTTTATTTTTTAATAATACAAACTTTAGGGGGTGTTAATTTTAAACCGGACAAAATCGGATGTGCAGTGGATTTCGAGGTTAGGAAAGGGGAGGTGGTGAGTTTTTGGTGGTGGGGATGGGGAAGGGGGGAATATTTCCTCCTCTCCTCCCACCAAAAAACCCACTGAATATTTGATTTTATCTTGTTTAAAGCTAACACCCCCTAAAGATTGTATTATTCGAAAATATTCAAAAGGTTATATTATTAAAAAAGAATAGGACAAAGGTTGTATTATTTTTGGCAATTTTTCTTTTTTTTTTTTTTTTTACAAAGATGTGGACTAAACTTAAATTTCCAGTGCACTAATGATTGAGAATTTAGTTCAAGGAAGCTATCAATGAGTATCGTTTGGGGTGGGGGTCATCAAATTCAAGTCAAAGATGTTTTTTTATATGTATTTGCTCTCATGTATGTATAAACTAAGGCTTGTCAGAGGAAAAGGGAGATTCTTTTGTTTCTGATCATAATGGGGGAAAATTGTCTTATGATCTTGGACCTTTTTTAGGCTATGTTGCAATAAATAAACCCCTCTGTTGTGTAATCATTTTTAAATTGTACTCCCTCTGTCCCCAATTGATCTACTCTTTTCTCATATTTCACGGGAATTAAGAAAGAAAAGGAGAAAGTAGTAGAAGTACATGGGAAAGCTAAATTCAATTGGGAAACAAAAAATTGGGAAACAAAAAAAGTAGAGAGAGAATTAGAGAAAGTAGTAGAAGTACATTCACGTGGGAAAGCTAACTTTTGCACAAATATATTTGCAAAATCAAGGGTAATTTAGGAAAATCGTCTAATTAAGCCAAGAAAAAATGAGGGTAAAAGGGTAATTTCACGATACCCATTATGGTAAAAAAAAGAAATGGGTACATCATTTAGGACCACCTAAAATGGAATATGTGTAGATCGTGTAGATCATTTGGGGACTTGGTTATTTGGTTGTAGAGGTATAGTCTTTTGGTGTTTTTTTTTTTAATTTTTAATCTCTTTCTCTTTTTGATTTAATGTATCTTGATGGACTCCCTTGGTTCTACCAAACATAATGCTTGGTACTTGGTAGGATATAGTCTTTGTCCTGAGAACAGGGTAACAGGTAAAATTTAAAAATCATGCTAAGGAAGGATTGTAAGCTCCTGAACAACACGCATTTTGGGATACTTAATGTTTAATTTTTTAGCTGATCTAATATCTTGCAATAATATTGTTGCCTTTGCATTTGATTTTATGTACAAATTACAGGAGGTCAGCTCAATGCTTTTAGAGAAGCTTGTCGCTGCAGACATTGGCAGTCGACCTATTGTGTTTGTCACACACAGGTTCTTTACCCCCTTTAAAGCACCATTATATTTCTTTTGTCAGGCTTTCATGTACTTTTTATCAGGGAAAATTTTTGTGTTTGTTGTTTGTATGTATTAGAGATCTTTTGTTGGTAACTTTTGAATATTTAATGTTTACAGTATGGGCGGGTTGGTAGTGAAGCAGCTGCTATACCAAGCAAAGACAGAAAATTTGGACAATCTTGTTAATAACACTGTTGGAGTTGTATGCCCCTTTCCCTTAAATCTTGTCTCAACCATGTTAATTTTATTTAGCATTCTATGATACTTAATTTATCCATGGTGACAGGTGTTCTATAGTTGTCCACATTTTGGCAGCAAACTGGCAGATATGCCCTGGAGGATGGGCCTTGTGCTTCGCCCTGCACCTACGGTCATTTTCACTCTTATCTCATTGTGTGTGTGTGTGTTCCCCCCCCCATTATTGTCACATGTTTGTTTTAATCAGTTGTATTGTTATTTTATAGATAGGGGAGCTAAGAAGCGGATCTCCTAAGTTGGTTGAGCTTAATGATTTTATGCGGCAACTTCATAAAAAAGGGTTACTTGAAGTACTTAGCTTTTGTGAGGTAAAGTATTCTAATTGATTTGTCTGGTTAAGCAGTATGTTGCAACTTTATTCTTGATGATTGATTGTCCCTTTCAGACCAAGGTGACTCCAATTGTTGAGGGCTATGGAGGATGGGCTTTCCGCATGGAAATAGTTCCAATTGAGTCAGCATATCCTGGTTTTGGTGATATTGTGGTAAGTATGGTGCTTTGTTGAGATTGCCTGAGCAGGCGAAGTATTAAAAGTTAACCCTCATATTTTGCCGTCATGCTGGTGTTTATGATGATATACTTCTATGTGATTGTCTGAAAAATTCAGGTTAATTCGATCATATAGCACAGGTTGGAAGTTTCATTAGCTTACACAAATAATAGTACTACCTCTAAAGATTAAATATCTGCTGTGGCCAGGATGTTTCTCCAATTTAAATGAAGGCTGTCTCACTATGATGTGCTCCAGTTTACCTTTTGATCTGAGTTAAATGTTTTTTCTCTGTCTGATTGTTTTCATACCTTTGTTAGGTGTTAGAGTCAACTGATCATATTAATTCCTGCAAACCACTCAGTCGTGATGATCCTTCATACACAGAGATATTAGAGTTCTTGCGTAAAGTAAAAGCTCAGCATACGTGAATTAAGAAAAGGATAAGTATTACAGAGTTTCAAGCCATTTTGAATTATTCATTTTGTACATAGTTATAGATAGCTCCATGAATCTGAAGCTCAGTAGAAAACTAGAGATGACTGATAACTCACGGGATGTTCTTTGAACCAAGGATACATTTTATTGCAATTTGCATGAGCTTCTATCAAAGTTGGCATCTTAGTGAAGGAACATTTGCATTTACTGCTAGTAGGCATTGGGTGGCTTACTCTACGAGAAGTATTTTCCGATTGTTGCAGGGCTTTAAGCTCACCTTTAGCTTGGAACGCTCATTCTGTTTCCTGTTACACGAGTCAGGTTTCAGCTGTGGACAGTTGCCTTTGTATTAGTTGTATGTTGTAAAATCAACAATTAGCATAGGAGTTGTAAATGAATATTTATATACTACGTAGTATGTTACATTTATGAGTCATACTTGTGAATTGTGATTTCATCATCATATCACATCAATTATTTGCATAGAGTTGCAAATTTGTGTGAGCTTATTAATGTTTGAAATTCATTATTTATTTCTATTTGTTTTTAATTTTTGTGTGTGTGTGCGTGTGTGTTTAGAGAGAGCTACAAAGGACCCTCAATGTTGTATTTTAACATCTTAAGTCTTGAATTGAACCTTGAAAAAAAAGCCTTGGAATTGATTAAATTGTTTTAGAAAGGGGGATTAAGGACTTAGGCTTGCAATCTGTAATTCTGAGCTCCGAAGTTGTTGAATATCAAGGTAGAAAAGAGGATTTTATTGGCGGAGAGTCGGGGATAAACAATTAGGGTAGTCGTGCACTACTGAGCCCTAGTTAGCTAGAAGTAAGCGTGCCATACAGCCCATACTGGACTTCAGTGCACCTGCAGGGCATGCAACATCAGTATAGCTAGCCACGGATTGTTTAGCTAGGTTTATATGGTTTTGTATAGATTTTAGGCTACTTGGACACAATTGTGCTACGTCGGATCTAGTAATTCTTTAAGTTCTTGAATTGGGTTTGAAATGTGTTTGAATGATATGGAGCTTATTTAAGGCCAGTTTGGGACAATTTAGGAGGCTTGTCCAGTTGTCCATTCACTTTTGTTTCAAGGAAAGGACAAAGATTAAAATCCTTTAATTGTCCATTTTCCTTGGATAGAAATTGCTACCTAAGCGTGTTTTCTGGTAATTCTTGCCAACAAATGATTCATAATAGATAATGTATTCAGAGCTTTTAATATGTAGCAAAGAAAAACACTTAGATTTATGTAGACCATTGAGAAAATTACAAGTAATAAAAGACATTGATATCAACAACAATATAAGCAACAACATTTATTTCTTCTGTATATAAAAAATAACATATGGTATCAAAGCAAAAAATAAAGGAAAGGTGCTGATGAAAAAACTGAGATGCAACTGATGTTTTCAACCGGCCAAGATTTGATTTACATGACTAGGGTGTCTCGGCTTGTCCAGTTTGGGCATGGCCGTAATGAGCGCGCCCGTTTCCCTGAGGTGATTTTACGTAACGTAGCCGCCTCTCCTTCGACAACACCTCTGCTAGCCTACATGAATTACAAAATAACTCATTAATACATCTCAAATTATAAAATTGCTCAAGTAAGTTGATCCATTTTGCATGAAGTATGATTGATAAAATGATAAGCACGTGAATAGTAAATGTAAAGAACATTATTATGAAATGGACGTAATATATACTTTGTATATGGCAAACATTACACATTTTTACCATTTGTTTCCATAATAGTACAAGTAGTGAGATTGAATTGACTAACCTTTTGAGAATTTCCTCATTAGTATGACGACTGATAGGCTCACTTACACCAGTAGCCAAATTCACATTTGAAATAGGTTTTTTCAGCAACTCTTCCCCAACTTTTACTAGATTACCCAAGTTTTCCTCGGTCGAAATATCAACAGATGATATATCCCCCATCAATGTATCATCCTACAAGTTACAAAGTAAATAATATCATCAATTCTTTCAAAAAAAATACAAGTATACTTATCATACATTGGGAAACCCTACTCACGAGGGGGAAAAAAAAAGGAAACTCGAAATAAAATACCTGAATCCGGATATAATTTTTCTCACAATGAAGGGCTTTAAAGACAGTGTTAAGATGAAGATCCACCATATCACCACTTGCTTGCATAAACACATCAATTAAAGGGCAGGACCCTCCAGATGTAAGCCAACTCAGCATACCCCATTTCGCCGCTGAGTCAGCATCATACTTCTCATCACATTTGGTTGTACCAGTTCCTAAGGATAATACTAAGTATCTATTATAATCTGATGGTTTTATAGGGTAGAAATCAGGGCTCCCACTATATATCTCATTTGACACTTCGTTTATTGCTGCCAATGCCTATAAATATTACACAAATAACGCGAAATTATATCAGGAAAGTTAGGAGTTGATAAGTTCAGAGATAAGGTAAGTCAAGTAGTGATAATTACATACCGGATTGTTAGCGGCGACACCACCATCAATAAGATTGTATTCTCGGATTTCTCCACTATGTCCTTCATACTTGAAATAATGGGCTGGAAGATAAGTTGGTGCAGCTGAAGTGCCTATGCATATATCCGAGAGTAACACATCTAAGCTTGGAGTCCTTTTTACCTGAAAATTAAATACGTGGTGAATCAATTTTGTTATTCATATTGCGTTAATCAATTTTGCCTGAATTTAAATACATGGTGAATTAAATTACTCCGTCCGTTTTTAAATACTGGCTTTACTTTTTTTTTTTGGCCATTTTTAAATACTTGTTCCATTTCCTTATTTGGAAATCTTTTATAATATTTAATTAATTTCTCTTACCAAGTAGACCCAATAATATTAATTTCATATTCTTTCTCCTTTAATTCTCTCCACTACATTTGTTTTTTTATAATTTTTTATTCTTCCACTAACCCCACTAGCTCTATATTTTATCATTTTTTTCAATTTCTCCTAAAACTCCGCGCATGAAAAGTATTTAAAATTGGAGGGAGTAATAATAATTTTGTATATTGATAATTCAAGATATATACACGAACGTACTACAATCAATATGCAGCAATAATGCAGGTAGTGTGTGCACAATGACAGATGGAAATTATAAATTAGTACTTGTAACGTTGCTTTTGTATTTTGTACCATGTATCCCGTTGAAAAAAGAGGCTTCCAGTAACTAATTGTACAAGACTACAAGTACACAAGCTAATGACAAAGTAACGAGGAAGCCCCAGTTTCTCACCGTGAGAAACGAATTCGTTTCTCATGGGGGCATTTTTGTGAATAAATCAACAACTTTTTCAACTTTATTCAACTGTGGAGCCCACAATATTGAAAAAGTTGTTGATTTATTCACGAAAATGCCATCATGAGAAACAAATTTTGTTTCTCACCATGAGAAACAGGGAATTTCCCCAAAGTAACCCCTATAATATACTAATATTGATCGGGTAACCCCTTTAACACTAACCGGGTAACCCTTTTAATATCGACAAAGTAACTATTGTGACACTGACCAAGTGACCCATATAACAATAATAAGTAACCACGTGATGGTTGGCTATATCGTGAGGCCAACCACATACAAGAATTTGTTTATCTAAATATATGCGCACCAAGATTTGATTAACATTCTTATTATGAAGGGCTCGGTATAATATATGTACTACGTAATCCAAATGTTATTTAAAACCAATTAGGTAAGATATGTTTAACTATAATAACGACAATAATGTTCCATCCTTATCATAATTTTTGTATTTCTCTATTTTGAGAAAAATACGTAGTATGAATAATGACAAGGGCTTAATTTTTCGGGAAGATAGAATAATTTATTATCCATTGAATTCAGTCAATCAATTCAATGAAATTAGGCGTATACAAAGAAAAAGTAATGAATTTGAGTAAAGACTAACTACCTCATAACTTGAGAAGATAACCGGCTGCATACGTTTGATGTCAAATGTTGGGACAACAATGTTAGTCAAAGTTTGATGTAGCTTTGTATTTCCTAACTTTTCCTTTGCAATTTCATGCAAATACTTGCCATCATATTTGGGTCCTTCAAGTGACTTCACAATTTTACTTGCATGACCAAACAAAGACCTACACAACATGTTAATTCATTTGTTATCATCCGTGAACAAACGAGTTAATTTGGTCTAGCTAGCCTATCTATTTTAATTTTCCCGTGAAAAGGACATGTAAAAATAATACAGTAAGACAATTAAGTTTCTTTTCTCATAATAAATATACGTCTAAAAATTACTTAATTTTTTTTTTATTAACATGTAAAATTCAATAATAAAAGTCAACCCGTTTAAACAGGTCATCTTTTTCTTAAGAAACACCCACTTTATACTATTCAAAACTATATTTCATCTCAATAATATTCATTTCTTTGAGTTCACAACAGGGTGCTTTAATTTTTTTGGAATAACATTACAACTAATTTAAATCAATTTAATTAATGTCCGTCTAATGATATTCCATTTATATTAAGATGCATACTTCATATAATGTGCATTATTGATATATAAAATAAAATAACATTTTAATGAACTTGGTATATATATTGGCACCCTCTCACATTCGTCTGTTCTTAGTAACATTAGAAAAAGAATGTGACAAGGTATTAAAATACATCCGAATATAAGGTAAACAAATTAAAATAGGGATGGATTGATGCATACTTTTCTTGAGGGAAAATCCCGGGGCAATGGTCTAAGTAGAATTGCTTGATATCTTTGGCAGCAAACAAAGGGCGGTTGTTTTCATTTGGTGCTGCAAGCATGGCTGTCACTAGACCTCCAGTGCTGGTTCCCGCCATCACGTCAAAGTAATCCGCTAGCCTAGCATCCTCTCCATCCAATTTCTGCATCAAATCATCATACACACAAAATTACTTCACTTTATTTTTTAGTCAAAGCACAATTTTATTTGACCTTTGACTATAACAAAATATGTTTTTTTTGTTTAATTCGGAGGTAATAAAAATGACGGTAATGAACTAGTGATTATAAATAAATATAATTTTTTTAAAAAAAATTTAATTTAAGTAGCACTCTAGTCTTGATTAAATGATTAATAAATCATACCACTTGGATTTCCACATATGTTTAGGATAATTGTTTGTTAAGCCATTTGTTGTGTTATTTTATTGTAATATATTAGGTATTCTAATTAAGAGATAATGAAGTATTGTTATTACGGAGTATAATTTAATACAAAAGTTAAAGCAAATTTGGTGGGCAATTAAAAAGTGGGAACTTCGTCCCATTATTAAGACGGAAGCTTCAAGTAATTTACAATAAGCTTTTGCCACTACCTAATAATGCTACCCATTTTATTTGCTCTTTTCTTTTTTCACTTAATTTTTGTTCAGTCAATATTGCCAAACTAAGCAAATAATTTAGGGCCAAGCAAAAATTTTATGCATTTTATTAAGGTCCAAGTCATTTATATTATGTTGGAGCTTGCATTGTATAAAAAAAATTATCTTTTTTACGCATCAACAAATGCATATACAATGATAAATCTCAATATAATATTAGCATGATACATGACATACGTACTACTATATGATTAATGCATGGTCACATAAATAGTATTGCATTCTTTACCTGAAGTTCATCTTCTAAGAAGGCTAGAATGGTCCCGGGAATCAGTCCTCGGACTCCACCTCCGTCGATGCTAAGAATAGTGATTAAGTTACCATAAGTTGGAGCTTGAAGAAGCGAGTAGGCTCTTTCCATGGCTAACAAGAAAGTTTTGTGATATGTGTCTGGGGTTAGAATTTGATAAAGGAAAAACCGTTACTTCCGTAGAGGAAAAAACTTAACTATTTTTGATGGAGGTAATTATTATTAGCGAGTTTGATAATTCTATCGAGCCATAAATGGCTATTATTTATAGACATTTCATATCTAGCAAACTAGACATGTAATCTTGACGTGGTAAAACGAAATACAACTAGTTTATAACCAATGTTGAAATTTCAATATAATAACAATATTTTTATGTTGTTATTAGACGTTAGACTAATCAACGAGGTCTTAGTTCTAGTGTAGTGGTGTTGAATGATTAAAGTTTAGCTAATTGGTTGTTCATACGAAAACGTGTGACTTATTTATTGTCAATTGGGAAAGAAACACTTTTGTACTTCTGCAAAGAGGAGAAATTAAATCAAATTGCTTCGAGAAAAGGGAGAAAGAAAATTCAATACATTATTTTACTTTGAGAAAAGTAAAACTTTATAATAGGTTTTTATTTTTTGTTTTTACCAAATCCTGTTCAAGTGTTAGTTACAAGTTTGGGTTATATAACTTGACCGAGAGGTAATTGATTTGGTCCATACAAAAAAATGAGTATTGGCAAGACATATTCAACGCGATTCATAGAAACTTATCCAATTGGTTTGGTTTAAGATTTTTTAGTTTAATAGGTAGTAATGTGTATCCTACATAATGTTTCGGGTAGTTATGTTTCATGATTTTTTTTTTTTTTTTTTTTTTTTTTTTTTTTTTTTTTTTTTGTATGTATATAAGAAATTTTTTAAAGTTATGATGTAACGAGTAATTGTATGATACTCTATTTGTTTCGTAATAATCAATCACATCACTTTTCTTGTACGTTCTTTAGATAATAATTGCAACACTTACTTATTTGGTAAGAACCTACTACTATTTTATTATTTTTCTCTCCCACTAACTTCACTTTTTATGAATATTCTATTATTTCTCTCTTCTACCAACACCACTTAAATTTTTTATTTTTATTTTTATTTTAATTTTAGTTTTTTTATTTTTTATTTTTATGACAAACATTTAAAAAGATTGGATGTACAATATAATATTTTACACCCGCTTCAAAGTTACCTTAAGATGATAAAAAAAAAATACCCTATAATGAATGAAAGGTACCTACTCCTTCGTCTTCAAAACTTCGACCCTTTTGGCCTATTTTAGTCCCAAAATGATCGACTCATTTGCATTAAAATACCCACCAATTTAAAACAATATTTGTGCAAAATTAGCTTCCCCATGTAAAATTTTATTTTTTTCATGTATTTTTAATACTTATCTCTACTTTTTTTCACAAATCTCATGCAAATTTATATTTCCAATATGTTTTTATTCTTTTTATTTAAGTTTATTAATTAACGCAAAATCAACCCAAAAGGGTCGAAGTTTTGGGGACGGAGGGAGTAGTATATATAAGTTATTCTCGATATAAATAAATGTTATTTAAGATTTATGGAAAAAAGTTACCCAAAATTCAACAAAAGTTACATCGATGCACAGTAATATTATATTACTATACATCGAATGTATACAAAAGTTTTTGTTTTATTATTTTTCTTTCCTACTAACTATACTTTATTCTAAATTTAAGCCCGTGTGATGCACGTTTTTTAATATATCATTTTGTATAACTTTTAGTTTTCTAAATAATTTAAATTTTAATACCTAAGGATAATCTTTAATTCTTAATTTTTTTTTTTAGTTTTCTAAATAATTTTAAATCCTAATAAAAATATTCGTCATTTTTACCTATGTGACAAAATTCTTAAGTCTCATATGTCACTTTTGCTTAGATGGCGAGTAAATTTTTTAATTTTAAAATAAAATACAAATCTAATTTTTAATTGGTCAAATAATACCATTGCTTATGTGGTGGGTTTCATGCTCCCAAAAAATGCTACTTTATTTATATATACTAGATGAAGCTCGTGGAGTGCATGGTTTGTTTGTATTTTTTTTTTCAAAAAAAAATATTTTTCTTGTATGTATGTGATAAAATTTGTTATTTTATTCGTTAGACACATAATTCATTGAATATTTTTATTTTAAAATAAATTAGATGAAGCATGTGAGATGCACGGTTTGTTGTATTTTTAATAACCAATATTAAAATTTTTTTGTATGTATGTGATAAAATTTGTTATTTATTCTTTATACGTTATATACCATTTAATTTTTTTATTTTAAAATAAATTGTGATTTTCCTCTCATTTGTTATTATATTTAGATAAAATTCATAACCTCAAAAGATAATAATTTATATTTAATTAATTTGAACTTTAAAATCTTGCCAATTTTGCTTGTGTGGCATTTGATTTACTTAAATAATTCTAAAAGAAATTACAAATCTCTAATTTAATTGGCTATACCTAAAATTTGTAATCCTACATGGCGCGTATATATATATATATGTGCAAAATTGACTAAATGTGCACATTTTTTAAACTGAATGTGCATATATTTTTTTGGCTTAAATTCGATGTGCATACATTTTGAATATAATGTGCATAAATTTACATATAAATGTGCATATTGTTTACTACTCTTATTCATTAACCTGAGACAGAGATTTGGCAGACAAGGCACGACATTGTCAATTCCAAACTTCCAGTAGACATTCTTGTAGGGTTTTAGGTACTTTAATGCGGAATTTCAAGAATCATATTCGTTTGCACCTAAAAAGGATCTACAAGCATAACACGTAAAGAATCACATAATACATACCTTTGACGCGTGATTTCCACAAGCAATTGACTGACAATCAGGGAGATAATAGAGCCCCAAGTGTTGCTCCTTTACTTAGTCCACGGGATAGGATTGAACCTCCACTACTGCTAGGTAGTTGGCACGAACACTTCGAACCACCTTCTACGGAGAGGGGAGGAGAAACCAACCACGAACACCACCACACCACCACCACCGTGCACCACCTTGCACCCGGAGGCTGTACGGTTGTACGGATGTGAGGAAGAGAGTGAGAGAGAGATTGCGTGAAGCATTAGGGTTTGGTTGCTAGCTTGTCAATTCACAATTGACTGCTAATTGTGTTGTATCAAACCCTAGGCAAGGTCTCTATTTATACATCATATAATTAGAGCCCAAACCAAGCCTACAATATTCCCTCTTCAATCCCATATGGTTGGCCACTCCATGAGGCCCAATAATGGACTTCTTTCTTTTATTCAATCCAACACCCTTTTGTGTGACCTTATAGGATCCATTCTATCGGGCTTTGGACTATTTGACTAGCCCAAAGATCATTGATCACGTCCAGCAACAGATAATGACGACCCAAAAGAATGAACTTAATTATCTCCATAATTTGATCCATTATATATCTAGTAATTGCACTTGACGAAGACATAAATCCTTCAATCTCCTACTTGTCTGAGACAAGTGTGCAATATTCAAATTCCTTAAGTTAATATGTGTCGATTTGATAATATGATTGCATCACATGTCGAGATCATATTAATCTACAAATCTTTTCTTGAAATCTGAGTTAGAATTACAAAACAAATGATTACTAAGTAATACATTTGAGCGCGACCACGCATTCACTAAATTCTCCCTCTTCAAGTCGCGATGACACATTCCTAATTAAATAGGTAGACTCAATCCAATCTTGTGGCAACCAAAGCTCCCACTCAACTATTGAAGAAACCAGGAAACACCCTTTATAATCTCTAGTTACGGGAAGACGTTTGGATGTACCATAGTTAAATCAATCATTGAATGAAATCAATGTTCCACTCATGTCAAAGGAATCCACTAATATATCCGGAATTTCTATACTTGAACTTCAAAGTAGGTCAATAGTTCGATCATGCATCATCCATGCATATCCATGCGATTGACCGAACATCACTATGCCCCTATAGCCCATGAAACTGCGCTATCCAATCAATCTTACATGCTAGTCCATTCATTAAAATCATTTATGTCCATTTTAATGATTTCGAACTAGGAACTTAAATAATGTATGAATTTAGTTCACCTGTGGGGTTTCATTCACCAGGTCATCAACCTGATGAGCCCATCAATTCATAATTATTTTGGACATTTTATTTAATTTCAAAAACCATAATTAAATAAGATTGAAACTTTGTTTCAATTGATAAACATAATTTTTCAAGTTAATGTATTACTTATGTGATATGCTTTCTCAAAGCATATACAACTTAAATTACATAACTTGCTTCAATCCAAGAACCTTAATATGACTCTCATACATTGGTTATGGAAGGGGTTTAGTAAGTATAATTCATGCAACTTCTAAATTTTAATAATAATATTCATCTCCATACACCAAGAACTTTCTTTCATCCTTTTACTAGGAATTAGGAATTTCTAATTGTATTCCAATGTTACATTGGATTTCGATTGAAATCTATCATCACTTGTTCTTAAAACTGTGAATCAAATAGACGAGTATAGGCCATGACATGCATGATGCATCCTTTGCAAAATGCATACGGAGCATCACTCAAAACCTTAATTTCATCAATCCTTTCTCAAAGCATTGAATCTTTAAGCAATGTGTCATGTTATATGGGATTGAAACTCTTTTCAATATAATGCTGAATCTCATAAGAATCTTATCAATATAAGCTTCTTAACCAAACTCAAACATCCTTCAAGACGTATCTCAATAGATCTTGAATCCCAACTGTACTCATCTTCCTCTTCAAGGTTTTTCATACAAAATGCATTAGCCTTTACTTGACTCTTCAAGCTATGAATAATTGTTCTTTGTATTAGACCAAGAAGACTTCATAGCTCCCACTAAACATCTTGCATACATAACATCTTCATTTTATGAGAATATCAACTGATTTGATCAACTCATTAAATTAAGAATACTAACTCCATGATGCTTTCTTTGATCCATAAGTGAACCTCTTATACATCCTTAGGATTATTGGATTTTCAAAACTATTCTAATTGTATCATATACAAGTCTTCTTTCATGAACCATTTCAAGAAAGTGTTTTTGAAATCCATCTACCAAATCTCATAAGGTAGAAATCACTAAAATATCTTTAATAGATCTTTAGCAACATGACTATTGTAAAGGCTTCATCTTAGTCATAGTCATACTATGAATTTGTTAAACCCTTTAACAAGTCTTTGCTTTGGTTACAAATTTTTTTTCTTCCTTGCCTGTTTTGCTTATAATGGGTCCCACCCAAATAGGCAAATTAATCAAGTGTCATACATTTGCTTACACACTTAGAATCTATTTAAGACTTTCATGGTTTTTAAACCACTTGGAGTTATAACTTGTCAAATCATCTTTATTACTTGCATAATCATCATGTTCCAAAATAAATATTTTAGAACTCTTCGTCAATATGAAATTTGGCTAAGTTTTACTTATGCTAGTCGTCATTGTGGGTTTTTATGCAACAATTGAAACTTATACAACAACTTTGTTTAGTTTTTAATGAGAAACGACAATAGAGGTTGTGTACTTGGAATGCACTACCTTCGACACATGGTTATTATTCCCATTACATTTAATGAGACCACGCGTTGTCATTTGTAACATGAGGTGAATCATGCTCATATTGTTGCTTTCATTCGATTATTTCTCGAATTTCTTCAAGATTTTCAAATTAACTTTTCTTGAACTCTTTTAAGGCTCTTGAACTTTTAGAATTAGCTTATACTCCCACTTGCCTTTTGAAGAGGCACATTTAGCATAGGGTGAACCAACCATGGTTTGAACCATGTTTGTTTGTTGCTTTTCTCGAACTCTTTCGAGATTTATACTACTCCCACTTTACCTTTTGGAAATGACATGTTTTCCATAAGGGCATATACTTGAGTAACAAACATTTTTGTGCTAAGTATGACTTGTGTAGTAGTACCCCATGCTGTATATAGGACTTGAGCATGCATTAAACGATTTAATACAACTTTCATCCCTAGCTTTGTAGAAAGACTTTATTAGAACTTTTCTTATCCATATCATATATGAAGCTTTTGCTACATTTTGATTTGACGAATGTAATTTTGTTTAGTTTTGTAGCTTATCTTAAAAGTATATCCCTTGAATAATGGTTGGAAGATAGGTAATTGTCATCCATTATCAAAATATATCTTATATAGATTGATAGCTCCTTTTCATAAACGCTTTACAAGGTTTTCCTTTGGTGTTTGTTGTAAAACGATTTCACAACTCTTGGATGTTTATCAAGGTTTTGGCTCAAATTCTCATTATTACGATCATACCGCAATAAGTTGAATATATATTGCCAAGTAAATTTTGAGTCAAACTTTCACAATTACAATCATATTATAATGTAATCATTATCTTGTCAAGTTGATACTGAACTTCATACTGAACTTTTGAACTTTTCAAAATTTTCACACTTTAGCTTCAACTAGGCACAAGTGATCATATCACAAATGAAGTTTCATTGTCTGTCGCTAGTTACTAAACCTTAGGTTTTCTTACATCGATATGTATTAGGCTTTGAGTTTACATCATCATTTCTTTAAATGGTGACTTTGTCAAAATTTTCAAATTAGAATGAAGTTCACATATATCAATAGATTCATAATCTAATGATATTGAAAGTCCATCCCTAAGGATCTTCCGCATGCAATGCTCATTTTTCATTCGAATTAATTGACATTTTAGAGACAATTTATATACTTATAGAAATGGTTTAATTATTTCTATCATATAGAACTTTAAACCTATTTAGCTTTTCAAAACACATCGTGACTCAATAAAGCATAGAATAACATTTACTCCACATTTTTGAATCTTCAATGTTAGTCATTACTAACATTGATTAGTATTTCGATAATGGAAAGAATAAATAACATTTATTTAATTCTAGCCAATTACTAGGTAAGGTGAAAATAAGTTTCTACTTGTAAAGTTGCAACTTTTGCTTCTAGACTTGTAGATTCTACTTGTGAAGTAGCAACATTTGCTTCTAAACTTTGTAGATTTTCTCCCTTACTTCTTCATTTAGTTCAACCACATTCTCAATGAGAGTGAACTAAACATGACATGACATCGCATGTCCAAGAAGTAGTAATATGCTAAATCAATTTCTATAATATACTTCTTAAATTGGAATATTTCCATTCTTTTACCTTCCAACTGTATGAGGTTGTTTCTAATCAATTGGAATTGGTCCATTTAATTTGAAACATTTGTTGTTCATAACAACTTTTAGCATGTAAGTAGTTCTAGGTTTGAGAAGTAGCAACTTGTTTGCATTTCTTAACATATAACTTCTTAATGATATCCTCATATATTCTTAAACCCTTTCCATTTGAGCCACTTAGAACATTTCTCTTAGGTTCAAAATGATGTTTTGCTTAACTTTTAAGCACTTTTCATGATTTTGCTAAGTCTATTCATTCATTATTCATATTAAAGTTTAATCAACTATTTAACTCCATACGAAATGGATGAAGAATAGCGTCATTTGATCAACTTTTGACCATAGAAATTTCCAATCACTTTCTTATATTCAATCATATTGAAGATAAGATATTTTATTGGACTTCTATACTTGTGTTTTTAGAGGGTTTGTACGTCCCATCTCATTATATCTCTTGAAACATTTTTCAAAATGAAGATGTGTTGGTATTTTACTCAAACATTTTGAATAAAACCAACCTTACACATGTGACATGGGTTTCTAAAACTTGCATTTTAGAACCATCTTAGCAAAATTGGAATATAGGTTTATGGATTATCTTTTAACCTTTTGAGAACGTTTCTCAACTTTATTTTCAATCGAGGAGATTCTATACAATAATAAAATTAGAACGACATGTTACTTATAAGTAAATGCAAAATTCAATTATGTTTAATAAAATTTAAAGTACCATAAGAGAATTAAATTGGTAACTTTAAAACACTTCATTCAATTTAAATGATCCCAATTTGAATTAAGTGATTCCAAGACCCTTTATTGGTGCAATAATTAACTGGACTTTGGCCCTACCATCAACCATTACATTTTCAAGGTGAGTAAACTCTTTACTGATTACAACTCTTGTAACTCTTTGTTGAATAATTAACCATCACATGTTTAATTATTACCCTTTGTTTCAAGGTTCTAAACTCTTTAGGTAACCTTGTTGAGTATAACCAATTAAAATTGTAAAACTTGATTTACCCCAACTTTCCCAAGATATAAAATGACACCCAACTTTGGCATGACCTATCATGAATATCAAAGGTTTATTGGGTTTTTAATTGGAAAAGTAACCTCAATATTACCGGGACCTAGATTCATTATGTTGTGATTAATTTAGTGAACTCTAGCGCATCATCACAAACATCAATAAAATCTAACATGCATAATACACTGAATGCATAAACAAGATATAGTATGGCCCCTAATCCTAAGAAAACTAATAAAGAAAATGCTCCCACTTGAACTTTCATGGATCTCATCCACCTTGCTCCTTTGGGCCTTTCGCTTCATGGGCCTCTTGGATTAACTGCAACCTGCAATTCTACTCTATTCTTTTTACTACTTAAATAAAATAAATAAAATTACAAAAGTACTTTATCGGTTCGTAGACCGTATTTAGATTACAAAAATACATCACGATGCACAGATCGTATTTAGCAATCTACTGGGCCATACTAGTCATTATATAGCAATATAATATCATATATTATAAAATTGCCACATAATAAATCACTCATCATGCTTTCCTAAACTACAACATCGAATGTCCATAATTAAGGAAACACGGCACCTAAATATCTCATATTTTAATTACTGCAATTAGATAATATCGTATATTATTCATGACCATCAATAAAATATCATATATTTTAAATTAGCTATGAGATAGAATCAAATCTTATTTTAATCTTAAAAGATAAATCATATTTATCCTCAAAGATTATCCTAACAAAATTAGGAAATTCTATCCTAATTACTAGCCAATCACAATTTTAAATCAATTACCTAACTAATTATGGATAATCACATTATCAAGTCAATCTTTATCTTTTGGAATCTTGCTCAATTATCCTTAAAATATATTTTCAAAGATTAAAACAAATTTTAAAATTTGAAATTATCTTGTAATATTAAAATTATCTTTTAACTTTTAAAATTATCTTTGATAAAAACAGATTTTATCAAAAATTAAAATAAAATAAATAATATTAATAAAATAATTTTTTTTTTAAAATTACTGGAAAACTGTGGCTTGGCTTACTGCCAGCCAAGTTTCGGCCACCGCAACAGCCAGGCCGAAGCTCGACCATCGCAGTAGCCAGGAGAGGTGTCCAACCAAGTAGAGGCCAGCTAGCGCAGCCAGGGCAGCAGCTAGACGTACAACACTTGCACTGTCCAGCCACCACCCGCGACAAAACCGAGTTGCTTTCTGTGACTGAGCTCTTAGCCCAGCCACACGCTGCTCCTGCCGCAGTTAGGACGGAGCCCAGCCGCAGCTGTAGCCAGCTGCACAACCAGGCAAAAATGCCCAGCCACGACAGCTAGGTTGTAGAGCAGCAGCCAAATCGTACAGTTCTTGAACAATTCAGCCATTGCCCTTCCTAGTTCCACCACCCCTACTGCGCTTCGCCCCATCTAACCACCGGAGCAGCCGCCATGGCCCACCAGTAGGTGGTTTTTCCACCCAGTCGTGGCTGATCCCTCTCAATTCTTGATTAATATTATTAATTAATTTTTTTTTTAAGTTAAATCAATTTCACAACTTTTGCAAAATTAATTTAGTGATCAAATTAATTAAACTAAACACTTTTATGCCTAATTAAAATAAAATTGATTTAAAAATCTCTATTTCAATTAATTTAGGGCTTTTCATACAATTTTGAAAGGAATGGTGTCCTTCGAACAAGTGTATTATTCTGATAACGGGTTCAGAATTATTAGAAAGCTAATATATTCAGTAAGGTCAAGCGATCGGAATGTCTGGGTGGAGGCCGCTTCCGATCAGTAATATTAATATAATTAATATTACAGCTTAACCTTGACTGAACCCTTTGGGTCACACCCAAGCAAATATATGCTAACCAACTCGACGAATTAATTCGGAAGAAATTAATTCGTCGCCTGAGTGTTAAATATTTAGACGTCGGTAATTCGAGCTTAGAGCGTCGAAACCGAGCGTCGGAAGTCGAGTCGAAAAATAGTGAAAGACGAGACGAGAAATAGTAATAAATCAACAAAAGACCAAAATACCCCTAGCATCGGAATGCCCTAGCAAACCGAGTGCTAAGGGCGTATGGCCTAGCATGGTGGCTAGCATGCGCACCAAGCCGAGCCTAGGCTGGCTGGTGCGTGCTAGCGCACCCATGCTAGCGTCGCAAAGCTAGGCGCTGCCTAGTGCGTGCTAGCATGCTAGGCACTGCCTTGTGCGCGCATTGGCTAGCAAGCCATGCCGCAACAAGCTGCAGCAGCTAGCACGCTAGGCGCGCCAGCAAGCCACTCCTAGCAGCAGCATGGCGAGGGCCATTGCTTGCTAGCAGCGAGGCCAAGGCACAAAGCCACAGCAGCCCGCACAAGCATGCTGGGCGTGCTGGGCAGCAGCGCCTAGCAGCCCGCATGCGAGTGTTGGGCCTGCTGGGCTTGCGGTGCTCGTGGCTGCCACGGACAGCAGCACATGGCAGCCCACCTTGGCTGCCTTGGTGCCCAAGGGTGGGTGCCATGTGGCTTGTGGTCCTTGAGTGTGTGTGGTGTGAGGTGGACGGCTAAGGGAGAGGGAGTGGGGAGCAAGTTTGGTCCCCCCCTCCTCCAAGTGGTCCTCACCTAACCACTCACATGAGCTTGCCACTTGTTGATTTATTACTAGCTTGATATTTATTTTATTTTAGCTTTTAAATAAAATGGAAAAATCATACTATCCCACATTGATAGGAGAGTAAATGATACTCCCATTGTTTAGGGTAAAAATACCCCAGGTACGTGGCCCAATCTCATAGTGACACGTGGCCCAATAAACAGGCGACACGTGGCCCTATGAGAATGTGACACGTGTCCACTTGTCATGGTGACACCTGTCAGCCATCTCTAAATGCCCCAATGCTGCAATCAGAATGAGAAAAGAGCCCTGATGACCTCAGGCCCAAATCCCGAGAAAACCTTAAAAGCCGTAAAACGGCGCCCCCCACGACACGTGGCGACCTCTGATTGCGCAGCCAATCACGTCACGAAATTCTAGGGCATAAACCCTAGAGGGGTACATGTTCCCACCCCTATAAATACCCCAATCATTGATGATGGGAGGGGTGGATTGTGACATAACATAAATATAGAGCCTTAAAAGAGCTCCAACTTCTCTCTACTTTCTCTCTCTAGCCTCTTCCGTTTCCGTTCACTAACTTGAGCGTCGGAGGCGAATATTCCGAACATCGGAATATTCGTTATTTTGCAGGTGTCCGAGTCTTTGTCAGCAGAGCGTGACCAGTATCCGAGGGAATCACAAAAAACCCTGAAACATTTGGCGCCGTCTGTGGGGATACTCGTCCGTTATGGCAATAGATGGTCAGACACCTAATTCTGGACCTCGTCCAGGCGAGGATGGATATGTAGAGGACATACGTACTACCATACACTCAAGCAATCCTTTGACTGCCTCATTTGAGGAGGCCGAGCAACTTCCTGTCACCCCAGCTACCCTAATGGCCGAGCTGACTAAGCTCCGCAAGGAGTTGGCGGCTACCCAGCAAAAGGGGAGAGGAGGCACTTCCAAGAAAGCCAACAACAAGACCAATGCAACTGATGCTGGTAACACCCCATTTCGCCGTCCGCATGGAAGGTCTCCCCGAGTCCCACGGACCAACTTCTCTAGCCTGCTGGCGAAAACACAGTAGGCTGGGGGGAGGGGCAGACAGCCAAAAAGAGTTGAGACTGAGGCGTCACAGCGTTTCAAAGACGCAAGGGATTACATTCGGCACAGGCAAAGGGAGAGGGCCGCATACTCTGACACGGCCTCTACCCCAACTATGCCGGAGGAAGTCTCCAACCAATCTTTCTCCCAATACACCAACATGGCTGCTTCCAGCAAGAGCCATACTATTACTCCCCGTCCAATTCAGCCATTGCCATATCAGCCCCCTCAAGTACTCAATGGGTTGATACAACCAACTCCCCAAGTTTTTGGGCAATATGGGCCGTATGGTCAGATGTTCGGCCAGACTCCCTACTTGGCTGGAACGTCCGCTCAGCCTCAGCCTATAGATTGGCAAATGCGTTTGTTGAATTTGGGAGATAAGCCGCCTCCGTTTTCGCAAGATATACTAGCATCCCCTCAACCAGCAAAAGTGAAGAGTGTACTAGTGGGTGCCTATGATGGTACGGGCAACCCAGAAGAGCATGTTACCTCGTACAGGAACTTGATGTACTTGCAAAGTGTAGATGACGCTACATGGTGTAGATGCTTCCCGGCCACTCTCAAAGGGGTGGCCCAGGACTGGTTTAACAGCCTCCCAGCCGGATGCATCAATTGCTTTACCACCCTCAGTTTGTTGTTTGTGGGAAACTTCTCATACAACATCCCACCAAGAAAGACAAGTCTCAACTTGGCTACAATTGTCCAAGGAAAGAATGAAGGACTACGCTCGTACGTCCAAAGGTTTAACCAAGAAAAAGCCCAAATTCATAATCTTCCGGACGAAATGGCTTACTCAGAATTTCTCCGGGGATTAAGGCATAATGGTTTTAAGTTTGATTTGGTAAGAAAAAAGATTCGGTCATACGCAGGTGTATTGCGAGAAGCCGAAGCCTATATTGAGGCCGCGGATTTTTGTTCGCTCACCAAATCAGAACAGCCGGCCAAGGGGGCTGAGAAGAAACAATCTTCTCAGCAAGACTCGGCCGGTCGAAAGAAAGAAGGGAACAAAAGAAAAGAAATCTGGGTAGCTGATGACAAGCAACCCAAGTCAAAGAAAAGCAAGACATACGAGCCTCAGTATGAGTTCAACAAGGATGGTTACTCTATTTTGATGGAGATAAAAGACAAGTTTGAGTTTGAGAAGCCTCAGCCTTTGAGAGGCTCGGCCCAATACAGAAACAAAAACAAGTATTGTCATTACCACAAGGATGTGGGTCATGACACGAACGAGTGTATCAACTTGAAGAGACTGTTGGATAAGTTGGCCGACAAGGGTCTGCTGAAACCCTATGTGACCAAGTCCAAATTCACCTTCAAGCGGACAGACAACACGTCCGAGAAAAAGCAACAAAGTGAAAACAAGAATGACAAGGAAGATGATGGGAATAGCACTGATTCAGGTTTTGTGGCCGTCATATTAGGAGGCTTTGCTTCAGGCGGCCCTACCATGAAAGGAATCAAGCAGGACGCTCGAAACTTGTCAAATGTGATGCAAACGGACGTTGTTAAAGCCGAGCCATTTCCTGAAGTGATCATAAGTGAGGCTGACCGTGGTGAGGTCAGAGCTTTGCACAATGATCCCATGGTCTTTGTAATGAAAATAGCAAATTTGAAGGTGGGACGGATATTGATTGATACGGCCAGTTCGGCCGATATCATAAGTCTCTCTGCCTTGAGGAATTTAAGCTTCCCAGAAGATGCTCTCCAAGATATAACTCATCCCTTAGTAGGATTTGGGGGGAATATCATTCATCCAGTCGGACGGATTGACCTTCCCATCCGTTTCGGGCAGAAGGGGGAAGGAAGAGACATGGTCGTTCGTTTCCTTGTGGTAAAAGAGTTGACTGGGTACAATGTAATCCTTGGCCGCCCTACTCTCAATGCAGCCAAGGCGGTCATAGTGCCCCATTTGATGTTGCTGAAGTTTGAAAGGTCGGACGGAAAAATTGGAACAATTCAAGGAAGTCAGAAAATGGCCAAGGAATGTAATCAGCTGGCCGTGAAGCCAACAGCACGCGGCCCAAAGTTGTCCGAGATTAAGGAAGAAGGAACCTCACTCCCAGCATACCAGGTCGGCCAGAAGCGTAAGGCGAGCAGGGCAGAGGAAGCCTAGCAACTAATGACTGTCGGCCGGCCAGATGAGTTGAGGCCCCAGCCGGCCGGCAGCCACCAAGATATAGTGCTTGACTCCAACCACCCAGAACGGACAGTTAGTGTCGGCACTATAGCCTTGGAATTGCTTGGGGATGAGTTAGTACAGCTGTTAAGAGAATTCAAAGATGTGTTTGCATTTGAAGTAGGTGAAATGCCTGGAATAAGCCCCGACCTGGCCGTGCACAAGTTGGCCGTGAATCCTGTGATAAAGCCTGTCCGCCAGAAGAAGAGAAATCACGGGGAGGAGAGGAATCAGGCGGCCGCAGCAGAAGTAAAAAAGCTGCTGGACGCCGGTTTCATTCGGCAATGCTTTTACCCAGATTGGGTGGCCAATGTAGTTCTGGTAAAAAAGCCGAATGGGACTTGGAGGATGTGCGTGGATTACACGGACTTGAACAAGGCGTGTCCTAAGGATAGCTTCCCCTTGCCTAAGATTGACCGTTTGGTTGACTCTACGTCTGGACACGCCCTAATGAGCTTCATGGACGCATACTCCGGATTCCATCAAATTCCTTTGTGGGAAGAAGATCAAGAGAAAACAGCGTTTGTGACCGAGCAGGGGTTGTACTGTTACAAGGTTATGCCATTCGGCCTCAAGAATGCCCCTGCTACATTTCAAAGGCTTGTTAATACAGTCTTTGGAGACCAGCTCGGCCGGAATATGGAGGCATATATTGATGACATGATTGTCAAGTCAAAAGAGCCGGCCGACCATCTCAAGGATCTACGAGAAACGTTCGCCGAACTCAGGCGGCATAAGATGATGTTAAATCCAAAGAAGTGTGTATTTGGTGTTGAGTCCGGCAAGTTTCTCGGATTTTTGATTGATCAACGTGGAATCGAGGCCAACCCTGAAAAAATTCAAGCCGTCCTTAACATGAAGTCTCCAAAAACAATCAAGGAAGTGCAAAGACTGACCGGCTGTTTAGCAGCCCTTGGAAGATTTTTGTCAAGATCAGGGGATAAGTGCCGTTACTTTTTTCAAACCATTAAGAAGAAAGCCGCATTCGAGTGGACAGAGGAGGCCGAGGAAGCATTCGTACAGTTGAAAAATCACTTGCATACATTGCCTCGCCTCGTCAGTCCGCTCAAGAATGAGAAGCTATATATCTATCTTGCCATCTCCGAACACTCTCTAAGTGCCGTCCTTCTTGCTGAAAGGGACGGCCATCAGGTCCCGGTGTATTTTATCATTCATGTACTTCACAATGCTGAGCTGAAGTACCCCCCAATTGAAAAATTTGGCCTGGCCTTGTACATGGCATCAAAGAAGCTGCGGCCATACTTTTTAGCACATTCAATTGTGGTCTATACAGACCAACCCTTGAAGAAGCCGTTCTCAACTTTAGAGGCAAGTGGCCGTATGCTCAAGTGGGCCTTAGAGCTCAGAGGTTTTGATCTTGTGTTTGAACCAAGGAAGGCAATCAAGGGGCAAGCCTTTGCGGATTTTTTGGCTGAAATGACACGGCCTGATCTTCAGCCGGCCGGGGACCAAGTCTGGAAAGTGTTTGTGGATGGTAGTGCAACAGCGACTGGGTGTGGCGCTGGTATTATATGTGAATCTCCTGAGGGAGACAAGTATGAGTACGCGTTGAGGTTTCAGTTCCAAGCGTCAAACAATGAAGCTGAGTACGAAGCATTGTTGGCCGGCCTAAGGATGTGTAAAGCGGCCGGGGCAACCAAAATTGAAGTATGCTCGGACTCCCGGCTAATAGTCCATCAGGTCAATGGTGGCTTTGAGGCCAGGGAGCCGGCCATGATGAAGTACATGCAGCTAGTTAAAAATGAGGCCGAAGGCTTGGAGTTTTTTTCTCTCAAGCAAGTTCCCCGTTCAGAGAATCATCAAGCGGACGCCCTCTCCAAATTGGCTTCCTCGGCGTCATGTGATACTCCAAGATCAGTGTTTTGGGAAGTAAAGGAAAAAAGGAGCATTGATGCCAAGCCCGTTCAGATAATAGATAGAAGTTCAACCTGGATGGACGGAATTACTTCCTACTTAAGGGATGGAATACATCCGGACGATCCGAAAGAGAGTTGGCTATTGAAGAGGAAGACGGCCTGGTTTGAGATGAAAGATGGGGAGCTATTCAAAAGAGCCTTTGTGAAGCCTTACCTTAAATGTATAACTCCTGAAAGAGGGCATGATGTGTTGGATGACCTTCATCAGGGGCATTGTGGTTCGCATATTGGAGGCCGAGCCTTAGGTGAAAAGGCGACACAGTTGGGATATTACTGGCCGAGCCTGAAGTCGGACGCCATGAAAATGGTGAAAAAATGTGACAAGTGCCAGAGATTTTCAACCCTTATTCATCGTCCAGCAAATAGTCTATCAGCCATCAGTAGTCCGCTTCCCTTTGCCAAATGGGGCATGGACATTTTGGGACCGTATACTCCTGCATCCGGCCAGAGACGGTATGTATTAGTGGCAGTAGACTACTTCACTAAATGGGTTGAAGCTGAGGCCGTCCGGGGCGTTAAATGGACGGATGTGTCAGCCTTCATTTGGAAAAGCATAATCACTCGGTATGGGGTGCCTCAGTCAATGGTGTTCGACAATGGACCCCAGTTTGAGACGCGTCAGCTCAAAGAATGGTTGGGAGACCAAGGCATTACCCATTGCTTTGCCTCGGTCGGCCGACCACAAGCCAATGGTCAAGTTGAAGCCTATAACAAGTTGATTTCAAATGGGATCAAGCGCAAGCTTGAAAAGGCAGGCGACCTATGGGCAGACGAGCTGGTCAATGTGCTATGGTCCATACGGACAACAGCAAAGAGTTCTACAGGGGAGACTCCATTCTTTTTGGTCTATGGAGCTGAGGCTGTACTCCCAATTGAAATGTACGAGCCCACTTTGCGGGTAATGCTTTATGATGAATCGGCCAATTGGGAGGCCATGAAGACCGCCCTAGATTTCCTTCCAGAAGCTAGGGGCAATGCGGCGCTTAGGCATGAAATTTATCGCTTAAGGATGACAAGGGCATATAACCGCCGAGTGTCTACGCGGCCGCTCAAAATGGGGGATCTAGTGTTGAGAAAAATGGAAGCTGTTGGCCGTGCCAATGAGGACGGCAAGTTGACTCCAAACTGGGAGGGACCATACAGAATCAGGGAAGAAGTCCGAGACGGCACATATCGCCTTGAGGCAATTGATGGCCGTCAGATCCCACGGACATGAACCACTGATAACTTGAAGAAGTATCATGTTTGAGTTTTGTTTCTTTAAGTACTTAGCCAAAAAGCTGTTTATACAGCTAGGTCTACTGACCGAGCCTTGTAATTAAAGCCGTCCGGCCGCAACAATGTACTTTTGACAAAAATTAATGAAAAGTCAGGCATTGTTGAATTATTTGTTGTTTTTATGATTAAAGGCCGAGTGAAATGATTTACTGAGTTGCTTCCAATATAGTAACACGGCTTATCATTCTTTTGGAATGGCCGAGCTAAAAAGGAAGCAAGGTTGCTCCCAATATAGCAACTCGGCCACACACAAAAAAAAAAAAAAAAAAACTGATTTAATTCAGAGATCAATGCGTCCGCCCAATTCTAGGCGGACGATTGAGGCACGGTATTCCGAACTTGTGTAGAAAACAAGTGTCCTTTACAAATAGGGCAAGGGCATACCTAGGCATTTAGCCCGGCAAATCAAGGAATCTCTGAGTTGAGATAAAACTTAGGATTTCTAGGGTACGTCCGAGCGATAGATTCAACGGACTACTCGTACAATGATAGCCGAAAGGCCAATTAAATTAATTTGGCGCTTCACCTAGTCCAAGGGCAATCATTACTATGATTTGATTAACTTGCTAGTCGTCATACCCTTTTAAGGCATAAAAACTACCAAGTTAATCAAACCACTTAGAAAATGGACTAGGCGAACACCGAATAAAGGGGCATACCCCTAGGAACGTACGAAAAGGCATAATACTGGGACGTACGGAAAACTTGCAAAAAGCAGAAAATTTGCAAAAAAAAAAAAAAAAAAAAAAAAAACTGCTAAGTATGAAACAGAAGTAAAAGCCGCCAAAAAGGCGGACAAAATTTTCATTAATAAGACCGCACAAAGGCGGCCGAAATGTTTACAAAACCGCTCGAACAGGCGGCCTTAGAAGAAGAACAAAAAAGAGAAGTACAAAATAAGCTAAGTATATAGTAAGCTGAAAAGAAAAGGAAAGCTGAGCAGACGGCTGCTGGAGGACCTGAGCTCTACTTAGCCGTATTATCTGTGGCAGGCTCCTCCGCTGTCTTGGCGTCCTTGGCCGGGGCATCCTTTTCGTCCGCTTCTTCCTCCTCCTCATCCCCGTCCCCTCCGGACTCGGGGGAAGTGACTACTAGTTCTGGAGGAGGCATGCCGGCCTTCCTTGCCTCTTCTTTAAGTCAGACGTACTGAAGCCGCTTCTTGAAGCGTTCCTCGTAATAGGCGGCTTCACCTTCGTCCACCATCAAGTTGAAGGCATCAAAGAAGTATGCCTTAAGCTTGTCTTCAGCATTTTGCTCGATGCGGATGACTTCTTCAACACTGATTGGCCGAGGAGCTTTAAGTTTCTCCTCATAGTCCGCAAGGGACTTCTTTAAGGTTTCCACCTCGGCCTTCAGCGCGTCCGCCTCATCTAGCGCAGACTTAAGGTTGGCTTGGGCCAACTTCAGCTCACTCTTCAGGGCCTCGGACGCCTCGAAGCCCAACTTCCATTTTTCCTTCTCCAGGACGACCTCGTCCCTTTCAACCCTCATGGCCTCACTGGCCAAGGACTCCTGTTCGAGTGCCTTGCCCAGTTTGACCAGGTCCTCTGTTTGCCGCGCCGCTTTGTCGGACAGCGCGGTTATCTGGGTCTCAAAGTGTACCCTTTGGACGGCGGCCGTCCCAGTTACAGCATCCTCGGCTTTCCTGATTTCAATCCAAGCATTCTTCAACCGTTCGTTTTCCTTGTCCTTCCAATCTAGGAAGACGTTCAAACGGAGGAAGAGCTGCGGACAGAAGGAAGAAACTTAGTCAAAAATATGGAAAAATTGGCTAAGTGTTGGAAAGCAAAAACATAAGGAGATAGAAGTATACCTCGGCGCTGCAGTTTAGCATGGGGCCGAGGAAGCCTTCGTTGATCCCCCGCAGCTTATCACGCAGCGCTTGGGGGACCGCGCGAACCATGGCCTCGCGCATGGCCTTCCTGTCCGCTCCAGTCAGTGACTGGCTGAGTACCTTCAACTGCATCTCCTCTGATATATCTGCGGACGACCGTGTAAGAAGAGTTAGCTAAATTTTACAAGTAGACAAAGACTTATAAAAACTGAGAAAAAAAAAGATGGCTAACCAGTGGAGAAGGTTGGAGGAGAAAGATTGGAGGGAGGAGGCGGTAAAGGAGCTTCCTCCTCCTCCGGACGGCTCCCTTCAGCGTCGCTGGACGGCGGGTTGACCAGCATCGTCCCGATCCAGCGACCGGTCATTTGTTCTGGGGTTAACCTATCCCCACCGTCCGAAGGGACGGACTCCTCACGGACCTGATCAGCAACAGGTTCCATGGGCTTGGAGGCCCCGCTTTGTGTCAGCCGGGGTTGTTCTCCTTTAGACTGCGTTGTAGCAGTCTGCGACTTTGCCGTTGCCGCTGCTTGAGAAGACGGCTTGGACGCAACCGTCTTTCTCCTCTTGGATGCGTTCGCATCAGGAGTGGACGTGGCCGACTGCTTCCGCCTGGCCTTCGGGGTAGAGGAGGAGGTCTGCAAAAATACCAAGTTAGAAAAATTTGATGGCGTCCGTGCGATTTGGGAAAGGAGCTCCCTTCCAGCATGCGTGAACGGACATAAAGCGTCCGTGCAAACTCAGGAAGTAGGTTCCTTCCAATATAGCAGAACGAATACATTAAGGAATGAGAAATTCAAGAAATAAACTAAGTGTTTACCTCTTTGAGTTGCTCGTACATCTTGAAACGAGCCTTGTATCTGGCCAAGTCCACCTCGGACATCTCAACCTCTGCTTTTTGGGCCGAGTCAAGCATAGCGTACGCCTCCGCTGCAAAAACAAAAAGCAAAAGTGTTAGAATATTTTTCTGAAGAACTCTACGTGCGTACAAAAAAGTTTATATGCCTAAGTGTCCACCTTGGGGCATGTTCTGGTACAGGCCGTACGCAGACATGAAGATAGGGTCCCTAAGCCAATTGGCAAGAGGAACCCAATGGCTAGGGACCCGTTCAGTTTTGTTGCCCCGCCTGACTCGATTAACTTTGAAGTACTCGAGCTGGTGTTCGTGGCTTGGGTGGATGGGCGGCTTGTCAGGCTTGTGGTCTCCGCGTCCGAGCTGAATAGGCTCGGGACGACACCTGTTCATGCGAAGGTTGAACTCCGCGTCCTGAGTTTTGACACGGTAGAAGCGGTGCTTCCAGTCCCTCCACTTACTGACACGGTCGACCACGACCATGTAATCCCTGGTTGCACTCAAGATGAGCCAACCATCCACCTCCTTTTCCAGCCAGGTGAGTGAGTGCATCTCACAAAAGACCGCAAAGTCTGGCGTAAATTTCTTAGCGATGCACGTCACTAAGTACCCAAAGATGTTCAACCAACTGTTTGGCGTCAGTTGGAAGAGGCCGATGTCGTACTCGTCCAGGACAGTCCGGACGAATGGGTGAAGAGGGAAGCGGAGCCCCACATCCAGGGCGGCCCTGTAGACGCAAAACGCTCGTTTGCGCGGCTTCTCCTCATCCCAGGTAGCCACAACAATGGCCTTCCTGGGGACTTGAATTTCGAATCCCTCCCCCAAATGGAGGGACTCCTTATACTTCTCAAAATCCTTCTTTAAAAACTTCAGGGCTGTCTCCCCAACTGTACAGGCGTACGGGTCCTTGAAGTTATCAATGTTGGCGACAGTTTCTTCGGCCGCCGCCTCGCCTTCGGCCGTCTCACCCACGGCCTCTTTCTCAACTTCTTCCTCTTCCACTTGGTGAGAAGGGGCACTCCCAAACTCCGAAGACAGCACTCTGCCCAAATCTGCTGCCTCGGCCGAGCTTCGGCCTTTTGAGCTTGGAACGCCCATTGAAGAAGGAACGTCCTCCTCGAACATTGGACGCTTGCCTTTTTCCTTGGCAGCGTCCGCCTCATTTCCCGAAGGAGGGGCGTTGCGAATAGGCAGGGCGGACGGTTCGTGGATTGAGATTCCTGTTAAGGGTTTGTCCGCCCCACCCAATTGAGGCCGAGGTTGAGAAGAAGAGGGGACGGACGAACCAGAAGCGTCCGCCCCAAGATTGGAAGGGTTGTCTTTGTAGGCTACCAGTTCGGCCCCATCCATGACTGAACTGGCGAATTGGGGGAACCTAAGTTCCGGAGCAGGTGCGGACGAGGCGCCTTCAGCTCGCAGGCGTTCCTCGAAGGAAGAAGTGACCTCCACGGCCAAGTGATTAGAGCCAGTGGAGGCGGTCGTTGTTTGGGTGGTGGAGTCAGCCTCCACCATTGTACTTGGGTCACTAGGGTCATAAGGGACCCTAGGATGAACCAGACTTCCGTCTGGATTCCTGGCCGCGTGAAGCTCACGCGTACGCATGGTTCTTGCCATTGCCTGTTGGGACAGAGAAGAATAAGTGGGGGTGAGTATGTACGCATCAGACATAGACTCACTCCAAGGAGACAACTCTTCTCCGTCCACTCTAGATTCCTCAGTCCCAGGCGAACGGCCGGCCTCGTGAGAAGAGTCGGACGAAGCCGAGTATGGATCCAGAATTGAAGTAAAAGAAAAAGAAAACAGGCAAAAGAGAAAATGTAGACGGCCTACCTCTGTACGTTCTGAAAGTTCTGAAGGTGGTGGTGAAGTTCTTGAAGATTGACCGGAAAACTCAAAAATGCCCGGAAAACTCAAACTCACGGCGGCGCTCTTGAAGATTAAGGAAAAACTAACTTTCTCTCACTAGAACGCTCTGACTTCTCTCTAGAATTCACAATTGGGTAAAGTGTGAAAATGAGAATTCACCTCCCATATTTATAGAGTGAATTCATGAGGGCAAAATGGTAAAACCGTCTTTCCCGCGTAAACATTCAAACAGTAATTTCTTGAGAAATTACTCGAAGAAAGGGCCAGGACGACGTTAGGGTTCTGTTAACTTGTGAAAAGGACCAGACGAACAATTAACGGCACGTTAAAGTGAATGGAAATAAGTGGAAAATTCAAGAATTTTACACCTTCAACACTTAGTCTCCAAAAATTGAGAAAATCTAAGAGGAAAAACGTCCGCCCAGTTCTCAGACGTACGAAGCATGATTAGAAAGCCAGGAAGTACGTCTGAAATCATGGAAGCCCAGATTACCCCAAAGAAGATATGTGGCCGTTCTGGGTGGTTAGGAGATAAGCTCCTCCCAGAGTATCAGAACGTCCAGTCTCATTGATGTGGCCGTTCTGGGCAGTTAGGAGACCAGCTCCTCCAGAGTATCAGAACGTCCAGTCTCATTGATGTGGCCGTTCTTGGTGGTTAGGAGATAAGCTCCTCCCAGAGTATCAGAACGTCCAGTCTCATTGATGTGGCCGTTCTGGGCAGTTAGGAGACCAGCACCTCCCAGAGCATCAGAACGTTCAGTCTCATTGATGTGGCCGTTCTGGGCAGTTAGGAGATAAGCTCCTCCCAAAGTATCAGAACGTCCAGTCTCATTGATGTGGCCGTTCTGGGTAGTTAGGAGATCAACTCCTCCCAGGGTATGAGGTCGTCCAGCTTGACACAAGTGGACGACCACATGAATTCAGAGTTTAAGCCTCTCAGAGTACGAGAGCGTCCAGTACAAAATTTGGACGTCCAGATAAGCAAAAATCCAAGCTCATTCCAGACTACGAGAACGTCCAGGGCAAAATATATGGACGTCCACGTAGCAAAAAGAGCCTTGAATCAAAAGTATATGGACGTCCAGGGCAGATGGGAAGCAAACCCAACCCAGAGTACCAGGACATCCAGAGTGCAAGATCAGAGGAGGCGGCCAGTAAGTGTACGAGCCACCCCCTTTGAGGGGCAAATGTTTAGGGTAAAAATACCCCAAGTACGTGGCCCAATCTCATAGTGACACGTGGCCCAATAAACAGGCGACACGTGGCCCTATGAGAATGTGACACGTGTCCACTTGTCATGGTGACACCTGTTAGCCATCTCTAAATGCCCCAATGCTGCAATCAGAATGAGAAAAGAGCCCTGATGACCTCAGGCCCAAATCCCGAGAAAACCTTGAAAGCCGTAAAACGGCGCCCCCCACGACACGTGGCGACCTCTGATTGCGCAGCCAATCACGTCACGAAATTCTAGGGCATAAACCCTAGAGGGGTACATGTTCCCACCCCTATAAATACCCCAATCATTGATGATGGGAGGGGTGGATTGTGATATAACATAAATATAGAGCCTTAAAAGAGCTCCAACTTCTCTCTACTTTCTCTCTCTAGCCTCTTCCGTTTCCGTTCACTAACTTGAGCGTCGGAGGCGAATATTCCGAACATCGGAATATTCGTTATTTTGCAGGTGTCCGAGTCTTTGTCAGCAGAGCGTGACCAGTATCCGAGGGAATCACAAAAAACCCTGAAACACCCATCATTTCCTATAAATACCCAAGTGTGGGCATTGGGAATGATGCTTGAGTGGGAGTTAAAAAGAGCATTCCATAATTTTTGGGAAAATTCTTAAACTCACATAACACTCGGGTTTAGGTCGGACCTTGCTAACCCCAAGGTAGTAGACCTTAAAGTTGTGTTCGCCCATTTGTGGGTGGATACCGTCGGAGGCACGGCGCTTAACGTGCTAGTAGCTTTCAAGTAAGAGCCCCGGGTTTTGGGCGAAGCTCGCTTCGAGGGTAAGATCCGTTATCTTTTCTTTGTGAATATTTATTTATGCTTTGTGATTTTAATTATTGCGAGTGGTTCCTCGGGAGGGGTTGTTTCCGCGGTGAGTCGGACTCACCAAACCCCAACAGCGGTATCGGAGCCCCGCTCATTTATTTTTATAATCATGTTATTCAAGGTTTATTTTTGGCTTATTTTTCTGGTTTATGTTGCTAATTAGATTAGTAGCTCGGTTTTATTTATTTAATCCCGTTTTTAATGTCGAATTTGGCCCGAAACCCAGATTTTCGCCGAAGACTAGTGAATTTTGGGTGGAAAACGTGTTCTGGAAAGGGTTTTACCCCTTTGGGACTGTGATTTTAGCCAAATTTTGACCAGAAATGCCTTTTTCGAGGGGTTTTTCGTTTTTGACGAAAAATTTTAAGTCTTTTCTCACCTTGAAATTAATGGCATAAATTGTTGATTATATGGTTGATTATTTGCATATTTTTCTGCACTTTTATGTCCCCTTAAAGCACACTTACTTGGTAGTATTTGATGCTTAAAGGTTGATTTATTTTCACATAATTGCAAACTAATTGCCTTTTAGTGTTAAAATTTTATTTTTGAAGCTTCCTAAGTGTTAAAGATTCAATCTTTATTTGTGATAAGTGATTGAAACTTTGAAAACCACTAAATTCCATGTTATTTTGAATTGAACTTTGTTGTTTTAATCATTTTGAGTTGATTAGAAACATAAAGTTTCGATTTTTGTGATAGAAATTTGGTTATCTTCATGTTGGAAGATATAATTTTCAAGGATTCACAAATTTTAGATGTTGGAATTTTCATTTGAACATTAAAGTTCATATTTTTCCAACTTCCCTTTACTTTGTCAAATTCTCAAGTTTAATTTAAATTGATTAAATTGAAATTGAGAAATTACCTCAATTTTATTTTGCACCAAGCTAAACCAATTTAATTAAAGATGGTTCTTGGAATTATTTTGGTTATTGCACTTTGAAAATTTTATTAAGTTAGACTTGTTTAAAATTTTATTTTGCTCACTAAATTAGTTCTAAAATTAATTTAGAATTAATTATTTTTGTCTCGTGGAAAAGGGATCAAATCCCAAGGTAGTGGCACGCAAAACGAGGCAATGGACCACCATGGCGAGCCGGGCTGCACAGCAGCCCACATGTGGCTGCCAAGGTGGTTGCGCTGCCTCGATTGTGGGCCACACGCGCGGCAGCAGCCACGCACAGCAGCAGCTCACGCGCGGCAGCAGCAGCCACGCGCGGCTGTGCTGTGGCAGTGGCTTGCGGCTGTGTGCCGTGGGCCGTATGTTCGTGGTCTTGGCGTGTGCGTATGCTTGGTGCGGTGAGGTGATTAGCCGTTGTAGGCTTGATGTTAGTTATTTTGCCGTTTATTTATTTTAATTAATTTTGTTAATTTTAATTAAAATTTTGGGAGGCTAGGCCTCGGGTTTTTGAGCGGCATTGGCAAAATTTCATTTTGACAAATTTGGGTGCTACCGACTTAATTACTTGGATTAATTAAGGAAATGCGGAATTTAGTGGGAGCTTCAATTATTAATGACGTAATTTATATAATCGGTTAAACAACTTTGACTAGTTTTAATTAGGCGTGTTAATCGGATTAACCACCTAGATTAGTTACTAGTGCGCGCGTTGTTTGAATGCATTTTACTTGTTGTTATTTTGTAAATTGCATGGGCCATTCACAAATAGTGAATGGATGAATGGAATATATATATTCTCTCTCTCTCTCTCACAGGTTTTATGAAATGACAACTAATGGGACCCGACTAGGATAGAAAATACGGACTACGTGCCGTTATGTATTTTTGTAAATCTAAATACGGTCTATGCACCGTTAAGTATTTTTGTACTTTAATATTTAGATTATTCCTAGTTATAGACACTAGTTTTTTTACATAGTTTGGTTTAGTCTTGAAGACGGCGTATCTTGGAAGACAAAGCCTTGAAATGCAAATGAAGACCTTTTGAAGATATGAAGATTTCAAGGGGTCATGCTAGTTGCCAATATGCATCTATTATTTCGCTTTATATTTTATGGTTATATATATGTGTGTGAAATATTCGTTAGATGCATGTTTAGGTTTTCTTGATGTTGCGATGATTAGTTAAGTTCACTTAAATCAACCAACATAGAAATCCTAGGTCCCTAATAATATTGTAAAACTTGCCTTTCCAAAACAACACTTACTAACCGGACGATGGTGATGGTAGGCTATGCCAAAGCGAGGTGCCATCACTCCTCTAAGGGGCATAAGGCACACCGGGTGTGCACGTTGGTTTTGGTTTAACTCATCGGTATGAGTGAGGAGTCCTCACATACCGTGGCAAAAGAGACACATCGTTAAAGATGCATTAGATGCGACGATTATCTAACCAAAAGTGGCTTAGAGCCATTAGCAAGGCAATGCTTACCGAGAAGATTGAGTGTTTAAGACAAGCCAAAGCATGCTTAACCACTCTTTGTTTCTTTGGATCTTGGAATCGCCTTATTTTCACCAAATAGGGACAATTTTTACGTGTAAATAAGACGGTAAATAAGTATTGAAAATTTGCATGAATAAAATTCAATCTTATTTAAGTAATTTTTGAATGGTTTTTCATTAAAATTCTTTCAATTGTAGAATCATGTCTTCAACTATTAACAATGACCCTATGTACCCGGAACTTCCCGAGAAGTTACCATTTTTGCTCAATTTGGTGAACTTCAAGGAATGGGAAGATGAACTCCGAAAGACTCTCAGGAATTGCTACCTAGAGCATATCTTGGACACTCCGATCCCGAGTTTCTACTCGAAAGGGATCATGAGTGATGAAGCTCATGAAGAATGGAGTATAGATTGCAAGAGAGTTTCCAAACTCATGGCAAACTCCATCCCGGATCAATGGAGAGGGGTTTTCTCCGGCTATTTTCCGGACATGATGCTCAAAGCTCTTGAGGATGTGGTCAATATGAGGGTCACCAAGAGTGCTAGGGGCAATTATGATGGTCATGTGGAGGATGTGACAAGGTCACTTTCCAAAATGAGGATCAAGCCACCGCAAGAAGGTTGTCTCTCGAAAGAAAGACAAGAGGTATGGGGAAAAGTCTACAATGCGAGACTTAGGCCCGGAATGCCACTTCAAGCTCATGTAATTAACATGACAAGGTTATTCAACCATCTGGAGCTAATTGGCAAACCAGTGGAAGACGAGCAAGCGGCTCTCATGCTTCTTAGCTCTCTTCACTCGGGGTATGTGGGACTTAAGATGCGTCTCACCGCCAATAGGGATACACTGTCCTTAAGGGAAGTCATCCAAGAGCTTCAAAAGACCTATTCTTGCAAGAAGGCTAACTTTGCCCTTAGACCAAGGAAGAAGGAGTTCAAAGACAAGAGGAAGATGCGCTGCTTCTATTGTGGTAACCCCGGACACTACAAAAGAGAATGCAACATGTATCTGGATGATGAGGCGAAAGGAAAAGTAACCTCAACCTCAGGTATCTGTAGGGTTTTATAGGTACTACGCAGCGGAAATAACATGAATCATATTCATACAGTACCTAATCCAAGGATCTAATGCATAACACATAAAGAACAAATAATTGTACCTTTGAAGCGTGATTCCACGTGCGATCGAGCAAGAACAAAGGGAGATAAAGAACCCCAAGCGTGATTCCTCTACTTGGTCCACGGGCACAGATTAAGACCTCCACTAATGCTAGTTAGTCGTGACTGAACGCTTCAATCAACCTTCAACGGAGAGGAGAGACATACTAACCAAGAACCACCACGATGACCACCACACGCACCACCAAGGGGTGGCCGGCCGTACGGACGTGAGGGGAGGATGAGAGCCGTGAGTTAGAGAGAGAATTAGGGTTTTGGGATTGGTTGCCTTGATGTCAAAATTCACAATGTGTGAATTATGACTGCTTATTGCAAACCCTAGGCATGGATCTTATTTATAGATCTCATCTCTAAATAAGAGCCCATGTCAAAAGCCCAAAACCTAATTCCAATCCAACTATGCTAGCCCAATCCAATTCATGATTAGTTAATTGCTCATGAGGCCCATTAATGGGCCTCTTACTTGCTTAACCCAATACCCTTGTGTGTGACCAATATAGGATCCATTCTAAAGGGCTTTGGACCATTTGACTAGCCCAAAGATCATCTCTCATAGTCTAGCAATAGAGGATGACGCCCCAATAGAATGAACTTATTATCTCCATAATAGTGATCCTTGATATATCTAGTAATTGCACTTATCGAAGACATAATTCCTTCAATCTCCCACTTGTCTGAGACAAGTGCGCAATATTCAAATTCCTTAAGTCAATGTGTGTCGATTTGATAATATGATTGCATCTCATGTCGTGATCATATTAATCTACAAATCTTTCTTGAAATCTGAGTTAGAATTACAAAACAAATGGTTACTATGTAACATATTTGAGCACGGCCATGCATTTTTCTGAATTCTCCCTCTTCAAGGGGCCAAGACACATTCCTAATTAAATAGGTAGACTCAATCCAATCTTATGGCAACCAAAGCTCCCACTCAACTCATGAAGTGACCGGGAAACATCCTTTATAATCCCCATTTACGGCAAGACGTTTGAATGTACCACAGTCAAAACAATCATTGAATAGAATCAGTGTTCCACTCATGTCAAAGGAATCCACTAATATATCTGGAAGTTCTATACTTGAACTTCAAAGTAGGTCTATAGTTCGATCCTGCATCATTCATGCATATCCATGTGATTGACCGAGCATTATCACTATGCTCCCATAGCCCATGAAACTGCACTATCCAATCAATCTTACATGCTAGTTTTAACTTGTGAAATCATTTATGTCCAGTTTAATGATTTCGAACTAGGAACTTAAATAATGTATGAATTTTGTTCACCTGTGGGGTTTCATTCAAAAGGTCATCAACCTAGTGAGCCCATCAATTCATAATTATTTTGGACATTTTATTTAATCTTGAAACCACGATTAAATAAGATTGAAACTTTGTTTCAATTGATAAACATAATTCTGCAAGCTAATGTATTTACTTTTGTAATATGCTTTCTCAAAACATACACAACTAAAAATTACATAACTTGCTTCAATCCAAGAACCTTAGTATGACTCTCATACCTTGGTCATGGAAGGGGTTCAGAAGTAGAGTTCATGAGACATTCTCATAAACATGAATTTTGCAATTTCTAAATCTTATAATCATTTTCATCTCCATACACTAATAATTTTCCTTCGTCCTTTCGCAAGGAATGAACTTAGGAATTTCTAATTTGTATTCCAACGTTACATTGGATTTCGATTGAAAACTATCATCACTTGTTCTTTAAAACACGTGAATCAAATAGACGAGTATAGTCCATGGTATGCATGATGCATCCTTTGCAAATTGCATAAGGATCTTCACTCAAAGTCTTAATTTCATCAATCCTTTCTCAAGGTATTGAATCATTAAGCAACGTGCCATGTCACATGGGATTGAAACTCTTTTCAATATAATGTTGAACCTTATAAGAATCTTATCAATATAAGCTTCTTAACCAAAACTCAAACATCCTTCGAGACCTATGTATATAGATCTTGAATCCCAAATGTACTCATCTTCTTCTTCAAGATTTTCATACAAAATGCATTAACTATTACTTGACTATTCAAGCAACAAATAATCGCTCTTTGTACTAGACCAAGAAGACTTCATAGCTCCCACTAAATACCTTGTACATACAAGACCTTTTCTTCATTTTACGAGAACATCAAACGATTTGATTAACTCGCAAAATTAAGAACGTTAACTCCCTGATGCTAACTACAATCCATTATTGATCTTTTATGCATCCCTAGGATTATTGGATCTCCAAACTTTTGATTGTATCATATACAAATCTTATTTCATGAACAATTTCAAGAAAGCGTTTAGATATCCATCTACCAAATCTCATAAGGTAGAAATCACTCAAATATCTTTAATAGATCTTTGCAATGTGACTAATGTAAAGGTTTCATCGTAATCATAGTCATACTATGAATATGTTGAATCCATTAACAAGTCTTTGCTTTAGTTAGAAAACATTTTTCTTTCTTGTCTGCTTTGCTTACAATGGGTTTCACCCAATTTTGGCAAATTATTCAAGTGTCATACACTTGCTTACAGACTTAGAATCTATTTCAGATTTCATGGTTTTAAAACCACTTGGATTCATAACTTGTCAAATCATCTTTATTACTTGCATAATCATCATGTTCCAAAATAAATATTTTAGAACTCTTAGTCAATATGAAATCATATTTCTTTGACTAAGTTTTACATATGCTAGTCATCCTTGTGGGTTTTACGCAACAATTGAAACTCATACAACAACTTTGTTTAGTTTTCAATGAGAAACGACAATAGAGGATGTGCACTTGGAATGTACTACCTTCGACACATGGTTATTAATCCCATTACACATAATGAGACCACGCGTTGTCATTTGTAACATGAGGTGAATCATACTCATATTGTTGCTGTTATTCGATAACTTCTCAAATTTCTTCGAGATTTTCGAAATCACTTTTCTTGAACTCTTTCAAGGCTCTCGAACCTTTCGAGATTCTTATACTCCCACTTGCCTTTTGAGGAGGCATATTTAGCATAGGGTGAACCAACCAAGGTTTTGAACCATGTTTGTTTGTTGCTTTTCTCGAACTCTTTTGAGATTTACACTACTCCCACTTGACCTTTTGGAACAATTTCCATAAGGGCACCTACTTGAGAAACAAACATTTTGTGCTAAGTATGGTTTGTGTGGTAGTACCCCGTGCTCTATATAGGAATCGAACATGCATCAAACGGTTTAATACATGTTTTATTCCTTGCTTTGTAGAAAGACTTAATAAGAACTTTTCTTATCCATATCACATATGAAGCCTTTGCTACATTTGATTTGACGTATGTAGTTTGTTTAGTTTTGTAGCTTTTCTTAAAAGTATATCCCTTGAACAATGGTTGGAAGATAGGTAATTTACATCCATTATCAAAATATATCTCATATAGATTGATAGCTTCCTTCATAAACACTTCACAAGGTTTTCTTTTGGACTTTGTTGTAAAACGATTTCACAACTCTTGGATGTTTATCAATGTCTTGGCTTAAATTCTCATTATTACGATCATATCGCAATACTTTGAATGTGTTGCCAAGTACATGTCTTGACTTAAATTTTCACAATTACAATCATATTGTAGTGTAATCATTATCTTGTCAAGTTGATACTGAACTTCATACTGAACATTTTGAACTTTTCAAAATCTTCACTCTTATGCTTCAACTAAGCACAAGTAGTGATCGTATCACAAATGAAGTTTCATTGTCCATCTCTAGTCTTTGAACCTTTGGTTTTCTTACATCGATATGTATTCGACCTTGAGTTCGCATCATCATTTCTCTAAATGGTGACTTAGTCATAATTTCAAATTAGAATGATAATTACATATATCAATGGATTCATAATCCAATGATATTGAAAGTCCATCCCTTTGGATCTTTCGCATGCAATTTTCATTTTCATTCGAATTAATTGACATATTAGAGACAATTTTTATATACATAGAAATGGTTTAACTATTTCTATCATATAGAACTTTAAACCTATTTAGCAATTCAAAACACATTATGACTCAAAGAAGCATAGAATAACATTTATTCTACATTTTTGAATCTTCGATGTTTAGTCATTACTAACATTGAATGGTGTTTTGATAATGGCAAGAATAAATAACATTTATTAAATTCTAGCCAATTATTAGTGGTGAAATACTGGTTCTACTTGTAAAGTTGCAACTTTTGCTTCCAAACTTGTAGATTCTACTTGTGAAGTAGCAACATTTGTTTCTAAACTTGTAGATTTATTTCTCCTTTAGCCATAACTTCTTCCTTTAGTTCAACCAAATTGTGCAATGAGTGATCTAAACAAGACATCATATGTCCAAGAAGTAGCAATATGCTAAATCAATTTCTATAGTATACTTCTTAAATTGGAACACTTCCATTCTTTTACCTTCCAACTATATGAGGTAGTATCTAATCAATTGGAATTGGTCCATTTAATTTGAAACATTTGTTGTTCATAACAACTTTTAGCATGTAAGTAGTTCTAGGTTTGAGAAATAGCAACTTGTTTGCATTTCTTGGCCTATAACTTCTTAATGCAATCCTCATATATTCCTAAACCTTTCCCGTTTGAGCCACTTAGAACATTTCTCTTAGGTTCAAAATGATACTTTGCTTAACTACTTTAAGAACTTTTCATGATTTTGCTAAGTTTATTCTATCATTATTTATATTTGAGTTTAATCAAGTATTAAACACTATATAAAGTAGATGAAGAATACTGTCATTTGATCAACTTTTGATCATAGAGATTTCCAATCACTTTCTTATATTCAATCATATTGAGGATAAGAGATTTTATTGGATTTTTATACTTGTCTTTTGGAGGGTTTGTACCTCTCATCTCATTATATCCCTTGAAAACTTTTCAAAATGAAGATGTGTTGGTATTTTACTCAAACATTTTGAATAAAACCAACCTTAGACATGTAACATGAATTTCTAAAACTTGCCTTTTAGAACAATCTTAGCAAAATTGGAATATAGGTTTGTGGATTATCTTTTAAACCCTTTTGAGAACGTTTCTCAACTTTATTTTCAATCGAGGAGATTATATATAATAATAAAATTAGAACGACATGTTACTTATAAGTAAACGCAAAAATTCAATTATGTTTAATAAATTTAAAGTACCATAAGCGAATTAAATTGGTAACTTTAAAGCATTTCATTCAATGTTAATTGATCCCAATTGAATTAAATGATTCCAAGATCCTTTATTCGTGCAATAATTGACCGGACTTTGGCCCTGCCATCAACCATTACATTTTCAAGGTGAGTAAACTCTTTACTGATTACAACTCTTTGTAATTCTTGGTTGAATAATTAACCATCACATGTTTAATTATTACCCTTAGCTTCAAGGTTCTAAACTTTATCTTTAGGTAACCTTGTTGAGTATAACCAATTAAAAGTGTAGAATTTGTCCTACCCCCACTCCCCAATGAAAAATATGATGCCCAGCTTTGGCATGACCCATCATAAATGTCAAAGGTTTCATCGGGTTTTTAATTGGAAAAGCTGCCTCAATATTACTGGGACCTAAATTTATTATGTTGTGATTAAATAGTGAACTCTAGCGCATCATCACAAAACATCAATAAAATCTAACATGCATAAAATACTGAATGCATAAATAAGACATAGCATGGCCCCTAATCCTAAGAAAATTAATAAAGTAAATGCTCCCACTTGAATCATCATGGATCGCATCCACCTTGCTCCTTTGGGCCTTCACTTCATGGGCTTCTTGGATTAACTGCAACCTGTAATTCTACTCTATTCTATCTATTACTTAAATAAAATAAAATAAAATTACAAAATACTTTATCGGTACGTAGACCGTACTAAGATTACAAAAATACATCACGATGCGCAGATCGTATTTAGCAATCTACTGGGCCATACTAGTCATTATATAGCAATAAAACAACATCATATATTATAAAATTGCCACATAATAAATCACTCATCATGCTTTCCTAAACTACAACATCGAATGTTCACAATTAAGGAAACATGGCATCTAATATCTCATATTTTAATTAATGTAATTAGATAATATCATATATTATTCATGATCATCAATAAAATATCATATATTCTAAATTAGTCATGAGATAGAATCAAATCTTATTTTAATCCTAAAAGATAAATCATATTTATCCTTAAAGATTATCCTAACAAAGTTAGGAAATTCTATCCTAATTACTAGCCAATCCCAATATTTTAAATCAATTATATCCAAAAAATAATTATGGGATAATCACATTATTTAAATCAATTATTATAATTTTGGAATATGCTCAAAATATCCTAAAAAATCTTATCCAAAATTAACCACTTTAATTTAGGATAATTACCAATTTAACAACTTAAATATGGATAATATCAAATATAACAACTTTTGAATATTTGATCTTATCTCCAAAATAAAATCAGATTTTATCTTGAAAATATTTAAAAAAAAAAAACAAAATAATTTTAATAAAAAACATTTTTTTTTTTTTTTTTTTTTTTGAAAAAAAACTGGGAATACCGTGGCTTGGCTTGCTGCCAGCCACTTCCCAAAACACTGCAGCAACCAGGCCGAAGCCTGACCACCGCAGCAGCCAGGACTCAGCCCAGCCACCGCAGAACTAGCTAGCCCAGCCAGGAGTCAAGACCAGCCACACGCTGCTCCTGCCGCAGCCAGGCCGGAGCCCAGCCGTAGCCAGCCGCGCAACCAGGCAGAATGCCTAGCCACGACAGCCAGCTAGCAGAGCAGCAGCAACGTGTTTCAGCCACTGCCCTGCCTCTGTTCCGCCACCCTGCTGTCCTCTTCCCCACTGACCACCGGAGCAGCCACCGTGGCGCACCCGAGGGTGGTTGTGCCACCCAGCCGTGGTTGCTCCCTTCAATTCTTGTTTTCCTTTTTTTTTTTTGATTTTTTTGAGTGAAAATTAATTTCACAACTTTTGTAAAATTAATTTTGGTGATGTAATTAATTAAACATAAACTCTTTTATGCCTAATTTCAAAATTAATCCAAAATCACTATTTCAATTAATTTGGGGATTTTCATACAATCTAATCTATAATTCATATAAAACACTTTTACATAAATTAATTAATCAAACACAACATTTTATGTATGATTAATTAAAATAGATCAAATTAAATGATTAAAATTCGAAAATCATCAAAAATAAGCACAAAAATCAAAATTTTAGGGCTTTATTTCAATCATAATTTTCGAAAATACTAGGGCTTATTCGGATTTTGCTAGAACAATTGAGCAATTAAATCATATTTAATCATATTCCAAAAATTAAATCTCCATTTAATATAAAGATTGAACCATAATTAATTATTCTCCCTCCTAATTGAATTAAAATTGTGGATTATCAAAGAATTATTGGCAATATGCGTAAATGCAATAGGCTAACTGATACCACTGTAGGGTTTTATAGGTACTACGCAGCGGAAATAACATGAATCATATTCATACAGTACCTAATCCAAGGATCTAATGCATAACACATAAAGAACAAATAATTGTACCTTTGAAGCGTGATTCCACGTGCGATCGAGAAAGAACAAAGGGAGATAAAGAACCCCAAGCGTGATTCCTCTACTTGGTCCACGGGCACAGATTAAGACCTCCACTAATGCTAGTTAGTCGTGACTGAACGCTTCAATCAACCTTCAACGGAGAGGAGAGACATACTAACCAAGAACCACCACGATGACCACCACACGCGCCACCAAGGGGTGGCCGGCCGTACGGACGTGAGGGGAGGATGAGAGCCGTGAGTTAGAGAGAGAATTAGGGTTTTGGGATTGGTTGCCTTGATGTCAAAATTCACAGTGTGTGAATTATGACTGCTTACTGCAAACCCTAGGCATGGATCTTATTTATAGATCTCATCTCTAAATAAGAGCCCATGTCAAAAGCCCAAAACCTAATTCCAATCCAACTATGCTAGCCCAATCCAATTCATGATTAGTTAATTGCTCATGAGGCCCATTAATGGGCCTCTTACTTGCTTAACCCAATACCCTTGTGTGTGACCAATATAGGATCCATTCTAAAGGGCTTTGGACCATTTGACTAGCCCAAAGATCATCTCTCATAGTCTAGCAATAGAGGATGACGCCCCAATAGAATGAACTTATTATCTCCATAATAGTGATCCTTGATATATCTAGTAATTGCACTTATCGAAGACATAATTCCTTCAGGATCATTTTATACACTTGAATATAAGCAATTTTAAAGGTATTAGATACCGGAAAATTGACTCCTAACACATTCCTTTTTCAGGAACCAAGTGAGCGGTGCTTTTTCAAGAGGAATCGAGTTCACAAGTAGGATGGAAGTGATCTATCCAAGAGAAACTTGTACATCTCATGTTTTGTCTAAAGTAGAACTTATTTAGTTTTATCTACCATACTTTTGATGTATTTCCGACGTTGGACGTCATTTTCATCAAATCGAGACCTTTTGTTTTGATGTCTTGAACATATTTATGGAATGACACTTTCATGTGTTTTTTAGACAAATGTTTGATACCAATACAAAGAAAGCTAAGACTACACAGTCTAGTCAAACTTACTTGTGGCATTGTCGCCTTGGCCACATTAACATCAAACGCATCAAGAAACTTCTACAAGAAGGTATTCTTAACTCATTTGATTTAGTATCCTTTGAGAATTGCGAAGGATGTTTATTAGGAAAGATGATAAAGCAATCATTCTCCAAGTTAGGAGAAAGGGCCGGTGACTTATTGGGACTTATACACACCGATGTATGTGGACCAATGAGTACACCCGCAAGAAATGGTTATCGGTATTTCATAACCTTCACGGATGACTTTAGTAGATATGGTTATGTCTATCTAATGTCACACAAATCTGAATCGTTTGATAAATTCAAAGAATTTCAGAGAGAAGTTGAAAACCAACTCGGCAAGAAAATCAAGGCACTTCGATCGGATCGAGGTGGCGAATATTTGAGCCAAGAGTTTGATGACCATCTGAAAGAACATGGAATACTTTCAGAGTTGACACCTCCGGGAACTCCTCAGTGGAATGGAGTATCTGAAAGGAGAAATCGAACCCTGTTAGACATGGTCCGATCGACTATGGGTCTTAGTGAACTTCCAATCTCTTTCTGGGGACATGCACTTTTAACTGCGGCACTCACACTGAATCGTGCTCCGTCAAAAGCAGTGGAAAAGACTCCATATGAATTATGGACTAATAAACCGCCAAGGTTGTCTTTTCTCAAGATTTGGGGATGCGAAGCATATGTCAAGAAACTCATTTCTGACAAACTTCATCCAAAATCTGATAAGGTTTATTTTGTGGGTTATCCAAAAGAAACCAAAGGGTATTACTTCTACAACAAATCCGAGAACAAAGTGTTTGTTGCTCGTGATGGTGTCTTTTTGGAGAAGGAGCATCTCTCCAAAATGACAAGTGGGAGGAAAATCAAACTCGACGAAGTTCGAAAGGACGAGCAACAAGGACAAGTTGACAATCAAAGTGCTTACCAAGCAGCTGTTGACATTGGTCAAACCGACAATGCAAATGCACATTCCATTACCCTACGTAGGTCGACTCGGCCAAGATCTCAACCTGACAGATATCTCGGTGTTGTATTAACCGAAGATCAGGACATCCTAGTAGTGGATGGAGATGAGCCGGCAACCTACAAGCAACCTATGACGAGCCCTGACTCTGCAAAATGGCAAGAGGCCATGAAATCCGAAATGGACTCCATGTTTGAAAATCAAGTATGGGACTTGGTTGATTTACCCGCAGGTTACACACCTATCGGATGTAAATGGATTTTCAAGATGAAAACCGACAAAGATGGAAATGTATTTATTTACAAAGCAAGGCTGGTAGCAAAAGGTTTTGTCGACCAGAATAATCCTAAGAAGGTTTGCAAGCTTAAGAAGTCCATTTATGGACTAAAGCAAGCAAGCAGAAGTTGGAATCTGCGATTTGATGAAGCCATCAGTAAGTTTGGTTTTATCAAGAATCCAGATGAGTCTTGTGTCTACAAGAAGGTCAGTGGGAGTGACATCACCTTCCTAGTCTTATATGTCGATGACATTTTGCTCATTGGAAATAGCATTCCATTGCTGGAGTTTGTAAAGACTTGGCTCGGGAAATGTTTTTCAATGAAAGACTTGGGAGAAGCTCAGTACATATTAGGCATCAAGATCTATAGGGATAGATCAAAAAGGATGATTGGAATGAGTCAGAGTACTTATATCGATAAGGTACTGGCTCGATTCCAAATGGAAGGAGCCAAGAGAGGGCACCTACCCATGTCACATGGCGTAACCTTAAGCAAGAAGCAGTGTCCAAAGACACCTGATGAGCGAGAAAGGATGAGTCGAATTCCGTATGCTTCGCTTATCAGATCGATCATGTATGCCATGATATGTACTAGGCCGGATGTATCGTATGCCTTGAGTGCTACAAGCCGATACCAATCAGACCCAGGAGAGGCGCATTGGACTGCGGCCAATATTCTGAAATACCTGAAAAGGAACAAGGATAAATTCCTGGTCTATGGTGGTAAAGATGAATTGGTTGTTGAGGGATATACCGACGCAAGCTTCCAAACAGACAGAGACGACTTCAAGTCGCAATCAGGATACATATTCTGTCTCAATGGAGGAGCGTTTAGTTGGAAGAGTGCAAAGCAAAGCACAACCGCTGATTCTACAACTGAAGCCGAGTACTTGGCAGCATCTGAGGCAGCCAAGGAGGCAGTTTGGATTCGCAAGTTCATTGATGAACTTGGTGTTGTACCCTCGATCAAGGGTCCAATAGACCTCTATTGTGACAACAATGGAGCTATTGCTCAGGCTAGAGAGCCACGAGAACATCAAAAGGTCAAACATGTCCAGAGGCGATTTCATATGATTCAGGAATGGAAGTCAGAAGGTGAAATCAGAATTTGTAAAGTTGGAACGGATGATAATGTAGCCGATCCACTAACTAAACCTCTGTCTCAAGTGAAACACAACAAACACATTGAGGCAATGGGAATCAAGCATGTTGCGAACTGGCTTTGAATTCCATTTATAGTGTTTTAATCAAATTTTGAACTATGTTGATGTAAAGCACCATGATGAACCATTCAGTTTTTGGAGTAATTAAAATTTTCATGCAATTTAAATCACTCCGTCTCTATGTAATTGTGGTTTAGAATTAAGTAATGAGTCCATTTGATTTTAATAAATATTCAAAATAGGGTATCAAGTCAATGGCTTGGATAAAGAAACACCTATTAAGTGAACGTTGAATATTTTAATCGAAAGTTATCCCTAATCAAGGTCGTATTTTGTGGACGAATAATGACCATCAGAGATTAGTGTGTAGTATGATTTGTAGCACCGTTTCTTGTGCTTTGAGGATACAAATCATTTGCACAGGTATTGGTTTAGAACCATACTGGACAGACCTATAAGGATGCTTTAAGAGATTAAAAAAAATCGTCATAAGTATTTTCTCATTATTACTATCGGAACTCTTTTCCTTTAACCATGAGTAGTGGGAGATCTCTTGTTTGAGTCCTGGTCCGCTTTGGTATCCGCCAAATGTCTGCCGTAATTGGGGATTATAAAGACGGATATCGGGCGGGTGAGTCCTCCTAGTAAGAGAAGCTACATTACAAGACTGGAAATGTCCCCCTACTAACAATAGGGAACATATCTTGTTGTTTACAAGGCCTCTCGAAGAGCGAGACTGTGAAAAATGCATGGCCGTGTTTAGATGGATTTTAGAAATCATCTGCTTATTGACAGTCAAACTCGGATTTCGAGAAACACTTCTGGACGTAACAGATATGACTAGTAATCTTACTCTGTAGTTCATGAAGAGACATAGGATAAGGGCTATACACTAAATGCACACTTGTCCGGAAGGACAAGTGGAAGTTTGAAAGGAATGGTGTCCTTCGAACAAGTGTATTATTCTGATAGCGGGTTCAGAATTATTAGAAAGCTAATATATTCAGTAAGGTCAAGTGATCGGAATGTCTGGGTGGAGGCCGCTTCCGATCAGTAATATTAATATAATTAATATTACAGCTTAATCTTGACTGAACCCTTCGGGTCACACCCAAGCAAATATATGCGAACCAAGTCAACGAATTAATTCGGAAGAAATTAATTCGTCGCCTGAGTGTTAAATATTTAGACGTCGGTAATTCGAGCTTAGAACGTCGAAACCGAGCGTCGGAAGTCGAGTCGAAAAATAGTGAAAGACGAGACGAGAAATAGTAATAAATCAATAAAAGACCAAAATACCCCTAGCATCGGAATGCCCTAGCAAACCGAGTGCTAAGGGCGTATGGCCTAGAATGGTGGCTAGCATGCGATCCAAGCCAAGCCTAGGCTGGCTGGTGCGTGCTAGCGCACCCATGCTAGCATCGCAAATCTAGGCGCTGCCTAGTGTGTTCTAGCATGCTAGGCACTACCTTGTGCGCGCATTGGTTAGCAAGCCATGCCGCAACAAGTTGCAGCAGCTAGCACGCTAGGCGCGCCAGCAAGCCACAGCTAGCAGCAGAATGGCGAGGGCCATTGCTTGCTAGCAGCGAGGCCAAGGCACAAAGCCACAGCAGCCCGCACAAGCATGCCGGGTGTGCTGGGCAGCAGCGCCTAGCAGCCCGCATGCGAGTGTTGGGCCTGCTGGGCTTGCGGTGCTCGTGGCTGCCACGGACAGCAGCACATGGCAGCCCACCTTGGCTGCCTTGGTGCCCAAGGGTGGGTGCCATGTGGCTTGTGGTCCTTGAGTGTGTGTGGTGTGAGGTGGACGGCTAAGGGAGAGGGAGTGGGGAGCAAGTTTGGTCCCCCCCTCCTCCAAGTGGTCCTTACCTAACCACTCACATGAGCTTGCCACTTGTTGATTTATTACTAGCTTGATTATTTATTTTATTTTAGCTTTAAAATAAAATGGAAAAATCATACTATCCCACATTGATGGGAGAGTAAATGATACTCCCATCATTTCCTATAAATACCCAAGTATGGGCATTGGGAATGATGCTTGAGTGGGAGTTAAAAAGAGCATTCCATAATTTTTGGGAAAATTCTTAAACTCACATAACACTCGGGTTTAGGTCGGACTTTGCTAACCCCAAGGTAGTAGACCTTAAAGTTGTGTTAGCCCATTTGTGGGTGGGTACCGTCGGAGGCACGGCGCTTGACGTGCTAGTAGCTTTCAAGTAAGAGCCTCGGGTTTTGGGCGAAGCTCGCTTCGAGGGTAGGATCCGTTATCTTTTCTTTGTGAATATTTATTTATGCTTTGTGATTTTAATTATTGCGAGTGGTTCCTCGGGAGGGGTTGTTTCCGCGGTGAGTCGGACTCACCAAACCCCAACAAATTTAATCTATAATTCACATAAAACCCTTTTACGTGAATTAATTAATCACACACAACAATTTTATCCATGAATAATTAAATTAGATCAAATTATATAAATTAAATACATAAAATTCGAAAATCTTTAGCATTCATAATTGATAAGTGACATTTATGTCACTCTTAGGGAGTAGTACTAGAGTCATTTTCGTGTTTATTTTATCTTATTTTCCCTTTCTTTCTCTTGTTTTCTCTTTAATAACATTTCTTGTTTTTTTGGTAATTTTGTCGTGTTTTAAGTTCTTTTCGTAGTTTTTATTTGAATTAGTTTATTTTCGTATTTTATTTGCTTTCGTTTTATTTTATTTCGTTCCTTTCCTTTGTTACTTTCATAGTTTTAATTAGTATTAAGTTTATTTTATTTACTTGTATAGTTTTATGTCTTTATTAGTTTTAGTTTTATTTCTCTCATTTCTATTTTTACTTTTATTTATTTTTATTACTTTAGTGTTACTTCTCTTTTTTTATTTTATTTTATTTATTTCCTTTTTATTTATTTTATTTTATTTGTCTCGGTTTCACACTTTTATCCTCGGGTTTGTTTGTGTGTAGGCTCGAGTTCAAGGTCCAAGTCAAGGCTTTTCAATTGCTGCCCTGCTACTTCCTGCTGCCCCTTATCCTGCACCCCATGCTTCACCTTATGCTCCACCACACCAAAACACCAACAACCCACTGTAACAACAACCCCAGCAGCAACCTCCCACCAAACTCACAACAACACCAACACCATCAGCCACGCTTCTCGCTCACCCCGCAACACCACCTACAGCACCTCACCCGCAACTCCAACCAAACCACCTCCAATCAGCAGCACAGTCCCAAGCAACTCCCCTACTCCAGCCACCGCAATCCCAAACGCAACACCACCCAACACCAACAGCAAACTCCCACGCATCTCACGCAACTCCACCAATCACATCCACCACACTTCACCAACATCAACAACAGCCCACCAAATTTGCAACACCACAAAACAACCAGCAGCCACCCCGCAATTAACCACTTTCAGCCACCCAAATCAGCAGCCAAGCAGTACCCCTCTCCATTCACCATCCACCGCTAGAACCACCATCAATCACCACCAAACTACTCACCAATTAAACCCCGCAAACCACAACAGCACTCCCCTCTTTCCCTCTCCTTCTCTCACGATTATCAGGAGCAACCAGCGTCAGCACCGCAACAATTGCAGCTACCCTGACCTTCGCGGCCGCGCATCCCTGTTAGAAGGCGCACGTAATTGAAGTCCAAAAACAGAGTCGAGGCAGAAGCAATTGCGCGACCTCTATGCGATGTCTGCGCGGGCGCACAAACGAGGGTCAATCACGAGCTTTTCACGTGATTTTTAATGAGAATTGGACGGCCACGATTTCTTGATTGAGTGATAATTGCTGATGATGATGGAGTATGAACAAATATGATGTTGCGTGATGTTGGATGAAGGTTCATAGCAGCCAAGATTGAAGAGGAAAGGGAAATCGGGTTTCTGAGGTTTTGGGGGATTTGTGGGTTTATTTTAATTTCTTTTTCTTTTATTTTATTTTATTTTCTTAATTCTTTTTATATTTTCCTTTTCCTTTTCTTATTTCCTTTCTCTTTTATTTTTCTTTTGTTTTTCCTTATTTTCTCATTCTTTTATTTCTTTTATTTTTCCTAGTTTTATGAGCTTTGTATAAATACCCATTTTTGTGGCAATTTAAAGGGGTGAACATTTTTTAGCTATTATTCCACTCTCTAAGTAGTTTTAGGAGAGCTTTTTTCTCTAGGTTTAACTTAGGATTAGGGTAGTTTAGAGAGAGAAAGTGAGGGTTTCACCATTGTTGAACTTGGATTTTGAAGAAGAAATTGATCATCTTTTCTATAGATTTACATCTTCAATCAATGAGAATCTCTAACTCTCTCTCCTCTATTTTTATTGCTTTATTTTTATTATTTGTTTTAGTTGTTGGTATTACTTGTTAATCATGTTGATTCTTGGTTATTTGTTAATTAATCTTGTTATTATCATGATTAGTGAGTAATTTCCCCATTAAGGGGATGGTTGTGGTGTAGTTGGATCTTGAGCATGCTCTAGGTTTAGAGTTGATTTATTTGTGATTAAAGTCTTTATATGCTTTATATTCTTTAATATTCTTGCAAGTGCACATTGTTGGTTGATTAAAGGTGATACTTTGCTAACAAGGAACGGAAGTTGACTTAGTTAAGGTTCATTATTATCGATTGTTATTTAATAGTACCTCCTAGTATATGGTTCTAATGTGGAAACATAGAGGCTATGTTAGGAGTAGCTAATTGACCCCGGAAGGCGGCTAGATTGGACCCTTTATATCGATATTTGAGCATGTTTAGTTCATAATTAATTCAATTTCTATGCCTTTGTTTATGTTCAAGTGAATGCTATACCTAAACCATTTCCCTTAATGTTTTATTTCTTGTCTTAGCATATTTAGACTTTAGTTTATTTATCTCCTACTCCGGACTAGCTTAATTGTCGATAACATTTGGTGGTGTTTATCCGTTCTCTGTGGTTCGACCCCTATGCTTGCCTTATACTTGTATTAGGTTTGTTTAGGTTGTATAAATTGTATTTTATCTAGGGATAGACAATTGACGACGCGTTTATTCCCTCATCAAATTGGCGCCGTTGCCGGGGAACGGCTTCCATTACCATTGTGTTATCTTATTGAGACTAGTCCATTGTGTATATTTATCTTTCTATTTGTTGGTTTTTATTTGTGTTGCTTTATTTGAAAAAAAATGGCTTGTATTTCTATTCCTGAATTTGATAATGAACCGTTTTGGGTGTATTTTAATAGACTTGAGGATTTCTTGGATGGTGTTAAGGGTTTTACCAAGGGTGATTATTGTGAAATCATTAATTTGGGATTAAATGAGCATTTTAGAGGAGTGGTTGATAATATGTTAAATGGTGATCTTGAAACTATGTCTTCGGATGAAGCTTGGGATTTCTATTCATGGTTAGCTAGGGATAATTATGATTGGGAGAGGGCCAATCATGAGACTTATGTTCGGGATTCTCATGCTTTTAATGTTAATGCTAATTGTCATGATTTGTCTAATATGAATTCCCATGATGTGCTTGATGCTCCCCATAGTGACCATGTAATGCATGATTTCAACTCCCCTCCCTCTATAGCTCAATGTAATGAGGTACATTCTAATGATGATGAAGTGCATGTTCTTTCTCATATTGCATCCGATTTTTGCATGAATTCTAAAGGTGTGTCCCATAGTTTCCTAGATGATTCCAATGAGCAAGCTTTTGACTCGTCTATCCATGATGATTTGGACTCATTTAAGATTATGGCCCAAATATTTCTTCAATTTCAAACGAAAGCCCATAACCTTTTGAGTGAGTTCATTGATAATGCTTCATTAGAAAGAGATGAGTTTGAGAGGAATTTGCCCCCATTCACTCTTGGATTTGAGATGGTAGGACTCGAGAAATGTATGGGAGATGTTGTTCAAGATGATGAAGAGGAGGTTGAGGTTGAATCATTTGGAGTTTTTGAGCTTGAGGGAGATGTAGATCGTGAGGGTTCTTTATTTGAGGATTCCATGATTGATTTCCATGCCCTCATTAGTGATGTGAGACCTTGTGGTGAGGGAATAGCTACCCCTTTTCCCCTTTAACATACACCTTTCTCCCAAAGATTTAACCATATCCCCTACTATCCTATGTTCCTCCCTTCTTTTCTCAAAGAACCGCTTAGGAATCCTCTTCCTATCCATGCTTTCGAAGCCCCCAACTCTTTTATTGTTGATGAGGAAAAGAGTTATAATGCCAACCAAACAGATTTTTGTGAGGATAGTTTGCCTCCCTATCTTTCTTTTTCTTCTTATTTTATTGATTTTTCTTTTGATTCTTTTACTTTTTCTTTTCCCCCTCCTCTCAAACATAAAGTCTCCTTGTACTTTACGTTTTCTTGTCATATGAGCATCGCGTTTGCTCTATTTCTTGATATGTTTGCCGGTGCATATGACAAGCTTTTGCGTTCTTTGTCGGGTTATTTACTAGATTGGTCATGCTTGGACGTTAAGCAAGCCTTTGCGGGAAGTAACCCGTGTTTTATTGCTTTCATTTTCTTTTGTTTTTAGATTAGATTTTCTCTCATGGACGTGTTTGTGTTCCTTGCTAGGTACACAACTTGATATACTCTTGCGCATTGGTGATGATCAAGAATCAAGGAAATGTGCCTCAACTTACCTATCGTGTGGAATTCGAGCCTTATTTGTAGAGATTATGGCTACTATGAGATTATTTCGGGTTTTTTGTGTGATTTTGCATTTATCCTATATCCGGTAATATCTTTCTTTTACCTCTCTCTCTTACTTATTGTGACTTGAAGATCATGTGTTGGTAATGTTGGATTAATTTGTCCTTGTTTTCCCCACCTTGGTTTCATTGTTTATGATTGGAGAGCTTGGTTTCACTCAAGCTTGGGGGAGGGTATTCTATCATGTTTGGTGGGATGTTGATTCATGTATGCCATCCACGTGAGTATATGCATTTCCATTTTTTTTCATCCTTTTGGAAAATCCAAAAATATTTTTGTTTACTTCAAGGCAAGTTTAGCAAAATTTGTTTTGTTTGTACTTATTTTGGACACTATATCTTTTGGATTTGTTTACTCTTGAATGCCTTTCTTCCTAAGTGGTTAATGTGTGCATGATTTGAGAGTGTCATTGGTTGACTCTAGGATATTACATGCTAAGGTAGCCGGGTTAAGAACTTTTAGGGCGCCATGAAGCCTTAGTTCACGGGTATGTGGTAAGATGGTGTTGCTCTCTATAGTGGATTTGGCACCCTTGGTTGGTATTTGCTTAGTTATAATCCCTTGTGAGATAACATTGTTTTAGCCTCCATCACTTTGTTGTGTGGCATTTGGATCCTTAGCTATGCATGTCTTGATCCTTGTTTTGATTTATAGCTCCCAAGATCGTGACCGAAGCACTCTAGGGGAGGAAAAGGGCAATTCTTTCTTATTTTTCTTTATCTTCTTTTTATTTTGTTACAAATTTGATTTTCTATTTTGCATAAACCTACTTGTTAACCAATTTGAGCCTTATGTTTCCCGCTCTTGTTTAAACCGCATTACAAACCTAGTGGCCTATGTTAACCAACCCTTATAGTTAGTGAAGCATTGGCATGTGAGGTTTGAGTTTTGAGAATGTTGATCATAAACAAGAAGCACTTTGTGATTTGGTTAGAGTTGAGCTTGTGATGAATGATGCAATTCATGAAAATCAAATGAAGTTTCAAGAAAAAGCCGTCCATAATTGAAAAAGGCAAGGACAATGAATAAAGTAAAAAAATTTGAATTGAAAAAAAAAAGAAAAAAAAAAACAAAAACAACAAAAATATTTTAGTTGGTTTCATTTTCTTCCTTAGGTTAAGCATTGAGGACAATGCTTTGTTCAAGCTTGGGGGGAATATGGTGTGTTTGTGTTGAAAAAGCTTGGGGGAATGGCATTAGTGGTATTTTTGCTTGATATTTAGTGAATTCTTGAGTTATTTTTGAGTGTCGGCCGCACTTTTTGCTTCACTTAGGAAATTTCACCAAATTTCAAATTTTTACCCCGTAACCCTTAGCCTTACGTTACAACCAATAAAAAGACCCTTAGACTCTAGTGGGTTAGGTCAAAAGAACGGTGGAGGGAGATAGACTTCAAACCTATGGAAAGAGTATGCATATTTGAGACGTCGGGATTACCTTCTCAAAGTTTTTTTTCATTTCTTTATCTTTTTTCGGTTCCTTCGTGGAATCTTGAGAAGCTAGCTTAAGGGTTGATTTGAAGCTAGTGGAGAGAACGTGGCCCGATTGGTTGGGGCTAGGGTGGATTGAGTCCTAAGTAGTTCTCTATGCTTAGCATGTGTTATGTTTCAATCAACCATTGACATCTTGGAACGTGCATACATTTGTCCATTTAGAAAGGTTTGCATTCATTAGTACTTGTCCTTATCTCTTGTCCATATATGAGTTTGTGTTTGCTTTTTCTCTTTGTGTTTCTTTTCCTTTTCCTTTTGTTGCCTTGCCTTGGTTTTTCTCAAGAGTTGTGGGGTAAGCTCTTAGGAAACCCTCACGAGACCTCACTCGTCCTCATAGGCGACTTTGGGGTTTTAAGGGCTTGTTATAGCTAAAAACAACCGTGATTCCTACGACAGTGAGTTAGTGTACATTCTTTCTCCTTGTTTCTATTTTGTTTCTTTTGCTTTCAATAATTCGATCTTGTTCTCTTTTGCCTTAGCTTTGCTCGAGGACGAGCAAAGGTTTAGCTTGGGAGAATTTGATAAGTGACATTTATGTCACTCTTAGGGAGTAGTACTAGAGTCATTTTCGTGTTTATTTTATCTTATTTTCCCTTTCTTTCTCTTGTTTTCTCTTTAATAACATTTCTTGTTTTTTTGGTAATTTTGTCGTGTTTTAAGTTCTTTTCGTAGTTTTTCACTACAAGAAAATAACCTTTTCGTAGCGATTATTTTAACCTTTAGTATCGATTGTAATTGCAACAAAAAGCTTTCCCAACGAATGGTCATTCGATACAATATCCCCCGTTGCCTTAGCCTTTAGTAGTGGTTTTCAATATCGCTGGGGTTGGCCTCAATAATCGATACGAAAAACTACATCTAATCGTGGTGATTATTGTAGCGATTACAATCTCTATAAATGTTCAACTCATTTTCTTCAAAAAAATAAAAACATGCGTATGATCTTTACAAGATTCGAACATGCAACCTCAAACTCTTATATTAAATGTTTCACCAATAAGCTATGACATATTTTATGTATTCTTTGTCAAACAATATTTATATATCTAGTGTTGAAAAGGCTTTTCGTATCGATTTTTAGGATTTAGTGGCGATTGTAAATGATACGATTTCTCAAAATTATATAAATGTGTAAAAATAGTGTGGATATGTATTATTATGCTTTCCGTATCGATTTTATATGGGAAAACCATGGCGATTTTAAAAATGATACGACATCCTTAATTATTTGACAAACATACTTGCATATTGTAGCGAATGAACAATCGCTACGAAATAATCGCTACGAAAAGTGATTTTTCTTGTAGTGTTTATTTGAATTAGTTTATTTTCGTATTTTATTTTCTTTCGTTTTATTTTATTTCGTTCCTTTCCTTTGTTACTTTCATAGTTTTAATTAGTTTCAAGTTTATTTTATTTACTTGTATAGTTTTATGTCTTTATTAGTTTTAGTTTTATTTCTCTCATTTCTATTTTTACTTTTAATTATTTTTATTAGTTTAGTGTTACTTCTCTTTTTCTATTTTATTTTATTTATTTCCTTTTTATTTATTTTATTTTATTTGTCTCGGTTTCACACTTTTATCCTCGGGTTTGTTTGTGTGTAGGCTCGAGTTCAAGGTCCAACTCAAGGCTTTTCAATTGCTGCCTTGCTACTTCCTGCTGCCCCTTATCCTATACCCCATGCTTCACCTTATCCTCCACCACACCAAAACACCAACAACCCACTGTAACAACAACCCCAGCAGCAACCTCCCACCAAACTCACAACAAAACCAACACCATCAGCCACGCTTCTCGCTCACCCCGCAACACCACCTACAGCACCTCACCTGCAACTCCAACCAAACCACCTCCAATCAGCAGCACAGTCCCAAGCAACTCCCCTGCTCCAGCCACCGCAATCCCAAACGCAACACCACCCAACACCAACAACAAACTCCCACGCATCTCACGCAACTCCACCAATCACATCCACCACACTTCACCAACATCAACAACAACCCACCAAATTCGCAACACCACAAAACAACCAGCAGCCACCCCGCAATCAACCACTTTCAGCCACCCAAATCAGCAGCCAAGCAGTACCCCTCTCCATTCACCATCCACCGCTAGAACCACCATCAATCACCAACAAACTACTCCCCAATTAAACCCCGCAAACCACAACAGCACTCCCCTCTTTCCCTCTCCTTCTCTCACGATTATCAGGAGCAACCAGCGTCAGCACCGCAACAATTGCAGCTACCCTGACCTTCGCGGCCGCGCATCCCTGTCAGAAGGCGCACGTAATTGAAGTCCAAAAACAGAGTCGAGGCAGAAGCAATTGCGCGACCTCTGTGCGATGTCTGCGCGGGCGCACAAACGAGGGTCAATCACGAGATTTTCACGTGATTTTTAATGAGAATTGGACGGCCACGATTTCTGGATTGAGTGATAATTGCTGATGATGATGGAGTATGAACAAATATGATGTTGCGTGATGTTGGATGAAGGTTCATAGCAGCCAAGATTGAAGAGGAAAAGGAAATCGGGTTTATGAGGTTTTGGGGGATTTGTGGGTATATTTTAATTTCTTTTTCTTTTCTTTTATTTTATTTTCTTAATTCTTTTTATATTTTCCTTTTCCTTTTCTTATTTCCTTTCTCTTTTATTTTTCTTTTGTTTTTCCTTATTTTCTCATTCTTTTATTTCTTTTATTTTTCCTAGTTTTATGAGCTTTGTATAAATACCCATTTTTAGGGCAATTAAAAGGGGTGAACATTTTTAGCTATTATTCCACTCTCTAATTAGTTTTAGGAGAGCTTTTTTCTCTAGGTTTAGCTTAGGATTAGGGTAGTTTAGAGAGAGAAAGTGAGGGTTTCACCATTGTTGAACTTGGATTTTGAAGAAGAAATTGTTCATCTTTTCTATAGATTTACATCTTCAATCAATGAGAATCTCTAACTCTCTCTCCTCTATTTTTATTGCTTTATTTTTATTATTTGTTTTAGTTGTTGGTATTACTTGTTAATCATGTTGATTCTTGGTTATTTGTTAATTAATCTTGTTATTATCATGATTAGTGAGTAATTTCCCCATTAAGGGGATGGTTGTGGTGTAGTTTGATCTTGAGCATGCTCTAGGTTTAGAGTTGATTTATTTATGATTAAAGTCTTTATATGCTTGATATTCTTTAATCTTCTTGCAAGTGCACATTGTTGGTTGATTAAAGGTGAATCTTTGCTAACAAGGAACGGAAGTTGACTTAGTTAAGGTTCATTATTATCGATTGTTATTTAATAGTACCTCCTAGTATATGGTTCTAATGTGGAAACATAGAGGCTATGTTAGGACAAGCCAATTGACCCCGGAAGGCGGCTAGATTGGACCCTTTATTTCGATATTTGAGCATGTTTAGTTCATAATTAATTCAATTTCTATGCCTTTGTTTATGTTCAAGTGAATGCTATACCTAAACCATTTCCCTTAATGTTTTATTTCTTGTCTTAGCATATTTAGACTTTAGTTTATTTATCTCCTACTCCGGATTAGCTTAATTGTCGATAACATTTGGTGGTGTTTATCCGTTCTCTGTGGTTCGACCCCTATGCTTGCCTTATACTCGTATTAGGTTTGTTTAGGTTGTATAAATTGTATTTGATCTAGGGATAGACAATTGACGACGCGTTTATTCCCTCATCAATAATACATCAAATTTTCAAAAATAATAAGGCCAATTTAAATCACATTTAAACAATTCCAAACCTTTAAATCTCCATTTAAAATAATGATTGAACCATAATTAGAATACACTCCCTCTTAATTGAATTAAAGTTTGTGGACATCAAAGAATTATGATCAATATGCGTAAATGCAATAGGCTAACTGATACCACTGTAGGGTTTTAGGTACTTTAATGCGGAATTTCACGAATAATATTCGTTTGCACCTAAATAGGATCTACAAGCATTAAACATAAAAAATCACATAATACATACCTTTGACGTGTGATTTCCACAAGCAATTGACTGACAATCAGGGAGATAATAGAGCCCCAAGCGTTGCTCCTCTACTTAGTCCACAGGATAGGATTGAACCTCAACTACTGCTAGGTAGTTGGACATGAAAACTTCAAACCACCTTCTACGGAGAGAGGAGGAGAAACCAACCACGAACACCACCACACCACCACCACCGTGCACCACCTTGCACCGGGAGGCCGTACGGTTGTACGGACGTGAGGAAGAGAGTGGGAGAGAGATTGCGTGAAGCAATAGGGTTTGGTTGCTAGCTTGTCAATTCACAATTGATTGCTAATTGTGTTGTATCAAACCCTAGGCAAGGTCTCTATTTATACATCATATGTATAATTAGAGCCCAAACTAAGCCCAAAATATTCCCTCTTCAATCCCATATGGTTGGCCACTCCATGAGGCCCAATAATGGGCTTCTTTCTTTTGTTCAATCCAACACCCTTTTGTTAGGATCCATTATATTGGGCTTTGGACTATTTGACTAGCCCAAAGATCATTGATCACGTCTAGGAACAGATAATGACAACCCAAAAGAATGAACTTAATTATCTCCATAATTTGATCCATTATTGTAGACACCCAAATGTGTCTCCCCAAAACCAAACCCAGTGATGAATATCTTTCGCGTTGAATCATAATCGTATGAGGTGAAAGTATGGAAAGTCTAATGTTGTGGTTAGTTTTTATTAAAAATCTTTCTTTCTGTTTTCAAAAACCTGCTCTATTTTTATGAAAATAGCCAATCCAATTTAGTCTGGTCCATGAAAAGGGTCCAATAATGGTGTAGTTGGATTGGGCTCGAAAAGAGATTTCTAATGATATATTATAAGACCAATTCCGATGAGTAATGAGGAAGTTATGGCCAAAAATCTAGGGTCTTGAGCCTTTATCCCTTTCTTCTTCCACCTTTAGCCTAACCACGTTACAACCCTTAAAAGACCTTTTTGAGGTATACACACACTTGTGCGAGGTTCGGCTAAAGCGACATTCGGCCTGATTCCTAACGGATACGTAGGCAACCTCACATTGGGGTGCGGCCGTAATAAAAATGCATTCATATTTACGTGCATAATTGATCATATTAAGGGATCTCCTACATCACTATCCATTTAGAGGTAGACTTTGGGGCTTGATCCCTACGTCATTAGATTACCTAGCCTAAGAGTCACCATCATTTGACTCTTCTTGAAATAATACCTTTCCTTACATTTAGCCTTTGTGGCCTAACTTTAGTATCACTTTCACACACATAACAGATACAAGACCAAATAATCCTACCTTTAGGAAACCTTTGTCATGAAATCTTAACACAACACTGAAGCATGCCTTGTCATATCAACATCACTCATCAATCATAATCATCGTTGCATCACAAAGTATGAATCACTTAGCCTCCGCGCCTAAGTTACCTAAATACTTTCATTATCGAGTCAACTAGGATAGTCTAAGATGTTACAATCCTTGTACTATGAGATACAACGTGGGCGCATACATTTGACTAAGCTCATTCAATATGCACCATCAAACACTTGCTTCTTCCTTTTTTATGTCTTTCTTTTTCGGGAGAAAGCCAGTACCCTCCATAAAAATGATGGAAATTTTTGTTTTTCTGTATTTCGAGTCATTTACATATCGAGCTTCATGAGTCAACACTATGCACACACGAGTCACACGAAGTGAGTCATCATTAAGTCAAGTTTATACCTTGAGTCATGTCAAGTCAATGAGTCAAGCAACACTAAGTCTTACGTCAACCCTAAAGAAAGATAAGCAAAGTCCTATAGTCTAAAATATCAATGCAGGTACATTTCAGTGAGCAAGAACATTCCCGGATTTTTTCGAAAAACTGCGAATGAAAACCTGACTTCAGCTTCAGACGACAAGGCTGTCGCCTGACGACAGAGCGAGGACGCGGCGACAGCGGTTTCCAGCGTACGCCGGAGCAGCAATGAGATACATGGCCCCATATTGGATTATGCGGACCTCATACAGCAATTTCGGGTTCCTTGGTACGCCAGTTAGCCCTTATAAGCAAATTGACATGATTAGTAGTCGGCTCGATTACAATCGCAGTAAGTGATTGACCTGGCGACGATTGTCTCACTTAGCTTAAGCGCCTAAGCATTGGCTCATTACAAGCACCAAGGCATCGGTTCAAAAGCAAGCACTTATACGACAATTTTTCCAAGATTGGATTGTCATCCCCAACTGACAATATTTCCAAAAGTGGATTGTCGCGCATTCTTCTTAAACGACAATTTTTCCAAGATTGGATTGTCATCTCTGGCAAAGTTTCCAAGCGTGGATTGTCGTGCTCCTGCTCTGTTTGGCAATTTTTCCAAGATTGGATTGTCATACACATAGTTCCCTATGGCAAAATTTCCCGAAGAATTGTCGTAGGTCTCTACTCATCATAAATTTCGGTAAAGGTTCCTCAACGTGGATTGTCATTCATTTCAGTAAGTGGCAAATTTTCCCGAAGTGGATTGTCGATCGACTTTTTTTTTTTTTGCAAATGTTCCAAGACGCGGATTGTCAATAGTGGCAATATGTTCCTAAAAGGATTGTCGCATAGCGTTGGCAAATTTCCAAGGTGGATTGCTTTCAAGAGTTATATTCCAAGAAGTGGATTGTCGATCGTAGCAAAGTTCTTATGATAAATTGTTACGAAGCATTGGCAACTTTTCCCAAAATTGGATTTTGGCAAATTTTCCGAGATATGGATTGTCGCTTCATCGTAGCAACATTTCCAAGGATGGATTGTTACGTGGCATTGACAACTTTCCCTAAATCGGATTGTCATACATCATACAAGAGTCGTGTTGACAACTGTTCCTGAAGAAAAGAGGATTGTCATCACCCAAAACATCAACAGCAAAATTCAAGCAGCATTAAGGATCGACAGGCGTTGATCTTCGGTAATTTTCTTCGGAATATCATCGCAACAACTAAGGATGGCTTCAGGCAAAGCAATCTTCAATCATGTTCCTTGGCTTGCGGAAGATGGTCACAAAGCGGTAGAAGATCGTTTCAAGCGAAGCAATCTTCGATAGTATTCTGTGGCTTGCAGAAGATTATCACAGCGGAAATTGAAGGCAGCTGCAAGTGGAGTAGTCTTCAAGCAATATCCCCTATCTTGAGGAAGATCGTCACAACAAACCAGTTACCTCTAGAGATGTGTGCTCGACGGTGCAAGATGCGCGTTTCTTAACTCTTTTATCTGTTTTAACTAACGCTAGTATGCAGGTATCGGCGTTACAAGAATGATTTAGGATCGCAGAACGTTCTGAATCATTCTCTGTCCCTATCGCTACTTTGACTTTTGTTTTCGAAACATAAGTTTCTCCAAACTCAGTCAAAGTCGGGACTTCTATAGACACCCAAATGTGTCTCCCCAAAACCAAACCCAGTGATGAATACCTTTCGCGTTGAATCATAATCGAATGAGGTGAAAGTGTGGAAAGTCTAATGTTGTGGTTAGTTTTTATTAAAAATCTTTCTTTCTGTTTTCAAAAACCTGCTCTATTTTTGTGAAAATAGTCAATCCAATTTAGTTTGGTCCATGACAAGGGTCCAATAATGGTGTAGTTGTATTGGGCTTGAAAAGAGCTTTCCAACGATATTTTATAAGACCAATTCCGATGAGTAATGAGGAAGTTATGGCCAAAATACTAAACTGGGCCCGGTTTGGTTCTTATATGCGGCCCAATGATCTAGAGGAGGGCCTATTATGAATTATCATTCCTAATGCAATTAGGATTGGTTATAGTCTTCTAGAATCTTCTAAGAGGTTCTTTTGAATCCTAAAGGGATTAGGATTGATAATTATGCTTTATGAGTTTTATTTGGAATAAAAGAAGTGATTTAAATGAATTTACGATTTTACTCTTCGTACGGATTTTACGACTTGATTTTATCGAAAGATAGATTCCGCATTGAAAACGCGTGGAAAACCTTCTACATCGCCAAACGACAGTTTGGTCGCCTGGCGACGAAGCCTGTCGCCTGGCAACAAGTCCTGTCGTTGGCGACAGAAGCGTGTTTTATTCCTTTTTGAACTCTGACTCTTTTCTATTTGTTTCTGGACTATTTTCCTATAAATAGGGTCCCTGGACCATCGTTTTCAATCATCTACAATCAACAATCACCATATCTCTCTTTCTTTCTCTAAAAGCTAGAAGCTTTCCCTCTCTCTATTCTTTTTCTAAACCTTCCCTCAAGCACAATTCCTCATACATTAGCACTAGACACACCTAGCCAAGTTCGAAGTTGCCTTCGCCCTAGATGTGAAAGGTTTGATATTTCTGAGGGTTTGGTCCCAAATCTCTATTTCAATTATTTAATTTAATTGTTTGATTTATTATTTTCCTTGAAGTTACTAACGTGTGTATTTTGTTATTAGAAAGAGGTACAAGGCATCGAAGTAAGTGCTTTAATTGCTTTATTATTATAGAAATCATGCTTAGATTATTTGTTAATTCCTAGTATCATGTTAGGATGTTTTTATGATTCTTAGTATCATGTTTAGGGTTAACTATCTGATATTATTATGATGCTTCCTACTTCTTTTCTAATATCATGTTAGTATCATGTTATGGCTAAAGCTTTGATTTTTATTGCTTAGTGACATGCTAGGGTTTGTTATTAATCTTGTTAGTATCATGGCTAGGATCTTGCTATTATTATGCTTTAGCGTTATTATGATTATTATTATGATTGTTATTATGTTGCTTGATGCTTATTATTTGTTGTTGCTTGATCACGCCCTCTCTTGCTGGATTAAAGGGAATTTGTACTTGTAATCACCCTTAATAAGATAATTAATAATCTTGTTTAGGGTTAATATGATTATAATTCAAGTGATCACCAATAATAGATTTATTTGTGCATTAATATTCAACCAACATGAATACGAGAAGAATAAAGTAGAGGCCTATTTAGGGCAGGTTCAATCTCTTTTAGGTTGGATTTGTACCTTCATCCCCGAACTTCCAGTCATGGTTCTAGACCTATTGGAGTTAACGATCTCCGGGATCGTTAAGGGGTGTAACCTTCACCTTGTGAACGGTTTACAAGTTCCTAAAACTTGTTGGTGACTCTTTTGCTCTAGTTTCCTTCCCTTTGGACGCCACCAAGCTTAAGTGTATGATCATAGTGGGGCTCAAGTGTAGGATGGCTTGAAATATTCCCTACAATTATATATCTAGTAATTGCACTTGACGAAGACATAAATCCTTCAATTCTAGGTTATTCTTTGGAGAAATTTAATTTAATTGCTTATTTTTCTTGTGGTTTAGTAGTTGTAAAAAAAAATAAAAAAACACTCTGCTTCTCTTTCTCCCCCATCCTCTGTTTCCATTAATATGTTATGGAACAACATTCATTGGCGTTGCGAGGAGCTTTAAAATGAAAATCGATGATCTAAAATGGTGAAGATGATTAGGTTGTTTCTACTTGAGGGAAGGACTGAAGGCAAGGAGATAAATAATCATGATTAATGCGGCGGAGAAGAAGATAGAAAATAGAAGAAGCCACTGCATTCTTACGATTTGATTTGGGGTAAAACTGAAAAACTAGGGGTCTTGTTTTCTCTTACCAAAATCTACAAAAAACTGAAAATTTCCAATATATAATACAGAGCATGTATCGGCAATTAGTTCAATTTATTTTTTGCCAGTTTTTAATTTTTTTTTTTTGGATTTATTATATCTTTTGTATGATCCGTTGGATTAAATTCTTTGCATGGCTAGAATTCCTTCTCATCCTTCTTACTTTATGATCCTTCTCATTGGATCATCAGTATATATATATATATATATATATATAAAATTGAGATCATGTGAGAACCAGTCTACTACAGTTCCTCTCGGCAGGGATCTTACCCTTACTTCGCCTGAGGTAAACGAGTTATTGGGTCCTATTGTTGTGCGGGCGCGTGCTGAGACCGTATTAGTAGGGACCAGTCATCGATTTATCCGCCGGTCTTTACTGGTGAGGCCTTCCGAGAAGATGCGACCACCCTGATGCGGCTAGTGCGCTACTATACTACCTTCCTACTCTTCGCGACCTTTGATTGGTCAGGAATTTTTACTGGGCCAGCTTAGCCTATACTGACTCCCTACTTGGGCTGCGATTCGCCTGTCGTCACCGGAGCTTTGGGGAGGAGGTCACTCTTTCTAGCTTTTGGAAGATCGTAGAGGTATACTCTATTCTTACTCAATAAGATTAGATATCTCGTGCGTCGGCTTTTGCTGACTCTTAAGCTTTTCTTCTCATCGCAGGTTTGCTTCTACGAGTATTTCCCGTCTTCGGCGCCAGTAGGGTCTCTACTTAGGGGGCTCCCCATTGCTGCCAGTTGGGGAGGCCGCTTTCCTGGTGTAATGGCCATCGCTCACGTGCGAGTGGCGCTTCTTACGGTTAGGATCATCTCTTTCCTTATCATTATTTCCTTTGACCCCTTTTGTAGAATCTTTGACTTATATATGTCCTTTTCAAGGTCTTGACGTCTTTTACCGTCCATGGATGGTATTGGACGGTTTTGCACTAGCTTACCAGTACACCGCCAAGAGGCGTTACTTTTGGGGTACATACGATGCCGTGGTATACCTGGGCGAGAGAGTTACGGTTCAATACTCAGCGGAGGTTTTCGTCGTACCATCTCGTCTTCCAGTGCACATGATGGACCAGGCGCGTATCCGAGTTCACATGGATTCGTCACCGATCAGTGCGGATTGGCGGAGCTTTAGCTATCCAGGTTGATCTTATGGGGAGAGGCTTATGCTGCGGTTGGCCCCACCGCCTTGCGTCGAGGAGGAGGTTTGTTTCCACGTCCTTTGCTTTGTCTTTCTTGGTAGCCCCCAACGATACTGAATTGTTGGAGTTTACTTTCGCAGGCTACATCAGCTATCGAGTTTATACCTCCACGTATGTCCATCGTGTACCTAGGGGACATACGGACCTATTGAGGAGATGGTACCTCCTGCCCCTGAGGAGTGGCGTCTGATCTCGAGGTTGATCCCTTGACGTCAGAACTGGGTGAGTCATCTCCTTGCATCTATTAGCATGTATATCTTCAATACTTCTAACTTTATTAATTTTGTAGTCCTCACGGGAGGTGATGACGAGGATGGAAACAACCATGGATGCTTTTCGATACCAGCCGGTGAGGCCGAGTCACCGAGCCTTGTGCGGTCGCGGTGGCGATGTTGCACCGGTATGTTTCTTGACTTCTATTATTTTTTTTTATTTGTCACTTTGCATCTGACTCACTTTATTGTCTTTTTTAGCCTTCTCCTCTGTCACGTACTTGTTTGAGGCCATAGGGCTCGAGGGAGAGAGCTGGGTCGAGGCGTCGGATCATACCGTAGTATTGGAGGATTCCGGCTCTTCTTCCGAGGGAGCGGCGGTGAGGCCTCCTGGTCGGGGTAGTCCGACATTGGTTCCTTTCGGAGCCAGCGAGATGTACGAGATGGGCTCGTCGTCGCGACAGCCGCAGCCGGAGGAGCAGCAGCAGGGTCATACGAGATGGGATGGCCCTACACTCTTTATTCCGACATCCGGGGGTACTGATGATGGTCAGGGAGTGACTCCTCGGACCTTGCAGTTCTACGATGCTCTGGGTATCCGTCCTCTGGTGCCATAGTTTTTGTACCTGTATAGATTTATTTATGCATTTTTGACTATGTAGGACTTTGCTTTCTTGTGGATTTATGACTCAGTTAGACGTTATGTATAAATACACTAGACTTACTATGTACATTTTTATTCTTTGCTTTTTATTTTTACATTTTATTATGTGCATGTTAGTGTGTGAAATTTGTGCAAAAATTTCCGTCATTTTTATTATCATTGGAGGGTTTCCGACTTTCTCCCCTAAAAAGAAAAAATGAAAAAAATAAAATGGAGTTAACTAAAATAAGCTTAAAATAATTTTTTTTTTCGAATCATAAATGTTTGAGGATTTGTATTTCAAAAGTAGAGTTGGATAAAGTTTGCTTCTTTTTATTTTAATAGACCAAATTCGGAGTCTTTCCATGTTTATAAGAGAAGCTCCTTCCTTTTTTGCATGGTTAGTCAAAATTTACTCACCAATGGTAGCACGCATACGGGTCAATCTATTTTAGCATGTGTCATGGAGCAAATAGATGCCGGGAGAAATCCCAAGCCATTAATTGTTGGTGAAACAATGCTTTGCTTGGATGAATTGAAAAATGACCCCAAAGCTCCGCTTTGAGGATCTCCAATTTTATTACAGGTAGAAAATTAATACTTTTAACTACAGAAATTAAAAATACAATTTTGTAACAATAATAACAATCCTATTTTATTCATGTAGGTTTGGCTAATGGAGAGACTTGGATTAATAAGTTCTCCTGACAATGTTGAAAAATATACTCCTAATTGTCTTGTAAGAAGAAAGAAATGCTTATCTTTGAAGATAGGTCGTCGGGAGTGGAGTAAGAGCTTTGAAGCTCGCGACTTCTCTGTCAAGTGGGTCATCACTTGGTGGAAAATTGAGAAGATGGTTGGGACCAATGCTCAACCTGCCTCCCATATTCCAAGCTTATCAAAGATGACCTTTTATTTCCCCTGTAGGGTAAAAGGACAATGTGGCCTTTGACGTAGGGAAAAGTAGGTCGTTTTCAACCCTTTCCTAGAGCCAAACAAAATTTGTAAACACTCGACCAACCTAACACGAGTATATGGTAAGTCAAGGGTCGAACCCTAAGGAATGAGTAGGTGCAAGATATAGCCTAGGTCAAGCTACTTCGAAGATTGTAGAAAGATAGGGTTGGTAACTAAGGTATCGAGAAAGCTAGATAAATCGAGAAATTCAATGTACTAAACACTAGGGATATAGGTTCCACATGCAAGCTCAATGATTATGCTAATTGAAGGATTACTCAATCAATTCAAACATTGCAAAGGACTAACAACAGTTACAATCAATGGAATTCAAGAGCTATCTCCTATAAACCAAGGTAGGGTTCACTATGAATGGCTAACTAGGAAAATCACAATCAAATTCAATCTATTAAAGCAATTCTCAAATCAAGGGTTCATGTCATTGAAATTTGCAATGCAATCTAGATTAATCTTATAGGTTGATCACTCCTAGTCTAATTAATCACATGCACAACTATGTCAACCAATTTAATTGCAACAATTTAATCAATCAAAGATCATCAACTAGCAAAATTCATCAATCAAGCATGCTTCTCCTTCTCCCTAGTAACTAATCTAGTCACTAATCATGGTGAAATTGAAAAACAAAACAAATTTAATCACAATCATATTCATTTCAAGTTCAATAAAAAAGAAATTCAATCATTCAACAATTTCTAAAGCAAAGATTAAAGTTCAAATCAAACACTCAAGAATTAAAGGAAATTACAATAAAAGTAAATTCAAAAGAAAGAAATTTCACAAACTTTCATTGAATTGAAGAAGAAATCCAAGATCAAGTTGAAATCAAAGATAAAATTCAAGTACAATCAAGTAATCTTAAGCTTCTCTCTCTACTATTTCTGGAAAATAAGTGTCAAGTACAAAATAAGTCGTCCCCCCAAAAGGAAAAGTCTAAGGGTATAAATAGAAAATCGAGCGAAGGAGAGCAGGGCGCCTGGTGCGTGCGCACCACCAGGCCGCGCGCGCGCACAGGTGGGTCTGCGCGCACGTACCACCTATGCTGCGCGCGCACCCCTTCTTGGTGCTCGTGGCCTTGCCTTGTTCGCTTAATCAATCGATCTCCGTGCTCCCGAGCATCCTTATCATTGGTGCACTCAAGGCGATGCTCGTAAGAAGGGCAGCTCCTTTATCTTCTAAGCATTTGAACCCTTCGAGCCAAAGCATTGCTTCCAAGGTTCTCGTGCTCGCGGAGCTAGCTTGAATTGCATGCTTGGATTCTCGAACTTAGCTCCATCAACTTCCTTGAACGCGCTCGAGCTTCCATCTTGATAATTAAACCTCGGGAAACTCAACACACCTACAAAACAAGTCAAAGAAACGAAGAAGCGAGAAAAGATAACCGAGAAATGAATAAAATAGAAAGAAAACCATCAAAAACACACATTTCTCTAAACTTACTTACAAACATGCAAAACAAGCATTATTATGCAAAACCACGACATAGAAGACTAACAACGAGCATAAAACTGCAAAGAAAACCTAGCCTAAGAGTGCCATAAATGAAACTCATCAGCCTTGCACAAACTATCTCTTCTAGGGACCTTCGTAGGCCCTATGAGCATCCTATTTCTCACGACATTGAACATTTTGATGATTATTGGTATGCTCGTCCCTTATGGGAAGTTGTCTCCAATCCAATGCTCCCTTCTTTGTCTAGAGAAGTGAAGCAATGGTTGCTTAGCATATCCCAAATGGAAAAAGGTAAAGCTCAAAGTACAAGTGTGGAGAAGACACATATTAAAGATCGTTTGGGTGACAAGATAATCCCTGCCAAAGACTGTCTGGGACCAAAATTTGAATTCAAGACTCCTGTTATGCCTAAGAAAAAGAGTGTTGCTAAAGGCAAGGAGAAATGGAAAACTGACTCTATAGACAAAAAAGTTTGGGTTGAGAAAAAAGTTGGGGTGTTTGTGCCAGGGGAAACTATTTCTTCCAAAGTAGCAGTTAGATCATCTAAAGAGTCCTTACCGGTGTAAGATTTTGTTGATGAGAAGTAGAGAAAAATTGGAAAAAGGCTAGAAAGGAAAAGACAAATTAGAGTATTGCATTGCTTTCAATTTTATTAGACAATTTTAATTTTTAAGTCAATTTTATTTTTAAGCTTTATTTAATTCCATCAATAATGTAATATTTATTTATTAATACAATTTTTAAGCTTTTTAATTAAATCAACTTTATTTAAAATCTTTGTTTTATTAAAGCAATGAAAACAACTTGAACAATTTCGAAAAACAATTCGAGTACAGAAGCCGAAATCTGCCTAGATTAATAGTAGTAACTCGACGCTGCAAATTCGAATCCAACGCAGCGCGATGATCCTATCGCGGCGCGTTGATCCTGCCGCGGCGTGATAGGACTATCACGACGCGTTGGTCTCGCTATTGATGTGACGTTGATGCTAACTCAGCGTGTTAATGCGGGAGTGCGATATTTACAAAATTTAAAGTGGTCGCGCTCCGTAAAGGGTTGCCTACGTATCCTTGTTAAGGAATTAGGCCAAACGTAGCTCGTTTTGAGTATAATACTCAAGTAATCATGGGTAGAATTTCTTAAGTTGGTCAAGGTTTGTCATGTTTGAGAATTCATTACCATCCATATTAGTTAGTTTTGCGGCACCTCCTGATAGTATAGTTTTGATAATGTATGGTCCGGACCAATAAGGCCTAAATTTGCCTCTTGGGTCTAGAACATTTTTCCTTAATGCTTTTAACACCAAGTCTCCTACTTTGATGTTTCTCGTCTTGACCTTCTTATTAAGTGTCTAGCCATGCGAGTTTGATAGCATTGAGTATGATGTAGAGCATCTAGTCCTTTTTAATTGAGTAGAATTAGCTCTTCATACCGTGCTCTTATCCATTCAACCTCATTAAGTTTACTTTCCAATGCAATGCGTGAGGAAGGTATTTCCATTCTACAGGTTGTACAACATCCATCCCATAAACCAAGGAAAATGACGTATTTCCTATGGATGAACGGATTGACGTGCGATAACCCCAGAGAGCAAAGTGAAGTTTGTTAGGCCAATCCTTGTAGTTTTCAGTCATCTTTTCGATGAAACTTTTAATTTTTTATTAGCTGCTTCTACTGCACCATTTGCTCGAGGTCTATATGGGGAAGAGTGATGGTGTTGAATAATATACTTTTGAAACAATTCTTCGCATTCTGCTTGAAAGTGAGTTCCATTGTCACGTATCATCTCATGTGGGACTCCATATCGACATATGATATTTCTTTCGGTAAAGAGTGCTACATGTTTTACAGTGAGTTTTGCGTATGAGGTTGCTTTAACGCATTTTGTAAAGTAGTCTATTGCAACAAGGGTATATTCATGGCCTTCTGTCTCAGGAGGAGTAATTTTTCCAATGATATCTATTCCCCATGTTGAGAATGGCCATGGAGATGTATAGGTGTAAAGGAGTGATGGTGGAACATGTTGTAAGTTAGCGTATATTTGGCATTTGAGACACCTTTTCACATATTGATGATATCCCTATTCATGGCAGTCTAGTTTTATCCTTGTCGCATTATCTTTTGGACTAATATTTTGCCATTCATATGAGTTCCACATGCTCCTTCGTGGATTATCCTCATTGCCTTTTGGGATTCTTTATTGCTTACGTATAGGAGGGCTCTACCTTTAGGTACCCTTTTGTGTAACTCGTCATTTATGAGCACGAATTGGGAAGCCAAAAGTCTTAGAGCGCGTTTAGTTCTTTTGTCAACATGAGGTGGGTATTCCCCTTTGGTGACATAGTTGAGGATGTCGATATACCAAGGTTCTTCCTCTTCCTCTTCTTGGACTACTTCCTCATCTTCGATAGCTTGAATATAAGCTGGTTTATGCCTTTTCTCTATTGTCAACGGCATTTGCTCAATTTCTTGAGGAATTCTAACCATCAAGGCTAGTCTTGCCAAGGCGTAGAAAATTGATTCTTCTCTTTGTAAGTAGGTGTATTCTACTTTCTCGAGTTGATCAGTAAGCGTTTCTAGATATGTTTGTTAAGGACCTAAACTTTCACTTCTTACTTTCCATCCTTTTTGGTTTGATGCTACATCGAAGTATAATGTCCAAGTATCATCATCAGTGAGCATAAAGTCTTCATTCGGAAAGTCATTTTAATGCATTGGCGTTGAGTCTTCGATCGGGAATTCTGCTAAGAAGTCTGAAACCATCGATTCTTTAATGGCTTTTTAAGGCATGAACCTTACATCAAATTGGGCTAAGTTGACTATCCATCTAGATATTTGCCCATTGAGTTTGGATTTTGTTGGGTTTCGATGAGTCCGACTCATCGCGGAAAATAAAACCCTACACTAGTAGAAAAATAAAGAAAGGCACCGAGCCATGCCCATCGGTTTTTAAAAACCGGTGGGGGAAAAATGGGCGGGATAATGCGTTTTTTAATTGCCACCGGTTTCAAACCAAACCGGTGGCATATGTTGTAAAGGCCACCGGTTCAAGAAAAACCGGTGGCAATAATAAAAAAAAAACCCGCCCTTTCCCCTTTGCTTTTATCCTTCTCTTTCCCCTTTCCTTTTTCATTTTCACTCGAAGCAGCAAAACCCTTCTCACTCGAAGCTAACTGCAATTTCGTCCTCCACCACTGCCGTCACCTGCAACGCCGGCCACCACAGCTGCTGCCTCCTCCACCACTACTGTCACCTGCAACTCCCTCCACCACTGGCACCAACTCTCTTCACTTTCACTACATTCCTCACTCTCAAACCCCCTCCACCACTGACGCGATGCATCCTCTGACTCACTCCCTGCACCAGTGACGCCACCGTAGCCGCGCTGCCGCCGCTATGCCGTCGAGATTTGCCACAGACCATTTATCCTTCTCTTCCTTTTTTTTTCAATAAAGAATGTTATAACGGTAGCCAAGGGGGTTGGAGTTCAACGAGTAGTGGTCACTTCCTCAATTTCTTCTATTATACCTAGCCCTAATTGGCCAGCTGATGTTCCTAAATTAGAAGAATGCTGGACTGATGAGGATTATTGTAGAAAGAATGAGTTAAGTTTTTAATTTTTATTTTATTTTTTTTATTATTCAAATTAATTTTGTTATTACACTGTCAATTGTTTGATAAAGATATAGATTAGTGATATAATAATTTAAATCTCAAGTTATACTCCTTTGAGTCCTTTCATTTTAATTCAGGAATTAAATTGGTAAATGTTAGTGATTATTACTTTGGAAGTTTAGATTGAAAAATAATTACAAGTAGCATTTTTGGTTACTCTTATTAGTCTTGTATAAAGATATACTCCATATATAATATCCCTAGTATGTAATGATAAATTGACTCTATTATTTCTTAATTAGTTTAGTTCTGTCTTCTTCTCTAATTCCAACTCCCATTTTTTTGGATTTGAGATTCCGAATAAACCCATCAATGCACAGGTACATCGTATGCTAAAAAGTCGGATAATGTCAAAGAATTGCAGATTGGTGTCAAGGTATAATCTTTCTTTAATTTCATTTTTCTGATTATGAGTTCGAATATTATTCTCATATGCATAGTATGTTCTGATAATTAATCGAAGGTGTACTTATTTTGTTGTTGGGTTTGCTATTTTTATTGGGAATTTGATGTTGAGTTTGTTACTTCTTATTGAATTGATTAAATTGAAATGATATTTGTTGATTAAATTGATTATTAAAATGAACTGATTTATATTGATTTAATCGATAAAATCGAAGGTGAACTTATTTTGTTGTTGGGTTTGCGATTTTTATTGGGAATATGATGTTGAGTTTGTTACTTCTTATTGAATTTATTGAAATGAAATGATATTTGTTGATTAAATTGATTATTAAAATGAACTGATTTATATTGATTTAATTGATAAAATCGAAGGTGTACTTATTTTGTTGTTGGGTTTGCGATTTTTATTGGGAATATTTATAGGAATGGTGTCCTTTGAACAAGTGTATTATTCCGATAGAGGGTTCGAAATTGTTAGAAACCTAATTATTTAGTGAGGTCAAGTGATCGGAATGCCTAGGTGGAGGCCGCTTCCGATCAGTAATATTAATGTATAATTAATATTACAGCTTAATCTTAACTGAACCCTTCGAGTCACACCCAAGCAACTAACGAACCGACGTGACGAATTAATTCGGAAGGAATTAATGAGTCGCTCGAGTAATTAATATTTAGATGTTAGAAATTCGAGCTTGGAGCGTTGAGTCGAAAATAATAAAAGACGAGACGGAAAATTACTAATTAATCAACAAAATTACCAAAATACCCCTAGTATCGGAATGCCCCGAGCAAACCGAGTGCTAGGGGCATATGGCCTAGCAAGGTGGCTAGCAAGCGCACCATGCCGAGCCTAGGCTGGCTGGTGCATGCTAGCGCATCAATGCTAGCAAGGCTGGCCGCTGCACTAAGAACGCATGTGCTAGCAGCCGTGCCGCAGCAGCTAGCCGCAAGCGCCAGCACGCATGGTGCGCCAGTCCGCAGCAGCATGGCGTGTTGTGCTGCGCCTAGGGCATGTGGGAATGTATAGCCGATTCTTGGGAAGCCTTGGGGATTAAGTTTTGGTCCCCCCCTTCCCTTGTGGTCCTTACCTAACCCCTCCTCTTAGAATGTCAGTTGTTGATTATTAGTTGTTGGCTATTTTCTTTTGTTTTGATTTAAAAATAAAATGAGAAAATTGATTTTACCAATTCTCCCACATTGATGGGAGAGTGGATTTCTCACTTGAGTTTCCTTATAAATATCCCACTTGGGAAATGGGAAAACTCACTTGAGTAAGAGCTCAATTAGGCATATCCACTTAGAGAAAACCTATAAGCTCATTAATTACTCGGGTAGTCTTTTTGGTCGGAACTTGGCTAACCTTCAAGTAGTAGACCGGTCGGGTCGTGTTGTGGATGGACTTCATCGGAGGTCCTCGCCATTTGTGAGGCTCGGCTTTCTCAAGAATGAGTTCCATCCGGTTGAGCGAGCACGCTACGAGGGTAATTTAGTCTTTTCTCTATTCTTGTTATTTATACATTTTTTATATTAATTGTGAGTTTGTTCTTGGGCTCGGGTTTATTTCCGCGGTGAGTCGGACTCATTGAAACCCAACAGCGATATCGGAGCCTTGCTCATTTTTTTTATAACAAAAATTTTCAAGGTGTTTTTTAATGATTTATTTTTCTGGTTTATGTTACTAATAAGATTAGTAGCTCGATTTTATTAATTTTAATCCCGTTTTAAATCTGATTTTTGGCCCCGAACCCAGATTTTCGCCCAAAAATAATGAATTTTGGGTGGTAACAGCGTTCTGGAAACGTTTTAACCATCCCATTTCTGGTCGGATTTTGGCATGTGGGAATGTATAGCCGGTTCTTGGGAAGCCTTGGGGATCAATTTTTGCCCCCCCTTCCCTTGTGGTCCTTACCTAACCCCTCCTCTTAGAATGCCACTTGTTGATTAATTAGTTGTTGGCTATTTTCTTTTGTTTTGATTTAAAAATAAAAGGAGAAAATTTATTTTACCAATTCTCCCACATTGATGGGAGAGTGGATTTCTCATTTGAGTATCCTTATCACTATAAAAATGGCAAAATCCGACCAGAAATGCCTTTTTTCGAGGGTTTTTCGTTTTTGACGAAATTTTTTAAATCTTTTAACCTTGAATCTTAATGGCATATTTATGGTGATTATGTATATGGTTCTTTACTTAATGTTTCTACATTTTTTGACCCCTTTAAGCATGGTTACTTTTGTAGTAATTAGTGTTTTAAAGATTGGTTAAATTTTCACATAATTGCAAATCCATTGCATTAAATGTGAAAAATTTATTCTTTGAGGCTTCTAAGTACTAAAGATCCAATCTTTAATTGTTTTAAGTGGTTGGAACTTTGAGTTACTGAATTCCATTAATTTTTGATGAACGTTTTGATTTAATCATTTATTAAGTTGATTGGAATCATAAAGTTTAAATCTTGTGATAGAAATTTCATTTATCTTCATATTGGAAGATATAATTTTTTCAAGGATTCACAAGTTAAAGTTGGAATCTTTATTTGAATTTTTATGTTCATAATTCCAAACCCCCTTTTAATTTTTTCAAATCTCATGATTTATTTAAATTAATTAAATTAATAGTGAGAATAGCCTTATTTATTTTATTGCATCAAGTTGAACCAATTTTATTAAAGAATAATTCTTGGAAATAATTTTGGTTTAGTGCACTTTGATGAATTTATTTAAGTTGGACTTGTTATAATTTTTCATTTTGCTCATTAAATTAATTCTAAAATCAATTTGGAATTAATTAACTAAGTCACGCAAAAATTCGGTTTTAAAATCCCGAGGCTTTGGAAGGAAAACCGAGGAGAAACCACCCATGGCTAGCTAGGTTGCACAACAGCCCGCATGTGGCTGCCTGGTGCGTGCGGCCGTGCGTGGCTGCTACCTACAAGCAGCAGCACAGCGCAGCAGCAGCAGCTAGCAATGCACCCTGTTGTGCGCGTGTGGCTGTGCGAGGCATGGCTGGGCATGCGTACATGCTGTTGTCTTGGTGCGAGCTGTGTGTGCGTGCACTGCTTGGTGCTGTTGCGGGGAGTGCGTGTAAGATGTACTGCGTGCTTGTGGCACGATGCGCACAACCCCACACTTGGAACTTTAGCCCCGGTTTTAAGGCTATGTTCATTTGCATTTTGGCCGTTTTATTTATTTTAATTATTTTAATTATGATAATTAATTTTGTTAAAATTTTAGAGGCTAGGCTTTGATTTTGAGCGGCATTTGCAAAATTTATTTTGGCAAAATTTTGGGTTTACAGGCTTAATTAATTGGATTAATTAAGATGGATGCGAAATTTAGTGGGAGCTTCAATTTTAATTGTGCTAAATTACATAATCGTTTAAACTACTTTGACTAGTTTTAATTAGGCGCGTTAATCGGATTAGCAACCTAAATTATTTACTAGTTTACGCGTGTTTATGCATTGTTACTTGTTTATCGTTGCAAAACGCATGAGCCATTCAGAAAGAGTGAATGGATGAATGGAATGTATATTCTCCCGCATGTTTTATAAAAATGGCAACTAGTGGGGCCCGATTAGGATAGAAAATATGGACTGTGTTCCTTCTTGTATTTTTGTAAATCTAAATACGGTATGCAAACCGTTGAGTATTTTTGTACCTTTATATTTAGATTAGTCCTAATCGTAGATACTAGTACTTGCATTATTTTGGTTATGTCTTGAAGACGGAAGTTCTTGGAAGACGAAACCATGAAGTTGCAAAAGACGACCCTTGAAGACTTAAAGACTCAAGGGGTCATACTAGTTTCCAAATGCATCATTATTTTATGTTTTCGATATATATCTATGATTATATATATGAATTATATGTCAGATGCATGTTTAGGATTTCGAATGTTGTGATGATTAATTAAGTTCACTTAAATCAACCAACATAAAAACCCTAGGTCCCTAAAATATTGAGTAAAATTTGCCATTCCAAAACAATACTTACCGACCTATTGAGAGTAGTGATGGGATACGCCATAGCGAGGCATCACTATTTCTCCCTAGGTTTACATAAGGCATACTGGGTATGCAAGTTGGTGTTGGTTATACTCAATGATATGAGTGATGGAGTCCTAACATGTCCTGGCAAAATGGATAAGTTGTTGAGAGAGCATTAGATGCGACAATTTATCTAACCAAAAGTGGCTTGGAGCCATTAGCAAAGAGTTTCTTACCTTAGAAAATTGAGTGTTAAGATAAGCCAAAGGATGCTTAACTACTTGTTGATTCTTTGGATCTTGGAATCAACTTATTTTCACCAAAGTGGGACAATTTAATGTGTGTATAAGACGTTTAAATAAGTTTGATTAATATGCATGATTTCAATCTTATTTAAGTATTATGAATTGTTTTTCATTTCAAATTCTTTCAATTGTAGAACAATATCTGCAAATAACTCAAACAACCAATTCTCATTGTACTCAATTCTCGACAAGGAGAAGTTGAGTGGGCAAAGTTTTCTTGATTGGCAAAGGAACTTGCGTATAGTTCTCATGTAAGAGCAAAAGGAATATGTCCTTGATGAGGAAATGCCCGAGACTCCCAATGAGGAGGTAACTGAGGCTGCCCTAAATCGATGGCAAATTGCCAACCGAGATGTCAAATGCATTATGTTGGCCACAATGTCTCCCGACCTTCAAAAGACTTTCTTTGAGAAGGAGGCAACTTTTATGATCATTTCTGAGCTGCAGAGATGTTCTAAGAGCAGGTCCGAACTGAAAGGTTTGAAACCCACAGATAGATCCTTGAGAGCAAGCTCAAGAAAGGAAAGTTTGTCAGCCCACATGTACTAAAAATAATAGGATTATTTGAGAACATGGGAAGGCTTGACATAGGGTATTCAACCGAGATGGAAATTGACATCATTCTTCACTCGCTGCACAGAGGCTATGATCAATTCAAGATTAACTATAACATGCACAGCATGGAGAAAACCCTCACTGTGCTTCATGGTATGTTAAAGTAAGCCGAGTAAACGCTCAAGGATGAGGGGAAGCATGATATGCTCATAATAAAAAAGGGCAAGCCGTTCAAACAATCAGGCAAGAGGAAGAAAGGCTTTAAGGGGAAGGGTAAGAAGAAGACCTTTCCGCCTAAATAAAAAGCTACCAAGGATAACAAGGAGAAGAAGGTAGCATCTTCTAAATCTGATTCCGAATGCTTCTATTGCAAGAAGAAGGGACATTGGAAGAGAGATTGACTCAAATTCAAGGAAGATAAGAAGAACGGAACCGCTGCTTCTAGATCATGTATATTCGTTATAAACTTTAACTTCACTAGCTCAACATCATGGGTATTAGATACCGGATGTGGCTCACACCTTTGTTCTAATTCTCAAGGACTAAGGAACCCTAGGAAGCTAGCAAAGGGAGAGGTTGAACTCCGGGTCGGCAATGGAGCTAGAATTGCAGCCGCATCTGTAGGAACTCTCAGTTTGTCTTTTCCCTCGGGGTTAGTTTTGGAACTTGAGAACTGTTATTATGTTCCCAACATTACCAAAAATATTATTTCAATTACGGTGTTGGACGCCAAAGGTTTTGAGTTTCGAGTAAAGGATAATTAATGTTCGTTTTTATCTCGATATTGTTCTATATGGTATTGCACATTCATAAAATGGTCTTTATGTTCTTTCATTAGACAAACAAGTTTATAATGTTAATAATACTGCCAAGAGAACTAAGACCATCAAGTCAAATCAAACGTACTTGTGGCATTGTCGTCTTGGCCACATTAACATCAAACGCATCAAGAATCTAGTATAGGAAGGTGTTCTTGACTCATTTGATTTACAATCGTTTGAAAATTGCGAAGGATGTTTATTAGGCAAGATGATAAAGCAGCCACTCTCCAAATTGGGAGGAAGGGCAGGTGACTTGTTGGGCCTAATACACACCGATGTATGTGGACCGATGAGCTCCACCACAAGAAACGCCCATCGATATTTTATCACCTTCATAGACGACTATAGTAGATATGGCTATGTCTACCTTATGTCGCATAAATCTGAATCATTTGAAAAGTTCAAAGAATTTCAGAGTGACGTTAAAAATAAGCTTGGCAAGAAAATCATTGCCCTTCGATTGGATCAAGGTGGTGAATACTTAAGCCAAGAATTCGATGACCTTCTGAAAGAAAAGGGTATACTTTTAGAATTGACACCTCCAGGAACTCCACAATGGAACGGAGTATCCAAAAGAAGAAATTGAACTTTGTTGGACATGGTACGATCAACAATGGGTCTTAGTGATCTTCCTATCTCTTTCTGAGGACACGTACTTCTAACTACGGCACTAAAACTGAACCGTGCTCCATCAAAAGCTGTAGAAAAGACTCCATAGGAGCTATGGACAAAGAAACCTCCTAAGTTGTCTTTTCTAAAGATATGAGGATGGGAAGCATATGTCAAGAAATTAATTTCTAAAAAACTTCACCCCAAATCTAACAAGGTTTTCTTTGTGGGCTACCTAAAAGAAACCAAAGGGTATTACTTCTACAATAAATCCGAGAACAAAGTGTTTGTTGCTCATGATGGTGTCTTTTTGGAGAAGGAACACCTTTCCAAAATGACAAGTGGGACGAAAATCGAGCTCGATGAAGTTCGAGAGGACGAGCAATAAAATTAGATTGACAGTCAAAGTGCTCAAACAGCATCTGTTGACGCTGGTCAAAATGTGCAAAGTCAAACCGACAATGCAAATGCTTAGTCCGTTACCCTACGTAGGTCGCAGAGGCCAAGGTCTCAACCTGATAGGTATCTTGGTATTGTATTAACCAAGAATCTGGACATCATGGTAATGGATGGAGAAGAACCGAAAACCTACAAGCAAGCGATGACGAGCACCGACTCTGCTAAATGGTAAGAGTCCATGAGATCTGAAATGGATTCCATGTTTGAAAATCAAGTCTGGGACTTGGTTAACTTACCCGAGGGTTACACACCTATCGGATGTAAGTGGATTTTCAAATTGAAAACCGACAAAGATGGAAATGTATTCGTTTACAAAGCTAGATTGGTAGCAAAAGGTTACAGGCAACTTCATGGTATTGATTACGATGAAACCTTTTTTCCAGTCGTAATGCTTAAATCCGTTCGGATCCTCCTATCGATTGCTGCATATTACAATTATGAAATATGGCATATGGACGTCAAAACCACCTTCCTCAATGGAATTTTGGAAGAAACTGTCTATAAGCTTAAGCCTGAAGGTTTTGTCGACCAAAACAACGTTGGGAAAGTGTGTAAGCTTAAAAAGTTCATCTACGGGCTGAAGCAAGCTAGCAGAAGTTGGAATCTGCGATTCCATGAAGCCATTAGTAAGTTTGGTTTTATCAATATCTCGATGAATCTTGTGTTTACAAGAAGGTCAGTGGGAGTGACATTGCCTTCCTAGTCTTATATGTCAATGACATTTTGCTCATTGGGAATAACATTCCGATGTTAGAGTCTATAAAGGCTTAGCTTGGAAAATGTTTTTCAATGAAAGACTTGGGAGAGGCTCAGTACATATTAGGCCTAGCTTGGAAAATGTTTTTCAATGATTGGATTGAGCCAGAGTAATTATATTGACAAGGTACTGGCACGATTCAGGATGGAAGGGGCCAAGAGAGCTCACTTGCCCATGTCACATGGCATAACCTTGAGCAAGAAGCAGTGTCCAAAGACACCTGATGAGCGAGAAAGGATGAATGCGATCCCATATGCTTCGCTAATTGAATCGATCATGTATGCCATGATATGTACTAGGCCAGATGTATCATCTGCCTTGAGTGCTAGAGTCGATACCAATCAGACCCTAGAGAGGCGCATTGGACTGCGGCAAGAATATCCTAAAGTACTTGAAAAGGAACAAGGATAAATTCTTGGTATATGGTGGTCAGAAGAATTGGTTGTTGAAGGTTATACCGACGCAAGTTTTCAAACAGAGAGAGACTATTTCAAATCACAGTCTGGATATGTGTTCTTTCTAAATAGAGGAGCGTTTAGGTTGAAGAGTGTCAAGCAGAGCACAACTGCAGATTCTACAACTAAAGCCGAATACTTGGCAGCTAGTGAAGCAGCTAAGGAGGCAGTTTAGATTCGTAATTTTGTTGGTGAACTTGATGTTGTACCCTCTTTCAAGGGTCCAATAGCCCTCTACTGTGACAACAATGGAGATATTACTTAGGCTAGAGAGCCAAGGGGACATTAGAAGGTCAAACATGTCAAGCGGCGATTTCACTTGATAAGAGAATGGTAATCAGAGGGTGAAATCAGAATTTGTAAAGTTGGAACGGATGACAATGTAGCTGATCAACTTAAACCTTTGCCTCAAGTGAAGCACAACAATCATGTTAAGGCAATGGGAATCAGACATGTTGGAGATTGGCTTTGATTTCGCCGTTTAGTGTTTTAATTAATTTATGAACATTTTAATGTAAGACACTACGATGAACCATTCAAGTTTTGGAGTAATTTAATTTCATGCAATTTTATCACTCTGTTCCTATTTAATTGTGGTTTAAGATTAAATATTGAGTCCACTCGATTCTTAGAATATTTTAAATAGGGTATCAAGACCAGTCTTGGATAAAGAAATGCCTATTAAGTAAACATTGAATATTATAATCGAGAATTATCCCTAATCGATGTCATTTAAATGATGGACTATTAATGACCGCTTGAGATTAGTGTGTAGTTTGATTTATAGCACCGTTTCTTATGCTACAAGGACATGATTGTCATAAATCATTTGCAAAGGTATTGGTTTAGAACCATAATGGATCAACCTATGAGAATAATTTAAGAGATTTAAAAATCGTCCTAAGTATACTTCTCATTATGGCTATCAAAACCTCTTTCCTCGACCATGACTATTGTGAGTTCTCTTATTTGAGTACTAGTTCGTTTTGATGTTAGTCAAACATCTACCGTACATGGAGATTATAACGACAACACTCGGATGGCTAGGTCCTCTTAGTAACAGAAGCTTACATTACAAGACTGGGAATGTCCCCCTACTAAAAATAGGGAAGATGTCTTTGTTGTTTACAAGGCCTCTCGAAGAGCGAGACTGTGAAAATGCATGGACGTGCTCGAATGGATTTTAGAAATCATCTGTTTATTGACAGTCAGACTCGAATTTTGAGAAACACTTCTGGACGTAATAAGGATGACGAATATTCTTACCTTATAGTTCATGAAGAGACATTAAGTGACATAGGAAAAAGGCTATACGCTAAAAGCGCACTTATTCGGAAGGACAAGTGGGAGATTGATAGGAATGGTGTCCTTTGAACAAGTGTATTATTCCGATAAACGGTTCGGAGCTATTGGAAAGCTATTTATTCATTAAGTTCAAGTGATCGGAATGGCTAGGTGGAGGTCGCTTCCGATCATTATTATTAATGCATAATTAATATTACAGTTTAATCTTGACTGAACCCTACGGGTCACACCCAAGAAACTAACAATCCGACACGACAAATTAATTCGGAAGGAATTAATGAGTCGCTCGAGTAATAAATATATCATTGGATATCGAGCTTGGAGTGTCGAAACTGAGTGTCACAAGTCGAATCAAATTAATTTAAGACGAGACGGTAAAATCAATAATTAATCAACAATTTATCGAAATACCCCTAGCATCGGAATGCCCCGAGCAAACCGAGTGCTAGAGGGCTTTGGTAAAGTTAGGTGGCTAGCATACGTACCAAGCCAAGCTTAGGCTGGCTGGTGCATGCTATCGCACTAAGGCTAGCAAGGCACACACATAGCAGCAGCAGCTATGGCGCCCCAAGTGAGCTAGCAGGCACGCATAGCAGCAGTTGCTATGGCGCGCCAGCAGCTGCAGGATGCTAACACCCCAGCACACATGGCACTACGGCCAGCCGCACACAATAGCAGCGTAGCGCGCATGGTGCTGCGCCCATTCACACGTAGCAGCGGGCCAGCCGCACACCAAGCGCCAGCTGGGTGCTTGGGTGCCTTTGCTCGGCCTACCACGTGGAGGCAACCTATTGGGGCATGTGGGTGTGTATGGACGGTTCTTGGGAAGCCTTGGGGATCAAGTTTTGGTCCTCCCCCCTTTCCCTTGTGATCCTTACCTAATCCCTCCTCTTAGAATGCCACTTGTTGATTATCTAATTGTTTTTTTTTTGTTTTTTTTATTCAAAAATAAAAGGAGAAAATGAAGGAATTATGTTTTCGTAGCGTGTAATTATAGATATATAAATGGATCAAATTATGGAGATAATTAAGTTCGTACATTTGGGTCATCATTATATCATAGCTAGAGGTACTAACGATCTTTGGGCTAGTAAAATAGGCAAAAGACTAATTGGACGGATCCTATAAGGTCACACAAAGGGCCTAGATTGAGCATTAGAGGACGAGGCCCATCACGGGCCTCATCACTCTAGGTGGCTGGCCATAGGGAGGTTTAGAAGGGGTTTTGGGCTTCGTGACTTAGTCTAATTATAATGGGATTTTAAAAATAGACTAAGTGCCTAGGGTTTTCAGAAATTGAATTTTTCTGATTAGTTTGATCAAACCTGAATCAGCAAACACGAAGCCAACCCTCTGAAACTCCTCTCTCTCTCACAGCTCTCCTCTCCTCCTCGGCGCTGGTGGTGGTTCGTGGTGGTGGCGGTGGTTCGTGTAGTGGTCGGTTGTCCGTTAATGGTGGTGATCGTGGTTCTTCCCTTCGCTCAACCAATCTAGTATTGGTGGATGGCTCATTCGAATCTCGTGGACCAAGTAGAGGAGCAACGCTTGCGGCTCTATTCTCTCCCTGATTTGCCTATCAAATAGCTTCGTGGAACTCACGCTTCAAAGGTATGATTATATGTCTTGTGTGTTATGCGTGCGATCTTGGGATTAGGTGCTTTATGAATATGATTCATGATTTCCTGCTTTATAGTACCTATAAACACCTATAGTGATATCAGTTAGCCTCTTGCATGAACGCGCTAGATTATAATAATACGATTATTTGAAGTCCATGTTAATCTATAATCAATTACGAGGAAGAAATTAATTTAATTATGGTTCAATTATTATTTTAATGTGATTAAACTTTTGGAATTGATTGCATATGATTTAGTTATGCTCAAAATAGCCATAAAGAGGACCGAATTAAGCTCTAGAGTACTTGACAATTTCGAACCCTAGAACCCTAGTTTTGAATTTTTTCAAAAAACCTTAACCCTAATTTTCAAATTTTCAAAATTAATAGCCCTAAAATATGATTTTTGTGCTTAATTTTGATTTAATTCGAATTGTTTAATGTTTCGTAATTTTAATCGGATTGATTTATGCATAAAAATGTTTTATGTATGATCATCGATTTAATTTTAAGAGTTAGAATTAAATTGAGATAAATTTTGTGATAAAACCTATTTTAATATTGAATGATGATTTAATTTTAATTAATGGACTGATTTAATTTAATTTTATAAAAGTTATTTTAATTAAATTAAAAATAATTTTTTTTAAGGCCGGTAGCCGCGGTCGGGTGGTGCAGCCATGGTTGCTGCCAACCTGTTGCTCAGTCTAGAGGGAGGGGAAGGGGAGGGCAGCAGGTCCGGTAGCCGTGGGCAGCACTGTGCAAGCGTTGCACAGCTGTTGCCACGGCTGCAGTGTTGCTGTTGCTGCTGCTTTTGCGGCAGTGGCAGCTGTAAGGCGGCCAGCCACCATGACTAGCCTTGGATGGCCACGCATGCTGGCCTACAGCACGAAAGGTGCTGCTGCACACTGCTACCTTACGGTAGTGGCTGCTGGAAAAGCGGCCAGCCACCGTGGCTAGCTCCGGCTAGCCTACCACGGTGGCCGGTGTGTGGCACGGTTTTCAAAAAAAAAAATAATTATTATGTTTTAAAATATTTCAAGAAAAACATGATTTATTTTGGGATAAAAATAAAATATTTTGAAATATAATCTTTTATTTTGGATAAAAATCTGTTGTTTAGGGTTAAATAAAATCTTTCAAAAGTTGTTATATTTGATATTATCCATATTTAAAGTTTTTTAATTGGTAATTATCCATAATTTAGTGGTTAATTTTGGATAAGATTGATTAGGATATTCTGAGCAATTCCGAAAGGACAATAATTGATTTAAATAATGTGATTATCCCATAATTAGATTAGGATAATTAATTTTAAAATTATTTGATTGGCTAGTAATTAGGATAGAATCTCTTGAAGTTGTTAGGATAATCATGGAAGATTAAATATGATTTATCTCTCTAAATTAAAATATGATTTGATTCTATCTCATACCTAAATTAAAAGATATGATATTTTATAAATGGTCATGAATAATGTATATTATTATCTAATTATGATTTAAAATATGAGATATTTTAGGAAATGCGTTGCCTTAATTATGAACATTCGATGTTGTACTTTAGACAAGCATGTTGAGCGATTTATTATATGGCACTTTTATAATATATGATATTATGTTGCTATATATAGACTAGTATGGCCCATAGATTCTTAATACGATTTGCGTATCGTGATGTATTTTTGTAATCTAAATACGGTCTACGTACCGTTAAGTATTTTGTAAATTTTATTTAAAGTAAATAAATTAGTTATTTAAATAGTGTTAGTCCAAAGAAGCCCATGAAATGAAGGCCCAATGGAGCAAGATGGATGGAGATCCATGATGATTCAAGTAGGAGCATTTCCATTTCTAGTTTTCTTAAGACTAAGGGGCCATTCTATGTCATGTTTTATTGCATTACTAGATTATGCATGTTAGATTTTATCTATGTTGATTGATGACGCGCTAGAGTTCACTAAATAATCACAACATAATAAATCTAGGTCCCGGTAATATTGAGATTGCTTTTTCAATTAAAAACCCAATAAACCATTGATATTTATGATAGGTCATGCCAAAGCTAGGTGTCATTTTATATCTTGGGAGAGTTGGGATAAATCAAGTTTTACAATTTTAATTGGTTATGCTTAACAAGGTTACCTAAAGCATTTAGAACCTTGAAGCAAAGGGTAATAATCAAACATGTGATCATTAATTATTCAACCAAGAGTTACAAGAGTTGTAATCAGTAAAGAGTTTACTCACCTTGAAAATGTAATGGTTGATGGTAGGGCCAAAGTCCGGTCAATTTGCACGAATAAGGGGTCTTGGAATCACTTAAAATTCGATTGGGATTATTTAATATTGAATAAAGTGCTTTTAAAGTCACCTATTTAATTCGTTTATGGTACTTTAATTACTAAATTAAACATAATTATTAAACTTTGCCTTATTTTGACATAGATGGGTAGCCGTAATCATAATGATAACAGTAATTCTTTACCACCAATAATGAAAAGAAGGCTTAATTTTCTCAACTTCAACGATTGGGAAAGCGAACTTAGAAGTGTTCTAAGGAACGAAAATCTCGAATTTTGTTTAGACTTACCAATCGAGGGCAGATTAAGTCAAGGCATGACTCTTGAGAAGCATTAGAGAAATGTTTTAGATTCTAAGAGAGTCCCATGTGTAATGTTGTCTTCTATTTCCAGAGGATTGGGCTAGAAGATTCATGGATTATGAACCTTATCTCTTATTCAAGTACTTACGTGATGTTTGCAATGGAATACTGAATTCCCATGTTAATGGAAAATTTGATGGAAACGTCGAGGAAATCATTAATATGGTTCCCAAGAACGACGACTCCTGGACTGGAAATATTAGGTTTGAAACCTACAAGATCAATGGCGAGATATAGTTTTGAGAAAACTCATGCTAGGCCAGTCAGTACAGATTCATGTGGATATGATGGTTAAACTATTTATCCATATGAGTATGTTAGGGAAACCATACAAAGATCCTCAGGTTCATGATATAATTCTGCGTTCTCTACATGATGGATTTGACCTCGAGAAACTTTTACAAGATGATGAGGATTCTGCAGTCAAGCTAGTTGAATTACTTAAGAATCATGTAGAGAATCACCTGAAAAGAGAATAATCTAGATCTTGAACAAGGATGTCCTCACTAGGATGAAGTGACAGGTAAGAGTTACCTAATACTATGTTATAAATATTTTAACTTTCACTTAGGTATGTGATACCAAGTTGCAGTGTTTAGCATTATTAATGTTGCGTAGGAACTGCAAACAAGTGAAGCTAGTATGGAGATGGAGCTTGAAGGTGCACTAGAAGTATTTGAGTGGCCAGAGATAGCTTCATAGTTTTATTTTCTGATTAGTTTATCATGATTTAGAACAATTTCCAGTTTTGATGAGACAATTTTAGTTTTGGTTTGAATACTAATAAATTGTTTTTATTTTGCTATATATAAGTAATTTTGTTTTATGACATTGATTTAAGTAGATCACAAAAACAAAATTAGTTGATTTAAAGTAAACTTACTTACAACAAAGTAAGATTAGGTTGCATAACCAATTTGTACATCCAAAGTAACAATTGGATGGACTCTTATTCTTATTTGATTATGAATCAATTGAGAATTAGAAGTCATTCTTGATAAGGTAAGATGACCAAGTCGCCTTTTAGTTGAAAGGGTGAACGAGCTAATGACCATTTAGAACTCATACATATGATGTGTGTAGACCAATAAGTTCAAGAATTAGCAAAGAGATTTAACTATTTCATTGCTTTTACTAACGATTAAAGTAACTATATTGATAATTACTTAATAATGTAAAGCTTGGAATCATTGAAATGTTCAAAATTCCAAAAATGAAATGTAAAAATCAATTTGAGATAAACAAATCAACACCATAATATGATTGTTGTGATAAATATTTAACTCAAAATTAATGATCATCTAAAAGGAATTGTTGAATTAATTCACAATCCAGAAACATTACAATTAAAATGTATGTTGAAAGAAGGAATCAAACTTTGCTTGCCATGGTTCGATCCTAGATTAGCTTTAATGATTTACAAATATCGTTTTTAGGATATATATTAGAACAACAATTGCAAACATACTAAACATAAACTCAACCAAAGCAATCGAGAAGACGTCATAAGAGTTATAGATTGGAAATGTTTTAAAAGTTGTCTTTTTTGAACAGGATTAAGGGTTATGAAATCGTTGTAAAATGTTTACAAAGATGACATAATGCACCCAAAATCAGACAAAGAGTTCTTCGTGGGTTTTCCCATGGAAAAGAGAGGTATTATTCCTACAATCGCGTACATAACAAAGTGTTTGTTGTTCGCGATAGTGTCTTTATAGAAAGAAATCTCTTTCTAAAAAGTCAAGTGGGATTAAAGTTATATCTTGATGAGATTCAAGACGAGCAACAAATGGATGTGGATAACACTACATCAGAGACAAGGGCGCATGAAATCAGCTAATTTGATAAATCATGTGTCGAACCAAGCTAATTCAACTAGCAAGGCTTCTATCGTCCCACCAGAATGAAAGGCTTCAAAGATGTTGAAGAGAATAATTCTATTTTGCTCATACCTATTATAGGTTACTTGGGATCAAAACAAACAGTTTGTTGAAATTCTAAGAAAAGGAGGATTCTAAAATTTTCCTATTGGAATGGTTAGAACCCATAACCTACAAGCAAGCTTTGGTGTAAGTGCCGACTCAAGAAGTGTCCACGATAGTCTTACAAATAGGGTCAAACCTATTAGATGCGTAAGCCTATTTGGATTCTTCTAGTGGTTGCTGATTTCGATTACGAAGTTTAGCATTGGATATCAAAATCACCTTCTTGAAATGTTCTTGATGGAGGATATGTATATGATACAACCTAAGGGTTTTGAAATTCAGAAATCATAGAAAGTTTTGCAAACTTCAGAAATTGATTTAATGGATTGAAGTAAGCATTAGGGAGTTGGAACATTCGTTTCGATTAGGAAATCAAACCAAACGAAAAGGAATCTTATAGAGACAAGAAGTTTAGTGGGAGCAATTAGTCTTCTCAATATAGTATGTAGATGACATACAGTTCACATGTGAAATGACATATCAATACTTGAATTAGTCAAGTAATGGTTAAGGAGTTGTTTTTATATGAAAGACTAAGGAGATGTTAAGTGCATATAGGGAAGCAAGATCCACGAAGTGAACCTTGAAGAATGATTGGACAACATCGAGAGACTTATGTTGATAAGGATCTTGACAAATTCCATGAAGCAAGACTCTAAGAGAGGATATCTTCCCATATTTCATGGTATTATGCTTATTAAAACTCAGTGCCTTCAAAAGCTAATAGAGTTGAGTTGTATGTATAGTGTACCTTATGCTTCTGCAAAAGGGTACATTGTATGTGCCATGATATGTACAAAGCAAGATGTTACATATTATTTGTGCATGTGTAGCAGGTTTTAAGTAAATTCAGAATAAGCATACTGAAAGTTGCCAAGAACCAATCCTTGAGTACTTGAGAAGCACTAAAGGAATGTTTCTAGTTTATGGTGTTAAGAGTGAACAAGTTGTCAAAAGGTTATACGGATACAAGTTTCCAAATAGGCAAGATGACTTTAAATGTTGATCTAGATACATTTTGTGTCTGAATGAAGAAGTACAGTAAGCTTGAAGAGTTCAAAGCACAATACTGTTGCATACTCAATGTCAGAATACGTGTATTTAGCTACAATAAAAGTAGTTAAGAAAGGAAGTTTGGATCAAATTGTCATATGAATAAAAGGATACCTTTGCCAAAACAAAGGAGCCAGGGTCACATCACAAATCCAAACAAATAGATATGAGATATCACCTCATTTATGAGATCAATGACAAGCGGGATGTCATGATCTGCAAAGTTTTATTATGAGTGAGAAATCACTAAACCCCTTCCATGGACTAAGATATGAGAGTCATATTAAAGACTTGGATTGAAGCAAGTTATGTAATTTAAGTTGTGTATGTTTTGAGAAAACATTTTACATAAGGAATGCATGTATTTGCAGAATTATGTTTAAACAGAAATTATTATTTCTCTTATTTAATTATGGTTTTGGAAATTAAATATATAAAATGTCCAAAATAATTATGAATTGATGGGCTCATCAGGTTGATGAACTAGTGAGTGAAACCCCACAGGCGAACAAAATTCATATATTATTTAAGTTCCTAGTTTGAAATCATTAAAGTGGACATAAATGATTTCAATAAATGGACTAGCATGTAAGATTGATTGGATAGCGCAGTTTCATGGGCTATAGGGGCATAGTGATGCTCGATCAATCACTTGGATATGCATAAATGATGCATGATCGAACTATTGACCTACTTTGAATTTCAAGTATAGAGCTTCCGGATATATTAGTAGATTCCTTTGACATGAGTGGAACATTGATTTCAATCAATGGATGTTTGACTATGGTGCATTCAAACGTCTTCCCGTAATTGGAGGCTATAAAGGATGTTTCTTGGTTATTTCAAAAGTTGAGTGGGAGCCTTGTTGCCACAAGATTGGATTGAGTCTACCTATTAAATTAGGAAATGTGTCATGGCCACTTGAAGAGGGAGAATTTAGAAAATACGTGGCCATATTCAAATGTATTACTCAGTAATTATTTGGTTTTGTAATTGTAACTCAGATTTCAAGAAACGATTTGTAGATTAATATGATCTCCAAATATAATGCAATCATATTATCAAATCAACGCATATTGACTTAAGAAATTTGAACATTGTACACTTGTCTCAGACAAGTGGGGGATTAAAGGAATTAGGTCTTCGTCGTGTGCAATTACTAGATATATAAATGGATCAAATTACGGAGATAATTAAGTTCGTACATTTGGATCGTCGTTGTATCATAGCTAGAGGTACTAACGATCTTTGGGCTAGTAAAATAGGCAAAAGACTAATTGGACGGATCCTATAAGGTCACACAAAGGGCCTAGATTGAGCATTAGAGGACGAGGCCCATCACGGGCCTCATCACTCTAGGTGGCCGGCCATAGGGAGGTTTAGAAGGGGTTTTGGGCTTTGTGACTTTGTGATTTCACAACAAAATCTGATAAAGTATTTGTTTGAGCAATGACCCATACAAGGAAGAATATCCGAGTGGTTTGTAATGTTGGCCGAATTGGAACTAAAATATATTCCTGAAAAATCAATTAAAGGGAAAGTAATATCTGATTTTCTGGCCCAACATCCTATTGAAACAAGTCATGTAGAAACTACTCATTTTCCGGATGAAGAGATTCTCATGACACAAAATGACAAACGGGTAATGTACTTCGACGGCGCATCCAATAAAAAAGGATGTGGTGTGGGAGTGTTACTCATAAGTCCACAGGGAGCACATATTCAAATCTCTGTCAAACTAGACTTTGAGGTTACTAATAACGCCGCGGAATGTGAAGCGTGCGTTATTGGATTAGAAGTAGCAGCTAGCATAGGTGTGAAAAAATTAGAGGTATATGGAGATTCCAGTTTGATAATAAATCATATACTTAAAAAATAAAAAATAAAGAACTCCACAATGATATTATGCCAAGCACACCTAGAGCAACTCTTCAAGCATTTTGATTATATTTACTTCAAATATCTCCCAAGGGATGAGAATCAATTTGCCGATGCGCTAGCAAAATTAGCCTCAATGATCAACATTCTAGATCACTTAAATATGATGCCATTATGCGTTGATACAAGAGAAGAACCAGCTTATTGCAACGCAATAGAGGAAATAAATGACATCGAAGGAGATAATCCTTGGTATGATCATATCCTCCAATACATTACACATGGCACATATCCTGAAAATACTTCATCAAAAGACCAACAAGCTTTGAGAACACTTGTAGCTCAATATGGTTTATTAAATGGTCAACTATGCAAAAAAGGACCTAACGGTCAAAGCTTATTGTGTACGGACGAACCAGAATCCACACGCCTTATGGAGAACACTCACAAAGGTGTTTGTGGACCTCACATTAATGGAAAAATGCTTGCTAAAATAATCTCACGACAAGGGTACTATTGGTCCATTATGGAACACGATTGCATACAATGTGTCAAAAAATGTCCAGAGTGCCAAATGTTCGCTAACCAACAACACCTTCCACCATCCGAATTGTACAACCTCACTTCCCCATGGCCTTTCTCGACTTGGGGAATTGACATAATTGGTAAAGTTTCTCCAACAGGAGGACACGAGTATGTACTAGTAGCCATCGATTACTTTACTAAGTGGATTAAGGTCGCTTCTTACGTCAATATCACTTCTAAACATGTCGCAAAGTTTCTCGAACGAAACATATTTTGTAAATATGGAGTTCCACATGAACTAATTAGTGATCAGGAATCTCAATTCAAAGTAGAAGTTGAGACCCTCTTAGCTCGTTATAAAGTAAAACATCATCACTCATCTCCACATAGACCTCAAATGAACGGAGCTGTAGAATCGGCGAATAAAAACATAACAGTCATCATTAAGAAAATGGCAGAAAATTATAAGGACTGGCTGAATAAACTACACTTTGCCCTATGGGGTTACAGAACATCCATACGAACATCAATAGGAGTAACTCCATACTCCTTAGTTTTTGGAATGGACGCGGTTCAACCAGTCGAACTAGAAATACCATCCCTACGCATTGTACTCGAAAGTAAGCTACTGGAAGCTGAATGGGTAAGAGCGAGGTATGAAGAGCTTTTATTTCTCGACGAACAACGATTAAAATCTTTACATCATGTACAAGTCTACCAACGACGCCTTGCGCGACACTTTAACAAGAGGGTACTACCTCGAAATATTAAAAAAGGTGACTTTGTACTGAAAGAGGTTAAAGGTCCACCAACTGATCCAAGAGGGAAATTCAAACCCAATTGGATAGGACCATACCACGTAATTGAAATTCTATCAGGAGGAGCTGTCAAGTTAATGGATATTAGTGGCGATGAAATCCGCCAATTAATAAACATTGATTGACTTTAAAAATATTACATATGAAAATCCGGATAAACTCGTTCATTCATTAACAATCATATCTTTTAGCATTCAAATAAAGATTTTAAGTGTTATGCACTTTACCGAATCACACGGTAAAGTTCATAACACTTGGGGGGGTAATAAAAAAAAAACACATACCTTTCAAAGTGTTCAGATTTTTTCGAACATTACGAAAAAACTCTTCACTCTTAGGGGGGTAATAATATGATTAAAATTTTTTTTAACACCGTAGCACAGGTGTCGCACGCAACAAAATCTGTTGCGCGCAACAGGCATGTGCAACCTTGGATGTTGCGCGCGCCACCTGATGATGAACTACGAACCATGAATTCTACGCTCGAATAAGATTTTGATTTTTACTAGCGATGAAATAAGGTTGTTTCTCAAACCTCATATATACTCGGAAAACAAAAATTAAGCTTTGATTTAAGTCATTAAACAAAGTTTGATTAATTTTTCACTTAATTTCTACAATTGGAATTAAAAAATAATAATAATAATAAACTTTTTTGCAAAGAACTACGCAAAGACCTGATTTTGTAATACGAATACGTAGGCAATCTTTATGATTCGAACATATAAAAAAAGAGCTCATTCTTTATTCCATTCAAAATTCAATAAAAACATTATTGAACTAGATAATAAGTAATTAATTAAAAAAACATAGTAGTGATTACACTTTATTCAAAATTAAACTACTAATAATCGTGTAACACTCTAAGGTTTTACTATATCCTCAGTTGTCACAGTAGACGGAGGAGTAGTTTCCATCGCAGTGCTTTCAGCAACCTTAGAGCTTTCCCCTTCGCCCTTTTTCGTAACCCCAACATTGTTCTTCAACTTAGGAATAGGAGCCTTTTCAACTCTTTTTCCTTCACCCTTAACATTCGTTGGAGTCTTTTTGCGAGGATTTGGTGAAGGTTCCTTAATCTTCACACCTTGTTGTGTAGGTTTAGGAGGAGCCTTTCTTTTTAGTTCCCTTGAACGAGCCTTAGGTGATGAGAAGTCTAATTTTCTTCTCACTCCTTTATTTTGGCCATTAGGAGGAGTAGTGGTGGCCGAATGCATCAAAGGCTTGGGTGGATTGCGAGACGAGGCGGCTTGATTTTGTGAGCGAGCCTTATTTAATTCTCCTTTGTCCGCCGCATTCATCAAAGCTTTGTAAAAAGGAAGATAGTACATTGCTAGCCATGGGATTTCGCACTACCCACCTGGGAAGACTATACCAAAACTCCATCCAACGGGAATTCGTTCAGGCTTAAAGTTTACATCCTTAGAGGCATCACAATCTTGTGGGGGGATAACTTGTTTCATCCCATATTGTCTCATCACCCTGCAAGGAAAGATGTAAGTAGTACTAGAAAGGCCCAAAAGCCTAATGCAGGTAAAATTAAAAGTATTCCCAATCATACTACTTATGTTCCACCAAGGAATCACAAAGCGTATGTTAGGAACCCCATGACAGAAAAACGACGTCCATTCTTCTTCACTCTTATGTTTGTAGAGAATTTGACGTCCAGGGAATGTTCTTACTCCGTTCACCTCAAGATTTTATGGCTGATCAACGATTTGCAAGCGCTCCATGAGCCAAATCTGAAAAAAAATATAAAAAATTAATTTAAGACATTACACAGTCAAGTAGCGCGCGCATCACAACCAGTCGCGCGCATCCTAGAAGATTTCGCTGGTATGACTAGCGCAACTTCACGGTTTGCGCTGAAACACGACGAAAAAAAAACGTATGTGTAATAGGAGTGGACTTCCCGTGAAACCATTCACCTTAGGGTCTCCTCTAAGGCGATTCAAGTAAAGAACAGTTTCCGCCAAAGCTAAAGGAGCGGGTGAGTGACACCCCTCTATTTGCTCCACTATGGACACCATGGAATAATCTCCATACTACCTGTCCTAAGCAAACAATTGACATCAAGAAAAAAACATAAAGCACGAATTTCAAAACATTGTTTAGTTAAGTTGTCACGAGGGGCGACGAATTGCTCAATAAATTGAATTAAGTTCACGCCTTCATCTGTCCCAATATTGGCCATATCATTGTCATTCAAACCAAAAAACATTTGAAATACAGGTTTAGAATCTGATAAGTTAGGGGCATATGTCATGGGGAGAGTATATGCAGGGAAACCTAGTAGAGCCTCAAACTCGCCAGGTAATCTGACAATTACATCCCCTTTAAAGAGGAAAAGATGGTGGTTCGAGTCCCAATGATTGACAGCAACATGAAGGAAATAAAAATTTATAACTAGTTGCATATAATTCAATAGGGGGTCAAGGTGGTATATCTTAAAAGCTAACTTATTCTCGATTGAAAGGGAATTAACCCATTATTTCAAACATTATTCAAAGGTTTTCGCCATTGAAAAAAAAAGAAAGAAAATAGAGAGATTATTATTATTTTACTTTTATGATACTACTAACGAATGAATGAGAGATGATCAAAAGCCTAAAACCACGTTTAACTAGACCCAAATGGGGCAAATTTTCGGCAATTTTCGCTCGAAGGAAAGTTCACCCGCAGGTGGCACGCGCATCTCACGAGTTGCGCGCGCCGGCCGCTCGCAACCAATTCACATGCGCGCGTTAGTCGCGCGCAACCCATCCAATTGCGCGCGTTCTGTCGCAACATGTTGTTTGGTCTATTTCCATATTTTGAGCTCCGAAATACTGGAATATCAATGAAATCTTATGACCAATCTATACGCTTGCCTTTGTTAAGCCTTGTTTACTTTGTTTATTTTCTTTCTATTATTTTTTCTTTTTTTCTTTGTTTTTTTTCTTTTTTTATTTTTATTATTTTATTATTTTCTTTTTCTCCTCTTAATTTTTTTCCTTCCTATGTCCGTTTGTTGTCTTTTTCTTTTCACGTTTTTTTCCTTTTCTTTGTTTTCCTTCTTTGTTATTTTTTCGAGGGGGGTAAGTAGGGAACCCTTTCCCTCCCTCGAAATATTTTTTTTTGATTTAAAAATATTTATGGAAATAAAAATATGATATATGTACAAAATATGAGTGTCATATGTACAACAATAAAAAATAGGATTTTTCTAAGTTATGCCCCCAAACCTCTTCGATTTTTAAGCTGTGCCCATGCCTTTTCAAACATCTAAGTTGTGCCCTCAACCTCAATAATTTTTATTAACAATAACCTTTGATGTTAACAATAACCTTTTTTTATTATTTTATTTTCTAATTTTTAATTTTTTTTTAAAATGTTAAACCAATTAGAATGGGACACGTGTCAAATTAATAACACCACGACACCATTGTTGATAAAATAACTTAACTTTCGTTAACGGATATGCCTCTCAAAGGGTATTGTTGATAAAATATCGTGAGGTGGAGGGCATAACTTATAACTTTGAAAATGCATGGGTACAGCTTAGAAACCAAAGAACTTGGGGGCATAGCTTAGAAAAACCATAAAAAATATATGTAGATGTTTTCCTATAAGCCAAAAAAAAAATAAAATAAAAAAGGAAGTCAGGGTGCTCGGCAACTCCCGGAAGGCTGCTACACATCCTGCAAAATCCAAAACAAAGACTAATACACAAAACGTGTAATAACTTTGATATATATAAAAAAAAAAAGAAAAGAAGAAGCAAACTTATTGCGACCATTCGATGATCACGGCATGACAAAGCCACGAGGGCTCTCCGATAAGCAGCTCGAAAAGCACGCATAGTCCTCACCATGCCATTAACGGTCTCCCACGGAACCTGTTCCAAAGAAATACAAGGACAGTTATCAAACAAGTATATATGATATATAAAAAATAAAAATAAATATACATATACAAAGTAAACATACCGACTCAACCGTCTCTGGTACAAATGGTATGTCCTCATCCTCCGCTGCTGGAAGAATCTCGCGAATTATCGATCCAAAAGCATCAGTATACGTGATCTCCGCCGTGGGAGGCGCCCAACCACCCAGCTCGACTCGCTGAAAATGCAAGAGTCAAAATTTCGAAAATGAGAAAAGGAATAAAAAATAAAAGAAAATAATAATAAAGAATGCAATAAATGTCAGGAAAGATGCATCCGGCAGCACCAGCTGCTCTGCTGGATAACCAAGGATCACCTGAGCTCGATCCTCGGTAGACAGCAGGTTCGGACGCAGCATCCGGATCTGAGGATCTGCAGGAACCAAAGGCTCCTCGGACGAAGACTGCCAGAGAACACGCTCGCCTAAGAACCAAGTGTCTGTCCTTTAGAGCACGGAGAGTCCCTGGTAAAGGGCCCGGAAACAGCAGCAAATCGTGCCTGACCAGACAGCCTCGGGGACCCCAACGATCAAACTCCAAGGATGGAGATCGATCTACAAAACGGAACCACATGACAAAATCATTTAAAAAATATATATATACATATTTGAGCGTGTGTGTTGTTAAAATACCCATTGACGCACGAGTCACCGAAAGAATCCTCTGGCAAAAGTCGCCGGCTTAAGTCGCTCGTCTTTTCCTAATCATGACCAAACGATGGCCGATACGAAAATGAGCCTCCTCAAGTACCCTGGAGGCTAAGAAAGGCAGGTACGAGTACCCCCAAGCCTAAAAGAAAGAAAACAATAAGATTAAAAGGCCGAAATGGTAATTAAAATAAAAGGATTAAAATGAATATGCACCTCGAGGATACGACCATGCCATAAAATAAAGATCTGAGGCACCTTAGTAGCTGCCGCGGAATCCATCATCCGGGTCGCCTTATCCATAGTTATAATCATACGGGCACACGACACCTCCGCGTAACTTAGGTTACCTACTTGCCCCAGATCACTGTGGCAAATAAGTAACCCGATAGCGAAACGCTCCCCCCGATCACTCAAGACAGTGACGGAAATAATGTGAGCAATGTCTATCTGAGCCAGCTGCTCAGGTGAACACAGTCGATCAGCCTCGTCAGCAAGAACCGAGTACGGACAAGACTGCGTATATTGATAAAGGGCCGCCGCAAGACAGTCCCCCACAAGGTCATGCATTCTCTCGTCTGACCCCTTAACGATCTCTATAGCTACAGGCTCACCTCCGAAAGGAAAGCCAGTAATCATAGAGAAATGAAAAGGGGTAATCGTCATCTCTCCCCCACAGAAAGTGGAAAGTGTTGGTGGAACCCCACCTAAACTCTAGCAACCCACGAAGGGAAGCTGACGATGCAGGCTAACTCGATAGGTCCCGAAGAGCCGCCAGCTGGGGGCTAATCCCCGAAAGCTCCACTATATCCTATACCGCCTCGGGTAGCCTCTTGAAACGGCCTCTCAAGTCGCCCGAGCCGTACCAACGCATCCTAGGCTCGCCCTAAAATATATATAAAAACACGGTAAAGAGAAGCAACGATGTTAAAAAGAGACGAAAACGCGAAAAGAACTCACTATGCCGCGCCAACTCCGTATCAAAACGTGATGGTCTGGTCCCACTTAAGGACCTGAGGGTCCCAGTTGGGAGGAGCCTCCCAAACCACATCCTCCTGGCAACGTCGATCGCCCCAAACGCGTCGCTTTCGAACCTCCTCACCAGGGCGTGTCACCGTCTTTCGAGGGAGAACTACCTCGTCAGGCACGAGCCCTAAGTCCTCCTCAGCATCAACAAACGGAGGAGAATCCATGATATAATAGATAAGATTCCTTATTAGTTTATTTTCTCCCTAAAAATAAGGGAAAAAAATTAATACACGTGTTTCTAGATCCATTTCGGCAGCATAACGACTGCCGAGAGGGCAAAACACAAAAATTAAATGCCACCCATGCTTGGGGGCTACGATACCTGTAGTTAAACTCAATAAATGGGGGCTTTTAACACCCACAAAAGCCATCCTATACCAGTTTCAACTAAAATATTCTAGTGATTGAATTCCTAAATCTCAAAGGATCAAATACTTTTAGGCGAATAATGACAACGTAAGCATAATTATCGTCTACCAAACAATCTTGAGGTTCGAATATGGCAAAAAAGAAAAAAAAACAAACTAAATGCATATTTCGCGCCATTTTTCGGATTCAAAGTTTGCAAAACATGACTCATGAAAGTAAATATAGTTCCAATGCTATAATTCACTTCACAATCAACAACTATAACAAAAATGTTCAAGCAAAACAACAGATTCGAACTAAATTCGAAGGAAAAAAAGGCAAGAACGTACTAAAACAAAGAAATGCTCATACAAGGTTCAATACTCCATAAACATAGCATGACAACATGGAACAAACAATTTCAAGAATAATAAACCGAATAAAAAACCCCCAAATTCAAATTTTGGGTTTTATTGTTCGAAAATCACCCCAAATTTAGCCAAAAACGAACGAATTTTAGCAAAAAACTTACATTGGATTATGGAAAATATGAATAGGGGACGAAATCTAATTCCTTTAGCTTTGAAAAAGAAGAAAATCCAAGCTTTTTAGAGAGAAAAAGAAGCAAAAATGGCGAAGGAAGGAGAGTGAGAGCGAAATGAAAATCGTGCTCAGCGATTTCTTAAAAGCTAATTGAGTTGCGCGTGACAGCCTTGCGCAACTCAGAACGATACGCGCAGATACTGGTCACTTAAAAGACCGGCATTAAAATTTCGATTCGTTTGATTAATTTTTAACAATTTTTGCTCGTTTTTAGACGTAATGGCGCGTAAATTATCGAAAACTTTTCGGAATTTTCACCATATACCACTGAGTTTTAACTTAATTCACCATATACCACCAAAAACTATCTAATTCACCATGTACCACTGAGTTCTTATGCAATACCACAAAATACATTTTTTGATAACTGCCGTTAGTCTGCCGTTTGGGATATTTTACTAGTTCACCATATACCCATGTTTATAAAGTTATTTCACCAGATACCATTAAATTAAAAGATATTTCACCATATACCTAGAATTTTCATCTACTATTTTTTGCTACTTCACTACTCTTCTCTTGAGCTCCTTCAACATGCTCTCATCTCCAGGACATTATGTGTCTATGCTTCCCCTACTTTGAAATTCATAACTCAAAAGGACATTTTGCTCGGCATGACATTGGCGACTCCTACTTGTTTCTTACAAAAAAGCATAATGATTGGATCTATTCTAATTCAAGGTCCCCCAAACAGTCAGGAACTCAAATCCTAATACACCCTAACAAGTGTAAAGTCCTAGGCTTTTAAAGGGCCATGGGAATTTAAGGAGGAAGATCCCTGTAGGGAATATTTCAAGCATCCCAAACTTGAACCCCACTGTGATCATACACTTAAACATGGTAGCGTCCAAAGGGAAAAAAGCTAGTGTAAAAGAATCGCCAACAAGTTTTAGGAACTTGTAAACCGTTCACAGGGTGAAGGTTACACCCCTTCACGATCCAGGAGATTGTTAACTCCAATAGGTCTGGAACCATGACTGGATATTTGGGGATGAAGGTACAAATCCAACCTAAAAGAGATTGAACCTACCCTAATAATATGCCTCTACTTTATTCTTCTCATATTCATGTGTGCTTTCTGACTAATATACAATCGATAAATTAACCATAAACCTGTTTAATCTATGTTGGTTGAATATTAATGCACAAACAAAACTATTATTGGCGATCACTTTAATTATAATCATATTAGCCTAAACAAGATTATTAGTTATCATATTAAGAGTGATTACAAGTACAAATTCCCTTTAAACATGCATAAAAGGAGTGATCAAGCAATAACAACAATATATATCAAGCAACATAATATTATAACAACAATCATCATCATCTCAATCATAATCTCAATAAAGCATAATAATAATAGCAAGATCCTAGGCATGATACTAACAAGATTAATAACAAATTCCAGCATGTCACTAAACATTAAATATCAAAGCTTTACCCCTAACATGATACTAACATGATATTAGAAAGAATGAGAGGCAACCCTAAACGTGATACTAGAAACATACATGATATTAGAAATTTTAGTTATTACCCTAAACATGATACTAGGAAGCAATAAAAACATCCTAACATGATACTAGGAATTAAAATAATCAAAGCATGATTTCCATATAATAATTAAATTACTTACTTGGATTCCTCGTATATCTTTCTAATAATAAAATACACACGTTAGTAACTTCAAGGAAAATAATAAACAAACAATTAAATTAAATAATTGAAATAGGGATTTGGGACAAAACCCTCAGAAATCATAACCTTTCACGTCTAGGGCGAAGGCAACTTCGAACTTGGCTAGGTGTGTCTAGAACTTGTGTATGTGTAATTTTGTGAAAGGGAAAGTTTAGAAAAAGAATATAGAGAAAGCTTCTAGCTTAGAGAGAGAATAAAGAGAGATAATGATTGTGAATTGTGGATTGTGAATTGTTGATGATTAAAAATGGGGGTTAAGGACCCTATTTATAGAGAAAATAGTCCGAAAACGATAGAAACTACTTCAAATTTTATACGGAATAAAACTGGCATATGTAGCCAGGCGACAAACATCAGCGCCAGGCAATAGGATTAGCGCCAGGCAACAGATATTAGCGTCCGGTGACAGACATTAGCGCAAGGTGACAGATTCTGTTGTCTGGCGACAAACTCTATCGTTTGGCGCTAACTAAAAGATAAAACGCGCTTTGTACGAAATCCTTTTCCTAATATAATTAAGTAATTAGAATCCACGTTAAATAGTTTTAAGATCAGATTTATCATAAAACACTTATTTTACTCCAAATAAAACTCTTTAAAACATAATTATCAATCCTAATGCTATTAAAATTTAAAAGAACCTTCTAGATATTCTAGAAGATTAAAATCAATCCTAATAACTTTAGGAATAATAATTAGTAGGCCCTCCTTTAGATGATTAGGACACATATAAAATTCATTTCGAGCCCAATTTAGTACTTAGGCCATAACTTCCTCATTATTCATCGGAATTGTGCTTATAATATATCGTTGGAAAGCTCTTTCGAGCCCAATCCAACTACACTATTATTGGACCCTTATCATGGACCAACCTAAATTGGACTGGCTATTTTCAAATAGAGTGTAAAAAGAAATATTTTCAAAAACAAGAAGAGAGATATTTTAATAAAAACAACCACATCACTAGACTTTCCACACTTTCACCTCGTTCGATAATAAAATGACGTGAAAGGTATTCATCACTGGGTTTGGTTTTGGGGAGACTTATTTGGGGTGTCTACAATCCCCTACGATGGAAACAACCTCCTTATAACCACTCAAACTGAACCTTTAAAATCAAGCACTTCTCCCATAAGACTCTCAACAATTACAGAACTATGAAGAGGCCTAGTTATATCAACTTCAATGAGCATCCGGGCAAAAGAAACTCCGAGTTATCTGGTGGTACACTCATCAGCATACAAGGGCACCCCAATTGTACTACTAATTCTGCTCAAAGTATCTGCACCCTAGCAATTCAGAGGCAAATTTGGTGGTCTAACCCACAGAGGAACAGTTCTATGTATCTCAGCTTGAAAATTGAATTTATCACTCCATGGCTTAACAATAGCAGGCTTATTATTAAAGATGTGAGGTCCTGAGCTTAGAACAACATTCTTATCATCACTTGAGAATAAATTAATTATAAAGTAACCATCATCATGCCAAAAAATCTCAGGCTTAGCAAAGTTACTCCAATTCTGAGCAATGAATCTATGAACAGCAGCAATTGTGGAGTAAAACCCAATAACATAAAATACAATGCATTGCACCATTTAGAACTACCTGCTTCAGTTTCTGCTGCTTAAATCTGAGCTATAGGTTAACCAATCTTCAGGACAGGAGCCACAAAGGTCATGACAGCACCTTTTGCAGTCAGTTTGCCTCGAAATAAATTCAACTAATTCTCAGAGTTTTGCCTTGCTTAGGTGATTCAGGCTACTCATGATGATCCTCAAACCCAGAAACAACCGAAACAGGAACATTTGATTGAGCAGCCATTGATCTAGGAAATGGAACAATACCCGGGGAAACCCTAGGTACTGTTTCATTGGATTTCTGCTAAATTTGGCTCTGAAAAAGTTGATGATGATTCTCAAGAGCCTTTAAATCAGCTCTGGTAACTTTCCCAGCAGTGGGATGAACAAGATGAGCAGGTGGAGTAACCAGCTTGAGTTCATCTTCAACTTTTGGAATGGAGTTAGGGTTTTTAGTCACATTCAAGTTCTTTAATCGATTAAGATCTGAAGGAGCTAATGTTCCAAAAAATGGGGTTTGTGGCAATGGAGTTGCTTGCTATTTCTTGCGAGGCATGAGCAATTGATGCTAAGTGAGAAGAACCAGTTTTAGTAAATTGCCATGGAAAGAACCACTATAAGGTGGCATCAATCTGATTCGAATGTTATTTACTTTCATTTGATTCTAAATACTTTGTTAGAATGTGTTAGACTTTCATTTGATTCAAAAAGCTTTATTTAAATATGTTTAAATTTCATTTGATTCAATTAGGATTTAATTAGCGTTGTTTAAATGTGTTTGAATTTCATTAGATTCAATTAGCTTTGTTGAATAGATTTGACTTTTTTTTTTTGGTAAGTTAAAATTTTATTACAAAAAGGAAAGGAAAGTTACAACCCACAAGAACTAAGCTAGAGCCAAGCTATAACAACAAAAAAACTACAAACACCACAAGACCTACAAAAGGCCACCCAAACACCCACAAGCTCTAAACCCAAACATGCGACCTTGTAGGAAGGGTTCTTGAAAGACAGAGGAGCAAAACATACTGGACTCAGAGACCCTGACCACCTTCTAGGAATGGTTTTAAGGACTCAGGACCAGATAAGACAACAAAGAGACAAATTATACAAATAACTGATTTTTATCACTAGGATTACATCTGCAAGCAACTAAAACACACAATATCTCTAATGACAACTCTAGTAGATTTTCAATCACCGGTAAACACCATAGCATTTCTCTGCATCCAGATGTTGTAGACTGTTTCAGCAAATAGAATTGAGATCAATTTGTTCTTCACAATAGACTTTCTGCAGCATTTAGCAATCCAATTCTGTTCTTCAGGCAACTATAGAGCAGGACTAGAATATCCCAGCAGGTGTAGAACAGAAGTACAAAAAATTTCCTTAAAGTAAGGACAGTAAAAAAACAGGTGCTCAACAGTTTCATTAGCACCAGAACAAAGAAAACAGATAAGATCACAGGAAATGTGCCAAGAAAGCAACCTATCTTTTGTCACCACCCTGTTCATCAGCATTAACCAAGTAATGAAAAGGCTTTTAGGAGATGCTTGGTTATTACAAATGATTCTTTTCCAGGGAACTCTAGTACCCTGAGGTCTGATCAGATTATAGAGCTTTTTAATACTCATTTTGTTAGGAATAGCAGCAGTCTAGAATTCCTTGCTTGCAAAGTAATAAGTATGGATCTATTTCACCCATAAATCATCAGATTTATGAGCAATATCCCAAAGAATCTTAGCAATAGCAGCCTTGTTCCAGATTCAAGAAAAGTGATATTCCATTCCCCATAAGACTTAGGAAGAGACATAAACTTCCAGCTACCAAAACTTTCTTGGAAGGATTGCCATTTCCTGTCCACAAAAAGCATCTAAATTTAGACTCAATTTCCATAACGATTTTCTTGGGTAAAACAAAGATCTTAGCCTAGTAAGCTTGTATCTCAAACAGAACACTCTTGACAAGCTGAAGCCTCCCAGCATAAGAAAGATTCTTTGTTGCCCAACCATCAATTCTTAAAGTAACTCTCTCAACTAAAGGCCTACATTGAAAGATAGTAAGCTTTTTAGCATAAAGAGGAACCCCAAGATACCTAAAAGGCAAAGTTCCTTTATTCATCCCCAATACTTCTTGTAAAGTATCCTGTTCTGAGTTAGAGAGCCCACCAAAATACACATCACTCTTGTCAAGATTTGCATCAAGTCTAGAAGCAGAAGAAAATTTATGAAAAGTCTACAGAAGAATCTGAATAGAAATAAGATCACCCCTAGAGAAGAGGAGCAAATCATCAGGAAACATAATGTGAGTGATTCTAAGCTTTTTACATCTAGGATGAAAATTGAAATTTGGATCCTTAGTTATCTCAGTCTAGCATCTAGAGAGATACATGCTTCAACAAATGACAAAAAGAAAAAGAGACATGGGATCTCCCTATCTTAAGCCTTTCCTAGCTAGAAAAGGAGCAGTAGAATAGCCATTCAGAAGAATAGAATAAGAAACAGTAGTCATACAACCCATTATCCAATCAATAACTTTGTTTGGAAAACCTAACTCACCAAGAACAGTCGTAAGAAAGCCCCATTCAACAGAATCATAAGCTTTCCTCAAATCATTCTTTAGCATACATCTAGGAGTTATAAATCTGTGGGAGTAGCCTATGATAAGCTCTGTGACAAGCAAGATGTTATCACCAATGTGTCTACCAAGAATGAACCCAGCTTCAGAATTGCTGACAACTGAGCCAATAACTTGAGCAAGTTTAGATGTAATAACCTTTGAGATGAGTTTATAAACCATTGTACAGCAAGCTATAAGTCTATATTCCTTGACATAGGAAGGACATTGAACTTTGGGCACAAGAGTAATTGTAGTACAATTCCATTATCTAGAAATTTAACCATGTTCAAAGAAATCAAGCATATCACTATAGACATCATCCTTGATATGGCTCCAAGACTATTTAAAGAAAACAACATTAAAACCATCAATACCAGGGGCTTTATCATCACCAATATCAGCCAAAGCATGATCCATCTCAGAGTGAGTGATATGTTTAAAGAGAAGAAAACAATCCTCAGCACTAATGTGTTTCCTAGACCTAAGAGTGCTAAGATCAACAGCAAGAAAAGAAGTAGTAGCAGACCCTAGCAGAGATTTACAGAACTGAAGAATCTCATCTTTTATCAACTTAGGATCCTTAAGCAAAACATCAGCAGCATTATAAATAGAGTCAATTCTTTTCCTGCTCTGTCTCTTGTTCAGAACAGAGAGAAAGTAGTAGGTGTTAAGACCCCAACCTTGATCCAGTTCACCAACCCTCTATCAATCCTAGTAGTAGTTTTGTCAGTTCCATGCCCTTTGTTATTCCAGGAATAAAAACTGCCCTTGCTTTTAATTTCAGCAAGATCCAAATTAAGAATGAAATCCTGAAAATCTTTAATCTCATAGTCTTTGACTGGATTACCATTCAGCCAATCATTAGAAAGGAGAACAGTATTAAAATCACTTATACAAAGCCAGGGAAGTTGAATAGTGCCCATATTCTTGATATCATTCTACATAGGCTTCCTATGTTGAATAGAATGAAGGCCATAGACAAAGGTACAAGCAATTTGGTGCTGTAGATCCTTAGAAGTCACAATCGTGTGAATAAACTGCTCAGTTCAGAAATCACATCAAGATTAACGGTGTCACACTTCCAACCAACCCAAATTATACCTATTGGAGAGAAAGAATAGTTACAACTCCACTCCAAAGCTCTCCCAAATTTCTTCTTGAAAGATAATTGATTATGAAGTTTAACTTTAGTTTCCAAGAAATCAATAACATCAATAGAATGCACCTTGAGCAACTGCTTCACAACAGTCACTTTATTAGGGTCATTAAGACCCCTAATGTTCCAAGTTGCAATTATCATGGCACCAAAGAGGAATTACCATCACCCCCGATAGGATTAGACAGATCTTCTTCAGCATCTTCATGTAATGCAGAGCAAGGATTTGAGTTAAAAACTGCAAGTATCAAATGAGCATTACTATGTCTCCTATGCTTCCTATCAACCACTCTCCAATCATTATTAAAATTAACTTGCTGAGTAGTTGGGGAAGGAGTAAAGATGTCAACACCATGAACAACCCTAGTACCCCAAGTAGAATCAGTCACAGCAGCTACAGGTTTAGAAGCGGGCATAGGAACAGGAACAGGTTGGGTTTTAGGAACCCACACCTTTGCCTGTTGTGCAGGCTGCTCCTTAGGAGCAACCTGTTTATTCTAATTTTTGAGTCTTTTTTGCAGGAATACTACAATCATGACCCACCTTATTACATTTTTTTGCAAAAAGGGGGGGGGGGTCCATTCAAAGACAACTTTTTGCTCAATCAAAACACCATCTGGACTTTCAGCCTATATAGTCTTAGGCAAGGGCTTAGTGATATATACTTCAATCAATAATCGAGAAAAAGAAACCCTTAATTGTTGTGGAGTGCACTCATCAGCACATATTGGAACCCCAAGCACACTTCCCGTCCTACTCAAAGTGTCCACCCCCTAACAGTTCAAAGGTAAATTAGGGAGCTTAACCCATAAAGGAACAGTCCTCAAAACCTCAGCATGAAAATCAAACTTCTCAGACCAGGGTTTGACAATTTCTGCCTTGCCAAAGAACATATATGGGTCAGAACTAAGAATATTACTCACATCATCATAGCTTTGCAATTTAATCAGAAAATAGCCATCATCATGCCAAAAAATATCACGCTTAGCTATAGATTTCCAATTATCAGAAATATATCTATGCACAACAGCAATAATAGGATAATAACCTATAACATAGAAAACCAAGGAGTTCTTCTACTTAAGAATACCTTCATGAGGATCAACTTGCTGAAATTGAGCTATTGGTTTACCATCCTAGAGAACAGGGGCCACAAAGGAGAGTGAAGATCCCATAAAAGTAAGCTTAGTAGGTCCCTTCGAAACTGTTTCAGGATGACCAGGCACCTCCACTTCAGCCTCGGAAGCAATCGATTTACTATCAGAAGCAGTATCGGGTCTGGAAACCAATGAAACAGTACTTTGGGAAACCTTAGGTACTGCTGGATTCACATTGCTAGTGATTAAACCAAAATTAAGCACAATAACACCCTTAGGAAACTCATAATTACTTCCCATAATAGCTCCAAAGCCAGTTCTAGCAGAATCTGGCCTAGAATTCAATGGAACAATAGATTTCAGCATTATTTCATTAGATTTCCTCAAAACAGGACGAGTTAACTTGTAAAAATTCTTAAGAGCTATCAAATCTGCTCTGGTAATCTTCCCAACTGAAGGATTAACCAAATGAGAGAGGAAAAATCAGCTCCTGAAGATCTTCAACTTCTTCTGGAATTGCATCAGATCTAGAAAAACCTAGAGCATTCAGCTGATTTGAATTATCATTCACTTTAGGCAAAGAAGCTAGATTAGTTTGATTCTGTGCATTTTGTGGAATATAAGTGGATTGTTTCTTCTTTTTAGCCATTGAAATCAAGCTTTTACCGAAGAAAAACCAGTAAATTAGATCACTATAGCTAGAGAGAGAAGAGAGAAAATTCAACGCAAAAGTCAACACCTATTCCAATATGTAATGTGTTTATCTTTTATTTGACTCGAATGTATTTGACTTTTACTTGGTCTAAAATGTTTTGTTTTGATGTGTTTCACTTTTATTTGATTCAAAAAGATTTGTTTGAATGTTTTTTACTTTCATTTGATTCACTTAGCGTTTTTTAATGCATTTGACTTTTATTTGACTCAATAAGTTTTGTTTGACTTTCATTTTATTCAATAAGCTTTGTTTTTTAATGTGTTTGACTTTAATATTATTCAATGTGTTTGTCTTTTATTTAATTTAATTAGCGTTGTTGAATGCATTTGGCTGTCATTTGATTCTAAAAGCTTTGTTCGAATGTGTTTGACTTACATTTGATGCAAAAAGCTTTGTTTGAATGTGTTAGACTTTCATATGATTCAAAAAGCTTTGTTAGAATGTGTTTAACTTTCAATTGATCCAATTAGCATTGTTTGAATGTGTTTGACTTTTATTTGACTTAATTAGCACTATTTAAATGTTTTTAACTTTTATTTGATTCAATTAGCTTTGTTGAATGCATTTGACTTTCATTTGATTTAAAAAGCTTCATTTGAATGTCTTTGACTTTCATTTCATTTAATTAGCTTTGTTGACTTCATTTTACTTTCATTTGATTCAAAAAGCTTTGTTTGAATGTGTTTAACTTTCATTTGATTCAAAAAGCTTTGTTTGAATGCTTTAGACTTTCATTTGATTCAAAGGGCTTTGTTTGAATGTGTTTTACTTTCATTTGATTCAATTAGCATTGTTTGACTTTCATTTGATTCAATTAGAATTTTTTAAATATGTTTGACTTTCATTTAATTCAATTAGATTTAATGAACCTATTTGACTTTCATTTGATTCAAAAACCTTTGTTTGAATGTGTTTCACTTTCATTCGATTCAATTAGCATTGCTGAATGCATTGATAGGAATGGTGTCCTTTGAACAAGTGTATTGTTATGATAGAGGGTTCGGAATTATTAGAAAGCCAGTTATTCAGTGAGGTCAAATGATCGAAATGCCTAAATGGAGGCCGCTTCCGATCGGTAATATTAATGAGTAATTAATATTACAACTTAATTCTAACTGAACCCTTCGAGTCACACCCAAGCAACTAACGAACCAACACGACGAATTAATTCGGAAGGAATTAATGAGTCGCTTGAATATTGTGAACAAAGACATCGGATTCAAAGCTTAGAGTGTCGAAACTGAATCTTAAAAGTCGAGCCAAAAATTAGGAATTGGCGAGACAGGAAAATGCTTCAAGTAACAAGTAAAAACTGTAGCCGCGCAAAAGGCTAGGGAAGCGCGCTAAATAGAAATGCGCCACATGGTAGCCACCAAGTAGCAGCGCGCCATAGTGGCGGTGTGCCACATGGCGGCACGCCAAGGTGGCGGCGTGCCACGTTGGCGATGCCATGTGGCAACGGGCCGCGGACCCGGGTGACGGGTCATGGACGCGGGCCAAAAGGTAGCAGCACAACCGAACCCGACTTGGGGCTCAAGGTTGGGTGCCACATGGTTAGCTCACAATGCATGTGAGTTGCCTTGGGGAGCAAGTGAGGAAGTGGTCCTTACCTAACCATGTGACACTTGTAACTTTGGTATTCCTTGGTTTATTTAACTAAGGATTGAATTCAACATTCTTTCCATATGGGATCTTTTTTTAAAAAATGTCCCATATTGAAACGTGAGTGGAATTCACAAGGAAGCACTCCTTATAAATAGCCAAGTCATACCATGGGATTTTTAACTTGAGTAAGGTGTTAGAAAAGGCATCTCCATTGAGAAAACCTTTAAACACATATAATTACACGAGTATTAGGTCGGGCTTAGCATTGGACCTTGTCGGGGTCGAGTTGAGGGTGGATTTCCGTAGGTGGTCTTTGCGCGAGCAAGACTAAAAGCTTTCCCAAGTAAGAGCTCGGGTTACAAGCGAAGCACGCGTCAAAGGTAATTAATCTTTCTTTAATTCTTGTTAAGTAAGTTAATTATGTTTTGTGATTATATTAATTGTGAGTGTGGTCTTGGCTCGGGTTTTCTTCCGCAGTGAGTTGGATCATCGAAACCCAACAACGGTATCGGAGCCATACTCATTTATTTTTATAATCATAATTTTCAAGGTGTTTTTATGGCTTAATTTTTCGAGTTTTATGTTGCTAATTAGATTAGTAGCTCGGTTTTAGTATTTTAAAGCCCGTATTAGAACTGACTTAAGCCCCGAACCCAGATTTTCGCTCAAAAATAGTGAATTTTAGGTGAAAACGGTGTTTTGGAAATGGTTTTACTCTTTCAGAACTGTGTTTTTGGCAAAAATCCGACCAGAAATGTCTTTTTCGAGGGATTTTTCATTTTGATGAAAAATTTTAAGTCATTCTAACCTTGAATCTTAATGCCATATTTATGGTGATTATGTATTTGGTTCTTTCCTTAATGTTTCTGCATTTTAAACCTCTTTAATCATGGTTACTTGGTAGTAATTGGTGCTTGAAAGATTGGTTTATATTTTCACATAATTGCAAATCCATTGCATTAAGTGTGAAAATTTTGTTCTTTGAGGCTTGTAAGTACTAAAGATTCAATGTTTAATTGTTTTAGGTGATTGAAACTTTGAGTTACTAAATTCCATGAATTTTTTTGTTGAACTTTTGATTTAATCATGTATTAAGTTGATTGGAATCATAAAGGCTGAATCTTGTGATAAAAATTTCATTTTATCTTCGTATTGGAAGATATAATTTTTCAAGGATTCACAAGTTAAAGTTGGAATCTTTATTTGAATATTTGTGTTCATAATTCCAACTCCCCTTTATTTTGTCAAAATCTCATGATTAATTGAAATTAATTTAATTAATAGTGAGTTATTACCCTTGTTCATTTTGTTGCACCAAATTAAACCAATTTTATTAAAGAATGGTTCTTGGAAATAATTTTGGTCATGTGCACCTTGATGAATTTTTTTATTTAAGTTGGACTTGTAATAATTTTTTCATTTTTGGCTCATTTTATTAATTCTAAAATTAATTTAGAGTTAATTATTTAGTCGCGCAAAATTGGGGTTAAAAACCCGGGGATATTGCACGGGAATCGAGGGAAAAGCATCCCTTAGCGAGCTAAGCTGCATAGCAGCCCACATGTGGCTTCCAAGGGGTTGCCTCGAGGAGGTGCGGCCCTGTGCGTGGCTGCTGCTCATGGCCAGCCAGCCAAGCAACAATAGCATGGTGCGGCAGCCATGCGGGCTGTTGTGGATGGCTCGACTGTCCGTGGCTTGCTTACGCGTGCTCGAGCCTTGTGGTGTGGGGCATGCTATATATGTATGCATGCATGTTGGTACTTGATAGGGGTTAGTGTGCGTAGACATTGCTTGCGAAGCAATGTGGTGCAATGAGCACTCCAAGTCTTGGTGCTAGGCACTTAAACATTTTGGACTACGCATTTTTGTGTTCTTTTGTCGTTTTAATTATTTTAATTAATTATTTTGGTTTTAATTATTTTAATTAAATTTTGAGGCTAGACCTCGGTTTTAGCGGCATTGACAAAATTTTATTTTGGCAAAATTTTGGGTTTACCAACTTAATTAATTGGATTAATTAAGATTGATGCGGAATTTAGTGGGAGCTTCAATTTTAATTGCTCTAAATTACATAATCAGTTAAACAACTTTGACTAGTTTTAATTAGGCATGTTAATTAGATTAACGTCCTAAACTAGTTAGTAGTTTTCGCATGTTTGTGCATTGTTACTTGTTTATCGTTGTAAAATGCATGGGCCATTCACAAATAGTGAATGGATGAATGGAATGAAAATTCTCCCGCAGGTTTTATAAAAATGGCAACTAGTGGGGCCCGATTAGGATAGAAAATATGGACTCAATCCGTGATGTATTTTTGTAAATCTAAATACGGTCCGCGAACCATTGAGTATTTTTGTACCTTGATATTTAGATTAGTCCTAATCGTAGATACTAGTATTTGCATAATTATGGTCATGTCTTGAAGATGGAGGTTCTTGGAAGACGAATCCATGAAGTTGCAAAAGACGTCCCTTGACGACTTGAAGACTCAAGGGGTCATGCTAGTTGCCAAATGCATCGTTATTTATGTTTTCGATATATATTTATGATTATATATATGAATTATATGTTAGATGCATGTTTGGGATTTCAAATGTTGGGATGATTAATTAAGTTCAGTTAAATTAACCAACATAGAAACCTTAGGTCCCTAAAATATTGAGTAAAACTTGTCATTCCAAAACAAAACTTATCAACCTATAGAGAGTAGTGATGGGCTACGCCGAAGCGAGGCATCAATATTACTCCCTAGGATACGTAAGGCATACCAGGTATGCAAGTTGGTTTTGGTTATACTCAACGATATGAATGATGGAGTCCTAACATGTCGTGGCAAAGTAGATAAGTTGTTGAGAGAGCATTGGATGCGACGATTTATCCAACCAAGAGTGGCTTGGAGCCATTAGCAAAGAGTTGCTTACCTTAGAAGATTGAGTGTTAAGACAAGCCAAACCATTCTTAACCACTTATTGTTTCTTTGGATCTTGGAATGCCTTATTCACGCCTAATGGGGACAAATTTAATGCGTGGATAAGACGCTTAATAAGATTGAAAATTTTCATGAATGCTTTTAAATTTAAAACTTATTATGTTATTTTCTTGATAAATGGTTATACTTTTCACTTAAATTTGTAGAATTCCAAATTAAACTACATATTTTTCCATGATTGGTAAAGGAAATCTTAGAGAATGGTTCTCAAAGAAAGGAAAGGAAATTCTAAAATAAAATTCTCGTAAATGAATTTTATAAGTCCGAAAGGACGGTTGGACATCATGTATTCAAAATACTAGGTAGTTTTGATAAACATAAAGAATTGAGTTGGAAACTCAAAATTGTCAATGCTTGACAACCAACATATCTTTTTGCTTTATGCGCTGATGAGTACAACTCATTGATGTATTAATTCAAGTACGAATTAAAGGAAAAGATGGAACTTTGTTATACGGCGCATTAGATGCTTAATTATGCCTAAGAAAGTATAAAAGTCAAAGACTCTTAAAGAAATGATTATGAATGATTATGAGATAAAGTATGATACCAATTATTGGAAACGAGGAACAAAGAAAAGGAATAAGATTCCATTTCTGCTAAAAGGTTCATGTTATTCTAATTAATTTAGCAAGTTATTATCTTCACAAGTATCAGATACTGCTTGAGTATTACACTTTGAAAGTGACCTCAAGCTATTGAAGATAACCTAATTTATTGATTTACAATTTTAGAATGAAGCAAGAAGAACTACATTAGTTGTAAGGTCATATGCGTTGTTTAAAGACCTTTTAAGCTAAGGTTGAAACAAATGGTTATTGTGTTCCATAATCAGCTAATAATCCGTTAAAACACGGAAATACTCACATTCAAAGTAAAGAGCAATAGTTGAGAATTTATTCGAATGGCATGGTTGTCTAAACCATGAGTCAGAAAAGCTTGATTATAAACAAACATTTTCCTAACATGAAAACTCACAAAGTTCAAAGCATAGGCATGATTTGTGTTCCAAATATCTTTTGCAATGTCACATTAACAAGAACGTACTCAAAGCTATATAAGCTCTTGACAGTTGATCGATTCGGAATCGTTCTAAGACAACCAAGTCTTACTTGTTAAAAACCGACAAAGTAAAGAGCTATTGTTCTTGGTATATATAATTGACTCCGAAAGCTAAAGAGGATTCAATTACTTCAACGTTTCACGAGGAATTTGAAAGAATATGCATCAAATGTGAACAAAATTGACCTTGAATAGTTCAAGAGTTCAATGAAGTACATAATCGAGTTGGCAAGATATCAAAATGTCTAGATTAGATCGAGCGATGTTTCCTTGAGCCAAGCGTGACCATCACAAAGTTATGAAATTGAAATTTTCATAAATAACTCCACAAAGAACATAGTGTGTCTTCACAGAGACCTCGATGCCATTTAAAAATGACTTGAACAATGATGGATCACATCCCTTCTTATAAAGTTCTTAAAGATTTGCACAAATGACTAATGTTACACTAAACAAAATGTCGGAGCTAAGAAAGGACACTATAATCAATTATGGATAGAATTAACTTCTAAACGTCTTTTCAAGTATATGTCTAAAACTCTTAGCCACAGTGGGAGCTCACTGGCTCATTGGGGGCTAAGTGACTCAGTGGGAGCTCACCGGCTTAGCAAGAGCTAGGTGGTTCAGTGGGAGCTTAATGGCTCATTAAAGGATAAGATAGCTCAAGTGGGAGCTAACTGTTTGTTTCACAACGAACTTTTACCCAAAGACAATATACATGTCTCTTTGTAAGCATTCAAGTGAGACTACATGCATTACCTCCACAACCTAAATGAGAACATAATGTTTGTTGCTCTAAGTGGTGTCTTTCTGGAAAGTAACACATTTCCAAAACGACAAGTGGGAGAAAAATGAACTCGATGACCATCGAGATTAGCAACAAACAAGAACTGAGAATCTCGAAAGACTCAAAAGGGCTTCATGAGAATACTTGATCAAGAATACTCAAAAGGAATTTACAAGTGCCTTAAAAGAGAATTCATTACTCACAAAACTAATGATAAGATTGGAGTAAGATCAACATATGAAGGGGCTTTGGAAGCGCCTTGAAATTCAATGTTTGATGCAATTACCCCGTATAGGTATAGAATTCACCAAAGGTTTGGATTGAATCCTATAAATTTTCTATTAAGTTAGAAATAAACCTAAGACTTACAAGCATACTATTTACTATTAGATGGTAAGGGAATAATGCCTTGTAAGATAGCTACGACAAATCCAAATTCCAAATTATGGTTGGAGGCCATAAGATCCAAAATAGACTCCATGTTTGAAAATCATGTTTAAAACTTGACTAATTTGCATGAGGGGTGAAAGACCCATCGATCGCAAATAAGTATTTAAGGAGAAAACTAACAAATGTGGAAATGTATATGCATACACTAGTGGAAAAATTGCTATTAGCTGCATCCTATTAGAAACAAGCGTTATATATGTAAGCTACTAATATCTAAATTGCAACTGGCTAAACTAATGTTAGTTCCAAATACTATGTCATTAGCAACTGGCCTAATAATGTACGTTGCTAATATTTGAAGTTTAAAAATTAAAATTTATATTAGCAACTGGCCTCTACATCGCCAGGTGCAAATACTACAACATTCGCAACTGGCGCTTAAATGAAGGCTGCTAATGATAATTAATTAAATAAAAGAATAATTAATCGCATTTGGCCTAAGAAATGCACGCTACAAATACTAGGTCAACAAAAAATTTTGACCAATTTTATTGTAGCTAACATTGTAATGCCAGCTGCTAAAAAAATTTCCTTCCAATTTAATTAACCCGCCTTCTCTCTCCTAAAAAAAAAACAAAAAACGTGCCTTTGTCCTCTTCTCCATTTCCTGCTGAACATTCTCCATTCTCCCATTTCGCTATCCTCCATTTTCGCTCAACCCAAAGTTTGTTACTTTGCTCTGCCCTCTCCATCATTCTCTCTCCTAAACATATTTTTGCTATCCTCCATTTTCGTTCTTCACTCCATTAAAGAAGCTAGCTAGAACAAAACCCCAATTAGTAGAACCTAGTTCCCTCACAAAGAACCCAGATCTTCTTTTCCCTCACAAAGAACCCCAATTCTCCTCCATTTCTGTTTCTGCGTTTTCCTCACAAAGAAACCAATTCTGCAGTTTCCTCACAAAGATCCCAATTTGTGGCAACATTGGAATATCCGACAGATTTGGGGATTGTTCAATTCGTTCAGGTAATTTCATAATTTTTAGAGGTTTATCTAATTAAGGTTCTAAATAGGGGTTTTCATGAAATTTTGCATAAAATTAGTTAGGTTTTCATAAAATTAGTAAATTTCGTGAATTTGTTGTCAATTTCATAAATTTGCTGTCAATTTCTTGAGTTTAGGTTAATTTTTTCGTGAATTTGCTGCTTCTGGCTTGTTCTAGGTTTTAATTATTGTAATTGAAACTAAATTTATTATGTTTGGAGTTAATATCAATTCCCTTGGCTTTCGATTTTTTTATCAATTTACTGTAGCTTAATATGGTGAATATTTCGACTTGAGTCGTTAAAATTCTCTCGGATTCATTCCATGTTGAATTTATTTTTATTATCATTGCATGCTTTGCAAGATAAAAAATTGAAGGGACAACTTGTTATTAAAGAAGAGTGCTTGTTGTTTAAGAGTTGTATGATCGCTCTGCAAAAACTGCAATGAATGTACTGAAACTCTTCCCCACTTATATTAATATTAGGATTGTAGTTATGTTTTATAAATGTTCTTTCTTTTTTATGGTTTCTAAAACACATTATACATAACTAGTTGATAATTTTCCAAAGTGATAAGGATTAATGTATATTTACCTATTCACTTAATATCTATATTGTGATGTATATAGCTATGGTGACACTTGTGATGCATTAATATTTTTCATCCTATCGTTCGATGGTATTTTTTGAGTGAGTTTTGTTGCGGAGATTCATACACTTTAACAAGTTTTGTTAATTTGTGGTTTTCCATTTTGCTGAACTTGTCGAATCAATATGTAACCACTAGTGGAAAAAAATCTATTCGTAACGGGAAAAAACGGGCTTTCCGTAACGGGCAACAGCCGTTACGTATACGGCCGTTACGATTAAATATGTTATTCGTAACGGGCACTTGTCCGTTACAAATAACAAGTTATTCGTAACGGGCAGCTGAAATGTCCGTTACAAATAACATGTTATTCGTAACGGGCAGCTATGCCCGTTACAAATAACGGGCTATTCGTAACGGGCAGCTGAAATGCCCGTTACAAATAACGGGCTATTTGTAACAGGCATATGCACTGCCCGTTACAAATAGCCCGTTATTTGTAACGGGCATTTCGGCTGTTCGTTACGAATACATTTTGTCGAAATTAAAAAAAAAATCCCAGCATGTTTAGCTGGGCTGTCAGCCTTCTGGCTTCTACTGCATCTTTCATTTTTTCTATTTTTTTTAATAGGAATCTTTTTCTTTTTTTTGAGGAAATTTTAATAGGAATCTTCATTCAATATAACATTTTATTTATTCCAAAAATTTTATTATTCCATAGTACAATTGGCCAAAAAGCTAATATGGAGTAAAAAAAATTCCAACAAAACTGGAAACAAATTATTTTCCTGAAAATCTAAGATTTACATAATAGGAAATATTCCGTAGTCTTGAAGCTTAGTACGAGTCTTGTCTTCCATAATAGTGATCAACAAATCATATCAACTACATCACCGTACTTTCTGTGTGTATCAGCATAATCTCCAACTGAAAACCTGCAATAATCATTAATAAATGCAACAATTAAGATGACCCGGAATATACAGATTAAATTATGTAATTATTAATCAAACAACCCTCTACATTTCTATAAGAATTAATCTATTTTAATCACTCTTCCACGATTTTGATCAGATGAACCCAATTCATCAAACTTTTAAATTAAATAACATCATTAAAATTAGGAAAATGATAATATTCATCAAAAACCCAATTCATAAATGGCAAGAAGAATCAATTTCATCAAAGACCAACTGAAATTCAAATTTGTCGTCAACAATAATCAAGATCCAAGAAATGGGGATCTAAAAAAATTCAAATAAATAAAGAATATTCAAAATTTTGAAATATAATCCTAGAAAAATGCTAAAAAAATTTAAAAAGAAAAGCAAGAAACAAGCACAAAATTGATCAACAATGTTTCACCATAACAACATAAATGCAATTTCTTCGTCACATATTTTCTGCCCCGTCATTTTATTTTGGTGAGAATGAGCAGTGCAAATGCTGCACAAACTACCAACATTATTTGTTTAAGTTTAAAAAGTAAGGGATACTAGAAGCTAAGCCCAATACTAATCAATTCCATACCAAGTCAGCTCTCAATTCATATAAACATTATCTTTAGTCACACCAAATCTATCAAACTAAGATCTTGCTAGAGTGACAAACATAAGAATCAAAGACTTGGATAAAGGTATACACTTTAAAATCAATTCATATAAATTAATATCAGAATATCAGTCACATTAAAAAATTCATTCTAAAAACATTCCTCAAACCAAAAAATTCAATATAATACTTCTATACAACAGTTTAAAGTCAGAAAAATCCACAATAATCAAATTCCATTTCATAAGCACATTTTGTAGGGTCTCAAGTATAAATCAAGTTTTAATTTATTCAACTCATTTCGTAGATTAGCAAGCAATTGTAAATCTATAATATAGTACTAATCAACGCTCAGCTACATAAAAACCATTAAATTTCATAGCTTTGTAATTTCATTCAATAATTCAATGAAAAAAGGGGTTTTTCTACATAGTACCCCTAAGGTATTCACTTTTCTAAGCTGTGCCCACCCATTTTCAAAATTCCACACTGTAAAATGAAAATCCCCAAAAAAAAAAAAAAAAAAGCATCAAGTCAAATAAAAAATCAAAGAAAGGGGAAAACTACCAAGAACATTTTGGGTATGACTAGCCTTAATGATCAGTACACAGACGTCCCTAACGTTAACACCAGCAGCCAACAGATGACGTGAACAATTAAACAATCAGGGTCACTGTATATGTTCAGCAATCTCTATAAGATTAAAATGCAGCATACATTCAGCAGTCTTAATTAGATTAAAATGCAACATACATCCAGCAAACTTAATAGGAGTAAAATGTAGCGTATTTTATAGGATTAAAATGTAGCATATATTCAACAACAAAAAAATGCAGGCATTTATTCAACAATCTATCTTTATAATATTAAAATACAGAACTTGATACAAATATACTTAACATATCAATTGCACAAATAATGAAATAAAATCAAGTAAAAACCCTAAAATTATAATAATCAAGCACTACAAAAACTAATCTAAACTCTTGTCCGCACCATTATATTCAGTTTACCCATCAATAATTTAGATCAATAACAAGACATAAATCAAGGAAATAGGCCACAATAACATAGGCACATAAAGATATATCACATCACAAACATGAATTTCAAAAAAATAACAGAATATCAAAGATCTCTAATAAAAACTTCGTTGACTTAAACAGACGATGATTTCTACAACCAAATTAAACGACCTTCAAACCACCATCATCACCTAAAATTTGTTTGAGTATATAGAATCCAAATTATTCAAGCAAAATTAACTGACTGTTTTGAGTATAGAACATAAATTGGGCTAATTTGTTGCTCGTTTTCAAAGGCACACCAACTGTCATTTTGTAGAATCCCAAGTATAAATCAAGTTAAATAATTATTCAATACACTTTGCAAATTAACAAATATAACAATCAACTAATTACGAATAAACAACCTAAAATAAACAAAATTCATATTAAAATCAGAAAAAACAAACTAAAATTTCATTCTTCACAACAATTAAACCTCAATTCACAACAAAATAATCACCAAAATTAAATTATCCATCAGCCAAAACCTATAAAATCATCGATTAAATAATTCCATAAACAGATTGAAACACCAACAAGAAATGAATCATCCAAAATACGATAAATTAAAAGACGAAATTCAAGATCTGTAACTAACTTAAATCCTAATTCATCAAACAAAAAAATTTTAAAAAAAATCGACATGAATGCAAGAAAAAGAGGAGAGGGAAAGAGGCTAAACCCGAAGAGGAGTATCGCTGCCGCTGTTTTGCAGAGATCTGGCGGATAATCGCCTTATCGGTGTCGGCTTTCTACAAAATTGCCTTAACGGTGCCGGATAATCACAAATTAAACCTCTTCGATCTACAAAATCGAGCTCAAATCCTTAATCCTTCTTCCTTACTCACCTAATCAACCCCAAACAATAAAATAACAATATCAAATCGAGAAAACAGACAAAAAAAAAATTAATCAAATAAAATCAAAAATCAGAAAAGGGGAAATTGAAGGGAGGTTCATCAATGGAGCAAGGAGAAAGAAAATGGAGGTAAGGAGAAGTGGAAGAGAAAGTTAAGTGAGAAAAAATCTCCATTGAAATTAAAGAACGATCCGAGAAGAGAGAGAGAGAGAGAGAGAGAGAGAGAGAAAGAGAGAGAGGGTAAGAGAGAGAGGAGTATGAGACGGCTGCTAGATCGAAAAGGTGAAGTGAAAAGAAGTTACGCGCTTTTAGGGTTTTTAAGTATTAAACCTATTCGTATCGGGCAATTGGTGCACGTTACGAATCCCAGCTTATTTGTATCGGGCAAAACGCTGCCCGTTACGAATAGCTTGATTTTTGTAACGGACATCATTTTGCCCGTTACGAATACTCTTTTCCGTACCACTGTGCTACTTTAATGTAACGGACAGTTATTTTGCCCGTTACAAATAGGTTTATTGTAACTGGAAAACTACTGCCCGTTACAAATAGGTTGTTACAAATGTCATTTTTTCCACTAGTGAACCTTTTGATAGCACTGTGCTTTGTTAGAGTTGCTTGTTGCTTTATGTATTTCTTATATATTTCCCATGTGGTGTACCTAAGATATTTAGCATGTAGGGTTCAAAGATAAAGCTAATAGTATGCCACAATTGATGTTATACTTGAGTCATCCTCGGCTGAAGCAATAAAGTGTGTGGTCTGTAAACATCCGTGTATGTCCTAAATGGTACTGATTAGTTCATTCACGGTTATATTGGCTATTTTAGTCATTTTAGTGTTGTAGTCAGCTTTCATTACTTAAAGTGAAATTAAGAGTAAATCAACGACGAATCTCAAATTTGTTCTTGAGTTGAAAGTGGCAGATCAACTCCTAGTTTTAAACACTATTGTTGACACCTTTCTCGTTGTCCAGTCAAGCTGATGTTGATGTCCTTTGTGCCTTTCCCTATCTCCTTTTAATTTTTATTTTTTCAGTTTTGATTATTACTGGAGGTGCAACTCAAGTTCCAAAAGCTGATGTTATAATTCTAACTAGATGGGAAGTTAAGTCCCTTGATCACCTTGTCTCTTTTTCTTTGATTATGTGATTGAGGGAAAGTACTGTCTACATACGTTGTGATTTTATTATTACTTGAGATACCTTTTTTTACTGATAATTAATTAAATAATGTTATTCTATCTAATGTAGTTCTCGTTGGTTGAAGTTTGCTTATTGGAAAAAAAAATTGTTTACATAGCTTAGACACTTGCCTTCTGTGTTGGTATTTGCTTGTTATATGACTCTCATTTTTTTTTCTTATTTAATTATAGAATGAGAACTATTGGTGTAATCAGCAAAACAAATCAAATCATCTCAGAACCTAAAGCTATTGCTCTTGCTGCTATCCAAGACATGTGTTAGTGACCAAGAAGCACTATTGATATCCCATGAGTGTTAAATTGTTTGTCAATAGATACCACTTTTGGGACTGCTATTCAAACCTTCTTAGAAACTGTTTGTGGAGCTGAAACTGAGAGCCTCAAGTCTATCTTATTTGGGCTCCTCGAGACTAGTTTTGGTACTGAGTTGAATAGCTTAAGTTGAACATTTGGCTGCACGAATACACAATCGTATAACAATCATGCCTCCAAGTCCTATCTTGGTATACTCTTTCATCCATTGGTTATGTTCTCTCTAGCTACTAAGAAACAAAGATTCTCATTTTTGATATTCCCCTACCTTCTATGCAGAAGTTCTCTATGTTGATGCAGCTGCTCGTGCCCACAATTACTGGTGCTACTACTACTCATTGTTTTTGTTGCTGCTATATTTGCTCACTGCTCTGTTGATGTTGTAATGTGTATTTACTTTCTTTTAAAAGATGCTACTATACTAATAATTATTATTATTATTATTATTATTATTATTATTATTGTGATGTAAACATTACAATCATTTAATAAATTATATTTTAATTTTTTATTTGTATATCTAGTGTATATATATCACTTATTTAATTTAAAATATTTATTATTACTTACAATAATTAAAAAAAAATAGCCGATTCAATTAAGGTAGAGAAAGTAGGAAATGTTGCCAATGGCCTAATCTGAGAACCATCAGAAGCAAGATATTTGGGCACTTTAGCAAGACCCAAAAACTAGCAAAATATTTTTTTAGGCCAAGGTTTAACAAGACCTAAACCTTTATTTGTGTGTTTGTGTGCATGAATGTATAAATTTAGTGAGAATTACCCCCAAGGTCCGAGCTCAAGGGGAACAGTCATATTATATTTGCATTTCTGATATCAAATTTTATCAGTTTTAACTAATACTAAATTTGTTTATTTTACTTTTGGGTCTATTTTTGCCTTTGCGTTTTCTTGGCTTTACTTTCAGGGTGGATTAACCAGAAGCTCTTAGTTCATCAATTTGATTTATCCATTCCTGCTGCTTGCGGCAGCCACCTTTATTCTTAGAGCTTCGAGGTATAATGATTTCTAGCCTTTTTTTTTCCTTCTTTCAATTGTTATGTTTTGATGTTTTGATTATAATTTGATCAAACCATGTGACTAAGAATTATGATATGATTGATTTTAAGATTAGCTAATTATGTTATGAATTGTCATTTTCTATAGCTGAATGTAATAGATTATCTATTATATTGATCAAGTATTACAATTATAAATTTGACAAATTGATAACAACTACTTTAAGAATAAATTTAATGGTGCATATTTTACTTTTACATGTTTTACAGTAATATGAGAATTTCCAGTTCCTATATATATATATATATATATATATATATATATATATATATATATATATATATATTTAATCTATCTACGTGCAATATGATATGATTGGTAAATTGCTATCTATTAAGCACTATATGTACATGTACATGTCAATTTGTACTAGATGCTGTTGCTTTCCAATAGGCGTGTATGTTTCTGTCATTGTGTGTGCTTAAATGGCTGTTGTTTCCCGCCTGCCTCCTGCTGGTCATGTGTGAGTAGAGGTTACATGTGTGTATGTTTGTGTGTGCTTACATGAGTATATATATAACCCAATAGCATTGCTTCCTGTGCTTCCTTCGATATAGTAGAAGTATCTATAACTCTAGCTGGTTCCTTTTGCTGGTCACGGCCAGTTTTGCATCTAGTTCTTCTTCCTGATTGGACAGAAGCATCTTTATCATCACAAGTCCCCTTTTAAATCTCTGCCAATATATTCTATTATTTCCTCTTCACTAATTTGCAATCCTCCTACACTAATTTGTTGGCAACAAGTGACACACATATCGTGACACTCTGGCAACTTATGTGATGATAAGCGATAGTTTGTTTAAATGATTCAAGTATCTGTGAAGGTTCTCTCAATCAATATTATTTTGTTGGTGTGTCTATACTATATTACTAGAGATGGATCGTCGTTGGATGTATGTTGATGACCGAACAAAACGTGAATACATCGATGGTGTCGAAGAGTTTTGTAGGATTTCCATAGAGCATAAAAGAACTTCTCAAGCACCCTCAATCTTTTGTCCATGTCGTGATTGCAATAATGTTGAGAGGTGGGCCGATATTAAGAAGATTGAGAACCATCTAATTGCTCTTGGTTTTACGTCTGATTATAGTATATGGTATTGGTATGGTGAAAAGTTGAATTCTTCTCCTAATTCATCTACCGCCAATGATTTTGAACTTCAACATAATGATTCTTTAGATTGTGACAATAATGATGAAATGGATGAAGGAGATCAAATTGGTGCGATGTTCGATGGACTAGGTGAGAGTCATGTATGTTTGATGGTATTTCTAAAGTTGCTGAGACATCATTGTACCTAGGTTGAACAAAGTATTCCAAGCTTTTTGGGGTCCTAACGTTATTGAACTTGAAGACGAAGAGTGGTTGGAGTGACACGAGCTTCACATCTTTGTTGGAAACATTGTCTGATATGTTTCTCGAAGGGAATGACATTCCTAAGTCTACTTATTTTGCCACAAAGATGATGAATCCCTTAGGCTTAGAATACAAAAAAAATCATGCTTGTCCCAATGATTGCGTGCTTTATCAAAAAGAGCATAAACACCTTGACTCTTGTCCAACGTGCGGTGTGTCGCACTACAAGCGTGAGGGTGCAAGTGAAAATCGCAAAAATTGACCGCCAACCAAAGTGTTATGGTATCTTCCAATAATTCCGAAGATCAAGCGCCTCTTTTCAATAAAAGAAGATGCGAAAAACCTAGTGTGGCATGATAAAGAGAGGAAAAAGGATGGATACATTATACATCCTGCTGATTCTTTGCAGTGGAAGCATATCGATGAGACATATCCTGAGTTTGGTAGAGAACCTCGTAACCTTCGGCTTGCACTAAGTGCAGATGGTATAAACCCATATGGCACTCTAAGTAGTCAACATAGTAGTTGGCCTGTTCTTTTATCGATATATAATTTGCCTCCTTGGTTGTGTATGAAGCACAAGCACATCTTGTTGACACTCTTAATATTTGGGCCAAGCAACCTAGAAATCACATTGATGTCTATTTGGCACCTCTTGTTGATGATTCGAGGTTCTTGTGGGATGAAGGTGTTCCAATGTTTGATGCATATACAGGTTCAAATTTTACCTTGCGTGCCATGCTTTTTTGTACTATTAATGATTTTCCAGCTTATGGAAATTTGTCGGGGTATAAAGTCAAGGGAAAAAAAGCATGCCTTGTTCGTGAGGATGACATGATAATTACGTGGTTGCCTTATTCAAGAAAGAATGTGTACGTGCATCACAGAAGGCTCCTCCGTCGTGACCATCCTTATCGTAATAAGAAAAAAGAATTCAACAGGTGTGTCGAGAAAGGAAAAGCTCGTGAGCCTTTGACCGGAAAGGAGGTGTTTGAGCAAATTAAAAATGTTCCTACAATCTTTGGGAAGGGTGTCAAACCTAAACCCAAAGACAAAAAGAAACGGAAGAAGGGTAATGTTACCAAGCCAAAGGAGGTTCTCTGGAAAAAGGTCTCTGTTCTTTGGGGACTCCCGTACTGGAAGGACTTGTTGGTTAGGCATTGTCTCGATGTTATGCATATTGAGAAAAATGTTTGGGATTCAATTATTGAGACATTGCTAAATATGCTTGATAAGACAAAGGACACAATCAATGCGCGTACAGAATTGAAACATTTTAACATTCGTCCAAATTTATGGGTGGAGGATAATAAGGTTGCCAAAAAGTCTTATATGCCTAAAGCTTGCTATACATTGTCTAGAGATGAGAAAAGGATATTCTGCGAGTGTTTGTATGGGATCAAGGTACCTACAGGGTATTCATCAAACATTAAACGTTTTGTATCAATGAGTGATAAGAAATTGATCGGTATGAAGTCTCACGATTGTCATGTCATGATGCAAGTATTCTTGCCCATTGCACTTCGAGGGCTTTTGCCAAAATGGGTTAATCATACTTTTGTGAAGCTCTGTTTATTCTTTAATGTCATACGTAACAAGGTGATTGATCTTCACGAGCTTGATGATATCCAAACAGATGTTGTTGAAACTATGTGCAAATTCGGGATGTATTTTCCACCTTCCTTTTTTGACATAATGGTCCACTTAATTGTTCATCTAGTGCGAGAAATTAAGGAATGTGGACTTGTTTTTATGCGATTGATGTACCTTTATGAAAGAGAGATGGGGACTTTGAAGGATAAAGCTACGAATAAAGCACAACCAGAAGGTAGCATTATTCGAAGTGTTATAACTGAGGAGGCTGGTAACTTTTGTACTTGTTTCTTGGCTAAGGCTGAAAAAATCGAAGTTCCTAAATCTCGTCACGAGGGTAGACTTCAAGGGCAGGGAACAATTGGTTGCAAAATGGTTAAGCCTCCACGTGAAAGATTCTTGAAAGCTCATCTTTATGTCTTACAAAACCTTTCAGAAGTGCATCCTTATGTAGAAAAGCATCTTAATGAAATAAAACTTTAAAATCCCAAGATTGGGAACTACGCATTGATGCAAGATCATAATCGTTCATTTGTTGAGTGGTTTGAGATTCAAGTGAAGTATGAATTAGGCCAGATAAATAATACTATTTCTAAAACGATTAAGTGGCTGTCAAGAGGTCCCCAAGCATTTGTTAATACATATGAAGGTTACGACATAAATGGATATTGTTTCTACACTTGTCGTCAAGATGATAAGAGTGTTCAACAGAATAGTGGTGTTATGGTAGTCGCGTCTTCTACATAGTATTCAAGTGCTAAGGACAATAGTCTAATTGATGCAACACAAGCTTATTATGGTGCTATTCAAGAGATATGGGAGTTAGACTATGTCGATTTCATGGTTCCTCTATTTCGGTGCAAGTGGGCTGACAAACGACGTGGTTAGAGAATAAATGACATTTTTGGCATGACTTTGGTGGATTCTAGTCGTTTCAATGATGGAGAAGAGCCCTTTGTTTTAGCATCACAAGCTATGCAAATTTTCTACATCGTAGACAACATTGATCCTCAATGGCAGGTAGTTGTTCAAGGCAAAAGACGTATTGTTGGTGTTGAGGATGTTGTAGACAAAGATGAGTATGACCTATTTGATGAGACACCACCTTTACCTATCGGTGTTCAACCTTTGAGAGATGGAGAAGATATTGTGGAAGATGAAGTCTTTGATCGAGAAGAAGGGATGGTCGTTGATATGTTGTCTACGATGTAGAGAATGAAGCAGATGGTTTTTGTTAGGTCTGTTTAATTATTTTTTCCAATTCATTTTTAAAATATATTCCGCTAATATGCTGCTGTTGATAATCTTCTTCTGTTGGTAATCTGCTTCTGTTAATTAATCTGCTCCTGTTAATCTTCTGTTAACCTACTTTCGTTAATCTGCTACTGTCTGCTTCTGTGAATTTGCTTCTATTGAACTGTTGTTGTTAATCTGCTTATGTTAATGCTTCTGTTATTCTGCTGTTGTTAATCTGCCGCTGTCAAGTGGCTACTTCTTCCTAGTTGATATTTACGTGTTTGAACTATTTGTTGCCGGTACTATCCTTTTAAGATTTAGCATATATGGATGACCAAATGCAAGAGCAAGATTCCTCCAATGCTAATGCTTCAACGAGGGAAACAACATCAAAAAAAGGCAGAGGTCCTTCTAAGTGTTTACAAACCACACAGCCTATGTTCCTTGAATTTAATGCTCCGGACTTACCAACTGGTAAATGGGAGAGCGCTTATGGGAAACAAATTGACCTCTGTGCTAAGAGAATTAACATTAATGTAAAAGAATCCGAAGATGGGTAAGGTAGAGAAGGACAACTATTGGGAAGAGACAAAGGTACAAAACATATTTGTATTATATTTTTAATAAAAAAAAAGTACATCATTGTAATTGTTGTACAAAATATTAATTATTTGCTTGCTTTGGGAAATTCACAGCGTAAGTTCCACATTGAGGACCCAAATGGAGTGAGAGAAAAAAAATTTCATAGAGCATTGGCTACTCGTTTCAGATGCTATAAGTCAAAGTTGAGGGCTCGTTTTATCTATTTGACGAATCCATACCCTCCTAACTCTCCTAAAGCACATATGAAGCCATGGGAGGTGTATGAAGGTTACTTCACGGAGGAACAATGGAAGGAATTTGAGGTTTATACTAACGCAGCAGAATTCAAGGTAAAACGAGACTTATCTATATAGAAACAATTAATAAATTAATATTTACATTTTTGTAATTTATGCTACATTTGTTTTCCCAAATAGGTGAAAAGTGAGAAAGGAAAATAAAGTGCATAGTAAAACAAATGTCCACACCACTTAGGTCAAAATATTTATGGGAGGGCTAGAAAAAAATGGGAAAATGACAACGGACTCCCCATCTCCGAATCGTCAGCAACTGAAAACGAGAGTAGTGCCTCAATCACTTCAACTTTTGATGCTCGTTCACTTCAATGGCTATTAGCATGTGAAAAGAAAATGCAAGATGGAACTTGGGCTGTTGACCCTAAGGAGTCTGAAATTGCTCGAGTTGCCGCTTTAGTTGTAAGTAGTAGTGTTTGAATATTACTTGCATGTTGCATATGGTGCTTTAACTTTCAAGTTTGCTGGCCTAGATATGTATTGAAACTTCATGTTGCTATCTTCTGCCAGAACTTTTATGTTTCACTATGTATTCCCGGTGAGTGAAAACGTTACCTTATAGCATGAATTCTTGTCACCTAAGTGGAAAAAATAACTGCCAATAACTGTTGCTGTACATTTGAAGTCTATGTCCTCTTTTCTTTGTGAGATTGCTTAGTTCAATCATAGAAAGACATGGGTATCCAATTCAATGAAATCTTTATGATGGATTTTCTAGTTCTTTGATTCTCTTGCTCCGTTTGTCAGTTACAAGCTATGTTACTCGAGGAAGATACTATGTACTCATATACATAGTGAAATGTGGAGTCAAAGAGTAACATAGAATCCCATTTTTTTTTATATTGTGTTCATCTTCTTGCACTTCTTTTTATTTCACTTTTCTGTTTTAAATGGCAGATTGATTGGACTTTGGCCTTGACAAACACAGAATTATCTGCTAGATTCTGATCATGTTTCAAAGATACCATTATTGCAGAAGAATACACCTGTTATAATACTCTACCATGAATAATGCTTATGTACCTTTAAAATAGTTTATTCACCCTATATATTTTCATAATGGCAGAAGGAGAATTTGGAAAAAAAAGGCTAAAGAAAAAGAGGAAGGATCAGTTGTTGATAGGGTTGACAGAGGTATTGATGCCTTTGCCATGACTTTTGGCAAAAAGGATCATCGTGGATTTGTGAAAGGACTTGGTGGGTGTGGGATTGGTGTTGGATTTGCAAAAGCATTTGGCCCTTCAAATCGGAAAGGAAAAAGGTTTGAAGGCTGTCCATACGAAGAATTAGAGGTAATGAAAGCTAAGTTAACCCAAGATTTTAATGCAAGGTTGAGTGAAAGAGTGGCCGAAGAGATACAAGCTTATTTAGCTACATTGATACCAAATTTGACTGGCGTTAGGATGCCAAGTAATAATGATCTTCATGTGGAATACTCTAATGCCTTGTCTAATGAAGTAAATGAAACACCAAGCCCGCTTCATCCTCGGCATTTTGAACCAGAGGTATATACTCATTACATAATACTTTATGTTAGTGATGTTTCAAGTGTATAATATCCAAATTCCTTTGTCAATGTAGGTTGCAACTAAATGTCATCTTGCTTTGAATGATGAATTTAATGGAAATTTAGTTTTCTTGGCGGAAGGAAAGGTACACCCGTGCCCCTATGGAGTGACACACAACAATAAGATGAAGCCGGACCACTATAGGGTTAGTGTAGACTACATTTATAGTGAGTATGCCCTGCTTGATCTTCCGGTCACAACAAATGATGGTATTTCTAAGTTGGGTGAAGCTAAAGGTTACTTTGTAGAATGGCCTAAAGATTTGGTGGTCTTTGAAGAAAAGGTAAAACTTCCACCAAAAACAACTGTAAATAAAGTACCTTCTTGCCAAATATTTATATCACTTTGCTTATTATTATGAAGGACATGTCTCCACCAAGCAAGAAGGTCAAATCCATACCAAATCATGAGAAAGCTGATAGTTGTGGCCCTAAATCGAGGGAGTCAAGTACTGTAAGAAAAGGCATCGAATCAGTTCCCGAAAAGGTCATTGGTAGCCTAAGTGAACATTGTAGTCTGTTGTACTACTTCTTGAGCTCAAGTGACGAGGAGTATGAAACTACAACAGTTTCATTAAAGGCCACATTGTTATATGAAGATGTCGGAAAAGAAATTTGGGTAACTGTTAGCATGTCTGTGATTTTCTAACAGGATCTTTGGCAAATGTGTCACTGCTTCAAGTCTACATAGCGTAAACCTCCTATAATCATTTTACTTTACTTTTAATCAAGACTATTTTATCTCGAAAAAAAATGTGCTAACTTAATTAATTTTCTTATTTATATGTAGGTATCTATTTAACGAGCATATCTCGCTATTTCAGCTATCTAATATCACCTTTCTATGCCCCGGAAGAATTTCTGTTGCTGAAATAAAAAAGGATTTTCTTGAAGTTCAAAAGTACTTGAAGAATGCTTTCTTGACCGAGATGAAAAAGGTAGACAAGCATTGCAAATTTATTTTGGCCCCGTATCTTAAAGGGTACGTCCTAGCTTTTTGATTATTATCGAATTTACTAATTTCATAAAGAAATTTACGTTAACCAGATTATTATACTTAATTGTGGGGACCACTGGGTTCTATGCGATTGATCTACGTATGAGTTTGACCCTGCTATTCAACCGGAGAAGAAACCTCGAAATTCAAAATTTTCTAAAATAATGAGCTTGTTAGTTGGAAAATTATAGAATGATTTGTTTTAACAACATTAATTAAGTACTTTATTATTCTCATTTGATTTAAATTTTTTTTTTAGGTCGTACAATATATATAGGTCACATCTTAAAGGCACTGCATTTAAAAAGAGTAAACTTGAATTGTTGTACTTAAGAATGGAGGAACATACGTGTTTGCCCATTTCCTAGCAATTTTTCGTATAATTATTACATATATTAATGTATGTATCTATTATTTCCATGTATTAGTGCGCATAACAACCAAGAGATGCAGATTCCGGATACTATGTGATGAGATACATGTATGAAATCATTTCTACATACTGTGAATGCAAGGGAAATTTGAAAGAGGTCAGTTAATTTACCCCTTTTAATGAATATATGTTGACAGTATGGTGTAAACAATCTCATATTATTTTGTATCTGTTCTGCTGCTATCTTTCTCGATTCTTACTTGCTTTACTTTGTTGACTGTCTTGCTTCCTTCCTTTCCCCTCACTGTTCTGTGTCTCAAAAGAATTTTACTAAGTGTAGTTGTTTTTGTATATGTTGTGCTGCTAGCAGTCTGAACCCAAACCCGATCAAGTTTAGTTATACCTTTGTTAGTTAACAGACTGCTATTGTGATTATGAATTGATGTAATTCTTTTATATTTTGTTTTATTTTGGGTTTGGGGGCTGGGGCTGTGGGGGTGCTTGTGGTGGATTATTACTAACCCTGCTGCATTCAAGTGCTATCATGTCCTCCGATTAAGAAAGCTCTAAGGCATGCTAAGTTCCTTATACATTTATCTTTTCTTCTCCCTCTGATTAAGCTTTACAATAACCTAGAATTTACTTTGAAACTGATCTTTAGAAATTATCTGACGATATCCAGTATTGTTCCATATTTACTGTGCAAGTGTTATTTTATCAGTTATGCATTATGTATTGTGGAGAGCTTGTGTAATCTTTTGGCTGTTCTGTTACTTTATATTTTTTCACTGAGCTAAAAGCTTAAACAAGCATGGTATTCTTCCCTGGTACTAAACTTACCATCCAGACGATGTGAACTTAGTTTAGCCAGTCATTTAGAACAAATTTACATGCTTTTGGACAGTAGGTGCCTGCTATAGACTATGATTCTTGATGTAAATACAAGTGAAGGTAATATAAAAGTAGTCCTATTCTTGCCCTTTATTTGCTGTTGCTGGCTGCTCTTATTCCCTGTCTTTTCCTTACTGCTGTTTCTTTCTCCTCTCATAGACCCGTATGGCTTGTGTGGGTTTAACTCGGTTATTGCAGTGCCAATGATGTCCCTAGTCTCAAATCTTAAGGGTAGAGAATCAAGAGTATCCTTACAAACAATATTACACTAAGCTTCTATTCCATGCCCAAATGGAAGCTCGATCTGAATGCGATGTAAGCCCTTGCTGCTATGGTTCTTGAAGTTGTGCTTGTTTTTCCCATCTTTTGTCTTCCATTCTATTTCAATCTCTTGTAATATATTAAGTATCTTCGACTTCTGTTTTAATTATGACTGCACTAGCTAGGTAGTATGTTATTCCCATGGAACTATTTTAAGTATCGTAAGTCATCTCTCTTTGCTCAAACTTTATTGATGCTACTGTAATGTTGGCCTTGTTTTGAGGCCTTTATTATAATATATCTCTTTGTTTTGTTAAAAAAAAAAAAAAAAAAAAAAAATAGAGCTGTCCATAAGCTCAATAAATTGTAGTATGTATATACTACTTCCGATTTTTTTTATGTGCAATTTTGGAGTATTATTTGAGAGATATAAAAAATTCTAAAGTTGCACATAAAAAAAAAACTGAGGTAGTAGTATTATTACATATTTACTTTGAATAACGTTTTCCTTAATTTCTAAATTTTTTTATTAAGGTGTACTTGGGAAGAGATGCATCATATAATGATGGCGAGCTAAATGAAATTCAGGAGCAATGGTCCAGGTTCTTTAGAAATAAATATTTATTGAAAGATTAATCTTAGTTTTGTTTAGATTTTTTAGATTGAAATGTTTACTCAACTATTAGTATTTATATTTTAAGTTTTTTTTCTTTTTGGGGATTGTGATGATAGTTTGTTATTAAGACGATGTTGGACTAGTTGAAATTACAAAGGACACAATGTCAAATTTTGACAGGTTTGATGTATGATTATAAGAACGGCGTATTGTAATTTGACAGGTTGATGATTGATTATTATCCCCAAATTTATTGGGTGGATTAGTTAAAATTACAAAGGAAACTCTATCAATTTCTTTTGTAAAAATTACTGTTTCTTAATTATTAGTTTTATGATGGCGAACTGTTATTATATCTATGGTGGTTCACAAGTGGTTTTTTTTATTTTTTTGCATTTTTTTTAAAAAAATATATTAATGTATTTGCAACTAGCCTAGTAAAATGCCAACTGCAAATAAGCATTATTAGCAGCGGGCCTAAGCTAGGCCAGTTGCGAATAACACATAAATTTATACAAAAACATATTATTCGCAACTAGCGTAGTTAAATGCCAGCTACAAATAATCATTATTAGCAACGGGCCTAGAACTAGGCCAGTTGCGAAAATCACGTTTTTTACATTTAGAAAATATTATTTGCAACTAGCTTAGTTTAATGCCAGCTACGAATAATCAGTATTAGCAACGGGCAAAACCATGGCAAGTTGTGAATAATTCGTTTTTATAAAATAAAGTAGGGGTATTTGCAACGGGCCACTAACTATGCTAGTTGCTAATAATGATTATTAGCAGCGAACATGTGCCAAGTGCAAATAATTTTCTTATTAGTATCCCCCGCAATAGCAGCCCCATGCGCCAGTTGCTAAAAGCAACTTTTTGCAAGTTGCTAATAACGTTTTTTCCACTAGTGATACATAGCTAGATTGGTTGAAAAGGATATAATTAAATTCATGGAATTGATTTTAATAAAAACCTATTCACCAATCGGAATGCTCAAGTCTTTTCGTGGTTATTCTAGCAAAATTGCACATATGAAATATGGCAAAATAGATACCAAAACCGCCTCCCTAAAATAGGATTTTGAAAGTGACTATGAATATAATCAAAGAGTTTTGAAAATCTAAATAATGCTAGATTTGAAAGCAAGCTCAAGAAATCAATTATGCGATTGAAGGAAGCATTGCATAAAGGAATTGGAACGTGTTTTCTTATAAAGTTGATAAAAGGATTGACTTATAGAGAAACATAGAAATTCTTGTGGATAAGAAATTTAGTGGGAGCAAGAGTCAATCTTGTAGGGTCCAACAAGAAGTTTACGAACTCTGTTGTAAATTAACTGTCAAATGCTAAATGCTTAGATTTGAAAGTATTTTAGACAATGGACCAAGCAAAAGACGATACTTAGTACATATTGGGTATTAAGATATATTGTACAAACTTAATAAAATATTTGATCGTGTAAAGGAATTTACCGTGTTAAACATGAATTGAAGGACTTGAAAGACTTTCGACCCGTATGTATAAAACTAAGTAAATGTTTGAACTATGTATGAGCTACGCTAAATACTAAGTCAAACAAGAAAGACTTTAGTAGAGACTTTCAGCCATATCACATAGCAAACAGTTAAGACTCAGTGAAATTGGATGAGCTAAAATGTAACGTGGGTGGAAAAGATTGAGAATCATTCTACAATTAAATCCATCATGTATGCTACGATATGGAATCGTCACACGACTTACTTGCTTAGAGCATGTGAAGTATGTATGTAGTACCAATCAACCTGAATCTATGTAATAGATCGTTAGATTATGGTCAAGAACATCCAAAGTACTTGGATAAGTATAAGGATGAGTTCTTGACGCATGGAAACAAATATGATTTGAGTAATGATGTTGCAAGTACAAACCTTAACAAGGATTAGATCCTTAACAAGGAAGCCATTTATAAGCACTAGCTAATAATGAGTCGTGGCTTGAGAATGGTAACATGGACGTGTATCCATGTGTAATGTGCGGGAATTTAAGGTCAATTTCCATGATCACAAGTGATTAGGATATCCCAAATCATTATGAGTCGTTTGGAGTGAAACCCAAGAAAAGCATCATTAGGAAGTCTACTAAAATATATGTTGAGAATATTGTTGCCTTAAGGCAATAATAAAGAAGATGTTCTATGGAAAGTTCGTTGTTGAACGTTAATGATTGTAGGTTGTTAAGTTGAAGATCTTAATCATTAAAATGAGTGGGAGCTATCACTTATACAATAAATCCTAAATCACTAATAATCCATGACACTCTCAAATTTTATCATCTTATTATGAAAGTGATCAGTAATGAAGATGCTAAGATTAGCAAAGTAATTATAACTAAACCTATACAATAAGTGAACGACAACATTCAAAATTGCAAGAAAGAAATCAAGCATATTAGATATGGGTGTGATTTCTATAAATGTTTTATAAAGAGTGTTAAAACATTCGGAAAAACCATTTATCATAAGATGAACCATTCAGGTTTTGGAGTAATTTAAAATTTCATGCAATTTTATCACTCCGTTTGCTATTTAATTATGGTTTAGGATTGAATAATGAGTCCTTTGGATTATGAGAATATTCAAAATAGGGTATCAAGACCAGTCTTGATAAGGAAACACCTATTAAGTGAACATTGAATATTATAGTCGAGAATTATCCCTAATCGAGGTCATTTAAATGATGGACGATTAATGACCACTTGAGATTAGTGTGTAGTTTGATTTATAACACCGTTTCTTGTGCTACAAGGACATGATTGTCATAAATCATTTGCACAAGTATTGGTTTAGAACCATACTGGATCGACCTATGAGAATACTTTAAGAGATTTAAAAATAGTCATAAGTATACTTCTCATTATGGCTATCAAAACCTATTTCCTTGACCATGAGTATTGTGAGTTCTCTTGTTTGAGTACTAGTTTGCTTTGATGTTAGTTAAATGTCTGTCGTAAAACGGGATTATAACAGCAATACTCAGGCGGCTAGGTCCTCTCAGTAAGAGAAGCTACATTACAAGACTAGGAATGTCCCCCTACTAAAATAGGGAAGATGTCTTTGTTGTTTACAAGGCCTCTCGAAGAGCGAGACTGTGAAAATGCATGGCCGTGCTCGGATGGATTTTAGAAATCATCTATTTATTGACAATCAAACACGGGATCAAGAAACACTTTTGGACATAATAAGGATGACGAATAAATCTTACCTTATAGTTCATGAAGAGACATTAAGCGACGTAGGAAAAAGGCTATACACTAAAAGCGCACTTGTCCGGAAGGACAAGTGGGAGATTTATAGGAATGGTGTCCGTCGAACAAGTGTATTATTTCAATAGAGGGTTCGGAATTATTTGGAAGCTAATTACTCAGTGAGGTCAAGTGATCGGAATGCCTAGGTGGAGGCCGTTTCCAATCGGTAATATTAATGAGTAATTAAAATTACTACTTAATCTTGAATGAACCCTTCAGGTCACACCCAAGCAACTAACAAACCGACACGACGAATTAATTCGGAAGGAATTAATGAGTCGCTTGAGCATTGTGAACAAAGACGTCGAATTCCGAGCTTAGAGCGTCGGAACCGAATCATAAAAGTCGAGCCAAAATTTAGGAATTAGTGAGACGGGAAAATGCTTCAAGTAACAAGTAAAAACCCTAGCCGCGCGAAAGGCTAGGGAAGTGCGCCAAATAGAAGTGCGCTACATGGCAGCGCCATGTGGAAGCACACGTGGCAGCCACCAAGTTGCAACGCGCCACATGGCAGCCACCAAGTGGTAGCTCGCCATGGTGTCGGCGTGCCACGTTCGCAATGCTTTTTGGCAACGGGGCCACGGACCCGGGTGGCGGGTCATGGTCGCGGGCCAAAAGGTGGCAGCCTAACCGAGCCCAACTTGGGGCTCAAGGTTGGGTGCCACATGGTTAGCTCAATGTATGTGAGTTTAGGGAGCAAGTGAGGAAGTGGTCCTCACCTAACCATGTGACACTTGTTACATTGTTATTCCTTAGCATTGAATTTAACATTCTTTCCATGTGGGATGTTTTTGTGGAAAAGTCCCACGTTGAAAGATGAGTGGAATTCACAAGGAAGCACTCTTTATAAATAGCCAAGGCTTACCTTGGGATTGTTCACTTGAGTATAGTGTTAAAAAAAGCATCTCCATTGAGAAAACCTTTAAACATATATAATTAAATGAGTATTAGGTCGGGCTTAGCTAGCCTCTAAGCATTGGACCTTGTCGGGGTCGAGTTGTATGTGGATTTCTGTAGGAGATCTTCGCGTTAGCGAGACTAAAAGCTTTCCATAGTAAGAGCTCGGATTACGAGCGAAGCACGCGTCAAAGGTAATTAATCTTTCCTTAATTCTTGTTAAATAAGTTAATTATGTCTTGTGATTATATTAATTGCGAGTGTGGTCTTGGCTCGGGTTTTCTTCCGCGGTGAGTTGGACCCATCGAAACCCAACGTGCATTTGATTTTTATTTGATTTAATTGTCTTTATTGAATGCATTTGACTTTCATTTGATTCAAAAAAACATTGTTTGAATGTGTTTAACTTTCATTTGATTTAAAAAGCTTTGTTTAAATGAGTTTAACTTTCATTTGATTTAAAAAGCTTTGTTTGAATGTGTTTGACTTTCATTTGATTCAATAAGCTTTGTTAAATGCATTTGACTTTCTTTTAATTCAACAAGCTTTGTTCAATGCATTTGACTTTCATTTAATTCAATAAGCTTTGTTGAATGAGTTTAACATTCATTTGATTCAATTAGATTTGTTGAATGCATTTGACTTTCATTTAATCTAATTAGCTTTATTTGAATGTGTTTTACTTTTGTTTTATTTATTTAGTTTTTTTTAATGTATTTGACTTTCATTTAATTCAATAATTTTTTGTTGACTTTCATTTTATTCAAAAAGCTTTTTTTGAATGTGTTTGACTTTTATATTATTCAATTAGCATTGTTTTAATGTGTTTGACTTTCATTTAATTTAATTAACATTGTTAAATGTATTTGACTTTCATTTAATTCAAAAAGCTTTGTTTGAATGTGTTTGAATTTCATTTGATTTAGAAAGCTTTGTTTGAATGTCTTAGACTTTAATTTGATTCAAAAAGATTTGTTTGAATGTGTTTGACTTTCATTTGATCCAATTAGCATTGAATGTGTTTGTCTTTCAATTGATCCAATTAGCTTTCAAAAAGCTTTGTTTGAATGTGTTTGACTTTCATTTTACTTAATTAGCATCGTTAAAGGTTTTTTACTTTCATTTTATTCAATTAGCTTTGTTTGAATGCATTTCACTTTCATTTGATACAAAAATGTTTATTTGAATGTCTTTGACTTCATTTGATTCAGAAAGATTTGTTTGAAGGTGCTTGACTTTCAATTGATTCAAAAATCTTTGTTTGATTGTTATTGACTTTCATTTGATTCAATTAGCTTTCTTGATTGAATTTGACTTTCATTTGATTTAAAAAGTTTTGTTTGAATGTGTTTGACTTTCATTTAATTCAAAAAGCTTTGTTTGAATGTTTTAGACTTTACTGGATTGAAAAAGCTTTGTTTGAATGTGTTTTACTTTCATTTTATTCAATTTGCATTATTTGAATGTGTTAGACTTTCATTTGATTCAATTAGCATTGTTTAAATATGTTTGATTTTCATTTGATTTAATTAGCTTTGTTGAATGCATTTGACTTTCATTTGATTGAAAAATCTTTGTTTGACTGTCTGTCACTTTCATTAGATTCTTTTTTTTTTTTTTTTTTTTGGTAAGTAAGAATAGTATATATATAGTGAACCTGTACAAAAAACAAATGTACAAAGCCTAGTGAACTAGGCTACACCACACTACACAAGACCCTAAGGCCAAACCCCCCTCCTAGATTCTGGAATCCCAGGTGCCACCTTCTAGGAAGGGTTCACCTTGGACCCCAGAACCAATCCTAAGCACCAGAACCCCTGCTACCTTCAAGGAAGGGCACAGGGAACTAGAGACAGTTGTACATCAGAGCATCTACCCCACACTGGTAAATACCAGAAACAAACCCAAACATCAAACAGTCAAAACACAACAAAAACTAGGCTCATGGCTCAAAACATCCAGGCAAGAACAAACTCACCCTATACTATTCCTGAGTCTATTAAGCCAGCTACAGTCCCTAGCAGTCCATCTTTTATCAATCAGCTATTGACTTCTTATCATCACCTCCAGTTTTATGGCCCTAGACAGCATCTCTGGTCTCAGCACAGCTTTATGCCAATACACATGATTCCTTGCTAACCAGGTATGATAAATCACAGCAGACAAGCTAGCAAGGATCACCTCTTTCTTAATTTCATTTCTGCCTTCCTGCTCCCATATCTTCCAAGAGTTTTGAATATTGTACTACAACTCAGAGAAACCCAACCAATGACATATCTCAGTTAAGCATTCGCTACTGTAACTGCATTTAAAATACAGATGGGTACAAGATTTATCTGCTTCCCTACACAGCAAACAATCCTTTGAATCACAAGCTCCATACTGCATCAGTTTATCCCTTGTTCTGAGTCTTCCCAGCATAGCCAACCATACAATAAAAGAATGCTTAGGAATATTATATCTATTCCAAACCCATCTATACAAAGAGACTTTATCAATGTTTCCTTGCAAGCATTTATAACCTTCACTAATCTTATACCTGCTATTCAACCAGTTCTTACTCTCAAAGCCAGTGTTAAGAGCATCTCTGACCTTACACATCAGCTTCCAAGCCCAACTAGAATCCTTCTTAGGAACATAGGACCACCACTCTACTTCCTTGATATAGACAGCATGTACCCATTTAACCCAGAGTGAGTCTACTTTTTTAGTAACCTTTCAGATATATTTCCCCAAAGCTGCTATGTTTCAATCGTGACAGTTCCTGATCCCCAGTCCTCCTTCTCTCTTTGGTTTACAAACCTAATCCCAAACTACTGGAGGAGCTTTAGAGAGGGAGGCATTTCCATCCCAAAGAAAAACTCTACAAAGCTAAGTAATTTTGCTCATCACAATTTTAGGCATGAGAAGACATTGAGCCCAATAAGTATGCAAACTCATTAAGACTGCATTTATGAGTGTGACCCTGGCTGTATAAGAGAGATTCCTACTACTCCAGCATTGCAACCTAGCCAGCATCTTGTCTACCAAACAATCATAATCACTCACCTTCAGATATTTAGCATTTAAAGGGATACCCAAATACCTAAAAGGCATATTCCCAGTCACAAAGCCAGTCTGAGCTAGAATATCATCTTGAGTCTGCTGGTTCACATTCCCAAAATAGATAGCTATTTTTTCCAAATTGGCCTGCAAACCTGATCTAGCTTCAAAGGTTTTGAGAGCTTTAAAAAGCAGTCCCACAGAATCTTTATCCCCATAAGAAAACATCATCAAATCATCAGCAAAAATGAGATGATTCAGGCCTAACATCCCACATCTCTAATGAAACCTGAATCTTCTTTTCTTTCCAATCTTCTTCAACAGCTTGGTCAAGTACTCATTACAATCACAAATATCAGGGGAGACATGGGATTTCCTTGTCTCACTCGCTTTCTCCCTTTAAAGAAACCATAGCTCCCACCATTAAGCATAAGAGAGAAAGAAGGAGTTGACACACACTGCATCACCCACCCAATAAACTGATCTGGGAACTGTAAAGCACCAAGCATTCCCTTAATGAACTTCCAGCTAACATAATCATAGGATTTCCTCAAATATATTTTAACGGTGCATCTTGGGGGCTTTCTTTTATTATTATAAGCCCTAAACATATCATGACAGATCAGAATGTTATCCAGAATTGATCTACCAGCTACAAAAGCTGCCCTGGTAACCATCAATAATATTAGGCAACACCTCTTTCATTGTCTCACAAATCATTTTTGAAATGATCTTATATAGCACATTACAACAAGTTATAGGTCTATACTGAGTGTTCATAGTTGCATTCTCCACCTTGGGAACCAAAGTGAGAGAACTTACATTTATTTGCTTCTGTAACTGCCAAAAATCAAAGAAATCCAGCACTGCCTTGCTAATATCAAGACCTATCACATGCCAGTCAGTCTTGTAAAACTTACTACTAAACCCATCTGGCCCAGGAGCCTTGTCATCATTAATACTCCACACATCATATTTAACATCCTTATCTGTGAATGCCCTACACAACCCCAAACCCTGCTCAGCAATTAGCACCTTTCCTTCAGATATCACCCCGGCATGAATATGACCTCTCATTGGGGTTTCAGAACCCACCAACCCCAAATAGTCGTCTAAAAAAGAATCACAGACTTTCTTAAGGTTAGTGAGAATCTCACCCTCAGTATTCATAATAGAGTACACATTATTATGCATCCTTCTCTTCCTGATAATAGCATGGAAGAAAGCTGTATTCATGTCCCCATCTTTAAGCCAGTGAACCTTAGCTTTTTGCTTCAGGAAGGTATACCTGTAGCATGAGCCTTAGCATACTCCTTCCTAGCACTTCCCTCCAGCTCAATTAGCTCAACATTACATGGATCCTCCTGCAGCTTGACTTGCAAATCCTTTAAATTCTTCTCAGCTAGAGCATCAGCAGTTTCAACATAAGAGAAATTGATTAAATTCAAATCTTTAAGAACTTTATTTACCTCCTTCAGCTTCCTAGTACACTGATACATAGGAGTACCATAGCATACAATCTCCCAGGCAATTTTAACACCTGACAAAAACTCAGGAGAATCCACCTACATATTGAAGAACTTGAAAGGCTTCCTAACCTGAGTATCAGCTTTAAACAGTTGAACAACACAAGGACAGTGATCCATTAATCCTTTAGGAAAGAAAGTGGCAATTATATCTGGCAGATTATCCATCCACCCGGAGTTTACTACTACCCTATCAATCTTGGTACACACTCTATTCTCCCTCTCCTGCTTGTTGTTCCAAGTAAAGAACAAACCCCCAGCTGCCCAATCAATAAGGCCACACTTCCTAAGGCAAAGCCTAAAAGGCTCCACCTTAACAAAAGAAACAGGAACCACAATCCTATCATGGATATTTAAGACATTATTGAAATCCCCTAAAACAATACAAGGCTCCTTAATACCCCCATTAATACTACATAATTGATCCTATAAGATACTTCTATTAGCAGCCTCATTCATCTCATACACCATAGTACACCTAAACACCAACCTAGAAGCTTTATGCAGAACTTGAATGTGAATGAACTACTTTTCACTCCTAACCACAGTAACCTCAAAGAACTGAGGCAACCATACAACCCATATCCTACCCCTCTATGATGGGAATAGTTAGAAATCATAGACCAAACATCCCCCATTCTACGAAACACCTCCCAAAACTTACCTGCCTTTACCTTAGTCTCTAGGAGACCAAATAAGCCAACCCCATGATGCCTCATAAACCACAAAACATCACACATCTTACTTGCCTTATTGAGTCCCCTTATATTCCAAAAACAAAGATTATCCATGGAAAGGGTGAGAACACTCCCCCTCCTCAAAGATGCTGAACCTATTCCCACTTTTGCTTACCAAAACAACACTTGGCTTCAATACCTGTAATTCCTATTGCTCTACCTGCATTTCACCAGGCTCACTAATTAGCCCTCCCTCTTCCTTTAGACCTGTCATGTTCCCAACTTCCATCTCTTTCTCAGCCTGTTGAACTAGCATTTCCTTTTGGACTAGTCTCCGTACTTTCTTTGGTTTATGTTGCTGCAGTCTTCTTGCCTGCACCTTATAGTTAGGACAATGTTCGTCAACATGCCCCATACCACCACAAACCTTGCAAATCATAGGCCTCCATTCATAGTCAATCCTTTAGGTTACACAGACCCCATGCTCATTCAAGAACTCAATACTATCAGGTAGGTTAACATTGAGTTTCACCTCCACAAGAACTCTAGCATACTCCAACCTCTCTTTAGTAGCTGTTGCCTTATCTGTCTTCACGGGTTTGCCAATTAAGGCAGCAATTTTCATGAGAGCATTCTGCCCCCAGTATTTAAGCTCCAGGCAAGATAATCTCACCCATATTGGTACCTCAGAAACCATGTCATCATTCAGGTTCAAACTAGGTTCCCAAGCATTAATAATCACAGGCTTTTTATCAAACAATATAGGTCCAGCATTAAGAGCCTTCTCTCTGCCTTCAATAGTTCGAAATCGAACAAGGAACACACCATTAGACTTCATTGATACTCTATCAATCCCAAATTTACCCCACTTTCTCCTCACAAACCCATTAATCACAACTAAGGAGGCTTAGCGCAAATTACATAACAGACTATGGCTGAATTCCAGAAATCAATTTCCGGTTGAAAATCATCCATCATAATTTGAACCTACTTAGTGCAATTAGTCGAATCCTTCCCCCCAGATAAGTCCAACCCTTCATCCCTTGTCCCCTGGAACAAGCTATCCTTCCATCTTAATTGAGCAACAGGAGTGTTCATTTGAGGGTGAGAAACATGGGAATGCAATTTGGTGGTCACAGATTTTGGGGAAAACATGTTATTAGTGCAATTAGCATCCTCAATCATCAATAATGGAGTAGGATTACTAAAACCTATTACACTGTGCAGTTCTAAGCTCATCATCTATGGCGGAAGAAGAAGAGTGTATTACCTTAAGTCATCGATTGAACTCATCTTGATGCTTTTCACGGTCCTCCTCAGTCACCTCTTTCACCGGAATAGCCTCCTCAATTGCATTATCCAGCCAGCTATCCACCGAAACATCATCCGAACCTATGCTCTGTTTTTCTCTCTTTGTGAAATTTCTTGTTCTGGGTTATGGATTCTGCCTCGATTTCTGCTTCTTCTTGGATTTTAAGCTGGAATTCTTGCTTCCCTTACCCTTCTTTCTCTTCACCATTAAAATCGAGCTCAAAATCGAAGATAAAAAAATGTGGGTTTCAAGCTATGGTAGACTTTCTCTCTCAGGACTTTACTTTCACTTTCGTCTTTCATTTGATTCACTTTCATTATCTTGCATTTTATTCACTTTCATTAGATTCAATTAGCATTATTGAATACATTTGACTTTTGTTTGATTTAATTAGCTTTGTTGAATGCATTTGACTTTCATTTTATTCTAAAAAATTGTTTAAATGTGTTTAACTTTCATTTGATTTAAAAAGCTTTGTTTGAATGTGTTTGACTTTCGTTTGATTCAATAAGCTTTGTTAAATGCATTTAACTTTCATTTAATTCAACCAGCTTTGTTCAATGCATTTGACTTTCATTTAATTCAATAAGCTTTGTTGAATGTGTTTGACTTTCATTTGATTCAATTAGATTTGGTGAATGCATTTGATTTTCATTTGATTCAATTAGCTTTGTTTAAATGTGTTTTACTTTTGTTTTATTTATTTATTTTTTTTAATGAAATTGACTTTCATTTGATTCAAAAACCTTTGTTTAAATGTGTTTGACGTTCATTTAATTCAAAAAGCTTTGTTTGAATGTGTTTGAATTTTTTTTTTTTTTTTTTTTTTGTTTTTTTTTTTGGTTTTGGTAAATAGAGAGAATTATATTACCAAAGTGAAAGGTTACAACTTACAAGAAAGCTAAGTTGAAACCACCTAAACTTCACAAGACCCTTAGGGCCATGCAAACACCACCATAAAAAAAAGCCCAACAAGGGTTACAAACCTACAGGCGACAAAAAGAAACAAGCCACCTTTTAAGAAGGGTTCCTGAAACCCCAAGCTACCAGCCCCAACTATACTAGCAGTAACTGCATCCACCTTCTAGGAAGGGTGCTACATTAAAAACTAGGATAGAAAGAGCAAACAACAAACTAGGCAACAGAAAAAACAGGCCTAGACTAAGCAAAAACAGACTAAAACACAGATTATACAATCAAATATTTCTTGCTAGCCTTAGGACATCTACAAGCTGTGTTGAAGACAATATTTCTAACTAAGCTATCAACATTTTTGCAGCTCCCTGTAAACCAAACAGAGTTCCTTGAGTCCAGATGCTGTAAATAGCCTCTATGAGAGAATATGAAGTAATTGGCTCTTAGTGTTGGATTTCCTATAATACTTCTTTATCCAGTCAATTTATGCATCAAATCTCTACAAAGATTTAGGCACTTGTAAAATGCTTAAAATTTTGCCCCAAACCTGTCTAGAAAAATCACAGTAAAAAAACAAATGTTGCACACTCTCATTCTCTTTCAGGCAGAAGAAACACTTAGGATCACAAGAGATATGCCATTGCAACAATCTATCCTTAGTGACTAGCCTATTCCACAAAGCTAGCCAAAAGATAAAAACACTTTTAGGAGTTGCGAAATTATAACAAACAACCCTTTTCTAAGGCACCTTAGGGACTTGAGGTCTAGTGGTAGAATAGGGACTTGAGGTCTAGTTGTAGAATAAAGCTTCTTGATCTTCATTTTGTTGCCCTAAGTGATGCCACCCCATCCCCCTAAATCATTTATAATATCTCTGCATCTCAGAATTTTCTTTAAAAACAAGGAACATTTAGCAAGAATAGGGGCAGTCCAGCAGTCTCTATGCTTGAAATAATAAATATGCACCTATTTCAACCATAAGTTGTCATCTTTTTGAGCAATATCCTAAAGAAGCTTTGTGACAGCACCTTTATTCCACTCAGGTTGAGACAGTAAATTCCAGCCACTACAAACCTTAGGGAGATAGATAGTGTTCCAAGAAACAAAAGATTTCCTAGCAGGAGCAGAGGAGCTGGTCTAAAGAAAGCACTTGAATCTAGCTTCAATCTCCTTTAGAATTTTCTTAGGTAAAATGAAAATTTGAGCCCAGTAAGTTAGAATACCAAAAAGAACACTCTTGACTAATTAAAGTCTCCCAGCATAAGAAAGTTGTTTAGCCATCCACCCTTGAATTCTTGTAGTTACCTTTTCAACAAGGGGCTTACATTGCATAATAGTAAGCTTCTTAGAGGAAAGGGGCACTCTAAGATATTTGAAAGGAATAGTACCCTGAGAAACCCCAAGAAGATCTTTAAGCTCAGTCTGAAAATCAGCAGGAACACCACCAAAATAGACTTCACTTTTATCAAGATTAGTAGAGAGGCCTGAAGCCTTAGAAAACTTTGAGAAAGCCTGGAAAAAAAGCTTAATAGACTCACTGTCAGCTCTAGAGAACATGAGCAAATCATCAGCAAACATCATATAAGTTAGATAGAGTTTTTCACACTTAGGGTGAAAATTCAAATCAAGGTTCAAGCTAAGCTCATAGAGACATCTGGACAGGTATTCCATACCTATTTTAAAGAGAAAGGGAGACAAAGGATCACCATGTCTCAAACCTATCTTTGCTTTAAAGAGAGGTGCTGGAATCCCATTAATGAGAATAGAATAAGAGATTGAAGTTAGACATTTCAAGATCCAAGCAATAAAAATCTGAGGGAAGCCTAACTCTTGAACAACAAACTTCAAAAAGCCCCATTTAACTGAGTTATAGGCTTTCTTTAAGTTCACTTTGATCATACATCTAAGGGTAATAAACTTATGATTATACCCCTTAATAAGCTTAGTTGCAAGTAAGATGTTATCACCACAATGCTTTCCTAGAATGAAACCTACTTGTGCATCATCAATAATATCACCAATAACAGAAGCAAGTCTAGCAGTAATAATCTTACAAATGAGCTTATAAATCATAGTACAGCAAGCAATGGGCCTAAAATCCTTAACATGAGAGGCATTAGGGAATTTAGGAACAAGAGTTATAGAAGTGCAGTTCCACTACTTTTGCAACACACCATTCTCAAAGAAATCAATAATACTAGCATAAATGTCATCTTTCACAACATTCCAAGCCCTCTTAAAAAGGAAAGAGTTGAAGCCATCAATACCAGGGGCCTTAGTGTTATCTATGCTTTTAAGAGCACAATCAATCTCAAAATGAGAAACAAGCTGAATAAGATACTGCTGAGCAGTTGAACGAGTTGCTTACCTCTTCTCATAGAAACAAGGTCAACAGCAGGAAGACAAGGAGCATTAGTCCCTAAAAGAGACTTATAAAAAGAGAGAATTTCATTTGAAACAACATTATTAGGATCCTTGAGCAACACCTAGTTAGAGTCATAAATAGAATCAATCCTATTCCTAGCTTGCTTAGTCTTCATCACTGAAAAGAAATAGTGAGAATTACTATCTCCAAGCTTGATCCAGTTAATTCTAGACTTCTGCCTAAAAATGCTTTCCTGTGTATCAATCCAATGCTTAACAACTATAATAGCATCAGCTTCCTTAGCATAAAGCTCAATGTCATCTGGGTTTTGAATAATCAGATTCAGAATATCTGAAAGATCATTGTCAGCTTAATCAATCTTCTCTGTAATATCACCAAAATGCTTACAGTTTAAAGATTTTATACTAGCTTTAACAGCTTTGAGCCTTTACCAAATTCCAAGATTACCAGAATTCCAGGAATAAGAGATAATTTCTAAGAACTCGGGATGATCAGCAATGCAATTTAAAAACCTAAAAGGCCTACCCTTTCCTTACAGGAGCAGGATAAATATCAAGCAATAAAGGACAGTGATCAGACAGGGAATGAGCAAGGTAAACAATCTCCACATGCCCATGAGCATCAAGCCAACATTGATTACGAAAGACTCTATCAATCCTAGAAAGGGTCTTAGGACTAGAATGAGCCTTGTTAGATCAAGAATAAAAAGACCCTTTACTCTTGAGCTCAATAAGATCCAAATCATAACAAAATTCTCGAAATCCCTTGTTTCATAATCAGAAACAGGATTTCCATTGAGTCTGTCTTGAGAACTAAGGACATAATTAAAGTCTCCAGCACACAACCAAGGAATCTGATGAATAGAGAAATTTCTTATGCCATCCCAAAGAGGGAGCCTATCATGAATAGAATGAAGTCCATATACAAAAGTGAGTTGAATCTGAGAAGATAAGTCCTTATTATAGAAAATAAAGTAAATGAACTGCTCATGAATTTGCACAATGTTGACAGTAACTCTATCAGCATTCCGCTTAACCCAAATCCTACCCTTAGGAGAGCAGCAGTAGTTACAAACCCAAGACCAAGCATGGCCAAATTTCTTTTTAAAACCAACACTATTCTTAACTTTGACCTTTTGTTTCAAGAATACCAATAATATCAACTGAATGAGAGTGAAGAAGCCTTTTTACAGAAGCAACTTTTCTAGGGTCATTCAGGTCCTTCACATTCGAAATAGAGAAAATCATGAAACCAAAGGGGGATTATCCTCACCTTCAATTGGATTGATAGTAAAGCCACCAGCACCCTCTGTCTCATCTTTAATCAAAGCAACAAAAACATTTGAGGTAGCAGCTGGTTGATTAACTTTAGTGTGTTGGCTCTTTGTTTTCCTTCCAACTATTCTCCATCCTTCATCTGAGTTGTTCTGGACAGTACGAACATTTGAAGTGATAACAGATTGCCCATGAACAGAAATATCAGAAGTAGTAGCAACAGCAGGTTTGGTTTTAGGAACCCAAACTTGCTGCTGTTTTAGAGCTGCAGGAACAGCTGGCTACTTAGGCAGGTTGTGCTTAGTAGCAGCAGGCACAGGTTTGGTAGAGCAATCACGGCCAACCTTGTTGCATTTAGAACAAAAGGGTGGGGTCCACTCATACACTACCTTAAGCTCCAGCATTTCCCTTGAGGAGCTCTCAACAAACACAGATTCATGCATGGGTTTAGTAACATCAATTTCAATAAGGACCCTAGCAAAAGACACTCTTAGTTGTCTAGATGTGCATTCATCAGCAAAAATTGACACTCCAAGCAGACTACCAATACGACTAAGAGTTTCAGACCCCTAGCAATTTAATGGCAAGTTAGGAAACTTAACCCACAAAGGGACAATCCTCAAAATCTCTACACTAAAATAAAATTTAGGGCTCCAAGGTGTAATAATTGCTGGTTTTCCAAGGAGCATATGTGGACCAGAACAAAGTATAGTATCCTTATTATCAACTGAACAAAAGTTAATGATAAAATACCCATCATCATGCCAAATAACATTTGGCTTATTCACAATGCTCCATTGTTGAACTATGAAGCAATGAACAACAGCAAAAGTGGGATAATACCCAACCATATAAAACACTAAAGCATTAGACCACTTCTTGTTACCTGCCAGAAGTTCAGATTCATGCAACAAAGCAATCTGTTTCCCATCTTGAACCATCGGGGCAACATAGGACAGGGGAGCTCCTTTAGCAGTGAATGAACCAGGTTGATCTTCACCATATTTGCGTGCATTTTGCTCAAGGAGCGGTGAAGGATAAGGATCGGGAATAGTGGCCTCAGATCGATCACCACCAGCTGTAGAATCAAATGGAACAATAAACCTAGAAACCCTAGGTACTGTCTATTGGAGATTAAAGTTGATGGTCTAGAAGTTTCTTAACAAAATAGAGCAATAGTCTCAGCATAACTTCGGGGAATAGGACCACAGGCTAGATTAACTAGTCCTAGCGCCGAAGTAGTAAGTTCATCAACCCCATGAATACCGCTTGGAACAAAGGAAGTGCCTGAATTTCGTAAACTCCGCAAAATCAAATCAAAAGGTTCATGAGTAGTCTTTTGCTATGATAATTGAGGTGTAGGAGTGTTCTGCTTCTTCTTCTTAGCCATCGGAGATCAAGATTGATGAGAAAACCGATAAAAATTAAAGAACCATGGAGAGGAGAGAGAAGAGAGAAAGTCAACAAAACTCAAACCTTGATAATGTGTTTGACTTTTTAATGTGTTTGACTTTCATTTGATTCAAAAGGCTTTGTTTAAATTTGGTTGACTTTCGCTTGATTCAAAAATATTTGTTTGAATGTGTTTGACATTCATTTGATTCAACTATTTTTGTTTAATGCATTTCATTTGATTCAATTAGCTTAGTCGAATGCACTTAACTTTCATTTCATTCAAAAACCGTTGTCTGAATGTGTTTGACTTTCATTTGATTCAATTAGGATTTTTGAATGCATTTGACTTCATTTGAATTCAAAAATTTTTTTTTGAATGTGTTTTACTTTCATTTGATTCAAAATGCTTTATTTGAATGTGTTAGACTTTCATTTCATTCAAAAAGCTTTGTTTGAATATGTTTAAATTTCATTTGATTCAATTATGTTTTAATTAGCGTTGTTTAAACGTGTTTGAATTTCATTAGATTAAATTACCTTTGTTGAATGAATTTGACTTTCATTTGGTCTAAAAAGCGGTGTTTGAATGTGTTTGACTTTCATTTGATTTAAAAAGATTTGTTTGAAGGTGTTTGACTTTCATTTGGTTCAATTAGCATTTTTTAATGCATTTGACTTTCATTTGATTCAATAAGTTTTGTTTGATTTTCATTTTATTCAAAAAGCCTTTTTTGAATGTGTTTGACTTTCACATTATTCAATCAGCATCGTTTGAATGTGTTTGACTTTCATTTATTTTTATTAGCGTCGTTGAATGCATTTTACTTTCATTTTATTATAAAAAGCATTGTTTGAATGTGTTTGACTTTTATTTGATTCAAAAAGCTTTGTTTGAATGTGTTAGACTTTCATTTGATTTAAAAAGCTTTGTTTTAATGTGTTTGACTTTCAATTGATCATATTAGCATTGTTTTAAGGTGTTTGACTTTTATTTGACTTAATTGTTGGGTTTTGATGAGTCTGACTCATCGCGAAAAATAAAACCCAAGCCAAGATCACACTCACAATTAATATAATCAAAAGACATAATTAACAAGAGTTAAGGAAATACGAAATTACCTTTAAAGCGTTCTTAAAGCTTAAGTCTCGCAACAGGCAAAAACCTCCTACGGTATCCACCCGCAACACGACCCCGACTAGGTCTATTGCTTGGAGGTTAGCCAAGCCCGACCAAACTACTCTAGTAATTATGAGTTTAAAGGTTTTCTCAATGGAAATGCCTTTTCTAACTCTTACTCAAGTGAACAATCCCAAGGTATGCCTTAGCTATTTATAAGGAGTGCTTCCTTGTGAATTCCACTCATCTTTCAATATGGGACTTTTTCACCAAAAGATCCCACATAGAAAGAATGTTGAATTCTATCCTTAGATAAATAAACCAAGGAATAACAAAGTAACAAGTGTCACATGGTTAGGTGAGGACCACTTCCTCACTTGCTCCCTAAGGCAACTCACATGCATTGTGAGCTAACCATATGGCACCCAACCTTGAGCCCCTAGTTGGGTTTGGTTAGGCTGCCACCTTTTGGCCCGCGTCCATGACCCGTCTCCCGAGTTCACAGCCTGTTGCCACATGGCATTGCCAACGTGGCACGTTGCCACGTAGCGCGCTGCCACTTGGTGGCTGCCAACGTGGCACGTTGACATGTGGAATGCTGCCACTTGGCGTGCTTCCACGTGGCACGGCGCCACCTTGGCGTACCTCCACGTGTGTTGCCGTATGGCATGTTGCCATTTGCGCTGCCACGTGGCTCGCTTCTATATGTGGCGCTTCTCTACCCTTCGCGTGGCTAGGGGTTTTACTTTTTACTTGAAGCATTTTCCCGTCTCGCCAATTCCTAAATTTTGGCTCGACTTTTGAGATTCGGTTCACAATACACGAGTGACATATTAATTCCTTCCGAATTAATTCGTCGTGTCGAATTGTTAGTAGCTTGGGTGTGACCCGAAGGGTGTAGTCAAGATTAAGCTGTAATATTAATTACTCATTAATATTACTAATCGGAAGCGGCCTCTACCTAGGCATTTCGATCTTTGGAACCTCACTGAATAATTAGCTTTCTAATAATTCCAAGCCCTCTACCGGAATAATACACTTGTTTGAAGGACACCATCCCTATCAATCTCCCACTTGTCTTTCTTGACAAGTACGCTTTTAGTGTATAGCCTTTTTCCTATGTCGCTTAATGTCTCTTCATGAACTATAAGGTAAGATTTATTCGTCATCCTTATTACGTCTAGAAGTGTTTCTCGATATCCGAGTCCGAATGTCAACAAACAGATGATTTCTAAAATCCATCCGAGCACGGCCATGCATTTTCACAGTCTCGCCCTTCGAGAGGCCTTGTAAACAACAAAGACATCTTCCCTGTTATTATTAGGGGGACATTCCCAGTCTTGTAATGTAGCTTCTCTTACTAAGAGGACCTAGTCGCCCGAGTGTTGCCGTTATAATCTCCATGTACGGCAGACGTTTGAGTAACATCAAAATGGACTAGTACTCAAATAAGAGAACTCACAATACTCATGGTCGAGGAAAGAGGTTCCGATAGTCGTAATGAGAAGTATACTTATGACGATTTTTAAATCTCTTAAAATATTCTCATAGGTCGATCCAGTATGGTTCTAAACAAATACCTGTGCAAATGATTTATGAAAATCATGTCCTTGTAGCACAAGAAATGGTGCTATAAATCAAACTACACACTAATCTCAAGCGGTCATTAATCGTCCATAATTTAAATGACCTCGATTAGGGATAATTCTCGATTATAATATTCAATGTTCACTTAATAGGTGTTTCTTTATCCACGACTGGTCTTGATACCTTATTTTGAATATTCTCAAAATCGAATGGACTCATAATTTAATTCTAAACCACAATGAAATAGAACCGGAGTGATAAAATTACATGAAATTAAATTACTCCAAAACCTGAATGGTTCATCTTATGATAAATGGTTTTTCCAAATGTTTTAAGAGTAATACTCTTTATAAAACATTTATAGAAGTCACACCCATATTTAATATGCTTGATTTCTTTCGTGCAATTGTGAATGTTGTCGTTCACTTATTGCATAGGTTTAGTTATAATTACTTTGCAAATCTCAGCATCTTAATTATTGATCACTTTCATAATAAGATGATAAATTTAAGAGTTTTATGGATTATATGTGATTTAGGATTTATTGTCCAAGTGATGGCTCCCACTCATTTTCATGATTGAGATCTTCAACTTGACAACCTACTATCATTAATGTTCAACAACAAACTTTCCATTTAACATCTTCCTTATTATTACCTTTAAAGCAATAATATTCTCAACATATATTTTAGTAGACTTCCTGATGATGCTTTGCTTGGGTTTCACTCCAAACGACTCACAACGATTAGGGATACCCTAATCACTTGTGATAATGGGAATTTACCTTAAATTTCCGCACATTACACACGGATGCACATCCATGTTACCATTCTCAAGCCACGACTCATTGTTAGTTCGTGCTTATAAATGGCTTCCTTGTTAAGGATCTGATCCTTGTTAAGGTTTGTGCTTGCAACATCAATACTCAAATTATATTCGTTTCCATGTGTCAAGAACTAATCCTCATACTTATCCAAGTGCTTTGGATGTTCTTGATCACAATCTAACAATCTATTACATAGATTCAAGTTGATTGGTATTATGTACATACTTCAGATGCTCTTAAACAACTAAGTCGTGTGACGATTCCATATCGTAGCGTACATGATAGATTTAATTGTAAAAGGATTCTCAATCTTATTCCATCCATGTGACATTTTAGCTCATCCAGTTCCACTGAGTCTTGCTAAACTATTTGCTATGTGATACGGTTGAAAGTCTCTATGTAACACCCCCAAATCTCCCTCTACGGAAATACCAGTATAATACGTATAATTATATCGTAGAGATAGAATTGGGCGTATTACCGCCGCGTGATTACGCAAGGCTACCAAACTTACTAAATAAACCAATACTTTATAGCGGAAACATCAATACTCTTTCATTTATTAATACTTATAAAAATAGTAACATTGTTATGAGTACTCAAAATAAAGACGAGACAAACATTCCTAAACAAGGTGAAGCAAATCCCTAGACTCCCATATGCTCATTCATGACTCCACCTGAAAATAGTCAACATTGCTTACCATTACGGTAAACAGGGCGAACCAAAACAAATAGGAAATACGGATTAGCAAAATATAATAAGTATGATAAGTGCAAGATAATGTAAACTCAATTTATTTGCAAACATGCTTTTAAAATCAATTCCAATAATTAATCCAATGATGTCAAACTCATTATTCCAAAACCGACTCCAATGATTCAATATTAAAAATAATAGTTAATAACACCAATTCCTTTATTAAGAACCAATTTCTTTTAATCCAATTCCTCACCCAAGTGTGCACACCCCCCAAGCTAGTCTCCTTATATTACAAGGCTATTCTTGAGGAAAGACCCGGTCATACAAAGTCCAAGGCCTTATCAATAAACCAAATCCGCATAGTGGGTTTACCGACATGCTTATAAAGCATTAATAATAATAATTTAATGGTTCAATAAATCCTTTTAATATCCAGTTGATTCCAATATAATTCAAACTCCGTTTTAATAATTCCACAAACTTTGAAAATCAAAATCTTTTAAATAGATACTTGAAAATAAAATCTCATATTAATTAATAGCTTTTCAAAATCAACAACTCTTCCTTGAAAAACCTTTATTTAAAACCTTTTAAAATCAATTCCTGTTTTTTTAAACACGAAAAGTAATCCAAACCATTCAAAACATGGTTTAAAAATCAATCATTCAAAATACTTTTATTAAAATCGTTACCTTCAAACATAATTTATTTCAAAATCATAATTCAAATCAATTTAATTCAATCACCAATCAAATCATGTAAAACAAGTTATTCAAACCAATCACTTTCAAAGGTATCTACCACCTAAACGTACCTTGATCCTTGCTAGCAAAACCACACAAAAAGAACCTCAAGAACCTTGATTTCGAATATCAATCAATACTTCGCACTTTCAAAGTTCAATCACGAATACACCTTGCAAATAACATAACCATAACGTTATCACAACATAAACTCAAATCTAATGTGTATGGACTATAAAACTCCTTTAAAATAATACTTTAATATAAACTTATAGATTTGAAATAGGTATTTGTATTTTAGAAAACTAACCATGAAAAAGATAAAGGAATAGGATTAAAGAGAATTGAATTTTCGTAGGAAAGAATAGGTAGAACTTGTAGAGGTCATAACTCCTTCACTATAACTCCGAATTGGGTGACTCTTGATCCTAACCTTAAGAATTTTTCGAGAGGAACAATCTTCTGTGAAACGTCAATAGCCAAAAAACTGTCCAGAAGTACCCGAAAAATGGCTTCAAAGGTATACGGGATAATATTTGTAAGAAAAGAGGAGAAGAAAAGTACGAAAAGGTTTAGGGAAAAGAAGAATAAGAGAGAAGAGAATTGAGTATTGGTGTGAAGAATATGAGAGATATGAAGGGGTATTTATAGGCTAGCTCATGCAAGAATTATGGCAAGAGAATGTGGGAAGAATTATGGTAAAAAAAATTAAGGAAATTACTTGGAGAAGTGAATAAAGAAATATGAAAACTTTTGATATTAAGGTGATTGTGTATAACAAAAATATGGAAGGTATGTTGTTATGAAAAATAATATGGCAAGGAAGATTACTTGGGGAATAATCAAGAGAAATAAAAGGTAGAAAAATAAGATGATCAAATCTTTGTGATGTGGAAAATAGGAATTAAGGAAATAAGGAATTTAAGGAAGATAATTAAATAGAAAACTAACAAAATAATTAACCCAAAATTAGCATATGGTGGCCGAAAATATTGAGCATATTCAGACCTCCACTTATAGTTTTAGGGAAATATTTGCTAGATTTTAAGGATTAAAAATGATTGCGTAAATAATATATTTTGTATAAAATAATTAATTAGGAAAATACCAATTATTCACTAAATAAAATAACTAAGAAAATCAGATTTTCTACATATAAAAAATCCGAAAATCATAGTCAATAATTTAGGAATTTTTGGCCCTTTTAAATAAATAATAAAGTATAATTTTGTTTAATTAAAATATCCGAAATATACATAAATAATCTGGTTTTTAAAACAAAAAAAATGGATAATAAATCTTATCTAAAATCCAAAAATAATAATTAAGTTTTAAAATACTTTAGGCGTCGAAATTCAAATTAAATATCATTTTGGCTCCAAAATTCAAATAGTAAAATAAATTACTAAAATACCCTTTTTAAGAGATTACTAATTAGAAAGTACGTTTTAAAAATACGGGGTATTACAGTCTACCCCCCTTAAAAGAAGTTTCGTCCCGAAACTTATCCAAAATAAAAAGAAATCGTTTTTAAATTCTTAGACTCATGCACATCCTAACCAGACTCAAGATCATAACTAACTCAAGAAAGACTCAAATTCACTCATAAATGACTCGAAAAGCAAACGCGCGAAACTCTATCGCCCTCTACCCCCCTTAAAAGGAGTTACGCCCTCATAACTCGACTAACACTTTAACTCATTAGATCAACTATATTAACACTTTATCAACAATCATCAATCAAAGTTAGGAAAAGCACAAAGTTTCAAAAAGTCCAAAAGAACTTAGGTTTTAAAATGATTTGTTTACAAAAGTAGTGAGAAAACTCGTAAAATAATTTTATGAGCCATTCAAAAAATTTAAAGTACTTATATTTCTTGAAAACACTGTAAAAGTCTCATATATATTTAATTAAAAGGTATGAATTGAAATCAAAATACTTAATAAAAGATTTTAAAAGATCTATGAAAGTTTTCAATCTAAACAATTATTTAAAAACAAGGAATACAAAACTTTATTTTGAAAATTGTATATTTGAAAATTCATTTTGCATACTTGTAGTAAAATACTTGTTTCAATTAAAGTCTTACTTTTTCATAAAGAACTCAATAATCACATATTCAACTTCAATTCATAGCAAACACTGTCATAGGTACCAAGTATGAAAGGAACAGATCTTATCCTGACCTTCTTATCGGTTATAGATTAGTAACTTGTCTCAAGGTATCCTCCAAAAGTATTTACAATTTCCCCAACACATTCATAAATCCTAGTAATACATCCTTAAATCGTAATCATTAACTCTTGTTTATTTCATAATACTTCGTTTTAAACATTCAAAAACTCGATCATCTTTTCTCATAACTTCAAATTCCTCAATCTGGTTGCTATAATCCATAACTCATCTTTTAAGGAAATTCATTAATATCTCAATGCAATAATTGATTATTCCATCATTAATAACTTCTCTATATCAATTAAATTTGTTGTCAATCCCTTAGAGTAAAATCCTTTAAGTAATCATCCAAACAATCATTCCTTTAAATAACTTCAATAAATCCCTTCACAAGGTATTATTTCTTCAAAATAAACTTCGATTTAAAACAAATACCTTTATCTCAAATACATCCTTTCACTTGAATTGACTCAAAATCCTCTAACTTTTGTATTAAGTTTCTTCAAAGATTCAACCATCAACAATTTTTCTTTAAATAATCACTATGATACTCATCCTCACACAATATGGAATAGTTTCCACCTTAAGATACAAACGATCATAAATTAATGCTAATATCCAATTCGTATCTCCCAAAAATCCATACCTTACTCCAACACTTATATAGAACTAATTCAACTCATCATTAACACAAATAATATTTCCTTGCTCAACATAAATCATATTCCAAAAATTAGGAAAGACTTGATAGCACAATTCCTCCAAATATTCATGATAACAATCCAAAATAACTTCTCATTTATCCCATAGTAATCATCAAATCCTTTAATCTCAAACTAAAACTCAACCATATTGACCACATGTAAAACTCGTATGATCCAAATACTTGCCACATATCACATATCAAGATTATACTTCTCATAAAGGGTTAAGGCCAGAGTGACAATTCCAGTTATGAACTCACTAACTGTGACTCCATTATCTTTCAAGTAATGCAAGTTAAAGTAATTCTGTCTCATTTCATCAATATTTTCCATCTGTTTCACACACACATGCAAAACGAATAATTCAATGCTAAATCACATAAACAATTCAATTCAAAATCCATTTGCAATAAGAAATTCATTTCTCAATCAACCAAGCATAACTCAAGATCACCCAACCATGGGTAATAACCCAAAAATTTCGGACTCTAGACCAACTCTAAGGTGTTTTAATACCAACTTTAATGCACACATAATCGCATACTCAAGTTTCAAATAATTTCAATTCTTTTTATTTTCGAAAATAATAATAATGTACTTGAATCAAGGTATAGGACGGTCGAGCCCACGTCTCCTAGGAAAGTTACCTACGACGTTGAGGCGAGCCTTTCCTAGACAGAGAGTCGTACCCATTACAGGCCTCCGTAGAGAACTCGAGAATCCTTTTCTCCTTCATCTTTCCACAAATAGGAAAATAGTTTTAATGTAAAAATAAAGCTTTTGACTTTCACACAAATGCAAAACTCTATCTATCCTATATGCCCTCTTAAGTCTACCCACAATTTTTATTATTCCCAATCTTAATCTTTTTTTAGGACCGTTAAAACTGATACCACTTTGTAACACCCCCAAAACACCCTCTACGGAAATAACAGTATAATACGTATAACCATACCGTAGAGATAGACTTGGGGGTATTACCGCCGCATGATTACGCAAGGCTACCAAACTTACTAAATAAACAAATACTTTGCAGCGGAAACATCAATACTCTTTCTTTTATTAATACTTATAAAAATAGTAACATTGTTATGAGTACTTAAAATAAAGACGAGACCAACATTCCTAAACTAGGTGAAGCAAATCCCTAGACTCCCATATGCTCATTCATGACTCCACCTGAAAATAGTCAACATTGCTTACCATTACGGTAAACAGGGCGAACCAAAACAAATAGAAAATATGGATTAGCAAAATATGCTAAGTACGATAAGTGCAAGATAATGTAAACTCAATTTATTTGAAACATGCTTTTAAAATCAATTCCAATAATTAATCCAATAATTTCAAACTCATTATTCCAAAACCGACTCCAATGATTCAATATTAAAAATAATAGTTAATAAAACCAATTCCTTCATTAAGAACCAATTTCTTTTAATCCAGTTCCTCACCCAATTGTGCACACCCCCCAAGCTAGTCTCCTTATATTACAAGGCTATTCTTGAGGAAAGACCCGGTCATACAAAGTCCGAGGCCTTATCAATAAACCAAATCCGCATAGTGGGATTACCGACATGCTTATAAAGCATTAATAATAATAATTTAATGGTTCAATAAATCCTTTTAATATCCAGTAAATTCCAATATAATTCAAACTCCTTTTTAATAATTCCACATACTTTGAAAATCAAAACCTTTTAAATAGATACTTGAGAATAAAATCTCATATTAATTAATAGCTTTTTAAAATCAATAACTCTTCCTTGAAAAACCTTTATTTAAAACCTTTTAAAATCAATTCCTTTTTTTTAAACACGATAAGTAATCCAAACCATTCAAAACATGATTTAGAAATCAATCATTCAAAATACTTTTATTAAAATTAATACCTTCAAACATAATTTATTTCAAAATCATAATTCAAATCCATTTAATTTAATCACCAATCAAATCATATAAAACATGTTATTCAAACCAATAACTTTCAAAGGTATCTAGCCACCTAAACATACCTAGATCCTTGCTAGCAAAACGACACAAAAAGAACCTCAGGAACCTTGATTTCAAATATCAATCAATACTTCGTACTTTCAAACTTCAATCATGAATACACCTTGCAAATAATATAATCATAAGGTTATCACAACATAAACTCAAATCTAACGTGCATGGACTATAAAACTCTTTTAAAATAATACTTTAATATAAACTTATAGCTTTGAAATAGGTATTTATATTTTAGAAAACTAACCATGAAAAGATAATGGAATAGGATTAAATAGAATTGAATTTTCATAGGAAAGAATAGGTAGAACTTGTAGAGGTCATAACTCCTTCAATATAACTCCGAAATAGGTGAATCTTTAGCCTAACCTCAAGGATTTTTCGAGATGAATAATCTTCTGTAACGTCAATACCCCAAAAATTGACCAGAAGTACCCGAAAACTGGCTTCAAAGGTATACGGGATAATATTTGTACGAAAAGAGGAGATGAAAAGTATGAAAAGGTTTAGGGAAAAGAAGAATAAGAGAGAAGAAGAGAATTGAGTTTTGGTGTGAAGAATGTGAGAGGTATGAAGGGGTATTTATAGGCTAGCTCATGCAAGAATTATTGCAAGAGAATGTGGGAAGAATTATGGTAAAAAAAAATTAAGGAAATTATTTGGAGAAGTGAATAAAGAAATATGGAAACTTTTGATATTAAGGTGATTATGTATAACAAAAATATGGAAGGTATGTTGTCATGAAAAATAATATGGCAAGGAAGATTACTTGGGGAATAATCAAGAGAAATAAAAGGTAGAAAAATAAGATGATCAAATCTTTGTGATGTGAAAAATAGGAATTAAGGAAATAAGGAATTTAAGGAAGATAATTAAAATTGAAAACTAACAAAATAATTAACCCAAAATTAGCATAGGGTGGCCGAAAATATTGAGCATATCTATGCTCATATTTTCGGACCTCCACTTATAGTTTTAGGGAAATATTTGCTAGATTTTAAGGATTAAAAATGATTGCGTAAATAATATATTTTGTATAAAATAATTAATTAGGAAAATACCAATTATTCACTAAATAAAATAACTAAGAAAATCAGATTTTCTACACATAAAAAATCCGAAAATCATAGTTAATAATTTAGGAATTTTCGGCCCTTTTAAATAAAAAATAAAATATAATTTTGTTTAATTAAAATATCTGAAATATACATAAATAATCCGGTTTTAAAAATAAAATAAATGGATAATAAATCTTATCTAACGTCCAAAAATAATAATTAAGTTTTAAAATACTTTAGGCGTCAAAATTCAAATATCATTTTGGCTCCAAAATTCAAATAGTAAAATAAATTACTAAAATACCCTTTTTAAGAGAATACTAATTAGAAAATATGTTTTAAAAATACGGGGTATTACACTCTACTAGAGTCTTTTTTGTTTCAATTAGTATTTAGCCTAGCTTATACTTAGTTCAAATAGTTACTTAGGTTTATACATATAGGTTGAAAGCCTTTTAATTCCTTTAATTCATGTTTAACACGATAAATTCCTTTAGTTGTTCAAACATTTTATTAAGTCCATACAATAGATCTTAATTCCCAATATGTATTAAGTATCATCTTTTGCTTAGTCAATTGTCGAAAATACTTTCAAATCTAAGCATCTAGCATTTGATAGTTAATTTAAAACAGAATTCGTAAACTTCTTGTTGGACCGTACAAGATTGACTCTTACTCCCACTAAACTTCCTGTCGATAAGAATTTCTATGTTTCTTCATAAGCTAATCCTTTTTATTAACTCTATGAGAAAACACGTTCCTATTCCTTTATGCAATGCTACCTTCAATCCTATAATGGATTTCTTGAGCTTGCTTTCAAATCTAGCATTATTTAGATTTTCAAAACCCTTAGACTATTTTCATAGTCACTTCCAAAATCCTATTTTAGGAAGGCGGTTTTGGTATCTATTTTGCCATATTTCATATGTGCAATTTTGCTAGAATAATCACGAAAAGACTTGAGCATTGCGATTGGTGAATAGGTTTTTATTAAAATCAACTCTGTGAATTTAATTATATCCTTTTCAACCAATCTAGCTATGTATGCATATATATTTCCACATTTGTTAGTTTTCTCCTTGAAAACTTATTTGCAATCGATGGGTCTTTTACCCCTTCATTCAAATTAATCAAGTTTTAAACATGATTTTCAAATATGGAGTCTATTTCGGATTTTATGGCCTCTAACCATTATTCGAAATTTGGATTTGTCATAACTATCTTACAAGGCATTATTCCTTTACTATTTAATAGTAAATAGTATGCTTGTAAGTCTTACGTTAATTTCTAACTTATTAGAAAATTTATAGGATTCAATCCAAATCTTTGGTGAAGTCTTTACCTATACGGGGTTATTGCATCAAACACTGAGTTTCAAAGCTCTTCCAAAGCCCTTTGATTAACTTGATCTTACCCCAAATTTTCAGAAGTTTTGCGAGTAATGAATTCTCCTTTAAGGCACTTTTAATGTCCTTTTGAGTATTCTTGATCAATCATTCTCATGAATCCCTATTGACTCTTCCGAGATTCTCAGTTCTAGTTTTTTGCTTATCTCGATGGTCATCGAGTTCATTTTCCTCCCACTTGTCGTTTTGGAAATGTTTTACTTCCCAGAAAGACACCACTCAAAGCAACAAACATTATGTTCTCAATTAGGTTGTGGAGGTAATGCTCGTAGTCTCACTTGAATGCTTACAAAGAGACATGTATATTATCTTTGGGTAAAAGTTCGTTGTGAAACAAACAGTTTGCTCGCAATTGAGCTATCTTAGCCTTTAATGAGCCATTAAGCTCCCACTGAGCCACCTATCTCTTTCTAAGCTTAGTGGTGTCCATTATTCGGATAAAAACCGAAATCCAATCCAATCCAATCCAAACCGAATTATTAATTCAGATCGGATCCAAACTTTAAATCGGATCGGATCGGATTGAAATTTTTTGAAAATTCGGATTTTCGGATCGGATCGGATTGACCTTGATCGGAACCAAAAATCCGAATTAACCGAAATATAAAACCACACTTTTACAAATAATGATACATTATATTAATCATGTAAATTTTTTTTGATAATTACATTTAAATTAGCTATGAAAAATTATGTTTTTAATATTTGTATTAATCATGAGGAACTATGTATTTAAAACTAGGCTTTTCATAATTGCATTTTTATTTTTATAATCACTTAACTCCTTACAAAATTTGCAATGTATTTTAATTCGGAATTTTGGATCAGATCCAAATAACCGAATTTTATTCGGATTGGATTCATGAGAAATTCGGATCGGATTGGATTTAAAAATCAAAAAACAAATTTTATTTCGGATCGGATTGGATTTGGCCTAAATCCAAACCGAAAACCAAATAGACACCCCTAGCTAAGCTGGTGAGCTCCCACCAAGTCACTTAGCTCCCTCTGAGCTAGTGATCTCCCACTAAGGCTAAGAGTTTTAGACATATACTTGAAAGACGTTTAGAAGTTAATTCTATCCACAACTAAATATGGTGTCCTTTCTTAGCTCCGACATTTTGTTTAGTGTAACATTAGTCATTTGTGCAATTCTTTAACAACTTTATAGGAAGGGATGTGACCCATCATTGTTCGTGTCATTTTCAAAAGGCATCGAGGTCTCCGTGAAGACACACTATGTTCTTTGTCGAGTTATTTATGAAAATTTCAATTTCATAACTTTGTGATGGTCACGCTTGGCTCAAGCAAACATCGCTCGATCTAATTTAGACGTTTTGATATCTTGCCAAGTCGATTCTGTACTTCATTGAACTCTTGAGCTATTTAAGGTCAAGTTTGTTCACATTTGATGAATATAGCCATATTCTTTCAAATTCTTCGTGAAACGTTGAAGTAATTGAATCCTCTTTAGCTTTCGGAGTCAATTGTCTATACCAAGAATAATAGCTCTTTACTTTGTCGGTTTTTAACAAGTAAGACCTACTTGTCTTAGAATGATTCTGAATTGATCAACTGTCAAGAGGCTACATAGCCTTGAGTATGTTCTTGTTAATGTGACATTGCTAAAGATGTTCGGAACACAAATCATTCCTATGATTTGAACTTTGTTAGTTTTCATGTTAGGGAAATGTTTGTTTATAATCAAGCATTCTTGACTCATGGTTTAGTCAACCATGCCATTCAAATAAATTCTCAACTATTGCTCTTTACTTTGAATGTGAGTCTTTCCGTGTGTTAACGGATTGTTTGCTAATTATGGAACATAATAACCATTTATTTGTTCCAGCATTAGCTTAAAAGGTCTTTAAACAAAGCATACGACCTTACAGCTTGTAAGTCAATAACTTAGCTTACCTTCAATAGTTTGAGGTCACTTTCCAAGTGTAATACTCAAGCAGTATCTGTTACTTGTGAAGATAATGATTTGCTACATTAATTAGAATAACATGAACTCCTTAGTACAAATGGAATCTTATTTTTTTTCTTTGTTCCTCGTTTCTATAATTCTTATCATACTTTATCTCATAATCTTTCACAATCATTTATTTAAGAGTCTTTGACTTTTATGCTTTGTTAAGCATAATTAAGCATCTAGTGCGCCGTATAACAAAGTTCCATCTTTTCCTTTAATTCGTACTTGAATTAATACATTAATGAGTTGTGCTCACTAGTGTATAAAGAGAAAAGATATGTTGGTTGTCAAGGATTGAAAATTTTGAGTTTTCAACTCATTACTTCATGTTTATCAAAACTACCTAGTAATTTGAATACATGATGTCCAACTGTCCTTTCGGACTTATAAAAGTCATTTATGAGAATTGTATTTTAGAAATGCCGTTCCTTTCTTTGAGAACTATTCTCAAAGATTTCCTTTACCAATCATAAAAACAATATAGTTTGATTTGGAATTCTACAAATATAAGTGCAAGTATGACCATTTATCAAGAAAATAACATAATAAGTTTGAAATTTAAAAGCATTCATGCAAACTTTCAACTTATTAAGCATCTTATCCACACATTAAATTTGTCCCCATTTGGTAAGCATAAGGCAATTCCAAGATCCAAAGAATCAATGAGTGATTAAGCATGCTTTGGCTTGTCTTAACACTCAATATTCTAAGGTAAGCAACTCTTTGCTAATGGCTCCAATCCACTCTTGGTTAGATAAATCGCATTTAATGCTCTCTCAACAACTTATCCATTTTGCCACGACATGTTAGGACTCCATCACTCATATTGTTGAGTATAACTAAAACCAACTTGCATACCCGGTATGCCTTACGTATCCTAAGGAGTAATAATGATGCCTTGCTTTGGCGTAGCCCATCACTACTCTCAATAGGTCGATAAGTGTTGTTTTGGAATAGCAATTTTACTCAATATTTTAGGGACCTAGGGTTTCTATGTTGGTTGATTTATGTGAACTTAATTAATCATCTCAATTTTCGAAATCCTAGACATGCATCCAACATATTATTCATATATATATATAGGAATAAATATATATCGAAAACATAAGTAAATAATGCATTTGGCAACTAGCATGACCCCTTGAGTCTTCAAGTCTTCAAGGGTCGTCTTTTGCAACTTCATGGCTTCGTCTTCCAAGAACCTCTAACTTCAAGACATAACCAAAATTATGCAAACACTAGTATCTACGATTAGGACTATTCTAAATATTAAGGTACAAAAATACTCAATGGTTCGCAGACCGTATTTAGATTTACAAAAATACATCACGGAACACAATCCATATTTTCTATCCTAATCAGGCCCCACTAGTTGCCATTTTTATAAAACTTGTAGGAGAATATACATTCCATTCATCCATTCACTATTTGTGAATGACCCATGCATTTTACAAAGATAACCAAGTAACAATGCACAAACACATGTAAACTAGTAACTAATTTAGGTCGTTAATCTGATTAACACGCTTAATTAAAAAAGTCAAAGTTAATTAACCGATTATGTAATTTAGCGCAATTAAAATTGAAGCTCCCACTAAATTCCGCATCCATTTTAATTAATCTAATTAATTAAGCCGATAAACCCAAAATTTTGCAAAAATAAAATTTTGCCAATGCCGCTCAAAACCGAGGCCTAGCCTAAAAAATTTAATTAAATTAATTACATTAATTACAATAATTAAAACGGAAAAATTTACAAAATTAAAATCGAGAGAAACAAAGTGTGTCGGGTTGGCCAAGGCTATCAGCCCCAGCCCTCGTATGCATGCGTGTGTTAGGCACTGCCTAGCAGCTCCAGCCATGCGTGCCGAGATGCTGCTGGGTGCTGCCTGGCAGCCCGCACATCATGGCGTGCCAAGGCTGCAGCTACTATGCTGCTGCCGCACCACAACCTCTTTCTCGTACACCCTTTTCCGCACCAAGCTGCGCACACATGCACTCCCCGCAACACAACAACACGCATCACACACAGCACAGCCGCAGGGCCCTGCTGCCTGGCTGGTGCTGCTGTGCTGCTATGCTGTTGCTGTGGATGGGCGCACTAGCCACGCCGCTATTATGTGGCATACACCAAGAGTACCTGCCATTGGCAACCACATGTGGGCTGCTTTGCAGCCCAGCTGGTCGAGGGTGGTGTGCTTTGGTTTTTCAAATTTCTCGGGATTAAACCCGAGTTTTTGCGTGACATAAATTAATTAATCCCAAATTAATTTTAGAATTAATTCAATGACCAAAAATGAAAAATTATAACAAGTCCAACTTAAATAAAAATTCATCAAAGTAAACATAACCAAAATTATTCCCAAGAACTATTCTTTAATAAAATTGGTTCAACTTAGTGCAATGAAATAAATAAGGGCAATATTCACTATTAATTTAATTAGTTTAAATTAATCATGAGATTTGACAAAATAAAGGGGAGTTGGAATTTTGAAACATAAAATTCAAATAAAGATTCTAACTTTAACTTGTGAATCCTTGAAAAATTATATCCTCCAATATGAAGATAAATGAAATTTCTATCACAAGATTCAAATTAAACTTTTTTATTCCAATCAACTTAATACATGATTAAATTAAAAGTTCAACCAAAAATTCATGGAATTTAGTAACTCAAAGTTTGAATCACTTAAAATAATTAAAGATTGAATCTTTAGTACTTAGAAGCCTCAAAGAATAAATTTTTCACACTTAATGCAATGGATTTGCAATTATGTTAAAATTTTAACCAATCTTTCAAGAACTAATTACTACCAAGTAACCATGCTTAAAGAGGTTCAAAAATGCAGAAACATTAAGGAAAGAACCAAATACATAATCACCATAAATATGCCATTAAGATTCAAGTTAGAAAAACTTAAAATTCTTCATTAAACCAAAAATCCCTCAAAAAAGGCATTTCTGGTCAGATTTTGGCCTCAAACACAATCCTAAAAGGGTGAAAACATTTCCAAAACGCCTTTTCCACCCAAAATTCACTATTTTTGGGGGAAAGTCTGGGTTCAAGGCCGAAATCAACTTTAAAACGGGAGTAAATTGATAAAAACTCGAGCCAAGATCACACTCACAATAAATATAATCAAAATACATAATTAATAAGAATTAAGGAAAGACGAAATTACCTTTGAAACGTGCTTCACTCGTCAACCGAGCTCTTACTTAAGAAATTTTAAATCTTGCAACGGGCGAAAACCTCCTACGGTATCTACCCGCAACACGACCCCGACTAGGTCTATTGCTTGGAGGTTAGCCAAGCCCGACCAAACTACTCGAGTAATTATGAGTTTAAAGGTTTTCTCAATGGAGATGCCTTTTCTAACTCTTACTCAAGTGAACAATCCCAAGTTATGCCTTGGCTATTAATATGGAGTGCTTCCTTGTGAATTCCACTCATCTTTTAGTGTGGGACTTTTTCACAAAAAGATCCCACGTAGAAAGAATGTTGAACTCAATCCTTACTTAAATGAACCAAGGAATAACAAAGTAACAAGTGTCACATGGTTAGGTGAGGACCACTTCCTCACTTGCTCCCCAAAATAACTCACTGATGAGTGGCATTTATGCCACTCTTTTATCCTTTTTTCACTAAGAATTCTCCCCTCATTTGCACTTGTTTGAGCCTTTTCAAAGCGCTTTATATTTGTTTTGTGATGTTTTGTCTTTCCAAGTGTTTCTTCCCTTTTTCTTCTTTCTTTATCTCTTTCCTCCGTTTCTTTGCTTATGTTGTGTATGAGTATTTGAGCAGGTTGAATGAGAGGCGTACATTACCTTTCCCGATCCCGAGACTTCGCTTATGCTTTAGGATTCTTTGGAATGCCTTGGAAGAGATGAAGAGTCCAGAATGAAGAAACTTTGAAGCTTCGGATCAGAATGCTGGAGCGGCCGCTCTCATCTATAGGAGCGCCCGCTCCCACCTAAAGGAGTGCCCGCTCCCATTTGAAGGAGTGCTCGCTCCTATCAGGGTGAGCGCCCGCTCCCCTGGATCGTTGATTATGTTTTGACCCTGTAGAGCGCCCGCTCCCCCCCCCCCCTCGATGGAGCGGCCGCTCCACTTGGTATTCTGTACTCTTTTATTTCTTTTTCTAGACTTAATTTAGGGGAATGAGAGGGGTACAAATACCCTTATGGATGTAATGAGATTATTATTCAGATTTTAACCCTAATCTAGAGAGAGAAAGTAGCTTATTCTTTAAGTTTTCTTCATTGTATTCAAGATTTTGTTCAAGGTTATTTCAATGCAAAAGTTTTAAGCTTTCATCTTTAATCAAGTTCCTCTTTAGTAATCTCTTCTCCTTTCTTTTAGTTTGATTTATTTGCTTTGTTATTGCTTATTTTATCTATCTCTTTAGTTGAACTTGTTGGTATTGTTTTTATTAGTTTTCAATCATGTTTAGTTTTGTGTTTATTGAATCCTTATTTGGTTTTTCTATAATGGTTAGTTTCTCTTTCCTAGGCTAAGTTTTTAGCTAGGGGAAGGGGGTGGAAAACATGTGTTAAAGTTGATGATTGATGATGATTTGATTGAAATCATGCCATAAATTGATGGAAGATATGATTTTTAATAGCTTGAGATTATTAGTAGCACATTATTTGATGTTCCCTAATCTAAATGCATGAGAATGATTTGGATTAGACTAAGATCACCTTTACTTTGATGATTGCATAAAAATGAATTATCTAAGTAGAGTTTTATGTATTGTGCACTCTTAATCTCTTGCCATAATTAGTGACTAATTGGATGCATGAAAATGATTCGATTAGAACAAGACTTAGTTCATTGATTTGCTTAAGCAATTGCATGAAAGTGAGTTGTTTGATTAGAACTTAGCATTTTTATGGCATGTTATTCATGATAATCATCATTGTTCATATATGTTCGATCATGTTTGACACCCCCATACCCCTAGCATTTGTTTATCTTTGGTTAATCCTCTTTGTCTTCCTTTCTTAATTGCTTTAGTTTACTTAATCAAGAAAACCAACAGAAATATTCTCTCATTTACTCTTGCATTAATGATTTGGTGTATAAACTCGTGTGCTTCCTCTGGTTTCGATCCTTTGCTTACCCCTATATTTGTATTAGGGTAGTAAAGTGTTTATAAATTTATAATTTGATTAGGGTAGTAGTCCCAACGACCTATAAATCCGTGATCAAATTCTGGCGCCGTTGCCGGGTAAGCGGCTTGTTTTGCATGTATTTTTGCTATTGTTAGAGTCATTTTATTTGCCTTTCTTTTTTGTTTTGTTCGCTTTATCCTACTTGTCATTGCTAATTGTTCGCTTAGCTTTGGTGGATTCTTAGGAGATCTCAAGGTCCGCCCACACATAACATTGACCACGGTATCGACCGAACATTGAGACAAGTCCATAGGATTTATCGAGAAGAGGGAAGAGGTCTTGGTTCTATTGTTGGTAGTAGGAGTGACTCTTGTTCTTCAAGTGCTCAAAGTGAGACAATGGCGGGAGAAGACAATGAAGTTTTGTTTCGTGAGTTAGGAAATCCGGAGGATTATGAGTTCACAGGAGGGATCTTGCTTCCCGTCACGGAAACCAACTTTACCATTCATCCCCAATACACAAGGATGGTACAAGGGGAGCAATTTTTGGGTTCTCCAAGTGAAGATCCCATTGAGCACCTTGATAGATTTCTCGAGCTATGTGCTATGATTTAAACCAATCAAGTTTCTCAGAGTACATCCGAATGCATCTATTTTGCCAATCTCTTTCGGGTAGAGCTACGAAGTGGCTCAAGCAAGTGAGGCCAAATTCTCTCACAACGTGGAGAGAGATAGTTAAGGAATTTTAAAAGAGATTCATTTCCGAGGAAAAGACCGCTGAGATGAGAAGGAAGATTGCATCATTTGAACAAGAAACAGATGAGAGTCTTAGTAAAGCTTGGGAAAGATTCAAGGAGTTGGTACAAGCATGTCCTCACCATGAATACAATCAAAGCTTGCTCATGCGATTCTTCTATGATGGATTGGAACCCATGTCTAGAGCTAACTTGGATGCGGGGGCGGGTGAACAATTGATCAAGATCCCCCAATACCAAGTTGAGGCAACGATCGAAGAAGTGGCGAAGAACTACTCTTGGGGTGGTAGAAGGAGGAGTGCACCGAAGAAAAGTAGGATTTATGAATTAGAGAAGGTTGATCAATTGCAGCATCAAATAGAGCTTTTGACCAAGGGGCTTGCAAAGTTGAACACAAGTGTTAATAGTGGGGCAAGGTCCTTTCAAGTCAATTCCTTCTCATGTCAAAATTGTGGTGGTACAAACCACGATACATCTCATTGTGGAGGCTTGAGCCCCGAACATGTTGCGGCTTACAACTCAAGGCAAGATGGATTTAGGGGAATTGGTGGAGGGGTAGCTTAGAGACAACCACCACCCGGATTTGCACCTCAACCTCAACAATGGGGGCAACAAGCTCAACCATCATACAATTCCAACCCGCAATATCAAAACCCACCTCCACCTCAAAACCAAAACCCAAAGGGTAACTACCCAAGAAATAACCAATACAACAACGAAAACCAATACAACAATCAAAATCAAGGGTATCAAAGGAGTCAAGATCAAGCATCTTAATCTGATTCCACACAAACCCAAATTCTCCAACAACTCCAAGCCATGAATCAACAACTTCAAGCCACTCATCAACAAATGCAAGAAGTCAAAGCTCATAAAAAGATGGTTGATTCACAATTAGCTCAACTGGCCGAGAGAGTACCTTTCAACTCACCTTCTACCTTACCTGGGCAACCACAACCTAACCCCTCTCACAACTTGAAACCCGATTCTTGCAAGGCAATTACATTGAGATCGAGCACATCTTATGAAGGGCCTAAAGAGGGAGAAGAGTAAGAAAGTGTGTGGGTGGAGAATGGAGGAAACCTCGAAGGTGAATAAGGTTGAACAAGAAGTGAAAATCGAGCTTGAACAAGAAGAGGAGAAAATAGAGGAGAGTTCTACGCCTCCTCCCAAGGTAGAAATCAAACCCCTTCACCTTTCTTTAAAATATGCTTTTCTTGATAGTGGGAAAATACCCAATTATCGTCGACGCTAACCTTGAGGGACTTCATTTGGAAAAATTGCTTGATGTTTTAAGAAAATATAAAGATGTGATAGGGTATAGTATTGCTGATATCAAGGGTGTTAGCCCTTCTTTGTGCATGCATCGTATTTATCTTGAGGATGATTAATCCACCTCCATTGAACCTCAAAGAAGGTTGAACCCCAACCTCAAAGAAAACTACGTGAAGCGGGCATCATTTATGCTATCTCCGATAGCAAATGGGTTAGCCCGGTTCATGTAGTTCCAAAAAAAGGTGGAATAACCATCGTCAAAAATGAAGGAGGAAAGGAAATCTCCACCCGGACGGTGACCGGGTGGAGGATGTGTATTGATTATAGGAGATTGAACAAATATACAAAGAAGGACCATTTTGCTCTTTTATTCATGGACCAAATGTTGGAAAGACTTTCTCACCATGCTTTCTTTTGCTTCTTGGATAGGTACTCCAGATTTTTCCAAATCCCTATCCATCCAAGTGACCAAGATAAAACTACTTTCACATTTCCATATGGAACATTTTCATACCGACGGATGCCATTCGAGTTATGCAATGCTCCTTCAACTTTCCAGCGATGCATGACTTCTATTTTCACTGAGATGCTTGAAAAAGAAATTGAGGTATTCATGGATGATTTTAGTGTTGGTGGCTCGTCTTTTGATAATTGTCTTTATAATCTTGAAAAAGTTTTGAAAAGGTGTCAAGAGACGAGTTTGATTTTGAATTGGGAAAAATGCCACTTTATGGTTGAGAAGGGTATTGTCCTTGGCCATAAAGTTTCAAAGAATGGCACTAAGGTTGATCCGGCAAAGTTTCTGTGACTGCAAAGTTGCCCCCTCCCACCTCCATCACGAGAGTGAGAACTTTTCCTGGGCATGCCGATTTTTATCGAAGGTTCATTAAAGACTTTTCATCAATCTCAAAACCTTTGACCGAATTACTCAAAAGGGATGTTGTTTTTAGCTTCAATGAGGCTTTCCTTGAGGCGTTTCACAAGCTCAAGGAAGATCTCATTTCCTCTCCCGTTGTCCAAGCTCTGGATTGGAGCTTTCCTTTTGAGCTAATGAACGATGATAGTGACTTTGCAGTAGGTGTCATGCTTGGGCAAAAGAAAGAAGGAAGATTATATGTCATCTACTATGAAAGTAGAACTATAGACACCTAAATGTGTCTCCCCAAAACCAAACCTAGTGATGAATATCTTTTCACGTCATTTGATTGTCGAACGAAGTGAAAGTGTGAAAAGTCTAGTGATGTGGATGTTTTTATTAAAATATCTTTCTTTCTGTGTTTGAAAACATTTCTTTTCTTATACTCTATTTATGAAAATAGTCAGTCCAATTTAGTTTGGTCCATGATGAGGGTCCAATAATAGTGTAGTTGGGTCGGGCTTGAAAAGAGCTTTCCAACGATATATTATAAGCCTAATTCCGATGAATAATGAGGAAGTTATGACTTAAACTAAATTTGGCCTGAAATGATTTTATATGCTGCCCAATGATCTAGAGGAGGGCCTATTAATTATTATTCCTAAAGTTATTAGGATTGATTTTAATTTTCTAGATTATCTAGATGGTTCTTTTTTTTATTCTAATGGGATTAGGATTGATAATTATATTTTAAACAGTTTTATTTGGAAAAAAATAAGTGTTTTATAATAAACCTGATTTTAATTTGATAAACACGGAATTTGTTGCTTAATCATATTAAGAAGAGGATTTCGTATAAAAGCGCGTTTTATCTTTTAATAAGCACCAGACGACAATGTCTGTCGCTAGGCGCTAATGGGTGTCTCCTGGCGCTAATCCTGTCGCCTGGCGCTGATGTCTGTCGCCTGGCGACAGATGCCAGTTTTATTCCGAATAGGACTTGATTTGTTTCCAGACTATTTTCTTTATAAATAGGGTCCTTGACCCCCATTTTTAATCATTCACAACAATCATCTCTTTCTTTCTCTCAAAAAGCTAGAAGCTTTCTTTCTTCTCTTTATTCTTTTTCTAAAACTTCCCCTCTTACAAAATTTCTCATACATTATTTCTAGAAACATCTAGCCAAGTTCAAAGTTGCCTTCGCCCTAGACGTGAAAGGTTTATAATTTCTGAGGGTTTGGTCCCTAATCTCTATTTCAATTACTTAATTTAATTGTTTGTTTTAATATTTTCCTTGAAGTTACTAACGCGTGTATTTTGTTATTAGAAAGAGATACGAGACATCAAAGTAAGTAATTTCTTTAATTGTTGTTATTTTGATATAGAAATCATGCTTTAATTATTTTAATTTCTAGTGTCATGTTAGGATGCTTTTATAGATTTCTAATATCATGCATATTTCTATGATGCTTCCTATTCTTTCCTTCAATCATGTTAGTATCATGTTAGGGATAAACCTTTGATCTTTAATGTTTAGTGACATGCTAGGATTTGTTATTAATCTTTTTAGTATCATGCCTAGGATCTTGCTAATATTATTATGCTTTATTTAATATTATTATGCTGATGATTGTTATTATATTATGTTGCTTGATATATATTATTATTTGTTATTGCTTTATCACGCCCTCTCTTGCAGGTTTAAAGGGAATGTGTACTTGTAATCACGCTTAAGAAGATAATAATCTTTTTTAAGCTAATATGATTATAATTCATGTGATCGCCAATAATAGATTTGTTTGTGCATTAATTCAACCAACATAGATTAAACAGGTTTAGGGTTAATCTATTGATTTTATGTTAGTCAGAAAGCGCACATGAATACGAGAAGAATAAAGTAGAGGCCTATTTAGGGCAGGTTCAATCTCTTTTAGGTTGGATTTGTACCTTCATCCCCGAACTTCTAGTCATGGTTCCAGACCTATTGGAGTTAACGATCTCCTGGATCGTTAAGGGGTGTAATCTTCACTCTGTGAACGGTTTACAAGTTCCTAAAACTTGTTGGCGACTCTTTTACTCTAGCTTCCTTCCCTTTGGACGCCACCATGCTTAAGTGTATGATCACAGTGGGGCTCAAGTGTGGGATGCTTGAAATATTCCCTACAGTTTTTTTGCGACTCCACTGGGGAAGATTTCTATTTTAATTCCTAAAATTTATTTTGGCAATGATTTAGAATGAGTGGATGAGACTTGGAAATTTCTAAGTATTTCATGTGCGTAATTTTGATTAACATTGTGGTATATGCATAAAAAGGTCCACATTGGAAAGACCATCCGAAATGCATTAAAAACATAGAATTTTTACACGTAGGAAATTAGGGAAATATCTTTCACAACTAAAATCGAAATAATGCTACGAAAAAGCTGGAAAATTCAAGAACAGAAAGCTGCCGAGGCATGTAGGAATTAACGCTGAGAAAACAGCGTCATCGCCGAGCGATGGCTCAGTCGCCTTGCAACAGTACTTGTCGTCTGGCGATAGGGGCATCGTCTGGCGACAGACGCTATTTTCTTGCGCTGCATTCCTCCAATACCGAGACAGAAATCTACCTTCTTGTTTCGACTAGTTTCTAGTACTGTTTACTCGATTTTACTTCCTAATTAAGTTTTTCCCTTTTTTCTGAAACCCATATGTGTTCTACATATGGCCATACCCCTTTGGGGATTCACTCTCCATCTACCCAATCAAATGCTCCTGGCAACGAAGGGTACATCCGAGTTTGTTGAATTCACCAAACCGTGGAAGCGAGTTTAACTCGCGGGGTCCCATCCACTCGCACCAACCCTTCCAAAGGTAAGGCTTCCGCGCGGTGCATCCGGACTCATAACCATGGACCGTCTTTGACTAACCCATATCCCTAACTTTAGAGAACTAGAGCCATGGTTAGGTTGCAAACTCATTGCATCATATTGTGACTATTTGACTACTTGTGCATTATTTGTTTGTGCATAACATATATGTGTTTACACTAACTGTTTGTTTGACTTATGAATGAGTTTAAATGAACTAATTAATGACTAAAAGACTTTGCTAAATTAATTAATTAATTAACAAATGATTAAAGTCTAAATAAATTGATCGAATTTGACTTAGTACGACTTATTAGGTTTGTCCCTTTAGAGTAAAATACTGGAAACAGCTCTAGATCAATGTTTCAGCAATGGCGCAGAGGTCTGGACTGTAGCTCCATGCGCTAGTGATTAGCGCCAGGCGACAATGTTATCGTCTGGCGCTGGTCCTTAGCGTTTAGCAACAATCCTGTCGTCCAGCGACAGTCCATGATTTTTGCTCGAGTCTTCACAACGAGTCTAACTAATCAGTTTGCTTAAACAGTTTAATCAGTTTATTAATGATAGTAATCATGTTCAGTCCTTAATTGAGTCTAGGTACATAGTCTCACGGTCTCACACAAGAGTCAAAGCATGTCACTCACAATCACTATTAAAGCACACACCTAATATATATGTCACACCTTGACCATGTCTAGAGAGTCTTGTAGGCGCGTGTTTTCCGTCATTTTTTTTAGAGGGGTAAGTCGGATATTAATCCTCCAATTAAACCATACTTGTTTGAAACCCTCACTTGATTCCCAAAATATATAACTCATTTTTGCCTTTTTTGTTTTTTTAAAATAAAAAGTCAAAGTCAATTTGAGTCAAGTCAGTAAAATAAATAAATGGTTTAATTTACAGTGCTTGGTCAAGAAAGGAAGGGCGGTTAATCAAGGACAACACCTTTGTTCAAATACTACTTTTTGACAAACCAGTTAGTCGGAAAAGAAAAGCTAAGAAGATAATAGCGTCTCAAGAAGAAGTTTACCGAACTTAGGAAGGACGTGGCCAACTTAACTAAATTGATAAAGACCACGGCTCTTCAAATCAATGACCCTGTGAAGCAACAACAAATGGAGCTCATGTAACAAAGCTTGGGCAAACTCTCCAATGACTATAGATTCCAGGGCATTAGCTCACAAGGGGTTTTAGTAGACAAGGAGCTTCTTCGGCAGAAGTTCAATGCCAATGACATCCCTAGGTTCAAGGCAACAGACAATCCTTATTTCCAGCTAAGGGCTTTCGAGACCATAATGAATATCAAGGGGATTGATAGGAAAGTCTTTCATTCATTATTTTCTCTATCTCTTGAAACCGTTTGTCAACAATGGTTCTTTTCCCTTGACAAAGAGAAAACCTCTACTTAGGATGCTATTGTAAACGCTTTTATTGATAGATATAAATGTAATATTCATGTTGAAACTGATCATAGGGAACTTGGGATACTTAAGCAAAAGGAGAATGAAGTTTTTACTTCTTTCTTTAATAAGTGGAGGGAAACCTTTGCTAAGATAATTGAAGTGCCTACTGAAAAAGAGTCTGTGAGGTTATTAATAAAGAATCTCCAGGAAAAATATTCCAAACATTGCAAGTACCAAAGCAACTTGAATACTTTCAAGGTCGTTTATGACATTGGAATTAATATTGAAGATGACCTTGCAAAGAAAAAAGCTGCTAACACTAACTCCAACAATGGCTGGAAAGGAAAGAAGAATGACAATCCTTCTTCTTCCAAAACCACCCCACTCAAATAATGTTAGCACCTTTAATCTGAATGAAGTCCTCGCCATGAATAATTAAGGACAAAAGAAACCATTTAGGAGAAACTTTACTCCTATTGGTATGAGTTATGACACCGCAATTGACAATCTTCATGCAAAAGGTCTTATAACTCCTATTGGACCGTTTGGGGATCCTCCAGTTGAAAGGAGAACGGCTAATTGGAACCCCAATGCACACTGCAAATACCATTAAGGAAGGGGCCATCTTATTGAGAATTGCTGGAAATTAAAGGAAGCTATCCAAGACTTGATTGAAAGCAATAAACTCCCAGTGCCTCCTGCAAGCAAGAAGCCAAGCATCAATAGTGCACTACTTTCTGACTCCTTGGCTATTTCTGATGAAGAAAGTTGTGTTGATCCCTCATCTTTAATCAAGCCAGTCGAAGAAACTCATGACCTTGAAGAAGAAGAGGCAATCTTTTTCGACGCCATGAGTGATTGGTCCCCAATTCATCAATCGGCCACTAAGGAAGATGTGTTGCTCTTCATATATACAATGGAGAAAACAATAGGCATGTGTAGAGAAGTTCTTGAACGCACAGAGCAAGAACAAAGTAAACATGTCAATAAAGAGGTGAAGAGACTATTAAAAGGAAGCCATTTTCTCTCCAAGTAGTCGAAACACCCAAAAGGAGTAATAAGGCCTACACTCTAATTGGGACCACATATGCAAATATGTGTAAAATGCTCTCCGAGAGTGGCAAGATCAAACCTCTCGAACCGAGATCATTTGAATCACTAAAGAGGATAAACAAATTCTACTGTCCATATAATCAATCAGGGGGACACACTATAGAACATTGTTTTAGGTTCAAGGATTTAATTCAAAAACTGATTGATAATAAAAAGTTAGTCCAAATTCCTCAAGAGAAAGATGCTACCATCAATGGAGTTTGGGACTGTGATGATAAGGAAGTCTACCTCAAGGATATGGAGGAAACCCACCTCTCTACAATATATCCAATGGACGATATTTGGGATGAAGAAGATTCACCCATAGACGTTCTCACAAGATCCGGGAGAATGCAACCTCCCATTACTATACAGCAACCTATTCCTACTACTCAGCAAGTTCCATACCCATCATAGAAGACAACGATATTGTCAAACAACTAAAGAAGACTAAGGTCGAGATGAATGTATGGAAACTTTTAGCTATATCCCATCAACATAGGGTGACAGTGATGAATCCTTTAGATAAAATAGGAATAGATTCCGAAACCACTCTTGAGGGGTTGGCTAACTTTCTCACGAGTGATCTTCCTATTCCTATCAACTTGATTACCTTTTCTGACAAGGATTTACCCTAGAAGGTGAAAAACACAACAAAGCCTTAAATCTCACAGTAATCTGCAAGAGAATGACTATTGTAGATAATGAATCAGCAATTAATGTATGTCCACTCCGAACTGCGAGAATGTTGGGAATAAGGGATGAAGACTTGTCCCCATCTACACAAGGAATAAGAGCCTATGACAACACTCGCTGTCAAGCTCTTGGAACTATTACCATGAATGTAACGGCAGGAGTCATTGAACATGCTACTACTTTTCAAGTGGTAGACATTAAAGCATCCTTCAACTTATTGTTGGGACGCCCTTCGCTTCATGACCTAAAGGTCGTCCCTTCATCCCTTCATCAACAAGTGAAGGCTATATTAGGAGGGATCCCTATTATGATCGATGCTTCACCAATGAGAATCAAAACCGTCGAGAATCCGATCGTAAAAGTGGAGCACGATGTAGATGACGAAGATTTGTGGGGCTTTAACGAAGAGGTCTCCTGAATCGAGGAGGATGAAAGGACCCCTCTTCACTATGACCTCCACTCCAATATGACAGTAAATGCTATCCTCAGAAAACAGGGACATTTTCCTAGAATGACTCTTGGAAAGAAGAAAGGGATAGCAAAGCAAATGGGACTACCTGGCCTCCCTAAATTGGACACTTTTGGACTTGGTTTTGAACTGACTCTAGAAGACCTTAAGTGAGCCTGGGAAAACACTAATTCACGTAGTAATGCTCGTACCCAAAAGAAAGCAATCCTAATGGATCATTATCCTCTAACCCTAAATGGACAATTCATAAGAGAGGGAGAGGATTATCCATGCTATGAATTTCCTAAACCTTTTGTCAAGAATGGGATAAGACAACCAGGGTTCGAAATCTTTTTGGATTGCAACTTTCTGGATGATATCTCAACTCCTATCCATAAGGAGAAAGCACCTCCACGCTTTGACTTTAATGTCATGGGCCTTCTCTTTGGGCACGAGAAGAATGAGCCACCATATATTGAGGAGAATTCCTTTCTCATTCAAACGCTACTATAAAGTGATAACTTTGATCCTTCTAAACTTGTCACCCCAGCAGAGGGGGTAGTTAAAGGATGGCGAAAGATCGTGAAGGTGATTACTCCAAATGGAAGAAAGATCTCCATAACAACCGGACAAGGACCAATGTTCGAAGAATCATCTGGGTCAGAGTCAGAGTTAGAGTCTTCCCCTATTGTGTCTTCTAAGTCTCTAGCTATAACACCTTCCCCTAATTCTTCTGTTTTAGCACCCTCTCCTACAATAGTTAGTTGTCAAGTCCCATCGGACATATCTTTATTTGATGTAATGGTTTTCGAGTTTAATAATATGTCTTCATTTGCTTACTCCTTGTGTCACTCTTTAACCCAAGATGACGAGCATTACTTAACTAACAATGAAAGGACAAAGAAATAATTAAAGCAATGGAAACACTTGAAAATAGAACATCGGTATTTGAAGATACTGAAATGGTTGACATCTCAAAAGATCCAACCATTAAAAGAGAAGTTTAAATCGGACTAACACTTACTAAACATGAAAGAACCGATTCAATTAATCTACTAAAAGAGTTTATCGATGTATTCACTTGGTCATATGAAGATATGCCAGGAATAAATAGAGAAATAGCTCAACACACAATACCATTAATTCCAGAAATGAAACCTGTAAAACAAAAGTTACGTCGAATGAAACCCGACGTAGCTCTTAAAATAAAAGAAGTACAAAAACAGATAACTGCAGGTTTTATCAGGGTATAACCAGATCCTCATGGCAGAAGAAGACATGGAGAAGACGACATTCATAACACCTTGGGGCAACTTATTGTTACACGGTGATGCCATTCGGGTTGAAAAACGCGGGTGCCACTTACCAACGGGCAGCGACTACTTTACTCCATGACATGATGCATAAGGAAGTTGAAGTCTATGTAGATGACATGATTGTAAAATAAAAGGATTGCCCAGGACATTTGGTAGCCTTAAGAAAATTCTTTGAAAGGCTAAGAAAATACAACATGAGGTTGAACCCATCTAAGTGTGATTTTGGAGTCACCTCAGGAAAACTCTTGGGATACGTCATTAGCTCTAGAGGAATAGAGATAGACCCAACCAAGATCAAGGCAATCATGTCAATGCCACCGCCCAAAATCGAAAAAAAAATTCGGGGATTCATTGGCCGGTTGCAATACATAAGTAGGTTCATATCCAAATTGACAACAATATGTGAACCAATATTCAAGAAGCTCAAGAAGAATGTGCCAATAATATGGGACGACGAGTGCCAAAAAGCTTTTGAAAAGATCAAGGCCTATCTCACTAATCCTCCTGTATTAGCACCAGCACTCCTAGGAATCCCTCTTAGGCTGTACTTAACGGTCACCAAGGAGACAATGGGGGCTATGCTCGCACAAGAACTAGAAGAAAAAGAGAATGCCATCTACTATCTGAGTAAAAAGATGATCGAGTATGAAATACGCTATACACCACTTGAGAAATTGTGCCTCGCATTAGTGTGGGCCACAACCAAGTTAAGACATTACATTCTCGTTCGCACAGTCTTCGTAGTATCTCGGATGGATCCACTTAAGTATCTTTTCGAGAAATCTACACTAAATGGGCGAATATCAAGATGGATAGTCAACTTTGCCCAATTTGATGTAAACTTTATGCCTCAAAAGGCTATTAAAGGATCCGTGGTCTCGGACTTCTTAGCAGACTTCCCAATAAAAGAATCAACACCAATACATGAGAATGACTTTCCAGATGAAGACTTGATGGTCACAGAAGATGATACTTGGACTCAATACTTCGACGGAGCCTCAAATCAAAAGGGATGTGGCGTAGGGGTATTATTTGTATCACCTAAAGAAGAATATATTCCAATCTCCATAAAGCTGGATTTTGACGTTACCAACAACGCTATAGAATACGAAGCACGCGCGGTAGGCCTAGAAACAACATTAGCATTGGAAGTAAAGAAACTTCGAATATTAGGAGATTCTTCATTGATCATCAACTAAATTTCCAAAAGATGGAAAGTAAGGAGTGAAAGCTTGGCCCCTTACCAAACATACCTGGAAACTCTTACGAATCAACTGGAAAAGGTAGAGTACACATATCTACATAGAGAAGAAAATCAATTTGCAGATGCCTTGGCAAGACTAGCCTCAATGGTTAGGATTCCTACAGAAATCGAGCAAATGCCTTTAACGATAGAAAAAAGACATAAACCGGCTTATATTCAAGCCATAGAGGATAATGAAGTGGTCCAAGAAGAAGAAGAAGAAGAACCTTGGTATACAGACATCCTTAACTACGTCACAAAAGGAGAATACCCCCTCCATGCTGACAAAAGAGCAAAACGAGCCTTAAGACTTTTGGCTTCCCAATACGTGCTCATAAACGACGAGTTACAAAAAAAGGTACCTAAGGGTCGAGCTCTGCTATGTGTAGGAAAAAATGAAGCCCAAAAGGCTATGAGAATAGTCCATGAAGGAGTATGTGGAACACATGTAAACGGAAAAATGCTAGTCCAAAAGATAATGCGCGAAGGATATTATTGGACTACCATGAATAGGGACTGTCATCAATATGTCAAAAGATGCCCTAAATGCCAAATATACGCTAACTTACAACATGTTCCTCCATCTCTCTTCTACACCTATACATCACCATGGCCATTCTCAACATGGGGGATAGACATCATTGGAAAAATCACTCCTCAAGGAACAGGAGGTCATGAATACATTTTAGTAGCAATTGACTACTTCACTAAATGTGTTGAAGCAAAATCATATACAAAACTCACCGCAAAGCATGTAGCACTCTTTATCGAAAGAAACATTATTTGTCGATATGGAGTCCCACATGAAATGATAAGTGACAATGAAACTCACTTTCAAGCAGAATGTGAAGAATTGCTACAAAAGTATGGCATTCAACACCATCATTCCTCCCCATACAGACCTCAAGAAAATGGTACAGTTGAGGCAACTAAAAAAAATTTAAAGACTATCATTGAGAAAATGACAGAAAATTACAAGGATTGGCCTGACAAACTCCACTTTGCTCTTTGGGGTTATCGAACGTCAATTCGCTCGTCAACAGGAAATACGCCATTTTCCTTAGTCTATAGAATGGATGTCGTACAACCTGTAGAACTAGAAATACCTTCCTTACGCATTGCGTTTGAAAGTAAACTCGATGAAGTTGAGTGGACTAGAGCAAGATATGAGGAGCTAATTTTACTCAATGAAAAATGACTGGAAGCTCTGCATCATACTCAATGCTATCAAACTCGTATGGTTAGACACTTCAACAAGAAAGTCAAGACAAGAAACATCAAAGTAGGAGGCTTGGTGTTAAAAGCATTAAGGAAAAATGTTTTGGATCCAAGAGGCAAGTTTAGGCCTAATTGGTCTGGACCATATATTGTCAAAACCATCCTATTAGGAGGTGCTGCAAAACTAACTGATATGGATGGTGATGAATTCTCAAACATGACAAACCTTTACTAACTTAAGAAGTACTACCCATAATTACTTGAATAGGATAACTCAAGAGAGCTATGTTTGGCTTGATTCCTTAGGAAAGGATACTTAGCCAACCCTTATAGGGTGCAGCCACTTTAATTTTTACAAATTTCGCATCCCAGCATTGACAAGTCAACTCAGTACAATCGGCCCGAAAAATTCAAGACCAACGCATCCTAGAATATCTGTCGCCTGACGACACATATCACCGTCGGGCGACAACTGCAACGTCTGGCGACAAAATGTAGCGCCAGGCGACAAACGGTAGCGTCTGGCAACAGACTCAAAAACTGCGACGCTAATTTTTCTGCGATAATCTGAGAAAAGTTCGGTGTATCTCGGAAATTTTCGACTTCCGTACTCGAATAATTTTCAGAAAAAGTGTTTTCATTGCTTTAAATTAAATGTAAACGTTGAATTAATTTAAAAAGCTAAAAATTGCATTAATAAAATAAAGTAAAAATTATATTATTGATGGAATTTTACTAAAGCTTAAAAATAATTTAACTTGACAATTAAAAATGTCTAATAAATTGAAAGTAAAGCAATGCTCTAATCTGTCTTCTCTTTTCTAGCCCTCTTCCAATTCTTGTCAGCATTTTCTTCGTCATCCATCACTTTTGCTAGTAAGCATCCCTCATAGGATCTGCATTCAATCTTGGTGTCGATAGTTTCCCCTTTAGCCATCACTCCATGTTTCTTTTCTCCTTGCTCTTAGCAGTATTTTTCTTCTTAGGCATAACAGGAGTCTTGAATTCAACCTTTTCACCTAGGCGTTCCTTAATAGGAGCTTTCTTGTCTCCAAGACGATTCTTCACATTGGTCTTATTTTGAACTTTATTCTGGTCCTTTTAGATCTACCACGTATCCATTGCTTCACATCTTAAGACAAAGAAGAAGGAACCTTTTGGATAACAACTTCCCATAAAGGCCTAGCACTCCAATAATTATCAAACCTCTCCATGTCTTGTGAAACAGGAAATTCATAAGGGCGACGAAGATCACCAGAAGGAATGGTTTGAGCAAGGCCATACTGTCTTTTTATCCTGCAAGGGTAATAAAAGGTCAACTTTGATAAGCTAGGAAGACGGCAAAAGGGTTGTTTGTTGACACCAACCATCTTCTCAATTCTCCACCTAGAAGTGACCCACTTGATGGCAAAATCACAAGAGGCAAATATTTTGCTCCACTCCCGGCAGCCCATCTTTTTAGAAAAGCGTTTTTTTTGCCTTACAAAGCAATTTGGCGTATACTTGTCAATATTATCAGGAGGACTAATTAATTCTAGCCTCTCCATTAGCCACATCTGCAAAAAAAATAAAAAATAAAAAAAAAATAAAAAAATAAAAAAAAAATCAATGCAAATAATTAGTATTACTGTACAAAAATATATATTTTTGATTTCTGTAATTAAAAATATTGTTTTTCTACCTGTAATAAAAATGGAGAACCTCGTAGAGGTGCTTTTGGATTTTTCTTTAATTCATTTAAACTAAGCATAGTTTCTCCTACGATTAAAGGCATTGGATTCCTCCCTGATTCAATTTGTTCCATGACGGATACTAGAATTGCTTGACCCTCATGAATATTACCACCAGTGAGGTGATATTGGCTACACATGCAAAAGAAAAAAGCTCTCCTCCTATAAACATGAAAAGATTCGGAATGTGGTCTATCAAAATAATGGCGTGCAAATTCTTTCAGATTAACTACATTCCCCACTACGATATTTGTTAGATTCCTGTCCTTAAGATTAAAGAAACGCTCAAAGTCTTTATAATAATATTCACTCACATTAGGAATTACCGCAAGATCCAAAGAAGGGAAGCCTAGAATGGCACCAAATTCTTCTGGTAAAGGACTAATTTCATCTTAACCTAGTCTAAAGAAATGGGTGTCTGGATCCCAATATTCTAAGGCGGTATGAATAAAATCTATATCTATGTTTACCCCCGTAATACCATAAATACCTCCCAAGTGAAAAAAGTCAAGCTCTTTCCTCTCCTTAGCAGTCAAAGACCGGCACCACTCACGAGTAAAATCACTAAAACTCTTAGACATGATTGCTTGATGAGAATTAAAATTATAACTTTTTAATCAGTTCGAAATATACAAAATCGGCAGATTTGGGGGCTATTTATGCACAAAACTGGTACAATTCGAATCCCGAAAGGATTCGGAGAAAAAAGGATTAGCGCCAGGTGACAGGTGCAGCGCCTGGCGACAAGGCCTGTCACCTGGCGACAAAGTTCAGTGTCCAGGGACAAAAAGCCGGCACGATGCCAGGTTGACGCGTTATGCAAACTGTGTTTTTCCGACTTTGACTTGATACCCTCCATTGATAATAAAAATGATTGAAATTTTTGCGCAAAATTGTCAAAATTAGTCACAATTTTTTACGCTCACATGCACAAAAAATGGAAAAATAAAAAAATGCAGAATAGATAAAAATTTGTATATACAGTATGTCTAACATAGAGTCATATAATAAAAACTAGCAAAGTCCTACAAAGTCAAATAAAAAGTAAATACAGGTACAACTATGGTGCTGGAGAACACAAATGGGGAGGAACTCCTAAAGTATCGAAGAACAATGTAGATTTTGGGGTATACTCCTCACTACCTCCAAGTTCACCCTGACGCTGAATCGCTAACGGCTAAGGCTGTTGTGGCTGCTGCGACGACGAGCCAAACTCGTACGTCCCACAAACCCCTAAAGAAGCCGATGTCATGCCTCCTTGGCATGTCGGCCTAACATGTGCACCCTCAGACGAAGAGCCCGAACCCTCTGATCTCTCGGTAGGAGCCGTGTCCAACTGGCCACCCTCGCCCCTAGAAGAGGTACGACGACGTCTCGAGCCAGACCCGGATCTCTCTCCACTAGCCTCGGGTCTCGTCCGAGTATGTGGCGGAGGAATAGGCTGCTCCTGCAAAAGTAAATCAAGTTAGGTGCAAAAAATAAACAGATAAAACATGTGATAAGGATAAGAGAAATACCTTTGTAGCAACGTCGTCATGACGAAAGGAGGCTCTATCCCTCAATCTAACCATCTGGTAGCGAAGGGGGCCACACCCTTCGCCATCCTCGTTACCACCTCGCGATTAAACTATCAAGAGACAAAGTTAGTAACAACCAAAGATATATAAGTACATAGTGAACAAATGACTCACCCAAGTCTGATGCCGAGGTATCGACTACTCCATGAAACGATGTTCTGGTGGAGACAATGGAATCATATCCTTGACCGGACCATACATCCCCTGGTAGGTGATAGATACCGGTGGAGGAACGAACTCTACATGCGTATCCTGGCAAAATAAATCCAAATTATTAGTATCTACTTGGGGGCTATCTAAAGGATAAACAAAGGAAACGAGTAATACCTCTCCTCCCTTTGGCAAAACAGGTGGTGAAGCCAGAATTGGCAACAGCGTCTCCCCACAACACTGCTCGCTCGGGCGTGAGTCCGCCACGGAGTACCCGCTGGTGACCTGCTCGCCAAAGTCCTCAATCTAGTCTGGTAAAACATGTGCCGAGGAGGACGAGCAGGAACGACAAAAGCCTCTGAGGAGTGCTGAATAGCCAATCTCTCACCTAAGTACACTACAACATCGTACATCCCCTGAAAGTACCGACACTAAGTAGTGTGCTGCGCAACGAGCGCAAGAATGTCCAAATCGGCCCACGGCCAAAACTCTACAGCAGGCTCCTACAAAACGCATATTCATGAGATAAGATCCTACAAAAAGACACTAAGAGACAAGTATTCAAGGAATATACCAAGAGGATCAACTGTCGAACACGAGCGGTAGTAGCCTGGTCATTGAGACGGCCTCCCCAACAGGCAGCAACGGGGAGCTCACGAGGTGAAGGTCTTGCCGGAGCAAGAGACGGAAAGTACTCGTAGAACCAGATCTACGAGGATAAAGTAGTGTCAATAAATGCTAATGCAGATCTAGAGCTAACTTTAATGAAATAAAGTATACCTCTACGAGTCTCCAAAAGCTAGAGAGCGCGATATCTCCCTCGAAGGAACCATGACGACTAAAAAGACGCAATCCGACTAGGAAGTCCGCATAGGATTTTGAGTGAGTTTATTAAGAATGCTTCATGTGAGAGAGATGAGTTTGAAATGAATTTACATCCATTCATGCATGGCTTTGAGACTTTAGGCTTTAAGGAAGTTGAGGGAGTTGATGTCCATGGTTGTGATGGAGGGGATTATGTAGTTCCTCTTGGAAGTTGGATGTTTGAGGGAGATGCTGATCATGAGTGTTCTTCTTTTGAGGATTCTATGATTGATTTTTATGCTCTAATTGGTGATTTGAGGCATGGTGGTGAGGAAGAGTTCATTTGCGAGACCATAGCTCCTATTCCCTCCTCACATGTCCCTTTTTCAAGGAATTTCAACCATATCCCCTACACTCCTATGTCCCTCCCTTCCTTTGTTAATGAGCCTATTGGGGACCCTCTTGTCTATGACGGTTTTTATGTGGCTTATTTGTCCCCGATTGAGGAAAGGGGTGATATTGTCACCCAAAAATATTCTAGTGAGGAGGATTTTCCTTTTTCTTTTTCTTTCCACTCTTTTATCCCCCCTCCTTCTTCTTATTTTCTTGTTTTTCTTTTTGATCCCTCTTCTTCTTTCTTTTGGCATCTCCCTTCTCACTTGCGTGCAACGATCTTGTTGCACGTTCTTATCCCGTCATTTGCCTACCTTCTATCATATGAAATGTGTAGTAGTGCATTTGACAAGCTCTTGCGTGCGTTGAATTATTATTTTCTAGAGCGGTCAAGCTTGGACCTTAAGCAAGCCTTTCTCGGGAAGTAACCCGTGGTTTATTGCTTTCATTTTATTTTCTTTTTAGAATAGATTTTATCTCATGGAAATGTTTGTGTACCGTTTTCTAGGTACATGACTTGATATACTTTGGTGCTTCAATATGGATCAAGAATCAAGGAAGGTTGACTCCTATTTTTGCTAGCATAAGGAAGGCAAATTTGATACTAGAGGTTGTTAGCCTTGAAAGGGTAAAATTGGGTCATTTGCGGGTATTTACACCCACCTAATATCCGGTAATATCCTTCCTTGCTCTTTCTCTAGTGGATGATGACTTGTTCGACATATGTTGGTTTGATTGGATTGATCTCCTTGTTTTCCCCTCCCTTGGATTGTTTGATTTATGTTTGAGTGTAATGTCTCATTTAAGCTTGGGGGAGGGTATTCTATCATGTTTGGTGGGATGTTGATTCATATATACTATGCACCTTTGTATATGCTTTTCCATGTTCTTATATTTTGAAAAAACTCCAAAAAGATTTTTGTTTTTATCAAGGCAAATTTGCAATGTGTTTTGTTTTGTTCTTGCTTTGGACATAATAACATTTGGACTTGTATAATTGAATGCTTTTCTTCCTAAATGGTAGTGGTGTGCACGGTTTGAGATTACGTTTGGTTGATTCTAGGATAAAGCATGCTAAGGTAGTTGTCTTGAACTAGGGGGATCATGAAGCCGGATTCTACTTGTTTGTGGCATGTTTGGTAGTTGCTCCCTATCTTCGATTTGACAACCTTAGTGAGTTTTTGCTACAACCATGTGAGATTTATATTTGTTCAAGCTTTCATCATATTCTTGCATGAGCGGCATGGATCCTTGACTTTGCAAGCCTAATCTATAAAGCTTGATGTACGATTCTCAAACCCGAGACCGAGCTATCTAGGGAGGACAAAGGCACCTTTTTCGGGGGGGTATTTTTCATTTTTAGGTTAGTTTGTTTTATATTTGTTTTTGAGTTTCCATTTGCCTTCTTGCAACCATTTGAGCCTATTTCCGTCTTTTTAAGCCACATCTTTAGTTCTTTAGCCTTTCGTTTCATTTTCTTTCTATTCTTGGTTTTTTGTGAAGCAAATTGATCATGTATGATGGAGTTTGTGGTGGATAAGTTGGAAATTTGGTTTTTATGAGTGCTAGTTTGTGATTAAGTCTTCTTTGTGAATAATGGCAAGTGTTTGAGTAAAAGCCGTCCTTAATCATAAAAGGCATGGACTAATAAATTGCATTTTTGAAAAAGCCGTCCGAATTTAGCAAAAGGCGAGGACATTGTAAGTTTAAGTAAAAAAAAAAAGAAAAAAAAATTTAAAAAAGTAAAAATTCAAAAATATTTTGATGTAATCTTTTCTCCTTCTAAGCATTGAGGACAATGCTTCATTTAAGCTTGGGGGAGAAGCGTTTACGCTTTTTGTATATATTTCTTGTGAGTATAGCTTCAAATAAGCTTGGGGGTGTTGCTTTTGTTTGGTGATTTCTTGATCGTGTTGTTAAGGATTGATCACCCTTTTGCTTCACTTTTTAGGAAAACCGCCAAATTTTAAATTTTAGCCTTCCTTTACCCCTTTATGCCTTACGTTACAACCTTGGGGAAAGACCTTTCGACCTAGAAAGTTGAGTCACTATTCGGGGGAGGGAATCATGGATCATTGCCTAAGGAAAGGGGATGCGAAGTCAAGATGTCGAGTAGCCTAAGATCTTTTTCCGGTTCCTTCGCGGAATCTATGAGATGCTCACTAAGGGGAGATATGAGATTAGTAGGGGGAACGCGGTAAGACCGTTTGGGATGAAAGTGGAGTGTGATAACTAGTTCCTATGCTTAGCATATTTATGTTTCAATCAACCTTAGGTATCTTATAGCGTGCACTCCCTTACTTGTTTAGAAAAATTTGCATTCACTTGTGCTTGTACATTTGCAAAAGTCCTCTCATGAACATTTGTTTGCTTTTCTTGTATTTCGTTTTCTTTTTCATGCTTTGCCTTGTTTGTATTATTATGAGAGTTATGGGTAAACTCTTAGGATACCCTTACGAGAGCATCACTCGTCCTCTAGGGCGATCTAGGGGTTTAAATGGCTTGTCTTTAGTTGCTAAAATTGACCGTGATTCCTACGAAAGTGAGTTAGTGTATATTCCCTTCTTCTCTAGTTTTCTCGTTTCTTTCTTTGCTTGAATAATGTCATCATTTTTCCCTTGGGTTGGATTTTGTTTTGCTCGAGGACGAGCAAAAGTTTAGCTTGGGGGAATTTGATCCGTGCCATTTATGGCACCTTTAGGCTATGTTTTCTTTATATTTCTATGCTTGTTTTTAGTCGTTTGTGTTGTGTTTATAGAGAATAATGCTCGATTTGTGTTATTTTGTGTTAGTTTAGAGAAATGCATGCTTTTGATGGTTTTCTTATCATTTTATTCATTTCTCGGCTATTTCTCTCGCTTCTCCGTTTCTTTGTGTTGTTTTGTAGGTACGTCGCGGGCCATATGCATGGAAATTGAAAATAGCACCCACTAGCATCAATATGCACTTTTCGGAATTGAATTTGAGTTTGAAACAAAGGAAAACGAAGGATTGCAAAGTTTCAAATAGGACCTTTGTTCATTGTTTCAGCCATATCTCAAGTTCTACAACTCGGATTGATGTGATTCAAGTTGGGTTGGAAACTAGACTTAAAGAGATTTCCAATGATAGGTCGCACGTCCTCATACAATTTATATATTGAGAGTTACAGCCTTCTGAAGTTAGCCCTGAAATTCTGCCGCGGGCGCGGGCTACAGTACCCGCGGGCGCGGGGTTGCTGCAGCTCCAAAACTGCCGTTTTTGGGCAGTAAGCACCCGCGGTTGTCCCAAGGGCTCCCCGAGGGCGCGGGCCTTGGCCCCGCGGGCGCGGGCTGGGGCCGCAGGCGCGGCTATCGGGGTTTCCGTCTTCCTCCGCGGGCGCGGCCGAGTTCTCCGCGGGCGCGGGTTTCCGGGTCTTTCACGATTTTTAAGCTTCTTTTCTTCTTTTGTTTATATAGTTTTTTGTTTCCTTTTTTCTTGATTCATGTAATTCTTTAGTTTTAGGATAGTTTTCTCTCTCTTAGGTTGAGAGCTTCTCTCTCTAGATTAGGCTAGCTTAGGAGTAGTTTTAGAGAGAGAAAGTGAAGAATTTCAATGGTGATTGAGAGATTGAAGATGCAAGTGTGACAATTGTGTTGGAGATCTTCCTAATTATCAATGAGAGTTTCTAAACTCTATCTCATTCAATTGCTTTGTTTAATTTGATGTTTGTTTGGTTTGATTTTGATATTTGATGTTTGATTAGAGTAATTGCTCTTGATATTTTGTTGATTCTTGTTCTCTATAGTTGATAGTAGATTTGATCATGTTTCTTGAGTAGTTTATTTGCTAGGGTTTGGGTAAACGTGTGTGATTGATGGATTGAGATTGATTTGGGAATTTGAGTAATTCTTGTGTTGTGATTAAATTGATTCATAGAGGTTTGCATGTTGCATAAGTTTGATTGGAGTAGCTAACCATGATTGCTAGCATTGATTGCATGATTGAATTGATTGACATGACCACTTGATATCGATTTGATCATAATTAGTTGAGTATTTGATTATGTTTCTTCATATTGTTTAGCACTAGAGAAATCTATGTTAGAGAGTGTGAGGATGATTAGTTGAATGCCTCTAATTGCTCCTACTATTTGTCTTTGCATTGCTTGGATTGCTTGACTCCCTAATTACCTTGGTTATCATGAATACATGTTGATCCCCATTCCCTAGTGTTTCATTTGTTTGGTTCTTGATTTAGGAAGTAGAATAATGTCACCTTTCACTTTAGACTTCGACCTAGCTTAGGCGTTAATTAGAAATACTTGAACATAACCATTCCTAGTGGTTCGACCCTTGACTTACCTCTATACTTGTATTTAGGTAGTTGAGTGATTATAAATTTGTTTGACCGTAGGGAGGATTAGTTCAACGACATAGTTTTCCCCACGTCAGGAACCATGGTTTTCCAGCGAGTTATACCGGTGGATGGGAGCCCCATGGCCCTCCTATCGACGTCGACTACGAATGACGTCCGAGTGGAGAAGGATCTAGCACCCACATGGAGGACTAGAGCCTTCGGGCCTATTGTTGCCCCCTACCCCTTTTCACCCATTTTGTTCAAACCGAGGACGCTTTGCCGTTCAAGTATGGGGAGGGGGGGATGTTCCATTATTGTTTTATTCTTAGGGCATGTTTTATGGGGTATATTCATTGCCAATGAGCGCTCATTGCAAGTTTTTCTCCTTTTTGTTGATGCTCACTTCCTTTCTCTTCTCTAAAATCAATGTTTTGATGATGGTTTCATTGTGTTGGCTCCCAAACCAAAAAATCTAAATTCCCTTTTAATCCAAACCCTTTTTCTTTTCTTTGTTTCTCTTCAGTAGTTTATTACTTTGTTTTTTTTCCTTTTATTTATTTACTTTGGTCTTTTGTACATAACTCTTGCTACAAACCAAATATTTTCCGAGTTGTTTTGGATTATGTCATTTGTGTAGGGCTTATTGGTGCAATTCCCGGGGTGATATAAGGAATGGAGCTTCATTTGATATGAAAATGCGATCGTATGCGCTTTTGGGTGACAAATTTCCTTCTTAACTCTTTAAATATTTGGATTGGTTGTTTAGTCTAGGTTAGTGTAGGTTAGAGTTTATTGTTCGAGGTTTTATGCATTTGATTCTACGAAATCTGGTGATCGTTGGTATGATGCCGAACGATCTTTGTTTGTCGATTGGGAATTAAATGTTTGCTTGCCTCCTATGCTTTTATTCTCCATGCCTTTAAAAAAACTATTTTATTGTTTCAAGGCAAAACATGAAAACCTTAGTTGTTTCATTTTCATTTTGATCATAATAAAAGACAACTTGTGTGATTGAATGTCTGTCTTACCAAGTGTTAAAAGTTTGTATGCTTCGGGATTGCCACCGGCCGACTTTAGGATAGATTCATGCTAAGGTAGCCGGTCTAGAACTCGTAAGGCCCATCGAACCCAATTTCACTTGTTTGTGGTAAGAAGGTATTGCTCTTATTAGGGGATTTGAAGCCCTAGAGGTAGTTTTTATAATCCGATGTGAGTTTCATTGTTCAAGCCTCCAACATTTCTTTGTATGAGTGGCGTAGGATCCTTACCAAGGCATGCTTGAATCTAGAAAATGGCGCCTAACTCCCAAGATCGCGACCGAACTAACTTAGGGATGATAAAGAACATTCTTTCATTCTGTGACTATTTTGTTTTCTAGGTCTAGATTTCATCTTATTGTATTTTACATTTGCCCCCTTTGCTTCCCATGTTGAGCCTTTCCCCTCCTTAATTTTAGCACATTATAAGCCCATGGCCTTTTATTTTACTTTCACCCTTAGGATCATGAAATTCAAGCCTCGAAAGCTTATACATGTTTTGATTGGAAATGTGTAGGATAGTGGCTCTTAATGGAAAGTGAGGTTGTGATGTTGTGAATATTGTTCAATAAAAGCAAGTGCAAATCTTAGAAAAAGCCATCCTTAGTTATAAAAGGCGAGGACCTAAAAAAAAAGTTTGGAAAAAGAAAAATAGAATAAAGAGTTATTGAATGATGATGAAAGGAAAAGATGAAAGTTCAAAATGTTTGGCAATGTGATTCAAATGTGTGGCAATATAGTTTGATGATTGGTAGAGGTGTAATTTTGAAAAAGAGGCTTGATCACCCTTCATTTCACGATTAGGCTAAGCACCAATTTCCCAATTTTTCCACACCCTTACCCCCTAGCCAACACTACAACCCTTTCAATGTTCTTTTGACCTAGGTTGGTTGAGTCTTTAGTTGGTGGTGGGAGGGAGATTTCAAGTATAGTTAAGGGCATGACTTGGTAAGATGTCAGGTTTCCCCACTTTATACTGATTTGATTTTTGTTCCAGCTCCTTCGAGGAGTCATGAATGCTACCTCCAAGGGTGGATTTGAATCTAGATGAGGGAACGCGGTAAGAATGTATGGAATGCGGGGGGGAGTGGCGCATGTTAGAGTTCTCTATTCTTAGCATGGTTTATCCTTCAATCAACCATTGGCATCCCCTTGCATGCTCTCTTTTACTACTTAGAAAGCTTGCCATCCACATGTGCTTGTTGTCTCTAAAAGCTTGACTTGATTATGATTTGCATGTGCTTATTGATTCCTCATCTTGTTTTCTCCTTTTTGGTTTGTCTTGAATGCAATTTTGTGAGAGTTGTGGGGTAAACTCTTTGGAAACCCTCATGAGATCACAACTCATCCTCATTGGCGACCTTGAGGTTCAAATGCCTTGTTGCCTACGCTAGAAGCAAATTCGGTTTTTTCTTTATTAGCTTTAACTCTACTAGTTTTCTTTGCTTGAGGACAAGCAAAAGGCAAGTGTGGGGGATTTTGATGAGTGGAATTTATGCCACTCTTTTATCCTTTTTTCACTAAGAATTCTCCCCTCATTTGCGCTTGTTTGAGCCTTTTCAAAGCGCTTTATCTTCGTTTTGTGATGTTTTGTCTTTCCTAGTGTTTCCTCCCTTTTTCTTCTTTCTTTATCTCTTTCCTCCATTTCTTTGCTTATGTTGTGTATGAGTACTTGAGCAGGTTGAATAAAAGGCGTACATTACCTTTCCTGAGACTTTTCTTATGCTTTGGGATGCTTTGGAATGCCTTGGAAGAGATGAAGAGTCTAGAATAAAGAAACTTTGAAGCTTCGGATCAGACTGCTGGAGAGGCCGCTCTCATCTGTAGGAGCGCCCGCTCCCATCTGAAGGAGCGCCCGCTCCTATCAGGGTGAGCGCCCGCTCCCCTGGGTCGTTGATTATGTTTTGACCCTGTAAAGCGCCCGCTACCCTCCCCCCCCCCCCCCCCCGATGGAGCGGCTGCTCCATTAGGTATTCCGTACTCTTTTATTTCTTTTTCAAGACTTAATTTAGGAGAATGAGGAGGGTATACCCTTATGGATGTAATGAGATTATTATTTAGATTTTAACCCTAATCTAGAGAGAGAAAGTAGCTTATTCTTCAAGTTTTCTTCATTGTATTCAAGATTTTGTTCAAGGTTATTTCAATGCAAAAGTTTCAAGCTTTCATCTTTAATCAAGTTCCTCTTTAGTAATCTCTTATCCTTTCGTTTAGTTTGAATTATTTGCTTTGTTATTGCTTATTTTATCTATCTCTTAAGTTGAACTTGTTGGTATTGTTTTTATTAGTATTCAATCATGTTTAGTTTTGTATTTATTGAATCCTTATTTGGTTTTGCTATAATGGTTAGTTTCTCTTTCTTAGGCTAAGTTTTTAGCTAGGGGAAGAGGGTGGAAAACATGTGTTAATGTTGATGATTGATGATGACTTGATTGAAATCATGCCATAAATTGATGAAAGATATGAGTTTTAATAGCTTGAGATTATTAGTAGCACATTATTTGATGTTCCCAATCTAAATGCATGAGAATGATTTGGATTAGACTAAGATCACCTTTACTTTAATGATTGCATGAAAATGAATTATCTAAGTAGTGTTTTATGTATTGTGCACTCTTAATCTCTTGCCATAATTAGTGACTAATTGGATGCACGAAAATGATTCGATTAGAACAAGACTTAGTTCATTTATTTGCTTAAGCAATTGCATGAAAGTGAGTTGTTTGAGTAGAACTTAGCATTCTATGGCATGCTATTCATGATAATCATCATTGTTCATCTATGTTCGATCATGTTTGACACCCCCATACCCCTAGCATTTGTTTATCTTTGGTTAATCCTTTTTTTCTTCCTTTCTTAATTGCTTTAGTTTACTTAATCAAGAAAACTAACAAAAATATTTTCTCATTTACTCTTGCATTAGTGATTTGGTGTATAAACTCGTGTGCTTCCTTTGGGTTCGATCCTTTGCTTACCCCTATATTTGTATTAGGGTAGTAAGGTGTTTATAAATTTATAATTTGATTAGGGTAGGAGTCCCAACGACCTATTAATCTGTGATCACTCACATGCATTGTGAGCTAACCATGTGGCACCCAACCTTGAGCCCCAAGTTGGGTTTGGTTGGGCCGCCACCTTTTGGCCCGCATCCATAACCCGTCACCCGGGTTCTCAACCCGTTGCCACATGGCATTGCCAACGTGGCACGCTGCCACGTGGCGTGCTGCAACTTGGTGGCTGCCAATGTGGCGCGCTGCCCCGTGGCATGCCGCCACCTTGTTGCGCTGCCACGTGCGATGCCACGTATGATGCCATGTGCGCTGCCACGTGGTGCGCTTCTATTTGGCGTGCTTCCCTAGCCTTCGCGTGGCTAGGGTTTTTACTTGTTACTTGAATCATTTTCCCGTCTCGCAAATTCCTAAAGTTTGGCTCGACTTTTGAGATTCGGTTCCGACACTCTAAGCTTGGAATCCGACGTCTTTGTTTAGAACACTCGAGTGACTTATTAATTCCTTCTGAATTAATTCGTCGTGTCGGATTGTTAGTTGCTTGGGTGTGACCCGAAGGGTTTAGTCAAGATTAAGCTGTTCACAATACTCGAGTTACTTATTAATTCCTTTCGAATTAATCCGACGTCTTTCTTCACAATACTCGATTGACTCATTATTATTACTGATCGGAAACGGCCTCCACCTAGGCATTCTGATCGCTTGACCTCACTGAATAATTAGCTTTCTAATAATTCCGAACCCTCTACCAGAATAATACAGTTGTTTGAAGGACACCATTCCTGTCATTTGACCTTCATTTGATTCAAAAAGCTTTATTTGAATGTGTTTGACAATTTTTTTTTTTTTTTGATAAATAAGGAATTTAATTACCTCATAGAAAAAGTTACAACTTATAGAAAGCTAAGCTGCAACCCCCTAAACTAAACAATGTGTTTGACTTTCATTTTAGTCAAAAGGCTTTTTTTGAATATGTTTGACATTCATTTTATTCTAAAAGCTTTTTTCAATTATGTTGACTTTTAATTGATTCAAAATTATTTGTTTGAATGTGTTTAACTTTCATTTAATTCAATTAGCTTTGTTAAATTTATTTTACTTCTTTTAATTTAATTAGCTTTATTGAATGCTTTTTGATTTTCATTTGATTCAAAAGATTTTGTATGAATATGTTTAAATTTTGCTTGATTCAACAATCTTTATTTGAATGTGTTTGACTTTCCTTTGATTCAATTAGTTTAGTTGAATGCATTTGACATCATTTGATTCAATTAGCTTTATCGAATGCATTTAACTTTCATTTGTTTCAAAAAGCGTTGTTTAAATGTGTTTGACTTTCATTTTATTCAATTAGCATTTTTGAATGCATTTTACATTCATTTGATTCAAAAAGTTTTGTTTAAATGTGTTTAACTTTCATTGGATTCAAAATGCTTTGGTTGAATGTGTTAGAATTTCATTTGATTGAAAAAGCTTTATTTAAATGTGTTTGACTTTCATTTGATTTAATTGGAATTGTTTAAATGTGTTTGACTTCCTTTTGATTCAATTAGCATTGTTTGAATGTGTTTGACTTTCTTTTGATTAAAATAGCGTTGTTTATATGTGTTTGACTTTCATTTGATCTTAAAATCTTTGTTTGAATGTGTTTGACTTTCATTTGATTCAAAAAGATTTGTTTGAATGTGTTTGACTTTTATTTGATTCAATTAGTGTTTTTGAATGCATTAGACTTTCAATTTGTTCAAAAAGTTTTGTTTGACTTTCATTTTATTTAAAAAGCTTTGTTTAAATGTGTTTCATTTTTATATTATTCAATTAGCATTGTTTGAATGTCTTTAACTTTCATTTAATTCAATTAGTGTTGTTTGAATCTGTTTGAATTTCAAGTGATTTAATTAGCTTTATTGAATGCATTTGAGTTTCATATGTTTCAAAAAGCTTTGTTGAATGCATTTTACTTTCATTTGATTCAAAAAAACATTGTTTGAATGTGTTTGTCTATCATTTGATTCAAAAAGCTTTCTTTGAATCTGGTTAACTTATATTTGATTCAAAAATATATGTTCAAATGTGTTTGACTTTCATTTGATTCAATTAGCTTTGTCAATTGCATTTTACATTCATTTAATTTAAAAAGCTTTGTTTGAATGTGTTTGATTTTCATTTGATTCAAAATGCTTTATTTGAATGTGTTAGACTTTCATTTGATTCAAAAAGCTTTGTTATAATGTGTTTGACTTTCATTTGACTCAATTAACATTGTTTGATTGTGTTTGACTTTCATTTGATTCAATAAGCGTTGTTTAAATGTGTTTGACTTTTTTTGATTCAATCAGCTTTGTTGAATGTATTTGACTTTCATTTGATTCAATAAGCGTTGTTTGAATGCGTTTGACTTTCATTTGATTCTAAAAGATTTTCTAGTAGAAAATGGTAAATGGCAAGCGGTTCAAAACCCTAATGGGATGTGATATTTGAACCGCTTGGGCCTTGGGGGCTTCCCATTGTCCATTTAAATGGCAAGCGGTTCTAAATCGCTTCCCATTTGAAGGCAATTGCAAGCGATTTTGGCTTAACTGCTTCCCATTTCACCTATAATAATAAAAAAAAAATTTGTTTTTTACAATTAATTTGATACACAAGAACTTAAATATGTATAAACATAACAATTTTCATTAATCATTTGTTGTAATATTACATGTCCATCTTTGTAAAAAAAAAATATATTACATTTCCATCAAAATACATAAATTAATTAATTAATGATAAATTCAATAAAATATATTGTTGTTGCTGCTCTTGTTCAAGAGCCAGAGCATATCCCAGCCACGCACCACGCACCAGACACCAGTAGTCAGCCACGCGCAACTCCAACCCTCAATCGTCAGCCACACGCAACAACAGCCCTCATCCCCCTTTCACGTATCACCACAACCAACCACCTTTAACAACAAAATAACCTACCTCACCCACCACGACCCCCACCAAAACCCCTACCCGAATCAAATCCGGTTGACAAAAAACGATACACCAACAAATCACCATAAAATTTCAAAAAGAAATCTCAAATAAAAAATGTAAAAAAAAGGAACATACCTTTAATTCCACCAAAATCGCAAAATAAAATCTCAAAATTAGCTTAAATCTGGGTTTTAAAGGTCAAATTCGACCATGAAAACTCTAGATCTAGAGTTTTTATGGTCGAATTTGACATGAAAAACCACAAAAATCAAGTAGGCGGTTGTTGTTGTGGGCAGATCTTATTGTAGGCGGTTGTTGTTGTGGGCGGTAATTGTTGTGTTGATGTGGGGGTTTAGAGAGGAGAGCAGACAGGAAAGAAAGGGAGGCTGAGAGGATAGATGTGTGAAAAAGGGAAAAGAGGAAAGGAGAGGAGAGAGAAAAAAGAGAAGGGGAACATGAGACTGAAAGTGGAGAGGAGGAGAGAGAAAGGAGGGGGTGAGAGTTGAGTGGGGCGTGAAAATAAAGGCCCGGTATAACTTTAAAGGTTTATGTTAGGAGTGGCAAGCGGTTCAATGTTCAAACCGCTTGCCATTTATAATTCGGCAAGCAGTTCACCCAAAACCGCTTTCCATTTCTTATTTCATTTTTTTTGTTGTGTTTTTAGAAGTAGAATTCAATATTCGCTTGCCATTTGGGGCTGCCCATTTAGTTTTTTCTACTAGTGTTTGTTTGAATATGTTTGACTTTCATTTAATTCAATTAGCTTTTTTTAATGCATTTAACTGTGAATTGATTCAAAAAGCTTTGTTTGAATGTGTTTCACTTTTATTTGATTCAATTAGCATTGTTGAATGCATTTAACTTTCGTTTGATTCAACTAGCTTTGTTGAATGCATTTGACTTTAATTTGTTTGAAAAAATATGTTTGAATGTGTTTAACTTTCATTTGATATAAAAAGATTTGTTTGAATGTGTTTGACTTTCATTTGATTGAATAAGCTTTGTTAAATGCATTTGACTTTTATTTAATTCAACAGGCTTTATTGAATGCATTTGACTTTCATTTAATTGATTAAGCTTTGTTGAATAATGTGTTTGACTTTCATTTAATTTAATTAGCTTTGTGGAATGCATTTGACTTTTATTTGATTAAATTAACTTTGTTAAATGCATTTGACTTTCATTTTATTCAAAAAGATTTGTTGGAATGTGTTTGACTTTCATATAATTCAAAAAGCTTCATTTGAATGTGTTTGAATTTCATATGATTCAAAAGGCTTTGTATGAATGTGTTTGACCTTCATGTGTTTCAAAAATCATTGTTTGAATGTGTTTGACTTTCATTTGATTTAATTAGCTTTGTTGAATGCATTTGACTTTCATTTTATCTAAAAAGCTTTGTTTCAATGGGTTTGACTTTCATTTGATTCAAAAAGTTTTGTTTGACTTTCATTTTATTTAAAAAGCATTGTTTGAATGTGTTTGAGTTTCATTTGATTCAATTAGCGTTGTTCAAATGTGTTTGATTTTCATTTAATTTAATTAGCTCCGTTATATGCATTTGACCTTCATTTGATCTAAAAAGCTTTGTTTGAATGTGTTTGACTTTCATTTGATTCAAAAAGATTTGTTTAAATGCGTTATACTTTCATTTGATTCAATTAGCGTTTATTAATGCATTTGACTTTCATTTGATTCAAAATGTTTTGTTTGACTTTCATTTTATTTAAAAAGCATTGTTTGAATGTATTTGACTTTTTTTTTTTTTGGTAAAATGAGATTTTTATTACCAAAAAATAAGAAGTTACAGCTTACAATGAGCTAAGCAATAACTAGACAACCAAACACCACAAGGCCTAAAACAGGCCACACCACCACCAAAACAGTTTTAGGATCACACCTAGCCACCTTCTAGGAAGGGTTCTAGACTGAACCAAGAACAACTACTAGACTCAAGCAACTGACTACCTTCTAGGAAGGGTTCTAGAAGCCAGGACTAGACAAAGAAACCTAAGAACAAAACACCAGAATCTAGAGTCTACAAGCAAACAAGCTACAGCAGACTTACAACCAAACTAGCAAAATAAAACACGAACTGCAATTACAGTAGGAGAAGATGTCTGTCAGCAGCAGAACATCTATAAGCAATCCTAAACACAATATTTCTAAAAAAATGTTTACAAACAAACAGGAACCTGTAAACATAGTATTATTACTCTTGATCCAAATAGCATAGGCTGTTTCAGCAAGAAACAACATATGTAGCTTGCCAGTAGCTCTGAATATCCTAGAGAACCTGATGCTCTAGTTAACTTTATGATAGAAAGGTTACACAGCTTTCCTGCATTTCAAAAGAGTTAACACCTTTTGCCAGAACTGTCTAGAGTAAGATCACTTAAAAAACAAATGCTGAATATTCTCAACAGCATCCACACACACAACACAAGTAGGATCACACTAAATATTCCAAGTCATCACTCTATCCTTGGTAACAAGTCTGTTATGCAAAGCCAACCATAAAATGAAAACACTCTTTGGTGAAGCTGTGTTGTTGCAGACAAGTCTTTTCCACTCAATTTTTGGGGCTTAAGGTCTTAGGAGCTTGTACAAATTCTTAATTTGCATACCATTTCCATGCTTCACCTTATCCCATCCCCTAATGTCATTAATAACATGTCTACATTTCAGGATCCTTTTCAGAAACCAAGAACTTTTCTAAGGAACAGAAGCTTCCCAAACATTCTTTTTCTTGAAATAATATAATATGAACCCATTTCACCCATAAAGAATCAGCTTTATGAGCAATATCCCATAAAAGCTTAGTGATAGCAGAGATGTTCTACTCAGGGAGAGAGATCACATTTCACCTACCACTAACTTTAGGTAGACAAACTGTATTCCAGGCTACTAAGACTTTCTTTGAGGGATTAGATTTCCCAATCTAGAGAAAAGCCTAAATCTAGCTTCAATCTCTTTCAAAATCTTCTTAGGTAACACAAAAATATGAGACCAGTAAGTCTGAACACAAAACAAAACACTCTTCACCAGTTGGAGCCTGCTAGAATAGGATAGATGCTTAGCAGCCCACCCAGTAATTCTAGTAGTAACCTTATCCACTAAAGGCTTACACTGACCAATAGTAAGCTTCTTTCAAGAAAGGGGAACCCCTAGATGCCTAAATGGGATAGCACCTGGAGAAACCCGAAGAACCTGCAGGAGAGCAGCTTGATCAGATTCATTCACCCCACCAAAATAGGCTTCACTCTTATCCAGATTTGCAGACATCCCTGAAGCCTCAGAGAACTTAGAGAAAGCCAAAAATAGAAGCTAAACAGAGATCTCATCAACTCTAGAGAACATGAGAAGATCATCAGCAAACATAAGATGTGTAAGCTCCATCTTTTCACACCTAGGGTGATAATTGAAATCAGGGATGTCATTCAATTCATGTAAACACCTTGACAAATATTCCATTCCAAGAGCAAAGATGAATGGAGATATAGGATCACCTTGATTAAGCCCCTTTTTTACAAGAAAAGGAGGAGCATGAACCCCAATAATAAGGATAAAAAATGAAATTATAGTAAGACAACTCATGATCCAAGAAATAAATATAGAGGGAAGCCTAACTCTTCCATAACTGTCCTTAGAAAACTCCATTCAATGGAGTCATAGGCCTTTTTCATATCTACTTTGACTATACATCTAAGGGTGACAAATTTATTTATAAACCCCTTAATGAGCTAAGATGCAAGCAAGATATTATCACATATGTGCTTTCCAGGGATAAAACCTACATGAGCATCATCCACCACTTCCCTAACGACCTTAGCTAACCTTTCTGTTAAGATTTTAGAAATAATCTTATAAAGAACAGAATAGCAGGCAATAGGACTAAAATCCTTAGCATAAAAGGGGTTTTGCACTTTAAGCACAAGAGTTACAGTTGTGCAGTTCCAATCTCTCTGCATAACACTAGTAGCAAGAAATTCTAGAACAGTAGTGTATATATCATGCTTAACAATGTTCCAAGCTTTTTGAAAAAAGGAGTTGAAACCATCAATACCAGGAGCCTTTGATGTATGAATTCCTTTTAGAGAAATATCAATCTCCTTAGAAGAAATAGGAGCAATCAAAAGCTATTGAGCTTCTCTAGAAATTTGCTTCCCTTTTCTCAAAGTACCCAAATCAACAGCAGGCGATGAATCAGCCCTGGAACCCATCATCCCTAGAACAAGCTGATGCATCCCAACATAAGATGCTTTGCTGCACAACTGTCAATTCTTGAAGTAACTTTCTCAACTAAGGGCCTACATTGAGAGATAGTAAGCATTTTAGCAGAAAGAGGAACCCCAAGATACCTATAAGGCAAAGTTCCTTTATTCATCCCCAAAACTTCTTGTAAAGCATCCTGTTCTGAGTCAGAGAGCCCACAAAAATACACATCACTCTTGTCAAGATTTTCAACAAGTCTAGAAGCAAAAGAAAATTTCTGAAAAGCCTGCAGAAGAAGCTAAACAGAAATAAGATCACCTTTAGGGAAGAGAAGCAAATTATCAGCAAACATAATGTGAGTGATTCTAAGCTTTTCACATCTAGGATGAAAATTGAAATTTGGATCCTTATGTCATCTCAATAAAGCATCTAGAGAGATACTCCATACAAATGGAAAAAAGAAAAAAAGACATGGGATCTCCCTCTCTTAAGCCTTTACTAGCTGGAAAAGGAGCACTAGGATAGCCATTTAGAAGAATAGAATAAGATACAGTAGTCATATAGCCCATTATCTAATCAATAACTTTGTTAGGAAAACCTAACTCACCAAGAACAGTCCTAAGAAAGCCCCATTCAATAAAATCATAAGCTTTCCTCAAATCAATCTTCAGCAAACATCTAGGAGTTATAAATCTGTGGGAGTAGCCTTGATAAGATCTATGGCAAGCAAGATGTTATCACCAATGTGTCTACTAGGAATGAACCCAGCTTGAGAATTGATGACAACTAAGCAAATAAACCTGAGCAAGTCTAAATGTAATAACCTTTGAGATGAGTTTATAAACCATTGTACAACAAGCTATGGGTCTATATTCCTTGACATACGAAGGACATTGAACTTTGGGCAAAAGAGTAATTGTAGTACAATTCCACTGTCTAGAAATTTGACCATGTTCAAAGAAATCAAGCACAACACTATAGACATCATTCTTGATATGGCTCTAAGACTGTTTAGAGAAAACAACATTAAAACCATCAATACCAGGTGCTTTATCATCACCAATATCAACCAAAGCATGATCAATCTCAAAGTGAGTGAAAGGTTTAGAGAGAAGAAAACAATCCTCAGTACTAAGGTGATTCCCAGCCCTAAGAGTGCTAAGATCAGCAGCAGGTAAAGAAGTAGCAGCAGACCCCAGCAGAGATTTATAGAACTGAAGAATCTCATCTTTTATTAACTAAGGATCCTTGAGCAAAACATCAGTAGCATTATAAATAGAGTCAATTCTGTTCATTTTCTTTCTCTGCTTCAGAACAGAGAAAGAATAGTAGGCGTTAGAATCCCCAACCTTGATCCAGTTCACACTTGACTTCTGTTTCAAAATACTCTCTTGAGTGTTCATACAGTATTTTACCTTCTTAATAGCTTCAGCTTCCTGCAACTGAAGGCTAATGTTAGAAAGGTCATCAGCAAGCTTGGACTGAACATCATGTAAAAGATTCCTGGCATTCTCCAAGTTCTCAGGAACCTTAGAGAAGTGCTTAGTATTTAAACTCTTCAAACCATCAGATTTCAGCTTATTCCAAACAACTACCATAGGAATACCAGGGACAGAAACAATACAATGAGGGGACACAATGTCAGAAAATTCTGCATGAGAAGCTAGGCAATTCATGAATCTGAAAGGCCTACGTTATATTGGCAACAACATCACCAATATCCACAAGAACAGGACAATGATCAAAAAGATCAGGAGGGAGATAAATAGCCTTAATATGCCCATAGGACAACATCCAAGCCTCATTCACCAACCCTCTATCAATCCTAGTAGCAGTTTTATCAATTCCATGCCCTTTGTTATTCCAGGAATAAAAACTGCCCTTGCTTTTAATTTCTGCAAGATCCAAATCAAGAATGAAATCCTGAAAATCTTTAATCTCATGTTTTGTGCCTTGATTACCATTCAGCTTATCATTAGGAAGGATAACTATATTAAAATAACTTATACAAAGCCAGGGAAGTTGAATAGTGCCCAGATTCTTGATATCATTCCCAAAGGCTTCCTATGTTGAATAAAATGAAGGCCATAGACAAAGGTACAAGCAATCTGGTGCTGCAGATCCTTAAAAGTCACAATAGTGTGAATAAACTGCTCAGTAACAGAAATCACATCAAGATTAACAGTGTCACACTTCCAACCAACCCAAATTCTACCTTTAGGAGAGAAAGAATTGTTACAAATCCACTCCCAAGCTCTCCCAAATTTCGTCTGGAAAGATAATTGATGATGAATTTTAACTTTTGTTTCCAAGACAGCAATAACATCAATAGATTGCACCTTAAGCAACTGCTTCACAGTAGTCACTTTATTGGGGTCATTAAGACCCCTAATGTTCCAAGTTGCAATTATCATGGCACCAAAGAGGGATTACCATCACCCTCGATAGGATTAGATAGATCTTCTTCAGCATCTTCAAGTATTGCAGAGTAAGGATTCGAGTTAGAAACTGCAGGTATCAAATGAGCATTACTATGGCTGCTATGCTTCCTACCAATCACTCTCCAATCATTGTCAGAATTAACTTGCTGAGTAGTTGGAGAAGGAGTAAAGTTGCCAGCACCATGAACTGTCCTAGTACCCCCATCAGAATCATTCACAACAGTTACAAATGTAGGAGTAGGCACAAGAACAAGAACAGGTTGGGTTTTAGAACCCACACCTTTGCCTGTTGTGCACGCTACTCTTAGGAGCAACCTGTTTCTTCTGATTTTGAGTCTTTTTTGCAAGAGTACTACAATCATAACCCACCTCATTACATTTTTTGAAAAAACAGGGGAGGGGGAGGGGGGTCCATTCAAAGATAACTTTATCCTCAATCAAAATACCATCTGGGCTTTCAGCCCAGATAGTCTTAGGCAATGGCTTAGTGATATCTACTTCTATCAATAATCGAGCAAAAGAAACCCTTAATTGTTGTGAAGTGCACTTATCACCACAAATTAGAACCCCAAGTACACTTCCCATCCTACTCAAAGTCTCCACCCCCAACAGTTCAGAGGTAAATTAGGGAGCTTAACCCATAAAGGAGCAGTCCTCAAAACCTCAACATCAAAATAAACTTCTCAGATCAGGGTTTGACATTTGTTGCCTTGCCAAAGAATAAGTGTGGGCCAGCACTAAGAATAGTACTCATATAATCACAGCTAAGCAATTTAATCAGAAAATAGCCATCATCATGCCAAAAAATATCCGTTTTAGCTATAGCACCCCAATTATCAGAAATATAGGTATGCACAGCAGGTTTAGTAGGATAATAACCATAACATAGAAAACCAAGGAGTTTTTCCACTTAATATTACCTTCATGAAGATCAGCTTGCTGCAATTAAGCTATTGGTTTACCATCTTTGAGAACAGGGGCCACAAAGGAGAGTGAAGATCCCTTAGTAGTAAGCTTAGCAGGTCCCTTCAAAACTGTTTTGGGATGAACAGGCACATCTACTTCAGCCTCAGAAGCAACCAATTTAGCATCAGAAGTAGTATCGAGTCTAGAAACCAATGGAACAATACTTTGCTAAACCCTAGTACCGCTGGATTCACATTACTAGTGATTAAACAAAATTTAGCACATTATCACCCTTAGGCAACTCATAATTACTTCCCAAAACATCTCCATAGCATGTTGCAGCAGAATTTAGCCTGGAATTCAATGGAATAGTAGATTTCAGCACTGTTTCATAGGATTTCCTCTAAATAGGACGAGTCCACTTGTAAAAATTCTCAAGAGCTATCAAATCTTCTCTGGTAATCTTCCCAGCTTAAGGATTAACCAGATGAGGCGGAGGAGTAACCAGCTCCTGAAGATCTTCAACTTCTTCTAGAATTGCATCAGATCCAGAAAAACTTAGAGCATTCAACTAATTTGAACAATCATTCACTTTAGGTAAAGAAGCTAGATTAGTTTAACTCTGTGTATTTTGTGGAATATGAGTTAATTGTTTCTTCTTTTTAGCCATTGAAATCAAGCTTTACCGAAGAAAAACTAGTAAATCAGATCGCCGTAGCTAGAGAGAGAAGAGAGAAAAATCAACGCAAAAGTATACGCCTACTCAAATATGTAATGTATTTGTCTTTTATTTGACTCGAATGAATTTGACTTTCATTTGGTCTAAAAATCTTTGTTTGAATGTGCTTTACTTTTATTTAATTCAAAAAGATTTGTTTGAATATGTTTGACTTTCATTGATTCAATTAGCGTTTTCTAATGCATAAGACTTTTATTTGATTTAATAAGTTTTGTTTGACTTTCATTTTATTCAATAAGCTTTTTATAATGTGTTTGACTTTCATATTATTCAATTAGCATTGCTTGAATACGTGTGACTTTGATTTAATTTAATTAGCGTTGTTGAATGCATTTGACTTTCATTTGATTCAAAAGGCTTTTGTTCGAATGTTTTGACTTTCATTTGATTCAAAAAGCTTTGTTTGAATGTGTTAGACTTTCATTTGATTCATAAAGCTTTGTTTGAATAAGTTTAACTTTCAATTGATCCAATTAGCATTGTTTGAATGTGTTTGACTTTTATTTGAATTATTTAGCGTTGTTTAAATGTTTTTTTACTTTCATTTCATTCAATTAGCTTTTTTGAATGCATTTGACTTTCATTTGATTCAAAAAGCTTCATTTAAATTTCTTTGACTTTCATTTGATTTCATTAGTTTTGTTGATTCAATTTGACTTTCATTTGATTCAAAAAACATTTTTTTAATGGGTTTGACTTTTATTTGATTCAAAAATCTTTGTTTGAATGTTTTAGATATTCATTCAATTCAAAAAGCTTTGTTTGAATGTGTTTTACTTTCATTTGATTCAATTAGCATTGGTTGAATGTGTTTGACTTTCATTTGATTCAATTAGCATTGTTTAAATATGTTTGACTTTCATTTGATTTAATTTGCTTTGTTGAATGCATTTGAATTTCATTTGGTTCAAAAAGCTTTTGAATGTGTTTCACTTTCATTCAATCTAATTAGCATAGCTTAATACATTAACTTTTGTTGGATTTAATTAGCTTTGTTGAATGCATTTGACTTTCATTGGATTCAAAAAAAAATTGTTTTAATGTGTTTAACTTTCATTAGATTTAAAAAGCTTTGTTTGAATGTGTTTGCCTTTCATTTGATTCAATAAGATTTGTTAAATTTGTTTGACTTTCATTTAATTCAACAAGCTTTGTTCAATACATTTGACTTTCATTTAATTCAATAAGCTTTGTTGAATGTGTTTGACATTCATTTGATTCAATTAGATTTGTTGAATGCATTTGACTTTCATTTGATTCACTTAGCTTTGTTTAAATTTTTTTACTTTGGTTTTATTTACTTAGTTTAGTTTTAATACAATTGAATTTAATTTCATTCAAACAGCTTTGCTTGATGTAGTTAACTTTCATTTGATTCAAAAAGCTTTGTTTGAATATGTTTGACTTTCGTTTAATTCAAAAAGCTTTATTTGAATGTGTTTGATTTTTATTTGATTCAAAAGACTTTTTTTGAATTTGCATGACTTTTGCTTGATTCAAAATTTTTGTTTAAATGTGTTTTACTTCCATTTGATTCAATTAGTTTTGTTGACTACATTTGACTTCATTTGATTCGATTAGCATAGTCAAATGCATTTAACTTTCATTTGATTCAAAAAGCGTTGTTTAAATGTATTTGACTTTCATTTTATTCAATTAGAATTTTTGAATGCATTTGACTTCATTTGATTCAAAAAGTTTTGTTTGAATGTGTTTTACTCTTATTTGATTCAAAAAGCTTATTTTAAATATGTTTAAATTTCATTTGATTCAATTACGATTCAATTAGAGTTGTTTAAATATGTTTGTCCTTCATTAGATTCAATTAGCTTTGCTTAATGCATTAGACTTTCATTTGGTCTAAAGTGCTTTGTTTGAATGTGTTTGACTTTCATTTGATTTAAAAAGATTTGTTTGAATGTGTCTAACTTTCATTTGAATCAATAAGCTATTTTTAATGCATTTGACTTCATTTGATTCAATAAGTTTTTTTGACTTTAATTTTATTCAAAAATCCTTTTTTGAATGTGTTTGACTTTCACATTATTCAATTAGCGTTGTTTGAATGTGTTTGACTTTAATTTAATTCAATTAGTGTTGTTGAATGCATTATACTTTCATTTGATTAAAAAAAGCTTTTTTTGAATGTGTTTGACTTTCATTTGATTCAAAAAGCTTTGTTTGAATGTGTTAGACTTTCATTTGATTCAAAAAGCTTTGTATGAATGTGTCTAACTTTCAATTAATCCAATTAGCATTGTTTGAAAGGATTTGACTTTCTTTTAACTTAATTAGCGTTGTTTAAATGTTTTTGACTTTCATTTGATTCAATTAGCTTTGTTGAATGCATTTGACCTTCATTTGATTCAAAAAGCACTATTTGAATGTGTTTTACTTTTTTTTTGGTAAATTAGAAATATTTTTACCTTCGAGAAAAAGTTACAACTTACAGAAAGCTAAGCTGCAACCCCCAAAACTACACAACGTGTTTATCTTTCATTTTATTCAAAAAGCTTTGTTTAAATGTGTTTGACGTTCATTTTAATCTAAAATCATTGTTCGATTATGTTGTTTTTTGCTTGATTCAAAAATCTTTGTTTGAATGTGTTTAACTTTGAATTTAATTCAATTAGCTTTGTTGAATGCATTTGACTTCAATTGATTCAATTAGCTTAGTCTAATGCATTTAACATTCATTTGATTCAAAAAGTGTTGTTTGAATGTATTTTACTTTCATTTGATTCAATTAGCATTTTTGAATGCATTTGACTTCATTTGATTGAAAAAGTTTTGTTTGAATGTGTTTTACTTTCATTTGATTCAAAATGCTTATTTTGAATGTGTTAGACTTTCATTTGATTGAAAAAGCTTTGTTTGAATGTGCTTATATTTCATTTGATTCAATTAGGATTCAATTAGCGTTGTTTATATGTGTTTGAATTTCATTAGATTCAATTAGCTTTGTTGAATGCAATTGACTTTCATTTGGTCTAAAAAGCTTTGTTTGAATGTGTTTCACTATCATTTGATTCAAAAAGATTTGTTTGAATGTGTTTGACTTTCATTTGATTCAATTTGCATTTATTAATGCATTTGACTTTCATTTGATTAAATAAGTTTGTTTGACTTTCATTTTAGTAAATTAGCATTGTTTAAATGTGTTTGACTTTTAATTAATTCAATTAGCACTGTTGAATGCATTTGACTTTCATTTGATTCATAATGCTTTTTTTTAATGTGTTTGACTTTCATTTGATTCACAAAGCTTTGTTTGAATGTGTTTGACTTTCAATTGATCCAATCAGCATTTTTTAAATGTGTTTGACTTTCATTTGACTTAATTAGAGTTGTTTAAATGTTTTTGACTTTCGTTTGATTCAATCAGCTTTGTTGAATGTATTTGACTTTCATTTGATTCAGAAAGCTTTGTTTGAATATGGTTGAATTTTATTTTATTCAAAAATCCTTGTTTGATTGTGTTTTACTTTCATTTAATTCAATGAGCTTTGTTGATTGCATTTGACTTTCAATTGATTCAAAAAGCTTTGTTTGAATGTTTTAGACTTTCATTTTATTCAAAAAGCTTTATTTGAATGTTTTAGACTTTCATTTGATTCAAAAAGCTTTGTTTGAATATGTTTGACTTTCATTTATTTTCAATTACCATTGTTTGAATGTGTTTGACTTTCATTTGATTTAATTAGCGTTGTTTAAATGTGTTTGACTTTCATTAGATTCAATTAGCTTTGTTAAATGCATTTGAATTTCCTTTGGTCTAAAAAGCTTTGTCTGAATGTGTTTCGCTTTCATTTGATTCAAAAAGATTTGTTTGAATGTGTTTAACGTTCATTTGATTCAAGTAGCGTTTTTTTACGTATTTGGCTTTCATTTGATTCAATGAGTTTTGTTTGATTTTCATTTTATTCAAAAAGCTTTTTTTGAATGTGTTAGACTTTTATATTAGTCAATTAGCATTGTATTAATGTTTTTGACTTTCATTTAATTCACTTAGCATTGTTAAATGCTTTTGAATTTCATTTGATTCAAAAACCTTTGTTTAAATGTGTTTGACTTTTATTTGGTTCAGAAAGCTCTTTTTGACTGTCTTAGACTTTCATTTGATTCAAAAATCTTTCTTTGAATGTGTGTGACTTGAAGTTGGTCCAATAAGCATTGAATGTGTTTCTCTTTTAGTTGATCCAATTAGCATTCAAAAAGCTTTTCTTGAATGTGTTTGACATTCATTTGACTTAATTAGCGTTGTTTAAAGGTTTTTGACTTTCATTTGATTAAATTAGCTTTGTTGAATGCATTTCACTTTCATTTGATTCAAAAAGCTTTATTTGAATGTCTTTGACTTCATTTGATTCAGAAAGATTTGTTTATAGGTGCTTGACTTTCATTTGATTCAAAAATCTTTGTTTGATTGTTATTGACTTTCATTTGATTCAATTAGCTTTGTTGATTGAATTTGACTTTCATTTGATTAAAAAAGCTTTGTTTGATTGTGTTTGACTTTTATTTGATTCAAAAAGCTTTGTTTGAATGTTTTAGATTTTCGTTTTATTCAATTAGCATTGTTTAAATATGTTTGACTTTCATTTTATTTAATTAGCTTTGTTGAATGCGTTTGACTTTCATTTGATTTAAAAAGCTTTGTTTGAATGTGTTTCACTTTCAGTCGATTCAATTAGCATTATTGAAGCATTTAACTTTTATTTGATTTAATTATCTTTGTTTGAATGTGTTTAACTTTCATTTGATTTATAAAGCTTTGTTTGAATGTGTTTGACATTCATTTCATTCAATAAGCTTTGTCAAATGCATTTCACTTTCATTTTCATTTAATTCAATAAGCTTTTTTTAATGTGTTTGACTTTCATTTGATTTAATTAGATTTGTTGAATGCATTGGAATTTCATTTGATTCAATTAGCTTTGTTTGAATGTGTTTTAATTCTATTTTATTTATTTAGTTTTTTTTAATGCAATTGACTTTCATTGTTTGAATGTGTTTGACTTTTTTTTTTGGTAAATAGAGAGATTTTATTACTAAAGTAAAAGGTTACAGCTTACAAGAAACCTAAGTTGAAACAAACCTAAACTTCAAAAGACCCTTAGGGCCACACAAACACCACCAAAAAAAAAGCTCAACAAGGGCTACAAACCTACAGGCAGCAAAAAGAAACAGGCCATCTTCTAGGAAGGGTTCCTGAAACCCCAAGCTGCCAACCCCAACTGTACTAGCAGTCACTGCATCCACCTTTTAGGAAGGGTGGTAAAGTAAAAACTAGGACAAAAAGAACAAAAAACAAACCAGGTAACAGAAAAAACCGGCCTAGACTAAGCAAAAACAGACTAAAACACAGATTATACAATCAAATATTTCATGCTAGCCTCAAGACATCAACAAGCTGTGTTGAAGACATTATCTTTGACCAAGCTATCAGCATTTTTGCAACACCCTTTAAACAAGACAGAGTTCCTTTGAGTCCAGATGCTGTAAACAGCCTCAGTTGAAGCAATATGAAGTAATTGGCTCTTAGTGTTGGATTTCCTACAATACTTCTTTATCTAGTTAATTTCCGCATCAAATCTCTACATAGATTTAGGAACCTGTAAAATGCTTAAAATTTTGCCCCAAACCTGTCTAGAAAAATCACATCCAAAAAAAAATGTTGCACACTCTCATTCTCTTTTAGGCAGAAGAAACATTTTGGATCACAAGAGATATGCCATTGCAACAATCTATCCTTAGTGACTAGCCTATTCCACAAAGCTAGCCAAAGGATAAAAACACTTTTAGGAGTTGCCAAATTATTACAAACAACCCTTTTCCAAGGCATCTTATGGACTTGAGGTTTAAGGGTAGAAATTAGGTTTAAGAAAGAAAGAGAATGATTTTTTGGTGTTGGGAGAAAGAGAATGATTTTGGGTGCATAAGAGAGGAAGAGAGAATGATTTGGTGATAAAGCTTGTTAATGGTTGAAGAAGAGGTGATATGACCTCTATTTATAAAGAAAAAACAAGGGTGAAAGAATCAAGAAAAGATCTGAATTCGAATAGGAATAAAACTCTTACGATAGGTAGCAGTTTTTGCGGCTTTTGTTTTTATCATATCTTTTGATCCAGAAATTGGAATAAGATAAATAATATGTCGTTGGAAATCTCTTGAAGTCTACTTTCTAACCCAATTAGAATAGGTTTAAAATCATTTGTAGAATAAAAGATATGGTTGAAATAGTGGGACATTGTCAGTTTTGGATAAAGTTTCTGATTCTTGTGTTGGCGGGTTTGCATCTTCGATGTTGCCGCCTCCTCAGACTTTATCACCCGCTTTTCAGGGTCTCTGGTGCGAGATTTTTTTTCGATGTTGCCTTTTTATATGGTTCTATCACTCGCATTGCCAAAAGGTATCAAACTTCAGGCTCTTCTGGGCAATCATTCTCATAGAGCTCATCCTGTAGATCGTACCCATTCTTTGAATTGAACCGTTGTCTCTGCTAGTCTCTTTCTCCACTAGGGACTCTTGTATGGACATGGATCACAATCTCCTTTGGATCTTGTCAAGCTCTTCTTTATGCTCTCACTCCCACCATTTGTGTGGGCCTCGACAAAGTATGCAATTTGGCGGCCTAGTATTTGCCGAGGACATGCCGGCCTTAGAGTTTCCGAAGTTATGGGCGGGGTCGATGTCGATCTCTGTGCATCACCTCCTCAACTTTTTATTTGATATGCATCAACGGTGTTGGACGATACCTAAGAGCAGTTCTTTGTACTATTTGGAGAGTTAGGAGTCGGACTATCGCTGCGTGTGGACGTCCCACTTGAATCATTCTCGGATCGAAGGCCCTTCCCGACTGAGTAGTCCATCAATCCCTCTACAACACACATGGCAGCAGCGAGGGTGTCAATCTTCTACCTTAAAATTTCTCGCCGCGCCCAATCCTTAAACCTATGAACAAAGTTGAACACACAATCTTTCTCATTAATGTCAGTGATGTCCAACATTATCGCTGAGTATTCCTTCACATAGTCGCGAAGATAGCCCTTCTGGCGGCACTCTTGCAACTTCATCCGAGCAACAAAGTTTGTGTTGTCCGGGTAGAATTGTTCTTTAAACTCCGCCCATGTATCAATTTTTATCCTTCTTGCTTCGATGTCTGCGTGCTTGGTGCGCCACCAAAGATTGGCATCTTCGGACAAGTACATGATGGCAGTATCTACCTTTTGATCTTCACTTCATTGACATATTCGGAAGTACTGCTCCATGTTGAAGAGGAAGTTGTCGACTTCTTTAGCATCTCCAGCGCCACTATAGTCGCGAGGTTTGGGCAGCTTAATCTTCGCCGCACCAACAACAAGTATGTCTCTGCCCACAACGCACATTAGGGTAGGACATTTCTCAAGTGCTTCATCGGCATGTCCTTGAACAAATTGCAATTGTTCACGGAAAGCATCTCTATCTTCCATCAATTTTACAATTTGCTTGGCTTGCTCGTGTACAATGACTTGCAGCTGGGACCATTCGTTCGCTCATTTCGAGCCAACCGAGTCTTTCCTCTATGAATTCCATTTTCGTGCAGCCCTCCTTGGTGCTTACGTAGGTTGCTTGCGAAGAGGATTGGACCTCGGCTCTGATACCAACTATCACAGTCCGGGAGTTTAGGCCTCAAAACGTACGGCGCGCACGTGCCTTTTGGCGGCAAGAACGCTACCCTTGATCGGAAGAGGGGCTTGGAAGCACAAAGTAACACAAGCGGGCAATTTAATCACAGGAGCACTCACGTCTATTTGGGCGACGGAGTGCGGGTGGTCAGGGCTTGTGACGGCCGATACTTCAAGGGGGGCACAAGCAGGTCCGAACCACGAGTTCTTAGTGCATCAAGTTGGTTTGGAGGGGAGCTATTATGCAAGTAAGACACAATATCTATAAAGGTCTAACAACAAACAAGCATAAAAGCAAGGCAACACTTGGTAAAAGGCTTAAGATTTCATTAATTCACCCTCCAAAGAGCTTTAATTTGATTAAAAGGAGAATCCCTGGTGAACGCTGAACTGACAGCAACACAATAATGGGACCTCAGGCTTAGAAAACATAAAGTAAACTCTTAGAAAGCATCTAAAGGGAACCTAATACATCAAAAGGAGTCGGATTTTAACACTTAGGCAATCTTCTACTTCTCTTAGTCCTCTAATCCATGTCAACTCGAATAACATCGGATTGTAGATGTTTATTTATTTATTTATTTTATATCTTCCCATGAGTCGTCACTCTTCTAGAATTCTGGTCCTTCTTCCTAGTCTTTTGTGATTATTGTGTTAACCTTAACATGCGTTCTTTGCCTTTGATTGTGGTTGATCTTATTTATGACTAACATTGGAAATGGACAGTTTTCACCTAGTAAATAGTATAAACATTTAAATTGGACAAAATAATAAAGTTAGTTTATCTTTTAGTCTTTAGCGCTATTTGGTCCTTTGTTTTTTCACAACGTCTTCATGTCTAGCCATACAATCATATCACGAGTCTTATTAAACTCACCTAATCACACATGTTGAGTTGTTTCACTCACTTTGTATTTGAGTCAGGCACCATATTTTTTATGATCGTATACTAGGTTCATGCATGTGTCATTTTCTGTCATAATAAAAAATGAGTGGAGTTACATTATCTTGACAAGTTAGACTCTGTGGTAACCAATTTATACCCTACACTTGTTCTTATTCAAACCCTAATCTAAATCTTGTGATAATCTTCATTTTATAATTGTACACTTTGTTTATTAGACTCTACCTTTAACTATTCAGACCCTACTCTCAATTAGTGAGCCTCTGCACACCTTAAACAACCACAAAATTCAATCTAAAAAAAACTCCAATCACAACAACCAAAATCCTCAAAGAACCTCAAAAAACCTAATCACAACAACCAAAATCCTCAAAAGCATACCTAATCAACTGGTAGTCCGACGTTGTGAGAAAATTGGGAAGTGAATTGGGGAAGTGCAAGTGAGAATATTGGAAAGTGTAAGTGAGGCAACTACAGGGGAAGTGTGAGTAAGAAAATTGGAAAGTGATAATGTAGTTAACAACATATAATCCATTAGAATTCCGATCCGCACTAAAAAAATAGTTGCCAAAAAAAAATCAAAATACTTCCTCCGTTTCTTTTTAGTTGACACGTTTCTTTAGTCACGTTTGCCAACGCACAACTTCAACCATTCATATCTTTAATTACCGATAAGCAAAAATTATGAAAATTTGATATTTTGAAAATATATATTATGATGAATCTAACAAGATCCTACATGACCATATTTTTCATTATGTATAAACCACAAAAGACGGTCAAAGGGGAGTGTGTGAATAGTGCTAAAGTCAAAACGTGTCAACTAAAAAAACGGAGGTAGTAACACTTAACTATAGTATCAAAAAGCCTAGCCCGACCCAATCTTATGGTAAGCCTAGCTCGACCCTTTATTATAGGAGTATAGGGCTGGCCACGGTAAATATTGCCTTTAATCCAACAAATACTATCAACCAAGACGTATATTCGTTGCAATGTGTACGATAGGACAATTATTACTTTTCCTAATCCTGACTTTTAAAAAGTATGAGATTACTCTTATGAATAGTGCAATTTCAATTATACTCTTCATAATGTGCATTTACATGTTTACCCTTATTAATATGTACAAGTTTTTATTTTGCCTCCATTAATTTTAATTGGTTTTTTTTTTCGATTTATTAATGTTAATTGTTTTTTTTTTAAAAATATTTAGAATAATGTGCTGACATTTTTACCCATAGAAAAATTTGTTATGTATATTCTCTCATTAACCCAAAACTGAAAAAGCTTCCTGAACAAGGCTAGCTATGGCGCGCGCATCACGCGCAGTAGCTGCTCTAGTATTAAGAAACCTTTGTTATAAAGTTGATGTTATGAAACTGAACTACATAAATTTAATCATATTTCACATGATAATTTAAATTTTCTTATATCTAAATTACAATGTATAGTCAATATTGCTATTGGTATGTATATGACTAAATATTTGTTAAATAGAAAAATGAAAATAATCAGATAGAGAGTAGTTATTAATAATTGGAGATATTAGTGATTGAGATGATTCATTAAAAAATATAAAATTAAAATTACTGCACGTAAACGAAAACATATTTTCAGAATTATCAAATTGAAGCTGGTCGAAGGTGTTTCGGGTGAGCTCTGGTACCGTAAGTTCTTGAGGATTAGTAAAATTTTACCGTCCAATTAAGCACCTAAACAGTCAGCAAAAATTGGCTAACCTTGGGGATTATTCGGGGATAACCGCTCCAATGCTAAAGTTAGTAATCTGATGAGAAGGATAAATGAGAAGGTAAGAAAATAATTCTAGAGAGAAAAAGAGAGGGAAAAAGAGAGAGAGAGAGAGAGAGAGAGAGAGAAAGAAAGTGAGAGAGAGAGATTGTACCTTATAATGAAAATATTCTTGGGTATTTATAGAAAGATAACCAAGTTGGTGCCACCTATTAGCGTAGATGGCAAACCGACCTTGTAGGCAGCAGGTGCCTACGTGGTCTGGAGCATCTTTCCACGTGGCCGAGAAAAAGGCCGTTATTGGTGTTAGCTGCATACTGTAATCTAGCAACTAAACCTTAACGATATCGACACTATCCCGTACAACTAGCCCCCTAAGTGAGGAAGTTAGTAAAACGGACGTTCTCACTTTACATAACACAATGTGTAAATACTGACTCCATCATGAGGTATGAAAAGAAAATAAAGTAGATTGAAAACATCTCTGATTTGCCCCAAAGTGAATGAAGTACCGATAGTACTTTGCTCGGTTGAAAAAATTTGAGATTAAAAAATCATAGATTTACCCCCAAAGTGAGATAAGTACTTTGCTTAGTTGAAAAAATTTGAGATTAAAAAATATCCGATTTGCCCCCAAAGTGAGCCAAGTACCGATAGTACTTTGCTCAATTGAAAAAATTTGAGATTAAAAAATCTCCGATTTGCCCCCAAAGTGAGCTAAGTACCGATAGTACTTTGCTCAGTTGAAAAATTTTGAGAATAAAAAATCTCCGATTTTCCACCAAAGTGAGATAAGTACCCGATAGTACTTTGCTCATTTGAAAAATTTTGAGATTAAAAAATCTCAGATTTTCCCTCAAAGTGAGCTAAGTACTGATAGTACTTTGCTCGATTGAAAATATTTGAGATTAAAAAATCTCCAATATGCCCTTAAAGTGAGCTAAGTATTGATAGTACTTTGCTCAGTTGAAAAAATTTGAGATTAAAAAATCTCTGATTTGCCCCCGAAGTGAGCTAAGTGATGAATCACATTTATATAGGATTTATAGGCACGATTATGCTAAGTTTATAGTAGCTTTTTAGGTCTTTTTGTTGCCTTTTAGATTGCAAATGCATAAGTTGTTTGTTTTGTGCTCTATTACACTCCATTTGTATTTTTCTTAATGTTTTAGGTGATTTCATAGTATTTTGGACGCTTTCGGAGTAGTTTTGGAAGAATCGGACATTGAAAGGATGAAAAGTCGATGAATCGAGGATTGCTCAATGAAGGATATATGTGTTTGTGGAAGCTTAAGTTGAGATTTATATGCATGTGTAATGGATATAGCATTCACTAGAGTCGCTATGCACCTTTCGGAGATGAATTTGAGTTAGAAACGAAGAAAAACGATGGTTTACAAAGTGTCAAAACAGACCTTTTCTCACTCTTTTGATCATAACTTAAGTTCTACAAATCGGATTGAAGCGATTCAAATTGCATTTGAGAGTAGACTTGACGAGCTTTCCATTCATAGGTCGCACGCCCCTATACGCTTCCTAGATCTCGAGATGCAAGCCTTTGAAGTTGACCCTGCGAAGCTGCCAATCCATCGCCCAGCCATCGGGCGATGGCCGTGCTGTGCGAGCAAGCGTGAGCTGCTGCTTGGGGCGCTGGTTTTCCATCGCCCGATGGTCGAGTTTCGTTCCGACCATCAGCCACCCATCGCCCAATGAGTGGGGTGTGCGCGCAAGCCATGAGGAATCCTACATCGATTATTACTCTTTCAATCAACCAATCGTTATATGACTTATGTAATGTTTTTCTGATTTTACTTTACTTATTTATCTTCAGATTTGTTTTAGGATAATATAAATATATACTTCAAGGGATTATTATTTTCCCTTAGGCCTTTTATATCTTTTATTATTTTACGTTCTTTTTAGTTTTCTCTCTAGCCCTAGTTTCTCATGGACAATTCCAGGGATTCCTTCATGGTTTTGTTCTTGAGTTTGTTACTTTAATTTATAGAGGTAATTTTATTTCTTTACTTTAATTATGTTTTCTTTATTAGATTTAGTTTTTATTATTTCATGCTAGAGTAGTTTATTTCTAGGGTTTGGGAATCCATGTTTATATTATGAATCTTGTTTGATCTTTTTAATATTTTGATTATTGATTTCTCTAATAACAGTGTTTTATTGTTAATCTTGCAACCTAATCAATTGTTTGATTAATTATTGTTAATAAGAGTTTGAATCGAAAGATCTTACTTTTAGAGGCTTACCTACAATTAGCAATTCTGATTATGTTAGCGACCAAACTGCATATGTTGAATTGAGAGCGTTAAGACCCGACCGTAGGCTTAGCAATTGCTCTAGATAATTGAGTGAATTGTTATTGATTTTTGATAGGTTTATAACTATAAACATTGTGAACCTTAACCCTAGGTCTTTCCTATTAATTGGTTTATTCCTATTTTAGTTTAGTTTCTCCATACCTTGAAAGCTAGATTGAATAGCCATCTCTCTGTGGATTCGACCCTACTTGCCCTACTACATTGTTAGTTGGTTTTGTTAGGAATTACGACAACCTATCACTAAGTACCGATAGTACTTTGCTCTATTGAAAAAAATTTGAGATTAAAAAATCTCCGATTTGCCTCCAAAGTGAGCTAAGTATCGATAGTACTTTGCTCAGTTGAAAAAATTTGAGATTAAAAAATCTCCGATTTGCCCTCAAAGTGAGCTAAATACCGATAGTGCTTTGCTCAGTTGAAAAAATTTGAGATTAAAAAAATCTTCGATTTGCCCCCAAAGTGAGCTAAGTACCGATAGTACTTTATATTACTATTTTATTAAAGCTTATGTTTTGGTCACAAACAGGGTCTGGCCGGGAATATATTAAAAATAGTGGGACACGCATCAATCATCAGGTACGGGTCACCAAAAAGGCGCGTTTTCCCAACCGTTTATTTTGAATGCAGTAAATGTCACATCAATCGGCACTGTTCACGGAGATATAAATACCTTGGAAGTGAACAATTTCTGATCATTTGTGATTTAGTTTTCAAAAAATTTCTTAAAACCTTCCTCAATATCTTGCTTTTGGCGATCCTGTTCTGCAATGAAGAACTTCACAATCTCAAGGCAAACAAGCAATTTGTGTTCTCGTTGATTTCGGTCTTCTTTTTCAAAGATTCTCAAAGCAAAAGTCGAATCTACAAGAGGTAAAAAAAACCCTAACTTTTGAATTTTCCTTGTTTAAATTTGTCAGTCGGTGTTTGCCGTTTGCGGTGGGTTTGTTGTTGTGTTTTGTGCATTAAGTTTATGCCTGAGTCTGTGAAAAACTCGACTCCAGTTAAGGCCAGCAAGACTGACCCGTTTGCACCCTTATCCTCAGTTTTCGTGAAAGAAGTTGAAAAGTCTTGTCAGCCTGTTTTTTCTCGTATTTTAGAAGACGTTGATATTGTTGACATTGAGTCTATAAGCATCTGTGATCAAGTTGACTCAGAAATAACCGTTTACGAATACGGTTTTAATCTCAGCAAAATAGGTCGTAAAATAACAGCAATGCCGAGAACAAAACGGACTAGCTATCAACCAGTAGCAGCCAAGACCTCCGAGCGGCGGCCAGGTAAAGAGCCAATGGTGCAAGAGATGTCCGATATCAGGGACGAGGATATTCGATCTGTTGAGAGATCTCTTGAGGGATTTAACGACAAAGAGGATCCCAATGTCGGTAATGCCCCGGAAGAAGGTGGAAGTGGTGATGATAAAGATGAGAATGAAGATGATGAGGAAGCTGAAGTTAGTGAAGGGGTTGTAAGAATTAACTAGGGGAACGATACTGCCAGTAGCGTAATAGAAGAGAAAATTTTAGATGAGGGGTATGATTCGGAAGGGGGATCCGAAATACCGAGAGCCTCCTAGATTGAAAGAGTATTTCAAAGTTGTAAATACATGTAGACACCTAAAAATGTCTCCCCAAAACCAAACCCGATGATGAACAACCTTTCAATGCCATTATTGGTCGGGTTGAGTATTTAACCTTTGGAGTGCTTAAATCCATATTCATTCCCAATACATTTCATAAACCGATTGAATTCCTAGCTCATTTCCTTAAACCATAACTTACTTTCCACTTTTCGTGTCCACATCACAAAACCGAGATAATTTGATTTTTTTGCTATATAATTTTGATCCAACTATTATTTGATTTGATAGGCCTTTCAATAAGATTTCCAACAATATATCATAAGCCCAATTCCTATTCAAAACGAAGAAGATATAAGCAAAATAATATACTCGGCCCAAAACCGACACCCTTTCACAAAAATGGACATATCATAAATAATATGCCACGGTGGACTGTGCCGCGTCGCGGTGTCCTTTGCCGTGTCACGGTACACATATTGTGACACGGGATTTTTATTCATACGCCCCGCGTACAATTTTCACCCGTTTTATCAGTTTAGAGAAAAACTGCGCACTGCGACACGGTAATTTGTACCGTGTCACGACACCCATTGCCGTGTCGCGGCAAACACTAACCGTGTCACGGCGCCCCAAATAAGGGTTTTTATATTTTTTAGGGTTCCGTGTGATCCCCTACTCATTTCCTCTATAAATATCCCCCTCCTTTCTGTAGTTCGGGGCACTAAAAATCATTCTCTCTCTCTCTACACCAACTATCATTCTCTTCTCTCTTTATCTCTTGCTTTAGCCTAAACACTAGCCACCCTATTCTTTCATAATACTTCCCCTAAGCACTCCAAGGAGTTCACACTTGACCCGAGATTTTGTCCTTAAACCAATGCATGAAAGGTATAATTAACTGAGGGTTTAGAAGAAATCAACTCTACATTTATGTAATTTAATTTCAATTTGATTTATATATTTATTGAAGTTACTAACAGTTTATTCATGATGTAGCAATTCAAGGAAACGCGAAAAGTGAGTAATTAATCACTTAATTTCTCTTATTTTTATTGTTGTTGCTAGTGTCATGATTAGGTTTATAATTATTTGATTGACTAATGAAGTTATTGTTGAATTGCTTCTAATATTAATGTTGATTCTATTATATTTTTTATGATCACCATATTTCATGTTTAAAGGGAATATGTAATTGAAAATCACGCCTTATAAGATAATTTGGACAACGGGTTTAGGTTCCTTTTTAATCTTGTTGCTTAATCAAGTGATCACAATATTTTAGAATTATGTGTGCATTAATTTTCAACCAATTTAGCATAATAATAGTTTAGAGCAAATTGAATATTTTTTTTGCATGCCTTTGAGATCGCAAGAATCACTTTTCACTATAAGAATCGAGTAGAGGCCAATAAGGGCGAATGTGACTCCATGACTCACTTCGTACTATCATCCCCGATCCTCTTTTCGTGGTTCCGAACCATATGGAGTTAATAATCTCATGGATTATGAATGGAGTGTAACCTTCACGGGTCAATCGTTGTTGCCTATTGTTGTCCCTTTATTCATGGTTGTCTTTTATTATCCGTGAACAATTTACAAGTTCCTTAAAAACTTGTTGGCGGCTCCCTACTTTCCTTGTCCCTAATCGTATATGTCAATTCCTACTTCCTAAGCATGCCAAGCATATTCACAACATGCTTACGTAGGCGCACTTCAAACGACGCCTACAATTTGGCGACTTCACTAGGGATGATTCTTGGTTATTTATCGATTTGAGTGATCGGTATTAAATTAAGATGAGTGGATGAGACTTGAAAGATTCTTGAAAAGTATTCATGTGATTAATTTGGCATTTTTGCATAGCATAGACGTTTATATTGTCGTATTCAGGTCTGTCCCGTAGGAACAATTGGATAACTTGATCGTGAACGAAGAAAACAGAGGCACCAATAAGATTTCCTGACTGCTGTGCCACGGCAGAGCATGCTGTGTCACGGCGCAGGGCACCGTCACACGGTGTTCAGCACCGTGACACGGTATAATTTGCCATGTCGTGGCAATCTTGAAATCTTTCCAGTGGCTTTATTTCTTTTCTCACAGTCAGCTTCCTTCGATTTTTCTGAAAAAAACGTGTGTGTTCTACATACGTCTTAGCCCCGGGGGATTTAAGCTCTATCAACCCAAAAACGCTCATGGCAATAAGGGTTCATCCGAGTTATTAAATAAACCCAAACCATGGAGTCAAGTTCGATTAAATCACGAACTTGCGGAGCCGCCCGTTGGCATACACCCTCGTGGCAGGCTGCCTTTCTAACGCGTCCAAACTCTTAACCATGATACCCTTTTGACACCAAATAAACTTGACCATAGTGGAACATAGAACTTGACCTTAGGTTGCGAACTCTTCTTTGCATCATTGTGCCTACATGCCCTATGTGTGATCGTTTTGATATTAACCTTAACGAGTTTTCTTTGTCTATGGTGGTTTATTTTATGAAACTAATGCCAACGGACCGTACTCACTTAGTAATTAGCGCAAACACTAAAATAAAAAAAAATAAATTGGAAAAACACTTGGAACTAATCACCACGCCACGGCAGAAATGCCGCGTCACGGCAATCAGTGCCCCATCACGGCAGTTTGTACCGCAAAATGATACAGTTCGCCGTAAGTCCAGTCAGCCTTTTTTTTAGTCTTCCATGCTGTTTTGGTCCTCGCGTCAGTCATTTTGGTTACTGTTCACATGTCTAGCCATACGATCATACCACGAGTCTTATAACATCACTTAATCACTCACGAGTGAAGTATAGTCCACACACTTTCTTTATTTTCTGATTCGAGTCGTGCACCATGTCGTTTATGATCATATACTAAGTTCATGCACCCCTTTTTTCATCATAATAAAAAATTAGTGGAGTTTTTTTTCTCACACGTTTTCAAATGTCTATTTTTTCCCTTTCCTTTCCTATCTTAAGCAATGAGTCAAACAATTAAGTGAATTGTTTTATTTCATAGTACTTGGTCAAGGAGCAGGAGTAAATTAATACTGTTCAAGTCATTACTGCAACAATCTCTTAGGTCTATGAGGTGTTCAAAGAAAACTTTGCCATCTCCACATTACTTATCACCTTCAAACTACTTTCAGTCTGTTCCAATTGCCACTAAGGAAGATATTGAGAACATTAACAAATCTATCGAGGCGTTGACACTAGGGTCACTATCATGGAACAAACAAGGTCACTGTTTCTACCCTTGATAAATTGAAGGAACGAATGAGTAAGATTTCTGAGGATTTCACTTACGTGGAACAACCTCCCACTTCTTTGGATATGAAGGACAAGCTCCCTGAAAATTTCTTCACTGCTGATATTCCAAAGTTCAAGCCTACTGACAATCCAATATTCCATTTGAACGCGTTCTCTGCAACCATGGCTCTGAAGGGATTGGACGTAACACTCTTCCCTACGGTGTTCCCTCTCTCCTTGGAGCATGCTTGCCAACAATGGTTTTATTCTCTAGATGCCAAGCATACTGCAACTTCACAAGATTTCACCGACAGTTTCATAAATCATTAAAAGTGTAACATTCAAACCAGAAAATCTGAACGTGAACTCTCCATTCTCAAACAGAAAGAGAGTAAAGGCTTCACCGCTTATCTAAACAAGTGAAGGGAAACGGCTGCACTCTTGGTAGAACCTCCCAAAGAAAGAGAGATGGTTCGCCTCTTCATCCAAAATCTAACTCACAAGTATAGGGAACATCTCAAATATCTTCCACTGAACACTTTCGAAGCTTTATACGACATTGTCATCAATATCAAGGACGAGCTAATAAAGACTGTTGGTAGTAATAATAATAACACATGGAAAAACAAGAAGAACAACTTCCTTCTTCTTCGTCTTCTAAGCAAGAAAATACTACCAACAATATAAGCCAAGTTGATCTCAATGAATTGTTAGCTCTTAATGCTCCATTGCCCAAGAAAAGGAGAACTTACACTCCTTTAGGAATGACTTATGATGCGGCCTTTGAACTCCTTTACGGTCAAGGCTTGATTACGCCTATTAGGCCATTTCCAGAGCCAAAACCTGAAGAAAGTAGCTCCATTGCAAGTACCATCAAGGGGTCACTCTACCGAACAATGCTGGAACTTGAAGGACGCCATTCAAGACTTAGTAGATGACAACAAAATTTTCGTCCCTCCAGGTGGTAAGAAGTGACAAGCAGCAATGAAGACAAGGCGCACAACGAGCCCTTCGCGCGAGATTTCATGATTTCTTCTTTTTATTAGTTTCCCTTTCCCCAAATCAAGTCTAACATAGATTACCTTTTTTGTAATTTGATAATATTGTTAGCTTATTCACCATTTTCATCAATAAATTGAGTATTCTTTACATCTCGATCATTTTCACAAAAAAAAAAAAAAAAAATTCCGAACCAAACACAAGGTATGATTTGGGTATTTCTACCCCGCCAAATGGCCCAATGAGAGTGCGATGTGTCACTGAAAGAGGTGTCCAAATGGGCCTTCCAAATGTTGACACGTGTCACGCAGATATGGCTTTTGGGAATGGCGGCCTTCAAGGCCCAAATCCCAAGGGAGCCGCAAAACGGCACTACCCTAAATCCTAGGTCATCAAACCCTAAGATAAGGCACACCTCTCTAGGGCCCTATGAATAGGGAGATTCCCCCATTTATTGGGGCATGTCATAATCATTATATCATTTATTGCTCTCAAAAACAGAGAAACACCTGATCTCAGAATCCGAGAAGATATTCACTTTCCTCACATTTAACTCCAAATCCGTACCGACTTAATCTTCGGAGGTGGACCTCCGAACATCCGGAGCTCCATTCTTTTGCAGGTACAGGAGGCTTCGTTGGACCCAGTCTTCGGGTTGTAACTCTCCCAAGGGACACAAAACACCTGAAACATTTAGCGTCGTCTGTGGGGAGAGTACCTTAATGATGGTTTCACAAGAACCTGTACCGCTACCAGAGACCAACCGCCCTACGGTTAATGTAGAGGTCCATTCGGACCATGACTCTGGTGACGACTATGAAGTCGAAATATGTTACCCATGATGGGTCATTCATCTCTAAGTGCTTCCGTCATAAAGAGAAACGGGAGTGGAACATTGACCAGGCGGGTACAATCAAGTCCCCTAGATAACCGACTGATCAAACTTAGGCGGCAAGATCAGCCCCGGTCACCCGAGACGAGCTCATGAAATTCATGACAAGTTTCAAGGGTGAAATCAAGGAATTAATCACCAATAGGACGGCTGCTCCTAGGAAGGAACAGTGGGCCAAAAAACCAGCTCAAGATGAGAAAGCAAAATCAGTCAGGAACCTAAATGCATATTTAGGATTTCAAATATTGCGATGATTAATTAAGTTCACTTAAATCAAGCAACATAGAAACCCTAGGTCCCTAAAATATTGAGTAAAATTTCCATTTCAAAACAACACTTATCGACCTATTGAGAGTAGTGATGGGCTACGTCAAAGCGAGGCATCACTATTACTCCCTAGGATACGTAAGGCACACAGGGTATGCAAGTTGGTTTTGGTTATACTCAATGATATGAGTGATGGAGTCCTAACATGTCGCGGCAAAGTGGATAAGTTGTTCTGAGAGCATTAAATATGACGATTTATCTAACCAAGATTGGCTTGGAGCCATTACCAAAGAGTTTCTTACCTTAGAATATTGAGTGTTAAGACAAGCCAAAGCATGCTTAATCACTCATTGATTCTTTGGATCTTGGAATCGCCTTATTCTTGCCAAATGAGGACAAATTTAATGCGTGGATAAGATGCTTAATAGGATTGAAAATTTGCATGAATGCTTTTAAATTTTAAAACTTATTATGTTATTTTCTTGATAAATGGTTACACTTTGCACTTATATTTGTAGAATTCCAAATCAAACTATATTGTTTTCCATGATAGGTAAAGGAAATCTTTGAGAATAGTTCTCAAAGAAAGGAAAGGCATTTCTAAAATACAATTCTCATAAATGACTTTTATAAGTCCGAAAGGACGGTTGGACATCATGTATTCAAAATACTAGGTAGTTTTGATAAACATGAAGTAATGAGTTGAAAACTCAAAATTTTCAATCCTTGACAACCAACATATCTTTTCGCTTTATACACTAGTGAGCACAACTCATTAATGTATTAATTCAAGTACGAATAAAGGAAAAGATGGAACTTTGTTATACAGCGCACTAGATGCTTAATTATGCCTAACAAAGCATAAAAGTCAAAGACTCTTAAAGAAATGATTGTGAAAGATTATGAGATAAAGATTGATAAGAATTTTAGGAAACGAAGAACAAAGAAAAGGAATAAGATTTCATTTCTGCTAAAGAGTTCATGTTATTCTAATTAACTTAGTAAGTTATTGTCTTCACAAGTATCAGATACTGCTTGAGTATTACACTTGGAAAGTGACCTCAAACTATTGAAGATAAGCTAAGTTATTGACTTGCAAGCTTAGAATGAAGCAAGAAGAGCTACATCAGCTGTAAGGTTGTATGCTTTGTTTAAAGACCTTTTAAGCTAAGGCTGGAACAAATAAATGGTTATTGTGTTCCATAATCAACAAACAATCTATTAACACACGGAAAGACTCACATTCAAAGTAAAGAGCTATAGTTGCGAATTTATTTGAATGGCATGGTTGTCTAAACCATGAGTCAAGAATGTTTGATTATAAACAAACATTTCCCTAACATGAAAAACTCACAAAGTTCAAATCATAGGCATGATTTGTGTTTCGAACATCTTTAGCAATGTCACATTAACAAGAACGTACTTAAGGCTATATACGCTCTTGACAGTTGATCGATTTAGAATCGTTCTAAGACAAGCAAGTCTTACTTGTTAAAAACCGACAAAGTAAAGAGTTATTGTTCTTGGTATAGATAATTGACTCCGAAAGCTAAAGAGGATTCAATTAATTTAACGTTTCACAAAGAATTTGAAATAATATGGCTATATTCTTCAAATGTCAACAAACTACACCTTGAATAGTTCAAGAGTTCAATGAAGTAAAGAATCAACTTGGCAAGATATAAAAACGTCTAGATTAGATCGAGCAATGTTTTCTTGAGCCAAGCGGGACCATCACAAGGTTATGAAATTGAAATTTTCATAAATAACTCCATAAAGAACATATTGTGTCTTCACGGAGACCTCGATGCCATTTAAAAATGAATCGAACAATGATGAATCACATCCCTTCCTATAAAACTCTTAAATATTTGCACAAATGACTAATGTTACACTAAACAAATGTCGAAGCTAAGAAAGGACACCATATTCAGCTATGGATAGAAATAACTTCTAAACGTCTTTTCAAGTATATGTCTAAAACTCTTAGCCACAGTGGAAGCTCACTGGCTCAGTAAGTGCTAAGTGACTCAGTGGGAGCTTAATGGCTCATTAAAGGCTAAGATAGCTCAAGTAGGAGCTAAATATTTGTTTCACAATGAACTTTTACCTAAAGACAATATACATGTCTCTTTGTAAGCATTCAAGGGAGACTACGGGCATTACCTCCACAACCTAATTGAGAACATAATGTTTTTTGCTCTAAGTGGTGTCTTTTTGGAAAGTAACACATTTCCAAAATGACAAGTGGGAGAAAATGAACTCGATGACCATCGAGGTCAGCAACAAACAAGAACTGAGAATTTCAGAAGACCTTAAAAGGGCTTCGTGGGAATACTTGATCAAGAATACTCAAAAGGACTTTACAAGTGCCTTAAAAGAGAAATCATTACTCACAAAACTTCTGAAAAGTAGGAGTAAGATCAACATAATGAAAGGGCTTTGAAAACGCCTTAAAACTCAGTGTTTGATGCAATTACCCTGTATACGTATAGAATTCACCAAAGGTTTGGGTTGAATCCTATAAATTTTCTATTAAGTTAGAAATAAACCTTAAACTTACAAGCATACTATTTACTATTAGATAGTAAGGGAATAATGCCTTGTAAGATAGCTACGACAAATCCAAATTCCGAATAATGGTTAGAAGCCATAAGATCCGAAATAGACTCCATGTTTGAAAATCATGTTTAAAATTTGATTGATTTGCATAAAGGGTTAAAGATCCATCCATCGCAAATAAGTTTTCAAGGAGAAAACTAACAAATGTGGAAATGTATATGCATACATAGCTAGTTTGGTTGAAAATGATATAATTAAATTCACGAAGTTGATTTTAATAAAAACCTATTCACCAATCGGAATGCTCAATTCTTTTCGTGATTATTCTAGCAAAATTGCACATATGGAGTATGGTAAAATAGATACCAAAATCGCCTTCCTAAAAGGGACTATGAAAATAGTCTAAGGGAATTGAAAATCTAAATAATGCTAGATTTGAAAGCAAGCTCAAGAAATCCATTATGGGATTAAAAAAGGAAGCATTGCATAAAGGAATTGGAACATGTTTTCTCATAAAGTTAATAAAAGGATTCACTAATGGAGAAACATAGAAATTCATGTGGATAAGAAGTCTAGTGGGAGCAAGAGTTAATCTTGTAAGGTCCAACAAGAAGTTTACAAACTCTGTTGTAAATGAACTATCAAATGTTAAATGCTTAGATTTGAAAGTATTTTCGACAATGGACCAAGAAAAAGACGATACTTAGTACATATTGGGTATTAAGATCTATTGTATAGACTTAATAAAATGTTTAAACGAGTAAAGGAATTTACCGTGTTAAACATGAATTGAAGGGCTTTGAAAGGCTTTCGACTCATATGTGTAAAACTATGTAAATGTTTGAACTAAGTATAAGCTAGGCTAAATACTAAGCCAAACAAGAAAGACTCGAGTAGAGACTTTCAACCATATCACATAGCAAACAGTTTGGCAAGACTCAGTGAAACTGGATAAGCTAAAATGTAACGTGGATGGAAAAGGATTAAGAATCATTCTACAATTAAATCCATCATGTTTCCTACAATATGGAATCGTCACACGACTTACTTGCTTGGAGCATGAGAAGAATAAAGTACCAAACAAAATAAATCTAAGTCATAGACCATTAGATTATGATCAAGAACTTCCAAAATACTTGAATAAGTAAAAGGGATGGGTTCTTGACTCATTGAAACAAATACAATTTGAGTATTAATGTTGCAAGCACAAACCTTAACAAGGATGAGATCCTTAACAAGGAAGCCATTTGTAAGCACGAAGTAAGAAGCGTTGTGGCTTGAGAATGGTAACATGGATGTGCATCCATGTGTAATGTGTGGAAATTTATGGTAAATTTCCATTATCACAAATGATTAGGGTATCCCAAATCGTTGTGAGTCGTTTGGAGTGAAACCCAAGCAAAGCATCATCAGGAAGTGTACTAAAATATATGTTGAGAATATTGTTGCTTTAAAGGCAATAATAAGGAAGATGTTAAATGGAAAGTTCGTTGTTGAACATTGATGATTGTAAGTTTTCAAGTTAAAGATCTCAATCATGAAAATGAGTAGGAGCCATTACTTGGACAATAAATCCTAAATCACATATAATCCATGACACTCTCAAATTTTATCATCTTATTATGAAAGTGATCAATAATGAAGATGCTTAGATTAGAAAAGTAATTATAACTAAACCTATGCAATAAGTGAACGACAACATTCACAATTGCACGAACAAAATCGTGTTGGGTTTTGGTGAGTCCGACTCACCGCGGAAACAAACCCAAAACCAAGACCGCACTCGCAATGAATAAAACCATAAACATAATTAAATTAATCACAAGATTAAGATAAGCTAATTACCTTTGACGCGTGCTTCGCTCCAAATGAGCTCTTACTTGAAAGCTTCAAGTCCCGCTCGCACGGAGACCTCCAACGAAGTCCACCCGCACCAACAAAACCGACTAGGTCCAATGTCTTGGGGTTAGCAAGACCCGACCAACAAAACCCGAGTAATTATATTGAGTTCAAAGGTTTTCACTAATTGTGATGCCTTTTCCAACTCTTACTCAAGCATCTTTCCCAATGCCCATACTTGGGTATTTATAGGAAATGATGGGAGTATCATTTACTCTCCCATCAATGTGGGATAGTATGATTTTTCCATTTTATTTTAAAGCTAAAATAAAATCAATAATCAAGCTAGTAATAAATCAACAAGTGGCAAGCTCATGTGAGTGGTTAGGTGAGGACCACTTGGAGAGGGGGGGGACCAAACTTGCTCCCCACTCCCTCTCCCATAACCGGCCACCTCACTCCCCACACACTCAAGGACAACAAGCCACATGGCACCCACCCTTGGGCACCAAGGCAGCCAAGGTGGGCTGCCATGTGCTTCTGTCCGTGGCAGCCACGCCCAGCAAGCCCAGCACTCGCATGCGGGCTGCCAGCCGCTGCTGGCCAGCACGCCCAGCATGCTTGTGCGGGCTGCTGCTGCTGGCCTTGTGCCTTGGCCAGCGCTGCTAGGCAGCAAGCAATGGCCTAGCCATGCTGCTGCTAGCTGTGGCGAGCTGGCGCGCCTAGCGTGCTAGCACCAGCAGCTTGTTGCGGCATGGCTTGCTAGCCATTGCGCGCACAAGGCTGCGCCTAGCATGCTAGCACGCACTAGGCAGCGCCTAGCCTTGCGATGCTAGCATGAGTGCGCTAGCACGCACCAGCCAGCCTAGGCTCGGCTTGGTGCGCATGCTAGCCACCATGCTAGGCTATACGCCCTTAGCACTCGGTTTGCTTGGGCATTCCGATGCTAGGGGTATTTTGGTCTTTTGTTGATTTATTACTATTTCTCGTCTCGTCTTTCACTATTTTTCGACTCGACTTCCGAAGCTCGGTTCCGACGTCTAAATAAATTTTACTCGGTCGACTCATTAATTCCTTCCGAATTAATTCGTCGTTTCGGTTTGTTGAATTCTTGGGTGTGACCTGAAGGGTTCAGTCAAGATTAAGCTGTAACATTAATTATCCATTAATATTACTGATCGGAAGCGGCCTCCACCCAAGCATTCCGATCACTTGACCTTACTGAATAAATTAGCTTTCTAATAATTCTGAACCCGCTAACGGAATAGTACACTTGTTCGAAGGACACCATTCCTTTCAATCTCCCACTTGTCCTTCCGGACAAGTGCTCATTTTGTGTACAGCCTTTTCCTATGTCGCTTAATGTCTCTTCATGAACTATAAGGTAAGATTTATTTTTGTCATCCTTATTACGTCCAGAAGTGTTTCCCGATTCCGAGTCCGACTGTCAATAAACAGATGATTTCTAAAATCCATCCGAGCACGGCCATGCATTTTACAGTCTCGCTCTACGAGAGGCCTTGTATAACAAAGACATCTTCCCTATTTTACTAGGGGGACATTCCCAGTCTTGTAATGTAGCTCCTCTTACTGAGAGGACCTAGCCGCCCGAGTGTTGCCGTTATAATCCCCTATTACGGCAGACGTTTGACAACATCAAAGCGAACTAGTACTCAAACAAGAGAACTCACACTACTCATGGTCGAGGAAATAGGTTCCGATAGCCATAATGAGAAGTATACTTATGACAAATTTTTAATTTCTTAAAGTATTCTCATAGGTCGATCCAGTATGGTTCTAAACCAATACCTGTGTAAATGATTTATGACAATCATGTCCTCGTAGCACATGAAACGGTGCTATAAATCAGACTACACACTAATCTCAATTGGTCATTAATCGTCCATCGTTTAAATGACCTTGATTAAGGATAATTTTCGATTATAATATTCAATGTTCACTTAATAGGTGTTTCCTTACCAAGACTGGTCTTGATACCCTATTTTGAATATTCTCAGAATCGAATGGACTCATTATTTAATCCTAAACCACAATTAAATAGCATAACGGAGTAATAAAATGTTGCATGAAATTTTATATTACTCCAAAACATGAATGGTTTTCCTTAGTGTCTTACATTAACTTTTCTCAAAATTAACTAAAACACTAAACAAGGAAATCAAAGCCAGTCTCCTACATGCTTGATTCCTATTGCCTCAACGTGCTTGTTGTGCTTCACTTGAGGCAAAGGTTTAGTAAGTGGATCGGCTACATTGTCATCCGTTCCAACTTTGCAAATTCTGATTTCACCCTCTGATTTCCATTCTCGAATCATGTGAAATCGCCGCTTGACATGTTTGACCTTCTGATGTTCCCTAGGCTCTCTGGCATGAGCAATAGCTCCATTGTTGTCACAATAGAGGGCTATTGGACCCTTTATAGAGGGTACAACATCAAGTTCGCCAACGAACTTACGAATCCAAACAGCCTCCTTAGCTGCTTCAGCAGCTGCCAAGTATTCGGCTTCAGTTGTAGAATCTGCAGTTGTACTCTGCTTTGCGCTCTTCCAACTAAACGCCCCTCCATTTAGACAGAACACATATCCAGATTGCGATTTGAAATCGTCTCTGTCTGTCTGGAAGCTTGCGTCGGTATAACCTTCCACAACTAAATCCTTTGCACCACCATACACCAGGAATTTATCCTTGTTCCTTTTCAGGTACTTTAGGATATTTTTGGCCGCAGTCCAATGCGCCTCTCCTGGGTCTGATTGGTAACGGCTCGTAGCACTCAAGGCATACGACACATCTGGCCTAGTACATATCATGGCATACATGATAGATCCAATAAGCAAAGCATATGGAATCTGATTCATTCTTACCCGCTCATCAGGTGTCTGTGGACACTGCTTCTTGCTTAGGGTTATGCCATGTGACATTGGCAGGTGACCTCTTTTGGCCTCCTCCATGCCAAATCGAGCAAGTACCTTATCAATATAAGTACTTTGACTCAATACAATCATCCTTTTCGATCTATCCCTATAGATCTTGATGCCTAGTATGTACTGAGCCTCTCCCAAGTCTTTCATTGAGAAGCACTTTCCAAGCCAGGCCTTTACAGACTCTAACAACGGAATGTTGTTTCCAATGAGCAATATGTCATCGACATATAAGACTAGGAAGGCGATGTCACTCCCACTGACCTTCTTGTAAACACAAGATTCATCTGGATTCTTGATAAAACAAAACTTACTGATGGCTTCATCGAAACGCAGATTCCAACTTCTGCTTGCTTGCTTTAATCCATAAATGGACTTCTTAAGCTTACAAACTTTCCTAGCATTGTTTTGGTCGACTAAACCTTCAGGCTGTGTCATGTACACAGTTTCTTCCAAATAACCATTAAGGAAGGCGGTTTTGACGTCCATCTGCCATATTTCATAGTCGTAATATGCAGCAATCGCTAGGAGGATCCGAACGGATTTAAGCATTGCGACTGGTGAAAAGGTTTCATCGTAATCAATACCATGAACTTGTCTGTAACCTTTTGCCACCAATCTAGCTTTGTAAATGAATACATTTCCATCTTTGTCGGTTTTCAACTTGAAAATCCACTTACATCCGATCAGTGTATAACCTTCGGGTAAGTCAACCAAGTCCCAGACTTGATTTTCAAACATGGAATCCATTTCAGATCTCATGGCCTCTTGCCATTTAGCAGAGTCGGTGCTTGCCATCGCTTGCTTGTAGGTTGCTGGTTCATCTCCATCCATGATCAGGATGTCCTGATTCTCGATTAATACTAAACTAAGATATCTATCAGGTTGAGATCTCGGCCTCAAAGACCTACGTAGGGTAATGGATTGAGCATTTGCATTGTCGGTTCGACTTTGCACATTTTGATCATTTTGACCTGCGTCAACAGATGCTATTTGAGCACTTTGACTGTCATTATGATTTTGTTGCTCATCCTTACGAACTTCGTTGAGTTCGATTTTCCTCCCACTTGTCATTTTGGAAAGGTGCTCCTTCTCCAAAAAGACACCATCGCGAGCAACAAACACTTTGTTCTCCGATTTGTTGTAGAAGTAATACCCTTTGGTTTCTTTTGGGTAGCCCACAAAGTAAACCTTGTCAGATTTGGGATGAAGTTTGTCAGAGATCAATTTCTTGACATATGCTTCGCATTCCCATATCTTTAGAAAAGATAACCTAGGAGGTTTCTTCGTCCATAATTCATATGCAGTCTTTTCTACAGCTTTTGATGGAGCATGGTTCAGTGTTAGTGCCGCAGTTAGAAGTGCGGGTCCCCAGAAAGAGATAGGAAGATCACTAAGACCCATTGTTGATCGTACCATGTCTAACAAGGTCCGATTTCTCCTTTCGGATACTCCGTTCCATTGTGGAGTTCCTGGAGGTGTCAATTCTGAAAGTATACTCTTTTCTTTCAGATGGTCATCGAATTCTTGGCTCAAGTATTCACCACCTCGATCCGATCGAAGGGCTTTGATTTTCTTGCCAAGCTGATTTTCAACTTCACTCTGAAATTCTTTGAACTTTTCAAATGATTCAGATTTGTGCGACATGAGGTAGACATAGCCATATCTACTATAGTCGTCTGTGAAAGTGATGAAATATCGATGTCCATTTCTTGTGGTTGAGCTCATTGGTCCACATACATCGGTATGTATAAGACCCAATAAGTCACTTGCCCTTTCTCCCAACTTGGAGAATGGATGTTTAATCATCTTGCCTAATAGACATCCTTCGCAATTCTCAAACGATTCTAAATCGAAAGAGTCAAGAACACCTTCTTGTAGAAGTTTCTTGATGCGTTTGATGTTAATGTGGCCAAGACGACAATGCCACAAGTAAGTCTGATTTGACTCCATGGTCTTAGCTCTTTTGGTATCATTATAAACAATTTGTCCAAAGACACAAACGTGTCATTCCATAAATATAAACAAGATGATATGTCTTGTGATCAAGTTTACAATGACGTCCAACGCCACAAGATCAAAATATGGTAGATAAAACTAAACAAGTTTTAAATCTAGACAAAATATGAGATTACAAGCTTTCTTTGAAAGATTATCTTCTTCTTCCACTTGTACTCATATCCACTTGAAAAGCACCGCTCACTTTGTTCCTGAAATAGGAGCATATAGTGAGCCAATATTCCGGTATCTAATACCTCATAAATTGCTTATGTTCAAGTGTAAAGATGATACCTGAGATCGAGGTTACTTTTCCTTTCGCCTCATCTTCTAGATACATGCTACATTCTCTTTTGTAGTGTCCGGGTCTACTACAATAGAAGCAGCGCATCTTAGCTTTGTTCTTGAACTCCTTCTTCTTTGGTCTCAGGGCAACCTTAGCCTTCTTGCAAGAATAGGTTTTCTGGAGCTCTTGAACAACTTCCATCAAGGAAAGTTTGTTCCGCTTGGCCGTAAGTCGCATCTTTAATGCAACATACCCCGAATGGAGTGAGCTTAGTAGCATGAGAGCCGCTTGCTCATCGTCCACTGGTTTGCCAATTAGCTCCGGATGGGTGAATAGCCTTGTCATGTTGAGCACATGAGCTTGAAGTGGCATCCCGGGTCTAAGTCTTGCATTATAGACCTTAGCCCATACTTTTTGTCTCTCTTTGGTGAGACATCCATCTTGCGGTGGCTTGATCCTCATGTTCGAGAGTGACCTAGTCACATCTTCCACAAGTCCATCATAGTTGCCTTTGGTACTCTTGGTGACTCTCAAATTGACTACGTCTTCTAGAGCTTTGAGCATCATGTCCGGAAAATAGTTGGAGAACTTCCCCTTCCATTGTACCGGGATGGAGTTTGCCATGAGTCTGGAAACTCTTTTGCAATCTTCACTCCATTCCTCATGTGCCTCATCACTCATAATCCCCTTTGAGTAGAAACTCGGGATTTGAGTGTCCAGAATGTGCTCTAGGTAGCAATTTCGGAGGGTCTTTCGGAGTTCCTCTTCCCATTCCTTAAAGTTTACCAAGTTCAGAGAAATTGGCAACTTTTTGGGCAATTCTGGGAGCATAAGGTCGTTGTTATTAGTTGAAGACATGATTCTACAATTGAAAGAATTTGTAATGAAAAACCATTCATTATACTTAAATAAGATTGAAATCATGCATTTTAATCAAACTTATTTAAAACGTCTTATTCACACATTAAAGATTGTCCCCAATTTTGGTGAGAATAAGTCGATTCCAAGATCCAAAGAAACAAAGAGTGGTTAAGCATGCTTTGGCTTGTCTTAACACTCAATCTCCTAAGGTAAGCAACGCTTTGCTAATGGCTCCAAGCCACTCTTGGTTGAATAAATCGTCGCATCCAATGCTCTCTAAACAATTTATTCACTTTGCCACGACATGTTAGGACTCCATCACTCATATCGTTGAGTATAACCAAAACCACTTGCATACCTAGTATGCCTTACGTTCCTTGGAGAAGTAGTGATGCCTCGCTTTGGTGTAGCCCACCACTACCCTCGTTCGGTTGGTAAGTGTGTTTTGGAATGGCAAGTTTTACTCAATTTTAAGGGACCTAGGGTTTCTATGTTGGTTGATTTAAGTGAACTTAATTAATCATCTCAACATTCGAAATCCTAACCATGCATCTAACATATAATTCAAATATATAAACATAAATATATATCGAAAACATAAATAGAGATGCATTTGGCAACTAGCATGACCCCTTGAGATCTTCAAGTCTTCAAAAGGTCTTCATTTGCAACTTCATGGCTTCGTCTTCTAAGAACCCCGTCTTCAAGACTTGACCAAATAATATAATTGCTAGGATCTACGATTAGGACTAATCTAAATATTAAGGTACAAAAATACTCAACGGTTCGCAGACCGTATTTAGATTTACAAAAATACATCACGGATCACAGTCCGTATTTTCTATCCTAATCGGGCCCCACTAGTTGCCATTTCATAAAACCTGTGAGAGAATTTTACATTCCATTCATCCATTCACTATCTGTGAATGGCCCATGCATTTTACAACGATCAAACAAGTAACAATGCGTAAAACCGCGCGAGAACTAGTAATTAATCTAGGTGGTTAATCTAATTAACACGCCTAATTAAACTAGTCATAGTTGTTTTAACCGGTTATGGTAATAACTAAGAGACGCTCCCACTAAATTCCGCATCCAATCTTAACTAATCCAATTAATTAAGTCGGTGAACCCAAATATTTGTCAAAATTAATTTTGCAAATGTCGCTCAAAAAACCCGAGGCCTAGCCTCCAAAATTTTAATTAAATAAACAAAATAATTAAAATAATTAAAACGACAATTTAAGAAAAATTACGTATTCCATAATGTCTAAGTGCCTAGCACTAAGACTTGGAACCCAAAATTACCCTTATTTACATATTAAGCAACGCTAAAATTAACTTTAAAATAGCATCGCCTTAATAACCCGGGGTTATTGTGCCAATTATGGGATCGTACGTACCGAACAACAAGCTCGTAACATACCCATTCGCACCCCCGCAACACCAAGCATGCCCATGGGCTGCTTGTGCTCGCACATGCCACGCCCAGCCAAGCCAAGCGTAGCAGCACGCACAGCGCGCACAGCACTATGCTGCTGCTGCGCCATGCTGCTGCTGGCTGGTGCGCTATGTTGCTGGCAGCGAGCAGCAGCCCATGCCCTTCCTCGCACACACAGACGCACAGCACCACGCACCTAAGAACGACGAACCCAGCAGCCTCGGCAGCCACATATGGGTTGCGTGAGCAGCCCAGCTGGCCGAGAGCTAGCTCGGGGCTCTTAGGCCTCGTGTTGCGTGCTAATGCTTCGAAAATTATCGAATTTTGTGTGTGACATTATAAATCAATTCTAAATTAATTTTAGAATCAATTTTGAGGAAAAATGAAAAATAACAAGTCCAACTTAAATAATTCATCCAAAGCAATTAACCAAATTTATTTCCAAGAATCATTCTTTAATAAAATTGGTTTAACTTGGTGTAACAAAATAAATTCGGGCATTTCTCACTATTAATTTAATCACTTTAAATTAATCTTGAGATTTTGACAAAATAAAAGGGAGTTGGAAAAATGAACATAAGTTCAATAAAGACTCCAACTTTAATACTTGTGACTCCATGAAAAAATTATATCTTCCAATATGAAGATAAACCAATTTCTATCACAAGTTTTAAACTTTATGATTCCAATCAACTAAAAAATGATTAAATCAACAAAGTTTAACCAAAATTCATGGAATTTAGTAACTCAAAGTTTCAATCACTTATCATAAGTAAAGATTGAATCTTTAATACTTGGAAGCAACAAAGAACAACTATTTCACACTTAATGCAATTAATTTGCAATTATGTGAAAAATAAAACCAAACTTTCAAGCACCAATTACTACCAAGTAAGCATGCTTAAAGTGGTCTAAAATTGCATATAAAATAAGGAAAGAACCATTTACATAACCACCATAAATATGCAATCAATTTTCAAGGTTAGAAAGACTGAAAATTTTTCGTCAAAACGAAAAATCCCTCGAAAAATACATTTCTGGTCGTTTTCTGGCTAAAAACCGAGCCCTAAAAGGATAAAACCATTTCCAGAACACCTTTTCCACCCAAAATTCACTATTTTTGGGTCGAAATCTGGGTTCGGGAGCTGAAGATAGCTCTAATACGAGGTAAAATTTGAAAAACGAGTTACTAATTTAATTAGCAACTTAAAACCAGAAAAAATAAGCCATAAAGACACCTTAAAAATATTATGATTTTAAAATAAACGAGCGAGGCTCCGATACCGCTGTTGGGTTTTGGTGAGTCCGACTCACCGCGGAAACAAACCCAAAACCAAGACCGCACTCGCAATGAATAAAACCATAAACATAATTAAATTAATCACAAGATTAAGATAAGCTAATTACCTTTGACGCGTGCTTCGCTCTAAATGAGCTCTTACTTGAAAGCTTCAAGTCCCGCTCGCACGGAGACCTCCAACGAAGTCCACCCGCACCAACAAAACCGACTAGGTCCAATGTCTTGGGGTTAGCAAGACCCGACCAACAAAACCCGAGTAATTATATTGAATTCAAAGGTTTTCACTAATTGTGATGCCTTTTCCAACTCTTACTCAAGCATCTTTCCCAATGCCCATACTTGGGTATTTATAGGAAATGATGGGAGTATCATTTACTCTCCCATCAATGTGGGATAATATGATTTTTCCATTTTATTTTAAAGCTAAAATAAAATCAACAATCAAGCTAGTAATAAATCAACAAGTGGCAAGCTCATGTGAGTGGTTAGGTGAGGACCACTTGGGGAAGGGGGGGACCAAACTTGCTCCCCACTCCCTCTCCCATAACCGGCCACCTCACTCCCCACACACTCAAGAACCACAAGCCACATGGCACCCACCCTTGGGCACCAAGGCAGCCAAGGTGGGCTGCCATGTGCTGTTGTCCGTGGCAGCCACGCCCAGTAAGCCTAGCAAGCCCAGCACTCGCATGCGGGCTGCCAGCCGCTGCTGGCCAGCACACCCAGCATGCTTGTGCGGGCTGCTGCTGCTGGCCTTGTGCCTTGGCCAGCGCTGCTAGGCAGCAAGCAATGGCCTAGCCATGCTGCTGCTAGCTGTGGCGAGCTGGCGCGCCTAGCGTGCTAGCTCCAGCAGCTTGTTGCGGCATGGCTTGCTAGCCATTGCGCGCACAAGGCTACGCCTAGCATGCTAGCACGCACTAGGCAGCGCCTAGCCTTGCGATGCTAGCATGAGTGCGCTAGCACGCACCAGCCAGCCTAGGCTTGGCTTGGTGTGCATGCTAGCCACCATGCTAGGCTATACGCCCTTAGTACTCGGTTTGCTTGGGCATTCCGATGCTAGGGGTATTTTGGTCTTTTGTTGATTTATTACTATTTCTCGTCTCGTCTTTCACTATTTTTCGACTCGACTTCCGACGCTCGGTTTCGACGCTCTAAGCTCGAATTTCCGACGTCTAAATAAATATTACTCGGTCGACTCATTAATTCCTTTCGAATTAATTCGTCGTTTTGGTTTGTTGAATTCTTGGGTGTGACCCGAAGGGTTCAGTCAAGATTAAGCTGTAACATTAATTATCCATTAATATTACTGATCGGAAGCGACCTCCACCCAGGCATTCCGATCACTTGACCTTACTGAATATATTAGCTTTCTAATAATTCTGAACCCGCTAACGGAATAGTACACTTGTTCGAAGGACACCATTCCTTTCAAATCGAGCATATTAGATTTGGGTGTGATTTCTATAAATTTTTTATAAAGAGTGTTACTCTTAAAACAATCGGAAAAACCATTTATCATAAGATGAACCATTCAGGTTTTGGAGTAATTTAAATTTCATACAATTTTATCACTCCCTTTTCTATTTAATTGTGGTTTAGGATTAAATAATGAGTCCATTAGATTATGAGAATATTCAAAATAGGGTATCAAGACCAGTCTTGATAAGGAAACACCTATTAAGTGAACATTGAATATTATAATCGGGAATTATCCCTAATCGAGGTCATTTAAACGATGGATGATTAATGACCACTTGAGATTGCATGAAATTTGATTTATAGCACCGTTTCTTGTGCTACAAGGACATGATTGTCATGAATCATTTGCACAGGTTTTGGTTTAGAACCATACTAGATCAACTATGAGAATATTCTAAGAGATTTAAAAATCATCATAAGTATACTTCTCATTATGGCTATTGGAACCTCTTTCCTCGACCATGAGTATTGTGAGTTCTCTTGTTTGAGTACTAGTCCATTTTGATGTTAGTCAAACGCCGTAAAAGGGGATTATAAAGGCAACACTCGGGCGGCTAGGTCCTCTCCATAAGAGAAGCTACATTACAAGACTGGAAATGTCCCCCTACTAATAATAGGGTCTTTGTTGTTTACAAGGCCTCTCGAAGAGCGAGACTGTGAAAATTCATGGTCGTGCTCCGATGGATTTTAGAAACCATTTGTTTATTGATAGTTGGACTCGGGTATCGAGAAACACTTCTGGACGTAATAAGGATGACGAATAAATCTTACCTTATAGTTCATGAAGAGACATTAAGCGACATAGGAAAAAGGCTATACACTAAAAGCGCACTGGTCCGGAAGGACAAGTGGGAGATTGATAGGAATGGTGTCCTTCGAACAAGTGTATTATTCCGATAGAGGGTTCGAAATTATTAGAAATCTAATTATTCAGTGAGGTCAAGTGATCGAAATGCCTAGGTGGAGGCCGCTTCCGATCATTAATATTAATGAGTAATTAATATTACATCTTAATCTTGACTGAACCCTTCGGGTCACACCAAAGAAAATAAAGAACGGACACGAAAAATTAATTCAGAAGGAATTAATGAGTGGCACGAGTAATTAATATTTAGACGTCGGAAATCGAGCTTGGATCGTCGAAACCGAGCGTCGTAAGTCGAGTTAAATTCTAGGATTTGACGATACGTAACAAATAAGTCAAACAACAAAAAAAGTCAAAATGTGTAGCCCTAGACTCGTATCGGCCAAACTGTACAAAAGCTAGGCAAGCGCGTGCCATCACTAGCACTAGCCGCAAGCCCAACAAGCCGCGAGCATGGGCAAGCTGGGCACGCTGGCTAAGTGTGGTGCGTGATGGTTGGCCGAAGCCAAGCAACGTACAACAGCCTTGCGGGCTTGCGGTGCGTGCTGGCTGGCCGAAACCAAGCAGCGCACAGCAGCCTTACGGGCTTGCGATGCGTGCTGGCTGGCCGAGGCCCAGCAACGCATGCAGCCCCTTGGCTTGAGTGTAGGTGCAAGGCTCAACCAAGTCAAAGGGGCCTTGACCGGTTTTTACTTGGTGACCAAGAAGGTAAACCGGTTATGCCCTCTTATGATTGGAGGGTTTGGTAGCTTGGAGATCAAGGAGAACATGTGGTCCTCCTTGTGGTCCTCACCTAACCACTCCCATGTGTATGCCAAGTGTTTTTTGATTATTTGTGTTACTATTTAATTTATTAGAATTAATTTAATTGCTTATTATTACTCATACTATTATTTCTCCCACATGGAAAAATTATGGGAATTTTAGAGAGCCTTTGCCTATAAATACCAACCTTAGGAGTTGGGATTACTCACTTGAGTAAGAGTTAGAAAAGGCATCTCCATTGAGAAAATCTTTAAACTCATAATTACTCGAGTAGTTTTGTCGAGCTTAGCTAACCTCTAAGCAATAGACCTAGTCGGGGTCGTGTTGCAGGGGGATACCGTAGGAGGTTTTTTCCCGTTGCGAGACTTAAGCTTTTTCAAATAAGAGCTCGGGGTACGAGCGAAGCACGCGTCAAAGGTAATTATATCTTTCCTTAAGTCTTGTTAATTATGTCTTTTGATTATATTAATTGTGAATGTGATCTTGGCTCGGGTTTTATTCCGCGATGAGTCAACCTCATCAAAACCCAACAGAGTTTAACAAGGACAACTACTCCATCCTCATGGAAATAAAGGATCGGCTGATCCTAGAGAAGCCGACTCCAATGATAGGTTCCACTGAAAAGAGGAACAAAAACAAAAATTGCCACTACCATGAGGACGTCGGCCATAACACCAACGACTGTTTCAGCCTTAAGCGAACGCTTGACTGTCTGGACGACAAAGGAGTGCTGAAGTTCTATGTGAAGTCCAAAGTGACTTCCAAAGCGAATCCGGGGCAGTCCTCCAAAAAGACTCCCCAGCCTACTAGTAGCTTCGGACACCGATGAGGAGCCGGTCTACACAATAGCAGGTAGATTCGCTGGAGGTGGCCCAACCATGCGGGGCACCAAGGACCATCTGAGAAAGATGGTCAATTCTAGTGAAGAGGGACAAACGTCTGGCACCACCGCCTTCCTAGAAGTTGTCATCATGGAGAAGGACCGGGGCACAGTCCGCCAGCCGCATGATGACCCTGTGGTCATAGAATGCAAAGTGGCCAACCAAAAAGTTAGCCGCATTTTGAGTGACATATGTAGCTCCTCCGACATCATCAGCCGTAAATGCATATCCAACCTCAAGTATAAGATGGATAGCATGCATGATGTCTCCCACCCTCTTGTTAGATTTGGGGGAGGAGTGGTGCATCCAGTCGGAGGGATTGATCTCCCTATTCAGTAGGGAGAAAAGGGCAACAGACGGCACATGACCATCCAGTTTTTGGTGGTCGAAGAGCTGACCGCCTATAATCTCATTCTCGGCCGACCCACTCTGAACGAGTGCAAGACCGTCATCATCCCTTCTCTCATGCTGGTCAAGTATGAGAGGGATGATGGCTCTGTTAGCTCCCTGAACGGAGATTAGAAGACGGCTAGAGAGTGTTATCTCTCGGACGTCAAACCTACACAGCAGCCGGACAGGGGAAGGAATCAAAAGACCTTCATCATGTCAAGGATGACCATCCGGCCCTACCGGCCTCTAAGAAAAGGAAAACTGATCAGCTGGTGGTTGTCAAAAAAGAGAAGCAATAACTATCACTGACCGGGGAACGGTCAGACGACCTCCGTCCCCAGCTGGCTGGTGAGCACATTTGTTAGTTGAGACTAACACTACAGGAGGGGGGGTGAATTGTATGTGAGTTCCTATAGCTACCTTTTTTGAGGAATATAAATAAACTGTAAAGGAACTTGGAATTCACACAGATTTTTACGAGGAAACCTTCCACGGCCCGACTGGAAGTAAAACCTCGACCCTCCTAAGGGATTTCAAAAACCAAATCACTTCACTATAATAGGGCAATCTCAAATTACAACCTATTATACACCAGCCTTTTTTTACAAGTTTCACACTGAACTCGCTACACAATAGGACCCTATCCTACCCAATCTAAGTCCCAAACTTTGATTCACTCGTACTCCCAAAGTACTCTCTCAGCCTCACACTAGAAGCTTACACACTGTATGGAAAATATAATTCACACACTCATCCAAGAACCCAACCAATACAAAATATATGACACTAGTATATGCTAGGCAAGCTATGCACGAAACCCAAAACTAATATGACAAAGATATAAGCATGGAAAACTTACACAATTAAAGCACGAATGATTTTTTCAAGCATAAACTCACTGAAAACTATGAAATGATATTTCTACTATTTATACAAGTCTAGCTTGTATGCCAAGTAGGGTTTTCAAAAGAAATTTATGTTAAATTAACTAAATCTCAAAACACGGTTTTAAATAAATTATTTTCAATGAAAATCTTTTTGGAAAATAAGATAAAAAAAGATTATCAAAAAGAATAATATCTTTTTGATATTCAATTTTTATGAAATAAATTATTTAGAAAATCTGTTCCTAAAATCTATCTTTTTATCTTTTTTCGTTCTAATAAATTTGCCAAGCCTTTGCCATGCTTCTAATAGATTTCATGCATATCCTACTTAACATATTTAACAACATACCTAGAAGATAAAATCTTAAATAAATTTAGTTGCTGCACCGTTTATTCTGTAATCAAAGATTCTTGGGCTTCACGCAGACCAGGACTAAGTTCCTGCTGTCTTTAAGTTCCTATTAGGGAACGTTCCTGTTAAGGAACTTAAATAGTTCCTGTTAGAGAACTAAGTTCCTATTAGGGAACCTTCTTTTATCTTGTTTAACCTTCTTTAAGAATTCTCTTCATGTTCTTCTTAGTCAAGGTTACTCTTCCACCACCAAGGTTCACTTCACCTGTTCTTAATCAAACACTTAAAGAAATCTTTATTAGTCGAGTTTGCTTGAGTTTAAGTCTATCATCATCAAAACCTTTAAGCTTCAATAATTTCCCCCTTTTTGATGATGATAAACTTAAGCAAACTCTTTAGAAAGTTAAATAAAATAAAAGGTCGTATTTTTTCATTTTATAATTTTATTGACTGAAAGTAAACACACAACAGAAATTAAAAATAAAAACAAAAATAAGAAAACTTAAAAACAGAACACAAAATTAAACTAATAAAGAACTACTGGCATCAATATCAGATAGAACTTTATGATACTTTGAGAAATTTCTCATACTTTCTCAACTAGAACCTAGAACAACTTCAGCCTCAAAGTTTGCTTCTTCTTTTCCCCCTTTTGGCATTATCAAAAAGTCCAGTTTCTTCAAGGTTATTAAGCATCTAGCCACAGCCTCACAAGAAATTCATCGAGTGTGGGAAACTGAAGGTAGCGCTGCTAACTTCCATTGAGTTTGTTCCGCTTCCCTGCAAAAGCTTTCATAACATACAAAAACACACACGTATAGGCAGAGTTCCAAAACATTCAATTAAAACCAAAATATTATCATCCTACTTGTTAAAAATTATTACAAGCCAAAGTAAATTGTTCAAAAACCAAAACAGAAACTGAAATTGTTCATGACTAAAACAGCACAGAAAAGAGTTAAGTTTAGGCTAGACTAAGGATGGCTAGGTTGATGATAGGCTGGTGAAATATAAACTGGTTAACTCTGAAGGAACTCTAGTATCTTCTTGTTGTCTTTCTATTGATGCTCAATACTGGCTTCCAGTTTATCTTCCAAGTCCTGAATAGTCTTCTGGAACTCCACCTTCTGTTCTCTAAGACTCTTTTCCAATCCCTGTACTCCTCTCTCCAGATTTTGAATTTTTCCCATAGCCTCTTTTAGCTGCTTCTTAGCTATCTTAGCTCTATCAGTAAGCTTAGAAACTTGCCCTTCAAGAAATTTTTCATCAGTGTCCAACTCAAGAGGTTGTTCCATACTGGTCTGAGGAAAATAGCTTGTAGACAATCTTCTGCTCTTTCTTAGAGGCTGTTCTGGTACCTCTTTCTCTTTTCTCTTTCCTGTTCCCTTCTCTTTCTAATCCTCCACCTTTTGAACTTTCCCATTAACCACATTTAGGCTGATTCCCAGAAGAGTTTCTTCATTGATCACATTTTCAGGCTTCTCATTCAAACCCCCATATTTTCCTTTTAAAACAACTCCAAGAGACTTAAAGACAGTAGACAGAATAGCTCCATATCCTACCTTAGTCTTTCCAGGGACACAATGTGCCAAGTGTTGGTACATCAAAGCAGGAAAATTAACTTTCATTCTTCTAAACAGACAAAAGATTACAGCCATGTCCATTAGACATGCTTCCCCCTTCTTAGCAGTCCTGGGCAATATAGTCTTTTAAACAAGATTAAAAAGTAACTTGTTTAGAGGATTTAGATCATTGTGACTCATGGTATTCTTCCCCCTTTTTCCTCCTAAAGCTTCGACAATATCACCACTCACGTAATTTCCTACTTTCACGCTTGATTTTCCCTTGATACAAGTCTCATACCCCTCAGTTGGAGTTTTTAGAATCTGACCTAGGGTTTCTACATTAAATTCAATCTTAACACCATCAACTTCACTAGAAATTACACCTAATTTTGCTTGAAAATTTTGACAAAACTCAGTCATAGCAATCGGATACATGTAATTATTTGATGCATTAGATAACAGATGTTCCTAACCTTGGAACTTAATCAAATCAAGAAATTCTAGGAACCTAGCTTTTCTACACCAACTTAAATCAATTCGATGACCAACAACATACCTCCCTGCCTGTGACTCAAGTTCCGCTTGTTCTGTAGTTTCCTCTTCCTCCTCCTTCTCAGAGTCTTCTATTTTCTTTACGAACTCCTCCACTTCCTCAATGTGTTCCTCTACAGTTTTTCTCTTTTCTTTCATTTACTTTCACTCCTCAATTTTTCGAGAATTGACTCGGAAGTTAATTTCTCTGTTTCAGCAGGCTTAGGATTTTGCTTGATCGAGGATGAGGTTGGTTCTCTCTCGGCTTGAGTTTCTTTGTAGGTTACCATGGGGAGTGAAGTGACTTCTTCCTGTTCTGAATTGTGATTATTTTGAGTGTTTTCAGAGCTTAGGGAAGTAATGATGGCCATGGTTTAGCAGTTAAAGGTTTTAGGAAGGCTGTAGAAAGTTTTCACAATGGGTAAATTGATTTGATAGTGATGATGTAAGGTGGGTGAGAGATTCCTTTTATATTTAATGAGACGGTGTGATGGAAACGAGGGGTTTAAGTGTTTAGTCATTTAATTGAACAAATTCGATTAATTTTTTAAAATAATTTAAACCGGATGAATTCACCAAAAATCCTTTTCTTTCCAAATTCATTTAATTTCCAAAAAGAAATTATTTTCTGAAAATACACACGTTTGGAACACGCGTTACACACACATGTAATGTACATTACTAATTACTTGTACAGTTAAGCGTTTAGTGAACTAACCTTCAGTGATCAACAACGGTGACACTTCCAGCTATGTTTAGCACACCAAAATTATGCTAAATGCTCTTTTAGCTCTATTTACATTATTTTTGATATGCCATATCTTGGAACTTCAACAACAATCAAATCAGCTTGATCATCCCAAGTTCCAGTCTCAATTTCTCAAATCTTTCTCTGTTCAAGGGCTTAGTTAGAATATCTGCAATTTGATTTTCAGTTTGACAAAATTCTAAATTAATATTCCCTTGTTCCACATTGTCTTTTAGAAAGTGATGCCTAATGTGGATATGTTTTACCTTTGAGTGTTGAACTGGATCCTTTGAAACACATATAGAACTGGTATTATCACATTAAATAGGAACACATTCAAATATAATACCAAAAATCTCTAACCTGTTGCTTTATCCATAGAATTTGTGCACAACATGCTACTGCTGCCACGTATTCAGCTTCAGCTGTAGATAATGCAACTGTGTTTTGCTTCTTAGAACCCTAAGAAACTAAATAAGGTCCTAAAAAATGTACCATACCTGAAGTACTTTTTCTATTAACCAAATCACCTACATAGTCAGCATCAGTAAAGCAATTTAAATTAAAAGAATCTCTTCTAGGATAGAAGAGACTTAAGTCATCAGTTCCTTTCAAGTATCGAAGGATTCTCTTTACTTCTATCAAGTGAGATTCCTTTGGATTGGCTTGGAACCTGGCACATAGACCTACACTAAAACATATGTCAGTTCTACTAGCTGTTAAGTAAAGTAGAGAGCCAATCATACCTCGATACATAGTTTGATCTATGCAAGTTCCAGATGGATCTTCATCCAATCTAGTTCTAGTACCCATAGGAGTCTTGTTGGTTTTAGCATTGTTCAACTTGTATTTCTTGATCAGTTCCTTGATATACTTTTGTTGATGGATCATGATTCCTTCTTCAGTTTGTTTGATTTGCAAGCCGAGGAAGAAATTTAACTCACCCATCATACTCATTTCAAATTCTCCATTCATTAGGTCAGCAAAATACTTGCACAAAGACTCATTAGTCGCACCAAACAAAATATCATCAACATAAATTTGTATAACTAAGATATCAATTCCATTTGACTTTAAAAACAAAGTTTTATCAATTTTTCCATGTTTAAAACCATTTTTCAAAAGGTACTTAGATAATTTTTCATACCATGATCTAGGAGCTTGCTTCAACCCATAAAGAGCATTGTCAAGCTTATAGACATGGTTTGGGAACTCTAGATTTTCAAATCCAGGAGGCTATTCCACATAGACTTCCTCATCTAGAAATCCATTTAAAAAGGCACATTTAACATCCATCTGGTACAGCCTAAATCCCATATAAGCAGCAAAAGCAATAAGTAAGCGAATAGCCTCTAACCTGGCTACAGGAGCAAATGTTTCTTCATAGTCAATTCCTTCCTATTGATTGAAACCTTGTAAAACAAGTCTTGCCTTGTTCCTGACAAAAATACCATGCTCATCTAGCTTGTTCCTAAACACCCATTTTAATCCAATAGTCTTCTTCTTGTTAGGTCTAGGTTCCAGATGCCAAACTTTATTTCTTTTAAACTCATTAAGTTCAGCTTGCATAGCATTAATCTAGTCAGCGTCAGTTAAAGCTTCAACATAGTTCTTAGGTTCCATAGTGGATAGGAACGCATAGAATGCAAAGAAGTTCTTAAGCTGAGATCTGGTCTGAGTTCCTTTTGTGATATCTCTCATGATTGTATCCGCTGGATGTGACTTCTGATATTTCCAAGGTTTTGGTGTAAAATCCTTGATTGGATACAGGCTTTCTTCATTGTTGTTGACTGATTCTTCAGTAGGAACTTCAACTTGATTCTCAGTTTGCACTTCTTCATGAACTTCTCCATTTTCTACATTTTGTTCTAGATCTTGTGGAGCTCCTATTGCATTCTCCATTATAGGTGCTTCATTTGCTTCTGGATTTGCTTCACCTTCATGTTCAACCTGCTTCTTTTGCAATGATGTTGATTCTTCATCTGGAACCTGCTTGCGTACAAGTCCTATTTCAAAATCATCATCACAGTCTTGTACATCGATCAGCTGTTCAGTTTCATCAAATATAATATGTACAGATTCCTCAACACACATTGTTCTCTTATTATATACTCTATAGGCTTTACTATTTGAGGCATATCCTAAGAATACTGCCTCATCACTACGTTCATAAAATTTTCCCAAATTCCTTTTACCATTGTTATGAACAAAGCATTTACAACCAAAAGATCTAAAGTAAGATATGTTAGGATTTTTCCCTTTAATGAGTTCATAGGGAGTTTTGTTGGTGATGGCTCTAACAGATACTCTGTTAAGAATGTAACATGTTGTGTTCACTACTTCTGCCCAAAAGTTCCTAGGCAGTCTACTTGAAATCAACATAGTTCTGGCCATGTCTTCAAGGCTTCTGTTCTTATGTTCCACAACACCATTCTATTGTGGAGTTCTTGGTGCAGAGAAGTTATGATCCATTCCATGTTCTGTGCAGAATTCATCAAGCTTGGAATTTTCAAATTCTGTCTCATGGTTTGATCTAAGATGTATCAATTGATTACCTATTCTTCTTTGTTCTTTCTTTACAAAGGCAACAAACACATCAAACGTTTCATCTTTACTCACAAGAAATAATACCCAAGTATACTTTGAATAATCATCAACAATAACCATTACATATTTCTTACCACTTCTGCTTTGGATTCTCATTGGACCACAAAGATCCATATGAATAAGTTCCAAAGGTCTTTTTGTACTTACCATATTTTTAGATTTAAAGGAAATTCGAGTCTTTTTACCTCTAACACAAGCATCACACACTTTATCATATAGGAACTTAATGCAAGGAAGTCCTTCCACTAATTCCTTTTATCTAAGTTTATCAAGCAAAGTAAAACTTTCATGACTAAATCTCTTATGCCATAATAGAGGATCATACTCAATAACACTAAGACATGTTAGACTGCTGTTAGGAACCTCGTTAAGATCCACAACATATGTGTTCCCTTTACGAGTTCCTTCTAGGATTATGTTCCTAGTGTCATTATGGATGATTTTACACTTATTGGAATTAAAGTTAACAGAGTTACCTTTGTCACAAAATTGTGAGATACTTAATAAGTTGTGTTTGAGACCCTCGACTAAAAATACATTTATCAATAGCATGGAAACTTGACCTTCCTACTTTGCCAATATCAACTATATCTCCTTTCATATTATCACCAAAGGTCACAGTCCCACCATAATAGGCATCCAGTGAGAGAAATCTAGATTTGTCTCCGGTCATGTGCTTAGAACAACCACTATCGAGGTACCAAGTATTGTTCCTCCTCACTGGAACCTGCATGAAGAATCAAACGTTAGTGTCAAGAACCCAGGTTTCCTTGGGTTCCTGTGTAACATGAGTGGGGTTATCTTTCTTAACCCAAATCTGTTCTACATGTTTTTCATTCTTCTCTATGCTTTTTTCTTTCTTGGGACACTTAACCTGCTTGTGTCTTGTGTTTCCACAGAAATAGCAAACAATACTACTTGGCAGATTTACATACTTCTTTCCGTTTAGGAACTTCTTTTTAAAGCCTAGTCCCTCTGTTTTCTTGGCCTGAGCTTTAGCAATCCAATCTGGAACTTTATAATCTATGGGTTTCTTTCCTTTCCTAGCTCTCTCAAGTTCCCCCTCTGTTTTTTGATCTTCCAAATCAGATTTTAATTTTTTAAAATTCGGATAATGCATAAGTGGAGGAACTTCAGATTTAGGAGTATCAACACTAAGTTTTAACAAAGATAATTCCACATTCAAAGTATGTTATCATGTTTCAGTTTTTCTATAGTATCTTTTAGGACAACATTGTTATCAAAAAGACTAAAGAACCTATATTGAATATCAAACTTCATATTGTCTACCCATTCACTGTTATCTTTGTAAGTTAACAAAGCCTTATCACTTTGTTGTTTTGCTCTATGTACTTCTTTTAGCTCTTCTTGAATGTCCAAAACAGCACATATTAGTTTCTCTTTAGAAAAATGTCTTAATTCATTTTGAGAAAAACATACCTCAGCCTCGAGTTCCTTTAGTTTGGCCTTTTCATTAGTTTTGGCCATAAGATATAAATGTGCAATTTCTTCTGAAGGTTGGTCTTCTTCTTCTTCTGAGTCCGTGTCTCCCCAGGCATCAAGCATAGCCTTCTTTACATTGTCCTTAGTAAAGTATGGCTTATAAAATCTGGAATCTTTGGATTGATCCTTTCCTTTAGTCTTTCCTTTATTACCTTCCTTCATTGGACAATCCTTGATAAAATGATCTTTTGAGCCACACTTGAAACAGGTAATGTCTCTGGAACTTGTAGCCTTCTTGTTCATATCAAACTTCCGGTTGTTCATCATTCTCTGGAATCTTCTCACTAGCATTGCAATCTCATCCTCATCAAATTTTGAGTCATCTGAGTCTTGTGCCTTAAGTGTGAGACTCTTGTTTTTTGAACTTTCAGTATTGGAACTCAGGTGAAGTTCATGAGTCATCAGGGAACCTGCTAGTTGTTCCATGTTAAACTTAGTGAAATCCTTAGCTTCCTGCATTGCAATAACCTTGGATCTCCAGCATTCATCATGTGGTAGATGTTGGGGTTTGGTGAGTCCGACTCACCGCGGAAACAACCCCTCCCGAGGAACCACTCGCAATAATTAAAATAAGAAAGCATAAATAAATATTCACAAAGAAAATATAACGGATCTTACCCTCGAAGCGAGCTTCGCCCAAAAACCGAGGCTCTTACTTGAAAGCGCCGCGCCTCCGACGGTATCCACCCATAAATGGGCGAACACCACTTTAAGGTCTACTACCTTGGGGTTTGCAAGGTCCGACCTAAACCCGATTGATATGTGAGTTTAAGAGTTTTCCCAAAAATTATGGAATGCTCTTTTTAACTCCCACCTAAGCATCATTCCCAATGCCCATACTTGGGTATTTATAGGAAATGATGGGAGTATCATTTACTCTCCCATCAATGTAGGATAGTATGATTTTTCCATTTTATTTTAAAGCTAAAATAAAATAAATAATCAAGCTAGTAATAAATCAACAAGTGGCAAGCTCATGTGAGTGGTTAGGTGAGGACCACTTGGAGGAGGGGGGGACCAAACTTGCTCCCCACTCCCTCTCCCTTAGTCGTCCACCTCACACCACACACACTCAAGGACCACAAGCCACATGGCACCCACCCTTGGGCACCAAGGCACCCAAGGTGGGTTGCTATATGCTGCTGTCCGTGGCAGCCACGAGCACCGCAAGCCCAGCAAGCCCAACACTCGCATGCAGGCTGCTAGGCGCTGCTGCCCAGCACGCCCAACATGCTTGTGCGGGCTGCTGTGGCTTTGTGCCTTGGCCTCGCTGCTAGCAAGCAATGGCCCTCGCCATGCTTCTGCTAGCTGTGGCTTGCTGGCGCGCCTAGCGTGCTAGCTGCTGCAGCTTGTTGCGGCATGGCTTGCTAGCCAATGCGCGCACAAGGTAGTGCCTAGCATGCTGGCACGCACTAGGCAGCTCCTAGCTTTGCGATGCTAGCATGGGTGCGCTAGCACGCACCAGCCAGCCTAGGCTCGGCTTGGTGCGCATGCTAGCCACCATGCTAGGCCATACGCCCTTAGCACTCGGTTTTCTAGGGCATTCCGATGCTAGGGGTATTTTGGTCTTTTGTTGATTTATTACTATTTCTCGTCTCGTCTTTCACTATTTTTCGACTCGACTTCCGACGCTCGGTTTCGACGCTCTAAGCTGCAATTACCGACGTATAAATATTTAACACTCAGGCGACGAATTAATTTCTTCCGAATTAATTCGTCGAGTTGGTTCACATATATTTGCTTGGGTGTGACTCGAAGGGTTCAGTCAAGATTAAGCTGTAATATTAATTATATTAATATTACTGATCGGAAGCGGCCTCCACCCAGACATTCCGATCACTTGACCTTACTGAATATATTAGCTTTCTAATAATTCTGAACCCGCTATCAGAGTAATACACTTGTTCGAAGGACACCATTCCTTTCAATCTCCCACTTGTCCTTCCGGACAAGTGTGCATTTAGTGTTTAGCCCTTATCCTATGTCTCTTCATGTCTCTTCATGAACTACAGAGTAAGATTACTAGTCATCTTTGTTACGTCCAGAAGTGTTTCTCGAAATCCGAGTTTGACTGTCAATAAGCAGATGATTTCTAAAATCCATCTGAGCACGGCCATGCATTTTTCACAGTCTCGCTCTTCGAGAGGCATTGTAAACAACAAGACATGTTCCCTATTGTTAGTAGGGGGACATTTTCAGTCTTGTAATGTAGCTTCTCTTACTAGAAGGACTCACCCGCCCGATATCCGTCTTTATAATCCCCAATTACGGCAGACGTTTGGCGGATACCAAAGTTGACCAGTACTCAAACAAGAGATCTCCCACTACTCATGGTCAAAGGAAAAGAGTTTCGATAGTAATAATGAGAAAATACTTATGATGATTTTTTTTTAATCTCTTAAAGCATCCTCATAGGTCTGTCCAGTATGGTTCTAAACCAATACCTGTGCAAATGATTTGTATCCTCATAGCACAAGAAACTGTGCTACAAATCATACTACACACTAATCTCTGATGGTCATTATTTGTCCACAAAATACGACCTTGATTAGGGATAATTTTCGATTAAAATATTCAACATTCACTTAATAGGTGTTTCTTTATCCAAGCCATTGACTTGATACCTTATTTTGAATATTTATTAAAATCAAATGGACTCATTATTTAATTCTAAACCACAATTAAATAGAGACGGAGTGATTTAAATTGCATGAAAATTTTAATTACTCCAAAAACTGAATGGTTCATCATGGTGCTTTACATCAACATTGTTCAAAATTTGATTAAAACACTATAAATGGAATTCAAAGCCAGTTCGCAACACGCTTGATTCCCATTGCCTCAATGTGTTTGTTGTGCTTCACTTGAGACAGAGTTTTAGTTAGTGGATCGGCTACATTATCATCCGTTCCAACTTTACAAATTCTGATTTCACCTTCTGACTTCCATTCCCGAATCATATGAAATCGCCTCTGGACATGTTTGACCTTCTGATGTTCTCGTGGCTCTCTAGCCTGAGCAATATCTCCATTCTTGTCACAATAGAGGTCTGTTGGACCCTTGATCGAGGGTACAACACCAAGTTCATCAATGAACTTGCGAATCCAAACTGCCTCCTTGGCTGCCTCAGATGCTGCCAAGTACTCGACTTCAGTTGTAGAATCAGCGGTTGTGCTTTGCTTTGCACTCTTCCAACTAAACGCTCCTCCATTGAGACAGAATATGTATCCTGATTGCGACTTGAAGTCATCTCTGTTTGTTTGGAAGCTTGCGTCGGTATATCCCTCAACAACCAATTCATCTTTACCACCATAGACCAGGAATTTATCCTTGTTCCATTTCAGGTATTTCAGAATATTCTTGGCCGCAGTCCAATGCGCCTCTCCTGGGTCTGATTGGTATCGGCTCGTAGCACTCAAGGCATACGATACATCCGGCCTAGTACATATCATGGCATACATGATCGATCCGATAAGCGAAGCATACGGAATTCGACTCATCCTTTCTCGCTCATCAGGTTTCTTTGGACACTACTTCTTGCTTAAGGTTACGCCATGTGACATGGGTAGGTGCCCTCTCTTGGCTCCTTCCATTTGGAATCGAGCCAGTACCTTATCGATATAAGTACTCTGACTCATTCCAATCATCCTTTTTGATCTATCTCTATAGATCTTGATGCCTAATATGTACTGAGCTTCTCCCAAGTCTTTCATTGAAAAACATTTCCCGAGCCAAGTCTTTACAGACTCCAGCAATGGAATGCTATTTCCAATGAGCAAAATGTCATCGACATATAAGACTAGGAAGGCGATGTCACTCCCACTGACCTTCTTGTAGACACAAGACTCATCTGGATTCTTGATAAAACCAAACTTACTGATGGCTTCATCAAATCGCAGATTCCAACTTCTGCTAGCTTGCTTTAGTCCATAAATGGACTTCTTAAGCTTGCAAACCTTCTTAGGATTATTCTGGTCGACAAAACCTTTAGGCTGTGTCATATACACAGTTTCTTCCAAAATCCCATTGAGGAAGGCGGTTTTGACGTCCATCTGCCATATTTCATAATTGTAATATGCAGCAATCGCTAGAAGAATTCGAACGGACTTAAGCATGGCAACTGGAGAAAAGGTTTCATCATAATCAACGCCGTGAATTTTCCTGTAACCTTTTGCTACCAGCCTTGCTTTGTAAATAAATACATTTCCATCTTTGTCGGTTTTCATCTTGAAAATCCATTTACATCCGATAGGTGTGTAACCTGCGGGTAAATCAACCAAGTCCCATACTTAATTTTCAAACATGGAGTCCATTTCGGATTTCATGGCCTCTTGCCATTTTGCAGAGTCAGGGCTCGTCATAGCTTGCTTGTAGGTTGCCGGCTCATCTCCATCCACTACTAGGATGTCCTGATCTTTGATTAATACAACACCGAGATATCTGTCAGGTTGAGATCTTGGCCGAGTCGACCTACGTAGGGTAATGGACTGTGCATTTGCATTGTCGGTTTAACCAATGTCAACAGCTGCTTGGTAAGCACTTTGATTGTCAACTTGTCCTTGTTGCTCGTCCTTTCGAACTTCGTCGAGTTTGATTTTCCTCCCACTTGTCATTTTGGAGAGATGCTCCTTCTCCAAAAAGACACCATCACGAGCAACAAACACTTTTTTCTCGGATTTGTTGTAGAAGTAATACCCTTTGGTTTCTTTTGGATAACCCACAAAGTAAACCTTATCAGATTTTGGATGAAGTTTGTCAGAAATGAGTTTCTTGACATATGCTTCGCATCCCCAAATCTTGAGAAAAGACAACCTTGGCGGTTTATTAGTCCATAATTCATATGGAGTCTTTTCCACTGCTTTTGACGGAGCACGATTCAGTGTGAGTGCCGCAGTTTAAATTGCATGTCCCCAGAAAGAGATTGGAAGTTCACTAAGACCCATAGTCGATCGGACCATGTCTAACAGGGTTCGATTTCTCCTTTCAGATACTCCATTCCACTGAGGAGTTCCCGGAGGTGTCAACTCTGAAAGTATTCCATGTTCTTTCAGATGGTCATCAAACTCTTGGCTCAAATATTCTCTACCTCGATCCGATCGAAGTGCCTTGATTTTCTTGCCGAGTTGGTTTTCAACTTCTCTCTGAAATTCTTTGAATTTATCAAACGTTTCAGATTTGTGTGACATTAGATAGACATAACCATATCTACTAAAGTCATCCGTGAAGGTTATGAAATACCGATAACCATTTCTTGCGGGTGTACTCATTGGTCCACATACATCGGTGTGTATAAGTCCCAATAAGTCACCGGCCCTTTCTCCTAACTTGGAGAATAGTTTCTTTATCATCTTTCCTAATAAATATCCTTCGCAATTCTCAAAGGATTCTAAATCAAATGAGTCAAGAATACCTTCTTGTAGAAGTTTCTTGATGCGTTTGATGTTAATGTGGCCAAGGCGACAATGCCACAAGTAAGTTTGACTAGACTGTGTAGTCTTAGCTTTCTTTGTATTGGTATCAAACATTTGTCTAAAAAACACATGAAAGTGTCATTCCATAAATATGTTCAAGACATCAAAACAAAAGGTCTCGATTTGATGAAAATGACGTCCAACGTCGGAATTACATCAAAAGTATGGTAGATAAAACTAAATAAGTTCTACTTTAGACAAAACATGAGATGTAAAAATTTCTCTTGGATAGATCACTTCCATCCTACTTGTGAACTCGATTCCTCTTGAAAAAGCACCGCTCACTTGGTTCCTGAAAAAGGAATGTGTTGTGAGTCAATTTTCCGATATCTAATACCTTTAAAATTGTTTATATTTAAGTGTATAATATGATACCTGAGATTGAGGTTAGTTTTCCTTTCGCCTCATCATCCAGATACATGCTGCATTCTCTTTTGTCTTTGAACTCCTTCTTCCTTGGTCTAAGGGCAAAGTTAGCCTTCTTGCAAGAATAGGTCTTTTGAAGCTCTCGGATGACTTCCCTTAAGGACAGTGTATCCCTATTGGCGGTGAGACGCATCTTAAGTCCCACATACCCCGAGTGAACAGAGCTAAGAAGCATGAGAGCCACTTGCTCGTCTTCCACTTGTTTGCCAATTAGCTCCAGATTGTTGAATAACCTTGTCATGTTAATTACATGAGCTTGAAGTGGCATTCCGGGCCTAAGTCTCGCATTGTAGACTTTTCCCCATACCTCTTGTCTTTCTTTCGAGAGACAACCTTCTTGCGGTGGCTTGATCCTCATTCTGGAGAGTGACCTTGTCACATCCTCCATATGACCATCATAATTGCCCCTAGCACTCTTGGTGACCCTCATATTGACCACATCCTCAAGAGCTTTGAGCATCATGTCGGGAAAAAAGCCGGAGAAAACCCCTCTCCATTGATCCGGGATGGAGTTTGCCATGAGTTTGGAAACTCTCTTGCAATCTATACTCCATTCTTCATGAGCTTCATCACTCATGATCCCTTTCGAGTAGAAACTCGGGATCGGAGTGTCCAAGATATGCTCTAGGTAGCAATTCTTGAGAGTCTTTCGGAGTTCATCTTCCCATTCCTTGAAGTTCACCAAATTGAGCAAAAATGGTAACTTCTCGGGAAGTTCCGGGTACATAGGGTCGTTGTTAATAGTTGAAGACATGATTTTACAATTGAAAGAATTTTAATGAAAAACCATTCAAAAATTACTTAAATAAGATTGAATTTTATTCATGCAAATTTTCAATACTTATTTAACGTCTTAATTACACGTAAAAATTGTCCCTATTTGGTGAAAATAAGGCGATTCCAAGATCCAAAGAAACAAAGAGTGGTTAAGCATGCTTTGGCTTGTCTTAAACACTCAATCTTCTCGGTAAGCATTGCCTTGCTAATGGCTCTAAGCCACTCTTGGTTAGACAATCGTCGCATCTAATGCATCTTTGACGATGTGTCTCTTTTGCCACGGTATGTGAGGACTCCTCACTCATACCGATGAGTTAAACCAAAACCAACGTGCACACCCGGTGTGCCTTATGCCCCTTAGAGGAGTGATGGCACCTCGCTTTGGCGTAGCCTACCATCACCATCGTCCGGTTAGTAAGTGTTGTTTTGGAAAGGCAAGTTTTACTCAATATTATTAGGGACCTAGGATTTCTATGTTGGTTGATTTAAGTGAACTTAACTAATCATCGCAACATCAAGAAAACCTAAACATGCATTTAACGAATATTTCACACACATATATATAACCATAAAATATAAAGCGAAATAATAGATGCATATTAAAGTAGCATGACCCCTTGAAATCTTCATATCTTCAAAAGGTCTTCATTTGCGTTTCAAGGCTTTGTCTTCCAAGATACGCCGTCTTCAAGACTTAACCAAACTATGCAAAAACTAGTGTCTATAACTAGGAATAATCTAAATGTTAAAGTACAAAAATACTTAACGGTGCGTAGACCGTATTTAGATTTACAAAAATACATAACGGCACGTAGTCCATATTTTCTATCCTAGTCGGGTCCCACTAGTTGCCATTTCATAAAACCTGTGAGAGAGAGAGAAAATATATATTCCATTCATCCATTCACTATTTGTGAATGGCCCATGCAATTTACAAAATTAACAACAAGTAAAATGCATTCAAACAACGCGTGCACTAGTAACTAATCTAGGTGGTTAATCTGATTAACACGCCTAATTAAAACTAGTCAAAGTTGTTTAACCGATTATATAATTAATGTCATTAATAAATGAAGCTCCCACTAAATTCCTCATTTCCTTAATTAATCCAATTAATTAAGTCGGTAGCACACAAACTTGTCAAAATGAAATTTTGCCAATGCCACTCAAAAACCCGAGGCCTAGCCTCCCACAATTTTAATTAAAATTAACAAAATTAATTAAAATAAATAAGCGGCAAAATAATTAACTTCAAGCCTACTACGGCTAGTCACCTCACCGCACCAAGGATACGCACATGCCAAGACCACGAACACACGACCCACGGCACACGGCCGCGAGCCGCTGCCACAGCACAGCCACGCGTGAGTTGCTGCTGTGCGTGGCTGCTGCCGCGCGTGTGGCCCACCATCGAGGCGGCGCAACCACCGTGGCAGCCACATGCGGGCTGCTGTGCAACCCGGCTCGCCATGGTGGTGCATTGCCTCGTTTTGCGTGCCACTACCTTGGGATTTGATCCCATTTCCGCGAGACAAAAAATAATTAATTCTAAATTAATTTTAGAACTAATTTAGTGAGCAAAGTAAAATTTTAAACAAGTCTAACTTAATAATATTTTTAAAGTGCAATAACCAAAATAATTCCAAGAACCATCTTTAATTAAATTGGTTTAGCTTGAGCAAAATAAAATTGAGGCAATTTCTCACATTCAATTTAATCATTTTAAATTAAACTTGAGAATTTGACAAAGTAAAGGGAAGTTGGAAAAATATGAACTTTAATGTTCAAATAAAAATTCCAACATCTAAAATTTGTGAATCCTTGAAAATTATATCTTCCAACATGAAGATAACCAAATTTCTATCACAAAAATCGAAACTTTATGTTTCTAATCAACTCAAAATGATTAAAACAACAAAGTTCAACTCAAAATAACATGGAATTTAGTGGTTTTCAAAGTTTCAATCACTTATCACAAATAAAGATTGAATCTTTAAAATTTAGGAAGCCTCAAAAATAAAATTTTCACACTAAAAAGCAATTAGTTTGCAATTATGTGAAAATAAATCAACCTTTAAGCATCAAATACTACCAAGTAAGTGTGCTTTAAGGGGACATAAAAGTGCAGAAAATTATGTAAATAATCAACCATATAATCAACAATTTATGCCATTAATTTCAAGGTTAGAAAAGACTTAAAATTTTTCGCCAAAAACGAAAAACCCCTCGAAAAAGACATTTCTAGTCAGTATTTGGCTAAAATCACAGCCCTAATGGGGCAAAACCCTTTCCAGAACACGTTTTCCACCCAAAATTCACTAGTCTTGGGCAAAAATCTGGGTTCTGGGCCAAATTCGACATTAAAAACGGGATTAAATAAATAAAACCGAGCTACTAATCTAATTAGCAACATAAACCAGAAAAATAAGCCAAAAAATTAACCTTGAAAAACATGATTATAAAAATAAACGAGCGGGGCTCCGATACCGCTGTTGGGGTTTGGTGAGTCTGACTCACCGCAGAAACAACCCCTCTCGAGGAACCACTCGCAATAATTAAAATCACAAAGCATAAATAAATATTCACAAAGAAAAGATAACGGATCTTACCCTCGAAGCAAGCTTCGCCCAAAACCCGGGACTCTTACTTGAAAGCTGCTATCACGTCAAGCGCCGCGCCTCCGACGGTATCCACCCACAAATGGGCGAACACAACTTTAAGGTCTACTACCTTGGGGTTAGCAAGGTCCGACCTAAACCCGATTGATATGTGAGTTTAAGAGTTTTCCCAAAAATTATGGAATGCTCTTTTTAACTCCCACCTAAGCATCATTCCCAATGCCCATACTTGGGTATTTATAGGAAATGATGGGAGTATCATTTACTCTCCCATCAATGTAGGATAGTATGATTTTTCCATTTTATTTTAAAGCTAAAATAAAATAAATAATCAAGCTAGTAATAAATCAACAAGTGGCAAGCTCATGTGAGTGGTTAGGTGAGGACCACTTGGAGGAGGGGGGGACCAAACTTGCTCCCCACTCCCTCTCCCTTAGTCGTCCACCTCACACCACACACACTCAAGGACCACAAGCCACATGGCACCCACCCTTGGGCACCAAGGCACCCAAGGTGGGCTGCTATATGCTGCTGTCCGTGGCAGCCACGAGCACCGCAAGCCCAGCAAGCCCAACACTCGCATGCAGGCTGCTAGGCGCTGCTGCCCAGCACGCCCAACATGCTTGTGCGGGCTGCTGTGGCTTTGTGCCTTGGCCTCGCTGCTAGCAAGCAATGGCCCTCGCCATGCTTCTGCTAGCTGTGGCTTACTGGCGCGCCTAGCGTGCTTGCTGCTGCAGCTTGTTGCGGCATGGCTTGCTAGCCAATGCGCGCACAAGGCAGTGCCTAGCATGCTAGCACGCACTAGGCAACACCTAGCTTTGCGATGCTAGCATGGGTGCGCTAGCACGCACCAGCCAGCCTAGGCTCGGCTTGGTGCGCATGCTAGCCACCATGCTAGGCCATACGCCCTTAGCACTCGGTTTGCTAGGGCATTCCGATGCTAGGGGTATTTTAATCTTTTGTTAATTTATTACTATTTCTCGTCTCGTCTTTCACTATTTTTCGACTCGACTTCCGACGCTCGGTTTCGATGCTCTAAGCTCCAATTACCGAGGTCTAAATATTTAACACTCGGGCGACAAATTAATTTCTTCCGAATTAATTCGTCGAGTTGGTTCGCATATATTTGCTTGGGTGTGACCCGAAGGGTTCAGTCAAGATTAAGCTGTAATATTAATTATATTAATATTACTGATCGGAACCGGCCTCCACCCAGACATTCCGATCACTTGACCTTACTGAATATATTAGGTTCTAATAATTCTGAACCCGCTATCAGAATAATACACTTGTTCGAAGGACACCATTCCTTTCAATAGACTCCTCAAGATCTTTCTTGCGTGTTCATCTATAGGAATGTGCCGGCCAAGGGAACTCAGTTCATTAATTATATCATTAAATCTTGTAAACATTTCTTCTATGGTTTCCTTAGACTGCATTTCAAACCTTTCATACCTAGACATCAATAAATAAATTTTAGAACGTTTACCTCATTAGTTCCTTCATGAGTTACCTCTAGCAAATCCCAAATCTGTTTAGCTGTCTTACGTCCCATAATACAATTATGTTCACGGGATCCAAGACCACAGTGTAAGTATTTAATAGCTAGAGCATTTAACTCAAGTTTCTGATAGTCTTCTTTATAATAATCAGAAATAAGTTTAGGAACTACCTCGTTTTTTTCATTGGTTGCGGTTACCTCAAGATCACCAGATTCAATCACACGCCATACCTGGTAATTTTTTGCCTTGATGAAAATCTCTATCCTATTTTTCCAGTAGGTATAAAACTTACCATTAAACATAGGTGGACGTTGGGTAGAATACCCTTCTTCAAGTTTCTCCTTGTAGTTCATCTCTCCTCAGGAACTTACTCCGCAAAGTTATCTTCTTGCACGTGAGAACCGTCCTCTGATACCAATTGTTTGTTGAGACGAACACTACAAGAGAAGGGTGAATTGTATGTGAGTTCCTATAGCTACCTTTTTTGCGGAATATAAATAAACTATAAAGGAACTTGAAATGCACACATATTTTTTACGAGGAAACCTTCCAGGGCCCAATTGGAAATAAAACATCGACCCTTCCTAAGGGATTTCCAAAACCAAATCACTTCACTATCATAGGGCAATCCCGAATTATAACCTATTATACACACACCTTTACTCACAAGTTCCACACTGAACTCGCTACACAGTAGGACCCTATCCTACCCAATCTAAGTCCCAAACTTAAATTCACTCGTGCTCCCAAAGTACTCTCTCAGCCTCACACTAGAAGCTTGCACATTGTATGCAAAATATAATTCACACACTTACCCAAGAATCCAACCAATACAAAATATATGACACTAGTATATGCTAGGCAATCTATGCACGAAACTCAAAACTAATATGACAAAGATATAAGCTTGGAAAACTTACACAATTAAAGAACGAATGATTTCTTCAAGCATAAACTCACTGAAAACTATGAAATGAGATTTCTACTATTTATACAAGTCTAGCTTGTATGGCAAGTAGGGTTTTCAAAAGATAATTATGTTAAATTAACTAAATCTCAAAACACGGTTTTAAATAAATCAGTTTTTAAGAAATAAATTATTAAGAAAATCTTTTCCTAAAATCTATCTTTTTCTTTTTCTGTTCTAATAAATTTGCCAAGCCTTTGCCACGCTTCTAATAGATTTCATGCATATCCTACTTAACATATTTAACAACATATCTAGAAGATAAAATCTTAACTAAATTTAGTTGTTGCGCCGTTTATTCTGTACTCAAAGATTGCTTGGGCTTCATGTAGATCAGGACCAAGTTCCTGTTGTCGTTAAGTTCTTATTAGGGAACGTTCCTGTTAGGGAACTTAAATAGTTCTTGTTAGAGAACTAAGTTCCTGTTAGGGAACTCTTCTTTTATCTTGTTTAACCTTCGTTAAGAATTCTCTTCATGTTCTTCTTAGTCAAGGTTACTCTTCCACCACCAAGGTCCACTTCACCTGTTCTTAATCAAACACTTAAAGAAATCTTTATTAGTCGAGTTTGCTTGAGTTTAAGTCTGTCATCATCAACACCTTTAAGCTTCAACAACATTGATATTCCTGTAGACGATAACCGTCCAGAGCAAACTATTAAGGTAGGGACGGTTGCTTTTGCAAAGATGGGTGCAGACTTGCACCATCTGCTAAAAGAATTCAAAGAAAATTTTTTCCTTTGAAGTGGAACCAGGCATCAACCCGGATCTTGCTGTCCACAAACTCGCCGTGGATGCAAAAAAGAAGCCCATCCGGCAAAAGAAAAGAAATCACGGCGAAGAGAGAAGTCAGGTGGCAACTAATGAAGTAAAAAAGTTGTTAGACGCTGGGTTCATTCGGCCATGTAACTTCCCTGACTGGGTTGCGAATGTCGTGCTTATGATGAAGCCGAATGGTACCTGGTGCATGTGCGTTGATTACACTGACTTAAATAGAGCATGTCCGAAGAATAGTTATCCACTTCCAAAGATCGACAGTCTGGTCGACTCTACAACCAGACATGCCTTGATGAGTTTTATGGACGCCTATTCAGGCTTTCATCAGATTCCCCTATGGAAAAAGGATCAAGAAAAAGACGACATTCGTCACTGATCAAGGGTTATTTTGTTACAATGTGATGCCGTTTGTCTTTAAGAATGCGCCTGATACTTTCCAACAAATGATCAATACAGTATTCATTAATCATATTGGGAGGAATGTAGAGGCGTACATCGATGACATGATAGTCAAATCCAAGCAGCAGGCGGATCACCTTGCTAATCTCCGAGAAACGTTCACCACACTTAGGCGGCACAAAGTCATGCTCAATCCCTAGAAGTGTGTCTTTGGTGTTGAGTCTGGGAAGTTTCTCGGATTCCTGATTGACCAAAGGGGGATAGAGGCCAACCCTGACAAAATTGATGAGCGTCGTTTATGGTGCTCAAAAGAATAAGATTAAGATTCATTTTCGTTATTTTCTTTCATCATTTTCATATAATTCTCTTAGTTTTATTTGATTTTCCATTTTTATAATTCACTTTGGTTCTCGATTAGTTTTTACGAGTTTTTCATATTTTTAGTTGATAATTCATAGTTTTAGTTTTATTTTGTTATGCTTTCTCTCTTTGTTTTATTTGTGTTTTGTAGGTGAATAATCAAGTCAATTTGCTCATTTTGGGACTGCCTCGCTCGCGGGCATCATCTCGAGTGCATTGATGATGGGGATGCTCAGGAGCGCGAAGTTTGATCATGCAAGAGAAGGAGCCAAGGCCTCGTGCACCACACAAGGGTGCGCGCGCGCGGCACAGGGGTGCGTGCGCGCATACCCAGCTGTGCGCGCGCGCGGCTGGTCTGTACGTGCGCACGGCCCTGTGCAGCCCCCTTCGCTCGATTTTTCTATTTATAGCTTTTGACTTTCTTTTTTATGACAACTTAACTTTTGTACTTGAGATATAATTTTCCAGAAATAGTAGAGAGAGAAAGTAGAGAGAGAAGCTTAAGATTTACTTGTTTGTACTTGAATTTGATCTTAGATTTCAATTTGATCTTGAAATTCCTTCTTCAATTCAATGAAATTTTGTAAGATTTCTTTCCTTTGATTTAAGTTTAGTGCAATTCTTTCTATTTTCTTGAATTTTGATTGATATTATATTCCTTGCTCAAGAATTTGTTGATTAATTGATTTTCTTTTGATTAAGCTTTAAATGAGTATGAATTTGACTGCATTTGTTTTGTTCCTTAATTTCACCATGATTAGTGAGTAGATTAGCTGCTAAGAAGAAGGGGAAGCATGCTTGATTGATGATTTTTGCTAGTTGATGATGCTAAATTGATTTGAATGTTGCAATTAAATTGGTTGACATAGTTGTGCATGTGATTAATTAAACTAGGAGTGATTAACCTATAAGATTAATCTAGATTGCATTGTAAATTTCAATGACATGAACCCTTGATTTGAGAATTGCTTTAATTGATTGAATTTGATTGTGATTTTCCTTGTTAGCCATTCATAGTGGACCCTATCTTGGCTAATAGGAGATAGCTTTTGGATTCCTTTGATTGCAACTATTGTTTGTCCCTTGCGATGTTGAATCGATGGAGTGATCTATAAATTAACATAATCATTGAGCTTGCATGTGGAACCTATATCCCTAGTGTTTAGCATATTGAATTCTTCGATTTGTCTAGCTTTTTGACATCTTAGTTACCAACCACAACCATTTATATTCTTTGAATTAGTTTGACATAGGCTATAGCATCGTTCCTACTCATTCCTTTGGGTTCGACCCTTGACTTACCATATACTTGTGTTAGGTTGGTCGAGTGTTTACAAATTAAGTTTGTCTCTAGGGAGAGGTAGATAACGACCTACATTTTCCTCTTTTCAAAAATACAGGCGGTCATTGACGTGCAGTCGCCCCGCACTGTCAAAGAAGTACAGAAATTAACAGGTTGTCTAGCGGCCCTGGGGAGATTCCTCAGCCGGTCAGGTAACAAGTGCCTCTACTTCTTCCAGGCAATCAGGAAGAAGGCTATGTTTGAATGAGGGGATGATGCTAAAGCGTCCTTCTAAAAATTGAAGCAACATTTACACTCTTTGCCATGGCTAGTCATCCCTCTGCCCAAAGAGACGCTTTACATGCACCTAGTTATCTCATATCATGCACTCAGTGCCGTTCTCCTTGCTGAAAGAGACGGTATCCAGCTCCCGGTCTATTTCATTAGCCACGTTCTCAGGAACCTAGAGCTTCGGTACCCCATGGTTGAAAAATTAGGCCTCACTCTTTACATGGCTATCAAGAAGTTGAAACCTTATTTCTTAGCACATCCGGTAGTGGTCTACACTGACCAACCGATCAAGCAGCCAATGATGACCTTGGAATCATCAAGCCGAATGCTCAAATGGGCTATTGAATTACAAAGTCTGGAAATCACTTACAAACCAAGGAAGGCAATAAAGGGGCAGGCATTCGCCAACTTTATTGTCGAAATGACAAGGCCGGCAACGCCGAATAATACTGATCAGGTTTGGAAAGTGTATGTGGACGGGAGCTCCACTATGAACGGTTGTGGTGCAGGAGTTATATATCAGTCCCCTGAGGGGGATAAGTACGAGCATGCAATACGGTTGAAGTTCCAAGCCTCAAATAATGAGGTAGAATATGAAGCCGTGCTAGCCAGCATATGCATGTGCTAGGCGGCAAGGGAAACTAAGATTGACGCCTGCTCTGACTCTTAGCTGGTCGTGAGCCAATACCATGGTTATTATGAAGCCACCCATCCGGCTATGATCAAATACTTGCAGGCGGTCAAAGCTGAGACCGTAACACTTGAAGAATTCAATCTAAGTCAAGTGCCTCGGTCCGAAAACAACCAGGCGGATGCTCTGTCAAAGCTGGCATCATCCGCCTCATGTGGTACACCTCGTTCAATCTTCTGGGAAGTAATAGAAAAACGAAGCATTGAAGAAGATCCCATTGGAGTACTTGACCGAATTTCTACTTGGATGGATAACATCCGGGCGTATCTGCTAGACGACACACAGAGTACTCAACTCTAGAAGCAGCCGCACAGAAAGAGCGTGCGTCCAATTTCGAAATTCCCAAAGGAGAGCTTTATAAGAAAGGGTTCCTACAACCCCTCTTAAAATGCATCACCCCTAAAAAGGGGCAGGAAATTCTGGAAGATCTACATGCGGGCTTTTGTGCCTCACATATAGGCGGCAGATCTCTAGCAGAAAAGAACAGGAAACAGTGCTATTTCTGGCCTACCCTTGAGAAAGACGCCATGACATTGGTGAAAAAGTGTGATAAATGCCAAAAATTCGGCAAGCTTATACATCGTCCAGCCACAGATTTGACGGCTATTCATAGCCTAGTTCCATTCGCCAAGTGGGGCATGGACATCCTGGGGCCATATACCTCTGCGTCAGGCGAACGGCGGTATATCTTTGTTGCCGTGGATTATTTCACCAAATGGGTAGAGGCAGAGATGGTAAAAAAATCAAGACTAAGGACGTCATCTCCTTCATCTGGAAGAATATCATCACCCGCTTCGGGGTGCCTATGTCTATGGTTTTTTACAACGGTCCTCAATTTGAGACCCCTCAACTGAAGACTTGGTAGGGAGATCAAGAGATCTCACATTGCTTTGCATCAGTCGGTCGACCCCAAGCAAACGGCCAGGTTGAAGCTTTCAACAAGTTGATCTTAGACGGAATAAAAAAGAAGATTGAAAGAGTTGGCGGCCTATGGGTGGATGAACTACCACGTGTCTTATGGACCATCAGAAAGCGAAAGGGGCAACTAGAAATACCCCATTCCTCATGGTGTACAGTGCAGAGGTCGTGTTGCCATCGAACACTATGAGCCGACTCTTCGAATCATATTGTATGACAAAGAGGCAAATTGGGAGGCCATGCGACTAGCATTGGACTCGCTTCTAGAGCGCAGGGGCAATGCCGCCTTGTGCCTTGAGATCTACCGTCTGAGAATGACTAGAGCCTACAACAAGAAAGTGCACCAGCGGCCCCTTAAGGTTGGGGACTTTGTGCTACGGAAAATAGAGGCAGTCGGTAGGGCGAATGAGCAAGGGAAGCTAACCCCAAACTGGGAAGGCCCCTAATGAATCTATGAAGAAGTAAGAGGCGGCATCTACCGTTTGGAGACACTAGACGACAGGAAGCTACCCAGAACCTGGAATGTAGATAACTTGAAAAAGTACTACTTGTGAAATTTTGAAAATTTTGGATTCAAACTCATTAATGTAAAATCTGCGTTCTTTCCCAAAATTATGTCTTTTTATTTTCACATGCAAGTGCACCGCCTGCACAATGTGCTGACGGACCAAGCTCAACATTTTATTGCATTACAAGGTACCGCCTGCACAATGAGCAGACGACCTAAACTCAACCATTTTACCATGTTTGTGAGAACCGCTTGCACAATGTGCATACGGCCCAACCTCACTAAGCATTTTGTAAAGTGCTTAAATAAGGGCCGCCTGCACCATAAGCAGTCGGCCCGAATGCCTATGCTTAAAAGCATCGCCTGCACAATGTGCAGACGGCCTGAATCCAATTACCATTTATAAGCTAAGTGTCAAAGACTTGGCGGCTAACTATTTTTCTTAAAGAGGCCGAAGGCCGGATATGTTTTATAAAATGGCGACTGCTCTAAAATGAGTACGATCGTCTACTCTAACATGATTCAGACAACCGGCTTCGAACATTTGAGCGAATTCGTCAAAGAGAGCATCTCCCATTCCGGTGGTATATTGCTCTATAAATCGAAAACAAACGGCCCTACCGACTTTCTGGATTAAGATAACTGTAGAAACTTGATTGTGTCTCCCCAAAAAAACCAAACCCAGTGATGAATACCTTTAACGTCATTTGATTATCGAACGAAGTGAAAGTGTGAAAAGTCTTGTGATGCGGTTGCTTTACTAAAAATAACTCTTTTTTATATTTTCAAAAATGAACACTATTTATGGAAAATGTCCAGTCCAATTTAGTTTTGTTTGTGATAAGGGTACAATAATAGTGTAGTTATATTGGGATCAAAAAGAGCTTTCCAATGATATATTATAAGCCCAATTCCGATGAATAATGAGGAAATTATGGCTAAAATACTAAATTGGGCCTCAAATGGTTTTATGGCCCAATGATCTAGTGGAGGGCCAATTAATTAATATTCCTAAAGTTATTTGGATTGATTTTAATCTTTTAGAATATTCCAGAAGGTTGTTTTGAGTTCTAATGAGATTAGGAATGATAATTATATCTTTTAGAAAATAAAGAATTCTATTTGGATTAAAACAAGTGTTTTAAAGAGATTAAATATGATTTTCAAAGATAAGTACGGACGCTGTTAATCGAATTTAATTAGATTAAGGATTTCATACGAGTTTTTAGAAAACACATGAATCAGCGCAAAACGACAAAGCTGGCGCTGAACGACAAGCCTGTCGCACAGCGACAGGGCTGTCGCGTCGCGCTGGACTCTGACGTTATGCGACAGAGGCAGTTTTACTCCTAATAGGATTCGGTCTTTTTCGGATCGTTTTCGGGCTATTTTTTCTATAAATAGGGTCGTATTTCCCCGTTTTTATTCGTTCACAATCATCAACAATCATCATCTAATCCTATACTTTTCTCTCTCAAGCTAATAGCTTTTCTTTCTTCCTCTTTCTAAGCCTAGCCTTTTACAAATAAAAATACCGCATTCATGAGACTTAGACACACCTAACCAAGCTCGAAGTTGCCTTCGCCCTAGGCGTGTAAGGTTGATAATTTCTGAGGGTTTGGTCCCAAATCTTATTTCATTTCTTTGATTAGATTTATTATTTAATATGTTCCTTGACGTTATTAACGTGTGTATTGTTTTGATAGAAAGAGATACGAGGTAACAAAGAAAGTAATTACATTGCTTTATATCTTTAGAAAGCATTCTTATATTATTTTAATCCCTAGTATCATGTTAGGATGCTTTTATTGCTTTCTAATATCATAGGTTGCTTCCTATTTCCTCTATCATGTTAGTATCATGTTAGGGTTAAAGCTTTGATCTTTGTTGTTTACTGATATGCTAAGGTTTGTTATTAATCTTGTTAGTATCATGCCTAGGATCTTGCTAATATTATTATGCTTTGATTGAGATTATTATGATAAAGTAGAGGCCTATTTTTAGGGCAGGTTCAATCTCTTTTAGGTTGGATTTATACCTGCATCCCCGAATATCCATCCGCGGTTCTAGACCACTATGGAGTTAGCAATCTCATGGATCGTGAAGGGGTGTGACCTTCACCCTGTGAACGGTTTACAAGTTCCTAAAACTTGTTGGCGACTCTTTTGCTCTAGCTTCCTTCCCTTTGGACGCCACCATGCTTAAATGTATTATCACAGTGGGGCTCAAGTTTGGGATGCTTAAATTATTCCCTACAGTTTTTGGCGACTCCACCGGGGAGGATTTCTATTTTAATTCCTGAAATTTATTTAAGCAATAATTTAGAATGAGTGGATGAGACTCGAAAAGTTCTAAGTATTCATGTGCGTAATTTTGATTGACTTTATTGGCATATGCATAAAAAGGTCCGCATTGGATAGACCATCCGTAATGCGTCAAAAATATAGGATTTTTACACGTAGAAAATTTGAGAAATATCTTTCATAACTAGAACCGAAATAGCGCTACGAAAAACTAGAAAATTCAATGAAAAGAAAGCTGCTGAGGCATGTAGGAACTGGCGCTGAGAAAATAGTGCACGTCGCAGTGTGATGGTTCTATCGCTGTGCGACAGCAATGTCGCGTCAAGACAGAGTCATCGTCTCGCGAAGACTCTATTGTCTCGCGCTATGTTCTTCCAATATCGAGCCAGAAATCTCCCTTCTTGCTTCGACCAGTTCTAGTAGTGTTTGCTCGATTCTACTTCCTGATTGAGTTTTCCTCACTTTTCTGAACCCATATGTGTTCTACATATGGCCATAACCCTCAGAGAATTCACGCTCCATCTACCCAATCAAACACTCATGGCAACGAAGGGTACATCCGAGTTTGTGAATTCACCAAACCGTGGAAGCAAGTTTAACTTGCGGGGTCCGATCCACACGTGCCAACCCTTCCAAAGGTAAGGCTTCCGTGTGGTGCATTCGAACTCATAACCATGGACCCTCTTTGACTAACCCTTATCCTTGAACTTTAGAGAACTAGAGCCATGGTTAGGTTGCAAACTCACTGCATCATATTATACTTACTTGACTACTTGCGCATCTCTTGTTTGTGCATATTTACTCTAACCATTTGTTTGACTTGTGTTTGAGTCTAAATAAACTAATTAATGACTAAAGTACTTTGCTTAATTAATTAACCAATTAATACAAGTTTTTAAAAGTCTAAATAAATTGATCGAACCTGACTTAGTACGTCTGTAGGATTTTCCCTCTAAGATAGAACACTGGAAACAGACCCAGACTGACGTTTCAACAATTACGTCAAAGTTAAGCCTGTGGCGCGACACGCTAGTGTCTGGCACGACGCGATAGAAATGGCGCGCCACGACAAAAATGGCGCATCGCGACAATCCCATCATCCTTGCGATGGTCCAGTTTTTTGCTTGAGTCATCATGCCGAGTCTATTTAATTAATTTATTAATAATATAAACCGTATTGAGTCCTTAATTGAGTCTAAGCATATAGTCCCATGGTCTTACGCAAGTCTTAACTTAGCCTTCGTTTGAGTCTAGTCACATAGTCATGACACGAGTCTTGTAAATATCACTTACACTCACAAGTATTCGCACACTTTGTACATACTTTTCTCGCACAACGACATAATTGTCTTAAATTCATGCATGAGTCGCTCTTTCCGTCATTTGAGTTGAGGGTTCGTCCTATTCCAGAAATTTCTATAGCTTTCCACATTCTTTCACATCACTTCTCCACTTTCCACATTCATACACCACTTTCATCTTACATGCTTTCTCCGTACATATCATTCCCCACATTCTTCCATGATCTTTCTCCATCTATGCATGTTGAATTGAGTTTGAGTCGAATAATTAATAATAAACATCCATGACTTTCCTTTCCACAACACTTGGTCAAGGAGAGAAGGCCATTTAATCAAGGATAAAACTTTTGTCCAAATCTTACTTTTTGAAAAACCAATTCGAAAAAAGAGAAAAGCTAAGAAGAATATGGCGTCTCAGGATGAAGTCAATGAACTTAGGCAAAACATGGCTAGTCTAACTGAAATGATGAAAACTATTGCTCTCCAAGTCAATGACCCTGCGAAACAACAACAGATGGAGCGAATGGAAGAAAGCTTGAGCAAACTCTCCAATGACCACAAGTTTCAGGGGATTAGCTCACAAAGGGACTCGGTGGACAAGAAACTTCTTCTGCAGAAGTTCAATGCCAATGACATCCCTAAATTCAAGCCAACAGATAACCCTTACTTCCATTTGAGAGCTTTCGAAACTGTAATGAATATTAAGGGAATTGATAGGAAAGCTTTCCACTTGTTGTTTTCACTATCTTTAGAAATCGTTTGTCAACAATGGTTCTTTTCTTTTGAAAAGAAAGGGACCTCTTCTTGGGATGCCATAATAAACGCTTTCATTGATAGATACAAGTGCAACATTTAAGTTGAGACTGACCATAGAGAACTCGAGATGTTGAGACAAAAATAATGTCCTCACCACGGAATTCCTACTTACCAAATTATTCAAATATTTTATGGTGGCCTTAGTCCTCAAGGAAAGTCATGTCTAGATGGAGGAGCCGAAGGTCCCATTATGAATAATACGGAGGAGGAAGTGGTAGACATAATTGAAGACGTAGTGAGGTACTATAGAGATTGGCAAGACGGAGAAAGGGAGTCAACTAGCAAGAGTAGCTCTTAGTGTACTTGGTTGATCATCTAAATGCAATCAACAATCTATCATCACAAATGAAAAACTTGGGGAAGGAAATGTACGCTATCAAGGCAAAGTTGGAAAGTGCTACCTCCCAAGTTTTGAATCTTCCCTTCCAATATAAGGGGAGAGGTATGTCTTCTAATTCTCAACCCTCTCCCTCTTCTAGTAACATGCCTAGTGGTTGCTTGTTTTTGTGATGTTTGTGGATCGTATGATCATGATGCTTCTAATTGCCCTTATGGATGTATGGATGTTTGTGATGATCAAGATGGAAATGTGAATGAGCATGTGAATTATGTATCAAACAATAATGATTCTGGGTTTGAGAATCAAAGAGGTCAATGGAATAGGAATTACAATAACCATGGGAATTTTGATAACTATAACCAAGGTGGTGGTAATAGGAACCAAGGGAACCAAAATTTCCGAGGTAACTATAACAACCAAGGTTATAGTAGCCAAAATCAAAACCAAAATTATGGTAATCATAACCAAGGTTATGGTAACAATAATCAAGGTTATGGTCAAAATAAAAATAGGGGTAATTGGAACAACCAAGGTGGGGGAAATTTTCAAAAAAACAATCAAAGGGGTCCCCTACCCGGATTTGCTCCAAGACCTTAAGGCAATGGTGATAATTCCTGTGCTCAACCCTCATCTTCTAGAACTAACTTGGAGGAGATAATAGAAAACCAAACAAAAATTTTGAACACTTACATGGCGGTGAATGACAAGAATGAGATGATGACACACAACAAAATGCTTAAGACCCAAATCACTCAACTAGCCAACAACTTGAAAGATTGTGCTAGCCCTTCTTCATTACCTTCTCAAGGATTTGATCCTAAGAAACCCATCTATTCTATTACCACAGAAGTAGGAGAGTGCTTGAAGAGAGAGTTTCTAGGATGAGTGAGGAGGATGAGAAGAGGAGTGACTTAAGTGAGAAAGAAGAGAACGATGTTTCAAAGAATGTGAGCAAACAGGGAGCTTAAGAGAAAAAGAAGAGTGTTGAGAAAGTGCAAGAGGAAGTGAGAAAACTCGACCTTACATACCCCCAAAAGTTTTTGAGGAACAAAATTGATGAACAATTTGGGAGGTTCCTTGATATGTTGAACGAAGTTCATCTTTTAATCCCTCTTACCGAAGCCATGACCCAAATGCCTAGATACTCCAAATTTCTTAAGTATATCTTGAGTGGCAAGAGAGAGTGCAATGAGATAGATTCGGTAGAGGTTGAGGAGTGTTGTAGTGCTTTGATTCACAATGACTTACCCAAAAAGATGAAAGACCCGGGCAATTTCTCCATTCCTTGCAAAATTAAAGGCAAATTGTTTGAAAGTGCATTGTGTGATCTTGGTCCTAGCATTAGTATCTTGCCTTATTCCGTCTTCAAGAAGATTAAGCTAAGAGAGCTTCTTCCTACCAACATGACTTTGCAATTGGCCGATAGATCCATTAAGTTCCCCAAGGGAAGGGTTGAGGATGTTCCCCTTAAGATAGGTGGTTTTACTATTCCCGTAGATTTTATTGTGCTTGAAATTGAAGAAGATGACCACATAACTATCATTCTAGGGAGACCTTTCTTAGCTACTTCGAGAGCTTTGATTGATGTTAAGGGAGGCCTAATCACTTTAAGAGTTGGTAGCAATAAGGCAAGTTTTGAGCTAAAACTGATGCATGAATCCTTGTCCTTTGTTAATGGAACCATGTGTGTTAATTCCCCTCGCTCCATTGATAATGTATGCATGATTGACTCTTTAGCTAACGATGTTCTTGAGATTTGTGATGATGTGCTTTTGAGTTTTGATTGCAAGAAGGTTAGTGAAGAGAAAAAAGAGTTTTCCAAGCCCATGGACGAGGAGGTGATTGACATTCCTCATTGGTTTTAGCTTTACCATCAAGAGGAGGAGGATGATTCCAAAAGTGTGGATGGTGAGAAACCGTCTACTAGAAGTAACAAGGCAAAGAAGAAGGCGAGAGCTTCTAGGAAGAAAAGGATGAAGTTGAACGAAGTTTCATCTAGCAACAATGTGAGGTTGATAAAAATTGAAGAGGAGTTTGTTCCATCCGCCACTTTGAACAAGGTGGTTTTCTTTGACCCTCCATGATTTGGAGGATGGGTCGAGCTAAGGACCTTAAGCAAGCGCTTCCCGGGAGGTAACCCGGTTTTCTAACCCTTTTCTTTTGATTTCTATCTTTCTTTATTTTCTTTCTTTTATTTTCGTTTCTTTTACTTGTTTTCTATTTGGATTGAAGGGTTAAATTCATGGGAATTGGATTATTTCAAGCGAGCATGAGCAATGGTGTTTCGTGTTTTTGTTGAGAATATGTTCGATTTTATCGAATTTTGAGGTGAAAGGGTAAGGTACCTCGGGATTGAGTTGATTAAGATTTTCGACAATTTTTGTGAATATTGAAGGGTTCTAGAGGTTTGAGTTAAATTAAGGTGAATGAGAAATTGATGTGCATATGCGCTCTCTTTCTTGCGTTCTCGTGAATTTTTATCATGAACAAGTGATTTTTGAAAAAAAAAATTATGTGATTTTTGGTGATTTTTGGTCTGCCCCCCTCGTGGGTATCACTTGATCATGACGCTCATGAGCATCAATGAGAGCGCGAGCACGAGAGTAAGCACAAGAGGGAGCAAGCCCCCCTTTAGCCTTAGCTGGTGTGCATGCACAGTGTATCTGCGCGCACGCACCAGAAAGGGCAGAGTTGCCCTCTTCTTTTCGAGCAAAATCCTAGCAAAAGTTTCAAGAAAGGAAGCCATAGTGGCCCGGGCGCGCCAGGAAAGAGCGTGGCCGCGTAAGACGCGGACGCGGGCACACAGTCAGGTCGCATGGCCGCGCACCTAGGCAGCGCCGAGCTTCTATTTATTTTCTTTCTTCTTTATTTCCCACATTTCCCCTCAACCTCATTCTTGCACGCATAACCCTCATTCTCACTCTAAAGAGCGGGACCTTACCTCCATTTCTCACATATTTCTTCATCAATTCATCGGAAATCCATCAAAAATCAACATTTTCCTTCTACAAATTCATCTTTTACAACAATAATCATACTACTTTCTTCCATTTTCAATCTCTAATCTCTCTCCTCCATTGAAGACCAAATTTGGGACTTTTCGGTTTGGTGGGAATTGGTGGCTAATTCTTGTTCAATCATTCTTCTAGTATGGCATAATCATCTTCTTAAACTCTTATTTACATTTTTATACCTTATTGTTGCAAGAATTTGATTGTTTATGGTTATGAATAGTAGTAGTATGTATTTTGATGAATTTGTTGATTGAATGTGATATTTAGTTGATTATTTGTGTTGATTGTTGATTGATTTTTTCTCACATTGTATTGTTGTATGTTTGTGAAGCAAATTTGGTTTAATTGGTGGTGATTGTGAGAAGTTGAAAATTTTAAATATTGGTAGTAAGGTGTTGTTTGTGTGATTGGTGTTATTGGTTAAGGAGTTGTGATATTGGTGATTGGAAGTGTTTTGTGGTATTTTTGTGGTGTTGTGGTGTTGATCGATTGGATTTTGAGTTGATAAATTTGGGGGAAACACAATATCGAAGCTTGCTCGAGCCTTTTCCTCTAAGAAATGAAAAACCAACATCACAATCGAAGAACCTTCTTCAAACCCCTCTACTTCCCAAACACGATAACCTACTCCTTTGCCTAAGATAAAAATCAACGATCCAATCCAAAAAGCTCGATATGCCAAGCTAAAAAAGAACCAATCCCTTAAACCCTCTCGGCACTACTTTCAACAAGATATGATCAAATTGAGTATTGATGAGGATTTGAGGGAATTGTTTAGCAATCTTCGCATAGGCACCTTTGTGAGCACGTGTTACCATAACTACCTTGAGCCAACTTTGGAATTTTTGGCTACGGTTTCATGTGAGGCGGTAGAGGATGGTAACTACCGGGTCTATTTTCAACTTTTCAACATTCATCGTGATCTTTCTCTTGCCGAGTTCAATGCGGCACTCGATCTTAATCCGGAGGCGGATGTCTTGCACCCCGAGTTCTTCTTCAACAATGAGTATGACCAAAATTCTTGATGGGATAATATATCGGGGGAAGGAGATTTCATTACTCGGTATGCCGCCATAAGCAAGGTATTCCAACCGTGTCTAAGGGTTCTTCGTAGGCTTTTGGGATATTCGATAATCCCTAAGCAAGAATTGGGAAAGATGAGTCAATTGGAGCTCTGGATACTTTGGTTGGCTACTAGAGATGAGTACCAGGGTAATTTGAACTTAGGGTACATGTTCTTGAGATATTGCAAGGGGTTGCAAGAAAGGGAGTCCGGGGAGATCCCTTGTGGTAGCATGGTTACGAGGCTCGCGACCAACCTTCATCTTGACCACTACTTACCCTCTTGTACTCCAGTGGGTAGTTCGAGCACCCTCTACCTCGACATTGCACAATTGAAGCAAGTACAATTTTCGGCCAAGAATGAAGATGAAGAGGTGTTTGATTGGCTTAGGGAGAATAAACATTGGTGCTATCTCCCTAACCCCTCATTGACTTCTATCCACCGAGAGGATGTGCCTAATGTGTGGCATGTACCCTTGAATAACCGCATCCCCTATGGTGATGATGATGAGATGGGAGAAGAAGAAGAAGAGCAACAACAACAACAACAACAACGACAACCACGACAACAACATCAAGAACAACAACAACACCAATTTGCTAACCACGATATGGATGCTCTAAGTGCACAAATGAAAGGGATGCAAATTAGATTGGAAGGCATGTACGACTAAGACTTTGAGGCAATTTACAACCAAATGAGAGGCATCTCGGAGATGCAACAAGGTATGTTTCTCCAACAACAACAACATTTATATGATGCAAGTGTTAACCGTGGCGAGGTCTCCCCTGCGGTTAACTACCCATACTTTCCACCCCAACTTGGTCCTATACTATCAAGTGGGTACCCATATTGGCAAGGACCCCCGGGGTCCAACACCTTGACTCGCTCATTTCCAGATGAGCACGGTAACTACGATTACCGTGTTCCCGGTGGGAGCGAGCGATTGTAGGGGCGATCCTTACTACCCCTATGTTCACCCCGATCATCCACTACCGCTCGCTTTACCTGAGCAATATACTCCCCTTGCCCCATGGCAACAAGACAACTTTAAGGGGCACTGTGGTTGGCCACTGGGTTACACCGGGGGATGGGATCCTTATAGTCCCCTATCCGGGTTCTCCTATGACGGGAATGACCATGATAGTGCCAGGCCGAGTGGTAGTTAGTTCCCCTATTTTGTGCCTTTTTCCTCCATACCTTATTTTATTTAATGCTTTCTTTGTATTGATGGGATGTTGAGACGTATTCATTTATAGCTTGGGGGAACTTTATTTTATTAGGGGTTTGTCTCGGTGGCCAATATTGTTGTTGTCCTTTGATTTGTTTACTTTTTGCCTTGACGTTTGATAATTGCCTGCCTTGGTCTATTATTGATGGTGTTTGATTGTTGTTTCTATGAGCTTTCCATGTCTTTTCTTTCTCTCTTGATAATGTTGTTGTTGTGATGATTTCTATGATGATGATGATGCATGTTGTTTTCTCCCATGAATCCAAAGCCCTATTATCCAAAACCCTTGAATCCAAATCCTTTAAATCCAAATCTTGTAGTTTAAGTGATTAGTTTCTAGTTTAGTGTATAGTTCCTTTAGTTTTCTTTGCATATTCTTACTTTTTGGTAGTTTAACTTGATTTTTGCTTTGTACTTTCTTTTTTTTTAGTTTCGCTTTCTTTTATTTTGTTTTGAAGTTACTAACCGTTTTCTTTGTTTATAGCTATATTTTCTATTTTCCTTATCACTTAGCTTTGATGATGATGCTATTGATTCTTGGAGCTTAATGAAGGTGGTTAATCTTCTGCCTTATTTTTATTAGCATTGCTTGGAAGCCTGGTAAGATCCTTCTTATTTTCTTTCTTTTATTTCTTTACTTTTCTTGGATGCATAGATTAGGATAACTTTTAGGAGAAGTTGAACGGTTCGAGGATGTATGCTTGTAACACCTTAGAGTGTTTGGGATCATTGGCAATGTTGTCAATTGATCACTTGTATGACGATTGGGAATTACATGTTATACTTGCATATTTATTCCTTTCTTTATTTTCCTACTCTTCCTTTATCTTTTCTTTCTTCTTTTCTTTACTCTTCTTTACTTTCTTTCTTTTCTTTTCTTTTCTTTTCTTCTCTTTCTTTTTGTTTTTGGTTTGTATAAAATTTTTGAGGCTTTATTTTTCTTTTTGTTATATTTCTTGTGAATTGGAGTATATACCAACGGACTTTTGCTTTTGAATGAACATCTTCCTAATTAGTAGTGGTATGCACGGTTTGAGAATATGCTTGGTTGATTCTAGGATGGCGTATGCTAAGGTAGCGCGTCTAAGAACTAGGGGGATCATTAAACCCGATTCTACTTGTTTGTGGCATGTTAAGTAGTTGCTTCCTATAGTCGATTTGACACCAATAGTGAGTTTTTGCTACATCCATGTGAGGTTTACAATTTTTCAAGCCTTCTACACTTACTTGCATGAGCGGTATGGATCCTTGACTATTGCGGACCTAATCCCGAATCTTGACTCATAGTTCTTCAGACCGAGACCGAACCATCTAGGGAGGACAAAGGCATCTTTTCGGGGTGGTGATTTTTCTTTTCTAGGAAAGTCTTCATTATTTTTGGCTTTTGGGTTTACATTTTCCTTCTTGCTAACCATTTGAGCCCTTTTTCCCTTCTTTTCACGCCACATCTTTAGAATTTTGAGCCTTTTGTTTCATTTTTGTTCCATTTTTACTTTTTGTAAAGCAAATGATCATGTTATTGGAGATTGTGGTATATGAGTTTGGGTATTGGTTCTTTTTTGTAAGCAAACTTATATTTTGAATATTTTGTTGGCATGTGAATAAATGAAAAAGCCGTCCATAGTTAAAAAAAGGCAAGGATATTCAAGTGCAAAGTTGAAAAAGCCGTCCATAGTTAAAAGAGGCGAGGACAATTGTTAGGAATTTTAAAAATGCAAAAAAATACAATAGTGAAAAATGAGAAAATGCAAAAATATTTTGATGTGAAACTTTTCTCCCTTTTAAGCATTGAGGACAATGCTTCATTTAAGCTTGGGGGAGAAGCATTTACGCTTTTTGTATATGTGATTGTGAGTATAGCTTTGAATAAGCTTGGGGGTATTAGTTTGTTTTTATTTGGTGATTACTTAGTTTTGAGGAGAAGGTTTGATCACCCTTTGCTTCAATAATTAGGAATACCACCAAATTCTAAATTTTAAGCCTACCCTCACCCTTTTTGCCCTTATGTTACAACCTTTGAAAGTCCTTTTGACCTAGAGGTTGAGTCACATATCGGGGGAAGGAATTATGAGTTATAGCCTATGGAGAGGGAATGCATAGTTAAGACATCGAGTAGCCTAAAATATGTTCTTTTCCAGTTCCTTCGAAGAACTATTGAGATGCTCACTAGAGGGAGATTTGAGACTAGTAGGGAGAACGCAATAAGATTGAATAGGATGAAGGTGGATTGTGATTGCTAGATCTCTACACTTAGCATATTCTATGTTTCAATCAACCTCGGATATCTTGGAACGTGAATACCCTTATTTGCTTAAGAAATTTGTTTATTCATTTGAAATGTAGTCATTTTGTAAAGTCCAATTTGTAAAGGTTTTGATTTTACTTTTCTTTTATTTTCTTTTACTTTTGTGATTTACCTCATGTTTGTTTGTTGAGAGTTATGGGTTAAGCTCTTAGGAAACCTTTACGAGACCTCACTCGTCCTCATAGGCGACTTTGGGGTTTAAAGGGCTTGTTGTAGCTAAAAACAACCGTGATTCCTACGATAGTAAGTCTTAGTGTATATCCTCATCTCATGTCTTTCTTTTTCCTTTTTGAATAAGTCTTTCATCCTTTTCTTGCTTGCTTGGTTTTGCTCGAGGACGAGCAAAAGTTTAGCTTGGGGGAATTTGATGAGTGTCATTTATGGCACTCATTTGTTCTCTTTTAGGGTGATTTTAGATTGCTTTTATAGCTCTTTTCATTCCCTTTTCCTTAGTTTTGCTCTTTATTTCTTTAGTTTTCACTTTCCTTAGTTGATTTTCCATTTTCGTGTATTTCTTGGTTTAATTTGTCTTTTTCCCTTTTATTTGTTTGCTTTCTTTCATTTTTAGGTCAAGATCGTTGTCCAGAGATTCCCTAGGTTTCTTCCCGATTTTTGCATTGATTGGGATGCTTAGTGTCTTCCATTTGAATCCCAAGTATGGATATGTGCAAGTTCCAAGTTTCCTTAGGTCGTGCATTCAAGCCGTGGGGACACCAATTTTGGTGTTGAACTCACCGTCAAGGTGTTTGGAATCTTCCATGCTCTATGTTCATCAAGCACACCAAGTGGAGCGCACGAGGAGTTTCAAGTTCAAGGGGAAGAGAGCTTCCCTACTCCCAGGCCCGAGCGCGCGCGTTAATGGCGCGGTCGCGCAGTGTGGTGGCGCGGCCGTGCCTGTTGCTTCCCTTGTTCCGTACCCTCTTTTGCGCGACCGCACATCTTCTTGAAGAGGGTCGCGCCTGTACGGGGCTATTTTGGACGATCTAACTAACTTCTCTTTGTTAACTTTACTTTATATAGATTTTTTTCCAATTTTTAGAGGGAGAAAATTGGGGGATTAGAGATTTTTAGAGAGAGAATTCATTAGAGAATTTTTCATTAGATAATTCGTTAGAGAAGAGTTTAGAGAGAGAAACTCATGACTGATGATTTATGATTGATTCTAAGCACATTTCCTTTGATTTCATCAAAGTTTGTAAGGATTTCTTTTACTTTAATGCAATCTTTAGCTTTTGATTTCAATTATTTTGTTGATTGTTTAAGTTTATTGATTAGTTGATTGAATTTGTTTGATTGAAATGATGATAATGAATTTGTTGATTTGCTTAGTTTTGATCTTGATTTATTCCATGGATTGTGAGTAGTTTACTTGCTAGGGATGCGGTGAAGCATGTTTGAGTGATGGATCATAGCTAATTGGGGGTTTTTGATTGATTTAGCATTATTATTAAATTGGTTGATTAATTTTGTGCATGTGTGTGATTAGTTAAAGGGTAGTTAACTTTAATTTTCATACTAGATTGCATTGTGTGCCTACATTGATACAGACCATTGATTTGTAACTCGCATTTGTAGATTGAGCTTGGTTAGTGACATTCCTAGTTAGAGTCTTCCGTAGTTGGCGCTAGCTAGACCTCTAGGAGATAGCTTGTTGAGCTCTTTTGATTGCATTGTCTATCTTCCCTCGCAATACTCGAATTAATCAATATTCAACCCGATTAGTGTGTGTCTATTGCAAGTACATGTGGATCCTAAATCCCTAGTGTCTTGATATATTGATTTACTTGGTTTGATTAGTTGAATTAGATAACCTACACTACCATCTTACCTTTCAAAGTAGCTTGACATTGGCCGTAGCAAACTTCCCCCCGTTCCTAGTGGTTTGATCCGAACTTGCCCTATTACTAGGTGTAGGTTTGGTTATAAATTTAGTTTGACTGGAGGAATTTTAGTTTCCAACGACCTAGAATCCACCCTCCGTCATACACCCATTGGAATGACCTATGATGCTGCTTTAGATCGTCTCCATGATCAAGGATTAATCACACCTATTGGCCCTACCGAAGATCCAACGCCAGAAAGGCGATCTTCAAGATGGAATCCCAACTCTTACTACAAGTACCATCAAGGAAATGGTCATACCATGGATGATTGTTACAGATTTAAAAATCTCATTCAAGATCTCACATAAGCAAACAAGATCCTGTTACCTCTAGCTAGCAAGAAGACCGGTTGATGATAAAGCAAAAGACACAAGGCGAGCTTCAACGACAAGATTTCGTGACCTCTTCTTCTTTTTGTTTTTTTTTCCTTTCCCCAATAAGTCTAGCATAGGCGCCTTTTGTTTTCCTTAGATTTATTTTGTAGGTTTATTCCCCTTCTATAAAATAAGCTTTTCTTTTTATTGCATATGATCATTGCATTGCATTTAAAAAAAAAAAAAAAAAACGCCGAGCTAAGCACAAGGTATACTAATGATTTGAGGCGCCCCTTGTAGCCATATCATATCACCTTTACCCCTTTAAAATATAAATCCTTTTTTGATAAAACACTTTGAGCCTCGTCTAATGATAGACCTTTCTTTTTTCAACCCACATCTACCTAACCTCGTGATGGGATAGTGTGCAACTTATGAAATTTCAAAAGCTTGAGTGATTTCAAAAGATTAAAATAGCAAAAAGCAATAACAATATAAAAGTGTGCAAAAGGGCAAGTGTTCCAATGTCTTTGATATGAACATGTCTTTGATATGAACACGTCTCAGATTGGATATCATACATAAGGAATAAGGGCTTATGACAACACTCGTTGCCAAGCTCTTGGGACTATCACTATGAATGTTACAGCAGGAGTCATTGAACATGCTACTACTTTTCAAGTAGTAGATATCAAAGCTTCTTTCAACTTGTTGTTAGGGCGCCCTTGGCTTCACGACCTTAAGGTCGTCCCTTCTTCCCTTCATCCACAAGTGAAGGCCATAGTTGGAGGAATTCCTGTCACTATCGATGCGTCTCCAATGAGAATTAAGGAAATTTATAAGCTAATTATAAATGTGGAGCACGATGAAAATGATGAAGACTTATGGGGCTTTAACGCAGAAGAGGTCTCTTTTATCGACGAAGATGAAAAGACCCCTCTTCAATACGACCTCCATTTGAACATGATAGTTAATGGTATACTCCGAAAACAAGGACACTTTCCTAGAATGACTCTAGGAAAGAAGAAAGGAGTAGCAACACGAATGGGATCGCCTGGCCTTCCTAAATTAGATACTTTTGGACTTGGTTTTGTACCGACTCCGAAAGACTTATAAGCAAGCCCGGGAAAAGATTAATGCACGGAGGAATGCTCGTACTCAAAAGAAAGGAATCCTAATGGATCAATATCCTTTCACTCTAAATGGTCAATTCATAAGAGAGGGTGAGGACTATTCTTGTTACGAATTTCCTAAACCCTTTGTCAAAGATGGGATAAGATAACTTGGATTCGAGATCTTCTTAGATTGCAACTTCTTGGATGATATCCCAACTTTCATCCATAAGGATAAAAGCACCTCCATGCTTTGACTTTAATGTCATGGGATTACTCTTTGGCTACGAGAAAAACGAGCCTAAGCGTATCGATGATAATTTGGCGCTTATTCACACAGTCTTACAAAGTGAAGACTTTGATCCCACAAAGCTCATTACTCTGGCAGAGGGATTAGTCCAAGGATGGAGAAAGACCGTGAAAGTGACTACACCAAGTGGAAGAAGGATCTCCCTAACAACAGGACAAGGACCAATGTTCGACGAGTCTGAGTTATCTGAGTTTGAGTCTGAATTCAAGTCTTCCTTAGTCGAGTCTTCTAAACCTTCTGTAGCAGTATCTCCTTCTCTCCCTTCTACTTCAAATTCTACCCCTAGGATAGTTAGTAGTCAAGTCCCAATGGACATCTCTTTATTTGATGTAATGATTTCCGAGTTTAATAATATGTCTTCTTCCGCTTACTCCTCGTGTTATTCCCTTACTCAAGATGATGAGCATTTCTTAGCTAACAATGAAAATAACAAAGAAATAATTAAGGCAATGGAAACACTTGAGAATAAAACACCGGTAATTGAAGATATTAAAACAGTTGATATCTCAAAAGATCCAACCATTAAAAGAGAAGTTAAAATTGGTCTAACTCTTAATAAAGAAGAAAGAACAGATTTAATAAATCTACTAAAGGAATTTATAGATGTGTTCGCTTGGTCATACGAAGATATGCCAGCAATAAATAGAGAAATAGCTCAACACACAATACCACTAATCCCAGGAATGAAACCTGTAAAACAAAAGTTACGTCAAATGAAACTTGACGTAGCTTTAAAACTAAAAGAAGAAGTTCAAAAAACAAATAACAACAGGTTTTATAAGGGTATCCAAATACCCCGAATGGATCGCAAATGTGGTACCAGTCCCTAAGAAAGACGGAAGGGTAAGAATGTGTGTCGACTACAGAGATCTAAATAAGGCAAGTCCAAAGGACGACTTCCCTTTACCACACATCGACATTTTGGTAGATAATACAGTGAACCACGCGCTTCTCTCATTTATGGATGGATACGCAGGGTACAACCAGATTCTCATGGCAGAAGAAGACATGGAAAAGACTACATTCATAACACCTTGGGGTACTTACTGTTACACAGTAATGCCATTCGGGTTGAAAAACGCGGGTGCCACTTACCAAAGAGCAGCGACTGCCTTACTCCATGACATGATGCACAAAGAGGTAGAAGTCTATGTGGATGATATGATTGTAAAATCAAAAGATCGCCCAGGACATCTAGTGGCCTTAAGGAAATTCTTCGAATGATTAAGAAAATACAATATGAGGCTAAACCTATCTAAGTGTGCTTTTGGAGCCACCTTAGGAAAACTCTTGGGCTATGTCATTAGCTCTAGAGGAATACAAATAGTCCCAAGATCGAGAAGCAAATTCGAGGATTCATTGGCCGGTTGCAATACATAATTAGGTCCATATCCAAGCTAACCACGATATGTGAACCAATATTCAAGAAACTAAAAAAGAATATACCAGTAATATGGACGATGAGTGCCAAAAAGCCATTGAAAACATCAAAGCTTATCTCGCTAATCCTCACATATTAGCACCAACACTTCCGGGAATTCCTCTTCGATTATACCTAACAGTCACCAAAGAGACAATGGGAGCTATGCTTGCGCAAGAAGTAGAAGGCAAAGAGAATGACATCTACTACTTAAGTAAAAAGATGCTCGAGTATGAATTACGCTACACACCACTTGATAGATTATGCCTCGCACTAGTGTGGGCCACAACTAAGTTAAGACACTACATGCTTGTTCATACAGTCTATGTAGTATCTCGAATAGACCCATTAAAGTATCTCTTCGAAAAATCTACACTTAACGGGCGAATATCAAGATGGATAGTCAACTTAGCCCAATTCAATGTAAGGTTTATGCCTCAAAAAGCTATCAAAGGATCAGTGGTCTCAGACTTCTTAGCAGATTTCCCAATAGAAGATTTGACGCCAATGCGTGAAAATGATTTTCCAGATGAGGACTTGATGCTTATAGAAGATGATACTTGGACATTATACTTCGATGGAGCTTTAAACCGAAGGGTTGTGGCGTAGGAGTATTATTAGTATCACCTAAAGAGGAACACGTCCCAATCTCTATAAAGCTAGACTTCGACGTTACCAACAATGCTGCAGAATATGAAGCATGTGTGGTAGTCCTCGAAACTGCTCTAGCATTAGGAGTAAAGTAACTTCGAATATTCGGAGACTCTTCTTTATTCATTAATCAGATTTGCCCCTTATCAAACATATTTAGAAACTCTTACTGAATAACTCAAAAAGGTGGAATACACATATCTACCAAGAGAGGAAAATTAATTTGCTGATGCCTTGGCAAGACTAGCCTCAATGGTTAGAATTCCTAAGGAAATTGATAAAATGCCTCTAAAAATGGAGAAAATGCATAAACCGGCTTACATCCAAGCCATAGAAGATGATGAGGAATCTCAGCAACAAGAAGAAGAGGAAAATCGTTGGTATACTAACATCCTCAATTATATCACCAAAGGTGAATATCCACCCCACGCTGACAAAAGAGCAAAGCGAGCTCTAAGGCTTTTGGCTTCCCAATATGCACTCATAAATGATGAGCTTCATAAAGGGGTACCTAAAATTAGAGCTCTCCTATGTGTAGGCAAAAAGGAAGCTCAAAGTGAAATGAGAATAATCCACGAAAGAGTATGTGGAACTCATATGAATGGCAAAATGCTAGCCTAAAAAGTAATGCGCCACAAGGATACTATTGGACTATCATGAATAGGGATTTCCATCAATATGTAAAGAGATGCTCTAAGTGCCAAATATATGCTAACTTGCAACATGTTCCTCCATCACTCCTTTAGACCTATACATCACCATGGCCATTCTCAACATGGGGTATAGACATCATTGGAAAAATCACCCCTCCTGGGACAGGAGGTCATGAATACATCTTAGTGGCAATTGATTACTTCACAAAATGGGTTGAAGCAGCATCATATGCAAAACTCACCGCAAACATGTAGCACTCTTTATCGAAAGAAACATAATATGTCGATATGGAGTCCCACATGAAATGATAAGTGGCAATGGAACTCAATTTCAAGCGGAATGTGAAGAATTTCTCCAAAAGTATGGATTCAACACCATCATTCTTCCCCATATAGGCCTCAAGCAAATGGAGTAGTAGAAGCAGCCAATAAGAATTTAAAGACTATCATCGAGAAAATGACAGAAAATTACAAGGATTGGCCTGACAAACTCCTTTTTTCTCTTTGGGGTTATCGCACGTCAATTCGCTCATCCATAGGAAATACGCCATTCTCTTTAGTCTATAGGATGGATGTTGTACAACCTGTAGAGCTAAAAATACCTTCTCTACGCATTGCGTTGGAAAGTAAACTTGATGAAGTCGAATGGACTAGAGCACTATATGAGGAGCTAATTCTACTAGACGAAAAACGACTAGAGGCTCTACATCATACTTAATGCTATCAAACACGCATGGCTATAAACTTTAACAAAAAGGTCAAGACAAGAAACATCAAAGTGGGAGACTTGGTGTTAAAAGCATTAAGGAAAAATGTTCTAGACCCAAGAGGCAAATTTAGGCCTAATTGGTTCGGACCATACATTGTCAAAACTATCCTATCAGGAGGTGCCGCAAAACTAACTGATATGGATGATAATGAATTCTCAAATATGACAAACCTTGGCCAACTTAAGAAGTTCTACCCATGATAACTTGAGTAACATACTCAAGAGAGCTACGTTTGGCTTGATTCCTTAGGAAAGGATACGTAAGCAACCCTTCACAAGGTGCGGCCACTTTAATTTTTACAAATCTTGCATCCCCGCATCAGTGCATCAACATAGAACAAACGACGCGCGTAATTCAAGATCAGCGCTACACGACGGAATTTTTAGCATAACGACAGATCCAGCGCACCGCGACAGGATCGTCGCGCTGCGACAAGTTCAAAAGTCCAGCGCTAGTATTTTTTCGTCGATCTGGGCGAATTTCAGTGTATTTCGAGAATTTTCGACTTCTGTACCCGAACCATTTTTCAAATTTATTCAAGTCGTTTTCATTGCTTTAATAATTAACTCAATGTAAAAAAGTCAATTTAATTTAAAAAGCTGAAAATTGTATTAATAAAAGTAAAATTACATTATTGATAGAATTAAAATAAAAGCTTAAAAATAAATTTGACTTAAGAATAAAATTGACTTAAAAATAAAAATTGGCTAATAAATTGATAGTAAAATCAATGCACTAATCTGTCTTCTCTTTTCTGGCACCCTTCCAATTCTTCTCTGCTTCTTCTTCATCATCCATCTCTTTCACCAATAGGGATCCCTTAGAAGACCTACACAAAATCTTGGAGTCGATAGTTTCTCCAATAGCCATCACACCATGCTTCTTTTCAACCCATATTTTCTTTTCTGCAGAATCAGTCTTTCTTTTCTCCTTGCCCTTGGTAGTACTTTTCTTCTTAGGCATGATAGGAGTCTTGAATTTAACCTTTTCACCTAAATGCTCCTTAGGAGGAATTTTCTTATCTTCTAGGCAGTCTTTCACATTAGTCTTGCTCAACTTTCGGGCTTTGTTCTTGTCCTTTTGAGATCTACCAATTAACCAATGCTTCGCATCCCTAGATAAAGAAGGAGAAACCTTTTGGGTAACAACTTCCCACAAAGGTCTAGCACACCAATAGACATCAAACCTCTCTATGTCTTGTGAAATTGGAAATTCATAAGGGCGACGAAGATCTCCAGAGGGAATGGTTTGAGCAAGTCCATTTTGTCTCTTCACTCTAGAAGGGTAATAAAAGGTCAACTTGGACAAGCTAGGAAGACGGCAAAAAGGTTGGCTATTGACACCAACCATCTTCTCAATCTTCCACCAAGGAACAACCCACTTGATAGCAAAGTCGCAGGTTTCAAAGATTCTACTCCACTCCTGGCAGCCCATCTTTATGGAGAAGCGTTTCTTCCTTCTTACAAAGCAATTTGGTGTATATTTTTCAATATTATCAGGAGGACTGATTAATTCAAGTCTCTCCATTAGCCATACCTACAACAATTCAATGTAAATATTAGTATTACTATACAAAATTAAATATTTTGATTTTTGTAATAGAAAGTATTGATTTTCTACCTGCAATAAAATTGGAGAACCTCGAAGAGGTACTTTTGGATCTCTTTTTAGCTCATCTGATCTAAGCATTGTTTCTCCAACAATTAATGGCATTGGATTTCTCCCTGATTCAATTTGCTCCATGACAGACACTAATATTGCTTGACCCTCACAAATATTACCACTAGTGAGGTGATATTGGCTAAACATGCAAAAGAGAAAAGCTCTTCTCTTATAAATATGAAAAGACTCCGAGCGTGGTCTATCAAAATAAAAGCATGCAAATTTTTTCAAATTAACTACATTCCCATGCACAATATCTATTAAGTCCCTATCCCTAAGATTAAGGAAACGCTCAAAATCTTTATAATAATATTCACTAACTTTAGGAATTACCGCAAGATTTAAAGAAGGGAAGCCAAGGATGGCACCAAGTTCTTTCGATAGAGGGCAAATTTCATCATGACCTAATCTAAAGTAATGGGTGTCTGGATCCCAATACTCTAACGCAGTATGAATAAAGTCTATGTCAAGATCTACCCCCTTAATGCCAAGAAAACCCCCCAAATGAAAAAAGTCAATCTCTTTCCTCTCTTTAGCAGTTAAAGACCGACACCACTCGCGAGTAAAATCGCTAAAACTCTTATACATGATGAAAAATTAAAGAGGAGATTATTTTTTCAGTTCGAATTGTACCAAAATCAACGGATTTGGGGGCTATTTGTTAATAGAGCTGACGCAAACCGAATCCCGAAAGGATTCGGAAAAATAAACCCAGCCCGCCGTGACAAAGTTGTCGCACCGCGACAGGGGTCAGCGCACCGCGACAGATTAATTTGTCCACGTCAGCGTTGCGCATTTCGTGGACCATATGTTATCCGACGTTGACTCAGATTTGTACTTTGACTGTACGGTTTTAATCCTTTTCAAAGCCTTATCCAAACATTATTTTTCGCAAATCTTATCCAAACACTTACCCAATATTTGATTATTTTAAGTTTAATAAAATTTAAACTTATTTTTTAGTCAAATTTGACTTTGTTTTTCATTTTTTTTCTTTTTTGGGGGAGAAAGTCGAATACCCTCCATTAATAATAAAAATGACGGAAATTTTTACGCAAAAAATTAGTTACATTTTTTCACACAATCATATGCACATAAAAAAAAATCAAAAATAAAAATAAAAAAATAAAAATGACATAGTAATTATAGAATATATACTACCTTCGTTAATTTTTATGTGCAACTTTGGAATATTTTATATCTCACAAATAATACCCCAAAGTTGCACATAAAAATTAATAGAGGTAGTATAAAATATGTCTAACGTAAGTGTCAAGTCCAAATAAGCAAAGTCCTACAAAGTCAAAATACAAAATATATACAGGTACAGCTATGATGGCAGAGCACGCAAATGAGGAGGAACGTCAAAAATATCAAAGAACTATGCAATCCGAGGAGTCAAACCCTCGCCAACAGCCTGATCACTAGTGGTCGGGATCAAGAGAGTGGGGCCAGTCCATCCAACCTCACCCTGCGGCTGCACTTCCAACTGCTGAAGCTGCTGTGGCTGCTGCGACGATGAGTCAACCTCGTATGTCCCACCACCCTCTAAAGGAGCCGTTGTCTCGCCTCTTTGGCCAGTCAACCTCTTCGAAGCACCCTCAGACGAAGAGCCGAAATCTTGCAGTACTGCGGTGTAATCTGACTCTGCTCGACCACCCTGACTCCCTGCCGAAGTACGTCGGCCTCGATCCAGATCCAGATCTCTCCCTCTAAGCCTCAGGTCTCGTACGAGTGCGTGTCAGAGGAACAGGCTGAAATTGAAAAAAAAAATAAAAAAAAAACAAATCAAGTCAAGCATGGCAAAATAAGTAAATAAAGTAAGCAATAAGGTCAAAAGAAATACCTTCATGTCATCATCTCCACCATGACACCTAGCTCGGTGACTCAATCTCACGTGCTGATAACAGAAGGCGTCCATCCCTCTCGCCATCCTCGTCACCACCTCGAGGGTGAACTGTCAGGTAATTAAGTCAGAAATAATCAAAGAACATCTATGCATGCAAAATAATGATGAAAGACTTACCCAAGTCTGGTGGCGAGGTATCGACTCCTCTATCAAGCGCCAAGGCTCAGGGGCTAGACGAATCATGTCCTCGACTAGGCCAAAAGACCCCTGATAGGTGATAGACATCGGTGGAGGCACAAAATCCGTAGTCACTGCCATAGCCTGTCAAAATAAAACCAAGGTGATTAAAATCTGCTAGGGGGCTATTAAGAGAATAAATCAAAAGGCACGAAATATACCTGCGCCTCCTCCGATATACAAGGAGGTAGAGCCAAACGCAGCATGTGACGCTCGCCATAACTCCAGCTCGGATGGATATGACGCTGCCAATCCGTACCGGCTGGCGATCCACCAAAATGGACTCTCATGTCCGTCTGGTTCAACATATGCCGAGGGGGAACGAGCGGGAACCACAAAAGACTCGGTAGAGTGCTGAATTGCAACTCTCTCGCCTAGATACACCACAACGTCATACGTCCCCTGAAAATAGCGACGCTGAGCTGTATACTGGACAGCCCGTGCAGGAAGGTCGAAATCAGCCCATGACCGAAATTGGACCTCAGGCCCCTACAAAATGAACACCCATGAGATAGGCTCCTACTAAGTAGCAAAAAGGACGAAAATGGTAAGCAAAGCATACCGAGAGAATCAACTCTTAAACACGGGCAGTAGCAGTCTGGTCATTGTGACGGCCTCCCCAACTAGCAACAATGGGGAGCCCACGACGCGATGGCCTCGCTGGTGAAAGAGATGGGAAGTACTCGTAGAACCAGACCTATAAATGACAAAGAAGCATCAACAAGTGCTAACACAAGTCTAAAGTAAACCTTAGTAAAGAGAAACAAGGTATACCTCTATGATCCTCCAGAAGCTAGAAAGAGTGACCTCCTCCTCAAACATGCGATGGCGACAAGTGAGTCGCAATCCAAGCAAGAAGTCAGCATAGGCCAAGCTGACCCAATCATATATCCCGACCATAAGAAGGTCGCGAAGAGCAGGCAGGTAGTAGTGTAGTACTCGGCTACCCTTGTTAGGAGAAAAGGTCCCTGATAGAAGAATCAAAACAAAGATGCGCACCCGCTGCTCCGGGGTGGTCGCACCATCTCGAAAGGCCTCTACTAGCATAGACCGCCAAATACATTGGCTACTAATCTAGATCGGCCGAGCTTCGCCGCGAGCTCGAATAGCGATAGGACAGAGTAGCTCCTCGACCTCGGGAGAGAAAATGGTGATATCGCTTCCAAATAGAACCACAGCAGTCCGAAACTCAAGTCCGGTGATCAGAGAGAAGTCGACAGGAGTGATGGTCATCTCACCCTAGGGAAAGTGAAAAGTGTTGGTGGTGTCCCGAAAGAACTCCACCAAGGCTCGAATTAGGAAACAACTCGAGGACAAAGAATAGAGCGCCTGAGTGGCCTGCAACAGTAGAGTCATACCACAAGACTCCCACAGCCCACGCAACTCCTCGTTGTTGAGGAAGTAAGACTCGTACATCTGCCCAATCGCATCGTTGCCCGAGCCATAGCAACGAACTCGCTCGTCAGTCATCCCGTGGCGGACTCGCTCTAAGATGTGAAACAAGGGCCCAAAGTATAAGGTACGCCCATCCCACTCGGGGAACTCCCCCAGATTGGTGGAAGTACCCTCGTCGGTGTCGACGGGCTCGTCCTCTCGGTGAGCCCCACGAGAGCGTGAACCAGAACCGCGTCGTCGAGACATGCTAATTATGCAAGCAAACAGTAAATCAAAGGTTCTATAGTATCTAAGGTTCTCCCAGCCGGATGATATTATGTTCGTCATAAACAGAGTATTAAAATAGAGCATGATTTTAATTCGAGCAAAATTAGCATTTTCAAGCAATCCAACAATTTCTTGCAATACTAGGACAAATATTATGACAAATTGAGCAAGAATAGCTAGCAAAAACATGAAAAACAAGTCACATTGTTCTCACGAACTCAAGGCGTTCAACAATGGCAAATCGCTTATTTTTCACCTAATTGAGTCAAGAAAGTCTCAAAACACTCTTAAGGTGATATACAAACATAAAAAAGCAAATTCATGACATAAAATTCGACAAACAAAGCAAACTGAGCAATATAATTCTCGATTTTTTCGAAAAACCGCGAGCAAAAATGCACCAAATTCGCATAAAATAAAGTGATTTTGAGCAAAACTTACATAGATCGGCAAACTAGAGATCACAAGCTTCGATTTGCAAAAAACTTGAGTGAATTTCGTTGAGAAACGAAGGAGAACGAGCCAAGAGAAATTTCGAGCAAAACGAGTAAAAATGGAGCACGAACTACGAAATGAAGGAGAAGGGGTTTAAATTCGGAAAACCCAACTCCAGCGCGAAACGACAAGCTTGCTGCGACAATGCATAAGGCGCAAGCGGGATCCCTTTCCTCAGCGACACAATTTGTGCCTCCCATATTGATTTATGCGAACCTCATGCAGAAATTTTGGGTTCTTTCATACGCCAGTTAGCCCCTATAAGCAAATTGACATGATTAGTAGTCGGCTCGATTATAATCACGATAAGTGATCGACCTGATAATGATCGTCTCACTTAGCTTAAAGCGCCTAAGCATTGGCTCATCGCAAGCACCAAGATATTGGTTCACAAAGCAAACACAAACATCAAACGCACAGAAAAATATGAGCAACAATACATCAAGCATTACAACAAAGCACCAGTAAACTAAGGATCAACAAGCAGTGATCTTCGATAGCTTTCCAAGGAAAGTTATCACGCCAAATAAGGGATTGCTACAAGCAGAGCGATCTTCGATGATAGTCCCTAACATGTGGAAAATCGTCATAAAGGCTTAAGATGGCTACAAGCAGAGCTATCTTCGACAGTTTTTCCTAAGATGTGAGAAATTGTCAAAAATCAGAGGATGACTACAAGCAGAGTTATCTTCGATCGTGTTCCCTAGCTTGTGGAAGATGGTCACAAAGCGGCAGAAGAGTGCTACAAGAAGAGCAATCTTTGATGGTGTTCCCTAAGATATGGAAGAATTTCACAGCGGAAATTAAAGGCAGCTACAAGTGGAGCAGTTTTCAGGCGATGTCCCCTACCTTGTGGAGGTCGTCACAGCAGCATGCAGCAACAAAATCGGTTACTCTAGAGACGTGTGCTCGACGGTGCAAGATACGCATTTCTAAATTGTTTTATCTGTTTGACTAACGTTAGTTTGCAGGTATCGCCATTACAAGAATGATTTAGGATGACAGAACGTTCTGAATCATTCTCCGTCCCTATCACTACTTTGACTTTTATTTTCGAAACATGCGTTTCTCCAAACTCAGTCAAAGTAGGGGCTTCTGTAGAGACCTGATTGTGTCTCCCCAAAAACCAAACCCAATGATAAGTACCTTTCACGTCATTTGATTATCGAACGAAGTGAAAGTGAGAAAAGTCTTGTGATGCGGTTGTTTTAATAAAAATAACTCTTCTTTCTGTTTTCAAAAATGTACTTTATTTATAGAAAATGTCCATTCCAGTTTAGTTTGTTCCATGATATGGGTCCAATAATGATGTAGTTGGATGGGTCTTGAAAAGACCTTTCCAATGATATATTATAAGCCCAATTTCGATGAATAATGAGGAAGTTATGGCCAAAATACTAAACTGGGCCCAAATCGAATTTTACCTACGGCCCAATGATCATGTGGAGGGTCCAAAGGTTTAATCCCATTCCTAAAATAATTAGGATTTGTTAGAAGCTTATATAAGTTTCTTATTGATCTTAATTATCCGTTTTTTAAAAATATAAGACCAAAGAGTTTGAAATTAGATAAAACTTTCCTTTTTGAAGTCTTAATTCTATTTGAAATGAAAGACGTTCAAAGACAGTCAGATATTATTTTCGTGCCTCATAATTTTTTTCCAAATTTTTTAAGGTTCGATAGATCTTAAAATTATATTTCCAATGATATATTATAATATTAATTCCGAGCTATAACGAAAAAGATATGAAAGAAATACGAAACTCTATTCAAAACTGACACCCTTCCACTATTTCGGCTATATATTTTTATCTACAAAAGATTTTAATCTGAATCAAATTGGGTTGGAAAGTAGACTTTGGGAGCTTTTCAACGACATATTATATGACTTATTTAGACTTTTTGATCAAAAGTTATGATAAAAACAAAATCCGCAAGAAACTGTCTCGTCGCGCCACGCTAGACCCTGTCGCTCTGCGATAGAACCAATTTTATTCCGATTCAAATTCTAACTCTTTTTTATCATTTTCGGACTATTTTCTCTATAAATAGGAGCGATATTCCTCGTTTTTAAATCATCAACAAGCTTGATCATCAACAATCATCTAATTATTTCTTGCTTTAAGCTAAAGCTTATTCTTTCCTTCTCTCTCTTGATTTCTAAGCCTAGCCTTTTCAAAATACAATATTCCTCATTCACGAGACTTAGACACACCTATCCAAGCTCAAATTTGTCTTCGCCTTAGACGTGAAAGGTTGATAATTTCTGAGGGTTTGGTCCCAAATCCTATTTCAATTATTTAATTAATTGTTTGATTTAATATTTTCCTTGAAGTTACTAATGTGTGTATTTTTTTTATAGAAAGAGATACAAGGCAACAAAGTAAATAATTAGATTACTTCCTAATTATTCTTTTGGTATGGAAAGCATGTTTCTTATATTATTTTAATTCCTAGTATCCTGTTAGGATGCATTTATCATATTTAGGTTGCTTCCTATTTTCTTCTATCATGTTAGGGATAAAGCTTTGATTTTTAATATTTAGTGACATGGTAGGATTTGTATTAATCATGTTAGTATCATGCCTAGGATCTTGCTATTATTATTATTATTCTTTGATGAGATTGAGATTATTATGATGATGATTTGTTGTGTCAATAATATTATATTGCTTGATATTGTTTTGTTATTGCTTGATCACGCCATCTCTTGCAGGTTTAAAGGGAATTTGTACTTGTAATCACGCTTCATAAGATAATTATTAATCTTGTTTTGGCTATATGATTATAATTCAAGTGACCACCAATAATAGATTTATTTGTGCATTAATATTCAACCAACATAGATTCAACAGGTTTAGGATTAATATATTGATTGTATATTAGTCACAAAGCGCACATGAATATGAGAAGAATAAAGTAGAGGCCTATTTATAGGGCAGGTTCAATCTCTTTTAGGTTGGATTTGTACCTTCATCCTCGAACATCCAGACATGGTTCCAGACCACTATGGAGTTAGCGATTTCATGGATCGTGAAGGGGTGTAACCTTCACCCTGTGAACGGTTTACAAGTTCTTTAAACTTGTTGGCGACTCTTTTACTCTAGCTTCCTTCGCTTTGGACGCTGTAGACACCCAAATGTGTCTCCCCAAAACCAAACCTAGTGATGAATACCTTTTGCGTCAAATGATTATCGAATGAGGTGAAAGTGTGAAAAGTCAAGTGTTGCGGTTTGTTTTTATTAAATTCTTTCTTTCTGTTTTCAAAAACAACTCTATTTTACGAAAATAGCCAATCCAGTTTAGATTGGTTCACGAAAAGTGTCCAATAATAGTGTATTTGGATGGGGTTTGAAAAGAGCTTTCCAACGATATATTATAAGCCCAATTCCGATGAATAACGAGGAAGTTATGGCCAAAATACTAAACTGGGCCCGGTTTGATCTTTACATGCGGCCCAATGATCTAGGGGAGGGCCCAATGTTAATTATTATTCCTAAAGTTATTAGAATTGATTATAGTCTTCTAGAATTCTCTAGAATATTCTTTTTAATCCTAATAAGATTAGAATTAATAATTATATTTTGATAAAGTTTTATTTGGAATAAAATATTATTTTATGGAAAATACGATTTCAGTTTCATACGGATTTTACAAATCGATTTTGATTCATATGTGGACTCCGTGTTGGAAGCGCGTAGAAATCCAGGCTGTCGCCACACGACAAGCCTTGTCGCCACGCGACAGACCCTGTCGCCTGGCGACAAGGTCGGTTTTGCAGTGACAACGTGGAGTTTTATTCCTTATCAAATTCTACCTATTTTCGAACTGTTTTCTTATAAATAGGGTCTTGAACCTCCGTTTTCAATCATCTCTCTCTCTAAAGCTAGAAGCTTTCTCTCTCTATTCTTTTTCTAAACCTTCCCTCTTATAAAATTCCGCATTCACGAGATCTAGAAACACCTAGCCAAGTTCGAAGTTGCCTTCGCCCTAGACGTGAAAGGTTGTAATTTCTGAGGGTTTGGTCCCTAATCTCTATTTCAATTATTTAATTTGATTGTTTGATTATATTTTCCTTGAAGTTACTAACGCGTGTATTTTGTTATTAGAAAGAGGTACGAGGCATCAAAGTATGTAATCTTAGAAAGGATGTTTAAATTTGTTTAATTCCTAGTATCATGTTAGGATGTTATTATTGCTTTCTAGTATCATGTTTAGGAAAAAGGTTATAATATCAAATATGCTTATTATGATTCCTGCGATGCTTCCTATTCTTTTTTCTAATATCATGTTAGTACCATGCTAGGGATAAAGCTTTGATCTTTATTACTTAGTGACATGCTAGGGTTTGCTATTAATCTTGTTAGTATCATGCCTAGGATCTTGCTATTATTATGCTTTAGCTTTAACATGATTGATTATAATGATGATTATGATGATTATTATGTTGCTTGATGATTATTATTGTTATTGCTTAATCACGCCCTCTCTTGCAGGACTAAAGGGAATTTGTACTTGTAATCACGCTTAATAAGATAATTAATAATCTTGTTTAGGCTAATATGATTATAATTCAAGTGATCACCAAGAATAGTTTATTTGTGCATTAAATTCAACCAACATAGATAAACTGGTTTAGGGTTAACCTATTGTTTGCATGTTAGTCAGAAAGCGCACATGAATACGAGAAGAATAAAGTAGAGGCCTATTAAGGGCAGGTTCAATCTCTTTTAGGTTGGATTTGTACCTTCATCCCCGAACCCTATTTGGTTCAAGACCTTTTGGAGTTGACAATCTTTTGGATCGTTAAGGGGTGTAATCACCAATTGTGAACGGTTTACAAGTTCCTAAAACTTGTTGGCGACTCTTTTGCTCTATCTTCCTTCCCTTTTGACGCCACCATGCTTAAGTGTATGATCACAGTGGGGTTGAAGCTTGGGGTTAATGCTTGAAATATTCCCTACAGTTTTGGCGACTCCGTTGGGGAGGATTTCTATTTTAATTCCTACAATTGATTTCGGCAATGATTTAGAATGAGTGGATGAGACTCGAAAAGTCCTAAGTATTTCATGTGCGTAATTTTGATTAGCATTATTGTCATATGCATAAAAAAGGTCCTCATTAGATAGACCATTCGAAATGAGTCAAAAGCATAGGATTTTTACACGTAGGAAATTTGAGGAATATCTTTCATAACTAGAATTGAAATAACGCTGCGAAATCTGGAAAATTCTAAGAACGTAGATACCTGCTGAGGCATGTAGGAACTAGCGTCTAGAAAACAGGGTTGTCGCCTGTAAAGTGCTTCTTTCTCCTGGCGACAGTTTTCTCGCTTGGCGACAGGAGTACTTTTGCGGCGGCAGTCCCTGTAGTCTGGCGCTAAGTTCTTCCAATACCGAGCCAGAACTCTGTCTTCTTGTTTTGACCATTTCTAGCACTGTTAGCTCGATTCTACTTCCTGATTGAGTTTTTCTCACTTTTCTAAAATCCATATGTGTTCTAAATATGGACATAACCCTCTGGGGCTTCACGCTCCATCTACCCAATCGAACGCTCCTGGCAACGACGGGTACATCCGAGTTTGTGAATCCACCAAACCGTGGAAGCAAGTTTTTAACTTACGGGTCCCATCCACTCGCGCCAACCCTTCCAAAGGTAAGGCTTCCGCGCGGTGCATCCGGACTCATAACAATGGACCCTCTTTGACTAACCCATATCCCGAACTTTAGAGAACTAAAACCATGGTTAGGTTGCAAACTCATTGCATCATGTTGTGACTACTTGACTATTTGTGCATTCTTTGCTTGTGCATACTTTATATGTGCTAACCGTTTGTTTGACTTGTGTTTAAGTCTAAATAAACCAACTAATGACTAAAAAGGACTTTGTCTAATTAATGAATTAATTAATTAATTTGACTAATTAAATAATTAATCTGACTTAGTACGACTTTAGGCATGTCCCCTTAGAGTAAAATCACTGGAAACAGTCCTAGATTAATGTTCCAGAAATGGTGCAGGAGTTTGGGCTGTGGCGCTGCAGCTTACTGTTTGTCGCCTGGCGACAACTTTGTCATCTGGCGACAAGCTTTAAATTCTGGCGACAGTTCTGTTGTTCCGGCGATAGTCCAAATTTTTACTCGAGTCATCACGACGAGTCTATTTCACAGTTTGCTAATCAGTTTAATCAATTTGTTAAGTCCTTTTTAGTCATTAGTCCCATGGTCATACACAAGAGTCAAAGCATGTCACTTGCACTCACTTATAAAACACACACTTAACATGTATGTCACACCTTGATCATGTTTAGAGAGTCTTGAATGCATGTTTTCCGTCATTTTTTTAGAGAGGTAAGTCGGATATTAATCCTCCAATTAAAACACTTGTTTGAACCCATTCCCAAAAATATACACCCCATTTTTGTTTTTAACCATAAAGTCAAAATCGATTTGAGTCAAGTCATTAAAACAAATGTGGTTTAATCTACAGCGCGTGGTTAAGAAAGGAAGGGCGTTTAATCAAGGACAACACATTCATTCAAGTCTCACTTTTTGATAAGCCAATCAATCGAAGAAGGAAAGCTAAGAAGACAACGGCAAGTCAGGAAGAAGTCAACGAACTCAGGGGACAGGTAGCTAACATGGCTGAAATGTTGAAGAGTCTGACTCTTCAAATCAATGACCCTGCAAGACAACAACAGATGGAGCTCATCCAGGAAAGTTTGAGCAGATTATCTAATGACTATAGATTGCAAGGCATCAGCTCACAAGGGGTCTCGGTGGACAAGGATCTTCTTCCGCAGAAGTTCAATGCAAGCGACTTCCCAAAATTCAAAGCAATGGATAACCCTTATTTTCATTTAAGAGCTTTTGAAACTGTAATGAATATTAAGAGAATAGACAAAAAAGCTTTTCATTCTGTATTTTCTCTATCATTAGAAACCGTTTCTCAGCAATGGTATTTCTCCCTCCATAAAGAGAAAACCTCCAGTTGGGAGTCAATTGTATACGCTTTCATCGATAGATATAAATGCAATATTCAAGTTGAAACTGATCATAAGGAACTTGAAATACTCAAGCAGAAAGAGAATGAAGGCTTTACTTCCTTCTTTAATAAATGGAGGCAAACTTCTGCAAAGATGGTTGAGGTGCCTAGTGAGAAAGAATCTGTGAGGATGTTTATCAAGAACCTCCAAGAAAAATATTCCAAGCATCTCAAATACCAAAATAACTTGCACACCTTTAAGGCCGTCTATGACATTGGTATCAATATTGAAGACGACCAAGCTAAACAGAAAGCTGCTAACAGTACCTCTAGTAGTGGCTGAAAAGGCAAGAAGAATGACAATCCTTCTACTTCCAAAACCACCCACTCAAATAATGTTAGCACCTTTAATTTGAGTGAAGTCCTCGCCATGAATAATCAAGGACAAAAGAAACCACATAGGAGGAACTTTACTTCTATTGGTATGAGTTATGACACCGCATTCGATCGCTTACATGCAAAAGGTTTTATAACTCCCATAGGACCGTTTGGGGACCCACCTGTCGAGAAGAGGACGACTAGCTGGAACACCAATGCACATTGCAAATATCATCAGGGTAGGGGCCATCTCACAGAAAATTGTTAGAAGCTAAAGGAAGCAATCCAAGATTTAATTGATAACAACAAACTTCCATTGCCCCCTGCAAGCAAGAAGCTAAGTATCAATAGCGCACCACTGTCAGATTCCTTGGCTATTTACGATGAGGAAAATCAGGTTGACCCCTCAAACCTCATCAAACCTGTTGAAGCTATTGAAGAAGAGGAGGAAATCTTCGAAGATGCCGAGGATCATTTTCCTTGTGGACAAGAACCTGCGACAAAAGAAGAAGTGTTGGAAGCAATAGAATTACTACGCGAGGCCATGGAAGTGGTAAAAGAACGAAATGAACTACTCAAAAGTAGACCTCTTCCTAAAGGAAAGAAATCATTCTCCCTCCGAGTAATTGACACACCCAAAAGGAGCAATAGGCCATACACTCCGATTGGAACTTCTTATGCAAACATGTTCAAAATGCTCTCCGAGAATGGTAAAATTCAACCTCTCGAACCGACACCATTTGAATCACTAAAAAGGACATATAGGTACTACTGTCCATATCATCAATCGGGAGGACATACTATAGAAAACTGTTTCAAGTTCAAAGACTTGGTCCAAAGATTGATTGATAACAAGAAGCTAGTTCAAATCCCACAAGAATGAGATGCTACCATTAATGGGGTTTGGGATAGTGATGATGAGGATGTCTACCTTAAGGACGTCGAAGAAACTCCACTCTCGACAATATACCTAGTAGGTGACATTTGGAATGAAGAGGATTCACCAATAGATGTCCTCACAAGATCTGGGAGAATGCAACCTTCCATTGCTACACAACCTATTCCCACTACTCAACAAGTTCCCATACCAATCATAGAAGACAATGATGTTGTCAAACAATTAAAAAAGACTAAAGACGAAATGAACGTATGGAAACTTCTAGCTACATCCCGAGAACATAGAATCGCAGTCATGGATGCCTTAGCTAAAGTAGGGATAGAATCGGACACTACTCCTAAGGGGTTGGCTAATTTCTTCACAAGTGATCTCCCGAGTCCTACTAATTCGATCACTTTTTCCGACAAAGATCTACTGCCGGAAGGTGACAAACACAACAAAGCTCTCAATCTCACAGTAATTTGCAAGAGAAAGAACGTCCTTATGACTCTTGTAGATAATGGATCGGCAATTAACGTTTGCCCACTTAGGACTGCAAGGATGTATGGGATAAGGGATGAAGATTTATCTCCATCAACACAAGGGATAAGAGCTTACGATAATTCACGTCGTCAAGCATTAGGCACAATTACCATGAACATAACGACGGGAGTAATTGAGCATGCCACCACATTCCAAGTGGTAGATATTAAGGCTTCGTTCAACTTACTGTTGGGACGCCCTTGGCTTCATGACCTCAAGGCCATCACTTCATCTCTTCACCAACAAGTGAAAGCCATAGTTGGAGGAGTACCAATTACTAGGGGTGTGCAAAAAAACCATAACCGTTTACCGTAACCGTTAACCGGTGTAACAGGCTCATTTAAACGGTTAATTTACCGAACCTTTTAAATTAAACGGTTACGTTTAACCGTACCGCTAAATATAGCGGTTAACGGTTACGGTTACAAGTTTTAGTAAACGGTTAACCATCGGTTAACCGTTAAAATAATAAATATATTTTTTTAAAAAAATTTTATAGGGAAAATATATAATGGTAACCCTAAAAAATCTCTTATTTCCCAATTCACTTCTTCAGCTTCCACCCTTCACCCCTTTCAGTCCCTCACTTCACCTCACTTACTGAGTTCAGACTTCACCGGAGCCTTCACCGACTCACCGGAGCCTTCATTGACTCATCGGAGCCTTCACTGACTCATTAGAACATCAGATCTATCATGTATTCATCCTCTCTTTTCGATTTATGCATTTTTTTTTGAATTAGTGTACAAATTAATTTGGGAAAATTGGGTACTTTACTACTAGGTAGGATTAGATGGTTAATTATGCTTATTTTTTTGAATTAGTGTTTTGAATATGTTAATTGTAGTATTATTTGTTAATTTTGTTTATGAATTTCGGTAGATTTTGTTTGATTCTACTAGTTGCGCTTGATTTGTAGTGTTTATACAAGTATTCTAAGTTTTTAATTTCTATAATAATAAAATTACAAATGCTTTTCTTGCATGTGACAAGTATTCTAGTTAAGCTTTATATTGAACATTTGTACGACCATTCTAATTTAATTTGTTTCCAATTAATGATTATTTTTTCAGATTATGGAAATTGTTGTTAATGATAACTCAATGCATGAGAGTGAAGATTCAGAAGATGAAACTTTTGAAACAGAAAGTCAAGGAGAGACTGTTGTGGAAGGTTCCAGAAAGAAAAGGAAAAAGTCAGCAGGAACTTCTGTAAGTATTGATAGAAAAAAAACATTTGCAGTATGAGATCATTTTGATAAAGCTTGTGACACTAAGGTGACTTGCAAATATTGTAAGAAGTTAATTGCTTATAAGTCATCAAATGGGACTAGTGGCATGTTAAATCATATTAATAGATGCAAACTATACCCTGCCAACTTGAATAGAAAACAAAAGCTCATTGATTTTGAAACAAAAACATTTGTAGGTGAAGATGGAACCCCACAAACTGTTAGAGTCCTTAAGCTTTGGCAATTTGATCCAGATAGTTGTAGGAAGGCACTTGCTAGAATGCTTATTGTAGATGAGTTACCCTTTATTTTTGTGGAGCGTGAAGGATTTCGACATTTCTGTAAACAATTGTGTTCTGAATTTATTCCTCCTTCATGTACAACAATAACAAGAGATTGTTATAGTCATTACATAGAGTAAAGGAGTAGGTTAAAGGACTTTTTAAGTAAGCTATCTTCTAGGGTGTGTCTCACTACTGACACTTGGACCTCTGGCCAGAACCTAAGTTATATGTGCCTGACAGCATTCTTTATTGATGATGTGTAGACTTTGCACAAAAAAATAATCATTTTTTGTCCTGTCTTGGGTCATTCAGGTGATGTAATTGGAAAATCCATTGAAAAATGCTTGTTAGAGTGGAATATTAAAAGATTTTTAACAGTTACCGTAGACAATGCTAGCTCAAATGATGTGGCCATCCAATACCTTAAAAGAAGAATCACTCATTGGGGGGGTAGTGTGTTAGATGGTAAGTATTTGCATATGATATGTGCCGCACAAATATTGAACTTGGTTGTAAGAGATGGGTTAAGGGATCTTGATTTGTTAATTGTTCGAATTCGAGGTGCTGTGAGGTTTGTGAGGTCTTCACCAGCTAGACTTCAAAAATTTAAGGCTTGCATTGAAGAAGAAAATATTGAAAGCAAGAGTTTGGTTTGCTTGGATGTTGAGACAAGGTGGAACTCCACCTTCTTAATGCTTGAAGCTGCTGTCAAGTTCAAAAATGCTTTTGATAATTTGTACACCAAGGGTGGTGCATATACTAAAGAACTGAGAAGGAGTGCAGGTATTCCTGATGATAATGATTGGAACCGAGTTAGCGCTTTCTTACCTTTCCTCCACATCTTTTATGATGCTACATTAAAGATGTCAGCAAGTCTTCATGTGACAGGTAACTATTATTTACCTCAGATTTATGGTGCTCAACTTTCTGCCTACTACTTTATCATGATTTTTTTTTATTTATTTATTTTTTTGGTTAAAATTGTCAGATAACTCTTATGTACCTCAGATCTATGGTGTTGGAGACTTGATCTCTAGTTATTGTGATCATGATAATGAAAGCATTAGACAAATGGCTCAACAAATGAAACTCAAACGTGACAAGTATTGGGCTAATGTACATAACATCAACATTTTGTTATTTATAGCTTTGCTTCTTGATCCGAGGCATAAATGGAATTTTGTTGAATGGGTTGTGTGTGATACTTATGATGTTGAAAATGCTAATGTACTGTGCTCCATCATTAAAGTCACCATCAAAACTTTATATGAGTTTTATGAAAATTCAATGCCTTCATCAAAGAAGAAGAAGCCTGATGACAATTGTTCCACTCCTACTTCAAGTAAATCTGCACTTCATGACATGAGAAGCGAGGACAGAAATCTAAATGTGCAAGATCATTACTATAACAGGTATAAAATGGCAAAAGGGACACTAGGAACTTCAGAGAAAAAAAAAACAAAGTTGGATAGATATTTGGGTGATGATGTTGAGCCAAATGATCCTAATTTTGATATTTTAATTTGGTGGAGTGAGTCACAAAAAAGGTATCCTATTCTTGCTCGAATTGCTTGAGATGTGCTAGCTATTCCTGTTTCTATTGTTGCTTCTGAGTCTTCATTTAGTACTGGAGGTCGAGTTCTTGATTCTTTTCGAACTTCATTGACTTCAAAAATGGTAGAAGGACTTATTTGCTCACAAGATTGGCTACGTCAGTCTCGATCTCCTATAATAAAAGAGGAGAGTCTTCTTAAGTTGGAAGAATTAGAGGAAGGTCAGTCTTCTATTATCTTACTGTTTTTTTTCAAACTATTTATTTGTTTGTATAGTTGTATTATTTTATAAATTTGATGTTAACTTCTAAGCCTATTTCATTCTTTAAAATAATTTTACAGGGATGAAGGATTTAACTGTCCAGCAACCAACAATTGTGATAGATGAATCCAATTTCATTTCGGATGATTGATGATGCAATCTGATCTTCAAGCTTGCTGCCAGTCTGCTGCCATGGTCTTATTTTGAAGAGGATCACTTAATATTTGAGTTATTACTTATTATACTTTTAAAAAAAACTTAGTACTAATTTAAACTTTGTAATGTATTTGGTTTATGGATTTGTAATCTTAATTAGAACATGAATTTTATTGTTTATTACTTTATTTTTAAGTTTATATTAGAGTTGGACGTTTGGAACTATTGGAAGTAATGCAGGGTTTAAAATTTATTAAACGGTTAATGGTTAACCTGTAACCATACCGTTAAGGAACGGTTAAGCGGTTAACCGTTCCTTAACGGTACGGTTACGGTTCGAAATTTGAAGTAACCGACATAACGGTTAACCGTACCGTTAAGGCCTAACGATACGGTTAACCTATTGTGCACAACCCTACCAATTACAACCGATGCTTCACCTATGAGGATCAAAACAGCAGAAAAACCACTAATCAATGTGGAGCACAACGAGAATGACGAAGATCTGTGGGGCTTTAATGAAGAGGTCTCCTTGATCGAGGAAGATGAAAGGACCCCTCTTCGCTCCGACCTCCACTCAAACATGATAACCAATGTTATCCTGAGAAAACAAGGACACTTCCCTAGAATGACCCTAGGAAAGAAGAAAGGGATAGCAAAACAGATGGGACTACCTGGACTCCCTAAATTAGATACTTTCGGACTTGGTTTCGAACCGACTCTCGAAGATCTAAAGCGAGCCCAGGAAAAATCCAAAGCACGTAGAAAGGCTCGCGCACAAAAGAAAGCAATCCCAATGGATCAATACCCTCTTACCTTAAATGGACAGTTCATAAGAGAGGGAGAAGATTATCCATGTTACAAATTTCCAGAACCCTTCGTTGTAAATGGCATAAGACAACCTGGGTTCGAAATATTTCTAGATTGTTGCTTTCTAGATGAGATTCCAACTCCCATACATAAATAAAAAGCACCCCCATGCTTTGACTTTAATGTCATGGGACTTCTCTTTGGGCAAGAAAAGAATGAGCCAAGATACATAGAGGATAACTCCTCACTCATTCAAACAATCCTACAAAGCGAGAACTTTGATCCCTCCAAGCTTATCACTCCAGCAGAGGATTTAGTGCGAGGATGGCGCAAGACGGTAAAAGTAACTACTGCAAATGGAAAGAAGATCTCAACAACTACAGGACAAGGGCCAATGTTCGAAGAATCGTCTAAGTCGGAGTCTGAGTCTGAGTCTTCCCTTATCGAGTCCTCTAAGTCTCTAGTTGTAGCACCTCCCTCTAATTCTTCTATTTTATCACCTACTCCTAGGATAGTTAGTAATCAAGTCCCAACGGACATTTCTTTATTCGATGTAATGATTTCTGAGTTTAATAATATGTCTCCTTCCCCTTATTCCTCGTGTTTCTCTTTAGCTCCAGATGACGAGTATTGCTTAACTAACGATGAAAATGACAAAGAAATCATTAAAGCAATGGAAACACTTGAAAATAAAACACCAATAATTGACGACACTGAAACGGTTGATATCTCAAAAGATTCAACCATCAAAAGAGAAGTTAAAATCGGACTCACGTTAAACAAAGATGAAAGAACCGATTTAATTAATCTACTTAAACAATTCATCGATGTATTTGCATGGTCATATAAAGATATGCCAGGCATTAATAGAGAAATAGTTCAACACACTATACCACTAATCCCAGGAATGAAACCTGTAAAACAAAAGTTGCGTCGAATGAAACCTGACGTAGCTCTTAAAATAAAAGAAGAAGTACAAAAGCAAATAACTGCAGGTTTTATCAGGGTATCCAAATACCCCGAATGGGTTGCAAATGTAGTCCCAGTTCCAAAAAAGGATGGTAGGGTTCGAATGTGTGTCGACTATCGAGATCTAAATAAGGTAAGTCCAAAGGACGACTTCCCTTTACCACACATCGATATTTTGGTAGATAATACAGCGAATCACGCACTTCTCTCATTTATGGATGGATACGCAGGGTATAACATATCCTCATGGCCGAGGAAGACATGGAGAAAACAACATTTATAACACCTTGGGGTACTTACTCTTACACGGTAATGCCATTCGGGTTGAAAAACGCGGGTGCCACTTACCAACGAGCAGCAACTGCCCTACTCCATGACATGATGCACAAAGAAGTCGAAGTATACGTGGAAGACATGATTGTGAAATCTAGAGATCGTCCAGGACATCAAGAGGCCTTAAGAAAATTCTTCGAGAGGCTAAGAAAATACAACATGAGGTTGAATCCATCCAAGTGTACTTTTGGAGTAACCTCAGGCAAACTCTTGGGATACGTCATAAGCTCTAGAGGAATAAAGATAGACCCAACCAAGATCAAAGCAATCATGTCAATGCCACCGCCCAAAATCGAGAAGCAAATTCGAGGATTTATTGGCCAGTTGCAATACATAAGTAGGTTCATATCTAAGCTAACGACAATATGCGAACCAATATTCAAGAAGCTTAAGAAAAATGTGCCAGTAATATGGGATGACGAGTGTCAAAAAGCCTTTGAGAAGATCAAATCCTATCTCGCCAATCCTCCCGTATTAGCCCAGCGCTTCCAGGAATTCCTCTAAGGTTGTACTTAACAGTCACCAAAGAAACAATGGGAGCTATGCTCGCACAAGAAGTAGAAGGAAAAGAAAACGCCATCTACTACCTAAGCAAAAAGATGCTCCAATATGAAGCACGCTATACACCACTCGAGAAATTATGCCTCGCATTGGTGTGGGCCACAACCAAGTTAAGACATTACATGCTTGTTCATACAGTCTTTGTAAGTGTCACGAATGGATCCTCTCAGGTACTTATTTGAGAAATCCACGCTTAACGGATGCATCTCAAGGTGGATAGTCAACCTAGCCCAGTTTGATGTAAGGCTCATGCCTCAAAAGGCTATTAAAGGATCTGTAGTCTCGGACTTCTTAGCAGACTTTCCAATAGAAGATCCGACACCAATACACGACAATGAATTTCCAGATGAAGACTTAATGGTCACGGAAGATGATACTTGGACTTTATACTTCGATGGAGCCTCAAACCAAAAGGGATGTGGCGTAGGAGTCCTATTAGTATCACCTAAAGAAGAGCATATTCCAATTTCAATAAAGTTAGATTTCAAGTTACCAATAACGCTGCAGAGTACGAAGCATGCGTGGTAGGCCTCGAAATAGCTTTAGCATTGGGTGTAAAGAAACTCCGAATATTCGGAGATTCTTCCTTGATCATCAACTAAATATCCAAAAGATGGAAAGTAAGGAGCGAAAGCTTAGCCCCTTACCAAACCTATCTGGAAACTCTCACCGATCAATTGGAAAAGGTGGAATACACATATCTACCTAGAGAAGAAAATCAATTTGCCGATGCCTTGGCAAGATTAGCCTCAATGGTTAGGATTCCTAAGGAAATTGAGCAAATGCCTCTAACAATAGAGAAAAGACACAAACCAGCATATATTCAAGCTATAGAGGATGATGAAACAATCTAAGAAGAAGAAGAACCATGGCATGCCGACATAATCAATTATGTCACCAAAGGAGAATACCCTCCTCATGCTGACAAAAGAGAAAAACGAGCTTTGAGACTTTTGGCTTCCCAATACGTACTCATAAATGATGAGCTACACAAAAGGGTACCTAAAGGTCGAGCCCTATTATGTGTAGGCAAGAAGGACGCTCAAAGAACTATGAGAATAGTCCACGAAGGAGTATGTGGAACACATGTTAATGGTAAAATGCTAGTCCAAAAGATAATGCGAGAAGGATATTATTGGACTACCATGAATAGGGATTGTCATCAATATGTAAAAAGATGCCCTAAGTGCCAAATTTATGCAAACTTGCAACATATTCCTCCATCCCTTCTCTACACTTACACCTCACCATGGCCATTCTCAACATGGGGAATCGATATAATTGGAAAAATCACACCTCCTGGAACATGAGGTCACGAATACATCTTGGTAGCAATCGATTACTTCACAAAGTGGGTAGAAGCACAATCATATGCTAAATTCACTGCAAAACATGTAGCACTCTTTATCGAAAGGAACATAATTTGTCGATATGGAGTCTCACATGAGATGATAACCGACAATGGAACTCACTTTCAAGCCGAATGTGAAGAATTATTACAAAAGTATGGTATTCAACATCACCATTCTTCCCCTTATAGATCTCAAGCAAATGGAGCAGTTGAAGCAGCTAACAAAAAATTAAAAACTATCATCGAGAAAATGACAGAAAATTACAAGGATTGGCCTGACAAACTCCATTTTGCACTTTGGGGTTATCGCAAGTCAATTCGAATGTCAACAGGAAACACGCCATTCGCTTTAGTCTATGGAATGGATGTTGTACACCCTGTAGAACTAGAAATACCTTCTCTACGCATTGCGTTAGAAAGTAAACTCGATGAATTTGAATGGACTAGAGCACGGTATGAAGAGTTAATTCTACTTGATGAAAAACGACTAGAAGCTCTACATCATACCCAATGATACCAAACTCTTATGGCTAGACACTTTAACAAAAAGGTCAAGACAAGAAACATCAAGGTTGGAGACTTGGTACTAAAAGCACTAAGGAAGAATGTGTTGGATCCAAGAGGCAAATTCACGCCCAATTGGTCCGGACCATACATTGTCAAGACAATCCTGTCAGGAGGAGCAGCTCAGTTAACCGACATGGACGACAATGAATTCTCAAACATGACCAATCTTGACCAACTTAAGAAGTACTACCCATAATTACTTGAGTAAGACACTCAAGAGAGCTATGTTTGGCCTGATTCCTTAAGAAAGGATACGTAGGCAACCCTTTAAAAAGGGTGCGGCCACTTTAATTATCAAGCATTTCGCGTCCCAGCATCGAAAAAAAAAATTTATCGCCAGACGACAAGAGTGTCGCCAGGCGACAAGGCAAAAAGCTTGGCGACAGACTCGCATGAGCAACGCCAATTTTCTGCGTATATCTGGACAACTTCGGTGCATTCTGGAAATTTCTTCGACTTCCGTACTTGAAGAAATTTTTCGGAAAAAAATATTTTAAGTTGTTTTCATTACTTCATATGAACAAATGTAAAGTTAATTTAATTAAAAAGCTAAAATTGCATTAATAATTAAAAGAATTACATCATTGATGGAATTTAAATAAAGCTTAAAAAATTAAAATTAACTTAACATGTCTAATAAATCGAAGGAAAAGCAATACTCTAATCTTTCTTTTCTTTCTTCATCCTTTTCCAAGTTTTGTCAGAGGCTTCTTCTTCATCCATCACTTTTGCTAAGAGACATCCATTAGAGGCTCTACATTCGATTTTAGTATGGATAGTCACTCCCACAGCTAAAACTCCATGCTTCTTCACTACCCAAACTTTCTTTTCCGTAGAGTCCACCTTCCTTTTCTCTTTGTCCTTTTTAGCACTCTTCTTTTTAGGCGTCACAGGAGTCTTAAACTCAACTCTTTCACCTAGGCGTTCCTTAGCAGACATCTTCTTGTCACCAAGGCGAGTCTTCACATTAGTCTTCTCTATTTTGGTTCGGTCCTTTTGAGATCTACCAATCAACCATTGCTTCACATCATTGGACAAAGAAGGTGGAGCCTTGTGGGAAATCACTTTCCATAAAGGCCTAGCACACCAATACCCGTCAAATCGCTCAACTTCTTGTGAAACCGGGAATTCATAAGGACGATGAAGATCTCCCGTAGGAATGGTTTGAGCAATCCCATATTGCCTCTTTACTCTACAGGGATAATAAAAGGTCAATTTTGACAAACTAGGAAGACGGCAAAAGGGTTGGGTATTACAACCAATCATCTTTTCAAGCTTCCACCAGGGAATGACCCATTTAATGGAGAAGTCACAACAGGCAAACACTTTGCCCCACTCATGGCGACCCATCTTCAAGGAGAAACGCTTCTTTCGCCGAACAAAGCAACTGGGGGTATATTTGTCAATATTATCAAGAGCACTAATCAATTCTAGCCTCTCCATGAGCCACATCTGTAAAAACCAATGCACATAATCAGTATTACTATACAAAAATATATTTTTAATTTCTGTAATTAAGAATATTATTTTTCTACCTGTAATAAAATTGGAGAGCCTCGAAGAGGTGCTTCTGGATTCTTTTTCAATTCATCAAGACTAAGCATAGTCTCTCCAACAATTAATGGCTTGACCATTAGTAAGAAAATACTAGCTAAGCATGCAAAAGAGGAAAGCTCTTCTCCTATAGACATGAAAAGATTCGGAGCGTGGTCTATCAAAATAAAAACGTGCAAATCTTTTAAATCAACATTATTACCATGCACTATGTTTTTTAGATCTTTACCCCTAAGGTCAAGAAAACGCTCATAATCTTTGTAATAATACTCACTCACCGAAGGCATTACCACAAGATTTAATGGAGGAAAGCCTAGAATGGCACCAAACTCTTCTGGGAAAGGGCAAATTTCATCATAGCCTAATCTAAAACAATGAGTATTAGGATCCCAATATTCTAAGGCGGTATGAATGAAGTCTATATCAAGATCTACCCCCTGTATACCATAAATACCCCCCATATGAAAAAAGTCGAGTTCTTTTCTCTCCTTAGCAGTTAAAGAACGACACCACCCACGAGTGAAATCAAAAAAACTCTTTTTAATTAAAGCCATGATTAATTTTTTGAGTTAATCTGTTTGAATTATACTGAAATTGGCAGATTTGGGGGCTATTTATAAACAATTTTTTGGCAGATTTCGAATTCTGTAAGGATTTGGAATACCAAGTTTGTCGCCAAACAACACGTTTGTCGCCTGACGACAACGTCTATCGCTTGGCGACAAAGCCTGTCGCCTGGCGACAAAAGGATACGCGTGGCGACAACCCGTCTGAGCAAGCGACAATTACACGCTATGCAACCCGCGTTTTTCTGACTTCGATTCGACTTTCATTTTGCATATTACACCCTGTTATTCAATACCCTCATACAAATCCATTCCATATCACCTTTTTGATTAAATTGAGCTTCGGCTTATTTTGATCGACATCATCTTATTTTTCATTTTTTCTTTTGGGGTGGAAAGTCGGATACCCTCCATTGATAATAAAAATGACGGAAACTTTTGCGCAAAAATTAAGTCACAGATGCACACACTCACACTCACATAAAATGAAAAATAAAATAAAACAGGCTTAATATAAAAAGTTTGTATATACAATATGAGTCATATAATACGAAAGACAAAGTCCTATGAAGTCAAAAATAAGTACAGGTACAAACTATGGCGTCGGAGTCCGTAAATGATGAGGTACGCCCATCATATCAAAGAATGATGTAGTCCGGGGAGTATGCTCCTCACCACCTCCTGATCCGTCAGTCGGCGAAAATCTTAGCTCAGGGCCAGTCCACCCAGGCTCACCCATCGACAACGGCTGAGGCTGCAAGGGCTGCTGCGACGACTAGCCGACCTCGTACGTCCCACCACCCATCGAAGGAGCCGATGTCGCACCTCCTTAGCCCGTCGGCCCAGCAAAGACATCCTCAGGAGAAGAAGCCGAGCCCTCGGTCGGAGCAGCCTCAGACCGACCACCTCGGCTGCTATCAGAAGTACGGCGATGCCTAGAGCCAGATCTACTCGGCTCTCTCCTAGCCTCGGGTCTCGACCGAGTGCGGGGTGAAGGAATAGGTTGTCCCTGCAAATGTAAATCAAATCAGACACTAAGGAAAGAATATAATGAAAAAGAAAGATAAGAGAAATACCTCCTCAACGTCGCTCCTCCGACAGGTAGCTCGGTCCCGTAACCTCACGAGCTGGCTACGAAAGTCGTCTATACACCTCGCCATAGCTGTCACCACCTCGCGAGAAAACTGTCAAGGGAATAATGTCAGTGATAATACAGAACAAATACAAAAGCAAGAAAATAAGATAAGCTCACCCGAGTCTGGTGACGAGGAATGGAGCGCTCCACAAAACGCTGATCCTCGGGGGCTGGAGGAATCATCTCCTCGATCGATCCGAACGTGCCCTGGTAATAGATAGACATCCTCGGAGGGACGAACTCCCTAGGCTCATCCTGATAAAATAACATTCAAAAGATTAGAATTCACTTAGGGGCTACCAAAAGAGAAACAAAAGCTAAAGCATACCGCTGCCTCCTCAGACAAAACAGGGGCCGGCGCTAGCAAAGGCAGCAAGTCATCCTCGTAACTCTGCCCTGAATAGACATGAGACCGCCAGGGAGTGCCAGGAGATGATCGACTCGCACAGTCACGCATCAACGCCTCACGAAACATATGTTGAGGAGGGCAAGCGGGGACGACGAAAACATCCGAGGAGTGCTGGATAGCTACCCTCTCGCCAAGATACACTGTAGCGTCATACGTCCCCTGAAAGTAATGACGCTCGGCAGTATATCGCACAGCCAACGCAGGTATAGCTAAATCAGCCCATGGTCGGTATACCACGTCAGGCTCCTACAAAACAGCTATGTAAGATCAATGCACTCAAAAAAGTAATATCAAAAAACAAATGTTCACAAGAACCTACCGAGAGGATCAAATCTCGAATGCGTACAGTCTCGACCTGGCCAGCACGACCTCCCCAACCAGCGCCAACGGGAAGCTCGCGAGGTGAAGGTCTCACCAGTACAAGCGAGGGGAAGTACTCATAGAACCAAATCTACATAGATAAGGAAAAGTCAGCAAATGCTTGCACAAGTCTAGAGCTAATTTCAAAAGGATGGAAATATACCTCTACGACCCTCCAGAAACTGGAAAGTGCGACATCTCCAGACAAGGCCCTAGAACGGCAGGAACGTCGCAGGCCCAGAAGAAAGTCAGCATAGGCCAAACTGGCCCAGTCACACGTCCCGACCAGAGAAAGGTAGCGAACATCTCGTAGGTAGTAGAGAAGTACTCGACTACCCTTGTCAAGAGAAAGGGTCCCTCAGAGAAAAAGAAGAACAAAGATGCGCACCCGTTGCTCACGAGTAGTCGCATCATCCTCAAAAGCCGCTACTAAGGTGGAACGGTGGATGCACCGGGAACTAAGCTGTCCCGGCTGAGCCTCGGCACGGGCTCGAACAGCAATCGGACCCAATAACTCAGAAACCATCGGTGAGTAGACAGTAATATCACTGTCAAATGTCAGTGGAGAAGAACGAAACTCCAAACCGGTGATGAGACTAAAGTCGGCAGGAGTGACCGTCATCTCACCCCAGGGAAAGTGAAAGGTGTTGGTGGTGTCCCAAAAGAACTCCACCAAAGCTCGGACAACGAGGTTACCCCCATCATAGGAGTACATGGCCTGAGTGGCCCGAAAGAGGGGAGTCAACCCACAGGACTCCCAGAGCTGTCGCAACACCTCGTCTCTGCTGAAATACACTTTATATAGCGTACCGATGACGTTGTTGCCTGAACCATGACTGCGAGTCCTCCCGCTGATGAGCCCGCGTCGCACCCGCTCGGAGATATAGTGCTCGGGAGAAAAGAAAAAAGTGCGCTCATCCCACTCTGGAAGGGGTCCAAGTCTAGTAGAGAGGTCCTCACCCTCGTCGACGGGCTCGTCCTCCTAGCGTGCATCCCTCGACTGAGAACCAGAGCCGCGTTGCCTAACCATGCTATATTATGCAAATAATAAAGAATGAGGCTCTATGGTATCTAAGGTTCACCTAGCCGCATGATACTATGTTCGCAAAAATGGAGTACGTAGTACAAAAGCAGAGCACAATTTCAACATGAGCATAATCAGCGTTTTCAAGCAATCAAACAATTTCTTGCAATATTATGACAAATTTTGTGACAAATTGTACAAGAAGAACTAGTAAAGACATCAATAACGGATCACATTGTTCTTCACGACCTCAAGAGGTCCAACAATGGTGAATCGCTCATTTCTTCACCAAATTGAGTCAAACAAGTCTCAAAACACTCCTAAGGCAATGCATAGACATAATCAAGCAATTTCAAGACATAAAATTCAGTAAAAGAAGCGAATTAAACAAAAAAATATGTTCGAATTTCCAGAAAATTCGTGAACAAAGAACGCACAATTTAGCGAAAACCGAGTTGAGTTTGAATAAAACTTACATGGATCGGGAAAATAGAAGGAATAAGCTTTGATTTGCAACAAGTTTGAGCGAATTCGGTTGAGAATTGAGCGAAAACGAGAAGATTGAAGTTCTTGAGCGAATGCAAAAAACAGAACAGCAGCGACGGAAAATGAAGAAGAAAGGGAGGGTATTTAAAAAACCCGACTCTGTCGCCAAATGACAAGTTTGTCGCCTGACGACAAAGTCTGTCGCCCGGCGACAAGAAGGAAAAGCGGCGACAAGAAGTTCTGGCTAGCGCTGGAGCGGCGCCAGAATACTAGGCTCCATAATATGGTTATGTGAACCTCGTGCAGCAATTTCAGGTTCCTTGGTACGCCAGTTAGCCCCTCTAAGCAACTTGACATGATTTAAATGATCGGCTCGATTACGATTGAATCAACTGATCGACCTGATAAAAGATCGTCTCACTTAGCTTAAAGCGCCTAAACATTGGCTCATTACAAGGCACCGACATAACGGTTCATAAACAGCAGAGGCACCTATATAATGGTTCATAAACAGCAAAGGCACCGACGTAATGGTTCACAAGCAGCAGAAGCGCCGACGTACTGGCATAGCGGAAGCAAAGTTCAAGCGAGCTTTAAAAGATCAACAGGCATTGGTCTTCGGTGATATTCTTCGGAGTATTGTCGCAAAAAATGAAGATGGCTACAAGCAGAGTTATCTTTGATCGTGTTCCCTAGGATGTGGAAGATGGTCACAAGAAACTGAAGATGGCTACAAGCAGAGTTATCTTCGATCGTGTTCCCTAGGATGTGGAAGATGGTCACAAGCAACTGAAGATGGCTACAGGCAGAGTTATCTTCGATCGTGTTCCCTAGGATGTCGAAGACGGTCATAAGCGGCGGAGAATGACTACAAGCAGAGTCGTTTTCGATGAAATAGGAGGCAGCTACAAGCAGAGCGGTCTTCAACAAAATGGAACAAATCGGTTACCTTCAGAGACGTGTGCTCGACGGTGCAAGATACGCGTTTCTTGACTCTCTTATCTGTTTTAACTAACGCTAGTTTGCAGGTATCGGCGTTACAAGAATGATTTAAGATCGCAGAACGTTCTGAATCATTCTCCGTCCCTATCGCTACTTTGACTTTCGTTTTCGAAACTTGCGTTTCTCCAAACTCAGTCAAAGTGGGGGCTTCTATAGACACCCAAATGTGTCTCCCCAAAACCAAACCTAGTGATGAATACCTTTTGCGTCGAATGATTATCGAATGAGGTGAAAGTGTGAAAAGTCAAGTGTTGCGGTTGGTTTTTATTAAATTCTTTCTTTTTGTTTTCGAAAACAACTCTATTTTATGAAAACAGCCAATACAGTTTAGTTTGGTTCACGACAAGGGTCTAATAATAGTGTAGTTGTATGGGGCTTGAAAAGAGCTTTTCAACGATATATTATAAGCCCAATTCCGATGAATAATGAGGAAGTTATGGCCAAAATACTAAACTGGGCCCGGTTTGATCTTTACACGCGGCCCAATGATCTAGGGGAGGGCCCAATGTTAATTATTATTCCTAAAGTTATTAGAATTGATTATAGTCTTCTAGAATTCTCTAAAAGATTCTTTTTAATCCTAATAAGATTAGAATTAATAATTATATTTTAATAAAGTTTTATTTGGAATAAAATATTATTTTATGGAAAATACGATTTCAGTTTCATACGGATTTTACAAATTGATTTTGATTCATATGTGGACTCTGTGTTGGAAGCGCGTAGAAATCCAGGCTGTCGCCACACGACAAGCCTTGTCGCCATGAGACAGACCCTGTCGCCAGGCGACAAGGTCGGTTTTGCAGCGACAGCGTGGAGTTTTATTCCTTATCAAATTCTACCTATTTTCGAACTGTTTTCTTATAAATAGGGTCCTGAACCTCCGTTTTCAATCATCAACAATCATCTCTCTCTCTAAAGCTAGAAGCTTTCTCTCTCTATTCTTTTTCTAAACCTTCCCTCTTACAAAATTCCGCATTCACGAGATCTAGAAACACCTAGCCAAGTTCGAAGTTGCCTTCACCCTAGACGTGAAAGGTTGTAATTTCTGAGGGTTTGGTCCCTAATCTCTATTTCAATTATTTAATTTGATTGTTTGATTATATTTTCCTTGAAGTTACTAACGCGTGTATTTTGTTATTAGAAAGAGGTACGAGGCATCAAAGTATGTAATCTTAGAAAGGATGTTTAAATTTGTTTAATTCCTAGTATCATGTTAGGATGTTATTATTGCTTTCTAGTATCATGTTTAGGGAAAAGGTTATAATATCAAATATGCTTATTATGATTCCTGCGATGCTTCCTATTCTCTTTTCTAATATCATGTTAGTACCATGTTAGGGATAAAGCTTTGATCTTTATTGCTAAGTGACATGCTAGGGTTTGCTATTAATCTTGTTAGTATCATGCCTAGGATCTTGCTATTATTATGCTTTAGCTTTAACATGATTGATTATAATGATGATTATGATGATTATTATGTTGCTTGATGATTATTATTGTTATTTCTTGATCACGCCCTCTCTTGCAGGACTAAAGGGAATTTGTACTTGTAATCACGCTTAATAAGATAATTAATAATCTTGTTTAGGCTAATATGATTATAATTCAAGTGATCACCAATAATAGTTTATTTGTGCATTAAATTCAACCAACATAGATAAACAGGTTTAGGGTTAACCTATTGTTTGCATGTTAGTCAGAAAGCGCACATGAATACGAGAAGAATAAAGTAGAGGCCTATTTAGGGCAGGTTCAATCTCTTTTAGGTTGGATTTGTACCTTCATCCCCGAACCCTATTTGGTTTAAGACCTTTTGGAGTTGACGATCTCCTGGATCGTTAAGGGGTGTAATCATCAATTGTGAACGGTTTACAAGTTCCTAAAACTTGTTGGCGAATCTTTTGCTCTAGCTTCCTTCCCTTTGGACGCCACCATGCTTAAGTGTATGGTCACAGTGGGGTTCAAGCTTGGGGTTAATGCTTGAAATATTCCCTACAAACGCCACCATACTTAAGTGTATGATCACAGTGGGGCTTAAGTGTGGGATGCTTGAAAGATTCCTTACAGTTTTATCCCCAAAAGCAATAGCACAGCAAGCATTACAACAAAGCACCAGCAAACTGAGGATCAACAAGCAGTGATCTTCGATAGCTTTCCAAGGAAAGTTATCACACCAAATAGGGGATTGCTACAAGCAGAGCGATCTTCGACGATAGTCCCTAAGATGTGAAAAATCATCATAAAGGCTGAAGATGGTTACAAGCAGAGCTATCTTCGACAGTTTTTCCTAAAATGTGAAAATTTGTCAAAAATCTGAGGATGACTACAAGCAGAGTTGTCTTCGATCGTGTTCTCTGGCTTGCGGAAGATGGTCACGAAGCGACAGAAGAGTGCTACAAACAGAGTAATCTTCGATGGTGTTCCCTAAGATGTGGAAGATTTTCACAGCGGAAATTGAGGGCAGCTACAAGCAGAGCAGTCTTCAGGCGATGTCCCCTAGCTTGTGGAGGCCGTCACAATAAAATGCAGCAATAAAAACGGTTCCCCTAGAGACACGTGCTTGACCATGCAAGATACGCGTCTCTAACTCTTTTATGTTTTTTACTAACGTTAGTTTGCAGGTATCGATGTTACAAGAATGATTTAGGATCGTAGAATGTTCTGAATCATTCTCCGTCCCTATCGCTACTTTGACTTTTATTTTCGAAACATGCGTTTCTCAAAACTCAATCAAAGTGGGGGCTTCTGTAGACACCTAATTGTGTCTCCCAAGAAAACCAAACTCAGTGATGAATACCTTTCACGTCATTTGATTATTGAACGAAGTGAAAGTGTGAAAAGTCTTGTGATGCGGTTGTTTTCAAAAAAATTACTCTTCTTTTTGTTTTTAAAAATGAACTCTATTTACGGAAAATGTCCAGTCCAATTTAGTTTAGTCTATGATAAGGGTACAGTAATAGTGTAGTTGGATTGGGCTCGAAAAGTGCTTTCCAACGATATATTATAAGCCCAATTCCGATGAATAATGAGGAAATTATGGTTAATATACTAAATTGGGCTTGAAATGCTTTTATGGCCCAATGATCTAGTGGAGGGCCCATTAATTAATATTCCTAAAGTTATTAGGATTGATTTTAATCTTCTAGAATAATCTAGAAGGTTGTTTTGAGTTCTAATGAGATTAGGAATGATAAGTATATCTTTTAGAAAATAAAGAATTCTATTTGGATTAAAACAAGTGTTTAAAGAGATTAAATCTGATTTTCAAAGATAAGTACGAACGTTGTTGATCGAATTTAATTATATTAAGTATTCCGTACGAGTTTTTAGAAAATGCGTGAATCAGCGCGGAATGACAAAGCTGGCGCTGAACGACAAACCTGTCGCGTCGCGCTGGACACTATCGTTCTGTGACAGAGGCAATTTTACTCCTAATAGGATTTGGTCTTTTTCTGATCGTTTATGGGCTATTTTCTCTATAAATAGGATCGTATTTCCCCGTTTTTTTCATTCACAATCATCAACAATCATCATCTAATTCTATTCTTTTCTCTCTCAAGCTAATAGCTTTTCTTTCTCCCTCTTTCTAAGCCTAGCCTTTTACAAATAAAAATACCGCATTCACGAGACTTAGACACACCTAACAAAGCTCGAAGTTGCCTTCGCCCTAGACGTGTAAGGTTGATAATTTCTGAGGGTTTGGTCCCAAATCTTATTTCAATTCTTTGATTAGATTTATTATATAATATTTTCCTAGAAGTTACTAATGTCTGTATTGTTTTGATAGAAAGAGATATGAGGCAACAAAGTAAGTAATTTCATTGTTTTATATCTTTAGAAAGCATACTTATATTATTTTAATCCCTAATATCATGTTAGGATGCTTTTATTGCTTTCTAATATCATAGCTTGCTTCCTATTTCTTCTATCATGTTAGTATCATGTTAGGGTTAAAGCTTTGATCTTTATTGTTTAGAGACATGCTAGGGTTTGCTATTAATCTTGTTAGTATCATGCCTAGGATCTTGCCAATATTATTATGCTTTGATTGAGATTATTATGATAATGATGATTTGCCAATGTTGTTATTGTTGCTTGATATGTCATTGTTATTGCTTGATCACGCCCTCTCTTGTAGGATTAAAGGGAATTTGTACTTGTAATCACGCTTAATAAGATAATTAATAATTTTATTAAGGCTAATATGATTATAATTTAAGTGATCTCCAATAATAAATCTATTTGTGCATTAATATTCAACCAACATAGATTAAACAGGTTTAGGATTAATATATTTATTGTATGTTAAACAGAAAGCGTAAATGAATATGAGAAGAATAAAGTAGAGGCCTATTTTTAGGGCAAGTTCAATCTCTTTTAGGTTGGATTTGTACCTTCATCCTAGAATATCCAGTCATGGTTCCAAACCACTATGGAGTTAGCAATCTCATGGATCGTGAAGGGGTGTAACCTTCACCCTGTGAACGGTTTACAAGTTCCTAAAACTTGTTGGCGACTCTCTTGCTCTAGCTTCCTTCCCTTTGGACGCCACCATGCTTAAGTGTATGATCACAGTGGGGCTCAAGTTTGTGATGCTTGAAATATTCCCTACAATAACGCTCGCAGCCGTTTGACTTAATCTAATTTGAAACCTAAAAAGCGTTAGTTTTTCAACTGTTTTAATACAGATGGAAAACGGCTACTATTTCATTTTAGATGCTATACTATTTATGTATCACAGCCTGTTATTGCTCTAGGGCAATACAGACGGACAAATTATGCTTAATAAAATAAGCTAAGTTCAAGGACTTAGCGGCTTAATAGCGTCTAAACGACTAATCGAGGCCTTTAGCCGGATACTCTCAAGTGCCTATCCGTCTGCTCAAGATGGCCGTCTGTCGCTTGGTTTGGGGCAATCACCATAGTGATTGATTGACTTCGAAACCAATCATACTCTTTAAAGTATTAATGATTTCTAAGTTAATCAACCCATTTTTGAAACCAAGCGAACATCCGGCCAAGGGCAAGGACATCCGATAAAACAAATAATTACATAGTATACAGGAAAGTTAAATACTTAGCTTAAAATCTATGCATATCAAATAAAATTGAAAGCTTTAAAAATTTTAAAGAAAGATGTCAATATAATCAAAATCGGTCAGATTGACCGAATGCTTCATTAAAATTCAAAACAGTCGTCCTTGTGGACGACTGCAAAAGTTAACCTATAAAACCGGGAGAAATAGTTGATTCGCCTGATCCCCTAGTTGGTAAAGATGCATAAATACTCGGCACGCAGGCCGAAAATGAAAATACTTGGCCATTCGGCCGCAGAAAGATACCTAAAAAGCTTAAAAGTATCAGGAGAGGTCTTCAGCATTAATAGTCGCATCATCCTTGTTGTCCCCTTGCGGCTGTCCATCGTCGTTTTCGTCCTCTTCCTAATCATCATCATCACCCGAAGACAACTCGTCCGAGGATTCGGATTCCTCGACACCCCTGGCCGCCTCTCTTCTGCCTGCTTTATGAGCGGTCGTTAAACTCATCATTGGCTACGTCAAACTTGGCTTTCCAAATTTGGTAGTCAGAGTCTGGCCGCAATGATTCCCAAGCCATCCGCATGATGGAGTCATAGTCCTCCATCATTTGTTTGACTAGGACCTTTTTCTCCTCCTTAGCTAGGGACTTGTATTTAGACCTGAGATGGGTCTCTTGGTTCTGCAGCCGGCCATTGAGCTTATCAACCTACAGGTGGTCAGCCTTCTTGTTCGCCTCTTGGAGGGGCTCCAGCTTTTCCTTGAGGGCCTTGACCTCATTTTGAAGCTCAGTAATCTGCCCCCTCGCTGCATCCAAGTCCTGCTTGACCTACAGATTTGTAGACGCCTGGGAATACATCATATCAAGTGTCAGTAGTTCATTTTGGGCAATTTCAAACTGAGCGGTGTCTAATGAGGAGGCGGCCCGGGCTTTAGTAGTCGTTACGCCTTTGGACTTGTCGCTGATTGGCTTTTTAAGCCCATTCACACTCAGCATAGCCTGCATTCGGCCAACATTGAGAATGGTCAATATTAAACGGCCATATGCATCACCCAAGGTGAAATATCACAAACAAAAAATCACAGGAATCTTACCTCACAGAGAAGCGCCAAGATGGCGTCAAGGTTAAGGGTCCCGACTCCTCTCACGGACGCCTTGTACTCAAGATCAAGCACCCTCAGCATCTGTTTGGCCATCTAAAGGACATTCGCCCTCTTGGGGATCTCTGCACAATCAGACATTGTAAGTAAAGTGGCCAAAAGGTCTGGTGCCTTTTGAGGTACTAGGCGCCTGTTTACTTTACTTAACAGCCTAAGGAAAAAGGTTAGTGATTATACCTTCCGCCTCTTCCCCCTCTTTAGCGGCCTTACTCCTGCCCTCTGCTGAGCCGACAGTAGTAGTGAGTGGCTTGCCACTCTTCGACACCCTTTGGGCGTCCGGCTTACTAGGAAACCTATCAGTTGAAGGGAGGGGGTCATCTGTGACTCTTCTGGGTTTATGGGCAATGTGTTTTCTGGGCTTGCTAGAATCGCCAACATCACCACACGACTTCTTTTGAAGCTTCGAGTTCGGCTGTTTGGAGGGAGAGGGCTTGGACGAACCGCCCTGCATAGAATACACAAGTTAGTATACTTGCGGCCTTAAGAAATCTCAACCCAAGTATAGTGGGAAAGTTTCTAACCTTAGGAGCTCCGCCTGACGGCTGCTCCTCATTAGTCCATTTGCCCAGGATGAACGAACGGTAATAAGTTGCAGAATGTGCAACCGACTTCTTGGTGGCCGAGAGCTTCTCCATTGCTTGGTCTGCATACAAAATTAAAGCGTTGGAAACTAAAGAAAAAGTCAAGAACAACAAAGTAAAATAAAACCAAGCGGCCTACTACCTCTCGACCTCTCAGTACTAAGACCGTAAGCGGCCAAATATGTCTCATCAGATAGCCACTCATGACGGGGAATGTAGCTTTGTGGGGTGACCTCCTTCTCCCTCGTCTCTTCATTGGTTCGAAAGGCCACAGTAAATAGGCCTCGATCCAGTATCTCATCCTGTGCCTGCCTTGGGACAGGCGGCGGGGCTTTCTTCCCAGCGAGGAGAGGAGGGCTCCGGTTCCACCGGTTGTATATCTTATTGCGCAGGCGGTCGGGGGAGGAGACTGTAAAACTTCTTCCTCCAGTCCTTCCATTTGGACTCCTTCCCCACCGCCATCATTGATGCGGATTTTAGTTCGATTTTGTATAGAATGCAACCACAATTGTGGTTTAATGGCTTTGTGAATTATAGTGATGAAAAATATGGTTATTATGGATGAAATTAAATGGATAGTACTCTAATTCTCAGAAGAATAGAGGGTCTCTTCCTATTTGCAACTAAAAGATGATCACAAGTCGCAACAAGTGATGTTTTGATTAACAATCAAACGAGCAACGAAAGGATTAATTCCAAAAATAAACTCTGAATTTTATTGCTAATTATGTGGCCTATTTATAGGCTTTACAAGGAAAAGATAAAATAGATAGAATCCTAATCCTATTCGGTTTAGGAAAACTAATTCTACTCTAACTTGAATTCCTAGTAACCCACATTAAACTAACTACCTTAAAAAACTAATTAAGGAATCCTAAGGTGCTTAAAACAAGAAAAACCCTTTCAAGTGAAAAGGTAAAAACTTGTAAGAAAAAATCTATCTAAAGAAACATTAAAAACTATCAAGAAAGGAAATCTTGGACGCTCCCGCATCAATCATATAACCCTAATTTCTAGTAAGGGTGAACCATCCGGCGCCGCTTAATTGAGAAGTCTTGCTCAGATAATGCATGTGAGCGAATGCCTCAAAGCTGGGATCCACCTCCAGCATTTCACAGGCAGCAACGTAGCCCATGATGTTGACCTAAGAGTTGAGGGCTAGTTGTCAGATACCCAGTTGGTATCCATCTAGAATCCTCTCCACGGCCGGATGAAGAGGAAAGCGAAGACCAGCTTGAATGGCCGCCTCATAGCAGCCAAAGCATTGGTCGTCGTAGCTGGCCTTCTCTGGCTAGACGACTATATCTTCAGCGTCCGGCACAGGGAGAAAAATCCATGTCCCATGACATGGTTGGAAATGAACTACCCAAAGTCCTCCGTCAACTTCTCCCGCCTGCCTTTGGGAACATGCAAATAATATGCAGCACATTCCAGCCGACGCGAAGCAGACGACTCCGCCCATCCTTCCCCCCTGTCCACTGACAAGGACTCTCTAGCAGAGTCTAATTTTGAACGCGCCTCCTCCGAATCAATGGAGGCGCTGTCAGATGATGATGAATCGGAGTCATCATCGGAGTTAACATCCAAGTTGGGGGCCTGCTGGCTAGTGCCAGCAGTGTCCTCCCCCATTTCCTCATCCGGCACCTAATCACTCGGCCCGGGAATTTGTTGTTCATCATCCGACTCCTCCAGAATCCAGGAGCTCGGGGTGCTAACAGTGCTGGGCAGGTGATCATGAATCTCGACAACAGGCGCCCTAATGGAGCCTTTCGAGTATACAGTTGAACTCTCCGAATGGTACCAAGAACCATCCGCCCTATACGTCCTACTGGTTTACTTTGTTCTGGCCAAGATGTCTTGCAGAGGCATAGACACGGTCGGATTTGGAGAAGTTCTCACAGGGCAGTCCTCGAACGAGCATTCGGCACTTCTAGTTCTAGATTCAGCCGTTCTCGGTGACCGAACCTAGGCCGTGCCGGGTGCGTTTGGGAAACCATTTTTGAAAAAGAAAAAACTAATATAAATAAGAAAAGATCAGACGGTTACCTTACTAAATGAAGGTACGCAAGCTGCTTGGTCAAAAATCTGCTTACAGGCGGACTTGTGGCCGAGTGTCGGATGCTATCACAAAAGAAGACAAGTTCTTAGAAGTCAAAGATTCTAGATTCTCTCTCTCAAGATTCACGCAAACGTGTGAACATAATGAAGAGGTCAACCCCTATTTATAGAAAGGATGGAAAGTCTAGGGTAAAAACCTTATATTCTACCCATGGTAAAAGGTAAAAAGCCGAACCAATGAAAAATTGACACTTGTCACAGGCGCCACGTGACAAGCCACGTCACCCCTGCGAGGGGAAAATGATTTGGTTATATCTACCCCACCAAGTTGCCCAATGAGAGCATGACACGTGTCACTGAAAGAGGTGTCCAAATGGACCTCCCAGATGTTGACACGTGTCACGCAAATATGGCTTCTGGGAATGGCGGCCTTCAAGGCCCAAATCCCAAGGGAGCCGCAAGACGATGCTGCCCTAAATCCTAGGTCATCAAACCCTAGGACAGGGCACACCTTTCTAAGACCCTATAAATGGGGAGATTCCCATTTATTGGGGCACGTCTTAATCATTACATCATTTATTGCTCTCGAAAACAGAGAACACCTGATCTCGGAATCCGAGAAGATATTTACTTTCCGCACGTTTTACTCCGAATCTGTACTAACTTAATCTTCGGAGGCGGACCTCCAAACATCCAGAGCTCCGTTCTTTTACAGGTATAAGCGGCTTTGTTGGACCCTGTCTTTGAGTTGTAACTCTCCAAAGGGACACAAAAACACCCGAAACAAGGTACACTAATGATTTGAGGCACCTTTGCAACCCATTTTTTCCATTAACCATTCAAACATACACTCCATTTCTTGACACAAACCATTTTGAGCCTCGTCTAACGTTTGGCCTTCATTTCTTCAACCCATATTCCCCTAACCCTGGGATGGGGAAGTGTGCAATTTGTGTAACATTCAGAAAGCAAGTTCAAATAAAAAAAAAAGTAAGTAAAAAAAACAATGTCTAAACGTAAGTGTTCCAATGTCTTGGATACGAACACATCTAAAATTGTGTCTCTCATCGAGTGCTTGGTACCGTGCTTGAGAAACATGAATGTTAAGTGAGTGATGGACTGCATGATCTGAGATTGCCTACATTGATTCAAAAGAATGACAACAAAAAAAAAATAATTCAAAGCAAAAAAAAAATTATGAAAAATAAAACTTGCAAAATTCAAAATTTTCAAATTCACAATTACACATCTTTGGGATTCTCTCGGCTCTTGAGCCTTTTACCCTTTTTTCCTTAAACCATCAAGTTAACCACATTACAACCCCTGGAATACCTCTTTGAGGTGTGCATACACTTGTGCAAAGTTCGATTAGAGCTACGTTCGGCCTGATTCCTAATGGATACGTAGGCACCTCACATTGAGGTGCGGCCACATTCATATGCATGATCGACTCAAAGAATATCCAATGCTTATCCCTATGAACCTATCCATCTAGAGCTAGAATTGGGGGCTTGAACCCAGATCATTTAGCTTACCTAGCCTAAAGAGTCACCATTTCGACTTTTCTCACATCTCTTTCCATCACCATAGCCTTTGCAGCCTCACCTTAGTATTACTTTCACACACTTCTTTCATACATACATAGCCATATCATCTTTCCCTTAGGAACCCTTTATCATGAAATCTTGTTTCCGTACCGTGCATGCTTCATCATCTTTCAAGACAACATTCATTAGAAGAAACATTATATATACTTGCTTAGCTTCCTGACCTGGGCAATGTTCATTGTTTCACGCATCGCATAATGTACTGAGCAACATTTATATATCAATGATTTGTAATCATACAAAGCATATCGTGCTTAGCTCCTTGACCTAAGCAATGTTCATTATGCAATAATCACTTCATCTATATATGTGCTTAGCTTCCAGACCTTAGTGACGTTCAATATCGTTTCTTTACACCACATATGATGCTTAACTCCATGACCTAAATTCATTCATTTTTCATGTCACATGATGTAATTGTCCTTAGCCTCCTCACCTAAGAACATGCATCATGCATACATTATTTTCAAGAAAAACAGTTCAATCCAAACAATTCATTTCGTCTTGCTCAATGAGGAAGTTTAAAACTTCTTCCCTTTTTCATGTCTTTTCTTTTGAGGAAGTTTTAAAACTTTTTCAAAAAAATTTCATCGAGGGAAAGTCAAAAACAAAACTTTTTTTCACGTCTTTCTTTTTTGAGAGAAAGTCGGTACCCTCCACTCATGACAAAAATCACGGAAAATTTCGAGAGAAATTTGAAATTGAATAAAAACTTTCCTATTTTAAAACTTTCCTTTTTTAGTCCTAATTCTATTATTTTTGTGCCTCATAATTTTTATCCAAATCTTACATGGTTGGATAGATCTTGAAATTATCTTTCCAATGATATATTATAATACTAATTCCGAGCTATAACAAAAAAGATATGAATGGAATACGAAACTCAATCCAAAACAAACACCGTCCCACTATTTCAGCCATATCTTTTTATCTACAAAAGATTTTAATCTAATTCTAATTGGGTTGCAAAGTAGACTTCAATATCTTTCTAACGACATATTATATGCCTTATTTGGACTTCTGGATCAAAAGATATGATAAAACAAAATCCGCAAAAACTGTCTGGTAGCACCGGACGACAGGCTTGTTGCGCGGCGTTGCACTCTGTCGCGCGGCGACAGAGGCTATTGCGGCGACAGCGTCGTGTTTTATTCCTTTTCGAACTCCGATTCCTTTTTTATCATATCCGGACTGTTTTCATTATAAATAGCTTGGCGGCTCCCTACTTTCCTTGTCCCTAATCGTATATGTCGATTCCCACTTCCTAAGAGTGCCAAGCATATTCACAACATGCTTATGTAGGCGCACTTCAAACGACGCCTACAATATAGTTATCGATCTAGAGTGGCGCCAGATTGCTATCGACAAGGATTATTGTCGCATTAGGCATTTTTTTCAACTTACCTGAAGGTTATGATCTTAAGTTACCTGAAGAAGAGCAAACTGCCCTTAACGGTCCTAACGGCCATATTGTTGTATACTCCAAGCACCTCGAATTCAGGCTAAGGTTTTTGTTACACTCGTTTGTCGAGAAAATTCTCAGGGCCTGGAACATGTGTGTTACACAGCTAACTCCTCCAACTATACGCAATATGATATCTCTTATCTGGGTAATGATATTTATGGACTTTCGTTTAACACTGAATCTGTTTCAAAGGTTACACTGGATTAAGAAAGACAGTCAATCGCCTGGATTCTGGTCAATATTTACAGCACCTGGCAAGTGTACAGTGTGGCCGAAACTAACAAGCTGTAAAAAATGGATGAATTAGTTTTATTTTCTAAGTGTTCCTAACAACTATAAGGTTCGTAGAGTTTTCTGCCCTCCCCATAGCATGTTTAGCACTATAAAAAGTAGAAAGTTAGGTAAATTGGAAGAGTATGCTTTTAACTTCTTTAATTGTACATATGTAACCGCTGGTAAGAAAAACAAAGTTGTGCCGGGGGTATGGCTTCCCAACTGTAATTATATTCTGGGCAACGCCCCTTTGTCTCATGTCGATCTCTACTAGACTGATGAATTTGGTATGGCCTTTTTTAAGTCAGATTTTGTTTCTCTCTTCCTTTTTCTTTATTATTGCTTTTCTTTTATACATAAAATCAGTTATTCTAAAATAGTTGTTAGCTGCATCGCCGTTCAATTTGTTCCCACTATATGCGTCAATCGTCATTTCCGACATTATTGTTTTCACTTGAAAGCTTACAATGTTGTCTGACTGCAGGTAACAACAAATTAGACTTTGAGAAGCTAGGGTTGTACCTAGACGGCTGGATAAAGCATCAGTGTCCTCCAAACCCTTAGAGTAACTACGATACTCTTCCGGTCTATTGCACTAGAGCATCAAAAGGAAAAAAGAGAAAAAAGAAAGATATGACTGCCAGCGAACATCGCAGAGTCCAGCCCAGGCCTCTTCCCACAAAAAGGGGTGGTAGTTTTACTTCCAAAAGGGGAAGTGAGCTATCTAGCCGAGATCAATCAAAGAGGCAGAAAAAAGATGATGCTGAGCAGGCTAGGCAGCAACAGAAAGACCAGCAAGCAGGAAAATTGAAAGAGGTTCCGGTAGACAGCACTCATGTTGTCAATCTGGAAGATGATACCGATCAACCACCTGTTTCCAAGAAACTAAACATCATTTTACGCAATCCAGCTATTACTGGAGCTGACAAGGTGATCGTTATTGACAAAGCTATGACTGCCGAGAAGGTTGTTCAAAAGGACATGCCGGCTTTAACTTCAGTGTGGTTTGGCTCCAGTAGTAAGAATGCTTTTATCCTAGTATTGACCGGTGATTTTATTGAAATCCTGCAGGTAAATATTCCTGATGTGGTTGCTTAGGAATTCTTAGTTCCTAGAGGCCAAGCTAGTGAGCCATGGTGCCCCTGTATTAACGTTAATCGGGGAGAGTCTGTTATCTATGATGACCCATTACCGGCGGGAGCATGGGTTGGAGGATGCTGAAGGACCTGGCCACACCAGCTGATAGGCCTGTTGATCGTCTAGCGGCCTCATGCGGCCAATTGATGAATAATATGCTTCGGGTAAGATAATGTCCAGTCTTTATTCTTCTTCTTTTTTTTTACTAAGTTTATTTTCTTTGTTTTTTCTTTTCAAGACCGTCAATTCGGCAGTTAAGGTTGTGCACACGTACAAGTATTATCAACGGTGCACCGACCAGGCCGAGACAAAATTCAAAAAGACTGACGACGAGCGTAAGGTTACCGTTATGGAGCGTGAGAAGCTCAGGGTCGACATGGCAGTTTTACAGAAGCAAGTTGCTGACCATTTAGAGCTGAAGAAAAACTTGTCGACCAAGAGAAGCTGATAAAGCAAATTGCTGAGCTGGAGAAAAATTTTAAGACAGAGAAGGAGTTCAAGGCAAAGCTGGAGAGGAAGCTGGAAGAAGCACAGCGTGAAAAGCCCGGTATAAGGCGTCAGGCAGTTAACCGATTCATGCGGTCTGATGTGTACCGAAACTAACTGGTAGACCGTTATACCGGCGGGTGGGTAGCGACATATTGCTGTGTGTGCAAAGCCGAAGAGTGGGAATCAGAAAGATGGCAAGCTGCTGAAGATGCATATACTGACGAGAAGCACCACTCTCCTAACAGCTATGAAGAAGATTATTTTAAAGAGCCACCTCCTTTTGAAGTGATGACGAATTTAGATCCGTGCGACATGCCGGAGGAAAGGATTGATGACGCCCTTCTTGCCAGCCCTGCCAGCAAGGAACGGGTCGACAAGGACTCTAAGGAGATTCTCGAAAAGGAAGTTGAGCTGAAAAAAGATTAATGGGCGGGCAGTCAAAACCAAATTCGTCATGCGGGTCGTCTTTTTCTTTATCTCTGCTATCTGTTTGAACAATGTTCATATTTGTCTTTATTGTATCAGACTTAATCTGTGATTTTTGTTGTTGTACAATGTGTGCACAATCGGTCTGACCCTTGCCTTTTTTTGGGTGATTAACTGCCGATCTTATCAAAGCTTTTTCTTTACCTTTACCTTATTTCGTATTGTGATGTCATTTTTGTGTGTATATATATTTATTTTTTATATCACTACTATTATTCTCCCTAGTTTTACAGATAATAATAATTAACTTCAAAACTTTCAATGTCGGGGGATTTTATGCAAGACAAAGTATTGCCGGAATTATACTTGTAACCTTTTGCAGGCCTAGTAAAGATAGTGGATCTGACCATTGTTTCAACTCGCCTTTAGGCACATTCGTTATCCAACCTCCCTCCCCACTTGAATGAGCGAGACAGCTAGCTAGGCTGTTTGCATGTCAAATCGAAAGTGGGGGGTGGTTCTGTATTGCATATTATCCGCTAATATCTTTATTAACGGCTTCAGCCAAATAGAAAATGGAATGCAAAGTACATTATGACAGTAGTAAACAGGAAATAACTTTACAAAACATTTAACCATATGTCACTCTAATATCATACAAGTAATCAAAACACTTAACAAACATTTAGACATAATATTTCTTTAGAACAATGGCATTCCAAACATTTTTTAACGGCACCCCCTCCAACGTCATAAGACGATATGACCCTTGTAAGAGTGTCTCGTAAATTTGATATGGTCCTTCCCAATTTGTGGTGAATTTGTCGTCTGCATTCCCTTTGCATGTTGCTGCAGTTCTTTGCAGAACCAAATCTCCGTCCTTAAGAGGTCGATAATTAACACGTTTATTGTATGCCTGACTCATATGATTCTTGTATGCTGCAGAGTTAATAGCAACTTTCAACCTTATCTCAGGTAAGAAATCCAATTGTTGTCTAAGCAACAGGTCATTTTGTTCTTCACAGTAATGTTGAATACGGAATGTAGGAAGGCCGACTTCAGCAGGGATAACCGCCTCTGAGCCGAAAGTGAGGTTAAACAGTGACTCTCTTGTAGTTTCTTTTGTTGTCATTCTGTTTGCCCACAATATTTCAGGTACCAAATCGGTCCATAAGCCTTTTGCATCTTCTATCTTCTTTTTTAAGGCGGTTAAAATCTTCTTGTCAGAGGCCTTTGCCTGTCCATTTAACTACAGATGGCACACTGTTGCGTATGCACATTTTACTCTGTATATGCTTAGGAAATTTTTAACTGGGCTGCAGTCGAATTGGGAACCATAATCAAAGACAATTGCTATCGGCAATCCAAAGCGAGTGAATATGTTTTTCCAGATGAATTTCTTCACCTCATTTGTCATTATCTTTGCTACAGGCTCTACCTCTATCCACTTAGTGAAGTAATTTATCCCCACTATTAAGAATTTTCTCCCCATGTGGTCGATGTAAAAGTTCCGACAATATCCATTCCCCATTGCTCAAAAGGAATTGGGTTGAGAATAGGTGTCAATTCGTTTGGTGGCTGATTTATTACCGGCCCATACTTCTAGCATTTCCTGAATTTCTTGGCATAGTCCAGTGTATCTGCGTTCATTGTCAGCCAATAATATCCCCTTTTCATTGCTTCCAAAGACATTGACCGTCCACCGGCATAATTTCCACAATCCTCTTCATGGATTACTTCTATCATCCTGGAGGACTCGTAAGCCGTTATGCACCTTCCCAATCGCAGTGAGAAGCCTCGTTTGTACAACATTCCTCGGAACATGACAAACCAGATGTTGTCTTTTTTAATCTTTCGTGCTTCAACCTTATCGGTGGGGAGAACGTCATACAACATATAGGCCAGTATATCATCGTACCATTCTTTGCCTCTGTTAACACAGTTGACATCTTTTGGAGTTTCTTCATCAATGCTTTTATGCTCCAAAATTTCAACCATTACCGTTCGTTCGAAATCATTGAAGCTTGAGCTAGCCAATTTCGCCAAAGCATCTGCCTGTGTGAGCACGTGGAACTAAGTTGATTTCAAAGTGTTCCAACTTTGCCGTTAAGGCCTTTAACTTACCCAGATACGCAATCATTGTTTGTTCTTAAGCCTCGTATTCTTCGCTAAACTGGCTAGCAACTAACTGGGAATCTGTTGATAATTCAATTCGCTTCGCCTCGGCCGCTATACATAACTGCACCCCTGCCAGAGCTGCTTCATACTCAGCTTCGTTATTCGAGGCTTTGAACTTGAACTTGATAGCGTACTCAAACACATCTCCTTGTGGAACAATCATGATTATACCGGTTCTTGAACCTGTTGATGCTGCGGAGCCGTCAATAGAGACCTTCCATAATCCGCCATCTTCTTCCTCTTCTGAGTAACAAGTTTCGACAATAAAATTAGATAAGGCCTGGGCTTTTATTGACACTCTCGGCTTGTAGATTATCACATATTCTGATAACTCTATTGCCCATTTAAGCAAGCGCCTGGAGGTTTCCATCTTCTGGAGAGATTTTTCTAACGGCTGATTAGTTAGGATTTCAATAGAATGTGCATCGAAATACGGCCGTAACTTTCGCGCCGCTATGACCACTGTGTATGCAATTTTCTCCACCAAGGGGTACCGTGTTTCTTTTGCATTCAAAACGTGACTCACAAAATAGATGGGCATTTGCACTTTTTTCCGCTCTACTAATAGCACGGCCGCTACCGTCTTAGGTGATGTCAAGATATACAACTGTAGGTTCTCCCCTTTTTCTAGCCTTGCTATTGTTGGTAAGGATCTTAGATGATTCTTCACTACCTCCAACGCTTTTTCCTGTTCTTTTCCCCAGACAAACGTCTTATTCTGTCGTAAAACCACGAAAAACGGTAAGGCCTTATCAGCTGATTTGCTAATAAACCTTGTCAGTGCCACCATACGACCAGTAAGCTTTTGTATGTCTTTTATTGATTTCGGTTGCGGCAAGCTAAGGATGGCCTCAATTTTATCTTGATTCGCATCTATCCCTCTTTCGCTGACCATGAAACCCAAAAATTTTCCTAACCGAACTCCAAAAATGCATTTCTCTAGGTTTAACTTCATCCGGTAGTGTCGAAGAGTTTCAAATGTTTCCCTTAGATCTGCAACATGATCTGTGGCCAGTCAGCTTTTTACAATCGAGTCATCAACATATACTTCCACGTTCCTTCCCTTCTGGTTTACAAAGACTTTGTCTACCAGCTTTTGGTATGTTGCTCCTGCATTCCGTAACCCAAACGGCATTGCCTTATAACAATATACCCCTGCATCGGTGATGAAGGCCGCTTTGGTTCTGTCGAGCTCATACAGACTGACTTGATGGTATCCCGAAAAGGCGTCCATGAAGTTCAATAAAGCGTGGCCAGAAGTTGAGTCTACCAGTCTATCTATCCTGGGTAGTGGATAGCAATCTTTCAGGCAAGCCTTGTTCAAGTCTGTAAAATCAACGCACATCCTCCATTTTCCTAATGGTTTTTTCACCATAACTACGTTTGCCAACCATTTAGGATATGTGCAAGGCTCAATGAACCCCGCCGCTAACACTTCAGCCTGTATAGCTTCAATTTTTTCTGTTAAGAAGTTCCTTTTCTTCTGTCTCACCGGTCTTGCCCTTTTGTCCACATTCAGCTTATTCACCATAACAGCAGGGTGAATCCCTGGCATTTTATCTGCCGAAAATGCGAACACATCTGCACTCTCCTGTAAAAGTTCCACCAAGTGGCAACATGTGTCGACATCCATATCGGACCCAACTCGCACTACCCGTCCTGGGACTCCGGGCTGCAACTCCACTTCAGCAGTTTCTCCCCCTGGAGAGGGGCGAGGGACCGTTACCGGTCGTGTATCGAAGTTTTCCATCGCTAAGTCATGCGTGGATGGAGTGCGTTCTCTTTTCTGACTTGTTGGGTCAATAGCTGGTTGTCGGCTTGGTTGTTTCAATGCCGACACATAGCATTCTCTCGCCATGGTTTGACTTCCCCTGACACGTTCTTCTTACCGGTGTTTGATACATACACCATCGTCAGATGGTACGTCGAGACTACAACCTGCACATCATGAATCAAAGGTCTGCCGATAATGGCATTGTATGCTGATGGTACATTGATTACTAGAAACACTGTCATAACATCTCTAGCTGCTGCGCCCTAGCCAATTCGGACCTGTAAAGCGATGCTACCTTCAGGCCTGACTGTGGAGCCGTTAAAACCAATAACAGGATATGACACTGGTGTCAAGTATTTCCGGCCTATCATAATGGCATCAAACGCCTTCGCGAGCAGGATGTTAGCAGAGCTTCCTCCGTCTACTAATGCTCGCTTTATATTGCCCTTTGACCGTTAGTATCAATACTAACGGATCATCACAAGGGAAAACTATACCCTTAATGTCTGCTTCCGAGAAAGATATGGAAGGAATTTTGGCAGGTCGGGGTCACTCTTCTACTCACGGCACGTTCACAATATGCTTGTACTCCGACAGACTCTTCTTTGCCCCACTGATAGATCCCCCATGCACAGGTCCGCCAGTAATAGTGATTTTTTGACCTAGTGGTGCGTTGCCCTGTCATTATACCTCTACATGTCCTTGCCGATACGTGTCGTCCTGCATAGAGGGATCACCTTGCTTTCGATATTTTGTTTGCCTTGGCTGTGAGGGTTGTTGTCGGCTCGATCCTGCCTGAGCTCGATATTGAGATAAGTGTCCTTTCCTGATGAGGTCTTCAATATTTTCTTTCAATTGAATGCATTCTTCAGTATAGTGACCGACATCCCTGTGAAACATGCAACACTTCTTTATATCTCGGCCTTTAGTTATTAGCGCTGGCAAGCTCTAGTCTTCTCTGTTCTGATTAATCAAGTATATCGCAGCTCTAGGTGTGTTCACTGCGTATAACTGTTGTACCGGCCTAAACCTTTTCCGGGCCTATTTACCCTTTGCTGACTCTACTGCTGTAGCCTAGAGTCTCTAAACCATGCATGAAAGGATATAGGTTTCTCTCAAACTCATCCCTTTCCCATGAGGCATTGCCAATGAACTCTCTCAAAAGGCTATGATTTCTTGTTACACCTTCAATGAACATACTAGCCATAACCTCAAATGAGTCTAAAGACTCATGGATAGAAGGGTCACAAACATGCAAGGTAGACTCATCAAGATGGGGAAGGGGGTTGGGATCCTCAAAATCGACATTTTCTTCATTCTCAACTCTTCCACCATCACTCAAGGGACTCTCAATCACTCTTGATTGCTCAAACTCATCATCATCATCCTCATGAAATCCCTCATTCAAAATTGAAGATGGCTCACTCACATCCTCACCAAGGGTAGCTCTCAAAGGGGGTGAATATGGGGAAGGATGGCATTCAAGCTCAAATGGGGAATGAAAAGGATCAAAATCCTCAAAAATCCTCTCATCACAAGAAAATCTCCCCTCACCTTCACACCCTTGGCCCACATCATCCTCAAAAACATTCTCACACTCCAAATGAGGTGCCTCACATCTATTTACATCAATCCTAGCACTCATCTCTTGGGCAAGCCTCACTTCTCTCAATTTTTGTTCCTCTTGAAGCTCTTGGAGTTGTTGGGTGAGATATTGAATTTGGGGACGAATTTGGGAAAGAAATTGGGCATCAATGTTATTGGGTTGAGGTTCATGGCCAAAGCCAAATCGCATATCATCAAAATTAGCACAAACCTCATCACAATGAGCATATAAGGGAGAGGGGTTAACATGCATAATAGGTTCTTCATAAGGAGCATTAGGCACATCAAGGGAGTTCATGCAAAAATTAGATGAATTTTGACAATTTATACCAAAACTAGAAACATGAGAATCCCTATCACAAGTATCCCTAGCAAACCAAACGAAGAAATTCCAAGCATCATCCAAAGACAAAGCACAAAATTCACCTTTAAACATGCTTTCAACCATTCCCCTAGTATACTCATTCATTCCCCAATAAGCTATGTTACATGCTTCACAAAGAGAACACCCATGGTAACTAAGGAAACCATCTAATCTATCAAAGTAAGCATAGAAGGGTTCATTATCAAATTGAGGAAAGATAAACATGCCATTTTTTACAAAAAACAAAGAAAAGCAAGCAAAAATCAAATAATATACAAGAACTTAGCTAATCTAATCAACACACATAAAATAACGCCTTAGTCCCTGGCAACGGCGCCAAAATTTGATCGCGGGTAAAGTAGGTCGTTGGGACTACTAACCTAAACCAAATTAGAAATTTATAATACCTAAACTTACACTAAACTAGTTAGTGGCAAGTAAAGGGTCGATCCACGGAGACTAAGTGTCGATGGTTTTAGTCGATTAAACAACTAGGTCGGAAATGAAGTTTGTAAAGAACAATAAGGAGCACAAGTAAGACAAATAAAATCAAGCGTTAAAAGCACTAGGGAAAGGGGAATCGAGGCATATTAATGAATTCAACTAACCAAATGTGCACAAATTATCATGGGCTTAATTAGGAGAAATCAACACATTTAATTCACTTTTGCACAATCAAACATGCTAATTAAATCGACTAGATCAATTCACTCCCGTGCAATTTAACTAGCCTAAACATGGATGAAATTAAACACTTAATTAACTCACCCTCGCACAATTAATTAAGAGCACGATAAAAATCATTGGGGCAATTAGCTAGAAAGTCCCTAAGTAATAAAGTCATCATCAATGCTCATAAATCAAGCCTCAATCACAATTTAAACACAATTAATCAATTAAAAACATCAACATCCCCTTCATCCATATCCCTAGATCAAAATCTAAGCAATCATGATGAACAAAAGCATAGAAAACAAGGTAAAACAAGAAATAAAGCAAGAATCAAACAACTAATCTAATTAACAACTCAAATCAACAAACAAATAAGCAAAATCAAGAATTAATGAAAGCAATAAAGGTGAGAGAAAGTTAGGAAGACTCGTTGAATATATGAGAAGAAAAAATCCACAAATTGCTTCTTTAACCTCTCAAAACTCCACGAAAAATCCAAAGTTTTCTCTCTCTAAAACTACTCCTAAACTAGAGAGAATCCTAATCTAACCCTAAGAGAAAGAAAATAAAAATGAGACTAAACTAATCTAATCTAGGGTGAATAATTGTTCTATTCAAAGTTTAGAGGAGTATTTATACTACAAGCTAATTAAAAGAAAATAAAAAGAAATAAAAGTAAATAAAGAAGGAAATAAAGAAAGAAGGAAATAAAAAATAAAAATAAAAGGAAAAAGAAAGGAAAACAAAATAAAACAAAAATCCCCAAAAACCAAAACAATCAGACCCACGAATTGCCCAAAATTCGTGGCTGCTCTCTGGTTCTTCATCCTCACCACGCATCATCAACATCAACTCCGTCAATCATCATCTTCATCAACCAGCAATCAATCACAGCCGTTAGATTTCGAAATCCTTAAGGATTCACGAGTAAGTCACGTGATCTCTAAAGACCCATAGGAGTGTCCGCGCACACCCATCGGAGCGGCCGCTCCGAGCTTCTGCTTTGAATTGGGGAAAATAGAATGAAATGGAGCGTCCGCTTCGTAAGAAAGAGCGCCCGCTCTAGTGGGTCGTCGAAACAGGGACTGAATAGGTGGTTATTGGCAGGCTGCTCTGCTGGTGTAGCTGCTAGTCAGTGATTGAGAACGGTGGCGCGGCTGGTGGTTTCGGTGGCTTTTAATTGGTGTGGGTGTGGTGATGAGTGGCTGAAGTGTGGTTGTGAGAAGGAGGAGTAGGGGCTGCTGATTGGAGTTGCGGTCTGGGTTGCGCTGCGGCTGGTGGTGTGGCTGGAGTGTGGGTTTTGCGGGTTGGTGTTAATTATGGTCAGGTGGCTGTTGTGGTTGCGCGAAGAGGTGTATTGCGGTGGTTGTTGAGATGCGGCAATGAAGTTGGTTTCTGTGTTTTGGTGGTGAGCAGTTGCGTGAGCGGCTAGTGATTAAGTGAGAAGATAGGGAGCAGGGGAGTGTGGTGTAGGATAGGAGATGGTGGGGTGAAGGTTAAGGTGGGCTGCTGAAATTGTGTAGCTGCTCTTGGAAGGAAGCAATTGGGACCTTGAACAAGTGCCTTGACCCACGAGTATTCGCCTACACAAAACACAAATCGAGGGTAGAAACGGAAATAAGATAAAATAAAATAAAGACAAAATAAAGTAAAATAAAATACGAAAACTAAAAAAAATAATAAAATAAAATAAAGAAAACAATCATAAAAATAAAAGAAAATAAAAGGAGGAAAACGAGAAGAAAAATATAAATAAAGAATTATAAAATAAATTACGAAAACAAACTAAAAACTATTTAAAACTACTAAAATACACAAAATAAGGATTAAATAAGTAAAATAAGAAAAAGAGAGAAATAAAGCGTAAAACTAGGGAAATTATTTATAAACTAAACCGAAAAATAAGCATAAAAATACCCTAAAAGTGACATAAAAGTCATTTATCAACTGCTATTTCTTGATGTAATTTCGGTATGGTATTAGCTTCATTATTGAAACGTCTTACGAAGTCCCTGAGCGACGCATCCTTTCTTTGCCTGACTGCCATAAGCTCCTTGACGTTCTCTGCCTTGCGCTGTTGCTTATGTACTGGCCAGTGAATAACTCAACCAAGGCTTCAAAGCAATCAACGGAACCGGGCTCCAAATTGGAAAATCATCCTGAGGCGGCCCCTGTTAGCATCGTAGGAAAAACCTTGCACCACACAGCGTCTGTGTTAGTGTATAACAACATGTGGCTTTCTAAGGCTGCCACATATCTTTTGGGATCCCCGTTGCCGTCATAGGTGCATGATGGAATTTTGATTTTTTCCATTTGTTGGTCAAGGATTTCCTGAGTGAATGGGGATATTCTTGGCCTAACTATAGCTCTGGCTATACGTCTTGGTGGCCCACTGCTGGCTTCTTGCCGATAAGACTCCGACTCTCCTGCCCGTATACCTTGAGAGGATGGGTGTATTGACGATATAACCACTTCCTAGGGTTGCGGCTGAGGTTGGGGTTGTAGGGCTGCCTGATTAAACTGGCTTTCGAGGTTGACGAACACAGGTGCTGACGGCCCCCTATTTCCTTCTGCCCTACCAACTGTCATCTCAGCTATTTCCTTTCTCTTCCTGGAGATTGCTCGCATGACCTTGGTCGTTATCTCTAATTCCTCCGGGGTAAACTCCTCCAGAGGGTTTGGGGTTGGTACTCGGTTTTGCTCGAGTGTTATCGGCATATTTTCCGGGTCTTTCTGGATGAGATGAGTCTCATCCTCGACCGTGATCTCAGGTACATTATTTACGATTTTGCTTGTGTTGGCATTAAGAATGCCGCTATCATAATTGGGGGTTTCGATTTCTGGCACTGGTGTTATGATTTCATTGTTTCCTTCCATGACTGTCGGAGGTCCTTTGGATGATAGAATTTATTACTATCCCCCCTTCTAGCGCCAATTGTTCTGGGTGAGCTTCGGTACCGTAAGTTCTTGAGGATTGGTAAAGGTTTACAGTCCAATTAAGCACCTACAAAGTCAGCACAAATTAGCTAACCCGGGGGGATTATTCGAGGATAACCGCTACGATGCTAAAGTTAGTAATCTAATGAAAAGGATAAATGAGAAGGTAAGAAAATATTTCTAGAGAGAGAGATTGTACCTTATAATGAAAATATGCTTGGGTATTTATAGGAAGATAACCAAGCTGGTGCCATCTATCAGCATAGGTGGCAAACTGACCTTGTAAGTAGCAAGTGCCTACATGTTCTGGAGCAGCTTTCCACGTGGCCGAGTAAAAGGCCATTATTGGTGTTAAAACGACATGCTAATCAACAAATGATTAGCTGCATACTGTAATCTAGCAACTAAACCTTAACGGTATCAGCACTATTCCGTACAGATGGGCCTCTCAGGCAGCTTGCACAGTTGCACTTAGCTGGTCTCATCGGGCAATTTATGTACCTAATATGACTAAGTACGTGATGAACATGTATATACAATAATATGAACAAGTGGAATTAATGAGAATCAAAAATGGATCTTGAAGTTGCTACAAACGTTGAACTTTGAAGCATACATGGGTGAGAAGTCATTAGGTGCTACATACTTCGTTAATCGTATCTAATTAAGCCGCCATGGTCGACAATGCATTAGTTATGAATTTATGATGTGGGGTTGACACTCAGTATTTGTACTAGTAGTCCTAGTACATATATTTTTGAAGTTAGCACTTTATAATATAGCAACAACTGAGGTTGTAATATCAAGCTAAACTTAATCTAGTGGAAAGGGTTATACCTTCCAAGCTTGAGATTAGAGGTTCAATCACCACTAGAGGCACTTTAAGGTGTGAATTTCCTTACTCTTCTCCCCCACTTTTAAAGTGTCTAGCCCGCTAACATGAGTCCGGAGAACCTATGAGAGGTTCCGGCCCAATAAGGCCCTTTTCTTTACCACCTTTTGAAAAAACAATATAAAAAAATAAAATAAAATAAAAAAAAACAACTGAGGTCGTAATACACAAATTTATTGGATATGCCACCTTTACTGATGATCTATTTGCCACCTTTACGGATGATTATAACAAATAATTTATATAGTAATTTTTTTTTTTTTTAACATGAGGATTAAAACTAAATCAAATACCCCAGTCCAATAACATAAACTGATCGTCACTCACAAAGTACAGTCATACTCATACCTAGTCTAACTACATTTTGCAAAGAATTTACATCCAAGCTAAGATAGCTGCCTTGCTATATGGAGTATAGAAAAGGATAAGATATTAAAGATGATAGATATGTCTATTTTCTTACCTATGTGGAAATAATATATCCATCCAATTGACAACAATTTGCATTTCATCAACCAATGACAGATCTAATCGTTATATCTCCATAACTCCATTTATTGATCTGACAAAATACTAACAACAATGTAACGTATAAATATATATTGTAATCAATACGCCTATATTATTGGTATGTTTTACCACGTCAAAATAATGTTTCATTTTCAGTACGGTTGAATTTAATTAATTAGTCTATAAATTATTTACAAACTAGTAAGTACACCTTCGTTAATCATACATTTATACTCACACAAATGATTCACTAATTTCTTCCTCCAATCCATCTAATATATATAGACTAAGCACAAGACGCTGTTTTTTAAGCACGTACGTAGTCTTGATAGGTAGCTAGCCATGGAAAGAGCTAGTTCGCTTCTACAAGCTCCGACTTACGGTAACTTAATTACTATTCTTAGCATCGACGGAGGCGGAGTTCGAGGGCTGATTCCGGGAACCATTCTAGCCTTCTTAGAAGATGAGCTTCAGGTAAAGTTAATTTGTACCAATTCTTACTTCAAGCTAGGTTATTGTATAATTGTATTATGTTCAACTCACTACACTCCATATATTTGATGCTAAGAAAATACCCTCTTTGTTTCTTTTATTGTATTTTGAGATTAAGAAAAATCTACAATAATAAGTCAAACTTTAGTTAATCTTTCAACATTAAGTTTAACTTTGATAAATTCAAAAATAAGTCTAACTTTGTTGACTATTTTTTATAAATGGGTATTTTAACCTATGACCTGTCAAATAGGTCATCATTTAACTTATAACATAATTAACTCTCAATTAAATAAACATTAACTTATTAATTAATAACAAAATTAATAACCTTAATATTAAATTTAAATACAAAAATGAATGTATAAAATTTTTCAAATATTGAGGTGTCGGGTTAGGTGCTCCTAGGTTTGCGGTGGGCGCCGGCTAGGGTGGAGGTTTTACGGGTCCAATCGAATAAGGTGGGGTTAGGTGGGGGTTTCACCGATGAGGGCATGGGTTGGGAATGGGTGGGGGTTCATGAACATGAGTTCGTTGGATGGGGGGTTCCCGAGTTGAGATAGTATATTTGGATTCAAGAATGGGTTGGGTGGAGTCGTCGACTGGGGCTGAGAGGGTTTTGTGGGCAGGGGTGGGGGTTGGATGGTGTTTTGCCGGCAAGGATAGGGGTTGGAGCTTGGTGGTGGCTGGTTGGGGTAAGGGGTGGTCTGACAATTAGGAGGTTAGCTGGTTTTTTATTTTTTTTTCAATTTTTTTTTTTTTTTTGTTTTTTAAATTAGTTAATTGTGTTAGTTGGCTTTTAATTAGGATTTTATTAATTTTTCCTAAAAAAGGATTTAATTAATTTAATTACACTTTTAAAAAAATTAATTAAACATATTTCAACAATAACGTTTTGACACATGGAACATTAACCTGTATTTACCCATATAACAGGTCATGTCTTAATATTGGAAGTGGTCATAAAATTTAGCTTATTTTTGAACTTAATATTGGAAAACCACCCAAAGTTCAGCTTATTGTTGTTAATTTTTCCATGAGATTATTAGTTGGTACTCATTATATTTTTAATTTGTAACAAGCCTTATATCAAATCAACCGTCTTACCATTAAAGTCACGTAAACATGCTTTATATAGGACTTATCAATATGGATTAGACTTGAATATGGCAAAATTCAATCGAACCCATCTAAATTACACCCCTGTGAATAATATCTACATTTAGATACTTGTTACTTGAATTTTTAATTTGACCATAAACATACACCTATAATGTTATTTTAAGCACTAACTATTTTTCAAAACAACCAATTTTTCCACCAAATCGCCCAAGTCTCTCTTGTATGCATGATGTTACTGTGGGCCCATTGATGAATTCTTTTGATTTTTTTTTCTTTATTTACCTTATGTGCTTCGATTTCTTGATACTACTCTAAATTATACAAACTAACCACAAAATTAGATACCTAATTTACAAAAGTAAGGGTCTGTTCAATTCAACTTAATTTCAATTCAGTTCAATTCAATTTCAATCAGTTCAGTTCAGCTCTAATCAGTTCAATTCAATTCAGCTTCTAATTTCCTTTTCTCATAAAATATTCATTTCAACTCACTTCACTTCAATCCAGTTCACTTCACTTTAGCTCAATTCAGTAAATGTAAACAGGCCCTAAGTGTGGGACAAATTATAAAATAGAGTTCATCATTTAAGGTTTTAAATTGAAATCAAGGGTTTGCTAATTAGTGACTTGATGCAGAAATTGGATGGAGAGGATGTGAGGCTAGCGGATTACTTCGACGTGATGGCAGGAACCAGCACAGGTGGTCTGGTGACAGCCATGCTTGCTGCACCAAATGAAAACAACCGCCCTTTGTTTGCTGCCAAAGACATTAAGCAATTCTACTTAGACCATTGCCCCGGAATTTTCCCTCAAGAGAAGTGTGTATCCTTCTTTTTTTTAAAAAAAAGGACCATATGACACTTTATGCGATACATATATAGTTGATATTTTCTTTTTTTTCTTTTTTTTTTTTTTTTTTTTGAAACAATATATACTTGATATTATAATGCTTGTATTCACAATTTAAAAAATCATATTTAATATTTTATAATTACTTTTGTAAAGTTAAATTCTTATTTAAGTACGCCATATAGGCATCTATCACTAATGATCAGATCAAAACTTCTAAAACAATTAAAAAGATATGTATATTATTCAACAGTATGTAAATTGTTATCACCTAGAGGCTTTAACAAAATTTTAAACTTCAATGGTATTAATTTATCATGATTATAAATAAAGAAGTATATACAGAGTATGAAAATCTAATTCTTATAGATACATTGCTTCTGTATTATTTTTATAGAGGATAGATAGATTGTTAAGTAAAAAGTTTTTTTTTTTAAAAATTGGTTTGCATGCACCAAACTCATAAAAATAAAAATATAAACTAATAATATGAAAAAACAAAAATATAAACAGCACAAGTACAAAATATATGAGTGTTAGATCAATATATGTTTTGTAGGTCTATCTTTGGTCATGCAAGGGATATAATGAAGTCGCTGGAAGGACCCAAATACGATGGGAAGTATTTACATGAAATTGCCAAGGAAAAGTTGGGAAATACAAAGCTACATCAGACTTTAACTAACATTGTTGTCCCAACATTTGACATTAAGCAAATGCAGCCGATTGTCTTCTCCAGCTATGAGGTATCAAATTATATCTAGCCTTTAATTTGTTTACAGTTTACTCCACCTAATTCATACTAATCTAAATTAACTCTCTAACTCTTAAGTATTATTATTGATAACACAATTAGTTATTTGCTCCCACTATTATAAGGAGTTTGATTGAGACATAACTTATTATTGAGTCCAAATGAATAGACACTATATACCCTATCTGGTACAGAGTAATTTTTCAAAAAAAAAAAAAAAATATACCTATCTGGTACATATTGTGCACAAATATGCATGTAACATTATTATTCGTATGTAAATATGTATAAATTGTGTGAAACTGAGAGACTAATACAATACGAATAATGATCAGATAAAAAGGACGCCAAGTCTAGATGCCTTACTCTCGGATATATGCATAGGAACTTCAGCTGCACCAACTTACCTCCCACCCCATCACTTCCACACCCAAGGACCGAATGGAGAAGTCCGAGAATTCAACCTTATCGATGGTGGTGTAGCTGCCAACAATCCGGTAATTTATCATACAATTTCTATATGAATTACTCCATCATCAAGGCTACATTTATCTATAATTTTTGTTTAATTTATATTTTAGGCATTGGCCGCGATAAATGAAGTATCAAATGAGATATATAGCGGAAGCCCGGATTTCTTTCCTATAAAACCATCAGATTATCATAGATATCTAGTACTGTCCTTAGGTACAGGAACAACCAAATGTGAAGAGAAGTATGATGCAGAAACTGCAGCAAAATGGGGTGTCTTAGGGTGGCTTACTTGTGGTGGATCCACTCCTTTGATCGATGTATTCATGCAAGCTAGTGCTGATATGGTGGATTTTCATCTTTCCACTGTTTTTAAGGCCCTTCATAGTGACAAAAATTACATTAGAATCCAGGTACTATATACTTACAATGTTTACATTTAGTTGCAAGTATTTGACTTTTGCTTTAATCACACATTCTACTTTGGTACTCTTTTATGATTTATAGTTAAAAAATACTTCATACATATATATTTATGTGTAGTCATAAGATTTTTTATTTTTTTTTTTTTTCTGTATTTATAATGTTAAATTTCAAGATAATATGAAATGGGCCTGAACAACCCGAACAGGGAGGAGGAGAGTTTGGTCCACAAACAAGGCTTAGGAGCTAAGTGGGCTACAATGGGTTTCAATACTCCCTCTCACTTGTGAGTGTCTTTAGAATTAGAGCACACCAGAAGGTACAACATAAATCCTCTTTGGGAATGAACATCCAATAGAAGCCCTTTAACCAGTGGCTTAACAAATACCCAGTTATGAACGGCCCAACAAACCTGGGCTCTGATACCATGTTAAATTTCAAGATAATATGAAATGGGTTTGGGCAACCCGAACAAGGATGAGGAGAGTTTGGACCACAAACAAGGCTTAGGAGCTGCCATACTAAAACCAATTGGCAATAGTAGGAGTTACTCCTCTACCTTATAAAGTGAAACCACCTCTTCTCTTTCTTCAATGTGGGACACTCACAAGTGGGCTACAATGGGTTTCAACATATAATTAGAGGTTTAAGTAATTGAATATATGCATTCAAAAACGTGAAGTGATAAAGACATGAAGTGTTGCAACAAATAGTAAGTAGAGGGAGCATATATGTCTCATATTGTCAATGGTTTCAATTACTTGGTACATTTATCTTCATTTTTGAAATTTAGCTACGTTTTTTTAACGATAAAAGAGAGCTAGACTTATATTACTATCTTCGTTTTTTGAATTCGTATATTACATGTGTAATTGTATATTAATGCATATAACTAACTAATTTAAGTCGATTTATAATGCATATATATATGTTTCTCTGAATCTAATCAATTGTTATGAACTCTTAATTCCAATGATTTTAGATTTTAATATATTAACCTCTCATGTTTTAAGTAAAAATTTTGATTTTTTATGATGTATTTGTGAATTGAAGAATTAAAGCATAAAAAAACAAATAAAAAAAAAAAGCAAGATTTTGTTAAACTATATATAAAATTATACATACATAAATTTGCTTACATTATTATTATTATTTAATAAGTTGTATGGAATTGATATGAATTGCATGTAGGATGATACATTAACCGGAGATTTAGCATCTGTTGATATTTCAACGGAGGAAAACTTGGTCAATCTAGTAAGCATTGGTGAAGAATTGCTTAAAAAACCAATTTCAAAGGTGAATTTAGCCACTGGTTTATGTGAACCAACCAGTCAACATACAAATGAAGAAATACTCAAGAGGTCAGTAATTTACATCGTTTGCATACATTTCGATCATTTTTATTGCAAGGAACTCGCAAATAAGAAACGTACAAAGAAGTAAAGCTTATACAGTTATATGAGCAATACTTGACATGTGATATATATGACCAATGTAGGTTAGCAGAGATACTTTCGAAAGAGAGGCGACTACGATACATAAGATCACCTCAAGGGCAAGGACGCGTTCATTACTGGCGAACCCATAGTGAACAAGCAGGAACTAATGAACCAGCTAGCTAGCTAGTGAATGATTATCAAAAGTTGATCTGTTGGTGCAGTGACCACTTGCCCGCCTCTTGTTTCTTCAATAATGTGTATTTCCTTTTTAACACTCAAAAAAGGAATATGAATGCTTATTACTTTTCTTATTCTGTGTCTAGTTCATATAAAGTCTAATTTATGGATGATAAAATACTACTCCCTCCGTCCCTAAATTAAAAGTCTTTTTCTCTTTATTATGTGAGTAATAAATGATAGAAAGAGACTTTGTACTAAGGGACGGAGGGAGTATGTATTTATTTACCCCAAGCATTTGCAAATTAATTAAGCTAAAATACGGTCCTTGAAGTTTGGTATTTGTAGCATTTTAGTCCCTCAACTTTCGAATGAGGCAAAATGGTCCCTCAACCACCAATGACTCACTTTTCAAGTACAAATTATCTAAATAAGCATAGTTTAGGATCTTGGTGCACATGTGGCAATAAATTTAATGATTTTAAATACAAAGTTTAGGGACCTTTAAATGATGAGGTGGCATTTATTAAATTAGAAATGAAAGTTTAGAGACTTATAAGGTGAGGTGGCTAATGTAATTATTATAAGTCAAAGTTTAGGGACCTTAAAGGGACACATGGTGCTCCCATACAAGAGTGATTATAAGTTTTAACCCCTAAGTGTATTTTAGTTCAATTAAACTAATTTCATTTCAACTAAACCAATTTAATTTTAGTAAAAATTATTTATTTTTTAAAAATATACAAGTGAGATAATTTACGCGTGAATGTATGGTCGTTGCCATTTACTTAAGTTAAACACATTTAATTAATAATCTAAGGAAATTATTATTTTCTCCTAGAAATTAACACAAGAAAATAGAAGAAAAAAAAAAGGAAAACCCTTAAAATTGTCTCACATAAAACCCAAAAAATTAAAAATCATTAAAAACACAAAACAAATAGAAAAAAAAAAAAAAAAAAAAAAAAAAAAAAAAAAAAAAAAAAAAAAAAAAACCTTGAAATTGACACACACAAAACCCAAAAAAATTGAAAACCTTTTAGAACATAAACTCACGAAAAAATAAATTGTCAATTAATGAGAAAAGTGGGGTGGTATTATTTTTATTCTAGTTTCATAAATTTATTTAGTTTTATATTACAAAGTTTGGCTTTGTCTTACTCACTCACTTCGAAAACACATTATATTTTTTGGTTTTATTTATTTATATTTAAATTTATTTTGGTGTGTGAAATATATAAGGGGTTAATTAGGAGTAAGGATTTGAGGATGTGTGGTTAATGAGTTTAGGTGGGATATATTGTATAAAATTTGATTACGAAAAAATGGTAGGAAGTAAAGGAATGATAAAAAATATATATTTAAAATATATCATGATTATCAAATTTTATTAGCAATTTTTATTCTTGCCAACTCACTTTATAAATATTTGGTTAGAAAAACTCACTTTATGAATTCCTAAGCTTTTGTTTATATTGATTCAAAAAAAAAAAAGAAAAAAAAACTTTTATTTGTATTTAATTTAATTAATTGACTATGATCTAACAACTCCCTAAACTTTTGCTTTAACAAAATAAGTATAGTCCCTAAATTTTGCTAACTAGGAAGTTCCTCCACCGGAACTGGTGAGGCAAGGGTGGTTGAGGGACCTTTTCGCCTCATTTTAAAGATGAGGGACCAAATGTGCTACTAATAACAAAGTTGAGGGACCGTATTTTAGCTTAACTCCATTTGCAAATATAAAAAATAAGTATAATTGCATTAACGTGATACTTTCTCTGTTTTTAAATACTAGCTTATTTTTCCATTCGCAGAGTTTTAGGAGAAAATAATAAAATATGGATATAGTGGGATTATGGGATAGGTGGGAGAATGAAAAAAAATTGTAAAAAGCAAAAGTAATTGAAAGAATTAGAAGAGAGAAAATATAAAATTAATAAAAAAATATGATTTATGTTAGGTCCATTACTTGAGAAAAATGAATTAAATATTGTTAAAATTTTCCAAATAAGAAAATGAAGCAAGTATTTAAAAACGGCTGGAAATAAAAAGTAGCGCAAGTATTTAAAAACGAAGAGAGTATAATTTATGATAAATTTTCCAAAATAATCCAACCTTTGCCTCATCAGCCCAAAATAATCTCACCTTTTGATTTTTTTTTTTTTAAAAAAAATCTAACATTTAATGTCAATTTGCTTCAAATAATCCAAAGTTAACAATAACTTGTTGAATGGATAATTTATATTTAATTAAATTTAATTTACACGTGTTATCACATAAGTGGTCAAAAAAACAAGTTTTAATTTTAAGGAAATTTTGACCATTTACTACCAGAGAAAACACCTTGCTTCACATTTACTATCGGTTTTTGTTTTTTTTTTTTTTTTTCTTTTTTACATTGCTAACACCTAAATCGGAGTTTGTTAAATTTCACTACCCGATGCCTTCCAGGCTTCAAGCCACCCCTCCATCCCTAGCCACCTCATTGCCACCTTCCTATCCCCCATCAATGCTGCCCCTCCTCGTGCCGGCGCCGGCGACCCCACCCCCTCCCTTTCCCTACCCACGCTGCCCACCTCTCTCCAACAACAAGCCCAGAACCTAAACTCCAGCACAACAACGACACAACAACCACCCCTACACCTTAACTCCCCTGTTGTACCTCCACCAATCACAGCCAACAACTCGCCACACACCATACAGCAGCTGCCGCACAACTACCACCAATACTGCCGACACAGCAGCTGCCGCACAACAACCAAAACAGAACAGTCGTTTCAATCGTCCACCTATTTAGCCCCAAATTGAAAAACCTTTCCTCCTCTTCTCTCTCCTCCTTTTATTTGATTTGATTTTTCTAATTTGATTTCCTTTTTTTTTATTTTTTTTTTACCCCTTTTTACTTCTTTATTTATTAATTTGAGATCAGGAGAGAGATAGAGAATTTTAGGCCTATTTGTTGATAAAGAGGAGGAGATTTGGTGTTGATGAAGTAAGTTAAGCAAGGAAGCTTGGAGACCGAGAAGCTGAGAGTGGGAAAATGGAGGGAGGTAAGCACCGTAAGTGGGGGAAAGGGAGGGGGTGGGGTCATTGGCACGGCCGGAACTTTGGGCGCCGGCTATTGGCGAGGGGGAGGGGGACAGGTGGCTAACGAGATGGGGCTAACAGTAGAGGTGGTTGTTTCTTTTTTTTTTTTTAATTTTTTTAATTTATTTATTTTTTTTTTTAATAAACTTAACGGATCCTAACAGATCCTAACGGATTACGTTAAGTGATAGTGAAATTTAACAAATTATAATTTAGGTGATAGCAAAGTAAAAAAAATAAATAAATAAATAAATAACCAGTAGCAAATGAAAGCGATGTGTTTTCCCACATAGCAAATGTCAATTTCCTAATTTTAATTTTCTTTTTTAAAAAAATGATTATTCTTAACATTAATAAACTATTTTAAAAATAATTCAAAATTAAAACCACCACCACCGGACAACCATATCCCTTGGAAATGGGAGGGGACGGAAACATGGCAGGGGAAGGGTAGCAAAGCCCGGGTCGGGATGAGGAAGGGGTTTTTTTAAGGTGGTTCGGGGGGAGGGAGGGGGTCGGCGATTCAAGGGATGTTGGAAGGGCAATTGACACGACGCTCCATCGCTAGGGGCAAGCAAGGGGTCGAGCTGGTGGAGGTGGGCGGTCTTGAAGGGTGGTTGGGCTGGTGGGAGCTGTTTTTAATTAAGTAATTTATTACTATGATTTTTTTAAAAAAAAATACTTTTTTGACCAATCAAATACCAACACATGTCATGTACATGCTATAAACAACTAAAACTTCATGATCTACATATCCATATTCAATAAGAGACTGAGGAGGCCAATTGTGAGTTGAGAACATAGACTATGAGATTCCGGAGATTTATTTTATACAAGGCTTCATGTAGACTCTCAACACGGACTACTACTTCATGTTCTCATGATGATTGCTCTCATAGTACCAGAGAGCTACTAAATTTTTTTAGCTTAATATAAACAGACCAGTAGACAACAAGTCACTAGCAAAAGCAAAGAATCTCAGCAATAGATTGTAGCAGATGCAATTTATAGATCAGTAAGCCAATACTCATAGTGGGCAGAAAGTACTACTCATTGGGAGTGTACAACACTAAAACTTTTAGGGCAATCAAAAGATGAAGTATGCAGCTCATAGTAACTCAAGGAGGAGACTAATGGAAATAAACTCAGAGAATATCATCAACCACAAACGAAATCAAACTAGCATTCCACATAAACATCATTCTGTTTTAGGATAAATGTTTACTGCCAGAGTATGTTTTTCATGCAAAAAACAAGTCTTGTAGCCCAAACGTCATACTAATATGAACAATCCAAAAATACTGACTTTCGATTCAGTTAAACATAAAACAAAATCTCACATAGTAACCCTAATAAAGGCCAAGACCTTAGAAGCCAAAACTGAAATATAGCCGCAGGAAAGAGAGTGAGTACTTCAACGAAGTCTTCTTGCTTCTCTCTCAGACTCGAGGAGGGTGAGAATGTCACCCTCTCTGACGGGTCCCTTAACGTTCCTCATGATGAAACGGTTTTGGTCATCGATGAACTTAACTCTGACCTGAGTCACCTGCCCCCTTGATCCTGTGCGGCCCATGCACTTCACAACAACAGCATGCTTAATCTGAGACTCCATTCTGAAAATGAAATGGTCATATTTATCAATAACTATCACCGCAAATGAAATGGTCACATTTATCAATAACTATCACCCTGTCTTCTGGATACAGATCAAATATCTTGACCAAAAATGTCTGTTGCGGAATAACAAAACTGGATTGTGGCAAAACGATTTGAAGAAATGAGACACCCATCAAGAACAAGCAACTAAAATTCCATGACTATAACAGTCATTACGAGGTACGGGTGCTATAATCTATTCATTAAAATTGCTCTGTTCATATTCTCACAAATAATATTACTACCTCCGTTACATATTATCTGCAACGATTAGACATTTTTCCTCTCTACTTTATATCAAATCATTGCAAATAATGTGAAACGGAAATAGTATTTACTAATCAGAATAACATGGATTTCTATATTATAGCTCTTACGTCACCCCACTGATATCGATAAAAGGTCCTTTGTCAACTATATATACAGATCCAATTTTCTTTAACAGAATACAAAGTTAACCACGTCTTCTGTTAAGTCGAATACAAATGATAGTAACCAATACAATCATATTTCAATTCAAACAATACATTCACTACCTATTTATAATATAAGCATCAAAAATTGAACATTGCAGCGATAATAACCATATGAGCATCAAAATCAGACATCGAAATTCTATCTAATAAAATTTCAAATTACAAAGACACATTAATTTACAGCATACCGCTTCATGAGGAATTCTACAAAATCGAAACTCTGATCCTCAAAAATCGAAATTGTATTCCTCTAAAATCAGATTTACTAACCCTAAGTTCATTCTAATCTCAACAAAATAATTATGATGGCAAAATACAATAGCAACAAAAACAAAAATAGTAAAATCAATAGATTTATTCTGATAAATCAAAAAACACATTAAATCAACAGGTGAAAATTTCAGAAACCATAAAACTACAACAAAAATCAAACAATTTGCACCAAAAGTGTAGAAAACATAGCATATATTGATCATTACTCAAGAAAATCCGCAAATTAGGAGGCAAAATATAATAAAATTTAAAGAAGATACAATATAGAATATTAGAATATGATGAATTAAGAGGAATTGTGCAGCAATTACCTGGTTTAGGAGAGAAAATTAAAGAGGAACTGGTGAGAGAAACGGCGCTTGAAGCAGGAGGGTATAAAGAAGAAGAAAGGGTTAGGGTTTAGGTGTTTACACTTTTATACATACAAGACATGTTCTTTGGGTCAGGGGCCCGGCCTGATTAAAAAAAGGATCGACCCGCCTTTACGTATAATTTGTTATGTACTATGTTTGGGCAGGTTATTTGTTCATTTAATCAATAAAAATAAGTAATATTTTCTCCGTTTTTAAATACTTGTATTTTTTCGTGTACAGAGTTTTAAGAGAAATTGAATAAAGTAATTAAATATGGAGGTAGTGGGGTAGGATGAAGGAAAAAATTGCAAAAAGTAAAAGTAGTTGAGAGAATTTGAGGATGGAGAATATGAAATTAAAAAAATACGGAGTATGATTTATGTTGGTTCCACTAAGTGAAAGAAATGAATTAAATATTATAAAAGATTTCCAAATAAGGAAATAAATCAAGTATTTAAAACCGGCCGAAAAAGAAAAGTGGAGCAAGTATTTAAAAACGGAAAGAGTAATAATTTACTCATTTATTGATTAAATGAATAAATGATCTGGGGTGTATGGTACATTCGGGTGTATAGAACATGCTCTCCCTTTCCGAGCCAAAATAACATGAGACTTTGTATTAAGTACTGTTCCCTCCATTTTTAAATACTTGTTTTGTTTGCAACTATACATTTGTCCTACTTTGACTAATGTTTGTGATTTATACATAAGAAAAAATAGTCGTGTGAGTACTTGTTGAAATCGTCTTAATGAATATATTATTAATTTTTAATTGTTAGAATTTATACTTATTACTCCCTTCGTTTTTAAATACTTGCTCCAATTCTCCATGCGCGGAGTTTTAGGAGAATTTGGAGAAAGTAATAAAATATGGAGGAAAAATTAGAAAATAATACCACAAAATTGTCACAATTTTGAATATAACACCACAAATTTTAAAACTTTTTTTATAACACCACCAAATATACCCAAAAAATTGGTTTCACCACCACTTAACTTTGCCATCCAAAAAACCCGTTAAGTGCGCCCCACACAGTACAGGTGTCAATCAATTATTGGATTTTAAAAAAAAATTTAAAAAATTTTAAAAAAATGAAAAAACCCTATATTCCTAACCCAGCCACCACCCCCACCACCAGCGTCAATTCCTATCGCCGTCACCCCTGCCCAACCCCCACCACTGTCTCCCCAACCTAAAACCATCGCTGAACCACCCAAACCCCAACCCAAACCAGCCCAGCCCTTATCGTCGTCTTCCCGACCCGAAACCATTGTTGAACCACCCAAACCCCAACCCAAACCAGCCCAGCTGAGTAGCTGACACTCGACGGCAGCACATCAACCCACCACCATCGCCGAACACCTCTCCCCTACCCAAAACCGTAGCCGAACCGCCAAAACCCCGACCCACAACCATACCTAAACCCACAAATTGCCACTCCTCTCACCGTCACCTAAAACCAAACTCGTACCCTGAAACCAAATTGGGGCTGAGTTTGGGGTACGATTGGGCTGGTTTTGAGGGTCGAGAATGGTCTGCTGGCTAGTTTCGTGGGTCGAGGGTGGTCGGCGTCGGTGGCTAATCAAATCGGGCCTGAGGAACCGTGTGGCTAACCAAATCGGGGCTAAGGGTAGGCGGTACCGGTGGTGGCTGGGTTAAGATTATAAATTTTCCTTTTTTTATTATTATTTTTTTAATCTAATAAATAACTGACACGTGTATAATGTGAGACTCACTAACGGTTTTTTGGATGGAAAAGTTAAGTGGTGGTGAAATCAAAATTTTGGTTTTTTTTGGTGATGTTATAATAAAAGTTCTAAAATTTGTGGTGTTATAATTAAAATTAGATTTTTTTTGTCCTGGTGTTATTGTCTAAAATTTCACATTTTAATTTATTACTCTACCCCAAAAACCCAGCAATCCCACGAAACCTCATCCCACCACCGCACCAAGTCACCAACCCACCACTCCTACCCCCACCCCCACCCCGGTGGCCCAACGCAACCCCACCCATTTCCCTACCGCAAATCACATTCTGCTGAATTTCGTTTAGAATGGGGTTTGGTGGTGGTCAGGTTTGGTTTCCAACGGTTGAGGGTTGAGTTTGGTTCGTCATTGACAGGCGGCGGGTGATCAGTAGGGGTGGGGCTGGTGCGTTCGTTAGCCAAGGGGGTTGGGAGGATTGCTGGCTGAGAGTTTGGGGTTTGGTAGTGAGCGATGGTCGATTTGGGTGAGCTGATTCGGGTGCCCGGTTGGGGTGGTTGGCTGATTTTTATTTTTTTAATAATAATAATTATTATTATAATAATATTGCTACTAATAATATACTCTAATACAGTAACATTAATAACAATACAAGTTTTTGTTTAAAAAAAAAAACAATACAAGTAATAGTTCATTTTAGATTTCATTATTTATTTTTAAATAGGAAGATTTGATTTTTTTTTTCCTTAGAAAAGGAAGATTAGTTCATTGTGTTCCTTGGGCTTTATTTAGAATTTAATAAAATGTTGCTAAGTAAGCTAATTCAAATTATTAATCCACATAACCTATACGTAACCTATTGTAACAAGCCACCTACAAGTTGTTTCTTGTTTAGAAAAAATATGTATCAAAGTTTATCTTGCTCAAGAGTAATTGAAAGTTTGTCTTGTTTAAAAAAGACCATGTAAAGTTTGTATTATTCATGTAAAATTTTTCAAAATTGTTTGATGATAACATAAATATAATCACAAAAGTCATAATCATAGCATTCAATATGATTACAAAACTCTTTATGTTCGTCGACGAATAAACAATAAAATTATTTGTAATAGGTAATGTCCTATTAGCATATTGATGGATACCTATTACAAAAACAAGATTTAAAATTTCGTCTTCGGTTCTTTTGGATCAAACAAGGTTTTGAAGAAAATATTTACGGTTTCTTCCAAGATTTGCTCCACGAACACGGATCATCGAAAAGTGAAGATTTAAGATTTACATATACATATAATCGCAGATTTCGCATCCCTTAATTGAGATTGTTCAATTAAAATGTATTATTTAGGATAAGAAACAACTCAACTTCGCACGGACCCTGATTTTTAAAACAAAAAAAAAAAAAATCGCAGATGGTGTGTAGATTGGGGCATGTGTTCATTCTCTGTTGATGTGTGAGTGAATTTAAGGCACAAAGATCATGAATTGGTGGTTAATTTTATCCATGGATGAAGAACCTTAAGGAACAATAATGTACATTTTTTTTTATTTTTTTATTTAATCTTATTTTTGAATTTTATTAAAAAGTGATTGTAGTAAAATAATTATGAAAATAAAAAAAATTCAAAAAAATCAGCAATTAATTTTAAAAAAATGAATCAAAAAAGAAAAAAAAATAATAAAAGAGATTTGACCAAGCATTTAAAAAAGGAAAATTTGACAAGAATAATACCACCTTTCAATGGTATTCCAAAAATAGAACGACCTTTGGTTTATCTCAAAATAATACGAACTTTGACACAAGTCTTCCGTAAATGGATTAAAAAACAGGTAACCTATTTTACAGGTTATAATTAACACGTGTCGCGTTGTAATTTGTTTTTTTTTTAAATATTAACTTTTTAAAAATAATCATTAATAATTTTAATTTTTTTTAAAAAATCTAAAAATTAAAAAAAAAATATATATATATATATAACCTAAAGAAAAAAAAAACAAACACACACACACACACATAACTACCACCCTCTTTCTCCACGACCTCCGCCTCCAACTCCCCGAAAACCACCCATTCCAACCCAAGCACAACGGAAACAACCCACAATCCCTGCTCCATCCCAAGCACCACCCTCGGAAGCGCCCTCACTCCCACCCCCATACTCAAACAAACGACATCTCCCCAGCCATCATCTTACAAACCGCCGTGAAACCACCGCCCATATTCTTTACCATCGCAAAACCACCGTCCCTAACATACTTGAAAAGAGAGGGGAAAGGAGGAGGATGGGGGCCGAAATTTAGGATAGGTAAGGAAACGACGATGGGGAAGCTGGAAACTGCTTGGGGTGGGGAAAACGAGGAGAAAGGATGGTTGGGCTCTAGTGGGGAAGGGGTGGGACGACGCCGACGGTGAGAAGGGGAATGGGCATTGCAAGAGGAAGGATGGTTGGGCTCGGTGGGGGCTCGTTGGTCCGGTGGGGGAGGTGCTGGGCAGGGGATTTAATTTCTTTTTTTAAAAAAATTTTTTAAATATTTTTTTTTAGTTTAAAGATTTTTTTAATAAAATAAAAAGTGTAAAATAATTTGACCAATTACAATGTGACATGTGTCACAGGTAACCTATTAAACAGGTTACCAATAGGTCACGTTCCATTTACGGAAGACTTGTGTTAAAGGTCGTGTTATTTTCAGATAAACTAAAGGTTGTTCCATTTTTGAAAAACCGTCGAAAGGTGGTATTATTCTTGGAAAATTTTCATTTAAAATAAAGGAAATATCAACCAATAGGATTTAAGAATAGTGATGGTCATTTTAAGCATGACCATAGTAGAATTTTCTCTTAACTAGGGTGTTTTGCGCGCTCTTCGCGCGCGTTGCTAGTTGGAATTTTAGCGTGTAATTGTTGTCTTGAGGTGCGGCAATGTGGAGGTTTTTTCTTTTCTTTTTTTTTCAAATATGTAATGAGTTTGAAAAGAAATTTATGTTCGGGTGCTTGTTACATATGTGTCTAAAGTAGTATTGAGCATGGTTATTGTTTTTAAAAATTGATAATAATCTTTTTGGTAAGGGAAAAAAATGAAGTGTATTCTATTGATTTTTTCGATTATCATGCCCCTCTCCTAAGCTAATTGCCCGATTATCTAAAGTGATTTCTTAAGTGGTCTCTTGATTTTCTTATGTGATCTTTCTTTTCTTAAGTGATTATAGGCGTCGTTTGAAGTGCGCCTACGTTAAGCATGTTCTGAATATGCTTAGCACTCATAGGAAGTAGGAATTGACATAATACGATTAGGGACAAGGAAAGTAGGGAGCCGCCAACAAGGTTTTAAGGAACTTGTAAACCGTTCACGGATCATAAAAGGCAACCACGATTAAGGGACAACGATAGGCAACAACGATTGAGCCGTGAAGGTTACACCCCATTCATAATCCATGAGATTACTAACTCCATATGGTTCGGAACCACGAATGGAGGATCGGGGATGATGGTACGAAGTGAGTCATGGAGTCACGTTCTCCAGTATTGGCCTCTACTCGATTCTTATAATGAAAAGTGATTCCTGCGATCTCAAAGGCATGCAAACAAAATATTCAATTCGTTCCAAACTATTATTATGCTAAACTAGTTGAATATTAATGCAACACATAATGCTAAAATATTTGTGATCACTTTGATTAAAATAACAAGATTAAAAAGGAACCTAAACCGGTCGTCAAAGTTATCTTATTAGGCGTGATTTTCAATTATATATTCCCTTTAACATGCAATATGGTGATCATAAATAATAATAGAATAAACATTAATATTGGAAGCAATTTAACAATAATCCAACAATATAAAATCATTAGAAAAATAATGGAAATAAAAGGAACATGATTCCTTACTTTGATTTTGCTTGCTTGCAACTATAAAATAATAAACGAGTTAGTAACTTCAAGGAAATAAATAAAACAATAATTAAAATTAAATTAAATAGAGTTGATTTGGGGCCAAACCCTCAAACAGTTCTACCTTTCACGCCTTGGTTTAAGGACAGAACCTCGGGTAAAGTACGGACTCCTTGGAATGCTTAAAGGAAGTATGTTGAGAGAATAAGGTAGGCTAGTGTTTAGGCTAGAGCATAAAAGAGAGAAGAGAGTGTTAAATTGATGCCCCGAACAACAAAAATGAGGGGGTATTTATAGGGAAAATGAACAGAGGGAACACACGGATCGTGATACCGTGTCGCGGTGTGTTCGTGTTCTCCGCCCCCGCTGCTGCACTTTTTGGGCTCATTCTCACTTAATTCTCCATCAAATTCACTCAAATCTCTTGCTAGCTTCCTCTTTTTCAAACCTCTACAAGAATCATGTAAGTTTCTTTGCTTTTTGTCTTAAATTTTGATGTGAATGAGCCATTTTTGCTTGAAACTCTTAAAAAAATCAAATTGGGGGTTTTTGATTTCAAGCTTTTATGTCGAAATTCTTACCATGAATTAGCTTGTATATGAATGTATGTTGGTTTATGAGCAATTTGAGACTAAGTTTGCATGATTTGGTGAAGAAATGAGCAAATCACCATTTTTGGGGCTACTTTTGCGTGAAATGGTGTTCTTGTCGTTCCTATTGTTTCTTGCACTTGGAATGATGATAAAATTGTTGTAGATCTTGTAAAACATGCTATGATGTGCCGACTTATTGTTTTTGTGCAATTTCGAAACATGCTCTGTTTTTGTGTATGTACTATATTGTCATGGAGAACATAGTATCATGCGATTAGGGGAACTGTAGTATTAGTTTGTCATGGAGAAACTAAGTACTAGAAATAACTCTATTATTTTGCTAATTTCTAGCCTTGAGGTAAAAATTTAGCGCATAGCAGAAAATGCAACTTGAGGTAGCTGTTAATCTGTTTTTGAATAAATAACTAAATAACTTAGGAAATGATGCTAAGTATTTAGATTTTTATTTTTTGTTGAACATAATAGCATGCCTAGACAACGAGATCGAGATATTTCTACTCGTGGCCGGCGTCAGGCTTTTCGATAGGGCACTCCCACGGTTCTCGAGGATATAGACGATGCCTTGGAGACCGAGCCTCGCTCCTCTACAAGTAGGTGGACTCCACCTTCGTGGACACCAGACAAATTGGTTTTCTGTCGTGAGAACCATATTTCTCACCGTCCGCTTTCCGGAATAGTCAATGGTGTGCTTCGCCATCATGGTTCAGGAGCTGGAGATTTGATTCCCCGGCTATACAGGATCATCACAGGGGATCCTACCACCAACGCCTTGTGGGAGTCTGCTGGTTTGGAAGATTTTTATTCAGCAGTTGTAGGATTTCGCAGCCCCCGGGGCTGTGGTTCGATAGTCGTCCGAGCCCTATTGGAGTATTTCTGGGATACTACCAACACTTTCCACTTCACTTGGGGGGAGATGACGGTGACACCTCTTGATTTCAGCATGATCAGCGGCTTGCGCTTCACCGAGCGGGCCGTCCGGCAGATTCCTAACCTCACTTGGGGGACGAATGAGGTAGCGGAGTTGTTAGGTCCTGCCGTTCATCATATCAGGACTCGACCGGTGCCTCGGGGTGGTCCTAGGAGTGGGCGATCAGAGTTAGCTTCTGTTCTTGCCCATGGTTTTGACATAGCTAAGATGACACCTGAGCAGCGAGTACGGATCTTTATCTTGATCCTTAATTCCGGGACTCTTTCTCATGATAGGAGTTCTCGTGCGCTTGTTTGTTACCTGCCGTCTCTAGTCAGGATTGATGAGATAGGATCCTTCAGTTGGGCTAGTATAGGATATGCTGATTTGCTCTTATCGTTGCGTCATGGCTGCACGCAGCTGAACAATCAGGCCCCTGTTGCTGTTTATGGTTTGTGGAGAGTCGTAGAGGTGGCGATCTTTTCCTCTTCATGTTTTGTTTTTACCGGTTTAGCTCATGTGCTTAGAAATTATTCTTGTTGCAGCTGTGGTTCTATGAGTACTTTCCAGGATTAGCCCCTTGACGACATCGCGGAGCGGTCCACGATTTTCCTATCGGTGCCAGTTGGCGTGACCGAGGAGAGTCACGAGTGGAGTTCGTATCGAGTCTGCGCGGGCTGCTGCGACGGGGTACCTCTACTGTTGGTGTAAGGGTCAATTTCATAGTGTATTATTTTTTACTTTGATGTTATTCTTCGGCATTTATTGCAATCTCTTATGGTTTTCAGATTGCTGTCGAGATCTAGTATCGGCCTTGGGCTGGCATGGCTGACCTTCCCGAGGCTTTGGAGCTTTTAGCGTGCCTATTGTCTTTTTTGGCACATCACGCTTTGTTTGGTACCTTGGAGAGCGTGTTGTTCTTCAGCACAACGCTGATCGCTTTGTGGTGCCATTACCTCCGCCTGAGTCTATGTTGTACTCACGCTTGTTGGGGGAGCTCTTGGACATGAGGGAGCACTAACATTTTCCTTGGCAAGAGTTGGTGCGCATGGACGGTGATTATTCTCAAGACTTGCTTCCTTACTTGGCTCCTCCGCCCCGTCTTCCTGAGGTTTTCTTTTCTTTTAGAATTTTATTTTGCTTAGTCCCTGTTTAAACCGTCGAATAACCTGATTATTCGATCGTGTTTTAGACACTATTCGTCGTAGGGGGAAGATCGAGTTCCTGCCTCAGTCCGTTCGTTACCCGGGGCTGATTGGCATGACTGAGGATCATATTGCTGATGCACCGGAGGGTTTCAGACAGGCGCAGGAGTCCCTGCCCGATGAGTTCGAGCCGGTAAGCTTTCTGATATATCTTTCATTCTTCTTATTACTGCTTGTTACTGAGTTTTTGGTTTCAGGTCACACATTCGGATATGATGGGCTTTATGAAGTTGATTGATGCTTTGAAGTATTGTGTCATCAAGCTACGACGTTGTGCGAGTTGTTAGAGTGGCTCAAACGATGCTCATGAGGTATATTCACCTGTTTTCTCATGTTTATCTTTTCCTGCATCACTGATATCTTTTAATTTTGTGTCTTTTAGGAGCGACGGAGGCGACGGAGGTCTCGCTCGCGCTCGAGGCATAGAGTCTCGGGCGAGGGGGAGCCTAGTCACCGCAGACGATCCCTTGAGGTTCGTCAGCATTCTCAGACGCAGCGGCAACAGACTCAGACTTCTCAGCCATTTCAAGGGCTTCAGACTCGATGACCGCAATCTCAGTTTTCTCAGCCATTTCAGGAGACTCAGTGGCAGCAAACTCGGCCTTCTCAACCATTTCAAGAGACTCGGTGGCAGCAGTCTCGGCCCTCTCAGCCATTCCAGCCTTCACAGCCTGAGTTTAGGCTGGTCATTACTTCTATGGACCAGGGCTTATTTTCAGTTCCATTGTCTGAGACGATGCCTCCACCGACGCTTCCTACATCTTGGAGTCAGCCTACGCAGTTTACTAGCTGGACAGGCCCTGCTTTGAATACGTCTTCCGCTGGAGTTGTTGGTACTAGTAGGGACGCTACTCCTCGCACTCGGATGATGCAGAGTCTTTTTGGTCCGCCATTCTCTTACTCGCGGTCTCATGATGACATTGATCCCAGTTCTGGATCTGAGCAGTTTTGACCGAGGGTTTTCATTATGTACTTGGTTGATAACACTTGACACTATTTATGTATCATGACACACTTTGTATATTTTATTCACACTTTATGTATTTGAAATTATTTATTTAATTAGTGTGCATGTTAGTGTGTGCTTGAGACTAATTGTGTGTGATTGTGTATTTATTAATGACGCAAAAAAAAAAAAAACGTTATTTCATAAGTGGAGGGTACTGACCTTCCCCAAAAGAAAAAGAAAATAAAAATGGGACTAGTTTTACAACTTCCCCAAAAAGAAAATAAAAATAAGAATAAAAAAATGGGGCAAGTTTTACAACTTCCCAAAAAAATAAAAATAAAAAAAATGGGACAAGTTTTACAACTTCCCCAAAAGAAAAAGAAAATAAAAATAAAATAAAGGGAGAATTTTATTAGGAATAAAACTCTCAAAAAACGAGATTGAAGGATAAACGGTGAAGGAAAATACAACAATAATCCGGAAAAAATAGGTCAAGGATAAAAATTAAAAAGCACGTGACCACCGTGACACGTCAGAATATACGCGTCACGGTAACTTTTGTCGCGCCACGACATTCTGTCCCGTGACACGGTGGAATTTCCCGTGTCACGGCGCGCAAATATTGCCGCAGTGTGTTTTGCGCGTGTAACTGGATAGATTTTTCGCGTTTCTGAACGCTTTTGGCTATAAATTACGACCAGTTAATTCGTGATATGCATAATTACGAAACATAAAATAGCTAGAATTTCATATTTCAATAATAATGTCTCAGAATTTTGATAGTACATTGCGTGACTAGTCATATTCTTTGACTAATGCAGACAAAAGAGAGCTAGAATTGTTTCATGTCAGAGGTTTATTAGCATTAAGGCATGTAGCAATTGAACATGATTTTCTGAGAGCAACCTTAGATTATTGGAGTCCGGAAACTCATTGTTTCAAGTTCGATTATGATGAAATCTGTCCGCTGCCAGAAGAATTTGGTGCTATCTTTGGCTTCCCTGTTAGAAATCTCGTTGCAATGCCTACTCTGCGTGAATATTATTACCAGGATTTTGAACGCCATCTAAATCTGACCGATCCAGAATAGAATTGTGTGTGGTAATGAAGTAGATTTAGAAAAGCTTGCAAATTTATATTTTAATCGTCCTGTCTCTAAGGCATATCATGTATATCGTAGAAGGGCTTATATTTTTTGCATGTTTAGCAAGCTTTTATTTGCAAACGGTAGAGTAGGACATGCTAGTTTAGCATCTGCGCTTGAACATGTTGAATCTGGAAGATTCCCTATGCCTACTTTCCTTGGAGAAACTTTGCGTGGTCTCGACGAAGTAAAATCTGACCGGAAAGCCATCAGGAAGGGCTCTCTAGTACTGTTGCAAGTAAAAATACACTCTGGTTAACCACCGTGACACGTGGCATGCACCGTGTCACGGTACTCCTTACCGTGACACGGTGCTCTCTGCCGCGTCACGGCGCTCCTTTTTTTTTTTACGCGATTGACCATCTGCGCTTTTTTTTCTTTTTCTTTTTTTTTTTTAATTTGCAGATTTGGTTGATGGAGCGGTTGGAACTCTTTGAAGCCCCCGACAATATTGCAAAATATGGTCCCAATGATCTAGTTTGTAGGAAGAAAAATTACTCTGCAAATATGTCATATGATGATTGGAAGGTATTCTTTGCAAAGAGAGAATTTTCCATTCGATGGGCAGTGCCTTGGTGGAGGCTCACTAGGATGGTTGGGACAAATGATACACCGTATTGTCGTGTTCCTAGTATGTTAAAGTTGACTTTTTATTGCCCTTCCCGATTGATGCGACAATATGGACTTGAACAAGTAGTTCCATGATATAACGATAGTCCCCGTGAAGTATCATTGCATGAAAGTAATGTTCACAAGTATGAGACCTATTGGATTGGAAGGCCTATGTGGACTGTTTCTGCGAGCAACCAAGCTCCTCCCCCCTTGTCTAGTGTATACAAGGCATGGTTGAATCCTCGAAATAGGAGGGAGCGAGTCGGATCACGTAAGTTTGATGTGAAGGGACGACTTGGAAGTAAGAAGGCGCCTCCTAAAGATCGTCTAGGTCCGAGAACACAAGGGATTGAATTTAAGACTCCTATAATGCCTAAAAAGAAAAGTTATGTAAAAGGAAAGGGTAAAGAAAAGATGGTTTATAGGGAGAAGCAACCTAAGAACTATAAAAGGGGTGAAAGTTCAACTAGAGGTGTGACGGTTCGAGCTACAAAAGATACACTAATGGTGATGGCCGACCTAGTTGAAAAGAAGAAGGAAGCTCCTAAAGTGAAGAAGGATTAGACCAATATTGCTTTGCTTTTATGATTTAAGTTTTAATAAGGCGTATGATGCCAATAGTTGTAGTCACATTTATTTCAATAATAATAGCATATTTATTTTTGCTTTAATTAAAAATTACAATGACTTTTTATTTATTTATTTTTTTTTAATCCAAGTCAAGAAGTCGGATGCAATAGAAGAATCAAACAAAACAATTTACAAAAATCCTGGAAGTACTGCCGCGCCACGGTGAATATTTTCCGTATCACGACAGTTTTTGCCGCGTTGCGGTACATCTTGCCGTGACACGGTGTTGCCGTGTGGTATTTTTATGCCAAAATGCTGCCGTGTCGCGGTAATATGTGCCGCTGTGCGGTGGCTGCTGCCGTGTCGCGACGTTCAATGTCGTGGCACGGTGCCTTTATTGCTGCATATGTTTACCAAAATTCTACCGTTTCGCCTCGTTTTCTGCCGTGTCGCGGTGTTTTCTTAACGTGACACGGTGGCTCTAGGTATTTTGACGAAGAAAGAATTTTTATTTTTAAAGTGGCCGGACCCCCTTGAGGGGTTGCCTACGTATCCTTAAAAGGAATCAGGCCAAACGTAGCTCTATTGGGTCTTAAACCCTTGAAACTAGGCATAAAATTTCTTAAGTTGATCCAAATTGGTTAAATTGTGGAAACCGTTGCCATCCATGTCTACTAATTGCGCCGCTCCGCCAAACAAAATGGACTTGACAATGTATGGACCTGACCAGTTTGGTCTAAATTTTACCCTTGGATCCAACACGTTTTTGCGAAGTGCCTTAAGTACTAAGTCACCTTTTTTGATATTCCTAGTCTTGACTTTCTTGTTGAAATGTCATGGCATACGCTGTTGGTAGATTTGGACATGATGCAAAGCTACCAAGCGTTTTCCGTCAAGTAAGACTAGTTTATCATATCTCGCTCTAATCCAGTCGACTTCATCCAGTTGGCTTTCCAACGCGATTCGTAGAGAAGGGATTTCAAGCTCTATTGGTTGCACAACTTCAACTCCATAGACCAAAGAGAAAGGGGTAGCCCCCGTTGATGTACGAACAGAAGTTCGATATCCCCAAAGAGCGAAATGTAGCTTGCTCGGCCAATCTTTGTAATTTTCCGTCATCTTTTCGATGATAATTTTCACATTCTTATTGGCCGATTCAACCGCACCATTTGTTTGTGGTCTATAGGGTGACGATCTGTGATGTTTGATATGATATTTTTGTAACAATTCTGTGCACTCGGCTTGGAAATGCGTCCCATTATCACTGATCATTTCGTGCGGTACACCATAGCGGCATATGATATTTTTCTCCATGAATTGAGCTACATGTTTTGCCGTGAGTTTAGCATATGAAGCTGCCTCGACCCATTTGGTGAAGTAGTCGATTGCTACAAGGATGAACTCGTGTCCTCCTTGTCCGGGTAGTGTTATCTTCCCAATGATGTCGATTCCCCAAGTAGAGAAAGGCCATGGAGAAGTATATGTGTAGAGAAGCGAAGGTGGAACGTGTTGCAAATTTGCGTAGACTTGACACTTCATACATTTCTTTACATATTCGTGACAGTCTCTCTCCATGGTAGTCCAATAATAACCTTGTCGTTGAATCTTTTGGACTAACATTTTAGCATTCATATGCGTTCCACATATTCCGGCGTGAAGGTTTTCCATGGTTCTGTATGCTTCTTTCTTAACTATGCATAAGAGATTTCTCCCTTGAGCGGTCCTTTTGTGGAGTTCTCCCCTAATGAGCACATACTGTGAGACCAGGAGCCTCAAAGCACGACGTGCTCTTTTATCAGTGTTAGGAGGGTATTCTCCCTTCGTCACATAGTTAAGGATATCTGTATACCATGGCTCTTCATCTTCTTCTTGCGATTCTTGTTCATCATCAAGTGCATGAACATAAGCCGGCTCATATCTTCGTTCTATGGTCAATGGCATTCGAATCGTATCTCTTGGAATTCGCACCATTGATGCCAACTTAGCTAGTGCATCGGCAAACTGATTCTCTTCTCTAGGCAAATATGTGTATTCCACTTCATCTAGTTGCTCCGTGAGAGTTTCCAGATGAGCTTGATACGTATCGAGACTTTCACTTCTCACTTTCCATATCTTGGAGATCTGGTTGATGATTAGTGATGAATCACCATAGATTATGAGATTCTTAATTTCCAAGGCCACATCTATTTCTAATCCCAGGATGCATGCTTTATATTCTGCAGCATTGTTGGTGACATCAAAGTCGAGCTTCATGGAAATTGGGATGTGTTCTTCGTTGGGCAATACGAGCAAGACTCTTACACCACAACCCTTTTGATTCGAAGCTCCATCGAAATAGAATGTCCAGTTATCATCCTCAGTCATTAGTAGATCCTCATCAGGGAAATCATACTCTTCTTCTTCTTTCTCAGCTTCTTTCAATGGAATATTTGCTAAGAAGTCAGAAACTGCAGAACCTTTGATGGCCTTTTGTGGTGGAATTTCAAGTCAAACTGAGCAAGGTTGACTATCCATCCAGATAATCTGCCATTGAGTGTTGCCTTTTTGAACAGGTACTTGAGAGGATCCATCTTTGATACAACATGAACTGTATTAGTGAGCATGTAATGCCTTAATTTCTGTGCGGCCCACACGAGTGTGAGACACAACTTTTCAAGTGGTGTGTACCTGGTCTCATAACCTTGAAGCTTTTTACTCAAATAATAGATTGCGCTCTCTTTGCTCTCGATTTCTTGTGCTAGCATTGCCCCCATCGTTTCTCTTATGACCGTAAGGTAGAGTCGAAGAGGAAAGTCAGGTATTGCTGGTGCTAGCACTGGTGGATTTTCCAGGTACTCTTTGATCTTGTCGAAAGCTTTTTGGCAATCGTTATCCCATGTAACTGGAACGTTCTTCTTTAGCTTCTTGAATATAGGTTCACATATCGCAATGAGTTTGGATATGAACCTACTTATATATTGCAACCTTCCGATAAAACCTCGAATCTCCTTCTTAGTCTTGGGTGGTGGCATGGCCATGATTGCCTTGACTTTTGTGGGATCTATTTCAATTCCTCGAGAACTGATCACATAGCCAAGTAGTTTGCCTGATGTAACTCCGAATGCACATTTTGCTGGATTCAATCTCGTGTTATACTTGCGGAGTCTTTCAAAGAATTTGCGAAATGCAATGATGTGGCCTGGCCGATCTTTTGACTTGACAATCATATCATCAACATAGACCTCCACCTCTTTATGCATCATATCATGTAATAACGTTGTGGCTGCTCTTTGGTAGGTGGCACCCGCGTTTTTCAACCCGAATGGCTTTACCATATAGAATTATGTTCCCCATTGTATGATGAATGTGGTTTTCTCCATGTCTTCCTTAGCCATTAGTACTTGATTGTATCCAGCGTAGCCGTCCATGAATGATAGGAGTGCATGGTTTACTGTGTTGTCGACCAGAATGTCAATGTGAGGTAGAGGGAAACCATCCTTTGGGCTTGCTTTGTTGAGATCCCTATAATCAACACACATTCTGACCATTCCATCTTTCTTTGGAACTGGAACCACATTAGCTATCCACTTTGGATACTTGGACACTTTGATAAAACCTACAGCCAGTTGCTTTCTGATTTCTTCCTTGATTTTGAGAGCCACATCCGGTTTCATACGGCGTAGCTTTTGTTTGACTGGCTTCATACCTGGAATGAGTGGTATTGTATGCTGAGCTATATCCCTGTCAATCCCTGGCATATCTTGGTATGACCAAGCAAATACATCAACAAATTCACTAAGCAAGTGAATTAGCTCTTTGCGTTCGTCTTGACTTAGTGTTAATCTAATTTTAACTTCTTTGATATTCGTATCATTGGAAATATTAACTGTTTCTGTATCCTCAATAATTGCAGTTTTATTTTCGTGTTCTTCCATTGCTTTTATTATTTTTGTCATTTTTATCATTAGCAAAGCAATATTGATCAGGGTTAGGGGAATGACACGCATCGTAAGCAAAGGTACTCATTTCATTGAATTCATTGGTCATTACATTAAAAAGGGCAAGGTCAGCTACGACCTCGCTGGAATTATTTGGGATAGAGGGAGGAGACCTGACAAGAGGCTCAACAATAGGAGGAACTACAGAAGAAGACTCAATAGCAGAAAGGGGGTCGGCCTCAGATCCTAAAGAATCATCAACAGACTCAGACTCAGACTCGGACTCGGAACCAGACGATTCAGATTCATCAAACATAGGACCTTCGCCAGTGGTCACTTCCAGCTTTTCTCCACTCGGCGTAGTGATCTTCACCGTCTTATGCCATCCCTTTAGAACACCATCAACTGGGACAATTAACTCAAAGGGGTCGAAATCTTTGCTCGATATGACAGCTTGAATGAGTTCAGAATTGTCATTGCTGATAGGCTCGGGTTCATTCTTTTCCAGCCCGAAAAGAAGATTAATATTCATATCATCAGAGCTCGGACTAACTGGTTTCTCAGCTATTGAGAACTCATCGGCTTCGTCGATGAAATCACAATCCAAGAACTCCTCGAAACTTGGCTCACGCTTCCCATTGTGGACGAAAGGCTCAGGGAACTCATAGCATGGGATGTTTTCCCCCTCTTTGATGTACTGGCCATTAAGAGTGAAGGGATAAGGATCCATGGCCATTTCTGTCTTCATGGTTCGAGCATTGTTGTGAGCTTTCATCTTCGAGAGATCTTGTTTCACATCTTCCTTTGTTGGTTTAAACCCCAAGCCAAAGGTGTCTTTCTTGGGTGCACCAGGGTGACCCCAGAGTTCAGCCATCTTTTTCTTAAGTCCAAGGGTCATTCTAGGGAAATGTCCTTGCTTCTTCATGATTGCATTGATGTTGGTATTTGAATAGGGATCAAAGTCGAGGTGACACTCCTCCTCTTCTTCAATCATGAGAACATCGTCTAGCGAAAACCCCCAGAGATCCTCGTCTTCTTCATCATGTTCGACATGGACAATGGGTGTCAATAACTTGAATACGCATAGGAGAGGCATCAATGGTGATTGGAACCCCTCCAACTATGGCTTTTACTTTAGGTGCAACGATGACGGGATCGCCTTTAGCTCATGAAGCCAAGGACGACCTAACAACAGATTAAAAGAAGCCTTAATGTCCACCACCTGAAACTTGGTGCGACGTTCAATGGCTCCAGTAGTTATGTTTAACATGATATTACCCACGGCTTGACGGCGAGTATTATCATAAGCACAAATCCCTTGAGTGGAGGGGATCAATTCTTCATTTTTTATGCCCAACTTCTTTGCAGTGCGCAGTGGGCATACATTGATTGCTGAGCCATTATCAACTAGGCTCATGGGAACATTCATCTGCCTACACACCATAGTAAGGTGTAAGGCCTTGTTATGTTGATCCCCTTCTGGGGGAAAATCCTTATCAAAAAAGGAAATCAGATTATTGGTACTTGGTAATTCAATAGTGAGAAAGCTGACTAGCCCTTGAGGAGTCATGTCACTATCAACTCCTATCTTCACCAGAGCATTCATCACAGCCTTTCGATGCTCGTGGGAGGTAGCCAAAAGCTTCCATACATTCATTTCCACCTTAGTCTTTTGTAGTTACTTGATCACATCGTTGCTCACAGGGTCGATGGGATCAACTATTGGTTGTGCTTGCGGTGGAGGTGGAGGTGGACTAGGTTGTTGCAACCTTCCATTCCTGGTGAGAACCTTGACCTCAAGGTCCCCCCAAATATCTTCGCTAGTGCCAAGAGATGAACAGGCTATATCTTTGAGATAGACGTCTTCATCGTCACTATCCCAAATTTCATTCACTTCTTCATAGCTTGAAACAAAAACAACTTCTGGTAGAGGTTCATTCACAGATTGAATAAGTAGTGACAGATCAAAGGAGACTTCATCTCCCGTGATAGCCAAAGCATAAAAAAGAGGACCTGTTTGAATATTGGGCTTCTTACCCCCTGGAGGGACAGGAAGCTGATTAGCATCGATCAGGTCTTGGATCGCATCCTTCAGCCTCCAACATTTCTCAGTAGTATGACCCTTGCCTTGATGAAACTTGCAATGAGCATTGGGGTCATAGCTAGCAGTTCTATTCTCTAGTCGAGGTTTTGGAAAGGGTCCAATAAGCATGATCAATCCTTGACTGTGCAGACGATCAAAAGCAGCGTCATAGCTCATTCCCAAAGGCGTGTAAACCCTCTTCTGCCTTTGGAATCTCTGAGTAGGAGCACTAAGAGTCAACACATCATTGAGGTTAATATTGTTGGTAGCGTTGTTGGGCTTGGAAGACGAAGAAGAAGGATTGTCGTTCTTCTTGTTTTTCCATGTGTTATTGTTGTTGTTATTGTTGCTACCAGCAGTCTTCATCAACTCATCCTCAATATTGATCCCAATATCGTACACAGCTTCAAAGGTGTTCAAAGGCAGAAACTTCAAATGTTGCTTGTACTTGTGAGTCGGATTTGAAATAAAGAGGCGAACCATCTCCTTCTCTTTAGGAGGATCCACCAAGAGTGCAGCTGTTTCTCTCCACCTGCTCATATAGGTAGTGAAGCCTTTATTTTCCTTCTGTTTAAGAATGGAGAGTTCACGTTCAGAGGTATTAGCCTGGATGTTACATTTGTAATGGCTCATGAAACTTTCAGTAACATCCTCCCAAGTCGTAGTATGCTTGGAATCCAAAGAGTAAAACCACTGTTGACAAGCGTGCTCCAAGGAAAGAGGGAACACAGTAGGGAAGAGTGCTACATCTACTCCCTTGAGAGCCATAGTTGCAGAACAAGCCTTTAAATGAAACATAGGGTTATCAGTAGGCTTAAATTTTGGGATGTCAGCAGTGGAAAACTTCTCAGGAAGCTTATCCTTGACAGCCAAAGAAGTGGCAGGTTGCTCCACGTAGGTGAAGTCCTCAGAAATTTTGCTCACTTGTTCCTTGATCTTGTCCATCGCAGCCGTAGTGACATTAGTTTGCTCCATGGTGTGGACCTTAGTGGTGAGTATTTGCACCATAGCAGCAAGTGTCTCGATAGTCTTGTTGAGACTCTCAACTTCTTCCTTAGTGTCCATTGGTTGAAAGTAAGCTGGAGATGGACTTTGTGGAGATGATTGTGGTGGTTTTCTTAAACGCCTCTTAGGTATAAGAGGTTGTTGAGGTATTGACTCGAACTGTAATAATCTACCCTTGCTTCTTGACCAAGTGCTGTGACATTGAAACAAACACACCTTTAATGACTAAACTTAACCTTGGCCCATCCGGAAAAAAAAAAATTTTAGAAGAATAAAAGTATGTATGGGAGGATACCATCCGACATACTCCTAAAAAAAACGACACAAGACCATCCTAAAGTACGGTTATAAACAAAATGGTGCACAACTCAAGGAAAAGTGTGTGAACTCGACATGACTTGTGAGTGATTAAGTGAGGTTATAGACGCGTGTTATGACCGTACAACTAGAGATGACATCAAACCAGACATACGAACCACATAAAAACAAACTGACAGTACACTTTTCCTGGGCACCGTGTCACGGTGCTGACTGTCGTGACACAGTGCAGTGCACCGTCAGACAGACAAAGTGCCGTGTCACGGCACTACACACCATGGCGCGGCAGAGCTACCGTGACACGGTGCACAGTTCCAGGTCCGGTTTTGTGAATTTTCTAGGTTTTATTCAATTTTAAGTCCGTACTAATTACTATGTGGAAAAAAAACCCTAGGTCATAGGTTAGTCCAAAGAACAAAATGAACAAACACATGTGGGGTTAGCACCAAATAAACCACGTAGCACTTAGTCACGATGATACAAAAAAAGTTCACAACCTAAGGTCAAGATCTATGTTCAACTATGGTCAAGCTTTTTGGTGTCAAAGGGTACCATGGTTAAGAGTTTAGACGCGTTAGCAAGGCAGCCTCCCTTGAGGGTGTATGCCAACGGGCGACTCCACGAGTTCGTGATGAAATCAAACTCGACTCCATGGTTTGGGTGGATTTAATAACTCGGATGAACCCTTATTGCCATAAGCGTTTTTGGGTTGATAGGGCTTAAATCCCCCGGGGCTAAGATATATGTAGAACACACACGTTTTGTCAGAAAAACTGAAGGAAGCTGACTGTGAGAAGAGAAATAAGCCACTAGAAAGATTTCAGGACTGTCATGACACGACAGAATGTACCGTGTCACGGTGCTGAACACCGCGTAACGGTGCACAACGCCGTGACTAGGGGTGTACATGAACAGGACCGGACCTGAAAACCGACCTGACCCGGACCTGTTGGGACCGGACCTGACCTGGACCTGTAGATTCAGGTCCGGTCCCGGTCCTTGAAAATCAAGGTTTCCGGTCCCGGTCCGGATCAGGTCCAAACCCGGGGTTTTCAGGTCTGGACCTGAAACCCGTAAAAAATGCGTTTTTTTATTAAAAAAAAAAAAATCCCAAATTTCAAAAGAAGTCAGTTGCATTTTTGTAAACCCACTAACCCTAACTCACTCCTCACTCACTCTCTCTCTCTCAGCCGACACCACACCAACACCCACTCCCTCCAGACCACCGCCCAGGCGCCCAGAAACCAGTCGGCAGTCGCCACCGCCCACCAGACCAGCAACGACTACACGCTGCATCACCTGCGAGGCTGCGAGTCTGCAACGACTACACCCTGCATCTGCACGAAAACGGTGTGAATTGTAAGTTCTTTTTTTTTTTTAAATTAAATCTAATTATATTTGGTATTGCTTATAAAGATTGTATTGCTTATAATTCTGGGTTTATAATTCTGATTTGGTATTCTGATTTTCTGGGTTTATAATTCTGATTTGGTATTGCTTATAAAGATTGTATGATGTTTGCATGTTTGTAAGTTATGTTTTGTAGTTCATTTTTTTCGAATTCATGATTTTTTTTGAGGTTTTTTTAGTTCTGTTTTTGATTCATTTTTTTCGAATTCATTTTTTTCGAATTCATGATTGTACAGATTTATGTATTTCATAACACTTATGCATAATCTGCTATTCTGCTGTATCTGTGTACTTTTTTACCCTTAAATACTTATCTAATCTGGGGGACATGGGGGTAGATTGATAAATCCGTCTAAAAGATTGATAAATAAAAAAAGATTGATAAATCTGTTTAGAGTAGATTGATAAATTTGTTTAAAATCTGTTTCTTTCGATTTTAGTTCATATTGTAGAATTTGCTGCCTTGCTGCCTTGCTGGTGTATTGTATATTTGCATGTATTTTTTTTTATTTTGTGAATTCAATTTGAATTGTAATTGATTTCTATCGTTTTATATGTTTAGGATCAACAAGAACCACGGATTCTTACTCTTGCAATGTAAGTTGTTCTCACATTTTTTTATAAAATGTTATGTGTTTATAATTGTTACTTAAAAATTACTTATATTGTGTATAATTATATTGAAGATGGAGAGCTCTCAATCCAAAAGATCTGCTGCTTTTTCTCAAGAAATGTCACAGCCACTTTCTGAAAAGGATATGGAAGAATTGCAATCTACTTTGCCTCCAGATAAGAAGTTAAAAGCGGGGCGGGAATACATATGGAACAGAAAAAGTAAGAGGAAAGCTGAGTATTGGAAATATTACTTAGAGTATGTTGAGAATGGAAAACTACGAGCTGAATGTAAGTTTTGTACTAAAACTTTTGCTGCTGATGGTAATCTTAATGGTTCAAAAAATGTTAAAAATCATGCTGAATCATGTCTTGGTAATCCTATCAATATAGAAAAAGAAAAGGGCAAAGAAAAGCAAACTAAATTGTATTTTGATCAAGAACATGAGAGTGCTGGTGAATTGAAGTGTGGGAGTAGGAATATTAACTTGAATGATGTTAGAGAGGCATTGATTCACATGATTATTGTTGATGAGTTACCATTTTAGCATGTGGAAAAACCTGGTTTTAGGCATTTTGTGCAAGTTGCATGTCCACAATTTCACATTCCATCTCGTGTTACCATTGCTCGTGATTGTTTAAAGTTGTATTATAGTGAAAATGATAAATTGAGGGAAATGTTTAAGACATGTCAAAGAATTTCTGTGACCACTGATACTTGGACTTCAATACAAAGAATCAATTATATGTGTCTTACCGCTCATTTCATTGATCATGATTGGAAATTGCATAAAAAAATTATAAATTTTTGTCCAATTTCTAGTCATAAAGGAGAGGCTATTGGAAAAGCAGTTGAAGCATGTTTAGAGTATTGGGGTATTGATGATAAACTTTTTACTGTCACTGTTGATAATGCTTCTTCAAATGATGTTGCTTGTGCACACTTGAGTAGAATGGTTAGAAGAACAGGATGTATCAATGATGGAAAAAATCTTCATATTAGATGCATTGCTCATATTATTAATTTAATTGTGTGGGATGGTATTAGAGAGCATGGTGTGTGCATTGATAGAGTTCGAAACGCTGTGAAATTTGTTAAGAATTCCCCTGCTAGATTACTTAGATTCAAAGATCTTGTGCAAAAATCAAACATAGATTCTAAGTCTTCTTTATCCTTTGATGTTCCCACTCGTTGGAACTCTACATACATAATGTTGGAAACGGCTTTGAAGTTTCAACGTGTTTTTAGTGGGTTATCTCTTCCTGATGGAGAGGACTTGAAGGACAATGAAAGGCCTCCTGAACCCGAAGATTGGAAAAAAGTGGAGAGGTTGGTTTTGTTTTTAGAGGGGTTTTATGTGTTGACTAAACGTGTTTCTGGTTCCCATTATGTGACAGCTAATAAAGGTTTAGGTGAAATTGCTTCTATGTATGATATGTTGAATAGTTGGGAACAAAGTGAGGATTTGAATTTTCAAGCTATGGCTATTGCAATGAAAAAAAAGTTTGATAAGTATTGGGGGAATGTGGATAAAATGAACAAGTTCATTTATGTTGCTCTTCTTCTCGACCCTCACTCTAAGTTGGTTATTGTAGAATTGACACTAATTGATATGCATGGAAAGGAAAAAGGTATGAAACTTGCTAATGATGTGAAGGAGTTCACTTGCACTTTATTTGAGGAATATAGAAAAATGTATGCTTCTAATATTCCTCAAAGTACCCAATCTGGAGATAATATGGCAATGGATGTTGATAATAGTAGAAGAGTGCGATTTGATGATTATATGAAAAACCTAAAAGAAAAGGAAAAAAGAATGAAGGGGACAAGTGGATATGCGATAAGTGAGTTGGATAGGTTCTTAAATGATCAATTAGGGCCGGAGGAGGAAGAACAAGATACATTGACTTGGTGGGGTAAGAATGGTGAGCGTTATCCGATTCTTAATCGCATGGCACGTGACATACTACCCATTCCATTGTCCACTGTTGCATCGGAATCCGCTTTTAGTACGGGAGGTCGTACTCTTGATCCATTTCGGAGTTCTTTAACTCCTAAGGTAATGCGTCTTTATCTTTTTTATTTTATGAAATCAAGTTAATTATATCTAAATATGACTTTGTTTATACATACTTAAGTAATACTTTTGTATTGAAGATGGTTCAAGCGCTACTTTGCACACAAGATTGGCTTAGAGCTAAGAGAGAGTCAATTGTTGATGTGGAAGAAAATTTGAAAGAGTTAGAAGAAATGGAGAAAGGTAGTATTAATTTTATGTAATTGTAATTTTGTTACACCAAATTTATTATTTCATTGTTATCATTCATTAATTAATATATTCTATATTGTTTTTTTTATTTAGAGGTGCAACATGATGTATCTAACGATGGAGACGATGAAGTTGTTTTCGTGGACTCATTAGTGTGAATCACGCAATCAAAGGGAAAGCAACTCGCCAAAATTCAAGTTGTCTTTGGATAATTTATGTATTTCTAGTATTTGAGACTTAGAGACTTTATGTAATTTAATGAATTATTTGTTATATTTGAGACTTATAGATTTTATGTAAGTTTTGTTATTGATATTTTCGGATTTTCTGTAAACAGGTCCATAAACAGGTCCAACAGGTTATTTATTTTCTTTAAAAAAAAAAAAAAAAAAAAAAACACAAAATAGGTCTGTTCAGGTCTAGACCTGACCCGGACCTGATTTCTCAGGTCTGGACCTGACCCGGACCTGCTGAATCAGGTCCGGTCCCCGGTCCTCAAAATTGGTTGATTCAGGTCCCGGTCCTAACAGGTCCGGTCCAGGTCCGGTCCGGTTTTGGACCGGTGTACAGCCCTAGCCGTGACACAGCAGAATCTGCCGAGGCGCGGCAGTCAGGAAATCTGACTGGTGTCTTTTTTCCTTCATTTGCAATCAGGTTATTCAATTTTTCCTACGGGACAGACCTAAATGCGACGTTAAAACGTCTATGCATATGCAAAAAAAATGCCAAATTAATCACAAGAATACTTTTCAAGAATATTTCAAGTCTCATCCACTCATCTTAATTAAATACCGATCACTCAGATCGATAAATAACCAAGAATCCTCCCCAGTGGAGTCGCCAAATTGTAGGCATTGTTTGAAGTGCGCCTACATTAAGCATGTTGTGAATATGATTGGCATTCATAAGAAGTGGGAATTGACATAATACGATTAGGGACAAGGAAAGTAGGGAGCCGCCAACAAGTTTTTAAGGAACTTGTAAACCGTTCACGGATCATAAAAGGCAACCACGATTAAGGGACAACGATAGGCAACAACGATTGAGCCGTGAAGGTTACACCCCATTCATAATCCATGAGATTACTAACTCCATATGGTTCGGAACCACGAAAAGAGGATCGGGGATGATGGTACGAAATGAGTCATGGAGTCACATTCGCCCGTATTGGCCTCTACTCGATTCTTATAGTGAAAAGTGATTCCTGCGATCTCAAAGGCATGCAAACAAAATATTCAATTCGCTCCAAACTATTATTATGCTAAACTGGTTGAATATTAATGCAACACATAATTCTAAGATATTTATGATCACTTTGATTAAAATAACAAGATTAAAAAGGAACCTAAACCGGTCGTCCAAATTATCTTATTAGGCGTGATTTTCAATTATATATTCCCTTTAACATGCAATATGGTTAATATAAATAATAATAGAATAAACATTAATATTGGAAGCAATTTAACAATAATCCAACAATATAAAATCGTTAGAAAAATTTGGAAATAAAAGGAACATGATTCCTTACTTTGATTTTGCTTGCTTGCAACTATAAAACAATAAACGAGTTAGTAACTTCAAGGAAATAAATAAAAGAATAATTAAAATTAAATTAAATAGAGTTGATTTGGGGTCAAACCCTCAAAAAGTTCTACCTTTCACGCCTTGGTTTAAGGACAGAACCTCGGGTAAAGTACGGACTCCTTGGAGTGCTTAAAGGAAGTATTTTAAGAGAATAAGGTAGGCTAGTGTTTAGGCTAGAGCATAGAAGAGAGAAGAGAGTGTTACATTGATGCCCCGAACAACAGAAATGAGGGGGTATTTATAGGGAAAATGAACAGAGGGAACACACGGAACCTTAAAAAGATAAAAACCCTAAAAAATAATGCCGCGCCACGTCAGCTTTACGCCGCGACACGGTGTAGAATCCCATGACACGGGGGAAAATAGTGTGACGCGGGACAGAAAACAGACTACAGAAGATAAAACGCGTTTAGGGATTACGCGGAGAAAACACGGAGCAATCCCGTGTCACGGTATATGCACTGTGGCACGGGAAAACATGTCGTGGCGTGGCTACAATTCCCGTGACGCGGCACAGTTTGTCGTGACACAGCGGATCCTGCTGCCATTTTTACGTCCAGATACATTTTAACCCTAATTACGCTCAGCATTTTTAAGTGTCGTTTCATAATTTCGGGCTATTTAGGTTTATTATTTATTAATTGGGCTAAAATAATAAATAATATGAAATGAATAAAAAAGGTTTGGGCCAAAATAAAAATTGGACTATGCTTTGACTAAACATTAGGACTAATTTTATGAATTGAGTTTGATTGAATATGAATTTTAAGCACTCTCGGGATTAAATACTCAACCCGACCAATAATGGCGGTGAAAAGTTTTTCATCACCGGGTTTGGTTTCGGGGAGACATTTTTAGGTGTCTACAGTGATATTTCTTTTTGAGTGTTCTTTCTTCTTTATTGAAAACTTTTTTAAGTGGTATCTCTCTCAATGTCGCTCTAGCATTTAGTAGCTCTTTTTCCTAAACTAATTTCTTTTTTAAGTGGTCTTTCTGAAGTTGTGTCTCCTTTTTTTTATGTTAAAAGTGGTCTATGTCAATGATCTTTTGTAAGTGGCTTCTGTCTATGAAGTCTATTTATAGGTCGCTTCCTAAGCTATAATTGCCTGATTTTCTTAAGTGGTTTTTCCTTAGTGGTCTCATTTTAGAAAGCCTTTTCCTAAGCTAACTGTGTTTTCCTAAGCTAATTGCCATAATTTTTAAGTGATCTTTCTTAAGTGACCCATCTCTCGCTTTTTCACTTCTAAGCTAATTGCCTTGATTTTTGTATGTGATCTTTCGTAATTGGTTTCTCATCCCTTCAAAGCCAATTGACCCTATTTTCATAAATGTTTCTGAAGTGGTTGCCTTTTTTTTTTCTCTCTCTCTCTCTTAAATTAAGATAATTGTCTTGATTTTCTTAAGTGATTTTTTTGTGTGGTCTCTTTTTCTCTCAAATTTTATGAAGCTTTTTTCCTAATCTAATTTTGTTTTCATAAGCTAATCGCCCTAACTTTCTTAGGTGATGGATCTTTCTTAAGTGGTCTCTCTCACTAATGGTTTCTTTCTTTCTTTCCATCCCCTAAGCTTATTGCCTTGATTTCTAAGTTAACTTTCTTTTCTTTATTGATCTTTCTTTTTGAGTGATTTTTCTTCTTAAGTGATATTTCTTCTTAAGTGATATTTCTTAAGGGGCTCTGTTTCTTTTTAGCAGTTTAGTAACCCTTTTCCTAAGCTAATTTTTCTTATTTTCATAAGTAATCTTTCAAGTGGTTTCCCTCTTTTTGTTAAGTGATCTTTCTAAAGTGGTCTCTTTCAAATGATTTTTCTTAAACAACCTCTCTCTCTCTCTCTCTCTCAAGTGATCTTTCATAATTGATATCCCTCATCTTTAGTAGGTCGTTTCCTAAGCTAGTTGCCCTGATTTTAATTTCTTAAGTGGTTTTTCCTTAGTGGTCTCTCTCTCTCTCTATCCCTCTCACACACTCTCTCTCATTTTAGTAACCTTTTTTCTATGCTAATTGTTTTTTCTTAAGCTTATTGCCTCAATTTTATTAAGTGATCTTTTTTTATAAGTGGCCCCTTAGCTTTTCTCTCTCTCTCTCTCTCTCTCTCTCTTCTAAGCTAAATGCCTCGAATATCGTATGCGATCTTTCTAAATTGGTTTCTCACCTCTCCAAAGCCAATTGACCTTATTTTCAAAAATGAGTTTTAATTTCTTAAGTGGCTTCTTTCTCTTTTTATCTCTTAAGATAATTGCCTTGATTTTCTTAAGTGATCTTTTGCGTGGTCTCTTTCTCTCTCGCATTTTAGTAAGCCTTTTTTCTAAGATATTTACGTTTTCATAAGCTAATAGTCCTAACTTTCTTAGGTGATGGATCTTTCTTAAGTTGTCTCTCTCACTCATGGTTTCTTTCTCTCCCTCTCCTAAGCTAATTGCCCTAAGTTTTTCTCCTAAACTAATTGTCCTTAATTGCCTTAACTTTCTCCTAAACTAATTGCCCTGCTTTTCTTAAGTTATCGTTCTTTTTTTAGTGATCTTTCTTTTTCTTGAGTGATATTTCTTAAGTGGTCTCTCTTTCTTTTTAGCATTTTAGTAACCTTTTTTCTAAGACAATTTTACTTATTTACATAAGTGATTTTTTTCAAGTGGTCTCCCTCTTTTTGTTAAGGGATTTTTTCTTAATTGGTTTCTCTCAAATAATCTTTCTTAAATGTTCTCTCTCTTTCTTTCGATTTCTCTTTCTCGCTCTCTCTCATGTGTTATTTCGTAATCGATCTCTCTCTTTCTCTCTCTCAAATGATCTTTCTTCAGAATTTAACTTAAGAAAATGTAATTATCTTAATTGGTCCAATGAGAAATACTAATTACACCCTAAACAACAATCCAACAATATTACTACTTTTGTTTTTGAGAGGTACCCTAAGATTGTATTGTTTGGTTGTTTCTATGAATTGGATTCATTATTTTAATGATGGATATTATTTGATAGATATATAAAAATACAATAGTTGGCCTATTTGATTATGTTAGACTCGAGCACGATCCTTTGTTTGACTTTCTCATACTTGTCAATTCTGATTAATTAATCAATAAATATCGTGAAAGAAGCTAAGCTTATCCAAAGCTAATTGTTAAATTGTAGTTTTCACTTCTAGCTCACTCTTTTTCTCATTTCCTTTAGATCTTTCTCTCTTTATATCCTGATCAAATCTAATTGTCAAGTTCTGGAGGCAAGTTTATGCTAATTAAGAATTAATCAATGAGTTCCTGATCAAGCTATATTAAGTAAACAAGCATTTTCAAGCTTGTTCTTTAATTAACATAACTATGTTGTTCTTGTGTTGCTTTACTAAATAAATAGCTCTTTTGGCTATTCACCAGAAATAAGTAGATCTGGTCTGATTTTATTAAAGTCTAGTCTGGTCTGATTTGAATTTTTTTGATCTGGTCTGATTTAATCTGATTTAATAATTTGACTAAACTTTGACCGCGTTTTAATACTAATCTATAAAGAAAAACATTATCAAAATGGGATTCATCTCATTATGAACTTTTCAAATATATACTTTTCATAATTTTTTTAATACGCAATTAATGATATTTAGCAATAAGTAAGTGATTGATAGGCTAAAGTCGTATCACCTAATCAAAAGTAATTCCTAAAACCACTAACTGAAATAGATAGGGAAGTAGGGTCGAATCCACAGGGAAACGAGTCTTTCTATTCCTAATTAATTAATATAGTCTAGATTATCAAGTAAGCAAATTTGTTGTTGTGAAAGGAATTAATCTAAGGAGAATAAAATTAGGGAAGAATAAAAGTAGGGAGAAATCAATTAATAAAAGCCTAGGGCATAGGTTCACCAATAAATAATACTCCAGGGTAAAAACACAAAAATCAATCATCAATGCATAAATTAACCAGATTATAAAGGGCTTTCACTACGTATTATAATCACAGTATTAATTTACCGGTATTAAATCACATCTCTCGAATCTTGACTTAACCATTTATAAATTAACCTGCCTATTGAAATTAAGCATAAACATCAATTCTCATCTCTCGAATCTCGAATCAATATTGCATAACTCATACAATTAAACCTGCACAAATCTAATTGTATAGCATTAAATCAATCAATAGGAAATTAATCAAGCATTGACAATTAACAATAATAAATTACCCCTTCATATTATTTATGGATCCCCAATAACCCTAGAAATAAACTACTCGTACATAATTAAATCTAAACTAAACAAAACAATTAAAGAAAGCATGATTAAAAGCAATAATTAAAATAAGAAGAATAATAGTATAAAAACCAAATAATAAATCTTGATATGAAAAGTATAAAAGAAAACTAAAAAACTACCTAAAACTAAAAACTAAGAGAACTCCCTTCGTAATACGACTACATGTTTTTATAAGGATTAAAGAAGCTAAATATGACTAATCCCACTAAGACTCAAACTATTGTTAAAAAAAGATAAATTTAGAAAAGAAAATCATAACATAACTAAAACTAAGGAATCCGCCCTTCTAAGGCCTACGTACTACATCCTTTAAAACAAGTTGGGCTTTTTTCTAACAAAGTCCAAATAATAATTAAAACTCCAAAGAAGTACAAATTTTTACCTACACCCCACGACAGGAAACACTACCTGCACCCTCCCTTCCCCACCCTTCGCGCGTGTTCTGTCCCCGCCCCTTTTCATTTACGAATTTTCTGCAAATATTTATAAAATGTTCATTTATGTATTGGTAAATGTTCATTTGTATATCATAAGGAGTTTTTTGTTCAAACTAATATATATTTTGAATTGAATTTTAAGAAATTTCTATAAATAAAAATGAGAGCAAATTTATTTATAAGGATTACTGTATTCAAATCATATTTACTATAAGAAGTATTGCATCATCCAATGTTCATTTTTGTTTATTCATGTTTCAACAAATGTTTATTTTTGTATTATCAAATGTTCATTTCAAGAGTTATGTGTAAGTTTTATGGTAAGATGTATGCAAATACATATGTTTTAGATTTCTATTTATTTTAAATAAAATGTTGTTAACAAATAATTTCCAATATAAAATAAATTTAATTTAAGTACAATAATTACACATTTCTATACAGCTATACTATTACATGTAATTGTTCCATAAACATGAAATTTAACCAAATGTACATATGCGTCTTGCTAAATGAACATTATTTGTTACATTTGATATAATAAAGTGTGTATATATATCCTCCTTATTGCAACTCTAATCATATACTTGTGTGTTTCCCATGAAAAATATAATCTGAGCACAATATATATGTTGTCTTCAATTTCCTTACTTGATTGTCCTGTACAATGAGAGATCGATCAAGTCTTTCAAAAAAAAAAAAAAAAAAATCATAACAACACATTCCAAACAAAAGTATGTGAAATCTAAGAATTCAAAATTGAACATTTACTCATGAATAACAATTAGAATTCAGAAATGAATACACTATAAAGATATAAAAATCTTTCAATATATGAGAATAAAAATGTATAAAATCTAAATGAACATTTAAATCACTTCCATGAAACAAAATATGACAATTAAATCATTCACAAAAATAAATTTGAACACATTGCTAGAAAATGAACAAATATTAATATCTAAATGAACATCTTTCAGCATAAAAATAAACATACACCAAAAGTCAAATGAACATCTTCAATACGAGAATAAACAAATAAAAAATTTTGATTAAGCATTTTTAAAGATATAATAACAAACAAGTATTAAAAATTGAAACAAATATCTTTTAATATGAGAATGAAAAAGTATAAAATTAATGAATATACTTAAATATAAAAATAAATATTGTATTATGCAAATGAACATCTTTCCATATGAGAACGAACATGTAATGCAAAGAGAATGAACATGTATCAAATTTAAATATATATATGTTAATATGAAAATGATCCTAAATGAATATGAATTCCATTTAAAATGATTTTTTTTTTCCATCTAAAAGGAACATTTATGATAGATATGAGCCAAAATTCGTCAAATAACACTTTTTAGTGACAAAATAAGTAATATTAAATAATAATTGATGCTTCAATTTCATAAATCAAATTGATAGTTTGTCTTTAATTTTAGTTATTATAAATTTATAATTTGTATTTTTTTTTTTTTGCAATTAATTTGAATATTAATCCTTCTACAAATGAACATAAAGTCCATCTAATACGATAGAATAAATATACTAGTCAAAATTCACCGAATAACAATTTTAACTAAATTATAATATAATTATGGAAAATTCTTATACATAATTCAATTATCATAATAAGAATCACCTCCATTAAAAAATATGAGAAATTGCAAAATCTAATTGAAATTCTTATTAGATATGTGAAAAATTCTAATGATTATTTATTAATAAGAAAATGACCACATACTAGTATATAAATGAACATTTACCAAAATAAAAATGAACATTCATAGAAAAAATCCATTACGAACTAAATTTACATTTCTATAATTCTACGAAATAATTTAAATTATTTATTATATATATTAAGGAAATTGAACTCTATTTTTAATTTTTTTGTCCAGTAATTGTATAAGTAAATAACACACACCACAATTTAAATCAACTTAAAATAGAGTAAAATAAAACATCATTCTACTATAATCTTAAGAAATCATTATTACCAAGTAAAATTATAAGAAATCATGAACTACTACTATTGAAATTTCATTTTATTGAAGAATAAGGCAATTAAAAAGTTAGGGTTTGATCTCTTTTTCAAAAAATAAACAAAATCATCAACTTACAATTTGATTGATGGTCGTTCTTTTGTAGAAATTTTCTTCGATTTCTTTTTTTTTTTTCTTTTACAAGTAGAGATCTAAGAGCATTTTGATTTATTTTTCAAGAAATATTTAGAAGATTTTGGTAGTTTAGGAGAGAGAAAGTGGTAAAATTATGAAGAGAGAGAAAGTGGTAAAATTATGAGGAGGAGAAATATTAAAATAGGAGAGAGAAATTGTAGGAAACTAAAGAGAGGGAGGTTGTAGGTATTATAATAATTTAGTGGGGGGTGTGTAGGCAATGGTGCCTAAAGGAGGGTGTAGGTAACAACAACTACCAAAGAAGTCAAAGCCAAGATTGCAGTAGCAGCTACAGGTAAGTGCGCCCGATTGGGCCTCGGTCAGCAGAGCAGCAAGCTAAACTTCTCTTGTAAAAAACTGGGCTTAAATCTTCTTTTTTTTCATACTTGATCCGGGATACTAGTAGGATCCATGATAGTAATTAAACATTAAAACATTGGACCTCTTTACTTAATCGAGTCCTTAATCACCGAACCAATTTCCTTTAATCGATCTTGTGCACATAAATATACGGTTATAAAATACGATCCGACTCTAATATCTTTGTAGTGGCTCAATAAGCTCGGGAACTGTCATAAATCTGCAAATTCCTACAAAATAATACCAACTCTACAAAAACACTAGAAAATGTATATTAGTAATAAAAATAGCTCCGCATAGCTCAAATAAGCACAAATATGACCATGGGACGGGGAATAAAAATATATATGAAATAGATTTATCAAACTCCCCCAAGCTAAACCTTTGCTTGTCCCTAAGCAAAGCAATGAATAAATAAATCAATACTTCACCCCAAATATAATTTAAATCAATAAATACAATTCAAGGTTACTCTAACAAATAAGTATCAAAGGCAATCAATCAAATCCATCCAAATACCAATCTTCCCTAACAATTGTCAAATAGAGCAAACCACAAGAGCATATAAATTCAAGACTAGTGCTCGCCCACTCTTCTCTCATTTATGTGGCGAGTAAAAGATGTACTCAATCGCTCTCCATCCAACCCCTTTATATGTGAACAATGCCCTCCCAACTCACACACTTGTGTGTTTAAAAAGACATGCACTCAACCTAATAGTCGACTCGAAATATATCAAATCATTCTTTGCATAGATAAACAACACATTCATACAACTCTATGGACAAAGGTCGGAAGGTCTTTAAAGCTTGTAATGTAAGGCTAGGGTAAAAGGATAGGAAATATTTGGGAAAATGTGAGAGTAAAGCCACGCTTAAGGGAGCCAAATTCTAATTAAAATCCAAGGTCAAAAATAAATAATGACCAAATCATCTCCACCATAACTCAACTCTACAAAAATTCACCAAACAACCAATCCAATATTTCATAAATTTTCCAACACTTACAATTCCACTCATATAAATATGATATTAAACACTTGAGTGAACCCAAACAAACTTTGAATTCTTTTTCTCTTTTTTTATCGAACTTGATTTTTTTTTTCTTTGAAACTCTTTTTTTTTCTTGAGCAACCTTCAATTAGAACACTTGAACATTGAAACAATACTTTTTCTTTTACTCTTTTTTTCTTTTTATCTCACATTGGAATTTTTTCAACTTTGAACAGTTTTTCAATTTTTTTCCAATCACAAAAATAAGAACAAATAAATAACTTCTCAAATCCACCCAAATTGTGCTAATTATGTGCACACAACAACTCCTTCACATCACTCACTATTAGCTCCCCCAAGCCAATCTTGGAACTAGTAAACAATGGGGCTTAAATAGGCTTGTAATATGGCTAAATAAACAAAAAAAAAAAGGCACAAGCAACAACATGGGTAGCAAGAAGGAACAAATGTATCTAATATCATCTGAACGTCACCTAAAGGAACAAATGCCTTCGTCCTCCTCATTGGGCATAATAATGAGTCATACAAACATTACTCAAAGTTAAAAACAATACTCAATTTCATTGACATACCAGGAACTAACACACAATTCCTCACCAAATCAAGTAGTCAAGCACTATATTCACAAGTAGTTGGGCAAAATTGACGCATGCTAAAATTCCAAGGCAATCAAACATCAAATCATGATCAACTAATCCGCAATATTTATCATCAATAACCAAGAATCAAAACAATTTCGAAAAATTTTCATCAAGGACCATAGGGAAGCATGATTCATAATTCATTGGAACGTATTTTTGGATTTTTTTTTTTTATTTTTAAAGCAATAAAAATCTAAACTAAGAAAGAAAATATAAAAAAAAAAACTATATAAAAAATAAATAAATAAATAAAATAAATAAATAAATAAAATAAATAAATAAAAAGAGAGAGGGTGAAAGATATATCATGTGAACACGAGAACGTCCCCCCAAGCTAAATTAGATAATGTCCTCATTGTCTTAAAGGGAAGCTAGTAGTCAAGGTGACTACTCCTCATTATCACCACATTAATGTCACCAAAGCCTCGAGGATTGTAATGCATCTCTTTGGAACAAATTTGGGTAAGAATGAAACAAAGTGTTAGAGGGAAAAAGATAAAAATTGAGTCAGGTGCACTATTCTGATCATAACTTAAGATCTATAAATCATAATACAGTGATTTTAATTGCATTGGAAATTAGACTTGAAGAGATTTCCAACGATAGGTCACACGCCAAAATCCGATAAGAAACACAAAAGTTATGGCCTGTCGAAATTGACAAATTTTGCTGACCCGTACGCGCGCCCGATCGGGTCGAGCTCTGCCCGATCGAACCCGATTCTAATTCATCTTATTCTTCTCCTTTTAAATCAGCCTTCTAGATCAAAATCTACACAAAAATAAACTCCCACAAGCATTAGTTACACTCGCATTACCTCTCTAAAACAAAACAAAAAGAAGACACACAAAAATAAGAAAAAACTAAGCTAAAAAAAATAAAGTACGGGTTGCCTCCCGCAAAGCGCTAGTTTATCAAGGTCCCACTCGACCATACTCTTTCTTTCAACCGGAGGAATTCAACGCCTTGAGTAACTTATCAAACGCTCCTGCAAACATTTCATTAAGCACTAGATAGGGCTTAATTGCAAGCGCATTAATCCCTACAAAGAAAAGGTTAGGAGCACATAAAGAGAAATCAAGGTAGAAGGTAAAATCAAAAGAAAGAGATGAAAATAGTCCAAAACCTTCTACTTCCTCCGCTAAAAATTTAGAAATAATAGAACGAACATGGAGGTAGTCATTTTCTTTATCATGCAATAATGATTTGAATATTTTACCCTCATGAATCACCTCATCATCAACATAGGAATTTTCAACCACCGTCTCTACAACTAATGATTTTTCAATCACCGATTTGTCAACCAATGATTTTTCAACCACCAACTCTATAACGGATGGTTTTTCATCCTCAATAGCACTCTTATTATAGTGTCCATAGACTTTTTCATCAAGAGCCTTCCAATAACTTTCATTAGCAACTAATCGTTTCCGAATATGATCATATGTATATGGAAAGACCCTAAAATCATCCGGAGCACGCACGAAAAACTCACTATAAGGGCATTCAGGATTTTCATGACAAAGACGTTGACAATAGCAGTAGTCAGGTGCTGCATAAAAATCATATAATTCTTGTAGTGGCGTAACCATGAATATTTTCAACTCATAAGCAATAAAAAAAAATCTAGACTCTAATAATAATTAGAAATAAAAATAAAACCGTTTCCCCGGCAACGACGCCAAATTCTGACAGGCTAAAGTCGTATCACCTAATCAAAAGTAATTCCTAAAATCACTAACTAAAATAGATAGGGAAGTAGGGTCGAATCCACAGGGAAACGAGTTTTTCTATTCCTAATTAATTAATATAGTCTAGATTATCAAGTAACCAAATTTGTTGTTGTGAAAGGAATTAATCTAAGGAGAATAAAATTAGGGAAGAATAAAAGTAGGGAGAAATCAAGTAATAAAAGCCTAGGGCATAGGTTCACCAATAAATAATACTCCATGGTAAAAACACAATAATCAATTATCAATGCATAAATTAACCAGATTATAAAGGGCTTTTGCTACATATTATAATCACAGTATTAATGTACTGGTACTAAACCACATCTCTCAAATCTTGACTTAACCATTTATAAATTAACATGCCTATTGAAATTAAGCCTAAACATCAATTCTCATCTCTCGAATCTCGAATCAATATTGCATAACTCATACAATTAAACCTGCTCAAATCTAATTGCATAGCATTAAATCAATCAATAGGAAATTAATCAAGTATTGACAATTAACAATAATAAATTACCCCTTCATATTATTCATGGATTCCCAATAACCCTAGAAATAAACTACTCGTACATAATTAAATCTAAACTAAATAAAAAAAATTAAAAAAATCATGATTAATTAGAAAAATAAGAAGAATAATAGTATTAAAACCAAATAATAAATCTTGATATGAAAAGTATAAAAGAAAACTAAAAAACTATTTAAAACTAAAAACTAAGAGAACTCCCTTCGTAATACGACTACATCCTTTTATAAGGATTAAAGAAGCTAAATATGACTAATCCCACTAAGACTCAAACTATTGTTAAAAAAAGATAAATTTAGAAAAGAAAATCATAACATAACTAAAACTAAGGAATCCCCCCTTCCAAGGCCTACGTATTACAACCTTTAAAACAAGTTGGGCTTTTTTTCTAACAAAGTCCAACTAATAATTAAAACTCCAAAGAAGTCAAAGCCGAGATTGCAGTAGCAGCTACAGGTAAGTGCGCCTGATTGGGCCTCGGTCAGCAGAGCAGCAAGCTGAACTTCTCTTGTAAAAAACTAGGCTTAAATCTTCTTTTCTTTTTTTCATACTTGATCCGAGACACTAGTATGATCCATGATAGTAATTAAACATTAAAACTTTGGACCTCTTCACTTAATCGAGTCCTTAATCACCGAACTAATTTCCTTTAATCGATCTTGTGCAAATAAATATACGGTTATAAAATACGATCCGAATCTAATATCTTTGTAGTGGCTCAATAAGCTCGGGAACTGTCATAAATCTGCAAATTCTACAAAATAATACCAACTTTACAAAAACACTAGAAAATGTATATTAGTAATAAAAATAGCTCCATAGGGCTCAAATAAGCACAAATATGACCATGGGACGGGGAATAAAAATATATCTGGTTAATGATAATTAAAAGTTTTGATCTGATCTGATCTGAATGTAACTAGTCTGGTCTGATTTGATTTGAATTTATTAAGGAATAAGTAATAAGTACTTGAAACAAGTTGAAGAGAACAAGTCCTAAATAGCTCTTTTGGCTTTGAACATTTTAGTAACTTATATTTTTATGTTGGTTCATTATCTAAACATGTATTTCTAATATTATCAACATGGACGTGTAAATAAGGAATACATCTTCTTTCTCCAATGACTATACCCTCGTCTTCTATAATTTTGCAATTTCAAATAACTTTTTACAATTAGATTCCTCATGCACCATTCACATGCTTACTTATAAAAGGGATACTTTCACAGTGATTAGGTTGTGAGTGGTGGGTAAAACATATTATAAAGAACCATTATCACTCTCCATGCTTTTCTCCTTCTTCCTTATCTAATGATATAGCAAATTTACAAATTTAATTCATACTTGTCACCCCACATGTGTTACATGTGTTATTTGGTGGGATATAATTCAACACCCCCCCTCACATGTAAGGTCCCTTTAACTCTTATTTGGTGGGATATACTTCAACACTCCCCCTCACATGTAAGGTCCCTTTAACTCAAGGATCACATGATCCAATTCAATTTGTCCCAGAATACTTAATGCCATTAAAGTTCTCAAACCATGGGTCTGGCAATATTCTCAAGCCATTAGAGGTCTCAAACCGTGGGTCTGGCTCTAATACCATGTTAAAAATATGGGTCTAGGCCGCACCTGTAAACTGAGAGAGAGAGTCCACTTCACAAGTCTAAAGGGAGGTTCCATCCCAAAACCATATAGCTATAGGAAGTTTAGCCCCTTAGTCTTATAAAGTGTCTGAATCTTTTAACTTTTATCAATGTGGGACTCTTACATGTGTTATTTGGTGGGATATAGTTCAACACTCTTTCTCTTGCCCCATTTCTATCTTGGTCCCTCTCTCTCTCTCTCTTGACACATCTCCCTCTTCCAACTTTCTCTATCTCTCTCTCTCCCTTTTCCCTATTCATTCCCTTCTATTTTCCTCACTTTCTCTCTTTCTTTCTCTCCCTCGCTCCCCTCTCTCTTACCCACTCCTTCTCACCAAATCTAATTGCCGAAAGCTACTCTCCGTTTCTTGCTTATTCTGTTTCTTCACCCTCCCCTTTAGCTTTCTCTATGTTGCCCTTGTCTTTTATGATTATGAACAACTTTTAAAGTTTCTAAAAAAATATTGTCATCACCTTACTCAATCACACTCTAAAAAGTATTCTCCTCCATTCTTTTATTTCCCAAAACTCTTCCTTGAAAAATATTGTATTGTTTATCTCTTCCTTGATAAGTTTCTTAAAATAGGCTTATAATTTAAGGGTTGTTCATCTCTTTTCTCATTCCTTGAACTCCTTCATTGTTTTTCACATTCATTTATTTTTCATTTCTAATTTCTCTCATTTATCTCTTTTGTGGTCAATGTGTCTCTTCTACAATTAAATGCTGTGAATGGTCTTGAAATGATTCTCATCTTTTCCTTCCACTATTGTCCTAAATCCCCTCTTTCTCCCTCCCCCTGGCCTTGTTTGCCTGCTCATTCTTTGAAAATTATTGGTCATAATTTCTCCCCTCTCATAAACTCCTTCCTTTATCTGCCAAAATTTCCTTTAGTCTTCTTTCTTTTTTCCGTAATCCTTCATGTTCTCTTTTTTTTTTAATGAATTTAAAAATTATATGTTATACTTGCTCATTTCTCTCTCTCTCTCTCTTACCCTCCTAATCTAGCAAAAAATCTCTAGTAAAAGCGCTTGTAATGCATGTTGATTACGTGTTAATCAATAAATTTATGATAATTATAAGTGATATTTGCCGGACAATTATCCAAAGGTTTTTATCTTATTATAGCATAGATAGCTTGTTCTTGTGATGTCTTAGGAAAGAGGTCGGGCTTTAAAACATTAATATATGCTACTCCTTCGGCCCCTTTTTTTTGTCTCATTTAACTTTTCACGGTCTCCAAAACGTGTTTTAAAACTTACATATCTAATTCCATGCACTCAAAATAATAAAATTTTGATATTAATAAAAAACAAATCCAACAAGACTATACTCCTACTATTTGTTAGCTCAATGACAATTAATGGGCCAAAGTATTAATTGTTTGACCCAAATTTCTGAAATGGGACACACCCACGTACAAAAAAACTTAAGGAAAGAAGAGAATTATTAGTGAAGAACAATTGTCTTGTTTATATAGATAAGCAAGTGTATAAGCATTACAGCTTTAAATTTATACATTCAATATTTCCAAGATATAAAATATCCATGACTTTTTTTGAAAGAAAATATACAAATGACATTATTCTGTTGTAATAATGTTAAAACGGGTCTGGGCCGCACCCGTCACGGGAAAGTGCAAGTCCATCACTTTACAAGACCAAGGAGATTCCACCTCAAAACCATATGGCAATGAGGGGAGTAGCCCCTTAGCCTTATATTGTGGTGGTAACTCTTGAATTCTTTCAATGTGGGATTTCATAATCACTACACTCCCCCTTTAGTGTGGGACAAGAAGAATGCTCACATGTGGGTTGTTCATGGGCTCAACAAATAAAGATCAATACCCTGTTGCATTTCTGAACTACTTAAATAAACACCCAGTTTTGTCACACTGCTCTAGATTGTATGCCAAGTAAGCACAGCTCATTGCTTCAACTTCCGACTCTTACGACAAATCTTACTTCAGCTCTTTTCTCAATACTCACTTCCGTAATTTGTTTGCTAAAGTTCATGGAAATTTCGGAAGAATTTTCACCAAGCTCACCTGCCAAATGATTTGGTGGAAAAAGTTTATCAAAGTGACAACATAAAGTTGTGCTTTTTAAATCTTTCTTAATTCCATACTCAGTAACTGCATTGCCATTATTGAAAGCGTAATTAGTGAAACAAAAGTATTCAAGAAAGGAGATACCACACCTTAAAAAGAGGATTGAGGCCAGACTATGCTAAATGGCTTTTGGGAATTGTATCCTTAGCTTTTTTTTTGGATCAGCATTAATTCCCTCCTTAAGAAGCATACATATAACCAGCAATTCAGAGCCACCTTGTGGTGGAGAGCAACAACATATGACAGCATCATACACTTAAAAGAAGTTTCTCTCTTGCTGCGACAATTTGAAGGGAAAAAATGACGGCATATGCACACCAAAGTAAATAGTTCTGACATAATAGGCATTTACTATTTCTAACAAAAAAACAATCATCCTAAAGCATTTCTCACTACGTTACTTTCCAATTCCACATATCTAATTACGATAATGCCAAGTTAATATGAAAACCTTTTTATTGTAGCAGAAGTATCAACTAATATTAATTGTTTGTTACCAAGAAGGTGGTACTTACGTGTATTGCATATGATTTGAAGGTCAAGGACCAACCCTTGTGGTGCATCTCTACAAAATCATATTCGTACTCTACCTGATTTCTCAAAATATCCCCCCACCACTGCCCCCACTGATGTGAACAAGGTGGAGAGCCAAATGATGTAAATCCCTACATTGCCAAACACAAGTATCATACAATAATTTTTCATAGTTATCGACAATTATAGAGTTGTAAATTCTCAAGACCTCTCTATTATGAGAATTAGTGAATAAGCTTCTACACTACAATACTAATGAAAAGTTTCACATCTACATATTTTATACTTGCCACTATATTGCTAGTAACATTAAGCACAACAAATAATTCAACTAAACGATTAAAAATAAATGGAAGAACAAAATTGAATTTTTATCCAAACAAAACAGCCAGTTCAGCTAATGTTTTTTTATTTTTAATTTTTATTTAAATTTTTTTTTTGGTATGTTTTTTTTCGTAGTCCCTAATCTATCTCTTTCTATAGCCTCATAAAGCAACCTACACTTTTTTTTCCTCTTCAACTGTTTTTTTTTTTTTTGAATGTCTTGTTATGTAATTTAATGGTTGGTCCTGTTACCTTGATCATTGGCTATGGTATGTCTAGTTCTTCCTGCCTCGGCATTTAGACTGTAGTTTGAAAAAAAAAAATTCAAAGCTGCCACCAATCAAAGCCACACCCAAATTATCATGATTGCCTCTAAGATCATAGAAGATGCTCTTGTCAAGTCAACTCTTATTGACTACTTCTACCATCACACCTCGGTATTCCACCCACTCTTGCTCATTCTGTTTTGTGGTTAAGAGACCTTTGTTCTTCCCATCTAGTTGAATAAAAAAACAATATATATCAATGTATTAAGAAGCTTTAGGGTTACGGATTTTCTAGCTTGCATAAGGTATCACAAAAGATATTTAACAATTAGAACAAACAGCGATTACCATACCAAAATGACCCAAGATTCACAAGTACAAAAGATAACTATTATATAGAATACAAAAAACCTCGGCCCAAAACCACAACCAACCACATGCCGGTAGATTTACATAGCTAGTGAATGCATCTATTCAACCTATAAGCTATAGTCTATTATATCTTCACTAAATTACTCAAATTAAGAAAGTAACCATAACTCATAAGTCATAAATTTTGCCACAATTATAATGAAATATTTATACCAAACAAAACTATGTCAAATTTTATTTAAAAATGTCTAGCACTCACTACATCAGTTCTGTTAGACAAAATTCTACAACCAACCTGAGCAACCTTTGATCCACTATCCCAAAACATGATTTCATTACATAAGACTTTTGAACTTCCATCCCAATTGGAAAAGGCAAGTGAATTTGGACAAGAGAGAACAATTAGGACTCTTGCGTCAGGGTCTCAAATTCATTATCACTGATGACAGATGAGGTGTTGCAACATATCTTGCAAAAGCCCATTCTTGCTTGCTCATAATGGTGTTATCTAAGTTTATTCTATCTTACAACTAACCATGTAAGCTGGTCTCAAAGGGATTAGCACACTAAACTATTAGATTATTATTATATTATGTATATAATTAGGACATTTATTGTAAACCAAGTTTAAGCTTTTGGTTGAGTTGGTCCACTAACATGGTATCAAGAGCCAGCGTGACACAAAGGTCACGGGTTCGAATCTCATCCACCCCTCCTTCAAAGTGGAATTAATTCGCAGCAGGTATGGGTGGGCCTGTGTTGTATCCACATTTCAAGCCCAAAGGGCCTTTCATGTGAGGGGGAGTGATAGAGTATAAAACATATTCCTGGGCCTCAACCATCAGCTTAAACTTGGTTTACAATAAATGTCCTAATTATATACATAATATAATAATAATCTAATATAAACTATAATCAAATGCATCATAAGATTGCCATAAAAACATAGCGCCATAGCAAGCTTTTTTGTTTGGCCCTCCAAACCTACGACAAAACATAATAGTAATAGGTCCAATACAATAAGTCATGAGATAGAAGCCAACATGGAACCTACATGGGATATAATCAATGGAAGAGACCTTTCCAGCATAGGCCCAAGAAGATAATGCAAGGGCCAACTTACATTGCTTAAAACTGCTTACTTCTCCGGCCACCAACCCAGAAGCTTCCTTTACACGCTCTGTTTGCTGAAATGTCTCAAGGCAGCAGCCCTGAAATGCTTCACAAAATGGATTGAGCAGTTTGCATTCCAAAAATTTGATTGAAAAAAAAAAAAAAAAAAAACTTTTGATTGCTTGTCATCTTTAAGTGCAGCCTATAGAGGTTGAGCTCTTCATAAATATCCATATGAGAAAAGAAACCACAAATAGAGAATTAAGTTAATATGTGAGGAGGCTATAACATAAGGAAATCAATTAATGAAAACTGAAATATTTCAGTGTAATAACCAGTAAAAATTAAACAAAACCCAGTGAATAAAGCATTATAAAAACATAGATAAATAAGCACATAAACCAAAATCTAATCCCATAAATCATATCAAGAACCATAATTTAGCACCCACAACGGTCAAATAATCACCAAATTATGAAACAATCACCCATAAATATTATTTGTATAGTTTAGCTTTTGCCTATATACAATCAGAGTTAGGAAATACAGCTATCTCCTGATTTTATTCCTCTTTCCTAACCTTATTATTCAGGGATCAAATTCAGAATTTCAAACTAAATTTGACAGGTGCACAGCACATATCAACTTAGTAACAAAAAATAACAATCGGAGAATGACTGAAATTAACCTTCTATAAGAAACAAATTGGATAAAGACATTACTGGTGGGATGTTCAGCAGAAGCTGCCTCAATGCTGCCAAAAAAAACAGGAAAACCAAATGAGCAAACAAAGATAACGGAATTTTATTCATCCATTTAGACCAACAAAAGTCACAATGTTGGATACTGAAAATACAGCAACATTAATTGAAAATGATAGTATAAACCATGCTATTTGACAAACTAATATTATCAAATCAAGGAGCCAAAAAATGAATAGTAGACAAAGTTCCTTAAGTTTTGGAAAAAACAATGACTGATACCCATTTGATGCTACTAATGATTTCACCAACCGCTATGTTCCTCATTCTAGGTTTGAGAATTTAATCACCAGAAAAATTCCATATCCATGAAATATCCTACCATATATTCTATACTTCAATAATTCAGTCTAAAATCTTTGAATCTAGTGGGACAACTAAATTAAGATTCAAGTTGCAAAGTAGGCTGAAAGTACATAATTAAACTGCAAAATACGCAGCGGTTACGTTCCTGCAATGATCTAAGCTTACTAATGTCAGATATGTTAAATGTTCAATATTATCTAACAACGGTTAGGGGTGTAAATGAGCTGAGTCGAGCCGAGTATTACCTTGTTATTGTTCAAGCTCATTTAATTTAGGCGAGCCCAAGCACGATCCCGAGCTTTCAAGCGAGCTCAAAAATTTGTTCAAGCTCAGCTCATTTAGTAAATTATATGTTCGCGAAAGGTTCGTGAACGGCTCGTTTATTAAACGAGTATTTTTCGTGAACGAGCATTTTTAATAAACGAGCTTAATAATAAACGAGCTTCGTACTTTTGACATTCGAAAATCTCAAAATTAGCATTATTAATAATGAAATCCCAATTATAACCATAAAAATTAAATCAACAATTGTAACGTCAATCAATTTATACTATCAATTAAGCTATATTTCACTTAAAAACACTTTGCTTCTTTGAGATATCACATCTTATTCATTTTTGCTTGTGATATTCTGCTTTCTTGACTTCTCGTCCTCTTATGATTTGGAGAAAAATACATGCACAGTAAGAGAAACAAAAAGGAAGTTAGTATAAAACATAATTTATTTGGTTAGAAACTAATATATAATACTCAAGCTATTAATTACCTCTTATGTAAAAATTAATCACTTTCATGGTAAATCGATAATCTTGAACTCTTCGATAATCTGCAAAAGAAATAGCATTAATTCATTTCAAGTTTTCAACCTTTTAAATTTATTCACTTAAAAGAATTCTATACGTATAGTAATTTAATTAGTATATAAATGCTTCCATACCTTTTGTTTCCTCTTGATTCCATAAAAACTTCTTAGCCAATCCTCGGTGCACATTAGCATTTGGACAGTAGATGTTCCTAAGGTTGCCCTATAAGAATCTATGACTCTACCACCAGCACTAAAGGTGGATTCTGAAGCAACCGAAGTTACAGGAATAGCAAGGATGTCACATGCCATCTTTCATAAAATACAAAACTTCAAGTTGTTAGCCTTCCACCATTGAAGTGTATCAAAATCATCAGATTCTTCATCACAAATGACAACACCTTCTTCTAAATAGACATCAAGCTCTGATTTTATGCTCTTAAATGTGTTAATGCCACTCCTAATAAAGCTATCAGATCTCTTCCTACCCTTTTAGAAAATCTTATTTTTTCCGATATTACAAGAGCCCACATTTACAGCAGCAATATAATTCTCATCACTCTCATGAGCAGTTTTTTTAGCATTATTCAAAGAATGAGCTTCAACATACTCCAAGTAGATCTTATACAAAGTGTCCCGCACATATTTTGTATGTGTTGCCATTTCATCCTCCGAGTAAAGTGTAGAAAAAGACCACTCAATTAATTTTAATTTATTTCTAGGATCTAATGCAGCTGCAACAGATATAAGCAAATTACAATTTCCCCAGTATTTATCAAATTTAACCTTCATCCTTTGAGCCATTGACCTCATAAAATCATAGTCACTTTCAACTTGACTCTCCAAAGCTTCCTTAATGTTGGTAAGTTCTGGCAAAAATAAGTTTGAAGTTGGATACTCACTTCCTGCATATAAATGTAATGTAAATCAATATATTATACTCCAGCTTTGATATAATTATGTAAAAAAAAAAAAACAAATTTGTATTACCTGAAATTTTTTCAGTAGCTTGGTTAAATAGTGATAAGAAAGTGCAAACAACTTCAACTCTCTTCCACTCTTCATCAGATGGCAAGAGATTGTAACTTGGCTCTCTATTCTTGTACCTTGGAAACACACCCCTAAACTCGAATGCAACAGATAACATATGGTATTGCATTCCACCTAGTACAACAATCAAGAACTAACCTTCTACCAGGTAATTTTAGTTGTTTACATATTTCACTAAAGATGTTAAGTCGAGCTATGGATGCTATGACATGCTTCACACTTTCCCTCACCTTATATAATACATCCTTGATCTCTTCTAACCCATCATGCACCAAAATGTTAAGTATATGAGCACAACAACGGACATGAAATAACTTTCCACCATAAGGTAAAATAGCTTGGCAAGATATGCTATCTTTCAATGTCCTTACAACTACATCATTTTAAGTTGCATTATCCACTGTTATGCAAGCCAATTTACTCTCAATTTCCCACTCAACTAAACATTTATATAAAGCATCATGAACAGCAACTCCAGAGTGAGGTGGTGGAATATCCACAAAATTAATGACTCTCTTATGTAATTGAAGTCAATGACAAAATGACAAGTTATTGCCATATACTCTATCTTTTGTGAATCTGACCTCCATATGTCAGTAGTAATGCAAACCCGATTTGCTTGTTTTAACAATCCCTTAGTTCTCTTCTTTTCGATGTCATAACTAGTCATACAATTATTTTTCGCAGTCACACGTGGAACTTTTTCATATTCTGGGGCAGAGGCTTTCATTAACATATTAAAGACCTCATATTCTGCAAACATGAATGGTAGCTCATGAATAATAATCATGTGAGCCATAAGCTCTCTAATCTTAGCATGGTCATATTTCCAATTTTCAAGACCCTAATTATTTTCAGATTGAGGAGTAGAAATTTGGAAACGTAATTGTTGTTGCCCATTTGATTTACGCATAGAACAAGACGACAAATGCCTCCTATATTGAGTTGTAGGACCACCCTCTGTGTACTTAAAAAGAGTACTACAATGTTTGCACTTTACCTTTATAATTCCAGTTGAATATGTCACAAATTCAAGATGTCTCCATACCCATGAAGTCTTCTTCCTTTGTCTCTTTGCAAAAGGATTTAATTCATCCTCTCTTACTTGTTCATCTTCAACCACACGCTCTGTTTCGGTAAACAAAGGATCATTCTCCATCGATCCTTCTAGGAAATAAGATAAACTATTAATTATTAGAACAAATTAAAGAATTTAAGACACATGGTTGACAAATTAAAGAATTATATACAACATACCTTCACAAAATCGTTTTCAGTAATCGGCAAGACGGCAATGGCGTATAAAATTCTTTGTCTTTCAATTATGCTGTCCAATATGCTTTGAAGTTTGGAGTTTAGAGCATTAAAAGCATTTGAAGGAAAAATGCAAAATACATAGTCAATGTATTTGGACTGTAAATCTTTGGTCCCTTAATTTGGAATGACCACTTAAATTAGGGATTTTTATTCTTTTTATAAAAGATTATTTATTTTAGGCTTTGTTTGTTTTGAAAGTTTCTTACATTGTACGAGTAATCAAAGTCAAAGATATAATTTGAATTTTTTTTCTTGAATTATATATGGTAAATTGGTAATCATATATTAAGATATTATATAATTCAATAATAAACGAGCTTGTTCATGAACATAAATAAACGAGTAGTTCGTGAACGTAAATAAAAGAGTAGTTCGTGAACATAAATAAACGAGTTGTTCATGAACTTATTTGAACGAGCATATATATGTTCATGTTCAAGCTCATTTATTACACGAGCTTCAAATTTTGTTCAAGCTCGGCTCATTTATTAAATAAACGAACATGAACGAGCTTCAACCGAGCTTGAACCCGAGTAGTTTATTGGTCGGCTCAGTTCATTTATGGTGTTTTGCTTTGCTGACAAAGAGCACTCCAGATTTATTTCTCACCCACAATTGTATTAATCAGAATAAAGATGAAAATTAATCACCATAAACACCCTCATTAAGGAGGGAGTTACACAAGAGGTTACAAATCAAGAAGAATCCAAAGAGAGTATCCGCGGAGAAATCCATTGGATTTTAGTGGTTGACCCTGCGCTTGATCAGGTGGCAATGGCCAGATCGAGCAAGCATCCAAAGACATCGTCACGAAACTAAAAGCCCTCGTGCCTAATCGGGCTGAGTTTGCCCGAACGAGGTTCTTTTTTTATGTCTCTTTTCGTGCCCGATTGGGCATAGTTAGCTCAATCGGGCGAATGATCGACGGTCAATTTCTTACCTTTCTTTACTCCAACAACTTTTTGTGGTTATCTTCAAATTGTCCCTTATTTGTGTAATCGGTTTTACATGCATGCAAGTCAAACTTGTTGGTGGTTCTTTTCTTTGTCCCTTAATATATTTCCCATCAATCAAAATAAACTCCAATCCTATTTGCCATACACGCTCAACGTGTCAATCAGTGTAGGGAAACCCAGACCCTTAAAGCAACCATGATTTATAGTTACTTTGCTAGGAATCAATCCATTTTCAAGTATACTTTCAGTTCAAGAGCGACACCCCTACTACATTTTACATTCAGTTTTATTTTTATCATCCGTTCACATCTATAAGACCCGTTCATTTCACCTTATTTTTGCTGTATTGTAATTACTTTTATTGAACTGAAATTATTTTTGCTGAACTGAAATTACTTTTACCGATTTTCTTTTATAATTCTTCTTTAAATTTATTGATTTTTGCTGAACTTAAATTATTTTTAGTGAACTGAAATTAATTTTATTGAAGTGAATTATTTTTACTCAATATTATTTTTTTAAGGTGAAGTGAACAGGGCCTAAGTCACAGTCACAGTTCTTGAAAAACTTCTGGAATTTCTGGCTCATATGTTGAGCAAAGAGGACAGCAGTTGCGAAATACTTGAACTTTCCGGGGATTGGATTTATGCATCCTTAGTAAAGAACCTAAGTTGGAGCTGCATATCAATGATATCATCATGGATTATGATCTGAAACATTGTTTATCTAGATTCTGGAAAACAACCTATGGTTTTATATGTAAAAACCAGTGTAATTTTGTTTCTGATTTTCACTTATCACTATGCTTTTTTTTTTTTTTTTTTTTTTTCACAAATTTTTATCAACTATGAAAATCAAAATGAATATGGGTGCTATTACAACTCTTTAACATTCTTAGTGATGAGAACTCATACATGCTAATACCAGTAGCCTCTTGCTCTGCCACACTGGTGCCTCACTGGGGTCAAGTTTCTGCAGTACTGATTTTATTACAGGGACATTCCTCAAGTGTCTTAACTACATTTAGGTTAACTGCAAATACAAAATCGCAGTCCCACAGGCATTTCAGTAGTGTTTGTCAGCTTATATTTATTAATCAGGAGGTTATCAAATTGTCTTCATGATTTTCGGAAAGCTTTTACACCATGACCAAGATTCTGAGGGGGATTTTGGCAAAGGTGGAAGTAACAATGCCTTTCGGCAGAGACCAAATGGCCAGCCCTCACAATGACAGACTTCCTGGATGATTGCACGCCTCTTAACTTCAGAACTATCCAAAGTTTCTGAAACCCACCACCTATTTTCTGCTAAATCCGGGTCTTTCAAGGTTGAGCAGCATGAGAAATCAGTTTTCACCGAGAAATAAATTTCACTATCATCAACAGCAGTAGCAATGCACGGGGAGAAGTGGCTGTTGACAGATGCAAAATCATCCATTTCTTCGTTAACTTTACAGTTTTCCTGCTGTGCAGAATGATCATCATGCGCCTGTTGTTTTGCTTTGCTGACAAAGAGCACTCCAGATTTTGGATGAAGAACGAATGAGTAGTTATCGTTCAGCATGCTTCCTTTTCTTTTAAACCTGGCCTCCATTGCACGGCTACGGATCATTGAGACTACTACCTGCACATAAATTACCCAAAAAAAGGATACAATTAAAAACAAGAAAACCAGTAACGACATATAAGCCAGTGCATAGAAATTAGAATGAAAATACAGGAAATAGTTCAGCTACTATGTACTTCCTGCACATCGTTGAAATCTGTGATAGGATTCTCTTCTTCTTCTTCAGGAACGGAGCAAGATAGACTGCTTTGGTTGCAATTACAGCAACTGGAAAACGGATCCTTCAAGATTGCAGAGAACAATCTGCACCTCTTAGCAGAATTCGATAGGTGTTCCAGACAGAGTATCGCCATTTCTTTCTAGCTCGTTTTCTGGGGATGAAGCTGTCAAGTTGAAGGAAATACTACCTGCTCAGCTCAGGTTCATGACTCTGTTTAATATAAACCATCTTCTGAATGTTGAAATGTAACTGCTAGTCTTATTCAGAATCTTGAAATGTCCAATCCTTTGGTGTAAAGACAAAGTATTAACGAAAATGACTGATTTATATCTAAATAGTTCACCTTAACATTTTTCTTACCATTAATGTATCTTTTAACAGCTGAAAATTGCATAAAGCCTAATACGTATATTTCTTGGAACAGTTACTTCTAAGTTGATCTGTATATATGTGCAGTTTTCATCTCTAAACTTCAAGGTAAAGTTAAATGTTACAATAAGACAAGGTACCTAACAGTCTATTTGTATTTTGTTAGGTTTTTCCTGAGTGGTACAGGCACACCATTTATGTAAATTATTTAGAATTAAAGATAATCAGTAAGACATTACCATTACAACAACCCAGATAAATTTTGTTTTGACAATGACTTACCACTACAACAACCAAATAATGGGAAAATTGACAGAAGTTATATCAAAGGGTAGATTGAATCTTTTTGGACCATTATGTTGAACAATATATGTTATATATCTCAGATCTTCAACTCTCTGATACAGGTTCGTACACTTGACACTTCGTTTTCAACCAAGACACCAAGTATATAATCACGGCTGACACTTGGACATGCAATAGTGTCTGACACCAATAGCCGGATTCGTGTAACATAGGTTGAGCATGTATGTGAACTTTTTCTGAACAAGGACAGCTTTTCCCTAAACTTCCACAAATCTGAGACTGATCAGACTTCTGGACCTTGATTGCAGAATTACCAGCAAACTCCATGCATTGTCCATAAAGTAACAGCAGCTTGATTCAAACTGGCTCCATGAAAATGTCAGGCACCTCTAATAACCTAATTACTCATATATTTAAAGACAAAAAAATGCGCACAAATAAGAATCCACTATGTTCGAGTTGCTTTAGCTGAAGCAATGGAAAGGAATTCTGGAATATTTCAGAAATAAGTCCTGAATCATGAAATTTTTCATATTTTGCACTGTATTATCCACTCTGTTCAAGATACTTTAGCTGAAGCTGCATATGATGTTTCAGGAAGAGGAATCATGAAATATTTCATACGAACAACCTTCTTTGGGTGCAGAAGATATATTCCAATATGATTCTGTAAAGCTATCTATGCTTTTACTACATGCTTAACCTCATTATATCTATAATAGTTAGTCGTGATCTGTTTCTGTCAGTGAGCGAAAAGAAATCCAAAGAGAAGATGAATTTTTGCAGCCGGATACGTTTTGACAGCTAACAAGACAATAAAATCAAATGCGATTTATTGAGTTCACTCCCACACTTTCAATTGTAATTTTTCGACCAAACCTAGGAAATCATCTAACTAGGCACTGGTAAACAATTAAGTTGTTATTTCAAATAACAATATAGTTTATGTCAATTCCAAACTCCCAAAATCTTTCTCACAGATAAAAGTCCTGATTCCAAGCAAAAAGAATTCACAATACAGAATTATGCAAGCAAGCAGACAGAGTAGTTGTCAGTATATCAAGCAAAAATTCTAGAGTTCTTTTTTTTTCTCCGTATTTTGCAAGTTCTCCAACTCAATCAAAGTCACGTCTTCAGATGAAACATATTTGGCAATTGCAGCACAGAAAATACTCACACTAAGGATAAAAGTTGCAAACAAGTTGATGAAATAATTGCCATATCAAGTAAGATGCTACACATTCCTCGTCCATTTTCAAGTAATTTACTGCAGGTCAACTAGAGTCGCAGCCTCTCTAATATACACAAGATACTGTGGTTTCAGAAACTATAAATCATGTGAAAACACAAACGCAGAGTGAAACTTATTTGGCAATATTAGCAAAGAAAATACCACTAATGGTATAAGTTATAAACAAGCTGATGAAGTAATTCCCAAATTATCAAGTAAAATGTTATACATTCCTCACTCATCTTCAGGTCAGATATTGCAACTAAGCTAGAGTCGCAGCCTCTCTATATAAACAAGAAACAGTGGTCAGAAACTATAAATTGCGTGGAAACACAGATGCACAATGAAACTTATTTGGCAATAGTAGCACGGAAAATACACTATATAACTTGGGAACATGTTAAATAATAGTTTCCAGATTAACAACCAAAATGCTACAAATTCTTCTTTCTTTTTCAAGTTATTGCTTCACAACAAGAGTCACGGCCACTCTAATATATACAAGAAACAGATTGTTGCAGATTAGCAGCCTTTAAAATCTATAGATCATGTGAAAAATTATGGAAATTCACATCACTATCATAATGTAAAGCATTACTAATTGTCAAATTTGACTACAAATTGGTAGTACAAAAGCAATTATCTAACTAAAATACTTACTAAAACAAGCAGCCAAGAAACACATATCAGTAGTTAGCATGTTGTGAAAAACTGAAAACTTCACTTGGAAGACTTCTGAAGCTTTTGTGCTGTAAAAGAGATAAGCGACCGAATTTTGGCAACAGCATCAATTTGATCAGGAGGACATTTTGACAGAGAAATATGCAAAGATTCAAGTCCTGCATCAACCTTACCCTCAGACAATGCTGCACACCCCAACTGGTAAGCTTCCTCAGCAATGTCTGCATCATACACAGAAACTGAACCTCGAACCGAGCCATTAGCCCTCATCAACGAAGAACCGAGGCGTGCAGTAACCTGAGTATATTCTAATGCAGCTATGGCTGCATTTATCTCTGCCATAAGAGCATCCGGTGTCGAAGGCAGAAACTTCACAGTATCAAATACACTCCACCCAACACTTCCTTCATTAGAACCCATGTCTACAATACAACAAATACCCTAATTATGCTTCCATTACACAAATGATTAAACTATCCACATTCGGGTTTGGGTTTGGGTTTGGGTTCGGGTTATCTTTGCAATCCTGCAAATCAAAATAAGAATAAACAGATTATAACATGCTTAATTGACTAAAAACAGTTCAGTTAAACATTCAGTTGAATTTTATCACCAAATCTTCAATTGCTTGTATTAATTGTATATTTTTCCATTTTCCATAGTATAATTCACCCAAAATCTTTAATAAATTGGTTATAGATGAAACGGAATGGAGAAACTCAACACAATTACAACAACCAATTACTTTTTTTTGAGAACAACCAATTAATTATTTCTGTACTAAAACATAGATTTTTTTTTTTTCAACAAATCCACAACAAAATACAACCATAACCATTTTTCCCCAAAAAATTTTTTTTTTAAAAAAAAAGAAGAAAATACCCATTTATGAGACAATATATATTTATCCAAATTTTCCCACTAAAAATGGTAAATTTGGAAACTTTATAACTTACAAAAGCAGGAAGCAGAATGGTCGAAGAAGCAGTGAGTTGAGTCGGGGGTGTTTGGGTGGGCGGGGAGGTTGCGGTAAGTGCGTGGCCGGTGGGTCGGCAGGAATGCGAGAATGTTCGAAAAGGTGCGGTGGTCACTAGGAAGTGGTCTTCTTCAACTCTCCACTTTGCCGCCAAGTTATGCTCTTAGTAGTAATTTATTACTTCTAATAGTAATTTATTAGTAAGGGTATCTTAATTTCAATTCAGTTCAGCTTCAATCAGTTCAGTTCAGTTTTGTCCAGTTTCTAATTTCCTTCTCTCATAAACAATTCTATTCAATTCATTTCAATTCAGTTCAGCCCGGTTCCAATCCGTTCAATTTAGTTCAGCTCACTTCAATAAATCAGAACAGGCCCTAAATCCTAATAACAATTTACTTCATATTTTTTTTTCGTCTATAAAGTCATAAAGACTCATAAAATGCAATGATGTTAACAAATTTTGATAACCGGGTAGCATAATTTGATATTTAATCACGAATTTTGAGTGTCACAGAATCACATTAGAGTATATAGAGAGTCACAACTCACAAAAGCCATAGATAAATTTTTTTTTTTTTATAATTACTTCATATAATTAATATTTACTCCGTACTTTGTTATTATATAAGAGTAATGCGTAGTATAGTACAACGGAAGAGATGATTAAATTGGGTTACACAAATTCTTGTATATGGTCAGTTACATTGTGTAACCACTTCTTATTTAAGCAGTTTAATAAGTAGTGAGGGTTACGAATTTACGTGAATACGTCGATGATCAAATGAATTTATCATGACGAATAAAAAGTTATTGCAGTGTAAATATAGAGTTACTCTTTTAACAGGTGGAGTTATTATATTGGTAGTCAAAATAAAAGAAGGTATGTTATTCGAATTAACAAATAAGGTTACTTAAGTTTTTTTTTTTTTTTAATTGTAGTTTTTGGTATTACTTATAGAATAAATTGGGGTTATGGACGACTTATACCCACATAAATAATTAAAATTACTCCGAATACAAACAAATAATAACCAATAAAGAGTAAGAAAATACCAATATACTATTAAAAAAATAACAATAAAAATAAAAGTCTTTGAATTACTAATTGATGGGATTAGTTGAGGATCAAGGAATGAAAAAATAGTAAGTTCTTCCATCTCCCCCTCGAACGAGAGTTCGCTGCTCATCCCCCTGCTGGGGACTCTCTGTATCTTACCATAAAAAAATTAATGGGAGTAGTTTTTTTTTTAAAAAAAAAGAAAAAATGTTTAAAGCTTATGATTGTGGAAGTGAGACAACACTCATGGAAAAAAAAAATACACAATTGGGTGTCATGTCACTTCCAACAACCGACTTTTTATCAATTTTACAAATTCATAGAAATTGGGGATAAGAATGAACCAATCCTTGTCTACCACCTCATTCTCACCTAATCATCCCCCAATATTTATTGTAAAGAAAGATAAGGGATAAACCTTGTACAACGTTATGCTTTACATTAATGCTTGACTATTATTAGCAAGTTGTGCTTGATGTGTTTGTACATTAGTGGTTGTATCATTGCTCAATCCGTCTCAAAACAATGAATTAATTTGTGACCTTATTATCTTGTTTGGTAGGTAATCAATCATTGCTGTAATGAAAATAAACTTCAATTTGATTTTATCTTTTTGCAACAAAAATCTCATTTGATTAACAATACTAGTATACTACACTTGTTATTATGTACAACTGACAATGAAATTAAAAAAGAAAGTCACATATACTAAGTTGTATAGGATTTTTGATAAGTCAAATCAAAATTGACTTGACGTAAAACAACTCGAGCTTATCTAGAGTGATCCAATTTAGAATTAATTTGCATGTGCATAATAATTTAACATTACTTTACTCAACTAAATCTGACCAATAACCAGAATTAATATGTCTATCGTTACGTAATGTTGGTGACAACAGTTCTAATTATACTTCTTTTGTTCCTAAATACTTGCAACATTTAAGATTGCACGTAAATGTAAGAAGAATTGTACATAAAGTATGGAACTACATAAACTAATGTGCAAAACATAAAGGTAAGTTTATCCCTAATCTTGAGATGAGTCTTTAGACAAGTCTTGAGCAAGACTAGCAGTAATCTCTACCAAGACTACATATAGTCTTGAGATATCTTGATATTACTCACCAGTTTAAAAATAATTTATAAATGAAATAAATATATAAATAAATTAATGTTATTAATATTAATTGGATAAGTAAATTTGAAATGCCTGAATGAGTCTTGAAATAACGTATGAAATTGAAGAAAATCTTGTAAGTCTGAATAATTAAAAGTTAGTGGAAACTGATGTGGCAGAGTGTGGAGTATAAGTCTCAGTCGTGGGATAAACTTACCCTAAACATGATGATAACCTATTAGTTTCGATCCCATAGAATGCTCAGTTTAAACCAACTATTATTTATTTATTTTATTTTATTTATTTTGCCTCTTTAGTAAATTCTATCCCCTAAATGAAAATATTAATTTGGACCCCTGACCGTGAAAATATTATTTTGGAATAGTTATGGGCTTGGCAACTCTAAGACAGTTAACTCCCTCTAGAATTGGTGCTAGAGAGAGATTGTTTTTAAAAAGAAAAACGAAGATCGATAGTAGTTTTCTTACTAGAATTACATAGAGGCAAATTGGTTAATATTTAGGCCCCATTCTTTAGAGCTGCTCTGCTCTGCTCAAATCAAATATGCTCCGTCCTGCCCAGGCTCAAAAGAACAGGGTCTTACATTAGGGAGCGAGTTGATCGATTCCTGGCTTATAATTTATAGTGTGTGACACTTCCCTATATATAAACCGGAGCTTGTTTAAAAGGAGTCCCGTTATGCAAAGAACAATTGCATAACGAGGAGTAAGAGTGTAATTGCACGTAATTTAGTACTTGATTTTAGATTAGTACCATTGAGTGATCAATAGTATCATTGGGTGATCAAATAGTACCATTGAATATTTCAGTGGTACTATGTATGCATTCAATGGTACTATATATGCATTCAATGGTACTAACTACGTGCATATATAGTATCACTAAATAACTAGGCCTCGTTTGGTTGACATAGGAAATAAATTCCCGTAGGAAGTTGTATTTCATGGAAATCATTTCCCAAATAAAATACCTAGGAATTTCTTTAAGTTGTTTGGTTATGCAATGGAAAGTTGAAATTCCCATAAAACTTGAATGACCAAGAGAGGACTAGGTAATTCACTTGCTACATTTTGTGGGAAGTGGAAATTCCCATGTATTCCAACTTCCCCCATTTTTACTTTTTTATGTCAATCAAACAACACTCCAAATTATAAAATCCCATGAATTTTCACTTCCCCCATTTTACTTTGTCAACTAAACAACCCCCTAATAGTATTATATAAACTTTCAGGGGTTCTTTCTTCCTTTCTCTCTTTTCCATGTGACTTTTAATATTTTAGTATTTGTTATGCATTTGCAAATATATAACAATATTACATTAGTACTTCCTCACATAAGTCCGACCATGCACACCTCAATCCTATTCATGGCAACAATTAATCTTTGGAAGGGGTTATTGTGTTGATTTATACACTGTAAAAATTAGTTGCTTGTGTTGATAGCTATACATTTGTTATTGGTTTGTTATCTCTCTGTAAGTCTTACAGAAAATGACAGCAAATTAGTGAATAAACTTCACTACTTGCATCTCGAAGGACAAGGCAGTTTACCTGATACCCCTTATTTGCTAGTGAAATGAATGCAGGTTGTTTTCTTGAATTCACGTATTCTTGTGTTTCAATGAGTTAATTTACTTAGCCCTAAATAACCTGGCTTTAATGACCCTAACAAGATAAATTTACCCCATCCAAATATAACTAATCGGCAATATATCTGATTTTACAAATACAACACAAACTTGAGCCAGATGAACCAATTTCCATCTGAAAATCGTCTAAAACAATACGTACTGCAAAATAAAGACGATCAACAAAGCCTCCCTCACTTCCATCCAAAGATGCACAAGATTTCATTCCTCTCCCTATATAGCCCTGTTGTCAAAATATATTCTGTTTGACTTAATAATCAAATTTCTGCTACGTCATAAATTACAGACAAGTTTTGCCAAACGTATCGTACCTTAAATAGCTTCTCAAAAATAGCAGCTAACTCTGACAAGTGACAATCCATTAACTGCCTACATATGAGGTCTCCATGAAAAACAAATTGCACTTTATGTAGTTAAAAAACACAAAATATGCTTCTGTTTAAACATCAGGACTGCAATGAAAAAAATTTAAACCTCCTTGACACACTACGAAGCCAACTAAGCTTGCGACTTTTAGAGAAGATGGATCAACTGGACAGGATATTTCAACTGCCCCTCAACCTGTAATGTCAACAGAGATCAACCTAATCTTGCTTCCCTTCTAAGCACCTGCATTGAGATAAGTAAACAGATTAATTAGGACCTTGTAGTCAAACTTCAGCACTTTGCACCTTAATCGGAAGGTTAATTTATCAAGATTTGCATGCAGAAAGAAAAACTATTCATCTATCTTGTTAGATAACTAAAACCAAACATGTTGAAAATAAGTCCTTGAAGAAAGTAAAGCAAAGGTTGAAGTAGGATAAAGGGAGAGAAAACTCACATTTCAATTATATCATATTGTTTTAGTGGCTAACAAGTTAACCGAAGTATTAAGACGAGATAGGAGTCAAATATTAAAGTGTCTAAGTTATACTTCGTATCAATTAACCCATCAGAAATAAAGAAAAAAAAAGGAATAAATAAACAACACTAACTGCAGATCCAGAGTTTGATAAATACCACACATATGGAATGCAAGTGACTCATGCAGATGTCGACATTGCAATAAGAATGGAGTGTAAAAAAATTAACTATTGCAAAATTCTAATAACGCATGATGCCAAGTATAGATAAGCCAGGGGCTACTAGTGATGGTAAGGATGGCTGTCAGGGTAAAGACCACACCACTATCGAATACATCCATCATAACTAATACATCCATCTATCTAATACATGCATCTGGATTCAGTTTCCCATTGCTAAATCAAATTATACATAATGATACTATTCTGAGAGAGGGAAGCAAATCATTAGCTCATGCCACCATAACTAAAGCCTGTAAAACAATTGATGAGGCAATTCGCCAACATTAAATGTAATATGAAAAATGTATTGGTAGAGTAACTCAATTCAGGTACGCTGTTTAAATAATGGGCATCTACAATATGCAACTTCACATTGATGTCACAGAGTAAAAGTAACAGTATTTTGTATTCCCTCCTAACAGTATTTTATACTCTTTGTGTGAAGGGAGGGGATAATGTTGAGGTCGCAGAAGCTTTGGCAGCATAACAGACTTTACAAATTGCTCTTGAGGCTGGTCTCACTAAAGTGGTGCTTGAAACAAACATGAAGGTGTTCAGACATCTAAGGAACAATATAAGAGAGTCTTCCAGCTTTGGGCTTATCATCAACGACATATTTGAGCTTGCTAAAGAGTGTACTGCTGTTAAGTCCTCTCATGTGAGAAGAAATGGCAACATGGTGGCACATTGTTTAGCTCATCTTAGTATAAGTTTTGATAGTTTGCGTGTTTGGATTGAAGATATTCCTAATGCTGCTATGAACTTTGTAATATCTGATGCTTTGGTTGATTAATAAATCTTGCTCTTTGCTCTGTGTCATAAAAAAAGATAAATAAACCTCAAGATAATTGCTATGAACAGCATCACTTCTGAGAGAAAGCCCACTAAAGAAAGAGGTGGCGAGAGATTTTAACATTTACACCTCAAGACTCAGACACATATACGAGTGTCAGATACAAGTACATATCCAAGGGTAAGACACATTATTAGAATTTATGGACATAATCCCTATATTGGACATGGATACTAACTAAGGCATGGTGCTAACAAACATAGTATTGAATGTGTATACGCCTTCATATTTGAAACATATCCAACATATACTTTTCAAGTTGAATTGTTAGCTAGTTCTAGTTGGTATTCTGAGCTCAAGCACATTTATAAACATAGACCGTGTGAGTTTATCCTCTATCTTGCTCTATTTATATTTTTTTCTCAATGATATTGAATATGTTGTTCAATCAGGTTTTACTAGCCCTTCAGTACAAGTTTCATATAAGTAAATCACATAAAGAGTTTCAATTCACATATGATACACCTATGCAATAACAGCAATTGCTACAGGACCAAAGTTTCAGAGGAACTAAAATATGGAGAGAGAACATCAGACAGAGGGCAGCAAGAACTCAGATTTCATCAACCCAGAACATTTATGAAGCCTCTCCACAAAATTAAGCATGTGGTTTTAAATTAGAAGTATAACTGTCTGCATTTTTAAGCAAGTTTTTATTATGTCTAGTTAAGGAACCTTGCCAGCTAAGCAAGAGAAGTGTAAAGATATACCAGATGGGAAGACCAATGCATCAGCAACAAGAGTTAAAAGTCTTAATACGCAAAGCAGCCTATGGATTATAGCGTTGGTAGCTTAATAAACTTATTATGCATCTTTAAGTTTAGCCTTGATATTAATATTTATTGCTCGGTCCTACAGAAATCTTTCAATATGATCAAGCGAAATTCATGAAAAATGTGATATTCAAACTAAATGAATGAAAGAATGCGGTAAAATCTAGCATAGCAGGTACCTCTTCAGCAAACTTTATCAATATGGTCGTCCTTGGCCGCAACTGCCCCTCCACTGGAACAAAATGAGCAGTTACAACAGCTGGAAAACCTGCACTATCCAAGACACCCTGCATTGGGTACCACTTGTCAGTAGAACATTCAAATTGTTAAAAAATAGTCATCAAGTAGAGTGGTAGACAAAGTTAGACTAGATACCCTCACTATTCCAGCAACAAATGCACCACAGTTGAAAGTTCCCATATCTTTTGGTATTGATATAAACCTGAGATGTCACAGCGCAAATGATAGATCTAGGCTTGGCAGGAAAGCTAGAGAAAATGTTATCCAGCACAAGAAAATTAATCTTACCTGTTCACAAGGAGCTCTTTCTCACTGATCATATATTCATCTTCATGTTCAGTGCCCTTTTCGAGTGAATCAGCAACCTGCCATCGATAAAGTGGAATGCAGAAAGTCAGCAAAGGATATAACCAAGAAAGTACGACATCCCTAACCAAGAGGTTATACAGCAATAAGTATCACTCAGCTAACCAAAATCCCTATATATTATCATGTATAAAAACCTTTACAGTTTTTTGGGTGATAAAAAGGGGATGAAATGAAGGGGAGGGAGGGGAAAAGGAGAGAAGGGAAAAGGAGGTGAGGGAATAATAACGAGTTTTCCTTCAAATCTCTTCATTGTTGGAGAGATTAATTTCTTACAATTTAATCCCACCATTTCTATCCCCCTCCAATTCCCTTCATCCTTCATTTGTTATCCAAATGGAAGGTACTCCATCCCGCCATTTCCCTTCCCTTCCTTTCCCTCCCATTTCCTTCAATCCAAACACACTCTTACAGCACAACGATAGGGGAGGGGGGAGGGGGGAGGGAGGAGGGAGCGGAGAGTTCATTATAAATGACAAAAATAGATTGGTGTTATAGACCTAGTGTCCACCTCCCATGAGCCACCCTTGAAGGTGTATGCAAGGAAGAAAAGAGCAAAAGAAGGGGACAAGAATCAAGCAGCAGGTGACACTTCAGCACACCGTGACAAAAACAATTAAGAAACCACTAAGGGAGTGGCAACCTTGGTCTGAGATGCTGTTGGTTAGGAGAAGCAGTAGAAGACAAAAGCGATTAAAAATTAGGGAACCTTCTGTAAATGGAGCTTGAGTATATAAAGAGGTTGTAATAGAACAGTAAGTTTTAATGCAGAATTTGTTTAGAGAATTCTTGAGAGGGATTAGTAGCCTAAAGCTACCGTGAGAGTGATAGCCTCAAGCTATTGAAACCTCTTTTGTAACCGTTGCCAGAGTTAATTAAATCAAGCATTCAAGCTTCCATCTTCATTGTCATGTTTATAATTACAAATTTACAATTGTTAATTGAATTTCCTAAACTCAACAGTGCTTCTTTCTTATACTTTTAGCATTGAGTCAGATGTGCAAATCCTTCATGGCATCCATGCTTTATGTACAAAACAGCAAAAACCTGCAGTAAAGCCATGGAATTGTCCTAATTGAAAGTGCCCAAGAAACCAATTTATTTGGTTTCCAAGGCTCCTGTGAGAGATTGGGGGCATAATTGTTTGCCTAGGATCGAGACTTATATTTGGAATCCTATTAAACCGGACACTGCTACAGAACAAAAATAGAGAACCTTGATACAAGGTGGAAATCAGAGTAGACCAGTAACGTCTTTCTTAAGTCTCATTTGAGACTGAACATGGGAGCACTTGGGTTCCATATGTACATTATAAAAGGAAGCCAGCATGGTGTTATGATTGCAAAAAGATTGGCACATGAGACCTCAGTATGCAAGCAACAGTATAATATAGACAAGCAGAAAAGGTTAAGGAAGTTTGGGTTAATGTTTCTAGTACAAAGCTATATCTCAAATAGTGCCATTGGCTGACAGAATTACAGTGCGACTATGTTTGTGGGGATCTTGGGCATCATCTCATGCAGGGAGATGCCAGTTAGTGAATTCTGCTCTTTAGAAAGCCCACACCTACTGGGCTTTTTTTTTTATTCTTCCTAAGTAAGTGTTCTTGATATAAATGCTAAATACAGAATATCTTGGCATGGCAAGGATACCAGAGCCAGTGTAAGCTGTGGGTGGAGATTTGCTTCTCAATTACTCTAGCTGCTTGCCTCAGCTATTTAAAGGTGTTTAAACTCTATAACGAGAAAAAAAAAAAAAAAAAAAAAAAAAAAAAAAAAAAAAAAAAACGTAGTAGGAATTTCATTTATTAACATTTAACAGTTACTATTTGACCATAAACTAAGTCAATTGGAGACTGTTGATAAAAAAGAAAAGTGTCAAATCTTTGAAAAAACAGAGGCAGTATAAGGGTCCAGAATCCTTCAAAACCAAATATATATTCCTCACCAACTAATACTTGCTCCGTTTCAAAATGATTGTAACACTTTGAATAAAAAGTGAGAGCTTTTTGGTCAAAGTGTTGCAATTTTTTCGAAATGGAGGAAGTAGCAAATGAATCCTATCACCTCAAAAGAGCAACAATGTCATATAACTGAAAAAGAAAAGCCTAATGAGTCCTAATGTTCTCGAACCATCCAAAATAAAAGTTGTTACTGTTGCTATCGTAGTTCCCCTCACCTCCCCCCTCCTCTTTTCCCACAAGAATATCAAAAGGTACAATAAAGTGAATGAACTTGGGACATACACACCTTTCCAAACAGCACCTTCCACACAGTGCTGTGTACAAAAGATAGAATACCAAGCAAGCGTGTCTCCCTTCTGTTACCCTGCAAAATTTACAAATATCAAGGTATGTAAGAGGTTATTCATAAGTATCAAATTGTTAAATTGCATTTTATAATGTGTAACTCAAATCTATTTGCATTTTCAAAAAAATTCCAAGTCTAAATACAAAAATTCAAAAGGTATGTTAGAAATTCATGGAACTCCCCACAGTTTATTATTGTCATCCAAAATGCACCAACAACAGTGGTTCACATATTCAATTGCAATTAATTCAGACAAGACAGCTCGCCGAACCATTTTGCCATAAAAATCACATTATATCCAAAAACAGGAAGGTTACTTGTAATCAAATACGAAGTATAGGTTAAAGTCATTGAATTGACAGTGCAATTGCTGCTTACCTTATCCCTATGGCAAAGAAGTTCAAGAACTCGTGCTCCCACAGAATAGCCTGCATCTTCTAGCCTACACAAAGATTAGTACCGGCTTTTGTCAGCCAAATAAGGCAAACCCTTAATTTCTACACTACTCACACTCAGGTTATCGGTGCCACATACTGGCACATGTTCAACTGTCATAATAGCATTCTGTCAATTTCCACAAATTTGGTCTGAATTAAAGTTTTACGTGAAATGTGCTTATACCCATGTCTCGAATACTCGACTTAAGTAGTTTAAACAAAATGAAAAGTCCGAGCAACATAGTTTATATCTTGAGCAAGGTGATCACAAAATGAAGCTATCAAACACGAACAAAAACAATAACAACTAATACAAAGTAGATGCGAAATTAATAACAACACCACCACCTTCGTTCGAGTTCGGCAATATTATCAACCTGAGTCTGATTATACTGTACAAGCTCCGAAAATAAGAAGGCGAAAGCACTTAAGCTAACCTGCAATCGAATAACAAATCGAATTATCAAATAATAAATCAAACCTCCATTAATACAAAAACACCCTCAAAATTAAAAATTGAAATGCTGAAAATGGGATCAATCAATCAATCAACAATTAAGAAATACCAATACAGAAGTCGGAGAAATTAAAGTGAAGTACCTCTTGTTTTCCTTTGCTGAAGGGTTTGTCGAGAACATTTGAGTATTGCTTGATCTTCCCTACTCCGATCATTGTTTCTGCTCTCTTTCTTCACAACACAATTTCTCTCTCTTCCACCTTTGTTTGAGGAAATGTCAAATAATCTGAAAAGATCGTTAATGAAATTTTGGCGAGGTGTTTTGATGATGGTATTGAGTGAAAAGTAAATTTGTTAGATCAAAGGTTCTATCATTCTACTTTGCTTTGTTAAAGTTTGTTTTTTTTTCCTTTTTTTTTTCAATCTTGGGTGGTTATTTGTAGGGGTGTAAATGAGCTGAGCCGGCCGAGTATTACTTTGTTCATGTTCAAAATCATTTAATTTAGTCGAGTCCGAGCACGATCCCGAGCATTCAAGCGAGTTCAAAAATTTGTTCAAGCTCGGCTCATTTAGTAAATTATATGTTCGTGAACGGCTCGTTTATTAAACGAGTATTTTTCGTGAACGAGCATTTTTAATAAACGAGCTTAATAATAAACGAGTTTCATACTTTTGACATTCGAAAATCTCAAAATTAGCATTATTAATAATGAAACCCCAATTATAACCATAAAAATTAAATCAACAATTGTAACGTCAATCAATTTATATTATCAATTAAGCTATATTTCACTTAAAAACACTTCGCTTCTTTGAGATATCACATCTTATTCATTTTTGCTTGTGATTTTCTGCTTCCTTGACTTCTCGTCCTCTTATGGTTTGGAGAAAAATACATGCACCATAAGAGAAACAAAAAGGGAAGTTAGTATAAAACATAATTTATTTAGTTAGAAACTAATATATAATACTCAAGCTATTAATTACCTCTTATGTAAAAATTAATCACTTTCATGGTAAATCGATAATCTTGAACTCTTCGATAATCTGCAAAAGAAATAGCATTAATTCATTTCAAGTTTTCAACCTTTTAAATTTATTCACTTAAAAGAATTCTATACATATAGCAATTTAGTATATAAATGCTTCCATACCTTTTGTTTCCTCTTGATTCCATAAAAGCTTCTTAGCCAATCCTCGGTGCACATTAGCATTTGGACAGTAGATGTTCCTAAGGATACCCTATAAGAACCTATGACTCTACCACCAGCACTAAAGGTGGATTCTGAAGCAACCGAAGTTACAGGAATAGCAAGGATGTCACATGCCATCTTTGATAAAATACGAAACTTCAAGTTGTTAGCCTTCCACCATTGAAGTGTGTTGACCCTTATGAGGTTTTGATGATGATGTTAAGAATCGAAAAAACTTCCATCTAATAAGGATTTTCTAGTGTTGTGACGTTTGCAGTGCTTTGGGAGCTGAAGTAGGAACTGGAACAAAGGAACTTTAGAAGATCCATGAGGACAAGTAAAGATAGAAGAAGAGTTCCAGAAATGGAACTTCCTGAAGTTTCTTAATAGGAACTTCACAACGGGTTGTAACGACCTGGTTCCGGTGTAATGCTAGGGCAAACCTTAGTAACCAAGGATCGGTGCAGAGCTCGAGATATCAACCTAAAAAGATGGACTTCATAACTCATAGTTGTATAGAAGATAAGTTTGTTCTTTATAGGTTGATGTAAGCATGTAATTGGTTGTTATGCGTGAAAACTTATTAGAAATCAGATAAAGCTTGGCAAGCTCATCAATTCGTATAAGATAATTACAGTTTTTATGGAAAAGTATTTATTTGATTTTATCTTCTAAAATCTGGTTTAACTCGGTTTTATCTTTTTCATAAATTCTATGTTTTAACAAAACGAATTTAGTCAAAATTGGTTTTCAAATAAAACGAAATTAAATTTGTTTTGATTTCAGTTTTAAAGTGATAAGATTAGATTTCTTTTCAAGCTTATCATATTTGCGAAAACCCTAATTTGTGAACTGAGGTTTCTCTATAAATATAGAAGTATTTCAGTATAGCAAAATGAGTGTTTTTAGTGTGAAAACCACTTAGTGCTTAAGAGTAAGTTTGCCAAAGGTTTAAGCTTTATCATTTTGATTTCGGGTTTCATGTGTAGCTTTCCATTTATGTGTTAGAGTGAGTCTTTGTGTTTTAATTGGTTTTGAGGTGAGATTGTGAATTCTCTACAAATTCACGTTTGAGTGTATGAGTTTGAATTCTCTAAAAAGTTAAGTGGAGTGAGTCACCCTGAGTGTGTCTTGGGTTGCATAGTGAGAAAAAGGAACCTGAGTGTGTCTTAGGTCGAGAAAGGAACCTGAGTGTGTCTTGGGTCGAAAAAGGTGCCTGAGTGTGTCTTAGGTCTAATAGGATAGGTTCTTATCAAGTGGCAAGTGTCTGTGGTGGAACTTGCAAAGCAAAGGTTTGTGTAATAGGTTGTACTAGGATAGTTGCCTATTATAGTGGAATTTGTTTATAAGTCCCAATAGGGCCAAGGTTTTACTTCCAGCTAGGCACTGGATGGTTTCCTCGTAAAACTTGTTGTGTTCTTTAAGTTCCTTTTATGTTTCGTTTTTAATTTCTGCATAAGTTTCACGATTGGAACCTACTACTATTCACCCCCCCTCTTGTAGTAGTTCATCTAAACTAACAATTAGTATCAGAGCAGGTTCTCACAAAATTACAAGCAACCTTGTAGAGTAAGTTCCTGAAGAGATGAATGCACATGAGAAACTTGAAGAAGGGTACTTGACCCAAAGACCACCAATGTTCAATGGCAAGTTCTATTCATACTGGAAGAATAGAATGGAGATATTTATCAAAGCTGAAAATTATCAAGTATAGAGTCATTGAAAGTGGTAACTTCGAGGTAACAAAAACCAATTCAAACAAAGAGGTAATCCCTAAACCACAGGCTGAATTTGATAAAGAAGATTATGAAAAATATGAGCTGAATGCTCAAGCAGTGAAAATCTTGCATTGTGGACTAGGACCTCATGAGCATAATAGAATCATGGGTTGCAAGTCCGCAAAGCGGATTTGGGATTTATTACAAGTAACACATGAAGGAACAAATGAAGTTAAACGTTCCAAAATTGATCTACTAATGTCAAAATATGAAAGATTTGAAATGCTACACAAGGAATCCATTCAGGATATGTTCACTAGATTTACTAACATTGTTAATGAATAAGAATCTTTAGGCAGGTCCATACCCATTGATGAACAGGTAAGAAAAGTTCTCAAAGTCTTCCTCAAGATGAGAGGTGGAGATCTAAGGTTACTGCTCTACAGGAATCAAAGGACTTCACCAAGTTCAACCTTGAACAGCTCAATGGATCCCTGCTCACTCATGAACTTCATCTTGGAGAAAACACTGAGAGTTCCAAGAATAAAAGCCTGGCTCTAAAGGCTTATGAATCAAGTGACTCTGAAGATGATGATGTTGAGACAAACATGCTTGTACGGAGGTTCAGGAAGATGCTGGGAAAGAGAGGAGAAAAGAGCAAACGAGGACAACTGAGTTCCAAAGAATTCAAGTGCTACGGTTGTGGCTCCAGGGAACATCTTCTCAGAGATTGCCCTAATCCTAAGGATGATGAGAAATCCAAGTACAAAGGCAAGGAGCAGAACAAGTACTATAAATCATCATTCTCCAAGGAAGATGTCAGGAAAGCCATGGTGGCTGCATGGGGAAAATCTGACTCCGAAGAAGAAGGAGAAACAGAATCCGTGGAAGAAACAACCAACTTGTGTTTAATGGCTAAAACTGACAATGAAGCTCGTCTGCAGGAACTTGAATATGAGGTATGGTATGACTATCGACAACTTAAACAGTTAAACAAAGAAAATCTTATGGACATTATTCTGGAACTTCAAGATGACTGTATTGAACTAAATAGGTCGAAGTTCCAAACTGATCAAGCCTTAAAAATCTACAAAGAACATAATGAATGGGTTGATAATATGAAGACAGATATTCAGACTAGATTCTTTGATCTATATGATAAAAATTTCCTTCTAAATGAACAAGTTGAAAAACTGAAACATGATAACATTATGTTAAACGTAGAGCTAGCTCAACTAAAACTTGGAATTAATTCTCCTGATTTTGAAGTTCCTCTCGCAAGCCAACTTCCAAATTTTGAGAAACTAAAATCAGATTTGGAAGAAGTAAAAATGAAAAATCAAAATTTGAAGGAGGAACTTGCTAGAACTAGGAAAGGTAAAGAAGTTATGAATAATGGAATTCCATCTTGGATAGCTAACACTCCAAATAAACATAAAGAAGGACTAGGATATAAAAAGAAGCCTAGGAGAAATAAGAAATATGTGGATCTGCCCAGTCAAAAATTATGTTACTATTGTGGTAGTACAGGACATCTTCGAGCTGCATGTCCTAAGAGAATTAAAGATACTCTTAAGAATACTAAGCATGCTGAACAGGTCTGGATAAAAAAATCTGACTCTTTCTCCAAAACAGTGGAACCCAAGGAAACCTGGGTTCCAGAAACTAACGCTTAGTTTTCATGCAGGTTCCAGTGAGGGGGAACAACACTTGGTACCTCGACAGTGGTTGTTCTAAGCACATGACTGGAGACAAATCTAAATTTCTCTCACTGGATGCCTATTACGGAGGAACGACGACCTTTGGAGATAACAAGAAAGGTGAAATTATTGCTATTGGTAAAATAGGTAGGTCAAGTTCCCATGCTATAGAAAATGTTTTCTTAGTCGAGGGTCTTAAACACAACTTGTTAAGTATATCTCAATTTTGTGATAAAGGTAACTCAGTTAGCTTTACTTCTAATCTTTGTAGAACCATCAACAATGACACTAGTAAAATTATTCTTGAAGGAACCAGAAAAGGGAACACATATGTTGTGGATCTCAATGAAGTTCCAAGTAGTAGTTTGACCTGTCTTAGTGTCATTGAGGATGATCCCTTGTTATGGCACAAACGGTTTGGGCATGCTAGTTTTTCTTTGCTTGATAAACTTAGATTAAAGGAACTTGTGGAAGGACTTCCATCCATCAAGTTCCTAAAAGATAAAGTCTGTAGTGCATGTGTTAAAGGTAAGCAGACACGAATATCTTTCAAGTCTAAGAATATGGTAAGCACCACAAAACCATTGGAACTTATCCATATGGATCTGTGTGGTCCTATGAGGATACAAAGCAGAAGTGGTAAAAGGTATGTAATGGTTATCATAGATGATTTTTCCAGATTTACCTGGGTTTTCTTTCTTGTAAGCAAGGAGGATACGTTTGATGAGTTTGTTGCTTTTGTTAAGAAAGAACAGAGAAGAACAGGTTGCCAATTAGTTCACTTGAGATCAGATCATGGAACTGAGTTCGAAAACTCAAAGTTTGATGAATTTTGCAATGAACATGGAATGGACCATAACTTCTTAGCTCCCAAGACTCCACAACAAAATGGAGTAGTTGAACGTAAAAATAGAAGCTTGGAAGATATGGCAAGAACAATGCTGATTTCCAGTGGACTGCCTAGGAACTTCTGGGCTGAAGCAGTAAATACAGCATGTTATATACTAAATAGAGTTTCTTTCGAGCAATAACCAACAAGACACCTTACGAACTGATGAAAGGAAGAAAACCAAATATCTCATACCTTAGGTCATTTGGTTGCAGGTGCTTTGTACACAACAATGGAAAGAGAAACTTGGGAAAATTTGATGAAAGAAGTGATGAGGCTGTATTCTTATGATATGCCTCAAATAGTAAAGCTTACAGAGTTTATAATAAAAGAACAATGTGTGTTGAAGAATCTGTACATATAATTTTCGATGAAACTGATTATGTGATTGATGTGCAGGATGATGATGATGATTTCGAAATAAGGTTAGTAAGAAGACAGGACCCTGATGAGGAATCAACTATATCTATGAAGCAGCAAGACAAGAATCATGTAGCTGAAAATCAAACGATAGCTGAAACAGAAGTTCCTCATGAGGAACATCCAGAGGCTGAGAATCCAGAGCCACTGAATCAAGAGGCAGAAGACAACGGTGCTAAACTTGAGAAATTGTATCCAATTAAAGACTTTACCCCTAAACGTTGGAAACATCAAAAGTCACACCCAGTGGACATGATTATGAGTGACATAACCAAAGGAACTCAGACTCGTTCCCAGCTGAGAAACTTCTGTGCATTTTTCTCATTCCTATCTACTATGGAACCAAAGAACTGTGATGAAGCCTTACAAGATGCAGACTGGATAATAGCAATGCAAGCTGAATTGAGTGAATTTGAAAGAAACAAAGTCTGGCACCTAGTTCCTAGACCGGCACACCAGAAAGTCATTGGACTAAAATGGGTGTACAGGAATAAGCTTGATGAGCATGGAATCATTGTGTGAAACAAGGCTAGACTGGTTGTTAAGGGGTACAATCAACAAGAAGGCATAGACTTTGATGAGACATTTGCACCAGTTGCCAGGTTAGAAGCTATACACATTCTTATTGCTTTTGTAGCTTTCATGGATATTAAGTTGTTCCAGATGGACGTCAAATATGCTTTTTAAAATGGTTTATTAAAAGAGGACGTCTATGTGGAACAACCCCCTGGATTTGAAGATACAGATTTCTCAAATCATGTATATAAACTTGATAAAGCTCTCTATGGGCTGAAACAAGCACCAAGGGCATGGTATGAGAGGTTGTCCAAGTTCCTATTAGATAATGATTTTAAAAGAGGAAAAATAGACAAAACATTGTTTTTGAAATCTAAAGGAACTGACATTTAAGTTGTACAAATATAGGTAGATGATATTATTTTTGGTGCAACTAACGAATCCTTGGTGAAGTATTTTGCTGACCTTATGAGTGGCGAGTTTGAGATGAGCATGATGGGTGAGCTAAATTTCTTTCTTGGGCTGCAAATTAAGCAAACCGAGAAAGGAATAATGATTCACCAGCAAAAATATGTGAAGGAACTCGTAAAGAAATATAAGATGGAAAGTACCAAGTCTATAAGAACACCTATGGGAACTAACATCAGTCTGGATAAAGACTCAGCCGGAACTTGCATAGATCAGAAGATGTATCGAGGTATGATAGGTTCCTTATTATATTTAACTGCTAGTAGGCCTGGCATATCGTTCAGTGTAGGTTTGTGTGCAAGGTTCCAAGCTAATCCAAAGGAATCTCATCTTAAAGCAGTTAAAAGGATACTTAAGTATCTAAAAGGAACTGAAGATTTATGCTTATACTATCCAAGAAATGAATCATTTGATCTAGTTGGATACACAGATGCTGACTATGGAGGTGATTTAGTTAACAGAAAGAGCACATCAGGTATGACTCAATTTCTTGGACCATGCCTAGTTTCTTGGGGTTCCAAGAAACAGAACACAGTTTCTTTGTCCACATTAGAAGCTGAATATGTAGCTGCTACAACTTGTTGCTCTCAAATGTTATGGATAAAACAACAAATATGTGACTTTGGTTTAAAATTTGAATGTGTTCCAATTTATTGTGATAATACCAGTGCCATCTGTATATCAAAAGATCCAGTACAACACTCTAAAGTCAAGCATATCCACATTAGACATCATTTTCTAAAAGATAATGTGGAAAAAGGCTATATTAAGTTAGAATTTTGTCCAACTGATAATCAAATTGCTGATATTTTGACTAAGCCTTTGAGCAGAGAACGCTTTGAGAACATGAGACTGGAACTTGGGATGATCAAGCTGAATTGATTGCAACTGAAGTTCCTAGATATGGCATTGTCAACTACAGGACCAATTAGAAGAAATAAAACATCTATCACAATCTTGGTGTGATGAACATAACGGGAATGTCACCGTTGGTAAATTCTTGGAGGTTAGTGCAATTAACACTATTTAAAAACTGTACATATTATTCAAGGCAATGTAGACATGTATATGACTTGTTCCATGAATTTTGGTTTCCGAAAAATTATTTTCAAGAAGAATTATCTTCTGGAATTATCTTTATTAAATACTGTGTGAAAAGATAAGTCTTGAATTGAAATTCCATCCTGATTAACTTTCAAAAATAAGATAAAATTCATTGTTCCTAAAACTAACCCTTCAACTTCAATACACCGCCTTAAATATTTAGCCCCATTTAAATACTCACCCAACCAACTCCACTAACTCACAGTCACATCAAATTAAACCTCTAGAACTCTCCCAGCCATAAAATTTCTACAGCTAAACCACAATCAACCATGGCCGATGAAAACCGTAAGACTCAAGATGAGCAATCACCCACCAGATCTCCTAGCCCACAACCAATTAACCTAGAAATTCCTGAAGATCTACTCAAGTCCACCTCAGAACCGAAAAATACTAAGCCAAAATCTATTGAAGAAACTGCAACTTCCTTAACTGGAAGTTTACCCATCATCATCGATCGACTTACTCAATGGAAGAAAAGAAAGGCCGAAAAATCGGAGAAATCACTGGAGGAGAAAATTCTTGAAATTGAAGCAATGTCGAAAGAAGACGAACCTGAAGAGGCGAAGGATGATTCTGAGGGGGAAGAAGATGACAAGGCTTTGGGAAAGCAAGCTGAAAGGTATGTTGTAGGCTATAGAATTGATGATGCATGGTGTAGTATGGTGAATTTCGAATTCTTAGATCTACTTAAGTTTCAGGGTTGGGATTTTATGTTTACTGTTAAAGCAAAGAACTATCTGTATCCACTGGCTATGGATGAATTTATTAAGGAATGTGAATTTGAAGATGGTATGTGTTGTAGCAAAGTTAATGGTGTTGATATTGTGTTTGATGCTGCTAGACTAGGAACTCTACTTCAAGTTCCATGTGAGGGGTTTGATACTTATATGAAAGGGGTTGTAACTGTGAAAGTGGCAGGGCATACTAAAACTGAAATAATCAATTACCTGGGTGGTAAGAAGGGTGTGAGTGTCATGAATCATAATGATCTTTCTCCATTGCACAAACTGTTATTTAATTTGTTGAAAAAGTCCTTGGTTCCAAGGACACAAAAGAAAAATGAATTGTGCTACCTAGATATGGCCCTAATCTTTTGCATGTCAAAAAGAATCAAAATCAATTTCCCAGCCCTTATGCTCCAACACTTAGAGCACGACAAAGAGAAGGAAATAAAAGTAGGATATGCTGCAATTCTTGCTTCTGTGTTTGAAGATTTGGGTGTGAAATTGAAGGGCTTTTATGGGCACATGAGGGAGAAAGGAGAAAATGTGATTAATGAAACCACTCTGAGGGGATTAAGTCTTGCTATAGTGAGGGGGAAGTGTGTGAAGTATGAAGCTCAGAAGAAAAAGGGGAAGGAAGATGATTCTCAGCTAAGAGGTCCTGTTAGGAAGAGCAGAAGGCTCTCTGTTGGAACTCAGACCAGGACAAGTGCTAATGATCCCTTGGAGCTAAGCGAAGGTGAAGGAGGAGCTGATGAGTTGATCACTGATTTGTCTAACAGACTTATGCAGGTAGAAGGACAGCTCATTGACATGGCAGGGAAGATGAAGGCAATGGAGAGAAGCACTGCCTCTCAAGCAAAGGATTTTCAGAAATCCATTTCAAGCCTGGAAGCCAAATTGAAGAAAGCTCAAGCAGACAACAAGGCAGAGCTTGAGCAAATCCTCAAAGTGCTTGAAGCCTGATTAACCTTGCAGCCTAACCCCAGCCATCTCCTAGCCTATTCTATTTCATGTTGGTTTTTGGAACAATGTTATGTTTTCTTTGGATGTTTTTGAACTATGTTGGCTTTTGAATATTTTGAAACTTGGTCTGTAATATTTTAAGCACTCTGGATGGTTGGTTTTTGTTAAATGTTATGGAACTTTGGCTATATATGCATGCATTGTTGCGACTAAACAGGAAAACTTGTGTGAAAGTACTAGCTTAAGAGAGCTAGCCAGCGCTGCTTCCAGCTTCCCACATTCGATCAATTGCCTGTGGGGCTGTGAGTAGATGAATAAAATCTTTGAAAAGTCAGATTTTTGATAATGCCAAAAGGGGGAAAAGCAGGAGCAAACTTGGATGCTGAAGTTGTTCCAGTTCCAGTTAAGTAAGTAACAAAGGTTGTTCTCTTCTCTAAATTTTTATTTGCTTTCTGTTTGGTTTTCATTCTACTTTTATTATTTTGTCATTTCATTCTTAAAAAAATAAAAAAAATGAAAAAAATGAAAAACTAACCTTCTGTTTCTTTACTTGTTATCCTCAGGATTTTGCTCAGTTTGTCATCATCAAAAAGGGGGAAATTGTTAACCCTTATGAGGTTTTGATGATGATGTTAAGAATTGAGAAAACTTCCATCTAATAAGGATTTTCTAGTGTTGTGACATTTGCAGGTTCAGTAAGCTTTGGGAGCTGAAGTAGGAACTGAAACAAAGGAACTTTAGAAGATCCATGAGGACAAGTAAAGACAGAAGAAGAGTTACAGAAATGGAACTTCCCGAAGTTTCTTAACAAAAACTTCACAACGGGTTGTAACGACCTGGTTCCGGTGTAATGCTGGGGCAAACCTTAATAACCAAGGATCGGTGAAGAGCTCAAGATATCAACCTAAAAAGATGGACTTCATAACTCATAGTTGTATAGAAGATAAGTTTGTTCTTTATAGGTTGATGTAAGCATGTAATTGGTTGTTATGCGTGAAAACTTATTAGAAATCAGATAAAGCTTGACAAGCTCATCAATTCGTATCAGATAATTACAGTTTTTATGGAAAAGTATTTATTTGATTTTATCTTCTAAAATCTGGTTTAACTCGGTTTTATCTTTTTCATAAATTCTATCTTTTAACAAAACGAATTTAGTCAAAATTGGTTTTCAAATAAAACGAAATTAAATTTGTTTTGATTTCAGTTTTAAAGTAATAAGATTAGATTTCTGTTCAAGCTTATCATATTTGCGAAAACCCTACTTTGTGAACTGAGGTTTCTTTATAAATATAGAAGTATTTCAGCATAGCAAAATGAGTGTTTTTAGCGTGAAAACCACTTAGTGCTTAAGAGTAAGTTTGCCAAAGGAATTAAGCTTTATCATTTTGATTTCGGGTTTCATGTGTAGCTTTCCATTTATGTGTTAGAGTGAGTCTTTGTGTTTTAATTGGTTTTGAGGTGAGATTGTGAATTCTCTACAAATTCACGTTTGAGTGTATGAGTTTGAATTCTCTGAAAATTCAAGAGGAGTGAGTCACCCTGAGTGTGTCTTGGGTTGCATAGTGAGAAAAAGGAACCTGAGTGTGTCTTAGGTTGAGAAAAGAACCTGAGTGTGTCTTGGGTCGAAAAAGGTGCCTGAGTGTGTCTTAGGTCTGATAGGATAGGTTCTTATCAAGTGGCAAGTGTCTGTGGTGGAACTTGCAAAGCAAAGGTCTGTGTAATAGGTTGTACTAGGAGAGTTGCCTATTATAGTGGAATTTGTTTGTAAGTCCCAATAGGGCCGAGGTTTTACTTCCAGCTAGGCACTGGATGGTTTCCTCGTAAAACTTGCTGTGTTCTTTAAGTTCCTTTTATGTTTTGTTTTTAATTTCTGCATAAGTTTCACGATTGGAACCTACTACTATTCACCCCCCTCTTGTAGTAGTTCATCTAAACTAACAAAGTGTATCAAAATCATCAGACCCTTCATCACAAATGACAACACCTTCTTCTAAATAGACATCAAGCTCAGATTTTATGCTCTCAAATGTGTTGTAGCCACTCCTAATAAAGCTATCAAATCTCTTCCTACCCTTTTAGAAAATCTTATTTTTTCCAGTATTACAAGAGCCCACATTTACAGCAGCAATATAATTCTCATCACTCTCATGAGCAGTTTTTTGAGCATTATTCAAAGAATGAGCTTCAACATACTCCAAGTAGATCTCATACAAAGTGTCCCGCACATATTTTGTATGTGTTGCCATTTCATCCTCCGAGTAAAGTGTAGAAAAAGACCACTCAATTAATTTTAATTTATTTCTAGGATCTAATGCAGCTGCAACAGATATAAGAAAATTACAATTTCCCCAGTATTTATCAAATTTAACCTTCATCCTTTGAGCCATTGACCTCATAAAATCATAGTCACTTTCAACTTGACTCTCCAAAGCTTCCTTAATGTTGGTAAGTTTTGGCAAAAATAAGTTTGAAGTTGGATACTCACTTCCTGCATTTAAATGTAATGTAAATCAATATATTATACTCCAGCTTTGATATAATTATGTAAAAAAAAAAAAAAAACAAATTTGTATTACCTGAAATTTTTTCAGTAGCTTGGTTAAATAGTGATAAGAAAGTGCAAACAACTTCAACTCTCTTCCACTCTTCATCAGATGGCAAGAGATTGTAACTTGGCTCTCTATTCTTGTACCTTGGAAACACACCCCTAAACTCGAATGCAACAGATAACATATGGTATTGCATTCCACCTAGTACAACAATCAAGAACTAACCTTCTACCAGGTAACTTTAGTTGTTTACATATTTCACTAAAGATGTTAAGTCGAGCTATGGATGCTATGACATGCTTCACACTTTCCCTCACCTTATATAATACATCCTTGATCTCTTCTAACCCATCATGCACCAAAATGTTAAGTATATGAGCACAACAACGGACATGAAATAACTTTCCACCATAAGGTAAAATAGCTTGGCAAGATATGCTATCTTTCAATGTCCTTACAACTACATCATTTTAAGTTGCATTATCCACTGTTATGCAAGCCAATTTACTCTCAATTTCCCACTCAACTAAACATTTATATAAAGCATCATGAACAGCAACTCCAGAGTGAGGTGGTGGAATATCCACAAAATTAATGACTCTCTTATGTAATTGAAAGTCAATGACAAAATGACAATTTATTGCCATATACTCTATCTTTTGTGAATTTGACCTCCATATGTCAGTAGTAATGCAAACCCGATTTGCTTGTTTTAACAATCCCTTAGTTCTCTTCTTTTCAATGTCATAACTAGTCATACAATTATTTTTCGCAGTCACACGTGGAACTTTTTCATATTCTGGGGCAGAGGCTTTCATTAACATATTAAAGACCTCATATTCTGCAAACATGAATGGTAGCTCATGAACAATAATCATGTGAGCCATAAGCTCTCTAATCTTGGCATGGTCATATTTCCAGTTTTCAAGACCCTGGTTATTTTCAAATTGAGGAGTAGAAATTTGGAAACCTAATTGTTGTTGCCCATTTGATTTACGCATAGAACAAGACGACAAATGCCTCCTATATTGAGTTGTAGGACCACCCTCTGTGTACTTAAAAAGAGTACTACAATGTTTGCACTTTAACCTTATAATTCCAGTTGAATATGTCACAAATTTAAGATGTCTCCATACCCATGAAGTCTTCTTCCTTTGTCTCTTTGCAAAAGGATTTAATTCATCCTCTCTTACTTGTTCATCTTCAACCACACGCTCTGTTTCGGTAAACAAAGGATCATTCTCCATCAATCCTTCAAGGAAATAAGACAAAGCTATTAATTATTAGAACAAATTAAAGAATTTAAGACACGTGGTTGACAAATTAAAGAATTATATACAACATACCTTCACAAAATCGTTTTTAGTAATCGGCAAGACGGCAATGGCGTATAAAATTCTTTGTCTTTCAATTATGCTGTCCAATATGCTTTGAAGTTTGGAGTTTAGAGTATTAAAAGCATTTTAAGGAAAAATGCAAAATACATAGTCAATGTATTTGGACTATAAATCTTTGGTCCCTTAATTTGGAATGACCACTTAAATTAGGGATTTTTATTCTTTTTATAAAAGATTATTTATTTTAGGCTTTGTTTGTTTGGAAAGTTTCTTACATTGTACGAGTAATCAAAGTCAAAGATATAATTTGAATTTTTTTTCTTGAATTATATATGGTAAATTGGTAATCATATATTAAGATACTATATAATTCAATAATAAACGAGCTTGTTCATGAACATAAATAAACGAGTAGTTCGTGAATGTAAATAAACAAGTAGTTCGTGAACATAAATAAACGAGTTGTTCGTGAACTTATCTGAACGAGCATATATATGTTCATGTTCAAGCTCATTTATTACACGAGCTTCAAATTTTGTTCAAGCTCGGATCATTTATTAAATAAACGAACATGAACGAGCTTCAACCGAGCTTGAACCTGATTAGTTTATTGGTCGGCTCGGTTCATTTACACCCCTAGTTATTTGTTTCCCTTCCTCGAGGGTTTTTGGCACCCTTGCTAGCTTTGTTTCTTTCATTGTGTGAGGTTGGTTTTGTAATTAGGTAGTGAGCGTTGTGTTACCCTATAGGTGTACTTTTTCCAATTGATAAGTGGATGGATTTGTGTCGTGCTTTTGCCGAGAACCATCTTCTTCTAAGTTTAATGACAAGTGCGTTGTTCGTATCCTTGATTTCTTGGCTTGTCCTGATGATGTGTTAGTCCATTTTAAAGTTTTCAACAAGGAAGGTAAATCCTTGTTCCAGGAACGCAAGTTTAAACTTGCTTTTTCCAAGTACGATTTAGCGAGTAAAGCGTTATATTTTAGTTTGTCAACGTACCTGGAAGCTTTTGCTATGTTTTGGTCTTTAGCCTTAGCTTTAAATCTCAATTTGGATGCGTGAGCCTTGAAATTACAAGAATTTGATACTAAAATTAAATTATGTATGTTTGTGTTGAGGTATATGATTCCTATTATACCAAAGGCTTGTTTGGGAGAGTCTTGGCTTTTAAGGGGTTAGATTATCTTCTATTCGCCAAATAAGACATATTTAAGGCAATTAATAGAATATGGAAGTATTAAAAGCATTATAGGAGGTTGAGACCCTGAAAGCTTTTGCTATATTTCGATCTTTAGCCTTGGACTTAAATCTCAATTTGGTTGCATGTGCTCGAAATTACAAGAACTCGATACTAAAGTAAATTATGTATGTGTTGTGTACTATTGAGGTATGATTCCTGATATACCAAAGGCTTATTTAGGAGAGTCTTAGATTTTTAGGGGTTAGGTATCTTCTATCCGCCAAATCTGACCTTTTTAAGGCAGTTAATAGAATATGGAAGTATTAAAAGGATTACAGGAGGCTGAGAGGTTTTTGCCTCTTTTGTAGATCACACTTTAGGGGAAGTTGCTTCTTCAAACAAGAAAGGGGTTTGTGATATGGAGGTCATTCCCAAAGTGTTGCCCAATGGGATGATATGTGATGTTGAAAAACCTGTTAGTAGGGTTAATTTGACAAAAAAAGCTTATAACAATTTGAAAATTGATTCTACTTCGAGGTCAATACAACCGGCCAGATAATGGTTTGCACCCGCATTGGTTTCGATCCCGTGGTTGTTTTGGTTCATCTTTTCAGATTACATCATCTAATTTGCAGCGTCTTATGCATGGTGATGTGTTTAGCTTTTAACATTAGAGGTCTATATCAGTGATGAAGTTTCAGGTACGATTTGTCATAAGTAAAAGTCAAATTTTGACATAATATAGGTCCCCCTAGGTGAGAAATCCAAGGAAGCAGATACCTTTATTCCTCCGAATTCTCCTTTCTGTGGCTCGAAGCACCAAGTGATTCCCTCAAAGGTCTTGAGTGCTTCTTGTAGCTATAAATCATGTTTTAGTCTGCCAAAAAAGATAACTGTTCCAGGGTTTGTGGGTAGTCTTCGGGTACCTGAGTTCCAAGTTCCTTACTTTTGCCATTAAGATTCAAGGTATTGTCTCGCTTGAATCAACAATGGACTATTTCTTATTCTCTTATTCTGATGATTGGTAAGATGTTTTGTGATAGGGTGTTTGTAGGTTGCAAGATGGATCGTGTTGGCTCAAAGCGATGTCCAACTTTGTCTCTTAATGTGGAGTTCAACAAGTTAGCTCCTATGAAGCTTGCTCGCATTGGTCCTTTCGGGTTTTGTTACTTAATGTAGTTGTTGTTGTCCAGTGTGTTTTGTTGTATTGTTGTTTTTTTGTTATATGGATCTTCTTGTCAAAAAAAAAATGTAAATTTGTTAGATGGAAAAATTGAAAATTTGGAATAGATTAAGGCTCTGTTCTTTCCCTTATATTTGTGGTACTGTAATTATTTTATTGAATGAAAACTATTTTTATTGAATTGAAATTATTTTTGCCGAACGGAAATTATTTTTACAAATTCTCCAAGTATATTTGTTCAGTGCCTGATTTTTTCACTAATTAAAAATGATTTTTTATTAAACTGAAAATATTTTTTACTAAATTGAATTTTTCTTTTTACTTAATATTTTGCAAAGTGAAAGTCATTCTCTTCACCTTAAAAAATATAAATAAAAATGATTTTATTTTAGTTGAAATAAGTTCAATTCAATAAAAATAAGTTTTAAACAACCAAAAAAAAAAAAAAAAAAAAAAATTAAAGAACAAAGATAATTGAGAATCATTTAAAAAAGAAAAGGTTTACTCAGTAAAGTTAGTTTTATATTAGCAAAAATAGTTTAAGTTCAACAAAAATATTTTTAATTGTCAAAAATAATATAACCTTTCCGCATTTCTGAATAATACAACCTTTTAAGGGTATCCGCTTTAAACGAGTTATGACCGTTTAGTGACCTAATTAATAAGTTAAATGAGACACGTGTCATAATCTTATTGGTTTAACAATTTAAATTATTTTTTTTAATTTGATGTTTTTAATTAAATTTAATATTATTATTATTATTTATATATTTATTTTATTTAAAAAAAACCACCCACCTCCACCACCACCACTAGCCAACCCCATTCCCCTTCCCCGGTGACCTGCCAACTTGACCTCTAGCGCCGGCCGCACCCAGATTTCCTCCCCCAGCGTCGGCGCTGGCCCCTCTGCACAGTATGTCGGCGATGTTGCTCCTTCTCTATTCTCTCTTCCCCACAAACCACCATCCCGAAAACCTTCCTCCCACACAAAACCACCTAAAACCCATCCCTCGTCGTCAAAAAAATCCTTATCAGACCTCCCTAGGATTTCGCTTAGGGTTTTTCGAGGGTAGGGGATAAGTTTCAAGTGGTTTTCTAAGGGAGGGAGGGTTTCGGTGGTTTTGTGGGGATCGCTGAAGAGAGTAGAGAGAACGGGGGATGTGCAGGGATGAGGATCGACTCCGACGCCGGGGAGGGGAGATCTTAGCGTGGCCGATGCCGGGGGATGGGTTGGTAATTCACCGGAGAAGGGGAAGGGGTGGCTGGTGGTGGAAGAGGATTTTTTTTTTGTTTTTACTTTTTTAGATTTTTAAAATAATTTGAAATGTGTGTTTTTGATAAAATATCTTAGTTGTTATCACGGTGGTAGTAATGTCTTACTCCCTCGGTTTTTTTAAAATCCCATTGGGGTGTGTGCGGGGTTTTAGGCTAAAGAACAAAAATAATATATAAGTTGGAATGGAAAAAAATAAAAACTTTGGAAAAGTAATAAAAGAAATATAAATGGAGGACCACAAGGTATAATACGAGAGGGAGAAATATTATATTATTATAAAATGATGGTGAGATAAAAAAGAAGAGCGTAAATTTGGTAATGGAACACTATGGTAAAAATAGCCATTTTTGGGAAGTGGAGCACTTAAAAAAAACAAACAAAAGCAGTAGTCATTTCCTTATTCGTTTTTTTTAAAGGGAAAAACAGAGTTATCAAAGGAAGAAAATATCTAGGGTATTACATGCATTTTTTTTCTTCAAAAAATTATATAAAATGACAAAGCAACCACAATTTATTACGGAGTAGATGAAATGTCCATGCTGAAATTATAAATTATAGAATTGAGAGAGAAGAAAGAATAACTTTTTATGTATTCAATCCATTGAAAATGAAATACATAGCAATATACAAGTAGTGCAAAACTAAGCTAAAAATAATGAATAAGATCCCATAATTATTAATCATCAATCTATCATGCCTAACATTAACCTAGTAACCCTATGTAATACCCCGTATATTTAAACCCGTTTACTAATTATTAACTATGGATTTTTCCGGAAATATTTCAAATATTATGTTATTATTATACAAAATCATTTATTTTAGTCATTATATACAAATAATAAATTTATAATTACGTTTTATAATGAGTTTGATTATACCAGTCAAGTTGAAGTTGTAGTACCCAAAATTCGGATTTTTAACCTTAAACTCTTTGTTCCCGAGTCAAATATTTTGTTCCCGAGCCAAATATTTTGATCCCGAGTCATACTACAAAGTGCCAAAAACATTGAATGTCCTCTTTGCTAAAGTCGACTCTAAACTTCCGCAATAATGCTCCACGTAGCTCCCTTATACACCATACATCTCCAAAAACGTTCCAAACTTGAACAGTCTCGAAAATCACTTTCAGTCAAGGCCCATCTGTGGTCTGATTTGGCTGAAATTCTGATAGCATGTTTGGGACATCTAGAGCATCAATTTCAAAGGTGTGATTTTTGTTTGATGCTATAGATCAAAAGTTATGACTGCTGATCAGTAGCTCGTTTTCTTGTTCTTTGAACTCCTTCATGTCGGCAAAAATAGAACAAAACCCCCCCATTTGCTCTTGCATCAATTGAGACAGCCGAAACAATACCCAATTGAGGCTATAAATAAGCCATTGATATGCTTCCCCAAGCCAACTTTGTTCATTTTATTTGCAAGCTTCTTCTTCTTCTTTCCTTTGTTTCCCCATTTTCCCACTCCTCTTCCTTTGTCCGTGAACACCACCACGACCACCACTACTCCCTACTGTCCAACCACCAGCTGTCGCCCTACCTCCTATCGCCGGCAACCACCAAGGGTAGCACCACCTCCCTCCTTATCTTCCCCGATTACCGCAACTCCTAAGGCTATCAAATAAATTTTTTCCTAAACTACTACTACTACTACTACTACTACTACTACTACTACGTTATTTTTGTTAATATTATCATCTTATGTTACTACTGCTATGTAACACCCTAGAAATTCATTTCCTTTAAAATACCTGTTTTGCTCTTTTTAAAACTCAAAATAGGAAAATATAAGACATTACCGCCACCGTGAAAACGGTTAAGGCAACTATCAAAGACACACAGCGGAAGACTATCTTTAAAAACATTCAAAACAATTCAACTTTCAAATTCAACCAAACAAAAGTAAAGTCAAACCAAAGTAATTAAAACGAAGTCAACCTACAACTTGGAACCATTGTAGGCCCTTATCAAAACCAAATCAACTTAAAACCTTTGCGTTAGTCTTACAAACATAATATAATAAAATAATCAAAGCAATAACCACATCATAAACTTATGGAAACTAAGCATGATTTGCTCTTCACTCATGCCCATCTTGAATATGCTTCATCACCTGAAAAGCTTCTCTCTACTTGTCCCCACTACTCTCCATTAGAAATGGGTCTCATGTGGACAAAGTAAAGACAAGGCCTAAACAAACATACAAATACACAATCAGCAATGCTGAGTACATAAGCGTAAATAAAACACACTAACATGCTTTCACCTATCACCACACAACTTACCTTGTTGCACCTATTTACAAGCATGTAACATACAACATGACACTCAATTAAATAACTAATTTATTCATTTAGTATTGATTACGCATCGAAAGGGTTTCCCCCCTAACCTGCCCCAATAAAGGGGTACTAACACGGGAGCTAACCGTGCCAGTATAATAGAACCACTCGTAAGTGGCAGAATTCCTGCGCATAATAATACAAAGGAATATACAGTGTGCTGCACTCCCAGTAGAAGTTATGGTTAAATATAAAACCCCATAACTCCCCCCATATGTTCATACTCAAGACTTAATACGTTCCAAGAGTTTTGGTGCGTAATCTCTTTCACTTTACGTTATTTACATATTATTAGACTTGCTGATGACTCTCAAACCATAACACAATCAAACATTATAATTATTAAAACAATTAAACATACCAATTTAATTCTTGAATAATCAGTGACCACATAATATTTAATGTTGAACCCTTTTTAATCTACCTCGGTGTCTAAGACACCTTAAATGCATAATGCGCCAAAATTCCTATCCATCGGTGTTAAAAATACCTTAAGTGCACTAAGGCACCAATATATAATTTATTCCTCGTGTACATAGACACTTAAATAACTCTTTTCTCATGCTTATAGCATCAATAAAAATTATATGAACCATAATAAAGTTCCTTTTCAATATTCCAAACCAAATTAAACATTTAGTTTAATTAAACATGCTCACTATCGTGCCGATAACAAAAGTGTGGTTCATATACAACATGCCAAATTAATTATTTCCATTCACTAACCCATCACAGATAATTCATGCTTCATAATTCAATCAACAACATCAACCAAATAATAAATTCCAATCAAAATCTATCATGATACCATTTGGAATCAATTATTCAAAGCCTAGCATGTTCCTATATCACTAAATAAATACCAAGTACGCGAACGTACCTTGAATAGGATCTTAAAATCACCACGACTATATGAAATCACTCACTTGGAAGTCTCCTACAATCCAAAATTATAAAGAGGCATTAAAATCTATTCCACACAAATTTCCAGCAATATATACCCTCCTTAAATCACTCATAATTTATTTAAAACAAGTTGAATATTAATTTAAAACCCCTTACTTTAATCCCAATTAATGGGGAGTCAAAAATTCTTTCAAAAAACTTAATTATAGCTTACTAACAAAATTTCCAGCTTCATTAAATCATTAAAACTTGCTGTAAATATGTTTAAAACCCTCAAATTAAAGGTTTAAACCACCCTAAATCGAATTCCTTTAATATGCAATAATTTAGAAACCTAGGGTTTTCAATTTGGGGCTTTTTAATTAAAATCAAAATCTGAAAATTTATTTACATACTACCGATAATCAAACATCATGAAAATCGCCCCAAAACCCATAATCAATAATTAGATGTAGGAAGTAAACAAAAGAATTAAAAAAAAAATTCTCGAATTGCGTGCGCAGGGCAGCAGCACCGACACCACAGCCGGCTGCTGCCGCGCTGCTGGTGGTGCCGCTCCTGCCGCCGGCACCTGCTGGTGGTGTGGTGGTGACCGGCGGTGGTGATAAAAAAATAAGGGGAAGGGGAAAAAGAAAGAAAGAAAAAGAAAATAAGGGAGAAGGGAGAGAAAATTACCTTGGGTATTCTCTTCTCCGGGCAAAGTTCAATTTACCCATGTGTTGAATATTTATACCCCCTTTTTCTCTAGATTCCCCCTAAACTTAAATTCCTTTTCTATCCTTATTAATCCCTTTCCCATTCAAACTTGTTTTTGACTTTGACTTTTATAAAAATTTCCTTTTATAAAACTTTATTTTTATAAAATATTTCCAAACTTATTAAAATAAATAATTAAAATGCCACAAATAATTCATTTTGAATTATTTAAATACTTTACAAAATACTTATTTAAATTAAAATACGTATAAAAATACGAGGTATTACATGCTACATACTACCGTATACTACTACTACTTATTTTATTTACTATTGTTATTATCATAATAATGTTATTACAACTATATCGATCTCTAGTTGTCCTACCACTGTTCTACTTACTACAATACTACTCCTATTCCACGTACTACTCCAAATACTACACTACAATATACTACCTACCATTTTTATTATCATTTAATGTTGTTATTATAATTATCATTCTTGTCTCTTATTATGTTACTGCTACTACTCCTACTTATAATTACTGTACTATTTTAGCAGTTATAAAATGAGGCAATTCAACAGTTATCAATAATTACTGTACTATTTTAATGGTTTGAATACTTCAATTGAGTCAAAAAAAAAAAAATTAAAGTGACAAACTTCATTATGATTACTTATTCAACTAATTTATTATCATCTCAATTATTCAATTTAATAAATTATTATTAATTTACAATCAATGCAATTAAATGATTTCATATAACAGTCAAGACAATTAGAAATTAAACCCAACATAATTTAGGATACCATGATTAATAGGATTAGATCGGTTACCTTTTTTTAGGGGGGTTGCAAGTATATGTATCTTCTTGGTCCATTGTGATGTACCGTAATTTGAACCCCATGCTGCTACCCATCCTCGACTACGATAGCCATGGCCTCCCGTCCTTATAACATAGACCATGATTGTACGAACACCGCCCATTTGATATGCGTTGGAGTTCTCCTTGGTTAAACCATGAAGATTCCATTTATTTTTGATTGAAAATTTTGGGACTTTGGGTGGGTTATGTGTGAGAAACAATGGATGGTAGATGAAGTTAGGCCATTGATTTGTTAGGAAAAAGACAAACTTTTTAAAATTTTCAACTAAATTGGGTATTTGAGTAATGGTTCTTTTAATAAGGTGAAACGGATCGAATCTTGTTATGAACATTATATACATTTTTGTTATATTTCTCAATACTCAACACCTGTTACACATGTAATCGATTATGTGGCAAATTAAAATATGACGTGGATTAATAACAAAAAGCTAATGACACATGGCGATATGGCAATCCTTGCCTTTGAGTTTTAATAATAAATATTGATTGATATTGATATTGATGTAGTATATAGGGCCGATTAACGGCCTTTACAAACAAACCCTTAGCACAGGCCTCGTATTTTTTAGGGCTCAATGTTTTTCGGAGCTCAATTATATTAAAAAAAAAAAATCAATTCCTTATCTCTTTTTCTCACCCAATCACCGTAAACAGAGTATCAAAGTACGGAGTAATGTTAGATTTTTTTTTTTCAATTACTTCATGGGCCCCATTACTTCTTTAACTCCAAAAAGTCTCTTAAGTCTTCTGCTCACTCCGTATTTCATTTATTACTGTATGTAGCTTCTCATTTATCTTCTTTTATTTTTTTTAGAATAACACTTTATTTCTTGTTGAACCCCCCCCCCCCTTTTTTTTAAATATTTTTTCATATAGAATTTCAGTTTTTATCTTTTAGATAAACTAGAATTTCAATAAAAAAAAATGAAGTTGGGTTTAAACTATCACTATTACAAATAATTTTTCAACTTGATTCTTAAGCACACAAACAAAATATAATAGGAAGTTAGAAGTTCCCATTAGTTAATGGATTTCAACAATTTGGGTTTTAAATGATTTACCAATTGATTTGGTCCTTTACACTGTAAATTAAAAAAACTCTAATAAAAAAATAAAACTATGAAGGTAAAACGCTCATAATTATAATTGCATTATTTTTGTAAGGGCCTGAAGCTTACAGATAGAGCAACACCCCTGAAATGTGTGAGACGTCTCTTGTAATACAACACGTTACTTTGATATATAAAAAGATTTTAGGATGAACATGGAACGAAATGCTATCGCAGCACTGAACAACTTATATACAGAATCGTAAATTCCAAAACATGAACAATAATTTGATAACTATGTACATCAACAAATAATTTATGCCAAAAGATGTACAATATATTGATAATTTGTGTGTGTGTATACATACATACATACATATACATATATATATATATATATATATATATATATATATATATATATATATATATATATATATATATATATATATATATATATATATATATATATATATATATATGGGAAAAAAATGTACAGTAATTTGATAAGAATTTAGCAAAACAATTTAGTTGTAAGATATTTGAATATACTCTTCTTAATTTCATTCATAATTATCCAAAGTAATAAAGTTAAAAGTTAAAAACAAATTAATTTGAAGTTGATGTGTTATTAATGACAACATAAAAGACGATATAAAGTGATAAATATGGATTATATATTGTAGCAAAAAAAAACCTGATGCACAATACAAAGTGGGTCATATCAAGTCATCAAAAGCTACACAATTACTAGTATGCCCCATACTCTACAATCATGAAAAGAAATAAAATACCTACAATTACTTTTGTACATATCTTAACAATACAAAAATTTATCCGTTGAGATACATAATTAATATTCTATAAATTGTATATAATATACCTCTACATCTTCAAATACAAGCTGCTGTAAATTTATTGCACTTCCTCGAGAAGTTTTAGCTTGGTGCTTTCATATTAATGTAGCTGTTGTAGTATAGTTTCGACTCTGGTCTGTCAGTTTGGCATGGGGAAGTTGTTGAGCAGTCATTATGTTGTTCTACTATATGATTTGAACCTGCCATCAATGCAGTTGTCAGTAAAAACTGTGAGCGGTAAAATAACAATATTAATGTATAATGTACAGTAAAAGGAAAAATAAGTTTGTTAACTTTGTGGTAGTATTGTATCTTGAAAAAAGTGGTCTTATTATTATTATTATTATTATTATTATTATTATTATTATTATTATTATTATTCTTTTGCCGTCTTGCAGCAATATTTCTCGTGACGCGGTGTTTTTTCTTCCTGCAGAATAGTCGGTGCGCTCGAATCTTTGGGTTTTTATGCCTTTGACTAGCTATTTTGCCGCGCCACATCAGGTATACCGTTACACGACAACGGATACCGTGACACGGGACATAACGTCGTGTCACGGGGTCTTGTTTTGCCTTTAAATTCGAATTTTCGCATGCTTCCTTCCTCATTTCTGTTTGTTGTTGCTGCCGCTCGTTTTCTTCACCACTACCGCCATCATTCTCAAGCTTTTCTCACTTGATTCTTCACCAAATTCACTCAAATTTCTTGCAAACCTTCTCATTTTTGAATTTCTACAAGGATCTATGTAAGTTTTCTTCCTTTTTGTCTTGAATTTGGCTCCAAATGAGCAATTTTGTATGAAAACCCTTGAAAAATCAAATTGGGGGGTTTTTGATTTTAGGCTTTTATGTTGAAATTCTTGTCATGAATTAGCTTGTATATGAATGTATGTTAGTTAGTGAGCAGTTTGAGACCAATTTTCCATGATTTGGTGAAGAAATGAACAAATCACCATTTTTGGTACTACTTTGTGCGTGAATGGTGTTCTTGTAGTTCCTTGTTGTTTCTTGCACTTGAAATGATGATATAATTGTTGTAGATCTTCTAAAACATGCTATGATGTACCGATCTATTGTTTTTGTGCAATTTCGAAACATGCTCTGTTTTTGTGTATGTACTACATTGTCATGGAGAACATAGTATCATGCGACTAGGAGAACTGTAGTATTAGTTTGTCATGGAGAAACTAAATACTAGAAATGATTCTATTATTTTGCCAATTTTTAGCCTTGAGGTAAAAATTTAGCGTATAACAGAAAATGCAACTTGAAGTAGCTGTTAAGCTATTTTAAATAAATGACTAAATCACTTAGGAAATGATGCTAAGTATTTAGATTTTTATCTTTTTGTTTGAACATAATAGCATGCCTAGACAACGAGATCGAGATATTTCTACTCGGGGCCAGCGTCAGGCTTTCAGAGAGGACACTCCCTCGATTCTTGAGGACATAGATGATGCCTTGGAGACCGAGCCTCGCCCCTCTACAAGCAGGGGTAGGTGGACTCCACCCTCGTGGACACCAAACGAGTTAGTTTTCTGTCGTGAGAACCATATTTCTCACCGTCCGCTTCCCAGATTAGTGGATGGTGTACTTTGCCATCATGGTTCAGGAGCTGGAGACTTGATTCCCTGGCTATACGGGATCATCACAGGGGATCCTATCACTAACGCATTGTGGGAGTCTGCTGGTTTAGGAGATTTTTATTCAGCAATTATGGGATTTCGCAGCCCCCGAGGTTGCAGTTCGATAGTCGTCCGAGCATTGTTGGAGTATTTTTGGGATACTACCAACACTTTTCACTTCTCTTGGGGGGGAGATGACGGTGACTTCTCTTGATTTCAGCAGGATCAGCGACTTGCGTTTCACCGATCGACCCGTCCAGTAGATTCTTGACCTCACTTGGGGGGCGTGTGAGGTAGTGGACTTGTTAGGTCATGTCGTTCACCATATCAGGACTCGACCCGTGCCTCGGGGTGGTCCTCGGAGTGGGATATCAGAGTCGCCTTTCGTTCTCGCTCATGGTTTTGATATAGCTGAGACGACGCCTGAGCAGCGAGTACGGATCTTCATCTTGATCCTTATTTGGGACTCTTTCTCATGATAGGAGTTCTCACGCGCTCGTTTGTTACCTGCCGTCTCTGACCAGGATCCTTGAGATAGGATCCTTTAGTTGGGCTAGTGTAGGGTATGCTAATCTGCTCTCGTCGCTGCATCATGGCTGCAGGCAGCTGAACGATCAATCCCTTGTCATTATCTATGGTCTTTGGAGAGTCGTAGAGGTGACGATCCTTTTTCTTTGTGTTTTGCTTTTACCGGTTTGGCTCATGTACTTAAAGATTATTCTTGTTGCAGTTGTGGTTCTATGAGTACTTTCCGGGATTAGCCCCTCGACGGCGTCGCAGAGCAGTCCACGACTTTCCTATCGGTGCCGCTGGCGTGACCGGGGCGAGTCACGAGTGGAGTCAGTACCGAGTCTGCGAGGGTTGCTGCGTCGGGGTACCACCATTGTTGGCGTAAGGATCGACTTCACAGTTTATTTCTTTCCCTTTGATGTTATTTCTCGGTATTCACTGCATTCTTTTATGGTTTTCAGGTCCCGGCCGAGATCCAGTATCGGCCTTAGGCTGGCTTAACTAACCTTCTCGAGGCTTTGGAGCGCTCGGCGTGTCGTACCGTCTTCTTTGGTACATCACGTCTTGTCTGGTACCTTGGAGAGCGTGTAGTCCGTCAGCACAACGTTGATCGTTTTGTGGTGTCATTCCCTCCACCTAAGTTAATGTTGCACTCACGCTTATTTGAGGAGCTACTGAATAGAGAAGAGCGCTATCAGTTTTCTTGGCGAGAGGTCGTGCGCATGGACGACGATTATTCTCAGGACTTGCTTCCTTACTTAGCTCCTCCACCCCGTCTTCCTTACGCTTATTTGAGGTTTGATTTTTTGAGAATTTTTTATGCTAGTCCCTGTTTAAACCGTCGAATAACCTGATTATTCGATCATGTTTTAGGCGACTTCTTATCATAAGGGGAAGGTCGAGATCCCGCCTTAGTCCGTCCGGTACCCGGGGCTGATTGGTATGGTTGAGGAACATATTGCTGATGCACTAGAGGGTTTTAGACAGGCGCAGGAGTCCCTGCCTGATGAGTTCGAGCCGGTAAGCTTTTTGACACAACTTTCATTCTTCTTAATATTGCTTGTTACTGATTTTTTGTTTTCAGGTCACGCACTCGGATATGATGGGCATAATGAAGCTGGTTGATGCTCTAAAACATTGTGTCATCAAGCTACGACACGATGCGAGTTGTCAGAGTGGTTCAGACGATGTTCACGAGGTATATTCACCTGTTTTCCCATGTTTACCTTTTGTTTTTATCTTATACCACTGATATTTTTTCATTTTGTGTCTTTCAGGAGCGAAGCAGGCGACGGAGGTCTCGCTCGCGCTCGAGGCATAGAGGCTCGGACGAGGGGGAGTCTAGTCGCCGCAGACGATCATCGTCGACATTCTCAGACCCAATGGCAGCAGCCTCAGTCTTCTCAGCTATTTTAGGAGTTTCAGACTCAGTGGCAGCAGCCTCAGCCTTCTCAGCCGTTCCAGCACTCTCAGACCCAGCAACCTCAGTCTTCTTAGCCATTCCGGCACTTTCAGGCCTAGTGGCAGCGTCCTCCATCTTCCCAGCCATTCCAGCCTTCACAGCCTGAGTTTAGGCTGATCATTACTCCTGTGGATCAGGGCTTATTTTCGGTTCCATTGTCTTGGACGATGCCTTCACCGACGATGCCTACATCTTGGGGTCAGCCTACGCAGTTTACCAGCTGGACAGGACCTGCCTTGAGTATGTCTTCTGCTGGAGTTGTGGGGACTAGTAGGGACACTACTCCTCGTACTCGGATGATGGAGGGCCTTTTTGGTCCGCCATTCCTTTATTCGTAGTCTCGTGACAACACTAATCCTAGTTCTTCTAGATCTGGAGATTTTTGACCGAGGGTTTTATTATGTACATTGACACTACTTATGTACCATGACTCACTCTTGTACAGTTTATTCACACTTTATGCATTTGACATTTATTTACTCATTTAGTGTGTATGTTAGTGTGTGCTTGTGACTATTTGTGTGTGATTATGTATTTATCAATGAAGCGAAAAAAAACGTTGTTTTTTCGTAAGTGGAGGGTACTGACCTTCTCCCAAAAGAAAAATACGAAAATAAAGGAATGGAAAAAAAATGTTACAACTTCCCCAAAAATTAAAACTAAAAATAAAAATAAAATAAAAAATGGGACAAGTTTTACAATTTCCCCAAAAATTAAAAATAAAAATAAAATAAAAGATGGGACAAGTTTTACAATTTCCCCAAAAATAAAAAATAAAGTAAAAATAAAAGTAAAAACAAAATAAAAGGATAATTTTATTAGGAATAAAACTCTCGAAAAAAGGAGTTTGAAGGATAAACGGGCAAGAAAAACGACAGAAAAATCCGAAAAAAATAGGTCGAGGATAAAAAAGTTAACGCGTAGCCACCGTGACACGTGGCCAGTGCCGTGTCGTGTCAGGGTATATGTTGCCGCGTCACGACAATCTGTCCTGTGACATGTTGTATTTTACCGTGTCGCGGCGCGCAAATAGTGCAGTGGTGTGTTTGCGCGTGGGACAGGATAAATTTTTTGCGTTTCTAGGCTCTTTTGGCTATAAATTACGACTAGTTAATTCATGATATGAATAATTACGAAACGTAAAATAGCTAGAATTTCATATTTCAATAACAATGTCTTAGAATTTTGATAATACATTGCGTGACTAGTCATATACTTTGACCAATGCAGATAAAAGAGAGCTAGAATTGTTTCATGTCAGAGGTTTATTGGCATTAAGGCATGTGGCAATTGAACATGATAGTCTGAGAGCAGCCTTAGACTATTGGAGTTCGAAAACCCATTGTTTCAAGTTCGATTACGATGAAATATGTCCTCTGCCGGAGGAATTTGGTGCTATCTCTGGCTTTCCTGCTAGAGTTCTCATTGCAATGCCTACTCTGCGTGAATATTATTACCAGGATTTCGAGCGTAATTGTAGGGAATATTTCAAGCATCCCACACTTGAGCCCCACTGTGATCATACACTTAAGCATGGTGGCGTCTAAAGGGAAGGAATCTAGAGCAAAAGAGTCGCCAACAAGTTTTAGGAACTTGTAAACAGTTCACAGGGTGAAGGTTACACCCCTTCACGATCCATGAGATCGCTAACTCCATAATGGTCTGGAACCATGACTGGATATTCGGGGATGAAGGTACAAATCCTACCTAAAAGAGATTGAACCTGCCCTAAAAATAGGCCTCTACTTCATTCTTCTCATATTCATGTGCGCTTTCTGACTAACATACAACCAATATATTAATCCTAAACCTGTTTAACCTATGTTGGTTGAATATTAATGCACAAGCAAAACTATTATTGGCGATCACTTGAATTATAATCACATTAACCTAAATAAGATTATTAATTATCTTATTAAGCGTGATTACAAGTACAAATTCCCTTTAATCCTGCAAGAGAGGGCGTGATCAAGCAATAAAAACAATATATCAAGCAACATCACAATCATCATCATAATAATAACCTCAATCTCATGAAAGCATAATATTAGCAAGATCCTAGGCATGATACTAACAAGATTAATAACAAATCCTAGCATGTCACTAAACAATAAAGATCAAATCTTTATCCCTAACATGATACTAACATGATATTAGGAAAGAATAGAAAGCATCGTAGAAACATGCATGATATTAGAAATATTAATTATTACCCTAAACATGATACTAGGAATCATAAAGAAATCCTAACATGATACTAGTTTTAAAAACAATCAAAGCATGATTTCTATATCAAATAATAACAATTAAATCACTTACTTGGATGCCTCGTATCTCTTTTTCTAATAACAAAATACACGCGTTAGTAACTTCAAGGAAAATAATAAACAATTAATTGAATAATTGAAATAGGATTTGGGACCAAACCCTCAGAAATTATCAACCTTTCACGTCGACAGCGAAGGCAACTTCAAACTTGGCTAGGTGTGTCTAGAACTTGAATGTGGAATTTTGTAGGCGGGGAAGGTTTAGAAAAGGAATAGAGAAAACTTCTAGCTTTTAGAGAGAGAATTAGATGGTTGTGTATGATTGTGATCGGGAGTTTAGATAGTGTCGTTGGTCTACTAACCCTAATCAAATTAGAAATTTATAAAACCTAAACTACCCTAATACGAGTATAGGGGTAAGTAAAGGGTCGAACCCAAAAGGACTAAGTGCATCAATCTATGCTAATTAGACTAGTAGGAAAACTTGTGAGATAAAGAGAGGTTAAAATAAACACAACTTAGAGCAAACAACTAAAACTAGGGAAAGTGGAATCCAATTACATCGATACATTCAATAACATCATACAATTAGATGAAAATGACCTTGATTAGGAACAATTAACACATTTAACTCACTCTCGCACAATTAAGCATGTTAATTATCCTACTAAACTAATTCACTCTCGTGCAACTAGCCTAGCAAAGGTATGGAAGAATTTAGGGCTCTCAACCAACTCACTCTCGCGCAATTGATTGAAAATACAATTAAGAACATAGAATCAATTAGCTAGAAAGATTCTAATCCATAAAAGCATCATCCATACACAATAATCAAGAAACAATTTCATACTAATCACAATCAATCATTCAATTTATTAACATAACCTTCATCCATTTCCCTAGAACAAAATCTAAGCTAACATGATGAACAAAAACATGAAAAACAAGGTAAAATAATAATAAAAGCAAGAATCAACAACTAAACTAATTAATCTACTCAAAACAACAAATAAATAAGTAAAAACAATAATAAATGAAAGCAATAAAGGTGAGAGAAAGTTAGGAAGACTCATTCAATTTATGAGAGGAAAAATCCACAAATTTGCTTCTTCAAAATCCCAAAAACTCCATGAAAAATCCAAGCTTTCTCTCTCTAAACTAATCTAACCCTAAGAGAGAGAAAATAAAAGAGCTAAACTACTCTAATCTAATCTAGGGTGGAATTAAAATGTTAAGTGAAAGTTGAAAGTTATGAGGAAATAACCCCAAAGGGGTATTTATAATACAAGCTAAGAAAAAATAAAATGAAATAAAAGAAAGAAATTAAAAAGAAATAAAACTAAACTAAAAACAATTAAAATAACTAAAACTAAAAACCAAAGAAAAACAAAACTAAAAATAAAATAAAATAAAAGGAAAAAGGAAAGGAAAATAAAAATAAAATTAAATGAAATTAAAACCCATAAATCCCCCAAATTTCCCTCAGACCCAATTTTCTTCCTGTTCGATTTGGCTGCTCACGTTCATGAGTTCATCACCACGCATCATCCAACAACCATCATCGACGGCTCAAAACACCATCATCAACCAGCAATCAATCAAGGCCGTCCAATTTTCATTAAAAATCACGTGAAAAGCTCGTGATTGACCCTCATTTGTGCGCCCGCGCAGACATCGCACAGAGGTCGCGTAATTGGTACTGCCTCCAATCTGTTTTGTGAACTCCAATTGCGTGCGCCTTCTGACAGGGCTGCGCGGCCGCGTAAAGATCCAATCAAATTGGGGCTTAATTGTGAATTGCGAATTGGTGGTGGTTGCTGTAATTGGAGTTGAATTTGAGGTGAGGTGGTGCGTTGGGAGGCGTAGCAGGTGCTGCGGTGTTGGTTGCGGTTGCGGGTTGGTGTTGTTAATGGCGTGTTGTCGCTGCTGTTGGTGTTGTTGATGGCGTGTTGTCGCTGCTGTTGGTGTTGTTGTTGGTGGATTGGTGGCTGTGAGGAAAGCAGTGGAGCAGGGGAGCAGGGGAAGGTGAGATGCGTGGGTGTTGTAGGTTGTAACTGCTGTTGTTGTCACAGTTGATGTTGGTGTGTGTGTGGTGTTGCGGGGTGAAGCAAGGGAACAGGGGAGATGGGTGCGTGAGGTGTGGTGGAGGTTAAGGTGTGGGGTGGTGAAGGTTTATGGGCAGCAACAGGTTGTTAGGGGCAGCAGCTAGTGCCTCGATGTTTGGCTCAAATCATGAGCCTCGAATCTCGGACTTTGAACTCGAACACAATCCTACACAAACCAAGAAAACCGAGGAGAGGATCGAGACATAAAATAAAATAAATAAAATAAAAATAAATAAATAAATGAAAATAAATAAAGGACGAAATAAAATAAAACCAAGACAAATAAAATAAAATAAATAAAATAAAAATAAACTAGATATAAGGGACATAAAACTAAACTAAAAAAAAATAATTAAAACTACGCAAGCAAATAAAATAAAATAAAATACGAAAATAGACTAAAACTAATAAAATAAAGAAAATAAACTAAAACGCTCCAAAAAAAACTCAAAATAAATATAAAAGACGAGAATAATAAAATAATAGAAATAAAGGATAAAAAGGGTGAAATTATTGGAAAATAAGCCGGAATACGACTCAATAAACACCCTAAAAGTGATATAAAAGTGACTTATCAAACTCCCCCAAGCTTACCTTTTGCTCGTCCTCGAGCAAATTAACATGAAACACGGGAGAAGGAGAATGATTTATTCAAGCAAAGCTAGAACACTAAAGGAGACAAGAATGTACACTAACTCACTTTCGTAGGAATCACGCTCACTTTTAGCAACTAATGACAAGCCCTTTAAACCCCTAGATCGCCCTAGAGGACGAGTGTGCTCTCGTGAGGGTGTCCTAAGAGTTTAACCCACAACTATAAATAAAAACCAAGGCACGACAATAAAAAGAAAAGAAAAAGAAACATAAAAAGAGAAAGCAAGACACAAATTCATATATGAACAAGAGATGGGAACAAGCACCAATGAATGCAAATCTTTCTAAATAGACAAATGTATGCACGTTCCAAGATGTCAATGGTTGATTGAAACATAACATATGCTAAGCATAGAGAACTAATGAGGACTCAATCCACCCTAGCCCCAACCAATCGGGCCGCGTTCTCTCCACTAGCTTCAAATCAACCCTTAAGCTAGCTTCTCATGATTCCACGAAGGAACCGGAAAAAGATAAAGAAATGAAAAACTTTGAGAAGGTAATCCCGACATCTCAACTATGCATACTTTCTCCATAGGTTTGAAGTCTATCTCCCTCCACCGTTCTTTGACCTAACCCCACTAAAGTCTAAGGGTCTTTTATAGGGTTGTAACGTAAGGCTAAGGGTTAAGGCGGGGTAAAAATTTGAAAAATTTTGGTGATATTTCCTAAGTGAAGCAAAAGAGTGGCCTACTCTCAAAAACAAACTCAAGAAGTCACAAAATATCAAACAAAAATACCAATAATGCCATCTCCCCCAAGCTTACTCAACACTAACACATACACAATATATACAAAAAAAAGAAGGAACGCTCCCCCCCAAGCTTGAACGAAGCATTGTCCCCAATGCTTAAACAAGGGAAGAAAACGAAACCAAACTAAAATATATTGTGTTTTTGTTTCTTATTCAATTTTTTTTTTTTTTTTTTTTTTTTTTTTTTTTTTTTTTGTGTCCTTGCCTTTTTCTAACCATGGACAACTTTTTCTTGAAACTTCATTTGATTTTCTTGAATTGCATATTTCTTCTCAAACTTTTTTGCATTTTCTTTTCAAGCTCAATTTTCAATACCGTACTTAAACCAATTCACAAAGTTTTCTTGCTCAAATTCAACACTCTCAAAACTCAAACCTCACATGCCAATGCTTCACTAACTAAAAGGGTTGGTAAACATAGGCCATTGGGTTTGTAACGCGGTTTAAACAAGAGCGGGAAACATTAGGCTCAAATTGGTTAATAAGTAGGTTGATGCAAAATAGAAAATCAAATTTGTAACAAAATAAAAAGAAGATAAATAAAAATGAGAAAATGTGCCCTTTTCCTCCCCTAGAGTGGCTCGGTCACGATCTTGGGAGCTAGAGGTCAAAACAAGGATTAAGACATGCATAGTCAAGAATCCTAATTTGCCGCTCAACAAGGTGATGAAGGCTAGAACAAATGAAGCTCACAAGGGATTATAACCAAACAAATACCAACCAAGGGTTTCAAATCCACTATAGAGAGCAACTCCATCTTACCACATTCCCGTGAACTAAGGCTTCATGGACCCCCTAAAAGTTCTTAACCCGGCTACCTTAGCATATAGTATCCTAGAGTCAACCAATGACACTCTCAAACCGTGCATACATTTACCACTTAGGAAGAAAAACATTCAAGAATACAAGTCCCAAACAATATGTCCAAAACAAGAACAAACAAAACACATTTTGCCAAAATTACCTTGAAAGTAAACAAAAATCTTTTGGATTTTTCAAAATAAAAGAAAAGACATGGAAATGCATTTACTCAAGTGCATGGCATAAATGAATCAACATCCCACCAAAGCATGATAGAATACCCTCCCCCAAGCTTGAATGAGACAATATACTCAAACATAAACCAAATAAACCATGGGAGGGGAAAAGAAAGAAATCAACCCAACAAACCAACACATGTCCAACGAGGCACCAACCATTAGAGAAAGAGCTAGGAAAGATATTACCGGATATTGGTGGGTGTAAATACCCGCAAATGAACCAATTTAACCTTTTAAAGCCGATTTCCTCTTAAATTGAATCCCGATTTCCATATGCTAGCAAAAATAGGCATTAAACTTCCTTGATTCTTGATCCAAACCAATGCATAAGTGTATATCAAGTCATGTACCTAGCAAAAGGCACACAAACGTTTCCATGAGAGAAAATCTAATCTAAAAAGAAAAGAAAATGAAAGCAATAAAAACCTCGGGTTACTTCCCGAGAAAGGCTTGTTTAACGTCCAAGCGAGACCGCTCTAGTAAATAATATTGCAACGAACGCAAGAGCTTATCAAATGCACTACTACACATTTCATATGATAACAAGTAGGCAAATGACGGAAGGAGGACGTGCAACAAGATTATTGCACGTAAGTGAGGAGGAAGATGCCAAAAGAAAGAAGAAAAATCAAAAGAAAAATCAAGAAAATAAGAAGAAAAAGAAGAAGAAAAATAAGGCAAACTCTCCTCAAAATCTTTTTGGGTGGCATAATCACCCATTTCCTCAATAATAGGAGGATGAGAAGGAAGAGTCTCATCAAAGAAGAGAGAGTCCTTAATAGGCTTTAAGACAAAAGAAGGGAGGAACATAGGATAGTAGGGGATATGGTCGAATTTCCTTGAGAAAGGGACATGAGGAAGGGGAGGAGAAACAATGGTCTCACAAAGCCTCACATCACCAATGAGAGCATGAAAATCAATCACAGAATTCTCAAAAGAACACTCATGACTCACATCTCCCTCAAACAAAAACTCTCCAAGAAAAACAACCTTATTGTCCTCTCTATCACAACGATGAACAACAACTCCCTCAAGAAACTCAAATCCTAGAGTCTCTAAACCATGCATGAAAGGATATAGGTTTCTCTCAAACTCATCCCTTTCCCATGAAGCATTGCCAATGAACTCTCTCAAAAGGCTATAATGCTTTGTCACACCTTCAACAAACATACTAGCCATAACCTCAAAAAAATCCAAAGACTCATGGATAGAAGGGTCACAAGCATGCAAAGTAGACTCATCAAGATGGGGAAGGGGGTTGGAATCCTCAAAATTGAAATTTTCTTCATTCTCAACTCCTCCACCACCACTCAAGGGACTCTCAATCTCTCTTGGTAGCTCAAACTCATCATCGTCATCCTCACGAACTCCCTCATTCAAAATTGAAGATGGCTCACTCACATCCTCACCATGGAAAGCTCTCAAAGGGGGTGAATAAGGGGAAGGATGGCACTCAAGCTCAAAAGGGGAATGAAAAGGATCGAAGTCCTCAAAAATCCTCTCATCACAAGAAAATCTCTTCTCGCCTTCACACCCTTGGCCCACATCATCCTCAAAAACACTCTCACACTCCAAATGAGGTGCCTCACTTCCATTTGCATCAACCATAGCACTCATCACTTGGGCAATCCTCACTTCTCTCAATTTTTGTTCCACTTGAAGCTCTTGGAGTTGTTGGGTGAGATATTGCATTTGAGAAAGAATTTGGGGAGTAATGTTATCGGGTTGAGGTTCATGATCAAAATCAAATTGCACATCATCAAAATGAGCACAAACCTTATCACAATGAGCATAAGAGGGGAGGGGGTCAACATGCATACTTGGATCATCACAAGGCACATTAGAAGCATCAAGAGAATTTATGCAAAAATTAGAAGAATCTTGACATTGAGAATCAAAACAAGAAAACATGACTTTCTCTATCATAAGAATCTCTAGCAAGCCAAGTGAAGAAATTCCAAGCATCATGCATAGACAAATGACGGAATATACCATTGTGCATATTCTCAACCATACCCCTAGTATAATCATTCATTCCCCAATAAGCTATACCACAAGCATCACTAAGAGAACATCCATGAAAACTAAGGAAACCATCTAATCTATCAAAGTAAGCATAAAAGGGTTCATCATCAAATTGAGGAAAAGATAAACATGCCATTTTTGTACAAAGAACAAAGAAAAGCAAACAAAAATCAAATAATATACAAGAACCTAAATAATCTAATCAACACAAACTAATGAACGCCTTAGTCCCCGGCAACGGCGCCAAAATTTGATCGCGGGTTTAGGTAGTGTCGTTGGTCTACTAACCCTAATCAAATTAGAAATTTATAAAACCTAAACTACCCTAATACGAGTATAGGGGTAAGTAAAGGGTCGAACCCAAAAGGACTAAGTGCATCAATCTATGCCAATTAGACTAGTAGGAAAACTTGTGAGATAAAGAGAGGTTAAAATAAACACAACTTAGAACAAACAACTAAAACTAGGGAAAGTGGAATCCAATTACATCGATACATTCAATAACATCATACAATTAGATGAAAATGACCTTGATTAGAAACAATTAACACATTTAACTCACTCTCGCACAATTAAGCATGTTAATTATCCTACTAAACTAATTCACTCTCGTGCAACTAGCCTAGCAAAGGTATGGAAGAATTTAGGGCTCTCAACCAACTCACTCTCGCGCAATTGATTGAAAATACAATTAAGAACATAGAATCAATTAGCTAGAAAGATTCTAATCCATAAAAGCATCATCCATACACAATAATCAAGAAACAATTTCATACTAATCACAATCAATCATTCAATTTATTAACATAACCTTCATCCATTTCCCTAGAACAAAATCTAAGCTAACATGATGAACAAAAACATGAAAAACAAGGTAAAATAATAATAAAAGCAAGAATCAACAACTAAACTAATTAATCTACTCAAAACAACAAATAAATAAGTAAAAACAATAATAAATGAAAGCAATAAAGGTGAGAGAAAGTTAGGAAGACTCATTCAATTTATGAGAGGAAAAATCCACAAATTTGCTTCTTCAAAATCCCAAAAACTCCATGAAAAATCCAAGCTTTCTCTCTCTAAACTAATCTAACCCTAAGAGAGAGAAAATAAAAGAGCTAAACTACTCTAATCTAATCTAGGGTGGAATTAAAATGTTAAGTGAAAGTTGAAAGTTATGAGGAAATAACCCCAAAGGGGTATTTATAATACAAGCTAAGAAAAAATAAAATGAAATAAAAGAAAGAAATTAAAAAGAAATAAAACTAAACTAAAAACAATTAAAATAACTAAAACTAAAAAACAAAGAAAAACAAAACTAAAAATAAAATAAAATAAAAGGAAAAAGGAAAAAGGAAAAAGGAAAAAGGAAAGGAAAATAAAAATAAAATTAAATGAAATTAAAACCCATAAATCCCCCAAATTTCCCTCAGACCCAATTTTCTTCCTGTTCGATTTGGCTGCTCACGTTCATGAGTTCATCACCACGCATCATCCAACAACCATCATCGACGGCTCAAAACACCATCATCAACCAGCAATCAATCAAGGCCGTCCAATTTTCATTAAAAATCACGTGAAAAGCTCGTGATTGACCCTCATTTGTGCGCCCGCGCAGACATCGCACAGAGGTCGCGTAATTGGTACTGCCTCCAATCTGTTTTGTGAACTCCAATTGCGTGCGCCTTCTGACAGGGCTGCGCGGCCGCGTAAAGATCCAATCAAATTGGGGCTTAATTGTGAATTGCGAATTGGTGGTGGCTGCTGTAATTGGAGTTGAATTTGAGGTGAGGTGGTGCGTTGGGAGGCGTAGCAGGTGCTGCGGTGTTGGTTGCGGTTGCGGGTTGGTGTTGTTAATGGCGTGTTGTCGCTGCTGTTGGTGTTGTTGATGGCGTGTTGTCGCTGCTGTTGGTGTTGTTGTTGGTGGATTGGTGGCTGTGAGGAAAGCAGTGGAGCAGGGGAGCAGGGGAAGGTGAGATGCGTGGGTGTTGTAGGTTGTAACTGCTGTTGTTGTTGTCACAGTTGCTGTTGGTGTGTGTGTGGTGTTGCGGGGTGAAGCAAGGGAACAGGGGAGATGGGTGCGTGAGGTGTGGTGGAGGTTAAGGTGTGGGGTGGTGAAGGTTTATGGGCAGCAACAGGTTGTTAGGGGCAGCAGCTAGTGCCTCGATGTTTGGCTCAAATCATGAGCCTCGAATCTCGGACTTTGAACTCGAACACAATCCTACACAAACCAAGAAAACCGAGGAGAGGATCGGGACATAAAATAAAATAAATAAAATAAAAATAAATAAAGGACGAAATAAAATAAAACCAAGACAAATAAAATAAAATAAATAAAATAAAAATAAACTAGATATAAGGGACATAAAACTAAACTAAAAAAAAATAATTAAAACTACGCAAGCAAATAAAATAAAATAAAATACGAAAATAGACTAAAACTAATAAAGTAAAGAAAATAAACTAAAACGCTCCAAAAAAAACTCAAAATAAATATAAAAGACGAGAATAATAAAATAATAGAAATAAAGGATAAAAGGGTGAAATTATTGGAAAATAAGTCGGAATACGACTCAATAAACACCCTAAAAGTGATATAAAAGTCACTTATCAGATTGTTGGTGAATGAAAACGGGGAGATACGATCCCTACTTATATAAAAATAGTCCAAAAACGATAGAAAATACTTCAAGTTCTATACGGAATAAAACTGGCATCTGTTGCCAGGCGACAGGCATTAGCGCCAGGCGACAAACTCTGTCGTTTGGCGCTAATTAAAAGATAAAACGAGCTTTGTACGGAATCCTTTTCTTAATATGATTAAGCAGCAAATTCCGTGTTTATCAAATTAAAATCGGATTTATCATAAAACACTTATTTTATTCCAAATAAAACTCTTTAAAATATAATTATCAATCCTAATTCCATTAGAATTTAAAAGAGCCTTCTAGATATTCTAGAAGATTAAAATCAATCCTAATAACTTTAGGAATAATAATTAATAGGCCCTCCTCTAGGTCATTGGGCCGCATATAAAATTCATTTCGGGCCCAATTTAGTATTTAGGCCATAACTTCCTCATTATCCATCGAAATTTGGGCTTATAATATATCTTTGGAAAGCACTTTTCAAGCCCAATCCAACTACACTATTATTGGACCCTCATCATGGACCAAACTAAATTAGACTGGCTACTTTCATGAATAGAGTAAGAAAAAAAATATTTTCAAAAACAGAAAGAAGTATTTTTATTAAAACAACCGCATCACAAGACTTTTCACATTTCACCTTGTTAGATAATCAAATGATGTGAAAGATATTCATCACTGGGTTTGGTTTTTGGGGAGACACATTTGGGTGTCTACAGTCATCTAAATCTAACAGATCCAGATTTAAATAAAATTGTATATGGTAATGAGGTGGATCTAGAAAAGCTTGCAAATTTATATTTCAATCGTCCTGTCTCTGAGTCATACCATGTATACCGTAGGAGAGCTTATATTTTTTGCATGTTTAGCAAGATTTTATTTGCAAACGATAGAGTAGGACATGCTAGCTTAGTGTCTGTGCTTGAACATGTTGAATCTGGAAGATCCCCTATGCCTACTTGCCTTGGAGAAACTTTGCGTGGTCTTGACGAAGCAAAATCTGACCGGAAAGCCGTCAGGAAGGGCTCTCTAGTACTGTTGCAGGTTAAAACAACTCCTGTTTAATAAACGTGACACATGGCTGGCACCGTGCCACGGCGCTTCTTGTCGCGACACGGTGCTTTGTGCCGTGTCACAGTGCCCCATCATTTTTTTTTTTGATACTGACCATCTGCGTCTTTTCTTTCTTTTTTTTCCTCTTTTGAATCAATGTGGGCAATCTCAGATCATGCCGGTCCATCACTCACTTAGCATTCATGTTTCTTAGGCACAATACGAAGCACTCGATGAGAGACGCAATTTGAGACGTGTTCATATCAAAGACATTGGAACACTTGCCCTTAGACATTGTTTTATTGTTGCTTTGCTGCTTATTTATTTTTACTTGCTTTTTGAATGTTACACAAATTTCACACTTTCCCATCCAAGGGCTAGGTGAATGTGGGTTGAATAAATAAAGCCAATCGTAAGACGCGGCTCAAAGTGGTTGATGAAGAAATGGATATGTGATTGAATGGTTAATGGGGAATGAATGGGTTGCAAAGGTACCTCAAATCATTGGTATACCTTGTGTTCGGTTCGGCAATTGATTTTTTTTTTTTTTGTTAATCACATGATCGAATGTAAGAAAGAAATGCTCATATATGAAGGTAAGAAACGTGACACATAGACACATGGATAAGGATAACCTATGCTAGACTTTTTAGGGGGAAGGGTTTGAAACAAAAGAAGAAGAAAACATGAAATCTTGGTGAGAAGCTTGCATCGTACTTTGTCTTCGTGGCTTTTTATGAGTTACTTCTTGCCGCCTGGTGAGGAAAAAAGTTTGTTGTTGTTGATGCTTTGATTGGAAGGAAAGAAGGAAGGAGTGACGTTCCCCTTATTCTTCCAACGGTTGCCTAGTGATTTTAGACTCAATTACTGTGTAAGGATGAACTCACTTAATACATTCACTCAATACTCGGATTGGAAAGGAAGAGTGTATGAAACAATTTTGAAAACTGATGGGAAATAATCCACTCATTCCTATTATGACGGAAAACGACGCATGCATGGTCCTAATATATGATCATAAACAACATGGTGCATGACTCGGAGACAAAGTATGTGCAACTACTCAACAAATGTGATTCGGTGAGTTTATGAGACTCGTGGTATGATCGTATGGCTAGACATGTAAACGGTATAAAAACGACTGACGCAAGGACCAAAAATAGCACGGAAGAATAAAAAGACAAACTAACTTGATTAATTTTGTCCAATTTTAATGTTTATGCTATTTACTAGGTGAAAACGGTCAATTGGCAATCGTTAGTCATAAATAAGATCAACCACAATCAAAGAAAAAGAACACATGTTAAGGTTAGCACAAAAATCACAAGAAACTAGGAAGAGGACTAGAATTTTAGAAGAGTTAGGACTCATGGGCATAAATAAATAAAAATAAAAATTTATAATCCTATGTTATAAAAGGTGACACGGATTAAAGGACTTGGCTAAGACTAACTTGACACGAAAAGATATTAAAAAAAAAAAAAAAAAAAAGTTGACGCTAAAAAGACACCTAAACTGGATAAGCTGTAGTATATTGGTTATAACTTTTGATCTGTGACTCTGATTGGGACGAAACTAACGCCAAATGAAAGATAAAACTCGGGGATACAGATCCATATATGGCATGACACGTAACTCTTTCTAGAACTCTGAATATGACCAAAACAAGTTGACGCTTGTGCAGGCTACGGGAATAAAAATCCGGGTTGACTCAAAAAAAAAAAAAAAAAAGCTATGACTCGATTCTAATAAAAAAAAAAGTTTGATAAGAGAGAAAAATATAAATAGAAATATAAAATAAAAATTCAATAAAAAAAATGCAAATGTAAGCACATTGTCACGCATGATGAATTTTGCAACCTAAAGTCAAGTTGTATGTTCCTCTATGGTCAAGATTTTGGGTGTCAAAGGGTACCATGGTTAAAAGTTTGGACGCATTAGCAAGGCTGCCTCCCTTGAGGGTGTATGCCAATGGGCGGCTCCGCGAGTTCGTGATGAAATCGAACTCGACTCCATGGTTTGGGTGGATTTAATAACTCGGATGAACCCTTATTGTCATGAACGTTTTTTGGTTGATAGAGCTTAAATCCTCCGGGCTAGCCACATACGTAGAACACGTACTATTGTAGCAAAATAGGTAAGCTAAAATGCATATGCATATGTGACCATGCCAATTAAATTGCAGGAATACAATTCAAGAATCTTTCAAGTCTCATCCACTCATCTCAATTAAATACCGATCACTCAAATCGATAAATAACCAAGAATCCTCCCCAGTGGAGTCGCCAAATTGTAGGGGTCGTTCGAAGTGCCCCTACGTTAAGCAGGTGTGAATATACTTGTCACTCATAGGAAGTGGGAAATGACGTGTATAATTAGGGACAAGAAAAGTAGGAAGCCGCCAACAAGTTTTTAAGGAACTTGTAAACCGTTCACGGATCATAAAAGGCAACCATGAATAAAGGGACAACGATAGGAAACAATGATTGACCCGTGAAGGTTACACCCCATTCATAACCCATGAGATTACTAACTCCATATGGTTCGGAACCACGAAAGGAGGATCGGGGATGATGGTACGAAGTGAGTCATGGAGTCACATTCGCCTGTATTGGCCTCTACTCGATTCTTATAGTGAAAAGTGATTCTTGCGATCTCAAAGGCATGCAAACAAACATTCAATTTTCTCCAAACTAACATTAGGCTAAATTGGTTGAATATTAATGCAACACATAATTCTAAAATATCATGATCACTTGATTAAACAACAAGATTAAAAAGGAACCTAAATCGGTCGTCCAAATTATCTTATTAGGCGTGATTTTTTATTACATATTCCCTTGAAAGATGCAATATAGTGATGAACAAATATAGTAAAAATAAACATTAATATTGGAAGCAATTCAACAATAAATTGTTAGTCAAATCAAATCATAATAAACCTAATCATGATACTATCAACAAGAATAAAAATAAGAGTAATTAAGTGATTAATTACTCACTTTCCGCATTTCCTTGAATTGTTACATCATGAATAAACTGTTAGTAACTTCAATAAATATATAAATCAAATTAAAACAATTAAATTAAACAAAAAGTAGAGTTGATTTGGTCCAAACCCTCAGTTAATTATACCTTTCACGCCTTGGTCTAAGTATAGAACATCGGGTGTTGTATGGACTCCTTGGAGTACTTATGGGAAGTATTATGGAAGGATAGAGAGGCTAGTGTTTAGGCTAAAGAGGAAGAAGAGAATGATTTTGTGATCAAGCTTGTTGATGATCTAAAAAGGGGTGATATGACTTCTATTTATAAAGAAAAAAAGAAGGGTCAAAGAATTAAGATAAAATCCGAATTCAAATCGGAATAAAACTCTTGCGATAGGCAGCAGTTTTTACGGTTTCACAAAGTCTTATATGTGGCTGGCCACACCGTGTGGAAGGGGTTACATCGTTAGTGTAATAGGGGTTACTTGGTCAGTATAAAAGGGGTTACTTCGTCAGTGTTATAGGGGTTACTTAGTCTATTCTTTTATAAGTGGCCACACACAAGACGGACTGTTACAATTTTTGTTTTTTTCATATCTTTTGATCCAGAAATTAGAATAATATAAATAATATGTCATTGGAAAGATCTTGAAGTCTAATTTCTAACCCAATTAGAATCATATTATAATAGTTTGTAAAATAAAAGATATAGCCAAAATAGTGGGACGGTGTCAGTTTTGGATAGAGTTTCGTATTTGTTTTATATCTTTTTTGTTATAGCTCAGAATTAATATTATAATATATAATTGAAAATATAATTTCAAGGGCTATCCAACCATCTAAGATTTAGATAAAAATCATATCTGACTATCTTTGAATATCTTTCAATTCGAATAAAATTAGGACTTTCAAAAAGAGGAGTTTCATTCAATTTCAAACTCTTTAATCTTATCTTTTCATAAAGGATAATTAAGATATTTTAGAAACTTATAGAAGCTTCCAATTAATCCTAATTGGTTCAGGAAAGGGATTAAATCCTTTGGACCCTACACATGATCATTGGGTCGTAGGTAAGGTGGGCTAAAGTTCGATTTAGGCTCAGTTTAGTATTTTGGCCATAACTTATTCGTTATAACTCGGATTTGGGCTTATAATATATAGTTAGAAAACTCTTTTCAAACCCATCCAACTATTCAATTATTGGATCCAGATTATGGACCAAAATAAAATGGTCTAAATATTTTTTAAAAAGGACACGAAATGAATCATTTTAAGGGACACGAAATGATTAGTTTGAGTTTAAAGGCACGAAAAGAGGAAAATAAGTTATATGGTTTGGGGAAATGAGCTAGGAATTGGGCTGGTTTATGAAATGTATTGGGATTGAATATGGATGTAAGCACTTCAAGATTAAATACTCAACCCGACCAATAATGGCGGTGAAAGGTTGTTCATCATCGGATTTGGTTTTGGGGAGACATTTTTAGGTGTCTTCAATGACCTGGGCCCTACAAGTGGTAACAGAGCTGACGGTTCGGCTACATTATGTGTGGGACTATTCCCTCAAATGTGTGACCCCGCGATTTTGGTGCCTTGCGTCGAAAGTCCTCCTGATATTATGCTCAGGCGCCATGTCCCTTGGTGATAGTGGAGGTGCTCGATATTTCGTTGGAGGGGAGGCCATAAGTTATATGGCCCTTGGTCTGAGGAGAGGTTTATTGGGGTTATTCATCCCAAGTCTCATACGTAAAGAGTAAGGAGTTGAAGAGCTCCTTATAAGTAGAAGCACGCTCCAATAGTATGAAGCCTTTTGGGAAGGTGTCAAAAAAACAAATTTGTCCGGGTTAGGCCCAAAGCGGACAATTCTTACTCCCTCCGTTTTTTTTAAATGCATCACATTGTTTTTTACACTATTCACATACCATGGTTGACTTAATTTTTTCACCTCTATAAAATAAATAATTTTGTTATATACTATATCATTAAAATTGTCATAATGTCTAGTTTCATAATATAATTTTGTTATAGTTTTTACTAATTAACAATTAAAGATATTAATGGTCAAAATTGTGTCTCAACAAATGTACCGGTCAAACTGATGCAAATAAAAAAAAAACAGAGGGAGTACTAATTTTGAATTGAGTGTGTGTGTGTGACCTGTCAAGGTAGGTGACCCGGGCAGAGCCGTTTCTGAGATTTCGGAGGCCCTAGGGCGAAGAAATAAATCGGGGCCCTACTTATACTTCCTCAGTTTTATATTGCAACACTTTATCTTAAAAGATCTCATATTTTTAGTCAAAGTGTTGCAATTTTTTTTTTTTTTTTTTTTTTTTTGAAATCCAAATTTTTTTTACTTTAAATTAATAGTCTAACTTTAAATTATGAATCTTAAAAAAAAAAAAAGAAAAAAAAAAAACAAACTAGATACAAATGTCTCATCGGCCAAAACTAAAATAGTATCATGATCATCCCTCACCAACAAATAAAATTGATAACTAATTTCGTAATCCAAAAACTAAGTAATTTTATTATTATATCAAAAATTTGGGGTGTAATTATATTTAACACAGTAGAGCAAATTGGTAAATATATTGTTCATTAAATGTTACCATGTTTAATAAGACTTCTATCTTGTATTTCATATCTGATTTCATTGGGTCCTTAGTGCATAAGGGAGATAAATAATGTGTCTGAACGAATAGTGATGAACAAATAAGAAAAAAAGGTAATTTTTAAAGGAAAAACTGACTTATGGGTTTCGAACCGACAACCTGGTGAATGGAAGGGAACAATAAATTCTTCACTCAACCACCACGCCATACAGAAAGCTATATTATTCTAGAGCACACGAATTAGTTTTACTAGCTGATCCCAAAGACTTTAAAGTTTAACAAAATGACCCCTTTCTGGCAGTGGGCCCTAGACAGGTGCCTCGCCTCTGCTGCCCTGCCCAAATATGGCCCTGGACCCAGGCCATAGAATTTGTTGGGTTAATCTCCCCAGATCCCAATTAATTAAGTAGTTTTATTATTATTATTGGTAATAATAGTTATTATAGTAAAACAAAAGAAAATAGACAAAATTGAAACATGATGTCATAAGTGGACATGAAAGTCCAAGTTAGTGAAATGATTGTGATCGTGTCATGATATGCCTAGTCTACTAGTGATAGACTATAGGTATTGACTTTGGAGGTATATATAATGATGCATGTAGCTAGGTGGCAAGCTTGATGAATTAGAAGCTAGCTTTGTTTGTTGGCATATATATGTGCCGTGAGTTTATGCAAGAGAGATGTGTGGAGAGTTACTAGCAAGAAGGTTGTAGCAAAATACCTCAAAGAGGAAGAGAGCAAAAGCTGTAGTAGTAAGGGACAAAGTGACGGAGAGGCAAACACAATATTAATGTGAGGGGTATTTTAGTATTAGTATAAGTATCAATGTTAAGGGTACTTAGTGTAAACTATCGTAAAATACATAGTATCTAATATTGCAATTGTATAGTGGTCATTGTACTCCCGAAATTATTGCTAATAAAGTTGTTTGCTCCGTAGAGATCCGGACTGTGGTTTTTCCCCCTATTGAGGAGGGGTTTTCCACGTAAAAATATTGTGTGTTGTTTTCTTGTTGTTTCGTAATTTATTATTCTTTCCAATATTGTATTTATTTGTTACTTCGGGACCCACAATTGGTAACAAAGCCAAGGTTAGAGGATCCATCGTAAGGAAAAGAGCGAAGCAAATTGATAAAGTTCAATGATCACAAGTGCACCAGAATTTGAAATTCCCTTGTTTGATGGGAAAATCAATTTTATGGTATGGAAGAGCCCCAAGTAAGTTTTGTGTAAAACTACCCTAAAGATATGCTGATTTGTGAACAATTACTTGTTTAAAAAAAAATTTGTTTAAAACTACCCATAAAATGACAAATGTTTGTCTAGCACTACCCATAAACGATTTCTGTCCAATTGAGCCATTTGTGGGCCCACTCCTACGGTTTCCCACTTAATTCTCTCCTCCTTCATTACTTTCCCTCTAAACTCATCCAAAAATCTAAATTCAACACAATTTATCACTAAATTAGGAAATGTTTTAAGCTATTGTTTCAATTCTTTGTATATTTAATTGGTTTAGGGTTCTTAATTTACTTCAATTAACATAATTAGGGATTCAATTTAGGGTTTAGGGCTTCAATTCAGTTTGGGGATTTTAATTTTTAGGGTTTATGGCTTGAATTGAACTAGGGGTTTTGCTTATTTTGTCAATTAAAAATTAGGGTTCTAATTTGAGAAATAAAAAATTAGGGTTTTCCACTTGTTCAACAATTTATAATTTAAAGGCCACGAATTTCACAGTAATTACTGCATTTTACCTAGTTCATCCTTGTTTTCGTTAAGTATTTTTCAGCATTTACTTTGCCTTTTAACCATTGATAGTTTTACCCTCTTACATGTAATTACCCAAAGCAACAAGAAGATGAAGAGGAAAGAGAGAGACAACAAAGAAAAGGGCTATAGGCTTTGTTAATTTTCCAAAAAGGGGATGAATTTGGAGATACGTTAGTTTAGATGGTGAATGGTGGAAGTTAAAAGAAGATGAGTGAAAATGGAGGGAAAGTATAAGGAAGAGAGATAGTTTAAGAGCGGAGTTGTTTGGGTGGGAATCCGTAGAAGTGGGCCCCACAAACGGCGTAATTGGACGGAAACCGTTAATGGGTAGTGTTAGACAAACTTTTGCGATCTTACAAGTAGTTCTAAACTATATTTTTGAAAACGGATAGTTGTTCACAAAATAGTATATATAGGGTAATTCCACACAAAATTTCCAACAGAATTTGGATGTAAGTTAAAGAGACTGATGAGTGTCATAAATGACACTTATTTGATGAGTTTTTAGGTTGTTTTCACCTTCTTTTCATGGCTTTCTTCAATAATAAATGCTTAGTTTTATACATTTTCTCATTATTTCCCTTTTCTATCGTATTTTGTGTTTTTATGGTTTTTCTAGATTTTTCTCTTTTATTTGTTCTCTTTTTGTTGTTTTAGTTGCTTTTCTTTTACTATAAATTTTATAGATTCAGTTTTATTTTATATTAGTTTATTTTATTTTCATTTCATATTTCCTTTCCTTTATTTCTGTTTCTTTTTATGTTCATTTATTTCATTCTTTTCAATTTCATTTTATTTCTTTTACTTTTGTTTGTTAAGTTTGTTTCTTTTTACTTCATCTTCTACTCGGTTAAATCTTGATGTTTTGTAGGTGAATGTTCTAAGTTCAATCCCTTGCGCTCGCAATTGTAGGTGAATGTTCTAAGTTCAATTCCTTGCGCTCGCAAAGCCGCGCTCTCAAGCCGGGTGGTGTTGAACCCACTACGGAAGCGTTTTGGGACTGCCTGTTCCAGTGGGCATCACGAGCTTGCTATGAGGATGATGCTCGTGCCCACCAATTATACTCACCACAACGCCAACCGACCAACACACACTGCAACTCCCTCACAACAACGAAACAGCCACAAATCAGCCACCTTGCCCCATAGCGCGCCACCACATCACTAGCCACGAAACACCAATATTTACAAACCGCAACCACCATTTTCAGCCCAACAGCCTTGCTGCAATTAATCTCGCGCACCGCAGCCACCAGCTTGCAACATTCCCGCAACAACAAACTCCGGCAGCCCACCGACTTCACCACCAACTTCCGCCAACTTCCCGCGATAGCATACCACAACCAGCTCAGCCACTCCGATTACCTCCCTGCTCCAGCCACCCTTCTCCAGCGCAACAACCGCACCAAAGCAGCTCCAAACTCATTTAACCACCACCGCAATCGAAGCCCACCTTGATCTACCACCATTCGAACCTCAACAAAGCTCAATTCGATTCTAATTGTTCGCGGGCGCGAACTCATAAATTACGGCTGCGCATTTCTGGTTGCGTAAAAACCGTATCACGAGTTTCTCATGTGATAATTAACAAAGAGCGAACGGTCTTGCTATGAAGCTTGATGAAGACGATGATGATAAGCGGTGGTGATTGATTGATGGAGCTTGATGATGATGGTGATGTGCACTTATGTTGGTGAATTGCGAAACAGGGGAATATTTCCCAATTAAGAGCAGCCAAAATCGAGTCTACTGACTTCGATTGTTTTTATTCTTATTTCTTTTGAATTTATTTCTTTTCCCATTTTATTTTTCTTTCACTTTTGTTTTCTTAATTATTTTTATTTCTTTTCCCTTTTCTTTTGTTTTTCCTTTTATTTCTTTCTGTTATATAATAGATGTATTAGTGGATGCCCATTATATCCCTAGGATTATTTAGGAATATTCTAGATACTATTATTCCCCAAAACCCTAGTTATATATGTATACTCCCACATATTATTGAATAAGAATATTGATCTATTCTCTCTCCTACTTTCTTCTCTTTCTCTTATTTTTATAACACGTTATCAGCACCATCGCTAAGGAAAATCAATCATAATTGGTTGAGTAAATGGAGACAGAAAACCAATACTATGCCGATTAACTCGACGAAAATATGAGGGAAATCAGTCATCCAAAAATATGAGGGAAATCAATCATCATCGAGGTTAGTCTTTTGTATTTATTGGATTAATTAGTATGAAATTTATCGTGAATTCATCACTATTTTTGTGTTACGATTGAACAATATTTCGATTTTATAAACATGTACTCTTTCGATTAATGCAAAGTATATATATATATATATATATATATATATATATATATATATATATATATATATATATATATATATATATATATCGGTATGTGACACTGATTATATTTGTTGTATGGAGTTTGATAGATGCTTCAATTTATTAAAATCAATTATTTATTTATTATTGTATAATCTCCTTATATGCTTGAGGAATGCAATTTGATAACCCTGCATTGAAGGTGTTGCAAAATGCCAAGAATTACGGAGTATTACTTTATTCTCTATGATTCCATGATTATTATGTTTATTTGTATGCTATTGATTTAGGATTATCATTGCTACCTTATTATAATGAATTATGGCTTATTATATAAGCATTATTGAATGATGGTGGATTTATTGAATTGGTGGAAGTTTTTTTTTACGTCTCGTATTATTTTATTTTTTCTCTGATAAACTTTGGTAAATAATAAATAAATTGTGTCATGATCATTGTCAATCTTTCGTACAACTACTACATACATAGCAAGTATCTCTGGTAAGCCTATTAGTAGATAGTTACATGAACTCATTTTGGAGGTTGCTTTGTTAAATTATGATAGGATGTTAAAGTTGTGCTTTTCTTCTACTCGTAGTAATGAGACACGACGCAGCTTGAAACATTCATATGATGATTGATATTATTATTTGTGTACTATTATTTCAACTTGATGTTAGTGGTATCTGTTGCCTAGTTGAGTATATATGGACTATTGATGTAGAGTATCCATCATTATGCCCTTTTATAGATTCAATGATATTCTAAGGAGCATTAGTTTTGAAGATTTAAAATAAGTACGGAGTATAATTTTTGGTTTTCAATCTTGTATATAATTATATATATATATATATATATATATATATATATATATATATATATATATATATATATATATATATATATATATATATATATATATATTTTTCAATTCAATCTTACTAGTAATAAAGAGTTAAAATATTATACTAGTACAGACCAAGTTGTCTGATCTATAATGAGAGGATTGCAAGTGAAACTTGTATTTCACTAGAAGCATGACGTTAGATTAGGACTAATTTAATTTGTTCAATTGTAAGTATGTGTTTAAAATCATATTATATGTGTTATTTTTGTTTGATCAATAATTACAAGTCAAAACTATATTTATTGAAGTAAAACAACGGTAAACTATTATCCTCATAATTATTTACATATGATAATTCTTGTACAGTCAACTATAGTTTGCATTCTTATCTCCTAGCATACTTATCACTTTAAGTTGTTTTATTTGTAATATCTTTAGCTTGGTTACGTTGTTCTCTCTGTAAAGTCTACTAAAGCATATATGCCAATCTTCTATTCCACTAGAACTAAACATTGAATTTGTCAGAAGTATGTATATATTATTTTTGTTACAGATTTTACTTTGGGTCTATCTTGATTGAATCTGTATGGGATGATATCTGGGCATGACCGATATCTTGTGAAAGCACATGACCAGGTTTCAATAATTATAAGAAGATGCTGATATGTTACAGAAAGAAGACATGTCGGCCTGCCGGAATTCAACACGTGGCAACAGAAGCTCGACACTTGGCACAAAAGGCTCTGCATGGATGAGATCCACCTGTCAAGGTAAACTATTATAAATAGTAGGTAAGACCTCATTAATGAGGGCATTAATTACACTCTCTTACTCTTTCTCTCTCTATCTTCTCTCTTACTTATCTTCTCTTCTAAAACACTTTCTGACTTTATCATCGGAGTGGTTATCCCCGGATCACCCCGGGGTTAGCTAACTTCTTCTCATTGTGTAGGTTCTCAGCTTGCCGATAGAAATATCAGGATCTCAGGTCCGAATTCTTGGGGAAGTCAGGATCAGACGAAAACAATTTGGCGCTAGAAGGAGGGGAAAATTGATCACTTCTATCGCCTAAGAACCTCACACAAAAACATTCATATAACAACGATAACCATGGCCGGAAACAATGGAATACCAGTAGAACAACCCCAGGTGGAAATAATAGATGAAACCCATACCCTAGAGGGTAATCAATTTCATGTGCCGATAACTCCCCCTGCAGGAGGAGGGGAGGCAGAGGATCCTATGGCGGCATTCACTCCAGATGAGTTGGAAACAGCCGCAAGGGTGATGAGTGCAATGAGTAAGAAGAGAAAGGAGGCTGAGGCGGCACGGGCTGAAAGAGAAGCTGCCCAGGCCGATAGAGGAACATCGCACCGTCACCAGGAGGAACAACACAATCAGTTGGAGAACTCGTCGAGGAGACTCCGACATGAGTCGCCGGTAAGATCGCATACAACATCACGGCGAGTTGGAACAATCCTCAAGTCACGTTGTGAGTACTGGAACTCAGCAGCAGAGAAGTTCGCAAGTAGAGGGTCAAGCAGTGCGCACAGTGGTGCAGTTAAGGGCATCTCCATTTGCCCAGCACATCTTGGATCAGCCAATGGAAAAGGTGAAAATGCCGACTTGTAGGTATGATGGAAGAGGGGATCCGGCAAGATTCATAACGTCCTATGAGGGACACATGATGCTATACACTAACTCGGATGCAGTCTGATGTAAAGTCTTTCCGACAACTCTGATTGGGGCTGCAGCCGATTGGTTTAACAACCTTGAAGTTGGGTCAGTAGATAGCTTTGAAAGACTGACTGAGATGTTTGTAGGTCAGTATGTCAGTAACAGCGTGAGGCAAAGAACCTCTGGAGAATTGATGGCTGTGGAGCAGAAACCGGACGAATCTTTGAGGGATTATATCAGGCGATTTAACAATGAGGCAAACACCATTCCGAAATTGCAACAGGAAATAGCTGTGATGGCTTTAATGAATGGATTGATTGATTCGGATTTTAAGAGATATCTTACAAGGAAGAACCTGCCGACATTGGCAGCGGCATCCAGCAAAGCTCATGATTATATAAAGAGTGAAGAATTAATGAAGACGAGTAGCAGACATGTCACTGCCGGAAAGGGGCAAAGTCAGTATGAAGGGAACTCGTCTGGAGGAAGCAGGCCGAGAGCTCCTGCCCCAGAAAGGGGAGACGGAAGTCGGCAAGATCCCAGACCGACAAGGCTGCCGATGAGATATAGCACCTACACTCCCTTGAATACACCAAGGGCGGCAATCTACTCAATAAACCAGAACAGAGAAGATTGGTCGAGGCCGATTCCCATGAGGGCAAGGCCAAGGGATGTGAAGAAGTATTGTATGTTCCATAGGGATGTGGGATATTATACGGAGGAGTGTACACAATTGAAGGACAACATTTAGGAGTTGATCAGAAAAGGGCACTTAACACAATACCGGTTGAATTCGAGCAGGAATCAGCAACCGGCACAAGCAGTTGAGAGGCAACAGATAGAAGCAAGGCCCGAAAGGACACAAGGAAGGATAGTCAGACAAGGGGATGCAGGAATACCGCCGTTATCTGCAGGAAGGGTAGATGTGATAACGGGGGGACCGATTCATGGAGGAACGATTAGTAGGGCAAGGAAGCATTTGGCGGAGCACCGTCATTTGGTTTGTGCTTTGGATGTGGATAACCGTCCTCGGCCGGCATCAATACCCCAAGTTGTGTTCACAGAAGAAGATGCACGAGGTGTGGTGTTCCCGCACGATGATCCATTAGTTCTGATAACCAAGATGAATGGGGCTGACATCAAAAGAGTGCTGGTGGATGGAGGCAGTTCAACGAATGTGTTGTTTATGCAGGCTTTTAGTGAAATGAATATAGGAAGGCAATACCTGAAGCCGGTATCGTACCCTGTGATCGGGTTTAATGGGTCAACAGTGAGGCCAGAAGGGAGTATTGTGTTGCCGTTAAGGATGGGTGATGGACCACAGGCGAGAGATGTGATGGCAGAGTTTCTGGTGGTGGATGTCAAATCGGCCTACAACGCAATTATCGACAGACCGATAATTCATGACATGCAGGCTGTTGTGTCAACTTACCACTTGGCAATAGCCTATGTGTCAAACCTGGGTGCTGTGGAGAAGGTGTATGGAGGGCAATTTATGTCAAAAGCTTGTTATGTGACAGCTCTGAAAAATCCGGTTGGTAATGCCACGGTGCCGTGTAACCCAAAAAGAGAAAGTGAGCCGACAGCTCAGGATTTAACTATGAAAAACTTTGATGCAAGACCTGAGGAAACACCAAGGCCGTTACCGGGAGGAGAAACCGTCCAAGTTGAATTGCAACCAGGCAACCCCAGTAGAACAGTGAAAGTTGGGGCTGATATGGATGTGGAGACCAGGTGTAACCTGATAAGCTTGTTACGAGAGAACGCCGACGTCTTTGCGTTTTCGGCCAGTGAGATGCCAGGTATACATCCCGAGGTGATGGAGCATAAGTTAAATACTGATAGAAAGTTCAGGCCGATAAGGCAGAAGAAGCGCAATTTCTCAACTGAGAAGATAGAAGCAATCCAGGCTGAGGTGAATAAGCTCTTAGCGGCAGGGTTCATTGAGCCTTGTACATACCCAGAGTGGTTGGCAAATGTGGTAATGGTGAGAAAGCCGACAGGGAAGTGGCGAATGTGTGTGGATTTTACAGATCTGAATAAGGCCTGCCCCAAGGATTGCTACCCACTACCCCGAATAGACAGGCTAGTAGACTCAACCTCTGGTCATGCTATGCTCAGTTTTTTTGATGCGTTCTCGGGATATCATCAAGTCAGCATGCATAAGGCTGATAGGAATAAAACGGCTTTTATAACAGATGTTGGTGTATATTGTTATAAGGTAATGCCGTTTGGGTTGAAAAATGCAGGGGCAACCTACCAGAAGTTGGTAGATAAGATTTTTGAGAAACAGAAGGGACGGAATGTTGAGGTATATGTGGATGATACAATAGTAAAGAGTAAGAACAAAGAAGACCATATAGCAGATCTGAGGGAAACATTCGAGACTTTGAGAAAATATCAAATGAAGCTGAATCCGGAAAAGTGCGTTTTTGGGGTGAGATCAGGGAAGTTTCTAGGCTTCATGGTCAGTGAACGGGGGATAGATGCGAATCCAGATAAGGTGAATGCGGTGCTTCAAATGAAACAACCTAAAACCATTCGTGATATACAGAGGTTAACTGGCAGGATGGCAGGGTTAACCAGATTTATCAGCAAATCAGCTGATAAGGCTCTTCCGTTTTTTATGGTGCTGAGAAAGAATAAGGCATTTGAGTGGGGAAAGGATCAAAGTGATGCCTTAGAAGTAGTAAGGAATCATCTCAGATCTCTGCCCGCAATTGCCAGGCCTGAGAAGGGAGAAGTGTTGCAGTTATACATCTCGGCATCGCCAAAAACAGTAGCAGCCGTTTTGTTAGTAGAAAGGAAGAGACAACAACAACCAATTTACTTCGTCAGCCATGTTCTGAACGCGGCAGAACGCAGATATCCAGTTATAGAGAAAATGGCGTTAGCAGTAATAGTGGCAGCCAGGAAGTTGAGACCTTACTTTGATGCACATCCGATAGAGGTGCTCACCAATCATCCTTTAGAAAAATCATTGCGCAAAATGGATACATCTGGTAGATTACTAGCATGGGCAGTTGAGTTATCGGAGTATGAAATCAGTTACAAGCCCAGGACATCAATTAAGGCTCAAGCGTTGTCAGATTTTATTGTTGAAACCACATACACAGATGAAGAAGAGGAGTTGGGAACATGGCAGGTATCAGTTGATGGATCAGCCACGGCAATGGGGGCAGGGGCTGGAATTGTGATAACGGCTCCAGATGGGAAAATGTTTGAATACGCCATGAAATTTAAGTTCAAGGCAACAAATAATGAGGCCGAATATGAAGCTGCGGTAGCCGGAATGCAGTTGTCAATAGTAGCAGAAGCAAAACGGTTAGTTCTGACAACTGATTCCCAGCTGGTATCAAGTCAATTCAGTGGGGAATATGAAACCCGAGAACCAGCAATGGTGAAATATTTGGAAAAGATGAAGCAATTAGCAGCTCAGTTGTTGTACTTTGAGATCAAACTAGTTCCGAGATTGAAAAACACTCAGGCAGATGCGCTAGCAAGGTTAGCAAGTTCAAGTTTTAACGACTTGGAAAGGACAGTCATGGTGGAGGTTTTAAAGCGGAGAAGTATAGATGAGATGTCGGCGGACGTATTATGTGTTGATATTGGGAATCAATGGTACGATAAAATATTGGCATACATCGTTCATGGTGTAGGGCCGACAGATAAAGGAGAGCTGAAAAGACTGCGAAAGGATAGTGTATGGTTCGTTATGTACCAAGGCCAGTTATACAAAAGGGGGTTTTCACTGCCATTGCAAAGATGCATAACGGATTTTGAATCAGCAAGGTTAATAGAAGAATTGCACGAGGGAAGCTGTGGTAACCATCTCGGAGCAAGAGCCTTGTCTAGGGAAGCAATGAGAAGGGGGTACTACTGGCCGACATTGAATGCAGATGCAACGGCTTATGTTAAAAAATGCGAGAAGTGTCAAAAGTTTGCCCCAGTTATCAACTTGCCTCCAAATGACCTAACTCCGATACTAAATCCAATCCCTTTTGCCCAGTAGGGGATGGATATAGTAGGCCCGTTCCCATCGGCCACGGGTGGAAGAAAATTTCTGATAGTGGGAATTGATTACTTCACAAAGTGGATAGAAGCAGAACCACTAACGAAGATAACGGCATCGGAAGTAAAAAAGTTTATATGGAAAAACATCTTCACAAGGTTTGGGTTGCCAATGGCGATGGTTTTCGATCATGGGACCCAATTTGACTGTAAGCCAGTCAAAGATCTCTTAATGATGTACAAGGTGAAATTTGCTTATGCAGCAGTTTGCCATCCACAGTCTAACGGCCAGGCAGAGGCAGCAAATAAGCAAATTGTGACAGCGATCAAGAAAAAGATTGAAGATGCAAAAGGTTTGTGGGCAAATTTGATACCGGAGATATTATGGGCAAACAGAACAACAGTAAGAGAAGCCACAGGTGAATCGCCTTATACTCTGGTTTTTGGAACAGAGGCAGTCATACCAGCAGAAGTCGGGTTGCCGACATTTAGGGTTCAACATTATTGTGAAGACCAAAATGATTTACTCCTACGACAACAGTTAGATTTCTTGCCAGAGCTAAGAGAAAAGGCAGCAGTTAAGTCAGCTGCATACAAGGAAAGAATGTCAAGAGCCTACAACAGAAGAGTATCTCATCGGCCGTTAAGTAAAGGAAATCTGGTACTACGAAGAACAGCAGCAACCGGTAAAGGGAATGAAGATGGAAAGCTGACTGCAAATTGGGAAGGACCTTATCGGATTAGAGATGTCGTCATCCAAGGATCGTTTTATCTGGAAACTTTAGATGGGACACCCCTAAAGAATGTATGGAACTCAGCTGTATTGAAGAAATACTATGTGTAATACACTTTTTATATGAAGCTGATGTCAAGTAAGATATCGGTGATGAATGAAGAAATATTCAGACAACGTGTGTTGGAAAAGGCATCCCCCATTTAACAGAACACCGTTAAATGGGACGGACAGCTCAAAACCGCTTCCGTGAAGTTAATAGATATACAACCTGATCAGTTGTATACGTTAACTCACGAGGTTGCTGGTTCAAAATATAATACCGGCCAAATCAATTCGAGTATACGCTGATATGAGGCATAGCTCAGAAAATGATCGCCGAGAGGGTACCTGACTGGCTGAAAAAGCAAAGCAGTAGGTGACTGAGGTTATAATCTGAACCAGCAACAACCATTTACTGCTCAGTATACATAGATCTAGTATGAACTATGTATACTGGGGGGAGTAAGGAATGATATAGTACTTGTAATAACAACAGTGTGTTGCTAACTGATACTTGTGATGTCTATAGTACGATGAAGGATATCGGGTATCAGGCAAACCACCAGGTAGGTCTTTAATTTTTGCAATCTTTTACAAATTATAATTTACAAGACAAAGCAGTTATCATAACATTGTAAAAAAAAAAAGAGAGAAAAAGGGCAAAAACAACAGTTACGATAAGGGGCGTAAAAGTTTGCAGACAGTTAGCAGATAATGGAAATAAAAATACGTTTACATAGTAGATAAAGTTGACAATCGACAGGCATCACCACAAAAAAGGGGTATATGCCGATAAAACAACATTGTCAAAATAAAATGTTAACACATGCAAAAGACAATAAAAAGAGTTACAACTGATAAGGCCCGATAATACAAGATCCACAAGAAGATGTCGGTGATGACTGCCCGCCCCTTCAAGCTTGTGCATTCTCAGACACTGGGGAATCCAAAATGCTGGGATTTCTGGGGCCGTCATCAGCAGCTGGCGCCAGGTTATACAAGTCCTCTTCAGAAAATTGCTGCGCCTCGAAGCCGGAAGGGATCTTGTAGGCTTCCTCGCCAAAAGCCTTTTCAACCTTGGCCCAATCATCCTTTTTCCAACCGGCGGCGTGGGCAATACATCTCTGAGCAGCTGTCCAACCTCCATCAAAACGATCTTGGAGCTTGGAGCAGAACTCGTCGGAGGCTAAATAACGGCCGACCGCTCTCTGACGAATACCAGGTTTGTCAGCTTCCATTTTTTGAACCTTTTCTTCAAGGCTCTTAATTTTAACTCTGGCATCCTGGAGTTCTTTTTCAACCAAGGGAAGGCGCTCAACGGCCTTATTCTTCTCGGCGATTTGAGTCTTCAGACTCTGTACCTCTAGCTCGAGACTGGCAACCCTCCCCGCCTTAATCCTCAGTTGCGACATCTCCTTGTCGTCCTTCTCTTTTATTTTCTTCAAATCATCCAAGGCTTTTTCAGCATTAGCGATGACTTCCTGCATGGCACTTTCACTGGAGGAGGCCTGATGATGTTTCTCCTGATAGTAACGGTACATCTCAACCAGCTCTGTGCCAGACATGACGGCCTACAAAAAAAAAATAATAATAATATATATCGTAAAGATAAATCAATAAGTAAATAAATGAGGATTAAGAGTTAAACGAACATTGTAAGTGCGTGACAAAGACGAGAACATAACATAAAAATATGAAAAAGGGAAGAAAAGATACCTTCATCATGTTATGCATATGAGCAGCGGCAAGGGGGCCGATTGGGCCAGCAGGTCTGTCCATCGGTAGCATTAGGTTGCTCAGGAGCCGATAACCGAGATTTCCACCTTGCAATGGATCATCGGTAATCATAGATTCGTTCCGGCCGACATCCATAACAGGTTGCCAACGATCTCCGGAATGGCCAGCAGGGACGGCGAATCCCTTCAAAACTTCATCTGGAAACCTTCCAGAGACTCGTTCAATCCATTGATTGGACCGATAGGTCAGGGCCGGAATGCTGGAATCTGACCCAACCGTAGTAGGAGCGACTATGGTGGTTGCCTGAGGTTGACGAGGGGATTCGGCAGAAGTGAGATCTTCGATCTCAACACCCTGAATAACCTTCTTCACGATAGCCTCAGGGCTTTTAGCTTTGTTGATGGGTGAAGTCTTCTCGGGCGCCGATTGATCCTTCTTCTTCTCGGCGCGCCCTTCAGGTTGTCTAGGGCTGGAGATCACAATTCCACCTCACCGATTGGCTAGAGGTGTTAACTTTCTCTTCTTGGCGTTGTCATCGGCCATGATCTCAGCTCTTCTTTTGGCGCTGATAGCTAGAGCGCGGCCGCAAACGGAAGAAAGAGTGTCGTAGGGACTTGAAGCTTTGGGACAACGTCTGATAACCCTCTTCCCGTCCGAGGATAGGCCGAGTTGTTTATTGTCCAACTTGTCAATACCTGAGAATAAGGAATGTAAGTTCAATCCGTTAGGTACAGATAATCTTAAAAAAAAAAAAATATATAATAAAATATAAGGAAATATACAAAAAAAAAAAAAACAACAAAGAGGAAAGAAAAAGAAGGAAGAGAAACTCAATAAACAATACCGTAATTGTCAGTCCAACAGAGACCGACACGAGATAACGGCGCGTTGCCCAGAATGTAACTCACATTCGGCACCCACACCGTAGGAACAATACGAACCTTGCCGTCACCTTCATCAAATTCTGAGATATCGAAATGATTGACGGCTCTCTCTTCGTGTTTCCCAAGATCTCTCTCAGGGATTGAGTCAAAACGGGGATGAGGCCGGAAAAAGGTTCTTCTTAGAGGATAATCCTCAGGTACCGACATGAAAAAGAACCTCACTTGCCATCCCTTACAACTTGTCAGTTTGGGGTGGACGGTGTATTTGCGAGGTTGGGTATACAAGGACCACCACCCATCCGACTGACCATCTCTCTTCAAAGTAATCAGTCGCCTAAAAGCGTTAAGGGTTAGGGGATAGTTTCGATATAGCATGACCCAGACGGTGGCAATAACGGCCCGGATAGTAGGAGGAGTAACCTGAACTAAACAGACATTCCAGGCTTTTAAGATTTTCGCCACAAAGGGGTGTAGGGGAAAGCGGAGGCCGAAGTCTAAATGCTTCATGTAAACGGCCACGGAACCTGCTGGGCAATCTAATACTGAGGCTCCAGAAGGGGGAACTGACAGCTCGTACCCGTCAGGTAAGTTGAAGAATTTCTTAGCGCGGCGGCAGTAATCTTTTTCAATTGCCGTTTTCCTAAAATCATCACTTATTTTTGCCTTGGCCACTTTTCCATCTCTGGCAAGGGTAATAGGTTGACGGAATTCAGCTCCGTCGGTCTCGGAATTATAGCCCTCGTCCAGATTCTCTTCCTGGATAACTTCTGCCGTCAAGTCGACGATGTCATCCCTACTCTCATTATTGACATTGTCTTCTTGAATCTCGTCATCTCCTAAAACCGAGTTGACGGCTGAATCATGCACTGGAGATGGCGGACCTTCCATAGGGTTTGCAGGGATGTCATCCGCAGGTTCTTCCTCGGAAGAACTCACAACTTGACCTTGCCCAGGTCTTTTGCTGGATTCGGCTGCCTTAGCGGCCTCAGCTGCCTTGGCTGCTTTGGCGGCCTTAGCGGCTTCACGGGCAGCAGCTCGAGGCTGATAGCTGGTACTCTTAACCCTTGGCATGGTGTTTATACCTATATTGCCAACGTTAGTGCCGTATTGATTAAAATAGCGTTTCCCAGTAAAGCTGCGTAAGTGATAACGAACACTAACAGGCTCAACGTCAAGAATTTTGGTGTCGGCAGGGATATCAGGGTTAGTAGGGTGAAAGGCACTTTCGCGGTGGGCAATAGTCCTATGTATCATAGAAGCGCGTTTTTCTTCCTCACAAGATAACGTCTCAAATGGATAATCAATATTATCAGAAAGGGAAGATGAATTACCCTGATTACTACCAGTTTCTTTGCCTAAAGATTGTCTAATTAAACGACGCCTAGAAGTACTAAGGTTAGGAAAATTCTCTTCGACACTATCTTCAGACATTTAATTGAATATAAGAAAATAAAAATAGCATGTAAAATCAGGGGTTAGGGTACGATAATACCTTCGATGAAAATCGCTGATTTAGTGCCTTTAACTGATAAGAAACGACGAAGAAAGAGAAAGTACGCCCGAAGAACTGGAATGCGCAAACCGAAGGCAAAGAAGATAAGAAAGGAAAGAACTTTGGTCGGCAACTTAAGCTTTTTGAGAGAAAACTAAGAAGGAATGCGAAGTAATGAGAAAATGGCGTAATTTTGATCTAAAAAGGGGAAACTAAATGGCCAGTTGAAGTGAAAGACGGTTCAGAAATCCGACGGTTGTTAATTGGTAAATTTTTTCAAAAAGCAGCGGCAGGATTTGTGACACGTGTAAAATTTTCCCGCTCAAAAAAAAAAAAAAAAAAAGGGGAAAACGGTTACACTACCATAACGTACACATTGAAATAAGTTGACCTTGTAAGCTATCGGCATACAAGGTCACTTGGGGAGGAAAACGGAGTTTTTTCGCTCCCAGGTATTTTATAATGAGTTGACCTTGTAAGCTATCGGCATACAAGGTCACTTGGGGAGGAAAACGGAGTTTTTTCGCTCCCAGGTATTTTCTAATGAGTTGACCTTGTAAGCTATCGGCATACAAGGTCACTTGGGGAGGAAAACGGAGTTTTTACGCTCCCAGGTATTTTATAATGAGTTGACCTTGTAAGCTATCGGCATACAAGGTCACTTGGGGAGGAAAACGGAGTTTTTTCGCTCCCAGGTTTTTATAATGAGTTGACCTTGTAAGCTATCGGCATACAAGATCACTTGGGGAGGAAAACGGAGTTTTTTCGCTCCCAGGTATTTTACAATGAGTTGACCTTGTAAGCTATCGGCATACAAGGTCACTTGGGGAGGAAAACGGGGTTTTTTCGCTCCCAGGTATTTTATAATGAGTTGACCTTGTAAGCTATCGGCAGACAAGGTCACTTGGGGAGGACAAGAGTTAATAAAAGTAATGAAGAACACGGTGTTACGGCACAAAAATTGTCCTCTTACATAAATAATAATAATAAAAAGTACTAAAAGTAGCAAACAAATATAAAACTTCTCAGCAAAAGAATATAGGGCTTAAAAATATATAAATATATAGAAGCTAATTTGTCTGGATACAAGCCAAGCAAGTAAAATGAATTGTGACAACGGCAAGGTCAGTAATAAAACTTTGTTAGTAAGCAGTGCTTGACAGAGCACAAGAAACGTTGCTACAATAAAATTTCCAACATAAGGAAAAGTCTGAAGAATGAGATGTGGAACCCAAAGTTTGTTTCGTTAGGTTCAGCTTGTTACTCATGTTAACTGAGCACGATGATGAATGATCATACGTCCTCACTTGGGGGGCTAATTGTATGGGATGATATCTGGGCATGATCGATATCTTGTGAAAGCACATGACCAGGTTTCAATAATTATAAGAAGATGCTGATATGTTACAGAAAGAAGACATGTCGGCCTGCCGGAATTCAACACGTGGCAACAGAAGCTCGACACTTGGCACAAAAGGCTCTGCATGGATGAGAGCCACCTGTCAAGGTAAACTATTATAAATAGTAGGTAAGACCTCATTAATGAGGGCATTAATTACACTCTCTTACTCTTTCTCTCTCTATCTTCTCTCTTACTTATCTTCTCTTCTAAAACACTTTCTGACTTTATCATCGGAGTGGTTATCCCCGGATCACCCCGGGGTTAGCTAACTTCTTCTCATTGTGTAGGTTCTCAGCTTGCCGATAGAAATATCAGGATCTCAGGTCCGAATTCTTGGGGAAGTCAGGATCAGACAGAAACAGAATCAAGTGATTGTACCATGCTCATACAGTTCTTGGTTGAAGATTGTTTCATAGTGAAATAGTCAAGTTATGTAGTGAAGTATCAAATAGTACTATAATGAAATATATATATATATATATATATATATATATATATATATATATATATATATATATATATATATATATATATATATATATATATATATATATATATATATATATATATACTTGTATGTAGTCTGATCATATTTTGAATTTAAATGTGTATATGAGGGTAATCTTTTATTTTATGTGAAAATAATTGATTTTGGGATTATGAGCAATAGTGGTAATAATGACAATGTTTACTATATGATATCATATTCCTTAATAAATGTAGATGGATGATAGATAGATTTGTGATTTATTTCAATTGCATATGAAAAATATGCGAATGTATTTTGAATGATTGATGTGTCATTTATATATTAAATAATTATACCATATGGACCTGAAGTTCCTTAAATATTTATGAAGGGCCAGAAAGCCCCAGGAATAATATGAAGACTTATAAATGACCAATAAATTCCTAATTGTTTCTAATGTATGTTGCTTGGATAATCCACCGTTTACATAATTAATGTGTTCCTATATACACAATGTCATGTGAAAATATAAAGAATTTATATAGTTTATATATTATTGTCTTTTGTTTGGATATCCAAGATACCAAATTCTAGCTGAATATTGATAAATAACTAGATATATTCATTCCCAGAAGTGAATGAGATTTTGCATACTTAATAGAGATTAGCATGCTTGCATGATGTTCTTTTGATTGTATATAATTCTTCATGGAAAAGTTCATAAGATAGAATTGCAAACATGAATAGATATTATCTTTATGAGCAAGAGATTGAACATGCATGACATTGTGAGCAACTCACTTGATAAATATGTTTATGCCCATACTTATGAGATATTCCAATTTAAAATGAATGCAAGAGGAACATTTGACTTGATACATGACATTGCCAAAAATAAATTCTGGCTTAAAAGACGCAATATAATTAATTAAAGGTTGTTGGACGATTAATATTATGCCCCCATATGCAAGGATTAGGGGAAGATATTATTCATTCCGTTAATTTAGGTAATCCTTGCACAAAAACACTAAAATGCTTTGATGGTCAGTTTGATACATACATTAACTTACATATCAACATTTATTTGATAGAGGTGGCCACACGATAATTAAATCTTTAGTATGATACCATCCTGGAGATATATATCAACAATTGTACTGTCATTGACTATATACTAGTTGTAAAGGCTCCCATTAAAATTTATGTCCCAGAAAGGACAATATTAGTTGTTAATCAACCAAGGAGACGCCTGAAGCGTGGTAGATTAATGGATACCTATAGATAATATGAATTTTCGAAAAGAAAAAGAAAGGAGCAACTGTTGACAATGACAAATTTGATGATGAAGTGATAAACTTTATTAGATCACTAGAAGCATCATGTTTAGTAAAATTAAATTTTACCATATTTATACAAAAGACTCCAGAAGAGTAGGAAATGTCCAACAAGATTAGCATGTATCAAGATTATACTTAATGCTCCAGCAGAGCGTAATTAAGTTATTATTATCGATCATGTATTAGTTGGTTGTCTTGCCAAGTGAATAAAGATATGCATATTATTGTTCTTATATCACATTATATTCATGGCCATGCATAAAATACATTTGATAAGGTGATCACAGAATTGGAAAACTGACCATATATAGTTTAAATAAAATGTGATTGAATGTGAAAATTAAATAGGCCATCCGGGTTCAATAAATACTCGTTATGAGAACCTGAAGTTTCATTTGATATAAATACTCGTTATCTTTTATTTTCTTTTATCCTTGTAAATATAAATACCCATTTTTGGGTTAGAAGGAGAACAATTAATTTCCTCATAATTTTAGCTTAGTTAAGAGTTTCTCTTTCTAGTTTTAGGGTTAGTTTTAGGAGTAGATTTAGAGAGAGAAAATGAGAGATTTCATTGGTGATTTGAGAAATTGAAGATTCAAGGTGACAATTGTATTGAAGATCTCCAAAATCAATCAATGAGGGTTTCTAACTCTATCTCATTTTATTACTTTGTTTAATTTCATGTTTGTTTGATTTTGATGTTTAATTCTTGATTAGTGTAATTGTTCTTCATATTTTGTTGATTCTTGATTTCTGTAGTTGCTTATTGATTAGATGATGATTCTTGATTAGTTGTTTGGATAGGGATTGGGTGAAACTTGTATGATTGATTGATTGTGATTAATTTGGGAATTATGTTAATTGATTATTGAGATTAAAGTAATTAATGTAAGTTTGCATGTGTGTAGTTTGATTAGGCCATGAGAATTATGCTAGATTGCATTGTGATTTCTAATGATACGGGCCATTGATATAGGAATTTCATGTGTCGATTGGTTTAAATTGTGATTCTCCTAGTTTGTTATTCGTAGAGACCACTAGTTTAAAGATTAGGAGATAGCTCTTTGATTCCAATTGGTAGCTCTTATCATTAGTCTTCACAACCATTGATTGACATGTTTCTCCCAAGTTGTTGCAGTTGTCTTGATTACTTGTTGATCCCCATTCCTTAGTGTTTTATTTGTTTGGTTCTTTGTTTTGTTAGTTGATTAGTCTTGGTTACTAAACTCTTCACCCTTGACTTCGACCTAGCTTAGGCGCACAATTGAAAGGACTTAAATATAACCGTTCCTAGTGGTTCGACCCTTGACTTACCTCTATACTTGTATTTAGGTTTGTTAAGTGATTACAAATTTTGTTTGGCCTAGGGAGGATTAGTCAACGACCTAGTTTTACCCCTGTCAGGGAGGGAGAAGCCCACAAACTTGGATGATGCAGTGTGGGCATCTAAGAAGAAGAAGAAGGCGGTGAGTACGATCTGATTAGAAATTGCTTCGGAGATTAAGTATAATTTCTAACTGAGACAGATAAAAAAGACTTGTTAGAAAAGTTAGAGAGTATTTATGCTTCAAAGTCGTAAACCAACCGATTGTGTTTACGGTTCGAGTTGTACCAGTTAAAGATGGAGAATGGTACAAATTTGCAAAACCTTATCAACAGTTTTACTAAGTTAGTGTGCAAGTTACAGAATGTTGATGAGAAAATTCCAGATCAAGAGCAAGCCCTCTTGTTATTAGCTTCACTACCGAAGTCCTACAGTGTTGACTCGAATGAACAATACAAGAGGGGTGGTGAATTGTATTGTAGAGGAACTAGAGTAATTTTTAGTGAATTAATATAAAGAAAGTTAACAAAAACTTAAACTGCAAAGAGAAATTTTACATGGAGAACTTCTTGGCCCTAATCAGGAAGAAAAACCACGACCACAAGGGATTTTAAACTCAACTCTTAAATACAATAGGGTAAACAACCTATTACAATCTAAGACTCTAACTCAAGTCCCTCAACGAACTCGAGTCCCCTTCAACTGATCCCTTAACGAGTTGAACACTCTCAACTATTTCTTCCTCCTTGCTTCACTTAAAGCAATAAACACTTTAGAGTTTACCCAAACTCTAACCTAATACAACTCAAGATTAAAACTCTTATGTTAAGTACTTAGACACTCAAGGATTCAAGTGGATTATGACTCTTTTCGAAAATTGAAAATATTGTAACGCTCAAGTGTATTCTTTTCAACAGAAAACCAAGTCTATTTATAGAGAGGGGAGGAAGTTAATTCAGTTGTTGCATTACCTCCACTAAGTCCCAACTTCCTTAAGAATAAGAAGTACAAGTAGTGGGATCTTGGGCAGTAAGCAAACCCGCACTTCTCCACATAATACTTAAAGAGTTTTACTGCTTTCGTATTTATCTCAACCAATTTTGACCAAGTAAAAACACACGTATAAAATCCTTTTTCAAAACTGATTTTTGCAAAAGATAAGCTTAAAGATTAAATCGAAAATCTTTGAATTGAAAAAGATATTTAAAAGATATTTTTCCAAAAATATTTCATAAAGAAATATCCAACCAAGGGAATTGAAAATAAAACTTTATGATATAAATAAAATCCACTTGACTCCTATTAAATATCAAAATACTTAACATGAACAAAAGAAGCCTAAAATGTAAAAGATAAATTAAACTTCTCAAACACTCTTGTGAAGCTTCAACTCTGAAGCTTAAGTTCCTCACTTAAGGAATTTAACTTCTGATTGTCTTCATTACTCTTCTTATCTGCATTAGCTGACTTCAAACATTGTTCTATGTTCCTTTCTTAGTCCAGATTTTTGTAGCATAAAACTTAGTTCACTAAGAACCTGTCATCAATCACAACTAAAATAGAAAGTCAAATTGTTATGAATTTGCTTAGGTTCCTTCGAGTCATCATCAAAACTTAGGGTCAACAATATTCCCCCTTTTAGATGAATGACAAAGCTAAGCAAACTCCAGTAAAGTAATGAAGAGAAGATTGGAAAGGTAGAAGACAAAACAAAACAAAAAAAAAGAACTAGAATGGAACTAGATATCCCTCAACATAGATGCATGAATGGAGAGCTTGTTAGTAACTGAGTTTACCTTTCTTTTCCCCTTTTTGGCTTTCATCAAACTTAATGCACATATATGTATCTAAACACAACACCATTCGTAGATGGTTTGTGGCCAAAGCATAGAGTATAGCACATATAGGTAGAATTAGTATGAAAATAGTCTAAGGCAATCAACAAGCATTATCAACATCACATAAACAAACTGATGTTCCTCCAAACATCAAAATCCAAAAGCAAATACCTTGTTTAATGTTTATAGACCTAAAAGAAGCAAAATAAAATAAAGTTTAATACAAACCAAGTTCAAAGAGAAAATGTTTCATAGATAAGATAAAAAGAAAATATAATTAGGCTTTAGAGGTAGAGGAGTGATGTTCTTCTCCTGCATCATCAATTAGAACTTCTTCAATGACCAACTCCTCCATTTTCTTTAGTAAATCCGCCTGCCCTTGAGAGAGAGTTGAGGTGCTCTACTGCATTGCTGAGGTGAGCTCCTTGGAGGCCTGCACAAGATTTGCTACCACCTTCTTAAGAGCCTCTACCCTCAAAAGTAGTGTTGGCTATGTATTAGATAGTTTCTTCATAGAGTCCTTAAGCTCTTTGAGTTCCTTCCTTAAGCTCTTTGAGTTACTTTGAGGAACTTGGAGAGCTAAAGGCAGCAAAACCTGCACCTGCTGGAATGGAATGCACCATAGAGCCCTGCTCAAACATGTCCTGTTCCCCCTGAACAAATACTCTCTCTTCACTGAGATCAACATAAGCAAGAGGTTTAACCTTCATTCTTGGCTTGACAGCCAACCTGACACTCTTTCTTTTCCCTACACTTGGAGCACTACCTCTTTTTTCTTTCTTTCTAGACTCTTCTTTTTTTCCTTTCATTTTTTCTTTCTTTTGTCCTTTACCCTCACTCTTCTCATCTTCCATCCATTTTTCCAAATCTTCTTCCTCAGTCAGTTTCTTACCATTTTCCTACTTTGATTTTGGAAGAGATTTGGGAAGAAACTGAGTAACACCATCAACAACCTACAAGTTTCTACTTTCAAGGGTTTTGGGTTGGACAAAATGGTTTGTTTGTAGTTTGAGATGTTCATAATTTGCCATAGAAATACCAAAAATCTATATGAGAGTGATGATCAAGTTTGCATATCCAACCTTTAGATGATTTGTAATGCAATGGGTGAGATGTTTTATCATGAGGGAAGGAAAATTGATTTGTATTTTGTTTTCAAGGTAATACATGAGCATTGCATCAAGGTGGTTAGCCTTATGCCTATGCTGGGTTCTAGGAACAATGGCTAGATGAACGAAAATAAACAACAGCTTTTGAATGGGAGAGAACAAGTTATGGTTAGTTTGCACCTTAGAGATTCTTTCCTCGAGCTTTCGTTTCTTCAATTCACTTCGAGCAATTGGCATGTTCTTTGGTTTTTCAATAATGGCTTGGGTTAGGGTTTCTTGCTCGATGTCCATGGGTGAGTATTTTTGTGGTGTGGTTTAGATTTTCGGAGAAAAATCCACAGGTAAGAAAGGCGAATTAGTAAAATGAAGTATGTATTTTATGGAGTGAGGAAGTGAGGAACAGTGACTAGGGTTTGGCTTCATTTCATAGGGGTAGGAATTTTGAGGGGTAAAAGAAGTTGGTGGAAGTGTGTGGAAGGTTAATTGAATGGGTAGGTGACGTTTGAAGAAGGATGGTAAAAATACTTCTCACTTGGTCTAGATTAACACTTCAATAAATGTGATTTGAAATTAAAGGGTCTAGGGTATTTATAAAAAGATACTTCTTGATAAATCAAAATTTAAAATTTGAAAATTTTAACAGATATTTCAAAATCAGAATATTGATATAAGATCACAATAGGTAAACCAGCTAATTAATTTGAAAGATAAAAACAAATATTTTTGAGATAAATTTTTGCAGAGGAACTTGGAACAAATCAACATAGTTTGTAAGTAACATTGACATGCTTAATGCAATTTGATTTCTTCACATATAGCCACAATCCCATATGTAATGCCATACATTCTATAACTCAGGACTATGTTTTCACATATTCATATTGTGCAAGACATATTATGCATAGAAGATTGACTTATACCTTTGGGGGAACTTGAGGTCTTCTTAACTATGCCAAGTTCCATACGCATCTTTTCAAATTTATCCCTGCTCAAAGGCTTAGTAAGATGTCAGCAATTTGATTTTTAGTATCACAAAAATCTAATTTAATTAAGCCCTTTTCCACATTATCCTTAAGAAAGTGATGCCTTATGTGAATAAGTTTCACACGAGAATGATGAATTAGACCTTTTGAAATGCATATGGCACTAGTATTATCACAATAGATAGGAATGCAGTCATACTTCATACCATAATCTCTTAATTGTTGTTTTATCCAAAGAACTTGAGAATAACAAGCTGCAGCAGCAACATACTCAGCTTCAGCAGTTGATAAGGCCACTGTATTTTGTTTCTTGGAACCCCAAAAAACTAGACATGGCCCAAGGAACTAGATCATTCCTGAAGTACTTTTTCTGTTCACTAAATCTCCTGCATAGTCAGCATCTGCAAAACCTTTTAAGTCAAAGGTATCACTTCTAGGATAGAAGAGACAGAGATTGTCAGTTTCTTTGAGGTATCTTAAGATCCTCTTCACTGCAGTAAGATATGACTCCTTAGGATTTGATTGAAACCTAGCACATAAGCCAACACTAAAAGCAATATCAGGTCTGCTTATAGTTAAATAAAGAAGAGATCTGATCATACCTCTATATTTGGTTTGATCTACACTAGTTCCTTATAGATCTTCATCCAATCTTGTGCCAATACCCATAGGTGTATGGTTTGTCTTTGCTTGGTCAAGGTTGTATTTCTTCAATAGTTCCTTAACATATTTTTGTTGGTGAATTGCAATTCCTCTTTCTGTTTGTTTAATTTGAAGTCCAAGAAAGAAGTTTAGTTCTCCCATTATTCTCATCTCAAATTCACCACTCATCAGTTTAGCAAAGTACTTGCACATCAGTTTAGCAAAGTACTTGCACAAGCTTTCATTAGTTGCTCCAAAAATAATATCATCAACATATATTTGAACAACTAATAAGTTAGTTCCTTTTTATTTTAAAAACAAGGTTTTATCAACTTTTCCTCTTTTAAAATCATTTTGAAGAAGAAACTTAGAGAGCCTTTATCATACCAAGCTCTTGGTGCTTATTTCAGCTCATAGAGAGCTTTATCAAGCTTAAAGACATGATTAGGAAACTAGGAGTTTTCAAAACCAGGTGGTTGTTCCACAAAAACGTCTTCTTCAAGAAAACCATTTAAAAAGGCACATTTAACATCCATTTGATATAATTTAAAACCCATAAAATAAGCAAAAGCAATTAACATTCTAATAGCTTCTAATCTAGCAACAAGAGCAAAAGTTTATTCAAAATTAATATCTTCTTTCTAATTGTAGCCTTTCACAACAAGTCTGGCCTTGTTTCTCATGATTGTTCCATATTCTTCCATCTTGTTTCTGAATACCCACTAGAGCCCTACCACCTTTTTATTCTTGGGTTTCTCCTCAAGATTCCATACCTTGTTCCTTTCAAACTCATTAAGTTCATCTTGCATAACAGTTATCCAGTCAGCATCTTTAAGAGCCTCTTCGTTATTTCAAAATACCCACATGAATGCTTTCTTCGACACATATAGTATTTTTATCGTAAACTCTGTAAGCCATGCTGTGTGAGGCATAGCCAAGGAACATAGCTTCGTCACTTCTTTTATCAAATTTACCAATATTCCTTTTTCCATTATTATGAACAAAGCACCTGCATCCAAAAGCTCTAAAGTGAGAAATATTGGTTTTTCTGCCCTAAAACAACTCATAAGGAGTTTTATTGATGATTGGTCTCATCACAACTCGATTAATAATATAGTAAGTAGTATTTATGGCTTCAGCCTAGAAATTCCTTGGAAATCCACTAGCTATGAGCATAGTTCTTGCCATGTCTTTAGGGTCCTGTTCTTCTTTTCAACAACACCATTCTGTTGAGGTGTTCTTGGAGCTGAAAAGTTATGATCCATGCCATTCTCTTTGCAAAAGTCTCAAATTTTGAATTTTCAAACTCAGTTCCATGATCTGATAGAATGTGGATGATTTGGTTTCCACTTGATTTTTGCACTCTCTTGGAGAAGGACATAAATTCATCAAAGGTCTCGTCCTTGCTAGACAGAAAAATCACCCAGGTAAATCTAGAAAAATCATCAATTATAACGAGAACATATTTCTTTCGACTTCTACTTTGAACACGCATGGGGCCACACAAATCCATGTGAATGAGTTCCAATGGTTTTGTGGTGCTGACCATGTTTTTGCTTTTGAAAGAGGATCTGACTTGCTTGCCTCTTACACATGCTTCACAAATATGTTGCACAAGGAACTTGACTGAGGGTAACCTTATGACTAAGTTCCTCGTGCGAAGTTTATACATGAGTGAGAAACTTGCATGTCCAAAGTGTCTATGCCATAATAAAGGATCATCATTAATGGCACTTAGGCATGTAAGGTTGTTCCTTGGGACAGAATTGAGATCCATAATATATGTGTTCCTTTTTCTAGTTTCTTCAAGAACAACCCTTCTTGTTTTATCATTAATGATTATGTATTTATCAGAAGTAAAACTTACATTGTTTTCTTTATCACAGAACTGTGATATGCTCATCAAATTGCATGTGCATCAATCCCTTGACCAAAAGTACATTTTCAATTGAATGGGAACTAGACCTTCCTACTTTTCCTTTTGCCACAACTTCACCTTTCTTGTTGTCTCTAAAGGTCATAATTCCTCTTGGATAGGCCTCAAGAGAGAGGAATTTTGATTTGTCTCCCATCATATGCTTTGAACAACCGCTGTCGAGGTACCACATGTTGTCCCCCCTCACTAAGACCTGCAAAAGAACTTATTGATTAGTTTCAGGAACCCAGGTTTCCTTGGGTTCCTTGGACGTTGAAGCAATACCAGATTTTCTAACCCATATTTGCTTAACATTCTTACTAACAGATTCTTCCTTCTTTTTACAAGTATTCACTAGGTGACCAGTTTTTCCACAAAAGGAGCATAATTTATAGCTAGGCAAATCAACATATTTTTTCTTTTTGCCTTTATTTTTAGTTTGAATGAATCCTAATCCTTCAGTTCTTTTGGTTTGAACATTTTCAATCTAGTTAGGAATACCAAGCTGACTACTACTGCTTCTTTCTTTTCTGATTGTAAGTTCCTTTTCCAAATTTTCCTTTTCAATTCTTAACCCATTTTATTTTTGAATTTTTCAAAATCCTCATTAAATTTAGGCAAGGATTTAGAAGAGGAACTTGACAATTTCAAAGCTGCACTAGCAAGCTTGTATTGAGTCAATTCCATGTTAACCATAATGTTCTCATACTTGAGTTTCTCATTCATTTCTTTCAGCAGAAGATTTTTGTCAAAGAGATCAAAGAATCTGCCTTGAATATCAGTACGTTGGTTTTCAATCCAAGTACATTGTTCCTTGCATACTTTGAGAGCATTTTCACATTCATTTAGACTTTTTATGTATGTTCTCTAATCATCTTCCATTTCTAAAAGAAAATCAATAAGTACTTCTTTAGAGAGAGTTCTAAAATGTTTAAGATCAAGGAATACCTCTTTGGCAAGTTCTTTGTAAGCCTTCTCATCTTATTTAGCTATCAAACATAGATTGGTTGTTTCTTCTTCAAGTTGTTCCTCTTCATCTTCACTCTCAAAATCTCCCCAAGCAGCTATCATAGCCTTCCTGATGTCTATTTTGTTGAAAGGAGTCTTGTTGCTCTTGATTTATTCCTTGGCCTTCCCTTTTCCTTTCTCAATATCCCAAATTGGACACTCTCGAATAAAGTGTTCTTGAGATCCACATTTGTGACAATCAGAGTCAGCTTTTTAAGTGGAGGGCTGCTTAGTGAAGTTTCTTGTTCGATTGTTTTGATTGAATATCCTCTTGAACCTTCTCACCAACATGACAACCTCTTCTTTTTTTTGGTAAATAGAGATTTTATTACCAAAGAGAAGAATACAACTTACAAAGGAGCTAAGCTGTAAGCCCAAAACACCACAGAACCCACAAAGGGCCAACCACCACAAAAAGACAAGCCAGATTCCAGTTCAAACCTAGCCACCTTCTAGGAAGGGTTCTAGGAAGAACCAGAACCAACAACTGGACTCAAGTACTTAGGCACCTTCTAGGAAGGGTACTAAGCACAGGGACCAGGACAACAAACTAAACAAAATAGAGCATAAATCTGTCAGTGCTATTACATCTACAAGCAACAAGAAAAACAATCTCCCTAATTAATTAGAAACTGATTTACAGTTCCCTGTAAACATCAGGGCATTCCTCTGCAGCCATATATTATAGATAGTCTCAGAGAAACATATCACAATAAGTCTGCTCCTAGCATCAGTTTTCCTACAGCATTTTGCAATCCAGTGCAGCTCATCAGAAAAGCTAGAAATCTGCCTGGAGAAACCCAAGAGTTGCAGCATTGCAGCCCAAATCTCATTTGAATAACTGCACTCAAAGAACAAGTGATTCACATTCTCATTTGCTTCAGCACAAAAGAAGCAGCAAGGAGACAACCTCTTCTTCATCTACCTCTAAATCCTCTTGTTCTTCTGCTGTGAGAGCCAAACCTTTTCCTTTGTTTCCTTCATTGTTACTGGTTCCCAAGTGTAACTCATAAGTCATTAGGGAACCAGCAAGCTGGTCAATGTTGAACTTCGTGAAGTCTTTAGTTTCCTATGAGGCAGTCACCAAGACTCTCCATCTCTCATCTTGAGGGAGGCTTCTCAGAACTTTCCTAACCTGCTCATTAATTGGAATTTGCTTTTCAAGAGAAACTAGCTCGTTAATAATGTTAGTAAACCTAGTTAACATTTCCTGGATAGTTTCTTTTGGCTGCATTTCAAATCATTCATATTTAGACATAAGCAAACCAATTTTAGAGCGTTTCACTTCATTAGTTCCTTCATAGGTAACTTGAAGTAAATCCCAAATTTTTTTACCGTTCTTACAACCCATAACACGATTGTGTTCATGGGGTCCAAGACCATAGTGAAGCAGTTTAACAGCAAGTGCATTAATTTCCTTTTTTTCAAAATCCTCCTTTTCAAATTAAGACATGGGTTTAGGAACTACCTCATTTTCAGCAGTGGTTTTGGTGATTTCAAAGTCACCAACCTCAATAAATCTCCAAACTTAGTAGTTGTCAGCTTTTATAAAAATCTCCATCCTGTTCTTCCAATAGGTGTAGAACTTCCCATTGAACATAGGTGGTCGCTACGTACAGTAACCTTTTTCCAACTTCTCGTGATTGTTCATCTTGATTACAGAAACTTAACTTGTCAGGGTTTCCTGATTTCTTCGAGGAACTAGCTCTTATCCCAATTGTTGACTCGAATGAACAATACAAGAGGGGGTTGAATTGTATTGTAGAGGAACTAGGGTAATTTTTGCGTAATTAATATAAAGAAACTTAACAAAAACTTAAAGTGCAAAGAGAGACTTTGCATGGAAAACTTCTTGGCCCTAATCAAGAAAAAATACCACGACCACAAGGGATTTTAAGCTCAACTCTTAAATATAATAGGGAAAACAACCTATTACAATTTTAGACCTAACTCAAGTTCCTCCACGAACTCGAGTCCCCTTCAACTGATCCCTCAACCAGTTGAACATTCTCAACCCTCTCTTTCTTCTTGTTTCACTCAAAGCAATAAACACTTTAGAGTTTACCCAAACTCTAACCCAATACAACTCAAGATTAAAACTCTAATGTTAAGTACTAAGACACTCAAGGACTCGGGTGGATTATGACTCTTTTCGAAAACTGAAAATATTGTAATGCTCAAGTGTATTCTTTTCAACAGAAAACTAAGTCTATTTATAGAGAGCGGAGGAAGTTAATTCTGCCATTGCATTACCTCCACAAAGTCACAACTTCTTAAGAATAGGAAGTGCAAGTATTGGGATCTTGGGCAGTAAGCAAACCCTTACTTTCCGCATAATACTTAAAGAGTTTTACTGCTTCCTTTTTTATCAAAACAAATTTTGACCACGTAAAAACACACGTATAAAATCCTTTTTCAAATTGATTTTTCCAAAAGATAAGCTTAAAGATTAAACCGAATATCTTTAAATTGAAAAAGATATTTTTTAAAATTATTTCATAAACAAATATCCAACCCAGGGAAAGGAACATAAAACTTTATCATATAAATAAAATCCACTTGACTCATATTAAATATTAAAGTACTTAACATGAACATAAGAAGCCTAAAATATAAAAGATAAATTAAACTTCTCGAAAACTCTTGTGAAGCTTTGACTCTAAAGCTTCAGTTCCTCACTCAAGGAACTTGACTTGTTATTGTCTTCATTACTCTTCTTATCTGCATTAGCTGACTTTAAACATTGGTCTATGCTCCTTTATTACTCCAGATTTTCATAGCATAAAACTTAGTCCACTAAGAACCTATCATCAATCACAACTAAAATAGAAAGTCAAACTGTTATGAATTTTCTTAGGTTCCTTCGAGTCATCATCAAAACTTAGGGTCAACATACAGGCCGATAGATTGTGCAAACATTGCTTGTGAGAAGGGAGAATATTACTCTAGATGAAGTAATAACAATTGTGAGGGAGAATGAGCGTATGATGACACAAATTGATGGAGGTGTCTCATACTCTTATACAACCATGATCAAGCACTAGCTGTGGAGGGTTCCGAGAGAGGGAGGAACAAGTCAAGGAGAGATGACCAACGAAGTAGATGGAAATCTCAACCAAGAGAATATAGCAATGTTGAGTGTTATTATTGAAATGAGAAGGGTCAACTACAATATAATTGCCCAAAGGTGAAGGAAGATTTGAAGACTTTGAGGCAGTTGCAAAGGAAGATGTGGATGATGAAGGTGGTTCCTTTAATGTAGTATGTGGTGATTATGAGGAGTTGTTGTTGACTCACAATGATAAGGAGAGTGTGAGTCAAGAAAAGTGGGTGCTAGATTCGGCCGCTTCAATATGTCGAGACAAGGCGATGTTTAACACCTTTCAACAAGAAGGTGTGCTCAGGAACATCAACATGGGACATAACCTCAAAATAGAAGGCATGTGTAGTGTGCGGTTGAGGTTCCATAATGGTGTAGTTCAGACCATTTAAAATGTAAGGTTTGTACCTAGGGGTGTTAAAAATACTCGACCCTCTTGACCCGACCCGTTGACCCCCCAACCCGATAAATTTAAGCGGGTATTATTCTTTTTAAAAAGAAGTTTAGAGGGTTAGGTCATGGGTCGGCCTTTGTTTTAGGCGGGTACCCGCTGACCAGCAAATCAATTTTTTTAAAAAAAATATTTGATTATATGTATATTGTTGCTAGACAATTAGGGTTTCATGTGTGTGCATTGTTCAACCGTCATTCTTCTCTTCTTCCCCCCTCTCTCTTCCTCCCTCCCTCTCTCTCTCCTTCACTCACTGTCACAACTCACACACAATCATGCACAAACCTTCACTTTATCGATCTCTCTCCTTCACACACAGTCACAACTCACGAATCACAGAAACATCATATGGAAAAATTAAGAGCAAACATCAACCCACAAATCACACAAACATAAAAAACAAATTAACATCAAGAGCTTTGATTATCCTATTGAATTGAACCACCCAACTACGCAATAGGTCTTCAATCTCACGACAGCGGCACAAGCACAACCACGAGACAGTGAGTATGAGCTTCGATTGTCGTGTTTAGATTTGAATTCGTAAGCTAAGTTGTTAATTTGTGAATGTTAGTGGTGTTTTGTGACTTTTTTCTTTATTTATCTGATTGATTTTTAACATTTTGTATATTATTTGTGATACCAACTTGCAGTTCTTTTTTTTTCTTAATCATTTCTATTGTAGTTCCTTGGTTGAATTTTAATTATCTTTCATTTGTGTATGAGAAGTTATTTTTTATGCTTTCAAATGCAAGAATCAAACTTTATTTATTTACTTTTTTTTTAGTATTTTTATCCGGTACCCTCTGACCCGACCCGGGAATTTGGGTACCCGACAACCGGGTACCCGAATTTCGCGGGTCGGGACATGGGCCGAGTGATTACCCAAAAACATGGGTACACACATTTGCGGGTATCCGAAATCCTTGGTACCCGGATCTGGACACCCCTATTTGTACCTAGTGCACGTGCTAACTTGATATCGTTGGGAGAGTTGATAAAGCACGGACATAGGTATGTTGGTAGTGGAAGGTGGTGTAAGGTGTACCGAGGCAACCGCTTGGTGTTGCAAGGCAAGAAGGCCAATAACAGTATTTGTTATTTGGAGGGCCGAGTAGTTCAAGACCACAAAATCAAGTACCATGAAAATTTTCCAGAAGAAGGTTCGTTTTTGTGATAAAGTAGAAGTATTTAGTGATTTGGGTCGGGGAAGGAATTTGTTGGGTTAATCTTCTCAAATCCCAATTAATTAAGTAGTTTTATTATTATTGTTAGTTATAATAATTATGTAGTAAAAGAAAAGAAAATAAAAAAAAATTGAAAGATGATGTCATAAGTGGACCTGAAAGTCCAAGTTTTGGGGTGGATGGGAGCAAAATTAGGGAAGGATGAACTGCGGGTGACTGCAGCACTGATGTGGGCTGCATGGATGTGTCCCAACAAGGTGGTCTATGACAATGAGCAATTGAATGTTGTGCAAGTTGGTATGGTCAGGTTGCTTTATGAAAATTGAAACTATGCGACAAAGGTAAGTGGTTCTTGTCCTTTTCGCTAAGGTGCATCTCCAAGGGGAAGGTGGGTGAGGCCAGATGTGGGATGCTACAAAATTAATGTTGATGCTCATTGTAAGGAAGGTGAGAAGGCGGGGTTGGGTGCTACAGTAAGGGATTGGGAGGGGAAGATTATCCTTGATGCTGCAAGGAAATCACATGCCACTTTTCATGACGTGGCTGAAGCACAAGCTCTTCGATATGGTCTGCTGGTTGCTTATAGATTTGGGTTCAAAAAGTTTTTTGCTGAGTGTGATGCCTCAAACATTATGAATGTTGTGTTGGAAAAGAAATAGGGTCGTGCTCCATTACATTTGGTAATTGAAGATATTAAAATAAATACCTTATGTTTTGATTTTATGTTTTTAAGCTTTCTTATATGTCTAGGGCTTGTAACACCGTTTCTCATCTCGTGGCAGAAGGGACACGAGGATTAATGTTAAGGTTGTTTCTAATTTTAGTTTACCTCAAAGTATTTCAACATTGGCAGAAATTGATTTGATTTAATAAAAGCCCGATCTATCGCTTTCTTACAAAAACAAAAAAAAAAAAAAAATATTATAGCAAGATTAATGTTTGTTGCTTTGAGGTTTTCCATTAGATATTATGTTGTTTCTATTCATATTTATAACAAACCTAACTTCACTCCCATCTTAGAGCATAAGGTACAAAAGATCATGCGAGACCTTCATAAACCAGCACTTTGCGGGAGGAAACCCGTATTTTATGCCTTCTAAACTAGTTTTCTTTTTATTTTTCTTTAGAGAGGTGAGAAGAGTACAAATTTTACATGTGTGAAGTAAGTTGTGTAGGCTTTATTCATGAAATTAGGAGAACTAAGGAGAAAAGTTAAAGAAAATAATGGTTTTGGTCTGGGTAGTGGCCCGATCGGGCGTGCAATAGCGTTGGAAAATTGAGCATTCCCGCCCGATAGGACAAGATGCGCTCGACCAGGTGCGCGAATGAAGCAATGTCTAGTAAAAGTCTCGCCTGATCAGGAGATTGTTACCCGACCAAGCGCGCAAAGGGACGAAGAAAAAGAAGAAAGCTCGCCCGATCGGGCACATTTTTGGAGAAATCGAGTGATCTCGGATGATCTATCAGGCGAAGCTCGCTCGATAGGGTGATTTTTCTGGGAAATTCAACTTTGAGTCCGCACCCGATCGGGTGCACAACTGAGGATCAAAAAATCAAAACACTTGCCCAATCGGGCATGTGTTTTGTTTGGGGTTTCTTAACTTTCTTTTCTACTTCTTTCTTTCATCTCTTTCAACTTTATTTTCTCTCTATAGACTCCAATTTTACACCTTCAAACTCTTACTTCCAATCAAGATCTTTTCTCTTTTACTCATCATCCCTCAAAATTTTTTACAAATTTGGAATCTTCTCATCATTCCCTACATTTTCCCCCTAATTTCTCTTTGTTTACTTGAATTTTTAGGAAACTCTAAGTAAAGCTAGAGAGAGAAAACTTAATTTTCTCAACCTAAGCTAGTTTTAACCATGCAATAGATCAAGAATGCAAAGAGGAGAATCGTCTAGGTAGCCCACGGAGCCTATTGTTGACCCGGAGCTACAAATTGAAGCGTGGAAGGAGATAATAGTTACAAGCCAAGAACAAAAAGCTAGGATGCGTAACCTCATCAAACGATAGGTAATAACTACTCGTTTTGTTCATCACCCTACTCTAATTGCTCTTGGTATTGAGAATGAGGTTAATATATTATTTAAAGGAGTTGGTATGAGTTTATTGTTTGATATGCATTATGATACTTATGAGTATCTTACAGTTGAGTTTATATCTACTTTCCATTTGATAAAATCAAAATATAATGCTATGTATGTCCAATTTCGTTTGGTAAATAATGATGTGCAGTTGTATTTGCGTTACATTGGTATGAAAGCCGATAAAACACCTACACCCCCTAAGGACTTTAACGGTGAGATTTACTTGGCCTCACAGGGGAGGTATTAGAATCCCTCCAATACGCTACGGGAACCATCATTCACCATCCCCTGCCAAAATTTTGGCAATGATTTGTAGGCCTTAACATCTTTGGGAGGCATGAGCCAGCTAACATAAAGGGGATGAGCTTAAACCCTAGCATCCTATTTTAAATTTGAATGTGGAAAACTTATAATCCCACACAAAATGGCTCAACACTTCCAATGGGGTGCTAAGGCAACCGAGACTTTGGTTAGGAACCCTATTTAATTTGGTGGGTTGGTAATCCACATTGCGGTTAAATTGATGGGGGTTGAACTAAATGACACTAGAAAGGTTAATGGGAACACCCTAATGGACTTATGATACTTAGGAAGCCTCCGTTGGATCCAACCAACACTTAGTGTGAGTCGGTTTAATGAGATGTTTTGGATAGTATATAGGGAACGAGGAGGAAAGGACGGACTTTTAGATTATCAAACCCCGCCATGACCAAGTTTGATAAGGGTAAGGCATCTTACACTTATATTATTGAGAATGAAGGGGAAATTTCCGACGGATTTTAATTCCGTCGAAAAATTTAACTTTCCGACGGAATATTCCGTCGGAAAGCCCATTTATTCCGACGGATTGATATTCCATCGTAAATTTCCGACGAATTGTTAAAATCCGTCGAAAGTAACCGACGAAATAAAAATCCGTCGGAATTTCTGATGTTTTCGACGGAATTTCATGTCCGTCGGAAATCAGCCTATTTCTAGTAGTGTCGCCGCATAAATGAGAGTTGAGTGTGAGCACTAGTCTTGAATTCTATATGCTTTTGTGGTTTACTCTACGTGACAATTGTTAGGGGAGATTGGTAATTGGATGGATTTGAATGATTAATTTTGATACATGTTTGTTAGTTTGCCTTGAGTAGTATTATTGGTTTGAAATGATTTTGAGGTGAAGTTTTGATTTGTTTATTCATTTCTTTGCTTAGGGACAAGCAAAGGTTTGGCTTAGGAGAGTTTGATATGTATATTTTATATACTTTTTTTTCCCCCGACCCACGGTCATTTTTATGCACATTTGAGCTCTTCGATCTTCGGAGCTATTTTTGGTGCTAATGTGTGATTCGAGTGTTTTGTAGATTTGACATTTATTTTGCAGGAATTTTCAGATCTTTGGTAATTTCTATGGTTTTCTGGCCACTACGCGATATTGAAGCTAAGATCACATCTATGACCGTCTTTCGTAGCCCAAGACCGAAGATTTCGGTGACTAAGGGCTTGCTTCGTGGAATTGGTCTAAGCAATTGACCAAGGAAGAAGAAGGAATTAGGTGATATGTCTATTTTATATAGTGATTTACCCCCGTCCCGTGGTCACATTTAGGAGTATTTTAGCTCTATGGAGCCACTTTTATTACTTATATGTGTTTCTAGTGTTTTCGTAATTTTGGTATTCTTTTATAAGAAATTGCAGACTTGGAGCATTTTCCCGGACTTATTTAAGCTACTACAAGCATTGGAATAGGATAGCGTTCATGTGACCACATACCAAAGCCCAAGACCGCGTTGGAGTAATCGAACCGATGATTAAGGGCTCGGCAAAGAAGAAGAGACTGAGGTAATGAACCGAGTGTTAAAGACCCAAAGATAAAATGCGGATTGGGCCAAGAAAGAGCCCAATCGAAGAAGTCTAGGTTGCCTGGATGCTCTCCCGATCGGGGAAGCCCCGCTCTGAGGTGCGCCCGGTTGTAATCCCCCATACTTTTAATATATTTATTTATTAGTCATACAAATATTTTTATTTCGATTTTATAGTATAAATTATTTTGATGTAAAAGTAATAGGATTTTTATTATTATTAAACTAAAACTATAAAGTTTTTGGTTGAAATCAAAATCCCTTTTTAAGTTTAGTAGCCTAATACTTAAATTTTACTCAAGCCCAAACCACACAATTCTTATTCCTAATAAAATTAGGAAACTAAGGTCCAAAAAAAAAAAAACACCCAAAAACCCTTACACTCCCCTCTTCTCACGTAAAACCTTCCCCCCTCACTTCTCTTCCTCCTCTTTCACGGTTTCACAAGAGAAAAAAAATCGAACACTGCTACCTGCTGCTGCTGACACCTCCGCACCACCACCCGAGCCACCAGCTGCCGCCGCGCCACCCCGCAGCCTCCTATAGCAATCCGTCCTCCTCTCTCTCCTTCTTCTTTCTTTTTTTCTCTTTTGTTTTGTTGATATAATTCAAGTTTTAATCTTTATTTAAATATTGTTCTTAAATTGTTATTACTATGATTTGATTATGCATATAATTTGCAAAAGATTATGAATTTATGAATTTTGATATATTTAGTTATAATACAAAATTTCAGATTTATGTATGTATAAAATTAAGGGTTTAAAACTTGATTTTTCATGGTTTTAAGGTTTTAAACGTGTTAACTAAGCTATCTAATTAAATTATGACTAAATTATGTTAAAGCATGATTATTTTGGTTATTTATAAAATTTCAGATTATTAAAGTTTCAATTTTTATGATCAAATTATGTTAGTTTTATATTTTTATGCTTCTAATATCATAAATTAGTGATTCTGGGTATTTTATGAGCATAAAGCTTTAAAATTTAAAATCTAATCTCAAGAATGAATTTTCAGATTTTATAATTATTATTTTGAAGCCTCAAACTACATCGAATTGGTGTATTTTTGGGTTTTAAACATACTAACCTACTATATAATGATTATGTCAAATATACATGTTTATGGGGTTGTTTTATAATCCTAAATTAAATTTTCAGATTATGTTCTTCACTTTAAAGTTGCTGGAATTTTATATTATACGCTATATTTTCATGATTTTAGCATATAAACTTATAGTGAACTATTAAATTATTAACTTTGACTATTGGGAATAATTTAAAGGCATTATTTTGATGGTTTAAGAGGTTTTTAAATAGTTTGGTATTGCTGTAAATTTATTTGCTTGGGTGTTGATTTAGTTCTTGTTGTTTGGTTTAGGAGAGGACTTTGTAGAAGGCGACTTCTAGTTTCTAAAGTGGCCAACCAACTCGTTTATTCAAGGTACGTACAAGATACGAAACCTTGCCTTTAGAAGCATGTTTAGGGATGTATCGAGAACTTAGTATCATGTATAGAGAAGACTGGGCTTAATTGTTTCGTTATACATTGTGATTTCCGTATGTTGTGTATTATTTTACTTTGCAAGTATTATTCATGCATTAATTTTGTAAGATGCGCTTAGAGGCAAAGGTACGTGAATATGTGGAATGATTTATTATTTACTCGTTCATGATTATTGAGATTGGATGAGTAAAGGAAGAATTTAAGTCTTAAGAGACGAGGTTAAGGTTTTGGGGCGCTTTATGCACTCAAGGTGTTTAAACACCAAGGTAGTTAAAGGCATCAATAATAAATACTGCTTGTCACTATTAAATCAAGAATTGAATTTAGAAACTTGGTTTACTTGATTGAATTGATATTGGATTGATTGTGTTGTTTTGCATACGAGTCATCACCAAGTCTAAACTTGTAAATCACGTAAAGTGCAAGATGGATGAGCAATAAAACTCTGGATTTGTGCACATCTGGAGTAATGACAATCAAGGGTTGGGGTACACGGGGTATTAGCCATGCACTTTTCTAGAGGTCGTCTGATCTACGAGTCTCTTGTTTTAAATACTTTTCCAAAACTAGGACTTAGATGAGATCTCATACTAGCTATGGTCACGGAGTCGCGCCCGTGGCCATTGGATGTTTATTGATATTTCCGAAAGGAGGCATGGGTTTTTTACTTTTATTGATGTTCCAAATGGAGCATGGGAGGACAATTTTGTCTATTGCTTAATCCGATGAAGAAAATGAAATGATTTACCTATAATTAATTAGTGAGGTCTTAGTAATGTAAATAGTGGAGTCATGTGTTTGAGTCTATAATTTAATTGTATGTGATGATTGAATATTAGTAGCATGCTAGGGATTTCTTATTATATTTTGTAGCTTGTATGTATTCAGCGTTGCTGATTGCGTGCTTTTGTGTGTCTTTCTTTGGTCATGGCCTTCATCTTTCAATGACCCTGTGACGATCCAATTTTTACACTTGTAATATTAGGGAGCAGATTAACCACAGGTTCTAACATATTCAGCATTCGCATCAAGGTGGTGGGATTTTGAGTGGAGTGTTGGTTACTTTTCACAACTTATTTTGCTACTTACTTTCGAATTTATTTAAACTCGATTTCATTTATATATTACTTTTACTAGTTTGGGTTTTGAATAAGGGCCTTAATGGTTCCAAGTTGTAAGGCTTAATTTGGTTTTGTTTGTTTGTTTTGAAACTTATTTTTAACTGAATTAGTTTTTCCGCTGCTAATTTCTGATATAGCCTTAACGTTTGAACACGTGGCAGTAGCACGTCAGTAATTCTCTTAGAGTTTTTTCAGGGTACTCACGAGTTTAAAGAGAGAATTATTAGGGTGTTACACCGGCCGGGCTAGGCAAATAGAGAAAGAGCACTCATCACCCTAAGGCGCGCCCTGCTGGGCGAAGGAGAGAAGGCTCACCAGCCGAAGGTAGGCCCGTCCAGGCGAGATGGCGCCTGACCGGGCGCGTGTCTTATGAAGATGTTAGCTACTCTTTCTTTGTTTAGTTTTAGGATTTATTAGCTTGAGTATTGTAGACACCTAATTGTGTCTCCCAAAAAACCAAACCCAGTGATGAATACCTTTCGCGTCATTGATTATCGAATGAATGCGGTTCTTTTAATAAAAATATCTTCATTCTGTTTTCGAAAATGTACTCTATTTATGAAAATGTCCAGTCTAATTTAGTTTGATCCATGATAAGGGTCCAATAATAGTGTAGTTGGATTGGGCTCGAAAAGAGCTTTCCAACGATATATTATAAGCCCAATTCCGATGAATAATGAGGAAGTTATGGCCAAAATATTGAATTGGGCCTGAAATGGTTTTATATGGCCCAATGATCTATTGGAGGGCCCATTAATTAATATTCCTAAAGTTATTAGGATTGATTTTAATCTTCTAGAATAATCTAGAAGGTTATTTTAGGTTTTAGTGGAATTAGGATTAATAATTATGTTTTAAGAAAATAAAGAATTTTATTTGGATTAAAACAAGTGTTTTGAAGAAATTAAATCTGATTTTGAAAGATAAGTACAGACGTTAATGAATCAAATTTAATTAGATTAAGGATTCCGTACGAATTTTAGAAAACGCGTGAACCATCGCGAAACGATAGAACTAGCGCGCCACGACAAAGCTGTCGCACGGCGACAGAGCTGTCGCGCCGCGTTGGACCTTGTCGAATGGCGATAGAAGTAGTTTTATTCACGATCATCAAAAATCATCTTTCTATTCTCTTCTCTCTCTAAGCTTATAGCTTATTCTTTCTCCTTCTTTCTAAGCCTAACCTTTTCATAAAAATACCGCATTCACGAGTTCTAGATACACCTAGCCAAGCTTGAAGTTGTCTTCGCCCTCGACATGAAAGGTTGATAATTTCTAAGGTTTTGGTCCCAAATCCCTATTTCAATTATTTAATTGTTTGATTTAATATTTTCCTCGAAGTTACTAACGTGTGTATTTTGTTATTAGAAAGAGATACGAGGCAACAAAGTAAGTAGTTTTATTGCTATATCTTTTGAAACATGCTTAGATTATTTTAATTCCTAGTATCATGTTAGGATTATTTTATTGTTTTCTAGTATCATGTTTAGGTTGCTTCCTATTTTCTTCTATCATGTTAGGGCTAAAGCTTTGATCTTTAATGTTTAGTGACATGTTAGGATTTGTTGTTAATCTTGTTAGTATCATGCCTAGGATCTTGCTATTATTATTATGCTTTGATTAAGATTATTGTGATGATGATATTTGTTATATCAATGTTATTATGTTGCTTGATATTATTGTTATTGCTTGATCACGCCCTCTCTTGCAGGATTAAAGGAAATTTGTACTTGTAATCACGCTTTATAAGATAATTAATAATTTTATTTTAGGCTAATGTGATTTTAATTCAAGTGATCGCCAATAATAGGTTTGTTTGTGCATTAATATTCAACCAACATAGATCAAACGGGTTTAGGATTAATATATTGATTGTATGTTAGTCAGAAAGCGCACATGAATATGAGAAGAATAAAATAGAGGCCTATTTTTAGGGCAGGTTCAATCTCTTTTAGGTTGGATTTGTACCTTCATCCCCGAATATCCAGTCATGGTTCCAGACCACTATGGAGTTAGCGATCTCATGGATCGTGAAGGGGTGTAACCTTCACCCTGTGAACGGTTTACAAGTTCCTAAAACTTGTTGGTGACTCTTTTGCTCTAGCTTCCTTCCCTTTGGACGCCACCGTGCTTAAGTGTATTATCACAGTGGGGCTAAAGTGTGGGATGCTTGAAATATTCCCTACAGTTTTTTGGCGACTCCACTGGGGACGATTTCTATTTTAATTACTAAAATTTATTTTGGCAATGATTAGAATGAGTGGATGAGACTCGAAAAGTTCTAAGTATTCATGTGCGTAATTTTGATTAATATTATTGGCATAAGCATTAAAAGGTCCGCATTGGATAGACCATTCGTAATGCATCAAAAACATAAGCTTTTTACACGTAGGAAATTTGAGAAATATCTTTCACAACTAGAATCGAAATAATGCTACGAAAAACTGGAAAATTCTAAGAACATAAAGCTGTTGAGGCATGTAGGAACTGGCGTTGAGAAAACAGTGCCCGTCGCAGTGCGATGGCACTATCGCTGTGCAGCAATGTCGCTTGGCGACAGGGTCATCGTCTCGCGACAGGCCCTGTTGTCTCGCGCTAAGTTCTTCCAATACCGAGCCAGAAATCTACCTTCTTGCTTCGACCAGTTCTAGTATTGTTTGCTCGATTCTACTTCCTAATTGAGTTTTTCTCACTTTTCTGAACCCATATGTGTTCTACATATGGCCATAACCCTCTGGGAGTTCACGCTCCATCTACCCAATCGAACACTCATTGCAACGAAGGGTACATCCGAGTTTGTGAATTCACCAAACCGTGGAAGCAAGTTTTAACTTGCGGGGTCCCATCCATACGCGCCAACCCTTCCAAAGGTAAGGCTTCCGCGCGATGCATCCGGACTCATAACCATGGACCCTCTTTGAATAACCCTTAACCTTGAACTTTAGAGAGCTAGAGCCATGGTTAGGTTGTAAACTCATTGCATCATATTGTGCTTACTTGACTACTTGTGCATCTCTTGCTTGTGCATATTTACACTTACCGTTTGTTTGACTTGTGATTTAGTCTAAATAAACTAATTAATGACTAAAGGACTTTGCTTAATTAATTAATCAATTAATATAAGTAATTAAAGTCTAAATAAATTGATCGAACCTGACTTAGTACGGCTATAGGTTTTTTCCTCTAAGGTAGAACACTGGAAATAGGCCCAGACCAACGTTTCAGCAATGACGCCGAGGTTTGTCATGTGGTGCGGCACGCTAGTGTTCAGCGTGACACGACAACAATGTCGCGCCTCGACGATGCTGGCGCATCGCGACAGTCCCATTGTTTGCGCGATGGTCCAATTTCCTGCTTGAGTCTTCACGCTGAGTCTAATTAATCAGTTTATTAATGGCGGAAACCATATTTAGTCCTTAATTGAGTCTAAGCACATAGTCCCATGGTCTTACACAAGTGTCAAATCATGCCACTTTCACTCACCTCTAAAAGAACACACTTTGTATATATGTTACACCTTGACCATATCTAGAGAGTCTTTGTGCGCGTGTTTTTCCGTCATTTTTTTAGGGGGGTAAGTCGGATATAAATCCGCCAAACATAACCATGTTGTTTAAACCCCATACTTGATCCCAAAAAGATGCACCCTATTTTTGCTTTTTTGCCTTTAAAACCAATAAAATCAAAGTCAATTTGAGTCAAGTCATTAAAACAAATATGGTTTAATTTACAACTCTTGGTCTAGAAAGGAAGGATGATTAATCAAGGACAACACCTTTGTTCAAGTTCTACTCTTCAATAAGCCCATCAAACACAGGAAAAAGTTCGTACTAATGGCTACCCAACAAGAAGTTGATGAGCTTAGGCAAAACGTTGCTAGTCTAACCGAGATGATGAAGACCCTTGCTCTTCAAGTTAATGACCCTGCGAAACAACAACAGATGGAGCGAATGGAGGAAAGCTTGAGTAAGCTCTCCAATGACTATAAGTTCCAGGGGATTAGCTCACAAGGGGTCTCGGTGGACAAGGAACTTCTTCCGCTAAAGTTCAATGCCAATGGCATCCCTAAATTGAAACCAACTGACAACCCCTACTTTCACTTAAGAGCCTTTGAAACTATAATGAACATTAAGGGGATTGATAGGAAGGTTTTCCACACTTTGTTCTCACTATCTCTAGAAACCGTTTGTCAACAATGGTTCTTTTCCCTTGAAAAAGAAAAAACCTCTTCTTGGGATGGCATAATAAACGCTTTCATAGATAGATACAAATGCAACGTCCAAGTCGAAACTGACCATAGAGAACTTGAGATGTTGAACGAAAAGAGAATGAAGCTAGTTGGAACCCCAATGCACATTGCAAATACCATCAAGGCAGGGGCCATCTTACTGAAAATTGCTGGAAGCTAAAGGAAGCTATTCAAGATCTCATCGATAATAACAAACTTCCATTGCCTCCTGCGAGCAAGAAACCAAGTATTAATAGTGCTCCACTTTCAGATTCCTTGGCTATTTCTGATGAGGAAAATCATGTTGATCCAACAACCCTCATTAAACCAGTTGAAGAGATTCATGCCATCGAAGAAGAGGAGGAAACCTTTTTTGATGTTAAGAAGCACACTATAGGTGAGTTGCCTGCCAGTAAAGAAGAGGTATGGCACCTCATAAACACGTTGAAAGAGGCAATTGACATATGTCACGAGACCCTTGACCATCTAAAAATGGTTCAAAATAAGCGCGATATGGAAAAAATGACAACTACTAAAACTACTGAGAGAAAACCCTTTTCTCTCCAAGTAGTCGAAAAATCCAAAAGGAGCAATAAGTCTTATACTCCAATTGGGACCTCTTATGCAAATATGTTTCAAAAGCTCTTCGAGAATGGGAAGATTAAACCTCTTGAGCCAAGACCTTTTGAATCAGTAAAAAGGACAGATAGATTTTATTGCCCATACCATCAATCAGGAGGACATACCATTGAACATTGCTTCAAGTTCAAGGATCCAATCCAAGGACTAATTAATAGCAAGAAGTTGGTTCCAATAAGTCCAGAAAAAGATGCTAGTATTAATGGAGTTTAGGAAAGTGATGATGAGGATGTCTACCTTAAAGATTTGGAAGAAACTCCACTTTCCACAATCTATCCAGTAGATGACATTTGGGATAAAGAAGACTCACCCGTAGATGTCCTCACAAGGTCAGGGAGAATGCAACCTCCCATAGCAACACAACCTATTCCTACTACCCAACAAATTCCTATACCCATAGAAGACAATGATGTTGTCAAACAACTCAAGAAGACTAAGTTCGAGATGAACGTATAGAAACTACTAGCCACATCCCGTGAGCATAGAGTTGCAGTAATGATGCCTTGGCTAAAGTAGGAATAGATTCTAAAACCACCCCTGAGGGGTTGGCTAATTTCCTCACGAGTTATCTTCCAAGTCCCATCAACCTAATCACTTTTTCTGACAAGGATCTACCTCCAGAGGGTGATAAACATAATAAGGCCTTAAACCTCACAGTAATCTGTAAGAGGACGAATGTTCCAATGACTCTTGTAGATAATGGGTCTGCAATTAATGTTTGCCCACTTCGAACTGCGAGGATGTTAGGAATAAAAGATGAAGATTTGTCTCCATCTACACAAGGAATAAGGGCTTATGACAACACTCGTCGCCAAGCTCTTGGGACTATCACTATGAATGTCACGGCAGGAGTCATTGAACATGCTACTACTTTCTAAGTGGTAGATATCAAAGCTTCTTTCAACTTGTTATTAGGATGCCCTTGGCTTCATGACCTTAAGGCCGTCCCTTCATCTCTTCATCAACAAGTGAAGGCCATAGTTGGAAAAATTCCTATCACAATCGATGCTTCTCCAATGAGAATTAAGGCAATTGATAAGCCTATTATAAATGTGGAGCACGATGAAAACGATGAAGACTTATAGGGCTTTAACGCAGAAGAGGTCTCCTTTATCGACGAAGATGAAAAGACCCCTCTTCACTACGACCTCCATTCAAACATGATAGTTAATAGTATGCTCCGAAAGCAAGGACACTTTCCTAAAATGACTCTAGGAAAGAAAAAAGGAGTAGCAACACAGATGGGATCGCCTGGCCTTCCTAAATTAGATACTTTGGACTTGGTTTTGAACCGACTCTGAAAGACGATAAGCAATCCCGGGAAAAGATTAATGCACGGAGGAATGCTCATACTCAAAAGAAAGCAATCCCAATGGACCAATATCCTCTCACTCTAAATGTCAATTCATAAGAAAGGGTGAGGACTACCCATGTTACGAATTTCCGGAACCCTTTGTCAAAAATGGGATAAGACAACCTGGGTTCGAAATCTTCTTGGATGATATCCCAACTCCCATCCATAAGGAGAAAGAACCTCCATGCTTTAACTTTAATGTCATGGTATTACTCTTTGGCTACGAGAAAAATGAGCCTAAGCGTATCGATGATAATTCTGCACTTATCCAAACAGCCTTGCAAAGTGAAGACTTTGATCCCACAAAGCTCATTACTCCGGCAGAGGAATTAGTTCAAGGATGGCGAAAGACTGTAAAGGTAACTACACCAAGTGGAAGGAAGATCTCCATAACAACAGGACAAGGACCAATGTTCAACGAGTCTGAGTCATCTAAGTCTGAGTCTGAGTCTGAGTCTGAATTCAAGTCTTCTGTAGTCGAATCCTCTAAACCCTCTAAAGTAGCATCTCCTTCTCTCCCTTCTACTTCAAAGTCTACTCCTAGGATAGTTAGTAGTTAAGTCCCAACGGACATTTCTTTATATGATGTAATGATTTCCGAATTTAATAACATGTCTTCTTCCACTTACTCCTCATGTCATTCCCTTACTTAAGATGATGAGCATTGCTTAACTAACAATGAAAGTGACAAAGAAATAATTAAGGCAATGGAAACACTTGAGAATAAAACACCAGTAATCGAAAATACTGAAACGTTTGATATCTCAAAAGATCCAACCATTAAAAGAGAAATTAAAATTGGTCTAACTCTTAATAAAGAAGAAAGAACCAATTTAATAAATCTACAAAAAGAATTCATAGATGTGTTCGCTTGGTCATACGAAGATATGCTAGGAATAGGTAGAGAAATAGCTCAACATACAATACCACTAATTCCAGGAATGAAACCTGTAAAACAAAAGTTACGTCGAATGAAACCTGACGTAGCTCTTAAAATAAAAGAAGTTCAAAAACAAATAACAGCAGGTTTTATAAGGGTATCCAAATACCCCGAATGGGTCGCAAATATGGTACCAGTCCCTAAGAAAGACGGAAGGGTAAGAATGTGTGTCGACTACATAGATCTAAACAAGGCAAGTCTAAAGGACGACTTCCCTTTACCACACATCGATATTTTGGTAGATAAGACAGCGAATCACGCACTTCTCTCGTTTATGGATGGGTACGCAGGATACAACTAGGTTCTCATGGCGGAAGAAGACATGGAAAAGACTACATTCATAACACCATGGGGCACTTACTGTTACACGGTAATGCCATTCGGGTTGAAAAACGCGGGTGCCACTTACCAAAGAGCAGCGACTGCCTTACTCCATGACATGATGCACAAAGAGGTAGAAGTCTACGTGGATGATATGATTGTAAAATCAAAAGATTGTCCAGGACACCCAGTAGCCTTAGGAAATTCTTCGAAAGGCTAAAGAAATACAACATGAGGCTAAACCCATTTAAGTGCGCTTTTGGAGTCACCTCAGGAAAACTCTTGGGCTATGTCATTAGCTCTAGAGGAATAGAGATAGACCCAACTAAGATTAAAGTAATCATGTCAATGCCGCCGCCTAAGACCGAGAAACAAATTTGAGGATTCATTGGCCGGTTGCAATACATAAGTAGGTTCATATCCAAGCTAACCACGATATGTGAACCAATATTCAAGAAACTTTAAAAGAATGTACCAGTGATATAGGACGATGAGTGCCAAAAAGCCTTTGAAAAGATCAAAGCCTATCTCGCTAATCCTCCTGTATTAGTGCCAGCGCTTCTAGGAATTCTTCTTCGATTGTACCTAACAGTCACTAAAGAAACAATGGGAGCTATGCTTGCGCAAGAAGTAGAAGGTAAAGATAATTTCATCTACTACTTAAGTAAAAAGATGCTCGAGTATGAAGTACGCTACACACCACTTGAGAAATTGTGCCTCGCATTATGCTTGTTCATACAGTCTATGTGGTATCTCAAATGGACCCACTAAAGTATCTCTTTGAGAAATCTACACTTAACGGGCGAATATCAAGATGGATAGTCAACTTAGCCCAATTTGATGTAAGGTTTATGCATCAAAAGGCTATCAAAGGATTAGTGGTCTCAGACTTCTTAGCAGATTTCCCAATAGAAGATTCGACACCAATACATGAAAATGATTTTCCAGACGAAGACTTGATGCTTACGGAAGATGATACTTGGACATTATACTTCGATGGAGCCTCAAACCAAAAGGGTTGTGGCGTAGGAGTATTATTGGTATCACCTAAGGAAGAACACGTCCCAATCTCCATAAAGCTAGATTTCGACGTTACCAACAATGCTGCGGAATATGAAGCATGTGTGGTAGGCCTCAAAACTGCTTTGGCATTAGGAGTAAAGAAACTTCGAATATTCGGAGACTCTTCTTTAATCATCAATCAGATTTCCAAAAGATGGAAAGCAAGGAGTGAAAGCTTAGCTCCTTATCAAACATACTTAGAAACTCTTACTGATCAACTCAAAAAGGTGGAATACACATATCTACCAAGAGAGGAAAATCAATTTGCTAATGCCTTGGAAAGACTAGCCTCAATGGTTAGAATTCCTAAGGAAATTGAGCAAATGCCTCTAACAATAGAAAAAAGGCATAAACCCCTTACATCCAAGCTATAGAAGATGATGAGGTAGTTCAAGAACAAGAAGAAGAGGAAGAACCTTGGTATACTAACATCCTCAATTATGTCACCAAAGGAGAATATCCACTTCACGCTGACAAGAGAGCAAAACGAGCACTAAGGCTTTAGGCTTCCCAATATGTGCTAATAAACGATGAGCTTCATAAAAGGGTACCTAAAGGTAGAGCTCTCCTATGTGTAGGCAAAAAGGAAGCTCAAAGAGCAATGAGAATAATCCACGAAGGAGTATGTGGAACTCATATAAATGGCAAAATGCTAGCCCAAAAAGTAATGCGTCAAGGATACTATTGGACTACCATGAATAGAGATTGCCATCAATATGTAAAAAGATGCCCTAAATGCCAAATATACGCTACCTTGCAACATGTTTCTCCATCACTCCTTTACACCTATACATCTCCATGGCCATTCTCAACATGGGGTATAGACATTATTGGAAAAATCACTCCTCCCGGGACGGGAGGTTATGAATACATCCTAGTGGCAATTGATTACTTCACAAAATGGGTTGAAGCAGCATCATATGCAAAACTCACCGCGAAACATGTAACACTCTTTATCGAAAGAAACATAATATGTCGGTATGGAGTCCCACATAAAATGATAAGTGACAATGGAACTCACTTTCAAGCGGAATGTGAAGAATTGCTTCAAAAGTATGGTATTCAACATCACCATTCTTCCCCATATAGGCCTCAAGAAAATTGTGCAGTAGAAGCAGCCAATAAGAATTTAAAGACTATCATCGAAAAAATAACAAAAAATTACAAGGATTGGCCTGACAAACTCCATTTTGCTCTTTGGGGTTATCGCACGTCAATTTGCTCATCCACAGGAAATACGTCATTCTCCTTAGTCTATGGAATGGATGTCGTACAACCTGTAGAGCTAGATATATCTTTCCTACGCATTGCGTTGGAGAGTAAACTCAATGAAGTCGAATGGACTAGAGCAAGATATGAAGAGCTAATTCTACTCGACGAAAAACGACTAGAAGCTCTACATCATACTCAATGCTATCAAACTCGCATGGCTAGACACTTTAACAAGAAGGTCAAGACAAGAAACATTAAAGAAGGAGACTTGGTGTTAAAAGCATTAAGGAAAAATGTTCTAGACCCAAGAGGTAAATTTAGACCTAATTGGTCCGGACCATACATTGTACAAACTATCCTATCAGGAGGTGCCGCAAAACTAACCGATATGGATGGTAATGAATTCTCAAATATGACAAATCTTGACCAGCTTAAGAAGTTCTACCCATGATAACTTGAGTAACATACTCAAGAGAGCTACGCTTGGCCTGATTCCTTAAGAAAGGATACGTAGGAAACCCTTTATAGGGTATGGCCACTTTAATTTTTACAAATCTCGCATTCCCGTATTAGTTCGCCAACACAGAGCAAACGGCGCGCAGAATTCAAGACCAGCGCAGCACGGCAACATCTGTCGCACAACGACAGGATTCGTCGCACCGCGACAGGATCGTCGCGCTGCGACAAATTCAAAATTCCAGCGCCAATATTTCTTCATCGATTTGGGCGAATTTCGGTGTATTTCGAGAATTTTCGACTTCCGTACTCGACTAATTTTCGAAATTAATTCAATTCGTTTTCATTACTTTAATAAATAATTCAATGCAAAAAAAGTCAATTTAAAAAGCTGAAAATTGCATTAATAAAAGTAAAATTACATTATTGATGGAATTAAAAATAAAGGCTTAAAAATAAAATTGACTCAAAAATAAAATTGACTAATAAATTGATGGTAAAAGCAATGTTCTACTCTGTCTTCTCTTTTCTGGCCCTTTTCCAATTCTTCTCCGACTCTTCTTCATCATCCATCTCTTTCACCAATAGGGATCCCTTAGAAGACCTGCACACAATTTTAATGTCAATAGTTTCTCCAATAGCCATTACACCATGTTTCTTTTCAACCCATATTTTCTTTTCTATAGAGTCAGTTTTACTTTTCTCCTTGCCCTTGGTAGTACTTTTCTTCTTAGGCATAACAGGGGTCTTGAATTCACCTAAGCGGAGCAATCTTCAGGCGATGTCCCCTAGCTTGTGGAGGTCATCACAACAAAATGCGTCAACAAAAACAATTACCCTAGAGGCGTGTACTCGACGGTGCAAGATACGCGTTTCTTAACTCTCTTATCTGTTTAACTAACGCTAGTTTGCAGGTATTGGCGTTACAAGAATGATTTAGGATCGCAAAACGTTCTGAATCATCCTCCGTCCTTATCGATACTTTAACTTTTGTTTTTGAAACATGCGTTTCTCTAAACTCAGTCAAAGTGGGGGCTTCTGTAGACACCTAATTGTGTCTCCCTAAAAACCAAACCCAGTGATGAATACCTTTCGCGTCATTGATTATCGAACGAAGTGAAAGTGTGAAAAGTCTTGTGATGCGGTTGTTTTAATAAAAATACCTTCTTTCTGTTTTCGAAAATGTAATCTATTTATGAAAATGTCCAGTCAAATTTAGTTTGGTCCGTGATAAGGGTCAAATAATGGTGTAGTTGGATTGGGCTCGAAAGGAGCTTTCCAACGATATATTATAACCCAATTCCGATTAATAATGAGGAAGTTATGGCCAAAATATTGAATTGGGCCTGAAATGGTTTTATATGGCCCAATGATCTAGTGGAGGGCCCATTAATTACTATTCCTTAAGTTATTAGGGTTGATTTTAATCTTCTAGAATAATCTAGAAAGTTATTTTAGGTTCCAATGGAATTAGGATTAATAATTATGTTTTTAGAAAACAAAGAATTCTATTTGGATTAAAACAAGTGTTTCAAAGAGATTAAATCTGATTTTGAAAGATAAGTACGGACATTAATAAATCGAATTTAATTAGATTAAGGATTCCGTACGAATTTTAGAAAATGCATGAACCATCGCGAAACGACAGTCTTAGCGCGCCACGACAAAGCTGTCGCACAGCGACAGAGCTGTCGCGCCGCGTTGGACCCTGTCGCACCGCGGTAGAGGTAGTTTTATTCCAGATGGGATTCGGTCTTTTTCTAATTGTTTTCGAACTATTTTTCTTATAAATAGGGTCGTATTTCCCCGTTTTTGAATCATTCACGGTCATCAACAATCATCTTTCTATTCTCTTCTCTCTCCAAGCTAATAGCTTATTCTTTCTCCCTCTTTCTAAGCCTAACCTTTTAATAAAAATACCGCATTCACGAGTTCTAGACACACCTAGCCAAGCTCGAAATTGTCTTCGCCCTCGACGTGAAAGGTTGATAATTTCTGAGGGTTTGGTCCCAAATCCCTATTTCAATTATTTAATTATTTGATTTAATATTTTCCTCGAAGTTACTAATGTGTGTATTTTGTTTTTAGAAAGAGATACGAGGCAACAAAGTAACTAGTTTTATTGCTATATCTTTTGAAGCATGCTTAGATTATTTTAATTCCTAGTATCATGTTAGGATTATTTTATTTCTTTCTAGTATCATGTTTAGGTTGGTTCCTATTTTCTTCTATCATGTTAGTATCATGTTAGGGCTAAAGCTTTGATCTTTAATGTTTAGTGACATGCTAGGATTTGTTGTTAATCTTGTTAGTATCATGCCTAGGATCTTGCTATTATTATTATGCTTTGATTGAGATTATTGTGATGATGATGATTTGTTATATCAATGTTATTATGTTGCTTGATATTATTGTTATTACTTGATCACGCCCTCTCTTGCGAGATTAAAGGGAATTTGTACTTGTAATCACGCTTAATAAGATGATTAAAATTTTTATTTAGGCTAATGTGATTTTAATTCAAGTGATCGCCAATAATAGGTTTGTTTGTGCATTAATATTCAACCAACATAGATCAAACAGATTTAGGATTAATATATTGATTGTATGTTAGTCAGAAAGCGCACATGAATATGAGAAGAATAAAGTAGAGGTCTATTTTTAGGGCACGTTCAATCTCTTTTAGGTTGGATTTGTACCTTCATCCCCGAATATCCAGTCATGGTTCCATACCACTATGGAGTTAGCGATCTCATGGATCGTGAAGGGGTGTAACCTTCATCCTGTGAACGGTTTACAAGTTCCTAAAACTTGTTGGCGACTCTTTTGCTCTAGCTTCCTTCCCTTTGGAAGCCACCATGCTTAAGTGTATGATCACAGTGGGGCTCAAGTATGGGATGCTTGAAATATTCCCTACAAGTATATATACGCTTTTTTTAAGCGAGATACTTACGTCTTTCCATTAGTTAATTTCCAGATTTTAGTTTTAAGCTTTAGATTAGGACTCTTGTTCTCTCGACCCTTTTGGTTTTATGCAATTTCATATTTCCATTTACTTTTGTAACGATTTCTTTCCCTTTTATTTTCAATAATTTAATTGCTTTGATTAATCATGTCTTGCTTATTTGTTTTGCCTAGTTTATATTTAAATATGTGTGAGTAGTTTTATTTCTAGGGTTTAGTGGGATCCATAAATAATATGAAGGGGTAATTTATTATTGTTGATTGTAAATGTTTGAATGATTTCCTATTGATTGATTTAATGCTATGCAATTAGATTTGACCAGGTTTAATTGTGTGAGTTATGCAATATAGATTCGAGATTCGACAAATAAGAATTGATGTTTAGGCTTAGTTTCTGGTTAAGTTAAGATTCGAGAGATGCGATTCAATGCCGGTAGATTAATTCTGTGATAATAATACGTAGCAAAAGCCCTTTATGATCTGATTAATTGTTGTATTGATAATTGATTGTTATGTTTTACCCTGAAATATTATTATTGGTGAACCTATACCCTAGGCTTTGATTTATTGATTTCTCCCTAATTTAATTTGCTTTAGTTTATTTATTCTCCTTAGTTTAATTCTTATAAAAATAATTTGTTTACTTGATAGTTTAGATTATATTAATTATTTAGGAATAGAAAGACTTTGCTTCCCTGTGAATTCGACCTTACTTCCCTATCTTCTTTAGTTAGAGGACTTAGGTAATTCTTTTGATTAGGAGATACGACTTTATCATGTCAATGGGTTAGGAGAAACTGAAGCCCAAAGAAAGAAAAGAGAAGTTCGGCCTAGAAAAGATTGGTCTTCAAGCCCAATCGAGCGGCCCATTACGACGTTACCCGATCGGGCAGATGCCCAGAATACGAGAGAGAGGAAAAAAAAGGTGGGCCCGATCGGGCATGTGTTTCTCCTGAGACGCTTAGGAGTTTGTTTTGTTAATTTTCAAACTTAATATAAAAACTCTTTTGTAAGCTTTTATTAGATACGTTTTTAGATTGTGATTTCATCATTAAGTTTTTAGAGAGATATTTAGTTAGAGATTATTGTTTAACTTAAGATTTTCCTTTTAGTGCAATTTTCATATTTCCTTCATTCAAGATTATTTTCTTATCTCTTTTATTGCTTTAGTTATTGCTTTGATTATTATTGAATTGATTTTTAATCATGTTCTCATTAATTGCTTTGATTAGTTCAGATTTAATTATGCGCAAGTACTTAAATTCTAGGGTTCCATGGGGATCTAGAATTAATATGAAGGGATAAATTGTTTTCTTTGCATTGACTGTTGATGTTGTGTGATAATTTCTTATTGAATTGTTTTAACTCTTTGCAACTAGATTATAAATCGAGCAGATGTGATTTGATTATAAAAGTGTAGAATTATTGAATTGATGAGTCGAGTAGATGTTAATTTGTTATTAAAGGCTATTTTCAATAGGAACTTAGGTCTAGTAAATCGCGAGAACCGACCTATTAGATCTATGTTGATTAATAAATTGCATGAGCCAGTTAATCGTGTTATTTGTATCTATTGTTTATTGTTGTATTTTACTCCCAGAGTATTAAATATTGGTGGACCTGTTACCTTAGGCTAGAGCGGTCCATTCGGGTAAACGGGTCGGGTTTGAGTCAGGTAAGTGTGGGTCGAGTCAACTCGCGTCGGATCAATTTGGATTAATGTCATAACCTATGCGGGTCGGGTTCGGATTGGGTCATGCTTTAGTCATGTCATATCGGGTTTAGGTCGGGTCAATAATAAGTCAGGTTACATTCAGGTCGGATTTAAGTTGGGTTGAATTCGGGTTTTCATGGGTTAAAATGAGTTAGGGTCATTCTCGGGTTCGAGTCGGGTTCGATTCAAGTCAATAATTGGCGAGTTATAATTAGGTCGGGTCATACACGGGTTTAAATTGGGTTCAGCTCAAGTAAAAAAATTTGCGGGTTTTAATCAAGTCGGGTCATTTCCAAGTCAAGTCATTCTCGGGTTCTAGTCGGTTTTGGTTCAAGTCAATAATTTGTGGGTTACAATCAAATCGGGTCATGTTCAAGTTGGGTCATGTTCGGGTTTGGGTCTCAAATATTAGGATAACTAGGTTAGGTCCCGTGTCATACACGGTAATATTCAATAGCTATTTTAAATTATTGCTTTTAAAAATAAATTTATTATAAAAGAGTCAATTATTACCAGAATAAATATTTTAAAATATGCATATATTTATATTTATATACGATATATTTCACCAATACATTTATATCAATTTCTTCTTGTTAACCAAATGAATATGTTAACAATATGTATTTAACCCATACATAGATCTCCTTTTTATCCACTATTATTCATTCTTTCATACATTATATTTTTTCAATAATCAGTTGGTAAAAATATTTTTTCCTATCTTTCCTAGCAAGCTTTTCCTTCACACATAATCATATACAAAAATCTTTTTTAAAAAAATCCTTGTTGTAAAAATGGTAGAGTTGTACATAAAAATATGTATTTAACAATTTATGTTAAGAATTTGATTTTACTTTATTTCTTTTACTTAAGTTTATGATATTAACATATACTGTGATATGATATATTAAATCTTTTTTTATTCTTTTATTTATGTAAAATATTTGATTATTTTTTTTTTAAAAAAAAAAAAAACACACCAGAAAATGACACGTGTCATTTTTGGTGTGTCTCTTAGTATATAATTATTGATTGATATATTCTAACAATTAGAAATGAGCAAATAGCTATTATTAGTCTATGTAAGGAGTCGTATGTTTTGAACTATTGAGTAATGAACTTATCATAGTAGCTCATTTACATAAGCACACAACTACACAAGTGACAACGTAACTATAAAATTATTCTTTGATTAAAATTAATAAGGCGGTCTAAATTAAATTTTAGGTGATTTAAAATCGAATCAAGTCAATAACAGGTTAGGTTGAGTTTGAAATGAGTCGTGAACAATTCGGATTGAATTTGGGTCGGGTCAATAACAAGTTGTGTTGATTTCGGGTAGGGTTAGTAACAGATCGGGTTGCATTTCGGATTAGGTTAGTAATAGGTTAGGTAAATTCGAGTCAGGTTAGTAACAGGTCAGGTTAAATTTGGATCGGTTTAGTAACAAGTCGGATTAAATTCAAGTCTAGTTAGTAACAGGTCGAGTTATAGTTGGGTTTTAATGGGTTAAAACGGGCTTGGGTCAATTTCAGTTTAGGTTGGGTTCGATTGAGGTCAATAATTTACGGGTTATATTCAGGTCGGGTCATCTCCAGGTCGGTTCATGTTCGGATTCAGGTCTCAAATACTCGGGTTAACTTGGGTCTAAGGTTGGTTTCAGGTCGGGTCATATTGGGTTCGGGTCACCATTTTTCCGGGTTCAAACGGGTAAGTTATAATCGGGTTCGGGTCACCATTTTTCCAGGTTCAAACAGGTCGATTAAAAATCGGGTTCGGGTCGGTTTTTTGGGTCGGGTCATTTTTTTACAGCTCTACCCTAGGCCTTTCTATAGATTATTCTCTTACTACCTCCGTTAAATGTTATGTGCAACTTTGGAATATTTTATATCTCACAAATAATACCTCAAAGTTGTACATAACATTTAACGAAGGTAGTATTTTAATTGTTGTCATAGTTTAATTCTCACAAACCTTACTTATTTGGAAAAATTGTCAAAAATAATACAAAGTTTCACCCGTCCGCTAAAAACAAGTCGAAGTTTCAATTTTTTTTTTAATAATACAAACTTTGGAAGGTATTCGCTTCAAACGAGATATTTTACGTACAACCTAGAGAACCAATAAATTATTTTTTTTTTGATAAATTCATTTATCAATTTAATTAACTCATAATCAACACTTTTTTTTTTGAACGGATTTCATAATCAACACTTAATCCATAGTTAATTAATCCTTAACAATTAGTGTTTCAAAAATAAAAAACAAAAAAAAAAAAAAATCAATCCTCTCCGCCACCAGCCACGCACTCCTCCTCCCCACCACCATCCCTCCCTCCCTTCCTCCACCTGCAGCTTCCCTCCCCATTTCCACCCTTGGTGGCGCCAGCCCAGCCGCACCGCCCTATTATCGTCCTCCCCCTCCCCCAAACCACTATCACCGAGCCCTCTCCCCCGAAATCCGTCTCCATCTCCATGAAAACCCATGAAATCCCCCTTCCCTCCTTACAAAAACCCCCAATTGTCCGATCGTCCAGCCTCGAAAACCTACCCAAAACCCTAGCCGGTAGGTTTTCGACGGTTGGTGAAAGGGCAATTTGGGGTTTTCGACTTTTTCATGGGTTTTCTAAGGGAGGGAGGGGGATTTCGTGGGGTTTTTGTGGTGGGTAGGAGTCGAGGAAGGCAGCGGGAGGGTGGGGATGCTAGAAATGGATCACCGGTGTGGGGGAGGGAGTTAAAGCACCGGCATGGAATCACCAGAGGGTTGGGCAATGCCGGGGAAGGGGGATGGGCAGGGAGGGGAAGGGGTGGTTGGTGGAAAGAGTTTTTTTTTAAAAAAATAATAATAATATAATTTAAATATTTAAAAAAAACATTAAATAAATTATTCAAATTAAATTATTAAACCAATAAAACAATGCCACGTGTCTCATGTACCTATTATTCAAGTCACTAACCGGTCATAACTTGTTTAAAGCGGATACCTTTCAAAGTTTGTATTATTTAGAAAAAATCGAAAGTTCGACTTGTTCTTAGCGAACGAGTGAAAGTTTGTATTATTTTTGACAATTTTTCCTACTTATTTCTGATAGTTTAGATTATAATTATCAATTAGGAAAAGAAGTACATTGTTTCCCTATGGATTCGACGACCCTAGTTCCCTATCTATATTAGTTAAAGGAATTTAGGAATTACTTTTGATTAGGAATTCAGGAACCGGGAGAGGAGCTCTTACTACTTGAGTTATCTCTCGCTCTCAAATTCATATTCTTAAAATTTGTGCAAAACAAATATGAGGCTATGCGTCTTGGTTAAACTATGTGTTGGTGGTGGACTAATGGAAGAAGTAAATTGATGTCCTTTTACGAACCTGTTTTTGATGAGTGACATTTATGTCACTTTTAGGGATAGTTTTTATGTTATTTTCATGCTTGTTTTCTCATATTTTTCCCCTTTATTCTCTTATTTTCTCTTTAATAAAGTTTCTAATTTATTTGGTAATTAATTCTAGTATGTTTTAGTTTAATTTCTGTATTTATTAATTAGTTTTTAGAGTATTTCGTATTTTAGTTGCTTTGAATTTGTTTTATATTGTCCCTTTTCCTTGTTTTTATTGTAATTTACTTTTGTTATTTATTTAGTTTCAAGGTTATTTTGTTATTTTAATTGATTTTATTTGCTTTTATAGTTTTATTTTATAATTTAGTTTTGGTTTATTTTCATGTTTTATTTTCTTTTATTTACTTTTATAGTTTTATTTATTTTTGGTTTTACTTAGTTTTGTGTCTTTTAATTTTATTTTGCTTTATTTAGCTGTACTCTTTTTATTTAATTTATTTGTCTCGGTCTATGTCTCTTTAGGATTGTGCTTTGGTGATTGTTCGAGAGTTCAAGTTAAGTGAGTTTGGTTTCAGGTTTCAAGTTGAGCCATCACCAAGCTCTCACAATCACTTATAATCAGGCCCCCTGCTACCTCCTACACATCACCTTTGCTGCCACCATATCCTACACCCCACTAATCTCTATCCTTCACCACATCAAACAACCCCATCAACTTACAAACCAGGCCACCGCAACACCTTACCCTCATCTCCCCTGCGAGATTGACAAATGTCACTTTATGACTTGTTATCTTATATTTTTTGTTTAGTACGTTTATGTTTCCATATATATATATATATATATATATATATATATATATATATATATATATATATATATATATATATATATATAAGAATATTATAAATATCTTATTCTAAATAACTACCTTAAATATTATGCAAAAAATGTAATGTCATATCTAATTAGTAAAGTCTAGCATTGTGATACGATCCAAGCATAATATTGCTATAATTTTCATATCTAATTAGTAATATGTAATATTATGGTAATATGATAAGATACCGTATTAGAATGTAATTTCAATCTAATTAGTAAAGTCTAGTAAAATTAATGTAACATATAATTTAATTTATAATGACATGTAATTTAATATTATAGTACAATATTATGATAAATGGTCAGATCATAATGGTAATATGTAATTTCGTATCTAATTAGTAAAGTCTAGCAATATTATGGTAACATGATTTGAGCATCTATATAAATAATTTACATAAAAATGAGTGAAATATTGTAGACACCCAAATGTGTCTCCCCAAAACCAAATCCAGTGATGAATACCTTTTGCGTCGAATGATTATCGAACGAGGTGAAAGTGTGAAAGGCAAGTGTTGCGGTTGGTTTTTATTAAATTCTTTCTTTCTGTTTTCGTAAAACAACTCTATTTTATGAAAACAGCCAATTCAGTTTAGTTTGGTCCACGACAAGGCTCCAACAATAGTGTAGTTGGATGGGGCTTGCAAAGAGCTTTCCAACGATATATTATAAGCCCAATTCCAATGAATAATGAGGAAGTTATGGCCAAAATACTAAACTGGGCCCGGTTTGATCTTTACTTGCGGCCCAATGATCTAGGGGAGGGCCCAATGTTAATTATTATTCCTAAAGTTATTAGAATTGATTATAGTCTTCTAGAATTCTCTAGAAGGTTCTCTTTAATCCTAATAGAATTAGAATTAATAATTATATTTTGATAAAGTTTTATTTGGAATAAAATATTATTTTATGAAAGATACAATTTCAGTTTCATACGGACTTTACAAATCGATTTTGATTCATATGGACTCCGTGTTGAAAGCGCGTAGAAATCCAGGCTGTCGCCATGCGACAGACCTTGTCGCTACGCGACAGACCCTATCTCCCGGCGACAAGGTCGATTTTGCAGCGACAGCGTGGAGTTTTATTCCTCATCAAATTCTACCTATTTCCGGACTGTTTTTTTATAAATAGGGTCCTAAACTTCCGTTTTTAATCATCAACTCTCATCTACAATCACCAACAATCTCTCTCTTTCTCTCAAAAGCTAGAAGCTTTCTCTCTCTATTCTTTTTCTAAACCTTCCCTCTTACAAAATTCCGCATTCACGAGATCTAGACACATCTAGCCGAGTTCGAAGTTGCCTTCGCCCTAGACGTGAAAGGTTATAATTTCTGAGGGTTTAGTCCCTAATCTCTATTTCAATTATTTAATTTGATTGTTTGATTTTATATTTTCCTTGAAGTTACTAACGCGTGTATTTTGTTATTAGAAAGAGGCACGAGGCATCAAAGTATGTAATCTTATTGCTCTATTCTTGTAGAAAGCATGTTTAAATTTGTTTAATTCCTAGTATCATGTTAGGATGTCTTTATTGCTTTCTAGTATCATGTTTAGGGTGCCTTTTACTCTTTTCTAATATCATGTTAGTATCATGTTAGGGCTAAAGCTTTGATCTTTATTGTTTAGTGACATGCTAGGGTTTGTTATTAATCTTGTTAGTATCATGCCTAGGATCTTGCTATTAATATTGTGCTTTAACATGATTATGATCATAATTATGATGATTGTTATTATGTTGCTTGATGATTATTATTGTTATTGCTGATCACACCTTTTATGCATGTTTAAAGGGAATTTGTACTTGTAATCATGCTTAATAAGATAATTAATAATCTTGTTTAGGGATAATATGATTATAATTCAAGTGATCACCAATAATAGTTTTGTTTGTGCATTAATATTCAACCAACATAGATAAACAGGTTTAGGGTTAACCTATTGTTCGCATGTTAGTCAGAAAGCGCACATGAATACGAGAAGAATGAAGTAGAGGCCTATTATTAGGGCAGGTTCAATCTCTTTTAGATTGAATTTGTACCTTCATCCTCGAACCCTATTTGGTTCAAGACCTTTTGGAGTTGACGATCTCCTGGATCGTTAAGGGGTGTAATCTTCACCTTGTGAACGGTTTACAAGTTCCTAAAACTTGTTGGCGACTCTTTTGCTCTAGCTTCCTTCCCTTTGGATGCCACCATGCTTAAGTGTATGATCACAGTGGGGTTCAAGTTTGGGTTAATGCTTGAAATATTCCCTACAAATATCTGTCACATATTTCATACAAAAATACGGCAAAAATAAAATATAAATAACGTATTAAAATCAAATCATAATATTCAAGTAAGATACAATATTTTTTGTATTAAAAATCTATATAAATAATAGTCATTGTCATATAAGTGTTTTTCAAGTCATATTATTTATACAACGTAAAGGTTAATATATTGTTCTTCAATATGACATTTACTATGATATCTAACCTCACCCATGTTAAAGAATCATGGTGAATAAAAGTTCGAATTGTGAGGTTATGGTACCAACTTTAATATTCCAATCCAAATAAAATTAACTCACTTGAATTAAATTTAGTTGATGAGAAGGTACACTATTACAATATAATAATAATTTTCATGATTTAGATGTCATGCGTTTACTTTTTGTAATGTGTTTACTTTGAAAATTATAATGCAAATTTGATTTTTATATGATCATGTTTACACGCGGGGATCTAAAATACAAGAAAATATCAAGCAATCCTTCATTCAACGATTTGAAGGTCTTGTGAAAGTGGGCACTTCCCGTATTATCTCTAACTAGCATCAATACACATGTTATATAATAAATACGATGCATAATTTTTTATGAAAACAATATTGAATTAATACATTTTTGTGAGGACAAGCGAAAAATAAATGAATAACATAATACTAAAACAGACACCAGGAATTATACGTGTCACTTCCTGATGTTGTTTTTTCACTCCAATCCCTCCCCTCCCCCATTTTTCTTTTTTTCATCAAAACTTCTTAGAGTTATATTTAGCATAGTATTATAATATAACCTTCCAATTTGACCACCATATTTTTTGTATACAATAAAAAAAGATTCATGCCATTTATATTATAGAAAATATTTCAAAATTTCCATATTTTTATATAAAATATTTCCAATACCTATTATTTCATATTTTGTATATTATATATGGGTTTTTGTAACGTGTGTCCATGGGCACACAATAATAAAACATATTCCAAATAAATATTTGATCATTGGAATATCTACAAGCTTACAAAAGTAAGTCTAATTAATTGTTTACAAAATAATAAAGTTTTCATTATTTCCCCTATTACAAGATTTACCAATTTTTTTTCCAAATATATACCTTTCTCAATTTATTATATTAAACCTCATAATGTAAAATTTTCTAAAAATAATAAATATGAAATGTCACCCAACTCGATCTTACAAAGGAATATTTAGTTTGTTTTTTATTTTATTTTATTTTATTTAGAAAAGGCAAAACCAAGGAAAAAAAAAAACACAAAAAGATCAAACAAGCTACAAACTACAAAACCAACGAACAAAAATAAAAGCAAAAAAACACCTATAGAGGTACTAGGCGTGGGAAGGCAACTCCCCCAGCATCCTCTTCTAAAATACTACTAAAACCTATGGCAATAAAACTACGAATATCAATTCGTCTCTTAAGTGATTCCGCGGTTGGCCAACCAATTCGCCGCGGGATTTCCTTCACAAAAAATGTGAGCTACTTTCGTCTCCCATATGTCATTCTTTAGCAGTGAAATGCATTTAATGATCAGTATTGGAATTGCATATGCTTTATTTTTTAAATCTAATATATATAATTAAAGTAGGCATTTTTTGAGAACATTCGGAGCGCCACATAAGAAATATAATTATTTCAACCAATAAGAAAAAAGATTTTTATTTTAATTTTGAATTAAAAAATTAGAACTCCACCTAGATAAAAGTAACGAATTAGATATTCTATATCTAAAATTTTAATTCTACGTAGATTAAAATCCACGAATTATATTATTTTAATGGAAAAAAATATAGAAAAAGATAAATTTATTAAATCAATGCTATGAAAAATCCAAATTAAAATACAGGAAAAGATAAATATCCAACCATAATAAATTGACGCATTATACGATACCCAAAAAATTTCATATCAATACAAAACCAAATCAAATAAATTTTGTGTCAGTAATTTTGTATCATTTTTGGGTCATTAATGGCTGGATAATTTTTAGCTTAATTTTTAAAATCCACGTTTCATTTTATGTGTAGTTATTAATTACTTATATTGTGTTTTTTGAAATACTTAATGATAATCTATTATGTTTTGTTTTCACCTGCAGATCAAATTTAATCGGGGAATTAAATTCGAAAAAAAATGATTGGAAATCAACGTACGAGTCTCTCGCCTATTTAACGTTCTAAACTTCCGCAAACAAGATACCTTAATAAGTTTGGATATGGTCTTGTTAGATGAGGAGGTACTTTATATAAATTGTTTACCTCTATTAATTTTTTTTTTGTGAAATCTCTTTAGTTTTTAATTAATCTTTGGCATAACGTTTTTCTTGAGTATACGAAACAAAAAAACCAACTCGATGATTAAACATTTTCCTATTATAGTTATGTCAACGATGGTGAAAGAGTTTATGGTAAAATAACGAATTAGATATGCTATATCTAAAATTTTAATGCCACGTAGATTAAAATCCACGAATTATATTATTTTAATGGGAAAAAAAATAGAAAAAGATAAATTATTAAATTAATACCATGAGAAATCCAAATTAAAATACAGGAAAGGATAAATGTCCAACCATAATAAATTGACGCATCATACAATACCCAAAAAATATCATATCAATACAAAACCAAATCAAAGAAATTTTGTGTCAGTAATTTTGTATCATTTTTGGGTCATCAATGGCCGGATAATTTTTAGCTTAATTTTTAAAATCCATGTTTAATTTATATGTGTAATTATTACTTATATTGTGTTTATTTGGAATACTTAATGATAATCTGTTATAATTTGTTTTTACCTGCAGATCAAATTTAATCGGGGAATTAAGTTCGAAAAAAAATGATTGGAAATCAACGTACGAGTTTCTCGCCTGTTTGACGTTCTAAACTTCCGCAAACAAGATAGCTTAATAAGTTTGGATATGGTCTTATTGGATGAGGAGGTATTTTATATAAATTGTTTACCTCTATTAAATTTTTTTGTGAAACCTCTTTAGTTTTTAATTAATCTTTGGAATAGCGTTTTTCTTGAGTATACGAAACAGAAAAACCAACTCGATGATTAAACCTTTTCCTATTATTGTTACGTCAACGATGGTGAAAGAGTTTAATGGTAATTTGAGTTTATTGCTATTAATTATTTTACTTATTTATTTATTTTTATTTATTTATTTATCTATCTATCTATTTATTTATTTATTATTATTATTATTGCTAAATATATATAGGTACTTTTCATATAGGAAAATTCGTTGAAAACCATTTTATACAAACCAAATTTTGTTGAAAATCATCTTATAAAATTTTCTTTGTCAAAGCACACTTATTTTAAAAAAAAATTGTCAAGTCCCACCACTCTCCGAATTTCGACGATTGACTTACATTTTCGGTGTTGACTACCATGTGCACCTCACATGACCCAATAAACCCCACTTTTTCTTTTATTTTTTCCCCCTTTTCCCTCCATTCACTTCCCTTCTTCGTCATTACTCCTGCTTCTGCTATTTTGCTGGTTAAATTCGCAAGCAATTGGGGCTTCTCCTTTCTGCAACTCAGAGCCAATTCCAATTGAAGCTGCATCATTCCCCCTTTTCCCTCCATTCACTTCCCTTCTTCATTATTCGCCGCTTCTATTTCGCAAGCAATTGGGGTTTCTCCTTTCTGCAACTCAAAGAAAATTTCAATTGAAGCTCCATCAAAATCGCATCAAACACAATGGGAAAACGTAATTCAGGCAACCATTTATTCGAATTTCTTTATTTATCAAAGTTTGAACAATTAATTTAAAGAATTCGATAATCACCAATTTCAACAACTAAATATATTAAATTGAAAACCTAACTATGACACCCAACCATGAAAAAAGTCAATTTGGTATCTGGGTATTTGTATAATGGTGTATTTGGTACCCCCACGATGTCTTCTTCCTTCTGCAAGTTTCCTTTTTTTGGCCATTTGTTTGTAAAGAACAAAAGTGCAGTGTTAATTTTGTTAAAAAAACGAAACCTAACTCAATTGCATGTAATGAGAGAGAAGTAAATTACAAAAATTACCTTTTTTTGAGTAATTCAACCACCCAAATAGATGACATCAATTGCCTCCTGCCATGGCTGACTCCTTGCAGAAGAGTAGTAATTGCTTGCGAATTGAAGCAGAGGAGTGATGAAGAGGGGAAGTGAATGGAGGGAAAAGGAGAAAAAAAAAATAAAAGAAAAAGTGGGTTTAGTAGGTCATGTGAGGTGCACATGCTAGTCAACGCCGGAAATGTAAGTCAATCGTTGGAATCCTAGGAGTGGTGGGACTTAACAAAAAAAAAAATTTAAATATGTGTGTTTTGACAAAAAAAAAAAAAAAAAAAAAAAAAAAAAAAAAAATTATAAAATGGTTTTCAACAAAATTTGGTTTTTATAAGATGGTTTTCAACAAATTTTCCTTTAATCTAGCCTCTTTGTCATCAACCAACATCTATACAAATGATTAAACCTTTTTTTTTTTTACATATCGTATGCTTTTTATTACTAAATTGATGTTACTGGTGTATAGAAATAGAAACTGAATGTGAAATAAAATTGTAATTGTGATTAAGGGGATAGCAATGGAACGCATGAAATTGACATGGTATGATGATTCACTATTAACACTATTGTTTAAAGATATAATCAAATTCGTTTGTTGTTTTTGGTGGGTCCATCGAGTCTTATAATTTATATCTTTTTTTATAATTTTTTTGTTTTCTTTTATTGTAGTGAAAAATCGGAAAATAGTATTATTGGAAAAGTTGAGATACAACGTGCTTCTGTGGACTCAAAAGAAATTATCTCCAAGAAGATTGATATCTCAACTCTTATGAATCACATAAAAAAAATTTATTGAAAAGATATTATATTAAAAATACTATTTTTATAATTTTGAAGCATAATATCATGAGTGAGAATGGTTTATATTATTTAATTTTTTAAAGATAAAATTAAGAAAATAAAGTAATTAAAAAAGGTGTGCAATATATATATATATATATATATATATATATATATATATATATATATATATATATATATATATATATATATATATATATATATATATATATATATATATATATATATATATATATATATATAATCAATAAAAGATAATACTATGTACAAACCAATTTAAAACCATTAATAAAATCTATATAAAAATACAAGTGCTAATGATTAATGTGCTAAGTTATAGATAACAATTCAAAATAATGATATAAGATTAAAAAAATAATAAAAATATTAATGATATAGATAACAATTCAAAATATTAAATAAGATTAAAAGAATGATAAGATTTATGTTAAGAAGATATAATTTATTGTATTTCCTTATATATAGACATTAATTTAATTTATAATACATGCACCACAAAAACCACACAATACATAGAAATAATAATAATTGGTTTCTTTTCATAGTTGAAGACTCAACCTACATGGCTTTACAATACCCTTTGCTTGACCCATATGGTGATATGAGGATATCCGACAACATCAGCCACAACTTAGAGGTGAAATTTACAATACCGAGATGAGGGATGCAATGGTAAACTAAGATACTACTAGGGCTGAAAAGTGGAAAAGAATAATCTTGTAACCAACATTCATCGGAGACCCAAGTTACATGTACCACAACTACTGAAAAATAACATATACTATATACTACATAATTGGGGTTGGAAACGGGAATAAAATAATTATACCAGCATCATTCACGGGAGGCCCATGTATATGTGGCAGTGTACCACAACTACAAAAAAAAAATATATATATATAAAATAAAATAAAATTGTACTCTACATAGAGGTGAAGAAGAGAGAATCTTAATTTTTAATTAATTGCAATAGCTTGTCCATTACAGTAATAATTAATGTTTTCGTATTAATGACTTTTTCTATTCTTATTTAATAATAATAATAATAATAATAATAATAAACAAAAACAAAGCCGTATTTTGCACGGGCTTCACACCTAGTTTTTAATTAAGAGGGGGATAAAATAAGCTACTCAGCAAATTATCATGTCATTTCTCTGTAAAATTTAGGCAACAAACTATTCAATATTACATTCACTATAAAAGTTAGGCTGCATGTGTTGTATTTTTTTTTTTTTAAAATTGAAAAATCCTCATAGGTTAGTATTAACATTTTTTTTTATTACATAATTTGTAAAAACCTTGCCATCATGAGATTTAGCTAGTCAATAACATAATATTAAACAGACACCAAGAATGACATGTGTTATTTCTTGGTTCGGTTTTTTTCCCTCCAAAACTTATTTTTCCTTTTTTTGCAAACATCAATTACTTACTATAAAATATGTATAAATACTCACTACATTATATATTGTGATTTACTTACCAAAAAAACATATTCCCCAAATCATATAATTGTGATTCACTCCCTAAAAAAAATGTTCACAGATTTTCTTTTATTGTATAAAATATTATTATATATCTTTTACTTTGTATAAGTATTACGGAATACACATTATTTTATTTTTTTAAATATGATGAAAGGGAAAAAATAAAATTATTTATTAAAATGAGAATGTAGAAATATTTTTTGTGAAGAAAACTATGATTATTTTTATCAATAATTATTGACAAAATTTTACTAATATTTAATCAATATCAGTAAAAATGAATGACATATATATGAAATGAGATGTTTTGGTCAAAATATATTAATTTACATAAAATACTTTTAGAAAAAACTATCAAGATTACAAGAGACATACAATGCAATTAGTTGTGACTAGATACATGGTCAGTGAGTGATTTACACACAATCTTGAATCTAATGATCAGAATATAAACCACAATTATTATTCCTACCCATAATTCTTAATATACACTTTTAAAAATGCTTAAATATATACTTAGTTAATAAGAAGAAAAACGATACCATATTATTTGAACAACACTCACTCTTTCATTATAGTTCATGTTTCATTTTATTGTATATATACTTTTATAAGACCCTGTTCTATTCACCTTATATTTACTTATTTCAAGAAAAATAAGTTCTGATAAGGATTAATAAGTTCAGATTAGATAAGTTCAGGAAAATTTGTGATAAGGTTTAATCAGAGCTACCCAAATTCATTTTATAACTAAACTAAGTTTTAATAAAGGCTAATAAGTTCAGATAAGATCAGATAAGTCCAGATAAGTAAAAATCAGGTGAATAGAATACACCCTAAGAAGAAAAAATATATACTACGTATTATGGTTATACTTTGTCTACAATTTTTTTTTATAAAATATATTTATTTTGTTTATTTACAAATACAATGTAGAATATAGAATAATAGTGAAATTACCGTGCATGGCACTGGACCTAATCTAGTGGTTCACTATAAGACAAACGAATCAATATGTAGCTGAAAAGTGTCACTCTATGATTCGCTTATTTTATATCTGTATATATAATCCCTAAAAAAGACTTGACATATCTTATTGCGTATTTTTGGTTAGTTTCTGTTTTATAAATTATTTTGATTTCAAAATATATTTTATTGAATTTGATTGATTCTAAATGATTGATCAGATTTCCAATATGATAATTTTTTTTTTTCAAAGTTTATATATTTATGAATGTGTAATTTTTGTTTATTAAACTTCAAGGATATACATACATTATCTTTTTTCACACTTTATATCTACCTATCTAATGTAATTTTAGACTACATATCTAATGTGATTTTAGATTAATATAGAGTTTACAAATTGTGAATATACAAAATTAATGTAAAATTAAATTATATATAATGTAACTATTTTCTTAGAAAAAGTTAAACAATATATTCCTAATAATAATTATGCCAATAATTTATGCATATATAATAATAATAATAATAATTAAAGATTTTGAACAATTTTAATTTTTTTTTATCAACATAGATTTCTAATGAAATTTATATGAAGAATATTCTTATTCCTATAACCATTTAAATTTTCATATTTTCTTACTAATGCAATGCTAATATCAAACTTTAAATAATTACTGTATAATAATACATGTCCGTAAAAAATAGATAATTAGTTAGTTGATGAATTATATCTTTTATTCTTAAAAATATGAATACATATCTTTTATTCGTATAAAATTTATCAATATCAATACCTACATATTTGTGTTGTATATTCAATTAGTTAATGATTGGTTATGTGGATATTATCTAATTGTCTTTGACACAATGTTTTGCTTAGGAAAATGTATATAGTGGTGAGTCAAATATAAGGTTATTATTGTGTTTGTAGATTTGGTGAATACGACTAGTAAAGAATATATTCGATTGAATAGCTGCTGAAACGAATGGTGTGATAAGAAAATTTTAGATTTTATCTATGGGAGGTAGAAAATGAATTAATCTACTTTTCTTATATAGTTATGTGAGCATATAAATCATTTATATTTCAATTAAAAAATCTATAAATAATACTAAAATAGCAACCGCTGACATCATCGTATTCAAAAATTTAACACATGTCATGCTGTCATTAAAAATTTTCCCTCCAAAACTATAAATGATGTCATTTTTTTTATAATTTTTTTTATTAAAATTTTGGTAAACTATATTATTATTAATATCAATTTATGAAAAACAATCTATTCTCTCTGCCAATAATAATTTAATTTTTCTTCCTCAAATATTTCTTTCATCAATCAATTTTTATACGAGCTTTATTTTTTTTTCTTTTAATATTTGATGTATTATTTGTTTTGAGATTTTTTCGCTTTTAATTTTGATATGAAAAAATAAACAAATATAGAAAATTTATTTGTTCAAATTGTGCATCGCACGGGACTAATATAGTACATACTAAAGTGAGATAATTTTTGGTGGGATTCTTCCCCCAAAACATTAATACTTTTTTTTTTTCAAAATCATTAATTTATTTATATACTTCATTATTTATTAATAGCAACCGTTGACATCATCCTATTCAAAATTTTAACACATGTCATGCTATCATTAAAAATTTTCCCTCCAAAACTATAAATAATGTCATCTTTTTATAATTTTTTTTTATTAAAATTTTGGTAAACTATATTATTATTAATATCAATTTATGAAAAACAATCTATTCTCTCTAACAATAATAATTTAATTTTTCTTCCTCAAATATTGCTTTCATCATTCAATTTTTATATGAGCTTTATTTTTTTTTCTTTTAATATTTGATGTATTATTTGTTTTGAGATTTTTTCGCTTTTAATTTTGATATGAAAAAATAAACAAATATAGAAAATTTATTTGTTCAAATCGTGCATCGCACGGGACTAATATAGTACGTACTAAAGTGAGATAATTTTTGGTGGGATTCTTCCTTCCAAAACAATATTACTTTTTTTTTTTTCAAAATCATTAATTTATTTATAAACTTCATTATTTATTTATTTATTTATTTATTTATTTGTGGTTGACTATTGACTTATATTTTTATTTTTTTTTTAAAAAGTTGACTATTGGCTTATATTTATATAGAGACTTCTGTGTTTTAATTAATACTCAATATTAATATAAGACCCGAGCATGGCTCGGGCATTATCTAGTAATATTATATAAAAAGGGAATAAATAAAAGAAATAGAAATGACATAAAATACCATTCAAATTACGTTTCTTAATTTTTGTATGTACCAACCATTATCGCGACTAAACAAAATTTAATAATTAATTTTTTTAGTGAAAATGAGCCCTTTATTACTAATTGAATTATCTTTACTACCCCAATTTCATATTATTTGCAATGATTTGACATAAAATGTGAGTGCAAAGTGTTTAATTATTGCAAATTATATTAAACAGAGGTTTTTTTTTTTTTTTTTTGCCTACGGGATTAATAATTTTTTTTCAAAAATTATTAATAATTTGATTTATAAATTGTGCATTACACGGGCACTATATATATATATATTTTATTTTTTATTTTTGAAACAAATCAATTCATTAATAAAAAGCCATACGACATCTACAAATGAAATCTAAATTAACAAATACATAGAATTGAATCAAATGATGACTCCATTAACACAAATTAATTATTTTGGAGTTAACTTAAATATTCTAAAGGACCATAAGTACCCAGTTTTATAAAATTTATAAATACGACTTATAAACTCGAATTTTCTAATAAAGAAAACAAATAAACTTTTGGCTAGCAAATAATAAACGACTCAAAACTGAATTTCAAATTCGAATTAGCCCAAAGAGTAAATCAGGTGAGAGAGAGAGAGAAAAAAAAAAAAAAAAAAAACGACTACCAGCACTCACCCATCCACCAATCCACCATAGCTCAGCAGTCGACAATCGCCACAACCCAATTGCCAAATATTAATTTTAGAAAATTCCCCTAAAAAGCAAAAATTCATATTATTTCAAAAAGTTTCAAAATTATTTATTAAGTAATGTGGGGCAAAGCAAGAAAATCAAGGTGTTTGGCCTAAAATGGTGCTCATAATTCACCTAATAGATACTCTAATTTTTACAGAAGCCCGCAAATTCCGACATTAATCCAATCTCTTAAATCCTTATACCCTGGATTTAGCACTGATCTACTACTTATTACTAGTAAATTACAACTACTACAAACAAACAACACCCACTTTACTGTTCTTGTTCAGCTCATCTGTGCTATCTTTTTGCAGATTCTCCAACTTTTTGCCAAATTTGAGCAATTTAAACTTCGATCTGAAATACCCAGAATCCAAATTTGCCAAAAATCTGTAAAAATTTGCACCCCAAATCATTGAAAATTGAAGAGAGAGAAAGAGATGGTGGTATGGAGGAAAGGGTGTTGAAGAAGAAGGTGGAAAAATGGCGAGAATAGATTGGGGGAATCATGGAAGAGGGAAATGGGGTTGTTCTTATAAGAAGATTACTTTAATTGTTTGCTCAATTAATATTGTTGTTGCTCTTTATGTTCTTCATTGCCTTTACAGCTCTGTTTATAACTACTCCAATGCTAATACTTCTTCACAAGATAGTAAGTTCATCTTTCTCTATGATTATTATAATTATTATTATACTTGTGTTGGACTTTTGATTACTAGAATGTTATTTATCGATTTGTGTATGTATGTATTTATTATATATATGGTGTTTGATGATTTTGGTCAACGGTGGAGTGGTTGTTTTTGATGGAACTGGTTTCGAGTTTATGAATTTTAGTGTTGTTGCATGATTTGATGAAGGTTTTATGAGCTGATTTGATTATGTGGTGTTAGAATAGTGGATATTGATTGAAGGGTTGTTTTTGTTTTTATGATCAGTTGTTAAGCACACCCCAGATCAATTGAGGAGAATGGAGGAGTCGGTTCGGATTAGGAAAGCAGCAGAGCCTATTGAGCTTGTCAAAGTGGTAAGGATTGGTTTTTGATCTTGAATTTGGTTGGTTCTTTGTTTTGCTGATTTTGAAACTGTGTTTTAAGTTTCTGTGGGAAGTTTTGGTGTTATTTGGGTTTTAATGTGAGGGTTAAGAATGTTATCTACTGAGAAAGTATCTTCTGTCTGTTGAATTTGCGACTGATGTTGATTTTTTTGATTGTTATGAAGGTTGAGAATTTTACAGCAGTATTGGCTGAACAAAAAAGGATCACAAAATTACCACTACATTTGAAGCAGATGATTCGAGATGAGATCCTGCAACAGCTCAAAACCCTACCTGCTAAAGCTAATACGACCGAGCAAAGAGGTTGGTGTTACTCGTCTTCATTGTCAATTTTAATCTCTTCTTCATATTTGGTGTTGCATTTGAACGGATAGATACTACGTAGAAAAATTCCCTTGCAAGGATTGGCATGTAGCATTGCTTGTTAAATGTGCCTGTGTTCGGAAATTATTGGTGCAATTTGTCCCTTTTCCCATCTTTATGCACTGGACTCTGAATTGGACTCTGTACATTCTTAAATGTGTGGCATAATCTTGTTGAGTTGGTGAGCAAAATAACTTCAGTGCAGATGGAGTCAATGTTCTCTAAAGCATGAAGTGCTGTCAGAGCTTCAGCTCGGCACGGGTAGTTAATGTTCTCTCCACGATCCTTTGTCATTCACTCATTCTGGTTGCTTCGCTTCTATGCCCCATCAAAATGAATTTTTAAAACACCATTGCCAGGACCCTGGCTACACTGCCAGACCATGCTGTTGGATCTTGATTCTGTCCCCCTTTCATCAATCTGGATCTTGCCTTCCTTGATGCAGAGTTTCTCCCCTTTCTTCCATCTCACTTTCCACTGTTTCCAGTGATTTGCCTGCTGCAGGAATCCACATCCTCACCGCGTCGTCTGTTATGTAATGCAACATTGGTGACTTGCTGTTAGAACGTCTTTTCTATTATGTGCTTATGTCTGTTCTTTTGTCATTTGCCTGTCCACGTCTAAGGAGTTCTCATTGAGTTATTAAAAAGGAGAGAAGAAAAGCACTATTCACAAATCACAACAGGAAAACAACATTTACATACCAACAAGGAGAGAACCAGGGATCAGGAGGGTGGAGGAATTAATTCATTGTTACTATGTTAGCTACTATATATTAGTTATGTTAGCTTCTAGTTATAATTGAATTATTGTGAATCTACTTATTTTCTCTAACTTGAATACCAAGTTCTTTCATTGGTTTACCTTTTGCTCTAATAATATGGCCTTGACTGGTGTTAACATAGCTTTATCACAGTGGAGCAAATCCAATTAACCTAAGCTTGCAGCTGCTTTTTGTCTGCTCTGTTTACTGACATTGAATTAAATGTATAAAAAATTGCATCTCCTCACCAAGGCCAATAAAGGCACTTTACTCTATTGCCTGTGCCCTAGGCACTTCTTTGTATACACTGTATAGAACTTTGTCATCAGTCATACTTTAGTCTCATTTGCTGCAGATATAGCTCATAGATATGAACCGTTTCGAAAATTTGTCCACTTTTCCCTAATAGGCTCTTGTCAAGATTGGGATTTAGGAGTTAGATGTCTCTGTAATTTTGACTTCATGAGGAATTCTGGCCTTATTCCTCTGTTGCATGGGAGTAATTTCTGATGAAACCTTCATCCAAAAGGACTCCTGCCGTTTACTTAATGTGAAAAAGATGTATAGGACAGTTTAATCAATTTTTGAGCCCTTCGTAATCCAGTCTGAAAAGTTTTCCATCAGAGACTTTTTTGCTTCTGCTAAAATTGGGTGGGATTTAAACAATTTTGGTGGTGGTTAGAATGTTAGATATAAATAAGATCTATTCCTGCTTGTTGGGACATTTGCTAAAATCTCACAGGCAAGATGTGTAAGGAATTTTATAATTCACTCCTGTATCTATCTTAAACTTTTTATGTTGGAATAAAATGAGACATGCTATGCTTTGATCTGACAAAAAAATATCAGCAGTTAAGTGTAATTACCTATGCTGTTATCAATTGCTTTACTGATCTTAAGAGTTTAGACCACTGTATTTATTAACTTCCAAGGAACAGTGTGCAGTAGCTAAATCAGGTTGTATTAAGAGATAAGACTAATTTAGCTCCTTGCCTCAGCACTAGATCCATGATTTTTGTCGTTCTAGAAAATCTCAGCTGAATCTATTGTGGTCTAAAATGAGCTGCTAAATTGTAATTTTTGCTGATTGAATGTGCAATTTGATAACTACATATTCTTCCTTTCTAGTGGCATATGCTTGTTTGGTAAGGTATCTCGGAATAGTGGTTTTAACCCTCATAAAATTTAATTGATCCATTGATTGCTTAAATTCACCTTTTAATTGACTATCTAGACAGCCAATTATCAATCTTAAAAAAACAACAAACCCCAATGTTTTAATTTGTTTTCAAAAAAAAAATTGATATGGTAATAGTGAATAAAAGAGCAGTATGTTACACTGTTTTATGTGCATTTCTGGCCTTAAGTCAAGTGTTGGAATTGACAAACATATAGCTGTAAGATAACAATAGCTTCAGGAAGAAGAGGGGGAGGAGGGGGGTTCATGTAGTGTACCCAACTACCATGGCCTCATAAAATTTTATCGGAACATTTTCGACTTTTCTAAACGACCATCTGATTTAGAAGACGTAGGCATCTGCGCTGTTTAAGTTCCGTTCATCGTCAAGAATCTTTCCCTAGGAGCATCAGTTTCTGCCACAAACTTCTTCTGTCATGGAGAAGTTATAAGTCATTTCCTTCCTGTATCAACAGTATTCAATAGCTTTGGTAAAGATTCACATAACTGTAGGCTCAGGCCTCTCCTGCTCATGAAATGGTGGATTGATGGGCAGCATCAGCAGCTATTTGCTTAAATATGTAGCTTTTTTCACCTACACCTGCTTCACTTCAGAAACATTCTTACTGGTCAAGTGATACCTGCCTTTCAGTCTTACACATCTACTGCTAAATTGAACCATAATATAATCTGCTGATCTGCTAGCGTCTACGTCATCATTGTGCATGTATGCATGAGTCTCATCTTATCTAATGCCTCCTAGATGTGGATTTGGGGTCGGCTATGGGTACGTTCAGTTGTTTGACATGTCTTGATCCACAATTTGGAAACATGGAGATCCTTTCCCTAGAAGGCACAAGTATAGGGACAAAACTAATGTGTAGTACCATGCAAATTAGAAATTACATCTTGCTGAGGAAGTTGACACATTTAGGAAGCTAAGAATGACCAATAACAAAACCGAATATAACTAAATATTAGAAGTCCCAAGATAAATACTCATAAAGGGATAAGATGTGTTTGATCTCACTTGATTGATTTTATAGGCATATATATATATATACCTTGTTTACTTTATCTTCTATGTTGTACGATTTTGCATACTCATGTCATAAATATACATATACCTTGTTTACTTTATCTTCTATCTTGTATGATTTTGCATACTCATGTCAGACTATGTATCCCAGAACTTGGCTATTTATTATTAAAATTTCATAATTGTAGTCTTAATGACTTGTCAAGTTTTCAAATCCGTGTCAAAGTACTCTAGGTGTAATAGAGAGTTAGAGTAACATTGCTTATCTTCTCTTTCTATTTGTTCCAAAATTCTCCAAATGTTTTGAGAATGAGATTGTCTCTTATATATACCTCCCTCCCTTCTCTCTCCATAAACACCGGTGCAACATCGATGATGAGATTGTCTACATCCCGCCAATTTTTATTGCAATTTGTTTTTCATATTTTATTTCACATAACAGTATCAGTAGCAATATGAGCTTTGACACCAGAGTTTATCATTAAATTTTCCAATCAGTAGCAATAACAAACTCAGTAGCAATTTTACTTTATCATTAGAATTTTCCAATCACGGTCCATGCATTGACACCAGAGTTTCCCCTAAATGACACTCACAGATCTAAGGTCACCAGTTAAAGAGGAAGAAGAATTACCTTCATTAAAGTATGATTCTCTTCTGACCATTTTCAATGGAGCCAATATGTCTAGTGTTTTTTACTTTGATTTGGACTAGTGTCAAAGTGGCTCATTAAATAATGCACTTTTTATTGATTGTAAAATAGCAAATGTCCAGAGTTTTGGTTTTAAAATCACAGCTCCCAATGATATAGCTTCTTTGCTGTCATGAAGGTAGGTCGCATACATCCCATACTATAATATGTCTGAACGGGAGTTTCTTTGGAGGTACTGGGTTAATGTAGATGCTGACATTCTTTCTTTCTAAAACTTTCTCCAAAAGTGAAAGATCCAATTCAGTAAGCTGTTTCTTAAATAGAGCAACATGGAGCTTCTAGAGTTCTAGGTCCTCTAGCTGGCATTTCTGTTATTTGATGGAAGCTCTGATCTTCCCATGGCTGCCATTATAACATACTGGCTGGCCTGGTATATTCTTCTCTGAGAAAACTTTCAATCATGATGCTGTTCTTTTTTCTCTTCTTGGTTGGAATATATTAATTTGATAGATGTCTGAAATCGGATAAACTATACCCTAGCTATGGAACCCTTGAAGTGTTTATTTCACTAGTCTTTTGATTTTTGTGCCATATTAGAAGTCTGCCTATACAATCTAGCTTTTACATGGGTCTCCTATGTGTACCTTTGGCCGTTAGCTGTTTCAACTATGTATAATTAAAAATTACACTAAGTATAAATAAATAAAGTTCAAAATTTTAAGTTTTATGCTGAGATGAATCTAACAAGATTCCACATTCTAATATTTTTCTTTCATATAAATTATAACTGTCAAAGTTGTTTTGCTTTGCCCACAAGAGTAGTGAGTCAAACTTTCAGGAATGGTGGAAATATTAGTATTCAGCCCAGTGGCATGTGAAACAAACGCAGACAATGTGGTTTTTCAAGGTATATGATTATCAGCACCCATGATAGCTTAAAGTGTTTTCTTAAAGATAACCCCATAAGCTTTCGCAATATTATTTATTTTAAAGGAAAACTTTTATGACTTTGCGAGGTATATAAATGTGAGAGAAGATCCTAAAGCTTGCTTTATCCTCAGGTTAGAGTCTTGTATATGAATGTTCTTGCTTCTTGGTGGATTCTTAAATTTTGCTTCATTGTCAGATCATAAACTTGGATAGTTGAGGTCAGCACAGTTGGAATTGTTGTCTGTGAAGCTTATAATCATCAAATATGAAATTTAAGAGAATATGATATGCGATCAATTTCCTCTGGCATGCCCTTGCTTTATGTGTTTTAATCTTTTTGATCTTCACTGATTGAGAGTACACTTACCCCTGTTAATGTTGTGGTCTGTTGTGATTATTAAGGGTTCAAAGTTGTGTTTATGATGCAGTTGCTTCCTCTAATATACCTTTTGCTCACTTTATGACTACAGAAGCAGTTGAAAACTGGCGGGACGCTAAATTGCATGAAGCAAGACTACTGATCCTTGGTGAACAGAATGTTACCTTGACGATTTCATCCGATGATGCTGGTGAGACTTTCTTTCCTCTGAATGTGCTTTTTGGTTTTCTTTTTGTTAAATTGTTCATAGTTTGTCGATTTTACATATTTGCAATATCATACTGATTGCCTCGTTAACTTCTTGTTTAATTGTGTTCAATGTAGCATTGCTAGTTGAGGCCATGGAATCAAGTTGGTCTTCATTTATGGAAGTAATTGGGCTGTGGATACCACCTGCAGTCATTCACAAGGAGCATGACGATAAGCCTCCTGGAATAGATGAGCTCGGTAAATGATCAATCTGACACTCAGTCGAACTAATTCTAACTTTGCCTTTTGTCTTTTGTGTATTTGTTGCCTTTTCTTTTATTGTCATATCAATATAATATCTTTTGGTTTAAAAATTGTACTACTCCGTATAGGTAGAATTGTATTATTATTCTGTTGGTTTAATGAGTGAATACCTAAGACATACAATTACATATACAGAAGAAGACCTTTTAGCTGGAAGGCCTGTTCCTCCCGAGTGTCACGCTGAACTTCATACAGATTATGATGGGGTTGCTGTTAAATGGGGTCTAACCCATCACAAAGAGAGTGCTGCTGACTGTTGCCAGGCTTGCTTCGATCAGGCAAGTCGAGCGAAGCCTGGTGAAATGAAATGCAATGTATGGGTTTATTGCCCATCTGAAGCAGGTTGTTATTCTCCAGACATCTATGAACATAAGCATCAGGAGTGCTGGCTGAAATTTGTAAGTGCCTTTGCATTGTGATTTTATTGCTATTCTTAAAGCTGAAAACAAGATGCATTCGAACTCTCAACTGGCAAATTTTCTAAGTTGACATATCCTTTGGTGCTTTGATGTACAGAATTTGGTTTGATATTATCATTTTTATTTATTTATTTATTTATTTTTGTAAAGGTCTTAAATGAACAGGGTCCTTAAATTTTCAGTAGTGTTGTTTTATTCTCTTTTTCATTTGCTCTTAACTCAAAATTACCTACTTGGTATTTTTTGTTCATTTGCTCCTTCCCTATATTAATCTTCCTGTCAGCCTTTGGCAGGGTGATCAAGGAGATAGTAGGGCTGAACCAATTGCATATTAGAAATAGTTAAAAATTACGAGAGAAAAAGGGTTAATGTGGCGGAGTAAAAGTCGGGCCTTAACGCATGGCAGAGTTAATTCTTTGGTAACAGAAAGATTATTTTGGGACAGACCGAAGTGATAGTAAGAAGTTTATTGGGGGAGGGAGAACTTTTCTAATACTTTTCACAATGACATTTTATTGTTATGATTTATGAACTTGTGAGGGATTGTTAAATCTAATACTCTTTGTAAGTTTATTGGAGAAGAAGTTTTAGGCGTATAAATAGCATATTTTAGGCTGTTCATTGTTTTTCCTAGCATATTTAAGCACTCTGCTGTTTGTAGTAACTTATTTCATGCTTCTTGGTTTTGCAGTCAGAAAAACCCAAATTGAATTTCAAAGACAAGTATTCTGAATCATATAGAAGTTCTCACCCAGGAGCACCTCTGGTTGTTCCATGGGTTTCTGGGGTGTTGAGTGCATGATTGGGGAATTGGATACAGCAAGGTATGCAACGAATTGGAGCAGGCTTAGCAGTACACAATCTTCAGCAAATTGTCAAAATAGAGACCATCTGCTGCTGCTTTGTTGGAAAATTTCGCTTCACTCTTGTTAGATTCAGTGACGGCTTTTGAACTACAATTGTCCGGGCTTCTTTGGTTTCTGAGTCAATTTTTGTTAACTCATGGCTTGGTGGTTTACTGGTGCTGGTTCTTTAAATTTGAATCATGGCACCCTTTTAGAGGGTTGTTACACTTTTACTTGAAATTGTTCATTGTAAGACATTTTGAAGATATATAAGATCTGTTGCGCAATTCTTTCACTTTTGGTTTCCTTGTCAAGTAGCCAATTGTCAGATCTTATGATTCCATATTATCATCCAAACAACAGTAATTCAGACTCAATCCCTTTTGCATGCACCTGGTGTAAAGTATTTTTACTGTACATCGGACTGTTTGCATGTGCCACTCATTTACTAGTTTTTTTTTTTTTTTTTTTTTTTTTTTTTTTTTTTTAATAAAATCGCGGAATTTCATACCTCAAAATCAAAAAAAACGCAGAACAACAATGGAGGAGAGAGAAAGTGAGAAAACGCAGCTCTCGATCATCAATTGAGGAGAGAGAGTGTGAAAACGCAAAAATTGCAGAAATCGATCATCAATTGAGAACAAAAAAGGTGAAAAAACGCACAAATTGAAAAATTCGATCATCAATTAAGGACAGAGAAAGTGAGAAAACTTACAAATTGCAGAATTCGATCATCAATGGAGAATTCGACTTTCGATACCACAAATTGTAGCAATCTCATCCACGAATTGCTACAAAAACAGAGGCAAATTGAAACTGAATTTGAAATCGATTTAAATTGATCGATTATAGAAGAAGAAGAAACTAAGAGTTTTGGAGATGAATTCGTACCAATATTCAACAATCCAAATAATGGAGACGATGCAGAAGAAGCAATTAACAATGCCGAAGAAGCAATTGAGAATGCAGAAGAAGCAATTGACAATGCAGAAAATCAAGTGGTTCCTGGCAAATCAATTGATTCAAATTCAGAACAAACAACCAAATCAAATGCAACTGAAGGTAATTTCTATAAACTTTTCAGATTGTATGCAAAAAGTAACCCTTTGTATGCCTTAAAGTTACCATTTTCATGCATAAAAGTGACCCTATTTATGCACAAATGTTACCCTAAGATTGTATGCAGAAAATTCAGATTGTATGCAAAAAGTAACCCTTTGTATGCCCTAATGTTACCCTTTTCATGCATAAAAGTGACCCTATTTTCGAACAAATGTTACCCTTTTGTTGTCTCCAATTTGAATGATATGCTACCTATGGTTATTATCTGATATATCTGTATTAAATCACAGATACAAATCCAATTCATGCTTCTGGTTTAGATCTTAGAGGTTCATTTCTTGGTGTGGTAAGAGAAACTTTTGAAGAAATTTTGGAATTGTATGAAAAACATGATACTATACTGGGGTTTTCAATACGAAAGCATACAACTAGATACAAGACACACACAAAAATAGTAACTGAGAAAAATTATGTGTGTTCTGCTGAAGGAAAGAGAAATTCAGGTGACAAGAAAACAAAGTTAGTTGAAATGGTTGATGAAGAGGATTGAATATAAAAACAAGAAAGCCAAGACAAGTAGCCATTACAAGATCGAATTGCAAGGCATGCATAAGAGCAAAAGTGAATAAAGAAGGACAGTTTGAGGTAGTGGCTCATGTTATTTAGCATAACCATGAGCTAACAAGGTCACGGTGGCATTATTTGCATCGTTCTAAAAGAAAAATGACAGAAGAAAAAGCTGAAGCAATCAAAACAATGAAATCTTCAAGTCTAACTACAATGGACACTTACAATTACATGGCTACAAAGGCTGGAGGAGAACAAAATGTAGGTCATAGTGTTGTAGATCACCTGAATTTCTGCTCAAGGTTAAGAATGGAACAAATTGAGGCTGGAGATGCTCAAACTTTAGTGAACATTTTAAATCAGGAACAATCAGCGGATCCAAACTTCTTTTTTAGAGTGAAGTTTGACAAAGAAGGAAGAATTTCCAATATCTTTTGGAGAGATTCAATGATGCTATAAGACTATAGGATATATGGAGATGTGCTTGTCTTTGATACAACATACAGAACCAACAGATATAGTCTTATATGTGCTCCATTTGTTGGAATAAATAATCACTAGCATAATTGTATGTTTGTATGTGCTTTTATTGGGGATGAAAAAACAGATTCATTTGTGTGGCTACTAGAAACCTTATTGAAAGCTATGGAGAATAGAACACCAACTTCAATATTCACTGATCAGGACCAAGCAATGGCAAATGCAATTGAGTAGGTAAAAGATTTATATTGACATTTTACAGATTTTAAACTCTAACAATAATGTTTTCCATTTTACAGATTCAAGTATGCATTCAACCAGTGCTTAAAGATGTGTGTGACAGAACAAGAATTTAAAGCAAAATGGCAGGCATTGATGCAGAAATATGAGTTGACAGCACACTCTTGGTACCAAAGAGTGTACGAGTTGAAAGAGAAATGGTGTCCTGCCCTTAGTAGAGATTTCTTTTCAGCAGGAATCTTATCGTCACAAAGGAGTGAAAGCACTAATCATGCAATAGGATTCAGAGCAAGTAAAGAAACTACCTTGACAGAATTTTATACCATATTTAAGAAGACAACCAATCGTTGGAGAAGCACAGAGAAATATGATGAGTTTACCTGTAGCAAGTCAATAGCATTCACTTCATTGCCACTGTCTGGAATGCTAAAGCATGTTGCACAGGTAAAAAGTTAACTGATAAGTACATAAATTACACATAAATTATAGCAGTTTAAATGTAGCTAAATGATTTTGGTGAACAGGTTTTCACTTTGTCACTCTTTAGAGATTTTGAAGAGGAGTTTGGATACTCTATGGCAACAACTGTTCAAATGGTAGGAAGAAATGAAGAATGTCTACTTTATCAGGTAGCCCTGGAAGACAAGCCATGGTCTGCACATCAAGTAAACTATATACATGAGAGCTAGAGTGTATGGTGTACTTGCAAAAATTTTAAAGCATCTGGATGGTTATGTTATCATTGCATCAGAATTCTACACTTGCATTCAGTAACAAGAATACCAGACAAGTATGTTTCAAAAAGATGGACAAAGTTTGCAAAAACAGAGGCATGGGATAGGTTGAAGAATCAGGATCCTACACAACAATATATTCCATGGAGACAAACAATGATAAGGAAATTCTACATTCTAATCTTAAAGATTCAAGAAAATGAAGAGACAAGAGAATTTATAGAAGAAAGCTTCAGAAACAGTCTTAAAATGGTGGTAGACTTACTTGCTAGTGCTGCTCAGAGAGAAAGTGCAGAAGCTGCTTCTAATATTCCTGATGTGGCAGACAGCAATAATGATGTTTCTTCGGCATCGAGTACAAGCACAAGTGTACCAACAATACTTGATCCAAAAAGGGCTGTAACAAAAGGAAGAAGCAAGAGAGTAAAAGGAGGTCTTGAAAAAAGCAAGAGAAAAAGAAAACCAACACTGCCACCTCCACATTCAGAATTTGGATCTAAAACACCTAATTTGAGACTCTTTTAGGAACTTTTTTAGATAATTATAGCAGCTTAAATGTAGCTAAATGATTTTGGTGAACAGGTTTTCATTTTTTCACTCTTTAGAGATTTTGAAGAGGAGTTTGGATACTCTATGGCAAAAACTGTTCAAATGATAGGAAGAAATGAAGAATGTCTACTTTATCAAGTAGCCCTGGAAGACAAGCCATGGTCTGCACATCAAGTAAACTATATACATGAGAGCAAGAGTGACACTATTTGAGAATTTGGATCTAAAACACCTAATTTGAGACTCTTTTAGGAACATTTTTAGATCATTTTTTTTTTCAAAATTAATGTACTTTGTATTCTTAAACTATATATATTTTTTTTAAATATATGACTAGTTTAATGAAAATGTGATTGACACTATTATTAGCATATCTTTATTTAGTTAAACGTTTAAATCAAGATCAGAGAATCCAAACTACAAAAGTGACCCTTTTAACAAAAAAAAATGAACCTTTTCCAAGCAAAAAGTGACCCTTTTAACAGAGAAAAGTGACCACTTTCACATAAAAAAGTAACCATTTACATAAAAGTGACTCTTTTTATACATAAAAGTGACTCTTTCATGAATAGAAGTGATCATTTTTCTACATAAAAGTGACCCTTTTCATAGCTAAAGTTACCCTTTCTAACAACTAAATCTACCTTTTTCTTGCTTAAAAGTTACCCTTTCTATAAGTAAAAGTTACCCTGTGTACTCACAATATTATCCCTTATCATGTATAAAGTTATTCTTTCTACGCACAGAAGTAACCCTTTCTATGCTACAAGTTCACCATTTTATGCAAAAAAGTGACCCCATAAAAAACATAAAAATAAACCTTTTAATTACTTTGCGTATGCACATACATACAACCAAAAACTTTACACTAAGTTTAATTACATCATTGAACTTAATGTATGCACATACATTAAGTTTTTTCATTGTTAAAAAAAAACCCCCGACCTAATCAGCTAATATCAATCATTTCACTATTTAGAAGGAGTATACTTTTTTGCCTGCTTTTTTGCCCTTTTTCCTTTGGTCTTTTCTTTTTCTGCCTCTGCCTTTGCTGCTGCTTCTGTTGCCATTTTTCTTTCTTCTGTTTCTTTCTTCTTCTTCTCAGCAATTGCAGCCTTTAATCTTTCTTCAACTCCATTGACATAAGCAGGATCTTTCTTCTTCTCGTTGAACTTGGGTAATTCTGATAACACATCATTCCTAGATTCATTCAAATCACACAGCATCAGTGTGGTACAGATCACTCCTCGAAAAAATTTCCTGCCAATAATCTCACAACAGGGAAAAAAAATTATCAATATGTAATTAATAAAAGCATTAGAAAGGAAAAAACTACAGAAACTATATAGATAATTACTATTTTGAGTTCATTTAATTTGAACGATTCGCCAACAAAATGGAGCATGTGATACATGACAAAGACCCCACAGTCCAAATTGTCAACTTTATCTTTTCTCCATTCCAACTCAACAACTTCAAACACATAAGAAGGTAGCTGAGAACTCTTTGGATGATTTCTTTTGCCAAGAAAAGCACCTATTTGAACACATTGACATAAAATATAAAAGTTTAGAATACATTAAAATAAAAAAAGTTAAAATGGAAACAATGAATCAACAGAAACATAACAAAAAATAAACACAAACATACCATGTGTGAACACAATATTTTTGTATAATCAAGAGCAGAATCACGCCAGATAACGTTGTCAAGATAATATACCAACTCTTTTGTATGATCAATAACAAACAAAATGTAGTGATTCTCAATAAGAATAGGAAAATAGATCTGAAACAGCAAAATTAAAAGAGATTTAGACAGAGCATATCATAAACAGAACTCTTTAAAAGTTATGACATTAAGTTTAGCATAAATATACCAAATCAGCATCGATTATATCACATTCTGGATTCTCATAGCTCACCCAACCTTCCCATAGATCGTGCAAGTCCTTAACAGGACTAGAAATGTTACCTTTGCCAATATTGTCACAAACATGAAAGAATGCAAACTATTAAAGTATAAGATCCCATTAATATATATATAAAGTAAATGTGTTAAAATATATAAAAAAAGAAAGAAATAACTTACACTTTGCCTCACACCAAAGAAGAATTTTCGAGGACCAGTAGCCTCAAAACATGCTTTCTCATTCAAATACAGACAGTAGCAATCAATAATGCACCATCGAATCCTGAGTGGAGCAACAAGGAACACCATGTCTTCTCTTGGAATTAAAAAATTCATTCCAAAAGTAACAAGGTTCTCACTGAAACAATAGAAAATAAGATCAGCATTAAAAAAAAAAATAGAGGAAAAAAAAACAGATAAAAAAATAATTATCATAAAAAATGACACTTCCTATTCATTGAAACATCCTTCAGCAAACAATAATCGAGAACTTCCAAATGTAACTGAGGCAAATTTCTAAAAATCCGAGCATTGCCCTTCAAAAACAGAGTTACAAAAGGCACCTGCACACCTACTAGTCCACAGTCCAGAGAGCATAGATATTTATTTGCTCTGATGATACGTCCAACAGGTTCATTTTGATCAATATGCCCAACAGGAATCTTTTCAGTAGGATGAGGAATGATACCAGAAGGTCCAGAACCATTAAGACCTTCATTAACCATTTTTCCATGACCATTGTCATCATCCTTAGGAATATCTTCATTCAAACCTTGTGCAGGTTTTTTTTCAGGAACAACATCTTTATCACCTTCTGTAGGTTCATAAAAACCACGAAACAAATCATGTACAGACTTCATTTTATTACACTCATCAGTTAAACCATATAAAATCTTCAGATAATGAGGATCAGAGAGTAGCTGTTCAGTTTGAGAAACTGAAACAGAATCATCAGAAGATAATGAAACACTTCTGCGAGAAGTAATCAGCTCATTCAAGGTTTGAAAACCAGTTGACTGAACAAATAATAAAACATCCATATTTCTTTTAAACAAAAGAAATGTTTCATGAACAACCTACAAACATATGAACAAAAAAAAAAAAAATGTTACAAATAAAAATAATAAAAAAAGTAAAAATTCAAAATATATGCTTAAAGTGACCCTTTTAAATGCATAAAGTGAACCTTTTAAATACATAAAGTTACCCTTTTATATGCATAAAGTAACCCTTTTAACTAAATATTTAGGATAACTTTAATGCATATAAAGGGTAACTTTGGTGCAAATAAAGGGTAGCTTTTGTACACAAAAGGGTAACTTTTGTGCACATAAAGCAATAATAACTAAACATATAAAAAACAGAACACTTACATCAGTTGAAATTTCTTTAATTTCTTCATCGGTCTTAATACCTTCTGGAAGCTCAAATGCAACAATGCGGCCAGTTATACCACTTGTAGAAGCACCCTTATCATATCCCAAAGTAGGAGGTTGCTTAAAAACAGTTTCCCTAAAATTAAGCTGTGACACAGGATATGTAAAAGTATCCAACGGTCCCTGCCCATAACCACCAGCTTTGATCTCTAACTTAATCTGCTTCTTAATCTTTGCATCCATCCAATGTTGAATCAAAGGAAGAGTACTACTTTCCTTTTCACCTTGAAAATTTAAACGATGAAAATACATAATTTGCAAAGCCAACAAACAACCACTAACATTTTGAGCAGTTTCATCATTCTTATACTTCTGAACAACCTTCTTTAACTTTTTCAAAACATATGAACACCAATCGAAAGTTTTAATTTCATCAACTTCTTCAACAGCTTTCAGCAACTTCAATGAAACAGTCCTATTAGTAGTAGGAGCTAAAAAGCTAGACATAGCTTGAAGAACAAAACACCTCTTAAATTCTTCTCCTCCATAAACCAAATCAACCATCCGAGACTCCAATTTTGACAAATGAAGAGGTTGCTTACCAGAAAGACCATAATCAGATCTCCATGCCTGAATGATATGTTTATCTACACTTTCATCTTTAGAATTTTTATTAACTTCAGGAACGCAAATATCACTCAAAGGCAAGCAAAACACATCGCATATATCATTTCTAGTAACAACAAATTCTTTACCAGTAGCAATGGTAAACATGCAGCTACCACCATTGAAGTTTTCAACAAGCCAAGGAAGCATTTGACGATTAAGAGTTTTCAATTTCAGATGTAATAAACCACCAAAACCAATTTCTTCAACAACCTATTTTTGCTCAGGACTAAAGTTCTGTAACAAAATTTCCAATGAATATGGTCTACACCTTGCAATCAAGCTTATTTGCTCCCTATATAATAAAAAAAATGTAACTGAAACAATATAAACTAAAAACAAAATATAATTAAAAAATGCAAAAAAAAAAACTATGTATGTTTACACAAAAGACTCAGAATCAGAATCAGAAGCATTTCATAATCAGAATCTTGCACTGTTTTACCTTTCTTAGGTACAATTTTGGCCTTCTTAGCAACTATTTTGGCCTTCTCAGACTCTGGTTTGGCATTCTTAGAAATAATTAAGCCCTTCTCAGGAATTGTCACGGCCTTTTTATGTACTACTTTGCTCTTCTCAGGAACTGTCTGGGCCTTTTTAGGTACTGCTTTACCCTTAGCAGGCTCTTTAGGCTTTCCTTTTCCTTTTGTAGGCAATTTATAACGATATCCACCTATTGAATCACCTGTATCTAATTATTACAGAGAAATAACAAAAAATTACAACTTCAGAAATTACTCATGGAAAAATTTAGAATAATGTGCATAAATGACTGTAGACACCCAAATGTGTCTCCCCAAAACCAAACCTAGTGATGAATACCTTTTGCGTCGAATGATTATCGAATGAGGTGAAAGTGTGAAAAGTCAAGTGTTGCGGTTGGTTTTTATTAAATTCTTTCTTTCTGTTTTCGAAAACAACTCTATTTTATGAAAACAGCCAATCCAGTTTAGTTTGGTTCACAACAAGGGTCCAATAATAGTTTAGTTGGATGGGGCTTGAAAAGAGCTTTCCAACGATATATTATAAGCCCAATTCTGATGAATAATGAGGAAGTTATGGCCAAAATACTAAACTGGGCCCGATTTGATCTTTACATGCGGCCCAATGATCTAGGGGAGGGCCCAATGTTAATTATTATTCCTAAAGTTATTAGAATTGATTATAGTCTTCTAGAATTCTCTAGAAGATTCTTTTTAATCCTAATAAGATTAGAATTAATAATTATATTTTGATAAAGTTTTATTTGGAATAAAATATTATTTTATGAAAAATACGATTTCAGTTTCATACGGATTTTACAAATCGATTTTGATTCATATGTGGACTCTGTGTTGGAAGCGCGTAGAAATCCAGGCTGTCGCCAGACGACAGGCCTGTCGCCACGCGACAGACCCTGTCGCCTGGCGACAAGGTCGGTTTTGCAGCGACAGCGTGGAGTTTTATTCCTTATCAAATTCTACCTATTTCCGAACTGTTTTCTTATAAATAGGGTCCTGAACCTCCGTTTTCAATCATCAACAATCATCAACAATCATCTCTCTCTCTAAAGCTTGAAGCTTTCTCTCTCTATTCTTTTTCTAAACCTTCCCTCTTACAAAATTCCGCATTCACGAGATCTAGAAACACCTAGCCAAGTTCAAAGTTGCCTTTGCCCTAGACGTGAAAGGTTGTAATTTCTGAGGGTTTGGTCCCTAATCTCTATTTCAATTATTTAATTTGATTGTTTGATTATATTTTCCTTGAAGTTACTAACGCGTGTATTTTGTTATTAGAAAGAGGTACGAGGCATCAAAGTATGTAATCTTATTACTTTATTCTTGTAGAAAGCATGTTTAAATTTGTTTAATTCCTAGTATCATGTTAGGATGTTATTATTGCTTTCTAGTATCATGTTTAGGGAAAAGGTTATAATATCAAATATACTTATTATGATTCCTGCGATGCTTCATATTCTCTTTTCTAATATCATGTTAGTACCATGCTAGGGATAAAGCTTTGATCTTTATTGCTTAGTGACATGCTAGGGTTTGCTATTAATCTTGTTAGTATCATGCCTAGGATCTTGCTATTATTATGCTTTAGCTTTAACATGATTGATTATAATGATGATTATGATGATTATTATGTTGCTTGATGATTATTATTGTTATTGCTTGATCACGCCCTCTCTTGCAGGACTAAAGGGAATTTGTACTTGTAATCACGCTTAATAAGATAATTAATAATCTTGTTTAGGCTAATATGATTATAATTCAAGTGATCACCAATAATAGTTTATTTGTGCATTAAATTCAACCAACATAGATAAATAGGTTTAGGGTTAACCTATTGTTTGCAGGTTAGTCAAAAAGCGCACATGAATACGAGAAGAATAAAGTAGAGGCCTATTTAGGGCAGGTTCAATCTCTTTTAGGTTGGATTTGTACCTTCATCCCCGAACACTATTTGGTTCAAGACCTTTTGGAGTTGACGATCTCCTGGATCGTTAAGGGGTGTAATCTTCACCTTGTGAACGGTTTACAAGTTCCTAAAACTTGTTGGCAACTCTTTTGCTCTAGCTTCCTTCCCTTTGGACACCACCATGCTTAAGTGTATGATCACAGTGGGGTTCAAGCTTGGGGTTAATGCTTGAAATATTTCCTACAGTTTTGGCGACTCCACTGGGGAGGATTTCTATTTTAATTCTTGAAATTTATTTCATCAATGATTTAGAATGAGTGGATGAGACTCGAAAAGTTCTAAGTATTTCATGTGCGTAATTTTGATTAGCATTATTGTCATATGCATAAAAAAGGTCCTCATTGGATAGACCATCCGAAATGAGTAAAAAACATAGGATTTTTACACGTAGGAAATTTGAGGAATATCTTTCATAAATAGAATTGAAATAACGCTGCGAAATCTGGAAAATTCTAAGAACGTAGATACCTGCTGAGGCATGTAGGAACTAGCGTCTAGAAAACAGGATTGTTGCCTGTAAAGTGCTTCTGTCGCCTGGCGACAGGAGTACTTTTGCGGCGACAGTCCCTGTAGTCTGGCGCCAAGTTCTTCCAATACCGAGCCAGAACTCTGCCTTCTTGTTTTGACCATTTCTAGCACTGTTGGCTTGATTCTACTTCCTGATTGAGTTTTTCTCACTTTTCTGAAACCCATATGTGTTCTACATATGGACATAACCCTCTGGGGGTTCACGCTCCATCTACCCAATCGAACGCTCCTGGCAACGACGGGTACATCCGAGTTTGTGAATCCACCAAACCGTGGAAGCAAGTTTTTAACTTGCGGGGTCCCATCCACTTGCGCCAACCCTTCCAAAGGTAAGGCTTCCGCGCGGTGCATCCGGACTCATAACCATGGATCCTCTTTGACTAACCCATATCCCGAACTTTAGAGAACTAGAACCATGGTTAGGTTGCAAACTCATTGCATCATGTTGTGACTACTAGACTATTTGTGCATTCTTTGCTTGTGCATACTTTATATGTGCTAATCGTTTGTTTGACTTGTGTTTAAGTCTAAGTAAACCAACTAATGACTAAAAAGGACTTTGTCTAATTAATGAATTAATTAATTAATTTGACTAATTAAATAATTAATCTGACTTAGTACGACTTTAGGCATGTCCTCTTAGAGTAAAATCACTGGAAACAGTCCCAGATTAATGTTCCAGAAATGGCGCAGGAGTTTGGGCTGTGGCGCTGCAGCTTACTGTCTTTCGCCTGGCGACAGGTTTGTCGTCTGGCGACAAGCTTTAAATTGTGGCGACAGTCCAAATTTTTACTCGAGTCATCACGACGAGTCTATTTCACAGTTTGCTAATCAGTTTAATCAATTTGTTAAGTCCTTAATTGAGTCTAGGTACCTAGTCCCATGGTCATACACAAGAGTCAAAGCATGTCACTTGCACTCACTTATAAAACACACACTTAACATGTATGTCACACCTCGATCATGTTTAGAGAGTCTTGAATGTGTGTGTTCCGTCATTTTTTAGGGGGGTAAGTCGGATATTAATCCTCCAATTAAACCACTTGTTTGAACCCATTCCCAAAAATATACACCCCATTTTTGTTTTTAACCATAAAGTCAAAATCGATTTGAGTCAAGTCATTAAAACAAATGTGGTTTAATCTACAGCGCGTGGTTAAGAAAGGAAGGGCGTTAAATCAAGGACAACACATTCGTTCAAGTCTCACTTTTTGATAAGCCAATCAATCGAAGAAGGAAAGCTAAGAAGACAATGGCAAGCCAGGAAGAAGTCAACGAACTTAGGGGACAGGTAGCTAACATGGCTGAAATGTTGAAGAGTCTGACTCTTCAAATCAATGACCCTTCAAGATAACAACAGATGGAGCTCATCTAGGAAAGTTTGAGCAGATTATCTAATGACTATAGATTGCAAGGCATCAGCTCACAAGGGGTCTCGGTGGACAAGGATCTTCTTCCGCAGAAGTTCAATGCCAACGACATCCCAAAATTCAAAGCAATGGATAACCCTTATTTTCATTTAAGAGCTTTTGAAACTGTAATGAATATTAAGGGAATAGACAAAAAAGCTTTTCATTCTGTATTTTCTCTATCTTTAGAAACCGTTTGTCAGCAATGGTATTTCTCCCTCAATAAAGAGAAAACCTCCAGTTGGGAGTCAATTGTAAACGCTTTCATCGATAGATATAAATGCAATATTCAAGTTGAAACTGATCATAGGGAACTTGAAATACTCAAGCAGAAAGAGAATGAAGGCTTTACTTCCTTCTTTAATAAATGGAGGGAAACTTCTGCAAAGATGGTTGAGGTGCCTAGTGAGAAAGAATCTGTGAGGATGTTTATCAAGAACCTCCAAGAAAAATATTCCAAGCATCTCAAATACCAAAATAACTTGCAAACCTTTAAGGCCGTCTATGACATTGGTACCAATATTGAAGACGACCTAGCTAAACAGAAAGCTGCTAACAGTACCTCTAGTAGTGGCTGGAAAGGCAAGAAGAACGACAATCCTTCTTCTTCCAAAACCACCCACTCAAATAATGTTAGCACCTTTAATTTGAGTGAAGTCCTCGCCATGAATAATCAAGGACAAAAGAAACCACTTAAGAGGAACTTTACTCCTATTGGTATGAGTTATGACACCGCATTCGATCGCTTACATGCAAAAGGTTTTATAACTCCCATAGGACCGTTTGGGGACCCACCTGTCGAGAAGAGGACGGCTAGCTGGAACCCCAATGCACATTGCAAATATCATCAGGGTAGGGGCCATCTCACAAAAAATTGTTGGAAGCTAAAGGAAGCAATCCAAGATTTAATTGATAACAACAAACTTCCATTGCCCCCTGCAAGCAAGAAGCCAAGTATCAATAGCGCACCACTGTCAGATTCCTTGGCTATTTCCGATGAGGAAAATCAGGTTGACCCCTCAAACCTCATCAAACCTGCCGAAGCTATTGAAGAAGAGGAGGAAATCTTCGAAGATGCCGGGATCATTTTCCTTGTGGACAAGAACCTGCGACAAAACAAGAAGTGTGTATCCTTATTCAAGTTGTGTTGGAAGCAAGAGAATTACTACGCGAGGCCATGGAAGTGGTAAAAGAACGAAATGAACTACTCAAAAGTAGACCTCTTCCTAAAGGAAAGAAATCATTCTCCCTCCAAGTAATTGACACACCCAAAAGGAGCAATAGGCCATACACTCCAATTGGAACTTCTTATGCAAACATGTTCAAAATGCTCTCCGAGAATGGTAAAATTCAACCTCTCGAACCGAGACCATTTGAATCACTAAAAAGGACAGATAGGTACTACTGGCCATATCATCAATCGGGAGGACATACTATAGAAAATTGTTTCAAGTTCAAAGACTTGGTCCAAAGATTGATTGATAACAAGAAGCTAGTTCAAATCCCACAAGAACGAGATGCTACCATTAATGGGGTTTGGGATAGTGATGATGAGGATGTCTACCTTAAGGACTTCAAAGAAACTCCACTCTCGACAATGTACCCAGTAGGTGACATTTGGAATGAAGAGGATTCACCAATAGATGTCCTCACAAGATCCGGGAGAATGCAACCTCCCATTGCTACACAACCTATTCCCACTACTCAACAAGTTCCCATACCAATCATAGAAGACAACGATGTTGTCAAACAATTAAAAAAGACTAAAGTCAAAATGAACGTATGGAAACTTCTAGCTACATCCCGAGAACATAGAATCGCAGTCATGGATGCCTTAGCTAAAGTAGGGATAGAATCGGACACTACTCCTGAGGGGTTGGCTAATTTCCTCACAAGTGATCTTCCGAGTCCTACTAATTCGATCACTTTTTCCGACAAAGATCTACCGCCGGAAGGTGACAAACACAACAAAGCTCTCAATCTCAGAGTAATTTGCAAGAGAAAGAACGTCCCTATGACTCTTGTAGATAATGGATCGGCAATTAACGTTTGCCCACTTAGGACTGCAAGGATGTTAGGGATAAGGGATGAAGATTTATCTCCATCAACACAAGGGATAAGAGCTTACGACAATTCACGTCGTCAAGCATTAGGCACAATTACCATGAACATAACGACGGGAGTAATTGAGCATGCCACCACATTCCAAGTGGTAGATATTAAGGCTTCGTTCAACTTACTGTTGGGACGCCCTTGGCTTCATGACCTCAAGGCCATCCCTTCATCTCTTCACCAACAAGTGAAAGCCATAGTTGGAGGAGTACCAAGTACAATCGATGCTTCACCTATGAGGATCAAAACAGTAGAAAACCCACTAATCAATGTGAAGCACGACGAGAATGACGAAGATCTGTGGGGCTTTAATGAAGAGGTCTCCTTGATCGAGGAAGATGAAAGGACCCCTCTTCGCTACGACCTCCACTCAAACATGATAACCAATGCTATCCTGAGAAAACAAGAACACTTCCCTAGAATGACCCTAGGAAAGAAGAAAGGGATAGCAAAACAGATGGGACGACCTGGCCTCCCTAAATTAGATACTTTCGGACTTGGTTTCGAACCGACTCTCGAAGATCTAAAGCGAGCCCAGGAAAAATCCAAAGCACGTAGAAAGGCTCGCGCACAAAAGAAAGCAATCCCAATGGATCAATACCCTCTTACCTTAAATGGACAGTTCATAAGAGAGGGAGAAGATTATCCATGTTACGAATTTCCAGAACCCTTTGTTATAAACGGCATAAGACAACCTGGGTTCGAAATATTTCAGGATTGTTGCTTTCTAGATGAGATTCCAACTCCCATACATAAAGAAAAAGCACCCCCATGCTTTGAGTTTAATGTCATGGGACTTCTCTTTGGGCAAGAAAAGAATGAGCCAAGATACATAGAGGATAACTCTTCACTCATTCAAACAATCCTACAAAGCGAGAACTTTGATCCCTCCAAACTCATCACTCCAGCAGAGGATTTAGTGAGAGGATGGCGCAAGACGGTAAAAGTAACTACTGCAAACGGAAAGAAGATCTCAATAACTACAGGACAAGGGCCAATAGTCGAAGAATCGTCTAAGTCAGAGTCTGAGTCTGAGTCTTCCCTTATCGAGTCCTCTAAGTCTCTAGTTGTAGCACCTCCCTCTAATTCTTCTATTTTATCACCTACTCCTAGGATAGTTAGTAATCAAGTCCCAACGGACATTTCTTTATTCGATGTAATGATTGTTGAGTTTAATAATATGTCTCCTTCCCCTTATTCCTCGTGTTTCTCTTTAGCTCCAGATGACGAGTATTGCTTAACTAACGATGAAAATGACAAAGAAATCATTAAAGCAATGAAAACACTTGAAAATAAAACACCAATAACTGAGGACACTGAATCGGTTGATATCTCAAAAGATCCAACCATCAAAAGAGAAGTTAAAATCGGACTCACGTTAAACAAAGATGAAAGAACCGATTTAATTAATCTACTTAAAGAATTCATCAATGTATTCGCATGGTCATATGAAGATATGCCAGGCATTAATAGAGAAATAACTCAACACACTATACCACTAATCCCAGGAATGAAACCTGTAAAACAAAAGTTGCGTCGAATGAAACCCGACGTAGCTCTTAAAATAAAAGAAGAAGTACAAAAGCAAATAACTGCAGGTTTTATCAGGGTATCCAAATACCCCGAATGGGTTGCAAATGTAGTCCCAGTTCCAAAAAAGGATGGTAAGGTTCGAATGTGTGTCGATTATCGAGATCTAAATAAGGCAAGTCCAAAGGACGACTTCCCTTTACCACACATCGATATTTTGGTACATAATACAGCGAATCACGCACTTCTCTCATTTATGGATGGATACGCAGGGTACAACCAGATCCTCATGGCCGAGGAAGACATGGAGAAAACAACATTTATAACACCTTGGGGTACTTACTATTACACGGTAATGCCATTCGGGTTGAAAAACTCGGGTGCCACTTACCAACGAGTAGCAACTGCCCTACTCCATGACATGATGCACAAAGAAGTCGAAGTATACGTGGACGACATGATTGTGAAATCTAGAGATCGTCCAGGACATCAAGAGGCCTTAAGAAAATTCTTCGAGAGGCTAAGAAAATACAACATGAGGTTGAATCCATCCAAGTGTACTTTTGGAGTAACCTCAGGCAAACTCTTGGGATACGTCATAAGCTCTAGAGGAATAGAGATAGACCCAACCAAGATCAAAGCAATCATGTCAATGCCACCGCCCAAAACCGAGAAGCAAATTCGAGGATTTATTGGCCGGTTGTAATACATAAGTAGGTTCATAACTAAGCTAATGACAATATGCGAACCAATATTCAAGAAGCTTAAGAAAAATGTGCCAGTAATATGGGACGACGAGTGTGAAAAAGCCTTTGAGAAGATCAAAGCCTATCTCGCCAATCCTCCCGTATTAGCCCCAGTGCTTCTAGGAATTCCTCTAAGGCTGTACTTAACAGTCACCAAAGAAACAATGGGAGCTATGCTCGCACAAGAAGTAGAAGGAAAAGAAAACGCCATTTACTACCTAAGCAAAAAGATGCTCGAATATGAAGCACGCTATACACCACTCGAGAAATTGTGCCTCGCATTGGTGTGGGCCACAACCAAGTTAAGACATTACATGCTTGTTCATACAGTCTTTGTAGTGTCACGAATGGATCCTCTCAGGTACTTATTCGAGAAATCCACGCTTAACGGACGCATCTCAAGGTGGATAGTCAACCTAGCCCAGTTTGATGTAAGGTTCATGCCTCAAAAGGCTATTAAAGGATATGTAGTCTCGGACTTCTTAGCAGACTTTCCAATAGAAGATCCGACACAAATACACGACAATGAATTTCCAGATGAAGACTTAATGGTCACGGAAGATGATACTTGGACTTTATACTTCGATGGAGCCTCAAACCAAAAGGGATGTGGCGTAGGAGTCCTATTAGTATCACCTAAAGAAGAGCATATTCCAATTTCAATAAAGTTAGATTTCGACGTTACCAATAACGCTGCAGAGTACGAAGCATGCGTGGTAGGCCTCGAAACAGCTTTAGCATTGGGTGTAAAGAAACTCCGAATATTCGGAGATTCTTCCTTGATCATCAACCAAATATCCAAAAGATGGAAAGTAAGGAACGAAAGCTTAGCCCCTTACCAAACCTATCTGGAAACTCTCACCGATCAATTGGAAAAGGTGGAATACACATATCTACCTAGAGAAGAAAATCAATTTGGCGATGCCTTGGCAAGATTAGCCTCAATGGTTAGGATTCCTAAGGAAATTGAGCAAATGCCTCTAACAATAGAGAAAAGACACAAACCAGCATATATTCAAGCTATAGAGGATGATGAAACAATCTAAGAAGAAGAAGAAGAAGAAGAACCATGGTATGCCGACATACTCAATTATGTCACCAAAGGAGAATACCCTCCTCATGCTGACAAAAGAGCAAAACGAGCTTTGAGACTTTTGGCTTCCCAATACGTACTCCTAAATGATGAGCTACACAAAAGGGTACCTAAAGGTCGAGCCCTATTATGGGTAGGCAAGAAGGACGCTCAAAGAACTATGAGAATAGTCCACGAAGGAGTATGTGGAACACATGTTAATGGTAAAATGCTAGTCCAAAAGATAATGCGAGAAGGATATTATTGGACTACCATGAATAGGGATTGTCATCAATATGTAAAAAGATGCCCTAAGTGCCAAATTTATGCAAACTTGCAACATATTCCTCCATCCCTTCTCTACACTTACACCTCACCATGGCCATTCTCAACATGGGGAATCGATATAATTGGAAAAATCACACCTCCTGGAACAGGAGGTCACGAATACATCTTGGTAGCAATCGATTACTTCACAAAGTGGGTAGAAGAACAATCATATGCTAAACTCACTGCAAAACATGTAGCACTCTTTATCGAAAGGAACATAATTTGTCGATATGGAGTCTCACATGAGATGATAACCGACAATGGAACTCACTTTCATGCCGAATGTGAAGAATTATTACAAAAGTATGGTATTCAACATCACCATTCTTCCCCTTATAGACCTCAAGCAAATGGAGCAGTTGAAGCAGCTAACAAAAATTTAAAAACTATCATCGAGAAAATGACAGAAAATTACAAGAATTGCCCTGACAAACTCTATTTTGCACTTTGGGGTTATCGCACGTCAATTCGAATGTCAACAGGAAACACGCCATTCGCTTTAGTCTATGGAATGGATGCCGTACACCCTGTAGAACTAGAAATAACTTCTCTACGCATTGCGTTAGAAAGTAAACTCGATGAAGTTGAATGGACTAGAGCACGGTATGAAGAGTTAATTCTACTTGATGAAAAACGACTAGAAGCTCTACATCATACCCAATGCTACCAAACTCGTATGGCTAGACACTTCAACAAAAAGGTCAAGACAAGAAACATCAAGGTTGGAGACTTGGTACTAAAAGCACTAAGGAAGAATGTGTTGGATCCAAGAGGCAAATTCAGGCCCAATTTGTTCGGACCATACATTGTAAAGACAATCCTGTCAGGAGGAGCAGCTCAGTTAACCGACATGGACGGCAATGAATTCTCAAACATGACCAATCTTGACCAACTTAAGAAGTACTACCCATAATTACTTGAGTAAGACACTCAAGAGAGCTACGTTTGGCCTGATTCCTTAAGAAAGGATACGTAGGCAACCCTTTAAAAAGGGTGCGGCCACTTTAATTATCAAGCATTTCGCGTCCCAGCATCGAAAAAAAAAAAAAAAATTATCGCCAGACGACAAGAGCGTAGCCAGGCGACAAGCGAAAAGCTTGGCGACAGACTCGCATGAGCGACGCCAATTTTCTGCGTATATCTGGACAACTTCGGTGCATTCTGGAAATTTCTTCGACTTCCGTACTTGAAGAAATTTTTCGGAAAAAAATATTTTAAGTTGTTTTCATTACTTCATATGAACAAATGTAAAGTTAATTTAATTAAAAAGCTGAAATTGCATTAATAAGTAAAAGAATTACATCATTGATGGAATTTAAAAAAAGCTTAAAAAATTAAAATTAACTTAACATGTCTAATAAATTGAAGGAAAAGCAATACTCTAATCTTTATTTTCTTTCTTCATCCTTTTCCAATTTTTGTCAGAGGCTTCTTCTTCATCCATCACTTTTGCTAAGAGACATCCATTAGAGGCTCTACATTCGATTTTAGTATGGATAGTCTCTCCCACAGCTAAAACTCCATGCTTCTTCTCTACCCAAACTTTCTTTTCCGTAGAGTCCACCTTCCTTTTCTCTTTGTCCTTTTTAGCACTCTTCTTTTGGGCTTCACAGGGGTCTTAAACTCAACTCTTTCACCTAGGCGTTCCTTAGCAGGCATCTTCTTGTCACCAAGGCGAGTCTTCACATTGGTCTTCTCTATTTTGGTTCGGTCCTTTTGAGATCTACCAATCAACCATTGCTTCACATCATTGGACAAAGAAGGTGGAGCCTTGTGGGAAATCACTTTCCATAAAGGCCTAGCACACCAATACCCGTCAAATCGCTTAACTTCTTGTGAAACCGGGAATTCATAAGGACGACGAAGATCTCCCGTAGGAATGGTTTGAGCAATCCCATATTGCTTACTCTGCAGGGATAATAAAAGGTCAATTTTGACAAACTAGGAAGACGGCAAAAGGGTTGGGTATTACAACCAATCATCTTTTCAAGCTTCCACCAGGGAATGACCCATTTAATGGAGAAGTCACAAGAGGCAAACACTTTGCCCCACTCATGGCGACCCATCTTCAAGGAGAAACGCTTCTTTCGCCGAACAAAGCAACTGGGGGTATATTTGTCAATATTATCAGGAGGACTAATCAATTCTAGTCTCTCCATGAGCCACATCTGTAAAAACCAATGCACATAATCAGTATTACTATACAAAAATATATTTTTAATTTCTACCTGTAATAAAATTGGAGAGCCTCGAAGAGGTGCTTCTGAATTCTTTTTCAACTCATCAAGACTAAGCATAGTCTCTCCAACAATTAATGGCATTGGATTTCTCCCAGATTCAATTTGTTCTAGCACAGATATTATAATTGCTTGACCATCATTATTTTTACCATTAGTGAGAAAATACTGGCTAAGCATGCAAAAGAGGAAACCTCTTCTCCTATAGACATGAAAAGATTCGGAGTGTGGTCTATCAAAATAAAAACGTGCAAATTCTTTTAAATCAACATTATTACCATGCACTATGTTTTTTAGATCTTTACCCCTAAGGTCAAGAAAACGCTCATAATCTTTGTAATAAGACTCACTCACCGAAGGCATTACCACAAGATTTAATGGAGGAAAGCCTAGAATGGCACCAAACTCTTCTGGTAAAGGGCAAATTTCATCATAGCCTAATCTAAAACAATGAGTATTAGGATCCCAATATTCTAAGGCGGTATGAATGAAGTCTATATCAAGATCTACCCCCTTTATACCATAAATACCCCCCATATGAAAAAAGTCGAGTTCTTTTCTCTCCTGAGCAGTTAAAGAACGACACCACTCACGAGTGAAATCACAAAAACTCTTTTTAATTAAAGCCATGATTAATTTTTTGAGTTAATCTGTTCGAATTATACTGAAATCGGCAGATTTAGGGGCTATTTATAAACAATTTTTTGGCAGATTTCGAATTCTATAAGGATTTGGAAAACCAAGTCTGTCGCCAAACGACACGTTTGTCGCCTGACGACAACGTCTGTCGCCTGGCGACAAAAGGATACGCGTGGCGACAACGCGTCTGAGCAAGCGACAATTACGCGCTATGCAACCCGCGTTTTTCTGACTTCGATTCGACTTTAATTTTGCATATTACACCCTGTTATTCAATACCCTCATACAAATCCATTCCATATCACCTTTTTGATTAAATTGAGCTTCGGCTTATTTTGATCGACATCATCTTATTTTTCATTTTTTCTTTTGGGGGAGAAAGTCGGATACCCTCCATTGATAATAAAAATGACGGAAACTTTTGCGCAAAAATTAAGTCACAGATGCACACACTCACACTCACATAAAATGAAAAATAAAATAAAACAGGCTTAATATAAAAAGTTTGTATATACAATATGAGTCATATAATACGAAAGACAAAGTCCTATGAAGTAAAAAATAAGTACAGGTACAAAACATGGCGCCGGAGGCCGTAAATGATGAGGTACGCCCATCATATCAAAGAATGTTGTAGTCCGAGGAGTATGCTCCTCACCACCTCCTGATCCGTCAGTCGGCGGAAATCTTAGCTCAGGGCCAGTCCACCCAGGCTCACCCATCAACAACGGCTGAGGCTGCAAGGGCTGCTGCGACGACGACCCGACCTCGTACGTCCCACCACCCATCGAAGGAGCCGATGTCGCACCTCCTTGGCCCGTCGGCCCAGCAAAGACATCCTCAGGAGAAGAAGCCGAGCCCTCGGTCGGAGCAGCCTCAGACTGACCACCTCGGCCGCTATCAGAAGTACGGCGACGCCTAGAGCCAGATCTACTTGGCTCTCTCCTAGCCTCGGGTCTTGACCGAGTGCGGGGTGAGGGAATAGGCTGTCCTTGCAAAGGTAAATCAAATCAGACACTAAGGAAAGAATATAATGAAAAAGAAAGATAAGAGAAATACCTCCTCAACGTCGCTCCTCCGACAGGTAGCTCGGTCCCGTAACCTCACGAGCTGGCTACGAAAGGCGTCTATACACCTCGCCATAGCTGTCACCACCTCGCGAGAAAATTGTCAAGGGAATAATGTTAGTGATAATACAGAACAAATACAAAAGCAAGAAAATAAGATAAGCTCACCCGAGTCTGGTGACGAGGAATGGAGCGCTCCACAAAACGCTGATCCTCGGGGGCTGGAGGAATCATCTCCTCGATCGGTCCGAACGTGCCCTGGTAATAGATAGACATCCTCAGAGGGACGAACTCCCTAGGCCTAGCCTGATAAAATAAAATTCAAAAGATTAGAATTCACTTAGGGGCTACCTAAAGAGAAACAAAAGCTAAAGCATATCGCTGCCTCCTCAGACAAAACAGGGGCCGGCGCTAGCAAAGGCAGCAAGTCATCCTCGTAACTCTGCCCTGAATAGATATGAGACCGCCAGGGAGTGCCAAGAGACGATCGACTCGCACAGTCACGCATCAACGCCTCATGAAACATATGTTGAGGAGGACAAGCGGGGACGAGGAAAACATCCGAGGAGTGCTGGATAGCTACCCTCTCGCCAAGATACACTGTAGCGTCATACGTTCCCTGAAAGTAACGACGCTCGGCAGTATATCGCACAGCTAACGCAGGTATAGCTAAATCAGCCCATGGTCGGTATACCACGTCAGGCTCCTACAAAACAACTATGTAAGATCAATGCACTCAAAAAAGTAATATCAAAAAATAAATGTTCACGAGAACCTACCGAGAGGATCAAATCTCGAATGCGTGCAGTCTCGACCTGGCCAGCACGACCTCCCCAACCAGTGCCAACGGGAAGCTCGCGAGGTGAAGGTCTCACCAGTGCAAGCGAGGGGAAGTACTCGTAGAACCAAATCTACATAGATAAGGAAAAGTCAGCAAATGCTTGCACAAGTCTAGAGCTAATTTCAAAAGGATGGAAATATACCTCTACGACCCTCCAGAAACTGGATAGTGCGACATCTCCAGATAAGGCCCTATGACGGCAGGAACGTCGCAGGCCCAGAAGAAAGTCAGCATAGGCCAAGCTGGCCCAGTCATACGTCCCGACCAGAGAAAGGTCGCGAACAACTCGAAGGTAGTAGAGAAGTACTCGACTACCTTTGTTAGGAGAAAAGGTCCCTGACAGCAAAATAAGAACAAAGATGCGCACCCGTTGCTCACGAGTGGTCGCATCATCCTCAAAAGCCACTACTAAGGTGGAACGGCGGATGCACCTGGAACTAAGCTGTCCCGGTTGAGCCTCGGCACGGGCTCGAACAGCAATCGGACCCAATAACTCCGAAACCATTGGTGATTAGACAGTAATATCACTGTCAAATGGCAGTGGAGAAGAACGAAACTCTAAACCGGTGATGAGACTGAAGTCGGCAGGAGTGACTGTCATCTCACCCCAGGGAAAATGAAAGGTGTTGGTGGTGTCCCAAAAGAACTTCACCAAAGCTCGGAGAACGAGGTTACCCCCATCATAGGAGTACATGGCCTGAATGGCCCGAAAGAGAGGAGTCAACCCACAGGACTCCCAGAGCTGTCGCAACACCTCGTCTCTGCTGAAATACACTTTATATAGCGTACCGATGACGTTGTTGCCTGAACCATGACTGCGAGTCCTCCCGCTGATGAGCCCGCGTCGCACCCGCTCAGAGATATGGTGCTCGGGAGAAAAGAAAAGAGTGCGCTCATCCCACTCTGGAAGGGGTCCAAGTCTAGTAGAGAGGTCCTCACCCTCGCCGACGGGCTCGTCCTCCTAGCGTGCATCTGACGTGGGGAAAACTAGGTCGTTGGGCTAATTCTCCCTAAGCCAAACAAAATTTATAAACACTCAACAAACCTAAATACAAGTATAGAGGTAAGTCAAGGGTCGAACCCAAAGGAACGGTAATGCCTAAGTGCTTCCAATTATATGCCTAAGCTAGGTCGAAGACAAGAGATAAAAGGTGACTCTAACAACTACTAAAACGAGGAAACCAAACAAATATAAGAGCTAGGGATTAGGATCCGCAAATAATGGCAATGAACGATGCAAATTGGAATGGAAAGTCGACTAAGTCAAACAATGAGAGGGAAAATCAATCATGCAACCAAAAGAGCATGTCAAGCTATTCTCCTAGAGGTCTAACTAGCGTCAACTACGATAAACTCTAGCTAGGAAACATCACAAGACACCTCAATCGTGTAAATGCAAGCCACAAATCAATGGTCCGTATCAATGTGAACTTACAATGCAATCTAGTGCAATAATCAAAGTTAGCTACTCTCTAATTAATCACACACATGCACATGATCAATCAACCAAGTTTAATCACATCATCAACTCCATCAATTATCCCCAATTTACATCAATTCATTACATCATAAGTTTCACCAAATCCCTAACCAAACAACTACTCAAACATTATCATCAATTCTACCAATACAAACATGAATATCCAAAATCAATCATCAAATCATAAAATTCCAATCAAATCAATCAATCAAAACAATGAATATTAAACAAAGCAATAAATGAGATAGAGTTTAGAAATGCTCATTGATAATAGAGTAGATCTCCAATACAATTGTCACATTTGAATCTTCAATCTCTCAATCACCATTGAAATTCCTCACTTTCTCTCTCTAAAATCTACTCCTAAAATTAACCCTAAACTAGAGAGAGAAGCTCTCAACTAAGCTAGGAAAAATGATCTAATTTCTAATTCTAATTCTAATTCTCATTGTTTCTCTCTCTACCCAAAAATGGGTATTTATAAATACAAGGAATAGAGATAAAGAAATAAAATAGAAAATAAAAGGAAAAGAAAAAGAAAAGAAAAGAAAAGAAATTAAAATAAAATAATAAAAGAAAAGGAAAGGAAAATTAAGAGAATAAAAAGAAAAATGAAAATCAAAGAAAACAAAGAGGAAAACGGTTCCAAATTTGCTGCTCCTCAAAGGCTCGAAATTTGCTGCTCCTCAAAGGGGAAATGATCCCATGCTTCTCCTCTCACGCATCAGATCACAGTCGTTCATCAAGATCAATCAACGGCCCATGATTAAAGCTTCCAAGCCACGCACAAAATAGGCCCAGCTATGTGCGGCCGCAAGGCCTGCGAGTGCGGCCGCACCTGCTGAGGTTCAAATTGAAGGCGGAGCAGCGGCGGTTTGGGGAGGAGACGGAGGCGCAATTGGTGGTGCGTTGGTGGTTGATTTGGTGTTAATTGAAGAGCAGCAGGGGCTGCTTTGTGTGGTTGCAATTTGTGGTGGAATTAAAGTTATAATTGGGGTTGTTGTTGGTGTTTGCGTGGAGGATGGTGGAGTTGCTGCTGGGTGTTGCGGTGGCTGTTGTGTGGCTGGAGTTTGTGGGCAGTGGTGGTGATTGGTGGTCGGAGATTAGTGGCTGATTTGGGGGTTCAATTGGTGGCAATTGTGTTTGGTGGTGTTGCAGCGGCGATTTGTTGCTAGGGGGAGTTGCGTAAGGTGTGAGGAGCAGGGGAAGGAGATCAGGAACAGGGGAAGAGGAAGAAGTTGCTGCCTACTATAATCACCATGACCATCATCACCATGATGGTGATGAACGCTGAACCATGCAGTAGCTAGCACCAAAATGAACTTGGAACAAACACCTACAAAACACACAAAAAAAAAAACCGAGAAATAAAATAAAGTAAAATAAAACTAAAACCGACAAATAAAAGTAAAAGAAATAAAATGAAAATGAAAATAATAAAAGAAAGGAAAAAATAATAAAATGAAAATAAAATAAAGTAAAGAAAAAGAAATGAAAATAAAATAAAATAAACTAAAATAAAATAAAACTAAATCTATAAAATGTAAAATAAAGAGAAAACAACTAAAATAACGAAAATATAAGAAATAAAGGAGAAAATACTAGAAAACCATAGAAAGGTAGAAAAGAGAGAGAAAGCATAAAACCGAGCATTTATTGAGCAATAAAGCAATGAAAAGAAGACAAAAAGGACCTAAATGCTCATCAAATGTGTGCCATTTATGACACACATCAGCATCCCTCAACTGAGAACCAGAGCCGCGTTGCCTAACCATGATATATTATGCAAATAATAAAGAATGAGGCTCTATGGTATCTAAGGTTCGCCTAGCCGCATGATACTATGTTCGCAAAAATGGAGTACATAGTACAAAAACAGAGCACAATTTCAACATGAGCATAATCAGCGTTTTCAAGCAATCAAACAATTTCTTGCAATACTATGACAAATATTGTGACAAATTGTACAAGAAGAACTAGTAAAGACATCAAGAACGGATTGCATTGTTCTTCACGACCTCAAGAGGTCCAACAATGGTGAATCGCTCATTTCTTAACCAAATTGAGTCAAACAAGTCTCAAAACACTCCCAAGGCAATGCATAAACATAATCAAGCAATTTCAAGACATAAAATTCACTAAAAGAAGCGAATTAAGCAAAAAAATATGTTCGAATTTCCGGAAAATTCGTGAACAAAGAACACACAATTCAGCAAAAACCGAGTTGAGTTTGAATAAAACTTACATGGATCGGGAAAATAGAAGGAATAAGCTTTGATTTGCAACAAGTTTGAGCGAATTCGGTTGAGAATTGAGCGAAAAATAGAACATCAGCGACGGAAAATGAAGAAGAAAGGGAGGGTATTTAAAAAACAAGACTCTGTCGCCAAACGACAAGTTTGTCGCCTGACGACAAAGTCTGTCGCCTGGCGACAAGAAGGAAAAGCGACGACAAGAAGTTCTGGCTAGCGCTGGAGCGGCGCCAGAATACTAGGCTCCATAATATGGTTATGTGAACCTCGTGCCGCAATTTCGGGTTCCTTGGTACGCCAGTTAGCCCCTTTAAGCAACTTGACATGATTTAAATGATCGGCTTGATTACGATTGAATCAAGTGATCGACCTGATAAAAGATCGTCTCGCTTAGCTTAAAGCGCCTAAACATTGGCTCATTACAAGGCACCGACATAATGGTTCATAAACAGCAAAGGCACCAACGTAATGGTTCACAAGCAGCAGAAGCACCGACGTACTGGCATAGCAGAAGCAAAGTTCAAGCGAGCTTTAAAAGATCAACATGCATTGGTCTTCGGTGATATTCTTCGGAGTATTGTCGCAAAAAATGAAGATGGCTATAAGCAGAGTTATCTTCGATTGTGTTCCCTAGGATGTGGAAGATGGTCACAAGCAACAGAAGATGGCTACAAGCAGAGTTATCTTCGATCGTGTTCCCTAGGATGTGGAAGATGGTCACAAGCAACTGAAGATGGCTACAAGCAGAGTTATCTTCGATCGTGTTCCCTAGGATGTGGAAGATGGTCATAAGCGGTGGAGAATGACTACAAGCAGAGTCGTTTTCGATGAAATAGGAGGCAGCTACAAGCAGAGCAGTCTTCAACAAAATGCAACAAATCGGTTACCTTTAGAGACGTGTGTTCGACAGTGCAAGATACGCATTTCTTAACTCTCTTATTTGTTTTAACTAACGCAAGTTTACAGGTATCGGCGTTACAAGAATGATTTAGGATCGCAGAACGTTCTGAATCATTCTCCGTCCCTATCGCTACTTTGACTTTCGTTTTCGAAACTTGCGTTTCTCCAAACTCAGTCAAAGTGGGGGCTTTTGTAGACACCCAAATGTGTCTCCCCAAAACCAAACCCAGTGATGAATAAATTTTGCGTCGAATGATTATTGAATGAGGTGAAAGTGTGAAAAGTCAAGTGTTGCAGTTGGTTTTTATTAAATTCTTTCTTTCTGTTTTCGAAAACAACTCTATTTTATGAAAACAGCCAATCCAGTTTACTTTGGTTCACGACAAGGGTCCAATAATAGTGTAGTTGGATGGGGCTTGAAAAGTTCTTTCCAACGATATATTATAAGCCCAATTCCGATGAATAATGAGGAAGTTATGGCCAAAATACTAAACAGGGCCCGATTTGATCTTTACATGCGGCCCAATGATCTAGGGGAGGGCCCAACGTTAATTATTATTCCTAAAGTTATTAGAATTGATTATAGTCTTCTAGAATTCTCTAGAAGATTCTTTTTAATCCTAATAAGATTAGAATTAATAATTATATTTTGATAAAGTTTTATTTGGAATAAAATATTATTTTATGGAAAATACGATTTCAGTTTCATACGGATTTTACAAATCGATTTTGATTCATATGTGGACTTCGTGTTGGAAGCGCGTAGAAATCCAGGCTGTCTCCAGACGACAGGCCTGTCGCCACGCGACAAGGTCAGTTTTGCAGCGACAGCGTGGGGTTTTATTCCTTATCAAATTCTACCTATTTCCGAACTGTTTTCTTATAAATAGGGTCCTGAACCTCCGTTTTCAATCATCAACAATCATCTCTCTCTCTAAAGCTAGAAGCTTTCTCTCTCTATTCTTTTTCTAAACTTTCCCTCTTACAAAATTCCGCATTCACGAGATCTAGAAACATCTAGCCAAGTTCGAAGTTGCCTTCGCCCTAGACGTGAAAGGTTGTAATTTCTGAGGGTTTGGACCCTAAACTCTATTTCAATTATTTAATTTGATTGTTTGATTATATTTTCCTTGAAGTTACTAACGCGTGTATTTTGTTGTTAGAAAGAGGTACGAGGCATCAAAGTATGTAATCTTATTGCTCTATTCTTGTAGAAAGCATGTTTAAATTTGTTTAATTCCTAGTATCATGTTAGGATGTTATTATTGCTTTCTAATATCATGTTTAGGGAAAAGGTTATAATATCAAATATGCTTATTATGATTCCTGCGATGCTTCCTATTCTCTTTTCTAATATCATGTTAGTACCATGCTAGGGATAAAGCTTTGATCTTTATTGCTTAGTGACATGCTAGGGTTTGCTATTAATATTGTTAGTATCATGCCTAGGATCTTGCTATTATTATGCTTTAGCTTTAACATGATTGATTATAATGATGATTATGATGATTATTATGTTGCTTGATGATTATTATTGTTATTGCTTGATCACGCCCTCTCTTGCAGGACTAAAGGAAATTTGTACTTGTAATCACGCTTAATAAGATAATTAATAATCTTGTTTAGGCTAATATGATTATAATTCAAGTGATCACCAATAATAGTTTATTTGTGCATTAAATTCAACCAACATAGATAAACAAGTTTAGGGTTAACCTATTGTTTGCATGTTAGTCAGAAAGCGCCCATGAATACGAGAAGAATAAAGTAGAGGCCTATAGTGCAGGTTCAATCTCTTTTAGGTTGGATCTGTACCTTCATCCCCAAACCCTATTTGGTTTAATACCTTTTGGAGTTGACGATCTCCTGGATCGTTAAGGGGTGTAATCTTCACCTTGTGAACGGTTTACAAGTTCCTAAAACTTGTTGGCGACTCTTTTGCTCTAGCTTCCTTCCCTTTGGACGCCACCATGCTTAAGTGTATGATCACAGTGGGGTTCAAGCTTGGGGTTAATGCTTGAAATATTCCCTACAATGACCCTTTTAAATGCATAAAGTGATCCTTTTAATAGCACAAAGTGACCCTTTTAACAACATAAAGTGACCCTTTTAACAGAACAAAGTGAACCTTTTAACAGCACAAAGGGACCCTTTTAACAGCAAAAAGTGACCCTTTTATATGCATAAAGTGACCCTTTTAACAGCATAAAATGACTCTTTTAAACACAACAAGTAACCCTTTTAACTGAAAAAGTTACCCATGTAACAATATACAGTGACCCCTTTTAACAGCATAAAGTGACCCTTTTAACATCATAAAGTGAACATTGTCAAAGCATATAAATGACACATATGTCTATAACTCAAACACAATGAACAATGCACAAACACAATGCACATATGCATTTTAATCAAACACAAATGCACAAACACAATGCACATATGCATGTTAATCAAACACAGATACATAAACACAATGCACATATGGCTATTATACTCATACTCAAACCAAAACATAAAACCTAAACCTAAAATCAGTTTAATTAGCATTCTCTGCTAAAAACCTAACATGCAAAATTAAAAGAATAATAAGCAATGATAAAAAAATTCTGAAAATAAACATGAAAAATAGGTATAACATATAACAACACAACAACACATATATAACAAATTTTAAACCAATTATAAACAATGAACAAAAAAATAAAGCAAAATTAAACATATTAACTTCAAAATTCAAATTCAATTATCAGAATCTGCATGAAAAATCAAGTGAAAACTATAAAAATAACATGCACTACTAATTCAACATATATAAGCGAAAATTCAATTGAAAATTTTGAAAAAGTAATAAAAAATTTAAGTAAACACACCTTCTTCAACATCTGAAGACTTCTTTGTAATCTTCTTCTTAACCATTGCAGAATAAAACACTACGAAAATCGAAAACAAAAACAAAATCAAAAATCCTAAAAATCGAAGAATCAAAACAACTTAAACTAACAAAAATCGCAAAAAAAATAAGTAAACGAACCTGAATATAGAAAATAAACTTCGAAATTCAAACGCAGAGAGCAACAATCGATTGTAGAAGAGAGATTGAAGAGAGCGAAAATGGTGTTCGAAGAGAGAGAAAATGGCGAATTGAGGAAGAAACAAGAGAGAGAAAGTAGTTTGCTGAATAATGAAGAAGAAAGAGAAAATTTCGCTTTTTGTTAAATTTGAAAAACCTGTCACGCACGTGTGAGTAAAAAAGGAAACAATATTTGTTTCCTTTAAGCAGCTGATTTACACTAAATTAGTGTAAATCCGCCTTTAATGAACATTTGTGATTCAGACTTTGAAGTATTTTCGGCTATATTGTGATGAGCAAGAATGTAAGATTAGATGCATGAAATGGACCGTGACAAATTTGATATTCAGTTACTTCCTTGTCTATTGATCTCTCTCATTCCATTAACTCTACTATCCTAAATGCTTGCAATGTATGTATAATCTAGGCTCTATTTAGTTCATTTGATTTTGTTTGAAATCACATTAATTTAACGTATTTACAAGTAAGAATGTAAAGTTGGTTTGGCACGTGAAGTAACGTCTGTTATAGTATGTGGGAAATTTTGACTTTTATAAAAAAAAAATTACTAAATAAAAAAAAGTACGAAATTGTTTTACCACCAAAACTTCTAGTATGACTTCTTTTATCATATCATCAGCAAACACCTTTGACTGCTCCTGTGAGAATTTTAATGGCAGTTTAAGAGTATTTAGCATGTCTATCTAGCTATTTGTTACGGAGTATTTTAACAAGAATTTCTTATACAAAGAGGTGTGGTTAATGTAAAGTCAAAACAGGAAGATTGTTCATAAAGAAACAATCAATCTCACATCTTATAAGTAAAGCACAACACTGTACTTGGAACTTCAGCCAGCTCCAGCATTATAAAATCATGACAGTTATAAGCCCTTCAAATTCTCAATTTAAAAAGATGAACTTTTCTAGCCAGATTCGTAGATGTAGCCATTATAATTACCAATTAACAATGCATTTCCGCCATTTTGATTGGAATGAAGGGGAGAAAGAATATCAGCTTTCCTTCTATATCTTTCTAGGCTGCTGGATCCTTCCTTGCCAATGCTGCCTTTAGACTGGCAATTTGAAATAGATGCAAGCAATAAAATACGAGAAGCGTATAGGTGAAAGCACTAGTGAAGCATGCAGTGAATACCAAAATCCAGCTTCCACTTGCTCCTTCACATTTGTCCTATCTTTATTTACTCGTGTAGCACCGAGTTCAACAGTGGCTACTCTCCCTGCAAATTTAAGTGTACTTAGACTCTCTCCTACAGCTTCATCTTCAAAACTTATGTGAACAAACAACAGTGTTTAGGCTTGCCCTCCTACAATGACATAAAATCATGCCAGCCAATAAAATACATATATTAGTAATTTGAGACAAAGTTGAAAATACTATGCTGGTTATATGAAATTTTGTCTAGAACTACTCTATAGGTAGAGTCATTTGTGAACAACTACCCGTTTTTTTTATTTGTTTAGATTTACCCGAAAGTTACAAAACATTTGGGTAGCACTACCCAGTAACGTTTTCGTCCAATTAAAACGTTACCAAGGCCCACTTTTTCACTTTTCCCACCTAATTAACTCCCACAACTACCTTTTCTTCTCCTCTCTCCTCCCTAATTAATTTCCCTCCATTCTAAACATCCGTACTTAGTAATTAAACATCCTACCAATTATAGTGGTATGAAGAATTAGGTATCCTATCAATTACAATGGCCAATTAGTAATTAAAATGCAATTGAGTTCAATCTCAAAATCAAAATAACCGAAACCCAAAACTCAATTGAACCCCCCAAACTGTAGAAATCAAAACCCCCAAATTTATTTGAATCCATAAACCCTAATCTGAATCACTAATTTAACCCTAATTACATTAATTGCATTTAATTAAAACTTGTAAACAAATACATCAAACAATGAATCAAAAGGAAAGTATGAAGCATTACCTGAATTCCTAAGAATTTGCGTTCAATTACTTGATTATCTTATCTTGGATTTTTTGAGTGAGAATGGAGGGAAAATTAATTAGGGAGGAGAGAGGAGGATAGAAGGTAGTTGGCGGAGTTAATTAGATGGTAAAAGTGAAAAAGTGGGCCCTAGTTTCGTCTTAATTGGATGGAAAACATTACTGGGCAGTGCTACCCAAATATTTCAAAACTTCTGGGTAGTTCTAAACAAATAAAAAAAAGGTAGTTATTCACAATTAACCCTATCTTTAGGATAGTTCTAGACAAAATTTTATTTTACATCCCATCCATGCTTAATCACACACTTTTTTTCCAATGAATATAAATTTTTTTTGGGAAATTCTACACTATAACCCTCAGGTGTTCGGAATTTTACGATGTGTCCATGGTTTTTGAAACGTCTACACTGTAACCCTAAGGTCTTGTCAGTAACTCTGTTGTACCCTTGCTGTCAAGTTTCGGTTAATAAAGTTCCGTTATCTTTTAAAAAAATTTAAAATAAATTAAAAAAAAAACCAAAACCACTACCCAACCACCCACAACCAGCCGTTGCAACCCACGGCCAGCCCTACCCTCATCCCCTCAACCGCCGGCCGCCGCTCTGACCCCTTCCCCTCCCCTAGTGTCAGCGTCGCCCCGATGACCCTCCCTTTTCCCCGTAAAACCTCCCGTAACCCCTCCCCCTCCCTCTCAAAAACACTTTAAATAACCTCCCAATAGCCGGAAAACATCAAGCTGCATTTCCCTTCACCGTTGTCGTAGCCTTCTACTGTTGTTCCTTTTCTCTCTCTCTCTCCGCCCTAGCCTCCTGCTGCCAAAAATTGAAGGTTAGGGTTAGGGTTTGGGATTTGGGGGTTGGGATTCGGGAGATTTTGCTGAATTTCATGGTGTATTGGTGTTCGAAGGGGAAAGGGGAGGTAGTCGGGGCAACACCGACGTCGGGGGAGGGGAAGGAGTCTAGGCGGCCGACGCTCTGAAGGCGGGCTGGCGGTGTAAACGGGCTAACCATGGGTTGGTTTTGGTGTTTAGTTTTTTTTAAAAATTTTTTTTTTAATTTATTTATTTAAATTATTTTTTTATGTCTAACAGAACTATATTAACGGAGATTTAGCATCAAGGGTACAACAGAGTTACTAACGGAACCTTGGGGTTACAGTGTAGATATTTCAAAAACCATAGGCACAGCGTAGAATTTCGAACTCCTCAACGTTATAGCGTAGAATTTCCCATTTTTTTTTTCATTGTATATATTATCTCATTCATCAGATATTTGGATTAAATTTTTTAAGGTTATTTTTTAGGAAAAGTTGCAAATAATAATACAACCTCTGGATGACCGATTCTTTTTTAATAATACAACCTTTGGATTATTCCTTAATATTACAACCTTTGGGAGGTATTCATTTTTAACAGGAAAAAACCGGTTGGTAATCTGTTGAACAGGTTATCCATGACACATGTCATTATTCTATTGGTTTAGTCAATTTAATTGTTTTAATTTTTAAAATACATAAAATAATAAAAATTACTTTTATTATTTTGATTAATATAAAAAAATAAAAATAAAAATAAAACCCAACCACCCCTGCCACCATCCATCATCTACCACCATTCCCTCTCCCCCTCCCCTTATGCAGTTCCCCTCTCCGACTCCCCTTACGCAACTCCCCTCTCCGACCACCGTAGCCCCATCTCCCCTCTTCTCGACCACCGCATCCCCTACCTCGCCTCTCCCTGGCCATCCAAATGAAATCGCAACCAACCTTCACCTTCTCGACCACCGCAACCACGAATCCACCCCTGCCCGACCATCGTAGCCCCGAAACCACCCCCTCTCCTATTTTTCAGCCCCCATAAACTATATTCCCAACCCAAAACCACCAAATCTCCGTTTAACCTAGAAAACTCAAAATCCTAAAAAACGGGCTATGGGTTAAACAGGTTTTCTGGGTTTAATGGGTTTACGATGGGGGATTTGGTTTATGGCGCGGGAATGGGTGGGTTTTTGGGGTCGGCCAGCAATGGGGGAGGCTGATCGCCGGCGGCCGGCCACCGGGGTAGGGCAGAGAGGCTGTCGGTGGTTATGTTTTTAAAAAATATTTTATTTGTTAAAATAAGATAATTAAAAACTTAATTAGAATTTTATTAAAGGTTAAATGATTTTATAATTTTATTAAAAAAATATCAAAAAATATTTAAACCAATTACATGCTAGCATGTGTCTTGGGTAACCTGTTTAACAGGCTACAAGTTTTTTTGCCTTTTAAAATTGGACACCCCCCAAAGGTTGTAATATTAAGGTATAATCCAAAGGTTGTATTATTAAAAAAGAACCGGCCAAAGGTTGTATTATTATTTGCAATTTTTCCTTTTTTAAAATAATTTAAATCCTAAATCACTATTCATAATTTTTTTTAAACTTACGTGGCACATAATTAAACTCTCAAATTTGTTAATTTATCTTTTTAGTTCTAAAATAAAATGTAACTTTTTTTACAATTCGTAGTTTTTTATTTTTATTTATTTATTTTATTTTTACAAAGGATTAATTTGTATATATTGAAATAGTTCATGCTAAAACAATAAGAACTAGGCCTATTAAGACCTTTACTACAAAGCTACGAGCAACACTTGCTCTTATGAACGCTAGAAAACAAGGCAACTTAAAAGAAACTGCTTTCATAGTTATTCCCTGAGTGTTGGAACAACTGTGTAGGTAGCCTCGCCTTGATTCTAGCGAGTAGAAGCCTACATTACATGTTATTCCCAATGTCCTTTTTCCACTAAGTGAGAAGCTTGGGTAATTGACCACGGTAGAAACTCTTTGTAACCTATGGAGTTTGAAAAACAAAACTAAAAACAAGAAACGAAAGGAAGGTAATATCACGTTAACCGGTAACTTGATTTATCTCTTTTAAAGAAAAGAAATCCATGATTGGTAGCATACTATGAACCCCAAATAATATGGGAACGATGCACAGATTTGAAAGTTTAGATTTAAAATTTTGAATTTAATAAGTACAAAACCCGTCACAGACTTGAAAAAACTTAAATTAAAGAACTCCAATTATAAAAATTAGAGCCAACTAACGACGAAACTAAACACCAAACCTTCCAATCGAACACTCGCAAACCTAACAAATAAAGAGCCATTAACAAATGACTTTCACCCAACTTGTCCTTCAAGGAAAACCCACTGCCAAGGAAGTGTAAGCAAAAATTGACTACAACAAGGAGACCCACTTCTCTAAATCCCAAACATGAAACAAAGGCAAGGGGCAAGGCATATATTCCTCCCAACACCCAAAACCTAGAGTCTAACCCAAAATTACTTCCCCTTACCTCTTCAAGATTAGACAAGCCCACCATGGCCTTCCAATCAGAAGCCAAATAGGGACACATAACAAGGAGAAAAACAATCCAACAAAACCAAAAGGGAAGACATCCAACCAAGGAGCAGAAACTTAAACTAAAAACAAACATACGAGCTTCAAAAAAGAAGAATTAAGGAGAACGAAGACTTACATAGCCAAAAAACAGAGCACCAAAAATCAAAGAAGAAACCATAACTGAGAAATTCGAAATTGGTCGCAAATCTACGAAACCCTAACCCTAACTTCACCAATTACCGTCGCGATACCCTTTTTTCCGGCAATCCCCTGACGGCGGTGTTAGAGTTAGCCCAAGACCCTTAAATCATCAATTTCGTCCCCAGAACACACGAATATGTAACCAATTCAAGATCCTTCTTCGATGCGAAAGAATTCCCGGTGGAATAAGGCTTCCTCGTCTCCTTAACTAGCGGAAAACCAACAGAAACAATCTAAACTTCCGGTGAGAAGAGGGTAGCACCAAACGAAGGTCAAAGATCTTCGTGTAGCTTGTTTCCCTTCAACTTCACCACATGAACATGAGCTTTAGAAAACTAGAAAAGAAGGAAGGAGAACTCGCCGGAGCACCGGCCGCGGCGCCAAAACTCCGGTGAGTTTTAGATTTTTGAGGAGAGAGAACAGAGAGTTTTAGAGGAGAAAAAGGTTTTTTTTTTTATTTTTTTTTTGACTAAAATATTAATTCATAATTATTTTACCTATCATATAAAATCATCTCAAATCTTATTCGTTAATTTTCCGTATGTGGCGATTGATTTTTTTTTTTTAATTCCAAAATAAAATGTGAATCTCTTTTTTCATTAGTTGATAACTTGATAATGCATTTATTTATGTTCCTGTGTCATGCATTTTAAATTTTTTTTTTATCTATTCATCTCTATAAAAAAAATTCCTATTCTACATTTTTATACAAAAATCTGGGAAATAAAGATTTTTTTAATCAAATTAATAGTTTCTACATTATATTTATCGAATGTGTGGATAAAGTATTTAATATCAAAAGATAAATTTCCTTTTCTTTTTTAATAATTTGAATTCTCAATCAATTGCTATTTGTGTCATTTGATGAGTTGCATACTTAATTCCACCCCTTGCAAAATTAACATTTATGACAGATTTGATCACCGTTCATCGCATTCAAGAATTTCAAGATGTTGAACTTATAAAAAATACGTTTCTTTGCCTACAAAATTTACACGTTTATTTGTATGAGACAATAGATGGGTTTATATAGGCTAGGATAGAAAAAATGCCGAATTTAAAGTGTTCATATAATTTTATCATTAAATATGATAAACTTTTATTTGATAATTAGTTAATGTAGTATTTAATATTTTAATGGGATATATTATAAATGATAATTCGGGAAAATTTGTCGGGAACTACTATAAGACCCCTAAAATTCGAGTCTTTGAAAACAATAAGAGTAACCTTTTTAACTTTCAAAAAACCCAACCATCGAACCTTAGGAGTGTTATTACTATACTTATTTTCCGTTGAAAATAAATGCAAAGCAAAATAAAAATATAATTTAATAAACTAAGTGGTCTAAGTGGTGGCAAAAACAAAATACTCATTACATCCAAACTGTAAAACATTTCAAAGAAGTAATTAGAAGGAAAATAAATAAGTTCAGAAATAAACTAAATCTTCATAGCTACGTGGTTATTCTATCGTCTCCTCACACGTAATGAGTATTCTCTTACCAACCAGCAAAATAAATCAGAAATAAAAAAAAAAGAGAGACAAACTTTCAAAATCAAATAAACTGAGTAATCCCAACTCCATCCCGTAAAATAAATTATTGGAAAATTTGAATTTTAGTACCTCAAAAATGAGGCTAATTGAATTTTAGTACCCATCTAATTTTTTTTTTAAATTAGTACCTCCAAAATGACAAAACTATAGGTTTCAGTACCTCCGTTACTATTCTGTCAGATTTGCCGTTTGTGGGTCCCATGTCAACGGCTAGTTTGTTCTTCCCTCTTTTTAAACCACGATTTTCTTCATTTTTTGCCCATTTTTGCTGCTGTTTAAATTGAAGAATCAAAACACCAAAATTTCTGGGATAGAAATTCAATTAGACTTAGGGTTCTTGTTAATTGGTTAATTGCGAAGCTGTTGGGAGGATTGTTCACGCATTTGCTGAAGGTGTGTTTGGCTGAAAAAAAAGGTCAGTTTGTTCATAATTTTGTCTACGAATTGTTATATTTGAAGTTGATTTGAGTAGAATTGTGTTGTATTTGTGGTTCATATGATATTGACATTGTAGTTTGTACTGCCAATTGTGTGTTTATTTGAATAATGTTGATGTAATTTGTATTTTGATGCTGTAGGAAAGTTAGGGTTCTTTAATTTGGTTAAATTGGGGATTTTTGGTGTTGTTGAAATTAATGCTGCATGGGTGTCATATTTCTGAAATTGGGTTTTTTTGTTGCATTTGTGTATTTATATTTGCAGAATGGCTAAGGATAGGGTGGTTTTCAGATATAAGTTCTTGAGTGTAGTGATTGACATTGAAGTAGAAATAGGTAAAGACAACTTGATGGATAAATGCTTAGAGTGGGAAGACCGTTTGCGTGAAATGGACGATCTAGTAGAAGGATCTTTAGATATTTTGTTTCCCAAATTCCAGTACATTTATAAAGGGAAATATAGGGATTTAGAGGATGATGGGGATGTGTTAAAAATGATTAGGAGGCTTGGTAATAAGGACATCTACACCATTCATGTGGGCACCACTGATGATCCTGGGTTCTTGGCAGATTGTATGTGGGAGTTTAGGCAGAAATAGAATGGGAATTGGCCACCCCCTGGCTATCCCTATAATGGTGCTCAGCCACCAGTTTAACAAGGTTTGTGTGAGCTTGGTGTGTGTAAGTGGTGTTGTTGTTGTAGTGTGTTCTGTCTAATGCCCTTGTTTTTATTTTGTTTGATGTTTGTAGGAGTCATAATGTCCTGGAATACTGAATCTCCCTCTAAACTGAAGAAGTGTAACTGTGGCTTGCCACTAGCAAGGCTGACATCTTAGACAAGGGAGAATCCAGGGCGCAAGTTCAAGGCTTGCAAATTTTGGGATCCAAACACTGAGACAAGGGGATGCAAATGTTTTGAATGGGTTGACTTAGAGCAAACTGAGTGGCAAAGGGAGGTAATCAACAACCTCACTCTTGACAAGAAGTTAATGAAGTCTGAGATGAATTCTTTGCAAAGGGAGGTTGATGATCTTGTTGGGAAAAGGAGGTGTTTGCTAAATGAAGTTGACACATTGAAGACTAAATGCAAGGCCTTGTCTGGTGATAGGAAGAAGATGACAGGCAGCAATGGTAGTGGTGACAGGCTTCAGTTGACTGTAGTGGTTGCATTTTGTGTACTTGTTATGGTTTTAGGAGTTTGTGTAGTCATAAAACTTGTTTAGGGGAGGGTGATGAATTCCAGGGTATTATGTCTTAGTATGGTGATACTAATTTCTTACTAACTATGTATGGTTCTTAATTGTAGTTGTATTTGTGGTTTGTATTGAACTTAAGTTATGTATTGCACTTTATTTATGTATGAATTTCAAAAAATATTGGCCTTCAAATATATGTGCTTCATTTGTCTAATAAAATAGAGTCATATCATATATACATAAATATGTCTACTTACAAGGGACTAAGTCCAAAAAGTGACTACTAAATATATAAGTTCATCAAAATGAATACATATTGGATACTGTCAGAGGCATAGGTTCAACAATGTTCAGAAATTCCACTTAATTTTTTCCATTTTTTTTCTTGCTTGGCCTTGTTGCTGTAGTATTTTTTGCTGTTGTTGTGGTTGATGCTTGGCTGTAGAGGTATGGCTCAGCTCCTGCACTCTGCCTTGACCTTGTATTAGGCCTTTGAGAAGGTGCTGCTTGTGAGGGTGCTAATGCTCCTTGAGATGCTTTTGCAGCAGCAGTTTTTGAGGATGCCTTTGGTCCTTGAGATGCAGAGGCTCCTGCTCCTTGAGATGTTGCTGCTGCAGAAGCAGCAGCCTTCTTCTTTGCCTCTTCTTGTGGGAACTTCTTATTGGCTATGCTGTTAGGTCCTGCTGATGCTCCAAGAGTAGTCTGCAAAAATGAGGGGATGTGAACTAAATTAAGACAGATAAAAACAAACAAAATGACACATAAATGAGAATAATTTCAGAAATAACCTTGTTTAAAGCTCTTGCAGCTTTTATTCTCCTCTATTCTACCACCCATGGTGTGTTTACAGCAGGTTTTCCCATAGGGTTAGGCTTGGAAGTAGGCTCTTTCACTTATGCAGGCATATTGGAGCAAGTTTTTGCATAGTGCCCAAATTGAGCACATTTTTGGCATCTCTTCTGCCTTTTTTGTGAAGCACCCTCAGCTGAATCTGGTACACCCTCTCCCTTTTCCTTCTTTCTCTTTTTGGATTTAGGTCTGCCAGGCATGACTCTGACAGGAGGTGGCAGTGGCTCCCTTACCTGAATCTTTTCCCAGTGTTTGGGACCTGGCATAGGCTGTACTAGCAAGTCATATGCCTCTAAATATCTCTCCCTTGTATGATAGTGGTCCACATACTCTTCTGGATCACTTCTCTTGTCTGATATACAAGCAAATCCATGCACACAAGGGAGGCCAGTTAATTGCCAGTGGTAGCATGTGCATGTCCTATTTTGAAGGTCAACTGTGACTTGGTCTGAATTGAGGTTGACCTCATAAGTGTCATCCCTAGAGACCTGCACTATGCAGTGCCTAGCCACCCTCTCCATTCTCTCAAACAGTCTAGTCACATAAGGCATGACTTTTCCTTGAATTTTTTTCACTCCCTCCCACTTGTCATTGTGTCTTTTCATTGCATACCTCCTTAACCATTCCATTTGGGTTAGGATAGATTTGTCCCTAGCTTCTCTAATGCAAGCATTGAAGGTTTCACACATATTATTCAACAGCATATTAGATTTGCAATTAGTTGAAAAGGCATGCCTAGACCAATGTTGGGCAGGGATGTTGTCAAGATATTCATAGACATCCTCACTAAGGAACCTTATGGATTCCATTGCAATTTCAAAATCAGCCTACAATAAGTGCAAAGCAATTACTTATAAATATACTGCCAGAATAGTTCATATAGTAACTAACATACTAACCTCACAAACTTAGCATACAAATAGAACAGGGCATATATTAGCTTACATACTGACCTCACAAACTGAGCATTCAAACCGACCTCACAAAATGAACAGTTCATATATTAGCTAACAAAATGAGCATTCATACTGAGGAGCATACATATACAACAGTTCATATATTAGCTAACAAACTGAGCATTCATACTGAGCATACATTTACAACAGTTCATATATTAGCTAATAAACTGAGCATACATATAGAACTTAGCATATATTAGCTTACATACTGCAAGAACATAACATACAAATCAGCATACCTAAATTAAGCTTGCAGACACAGTCAGCATACCCATATTAAGCCAGCAAACAAAGTTACCCATATTAAGCCATCAAACAAAATAACCAAAACTGACTTTATATATGGTCACAAACTGTTCACAACTAAACTAACCACAAATTTATGCTTGTAACCTAATCACATCTGGATTTACCACAAAAAAAATGAGCTAATACCATACTAATGAAGAAACAAATAACAGAGCATACCCAAGTTGTAGCTCTAGCAGCATTCCAAAACAACTCTTTGAATGTGGACCCTGTGAACTGTAATTTGAAGTTTGCCCATATGTGCCTCACACAAAACCTCTTCTCAGAAAAGGGCACCACCTCCTCAAATGCCTCAACAAGGCCCTAAAAACACAAAAATGACAAGTATATGTGAGTAAACAAATAAAACACAGTCACTCAAAATAAATGCCACAAAATGTAACTGAATTGATAGTTCACTAACCTTCTACCTATCTGACATGTAAGTGAAGCCACCTCCCATTGCCAAGTCATCCAAACTTTGCTTCAAACACTCCAAGAACCAGCACCAAGTTTCTTTGTTCTCCACCTCTACAGTAGCCCATGCAAAGGGGTAGATGCTGTTGTTCCCATCCTTTCCCACTGCCACCAAAATCTGACCAGGGTAGGAGCCCTTCAAATGGCATCCATCCACCCCTATTAAAGGCCTACAGCCTTTCAAGAAACCCCTTACCAGTGGGGAAAGGCACACATACATCCTCAAGAATAGTGGTGGCTCTGGCCTATCCAATCCATCAACCACCACATTCACTACAGTCCCTGGGCTATATTTCTGCACTGCCTTCCCATAATCCCATACTCTGGCATACTGTTCAGAAGCAGAGCCATATATGATGAATTTAGCCCTAGCCCTGGCTAACCATGCCTTGTAGTACCCAATCTTGATGCCCAAGTCACTCAAAACCCTATCCCTAAAGCTGTTTATCTTCCAACTAGGGTTGCTTCTCCACTCTTCCACATATCTCTCAGCCAAGTACTCTGCTGTAACATTGGCATTCATGTTGCTCCTCATACAATTGTGTTCCAAGTTCAGATCTTGGATTTGCCAAGCACTACTCTTGAACAAAGGCCTTGCAATGACCTTATACTTGCACCTCCTCACTTCCTCACTGCACTTACAAATAGGAAGCTTAGTTTTCTTTGAATCCCATTCACAACCACATCTCTTCCTGCAGAAAGTGGTTAGCTTCTCTTTGTTGTTGTGTAGAAAATAGAACTCATATCTATTTTCAATTGCATGAGTTCTTAGTGCTTTCCTAAGAACCAAAATGGTAGTGAACTTCTGATTTTTCACCAACACAACAGGTTTCTTGAAATCTGTATCCTCCCTAAACCAAGGACTTTCATCTATGTCCTCATCAGAACCATGCTCACTTCTCAGCTCATCATCATCAGTTTCTTCTTCCTGAAGTTGTACTTCACCCTGCCCTAGATCTTTCACCAGTTGATCCAACTTCTGCTTACTCCCCTGCCCTGAACACCCAGGCTGAACCAATGCCAAAGTCTTTTCCACCTCACCTAGGATGTTAGCAGTGCCCTCACCCAATCCCTCATCTTCAGAATAACCCTCTTCCTCCTCACCTGGATTCCAATCTATGTCTATGTCACTTAAATCCTCACTGGAAGAACCTGAATCACTCTCCTCATCATCAATGAACAGCTTCTTTTATGCCTTACCCTTCCCTTTCCCTTTATCATTTCCCACCCTCAATTTACTTCCTGAGGAAAACCTAGGACTCCTCCTCACTAATGGCTCACTAACTGCACTACAAGTTTCTGTTACTGGGTTGGACTGTTGCCACCTAGGGCTCCTCCTCAAAACTAATGAAGTTGATGCTTTTTTGGGAGTGTGTTTACCAGGGCTTTTTTCTTGAACCTGGGGTTTTCTTCTTTTTCCAGTAACTGTAGACTGAGGTGGGCTGACATTAGGCAGATTTTCAGTTTGTTTGGGTGGGCTTATGGTTGGATTTTGACTTGGGCTTGCATTCTAAGCTGGATCTGTTTGGTCAGGTGGGCTTGCTCACTAACAGTGACAAACAATTCCAAGTACCCATCTTTGTGTTTAGCCTCTAGAAAACCCCTCACACCCTCATCATCCTCTAATTTCCTTTTCCCATTCATCCATGTTTGTCCCTTCTCTTTGTACCACAAGACATAATTGTAAGGGACAGCCCACCCCTTTTCCCTAAACCCTTCAGCACATAACCATCTCAAGTAGCCCATTCTAATAAAGGAAAGAGGCACAGCTAACCTCCAATACACAAAACCAGCCTCATACACTTGATACTCACTACCCTTTCTCTTTCTTTTCTTAAACACAAAACCCCCAAAAAGTCTTATTTTAATGTCAACAGTGTTATCAAGCTCATCCATTTGAGATTCTACAAATTAAGCAATAAACAATCTAATTAACCAATTATCTATATCACAAACAACAATAACAGCAAGTGTAATATGCATAAAGACACACCCTACACCAATTACCATAAAGCAACAACACAGTAACTGCAACAACACAAATACCCTAACACATGCATCTGTAAAATTCAATTATAAATCAATTTCAATTAAATTGATACTTAAATCCAAACATAGTAATCTAGGGTTTACTTAATTTTTTTCCAAAAATACCCACAAATTTCATCAAAATTGCGCAACAAACCATTAATGGAAAGTACAAAAAGTTGGGGGAATCATACCTGTTCGTTGTCAGAAGAATCTCCCCCTTTTGTCAATGGAGATGACGACTCCAACCTTCACCTTTCCCAGAAGCTTGCTGATGTGTGCTTCGAGTCAGAAGAAGACGCCTTTGAGTCAAATGCAGAGGTACAATGAAAATCCAAAAAAAAAAAAAAAAATTAAAGCCTAGCAATTGACAGTGGAGAGAGAAGGAAATTGTGGTTGAATTTGGGCAATGGAGTTATTGCATGTGGTTGAGCATTTGATTATGGAGGAACAGGGCAAGGAGAGAGAAAGAGAGTAAAATGGAGGGAATTGAATGAGAATCGAAGAGAGAGAAAGAATAAAGGGAGGGAAGTTTGGTAGCTGGGGCCCACAAACGGCAAATCTGACAGAATAGTAACGGAGGTACTGAAACCTATAGTTTTGTCATTTTGGAGGTACTAATTTAAAAAAAAAATTAAATGGGTACTAAAATTCAATTAGCCTCATTTTTGAGGTAATAAAATTCAAATTTTCCTAAATAATTTTAGTTCAAAAACATTTTATACATAATACAGTTACATAGACATTATAATACTAAACCAATATCAAATTGTCACATAATACTTTCTTCCTTTGGTTAAGGAAGAGAAAGAGAACACCGGTAAGCCGGGACTAGTCCTTGTCATCACCTACTTTACAAAGGGTTGCGCGTAACCTCAAATGGCCATAAAATAAAACAGAATGTCCCTAGTGTGCACACCCCTCACTAATACCCATTGATTAGGAGGAAGAATAAACAACAATATACGTGAATTTAAACCAACTAGTAGCAACCGTAACTACTAGTGGGCAACTTATTCTTCACCCTTTCGAGTTTCATTTCCCTTCTTAAATTTAATTTCACTGTACGTTGTAGTATACTAAACTGTCCGATTACATTGTACACAAATTTTTGCACAAATCAATTTAATCTCACGTGACAATTTTCCAATTTCAGTATTATTAGAACATAATCATTTTACATGACATACTAATTACAACTCATTTCTCAATAGGCCTTGGGGACTATCAATTACATACGAAATATAATCAATCATCCAATTCCCAAGATTTTACTTATTTATAAAAAATAAAAAACACATACAATACCAATTAATAAAATTTTCGCAAATACTTATACTATTACACAAAATATAGATAGCTAGTTTCGAAAATATGATTCCATAATATCATATGATAACACAATCATCACACTTAATTACATAAGCACATAAGTGGCACACAATAAATCGAAACAATTTCGTAACGGGATTTTAAAGACGATGGACATTGAAAGTTACCTTGATCGTGCGTAAATCTCAAGATAAGTAACCTCTGAAACGTTCGCTTAATAGCCACCGTCTACAAAGATAATAAAACTAAGTCAGTCGGACTCGTACAGCTAATAGCCTAATTAAAACGAAGTTAGTAGTAGTACGAGGGGAGAAGAAAGATTTCATATAAGTCAACTTTGGGGAGAAAAATAAAATTGGAAGTAAAGAATAATCTAGTGGCCCACTATATATCCACATTACTTTCTCCTCTTGGTCTGCAAATTCCCACGCACCAAACCCCAAAGTTTCTTCCACCAAAATATGTTTTTGCTGTCTGTTTTTTTGACAGAAGGAAAACAACCCATTTTCTCAATGAAGTTCCAGTTCGTCAATTACAACAAGAGACAAATTTAAAGAAATTGAGTGGGTAAACAAGAAATCATGGAAAGGTTTAATCAGTGTTTCGAATTGGCCAAATTCAATTCACTACAAGGGAATTACAGTAAGAAACCATTGCTTACCGATAAAAGATCGGTCGGGGATGACGACTTGGGTGAAATTGAAAGAGATGGATATTGTATCAGCTTTATGATTTAGGTGATTTTTGGTGGGATCGTGATGACGACGGTAGAGGAGGATGATGAATATATTTATAAATTAGTCTTGATGGTATGTAGGGGTGTAAATGAGCCAAGCTTGTTCATGTTTAGTTCATTTAACTTAGGCGAATCTGGGCACGATCCCGAACTTTCAAGCGAGCTCAAAAATCTGTTCAAGCTCGGCTCATTAGTACAATAAATGTTCATGAACGATTCATGAACAACTCGTTTATTAAACGAGTTGATAAATGAGTGATTCATGAACGAGCTTAATAATAAACAAGCTTTTATAATAAACGACCTTTGTACTTTTGACATTTGAAAATCGCAAAAGTAGCATAATAATTAAATCTTATTCACTCCGTAAACTTAAGAATTAAATTAACAAATTATGAATAAATCAATAATTCATGAACATAAATAAACGAGTAGTTCGTAAAAATAAATAAACGAGTTGTTCATGAACATATCTGAACGAGCATATCTATGTTCGTGTCCAAGCTCATTTATTAAAAGAGTTTCAAAATTTGTTCAAAATCGGCTCATTTATTAAATAAACGAATATGAACGAGCTTCAACCGAGCTCGAATCCGAGTAGTTTATTGATCATCTTGGTTCATTTACACCCCTAATGATATGTATCACTCTAGAAGGTTTATGGGATATGATCAAAATTTAAAATTGAAATTGATTTTGTTACTAGCTTTTATCCGCGAAACCGATTACGCCACTTTTTTTTCAAGTTTTCAAAATCAGTTTCTGTAAATTATCCAAAATCAGTTTTTTATTTTTATTTTTTTTTAATAAATCTGAAAATAGAAAATAATAATTGTAAAATTTATTACTATCTATTACATATTACTAAAGGCGAATCTAAAATGACACTTGGCAGCATTGTATTGAGTATTTTCCCTCCAAAAGTAATTACTTCAATAAAAAAAATTCTTACCATAACGAAGGATCATTGTATCTAAATAATGAGATTTGCTTTACATTAAATCTAAACTTTCTAAAATATTAAATTGTTAATTATAACTATTGTATGTGGTTATTTTTATTTATATACTCACTTTCTAATAATTGGTGCCAAGTTCTTATTTTTATGTCGTTTAATAATTTTGTTGTATAATAATTACTCTGTATTAAACAATTGTGCATCTATTGCACGGGATTAATGTTGTACTTCACTATATAATCTAGCAAAATCCGTGCATTGCACGGAAATCTATTACATATTACTAAAGGCGAATCTAAAATGACACTTGGCAGTATTGTATTGAGTATTTTCCCTCCAAAAGTAATTACTTCAATAAAAAAAATTCTTACCATAACGAAGGATCATTGTATCTAAATAATGAGATTTGCTTTACATTAAATCTAAACTAAACTTTCTAAAATATTAAATTGTTAATTATACTATTGTATGTGGTTATTTTTATTTATATACTCACTTTCTAATAATTGGTGTCAAGTTCTTATTTTTATGTCGTTTAATAATTTTGTTGTATAATAATTACTCTATATTAAACAATTGTGCATCTATTGCATGGGATTAATGTTGTACTTCACTATATAAACTAGCAAAATCCGTGCATTGCACGGGAATCAAACTAGTGACATATAAACTTGAAGATTACACTCAAAAATTCCCAAAATGGAATTATTAACAATGGAATTATTATTATGCTTCCCACGTTCAATTTGGTGCTGTTTTAGGGCGTAATTCAGGCAGTTTTCTGGCGTGTTTGGTGCAATTTCGAAGTGCTATTTTAACTCTGTGTTAAGGCTGCTTTTGGGCTGCTTTTGGGTTATTTCAGACGGGCAGTGGGCTGCGTGTTTGCTGCAGTTTCCGACCTCTGTTTTCAGGCGGTTTCAGGCGTAATTTGGTGGTGTTTTCAGGCGAATTTTCAGGGTATTTTTCTAGTGTATTTTTGGTGCAGCGTAGGGTTCTTTTTTGGGTCGTGGTGATCGTCATACAGCGTCTTTCTAATCAGGTCTAATTTCTGGTTTGTTCTGGCAGTTTGTGGGTAGTTTTGGGGTGATTTTGGTGCACTTTCTTGTGCAATTTTAGTGTGCTATTGGTACAGTTATTGGTGCGTTATTGGTGCAACTTTGGTGTGTTGTTTTGGCGTCTTTACGGTGCGATATTCTGGTTGTTTCTGGGTGTTTTTGGTCTGTTTTCAGGCGGCTTTCAGGTGCGTTTTTGGGTGGCTTTAAGGTGCAATTCTGCTGGGTTTTCAAGCGTGGTTCTTTTCTGCTTTTGGGGGCGTTTTTGGTGCAGTTTACGGGTTGATTACAGGCAGTTTCTAACGTCAGTTTTGGGCTCGTTTTTCTGGTATTTTGGGTTCAGTTTTCAGGCAGCATTTTAGTGGTTCAGGCGGCAGATTTGCGTGGTGGCAGCGTGGCAGCGCGGGTGCTTATTTTCCCGGTTCTGTTTGTTGGTTTGTTTGGGTTCTTTTTTCAGCATAAGCTTGTTCCTTTTCATGCGGCTTGAGTAGTTTTTGGTGGTGACTTTGTGTAGCTATGTCGGCTGCCCGGGTGAAGTTTCATTGCCCCTTTGTGGGTCTTAGTGGTTGTCAAGATGAAAGTGGTAATGGCCTTACTAAAAGTTCTCTTATCAAGCATCTTGGTGATCGTCATTTTTCTATTGGTGCGCGGGATTTCGAACGACATGCTCTTACTTCTAATTTGGCTATTTATACTGAGGCTGAAGTAACTTTTTCACGTATGGGGATTTGGTTATGTGGGGTTTGTTACAAAACGCATACGCATCATACTAAGTGTCGTCATAGTCCGACTGAGTTTGTGTCACCCCCGGATGAAGGAGATGGTATTGTTCGTTTTGTGCTTCATGGTTTCTCCAAGCCGCAAGCTCCCTCTTCTCCGGCTCACCTTGGATGCGTGGGTGGTTTGGTGCTAGATCAACATTGTGGTTTTGATGTGGCTCTTCTTGATTGTTTGTTCTCCAAGGGGTTTCGTATGGTGAAGTCTATCCCTCCCAACTGTCGTTTGGGGTTTTCTCGGGTCCTGAAAGGTGCCCTTGATAAGGTGATCCCTAGGCCTGATGACATTTCTAGTTGGGTCTGTTTGTTGGTGTTACCTCTTTGCACCCTTAAAACTTTTCGCCCACGGAGCAGTTTCGAGTCTAGGTCTTCGGTAAAACGTCGGCTTCAAGAAGAGAGTATTTCCCGTGCTATTTGTTCTTGGAGTGCACCAGGTGGTAATTTGCAGCTTGTGAGAGATATTTTGGTAAAGGATTCTCCTACTTTATCAGTGGTTGGTGATGAGGACCTTGATTTGGAGGAGCGTTATATCAAGCAGTGTCATAGGAAGATTTGTGATGGTCATTACACTGCTGCAGTTCGGGTTCTTTCTTCTTCAGGCGTTGCTCCTTATAATGACGCCACTCTCGCGGATTTACAGTCTAAACACCCTACTTCTCCAGCTCCATCCTTACCTAATATACCTGTTGACGGTCTACATCTCGTTACTACTTCTGCTGTTGTTTTGGATCAAATTAGGAGTTTTCCACGTGGCACATCATGTGGTAGGGACGGTTTACGTGCTCAGCACCTAATAGATGCTTGATTGGTGCTGCTGTGGCTGTATCAGATAAGTTAGTTGACTCTATTTCTAGGGTGGTTAATCTCTTTCTAGCTGGAAAGTGTCCTATGGAACTAGGAGAGTATATTGCTAGTGCTCCTCTTACACCACTTGTTAAGCCCAGTGGTGGTATTCGTCCTATAGCTGTGGGTACTATTTAGCGACGTCTGGTTTCAAAGGTGGGTGCTGTTATGGTATGCCAGTCTTTAGAAAGTTACTTTGATGGTCTTCAATTTGGCGTTGGGGTTTCTTCAGGTGGTGAGGCAGTTCTTCATGCTGTGAATCGGTTGATTGAGGATCGTGGTTCTAATGTGGGTCTTTCTATGTTGTTGGTGGATTTTCAAAATGCCTTCAATCTTATTGATTGTACGGTCATGTTGCGTGAAGTTCGTCGTCGTTGTCCGGGCATTTCGCGATGGGTTGAATTATGCTATTCTAATCCAGCCAGATTGTATTATGGGGATCAATCCTTATGGTCGTGTTAGGGAGTGCAGCAGGGTGATCCCCTTGGTCCTCTACTTTTTTCTTTAGTTTTACAGCCCTTGGTTTGTAAAATCAGAGATGGTTTTGACTTATGTCTTCAGGCGTGGTATTTGGATGATGGCACTATTATTGGCGACACTTTGGTGTTGGGGAAGGTTCTGGAGTTGATCATGGAGGAAGGGCCTCGTTTTGGGTTACATCTCAATGTGTAAAAAACTGAAGTTTTCTGGCCTTCGGAGGACCCTCGAAGTAGGCTTGTGGGTGTCTTTCCGCCTAACATTGCTCGACCTTCACACGGTGTTAAGTTGCTTGGTGGTCCCGCTAATTCCGATCCCGGTTTTGGAGGTGACCTTGTGATGCAGAGGGTGACCAAGACCATTGCTCTAATGGATAGGGTTGCTAAGCTTGATGATCCCCAGTGTGAGTTGTTGTTGCTTAGGGCATGTACTGGAGTTTCTAAAATCTACTTTGCTTTGCGTACTTGTCCTCCTAATACTTTTGAGGTGGCACAACACACTTTTGACGAGGCTCTTCGATCTTCATTGGAGCATATCGTTACTGCTTCGGGGCCTGGGTTTGGCGATTGGCAATAGCGGCTTGCCACCTTACCATTTGCGTGTGGCGGACTTGGAGTTTTATTCTGCAGGTGATGTTCGTCATTATGCCTTTCTTGCTTCTCGGTTGCAGTCTGCTGGGTTGCAGACGAAGCTTCTGCGTCGTACTGGTATTGTCGGTATTGGTCACGCTTTTGAGGATGCGTTGAGTCTGTTTAATGGAACGGTGGAGTCTGACATTTTAGGTAATCCTTGTGAGGTCGCTGCCCCTAAACTCATGACGAAATTGACAGATATATATTTCACAAAGGTTACCGCTTCTGCAGAATCCGCCTTTTCTTTGTCTCCTCGTCAGTCGGCATTGTGGAAGTCGCAGTAGGGAGACCACACCTCTACTTGGCTTCGGGCGGTCCCTATTTCTAGGTTGGGTCAGACGATGAACGTAAAGACATATCGATGTGTGCTGTGCTACCGGCTGGGTATTCCATTGTTCCCTGTCTCAACGCCGTGCTCTGCTTGCTCTTAGGTTTTTACTGGGGATATTTTCGGTGACCACGCGGTGTCGTGTGCTGGTATTGTAGGTATTAAACATCGGCATAATGTTGTTTGAGATATAATTGTTGATATTTGCTATAGATCTGGGATTTCAGCAAGAAAGGAGGTTGACATAGGGTTATCTGGAGGGAATGACGGGGCCCTCAGACCTGCCGATGTGTTACTTTATTCATGGGATCGTGGTCATGATGTATGTGTCGACTTTACTGGGTCTTCTCCTTTGACACAGATAGGGCTATCTGACTTTTTTCCAGGACGGGTTGTGGCTGATGCGGCTCATCGGAAGCGGGTTAAGTATGAAGCTCGTTGTCGGGCGATTGGCTATGGTTTCATTCCCTTCTCCTTTTCTTCGCTTGGGGAATTGGAGAAGGAAACTGTTGTGTTGCTGAAGCAGATTCAGAGGTTCTCGACGATGCAAGACATTGGGGCTCGTGTTGCAGCTCATATCTTCACTAGGGTAGGCTTTGCTATAGCTAGAGGAGTGGGGGCTCAGATTGTATCTCGGCTTCCCACTAATTTATTGTAGGTTGTATGACTTTTGTTTTTGAGATAATAATAATAATAATAATAATTTTCATAAATATTTTAATATGTATTTTTGTATATACACTTATATATATAATAACAAATAATCAAATATCATTAATCCGTAGTTAAAAGTCACTAATGAATAGTCAAATAGTTCAGTTTAGTTTAGTTTAGTTCAGTTCAGCTCTAATAAGTTCAGTTCAGTTCAGTAAATCAGAATAGGCTCTAAAATGCTTAAATTTGGCGTAGCACTACCCACTAACGGATTCCGTCAAATTGAGCCATTTGTAGGGCCCACACCTACGTCTCCCACCCAATTAACTATCTTCCCACTTATTTATAGTCTAAATGTTTTTCCTCCCCAAACTCATCCAACATCCAACAATTCGAGCAATTGAACCTAATTGAAGAGTTTTAATTAACTTCAATTATCATAATTAAGGATTTAATTTAGGGTTTATGGCATCAATAAAAGTTTGAGAATTTTAATTTCTAGGATTTAGGGATTGAATTGAATTAGGGTTTTGCTTTTTTGGGGTTTTCGAGTTTGAATTCAATTATATTTTAATTCATAACTAGGAAAGAGAGAGATAACACATGAGAGTAAAGAAAAGGGTTTTTGTTGAAAAGAGGAAATAATTTCCTTCTCTAAGATTCACTAAGGTCAAAATGAAAAGAAAAAAAATGGTGAAAAGTTGAAAGAGAGGCAAAAATGGAGGAATAGTAGTTAACGAAAGAGGACATAGGTAGTTGGGAAGGGAGTTAATTGGGTGAGAAAGCGTAGGGGTCGGCCCTACAAACGACTAAATTGGACTAAATCCATTAGTGGGTAGTGCTAGACAAACTTTAGACATTTTAGGGGTAGTTATTCATAAATTAAAAAATAAAAATGGGTATTTGTTCACAAAACTGACCATCTTTGTGGTAGCTCGTGACGAAATTTCCATTTAATGGTTTTGGGATCATTTTGGTCCTTTGAGTCTGATTTAAGGTCAGAATTGACAAAAATATATATGTTGCAAATGCCTCGTTTTACCTACTTAAAAAAATCTCGGTTTGCCCCACACTCAAAACGCGACATTTTCGATTTTTTTTCTTCAATTCTGATCTCAAACCGAATCCAAATGGCCAAAATGACCCTCCCCAAAAGCTCTATAAAACATGTGTTTGGCATAGAAATTGAAGATTTTTTTTAAAAAACTTGTTAGGTTTCACGAGAGGTGGTGAAAACATTTTTTAGAAAATTTTCTGTTGTAAAATAAAGCTTTAAAAAAATTTGGTGATGAAAATAATTTCATGTTTTTTTTTGTAATTTTGCAGTAAAACTCAAACTATCCTTTTATGTGAGACACAAAAAATTCATTTGTTGCAAATAAAAAAACGGAGGTAGTATTAATGTTTATATAAAATTATGGATCAATAGTTGAACCAATAAAAATATTGTTGTGCAACTTCTACAATAATATCATCATACTCATAAGATTATAAATTGTTTTAGAAAAAACACTCTCTCTCTCTCTCTCTCTCTCTCTCTCTCTCTATATATATATATATATATATATATATATATATATATATATATATATATATATATATATATATATATATATATATATATATATATATAAATGGGATCATGTGAGACCACATCCCTTATGTGAGAACAATTCCTTACGTGAGAACAAATCTAGACTATTGATTATATTTCATTTGAAGGTTGAAATTAATTGGTGAGTAATAGCATATTCGTAATATTATGGAACATGTACCCTCAATCTTATTATTCACGTCATTTGTTTTATCTCTCCAAAAACATTTAGTAACCCTTCATTTACCCATCTGACCATCTCCTCTCTCTCTTTCTCTCTCTCTCCTCCATTGAAGCAATTTCTTAAGACTTATTTCCTCCATTAAAGCAACCTTTGAGCTTTCGTTCTCACTCTCATTGAAGCGACCTCTAAGCTTATTCTCCTCCATTAAAGCGATTTTTAAGGTAATCATCGCATATTACAAAATAAAAATAAAAAAAAAATCCAATTGAAAATGTGAAGATTAATTGAAATTCAGAAATTATAACTTACTGGATTGTGATTAAGAAGTTAATGTTGTTGATTCCGTTTGTTATTTGAGCTGTTTACTAATTTGTTTTTTTTAGATCTCAAGATATTTTTCTTTCATTTTCATTTTTTGTAAAAAAATAAGAGTAAATTTGATAAACTATAGACGATTTGAAAAATTATAGATGGATTTTGAAGTAATTTGCAAGTATTTTGGGTAAATTTGATAATAAGTTTGTGTATATTGGTGAATTTTTGAGTGAATATTTGAATTTTTAGGAGAGAAGAGTATGTGTGGTATGCTTTACTAATTACTAGCTACGAGATTCTATTTTTCCTCTTTTCTTTACATTAGTATTTCATGTTCAATATGACAAAGTTTTATCAATTACTAGCTACGAGATTTTGTGTGTGGTATGCTTTACTAAATAAGGTTGGGTTATATTTGCTCATTTAAGATATGATTACATTATATTTGTTCATTTAAGAAATGATTAGATGCTCATTTACAATCAATATACTTGTGTTTTCTTATTTGATTTTCATTCATGCATTTTTACTGTAAGTGTTTTTGCTCATTTTATTTAGTTTGCTAATTTTATTTAAGTTTGCTAAATATGCTCTAAAATTTACTAAAACTATTCTAAATCTTGTTTGCTTATTGTTTAAAATTTTCTACCTAACCTCTAAATATATGTTTTAAATCATTTTTCTATGTTGTAAATTTTTAATCCTATGTTGCTCATTTGATAAATGAACAAAAAATTATTTGTTCAATCGACAAAATGAACAAAGAATTGTTGCTTATTTGATAAATGAGCAAAGAATTATTTGCTTATTTGATAAATGAGCAAAATTATTTTTGCTCATTTGATATATGAACAAGGAATTGTTGCTCATTTGACAAAATAAACAAACAATGGAATTGTTACTAATTTGATAAATGAGCAAATAATTGTTTGCTCATTTGATAAATGAACAAGGAGTTGTTACTTATCTGACAAAATAAACAAAGAATTGTTGCTCATTTGATAAATGAGCAAAGAATTGTTTGCTCATTTAACAAATGAACAAAGAATTGTTGCTCATTTAATAAGTGAGCAAAGAATTGTTTGCTAATTTAATAAATGAGCGGAAAAAAGTCGTTTGCTCATTTGACAAAATGAACAAAGAATTGTTGCTCATATACTAAATGAGCAACAAATTATTTGCTCATTTGATAAATGAACAAGGAATTGTTACTCATTTGACAAAATGAATAAGGAATTGTTACTCATTTGACAAAATGAGCAAAGAATTGTTTGCTCATTTGATAAATAATGAGCAAATAATTGTTTTCTCATTTGATAAATAATGAGCAAAGAATTGTTGCTCATTTGATAAATGAGCAAAGAATTGTTGCTCATTTGATGCATGAACAAAGAATTGTTTTCTCATTTGATAAATGAACAAAGAAATGTTTGCTCAATTTGATAATTGAACATAGAAATGTTTGCTCATTTGATAAATGAGTACAAAAATTATTTGCTCATTTGAAAAATTTCAATTTGTTGCTTGTTCGATTTAAGTTTCACGATTTTTGTGTTTGTTTTCATTATTATTATGATCTTAAGAGGCAATGAGAAAACAGAGGCCATGTGGAGGTGGTGACTTGTTGAATATGAATTTCAGTGTATTTTTTATAAGGTTTGTGTTCATGTTGAGCATAGAAAGAAAAGGAGAGATTATCCGGCCTAGGTTTGAGTAAAATGTTCAAATTCAACTAAATTTCTTTGTATAACAATCTTTAAGATTCATTAGTGTAATTTTATTAAATTCTGTAAATTAGGTTTTTATGTGTGATTTTAACTTGATTTTATCATTTATTGTTGACAGTTGTTAGTGATTCCATGAGCAAGTAACTTTTAGATTACCATAGTTTCAAAAAATGCAAACACATTTATGCTCATTTGTTAAATGATCAAACACGAATCTGCTCATTTGTCAAATGATCAAACATGTTTCTGCTCATTTGTCAAATAATTTTTAGATGATCATAGTTTCAAAAAATAGCAACAGTTCTTTGCTCATCTATAAAATGAATAAAAATGAGCAAACAATTCTCTTTTGTCAAATGAGCAAACAATTATTTACTCATTTATCAAATGAGCAAATAATTTTTTGTTAATATATCAAATGAGCAAATAATTTTTTGTTCATTTATCAAATGAGCCAAAATGAGCAAATACCTATTTGTTCATCAAATGAATAAATAATATTTTGCTCATTTATCAAATGAGCAAACAATGATTTGCTCATTTGTCAAATGAGCAAACAATTTTTTGTCCTTTAAACTATTTTTCGAGACTTTTTTTTTTTGTGTCAAAGAGGAAGTTTCATGTAAAGGCTAATTTTTTTTTTTCCTTCTTCTTTGATGACTTCATCCCAAAGCCTTTATACTAGTTATAACTCTAATGGATGTTGTAGGGCCTTTTCTTGAGACTGCCTTGAATAAGAAATGTTCAAAATCTCATCAAATAATTTGACCGGTATTATTTCTGCTTAGATTAAATTTTATAGCCAAGTATTTACTAATTTAAATTGTAAGCCTATTAGCTCAATTGGTCGAGCACTGTATTTCTACATTGCACAGAAGATGTAGGTTCAAATCCTACATAGGCTACTAGTTTAAAACATGTATAATTGTAACCCAATTGGAAGAACATCATCACCCTTGTTACATAATAGGAAGTTAACACACTCACTTCATTTAAGTTATGATTATCCTTTTCTTAAATTGGGGTTTTTCAGGAAGCTTGCAAGAGAAAATATCCTAAAGACATAGCAGAAGACAAGGCTATCGAGTTTTGTCTTTGTGAGATGAATATTTCCGGGATCCTGAATAATATTCATTCAATCAAGGTGGTTGCGCTTAATGGTGAGCACCAGGTATGTGTTTAATGGTTATGTCTTCTTGTTTTACTCTATATAGTTTCAACATAAGGTGTGATTTTGGACTTCTCATCATGATTTATACTAGATATGTCTTTTATACTATATATATATAATTTTTTGAGAGCATTCGGAGCGCCACATAAGAAATGTAATTATATGGACCAATAAAAAAAAAATATTTGTATTTTATTTTAGAACCAGGTTAGAACCCGTGTGATGCACGGTTTATATAAAACCTATTTTTAATTTGTACATTTTAAAAATAAATTGCTATTATACACGAATATAAATAAAAATTACGTATATTTTGTAATTTTAATTTTCATCAAAATATGATATAGTATATGTTCAACGTTGTCTAATTCATAGTTCAATGTAGGATGTCATTTATTAGTGTGTTACTTAAAATTGTTTCAATTTCCTAAGATAAATTATAGGTTTTAGTTGTAATGTAGAAGATTCCAATATTTAAATTTCAAAAATTTTAAATATGATAGCTCTACCCAAAAAAAAAAAAAAAAAAAAAAAAACGACGACATCATCATTGTATCCCCGTGGGAAAATATTTATCGTGAGAGCGACACGTAGGCAATGGTGACGTCAGCATCTTCTATTTTAGTTTTAGTTAATAGATTAAAAGATTATAACACCACTTAGGTACAAGTAAAGAATTAGATTTGATATATCTAAAATTTGAATGCCACATAGATTAAAATCCACGAATTAAATTATTTTAATGAAAGAAATAAAGTAAAAATATAGAAAAATATAAATTTATTAAAACAATACAGAAATCTAAAAGAATATAGGAAAAGATAAATCTCCAAAGATATATTTTGGTTCAAATTTTGAAAATATTCTACAATCGGAAAATTATCTCCACGTAACTATATTTGGTGGAGAAATATGATGGGTTCAAATATTATTATTATTATTATTATTATTATTATTATTTTAAATTTATGGTAATGGTGAAAATTATCTCCATGTAACTATACTTGGTGGAGAAATATGGGGGTTCAAATATTAATTTAATTTTTTAATTTATTATATGGTGTAAAAATATGGTGGGTTCATATAGAAAAATACATACTGCGTAATTATAATATGATAATTATGTCTTTTACACTACTACTAAAATATGTTAGCATGTTTTTGGAATTTTTTAGAAAATAAAGTAATTAAATAAATCAATATATAAAAATAATACAAACCAATCATACCAATGTATATCATAAATCATTAAAAAAGATTTTTTTTTTAAAAAAATAACATAAAAATACAAGTGCTAATGAGAAAAAGTGCCGATTGAACGTGATTTTTTTTTTTAAAAAAATTATTTTATTATAATCACTTCTCATATTTCATTATATATTTTTTTATCTAATCCATTTTTTTTAAATCAATTAAACTTGAAATTCATTTTTTTTGGAATTTCTTTTAACTTTTATAGAATTTTTGTATATATACGAAATAAACTCTCTTCTCTTAGATTATATTTTCGATTTTAAAAGATAATATTATTTTTTTTTAATAAATTTAAACCTTTAATTTTAATCCTCTAAGGCGCTTTAAAAAAAATAATCCTACATGGCGCTTTAATAATTTTAAAAAAATTAAAATCCTACGTGGCTCTCTAAATTCTCGGGAAAGCCTCCCCTTTATATATATATATATATATATATATATATATATATATATATATATATATATATATATATATATATATATATATATATATATATATATATAACGTGCCCCCGGGCGTTGCCTCGGATACTCATTTAAGAGAGTGTACTTATTTGTCGCATGTTTAATAATAATAATAATTATAGCATTAAATTTAGTAGTACCTTTTAAAAAAAAATATTTAAATGCTAGTGAAAAAATTACAACCGAATATGAAGAATACATGATTCAAAAGCTTTGATGGTAAATCATGAAAGGAATGGTGTCCTTCGAACAAGTGTATTATTCCGATAGAGAGTTCGAAATTAATTAGGAAAGCTAATTATTTAGTAAGGTCAAGTGATCGGAAAGCCTAGCTGGAGGCAACTTCCGATCAGTAATATTAATGCATAATTAGTAGTATAGCTTAATCTTGACTGAACCCTTTGGGTCACACCCAATCGTGTAACCGAACCGAAACGTCGAATTAATCTGAAGGATTAAATGAGTCAATAAAAATTTTACGAACTAAGCGTCGGATTCCGAACTTTGAGCTTCGGAACAGAGCATCGAATGTCGAGTCGATTCAAAGAATCGAGAAGATGAGAAAATAAGTCAAATGACAAGTCAACGCGCAAATTAAAGACCTAGCCTCGCGTTGGCCTAGCCGAGGTGGGCTAGGCGTGGAAGGCTGCTAGCCATGCGCTAGCCTCAACCGCAAGCCCAACAGCTACGCTTGTGTGCTGGCTAGGTGAGCTGGTCAGGCAAGCTAGCTAGTAGCGCCAGCCCGCAAGCACACATCCAGGCCAGCACGCCATTGCGTGCAGCAAGGTTGCTGGCCCAGCATGCTTGCGTGCGCTGCTAGCCAGCAAGGCCAGCCTGCCATAGCACAAGCGCCAACAGCTAGCTAGGCTTGCGAGGTAGGCCCAGCTAGCCGAGGGCCAAGGATGCCAGCGCGGTATGCCTTGAGGCCCAAGGTTTGTGGTGTGCCATGAACATGGGGTTGGTGGGTTTATACTTGCTCTCCAAGGATGGGTTTGTGGTCTTTACCTGCTCCCTCCCTCGTGTTGACACTTGTCATTTGACTATTGTATAGCTTATTTAGTTTAATTTGGAATTAAATTAATTGCTTATTGTAGGGAATATTTCAAGCATCCCATACTTGAGCCCTACTGTGATCAAACACTTAAGCATGGTGGCATCCAAAGGGAAGGAAGTTAGAGCAAAAGAGTCGCCAACAAGGTTTAGAAACTTGTAAACCATTCACGATCACAGAGATCGCTAACTCCATAGTGGTCCTGAACCATGACTTGATATTCGGGGATGAAGGAACAAATCCAACCTAAAAGAGATTGAACCTGCCCTAAATAGGCCTCTACTTTATTCTTCTCATATTCATGTGCGCTTTCCAATTAACATACAATTAATATATTAATTCTAAATCTGTTTAATCTATGTTGGTTGATATTAATGCACAAATAAATCTATTATTGGTGATCACTTGAATTAAAATCATATTAGCCTAATTCAAATTATTAATTATCTTATTAAACGTGATTTCAAGTACAAATTCCCTTTAAACCTGCAAGAGAGGGTGTGATTAAACATGGGCACGGGCCGTGCCCGTGCCGCCGCGGGCCGTGCCTGGCCGTGCCGGGGTGGCGGCCGTGCCGTGCCGTGCCGGCTCCGCGGCGGGCCGTGCCGTGCTGTGCCTGAAATTGGCACACCCCAGCCCACGGCACGGCACGGCCCACGTGCCTAGCGGGCCGTGCCGTGCCGGGCCGCGGGCCAAACCGTGCCTACCTTAATTTTTTTTTTTTTTTTTTTTAAAAAAATAAATGTTAAAAAAAAACGAATTAAAAACAAAAATGCATATAATAAAAAAAAAATACTAGTGCGATAATCCGAAAACACAAAAAATTGAAGAATAACTTATTTTATTATATGACGGTAGCCGGTACGAATGTACGATAATTCAATAATACAAAATTACAAAATAAGTAATGATAATTAAAAATCGTACAATAGTGTATGAATATTGAATAACTTCATTTATTATATGGAATACGAAGTTCGATAATACAAAAAGAACACAATAGTGTATAATGTAAATATGTAATCATGTAATTATTATTGGTCGTCTTCGTCTTCGCCTTCGTCTTCATCTTCGTCTTCGTCTCCTAGAGGTACAAGGTCATCCGCCAATTGAGTGGATTGAGAAGTATGAGAACTAAAAGAAGTCGACGTTCCTTCATCGTCGTCGTTTTGTGCATAAGTACGATCTTGAGAACGAGTTTCGGCATCCAACCAATCCTTGAAGCAAACACACTTTTCAAGTGTTTCGGGTTTTAGTCTTGTTCTTCTATCGTCTAGAACTCTTCCCGACGCACTAAAAGCTCTTTCGGAAGCAACGGAGGAGACTTGGATAGCAAAAATATCACGAGCCATTGCCGACAAAATTGGATGTTTCACGGCTTGTGATTTCCACCAATCGAGGATGTCGAGGCCAAACTTCTCTTCATCGTCCATGCCTTTCATGAAGTCGTAACTTAAGTACATTTGCAACTCCGAAACATCGCTTTGTGTTCTCCTAGATGATGATGATTCTGTACCTGAATACTTAGACATCAAGTTAGCAGCTTGTGCAAATAAACCTTTGGCCCGTTTACTTACATTTTTGGATGTTTGAGAAGGGGCAAATCCTCTTCGGTACACCACTCTAATATGTTAGGATTTTTGGTGGATGGTTCACTCGACCCGGAGGCTTGTGTTTGGCTACCTTGGGAAGGAGGAGGAGGAGGAGGAAAAGGAAATTCATATTGTTGAAATTGGGTTTGTTGAAATTGGGTCCAAGGAGCCATATCATCCATTTGTTCTTGCCCTCCCGTGTTTTAGGGATGAAAGAAAGGGGTGGAAGTGTTTGGAAAGGGCATGTTAAAAGAGGGAAAGGGCATGTTAGGGGGGGGGGGCATAGACATTGAAGTGTTTGGGTTTGGTGATTCCCTACGTTTTGACTTGGCTTTTCTAGAGGAGGAGGAAACGTTCTGGTTTGATGCCATGATTAATTAATAATAATAACACAATTAACAATAACAAAGTAACAATTAACAACAATGAGATCAATGAGAATTAATTAGTAAGTAGTTTTTATATAAATTAAATTTTCAAAAATAATTATAATAATAGTAGATTACTTGGATCAATGAGATCCCAGGTAGGAGAGGTTAGGAGCGACGTTGTCCAGAGCCCAAATCCCGCCTTAGACAGATTTCAACAATCCAAATAACCCACAATTAAAATAGAAAGTAGTTTTTATATAATTAAGTAGTTCCACGTATATAATAATAATAATAATAATAATAATAATAATAATAATAATAATAATAACAATAATAATAACAACAACAATAACAAATTAAAATAAAGTTGAGTTAGATCTTACAATGACGCTTCAATGCTTTCCCAAATTTATAATTTCTCGAACTTATAATTTCCCGAAATTTTAATTTCCCGAATGTAAATATAACAATTTTTTTTTTTTTTTTGGTAGTAGACTAATAATAGTAAAAATGTAAAATTTATAAGAGAGTAGGAATTTTTTTTTTCTTTTCACAAAAGAGAGGAAGATTGTATGATTTGTAGGAATTTGAGAATTGAGAATTTGGGAGTAAGAAAATTAGAGAATAAGAGAGAAGAGATGAGTTGATGAATTGTGAAAATTTTGGAGGAAAATATGAGGTATTTATAGGGGATTTGGATGGGAAATTGGGTGGAAATTGGAGGAAAATATGGCCGTTTATAGTTGTTGGAAAACGGCCATAAACGGCCATATTTTCCAACGGCTAGTTCAAGGCACGGGCCGTGCCGTGCCGGGCCATGCCGTGCCGGGCCGTGCCTGGCCGTGCCACGGGCCGTGCCGGCGGGTCGTGCCAGCGTGCCGGCCGTCGTTCCGGCCACCGTGCCGCCGCCGTGCCACGGGTCGTGCCCTTGCCCGTCCCAGAAATTTTGTTCACGGCACGGCCCACGGCCCACAGGTGGGCCGCCGTGCCGTGCCTTGCCGGTGACCGTGCCCGTGCCGGGCCGTGCCGGTGTCGTGCCGGGCCCGTGCCGCCCGCGTGCCGGCACGGCCCGTGCCCACCTTTAGGTGTGATCAAGCAATAACAATAACATCAAGCAACATAACAATATTGATACAACAATCATCATCATCAAAATAATATTCTCTTCAAAGCATAATAATTAGCAAGATCCTAGGCATGATACTAAAAAGATTAATAACAACTCCTAGCATGTCACTAAACATTAAAAATCAAAGCTTTAACCCTATCATGATGCTAGAAAGATACATGATATTAGGAATTAATAAAATAATCTAAGCATGATTTCTAAAGAAATACAGCAATGAAATTACTCACTTTGAAGCCTCGTACCTCTTTCTATCAAAACAATACACACGTTAGTAACTTCAATAAAAATATTAAATCAAACAATAAGAAACTATAATTGAAATTAGATTTGAGACCAAACCCTCAGAACTATCAACATTTCATGTCGAGGTCTGTAGGGAATATTTCAAGCATCCCACACTTGAGGCCCACTTTGATCATACACTTAAGCATGGTGGCGTCCAAAGGGAAGGAAGCTAGAGTAAAAGAGTCGCCAACAAGTTTTAGGAACTTGTAAACCGTTCACAGGGTGAAGGTTACACCCCTTAATGATCCAGGAGATCGTTGACTCCAATAGGTCTGGAACCATGACTGGAAGTTCGGGGATGAAGGTACAAATCCAACCTAAAAGAGATTGAACCTGCCTTAAATAGGCCTCTACTTTATTCTTCTCGCATTCATGTGCGCTTTCTGACTAACATACAATCAATAGGTTAACCCTAAACCTGTTTAATCTATGTTGGTTGAATATTAATGCACAAACAAAACTATTATTGGCGATCACTTGAATTATAATCATATTAGCCTAAACAAGATTATTAATTATCTTATTAAGCGTGATTACAAGTACAAATTCCCTTTAAACATGCATAAGAGGGCGTGATCAAGCAATAACAATAATAATCAAGCAACATAATCATAACAACAATCATTATCATCATAATCATAATCTCAATCTCATCAAAGCATGATAATATTAGCAAGATCCTAGGCATGATACTAACAAGATTAATAACAAATCCTAGCATGTCACTAAACATTAAAGATCAAAGCTTTATCCCTAGCATGCTACTAACATGATATAAAGAAAAGAGATAGGAAGCATCATAAACACTCATAATATCAGAAATATTAGTTAACCCTAAACATGATACTAGGAATTAACAAAATAATCCAAGCATGATTTCTATATTAAAAGATCAATAAAGTAATTAAATTACTTACTTCGATGCCTCGTATCTCTTTCTAATAACAAAATACACTCGTTAGTAACTTCAAGGAAAATAATAAATCAAACAATTAATTTAAATCAAATAATTGAAATAGAGATTTGGGACCAAACCCTCAGAAATTATAAACCTTTCACGTCTAGGGCGAAGGCAACTTCGAACTTGACTAGGTGTGTCTAGAACTTGTGAATGTGGAATTTTGTAAGAAGGAAGGTGTAGAAAAAGAATAGAGAGAGAGAAAGCTTCTAGCTTTAGAGAGAATAGAGAGAGATGATGGTTGTGAATTGTTGTTTCTTGATTCTTGATGATTGAAAACGGAGGTCAAGGACCCTATTTATAGAGAAAATATTCCAGAAACGATAGAAAATACTTCAAGTTCTATACGGAATAAAACTGGCATGGCGACAGACATCAGCGCCAGGCGACAAGATTAGCGCCAGGCGGCAGATGTTAGCGCTAGGCGACAGACATTGTCGTTTGGCACTAATTAAAAGATAAAACGTGCTTTTGTACGGAATCCTCTTCTTAATATGATTAAGCAGCAAATTCCGTGTTTATCAAATTAAAATCAGGTTTATCTTAAAACACTTATTTTATTTCAAATAAAACTCTTTAAAATATAATTATCACTCCTAATCTTATTAGAATTAAAAAGAACCTTCTAAATATTTCTAAAAGATTAAAATCAATCCTAATAACTTTAGGAATAATAATATAGGCCCTCCTCTAGATCATTGGGCCACATGTCATTTTGGGCCAAATCTAATTTAATTCATAACTTCCTCTTTATTCATCGGAATTGGGCTTATAATATATCGTTGGAAAGCTCTTTTCGAGCCCAATCCAACTACACTATTATTGGACCTTTATCATGGACCAAACCAAATTGGACTGGCTATTTTCATAAATAGAGTATAAGAAAAGAAATGTTTTCAAAAACAGAAAGAAAGATATTTTAATAAAAACAACCACATCACTAGACTTTCCACACTTTCACTTCGTTTGATAATCAAATGACATGAAAGGTATTCATCACTGGGTTCGGTTTTGGGGAGACACATTTGGGTGTCTACAAGGTCTAAGGCAACTTTGAGCTTGGTTAGGTGTATTCGAGACTCGTGAATGAGGAATGGTGTATTTTGAAAAGGCTAGGCTTAGAAAACAAGAGAGAAAGAATATGCTTCAGCTTAGAGAGAGAAAGAAAGAATAGATGATTGTTGATTTGAAAACGGGGGAAAAAGGCTCTATTTATAGAGAAAAATCGACCGTAAAAGATAGAAAAAGAGTTTGAATCGGACTCGGAATAAGACTGGCTCCATCGCATGGCGATAAAGCTCATCGCGACACGATGGTTATTGTATGATAAAGTTTCCATATGGAGTCCTTCTCCTAATCAAATTAGGTTACTTGGAGCCTGTACTTATCTTTAATTTAACCGGATTTAATCTTTTAAAACACTTGTTTTATTCCAAATAGAATTCTTTATCTTTTCGAAATCAATCATAATCATAATTTCTAATCCTAATGCTTTTAGAATTCAAAATAACCTTCTAGATAATTCTAGAAGATTAAGATAAATCCTAATGACTTTAGGAATACAATTATAATTAATGGACCCTCCACATGATCATTGGGCCGCCCATAAAACTCGTTCAGACCCAGTTTAGTATTTTGGCCATAAACTTCCTCGTTATAACTCGGAATTGGGCTTATAATTAATCGTTGGAAAGCTCTTTTCAAACCCTATCCAACTACACAATTATTAGACCCATATTATGGACCAAACTAAACCGGATTGGACGTTTTTCATAAATAGGATACGAAATGAATGGTTTTCGAAATAAGAAATGAATATTTTTATTAAAACATTTTAGAAAACAGAAGAAATCACGAGACTCTTCAACATTTCACCTCGTTCGATATTCAATGACATGAAAAGTACTCATCATTGGGTTTGGTTTTTGGGGAGACACAATAAGGTGTCTACACTTATTTTCACATTTTTACCAATTATCCCACATTGAAAGATGATAGGAATTCTTGGGGACATTTCCCTATAAATACCCATCTTTGGACATTGGGAAATTCAGTTGAGTTGGTGAATTCTAAGGGATCTCTAAAATTGAGAGAACCTTAGTTTGTAAACTCTAAGTTATTTTTGGTCTAGCCTCGTCTAAGATACAGGGTAGGGCCGGTTACGTTTCGGTAGCGAGGGTGTGAGCCGTTGGAGGTTCTCACACGCACTTGCAAAACTTGAAACTTTCAAGTCCGAGCTCAGATCATCGGTTGAGCGAAGCATGCTTCTAGGATGAGTATTCTTTCTCTCTCTTCTTATTGTGTTTGTGTTATTTGTTTATTTGCATGCTTTTGTTTAAGTTATAATTATTATGCATGCGGGATCTGGTTATCGGGTTTTGTTTCCGCGCGGTGTCGGACATCGCAAAACCAAACAAACCAAATGTAGACTAAAAAAAATTAATGATATATGGCCATATTTATAATTATAATTACGTGGTTATTCATATAGAAGTAAAACCCTAATATTAATTGAATATTCATCTTAATTGTAATATGTGGTGTTTTGTTATAAGTAAAATTCTTTTATCAATAAAAAAATAATTTTTTTCAAAAGAATAATTATAAATTTTTTTTATGGAAATTTTGGATCTTAACACCACAACAAAGTATAAAAATGGATTTTAACACTATAAAAAAATACTTTTATTTTAACACCACAAAATTTCTATAAAAATGGCTTTTACCACCATTTAACTTATAATACCCCGGAAATTCCCTTTCTTTAAAATACCTTCTAACTCCAAATAAAACTCATTTTTAGGAAATATCCAAAGTATTACCGCCACCGTGATAACGGCTAAAGCTATTTTCAAAGTCACATAGCGGAAGACTAACTTTTAAAACTCAAATAAAATAAAGCTTAACAAAAGCAAACTCAACTTTAAAACCAACTTACATTAAATCATTAACTTGGAACCTTTAAAGACCTTTTTAAAAAAACCAAACTAAAATATCAAAACAATAATTAATGTTAATGTCACAATTACATAAATAATCCAATACAATAAATAATAACAAAGAAACATATAACCTTCTTCGCTCAATCCCATCATGCTTGATATGCTCCTTCTACCTGTACTTTTCTTTATGTCAACCTCACTACTCGTCATATAAAATGGGTCATAGTAGGGTCAATACAAAGAAAAGCCAAACACAAACACAAAAGTATGAATCAGCAAAAGCTGAGTACATATGCACCAACAAGAATAATCACACTAACATGAATATCCTAGGAATAGACAATAAATAAATAAAACATGCTTGCTATACAACACAAGTCAATTTACCTTTGACTCATGACTCTACTTTACTTTATTAATATGTATTTTTGGATAACGCATCGAACGAGTTTCCTTCCTTAAAAATAGCCCATTATAAAAATGGAGCTTCCAACCAAGGAGCCACCCCCAATGCACCTACTATGTTACACCTTGGTGACTGAATTCCAGCGCATAAATAATATAAAAATAAAGTATAGCGTCTTGTACCCATGTAGAACCTATGGTTAAATATAAACCCCATAACTCCCCCCATTTGTTCATACTCAAGGTATATATTCCAAGAGTTTTGGTGTGTATCCTCTTACACTTTACGTGATTTACCAATTTAACAAGTGAAGGCTCCACCAATCAATCGAGAATAAACATAATAATAATCAACACATATTTTCAATTAATTCTTGAATTAATTAGTGAGCACATACTATTTATTTTAATTAAGGTTCCTTGCCTAGTTTTGTGCACAAATTTGCACGATTACTATCTTGGTGCATATAATGCACTAATAAATTTTCTTGACTCGATCTCAACTTACTTGAGTGAGAAATTAAATACACTAATTTCCTTGACTCAACACCAATAATAAATGGGTGAGAATAAAATTCATGAATCACATTCAATAAATATGACTTTAGCTCTTTTCAATAAACATAAGCCTTGCTTATTAATTACATGCTTCTTGATAATAAATAATAAATAATATAACATGATTCAATTACTTTGGACTTGTATCAAGCTCATAATAATTAATCCAATATATTCACATGCTTACATATAAAACATGTATAACCAATCAATCAAATTCAAGTATCACAACACAACTTAACATGATACTCTCGCCGTCCCTTAATACAAAGCCTCTTTTGGTTTTTGCGCGGGAATTAAGAAAGTTTTAAATTTTTAAAAACTAAAGATTAAAAGCACATATGTGCATGTGGGTTAGAGAGAGATAGAGAGAAAGAAAAAGTAGTTGGGAATAATTGAAGAGATAGAGAGAGAAAGTGTTGGGAATTGATGTTAAAAGTACAAAAAAGTGAAGGAATAAAGATGACAACTCATCAAAAAAAAGGTAATTATGTCAAAAAATACAACCTTTAAATAGAAAGAGGCATTGTATTTTGGTTTACCCGAAAAGAAAATGAGGCCATGTATTAAGGGACGGAGGGAGTACTAATCTCATAATTGATACCAATTTAACTTCCTAACATGGTACTACACATAGTTAATACATCCTACGCGCATACGTACCTCAAATCGTCTTTCCAACTAGCCACAGTACAATGCTAGAAATTACTCAACTTAAAGTTTCCTACAATACCAAGTATATAAACTCAATTAATCCCTTGATTACACAAATTCCTAACAACTTTTAAACATCTTAAAACCTTCTCTAATAAGCTGAAATTTTGGTTTAAAACCTTTAAAACTTTTTCTTTAAGTGGGTAATTAAAACCACAAAGTCAAAACATAATTATAGTACTTATATATATAAAAATTCCAGCACACTTTTTAAGGTTTGAACCCCTCAAATAAATCTAAAAACTTCATCAAAACAAAATAAAACCTTCTCTACTTATGGCTAATCAACCCCTTTTTATTAAAACACAAAAGTAGCACTTTATAATAAAATTCCAACAATTAACACTTCCATAAAGATACAATCTCTAACCTTTATTAACACTTCCAATCAATGGGTACTTAAAACCCCCAAATTAATTTTAAGTTAGAATCCAAAAATCAACTCTTAATTAAAACTCTAAATTTTAATACTTTATAAAATCTGAAAATTAAACACTTTATAATCTAAAATTTACAATCTTTAATCATTAAAACACAATTATAAAATATATTAATCATAATTTAACGATCAAAATCAATACCCAAAAATATATAATACATGAATTAAATTAGAAACAAGGAGGAGAGAGAAGAGTGGGCTCACGGTGGTGGCTAGCTGGCCGGACCGATCGTCGGCGGGAGTCGGAGGTGGTGCCGACGGTGGGGACCTCGGGTGACGTGGCAGCCACTTAGGGTTGTGCATGGAGAACCATGCGTGAGGTGGGGTGGCAGCAAGCCACAGTTCCCACATGCATCACCCAAAGAAAAAGAAGGAAAAAGAAAGAAAAGAATAAGGAAAAAGGAAGAAAAAGGGAAATTCTACAATATAACCCTCTACTTTTAGAAATTCTACGCTGTGTACTCTTACTTTTAAAATTTTTATCATGCGTGAGGTGAGATAATGGCAAGGTTACTATATAGTCACTAAATGAACTTGCGGGTTACTATATAGAAGTTTTAAAAAGTAAGGGCACAACGTAGAATTTCTAAAAATAACGGGTTATATTGTAGAATTTCCCAAAGAAAAAAGAAAGAAAAAGAAGAAAAGAAATAAAGGAAAAAGAAAAGAAAATAATACTTATCCCATTATGATTCTTGAGCCTCTTTGTGTGGGAAAATTTTGGGGTTATGAGAGCTATTTATAGATTACAGAATAGGGTTTAAGTTTGGACTCAATAAATAAATGGGCTTGATTTATGGAACATTTGTCCCACAAGGGTTCAAATAAAGGGTTAAAATTATTTAAATGAAATGGGTTATTCCAATAAGAGTACGTAGGACTAGTTTACATACGATATTTTAAATGAGCCCAAATAATTAATAAACGTTCAGTCCAAAATATATTATATTTTTATAAAACTTTATAATTAAAATACTTTAATCCTTTAAAATACTTGAACCCTTAAAAATATATTTTATTAATACTTAAATACTTTATAAAAATACATAAAAATACGGAGTATTACATAACTGGTTCATGGATGAAATTCGTTAGCAGGGTCCACATTGCTTACGTGTTAGCATATTATTGGAAGAAAATAATTAAAAAAAAAATAAAAAAAATAAAAACCCTAAACTAACCCAGCCACCTAGCTAAGGAAAAGTAGGTCGTTTTCTACCCTTTCCTAGAGCCAAACAAAATTTGTAAACACTCGACCAACCTAATACGAGTATATGGTAAGTCAAGGGTCGAACCCAAAGGAATGAGTAGGTGCAAGCTATAGCCTAGGTCAAGCTACTTCGAAGATTGTAGAAAGATAGGGTTGGTAACTAAGGTATCGAGAAAGCTAGATAACTCGAGAAATTTAATATACTAAACACTAGGGATATAGGTTCCACATGCAAGTTCAATGATTATGCTAATTGAAGGATCACTCAATCAATTCAAACATTACAAAGGACAAACAATAGTCGCCACCAAAGGAATTCAAGAGCTATCTCCTATAAGCCAAGCTAGGGTTCACTATGAATGGCTAACTAGGAAAATCACAATCAAATTCAATCAGTTAAAGCAATTCTCAAATCAAGGGTTCTTGTCATTGAAATTTGCAATGCAATCTAGATTAATCTTATAGGTTGATCACTCCTAGACTAATTAATCACATGCTCAACTATGTCAACCAATTTAATTGCAACAATTCAATCAATTAAGGATCATCAACTAGCAAAAATCATCAATCAAGCAAGCTTCCCCTTATCCCTAGCAACTAATCTACTGACCAATCATGGTGAAATTGAAAAACAAAACAAATTCAATCACAATCATATTCATTTCAAGTTTGATCAAGAAGGAATTCAATCACTCAACAAATTTTAAAGCAAAGAATGAAATTCAAATCAAACATTCAAGAACTAAAGGGAATTGCAATAAAAGTAAATTCAAAGGAAAGAAATCTCACAAACTTTCATTGATGTGAAGAAGAAATCCAAGATCAAGTTGAAATCAAAGATCAAATTCAAGTACAATCAAGTAATCTTAAGCTTCTCTCTCTACTTTCTCTCTCTACTAAATCTGGAAAATAAGTGTCAAGTAAAAAATAAGTCGTCCCCCCTAAAAAGGAAAAGTCTAAGGGTATAAATAGAAGAATCGAGCGAAGAGGGTCGGGACAGGTAGTGCGTGTGCACCACCCAAGCCGTGTGCGCGCACAGCTGGGTCTGCGCGCACGCACCCCCTGCGCGCGCACCCCTGCTTGGTGCTCGTGGACTTGCCTCCTTCGCTTGATCGATCAATCTTCGCGCTCTCGAGCATCCCTATCATTAGTGCACTCGAGGCGATGCTCATGAGAAGGGCAGCTCCTTTTTTCTTCCAAGAACTTGAACGCCTGAAGCCAAAGCATTGCTTCTAAGGGCCTCGAGCTTGCGGAGCTAGCTTGAATTGCATATTTGGAATCCCGAACTTAGTTGCATCAACTTTCTTGAATGCGCTCGAGTTTTCTCCTTGGTGATCCAACCTCGGGAGACTCAACACACCTATTAAACAAGTCAAGGAAACAAAGAAGCGAGAGAAATAGTCGAGAAATGAACAAAATGACAAGAAAACCATTAAAAGCATGCATTTCTCTAGACTTACACACAAATACGCAAAGCAAGCTTTATTATGCTAAACCACGACATAGAAGACTAAAAACGAGCATAAACTTACAATGAAAACCTAGCCTAAGAGTGCCATAAATGACACTCATCAAATTCCCCCAAGCTAAACCGGACGAGCAAAACAAAATCAAGCTTAAAGGAAAATGATGACCTTAATTAGGCAAGCAAGAAACGAGAAAGACTAGAGAATAGAAGAATATACACTAACTCATTTTCATAGAGATTAACCTATAACTCTTAAGTAAAAGGAGGCAAAGCATAAAAAGAGAAAAGAAAAAGGTAAACTGAAAAGGATAAGAGGTGCTTATACAATGGACTTTTGCACATGCTCAAAACATGAGAGGATATCAAACCTTCTAAAACAACAAAGGTTAGCACGTTCTAAGATATCGAGGGTTGATTGAAACATAGGACATGCTAAGTATAGAGAACTACCAAAACGCAATTCACCTCATCTAAAAACAATTTTAGCACATTTTCCCAATTGGCTTCAAATCTTCTTTTAGCAAGCATCTCTGTAGTTCCTCGAAGGAACCGGAAAAACAATAGATTTGAGGTTTTCTCGACATCTTGACTTTGCATCCCCTCTCCTTAGGCTTTAACTCATAATTCCCTCCCTCGGTATATGACTCAACCACTAGGTCAAAAGAGCTTTCCCAAAGGTTGTAACGTAATGGCAAAACGTTAGGGGAAGGCTTTAAAATTTAAAATTTGGTGGGACACCTAAGTTGTGAAGCAAAGATTGGCCAAATCTCAACACCAAAACCAAGTAGTAGCCAAACAAAAACAAACCAACACCCCCAAGCTTATTCAAAGCTATAACCACAATCATATATACAAAAAGCGTAAAACACTTCCCCCCAAGCTTGAACAAAGCATTGTCCTCAATGCGTAAGATAGGAAGAAGCATTTACATCAAAATGTTTTTGAACTTTTTCATATTTCACTTTATTTAACAATTTTTGCCAAAGCTTTTTGAATTTGCTTTGCTTTCTCATTTTTTCAATTTTTCATTTTTTCACTTTATTCATTATCCTCGCCTCTTTTAACTATGGACGGCCTTTTCATTTATTCACTTGCCATTATTCAGTAGATATACATAACACAAGCTTGCTTACAAATAAGAACCAATATCCAAAATCATATACCACAAACTCCAAGAATATGATCATTTGCTTCACAAAAACCAAAAATGGAACAAAAGAAACAAAAGGCTCAAAGTTCTGAAGATGTGGCTTGAAAAGAAGGGAAAAGGCTCAAATGGTTAGCAAGTAGGCAAATGTAATCCCAAGAACTAAAAATTATGAATATTATCCTAAAAAAGAAAAAATTTACCACCCCGAAAAGATGCCTTTGTCCTCCCTAGATGGTTCGGTCTCGTGTTTGAGAATTATGAGTCAAGATTCAAGATTAGGTCCGCAATAGTCAATGATCCATGCCGCTCATGCAAGTGATTGTAGAAGGCTTGAAAACTATGAAACCTTGCAAGGACGTGGCAAAAACTCACTAAAAGCTTCAAATTCACCAAAGGGGAATGATTGCGAGTTTTCAAAGACAAAAGAATCCGGCTTCAAGGTCCCAATAGTTCTTTAAACGACTACCTTAGCATACGGTATCCTATAATCAACCAAAGATATTCCCAAACCGTGCAAACCATTGTTTTTAGGAAGAATGATAACCAATGTGCAAGTCCAAGTGGTACTAAGTCCAAAGCAAAAGCAAAATTATTAAGAAAGAAAAATAATGCCTCAAAAACATTTTATTTTTATTTACAAAACCTCTCTTCTCTTTTTTTTTTTTTTTTTTTTTTTTTTTTCTTTCTTTCAAAGGAAAGATGTAAAAGTAAAATATAAGAAAGAAAAATGCAAAAAGAAATGTAAGAGAAAAGAGATAAAGAAGCATAAAGAAAAAGGAAAACAAAAAGGAAATATCTACTAGAAGGAAAAAAAGAAAAGAAATAAAGAAGAAAGATAGAAAAGCAAAAGAGAAATAGAAAGTATCAAGGAAGTAAGCTAACACATATATCCCAATCAACAAACAAGTGAACATTCGGCTACAACGCCAATGTTCCCAAACACAATAAGGTGTTAGAAAGCAAACATCCTCGAACCGTTCAACTTCTCCTAATCTAAACCTAAACTAAGCATCCAAGAAAAGAAAATAAAAAGAAGAAGATTAGAAGGATCTCACCAGGCGTCGAAGCTATGCTACATCAAACAAAGTGAAAGAGCATCTTAATGAAGCATCAATATCCAAAGCATAAGCGACGAAGCAAGGTGAGAAAGAAAATAGACTATATACAAAGAAAATTGTTAGTAACTACAATACAAAAGAAAAGAAAAATATAAAAGAAACTGTATGCAAAGAATGAAAAAGCAATATATGATAGCATCAGGAATAGAGTCATGAAATGAAATCAGGAAATAGAATCATCAGATAGAAGCAGAGTCAGGAAACAAGATATCAAACAATCATCATCAAGAAGCAAATCATAAACAAGCAGAGATACACAGCAGACAACGATCAGCGAAACAAACAGCAATACCAAGAACTGGACAGAGAAATCAGCAGAAATACATCATCATCATCACCAGAGAAGCAAGAGATACACAGAGATCAATACTAGAAGCAAAAGAGACCAAGAGTGAACTACAAAAGCGAGGAGGGAAACAGTGAAGCGCACAAACAACATAAATCACCCCCAAGCTCAGAATGAACTACCCCCCAAACTCTAAACCTAATAACATATAGGCAAAAGGGAACATCATATAAAGCACATAAGAAAAGGGGGGGTAGCCACAATAGTCTCACTCCGCACTATGGTAAGGGGTAGAGTGAGAACTCCCCTCACCGGTCTCTAAGACATGAACTGAGCTAGCCAACTCACTCACCTCTATAGGAGCTTTCCCCTTTAACCTCCCCTCCCTCCTAGCACAGTCTATCTAAAAGAAATGAGACCAATCATCCAAAACCGGCTTTCCCGATAATCCCCACCTACCAAAAGTCTTGGGGTTCGGGAAAGGCATAGGGTTCGCGGGATCATACGTATAATCGCATCAACCGGGCCGCTTATAGTCGTAAGTGGCCGGGGTGGTGCCCATGATAGCACTAGGAGGGATATGAGGACCCTCCCAATAGGGGTAACAAGGTCTGGGACCCACGGTAGGGTCAAAGGGTTCCCATTGAGGGATAGGTCCTTGTTGGACCGGGAGGTATGGGTAGTTCAAGTAAGGCATGGAAAACAAGACATTAGTGATGGAATCTAACTTGGCATGAATAGTAGATAAATCAAATGTAAAAGAAGAAGAAGAAGGAGGGATAGGAGTACCTCCCCGTTCAACCGGGGGTAAAGCTTGGAAATCCGTCGAGAGAGCATCATTAGAGGCGGTTCTTGTATGATTAGTCTTCTTCCGAAGAGAGGGGTCGATGTTGCATCTTGGAGGTCTCCAAGTCAAAGAATCTGTCTTTGTCTTACGGTTTGTAGCCTCCTTACTCGGAATTAAGAACCAATCCTTCACTCGGGACATCTTCCATATGAAAATATTATGCTTCTTGGTACGATAAAGGAATTTTTGGTTTACAAGGGCATAAACATTGAGGAAATGAAAAGGTGTCTTCTCCCGAGGGTCGACTATCAGAGGGAGCTCGCATAGCAATCTTTATATGAGTCATTGAGGTAAAGAGCGAGGATAGAGATCATGCCTCCAATTTGGATGCTTCCCGAAAGCGAAACACCAAATGTTGAGTGAAATCTACAAGCTCGATCTCATGAGACTCTTGGTCGGCAATCCATAGCCAACAAATTTCCTCACGGGAAATAGCTCCCAAAGATTCTTTAGAGCATAGGGCATAAGTGAGAATACGATTAAAGTATCTCATAGCCGGATGAACGATCGAAGCGGACTAGGAAGAGGCTCATCTTTCCTTTCATTGGAGATACGCCGCCAGCACTTGAGTTTATCATATCCATGGTCGCTAGTCATTTTACCATTGGCCGGATAGACAAGATGGTCTTCATCGACGGCCCAAGGAAATCGGAAGTAGGAACAAAGTTGTGACTCCGACAACCGATGATCATTGTTGAAAAGTTGAAAGGTCAAAGTTCTTGAAGAGTCACCACTTGACTCTCGGACCACTTCAAGGGATGATAGAAACTCATACGTCACCCTAGCATAGGTAGGGGCGCTTAAATCCAAGAACTCTAAGAGACCGAAGTTCTTGGCTAGGTAGCGAACGTCATCATCAATTCCAAGTAGCTTGGTTGTTGTTTGATCGTAGAATCTTGGTTACTTGAGCTTCCACTTGGATAGTTGCTTGAACCGATCCCAATGTAATTCCTTAGAGGATTCAATGCCGTATGTTTCTACCAACTCGGGAGGAGGTGGAACAACGTGCTTAGCTTTGCTTGAACTTGTTCTAGCACGCTTCTTATGATGGATAGGGGCCATCTACAAGAAGCAAATTAAAGTAATTCATGAGCAATTCATTTACAATTATCATTGTTCAAGAAGATTCAAAAGAAATTGCTCTAAAGTCAAGCACAAACATTATTTATTCAAAAATGAAACAAGAAATGGTCACACATGAACTATGCCATGAATATTGAGACATAAGATTGAAGCAACTAGTCATGAAGTAAAGGCAAAATTGGACACAAGATACCAAATCATGAATCATTATGAGCAAATTAATCCCAAAGCATTGAATTATCAAAGAAATGAAACTATCATATAGAATACTCATGAGAGAGAAAATGACCAACAATGGTTAATCAAGGATTCAAGCAAGGTATACGAATTCATCATGAAAAAGCTTCAATATAACATCCAATAACATCATTCAACACAAATTACTAGCTAAAAGAACCAACAATGGAGTTCTACCATGAAAGCAAAAACAAGGGTTTCAAGCTTCAAAAATGAGGAAGAAGATGACTAGAAAGTGAGAAATTATACCCCAATGAAGCTTTGAATTACTTGCAAATTGCACCATTTGAAAAATATAGACCAAATAGAACACCCAAAGTCAAGTTTCAAACACCAAAACAAAATCCCAAAATTCGAAATTTTGCCCAAATTTTCGAATTTGAATTCGAAAATTTCTGATTTTTTTTTATTTGTTTTATTTTGTTTTTTTAAAGATTTGATTATGGTTTAATGTAATTTGTGAAGAAATGATATGAGGAATGGTGAATTTGAGTGAATTGGAAAAGGTTTGGAAAGGGGTGAATAAGGGGGAATTCGGGGATAGAGAAAATGGAGTGAAAAGGGGTGAACTTGGGAGAAGATGGCACGAAATAGGGTGGGGGGCTGCTGTGGCCGGTGCATGCGCACAGCTGGGTTGGTGCGTTCGTAACAGTTACGGCAGAGGCTGGGTTTGTTTTGCTTGCTCGGAATTGTAACACAAGCCACAAACGCTGACCTATCTGGTGCGTTCGCGCAGCCAGGTGGTGCGTGCGCACCAGGTAGCGTCTTGGGGGGGCTGAGTTTGCTTGAGACGCACCAAAACAAAGCCAAAAATTCTGACCCTCTTGGTGCGCGCGCACAGCCTATGATGCGTGCGCACCAAACAAAGACTAGGGGGAGAAAAATTTCGCTCTTGAACATACTCTCGTGCTTGCTCTCTCATTGGCACTAACGAGCGTCGTGATCGAGTGTTTAAAAATCACACAAAAAATAGTTTGAAAATCACTCGATCAGAAATAAAAATCCATGAAAACCCAAACACGAGAGCATGTATCCTCAATCAAACTCCTTCACCTAAGTTTAACCAAACCTCAAGAAACCTTGTATTAATCACCGAAATAGTTGGAAATCATCATCGATCCAATCTCATGGCACCTAAAATCAAGAAAACAAAGAAGAATAAGAAAAGTTCTCAAAAATAAAAGAAATATAGAGAATAGAAAAATCAAAAGAAAAGGGTTAGAAAACTAGTTTGTCTCCCTGGAAACGCTTGTTTAACGTCATAGCTCGACGTTCTCCACTTATTAAGGTGGTTGTCGGAGAAGCAATATGTGAATAAGGCCAATAAAAGCACCATCGAAATACTTCTTGAGTCGATGGCCATTGACCTTAAACAGAGATGAAGAATCCATCATTGAAACCTTTACAACACCACTAGGAAAGACATTCTTAACCAAGTAAGGACTGCTCCATCTTGACATGAGCTTTCCGAGAAACAACATCATTTTTGAACTGTAGAGAAGAACTTTATCACCAACATAAAACTCTTTCTTCTCAATAAGCTTATCATGAGTTTCCTTGGAACGAGCTTTGTAAATACTAGCACAATCATAAGCATCAAATCGAAGCTCCTCTAGCTTATGAAGATCTAACCACCTTTTCTCCCCCGCACTTGCCAAATCAAAGTTTATCTTCTTGATTGCCCACAAAGCACGGTGTTCAAGTTCTACCGGGAGATGGCATGATTTCCACAGACTAGGCGGTATGGAGTGGTACCTATAGGTGTCTTAAAAGCTGTTCTATAAGCCCAAAGAGCATCATCCAACTTGTCCGACCAATCCTTCCTATTTCTTGCAACCGTCTTTTCAAGGATTAACTTGATTTGACGATTGGAAACCTCAAATTGGCCACTTGTTTGAGGATGATATGGAAGGCCAAATCGTTGATGAACTCCATGCTTTCGCAACATCTTTTGAAAGGCATTGTGAATAAAATGAGAACCATTATCGCTTATCACCTCCTTTAGTACACCAAACCTAGGAAAAATGACCTTCTTGAACAACTTCATTATCACCTTGTGGTCATTAGTTGGGGAAGCAATGGCCTCAACCCATTTAGACATGTAATCCACCGCCATAAGAATATATTGATTTCCAAAAGATGAGGGAAATGGTCCCATAAAATCAATTCCCCAAACATCAAATACCTCCAATTTAAGAATAGGTTGTTGAGGCATCTCATTTCGCTTGGAGATATTCCCAACTCGTTGATAATGGTCGCATGTCTTAACAAAACCCCATGAATCCTTGAAGAGATGTGGCCACCATAAACTACTGTGAAGAATCTTGGTGGCGGTTTTAGAAACACCCATATGGCCACCACTCGGATCCTAGTGGCACATCTTCAAAACACTAGGCACCTCTTCATTTGGAACACAACGCCTAAGTAAGCCATCGACTCCTCGCTTATACAAGATTGGATCATCCCACACATAGTGTCTTGCCTCTCTCTTGAGCTTCTTTTGTTTATTCTTAAAAAAGGAAGGTGGAAAATCCCCACATGTAAGAAAGTTCACTAAGTCGGTGAACCATGGGAGCTCCTTTGCCTCAATAGCATATAAGAAGTCATCAAGCATCCTATCCTCAATTAGAGAACCATCATCATGAACTTGAGAATCCTCTAGGCGAGAGAGATGATCCGCCACAACATTTTCTGCTCCACTCTTATCCCTAATCTCAATATCAAAAGTTTGAAATTCGAGCACCCACCGGATCAACCCAGGCTTGGATTCTTTCTTGGCAAAAAGGTACTTGAGAGCCGCATAATCCGTGAAGACAATGCTCTTGGAACCCAACAAATAACAACGGAACTTCTCAAAGGCATGAACAATAGCCAAGAACTCCTTTTCCTTAGTGGTGTAGTTTCTTTGAGCACCATTTAGAGTCTTGGACATATAATAGATCACATGTAGCTTCTTTTCCACTCTTTGACCCAAGAAACCTCCAATTGCCGAATCACTCGCATCGCACATCAACTCAAAAGGTAAATCCCATATTGGGGCTTGAACAATAGGAGTAGAGATTAGAGCCTTCTTCAATTTATTGAATGCCTCCAAACACTTATCATCAAATACAAACTCGACATCCTTTTAAAGAAGATCATTGAGGGGCTTTGCAATAAGCGAGAAATCCTTGATGAATCTTCTATAAAACCCGACATGTCCTAAGAAAGATCTCACTCCATTCACATTGACCAAAGGTGGAAGCTTCTCAATAACCTCAATTTTTGCTTTGTCCTCCTTTATCCCCTTGTGATAAATCTTATGGCTAAGGACTATGCCTTCCTCCACCATGAAGTGACACTTCTCCCAATTCAAAACCAAGTTCACCTTCTCACACCTTGCCAAACATTTCTCAAGGTTTTCAAGACATGCCTCAAATGAAACACCGCCTACGGAGAAGTCATCCATAAATACTTCCATTTCCTCCTCCAACATATCTCCAAATATAATCATCATGCATTTGAAATGTTGCGGGAGCATTACAAAGGCCAAACGGCATTCTCCTATAGGCAAACGTACCATATGGACACGTAAAGGTTGATTTCTCTTGGTCATCCGAGTGGATAGGGATTTGGAAAAATCCCGAATAACCATAAAGAAAACAATAGAACTTGTGCCTTGTTAGTCTCTCAAGCATTTGATCAATGAAAGGAAGGGGGAAGTGATCTTTCTTGGTGGATGTGTTTAGACATCTATAGTCTATACACATCCTCCATCCCGTGACCGTCCTCGTCGAAATGAGCTCACCTTTCTCATTCTCGACGACGGTCATGCCTCCCTTCTTTGGGACAACATGAACAGGAGAGACCCATCTAGAACTCGAGATGGGGAATATAATTCCTGCATCCAAAAGTTTGGTGATCTCCTTCTTCACTACCTCTCCCATTTGAGGATGTAGCTTTCGTTGTCTCTCAATAGAAGGTAGAGCACCCTCCTCAAGGGTTATGTGATGTGTACATAAAGCGGGGCTTATACCTTTGAGGTCATCAATGGTATAACCCAAAGCACCTTGGTGCTTTCTCAAAACATCACACAACTCTTGAGCTTGGCGCTCACTCAAAGAAGAGCTAACAATCACGGGATAGGTGGAGTTGGGTCCCAAGAATTTATACCTAAGGTGTGATGGAAGAGGTTTGAGCTCAACCATTGGCACACCTTTACCTTCCTTTGATGTAGCCACTTGCAACGCTTCTTTGCTAGAAATGCTCATACACATTTGCTCTTCAACATCCTCAAGGCTTCCATTGAGCACATCTTCATACAAAACCATCTCCTTGCTAGGAGCACCTATCTTTTCCTTATTCAACAAAACATTCTCAAGAGCATCGTTAGAAGTGAACAATTGCTCATGCATGGAAGACACAACATGATCAAGAGAATCAATCAACATGCAATTTTCTAAAGAAGAACTTGGATACTTCATACTATCATTCAAGTCAAATTCTATCACCTCACCCCTACTTTGAGTGAAATTTTAGCACTTTTCACATCTATTAAAGCACCCGAAGTAGTAAGGAATGGTCTCCCTAGAATGATAGGAATGTTAGCATCTTCGTCCATCTCAACCACCACAAAATCCACCGGAATAACAAATTTCCCAACCCTCAAAGGGACACCCTCTACCTTACCCTTAGGAAACTTGATTGACCTATCGGCCAATTGCAAAGTGATGTTAGTAGGTAAAAGTTCCCCTACCTCAAGTCTTTGGTACACCGAATATGGCATAAGGCTAACACTAGCTCCTAGGTCACACAAGGCGTTCTCGATTTGCATTTTATAAATGGCACAAGGGATGGAAAAGTTTCCGGGGTCTTTTAGCTTAGGTGGCATCTTGTTCATTATGATTGCACTACAATTCTCGTTCAAGTTCACCGTCTCTACACCATCAGGAGTCCGCCTACCGCTCAAAATGTCTTTGAGGAATTTTGCGTAGTTGGGCATTTGGTGACAACTTCGGTCAATGGTAGAGAAAGGTGAAGTTGCTTGAGCATGTCAATAAATCTTCCAAATTGTTCATCTAACTTGTGTCTCATGAATTTTTGTGGGTAAGGAAGGTTGGGTTTCACAATTTATTTCTCCACTCTCACCTCACTAGGCTTCTCAATTTCAACCTCACTGAAAGATGCACCATCTCTCTCATCTTCTACCAAAGCTTCTTTTGTGGCCTCCTTGGTCTAACTCTTCCTAGGAAAACTCTCCTCAAGAACCTTACCACTACTTGTGACAATAGCATTGACCGGTCTCTTGGGATATAGGCCTTGGGAAGGTAAATAAGAAGGACTAGCATGGTCTTTCAAAGCATTAGCAAGTTGAGAAATTTGGTTTTCAAGCATCTTATTATGAGTCATCATTTCATTAAATTTCTTGTCACTTACGGTCATGTAAGTGTTCAACAACTTTGTTTGGTTTTCAATGATTTCTTCCAAATTGGTTCTATGAGAAGAAGAAGAGGATTGAACATAGGAATTATCATTTTGGGTCTTTGGAGCAAAACCGGGTGGGGGACCCCTTTGAGAGTTATTTTGAAAATTTCCCCTATTTTGATTGTTCCAATTACCTCTACCTTGATTATGGTTACCATAACCTTGGTTATGATTACCATAATTTTGGTTATGATTTTGGCTACTATAACCTTGGTTGTTATAGTTACCTCGGGAATTTTGGTTCCCATGGTTCCTATTACCACCACCTTGGTTGTAGTTGTTAAAATTGCCATGGTTGTTGTAATTCCTATTCCATTGACCTCTTTGATTCTCAAACCTAGAATCATTATTGTTTGACACATAGTTCACATGCTCATTCACATTTCCATCTTGATCATCACAAACATCCATACATGCATGAGGGAAATTAGCAACATCATGATCATACGATCCACAATCATCACAAAACAAGCATTCACTAGGCATGTTTCTAGAAGAAGGAGGGGGTTGAGAATTAGAAGACATACCTCTCCCCTTAGATTGGGAGGGTAGACTTGAAACTTGGTGGGTAGCACTTTCCAACTTCGCCTTCATAGCGGACATCTCCTTCTCCAAGTTTGTCATTTGTGAGGATAGATTGTTGATTGCATTTAGATGATCAACTGAGTACACTGAAGAGCTACTCTTGCTAGTTGACTCTCTTTCTCCATCTTGCCAATCTCTATAATACCTCACTACGTCTTCAATTATGTCTACCACTTCCTCTTCCGTTTTGTTAATGATAGGACCTCCGGCTCCTCTATCTAAACATGATTTTCCTTGAGGACTAAGGCCTCCATAGAAAATTTGAATAATTTGATAAGTAGGAATTTCGTGGTGAGGACATTCTCTTTGATACTCTTTGTATCTCTCCCATGCTTCATAGAGACTCTCACTAGGCTTTTGCTTGAAACCTTGAATCAAAGCTCTAGCCTCCGCCGTTTTCTTTTGTGGATAGAAACGGGATAGAAACTCCTTAGTCACTTCATCCCATGTCCTTACAGCATTCGGCTTGATCTCCTTGTCTAGCTATTCCAAGGCACGCCCTATAAGTGAAAAGGGAAAAAGCTTGAGGCGGATGAATTCTTGGGAAATTCCATTCACCTTAATAGTATTGCAATATTTTTCAAACTCCATGAGATGATTTAGCGGGCTTTCATGCTTGGCCCCGCTAAATTGTCGCCTCTCTATCAAAGTAATTTGTCGGTGTTGTAGGTGGAGCAATCCCACTTTCAAATCTATATGCATCGGGAATCCCCAATTCTTTAAACGCCACCCTTGGATTTTCTCCCATTCTTGCTTGTTCCTCTTGTTGTGGTTCTTCTTCACTTGAAATGCTAGGGCTCAAATATCGTCTAGCACCCCTTAATCTTGCAATAGTTCTCTTAATTTTTGGATCAAATGGCACTAGTGAACGACCACGTGCTCTATGCATAAAATCTCAAAAGAAATGGTTAGTAGCACGGCTACAAGTAAAGCCTAAAAGAAAATCTTTTTGTATTTTCAATTAAAGATGAAATAGACTCAACAACTATAACAAAGCACCAATATCACTCCCCGGCAATGGCGCCATTTTTGGCATAGGGAAAAGTAGGTCGTTTTCTACCCTTTCCTAGAGCCAAACAAAATTTGTAAACACTCGACCAACCTAATACGAGTATATGGTAAGTCAAGGGCTAAAGGAATGAGTAGGTGCAAGCTATAGCCTAGGTCAAGCTACTTCAATGATTGTAGAAAGATAGGGTTGGTAACTAAGGTATCGAGAAAGCTAGATGTTTCGAGAAATTCAATATACTAAACACTAGGGATATAGGTTCCACATGCAAGTTCAATGATTATGCTAATTGGAGAATCACTCAATCAATTCAGACATTACAAAGGACAAACAATAGTCGCAACCAAAGGAATTCAAGAGCTATCTCCTATAAGCCAAGCTAGGGTTCACTATGAATGGTTAACTAGGAAAATCACAATCAAATTCAATCAATTAAAGCAATTCTCAAATCAAGGGTTCATGCCATTGAAATTTGCAATGCAATCTAGATTAATCTTATATGTTGATCACTCCTAGACTAATTAATCACATGCTCAACTATGTCAACCAATTTAATTGCAACAATTCAATCAATTAAGGATCATCAACTAGCAAAAATCATCAATCAAGCATGCTTCCCCTTCTCCCTAGCAACTAATCTACTGACCAATCATGGTGAAATTGAAAAACAAAATAAAATCAATCACAATCATATTCATTTCAAGTTTGATCAAGAAGGAATTCAATCACTCAACAAATTCTATAGCAAAGAATGAAATTCAAATCAAACATTCAAGAATTAAAGGAAATTGCAATAAAAGTAAATTCAAAGGAAAGAAATCTCACAAACTTTCATTGATGTGAAGAAGAAATCCAAGTTCAAGTTGAAATCAAAGATCAAATTCAAGTACAATAAAGTAATCTTAAGCTTCTCTCTCTACTTTCTCTTTCTACTAAATCTGAAAAATAAGTGTCAAGTACAAAATAAGTCGTCCCCCCTACAAAGGAATAGTCTAAGGGTATAAATAGAAGAATCGAGCAAAGGGGGTCAGGACAGGAAGTGCGTGCGCACCACCCAAGCCGCACGTGCGCACAGCTGGGTCTACGCGCACGCACCCCCTGTGCCGTGCGCACGCACCCCTACTTGGTGCTCGTGGCCTTGCCTCCTTTGCTTGCTCGATCAATTTCCGCGCTCCCTAGCATCCCTATCATTGGTGCACTCGAGGCGATGCTCGTCAGAAGGACAGCTCCTTTTTTCTTCCAAGAACTTGAACGCCTGAAGCCAAAGCATTGCTTCTATGGCCCTCGAGCTTGCGGAGCTAGCTTGAATTGCATATTTGGAATCCCGAACTTAGTTGCATCAACTTTCTTGAATGCGCTCGAGTTTTCTCCTTGGTGATCCAACCTCGGGAGACTCAACACACCTATAAAACAAGTCAAGGAAACAAAGAAGCGAGAGAAATAGTCGAGAAATGAACAAAATGACAAGAAAACCATTAAAAGCATGCATTTCTCTAGACTTACACACAAATACGCAAAGCAAGCATTATTATGCAAAACCATGACATAGAAGACTAAAAACGAGCATAAACTAACAAAGAAAACCTAGCCTAAGAGTGCCATAAATGACACTCATCACCACCCCATCCCCTACCCCTGGTTGGGCGGCGCTGGCCACGACCCCACCCAAACACCCCCGTTCCCAGCCAAAGCCGTCGAATTCTACGCCCCCTTTTCCCCTTCACTAACCGACAACCTTGCCCCCAACGGCAACCAAAAACGGGTGGATGTTTTTATCCCATACGAATTATAATCATACCACTCCATGACAACACAAAAAGAGTAAAACAAAAGGAAAGTATATACAAAATAAAAAAAGAAAATATATATATATATATATATATATATATATATATATATATATATATATATATAGTTCAACCAAAAATAAAAGTCAAATCAAATTAAGACGTCTCCTCGGCACCGACAACAAAATTTGATAGGTTGTCGTACACCTGTAAAAAATAAATTCCTAACAAATCCAACTAATAGTGTAGTAGGTAATTAGGGTCGAATCCACAAGGAGATGGTATTCAATCTAACCTCTGAGAAAGTGGAGAAACTAAACAAGTCACGAAATTCAGATAGAAAAGTACTCTAAATAAAAATAGGAATAAAACAATTAATAAAAAGACCTAGGGTTATGGTTCACCATATTTATAGTTCTAAATCTATCAAATTCACCATATTTATAGTTCTAAATCTATCAAATATCAATAACAATTCAATCAATCAATTATCTAGAGCAATTTCTAAGCCTACGGATGGGTCTTAATGCTCTTAATGCAACATATGTAGTTCGGTCGCTAACATAATCAGAATTGATAATTGTAGGTAAGCCTCTAAAAGTAAGATCTTTCGATTCAAAGTCTTATTAACAATAATTAATCAAACAATTGATCAGGTTGCAAGATTAACAATAAAACACTATCAATTAGAGAAATCAATAATTAAAATATCAAATATATCAATCAAGATTCATTATATAAACATGGATTACCAAACCCTAGAAATAAACTACTCAAGCATGAAATAAATAATTAAAACTAAATCTAATAAAGAAAGCATAATTAAAAGTAAAGAAAAAAAAATTTCCTCTATAAATTAAAGTAACAAATTCAAGGACAAATCCATGGAGGAATCCATGGAGTTGTCCATGAAAAACTAGGGCTAGAGAGAAAACTAAAAAGAACGTAAAATAATAAGAGATATAAAAAGCATAAGGGAAAATTAAAATCACTTGGCGTATTTATAATATCCTAAAACTTATCTAAAACTAATTAAAGAAAAGAAAAAAATATAAATTACACAAGTTGCAATAATATTATTGGATGATAGAAGATGACATGGCACACAAATAAGGTTGGTGGACCGATGACGTGGAATGACGTGAGAATTTAAGGCTGCTCGTGGCTTAAAGGGCTGCGCAACACTCGACTGATCTTGCAGGGCACAAGGCTGGTGGTCGCACCCTGGCAACAGTAGCAGCAACCTTCGAGTGGCCGCAGGACAGACCTGCAGCAAGATTCCGTGGGTGGCTGACTACATTGCTTGGATTTAAACGCCTATAACTCCTGTTTTAGGAAGCTTCTTGGGGAGTGTGACCTATCATTGGAAATCTCATAAAGTCTAGTTTCCAACGCAACTTGAATCACTTCAATCCAATTAGTAGAACTCGATTATGATCAAAAGAGTAAATAAAGGTCTGTTTTGACATATCGTTCATCATCATTTAAATTCGTTTCTAACTCAAATTCATTTCCGAAAGATGCATAACGACCCTTGTAGATGCTATATTCATTCCTCATGCATATTAATCTCAAACTAAGCTTTCAAAAACGCATATCCTTCATTGAGCGACCTCGATTCATCGACGTTTCATCATTTCATTGTCCGATTCTTTCAAAACTACTCCGAAAGTGTCCAAATAATTATAAAAACTACTTGAAACATTAGGAAAACATAAACGAAGCGTAATAGAGTACAAAATGGACAATGTATGCATTTTCGACCTAAAAAGCGACAAAAAGACCTAAAAAGCAACTATAAAAGTAGCATAAACGTGCCTATTAATCCTATATAAATGTAATTTATCATTAGTGGCTGTTGATGGTGGTCGATTTGGGTGGTTTGAAAAATGGCCACCCATTTTAAGTGACCGTTGGCAAGTTTTGTCAATTTTGGGGAGGGGGAAAGGGAGGGGACGGAGTTTGCGGCGGCTAGGGATGGGAACGGGAGTGTTTGGGTGGGGTAGCAGCCGGCGTTGCCGTGCCAACAGTGGGGATGGGGTTGGCCGGGTTAGTTTAGGGTTTTGTCTTTTTTTTTCTTTTTTTTTAAACTAATAATATGATGGCACGTGGCACAATGGATCCCACTTAACAGATTTTTGGACAGCAACCGTTAAGTGGTGCTAAAATCAAATTTTTAGAAAAATTTGTGGTATTAAAATACCAGATTTTTTTTTTTTTGTAGTGTTAAAAACCATTTTTTCCTTTTTTTTTGTGGTGTTAAAATTCAAAATTTCCTTTTTATATGTATACTTTTTTATCCAAAATAAATCAATCAAATCTAATATGAAGTGACATGAATGACATCTAATTTAATTACATTAATATCTATTTGTTGCCTACGTGGTTCGACACTTGGAGAAAAACTGGAATGGCAAGTGTCTCTGTCTCGTGGTATGACTGCGAGACCAACTTTATTTATTAGTGATATGATTTTATTAGATTAGATTATGAATACAAATATATATATATATATATATATATATATATATATATATATTTATATATATAAATTCAAAATATTAGATAAAATTAAAAAAGAATGATAAAACTTAGGAAAAATTGTAAAAAATAATACAAACTTTGAGATGTCCGCCAAAAATAAGTCAATCTTTTGATTATTTCTAAATAATACAAACTTTTGGGGGCGTCCGCTTTAAACAAGTTATGACCTGTTGTTGACTTGATTAATAGGTATATGAGACACGTGTCAATGTTTGATAGGGTTAAAAAATTAATTTGTTTTTTTTATTTAATAATTATAAATTTTAATAGGTAATAATATTCATTATTATTATTTTTTTTAAAAAAAACCCCTCCCCCACCAGCCACCCCTTCCCCTCCCTACCAAGGCTGCCAGCACCTGTTCCCAGGCATTTGGCCCTCCAATGACCACTCGCCGGCACCATAGCCTCCTCCTCGTGCAAGAAAAGCTGACCCCGGCCAGCATCCCGCCCCTCCCATTACCTACCCCGACTCTCACAACACCATGAATCCACTATAAATTCCCTATCCCACCTCCAAACCCCAATAAATCGCCCTCCCCTCACCCTGAAAACCTAGCAGCTAGGGTTTTCAAGGGTGGAGGAAAAGGCTGGTTGGGATTTACAAGTGGGGGAGGGAGTTTTTAGGGGGTTTCGTGGGGAGTGAGGGGGTTTTGGAAAAGTTGTTTCGGGGGGAAGTGGAAGAGAGATGACCAGTAACAAGGGTAAGGGGAAGGGCGTCGATTTGGGGAGGGAGGGGATGAGCGCCGCCCAGAGTGGGATTAGGAGAGAGTTTGATGGTTTTGGGGGAAGAGGGAGTTCGATGGTTGCAGGGAAGAGGGATTTTGGGGGAGGGAGTTTGGTGGTTGCAAGGAAGAGGGATTTTGGGGGAGGAAGTTTAATGATTCAGCCAGCGCCGAGAAGAGGAAGGTGGTGGCGTATGGGGGAAAGGGGTCGACGCCGGCACCGAGGAGTGGGATCTAGGCACAGCCGGCGCCGAGGGCTGAGAAGGAGCACACCGGTGGTGGCTGGTGGGGGGAGATGATGTTTTTTTAAAAAAAATATTTTATTTTTGAAGAAAATTTTTAACAATATTTTAATGGTTAATAAACAATAATAATATTATAATTGTTAATTAACAATCATTAAAGTTATTAATAGTTAATTACATTGTTAAACAAAATTAAAAAGAAAAAAAAAATTTAACCGATCATTCAGGTTGTAGGTTAAATAACTTCTTTAAAGAGAACACCCCCCAAACTTTATATTATTTAGAAATAATCAAAAGTTTAACTTGTTTTAGCGGTCAGCTCAAAATTTGTATTATTTTTGATAGTTTTTCCTAAAATTTATACTAAGAAGATATGATTTACTGTACTTCCTTAGCTTATAAATAGACATTAATTTAGTTCACAATACCAATTAACCACACAATACGTACAAATAATATTAATTGGTTTTTTACATTGTTAAAGATCCAACCTTTATGGCTATATAATACCTTTTGTTTAACCCATATGGTGAGGATCTCCGACAACATCAGCCACAATTTAAAGTTGAAAGTTACTGTACCATGAGGGATGAAATGGGTAAACAAAAATACAACTACAACGACCGAAGACGGAAAAAGAATAATCTTGCCACCATCATTCATCAGAGACCCAAGGTACACGTACCACAACTACAGAAAAGGGATATACTTTACATACTAAATAATTAGGGCTGAAGAGGGGAAATAGAATAATTCTGCCAACATCATTCATGGGAGGCCTAAGATACATGTACCACAACTAAAAAAAAAAAAAAACACTATACATAGAGGTGAAGAAAAGAGAATCTGTTTGAATCGAGAAAATTGGTTTTTTAATTATATTATTAATAAAAAGTATTTTTTAATTAGTTTGTAATAGTTTTTTTTTCTTTGAAAACAATTGCAATAGCTAATCCATTAGACATAATAAATGTCTTTTTATTATGACATTATCTACAAAGCCACGTGGATCGCATGGGCTTCACACCTAGTATATCTCTAAACCTATAAAACCACCAAGCATCAAAATTTCAATGACTCCTTATGAATAGTGCACTGCCCATATTGCCCCTAAATTTTAACTAGCATTTCCTTATGAATAGTGTTCTTCCCGAATTGCCCTTAAAAAAGTGTGCATGTGAAAGCAAAAAATAATCACGTGGCTATGAGATGGGGTCATGGTTACACGTGTGGGTGTCACTACACTTTTGAATGACCTGGACAATGGAGCTAATTTGGAGCTCAATCCTGAATTAATTAATGCTGACGAAATTAACTTGGAGCTTAATCCTGGATGAATTTGCTGGCGAAATTGCTTAATTTAATTGGAGCCTTATTCTGAGCGTAGGCTCAATGTTCAACTGCCAATTGGTATTTTCTCAGCTTCTTAGCTGTTAATTTTGAATGTCGGTCCTTCATAGATTCATTAGTTGTTCAGTTTGTTTTATTTGTTGCTTGTTACACTACATCGTTGTTAGTTTTGAATTAATTTAGGGATTATGACCTCGCTCTTACAAAATTGTTCATTCATAGCCTTATTAGTTGTTACTCTTCAAATGTCAGGTATTTAAGTAGCAAATGGTTATATGGTTGTTCACTATTTAACAAGGGGATTAATTTTTATTAAAAAGATGAAGATGCGAAATGATAATGAATTAGTTTTAAATCTTGGTAAGTTGTGCCCTTTGTTACAAGGTTATGTGGTTGTTCAGCTAATTACTTTATGTAAATAGCTTTGATCTAGTTCTTTTTTAGTGTTTCAACAGGTCATACTTTGGACCGATGGATTTGGGAGGATGCCTTGCTTGGGTTTTGATGCTGAAGCACTTCATTACCCACCGGTCTGTCTTTGTTTATGATAGGTAAGAGCATTTCTCTTTAAAAAAATTGTGTTTGTATTTTAGGAAGTGGCCTTGGTTGCTTCTTTAATGATAATGAACTCTGTAATGTTGTCATTAGATCTATTTAACATGGTCTCTGTGTGTCGGCGCATGTGTACTTTATTGTAAGATTTACTTGGTATACTCCATTGCCTGCTATGTTTTAATTTAGTCTTGTTTTACTTGTTTTGTCTTCTATTGCTTTGTAGTGTAATAAATATAGGGGGGTTTATTTGGTTTCCCTCATATGCAGCAAACAAACCTAAGTTTCATGGAGGTTACATTAGAGGTAATGAAAAATGTAGATGTAGGTTTCACTGGTATTAGTCGAGAACATTACAACATTAAATTTCTGACTATGAAAACAGAACATTTAACAACTTGCTTGAAAAAACTGGTCTTAAACTATGTACACAACAGAACATTTTGATTTTACTTGCTATGTTGGCCTTGCTTTGTGGTTCAATGATCATTAACCATGCACATAAATTGGGTTATTGGACTTTTAGTACTTGACTTACAGATGCACTTCCTCTCTAATGATCATCTTGGGATATTATTTGCCTCATTAACTTTGTTGTGCTTTACTAATAAGTATGTGAACTAAAAATTTGCTAACATGGGTTTGGTCAATGGATTTTGTGTATTGCTAGGCAGTATTTGACCTTTGATGGGTTAACATGGGTTTGCTAAGCAACACTGTAAACTCCACATTTGGTTACATTGGTTTTACTTAGGTTTAAATCATTTGTTTTGGGTTTCTAAAGCATAGCATTGTCAAAGTAATGGGTAAAGTATTGAAAGTTCTTTTTTTCTTTGGGTTGTTTTTGTGAAGAGTTATGAGCTTGCAATAGCAGCAGATGCAGTTCCTCAAGTAAGTGTTTTTGAAGGCCAACTATGTTCATTTGGTTTGGTTTTTGTGTTGTTTAGTTGATTTCTGCTACTGTCTGCTAAATATGCTGTGTTTATTGAAAAATGTATTCCCTAATTTAATAACCTAGCTAGATTACTTGTATGGGTTTGATCGCTGCAGTTATTGTTTGTTTCATCTGTCATAATTTCTGCATTGTATGTCACATGCCTTAATCAGCTAGGTAGCTTCATTCTATGTCCTGCCAATATTGTTTGCTATTCTTCTTTGCTGGACTATGTTGCATGCCTTTGAATGCTCATTAGGTTACTCTCTATAACATAGCTGAGTTGCTTCTTTAAATGAGACACCTTCTATTACATGAGTATAATATCATGTTCTTAAGTGGCTTTGTCAATTACTTATTTGCTTATGTGATTATGCTTTATGTTAAAAATCTTGTCCCCCATCTGAAATATGTTAGCCTTTTTTCTACATGTAACTAAGGTTATTAGATGTCTAGGCTAAAATTGGCTGCATAAATACCTTTCTCATGTCATGGGCGTGCACACATGTGGGTGGGCATGAAACTCGGAAAGTTTCTATTTCTTTTTGCCGCCACCTCCAGTCGGTTGTTGAATACCTGAAACTTCCTGTGCCAACTTATTATTTGGTGGATGTCAGAAAGAATGTTGTGAAGGTTGTCATGGAGACTGATCCAGGCTTGGGGCCCTCTGTCTATGAAGGTGGTCTAGCTAAAACAGTCAGCGAGTCATGAGAAAGGGCTGCTGAAAATGTTGTTCGTTCCATTCGGATGGAATTCAGCATTCAGGTTGAAGACCTCACTTCTAAGAAAATCAAGAGGCTAGAGTGCTATGAGTTTCTGTATCAGATGAAGCGTATTGAGTTAGAATCAATGGAAAGAGAAGCAGGGCAAGTTCCAGTAAAGTGGCCAACTGTGCCTGATCACAAGCGTCGCAAGAAATATGTCTACATTGATTACATGGATGTTTTGCACACTCTATCTTTGGAGACAAAAGTGCGCATTTTATAAGTTGACACCTTTAACCTTGGCCCTGGGAAATTTGTATCATGGGTCACAATTTACGGATCTTCAATTGCCACTAGAGTGGACTGCATTTTTAGTGTTGTGCGCGCTGACTCTAAAGCTACCAAGTAAGATGTTGCTAAGAAGGCTGTTGATTTCCTCCGCACTACATACAATCTTGACATAGTTGATCTGAACTATGGCAATGGGATTTATGCTGGTATAAAGTGTTCCTTAGCCAGAGAGAGCTACTTAGCAGCTAAGGAGCGTGTGTTGGGGATTCAAGGTGCCCTTCACTTAGCTCCTTTTTTAGATGACGAAGGCTGCGTTACGCCTAGGTCTGCTGTCCATAGGATCCCAACACCTACTCTTCCTCCACCTCACAAGCCAAGAGCTAGGCCATCTTTCAGTGCTCGCTATGGTGGGCAGCCATCACCAGTCCCAGCTGAGTTGAACAGCTTTTTCAAGTGTAGGAAGTTTGATTAGTGTGCAACTGCATTTCACATAGAGCCCTAGCTTTCAGTTTTAAGTGTTATTTTTGCTTTGTTTGTTTTAGGTTTAAAGGTTATGGTGTATCACCATTTTGCTGTACTTATGTTTCCAGTTAGCTAAAACTGCTCTATGTGTTCATGTAGATTGGCAAGAAATGTTGTACTGCTTTTCTAAAGTATGATGTATTCCATCCTTTTGTTCTTGATCATCAACGAAATACAGTTCTCTTGCCATGTTTTTTATTACCAGATTGTTCATTTTTGGATAACCTGAATGTTTTTATTTTATGTTGTTCTGCCAGTTGCGTCTTGTTGTACACGCAGCATAATTAGTTGCCACTTTTTGCGGTATTGCTTTACGCGACTACTGGTTTGGGACAAAACAAATGGCTAATTTGACCAGTGTGCATTTTTTCCCATTCCTAGGTTTAATAAGGTTCATCACTGCTATTAGATTCAGCTTACCTGACAGCTAAACTGCAGATCTGATTGTTGGTGTTAGACCAAACTTATATTGCTACCATGAGTAAATTTGATATCTCTTTCTGTTTCCAATTGTTTGTTAGCTACCAACAGCAGCTTATCAATAAAACAACACCATCAAGATGCAAACAATTGTTGTTAATTTAGAAATTCTTTGCATTATATTTCAGATCGTTGCTTACTCACTACAAAGGGTTCTCCAAAAACTAGGACTAGCAAACGTTTACAAGGCCTCCAGGCTTTGTCTCAGACACCAGTTTCAATAAGGTGCTTAATTGTTGTTATAATCACAGATGCAGAGTGATTGTTTATTCATATGATTTTGTTCACAGTTTTATAAATTTGGCTATTCACTTTCATCACACAGAGAACTTAATCAGACAGATTTGGCTAGAAATCAGCAACAGGATCCTGTACACATTCAGCCAAAACTTTGCAGTATAGGAACTTCTGACAAGCAACTGGTCAACAACTCAGTGGGCATAATTAATAGTAAGCATGGTTATATTTATCTTGTATAATCATTATGATTGAAAAACCATAAAGATATTAACTTAGTTATGTTATTGTACTCTAATTTCACAAGCCTAACTGTTGTTTACAGTTCTGAATTCTGCATATTTTTAGTCTTGCGTTTAAATAACAGGGTATTTTGGTTACAGGCCCACATATCTTGCCTATTGATGTAGCCGAAGTCAACAACACACAGGCTGAGGAAACAGATATTGGAAGGACCCTTTTAGACCAGTGCATGTTGTATCAGAAGACTACTGACCACCCACGAACTAGCAAACACAAGCGAGCACTTGCCTCTGTGTGAACCACCTGTTCTTATAAGGTGTTTCCACTTTCCTCTGCTACCAAAACACATAATGTTATTCTATTATATGGTTTAAAATAATAGTGGTCTTAGCTCTTTTACCGTTGCACATACAAGGAAATAAGTGAAACAAGTGAGCAAGGCAGAACAAGAAACGCAAAATTGAAGAAACCATGAGCTAAGAAAACTAGTAAGCATGCATGTTAAAAACTATGGTCACATATCATTATGACTAAATGATAACCTGATCAGTTTTGCATTTCTAATCGTAAAAGATTAATGCATTACAACAGAATATCTATTCAAGTTGCTCATAGCTAGCAATAATACCTGTACTAGTAAGTATTACTGATCACCAAAACCAATAATCATTACTTATCACCACATTGTTCTCAGCATTTTCACTTACAATTTTTTTAACATCTTCACCTTCTTTAAGTGCCAAAAGATCTTTAGCAAGATCAGGTTGACCAATATTGGTAGCCATTTTATTTTTCGGCTGTTCAGTTTGGCCTACTTTAATCATAGTGACAGGATAAAGTCGTACCACCTAGTCAAAAATAATTCCTAAGTTCCTCTAACTATGCAGATAGGGAAAAAGGGTCGATCCACAGGGAAACAAGTCTTCCTATTCCTAATTAATTAATATAATCTAAATTATAGAGTAACTAAATTATAGATATGATGAAATTAAACTAAAGGAGATAAAAGTAGGGAGAAATCAATTACTAAAAGCCTAGGGTATAGGTTCACCAACAAACAATATTCCAGGGTAAAACATAATAATCAATCATCAATGCATCAACTAATTAGATCATAAAGGGTTTTTGCTACGTATTACAATCACAGAGTTAATCTATCAGTATTAAATCTCATCTCTCGAATCTCGACTTAACAATTTATAAATTAGTCTGCCTAGTGAAACTAAGTCTAAACATAAATTCTCATCTCTCGAATCTCGAATCAATATTATATAACTCATAAAAATTAAATCTGCGCAAATCTAATTGCATTAAATTAAATCAATCAATAGGAAATTAATCAAGCATTGACAATCAACAATAATAAATTACCCCTTCATATTATTTATAAATCCCCACAAACCCTAGAAAGAAAACTACTCACACATAATTAAATCTAAACTAATCAAAGCAAATAAACAAGACATGATGAATTAAAGAAATTAAATTACTGAAATCAATAAGGAAGAAATCGTTACCAAAGTTAACGGAAATAATGAGTTGAATTATGGTACAAAGTTGTAGAGAGAGAAAACGAGAGAGAAGTTTAAGCTTAAGAGAAGATTAAACTAATGAAAGAGAGGTAATTGTATTAAAAGCTAATAAAACGTATTTATACAAACTCCTAAAAATCCTAATTAGAAACTAAGTAAAAACGTCAAAAACGCTCCTCCAAGACACACGCTCGGTCGGGCCCGCCTTTTTTTCTTGGAAGCTTCTCTCGCACCCGGTCGGGCGCGAGCTCAGGCGAAGAGCTGCCCATTCCTTCTTTCGCCCAGCCTGTCCGGGCGCGCCTTCGAGCGAGCTCCCATCCGGACGGGCGAAGCTACTTGGACTCTTGATTGGGCTCCAATTCTTTAGCCCAATCCGGATTTCCTCTTTGGGGCTTTAAAACTCAGTCCAATGCCTCGGCTTCTCCTATATCGAGCCCTTAATCACCGGTTTGATGACTCCAACTGGCCTTGGGCTACGAAAGATGGTCGTGGTCTTCCAATGCTCATAATTACTCCAATAAATCTGGGAAAATGCTCCAAGTGTGCAATTTCCTACAAAACTCAACCAAAACTACAAAGACACTAGAAAATACAAATTATTAATAAAAGTGGCTCTAAAAAGCCAAAAACACTACCAATTATGACCAAGGGACGGGGGTAAATCACTACATAAAATAGACATATCAAACTACCCCAAGCCAAACTTTTGCTTCTCCCTAAGCAAAGAGCTCATCAATGATAAATAAAATTGCCTCATCCCAAATAATCAAAATCAAGAACAACTAATTCAAGGCAAATCTAACAAACATGCTTCAACATCAACCAATCTCATCCATCCAACCACTCATCCTCCCTAACAATTGTCAAATAGAGCAAACCACAAGAGCATATAGAATTCAAGACTAGTGCTCACACACTCAACTCTCATTTATGTGGCGAGTAAAAGATGTACTCGATCACTCTCCATCCCAACCCCTTTATTTGTGAACAATGCCCTCTCAACTCACACTCTCGAGTGTTTAAGAAAACATGCACTCAACCTAATAGTCGACTCGGAATATGTCAAATCATTCCTTGCATTGATAAACAACTAATTTCACATTCACACAACGTACTCTATGCACAAAGGTCGGAAGGTCTTTAAAGCTTGTAATGTAAGGCTAGGGTAAAAGGTAGGATAAATTTGGGAAAATATGAGAGTAAAGCCATGCTTAAAAGAGCCAAATCCTAATAAAACCCAAGGTCAAAAATAAATAATGACCAAACAACTCCAACATACTCAACTCCACTAAAAATTCACCAAATACAACTCCAATCATAACAATAATTCCCAACACTTACAATTTCACTCTTAAAAATGTAACAATGTAGAACTTGAGTGAATAAACAAACTTTAACTTTCAAACTTGGTTTTTTTTTCATTAAAACTTATTTTTTTTTCCTTTTAATCAACCTTCTTTTAGAACATTTGAACACTCAACAATTTTTTCTTTTTGCTCTTTTTTTTTTTTGTTTTCTTTTTTTCTTTCTTTTGAAGTTCACTTATTTTTTTCACTTTTTTTTCTTTGAACTTCTTTTTATTTTCACTATCATGCTTTATTTTTTCAAGAAATTCAACTTTCAAAACCATCAAAAACAAAACACAATCAAGAACAAAACAACTTCTCATAACCACCCAAATTGTGCAAACAACAAGCACACCACAAACTCCCTCACCTCACTCGCTAATAGCTCCCCCAAGCCAAGCTTGGGACTAGTAACCAATGGGGGAAAAATCGGCTTGAAATGTTGCTAATAAACAACAAATAGTCAAGGCAACAACATGGGTAGCAAGAAGGGAACAAATGTATCTAATTTCATCAGAAGCCTACCTAAAGAACAAATGCCTTCGTCCTTCTCAATGTGCATAATATTGAGCCATACAAACATTACTCAAAGTTGCAAACCAATACTCAAATTCATTGACATACCAGGAACTAAAACACAATTACTAACCAAATCAACTAGTCAAACACTATATTGACAAGCAGTTGGGCAAAATTGACGCATGTTAGGGCATCCAAGCAATCAAATATCGAATCATGGCTAACCTATCCACAATGTTCATCATCATATACCAAGAATCAAAATAATTTTTAAATACGGGGCCTAGGGAAGCATGATTTACAATTCATTGGAACGTATTTTTGCATTTTTCTAATTTTTCAATTTTTTTGTACTTTTTCAAAGCAATAAAAAATACACTAGAAAACAATAAATCTATACTAAAACACACCAAAAAAAAGAGAAAGAGAAGAAGAAAGATACCATCATCCAAAAATCTCCCCCAAGCCAAGATCAGACAATGTCCTCATTGGCTCGGGAACTAGCCCAGCATGGTTAATCCTCATCATCCTCATCCATGAAGCCAGATCCACCGCTACCACCTGCACCACCAGATGAACTACCACCAAAATAGTTAGGGTAAAAATTCCCCCCAGAGGCCCCCCAAAAGGAATGTCTTAGCCATATCCATAAAAGACCGAATAGTCTGTGTAAATGCCATGGGAGGTGGGATCAACGTATCCCTGAGGTTGGTGCCGGAAACCAGTCGGGGTAGAGAGCATCATCGGGAATAGCACCTCGACGAGCATAGTCATCAAACATGGGGTATAAAGCTCTACCCTGGTTTCTCTCAATGTAGCCCAACCGTTGGTCTATAGAACCAACCATTTGTCTAATCTCCCCATAGGACCCCTCAATACGACCTAAGGCCTGTCCTATGCTCTGTAGATCCCAAACAGTCTCAGAGTCTTGCCTAGGGGGAGGTGGAGGCATATGAGGTGGTGATGGCTCCACCATGGGCTCAGGCTGGGGTGATGGTGGTGGTGGTGCTCGCCCCTGGGCATGGGAAACTAAAGTATCATAGGTATAAGACTCTTGCCCAGGGGGAAAAGCGGTTAACTCAGGGTTAGGGAGGGGAAAGACACGCAAATGAGGCTCCGATCCTACCCTAACACACCAACGGGGAATTTGTTGGCAATCCAACTCTACCCAATCCAAACTCTGAAGGTGCCTACTAGTGAAATAGGTGTCCCCCTCCACAATTTGTGAAACCTTGAGCTCTAGCTTCACTGAAACCGGCTTTCTTAACCGCTATTCTAGTAATGAGGCCTCCTAATCGGATAGGGGTCCTAGTGGTAGTACTAGCGGTGGCATGTCTACCTAAGTGGTGGATAATATATCTACCTATGTTCAATTTCCCGTACCAAACACATAGTGTCCTATGATTGCTAGTTCGTTGGTTTGGGCATTATTGGGCTCATAACGACCTAAAAAACATGCGCCCGAAAATCTTTGCCAGATTTTAGGGACGGGGTAGTGAATAGGCCTGGCACTAGCATGTTGGGCATTTGAGACTAGCAAACCAGTTAGAACACGATAGATATCTTCCATTTTATATTGTTCAAGCCAATGGTGGGAGTGTTCAGATTCCGAAAAACAAACAATTTACAAAATTCGATAAAAGTTAAACTAATATTTCTATTGTTCAACCTAAAATACAAATTAGGGCCATTCTTACTATTAACAACATTCAAAGAGGATAGAAATTCACATGTTAATTCACGAAAGGTAGGATAATGCATGTCAATGAATTTTCTCATTCCTATGTTATTTAAGAATCTCCTAACATGATCATACAATCCTAAAGCCTCAAGAGTAGGGCGGTGTAACCACCGAGAAGGTATTACCTCACGCTCATAGAGCTTGATGAGCCATTCCCGTTGGGTTTCCGTTGTTATTCGGATGCTCGGCCACTGAGGAAGTTGCAATTCCGAGTCATAGTCTTGGTTTGAGCTTGAACCACGCCCCCCTTGTGTTCTTGGCCTCTTTGATGCCATTTTTTAATATGGGTTTGTAAAAAGTTTGTTTAAAATTGGGTAAAATCGGTGTAGAAATGTAGAGGATGAAGAAAGGAGAAAGAATATGTAAAAAATTTTAGATTTAGGTGAGAATTGGAGAGGAGATCTTAGAGAGAATGTAGAGGTTTTAAGGTTTTAGATAGAGAAACAATGGAGGAAAGAAAAATAAAGAGGAAAGAAAGAAGAAAGAAGAAAGAAGAAGAAGAAGGGAGGCCGGCTGTGTCGCGCCCGGTCGGTCGATCTACACGAATTATTTTTTATGCTCTCGCGCCCGCTCGGACGCTAGCTCGCCCGATCGGGCGAGCCACCCCTTTGAAAAATTCCACCTCTCGCACCCGGTAGGGCGAGAAATTTGGTCTGTACTCGTCATTTCTTGTGCCCGGTCGGGCGCACCTTCTCCTGGTTGGGAGAAAATTGTTGAATTTTCTACCCTGCTCTCGCACCCGTTCGGGCGGAGCATCGCCCGATCAGGAGAATTTCTTCCTTTTTGAACTCTCTTCTCGCGCCCGGTCGGGCGGAACATCGCCTGGTCGGGCGCTCTACAACACTAGAGCCCGATTTTTTTCTTTTCTTTTCTCCAAATTTGGCTAACTCTTTTCCTCCAAACCTGTACAAAAACTCATAAAACTCATTAAATTACCTCCTTTCTCCTCACACTAGAAAAAGAAAGAAAGAAAACTAAACTAAAAAGCAAGAAAATATGGGTTGCCTTCCACAAAACGCTGGTTTATCTAGGTCCCGCACGACCTTCTTACCATATGTCTGGAGGATAAGACCTTTGGCCTATCGCCTGGTCGGGCAATCTTTAGGCCTCGACCTTGCTTCCTGACACGCCCGGTCGGGCGCCAACTCGCCTGGTCGGGAGGATATTTCTTGGCTTGAATTGGTGGTTCTTCGCTACTACTCACAAGGGAACTCTTTTTGGCCTTTAATTGTCTTGGTTTTTCACTTGATTGAGCAATTACAACTCGATCAGGTGGAACTCTCACTATGGGCTCAGTATTCGCAACTTGCTCACTTTTCTCCACTTTCTCATCTTCAAAGCTAAGCCCTTCACAGTATAGAGCTCTTTCTATTGCATCCACTTCCTCTTTCCATATGCTAGTTTTTCTTGTAGAAGATACAACACAAGATACCGCCTCCAAGGGATCTTCAAAAAGAGCTTAGGGCTCTTTAGAACAATTATTATCAACCACATCAATTCTAAAACACTTCTCCTATATCATGCGGCTTTTAGGGACATTATTCAAGTTAGAAATAATATTATCATTCCCTACCGATAATGTCAGTTTACCACTTTTCACATATATAGTTATTTCTGCAGTATAGAGGAATGGTCTACCCAAAATAATTGGGGCTTGCAAATCCTCCGCCATATCAAGAACAACAAAATCAATAGGTATATAAAATTTATCTACTCTAACAGGAACATCCTCTAAAACACCTAAAGGGTATTTGAAAGAACGGTCGGCCATTTGAAGGGTTAATATTAGTAGCTTTTAATTTACCCATATTTAGCTTTGAGCACACAGACAATGGCATAACACTAACACTAGCACCCAAATAACATAATGCGTTATCAATCATCAGATTGCCAATGACAAAGGATAGAAAAACTACCCGAATCTTTTAGCTTAGGGGGAGATTTATTTTGTAGTACAGCATTGCATTCTGCAGTAAAGGCGACTGTCTCTACCTCACTAATAGATCTTTTCCTAATTAAGATTTCTTTCATGAATTTAGCATATGCAGGAATTTGTGTAATTAACTCTATGAAAGGAACTGTTACCCACAAGTTTTTTTCCATCTCAAGGAACTTACCAAACTGCTTATCCAATTTAGTCTTCAAATGTCTATTGGGGAAAGGAAGTTTGATAACTGGCTTTTATACATCGTTATTCTTATCTTGAGTTGCGACCTTCCCTGGAGTTGTACCCTACAATGTATCATCAAAGATATTAGTACTACCCTGGAGCCTTGCAGGGCTAATAACGACATTGTTTGGTTTAACAGGATCAAGATTAGCATTTTTCATTAAAACAGGTTCATTATCTCCGGGAATAAGGTGTCCATCATAGTGTGAACCACTCCTCAGAGTAATTGCAAAAGCTTGATCTGTAGGTCTGGTTGGCTGTGATGATAGGGCTCCTTGTTGGCAGGCTTGTAGGGTAGAGGAAATCTGCGCAATTTGATTATCCATGATTTTATTATGAGCTATGATCGAATCAATTTGAGCATCCCTACTCTCCATGTGCTTTTTCATACTTGATAGCATCGCTCTAATTTCTGACAAAGCAGGGTCAAAGGATGAAGATGGTTGTGATTGGGTTTTCTGGCCAGAGTTGGGATGGTAATATTTCTGCTGTGGTTGTTGTGGTGCTTGTGATTGTTGTGGGGGCAGCGGGTTTTGAACATTGGTGCTCCGGTAAGAAAGATATGGATGGTTCTGGAATCCACGATTGTAGGTGTTGGAGTATGGATTGTTCTGCCTATAGGCTTGAAAGGCATTAACTTGCTCCACGGGACTCCTACAATCTTGCTCCCAATGACCTACAATTCTAAAATTTTTACAAAAATCATCATTAGAATTATTATTAATAGCAGAAACATTAGCTATATTTGCAGTAGTAAGATTATCTAATTTCGGACAAATAGAGGTTAATTGAGCTTGCAAGAAGGATACAGAGTCAACACTATGTTTCCCTTTGTTAGCAAAACCTCTAGAATTCCCATATTGGGAATTGTGAATTTCCATATCTTCGATAACTTGACCTGCATCATCAACATTAAGATTCATAAACATCCCACTGGTTGCAGAATCTAAAATTGTTCTAGATGAATTTCCAATCCCATTGTAAAAGGCTTGGATCAACTGCCACTGTGCAAAATTATGGTGGGGACACTCTCTCTGCAGATCCTTGAATCTTTCCCAAGCCTCATATAAAGTTTCATCTGGCTCTTGGGCAAAGTTTTGAATTGCACTCCTTAGTAAAGCTGTCCTCTCAGCAGGGTAATATTTGTTATAAAAATTCAAAACAAGAGTCTCCCACTTAGTAATACCAAGCACTGTTCTATTCAAACCATTAAACCACAATTTATCTTTTCCACACAAAGAGAAAGGAAAAAGGATCTCCCTGATTTGGTCTTGTGTGACCCCAGCTTGCCTAATGGTATTGCAATATTGACAATAATCTGCAATATGAAGATTTGGGTCTTCACCCTTAGCTCCACTGAACTATCCCTTGAACTCTACTTGGGAGAAAGGCATGAACGAGGTTTATGAGTTTTCCTAAAACTCATTGGCGACTCCTACTTGTTTCTTACTAATAAGCGTGAAGATAGGATCATTTCTAATTCAAGGTCCCCCAAACAGTCAGGAATTCAAATCCTAATACACCCTAACAAGTGTAAAGTCCTAGGCTTTTAAAGGGCTATGGGCATTTAAGGAGAAAGATCCCCTACGATGGGAACACCCTCCTTACAGTGGCGACTCTACTAGAGACTTAGAGGTTCCAAGATTAGTTCTTAGTTATGGTCCATGGTTTCCAACACCAAGTTACCTATGGGTTGTAACGATGGCTAACTTGGATAATCTCTAGTTAGAGAGTGAGACTTGAACGCAGAATATCTTCCTTTTTCACAAAAGTAAAAACCAAACAAGCAACATTATATCATGCATAATCACAACACACTTTAACCATTGGGGATTGGCTCATTGATTAGGGGCTGCCAACACCAGGCTTCAATCCCGAAATTAATAACAATTATCCCACCCATATCACCAACAAAATGTTCGGAGGGTTGTGTCATGGGTCAACACGTTGAGTGATTGATTCGTGCATCGTCTCTTAAGATATGGAACCCTTGGACACACAAGCCTTGACCTTAGAATGGCATTGTATGCTTTGACGGTTTCTTTTATGTGCTTATGTGACTACATGAATATGTGCTTCGTGTGTAATCTAACTAATTCCAACCTCTTACTTAAAGATATAGTAAAAGAAATTCGCAAAAATTATGGTTCGACAAAAAAAAAATGAAAAATGTTGTCTGCACTTCGATTTTCAAAAAAAAAAAAAAAAAAAATAAAAAAACATTGAAAAATTGTCGAACCTACCAGGTGGCACGCGCAACTGTCAAAGTTGCGCGCGCCCTCCAAGCGGAAGTTCAGAAGTTGCGTGCAGCAACTCCGCGCAACACTGTGTCTTGCGCGCACCCAGTGTTCAACGTTGACTTTGACTCGTTACGAGCAATATCATACGAAGAAAACGATATTACCGTTTCAAGTTTAATCGTTAAGTAGGTCCTAAAAATATCACTTTGGCTAACAACGTAGTCTAACTTAGTTACTTTTACTTTAATCGTCTTTTTTGTTTTTTTTTCTTTTTTAAAAAAAATCCAAAAACATGTTTTTTATCGTTCTTGTTGCGTTTTCGCAAAAAAAAAAAAAAAAAAAAAAAAAAAAAAAAAAAAAAAAAATATTATTGCGCAAGACGGAAAAATTGCAGATGCTACTCTTGAAGTTGCACTTTCCACCTTAGCGCAAGACGGAAAAATTGCGCACGATACTATTTTTGATTATGATGATTCGTTTACGTACTTTATAATCGAACTAATGACATTACTTCTTATGAGGTTCGTCATTAGAAGTTCGCATCCCTTAATAGGATGTCATCAATATGTTTATTCTTAAACGTGCCTATTTTCGTGTTCATCATGTTTTAGTTGTAATTGATCAACCTTGATTTAAGAGTATAATTTATTTACCTCTTCTATGGTTTAAAAAGAGAATCCCGAGAACCTTACTTGGGATGTTTGCCTCACACAAAAAAAAAAAAAAAAAAAGAGAGAAATAGAACGAAGAAAAAAAAAAGAAGAAAAAAAATCGTTCTTAAAAAAAAAGGTATGATGCGAAAAAAAAATATTATTCTCAACAAAAAAAAGAGAGAATATAATGAATGATAAAACCGAGAAAATGATTTAATAATTTCTTGGATTTTACATTCGGAGGCCATCATTCTTTTTAAGCAAATAGTAATATATTATCCTTTAAAGATGAGTAATATGAGAATCATAATTAAAAAAAAAACGATATAGATCTCTATTGTAATCTAAATGATCAACAAATACCTTAGTATATTTGATCATTTTAAGGAGTATGTTCGGGTCGATTAATATTTCTAAAAAATTTGATGAGCATTTCAATCCAACTTTCTTGTCTTTCTCTTCTACCTTTTTCGAAAACAATTCATTTAAAGTAAAATTCTTAGATGATTACCATGTTGAAGTCAACACAAATCATGACATTCCATTAATGATTGTTTGTGAATTTTTTTGACATTCTTCATCAACAAACTTGCTTGAAGTGAATTCGTATTATAAGGATTAAAAAAGAAATAAAACAATCATTTTGACTTTGATTCATTGTTTGAATGCTTGGCAGAAAAGGTTTAAGTGAACGCGCTCAATTTCTCGTGATATACATTACTAGGTCATATTCCACATTCGCATACTAGTCCAATCATGGGTGACAAAGCAACGTTGGAGAAACTTAGACAGGAACTCCAAAACCTAAAGGCCCTATGAAAAGAAGAAGCCCAATTAAAGGCTCATAAAAAAAGCAGAAAAGGCTAAAATAAAAGCAGAGAAAGTAAAAGAAAACATTCTGCAAGAAAAAGCAAGAGCCGAAAGGCTAGAGGCCTTGGAGAAAGTTGTCCTTCGAGCTAGCTCAGGGACTAAGTACTTCAATTATGAGCTTGCACCACAACCTAGTGGCAAGACTCTCCCAGAAAAGTTCTTAACTATGGATTTGCCGACCTTTAAGGTTACGGATAATCCTAGTACTCACTCAATGAGCTTTATTGGAATTATGGCATTGAAAGGGGTTGAGCAAAGTCTATATGCATGTACTTTTCCTCATTCATTGGACCCAACTGCTAGATCATGGTTTTATAACCTCGATGCAAAACAAACTTCCACTTGGAGTGACGTTGTAAAAGCGTTTTTAACCCAATATGGAGATAACATCGAGCTCACAACTACCTTGCGCGATCTCGAATTGCTTAAGCAAGGGGAAGAAGAAGGCTTCATTAACTTCTTTTCCAGATGGGGATCAAAGGTTGCTCTTATTTCACAAAGACCTCCGGATCATGAACTTATCCCAAAGTTCATAGAAAATATGTCTCCACCATACAAGTGCCATTTACAATACCTTGGTTTAGACACATTTCAAAAGGTCTATACTGTGGGAACAATAATTAAAAGGGACTTGATAAATGAAACCATGAATCATATAGATGGACTAGATTTTTAGAGAGGATTTCACCTACGTCGGAAACGGACAAAGCTCGGAGATGCAATTTCATGAAGTTATCAACAATTCAAGATGTAGCACCCTAGGTCTTGTTTTGTTTCTTTCCTTTGTTTTTCTTTATGATAGACTAAGAGATTCATGCTGTCAAATCTACTTATTTTGTACTCTCATTAATTAATGAATAAAAAATATATTTTCAAGTACGTCTATCTTGTTGTCTTTTCAATCTCTTTATTGTTATTGGCTCGAATTAAATAAAGCGTATACATACAAATAGGCAATATCAAAAAGGCATACATACTCAACACTTTAAGAATCTTGATGAGCTTTGGCTTACTAGATTTATTGAACGAAAAGAGCCCATCTTTGGCCCACAAAGAAAGGATATGACGATTTCACCAACACAGGAGGTAACTTGAAACTCCACAAAGATAATCCCATGTTCTTAACCTTAGAGAAAATCCATCTTTTTGGCAGCCCTTTTGAGCCTCGTCAGTTAAGCCTTATTCAACCTACATTATTCCATACCTTGGGATGGGAATGGTGCAAAGAGATACAAATAGGAAATTGGGGGAACGAAACATAAGAGGGGGACACAAAAGTTGTCCAAACCCAAAAGGAAAGATCCAATGCAAAAAAAGAAAGAAAAAAAATCGTTCTAAACCCAAAACAAAACTTGTCAAAAAAAAAAAAAAAAAAAAAGAGAGAGAGGACAAGGAAAAGGCACCAAATGTAGGAAGTTGCCACACAAAGAAGAAAGGTTTTAATTTGATAAGCACCAAAAGTAAGGGATTATGGGAGTATACTTGAGCCTGTCCATTCTTCATAACCCCAAGCCTAGCCACGTTACAACCTTGGAAAGGCCCTCCTTGAGGTAGACCATAACCATATACCAAAATCATCATTCCATGAAAATATGGCCAATCTTAGGCCTTTGCACATATGGACCTACTATTGAGTAGTCATGCCCATATGTAAAATGCATGAAGTGTTGAGTTATGATTACAAAATCATATAAAAAAAAAATTAAATGATTCGGATGATTTGATAGCCATTGGCTTGATGACACCATTTTAGTAAAGCAATCGAATCAAACTAAATTCGATGTTTTCCATATTTTTTGCCAAGAAAAATGAGATGACTAATCACTTTAAAAAAAAAACACTCATCTTATTTTCTTTTAATAATAGGGCTATTTATTACGAAGGTAATTCAAGTTCTATATACATTTCCTAGAAAGAAAAAGAGTTAATACAATAAATTGATTTGATATATCGACAGCCTCGACGTCAACTTTAGATGTCTTTTACAACTCTTGAGCATTGGTCTTCTCACTTATCATGAGCAACTAATATGTCCGCCTGCGTGGGATATCTCCATCTTCTCCAAGCGAGAAACATTGATTGAACATGATCGCTACATGAAAAAATGATCGTTATCGCTATCACACGTATACCCCACTGCCAAGTCATCACGATGATTCAAATATTAAGTCAATGATCCTTGCTTTTCGAAAACATGTCTAATTCTCTTTCTTTATTCTTCTATGGGAAAGTTGGATTCCCCTTCCTTTTTATATAAATCTGTCTTTTTTGTTCATTTCTTTTTTAGGGGGTAAGTCGGGATGATCCCTCCCATTTGGCAACTAAATACTTGAAAAATAGTATAATTTTTTCGCTCTTTGCCTTAAACTGGGGGCTAAAAAAACCTGGACATCCCTACTTCTCTCTATTTACAGATTTGAACATGCTATTAATGCTGCAAAATCAATGTCATGCAAAGCTTATTACGAACCATCTTAATAACTTTAAATGATGAAGGGAAGAATACCACTTCCTATTATTTGACCAGATAATTAATTATATTACTTGATCATACAATTCATGTTAAAAATATGCAATATTCCACAAATTAAAAATACAAATCTTGGGGCTTCAAATAAACATGAGAAATATCCCCTAGCATGTGTATACATAAATTGCAAAAGCCACCTAAGGTTACACTTGGGGGCTACAAAAATATAGGTCTCACCTCAACTTTTGTTTTGAAATAAGACCATATTTTGGAAAGTGATTAGAATGATTTTATAAATTATTCTAACACTCCACCAAACCTAGGTTTGATAAACATGACAATAAACTACGATGCTTATTTAATTGAAAGAACTTCACTTTCAATTAGCAAAATATGACAAACACTAAAATTAAAAACATAAACAGAATCAGATATAAGAAAGTTTGCTCACATTTTCATATCTTTGTTGAAATAAATTGCAAATTACAACTTACCTTCATCAATCTTGGACAAAAAAAGTCACATTCAATTATGAGCTAGACTTTTCTTTCCATTTTGGGTCCAGTTTTGAAAATAATATGATTATGTATTTTTCCTACGTACTAGAAAAAGTTGCTTTTCAAAACAAACTTTCGTTTAAATTATTGGACCCTTTTCAAATTTTGAATTCTTGTTCGAAATAGCATGTTTCTAATAAAAAAATAGTATTCAAAATTTCCTTTCTGAATTTTTGTTTCTTTTTTTTCAAATAAATAAATTTTCAGATTCTCAATAACCGTTTGGATAAATAAGTGTATATACATAAATACTTCCAAAAGGAATGAACTAAGATTCGACTTCTTCTTCACTCGAACTTGTTCTCGTCTAGTCCTCCTGCGAATATTGGCTTAGGGTTGGTAAACGAACCACCTACAAGACCAAAATCATAGATTGTTAAGAAGAAAGAAAATATTTGATGTTCTAATCAACTTTGAGAATAAAATCACCGCAATGATCTTTACAAACGTTTAGACATTAGGTAAGATTACTAAACCTTAAATACAATTGTTTTTGGTTTGTTAAATAAGCAAAGAACTAACTTGCTTTCTTGAACATGACTTTAATTAAAATGCGAAAGCCATGTCATTGTCCTAAATATCTCAAAACAAAAATAGGATATATACATAGGTCCATCTCAATATCATGATTATATGAATGGCCTAAATAATAGCAAGTCATTAAAACTACCCCAAATTGAGGGCTCCAAGACTTGTGAAATTGCAAGAATGCGCATAACCCGACACATGGGGGCTCCAATATCCACAAAAAAACAAAATGAGATATTCAAGCCATTCAAGCTACTTTCGAGAATCGCCTAAACTACAAATGGTTTACGTAGCTCTCGAGCCATATAATTTTCAAATGTATCACAATGATTTAATAATCATGTTGTTCCTTTGAAAACTAAGTTTGCAACTGAATTTGGCCATTAAATAGGTTAAATACTCGAGTTATTTTCAAGTTCAACTTCAAAAACTAATCTTAGTGCATAATTGTTGTTTCAATACTTCAAATTTACTCTAGAGATTAGAGAGTATGACTAGTATAGAGCAAAAGAAACAAAATCATGATGCATAAAACATACTTGCTCATACGAAAGTTTAGTACTCAATCATTCATCATGAAAATTGTATCAAGACACTTTATCAACAAAAGACAAACAATTTCATGAGTTAGAATGTAAACAAAAGACTCCTAAATTCTAAATTAAGGAGTCTTTGTTTTAAATTATTCCTCCATTGTTGCACACATTGGAATTTCGCAAGGAGGATAACATCTACTTTCTTGAGCTTCAAAACAGTAGCAAAATTTGAACTCAAAAGAAAGAATTCGAAAGTAGCAAGAATAGAGGAAAAATTAGAACAACATTTCATTTTCCCTCTTACTTGTTCTAGTGAATGACCAATACTACTAGGCTTAGCAAATTTCCTTGTTAAAACTATGAATGGTCAAAACAATTTAAACACACTAGTTTAAACGTTTCTAAGATCCTAGTTGTTATCATAATAAGACGAAACACAAGATTTCTAGACCCATTTCAAGCAACATGAAAGGGTCTAATTATTAAAAACAAACAAGTCATCGAAGTCACCCAACATTGGGGATTACAATATTCGAAAATCGTAAAATGGGGGCTACAATATTTGAAAACATAAATTGGGGGCTCAAAAGCCCGAAGTATAGCAAAACTACTCTAGTTCGATGATCTCTTCAAGAATTTCCTAAACTAACTAGTTTTGTGCAAATCTTGAAATCACAGTTTTATAAGTGAATAATAATAACCATCGGTTATTTTTATCATTAATAAAACCAATTTTGCAACTTACGCGTGAAAAAAATAAACATGAGTTGCAAGAACAATTTCATGCTATTATCAAAGTTCAAAATTTTATTTATAATTTTAATGCATAATTGTTGTTCTAAACACTTCAATTTACATTAAAATTAACAAGTATAGTCTATGTGAGCAAAAAATGAGAAATAAAGTTCTAGCACAAATTCAAAATAATAAAACACGTATATGCTTGTACATGCTCATACAGGGTCAATACTTTACCACTTCACATGAAATTTGTTGCAATATATTGCTTAAACATGTCTTAACAACAAACAAACAAATTCATGAAAACAAGTCGAATCGAAAACCCCAACTTCAAGTTAGGATTCTTCATTCGATTTCTCCATTTTATTGACCAAGATCAAAGTCTGGTAAAATAAAAGGAGCAAGATTTACTTTCCTTTGCTTTAAACTACAACCAAAAAATGGAAAGAGATCAAAATTGGAGAAAGAGAAGAAGAAGAGCTGCAGATCGCGCTTCTCCAACTCTTTCACTAATTTAAATGTTGCGCGCAACGCATCAAGTTGCGCGTGGCATCTCAGCGCAACCTAGTTTCTTGCGCGCGCCTAGCCAGCGCGACCCACTGAGTTGCGCGCGGATACTGGTCATTTAAAAGTCCGGTATTCAAATTTCGATCCGTTTGATTAATTTTTAACGGTTTTTGCTTGTTGTTAGACGTAATGGCTCGCATATTATCGAAAATCTTTTTAATTGATTTGCATTTTGTAGTTTATTTTCTTCTTTGATAATTTTTTGCATCATCCTGCATGCACACCGTGCTTTGTGCCTGACCCAAGCATACGTTTTGGACGTTTTTCGTAAGCGTGTCTTAAAAATTTCTTACTTTACTTTAGGTGTTAGCTAACGAGTCAACAGGCACGCTAAACCATTCGAGAACAGACGCTTCTAGATTGGAAGCAAATACGGTAGTTCGTGAGCTTACTAGCTTACCGAACAGTTAGGGTGTCGTCCATACCCTGTATAAAGAAAGCAAATACGGTAGTTAGTGCACTTACTGACTTAACGGATAGTTAGGGTGTCGTCCACCCCCTGTATAAAGAGCGACGTACGATGTCGCATCCATTTAGGCACGGGCCCTAGTCCTGAGACACGTGTTTTCATCTTGTGGACAAAACTGCTGAGAGAGTTCCCGATTTTCTTCTTTCTCACTCATGACTCCAGTCCCGAGACATGTATTTCTATCTTGTGGACAACGAATGCAGCGTTTTGACAAGCGAATTGTCAAGAACTTTATTCACATGTTAGGCTACGAATACCAAAACACCCCTTTTATCATCTTTATAACTTGTTAAAATCAGGCTAAAGTTTCAATGACATATCGAGGGACTTTAGACCAACGACGACATAGCTGGGAGGAAATCATCCCCTTTACTCTTTCTTAAACCGATTTCTTTACATGACTTGACATCACCCAGAACACCTTTACTTGTAAAAGCATTCTACAATTGCAAAGGATCAATCTAGATTCTTTAGCGCGTAAAGACTAGAAAATACTTTTTTCTAAACCTTAATAGCTTTTGTCTCGATCACTTAACGAATCAAGGATTGTTTCGACGTCCTTAAACATTTATGAAAGATTCTCTATTCTTTGAGAACTTTGCAGAATAAGTCTCGGATTTATTTCCTTGACTATTTTGATCCTCGTTTATTCTAGACTCGATCAAAGTGGGGGCTAACTGTAGACATCTACTTTTGGCATCCTGTCCCAATAGGAAGTGCCATGATGATAAATAAAACCATCTTCGTGTTGGATCAACGTGAAGAGCACTTATGGATAACTGATTGAATCACAAAAATATAAAAATGACTAGCCTAACCCAAAAACAAATGCATTAAGGTCCAATCAACTAATCTCGATCATAATTAGGCTTAAGCCCGAGCTTAAAACCTAAAAATGACGGATTTAGAGGCGCCTAGGTTAAAAATCAATGCTACCGCAGAGAAATCCGTACGCATCTCAATGAGTCGCGCTGGTCTAGCGTGCGCAACTCACAAGGTTGCGCACAACACCCAACGCAACTGCTAGTGATGCACTTGCGGAAGATTCAGAATTTCATAAAAATATAAAATCGAATCTTACCATAATACTGCGCGCAAGACAATCAGTTGCGCTGCCTACAGCAGCGCAATCAAGTCACTTGCGCTGAGCTGTCGCGTGCAACCCATTTAGATGTGCACGACACCTGCTGCTGTAGAATGTTCAAAACCCTAAACGTACCCATTCCCTATAAATAGAGGCTTAATACGAGGCTCAAACAGACAGAAATTAACCTAAAAAACTCTAGCGGAAACTTTGTGAACTTGTGAACTACCAAACACTCTTGTCCTAAACACTCAACCCCTTCAATACTTGTTACTACGGTGGAGGTTCCCGAACAAGAAGGAGTCCATAAGTTTCTAAACAAAGATCTAGCAAAGAGAAGTGGTAAATTCCCGATCACTTAGATCAATCATCTTATTTTTCTTGTTTAAAGTAACTTTAACTAACTAATTAGCGTTGTTTGATCACTTTAAACGAACTCTTAACTAATTAATTTCACATAGTATCTTGATTTAAATAAGAATAGAATTGAATAATTAATTGTTGATTGATCACTTAAGTTAAGGCGAATCTTGTTTATTTTGTTCTACTCATAAATATTGATTAAATAAGAATAACGATCTTTACAATGTAATTCCTTCGTGATTAATGCGTGTAAATAAAATAAACTAACTTAGTTTTAGGTACCACGTTGCATATTTTGTTTGGTGATGAAATTGTGAAAAAGGAAGAGCTAGTAAAGGCCGTACTAGGGCTAGGATAACGATTCCACTCTAAAGGGAATCTTAGTACCCTCGCTCCCGAACTAATTTCTGGTTTATGTAGACCAATTTGGGCATGGGTAAACTTACGATTCGTGCAAATTATCCCTTGAACTCTACTTGGGAGAAAGGCATGAACGACGTTTGTGAGTTTTCCTAAAATACATTGGCGACTCCTACTTGTTTCTTACAAAAAAGCGTGATGAAAAGATCATTTCTAATTCAAGGTCCCCCAAATAGTCAGGAATTCAAATCCTAATACACCCTAACAAGTGTAAATTCCTAGGATTTTAAAGGGCCATGGACATTTAAGGAGAAAGATCCCCTACGATTGGAACACCCTCCTTACAAGTTGAATTAAGGAACAAAGTTGTAGAGAGAGAAAACGAGAGAGAAGTTTAAGCTTAAGAGAAGATTAAACTAATGAAAGAGAGGTAATTGTATCAAAATATAATAAAACGTATTTATACAAACTCCTAAAAATCCTCATTAGAAACTAAGTAAAAAACGTCGAAAATGCTCCTCCAAGACACGCGTCCGATCAGGCGAAGCACTGCCCGGCCGGGCCCGCCTTTTTGTCTTCGAAGCTTTTCTCGCGCCCGGTCGGGTGCGAGCTCGGGTGAAGATTTGCCCATTCCTTCTTCCACCCCGCCCGGCCGGGCGCGCCTGCGGGTGTGCTCCTATCCGGACGGGAAAAGCTACTTGAAGTCTTGATTGGGCTCCAATTCTTTAGCCCAATCCGGATTTCCTCTTTGGGGCTTTAAAACTCAGTCCAATGCCTCGGCTTCTCCTATATCGAGCCCTTAATCACCGGTTTGATGACTCCAACCGGCCTTGGACTACGAACGATGGTTGTGGTCTTCCAATGCTCGTAATTACTCCAATAAATCTGGGAAAATGCTCCAAGTGTGCAATTTCCTACAAAACTCAACCAAAACTACGAAGACACTAGAAAACACAAATTAGTAATAAGTGGCTCTAAAAAGCCAAAAACAATACCAATTATGACCAAGGGTAAATCACTATATAAAATAGACATATCACATAGCCACAATATCATTAGAGTTTTCTACATTGCTTTGTTTTGCTCTTTTCCCTGCATTATAACTTTTGAATTCTACAAATTCATTTGACAGTTCAGCTAACTCATTTTAAAGCTTCACAATCCTCTTTTCTACATCAAAGTGAATGGCTCTTGCATCTTCTAACGGGCCTTGTAAATTAGCTTCTCTGAGTTTAAGAAAGTGTAGCTTAGATTGCATTGCACGTTTCTTAAAAGTAGGAGACTGCTTTGAATATGCGTTGCTTTTATTTTCTGCCATAGTAAACTGCAAAACTAAGAGTAGAAAAGGATCAGCTGTAAGCTTCACATTCAAATCCAAATTTTAAATTACATAGGCTTAAACTGAATAACATTAATATACAGTGGATAGTACACATTGTATAAGCAATAAGCCCTAATTAATGTTAGCTTATAGACACAACTTTTATATAGGCATAAAAAGGAAACCTATGCTTAGTAAAACAATTTCTTACTTTTTATAGGCTTACTTATAATGATATGAATCAGCATTTGCACCTAATAATATAATGGTTATTTCGTTTTTTTATTTATACCTAATCTCTTAAACCTAAATATGAAGTTTCCATATTACAGAAACATCTACGGTAGCTCATCAAAGGCAGGTGGTAATACAACTTACAGTAAAGAAACAAGTAGGCTTTGCTGATCATCTCTGCTTAGACTTTATTTTTGCATAGTAACATACAAATAAACTATTGTGGCATTCACTGGTTGGATAACAGAACCCCCATCTGCTATGGTTGGCCTGAAACTACCTACTACCCCTTTGAAATTGAAAGCACCTCACTTTTGTACACATTGTAATGCAAAAAAATTCCACCATGAAACACTTCATTTAAGTTGTGGAAATAGATTTATTGAATTAGCCAGTAATGAATATCCTCCTGCATTATATAGACTTTTAGCATCTGATGAAGATGATGCACAACACTTTAGACAATATATATTCGTTTTTATAACAACTTATTTGCATTTAGCTCATTCGGTGGCAAATATGATGCAGACACACGTAAAGGAATTTATGTCTTTAAATTGCATGGTAAGATTTATCATAACTTGCTTGACTTAATCCCTGGTGATGAAGGCCCTAAATATTTGCAACTGTATTTTTATGATGGCCAGTGTGAAGCAGCTGCTAGGACAGACTGCTTTAAACAAATTAGAAAACATATTATAAACATACTTATGGAAGTAACTGAGCATAATCACTATGCTCGCTTTTTCAGATCCTTGAAAGAACTCGACATTCAGGAAGACACAAAAATTATTATCAACAAAAATAGTGTCGTAGACCAACGAGTTTATAATGCTCCTACAACAGATGAAGTAGCTGCAATCTTGCCTGACGACAGTTCATCAAGTGAGTCCAGCAGCCCATACATTGTTGTAAAAGGATGGTCATAGGAGTCTCATCGTATACATAATAATTATGGATGTTACGATCCTCTGCAATATCCACTTTTATTTCCTTATGGTGACTGTGGTTGGAGTCAATGTTTGACAAAAAATAGCTGTGCATCTCAACAGCAAACAAACCCTGCTATGTCCTCTGCAATACATACAGAGGAAGATGTGCTTGAATAGGAAACAACCCATAAGATTCTAAACTAAATGACAATTGAGCTGGAAATGATATAAGCCTTTGACCTTCATTTTATGCTTTTATTAACATATATTGCAACCACACTAATTGCAGGCTTAGCAGATGCAAGTGGTAGTTCGGCTAGGCATGTTTTGCCTCGTGAATATTATGCTTACAAACTGCAGTCCTGGCCAAACAACATGCTGTTGCGGGCAAGCCGATGTTTTCAGCAATACATAGTTGATATGTATGTGAAAATTGAAAATACTCACCTAGACTACTTCCGTCACAATCAACAGGCAAGCAGAGCTGATTTGTATCAGGGGATCTTAGATTCAATTGAGAATGGTGAAACAAATCCCATAATGGTAGGTCACCGAGTTATATTACCACCATCTTTTATTGGTGGTCCACGAGACATGAAGCGCTGATACTATAATGCAATGTCTTTAGTGCAGAGATTTGGTAAGCCTGATTTGTTTGTCACAATGACTTGCAATGCAAACTAGTTAGAGATCAAAGCAGAATTGGCTCCCGGGGAAGCAGCAGATATTGTTGCTCGTATTTTCTGGTCTAAACTGATTTGCTTGAAAAAGAAAATAATTAAGAAGCATATCTTTGGAAAAGTAGCAACTATGATTTATGTAGTTGAATTCCGAAAAAGGGGCCTTCCTTATGCACATTTCCTAATCATCCTAAAACCAGGATGCAAAATCAAAACACCTTCAGATTTTGATCGTTTTGTCTCTGCAGAATTACCACCCCACAGCTCCCCAAAACTCCGTAAAATTATGGTCCGTCATATGATGCATGGCCCATGTGGAGAACTTAATCCTGATTGTGCATGTATGATTTCGAGGCACAACAGTTCTGTGTCTTGTAAATATGGCTACCCCAAAAAAATTTTACACGAAACAACGAACCATGATGATGGATATCCCATGTACAAAAGAAGGGATACGGGAGAGAGTGTCCGAATTCAGGGTGCAAACCTTGATAATCGTTGGGTCATTCCATACAATCCATACCTCTCTATGTTATTTGATTGCCATTTAAATGTAGAAGTATGCTCATCTATTAAGGCTGTGAAGTATCTATACAAGTATGTTTACAAAGGGCATGACAGGGTTTCTTTCAATGTTATTGGAGGAGAAAAAAACCCTGAAGATGATATTGAAAGGTTTTAATTTGGTCGATGGGTTTCGCCGTGTGAAGCAGTTTGGAGGATTTTTTCCTTTTGTCTGTTTGAGATGCACCATCCTGTGCAACAGTTGGCAGTGCACTTGAAGAACATGCAAACAGTTTAGTTACAGGCTCATGAACAACTAGATTTAGCTGTGTTGAATGATTGTAGATCCAAAACTCAGCTGACAGAATTTTTTAAGGCAAATGCAGCCTCTCCTCAGGGTACAGAATACCTTTTGGAGCATAACAGATGGGATGTCAGTAAGAAAACATGGTTTCAAAGGCAGATAAGAAGATTGTGATTGGTCGGCTGGAAAGTGTTACACTAGTAGAAGGAGAGCGATTCTTCTTGCGACTGCTCCTAATTAATGTACGCAGTCCTAAATCATTCACTGATCTTTGAACTGTTAATGGAGTACTTTGTGCCACTTTTCAAGAAGCAGCTATTAAAAGAGGTCTATGTGAGGAAGATAATGTAGTATACTCATGCTTGGCTGAAGCATCAGAAATTCAATTGCCAGCAGCCTTACGCCGCTTATTTGCAGCTGTTTGCGTTTTCTGCACTCCCAGCGCCCCTAATCGACATTGGAAACGATTCTAAAATGATCTATCTGATGATTACAGACATACCTTTCCACAAAATGAAGGTCGTGTTAGGTTGCTAACTATACAGTCAATTGAACGCCATTTAGAGTCTATGAGGAAATCATTGGCTCATTTCCAACTTGACCACTTACATGAAGAGATGCCAGAAGAGCTAAACAGAACTAAAGACATCATTGATGCTTTAGATGCACCTATTCCTCAAGAGTGTATTGACTGTAGAAGCAAACTTAACTCAGCTCAGCAAATTGCATTTGATAGAATTATTTCTCAGGTTCAATCAGGAAAGCCTGGCTGCTTCTTTGTTGATGGTCCTGGAGGAACTGGAAAAACATTTTTATACAATGCTCTATATACAGAATTGCGCATGGCAAGGAAAATTGTTCTTCCAACAGCAACATTAGGCATAGCTGCAGCAAACATACCTTCTGGCAAGACTGCACACTCAAGGTTTAAGATTCCACTGGATTCAAAAACATCTCTTGCTTGTGACGTTCCTAAACAAGGCAGCTTAGCTGCTTTAATCGAAGAAATAACTCTGATTATTTGGGATGAAGCTCCAATGGAAAAAAAGGAAAACATTGAATCAGTTGAGCTTTTACTTCGTGATCTTTGTGACGCAGAACAACGATTCGATGGGAAGTTTATAGTATTTGGGGGAGATTTTCAGCAAGTTTTGCCGGTTGTTCCTCGCAAAACTCAAAGGGAGGCTATTGGAGTGTAGGGAATATTTCAAGCATCCCACACTTGAGCCCCACTGTGATCACACACTTAAATATGGTGGCGTCTAAAGGGAAGGAAGCTAGAGCAAAAGAGTCGCAAACAAGTTTTAGGAACTTGTAAACCGTTCACAGGGTGAAGGTTACACCCTTTCACGATCCATGAGATCGCTAACTCCATAGTGGTCTGGAACCATGACTGGATATTCGGGGATGAAGGTACAAATCCAACCTAAAAGAGATTGTACCTGCCCTAATAATAGGCCTCTACTTTATTCTTCTCATATTCAGGTGCACTTTTTGACTAACATACAATCAATATATGAACCCTAAACTTGTTTAATCTATGTTGGTTGAATTTAATGCACAAGCAAATCTATTATTGGCGATCACTTGAATTATAATCACATTAACCTAAACAAGATTATTAATTATCTTATTAAGCGTGATTACAAGTACAAATTCCCTTTAAACCTGCAAGAGAGGGCGTGATCAAGCAATAACAATAATATATCAAGCAAAATAAAATAATCATCATGTTAATAATCTCAATAAAGCATAATAATATTAGCAAGACTCTAGGCATGATACTAACAAGATTAATGAGAAACCCTACCATGTCACTAAACAATAAAGATCAAACCTTTAACCCTAACATAATACTAACATGATAGAAGGAAAGAATAGGAAGCATCATAGAAACATGCATGATACTAGAAATATTAGTTATTACCCTAAACATGATACTAGGAATCATAAAGACATCCTAACATGATACTAGGAATAAGAATAATCAAAGCAAGATTTTTATATCAAAATAATAACAATTAAATTACTTACTTGGATGCCTCGTATCTCTTTCTAATAACAAAATACACGCGTTAGTAACCTCAAGGAAAATAATAAATCAAACAATTAAATCAAATAATTGAAATAGAGATTTGGGACCAAACCCTCAAAAATTATCAACCTTTCATGTCTAGGGCGAAGGCAACTTCAAACTTGGCTAGGTGTGTCTAGAACTTGTGAATGCGGAATTTTGTATAAGTGAAGGTTTTGAAAAAGAGAGAGAAAGCCTCTAGCTTTTAGTGAGAGAGAATAGAATTAGATGGTTGTGAATTCTAGGTGATTTGAAAACGAAGGTTTATGATCCTATTTATAGAAAAATAGTCCAGGAACCGATCAAAACAAATCAAATCCCATTCAGAATAAAATACCTCCAGTCGCGAACGACAGGAGTTAGCGCCAGACGACAGGCACTAGCGCCAGGCTACAGCTGTTAGCGCTAGGCGACAATCTTGTCGTCTTGCGCCGAGTCAGAAATAAGACGGCTTTTCACGCGGAATCCTTTTCTTAATATGATTAAGCAGCAAATTTCGCGTTTATCAAATTAAAATCGAGTTTATCATAAAACATTTATTTTATTCCAAATAAAACTCTTTAAAATAATAACTATCAATCCTAATTCCATTAGAATGTAAAAGAATCTTCTAGATATTCTAGAAGATTAAAATCAATCCTAACAACTTTAGGAATAATAATTAATAGGCCCTCCTCTAGATCATTGGCCACATATAAAATTCATCTCGAGCCCAATTTAGTATTTTGACCACAATTTCCTCATTATTCATCGTAATTGGGCTTATAATATATCGTTGGAAAGCTCTTTTCGAGCCCGATCCAACTACACTATTATTGGACCCATATCATGGACCAAACTAAATTGGACGGGCTATTTTCATAAATAGAGTATATAAAAAGAAATATTTTCAAAAACAGAAAGAGAGATATTTTAATAAAAATAACTGTATCACTAGACTTTTCACACTTTAACTTCGTCCGATAATCAAGTGACGTGAAAGGTATTCATCACTGGGTTTGCTTTTGGGAAAACACATTTGGGTGTCTGCAGAAGCCCCCACTTTGACTGAGTTTGGAGAAACACAAGTTTCAAAAACAAAAGTCAAAGTAGCGATAGGGACGGAGAATGATTCAGAACGTTCTGCGATCCTAAATCATTCTTATAACATCGATACCTGCAAACTAGCCTTAGTTAAACAGATAAAAGAGTTAAGAAACGCGTATCTTGCACCGTCGAGCACACGTCTCTAGAGTAACAAATTTTGTTGTTACATTTTTGTTGGTGACGACCTTCACAGTGCCTCGTGAATGCCATCGTCGAAGACCGTTTCCTGTAACCATCTTCAATTGCTTATGACAATCCTTGGGACATCATCGAAGACCGCTGCTTGTAGATATCTTCAAAGTTGTAGCTGTACCTTGCCACGGCTGTGCATCGCCGCTATAGACAATCTCCTCTTTACCTTGGGACATCGTCGAAGACCGCTACTTGTAGCTATCTTCAATTTCATAGTGATAATCTTCCAAGGAAAATTATCGAAGACCACCGCTTGTTGATCCTCAAGTTCTTGAATATTTGCTGTGCTGATACTTGCTGAAATTGCTGCAGTGCTAGTACCTCGGCGCATTTTGTGAATGAGCCGATACCTTGATGCTTGTGCTTCTTTGTGAACCATTACTTCGGCGCTTGCGATGAGCCAATACTTAGGTTCTTTAAGCTAAGTGAGACGATCATTTGTCAGGTCGATCACTTACAGCGGTTGTAATCGAGCCGATTACTTAATCATGTCAAATTGCTTATAGGGGCTAACTGGTGTACCAAGGAACCCGAAATTGCTGTATAAGGTCCGCATAATCATTTATAGGGGCCATGCATCCTGTCGCCGCACCAGCGCACACCAGAGCTTACTATCGCCAGGATTTTTCTCTGTCGCCAGGAGACAAGCATTAGCGCCAGGCGACAACTTTGTCGTCTGACGCTGGAGTCGGGTTTTTCGAATAAAACCCCTTTATTCTCCATTTTGCTTCTACTGCTGTTCGTTGCTCGGTTTCGCTCAGAAATTCACCTTGTTCATTCTCCTCCATTTCTCAACCAAATTCGCTCAAATTTGTTGCAAATAAAAGCTTATTTCATCTAGTTTCCTAATATGTGTAAGTTTTACTCAAACTCACTTCGGTTTTGCTGAATTTCGCATGTTTTGTTCATGAATTTTTGTGAAAATTCGAAACTTACTTTGCTTAATTTGCTTTATTTGTTGAACTTTATGCCATGAAATTGCTTGATTATGCTCGTATATTGCTTTGAGAATATTTTGAGACTTGTTGGACTTAATTTGGTGAATAAATGAACAAATTGCCATTGTTGAGCCCTTTGAGTTCGTAAGAACAATGCGGCTTGTTCTTCGTATTTCTGCTAGCTATTCTTGTCCAATTTGTCACAATATTTGTCACAGTATTGCAAGAAATTGTTTGATTGCTGAAAAATGCTATTTTTGCATGCATTGAAATTATGCTCTATTTTAATACTAAGTACTCTGTTTTCTTGACGAACATAGTATCATGCGGCTAGGCGAACCATAGATACTATAGAACCCTTAATTTACTGTTACTTTGCATAATATAGCATGGCTAGACGACGCGGTTCTGGCTCTCACTCTAGGGAGGCTCACCGGGAGGACGATCCCGTTGACGCCGGCGTAGGGACCTCCTCTTCTCTAGGGGCGTTCCCGGAGTGGGATGAGCGTACTCTGTATTTTGCGCCCGAGTTCCATATCTTGGAGCGCGTTCGGCGCGGGATTCATAGCGGGAGAGTTCGTAGCCATTGTTCAGGCAACGATAGCATTGGCTCCCTGTACGATACCTACTTCCGCGACCATGATGGTTTGCGTAGATTGTGGGAGTCTTGTGGCTTGACTCCTCTGTTCCGAGCCACTCAGGCTCTGTATTTTTTTGGGCCGAGCCGCTACGTGGTTCGAGCTTTGGTGGAGTTCTTCAGGGACACCACCAACACCTTTCATTTCCCCTGGGGCGAGATGACCATTACCCCGACTAACTTCAGTCTCATCTCGAGGCTGGAGTTCCGTTCGGTCGCGCTTCCGTTCGATAGCAAGATCACAGTTATTCTTCGGTGGTACTAGAGCTGTTGGGCCCTATTGCTATTCGAGCTCATAGCGAGGCCGAGCCGATGCATCTCAGTTCTCGATATATCCGTCGGTCCACACTTGTAGCGGCTTTCCAGGATGGTGCGACCACCCCAGAGTAGCGGGTGCGCATCTTTGCTCTTATCTTGTTGTCAAGGACTTTTTCTCCTGACAGGTGTAGTCGAGTCTTACTCTACTACCTGCCTGCTCTTCGCGACCTTCACATGGTCTAGTCGTATGACTGGGCCAACTTGGCCTACGTGGATTTCCTAGTCGGATTGCGACTCTCCAGTCGTCATAGCTCATTCGAGGGAGATATCGCGCTCTCCAGCTTTTGGAGACTCGTAGAGGTATACTTTATTTCCTTTACTAAAGTTAGCTCTAGATTTGCATTAGCATCTACTGATACTTCTTTATCCTCGTAGATCTGGTTCTACGAGTATTTCCCGTCTCTTACGCCGGCAAGACCTTCGCCTCATGAGCTCCCCGTTGCTACCTGTTGGCGAGGCCGCCTCAGTGACCAGGCTATTACTGCTCGCGTTTGAGAGTTGATCCTCTCGATATGTTCCTTGAATACTTCTTTTTTAGTACCGTTTAGTAGGATTTTATCTCATGAATATGCGTTTCGTAGGAGCATGCTGTAGAGTTTCGACCGTGGGCCGATTTGGACATTCCTGCGCAGTACACTGCTCAGCGTCGGTACTTTCAGGAGATGTAAGATGTTGTAGTGTACTTAGGTGAGAGAGTGGCTATTCAGCACTCCTCATAGGCTTTTGTCTTTCCTGTTCGCCCTCCTCGACACATGTTTGACCAGACGAGATTGAGGACTTTGGCGAGTAGGTCACCAGCAGGTACACCGTGGCGAACTCATGCCCGGGCGGAGCAGTGTTATGGGGAGACGCTGCTGCCGCTTCTGGCTCCACCATCTGTGTTGCTAGAGGATGCGGAGGTATTCCTCATTTCCTGTGTTTTTCTTTTAGATAGCCCCCAAGTAGATCCTAATTACTTGGATTTGTTTTGCCAGGGTGCGTCTGCAGAGTTCGTTTCTCCACCCATATCCATCACTTACCAAGGGATGTATGGTCCGATCAAGGAGATGATTCCTTTGGCTCCTCCGGATCATTGTTTCATCGAGCGGTCGATACCTCGGCATCGGACCTGGGTGAGTCATTTGTTTGTTGTTTACTTATACATATATCTTTGACTGTTACTGACTTTGTCTCTTGACAGTTTTCTCGCGAGGTGGTAACGAGGATGGTGAGGGGTATGGACGCTTTTCTCTATCTGCTGGTGAGGTTGAGAGACCGAGCCTTCTATCGTCGTGATGACGCTTTTTTCTTATCCTTATCACATGTTTTATTTGTCTATTTTTTTTGCATCTAACTTGATTTATTTTGCAAGGGCAGCCTATTCCTCCGTCACATACTCGGACGAGACCCGAGGCTAGGAGAGAGAGATCCGGGTTTGGCTCGAGACGTCGTCGTACTTCTTCAGGGGGCCAAGGTGGCCAGTCGGAGACGGCTCGTACCGAGAGATCAAAGGGTTCGGGCTCTTCGTCTGAGGGTGCACCTATTGGGCCGACAGGCCAAGGAGGCTTGACATCGGCTCCTATAGGGGGTGGTGGGACGTACGAGTTTGGCTCGTCATCGCAACAGCCGCGACAGCCTTGGTCGTTAGCGATTCAGCAGCATGGTGAGCCTGGATGGGCTGCCTTACTTTGTCGATCCCGACTAGAGTTGGTGAGGGGCATACCCTACGGTCTACACTGTTTTTTGACGCATTGGGAGTTCCTCCCCATCTGCGTCCTCCAAAATCATAGTTGTACCTGTATTTTTATTTATTTGACTTTGTAGGACTTTACTAGTTTGTATCATATAAACTCTATGTTTAGACATGTTGTATATACAAACTTTCATCAATTTATGCTTATTTTATCTCTGCACTTTTTATTTTTCATTTTATGTTCATGAGAGTGTGTAGAAAATTGTGAATAATTTTGCACAAAAATTTCCAATTTCCGTCATTTTTATTATCAATGGAGGGTATCCAACTTTCTCCCCCAAAAGAAAAAATGAAAAACAAAATAAACTTTGACTAACGTAAGCCCCAAAATTAATTAAGCTCAAATTAATCAAAAAGAGTGTTTTGAGGTAATGTAAGATTTTGAGTGGATAAGGCTTTGAAACAAGAGGTCAAAACCGTAAAGTCATTGTACAAAATCGAGTCATAGTCGGAAAAACACGGTTTTCATACCGCGTGAGGCTGGCGTCGTATCGCCTCTCTATCGCGATGCGCTGGCTTCTGTCGCCAAGCGACAGGCTTTGTCGCGAGGCACTGTACCTGTCGTCTGGCGCTAAGCTTGTTTTCTCCGAATCCTTTCGGGATTCGAATTGTACCAGTTTTGTGCATAAATAGCTCCCAAATCTGCCGATTTTGTATATTTCGAATAGATTAAAAATAGTTATAGCCTTAATTTCTCATTAGGCAATCATGTCTAAGAGTTTTAGTGATTTTACTCGTGTGGTGCCAGTCTTTAACCGCTAAGGAGAGGAAAGAACTTGACTTTTTTCACTTGGGAGGTATTTATGGCATAAAGGGGGTAGATATGGACATAGATTTTATTCATACCGCCTTAGAATATCGGGATCCCGACACCCATTGCTTTAGACTAGGCTATGATGAAATTAGTCCTTTACCGGAAGAATTTGGTGCCATTCTAGGCTTCCCTTCTTTAGATCTCGTGGTAATTCCTAACGTAAATGAATATTATTATAAAGACTTTGAGCGTTTCCTTAACCTTAAGGACAGGGATCTAAAAAATATTGTGGATTGGAACGTAATTAATTTGAAAGAATTCGCACGTCATTATTTTGATAGACCACGTTCTGAATCTTTTCATGTTTATAGGAGGAGAGCTTTCCTCTTTTGCATGTTTAGCTAATATCTTCTTACTAGTGGTAATACTCATGAGGGTCAAGCAATTTTAATATCTGTTATGGAAAAAATTGAATCAGGGAGGAATCCAATGCCATTAATTGTTGGAGAAACTATGCTTAGTTTATATGAATTAAAGAAAAATCCAAAAGCACCTCTTCGAGGCTCTCCAATTTTATTACAGGTAGAAAACAATATTTTTAATTACATAAATTAAAAATATATAATTTTATATAGTAATACTAATTATTTGCATTGAATTTTTGCAGATATGGCTGATGGAAAGGCTAGAACTAGTTAGTCCTCCTGACAATGTTGACAAATATACACCAAATTGCTTTGTAAGGCGGAAGAAATGCTTTTCCATAAAGATGGGCTGCCGGGAGTGGAGCAAGATTTTTGAATCTTGTGATTTTGCCATCAAGTAGGTCATTCCTTGATGAAAAATTGAGAAGATGGTTGGTGTCAACCAACAACCCTTTTGTCGTCTTCCTAGCTTATCAAAGTTGACCTTTTACTACCCCTCTAGGGTAAAAAGACAATATGGCCTTGCTCAAACTATTCCTTCTAGTGAACTTCGTTGCCCTTATGAGTTCCCTGTTTCACAAGACATTGAGAGATTCGACAATTATTGGTGTGCTAGGCCTTTATGGGAAGTGGTTACCCAAAAGGTTCCTCCTTCTTTGTCTAAAAATGTGAAGCATTGGATACTTGGTAGATCTAAAAAGGACCAGAACAAAGTTCAAAATTAGACCAATGTGAAGAATCATGTGGGAAACAAGAAAGCTCCTGTTAAGGAATGCCTAGGTGAAAGAGTTGAATTCAAGACTCCTGTTATGCCTAAAAAGAAAAACACTACTAAGGGAAAAGAGAAAAGAAAAGTTGACTCTGCAGAAAAGAAAGTGAGGGTAGAAAAGAAACATGGTGTGATGGCTAAAAGGGAAACTATCCATACCAAGATTGAATGTAGATCCTCTAAAGGATGCTTGCTAGCAAAAGTAATGGATGAAGAAGAAGACGTTGACAAGAATTGGAAGAGGGCTAGGAAGGAGAAGACAGATTAGAGATTTGCTTTACTTTCAATTTAATAGACAATTTTAATTTTCAAGTCAAATTTCTTTTTTTTTTATCCATAATTGTAGACACCTAAAAATGTCTCCCCAAAACCAAACCCGATGATGAACACCTTTCACCGCCATTATTGTTCGGGTTGAGTATTTAATCTTTGGAGTGCTTAAATCCATGTTCTATCCAATACATTTCATAAACCAATCCATTTCCTAGCTCATTTCCCTAAACCATAACTTGTTATCCACTTTTCGTGTCCACATTGCAAAACCGAGAAAATCTGATTTTTTGGTCTTATAATTTTGATCCAATTATTATTATTTTGGATAGGCCTTTTAATAATCTTTCCAACCATATATCATAATCCCAATTCCGAGCTATAACGAAAAAGATATGAGCCAAACACTAAACTCGACCCAAAACCGACACCTTTCCACTAAAACGGCCATATCTTAAAATCTACAAATAATTTTGACAAGATTCAAATTGGGTTGGAAAGTAAACTTGATAATATTTCCAATGATATATTATATGCCTTATTCCGAGTTACGGATCAAAAGTTATCGCAATTTTAAAAACGTGTAAAAAATTGGAATCGTCGTGCAAGCAACAAAACCACCGCGCCGCGGGGGATACTGACGTGGCAAGGGGTTTGGTACCATGTCACGGCAGTCTGTACGGTGTCGTGGTACACATACCGTGACACAGTGCTTTTCCGCGTCATTCCCCACGTGGTTTTTTCACCGTGACACGGTATACTGTACCGTGCCACAGTGGACTTTGCCGCGTCACAGTACACATACCGTGACACGGGGCAGCTCCGTGTCCTTTCCGCGTAAAACCTTCACGCTTTTTATCTCCCGTAACCTAATTATTTGCCGCGTCACTCTGTTTTTCCCCGTGTCACGGGATTTTCCCCCGTCTGACGGTGCCTGGCACCATGTCGCGGTGTTCTATGCCGTGTCGCGGTGTTATTTTTTAGGATTTTTATCTTTTTAGGGTTCCGTGTGTTCCCTCTACTCATTTTCCCTATAAATACCCCCCTCCTTTCTGCAGTTCGGGGCATCAAATCATTCTCTCTTCCCCTCTTTTACACCAAAAATCATTCTCTTCTCTCTCTCTCCTATTTTAAGCCTTAAACCTAGGTATATTCCTAATTACACCATTCTCCCCTTAAGCACTCCAAGGAGTCCATACTTAACCCGAGGTTCCGTCCTTAAACCAAGGCGTGAAAGGTACAAATAACTGAGGCTTTGGACCAATTCAAATCTACATTTATTTAATTTAATTTCTATTTGATTTATTATTTATTGAAGTTACTAACAGTTTATTCATGATGTAGAAATTTAAAGGAACGCGCAGAATGTAAGTAATTAATTAATTTAATTACTTATTTTTATTCTTGTTGCTAATATCATGATTAGGTTTAATATTATTCGATTTGACTAACGCTATTATTGTTAAATTGCTTCCAATATTAATGTTTTTTCTATTATTATTTCTGATCACCATATTGCATGTTAAAGGGAATATGTAATTGAAAATCACGCCTAATAAGATAATTTGGACAACCGATTTAGGTTCCTTTTTAATCTTGTTATTAAATCAAGTGATCACAATATTTTAGAATTATATGCTGCATTAATATTCAACCAATTTAGCTTAATAATAGTTTGGAGCGAATTGAATCTTTGTTTGTATGTCTTTGAGATCGCAGGGAATACTTTTCACTATAAGAATCGAGTAGAGGCCAATACGGGCGAATGTGACTCCATGACTCACTTCGTACCATCATCCCCGATCCTCCTTTCGTGGTTCCGAACCATATGGAGTTAGTAATCTCATGGATTATGAATGGGGTGTAACCTTCACGGGTCAATCGTTATTGCCTATCGTTGTCCCTTATTCGTGGTTGCCTTTTATGATCCGTGAACGGTTTACAAGTTCCTTAAAAACTTGTTGGCGGCTCCCTACTTTATTTGTCCCTAATCGTATTATGTTAATTCCCACCTCCTATGAGTGCCAAGCATATTCACAACATGCTTTAAAGTAGGCGCACTTCGAGCGACGCCTACAATTTTCTGTCATCTTCTCAATGATAGTCTTTAAATTTTTATTAGCTGCCTCAAGTGCACCATTTTCTTGAGGTCTGTATGGAGAGGAATGATGATGTTGAATGCCATACTTTTGTAGCAATTCTTCGCATTCTGCTTGAAAGTGAGTTCCATTGTCACTATCATTTCATGTGGGACTCCATATCGACAAATAATGTTTCTTTCGATAAAAAGTGTTACATGTTTTGCAGTGATTTTTGTGTATGATGCTGCTTCAACCCATTTAGTGAAGTAATCAATTGCCACTAAGATGTATTCATGGCCTCTTGTTCCTGGAGGAGTAATTTTTCCAATTATATCTATTCCCCATGTTGAGAATGGCCATGGCGATGTGTAGGTGTAGAGGAGAGATGGAGGAACATGTTGTAAGTTAGCGTATATTTGGCATTTAGGGCATCTTTTGACATATTAATGACAGTCCCTATTCATGATAGTCCAATAATACCCTTCGCGCATTATCTTTTGGACTAGCATTTTGCCATTTACATGTGTTCCACATACTCCTTCATGGACTATTTTCATAGTCTTTTGGGCTTCCTTTTTGCCTACACATAGGAGAGGTCAACCTTTAGGTACCCTTTTGTGTAACTCGTCGTTTATGAGCACATATTGGGAAGCCAAGAGTCTTAAAGCTCCTTTTGCTCTTTTGTCAGCATGGAGTGGATATTCTCCTTTAGTGACATAGTTGAGGATGTCCGTATACCAAGGTTCTTCTTCTTCTTCTTGCTCTTGGACCACTTCATCATCCTCTATTGCTTGAATATAAGCCGGTTTATGCCTTTTTTTCTATTGTTAAAGGCATTTGCTCAATTTCCGTAGGAATTCTAACCATTTAGGCTAGTCTTCCCAAGGCATCAGCAAATTGGTTTTCCTCTCTAGGTAGATATGTGTATTCTACCTTTTCCAGTTGGTTTGTGAGAGTTTCCAAATATGTCTGGTAAGGGGCCAAGCTTTCACTCATTACTTTCCATCTTTTGGAAATTTGGTTGATGATCAAAGAAGAATCTCCGAATATTCAAAGTTTCTTTACTCCCAATGCCAATGTTGTTTCGAGGCCTTCCGCAGCGTTGTTGGTAACATCGAAGTCTAACTTTATGGAGATTGGAAATATGTTCTTCTTTAGGTGATACTAATAATACCCCTACACCACATCCCTTTTGGTTTGAGGCTCCGTCGAAGTATAGAGTCCAAGTATCATCTTCTGTGACCATCAAATCTTCATCTGGAAAGTCATTCTCGTGTATTGGTGTGGAGTCTTCTATTGGGAAGTCCGCTAAGAAGTCCGAGACCACGGATCCTTTAATAGCCTTTTGGGGCATAAATCTTACATCAAATTGGGCTAATTTGACTATCCATCTCGATATTCACCCATTTAGTGTGGATATCTCGAAAAGATACTTAAGTGGATCCATTCGAGATACTACCAAGATTGTGTGAACGAGCATGTAATGTCTTAACTTGGTCGTGGCCCACACTAATGCGAGGCACAATTTCTCAAGTGGTGTATAGTGTATTTCATACTCGAGCATCTTTTTACTTAGATAGTAGATGGCATTTTCTTTTCCTTCTACTTCTTGTGCGAGCATAGCCCCCATTGTCTCTTTGGTGACTGTTAGGTACAACCTAAGAGGAATTCCAGGGAGCGCTGGTGCTAATACAGGAGGATTAGCGAGATAGGCTTTGATCTTTTCAAAGGCTTTTTGGCACTCGTCGTCCCATATTACTGGCACATTCTTCTTGAGCTTCTTGAATATTAGTTCACATATTTTTGTTAACTTAGATATGAACTTACTTATTTATTGCAACCGGCCAATGAATCCCCGAATTTGCTTCTTGGTTTTGGGCGGCGGCATTGACATGATTGCGTTGATCTTGGTTGGGTCTATCACTATTCCTCTAGAGCTAATGACATATCCCAAGAATTTTCCTAAGATGACTCCAAAAGCACACTTAGATGGGTTTAACCTCATGTTGTATTTCCTTAGCCTTTCGAAGAATTTTCTTAAGGCTACTAAATGCCCTAGACGATCTTTTGATTTTACAATCGTGTTATCCACATAGACTTCAACTTCCTTGTGCATCATGTCATGGAGTAAGGCAGTCGCTGCTCGTTGGTAAGTGGCACCCGCGTTTTTCAACCCGAATGGCATTACCGTGTAACAGTAAGTGCCCCAAGGTGTTATGAATGTCATCTTCTCCATGTCTTCTTCTGCCATGAGAATCTGGTTATACCCTACGTATCCGTCCATAAACAAGAGAAGTGCGTGATTCGCTGTATTATCTACTAGAATGTCGATGTGTGGTAAAAGGAAGTCGTCCTTTGGACTTGCCTTATTTAGATCTCGATAGTCGACACAAATTCTTACCCTTCCATGCTTCTTTGGAACTGGGACCACGTTTGGGACCCATTCGGGGTATTTGGATACCTTGATAAAACCTGCAGTTATCTATTTTTGTACCTCTTCTTTTATTTTAACATCTACGTCAGGTTTCATTCAACGTAACTTTTGTTTTACACGTTTCATTCTTGGAATTAGTGGTATTGTGTGTTGAGCTATCTCTCTATTTATTCCTGGCATATCTTCATATGACCAAGCGAATACATCGATAAATTCTTTTAGTAGATTGATTAAATCGGTTCTTTCATCTTTATTAAGTGTTAGTCCGATTTTAACTTCTCTTTTAATGGTTGGATCTTTTGAGATATCAACCGTTTCAGTGTCTTCAATTACGGGTGTTTTATTTTCAAGCGTTTCCATTACTTTAATTATTTCTTTGTCTTTTTCATTATTAGTTAAGCAATGCTCGTCATCTTGGGTTAAAGAATAACATGAGGAGTAAGCAAATGAAGACATATTATTAAACTCAGAAACCGTTACATCAAAAAAAGATATGTCCACTGGGACTTGACTACTAACTATCCTAGGAGAAGGTGCTAAAACAAAAGAATTGGGGGAAGGTGCTACAGCTAGAGACTTAGAAGACTCGATAGGGGAAGACTCTTACTCAGACTCTAACTCAGACGACTCTTCAAACATTGGTCCTTGTCCTGTTGTTATAGAGATCTTTCTTCCACTTGGAGTAGTCACTTTCACGGTCTTTCGCCATCCTTGAACTAATCCCTCTGCTGGAGTGATAAGTTTAGAAGGATCAAAGTTATCACTTTGTAGTACCGTTTGAATGAGCAAGGAGTTATCCTCAATGTATGTTGGCTCATTCTTCTCGTGCCCAAAGAGAAGCCCCGTGACATTAAAGTCAAAGCATGGAGGTGCTTTCTCCTTATGGATAGGAGTTGGGATATCATCTAGAAAGTTGCAATCCAAGAAGATTTCAAACCCAGGTTGTCTTATCCCATTCTTGACAAAGGGTTCAGGAAATTCAAGGCATGGATAATCCCCTCCCTCTCTTATGAATTGTCCATTTAGGGTGAGAGGATAATAATCCATTGGGATTGATTTCTTTTGGGTACGAGCATTCCTACGTGCATTGGCTTTTTCCCGGGCTCGCTTAAGGTCTTCTAGAGTCGGTTCGAAACCAAGTCCAAAAGTGTCCAATTTAGGGAGGCCAGGTAGTCCCATTTGCTTTGCTATCTCCTTCTTCTTTCCAAGAGTCATTCCAGGAAAGTGTCCTTGTTTTCTAAGGATAGCATTTACGCCATGTTGGAGTGAAGGTCGTAGTAAAGAGGGGTCCTTTCATCCTCCTCGATTAAGGAGACCTCTTCGTTAAAGCCCTACAAATCTTCATCATTTTCATCGTGCTCTACATTTATGATTGGATTTTCGATGGCCTTAATTCTCATTAGAGAAGCATCAATTGTAATAGGGATTCCTCCAACTATAGCCTTCACTTGTTGATGAAGGGATGAAGGAACGGCCTTAAGGTCATGAAGCCAAGGGCGTCCCAACAATAAGTTGAAAGATGCTTTAATGTCTACCACTTGAAAAGTAGTAGCATGTTCTATGACTCCTGCCGTTACATTCATGGTGATTGTTCCAAGGGCTTGGCGGCGAGTGTTGTCATAGGCTCTTATTCCCTGTGTAGATGGAGATAAGTTTTCATCCCTTATTCCTAACATTCTCGTAGTTCGAAGTGGACAAACATTAATTGCTGATCCATTATCTACAAGAGTCATTGGGACATTCATCCTCTTGCAGATTACTATGAGATTTAAGGCTTTGTTATGTTAGTCATCCTCTGGAGGTAGATCCTTGTCAGAAAAGGTGATCAAATTGATGGGACTAGGAAGATCACTCGTGAGAAAGTTAGCCAACCCCTCAGGAGTGGTTTCACAATCTATTCCTATTTTAGCTAGAGCATCCATTACTACTACCATATGTTGATGGGATTTAGCTAGTAGTTTCCATACATTAATCTCGACCTTAGTCTTTTTGAGTTGTTTGACAACATCGTTGTCTTATATGATAGGTATGGGAACTTGTTGAGTAGTAGGAATAGGTTGTGCAGTAATGGGAGGTTGCATTCTCCCAGATCTTATGAGAACGTCTATGGGTGAATCTTCTTCATCCCAAATATCATCCACTGTATATATTGTGGAAAGTGGGGTTTCCTCCATATCCTTGAGGTAGTCGTCCTCATCATCACTTTCCCAAACTCCATTGATGGTAGTATCTTTCTCTTGTGGAATTTGGACCAACTTTTTATTATCAATCAGTTTTTGAATTAAATCTTTGAATTTAAAACAATGTTCTATAGTATGACTTCCTGATTGATGATATGGACAATAGAATCCATGTGTCCTTTTCAACGATTCAAATGGTCTTGGTCCGAGGGGTTTAATCTTCCCACTCTCGAAGAGCATTTTGAACATGTTTGCATAAGAAGTCCCAATTGGAGTATAGGTTTTACTGCTCCTTTTGGGTGTTTCAACTACTTGGAGAGAAAACGGCTTCCTCTTCGTAGTCTCTATAAGTGTTACCTCTTTATTGACATGCTTACTTTGTTCTAACTTTGTGCATTTAAGGACTTCATTACACATGTCTATTGTCTTCCTCATTGTATTCATGAAGGTCAAAACGTCTTCTCTAGTGACAAGTTGTTGATCTGGGGCCCAATCACTCATGGCATCGGAAAAGATTTCCTCTTCTTATTTGATAGCATGAATTTCTTCAATTGGTTTGATTAGAGATGATGGGTCAACATGGTTTTCCTCATCAAAAATAGCCAAAGAGTCAGAAAGTGGTGCACTGTTGATACTTGGCTTCTTGCTTGCAGGAGGCACTGGGAGTTTATTATTATCGATTAAGTCTTGGATAGCTTCCTTTAGCTTCCAGCAATTCTCAGTAAGATGGCCCCTACCTTGATGGTATTTGCAGTGTGCATTAGGATTCCAACTAGCCGTTCTCCTTTTGACTGGTGGATCTCCAAATGGTCCAATTGGAGTTATAAGACCTTTTGCATGAAGACGATCAAATGCGGTGTCATAACTCATACCAATAGGAGTAAAGTTTCTCCTAAATGGTTTCTTTTGTCCTTGATTATTCATGGCGAGGACTTCATTCAAATTAAAGGTGCTAATATTATTTGAGTGGGTGGTTTTGGAAGAAGAAGGATTGTCGCTCTTCTTTCCTTTCCAGCCACTGTTGGAGTTATTGTTAGCATCTTTTTGCTTTGCAAGGTCGTCTTCAATATTAATTCCAATGTCATAAACGGCCTTGAAAGTATTCAAGTTGCTTTGGTACCTGAGATGCTTGGAATATTTTTCCTGGAGATTCTTTATGAATAACCTTACGAACTCTTTTTCAGTAGGCACCTCAATCATCTTAGCGGGAGTTTCCCTCCACTTAATAAAGAAAGAAGTAAAACCTTCATTCTCTTTTTGTTTAAGTATCTCAAGCTCCCTATGATCAGTTTCAACTTGAATATTACATTTATATCTATCAATGAAAGCGTTTACAATAGAATCCCAAGTAGAGGTTTTCTCTTTGTCAAGGGAAAAGAACCATTGTTGACAAACGGTTTCAAGAGATAAAGAAAACAATGAATGAAAGACTTTCCTATCAATCCCCTTAATATTCATTATAGTCTCAAAAGCTCTTAAATGGAAATAAGGATTGTCAGTTGCCTTGAACCTAGGGATGTCATTGGCATTGAACTTCTGCGGAAGAAGCTCCTTGTCCACTGGGACCCCTTATTAGCTAATGCCCTGGCACCTATAGTCATTGGAGAGCTTGCTAAAGCTTTCTTGCATGAACTCCATTTGTTGTTGCTTCACAGGGTCGTTGATTTGAAGAGCCATAGCCTTCATTAATCCAGTCATGTTAGCCACGTCCTTCCTAAGTTCGTTGACTTCTTCTTGAGTTGCCATTATCTTCTTAGCTTTTCTTTTCTGACTGATTGGTTTGTCAAAAAGTAGTATTTGAACAAAGGTGTTGTCCTTGATTAATCACCCTTCCTTTCTGTAAATTAAACCATTTTATTTGTTTTAATTACTTGACTCAAATTGACTTTGACTTTATTGGTTTTTTTTTAAAAAAAAAAAAGCAAAAAGGCAAAAAAAAAAAAGGTGCATATTTTTGAAAATCAAGTAAAGGTTCAAACAAGTATGGTTTAATTGGAGGATTAATATCCGACTTACCCCCCTAAAAAAATAACGGAAAACACTCGCATACAAGACTCTATAGACATGGTCAAAGAGAGACATAGACATTGAGTGTGTGCTTTAATAATGAGTGCGAGTAACATGCTTTGACTCTTGTGTGAGACCATGGGACTATGTGCTTAGACTCAATTAAGGACTAAACATGAATATTGTCATTAATAAACTGGATAAACTGATTAAGTAAACTGATTAATTAGACTCGTCGTGAAGACTCAAGCAGAAAACTGGATTGTATCGCCGGAACAACAGGATTGTCGCCACACGCTAAGGACCAGCGCCAGACGACAACATTGTCGCCTGTCGCTAAACACCTACGAGTGGCGCTACAGCGCGAACTTGTGCGCCATTGCTGGAACATTGGTCTGGGACTGTTTCCAGTATTTTACTCTAAAGGGACAAGCCTAAAGTCATATTAAGTCAAGTTCGATCAATATATTTAGACTTTAATCATTTATATTAATTAATTAATTAATTAAGAAAAGTCCTTTAGTCATTAATTAGTTTATTTGAACTCATTCACAAGTCAAAAAAATGGTTAGTGGAAACACATATAGGTTATGCACAAGTAGTCAAGTAAGCACAATATGATGCAATGAGTTTGCAACCTAACCATGGCTCTAGTTCTCTAGAGTTCAAGGATATAGGTTAGTCAAAGAGGGTCCATGGTTATGAGTCCGAATGCACCACGCGGAAGCCTTACCTTTGGAAGGGTTGGTGCGATTGGATGGGGCCCCGCGAGTTAAATTCGCTTCCACGGTTTGGTGAATTCAACAAACTCGGATGTACCCTTCGTTGCCAAGAGCGTTCGATTGGGTAGATGGAGCGTGAATTCCCAGAGGGTTATGGCCATATGTAGAACACATATGGGTTCAGAAAAAAGGGAAAAACTCAATCAGGAAGTAAAACCGATCAAATAGTACTAGAACTGGTCGAAACAAGAAGGTAGATTTCTTGCTCGGTATTGGAAGAACTTGGCGCGAGACTACAGTGCCTGTCGCCAAACTATGGCCCTGTCGCCAGGCGACATAGCCATCGCATGGCGATGGCGCTGTTTGCTCAGCGCTAGTTCCTACATGCCTTAGCAGCTTTCTGTTCTTGAATTTTACAGTGTTTCGCAGCGTTATTTCGATTTTAGTTGTGAAAGATATTTCCCTAATTTCCTACGTGTAAAAATCCTATGTTTTTGACGCATTACGGATGGTCTTTCCAATGCGGACCTTTTTTATGCTTATGCCAATAATGTTAATCAAAATTACGCACATGAAATACTTGGAACTTTTCGAGTATCATCCACTCCTTCTAAATTATTGCCAAAATAAAACTTCAGGAATTAAAATAAAAATCCTCCCTAGTGGAGTTGCCAAAAAACTGTAGGGAATATTTCAAGCATCCCACACTTGAGTCCCACATTGATCACACACTTAAGTATGGTGGCGTCCAAAGGGAAGGAAGATAAAGCAAAAGAGTCGCCAACAAGTTGTAGGAACTTGTAAACCGTTCACAGGGTGAAGGTTACACCCCTTCACGATCCATGACATCGCGAAATCCATAGTGCTCTGGAACCATGACTGGATATTCGGGGATGAAGGTACAAATCCAACCTAAAAGAGATTGAACCTGCCCTAATAATAGGCCTCTACTTTATTCTTCTCATATTCATGTGCGCTTTCTGACTAACATACAATCAATGTTGGTTGAATTTAATGCACACACAAATCTGTTATTGGCAATCACTTGAATTATAATCACATTAACCTAAACAATATTATTTATTATCTTATTAAGCGTGATTACAAGTACAAATTTCCTTTAAACCTGCAAGAGAGGGCGTGATCAAGCAATAACAATAAACATCAAGCAACATAAAATATTCATAATCTTAATATCTCAATAAAGCATAATAATATTAGCAAGATCCTAGGCATGATACTAACAAGATTAATAACAAACCCCAGCATGTCACTAAACAATAAAGATCAAACCTTTAACCCTAACATGATACGAACATGATAGAAGTAAAGAATAAGAAGCATCATAGAAACATGCATGATATTAGAAATATTAGTTATTATCCTAAACATGATACTAGGAATCATAAAGACATCCTAACATGATACTAGGAATCAAAATAATCAAAGTATGATTTCTATATCAAAATAATAACAATTAAATTACTTACTTAGATGCCTCATATCTCTTTCTAATAACAAAATACACGCGTTAGTAACCTCAAGGAAAATAATAAATCAAACAATTAAATCAAATAATTAAAATAGAGATTTGGGACCAAACCCTCAGAAATTATCAACCTTTCACGTCTAGGGCGAAGGCAACTTCGAACTTGGCTAGGTGTGTCTGGAACTAGTGAATGCGGAATTTTGTATGTGGGAAGGTTTAGAAAAAGAGAGAGAAAGCCTCTAGCTTTTAGAGAGAGAGAATAGAATTAGATGGTTGTGAATTCTGGGTGATTTGAAAACGGAGGTCTAGGACCCTCTTTGTAGAAAAATAGTCCGGAAACTGATCAAAACAAATCAAATCTCATTCAAAAATAAAATACCTCATGTTGCGAACGATAGGAGTTAGCGCCAGAAGACAAGCACTAGCGCCAGGCGACAACTGTTAGAGCCAGGCGACAGTCTTGTCGTCTTGCGCTGAGTCAGAAATAAGACGACTTTGCACGCGAAATCCTTTTCTTAATATGATTAAGCAGCAAATTTCGCCTTTATCAAATTAAAATCGAGTTAATCATAAAACATTTATTTTATTCCAAATAAAACTCTTTAAAATAATAACTATCAATCCTAATTCCATTATAATTTAAAAGAATCTTCTAGATATTTTAGAATATTAAAATCAATCCTAACAACTTTAGGAATAATAATTAATAGGCCCTCCTCTAGATCATTGGCCACATATAAAATTCATTTCGAGCCCAATTTAGTATTTTGACCACAACTTCCTCATTATTCATCGGAATTGGGCTTATAATATATCGTTGGAAAGCTCTTTTTGAGCCCGATCCAACTACACTATCATTGGACCCATATCATGGACAAAACTAAATTGGACGGGCTATTTTCATAAATAGAGTATATTAAAAGAAATATTTTCAAAAACAGAAAGAGAGATATTTTAATAAAAACAACCGCATCACTAGACTTTTCACACTTTCACTTCGTCCGATAATCAAGTGACGTGAAAGGTATTCATCACTGGGTTTGGTTTTGGGGAGACACATTTAAGTGTCTACATGGAGCAAGCCTGGTTAATTCACATATATGGCCTTGGCTAGAAAAGTTACACCTTACTGAAAACATCAGAGCAAGAGAAGATCTCCCATATGCATCATTTCTGCTAAGTTTGGCAATGGCCAGCTATAGTCTACTGGAAATGCTTTTGTTCAGGTTCCTCCTCACATTGTGAGTTATTATCAGGAAGGCAATGATCCTATCAATCACATAGCTGCTACTGCATTCCCAGAGTTAGAACATGCAGCCTTTTCACCAGATATCTTCATAAAAAGAGCTATCCTCACACCGTTAAATGATGCAGTAGACTCCATCAACACATTTCTTATTAATGAATTCCTAGGAAACTCTGTTGTTTATAAGAGTTTTGAAAGTATGCTAGATGATAACTGTGCAATTTACCTAACAGAGTTCCTAAACCAACTTGCCGTAGGTGGTATGACTCCACATGAATGATCGTTTGTTCTATAGCCACTGGTCATCGCCAAGGAGAACTTGTATTCATTCATCTTGTTAATCTCCGTCCTCCATCATCAACAAAATACCCTATTCAGTTTGAGCGAATACAATTGCCTCTCAAGCTCATCTTTGCAATGACCATTAACAAATCTCAAGGGCAGACATTAACCCAAGTTATAGTTTACCTCCCACGGCCATGCTTTTCCCATGGACAGCTGTATGTTGCGTTGTCGAGGGAAAAAAAGTCAAATAAGGTGACTGTAATCACACCACAGCCTGCTGAACACCACACATCACCGGTACTGAAAAACGTTGCAGCCTATGATGTTTTGCGATTATCTAGCATAACATGATGCAGCTTTTTATAGGTATAATCCCTATCTACTAGATCTGCCAGTTTCATTTTCGATCAAATCTTCTCGCTATCTCAACTAATAAAGTCTTAAACATATTATAAATGCAGGTGATTTCCCTTTTATATATCACTGTGATTGTACAAACCAGGTTAATTGTTCAAAATCCTTATAACAGCTTTTTGGTTAAGTATATATGAATTGGCATCTTGTTAACAATGCAATTATTTTCTTGCATTTATTATGTTTATTATGTATTAGACCACTTCTTTATCTTTTGCATGATTATTTTATGCAATATTCAATTCACTTGTGGCATTTTAGATAATTTGAAAATGGTAACACAAAAATAGCAGCATCTTAGGTTCTCCAATCTTATAACAAAAAATCTGATTCTGATTTTGTAAAAAAGTAAGTCCCACCTTTTCTTTTCAGATTGCATCTTCACTTTTGCAGCTGCATTGCATCAGTATCTCATTCATTTTATTACCCACAAAACAAATGCCCTTATTTGCTTTGACTACACACACCTTATTAACTACTGGTCAATACCATGTTACAGCTTATTAAAAAATTCATCAGTAAACATTTCATATTGATAATTATGTAAGTACATATATACAAAATATTTTTGCAATCTTTAATGTCCTGTAAATTGTGCTTACTTTTAAAAAAACCTTCTATCACTTCGTTTTTGGCTAACATCATTACTTCATGTTGGTTCTAAGATATATTAGCTTTTACAAGGAACCTCATGTTTAGTCTAAGATACTTCTCTGCTATTAAAGATACTAATATTTCAGAGAGAACATTTACTCCACTTCTTTCTCTCTGTCATTTTGGTTCTCTATTACTGTGTGCTAGCAATAATTTCTTGCAAATCCACTCTAACAAGGTACGTCCATAAATTCTTTTGCTCTTCAATTTAACTCCAGCCTTTTCAGTTTATTTATTTTTCCTTACAGCTTAGCAATGGTATGCTGTCTTTTATTTTTTGTTAGCAATAGTGTCAAAAAATACTTGTTCTTGCTTACTTGTTTAGACCATTATCATACCATGTTAGCTAAATAGCATATTTTACTTTATATGACAAGTAAGTCTGATTAGTATAGCAATTTGATGCCATTTTTTGGTCAATTTAATACTGAACTTGTGCATTGTAAATTGCATAGCTTTCTATATTTGAATATCAGTTTCTAAAGGGATTTCATCATGTCTTATATTAAAGTACCAATCAAAACCCTTCAGAGTGACTCTTGATAATACGTTGAAAACTCCAAATTCAAAGTCTAGGCCTTGTAAAGATACTCATTACAGAGCAATGTTTTGTAGTCTTAGCTGTGGATCTTTGCTTTGCTAAGGCTACAGTTTCCCTTTCACACAATACTTGGTTGCTAGAATACTAATAATTCATGAGATTGACATGAACTGCTAAGTTAGTGCTCTGTATCAGTTAACAGTTTTAAGAGTGTGCACTTATTTGAAGTAAAACCCACTAGATTGTAATGGTCATAGTTCTCTTTCTTTTTCAAGTTCACATGGAAAGCATGCCTTTTTTTCCACCACAAAAACAACTACAGTTTATGTAAATTACAGTGAACAACTTAGTTTTGCATATGTACTGAAAAAAAAAGCCAACTGATGCTTACCAAACATAAAGAAAAGAAATAGATCCACACAACACCAATATAATAATAAACAACCTAAGACAGAGTACAAGTTGGCTACATAGCAACAGATAACTACTAATGCTTAGAAGACACAGCTGGTAATTGGTAATACATAAAAACCAGCAATAATAAACTACTATTACTTAGGAACCAACAATAGTTAATTTTGAAACTTAGAACAAGTGTGGATTTAAATTGATAACTTCCTTAGAAAGAACCACCATAGGAAGCATCACTCTCTTGTGAATATGAAGGGCTTTAATGGTGGTGGATGTCATCACAGCGAAGAGTAAAGTTAGGTTTGCTGGTACCCTATTTTGATATTTCTTTCTTTGGGCTGGGCTTTTTGTCTTCTAGCTCAAAGCAAAGTGCCTCCACCACTGCCTCTAGGTTCTTCACCTTTTTCTCAAGAACAGCAAGCCTTTCCTCCACAGATTCTGAGCTTGGCTGGTTGGGAAGGACAATTTTCTTGCTGCTTTCCATCTTACCCTTGCCTTTGCTAGCCATTGTTGCCTACCTTGTTTTGAAAACACTAAGATACAATAGTGAATGAGAAAATGACAAAAATGACTTGCAAATTTTTGAACACCTGCCTTCCTTTTATAAATGACTTAGTGACTCTTTATTACCTGAAAGTTAAAACATTGCCCTTTATTCATAGCTAAACTCTCCCATGTGCCTTAACAATGAATACTAATAAACAAAAAATTATGAAATAAAACCCACATCATCTCAGCTGTTTGTACTTGTTTTTGTATTCAGTTATAACACATTGTATAGTTGTTGTGCAACATCTTAAGATGGTCTTGGTTGCTGACTAACAATGCATAAAGTGTAACAAAAATAGCTTTATCTATTTATAATTATAATTCATGTAAAAATTCTATTAAACATTGATGTCCCACATATGAAGCCTGAATACACACCTTTGGACAAGCTTTCACCTGTAAGCAAAGCATACAATGTCCGAGTTACTGTGAAAGAAAAGTCCCCAATCCGATCTCCTCCTAACAAAAAAAGGTTCCAAAAACTGGTTTTTGAAGACGATGAGGTATATGCCAAACACTCACAATTCCTTTGTTCATATTTCTAGCTAATAATTACTTTGCATAACTCTAATTTTCTTACATTACAGGGTAACAGCATGAAAGCTACTTTGTTCGGAGATGAATGTGATCACTTCAAAAAAGTCTTTGAACATAAGAAAAAATATGAAATAGCTAATGCTCCAGTCAGAACAGAGAACCCAAAATTCTGCTCATTCCAAGGAGAATGTGAACTAACCTTTGGAGGTATGCTAAAATCCAAGCTATCAATCGAACTGACGGGCCTCTTCTTCCAGAATTCATTCCTATTGCTGATGTTCCCAAGACCAGTGGACCTGAGGACCGATTTGGTAAGCTTCTTTTATTATCTAGATTACATGTTCCTGCCTCAAAACAGACCATCTCTTAAGCACAATAAGCACAATGCCTTATTGTTTGCTAAATTTGCTAGGAGTTGTAGTCCACATGGAAGATGTGCGCCAAGTGACATATAAATCAGGCAGGGTTGCTGATGTGCGTGATATCAGCATAGTTGATAAAAGGTAACAACTCTATTACCACTTCAACAACACCCCCAACAATATAACTAGAAACAATGTAATGATAATACTGTTTTTTGCATTTACGGCACCGGTACTAGACCAATGATCATCTCTGCATGGGGTCAGCTTGCAACTTCAGACTGTGAAAACCTCAAAGATTGGGCATTCAATCCCTTGGTTGTAAGCTTAACTTCTTTGAAGCCTGCAACTCACAGAGGTTACACACATTTTCACCATCTATTACTTTATATGTGCTACCAAATCAAGTATACTAATGCAGCCTTTCACAGGCTTTTCGCTACAATCAAGCATGTCTACAACAATCGACCCAGCCCCTGTTGGTGAAAAAGTTGACGCTTAAGAGCTTGGTGCATAAACAGTCTTATTACTCATGATAATTCTTCAAACTACATTGTAATTATACAAATTGATATTTAAGCTCCCTTAATTAATTTCACTTCTTCCTCCCCTTTTCCATGTGATTAGGGCCCATGCACATCCAGATGTCTGCTGACTACATGGCCAGGCAGCTTAAATTCATGAGTGTAGGCACTGAACCAATTCCTATAACACTTGATCAAATCATCAACAAAACTGTGAGCTCTTCTGTGAAATATTCCCTATCCCTTTGCTAGCAATACTTACTTTGTTAACTCACAATAATTCATTTAGGTTGACAACACTGTCCAAGAAGAAGTGTACACACTCACAGTCACAATTCCAAATGCACAGTTGAGCAGCATCATTGCTTATGTTGGCTGTGATGGTTGTGGGAAGTGATATGGCGTTGCTGCAAATGTGCCATTTTTCTGCCCACATTGCCCTAACAAAAAATGCACTTCCACTGAAAGGTGCATTTCAACATCCTTATATTGTACAGCCAAATACTGCTCTAACTTAAATACACTAACACCAGTACAATGCAGAGTTAACTTCACATTTAATGCTGCGGATGACACCGGCACATTTCGTCTGACTCCCTTTAGTCTAGTGTGTAAGCAAATCCTCAACCTCACTACAGCAAAGATTTTTGACAGAAAAATTAAGGTGGCTAATCAATCCACACTAATAGCTTATGTACTAAAGTCCCTTGCTTCTATCCATATTAGGCATAACACCATCTTCTGTTTCTTTAGGATGATTAGAGTGACTTTGATCACCTTGCTGCAGCTTTGAAGTGCACACCAATGCACATCATACTTCATCCAGCACAGTCATTAAACAGGGCAGGGGTCCTAAGGTCAGTGGTCCAATCAGCTTCCCGCCCCTGAATACCTGATCTACACATCTATGGGCTCGTATCAAAACACATCATTCTCGATAAGCTTTGCTTATCATTTTGGGTTGTGTTCTTGTTTGAGACCTTCTTGATTGTTCTTAACATGTTGGCTATTTTTTAACTACTTCCCAAACACTGTCTCTTTTGATTACCATTTAAGGCTTGCTTTTGTTGCTGTAGCTGAGATGAGCAGCTTAGTATTTCTGCCTTGCATGCACTTTGACTTAGGCTTACAAACAATGTCTCTTTTGAATTCTTAACTAATCCATGAATTCAGCAGATTATTGTATATACTCTTATGTTTCACAATCAGTGCATGTATTCTGCTATGTATTTCAAATTTCACTTATTTTAAGTTTGAGAGTGTTACAATATATTACCTGGAGGTTAATTGGATGTGTCTTAAAATAACTCTCACATTAACATAATATTAAGAAGCTCTTTATAAACACTCATGGACAATAGTTTGCACTCTTTCAGTGCACAAGTGACATCACTATACAGCTCATATATATGTACCATATAAGTGATCCATAAGCCTTTAATTGTGAGGCTTATCTAGCTATACAGAAGATGCTTTAGCGAAACATCACCAGGACACATTCTATCAGAAGCAGCTTTAGCACTATACATTATAAGGTACTAAACATACATTATAATTGATTCCAAGCATTATGATTGAATTAAACAAGCTCATTAATACACCTAAGCACCATTGTAAATCTGAAATGTAAGAAATTATTTCATTTAAAACAGCTTAGCAAGTCATACAATCATAGAGATGCTACAAATACAAGAACCTATATTGAATTCTACCCATCATACTACGCTTATTGTGTCCTCAAAGCTTAAACAACAGAATATCTAAAATAACTCACACCAACACTAGATCTATATCAAACACTTCAAGATGTCCTTCTCGATACTTAATCAATGCACCTTCGTCTTTCTGAACATTGTACCTAGCAATAAATTCCTTAACACCACTTTGTAATTCACACTTAGTAATGAGCCCATCCTTCTGCATAACTTTCAGATTAGCACGAATTTGATCATCAAAATTCTGAAGCAATACATTAGTTGAATCACCAAATTCACTTAACCAATTGTTAGAAAAGTCAACAAGGGCATTCTACAAACAATGAAACCAAAGTAAATAAAGTTATTTCATTAGAAAAAAAGCTTTACCGCACAACATTCACTTCAACACAGTTAATGTAGGGATTTAGATACTCAAAGCGGAATTTCATGAATCATATTCATAAGCATAACCAAGATCATTACATAACACATAAAGAACATATAATTGTACCTTTGAAGCGTGATTTCACGTGTGATCGAGCAAGAACAATGGGAGATAAAGAACCTCAAACGCGATTCCTCTACTTGGTCCACGGGCACAGATTAAACCTCCACTAATTCTAGTTAGTCGTGATTGAACTTTTCAATCAACCTTCTACGGAGAGGAGGAGACAAACGAGCCAAGAACCACCACCATCACCGTGAGCAACCACCTTGCTTGGGTGGTCCGTACGGTTGTACGGATGAGGGGAAAGAGAAAGAGGCGTGTAAGAGAGGGGTTGAGAGTATTTGGTTGCATGCTTCATAATTCACTGTGTGGGTGAATTATTACTTATTATCCAACCCTAGGCATGGCCTCTAATTATATATGTATATATGGGGGTTTTGGGGGGAAACGTTCCTTTCCTGCTTCTTTCTTACATTTTCGAGCGATAGAAAACCCTAGTGGGGATAGGCCCCTTAGCCATTTAGGAAAGGGCTCGTTCCGGGGAACTACTACGGACGAAAAGAAGGGGAGACCTTACTTTCACACGCCCTTGATAGATTCAAGTTATCCTCCTTTAGCTTGTGAAGCCCAAACTCTTAGCCCACTTCTAATTACACTAGCCCTACTCTTTATATGGCTTGTCATATCCTCATGAGGCCTAATAATGGGCCCCTAACTTGTTTAACCCAATACCCTTGTTGTGTGACCTCATAGGATCCATTCTAGTGGGCTTTGGACTATTTGACTAGCCCAAAGATCATTTATCATAATCTAGCAATAGACAATGACGACCCAAAAGAATGAACTTATTATCTCCATAATAGTGATCCTTGATATATCTAGTAATTGCACTTATCAAAGACATAATTCCTTCAATCTCCCACTTGTTTGAAACAAGTGCGCAATATTCAAATTCCTTAAGTCAATGTGTGTCGATTTGATAATATGATTGCATCTCATGTCCTGATCATATTAATCTACAAATCTTTTCTTGAAATCTGAGTTAGAATTACAAAACAAATGATTACTATGTAATCCATTTAAGCACGGCCATGCATTTTCTGAATTCTCCCTCTTCAAGGGGCCAAGACACATTCCTAATTGAACAGGTAGATTCAATCCAATCTCGTGGCAACCAAAGCTGTCACTCAACTCTTCAATTAACCGGGAAACATCCTTTATAATCTCCAAATACGGGAAGACGTTTGAATGTACCACAGTCAAATCAATTATTGAATGGAATCAGTGTTCCACTCATGTCAAAGGAATCCACTAATATATCCTGAAGCTCTTATACTTGAACTTCAAAGTAGGTCTATAGTTCGATCATGCATCATTCATGCATATCCATGTGATTAATCGAGCTTCACTACGCTCCTATAGCCCATGAAACTGCGCTATCCAATCAATCTTACATGCTAGTCCTTGTATTGAAATCATTTATGTCCATTTTAATGATTTCGAACTAGGAACTTAAATAATATATGGATTTTGTTCACCTGTGGGGTTTCATTCACCAGGTCATCAACCTGATGAGCCCATCAATGCATAATTATTTTAGACATTTTATTTAATATCAAAAACATAATTAAATAAGATTGAAACTTTGTTTCAATTGATAAACATAATTCTACAAGTTAATGTATTACTTATATGATATGTTTTCTCAAAACATACACAACTTAAATTACATAACTTGCTTCAATCCAAGAACCTTAGTATGACTCTCATACCTTGATCATGGAAGGGGTTTAATAAGTAAAATTCATGAGACATTCTCATGAACATGAATTTTGCAACTTCTAAATTTTATAATAATATTCATCTCCATACACTAAGAGTCTTCCTTCGTTCTTTCCCAAGGAATGAACTTAGGAATTTCTAATTTGTATTCCAACGTTACATTGGATTTCGATTGAAATCTATCATCACTTGTCCTTAAAACGCGTGAATCAAATAGACGAGTATAGTCCATTACATGTATGATGCACCCTTTGCAAACTGCATAAGGAGCATCTCTCAAAACCTTAATTTCATCTACCTTTCTCAAAGCATTGAATCTTGTTAAGCTTTGTGCGATGTTACATGGGATTGAAACTCCTTTCAATTGTTGAATCTTATAAGAATATTATCAATATAAGCTTCTTAACCAAGCTCAAACATCCTTCTAGACCTATTTTTATAGATCTCAAATCCCAAATGTACTCATCATCCTCTTCAAGGTTTTTCATATAAAATGCATTAGCCATTACTTGACTCTTCAAGCAATGAATAATTGCTCTTTATACTAGACCAAGAAGACTCTATAGCTCCCACTAAAAATCTTGTATACTTAACATCTTCATTTTACGAGAACATCAAGCGGTTTGATTTACTCACAAAATTAAGAACACTAACTCCATGATGCTAACTTCAATCCATTAAAGGATCTTTTATGCATCCTTAGGATTACTGGATTTTCAAAATCATTCTGATTGTATCATAAACAATTTCAAGAAAGTGTTTTGAAATCCATCTGCCAAATCTCATAAGGCAGAAATCACTAAAATATCTTTAATAGATCTTTGCAATATGACTAACGTAAAGATTTCATCGTAATTATAGTCATACTATGAATTAGTTGAATCCTTTACCAAGTCTTTGCTTTAGTTTAGAAAACACTTTTCTTTCTTGTCTGTTTTGCTTATAATGGGTCTCACCCAATTAGACAAATTAATCGAGTGTCATACACTTGCTTACAGACTTAGAATCTATTTCAGATTCCATGGTTGTTAAACACTTTGGAGTTATGACTTGTCAAATCATCTTTATCACTTGCATAATCATCATGTTCCAAAATAAATATTTTATAACTCTTAGTCAATATGAAATCATATTTCTTTGGTTAAGGTTTACTTATGCTAGTCATCATTATGGGTCTTTATGCAACAATTGAAACTTGTACAACAACTTTGTTTAGTTTTCAATGAGAAACGACAATAGAGGATTTGCACTTGGAATGTACTACCTTCGACACATGGTTATTATTCCCATTACACTTAATGATACCACACGTTGTTATTTGTAACATGAGGTGAATCATGCTCAAATTGTTGCTTTGATTCGATTATTTCTCGAATTTCTTCAAGATTTTCGAATTAACTTTTCCTAAGCTCTTTTAAGGCTCTCGAACTTTTCGAGATTCTTATACTCCCACTTGCCTTTTTAAGAGGCAAATCTAGCATAGGGTAAATAAACCATGGTTTGAACCATGTTTATTTGTTGCGTTTCTCAAACTCTGTCGAGATTTACACTACTCCCACTTGACCTTTTGGAAATGACATCTTTTCCATAAAGGGCACCTACTTGAGCAACAAACATTTTGTGCTAAGTATGACTTGTGTAGAAGTACCCCGTGCTCTGTATAGGAATTGAACGTGTATAAAACGATTTAATACACCTTTTATTACTTGCTTTGTAGAAAGACTTTATAAGAACTTTTCTTATCCATATCACATATGAAGCCTTTGCTACATTTTGATTTGACATATGTAGTTTTATTTAGTTTTGTAGGTCATCTTAAAAGTGTATCCCCTGAATAATGGTTGAAAGATAGGAAATTTGCATCCATTATCAAAATATATCTCATATAGATTGATAGCTCCCTTCATAAACACTTTACAAGGTTTTCTTCCGGAGTTTGTTGTAAAACGATTTCACAACTCTTGGATGTTTTTCAAGGTCTTGGCTCAAATTCTCATTATTACAATCATATCGCAATATTTTGAATATATTGCCAAGTAAATGTCTTGACTTAAATTTTCACGATTACAATCATATTGTAATGTAACTATTATCTTGTCAAGTTGATACTGAACTTCATATTGGACTCTTGAATGTTTCAAAACTTTCACATTTATGCTTTAACTAAGCACAAAGGATTGTATCACAAATGAAGTTTCATTGTCTGTCTCTAGTTACTGAACATTAGGTTTTCTTACATTGATATGTATTAGACTTTGAGTTCATATCATCATTTCTCTAAACAATGAATTTGTTAAAATTTCAAATTAGAATGATGTTTACATATAAATCAGTAGATTCACAATCAAATGATGTTGAAAGTCCATCCCTTTGGATCTTCCGCATGCAATGTTCATTTTTCATTCGAATTAATTAACATATTAGAGACAATTTATATATATAGAAATGGTTTAATTATTTCTATCATATAGAATTTTAAACCTATTTAGCAATTCAAAACACCTCGTGACTCAATAAAAGCATAGAATAACAATTAGTCCATGTTTTCGAATCTTCAATGCTTTGTCATTAAAACATTGAATTTTGTATGTTTTGATACAGATAAGAATAAATAACATTTATTTAATTCTACCCAAACTACCTCTTAGGCTATACATCATTGTTACAGATACGGCCACAGGATCCCTGTTAGCACAAGAGGTAGAAAAAGTAGAACGTGCAATATACTATATAAGTTAAAAATTCATCCAATATGAAACAAAGTATAGCACCTTGGAAAAAACAAGTTTAGCATTAGTGTGGGACCAAAAAATTACAACATTATATGCTACCCCACACCACTCATGTGATTTCACAACAAAATCTGATAAAGTATTTGTTTGAACAACCACCCATACAAGGAAGAATATCCAAATGGTTGGTAATGTTGGCCAAATTCTAACTAAAATATATCCCTGAAAAATCAATAAAAGGAAAAGTAGTATCCGATTTTCTGGCTCAACATCCTATTCAAACAAGTCATGCAGAAACTACTCATCTTCCAGATAAAGAGATTCTCATGACACAAGATGACAAGTGGGTACTGTACTTCAACAGTGCGTCCAATCAAAAAGGATGTGGTGTAGGAGTGTTACTCATAAGTCCAGAGGGAGCACATTCTTCATTCTCTGCCAAACTAGACTTTGAGGCTTACTAATAATGCTGCGGAATGTATGTAAAGCGTGCATTATTGGATTAGAAGCAGAAGCTAGCATAGGTGTGCAAAAATTAAAGGTATATGGAGATTCAAGTTTGATAATAAATCATATACTAAAAAAATGGAAAATTAAAAACTCCACAATGATATTATACCAAGCACACCTAGAGCAACTCATCGAGCATTTTGATTATATTGACTTTAAATATCTCCCAAGGGATAAGAATCAATTTGCTGATACGCTAACAGAATTAGCCTCAATGATCATCATTCCAGATCACTTAAATATGATGCCATTATACGTTGATAGAAGAAGTGAACCAGCTTATTGCAACGTCATAGAGGAAATAAATGACATCGAAGGAGAAAATCCTTGGTATGATCATATTCTCCAATACATTACTCATAGCACATACTGCAAATATTTCATCAAAATGCCAACGAGGTTTGAGGACAGTCGCAGCCCAATATGGTTTAGTAAATGATCAATTATGCAAAAAGGGACCCAATGGTCAAAGCTTATTGTGTATAGACCAAACTGAATCCACGCGCCTTATGGAGAATACTCACAAAGGCATTTGTAGACCTCACATGAATGGAAAAATGCTTGCTAAAATAATCTCACGACAAGGGTACTTTTGGTCCACAATGGAACATGATTGCATACAATATGTCAAAAAATGTCCAGAGTGCCAAATGTTCGCTAATTTACAACACCTCCCACCATCCGAACTATATAACCTCACTTCCCCCTAGCCCTTTTCAACTTGGGGAATTGACATAATTGGTAAAGCTTCTCCAACAAGAGCAGGAGGACACGAGTACGTACTAGTAGCCATCGATCACTTTACTAAGTGTATCGAGGTCGCTTCTTACGTTAACATCACTTCTAAACATGTCGCAAAGTTTCTCGAACGAAACATATTTTGTAGATATGGAGTTCCACATGAACTAATTAATGACCAGGGATCTCAATTCAAAGCGGAAATTGAGACCCTCTTAGCTCGTTATAAAGTAAAACATCATCATTTGTCTCCATATAGACCCCAAATGAACGGAGCAGTAGAATCGAAAAATAAAAATATAACAGTCATCATTAAGAAAATGGAAGAAAATTATAAAGGCTGGCCGAACAAACTACACTTCGCCCTATGGGGTTATAGAACATCCATACGAACATCAATAGGAGTAACTCCATACTCTTTAGTTTTTGGTGTGGACGCAGTTCAACCAGTTGAACTAGAAATACCTTCGGCATGGATGCAGTTCAACCAGTTGAACTAGAAATACCATCCCTACTCATCGTACTCGAAAGTAAGCTACCGGAAGCTAAATGGGTACGAGCAAGGTATGAAGAGCTTTTATTCCTCGATGAACGATGATTAAAGGCTTTGCATCATGTACAAGTCTACCAACGACGCATCACGCGACACTTTAACAAACGGGTACGACCTCATAATATTAAAGAAGGTGACTTTGTTCTAAAAGAGGATAGGGGTCCACCAACCGATCCAAGAGGGAAGTTCAAACCTAATTGGATAGGACCATACCATGTAATTGAAATTCTATCAGGAGGAGCTGTTCGATTAATGGATATTGGTGGCGATGAAATCCGTCAACTAATAAACATTGATCGACTTAAAAAGTATTACATATAAAAATCCGAATAAACTCATTCATTCATAATTAACAATCATATTTCTTAGCATTCAAATAAAGATTATAAGTGTTATGCACTTTACCGAATCACACGGTAAAGCTCATAACACTTGGGGGGGGGGGGGTAATCATAAAAATATATACCATTCAAAGTGTTCAGATTTTTTTTCGAACTTTACGAAAAAAAACTCTTCACACTTGGGGGGGGGGGGTAAATGATTAAAAAAAGAAAAATTTCTTCAATGCTCGTAGCATAGGTGTCGCGCGCAACCAAATGAGTTGCGCGCGGATGTCACGCCTAACAGAATAAGTTGTGCGCGACAGGCACGCGCAACCTTGGACGTTGCGCGCGCCACTTGATGACGAACTACGAACCCAGAATTTTGCGCTTGAATAGAATTTTGATTTTTACTAGGGATAAAATTAGGGCGTTTTCAAACATTATGTATACTCGAAAAACAACAAAATTAAACTTTGATTTAAGTTGTTGAACAAAGTTTGATTGATTTTTCATTTAATTTCTACAAGTAGGATTAAGGAAAAATTAAACAAAAATATATAACTTTTTTTGCAAAGAACTATGCAAAGACCTGATTTCATAATGCGAATACGTAGGCAATCTTTATGATTCAGTCATATAAATAAAAAAAAGAGCTCATTTTTATTCCCAAAAGACATCATAAAAACTAGATAATAAATAAAAAAAAACATAGTAGTGATTACAACTTTATTAAAAAAAAAAAAATTAAACTACTGATATTGTGTAATACTCTAAGATTTACCATATCCTCAATCGTCACAGTTGAAGGAGGAGTGGTTTCCATTGCAGTATTCTCAGCAACCTTAGAGCCTTCCCCTTCTGTCTTCTTTTTAACCCAAACATTGTTCTTCAATTTAGGTATAGGGGCCCTTTCAACTCTCTTTCCCTTGTCTTTGGTGTTTGCTGAAGCCTTCTTGCGAGGATTGATGAAGATTCCTTAATCTTCACGCCTTGTTGCGCAGGTTTGGGAGGAACCTTCCTTTTAGGTTCCCTTGAACGAGTCTTAGGTGATGAGGAGAAGTCTAATTTTCTTCTCACTCCTTTGTTTTGGCCATTAGGAGGAGTAGTAGTGGCCGAATGCATCGAAGGCTTGGGTGGATTGCGAGTCGAGGCGGCTTGATTTTGTTGACGAGCCCTATTTAACTCTCCCTTGTCTGCCGCATTCATCCAAGCTTTGTAAAAGGAAGATATCACTATGCTTGTCGTGGGATTTTGCACCACCCACTTAGGAAGACTAGACCAATATTCCATCCAACGAGGAATCCTTTCAGGTTTAAAATTCACATCTTTGGGGGCATCACATTCCTGTGGGGGAATAATTTGTTTCATCCCATACTGTCTCATCACCCTGCAAGGAAAGATATAAGTAGTACTATAGAGGCTTAAAAGCCTAATGTAGGGACAATTAAAACTATTCCCAATCATACTACTTATGTTCCACCAAGGAATTATAAAGCGTATGTTAGGAACCCCATGACAGAATAAGGACGTCTATTCTTCCTCATTCTTATGTTTGTAAAGAATACGACGACTAGGGAATGTTCTCACTCCGTTAGCCTCAGGATTTTGTGGCTGATCAACAATTCGCAAGCACTCCATGAGCCAAATCTGAAAAAAATAAGAAGAGAAAATTAATTTGTGACATTACACCAGCAAGTGGCGCGCGCATGACAAACAGTTGCGTGCGCCACTTGCGCACATCCCAGAAGATTGCGCTGGTCAGATCAGCGCATTTTTCAAGGTTGCGCTTAGATACGACTGATGAGAGTTATTTATGGCGCTCAAAAAAATAAGATTTAGGTTCTTTTTCTATATTTTCTTTCATTATTTTCATATAATTTTCTTAGTTTTCTTTTATTTTCCGTTTTAATAACTCATTTTGGTTCTCGATTAGTTTTTACGGGTTTTTCATATTTTTAGATGATAATTCATAGTTTTAGTTTAGTTTTATTTTATTATGTTTTCTCCCTTAGTTTTATTTGTGTTTTGTAGGTGAATAATCAAAGTTCAAGTTGTCGCGCTCTCGTGATTGCGCTCTCATTAATTTTGGTGATGAATATGCAGATTTTGTGATATTAGGGCTGCCTTGCTCGTGAGCATCACACGAGCTTGATGCTCGAGAGCGTAGACGAGCCGCACCGCTTCACACCACCAACTCACACCAAATCAGCCCACACTCATCTCTTCTCCCCTACTCACCCTTCCCTTCACCATCAACACGCAACACCAACAAACTCCGACAGCCCACACACCAACAGCCGCAAATAACCACCACCTCACGCATTTCCATTACCTCCCCAATTCACCAATAGCAACAACTCCAAAGCAGCCGCAAATCAACCACCTTCACCACCTTATCCCGCAACAATTGCGCCACCTTACAAGCGGCCAATTTCAGCAAACCACCGTACCTGCAGCCCCGCAAACACCACCGCAACCAACTCCAGCAACGCTCCTAATACCCATTGGTGCGTGCGTGAAGACCCTCTTGTGCGTGCGCACTTCTGGGTTCAAACTTCGGCTGTTGATCTTGATGGAATTTGATGATCGAACGGCTGTGATGATTTGCGGTGATGATGTGCGAAGCATGGGATTAATTCCCTTATATTGGAGCAGCCGAAATCGAAATTAAAGATGCTGACTTCGATTCTTCTTTTCATTTAATTCTCTTTTTATTTTCCCTTTTATTTTTCTATTTCAATTTTCTTTTACTTTCTTTATCTTTTCTTATTTATTTTATTTTACATTTCCTTTTCTTTTATTTTTCTTTTGTTTTCTTTTCTCTTTTATTTTCTTTTATCTTTGTAAATATAAATACCCATTTTTGGGGTAAAATGAAGAGAACAATTTTATGACAATTAGAATCCAATTTTAAATCTCATATTTCTTAGCTTAGGTTGAGAGTTTCTCTCTCTAGATCTAGGGTTAGTTTAGGAGTAGTTTTATAGAGAGAAAGTGAGGAATTTCATTGGGGATTTAAGATATTGAAGATTCAAGGTGACAATTGTATTGAAGATCTCCATAATCAATCAATGAGGATTTCTAACTCTATCTCAGTTTATTGCTTCATTTAATTTCATGTTTGTTTAGTTTGATTTTGATGTTTGATGCTTGATTAGTGTAATTGTTCTTGATATTTTGTTGATTCTTGATTTCTTTAGTTGTTTGTTGATAGATGATGATTCTTGAGTAGTTGTTTAGCTAGGAATTAGGTGAAACTTGTATGATTGATTGATTGTGATTAATTTGAGAATTTTGTTGATTGATTGTTGAGATTAAAATGATTAATGAAGGTTTTCATGTGTGTAATTCGATTAGGCCTTGAGAATTATGCTAGATTTCATTGTAATTGCTAATGACACGACCAATTGATTTAGGAATTCCAATTATCGATTGGTTTGGATTGTGAATCTCTTAGTTTGTTATTCATAGTGAACCCTAGCTTAACGATTAGGAGATAGCTCTTTGATTTCAATTGATAGCTCTTATCATTAGGCTTCACAACCTTTGATTGGCATGATCTTCCCAAGTTGTTGCTATTGTCATGATTACTTGTTGATCCCCATTCCTAGTGTTTTATTTGTTTGGTTGTTTGTTTATTAGTTGTTAGTATTCCTTCTTCACCTTCGACTTCGACCTAGCTTAGGCGCATAATTGAGAATGCTTGAACATTACTGTTCCTTTGGGTTCGACCCTTGACTTACCTCTATACTCGTATTTAGGTTTGTTAAGTGTTTATAAATTTGTTTGGCTCTAGGGAAGATTAGATAACGACATACATTTTCCCTATGTCAACAATGTAAAAAAAAAAAAAAAAAAAAATCATACGTGTAATAGGAGTGGACTTCCCGTGAAACCATTCTCGTTTGGATCTCCTTTGAGGCGATTCAAGCAAAGTACAGTTTCCGCCAGAGCTAAGGGAGCGAGTGAATGACATCCCTCTATTTGCTCTACTATGGACACCATAGAATAATCCCCATATTCCTTACCTATCCTAAGCAAACAATTAACAACAAGACAAAAACACAAAGCACGAATTTTAAAACGTTGTTTAGTTAAGTTGTCACGAGGGGCGACTAAGTGTTCAATAAATTGAATTAAATTCACGCCTTCTTCTGTCCCAATTTTGGCCATATCATTGTCATTCAAGCCAAAAAATCGTTGAAACACGGGTTTTGAATTTGACAAGATAGGGGCATATGTCACGGGAAGAGTATTTACAGGGAAGCCTAGTAGAGCCTCAAATTTACCAGGTAGTGGGAAAATTTCATCCCCCTTAAAGAGGAAAAGATGATGGTTCGAGTCCCAATGACTAACTACAGCATGGAGGAAATCGAAATTTATGTTGAGTTGCATATAACTTAATAGGGGGTCAAGATGGTATATTTATAAAAGCCAATTTATCCTCAATAGAAATGAAATTGACCCATTGTTTCAAACGTTGCTCAAACTTTTTCACCATCGTTTAAAAGAAAGAGAAAAAGCACAAATAAAGAAAGAGAGCAATATTTTTCTTTATGAATAAAACTATCAACGAATGAATGTGAGGTGATCAAAAGCCTACACGAAACCACGTTTAAATAGACCCAAACGGGGTAATTTTTCGGCAATTTTCATCCGAAGGAAAGTTCACCCGCAGGCGGCGCGCACAGCTCACGGGTTGCGCACGCCTGCCGCGCGCAACCCATCCAGTTGCGCGCGCCCTATTCTGTCGCGACATGTTGGTTGGTTTATTTCCGTATTTCGGACTACCAAATAATGGAATATCAACGAAATCTTATGACAAATCCATACGATTGCCTTTGTTAGTTTCGTTTCCTTTCTTTATTCTTTTTTTATTATTATTTTATTTTTATTTTATTTTCACCTTTCTATTTCTAACTTCCTTTTTATTTTCTTTTTTATTTTATTTTCTTTTAAGTTCTTTTTTTTCCTTTCATCCTTTTTCTTCCCCTTTGTTTTCTTTTCGTTTTTTTTATTATTTTTTCGAGGGGGGTAAGTCAGGGAACCCTTTTCCTTCCTCAGAAAAAAATTTCGCTTTTAAAAACTTATAGAAATAAAAAATAATAATAATGATATATACAAAAAATATGTGTCATATGTACAACAGTAAAATAAAAACTGTACATTTTCCATAAGAAAAAAAAATAATGTAAAAATGAAGTCAGGATGCTCGACGACTCCTAAAAGGCTGCTGTACATCCTGCAAAAATCCAATACAAAGATTAGTATACAAAACGTGTAATAACTTTGATATATATATAAAAAAAATTTAAAAATTAAAAAAAAAAATAAAAGAGTAAAAAAAAATTTACCGCGACCATCCGACGATCACGGCATGACAAAGCCACGAGGGCTCTCCGATAAGCAGCTCGGAAAGCACGCATAGTCCTCAACATGCCGTTCACGGTCTCTTGTAGAACCTGTCCCAAAGAAAAAACATAATAATAAAGGACAATTATAAGACAAACGTATATAATATATGGAAAAGAAAACATATACATATACAAAATAAAGCATACCGACTTAACCGTCTCAGGTACGAACGGTATGTCCTCATACTCCGCCGCAGGAAGAATCTCACGAATTACCGACCCAAAAGCGTCGATATACGTGATCTTCGCCGTGGGAGGCACCCACCCACCCAGCTCGACTCGCTGAAAATACAATAATAAAGGAGTCAAAGTTCCGAATAAAAGTCAAAGAAAAGGAAAAGAAAAAATGCTAACCGGAACGAAAGCTGGAAAATGAGTCAGCCTGGATGCAACGAACGTCGGGTAAGATGCACCTGGCAGCACCAGCTGCTCCGCTGGATAACCAAGGATCGCCTGAGCTCAATCCTCTGTAGACAGCAAGTCCGGACGCAACATCCGGATCGGAGAGTCCGCAGGAACCAAGGTTCCTCGAACGAGAACTGCTAGAAGACACGCTCACCTAAGAACCAAGCATCCGTCCTCTGGAGCACAGAGAGTCCCTGACAAAGGGCCTGGAAATGGCAGCGATCCATACTTGCCCGGACAGCCTCAAGGACCCCGACGATCAATCTCCAAGGACGGAGATCGATCTACAAAACACAACCATATGAGAAAATCATCCAAAAAATATATACAGAAAAATGTGTGTTGTCAAAGTCATACTCACCGACGCATGAGTCGTCGAAAGAATCCTCTAGCGAAAGTAGCCGGCTGAAGTTGCTCATCTCTTCCTAATCATGACCAGACGATGGCCGATAGGAAAACGAGCCTCCCCAAGTATCCTGGGGGCTAGAAAAGGCAGGTACGAGTACCCCCAAGCCTAAAAAAGAATACCATTAATCAAAAAGCCAAGATGGTGATAAAAAAAAAGGATTAAGATAAGTACGCGACTCGAGGATACGACCATGCCACAAAATGGAGATCCGAGGCACCTCAGTAGCTGCCGCGGAATCCATCACCCAGGTCGCCTTGCCTATAGCCGTCAACATACAGGCATACGACACCTCTGCCTAACTCAAGTTACCCACTTGCCCTAAATCACTGAAGCAAACGAGTAACCCGATAGCGAAACGCTATCCCCGATCACTCAGAATAGTGACGGAAAGAACGTGGGCAATGTATATCTGAGCCAACTGATCAGGTGTACACTGCCAATCTACCTCGTCAGCCGACAGCTCATCGGCAAGAACCGAGTACGGACAAGACTGGGCGTACATTAGGCCTGTTCACGGATCGGATATCCGATCCGAAATCACATTTCGGATCGGATATCCGAACCTTCGGATATTAGATTTTGATATCCGAATCCGATCCGAAAATTTCGGATATCCGATATCCGAAATCATTCGGATCAGATGTTTCGGATATCCATTATCCGACATTAATGAAAATTGTATAAATCACATTAAATGTTTTGCTTTTTGTATCGTTAAGCATAGTAGTCTTTTAGAAGACCATTTAATTGGCATACATAATAAACTAATAAAGTCTATTTAATTACCACAAATACAAAAAACTATGACAGTAATAGCTTTCTTTGTTAGTTTGGCGATAAGACCAACAAATTGGTGAGCAAACATAACAATAGAGGAGACACATACACATATTAAAAATCAAAATTCCCAACAGATGAATCCTTATAATCTTTTAATTACCAGAGGAGAGTTGAATAGTGATTTGTTGAGCAACGGAGAACAAACCAACAAATTGGCGACTAAACGATGAAGATAGAAAATTTAAAAAGAAAATTAGGCCCATGTATTCAGGGGTTGCAGAAGATCGAGGAATCGACTTTAGAACAACAAAGGGCAAAGATTACGAACCAAAATTAGACTCACTTATCACCGAAAAAAACAGAGAGGTGGCTGAGTGACTGAGCGGCGAAGTTTGGAATATAGGGTTCCTTTTAGAGAGATGAGAAAGTGGCCGAAGTAGGTGAGAACTGAGAACTCACTAGGTTTGTTGGGCACTAAAAATTATTTTATAATATTATTATAAAAATATTTTTGAAAATTTTATATGTACTGATGTATTATCTTATACATATCAGGCTTACAATTTCAGATATCAGTTCGGATATCTGAAAGAAATATCCGATATCCGATAATACTCGGATATTTTTCGGATATCGGATATCCGAAAATTTGAAAATCAGTATTTGAATCCGTATCCGATATCCGTTTTTTCGGATCGGATATCCAAAAAATCGGATCAAATACGGATCGGATTTTCGGATTCTCGGATAGTTTTGAACAGCCCTAGCGTACATATGGAGGGCCGCCGCAAGACGATCCCCCACGAGGTTGCACAGCCTCTCGTCTGACCCCTTCACGGTCTCTATAACCACAGGCTCACCTCTGAAAGGAAAACCCGTGATCATAGAGAAGTCGAAAGGGGTAACCGTCATCTCCCCCCACAGAAAGTGGAAAGTGTTGTGGAATCCCAACAAAACTCCAGCAACCCGCCAAGGAAAGCTAACGATGCAGGCTGACTCGATAAATCTCGAAGAGCTGCCAGCTGGGGGCTGATCCCCGAAAGCTCCATTACCTCCTTCACCACGTCACGAGTAACTCCTTCACCACGTCGGGTAACTCGCGAAATAACCTCTCAAGTCACCCGAGCCGTATAGACGCATGCTAGGCTCACTGTAAAGAAAATATATGAGAAAATACGGTTATAACTTTTCAAAAAAAGGAGAGAAAGAAAGAAATGATGAATGGACGGAGGCACAAAAGAACGCACTATGTCGTGCCAACTCCGAATCGAAACATGATGGTTTGGGTCCCACTTAAGGACCTGAGGGTCCCAGTTGGGAGGAGCCTCCCAGACCACATCCTCATGACGACGTCGATCAGCCCCGACGCATCGCTCTCGAACCTCCTCACGAGGACGTGTCACCCTCTTTCGAGGGTGAACCGCCTCGTCAGGCACAGGTACTCTTAGATCCTCCTCAACATCGACGAATGGAGTGGAGTCCATACTATAATCGGCAAAATTCGTTATTAGCTTACTTTCCTAAAAGACTAATATACATGTTCTAGACCCATTTCGGCAGTATAACAACTGCCGAGAGGGCAAACCACAAAAATCGAATGCCACCCACGCTTAGGGGCTACGATACCTGCAGTTAAACTCAGTAAATGGGGGCTTTAACACCCATAAAAGTCATCCTATACCAGTTTCAACTAAAGTATTCTAGAGATTATATTCCTAAATCTCAAAGAATGAACTATTTTCAGACGAATAATAATGACATAAACATAATTATCGTCTACCAAACAATCTTGAGGTTCGAACATGGCAAAAACAAGCTAAAGTGTACACTTCGCGCCATTTTTCGGATTCAAAATTTTTGAAACATGATTCATGAAAGTAAATGTATTTCTAATACTATAATTCACTTCATAATCAACAAGTATAACCAAATGAGCAAGCAAAAAACAACAAATTCAAAGAAAAAATACCAAGAACGTACTTGAACAAAAAATGCTCATACAAGGTTCAATACTCAACCATTTTTCATGATTGCAAAGCACTCCTTAAACATAGCATAACAACATGGAACAAACAATTTCAAGAATAATGAACTAAATCAAAAACCCCCAAACTCGAAAATTAGGGTTTTAAGGTTCGATTTTCCCCAAATTCCGCCAAAAAACGAAGTGAAACAAGCAAAAACTTACATTGGATTGTGGCAAATATGAATAGGGGGCGAGATCTACTTCCTTTAGCTTCAAAAAAATGAAAATTTTGAGCTTTGTAGAGAGAGAAAGAGTCGAAAATGGCGTAGGAAGGAGAGAGAGAGCGAAATGAAAATCGCGCTCAGCGATTTCCTTTTCCTGACTTAAATGTCGCGCGCAACTCAATCAGTTGCGAGTGACAGCACAGCGCAACTCAGAACGATGCGCGCGCCTGACGAGCACGACCCACTGGATTTTAATTATGCATTTTCGCACTCAAATTCTTGAAATTATTACGCGAAAGTTCGATTTCTCGTTTGAATCTGCAAGTTGATTTCATAAGCAAGTACTTTCAAGATACATATGCTAATTTAGGTCCAAAATCGCGGTTTCTAAAGCTTCATTGTAATTTTCAGGTAAATTTTCGGATTAGATCAAGAATTTTCTCCAAATTTGCAATTTATCAATCTTGATTGTTTGTTAAATCTGCAGGTTGATCAAACCTAACTACTTCTACAATTTGATGATTTTGCTGCAATTTTCTCAACTTTAGAGGTAACTTGTATTTTGATGATTTTGCAGCACACTAACTGTTTGACAAAATGCATCAATGCATTCTACTATTATTTTTTCAAATTCAAAAGTAGATAGAAACCAAGTAAAAGTAAATCAATTACATTTTAAAGTAAAATAATTTTGGATATTGATTTTGTACTTTCTAGATAGATGACCTGTACGTTTTTTGAGTGAAATACAAATCTACAATATTAGATATAGATTAATTTTACAATATATAATCTGATACTTTATATTGTTCTCATTTATTCTTTGTTTGATTCCTTTCTTACGTGAGGTTTAAGAGCTTAATAAATTAGGTTCATGTTGATTTTGTTCTGATTGATGCTTCATGTATGTATTGGTGATGATTGTCTGTGAATGTTGTGGAGTTAGCTTTATTGTTTTGTGGCTTATGTTTCTAACTTTGACCATTTTTCATGATTCAAGTGCGGCTCAGGTTGTCCTAAAGTCCCATAAAGAGATTATGAATTCATTAATTGGAAGTGGCTCTTCTCAACTTGGTAAGATCATTATTGTTGTTGCTGCTGCAAATTCTTAAAGTAAGTTAAATATCCTTTAAAGTACACTAAACTGCTCCAAAAGTTAATAAACAAAGAGCTTCTGGTTGAGGATTTTCTCATAACCTTGAATCTGTAAACTAAATAAATGCTAAAGTAAACTAAAGCTCCCTAAAAATAAACAAAATCTGTCACTAAGTGACATATTAATAGAAAATGGTGGAACAAACACACCAATGAGATAAGATAAAAATACGTAGTACAGAACAAACTACCCTTTTCTAGCTACTAAAGAAAGCGAACTTAACTACGAATATAAAAGCGAGCAAAGAAGTGTATTTACGATATGCCAAAGGTAATCTGGTTTTGGAAACTGCTATTCTTCAATAGAAAATGGGGGTAGTATTAATGTTTGATATGTGTAAAATTTTTGTATTTTGCTTGTATATAAGCTGCTAGGTTGCCTTAAGCTTAGGCTCGGTTTTAAGCATCATACTACTAGTGCTAATTTTTTTTTCCTTGTGATAGCACTAGCTTAGTATGTATTCTAATGCTCCTTTTGTAAAAATCTTAATGGCCACTTAGGCTTGTAGTATATTTTCCTCGTTTTGTGTTAAAAAAACTTATGGTAATCAACTATTCTTACATATTAATTCTGATGACAAGTGCTTAATCTATGTTGTGGTAATCTTCTACTTTATCAACATTTTTTCATATGATCATAACTCTACTTTATCAACATTGATCTCATGATAAGAAATAAATCAGCCGTCTCTAAAGGTAAATAAAGAAGAATATAAAGTTAATAAAACAAACTGTAAAGTAAACCTATTAACTCAAATGGTAGAGCAATATGCGGATGCATAGAGGTGTAAGTTCGATTCCTACATAGGTTATTTCTAAAAGTAAATATAAAACACTATAAAGTTATTCAAAATATCTCAAAAGTAAATTAAAATAACCAAAACGTAAATCAACTTAGCTTAAAGGTGTACTGAAAAATTAATTAGCTTTGTACTATTTTGTCATCATTAATCGACTTTTCATCAAATCGAAAAACTTCAAAAATGTTATCTTTTTTCAAGATTGGCTGAGGTCCAACCTCGACTCTACTTCTACCTCAAAATAGCTTGAAAAGAAATCAAAAGTAGAGCAAAATTATGCGTAAAGTAAATAAAAAACGCTAAATAGTAAATCAAAATATCATTAAAGTAAGTAAATAATTTCGATTTTAAAGTAAATAATATTTAGTTAAAAGTAAATTAGAAAAACTCAAAAATAAAATAAAAATATGATACACATTATTACAACGGTTCGAGGCGTTAGAAGAACCTACGTGGGATTCGAACCCACATCTTTTGTGCACTAGCACAATGCTCTACCTATTGAGCTAGTAGGCTATTATAGAGTAAGAATAATTAGTTAACACACTTGATGGTTTTTATTTTATTTTTTTTAATACTAAAAATCACAAAAGTAAATAAAATATAATCAAAAGTAAATAAGAAAAACTTAATTACAGACTTTGCATCTCCTTCCAACCATATTCAGCTATTCGATGCACGCCAAATCTACGAGCAACAAGGAGCCCTAACCTTGCTGTTTTTGCTTCAGCAAACCATATTCAGCAAACCATGTAGGGATGGCAATCCAGTCCGGATCCGACACTACTCCACCCCAATCCGAGGTAAAAAATCCACTCCGAGTCCGAGAAAAAAGTAATCTGAGTTCGACTCCGTTAAAATAATCCGACTCCGAGTCGGAGGTGGGTCGGAGTCGGATCCTACAAAAAATCCGAGAAAAAAATCCGACTCCGACAAATGTCCGACTCTGATGGATTATCCGACTTCGACTCTAATAGATAGTGGATTTTTGTGTGGGTTATGGTGGCATTGGGTCTGCGTTGTAAAGGCCCAAATAGCCCAATTTCTCAAATTATATTGAATAACGAAAAAAAACTCGGAGTCGGGTCGGATCGGAGTCGGAGTCGGAGGTCGGATAATAAAGTCGGAGTGGGAGTCGGAGTCTCGGAGTCGGATGTCGGAGTCGGAGTCGGAGTCGGATTTAGCCTCTGACTTCCTGTCGGGTCGGAGTCGAATTTAGCATAATCCGCTCCAAGTCCGACCCGTTGTCATCCCTAAAACCATGTGAAAATGAAACTGAAAGGCTCTGGAAGCTGCATTGACATAGAACAGAATGATCAAATTGTCGAAGCTACTGATAAATAGATAGGAAGGAATTTCGATAGACAACTCTGAGATTCTTGCAACAGGAACTGAGGTTATTACCTCCAACAGGAGTGTGATCTCAAATCCAGTCAAATCATCCAAGAAGAAAAACTTGTTCAAGTGTTGAGCCATTTTTTACACTTCAGAATTGATCATATGTAATTCTTGTAGTTACAGATACAAACAAGTTAATTATGTTACTCAGACTCATCAATTCATCTCAAGGACCTGTGTCAGATCCTCGACACTCCAACTTAGGTATAGACTTGACACCAAACACTTCTTTTGGATCAATCGATCAACAATTGAAAATGTTATTATAATAGTCTGGTATTTATATGTGGACAAATGGCATGCCTGACATGGGTGTTTGAGTCTGAATAACTTAGGCTGATATGTTTGACAGAAAAGGGAGAAAGTGCAATAAACAGATTTCAGAAAATCAACATGATACTCACAGTCCAAGGGCAGCGACAGCAGCTGGAACGTTCAACAGGAACATTTTGAAGTAGTCGACAGTGAGATCACTGTAAAGCTGTCAAATGAGAGCTTGTTAGAAAGAAATTAATCCTCATGGAGTCATGGACTCTAGGACATTGAAAGAAAATATGAAAGATACATGTGAACAATGTCAGCTACTTATCTTGCAAATATTGAAATCTTAAAGTAAAACAAAGCATTTGACATTTTTTTGAACACATTAGCATGTTGTTAATAATCAAGAAAGCAATACATGCATCAACACCACAGCTATAGGAGCATTAAGAGGCTAAAGGAAAATTTCCAACCTTTCTACTCCTAAGACTGCATCGAGGACCCTCCACAACGATCATACTACCTTTCGTCTGAAAAATAAGTGAGGGCAGTAACAAGTCAAGCACAATTCACAACAAGTCAGAAGATAAAACGAGTAATGAAAAATACTTCAAACAGACAAGACAGTTGACAAGAAAGAAATCGATTTCTCGAGCTGTCATTAATATTGTGTATTTATAGATACCAACCTTAAGTTTCAGCTTTAGTTCATCAAACTCTTTATCAGACAAAATTGGATTTCCAGCTACATAAGCCATGGAAGCTGCTAAATCCTCTGCTCATCAGGACCTGTTTGATGGATTAGTCAAGAAAATGAAGCAAGTTACGCTTATTAGCATCATGTTATGAAAACCTTAACTTACCCCCATCAAATAGTAAGACAACAAAACTCATCAAAGTATACTGCAATACAAATGCATTCAAGTGCGAATAATCTCACAAGAATTAGCTAACAGACTTATTATTAGCATGAATTACGGCATTAACACTACCTACCCAATTCCCTCACCCATCCAAGAACAGTCAGTGGCACATAGCAGCCCACACCCCTGCTCCCTGCTAACCACAGAACACCACTCACAAAACACCCAAGGCCACACAAAAAAACCCACAACACTCTTGCTGCTTTAACCCAACACAGCCCTAAACATCAGCTCCCCCATGTAGCCATTACCATCAACACCACAAAGTCATACCAAACTCAACCACCACCATCAATTAAAAGTAAAGAATATAACTCAAAAGTAAATTACATAAGCTAAAAAGTAACTCAAAAAAATAATAACCTACGATAGTTGCTAGCATATCTTAGTATCATGTAATACCAAACTAACATGCATAGCTATTAAGGAAAACCAAAAAGATTAGACCTCTAACATCAAACAAACAATCACACATCACACTAAACCACCAAAAAATCATGTGAAAAGCCCCATCAATTTAGATGTCCAATTACACAAAATTAAAGTACAATAATTTCAACCAAAAATACAGAAAATCAACAGTAAAATTGAAATTAAAATTTGTCTACCTTGGACAGCAAATCGCGAAAAGGCTCAACAAAAATTGCAAAAAAAAAATGTTAGCAAAACTAAGCAAAACTGCAAATTGCTCAAACTGTAATTAGCAAAACCCTAATTTCAAATTCAAATAAATTGAAGCAAATGCGGCAACATATAAATGTAAATGCCCTAATATTTCAACTGAAATCACAATAACTCAAACAAATGATTAGAAAAACCCTAATTTCGCAATTGAACTCCCAAAAATTGGATTCGAAATCGAAATAATATAGAAAAAACAAGAAATTTACCTTATTGAATAACAAAATCCGAAGAATACAAAGTACTAGAAGATCAGAATCGAAGTGTTTGAAGAATCAATGAGCGCAAGCGAAGAATTGAAATCGCGAAATCTCACCTTTGAGAGAATTCGAAGGTAGAGAGGGAAAATGTGGAAGAAGAGAGAGAAAGAAAATGAAGGGCGCGTGAATTAGAAGGGAGGTCATTCAACTGCAGAAATTACAAAAATAACCTTAATGAGGCGGGTTAAACGTGAGCCGTCAGATTGAGAGCGATCAGCGGTCACGATAAGTTCCTAGTTCTTGTTATAAATCTTGGTTCTCATGTGATCTCGATTCTATATATATATATATAATTTAATTCAAAAATTCATACGACATCTAAAACGATAATCGAATTTAACAAATACATAATTTGAATCCTCACCCCTTAAAAGATTTCACTTGTTCCCCTTATGAACAGTGCTCACATGTATGGAGGACATGTGTGGCTACTATTCTGAGGTGGCAAAGTGTAACTATTACGCTGAGGTGGCATGGTGTACAAGCCTTGTGAAGGACATGTGTGCTACTATGTCTGTTTTTTTTTTTAATTAAATTTTTCACTTTCCTTTTTGAGTTTAGCGGTGACTCAATGAGCAGTTCTCTCCTTCATCATTTCTTTTTTGATGTTTATGGAGGCTAAGCTTTCATCTTTGGATTAACCGCCCTATTTTTTTTTTTTGGTTCCATCTTTCCCTTCTCTCTTTGTGCTGATGCTGACACATCATTGTATATCAATCTTTGGTTTTGTTTTGCCGGCAGCTAATTCCATGTGTTGCCTACAATTGCTTTTTCACCTTCTGTTTTTCAAAAAGCAACACCACAACATATCATCAATGGCTACAAAATGTCAAAACACCTTCCAAATTATCATGAAAAGGTATGTTTTAAGGGGTATGGATATGCTACTGTATGTTTGCCTTTTATAAACTGATGTGGTAAAGTAGATCTTCCCTTATAATAATAAAAAAATAAAAAAAAAAACAAGTAATTTAATAGATTAATTCTATCAAATCAAAATAAATTAACAATAGCACATATTGGCAAGATTAACATCTTAAGCTCAATCAACCGAACCCATCAATAAACAATAAAAAATTAGCAATTTATAGGTGAAAAACGAGACTCTTGACCAATGATTTCACCTTCACCTTCGTTACTTTTTGATTTCAAATTACATTCTGCTTAAGTAATTAATTATGTTAATTATAATATTTAATCTTTATATTTGCCTTCGTTATTTTCTGATTTCAATCTAGACTGTGTTTAAGCAATCAATTATGTTAGTTAATATTTAATATTTTTATTTTCTCAGGAAACTTATTCTTCATTTATAGAATTGGGGATTTAAATTATAATTTGTCCCATCCTAATACATACTTTCTAAGCTAACAAATAAAATGACCTGATTAACATAGGGAGGTGTTCAAAATGCTAAGAAATAAAGTGGTGTTCTCGAGCTTATTTTGACTATTGCTTTATTAGTGTTATGTTAACACAGTAATGGTCTTATCATATTTTTAGACAATATGGTATTGCTTATTTAGAAATCTATGAAAAAGACATTGACTTCTATTTATATATTCTTCTTTAATTGAAATCATTCACTCTATTTCTTACAATCAAGTGAGGAAAAAAAAGGTAGAACTAAGAACTTTTGGTGGTAATTTCATGCTCTTATATGGTTACTTTAATTTTCCTTGTCCTAGTTGAATGCAATTGTTGATCAATTGGAACTTTACATTTGCATTAATCGACCCTTTGTTGGACTTACTTGGATTACTAATCAAACAAAATACATCTTGAGTTGCTTGCCATGACAATAACTATTCAACCACTGGTTTTAACGAACTTTACACTTGCACACTGATTTTGTATTGATTTTTTCCATTCTGTTGGTAAAACTTACATTGATCTTATTTGACAATATATTAGTTTTGATGAGGCTATTCTGTAGAGCTTACAGATTTCTGTATAAACAACATTGGTTGATGAACAATTATATATTTCACTAGTTAGAATATTGATTGCAATGCCACTATTTGTGCAGGCTGGTGTTGGGGTCTTGTTTACCGTCTTTTGGCTGGTGTTGGGGTCTTGTTTTCCATCTTCTGCCCATAATTGTTGGTATGCCTTTTATGATTTTTTCTGGCATTTGCTTTTTTCTGTTACTGCTTATATATCTCATTGTGTTTTTAGTATGTGACACATGTTGGAATTTACTATTGTGTTTTGTTTAGATTGTGTTGTTAATGTAGCTTTTATATCTTATTGTAGTTTTATTTGGTTCATTTGTGTTCTTGGTATATGACACATGTTGGGATTTACTATTTTATTTTGTTTAGCTTAAGGCATTAATGTGGATGTATGATGCCAAATTCTATTTCACTTAAAGTTAATGAGTGTGTGTGTGTGATATTTTATTTGCTTTATCTTGGGAGGGCTTTGCTCGTGTTAGTTCAGGATAGGATTGTTTAGAATGTTTTCTAAAGTTTCTGATTTAGGTGGGTTATGTTCTAGAATTAGTGAATAGGAGGGAAGTTAATTGTTTGATCGGTTGGCCATGCACACAGGTCATGGAGCTAGAGCCTCGCAAGATTTCTACGTCCTACTGTAGCTTGTTACAGCAGGTGATGGATCACCTGCAATTTCCGCCACCTGTTTATGAATTAGTGGACATTACTAAGAATCATGTGAATTTGCTTGTGGAAACGACGGACATTGGATCATACATCTATACTTTTGATGGTGGTGAGGGTGAGAAGTTGGAATCTTCTTCTGAAAAAGCAGCAGAGGATGTTGTCCGGCACTTGAAGGTAGAGTTTGACCTCTGTATTCATGACTGGACGAGTACTAAAATATGGGTGTATAAGCGTTGTGAGCTGTTGTTCCAGCTGAAACATGATGCTTTGGAGTCTAAGGAACGGGTGCTGCAGAAACCACCTGTTAACTAGCTTAGTGCTTTTCCTGAGAAGGCTGGTGCTAAGGATGTCTTTATTAACTACTTGGATGTGTTGCATGTGCTAACTGTACAGACGCATGCGCGAGTCTCAACTATTGAGTCCTCTGAGCTTGCTCTGCAGGGATATGTGGCCTGGCTAACGGTGTATTGTCCTGGAGACATTGTTAACATGGAGTGTATAATCAGTGATGTATGCATTGGTGAGGCAACTGCTAAGCAAAATGCGGCCATGAAGGCCGTGTCTTTTCTTTAGTGCAAATACAGGCTAGAAATAATTTACCTAAACTATGGCCGAGAAAAATATGCTGGAATTAAGTGTTCTTTAGCACGAGAGAGCTACATGTCTGCTCAAGAACGTGTTCTGGGAATGCAAGGAACACTTCACTTGGCACCTTTTCCTAGACGAGTGTGACTGTGGCACACCTAGATCCCTTTGTAACAAAATCCCAACTTCAAGCCTACCACTTAATACTCCTCGTAAGCGTAGGGCTCGTCCTACTTTCAAGAGGGCAAGTGCTGCTAATCGGCTAGCTGCAATTAACTTTGTTAAGATTCCATCTGATTTGGAAGCTGTTTTTAAGCGTAGGAAGAGGAATTAGTTGTAGGGTAGTTCTTTGGAGATGATAGGTCAAATTTCAGAATTTGTGTTGGTTGATGGCCTGTTTAGTATTGTCCTTTTGTAAACCTAAGAGCTATAGTGCTCAGTAGACTTTGTGATGATGTGCTTGCTGTATTGTGAACCCTATTGCCATGTATTTTGCTTTATCTTAGGATTTGTCTATGTAACTGCTACTTATGATGCTGCCTTTTTATGAGCAATGAAATATATTACTTTATAATTATACATCTGATTTAACTATTAGTGTAGCTACTTACATCTATATGATATTAGCTTTGTTATTTGTAGTGTGGATAATGGAATTTGGCGATTTATTATGTACTTATGTGGTTTACTGACTATATATGGCAGGAGTTTACTTTCTCCTTAATTCTATCATTACTGGCCAACTATGGGTATTGTCTTTCATCTTTCTAGCCTATTATAATGTTGTATTGTGTGTGCTAAGATTCTTACCTTATATCATTGGCTATCTTTCCATGTTACAAACTACCCTAATTACCCTTCGTCTTCTAAAATAAAAACTCGAACAAGCAAACGCGTACGGGCAATCACTGGGAAGCCCAAAAAAAAGAAACAGAGAAAGCCTAAACCTATAGGGCCATGTAGTGTATTGTTTAATTTTCTATATTTAATTGCTTTGTTATACATGTTGGCCAAATTGTAAACTAAGACTTGGTTATAAAAATGTAGTTGGAGAAGCCTGGGATGTTGGTCAGCAAATGCCAACAGCTCCTTTAGAATTGGCAGCTCCTTATTTTTGTGACAAATGCCTGGCAAAAAAATTTGCTTATGAATCTCCTAATTTTTGCTGTAGTGGTGGAGAGTGTGTGATTGTTTATAATCAGCTTCCGCCTGAAATTATTAGACTATTCACTTCAAAAGATAAAATTGTTGAACACTTTCAAACATATGCGCATTTATATAACAACATGTTCGCTTTCAGCTCTCTGGGGGGGTGCATTGGAATCACAATAAAAAAAAGGCGTATATTCTTTCAAATTACATATGCAACTATACCATTTTGTCCCTAGCTTGTTACCTGATGGCAAACAGCCACAGTTCCTTCAGCTTTACTTTTATGATTCTCAACATGAGGCTAAGAATCGGCTTGACCTCTTCCCAGAGCTCCAAGATGATGTTATTGCAATTCTGATGGAAATTATGTCACATAACCCTTATGCCAGATTTTTTAAATCTTTGAGGGATATTCCGGTCTCAGCTGAGACTGTGATTACCCTAAACAAAGACCCTACTTTGGATCAGCGGGTGTACAACGCTCCTACGTCTTATGAGGTGGCTGCTATATGGGCTGATGCTAGTGCATCCCATCAACAAAATATTTCTCACATCACAGTGTATGGGAAGTCTGATAAGGGCCATCGTATAATGCATTACTATGGCTGCTATGACCCTCTATAGTACCCTTTATTATTCCCTCGTGGTGATTTTGGTTGGCACCTATGGCCTTCTGAAAATGTCTTCTTGTGGGCAGCCTCATAATCAAAGCTTTGTAGGCAATGCCACTGCAGATGGGGATGATGATGTTGCTGCTACTGCATTGCTGCAAGAAGATGATCCATGTAAGATCTTGCTATACTCTATTGCGTAGTTAACGTACGTGCATTGCTAATACATTCTCTACACAATTAAATGGGTGTTATAGTTAATGTTTTTATGCATGTTGTTGTCTCAGCCGCTGCTAATGGCAAAAGGGGTAGGTTTATTTCTCTTAGGGAGTATTATGCCTATCACTTTCAAATACGGGTTGGCAATTACCTATTAAGAGTTAGACGACTGTTTTTGCAGTTCATTGTGGATATGTATGTGAGACTGAAAATACGCGCTTGGATTTTCGAAAAAACCAGAAAAAAATAAGAGTTGAATTGTATCAAGGTATTGTTGATACATTTGATGGTGGGGAAACAGATGCGTCTAATATTGGTCAATCAGTTATATTGCCCCCTACGTTCCTTGGATGCCCTCGAGATTTGAGCAGGAGGTACCTCAATGCAATTACTCTTGTACAAAGGTTTAGCAAGCCTGACCTCTTTGTGACTATGACTTGCAATCTCAACTGGCCAGAAATAAAAGCAGAACTTGCTCCCAGCGAAAAAGCTCAAGACCGGCCTGATTTAATTGCGCGTGTTTTCAGGGCAAAACTTATTGTGTTGAAAAAGAAAATTATGGATAAAAATGTCTTTGGTGAAGTGGTAGCTTTCATTTATGTTGTGGAGTTTCAGAAGCGTGGCCTTCCGCATGTTCATATGTTGATCATTCTGAAACCAGGATACAAAATTAAGGAACCAGCCTTGTACGACAAGTTCACTTGTGCTGAGATTCCTAGCAATGACAACCCTTATTTGCGTAAGATTTTTCTTCGCCATATGATGCATGGCCCTTGTGGCAAGGACAATCCTAGCTATTCATGCATGAACAAGAAGGGGTGGGAAGGAAAATGTAAATATGGCTACCCAAAAGCATTCAACGACACAACCACGAATAATGATAGCGGCTACCCTGCTTACCGTAGGCGTGACACTAGTGAGTCTATTCGAATCAGGGGAAGAAGGTTAGACAACCAATGGGTGATCCCCTACAATCCGTATTTATCATCGCTCTTTGATTGCCATCTAAATGTGGAGATTTGCTCCACAATTCAAGCTGTGAAGTAATTGTATAAATACGTCTATAAAGGGCATGACATATGTTCATTCAATATAACAGAAATAGGCGTAAGGCTACCTGTTAATGAAATTGAACAATTTCAGTCAGGTCGTTGGGTGTCTCCTTGTGAAGCTGCTTAGCGGATCTTTTCATTTGATCTTTATGAAATGATCCCGCCTATACTATTGCTGCAAGTGCACTTGCCAAACCAACACTCTATTAGGTTTAATGCTACTAACCAGCTAGAGTACGTAGTGCTGAAAGTAGAAGGGCCAGAACGTCGTTAACTAAATTTTTCAAAATGAATGTTGCATTTCCAGACAAGCTAAAATTATTGTATTCTGAATTTTCCGAACATTATGTGTGGCAGCCTGCTTCTAAGACATGGAAAGAACGTTCTCTTGGTGGTGTCATCTGCAGATTAGCCTTTGTTTCCCTATCTGAAGGGGAGAGGTATTTTCTCCGTCTTCTCTTAACACATGTAAGGGGTCCTACATCATTTGAAAACCTGCGTACTGTTAATGGGCTTCTCTACGCTACATTCCAAGAAGATGCTGTAAAGTTGGGTCTGCTTAGTGAAGATGATGCAGTGGAAAAGTGTATGGATGAAGCTGCTACTGCACAGATGCCACGGGCACTACGAAGGTTATTTGCAACACTACTTATTTTTGGTAACCCACGTGACCCTTTAGCATTGTGGCATAAATATTACGATGCTCTTTATGAAGACTACAACCATTCATTTAGAGGTGAAGAACCAAAGGTGAAAGTACTAACAGTTCGTGATATGGAGCGATATTTAGAGGAGATGGGAAAGACATTACAAGAATTTGGGTTGGAGTCTTTAGTCAGCTCTTCTGATGAAGGCCTTACCAGGACTAAAGATATTGCAGATGCATTAAACGCACCCATTCTTGGTGAATACATTAAAGCAATCTCTACGTTAAACAGCACAGCTTGCAACATGAATCTTTCAATGCAATTATGAGCAAGATCAACAGTGAAGAACCAGGAGCCTTTTTTATTGATGGCCCTGGGGGCACAGGTAAAACTTACCTTTACTGTGCTCTCTATGCTGCTGTTAGGCAGATAGGCAAGATTGTTCTTCCTACAGCAACATCAGGCATAGCTGCATCAAATATGGTCACAGGTCGAACAACTCATTCACGGTTTAAACTAACTCTAGATCACTCTGTGTCAATGGCTTGCAATGTGTCTAAGCAAAGTGGCCTTGCAGCCCTATTAAGAGCAAGCACTCTGATCATTTGGGATGAAGCTTCAATGGCTCTGAAAGAAAACATTGAATCCCTTGACCTGTTGCTTAGAGATTTTTGTGAAGAAGACCAACCATTTGGTGGTAAAGTCGTCGTCTTTGGAGGAGATTTCCGACAAGTTTTGCATGTTGTACCTAAAAAATCCCAAAAGGAAGCTGTGGCAGCAAGTTTAGTTTCTTCTTATCTATGCAGCAGCTTTACGCGTATTAGACTAAGTGAGAACATGCATGCACGTACAGACCCACTGTTCTCTGAGTTCTTGCTCGCTCTTGGGAATGGCCAGCTACAGGAAACAGAAATCGGTAACATCTAACTTCCTGATGAACTCCTCGTCCCATTTGAAGAAGAAGGTGTTTCCTTGTCACAGCTTATTAAAGAAGTTTTCCCAAAACTGTCAGCAGGTCACTTTAGCCCAGAAATCTTCACTGATCGTGCTATATTAACACCTCTTAATGATGACATCGATGAAATAAATAGTCTCCTTATAGACAATCATCCTGGTGAAGCAGCAGTCTATAAAAGCTTTGATTCTTTACTTGATGATAATTGCAACATCTACACAACTGAATTTTTAAATACCTTGTGCCCTGGAGGAATGAGCCCACACTCTTTGGTGCTGAAACAGAATTGCCCTGTGATTTTGCTTCGGAACATAGCCCCAGCTTCAGGCTATGCAAAGGAACTCGACTAATCTGCAAAGCATTCTACCCAAATGTTATCCTATGTATGATTACAACAGGCCATCATTCAGGTGAGATGGTCTTTCTGCCACGTGCTAACCTGAGGCCTTCCTCTTCCAGCCATTATCCATTCAAGTTCGAACGTATACAATTCCCAATTAAGCTGAGCTTTGCCATGACCATAAACAAGGCTCAGGACCAAACTCTAAATCAAGTTGGGATTTATTTACGCCGTCCTTGCTTTTCACACAGCCGGCTTTATGTTGGGCTATCTAGAGCGCGGAAATCAAGCCAAGTAAGAGTGTTAAACAAGCTTGCTAAGGAAAACCAAGACACAGACGGTGTGAGGAATGTTGTATCTTTTAATATACTATATAAAGCTGGAATCATATCTGAAAGATCTTCATAGGTCAATTTTCCAGGAAGATTTTTAACCATCCATGATTTAAATGCACTTATACTTAAGCAGCCACACAAAACATAACACTTATCTACTTAAATGCAGGCTTTAACATTTGGGTTATAAGTTGATGCTGCAGCATTACAGCAATATAGTACCAACAATAGTTCAGCAAGGTGAGATTTAAAAACTCTCTTAATTAACAGCTCCTATGTACATTTACTTAAGGTAACTTAATGCCACCTTTGCTTCTAATGTAGGTCTTTCTTCTATTGGGCAACTTGGATATATTTCTTCTCTTAGACTTGTGCAAATTCTGCAGTGTCATTAACCATATGTACCTAATATCAAATTTTTAAAGGAGGATTGCCAGAAGGTATATTGGCAGAATCAAAGATCGGTTTTATTTGCCTATTCAGAACTACTTATAAAGTCCATTTTGATTGCCTATAAAGAATTATGTTTTTAGTTTTATGGTTGGGATTATTGATTGCTTAGTGTTACTTATTATATTAGAAACTTGAACATGAGAAGTTAATCAATCAATAAGACTCAGATAACATTAATAAAGAGGCCTCCTAAAAGCAAAGCTCTTTTATTTCCAAAATGAATAGAGTTCATGTTAATGACATTATAAGCAGTGTATACAGCATGCAGTCCAACCCAAATAAAAAAATTTACAACCCATTAGAACATCCCACATAATATTGCAAAGATGTAATTTATTATATAAGAAAATATACAATTTGCTTTAACCTAAAAAAAAGTTGTAACAAATAGAAGAAATTCCAGCTCCCAATGTTCAATAGCAAAACAACTTTCATTGGTGCTTATAAATCATAAAAAAAAAAGCTATGCTTACAGCTTCTGCCAAAAAAAAAAAACACAACTTATAGCAATCTTATTTATAAATAATAAGACTGTAATGGGAAGTAAGAAGATGACAGCAAACAATAATTCCTTATCTTAATGCACATTAGTTAGTAGCTAGCAATTAATGCTTAGATCACTAGAATATATATGCTTATACCTGTTACAAAAAAAAAAAGCACAATCAAATCGTCCCAATTCTTTTGTTTTACCTAATTATCACTTCCCTGAGCCTACAAAATATAGGATCAGTGTTTTACCTGCTGGTTAATAGCCATTACTTGGCTATATATTTGGGTATACAAAGCACTCTCTCACCACTCTCATCTGCATTCTCTGGAAAATAGAAGAACTAAGGGAAAATTACTGAGGAGCTCCATTGAACGTACTTCTTTACCTTTTCGTTTACAATTTAATGCTTACATGAATTCTTTTATTATGCTAGCATGAGTTTGGTATAACATAGTGTAGGGAATATTTCAAGCATTAACCCCAAGCTTGAACCCCACTGTGATCATACACTTAAGCATGGTGGCGTCCAAAGGAAAGGAAGCTAGAGTAAAAGAGTCGCCAACAAGTTTTAGGAACTTGTAAACCGTTCACAAGGTGAAGATTACACCCCTTAACGATCTAGGAGATCGTCAACTCCAAAAGGTCTTGAACCAAATAGGGTTCGGGGATGAAGGTACAAATCCAACCTAAAAGAGGTTGAACCTGCCCTATAAAATAGGCCTCTACTTCATTCTTCTCGTATTCATGTGCGCTTTCTGACTAACATGCAAACAATAGGTTAACCCTAAACCTGTTTATCTATGTTGGTTGAACTTAATGCACAAATAAAACTATTATTGGTGATCACTTGAATTATAATCATATTAGCCCTAAACAAGATTATCAATTATCTTATTAAGCGTGATTACAAGTACAAATTCCCTTTAGGCATGCATAAAAGGTGTGATCAAGCAACAACAATAAATAAGCATCAAGCAACATAACAATAATCATCATGATAATAATCATAAAAATAATCATGTTAATAATAAAGCATAATAATAGCAAGATCCTAGGCATGATACTAACAAGATTAATAACAAACCCTAGCATGTCACTAAGCATAAAAGATCAAAGCTTTAAACCTAACATGATATTAGAAAAGAGTAAAAGGCACCCTAAACATGCTACTAGAAAGCAATAAAAACATCCTAACATGATACTAGGAATTAAACAAATTTAAACATGCTTTCTACAAGAATAGAGCAATAAGATTACATACTTTGATGCCTCGTACCTCTTTCTAATAACAAAATACACGCGTTAGTAACTTCAAGGAAAATATAAAATCAAACAATTAAATTAAATAATTGAAATAGAGATTAGGGACCAAACCCTCAGAAATTATAACCTTTCACGTCTAGGGCGAAGGTAACTTCGAACTTGACTAGGTGTGTCTAGTGCTAATGTATGAGGAATTTTGTGAGAGAAGGTTTAGAAAAACAATAGAGAGATAAGAAAAGCTTCTAGGTAGAATTTGATAAGGAATAAAACTCCACTCTATAGCTTATTGATAAGAAAACCTTATTTATAAGAAAACAATCCGGAAATAGGTAGAATTTGATAAGGAATAAAACTCCACTCTATAGCTGCAAAACCGACCTTGTCGCGTGGCGATAGGCCTGTCGTTTGGCGACAGGGTCTGTCGTGTGGCGACAGCTTGGATTCTTACGCGCTTCAAACACGGAGTCCACTTATCAATCAAAATTGACTTGTAAAGTCCGTATGAAAACTGAAATCGTATTTTTCATAAAATAATATTTTATTCCAAGTAAAACTTATCAAAATATAATTATTAATTCTAATCTTATTAGGGTTAAAAAGAACCTTTTAGAGAATTCTAGAAGACTATAATCAATTCTAATAACTTTAGGAATAATAATTAATATTGAGCCCTCCCCTAGATCATTGGGCCGCATGTAAAGATCAAACCGGGCCCAATTTAGTATTTTGGCCATAACTTCCTCATTATTCATCGGAATTGGGCTTATAATATATCGTTGGAAAGCTCTTTGCAAGCCCCATCTAACTACACTATTATTGGACCCTTGTCGCAGACCAAACTAAATTGAATTGGCTGCTTTCATAAAATAGAGTTGTTTTCGAAAACAGAAAGAAAGAATTTTTAATAAAACTCAACCGTAACACTTGACTTTTCACACTTTCACCTTATTCGATAATCATTCAACGCAAAAGGTATTCATCACTGGGTTTGGTTTTGGGGAGACACATTTGGGTGTCTACACATAGTAATCGCTTAGCATGTTTCTAGCATTGCATTTATGAATCATATGTTTAATTATATGCCACATTTCTACATGTTATGCATACATTTATAAAGTAGAATAAGGTTATAACTACCACAAGTCCACAATGATAAATAGATAAGCACATAAAAAATAGAAAGTAAAAAGTGACCATTTCAGTAGTAAAATAAATACCCCATCATAATGTGAACATATTTGAATTCCTTAGATTTTCTGCAACACTGTTTGGACATACTTAACCTTTTTTTTTTTTTTGATGATTTGAAGATAGACATACTTAACTAATTAGCATGGTTTTGTGTTGCTATATTTCTATCTAAATTAAAGTACTAATGTAGACAATATTACAAAGCATGCAAAAGTATTTAATCCTGTTTAATATGTAATTTTTTGTACTTATGCCCTACTACTCATATTAAAAGTATTAATCCTGTTTAATATGTTCTTTTAAAGTATCCTTAGGGTTAATTAGCTAAGACCTAATACCATCTATTATTGTAGTTAAATATAAACAAAAAGTACTTGCTTAGTTAGCAAAATGTTAATTTATGTAATCTCCAAATCTTATGCTATAGTTCCCTGCATCAGGATTAGAAGTAACACTGACTTTGAACTTAGAAAAATTTTGTTTATTCTTGTTTACTTACAAGCCTAAGCTAATAATATATCCAACACAATGTGTAGATGAAACCTGAATATACCCCCATTGGCAATCTAACTCCACAAACTAAGGCATATAAAGTTCGAGCAAGGGTAATTGAGAAAGCAGAACCGAAGCTATCTCCTAACAAAACTCTGTACCAATGGCTAAAACTAGAGGAAAGTGAGGTTTGTTTGCAAATACTGCTATTTTCTTTTTGTTAGAATTCTGTACAGGTTATTTATTAGAAAAACCAAACTAGATTTAATTATTTTTGTTATTCTTATTGCTTAAGGGAAATCGCATTCGTGGAACTTTGTTCGAAAATGAAGTTGAGAGCTTCAAGGGAATTCTTGAGCTAGGCAGGGAGTATGAAATTGCAAATGCTCCACTAAGAGCTGTTAATGAGAAAAGGAAAACAAGGGAAGATGACTACCAGATGACCTTTGGAAGGAACACAACTATCCAGCCACTTCAAGCTGAAGCAGGACCTGTGCTTCGTAAGTACATTCCAATTGCTGCTATTCCGCGCACCAGCTCTAAGGGTGAACGCTTTGGTATCTACTAATCTACTTCTACTTAATACAATTAATTTTAACCTAGAGTGCCTACAATAAGCTTACTTTATTTTGCTTCATGCAGATGTCATTGGAGTAATTCTATACATGGAGCAGGTCAGGCAGGTCAAAACTGCATCAGGGGCTTCAATGGATGTTCGTGAGGTTGTGATAGCTGATGACAGGTATATTCTTACACGTAGTTATCTAATTACTAACACACATTCCTCAGTATTTGATTCGATTGAAATGGGAGTCTATATATAATAATCGATAAAAGCTAGAATCATGTTAGACAATCGATCTTACACTACATTGTTGATCAACCTATTCTTTTGAACATGTTTTTTTGCTCCTTTTGGAGCCAAAACCTAAATTCTTTCGTTAAGTTTTCTAAAATTTTCAATTCAAGTTTTAAACGCAAGTATATTTGCTTATATAATTCGTATATGCAAATATTATAAAAATTTTTGGTTTTGGAAATCAAAATAAATTTACAAGAATCTCATGCAAATGTGGTTTTCACTAAGACTGTCAAACCATGAGATAAGCCCCTAATTTGAGTAACATGTAGTACATATCAACCTCTAATACTCTCTCTTTGGGGAGGGCTTGCTACTGACGGCTGCGAAAAATTAGCTGCTTGGGCATCAATTCCACTCATTGCTGGTTTTACCTACATGCGCCCAACAGGTCACAAAGGTAAGAGGTTCTACTACACTCATATTTTTTTAGTTAACACTAAATAAGCTCCTACGCCTTACACTTCAGAAAATTTTTGAAACCACAGGCTTCTCGCTAGCATCCTCTGTAACACCCCAATAATTCTCTCTTTAAACCTGTGAGGACCCTGAACAATATTCAAGAGAATTACTGGCGTGCTACCGCCACGTGCTCAAACGTTAAGGCTTTATCAAGAAAATAGCAGCGGAAAAACTAACTCAGTTATAAATAAGTTTCAAAACCAATAACCAAAACTAAATTAAAACTTACAACTTGGAACCATTAAGGCCCTCATTCAAAACCCAATTTAGTTAAAGTAGTATAAAATGAAATTGAGTTTAATGAATTTAAAAGTAAGTAGCAAAATAAGTAGTGAAAAGTAACCAACACTCCACTCAAAATCCCACAACCTTGATGCGAATGCTGAATGTGTAAGAACATGTGGTTAATCTGCTCCCCAATATTACAAGTGTAAAAATTGGATCGTCACAAGGTCATTGAAAGGCGAAGGCCGTGACCAAAGAAAGACACACACAAAAGCACGCAATCAGCAAAGCTGAGTACATACAAGCTGCGAAATAAAATAAGAAATCCCTAACATGCTACTAATAATCAAACATCATGCATCATTAAATTATAGACTCAACACACGACTCATCTATCAATTTTATTAAGACTTCACTAGTTGGTAGTAGCTAACTCATTTATTTATTCATTGGATTAAGCAATAGACAAGGTTGTCCAACCCATGCTCCATTTGGAACATCAATAAAAGAAAAACCCCATGCCTCCTTTCGGAAACATCAATAAACATCCAACCACCACGGGCGCGACTCCGTGACCGTAGTTAGTATGAGACTCATCTAACTCCTAGTTTTGAAAAGTATTTGAAATAAGAGACTCGTAGATCAGACGGCCTCGAGAAAAGTGCGCGGCTAATACCCCGTGTACCCCAACCCCTGATTGTCATTACTCCAGATGTGCATAAATCTAGAGTTTTATTGCTCATCCATCTTGCACTTTACGTGATTTACAAGTTTAGAATTAGTGATGACTCATATGCAAAACAATATAATCAATCAAATATCACATCATTCCAAGCAATCCAAAGTTCCAATTCAATTCTTGATTTATTAGTGGCAAACAATATTTAATATTGAATCCTTTAACTACCTCGGTGTATAAACAACTTAAGTGCATAGGGCACTTCAAATCCTAAACCTCATCTTAAAAGACTTTAATGAACTTCCTCTACTCAAATCATAATTAATTCATGAAAGAGTATTAAAAATTAACCTCATGGAACTATTATCAAAATTAATTCCACTTATAGACAACCAAGAATCCATAACCTTTAATTAATCATAACATATCCAATTGATAAGACAATCACTTATACATCACCCACAACCGTAGTCATATACTTATATCTCAAACATGCCTCATACACAATATACGGAAATCACAATGTATAATCAAACAATTATTCCCAGTCTTCTCTATACATGATACTAAGTTCTTGATACATCCCTAAACATGCATCTAAAGGCAAGGTTTCGTAACTCGCTTGAATAAACGAATTGGTATGCCACTTTACTATCTAGAAATCACCTTCAATAAACTCCTCTCCTAAACCGAACAATAACATCTCAATCAATACCCAATCAATCAAATTTACAGCAATACTAACTTACTTTAAAACCTTCAAAATCCAAATCAAACAACACTTTAAAACCTTCCCTTTAGTTAAAATTAAAGGCTTATATATAGTTCTTTAAATTTTCTTCATAAAAACCTTAAAATACACTCTTATACATGAAATTACAGTAAGTTTAAAGTTTAATAAAAATCTGAAAATTATTTAAAAACCCCTAATAATCTCCCTTTTTAATGGGTGATTAAACCCTCTTTATAAAACATCAAAAGTAGTACTTAGAAACTATTTCCAGCACTTTAGATTAAATAAAAACCCTTCAAAAATTTATCAACACATCACTTTAATACTCAATTCAAAGTCTCCTAGGAAATAATCACTTCCTAAAAAAAACAACAACAATTAATATTACTAACCCAAGTAATTTCCAACAATATAATATGATGAAAAACCTCTTAAAACTTCAATAAAAACATATATTTATGCTTAATTAACTTTAAACATAATTAATTTTATTAATCAAACTCAAGGATAAAATTTTAAGCATAAAAAACTTCGTTAAAAATCAAAAACTGCCCGAAAATCATATTTAGAGGCTGAATTTGGCCACGAGAGGGTGGTGTTCATTACCAAAGGTGGTGAGTCTTTCTTAAAACGTTGTTTCCACATGGAAAACACTACTTTTTTTTTATCAAAATCGGATGAGTTCAGAACCTGATCGGGATTAAAATGGGATTAATATTAACGAACGGAAATCTAAAAATTAAAACACAAATTTACGTGTTCAAAGTAATCTGGAATTAAGTTAAACTAATCATTAGTTATAATCACCAAAATTTCAAAACATCATTACTATAAGCCTTAAATCAATTGTTCGTAAAAACCCTAAAATCATGATTTTCAATAATTAAAAACCCTAGGTTATAAATTTACAAAATCTGAAAATTATGACATTTATAAAATATGAAATTATAAAGTTTAATCATCAAAATAAAATTTGATACTAATTAAATTAATTTCAAACAATAAAATCAAAACCCATAAATCAATAATTATAATTATACAAATTAATAAAACAAAGGAGAAAATAAGAAAAACCTTTTTGTGTGGGAAAATTTTGGGGATTAATGGGGTATTTATAGGGGAGAATATTGTAGGGTAAATAGAAAGATTGGCCTCATAAAATTAATGGGCCAAATGAATGAAATGGACTAAGCTTTAGTTGTATTGAAATAAATTATAGAATGAAGGTTCATAAAATAATTTGTACCAAAATAATTTTTGACCCAAATTAATAATTTGAAACTTTTAAAATTAAATTCCGGAAAATAATAAATAAATATTATAAATAAAATAAAATTTCATTTATAAAATATTTTTAAAAAAAATACGGGGATTACATCCTCTATGTCTACATTAGTGATACTTGGGCCTTCAGGAGAGACAGCAGACAATCTCAAAAAATGGCAAGCCACTATATATATAACTAACATTTACAGCATTCATTGGGCTATAATACTTACTTGGTATCTGTTCACAACAGGAGTAGGGACAAAGAACCTTACATAAATGACTTGATGGCTAAGGTTCTGCAATCCGTGAACCACCTGTTGAAAGGATAATAACTACTATTGATGAACTTGAACAGAAAAAGGTTTTGATTTACAGACATTACACTTGTGACTTGTATTTGCTATTCCAATCTATAGCATGTGCATCATTAAATTTGATATTTTAATACTACAGCTTACTAATACAATGCAAGAAGAGCGCCTGTGGCTTGAAGCAACAATCCCTGAACCTGATGTAAAGAAAATTATTGCCTACATAGGTTGTGACAACTGTGGTCAGCGCTGTGAAGAGCTAGCTGGTGAGACCTTCAAATGTTCCAGCTGCCCAAACAAAGTCTGCACAACCACTACTAGGTAACTATGTTCTTGTGATGGAAATAACAAGCACATGTCTTAATTTGAAAGCTAATTGTCATATTGTTTAATGCAGGGTAAACTACACCTTCACCATAACTGATGGAACAGGGGAATTGAAGCTCACAGCTTTTGGAGCAGAGTGTGAGAAGCTCTTTGGCATGAAACTTGCTAACATATACAGCAAAGCAATTGTTGTAAGTAACTCACATACCTAAGACTTACAAGCCTAATACACAACAAGCTATTAACTTAATATCATTTGCTACCTTGCTAGGAATACTGGGATGACTTTGATAAAGTAGCAGCTAGACTGTTGACTAAGGAGGCTTACTTTTGTGTTTGACTAGAAAACATTTTGAGCAGGGTGGGGGCTCTGAGGTGGGCTCTCCAATCTGTCTCATTGGAGTAACTAGATGGAGGTTTGCTTAGCAAGCAATGTGATTGTTATCTCATATTCCTCTACTGATCCTTTTGATCTTGCACTGCTTGTTACTATTATGTTGCTTAGCTAATAAGTGGTTCTTCTAAAACTATCTTAGCCTAGAATGGATGGTGGATTCATAACATATGTGAACTTATGCAGCTATGTTATCTTATTGCAAGTCGTTTAGTTGTAATCTTTTGGACAAATTTACAAACCTCGGTCATCCATTACCACATTAATCTAAGCTTATTAACTATCTAATGATTTTATAAATTTTCCTCTCAATTACTTGTTTAGTTTGAATTACTATAGTGTTTTGCTATGAAATTAAGCATGCTAGGTTAATATAGCTGATAATATAGATTACTTCTTTCTGTTTATCATACTTCCTCCGTTATTTTTTTATTGCACCATAAGGGGTTTCACGCTTGCCAATGCATTACCTTGGCTATTAATATCTTTAATTATACTTTTGTAAAAATTATAAAAAAAAATTGATATTTGAAAAGTAGATTTCAAGACGAATCTAACTAGATCCCACATGACTATGTTTTTCCTAATAGATAATCACAAAAGATGGTCAAAGATGATTAAGTGAATAGTATAAAAGTCCTTATGGTGCAATAAAAGAAAAACGGAGGAAGTACTAATAATATAGCAGTAAGTTTGTTACTATTTGCTGGAAATCTGATATAGTTAAGTAATTGAAGCTATTTGTGATCATATCTCAAGTAAAATAAAATAACAACATACTACTATATACAATTAACACTAAATGACAAGGCTCTTAAATAATATATATATATATATATGACAATAATCATCCCCTTGGCATAATTACATATAATTCATGCTAAGTACTATATCTAGGATCACATGCAATTTTTAAAGGAAAAAATTACCCTAGCCTTTCTTAGAAATTATTGCACCAACAACAAACAACTACAATTAGCTTAAACTTTGTAGCCTTTCTCGAAGATTGCACCAACAAAAACCAACAACTACAATTAGCATAAACTTCATTGATAATGAGCCACATTAAAGGCATACATATCAGAGTCTTCTGCTGAATCGGCCGACTCATAACCTTCAGGCACATCAGGACCATCGTCATCAGGATCATCAGAATCATTTAAACTATCCCCTGAATCTTATACATTCTCATCATCATCATCCACGAGATTCTGTTCATTCTCTTCTTCTTCCTCTTCCACTTCTGAATCTTCCTCCTGCTCTTCGGCTTCTAAATTATCCTCCTCCTCTACCTCGGCTTCTACATCTTCCTCCCCCACCTCGGCTTTAACATTTTCTTCTTCCTCAGCCTGGTCAAGCTCTATTTGAACCACCTCTTCGCCGCGTTCTTCCTGTCCCATCATAGCAGCAGCAACTGCTGCTTCTTCTTCTTCGATTATCCTCCTTGTATTTGCTATTCGCTCTTCCGCTTGTTCCATCGTAACTCGCATCCCAAATAATTCCCACTCCAATTCATCCCTGCGAGCTTGTAAATTCCTAAGCCTCTCACTCAAAGAAGCCAACTGATGGCTACGAGAATAGCCAACAAAAGGGTAATTGGTTGAAGCTCGTGAAGAAGATGAAGAGGCGCCATTATTGTTCGCTATTGTTTTTACCAGGAAAATTCAGAGAAAAAAAAAGGGAAGAAGCATAAGAATCTTTTAGAAATGAAAAGACATGGAGGAAAATAGTCTCTTATAGGCTAGGCATTTATTATGGGAAAGTACATAGATATAAAGGCCTATTCTAACTCTATTTGAGAAATATACACTTTGCAAGGTATATTTTATCAGAAAAGTACTTATAACAATGATATACTATAAAAAGTCCTTTCCAAAAACAACCTTTTCATAGTTCAGACAAATTTATATTCCATTGTATTTTCTATCTATATGCCATTTATAGAATGATCATAAAATATTTTTTAAATAAAAATTGACTTTAGTCAAAATATAGAATTGCAGCTACAATTTTATTTTTCCTTTTAACTATTAGTTTAAAAGACATGCTCTAGTTGGTTTCTTTGAAATTGGAAAATTGAGCTTTGTTATATTTTGAGATGAGAAAATATACTGTTTTAGAAATTTAGGATATTTTGCAACTCAATCCAACTTATACGACAATGTACATTTTAACCATCATGTTTAAATTGGGCAACACAATTAAATCACTAGATTATATATATTGTTCTATAAACATGGTTTTAAAATTTTAATTTTTTTTTCCTTAGTTTAAAATATTTTTATCACTATATGTAAACATTATCACTTGATATCAATATAATGAATCATTAAATTGATTTTATTTTAAAATAGTACTCCATAAATCCTCTAAAGGGAAAAAATAAAACAATGCACTACCATTGATAAATCAAGACTCACTTTATAGTTACTTTATTTTGTATCAATATTTTTAGCTAAACGTAGTTCCCTAAGACTACCTATTAAAAAAATAATAATAACTTGTAGCCTTTTACATCTTCCAATGTAAGCTCTTATATAAAAAAAGGTAAACTAACATCAATTCACACATAACCCCTTATATTCTAAATTCAATTCTTCTTTATTCAACCATAACCTCAACAATGTCAAACAAGGAGAAAGGTAAGCTTCCTGCTCAAATAAAGCCACAATCATCAGGAAGGCTCACATTGAAAAAAATGGAAGAAAGAGTGAACACACTTGCGCAACAAATAGATGATCTGTTGATGCATTCGAGTTGAATTGCTAGAGCTCTAAAGTACAGTAACTCATCAAACAATAAAGGAGAAAGAAGAAAATTCCCAGGTAAAAGGCAAGTCAGTAAAATTCATCAAACAAAGGAAGGGAGGAAAGAATGCCACATCAGCTATCTCACACATGTTATTCACACATGTGATTACTGTTCATAAGGGGAACAAGTGAAATATTTTAAGGGTTGAGGATATATATATAGTTCACAATAAATACTCAAGTAAACCAACTTAGTTAATACTCTTATACATATATTATACATTTAACTCCATGTAAAAACATGTACAATCACTTATTTTGGTTTAATTCTATTTATCGACATATACATTCACTCATAAATCTACATTTATTCATAATCCTCACCCCTTAAAAGATTTCACCTTGCTCCCTTATGAAGAGTAACCGCATGTGTGAATAGCATGTGTGAAAGAGCTGATGTGGCATTTTTTTCCTCCTTTCCTTTTGTAGACACCCATTTGTGTCTCCCCAAAACCAAACCCGGTGATGAATGCTTTTCACGTCGAATCATAATCGAATGAAGCGAAAGTGTGGAAAGTCTAGTGTTGCAGTTAGTTTTTATTTCTCTTCTTTCTCTTTGTTTTCGAAAACCTATTTTATGAAAATAGCCAATCCAGTTTAGTTTGGTCCATGACAAGGGTCCAATAATAGTGTAGTTGGATTGGGCTCGAAAAAAGCTTTCCAATGATATATTATAAGCCCAATTCCGATGAATAATGAGGAAGTTATGGCCAAAATTACTAAACTGGGCCCGATTTGACCTTTATATGCGGCCCAATGATCTAGAGGAGGGCCTACTATGATTTATCATTCCTATTGCAATTAGGATTGATTATAGTCTTCTAGAATCTTCTAGAAGGTTCTTTTGAATCCTAATGTGATTAGCATTGATAATTGAGTTTTATTTAGAATAAAAGAAGTGTTTTAAATGAAATTACAGTTTTACCCCTCGTACGCTTAACTTTATCAAAAATATGAAAACGTGTGAAAAAACTGCCTGAAGCGCCGCACCACAGGCTGTCGCCTGGCGACAGGCCTGTCGCACGACGACAGAGGCTTGTGTGGCGACAGCATCGTGTTTTATTCTTCTTGAAACTCTAATTCTTTTTTATCATATTCTGGCTGATTTTCGTTATAAATAGCCTCCTTAAACCTCCGTTTTTAATTATCTACAATCAACAATTACCAACTCTCATCAATAATTTCTTGATTTTCTCTCTCTCTCTTTCTAAACCAACTTTTCACAAACAAAATTCCGCATTCACAAGATCTAGACACACCTAGCCCAATTCAAAGTTGCCTTCGCCCTAGACGTGAAAGGTTATAATTTCTGAGGGTTTGGTCCCAAATCTCTATTTCAATTATTTAATTTAATTGTTTGATTTAATATTTTCCTTGAAGTTACTAACGTGTGTATTTTGTTATTAGAAAGAGATACGAGGCATCGAAGTAAGCGCTTTAATTGCTTTATTGATCTTTTGATATAGAAATCATGCTTAGATTATTTTATTGATTCCTAGTATCATGTTAGGATGTTTTATTGCTTCCTAGTATCATGTTTAGGGTAATTCCTAATATCAATTATGATTTCTATGATGCTTCCTATTTTCTTTCCTAATATCATGTTAGTATCATGTTAGAGCTAAAGCTTTGATCTTTATTGCTTAGTGACATGCTAGGCTTTGTTATTAATCTTGTTAGTATCATACCTAGGATCTTGCTATTATTATGCTTTAGCGTTAACATGATTATTTTTAATTATGATTGTTATTATGATTATGATTATAATTATGATGATTGTTATTATGTTGCTTGATATTGATTATTACTGATATTGCTTGATCACGCCTTTTATGCATGTTTAAAGGGAATTTGTACTTGTAATCACGCTTAATAAGATAATTAAAAATCTTGTTTAGGCTAATATGATTATAATTCAAGTGATCACCAATAATAGTTTTGTTTGTGCATTAATATTCAACCAACATAGATTAAACAGGTTTAGGGTTAACCTATTGATTGTATGTTAGTCAGAAAGCGCACATGAATGCGAGAAGAATAAAGTAGAGGCCTATTATTAGGGCAGGTTCAATCTCTTTTAGGTTGGATTTGTACCTTCATCCCCGAACACCAGTCATGGTTCCAGCCCTATTGGAGTTGACGATCTCATGAATCGTTAAGGGGCGTAACCTTCACCCTGTGAACAGTTTACAAGTTCCTAAAACTTGTTGGCGACTCTTTTGCTCTATCTTCCTTCCCTTTGGACGCCACCATGCTTAAGTGTATGATCACAGTGGGGTTCAAGTTTGGGGTAATGCTTGAAATATTCCCTACACCTTTGTTTTATGAATCATTCTGACTTACTTTTACCTTGGAATTTTCTTCTTTCTCCTTTCTTACTTGATGAGTTATTGTACTTCAGAGCTCAAGCAATTCAACTTGAATGCATCAACTTTCCCAATCCTCTCTCAGCTTTCTCGCTTTCTCTCTCTTGCATTGCTCTTTCCTTGAAAGCTATGGAGATGGAGCATGCTTTGCCAACAAGTGCTTTAAAAGTTTTGCCAACTAGAGCTTTGAAAGTTTTTTATGGGTAAATTTTGATTTAATTAAGTACCAAATAATTTTGTGGATTTTCAATTAATTTATCTAATGTGAAAACCCTAATTTCAGGAAGGAAAAAAAATTTCTAAATTTGAAGAAATGGAGAGAAGATAAGACCTCAGATACAATATGGCGTGGTTAACAAGGCATATCTACTTCATCTTCTTTCTTCTCTCCTTTTCTCTCACTCCCTCCCCTCTGCGGCGCCTCCATTGCTTCCTCTGAGCCTCATCTTATAACCACTCAATCATGGCGGAATAAGTACTAATTTAATATAATTACTTCGATTAATTGAATTTCGATCTCATTATATAATCTTATACATGTAGTATTTATGTTATCATTTAATTAATTTACATTTCACTATTTTTAAAACAGACCGAGAAGGCCTTGAAGCGGCCTAAAGTGTTTATGAGGTAATCATCCAACTCTGTAAAATGCTAAATTTGTTAGTTAATTAAGTTAAATTATTCTATTTTAATAATATTAAGGAAATTGCAGCTTGAAGAAAACTGGAAAGGGAAAGCGACCTCGGGGAAGGAGGAAACAGGTTCTGGAAGAGCATTAGTTTGGGTTTCAAGACTCCTAGAGAAGCTATTGAAGAGTAGTGATACACATACAATGGTTGTATGTGGACCAAGTATACAACACCACTTATAAATTGCCAACTTACCATAAGCAAAAAAAATGAGAGGGAAAATTGGGGGGGGGGGGGGAGGAGGGAAATTTTGGTGTTTGGCGCTATGTAGTACTAATAGGTGGGATTTCTTGTTGGCGAATTTTATTGGCGCCATACTATTACGTTACCAAAATATTATATTGCGTTACCAAAAAAATATATTACGTTACAATCCTTATCAAACAAATATACTACGTTACCAATAAATACAAATTTCTTACTAGATGTAATGATGTCCTAGTCAGCATCATTAATGAAGAAAAATTGATTAATATTTCATTTGACAATATTTTATGAACTAATTTTCAAAAAATTATTATAATCAAACCAATAAAATTCTTTTTTTATGCTCTTTCTATAGACACCCATATTGATATACTTTCAAAAGAATTATATAGTTGGACAATTTTAACCTTAATATAATTTGTGTTTTTTCTTTATATTATCTTCATGCTATAGCTAAAAAAAATATTAGAGGGTTAAAAATAATAAAAATAAAAAATGGAGGGTTGTCATTTGTTGGACGGTCAAATTCGAAATATTGAGAGTTACAATAAAATGTTCGTTGTACGATTTTAAATCAAATGTTGGAGGGTTAGAATTAACTACTAGAGAGTTTAAATTAAATCAAGAAAGGTTAAAAATGACTATTATAACTTATTGCAAAAGTACTTTAATGTGTTCACAACTTATTTTCTTATTCAAAACCGTGTTACTATAAAATATTATTTTGTAAAATCATATTTGAATCATATATTCCATATTCAAAATCATGTTACTATAAAATATTATTTTGTAAAATTATATTTGAATCATATATTCCTATTCAAAATCATGTTACTATAAGAGTGATATCTTATGAAATTGTATTTGACTCATATATAACAGATACATAGTTTCAGATTTTCAAATACTATAGCTTATCCTTCAATTCATTACCAAATTATATGGGAAAAAAAGTTCATACTAATTGTAGGGAATATTTCAAGCATTATGATAACCCCAAACTTGAACCCCACTATGATCATACACTAAAGTACGGTGGCGTTCCAAAGGGAAAGAAAAAGAGCAAAAAGAGTCGCCAACAAGTTTTAGGAACTTGTAAACCCAAAAGACAATCCAAAAGGACCATCAACTACTCCATAAGGTCTTGAACCAAATAGGGTCCGGGGATGAGGGTACGAATCCAATCTACAAAAGAAAGGACCCGCCCTATAAAATAGGCCTCTACTTTGTTCTGCTCGTATTCATGCGCGCTTTTCGAATAACATACAAACATCATATTGAACCTACCCTGTTTATCTATGTTGGTTGGATATTAATGCACAAATAATACTATTATTGGCGATCACTTGAGTTAAAATCACATTAGCCTAAACCAAATTAATAATTATCTTATTAAGCGTGATTTCAAGTACAAATTCCCTTTAACAATCATAAAAGGCGTGATCAAGCAATAACAATATAAAATAAAGCAACATAATAATAAATCAATAATAAATAATAACGATGATAATAGCATGATAAGGCATAATAAAGCTTAATAATAATAGCAAGATCCTAGGCATGATACTAACAAGGTTAATAACAAATCCTAGCATGTCACTAAACAATAAAGATCAAAGCTTTAAACCTAACATGGTACTAACATGATATTAAAAAGAGTAAAGGCATCCTAAACATGATACTAGAAAGCATAAAATAACATCCTAACATGATACTAGGAATTGAACACATCCTAACATGATACTAGGAATCATAAAACAATAATAAACATGCCTTCTACATTGAAAGAGAGTAATAGAGAGTAAACTAATCTACTTACTTTGAAGCCTCGTACCTCTTTCTAATAACAAAATACACAAGTTAGTAAACTTCAATGAAAATAAACAAAGAACAATTAAAGAATTGAAATCAAATTAAATAAAGTTTTGACTAGTTTTGGACCAAACCCTCAGAAATTATCAACCTTTCACGTCTAGGGCGAAGGCAACTTCGAACTTGGCTAAGAGATTCAAGATCTTGTGAATGCGGAATATTGTATGTAAAAAGGTAGTTTAGAAAGAGAGAGAAAAAGAAAGAAAAGAATTAAGAAATAATTGAATGTGAATTGATAATTGTGAATGATTTTTGAAAACAGGGATTCGGACGCTATTTATAATGAAAATAATCCGGAAAAACATAGAATTTGATAAGGAATAAAACTCCACGCTGTCGCCAGGAATTAACTCTGTCGCGACGCGACAATGTCTGTCGCGCGGCGACAGACTTGTCGTTTGGCGACAGCCTGTATTAGCGCGTTTTTCTTCACGCGGAATCCGATCTTTAATCAACTTGATCTACGGAATCCGTACAGAAGATAAAAATATATATTTAAGATAACAAAACGATATTTTATTCCAAATAAAAATCTATTAAAAATAATTAATTATTAAATCTAACAATATTAGAACTAAAAAGAACCTTCTAGAAACTTCTAGAAAACTATAATTAATCCTAATAGTTTTAGGAATAATAATTAACATTGGGCCCTCCTCTAGATCATTGGGCCGTATTTAAAATAATTAACCAGGCCCAGTTTAGTATTTTGGCCATAACTTCCTCATTATTCATCGGAATCGATCTTATAATATATCGTTGGAAAGATCTTTTCAAGGCCCATCCAACTACACTATTATTGGACCTTTATCATGGACCAAACATAAACTGGATTGGCTATTTTCAAATAAAATCATTTTCAAAAACAGAGAGAAAAGAATTTAATTAAAACTAAACCGCAACACTTGACTTTCAAACCACTTTCACCTAATTTGATAATAACACAACGTGAAAGGCATTCATCACTGGGTTTGGTTTTGGGGAGACACAAATGGGTGTCTACAGAAGCCCCCACTTTGACTGAGTTTGGAGAAACTTAGGTTTCGAAAAACGAGAGTCAAAGTATCGATAGGGACGGAGAATGATTCAAAACGTTCTGCGATTCCAAATCATTCTTATAACGCCGATACCTGTAAAACAATCATTAGTTAAACAGATAAAAGAGTTAAGAAACGCGTATCTTGCACCGTCGAGCACACGTCTCTGAGCGTAACCATTTTGCTGTTGCTTCTTTTGTTGTTTGTGACAACACCCACAGTGCCTCGTGAACGCCATCGTTGAAGATAACCATATGTCGTCGTCTTCAATATTCTTGGTGACAATCCTCCACAGAATTTCGGGAACATCGTCGAAAATAACTGTATGTCGTCATTTCCAGGTTGTGGCCGTACGTCGCCACGGCAGTACGTCGCCGCTATAGACAATCTCTTCTTTACCTTGAGGGACCGTCGAAGTTGACCTTGCTTCGCCATCTCCACTATTTGTGACACTACCTCGCCACGGCCGTGCTTCGCCACTAGACAACTCCTCTCTATGTTGGGACATCGCCAAAGAATCATTCTGCTTATTGACCCTTAATATATTGTTATTACTATTGCTTTTGTATATTTGTGCCAGTACTTTGGTGCTTTTGCCTTTGTGAACCATTACTTTGGTGCATCTATTGAACCAATATTTCGGTGCCTGTTGAACCAATATTTCGGTGCCTTATTTGTTGAACCAATATTTCGGTGCTTTATTATGAGCCAATACTTAGGCGCTTTATGCTAAGTGAGACGATCTTTCATCAAGTCGATCACTCAGTGCATTGCAATCAAGCTGACTAAATCATGTCAATTTGCTTAAAGGGGCTAACTGGCGTACCAAGGAACCCAAATTACTAAACTAGACCCACAAAACCATAAGGAGGGGCCCAGCACTCTGCAGAGTAGGACATTTTTCGATACATTCGGCATCCCTCGCGACTTGCGACCTCCGGCGCCATAGCTGTACCTGTGTTTATTTATTTATGACTTTTGTAGGACTTTGTCTATCTTATTCATATGACTCATGTATTAGACACTTGTATATATATGAACTTTATTATTTATTAGTGTGAGAAAGTGTAATTTTTGCGCGAAATTTCCGTCATTTTTAATATTAGTGGAGGGTACCGACTCTCTCCCCCAAAAAAGAAAAAAGAAAAATGAAGGAAGGAAATATGATAAGCCTAAAATAAATTAAGCTTAATATGAAATATGATAATAATAATAATAATAATAATAATAATAATAATAATAATAAGGGTGTATGAATAGGAATAGAACAGTAAGTCAAGTCAAAGTCGAAATCAAGTACGTAAAAACACGGTTTCCTACGCGTAATAGGTGTCGCTGCAAAGAAATAGACTGGTGCCGCATAATTCATCCTGTCGCCACGCGACAGAGTCTGTCGCCACGCGACAATTTTGTCGCCTGGCGACAGACGCGTTTTCCTGATTCCTACAGGATTTGAAGTCTGCCAAAAAAAGTTATAAATAGCCCCCGAATCATCCGTTTACTGCATAATTTAACCAGTTTATTACTTAGCTAATTAACTAGAAATCATGCCTTTAGCTAAAAGAACTTTTTGTGGATACATGGATGAATGGTGTCGTCATCTAACTGCTAAAGATAAAAAAGCATTAGATGTTTGTCATATGGGGGGTATGTTTGGAATCAAAGGGATGAGTCTTGACGTTGATTTTATTTATTCTGCCATAGACTATTGGGATATTGATACTCATTGTTTTAGATTTTTCCATGATGAAATATGTCCTTTACCGGAAGAATTTGGAGCCATTATAGGTTATTATTCCACAGGTCCTGTGGTAATGCCTAGAATCAATGAATATTATTATAAAGATTTTGAATGCTTTTTTGATTTGAGGGGTACGGCTTTAAAACATATAGTGCATGGGAATCTAGTTGATTTGACGGAATTTGCACATTATTTTTATGATAATCCTAATCCCAATTTCCGTGTCTATAAGAGAAGGGCTTTTCTTTATTGCTTGTTTAACCAATTGCTCTTAGTTAGTGGTAGTGATAATGAAGGCCAATCAATGATTATATCTGTTATAGAGCAAGTTGAATCTGGGAGAAATCCAATGCCGCTAATTGTTGGAGAGACTATGCTATGGTTAGATGCATTAAGAAAGAATCCGAGAGCACCGTTTCGAGGTTCTCCAATTTTATTACAGGTATAAAATAATGCTATTTTTAATTTTCCAAGAATTAAGGAATATTATTTTTCACTGTAATACTAATTAAATACATATTTTACAGATATGGCTCATGGAGAGGTTAAAGCTTATTAATCCTCCTGACGATGTACACACATATGTTCCAAATTGCATAGTCCGGCGGAAGAAACGGTTTTTGAAAATAGGTCGCCGTGAGTGGAGCAAGGTGTTTGCTGCTGGTGACTTTACCATAAGCTGGATTGTTCCTTGGTGGAAGATTGAGGCGATGGTTGGTTGCAGTAACCAAGCATATTGTCGTCTCCTGAGCTTGTCTAGATTAACCTTTTATTTTCCTTGTAGAGTTATGAGACAATATGGTCTTGCACAAACTATCCCTATAGGAGATCTCCGTCGTCCTTATGAATTTCATGTGTCACAAGAGATTGAGCGTTTTGACGGATACTGGAGGGGTAGGCCCTTATGGGAGGTGATTACTCATAAGGAGCCACCTTGTTTGTCAAATAAGGTGAAACAATGGCTTGATGGAAGATTTCAAAAATCTCAAGTCAAAATCGAGAAGACCAATGTGAAGGATCGTCTAGGCGACAAAAGGTTCCCTGCTAAAGAACGTCTAGGGGAAAGGATTGAATTCAAAACTCCTATTATGCCAGGAAAGAAAAGTGCTAAGAAAAATCAAGGAAAAAGAAAAGTTGACTCTACAAAGAAGGAAGTTTGGGATAGAAAAGAAACATGGAGTTCTAGCGGAGGGAGAAACTATCTATACTAAAATAGAGTGTAGGTCTTCTAATGGTTGTCTCCTAGCAAAGGTTATGGATCAAGAGGAAGAGAATGAAGACACAAATTGGAAAAGAATCAAGAAAGAGAAAAAAGATAAGAGCATTGTTTTTCCTTTGACTTATTAGACAAATTTAGTTTGTTTTAGTTAATTTTTCAGCTTTCATTTTATCAATAATGTACTTTCTTTATTAATTAATAAAATTCCAGCTTTTATTTTAATTAACTTTCAATTAAAGCAATGAAAACAATTACAATATTTATTTTTCGGAGAATTAATTCGAGTACGGAAGTCGAATAAATTTCCAGAACATGCGAAACTGGTCTAGACACTCGCAGAAAGTTGGCGCTGCTATCTGATTCACTGTCGCTGACCATTGGGCTCTGTCGCCTGGCGACAAAATTATCGTCTGGCGACAGAGGCTATCGTCTGGCGCCAGTTTTGAAATTTTGCAGACATGCGGTTTTTACTTCGGGGATACAGAATCTGAAAAGATTAAAGGGGCCGCACCCTGTCTGGGTTGCCTACGTATCCTTTGCTTAAGGAATCAGGCCAAACGTAGCTCTCTTGAGTATTTTACTCAAGTACTTATGGGTAGTATTTCTTAAGTTGGTCAAGGTTTGTCATGTTTGAAAATTCATTACCATCCATGTCAGTTAATTTAGCCGCGCCTCCTGACAGGATTGTTTTGACAATATATGGTCCGGACCAATTAGGCCTGAATTTGCCTCTTGGATCTAAAACATTTTTTCTTAATGCTTTTAATACCAAGTCCCCAACCTTGATATTTCTAGTCTTGACCTTTTTATTGAAATGTCTAGCCATGCGGGTTTGATAACATTGAGTATGATGTAGAGCTTCTAGTCGCTTTTCATCGAGTAGGATTAGCTCTTCGTATCGTGCTCTAGTCCATTCGACTTCATCGAGTTTACTTTCTAACGCAATGCGTAGAGAAGGTATTTCTAACTCTACAGGTTATACGGCATTCATTCCATATACCAAGTTGAATGGCGTATTTCCTGTTGATGTTCGGATTGACGTGCGATAACCCCACAGTGTGAAGTGAAGTTTGTCAGGCCAATCCTTATAATTTTCAGTCATTTTTTCGATGATTGTTTTCAAATTTTTATTAGCGGCCTCAACTGCTCCATTTGCTTGAGGTCTATAAGGTGAAGAATGGTGATGTTGAATTCCATATTTTTGTAGCAATTCTTCACATTCGGCTTGAAAGTGAGTTCCATTGTCACTTATCATTTCATGTGGGACTCCATATCGACAAATTATGTTTCTTTCGATAAAGAGTGCTACATGTTTGGCAGTGAGCTTGGCATATGATTGTGGCTTCCACCCACTTTGTGAAGTAATCTATTGCAACTAAGATGTATTCATGACCTCCTGTTCCGGGAGGTGTAATCTTTCCAATTATGTCTATTCCCCATGTAGAGAAAGGCCATGGTGAAGTGTAGGTGTAGAGAAGAGAAGGTGGGATATGTTGCAAGTTTGCGTAAATTTGACATTTTGGGCATCTTTTTACATATTGATGACAATCTCTATTCATGGTAGTCCAGTAATATCCTTCTCGCATTATCTTTTGGACTAGCATTTTGCCATTAACATGTGTTCCACATATACCTTCATGGATTACTCTCATAGCTTTTCGGGCATCCTTTTTGTCTACACATAATAGAGCTCGACCCTTAGGTACCCTTTTGTGTAGTTCATTTCCTATGAGTACAAACTGGGAAGCTAAAAGTCTTAATGCTCTTTTCGCTCTTTTGTCAGCATGAGGAGGATATTCTCCTTTGGTGACATAATTTAATATATCTATGAACCATGGTTCTTCTTCAGGTTCTTCTTCTTGAATCACTTCATCATCTTCTATAGCTTGAATGTATGCTGGTTTATGCCTTTTTTCTATGGTTAAAGGCATTTGCTCAATTTCCTTAGGTATTCTGACCATTGAGGCTAGTCTTGCCAAGGCATCGGCGAATTGGTTTTCCTCTCTGGGTAGGTAAGTGTATTCCACTTTTTCCAATTGATCGGTGAGAGTTTCCAAATACGTTTGGTAAGGAGCTAAGCTTTCACTCCTAACCTTCCATCTTTTGGAGATTTGATTAATAATTAGGGAGGAATCTCCAAATATCCGGAGTTTCTTTACGCCTAAGGCTAAAGCGGTTTCGAGGCCTGCCACACATGCCTCATATTCGGCTGCGTTGTTGGTGACGTCGAAATCCAATTTAATGGATATAGGGACATGTTCTTCTTTAGGTGATACTAACAAGACTCCTACACCGCATCCTTTTTGGTTTGAGGCTCCATCAAAATATAGAGTCCATGTATCATCCTCTGTCATCATTAAATCTTCATCTGGGAATTCATTCTCTTCTAAGGGTGCCGAATCTTCTATTGGGAAATCTGCTAGAAAATCCGAGACCACTGATCCTTTAATCGCCTTTTGAGGCATAAACCTTATATCGAACTGGGCCAAATTTACTATCCATCTTGCGATTCGCCCGTTAAGTGTAGATCTTTCGAATAGGTATTTAAGGGGATCCATTCGTGAGACTACGTAAACGGTATGCACGGGCATGTAATGTCTTAATTTAGTCGTGGCCCACACCAGCGCGAGGCACAGCTTTTCCAATGGTGTGTAGCGTGTTTCATACTCGAGCATCTTCTTACTTAGGTAATAAATAGCATTTTCTTTGCTTTCTACCTCTTGTGCAAGCATAGCTCCCATTGTTTCCTTTGTGATGGTTAAGTATAGCCTTAAGGGTATTCCAGGGAGTGCTGGAGCTAATACGGGAGGATTCGAAAGATAGGCTTTGATCTTTTCAAAGGCTTTTTGACACTCATTGTCCCATATGATTGGTACATTTTTCTTAAGCTTCTTGAATATTGGTTCGCATATCATGGTCAACTTGGATACGAACCTACTTATATATTGCAACCGGCCAATAAATCCCCGAATTTGCTTTTCGGTTTTGGGCGGTGGCATGGTCATGATTGCTTTAATTTTGGTGGGATCTATCTCTATTCCTCTAGAGCTTATGACATATCCCAAGAGTTTCCCTGAGGTAACTCCAAAAGCACATTTGGAGGGGTTTAATCTCATGTTGTATTTTCTTAGTCTTTCAAAGAAATTTTTTAAGGCTATTGGGTGTCCTTGGCGGTCTTTTGATTTTACAATCATGTCATCCACATAGACCTCCACTTCTTTATGCATCATATCATGGAGTAGGGAAGTTGCTGCTCGTTGGTAGGTAGCACCCGCGTTTTTTAACCCGAATGGCATTACCGTGTAGCAATAAGTACCCCAAGGTGTTATGAATGTTGTCTTTTCCATATCTTCTTCGGCCATGAGGATTTGATTGTATCCTGCGTACCCATCCATAAATGAGAGAAGTGCATGATTTGCTGTGTTATCTACCAAAATATCGATGTGTAGCAAAGGGAAATCGTCCTTTGGGCTTGCCTTATTTAAATCTCGATAGTCGACACACATTCGAACTCTACCATCTTTTTTCGAAACCGGGACAACATTGGCGACCCATTCGGGGTATTTGGATACCCTGATAAAACCTGCAGTTATTTGTTTTTGTACTTCTTCTTTTATTTTAAGAGCCACGTCGGGTTTCATTCGACGTAACTTTTGTTTTACAGGTTTCATTCCTAGAATTAATGGTATTGTGTGTTGAGCTATTTCTCTATTAATGCCTGGCATATCTTCGTATGACCAAGCGAATACATCGATAAATTCTTTAATTAGATTAATTAAATCGGTTCTTTCTTCTTTGTTTAATGTTAGTCCGATTTTAACTTCTCTTTTAATGGTTGGTTCTTTTGAGATATCAACCGTTTCTGTACCTTAATTATCGGTGTCTTATTTTCAAGTGTTTCCATTGCTTTAATTATTTCTTTATCATTTTCATCATTAGTTAAGCAATGCTCGTCATCTTTAGATAAAGAAGAACAAGAAGAATACGGGGAAGAAGACATATTATTAAATTCAGAAATCATTACATCAAATAAAGAAATGTCCGTCGGGACTTGATTGCTAGCTATCCTAGGGGTAGAAATAGAAGATGAGGGTGCTACAACTAAAGACTTAGAAGACTCGATAGGGGAAGACTCTAACTCAGACTCTGACTCAGACAATTCTTCGAACATTGGTCCTTGTCCTGAAATCTTCTTTCCATTTGCAGTGGTTATCTTCACCGTCTTGCGCCATCCACGCTCTTGATCTTTTATTGGAGTGATAAATTCGGAGGGGTCAAAACTTTCACTTTGGAGAACCGCTTGGATAAGTGAAGAGTCATCCTCCGTGTATCTTGATTCATTCTTTTCTCTTCCAAAGAAGAGTCCCATGACATTAAAGTCAAAACAAGGAGGTATTTTCTCCTTATAAATTGGAGCTGGAATCTCGTCTAGGAAGCAACAATCCAAAAAGATTTCGAACCCAGGTTGTCTTATACCATTTACAACGAAGGGTTCGGGGAATTCATGACAAGGATAGTCCTCTCCTTCTCTTATAAATTGTCCATTTAAAGTGAGAGGATATTGATCCATGGGTATCTCTCTTTTTTGCGTGCGGGCATTTCTTCGTGCTCTTGATTTTTCCTGGGCCCGCTCAAGGTCTTCGCGAGTTGGTTCAAAACCAAGTCCGAAAGTATCCAATTTAGGGAGGCCAGGTAAGCCCATGTGTTCAGCTATTCCTTTCTTCTTTCCTAGAGTCATTCCAGGAAAATGTCCTTGTTTTCTTAGGATAGCATTCGTTGTCATGTTTGAGTGGAGGTCGTAATGGAGAGGGGTCCTTTCATCTTCCTCTATTAAGGAGACCTCTTCGCTAAAGCCCCACAAATCTTCATCATTTTCATCATGTTCCACATTAATTAGTGGATTCTCTACTGTTTTGATTCTCATAGGCGGAGCATCAATGGTAATTGGAATGCCTCCAATTATGGATTTTACTTGTTGATGAAGAGATGAAGGGATGGCCTTTAAATCATGAAGCCAAGGGCGTCCCAATAGCAAGTTAAAAGATGCCTTGATATCTACTACTTGAAATGTAGTGGCATGCTCAATTGCACCTGCCGTTATATTCATGGTAATTGTCCCTAGTGCTTGACGGCGTGAGTTATCATAAGCTCTTATGCCTTGAGTTGATGGGGATAAATCCTCATCTCTTATTCCCAACATTCTTGCGGTTCTGAGTGGGCACACATTAATTGCTGAACCGTTATCCACAAGAGTCATGGGGACATTCATTCTTTTGCATATGACTGTGAGGTTTAGAGCTTTATTGTGTTTGTCACCTTCCGGTGGTAGATCTTTATCCGAAAAAGTGACTAAATTGATTGGACTTGGGAGGTCACTCGTGAGGAAGTTAGCGAGTCCCTCAGGAGTAATGTCCGAACCTATGCCTACTTTAGCCAACGCATCCATGACTGCAACTCTATGTTCTCGAGATGTGGCTAAAAGTTTCCATACATTCATTTCCACTTTAGTCTTTTTTAACTGTTTTACAACATCGTTGTCTTCTATAATAGGCACGGGAATTTGCTGAATAGAAGGTATAGGTTGTGTTGAAATGGGAGGTTGTATTCTCCCGGACCTAGTGAGGACATCTATGGGTGAATCCTCCTCGTCCCAAATGTCACTTACTGGGTATATTGTTGATAAAGGAGTTTCTTCAATGTCTTTAAGGTAAACATCCTCATCGTCACTGTCCCATACTCCATTAATCATGGCATCTTGTGGAAGTTGAACTAATTTCTTCTCATCAATCAAACGTTGAACCAAGTCCTTAAACTTGAAGCATTGCTCTATTGTATGTCCCCCTGATTGATGATATGTACAATAATATTTGTCTATTCTTTTCAGTGATTCAAATGGTCTTGGTTCGAGAGGTTGAACTTTTCCATTCTCGAAGAGCATTTTGAACATGTTTGTGTATGACGTCCCAATTGGAGTATATTTTTTTTATTATTCTTTTTGGGAGTGTCAATTACTTGGAGAGAAAAAGGTTTCTTTTGTTTAGATGGGGGTCTATTTTTAAGTAACTCATTTTTCTCTTTTATAGCCTCAAAGGTTTGTGAGATCAACTTTTTCAATTCTGTCAATATTAATGTCAATGCCACTACTTCTTGCTTGGTTGCAGGTTCCTGGCCATGGAATTCGAGAGCATCTTCAAAGATTTCTTCTCCAATGGTCTCGATAGGCTCTATGAGGCTAGATGGATCCTCTTGGTTTTCTTCATCGGAAATAGCTAAGGAATTCGACAGCGGTGCGGTATTGATACTTGGTTTTTTACTTGCAGGAAGCAATGGGAGCTTGTTACTATCGATCAAGTCTTGAATGGCTTCCTTTAGTCTCCAACAATTTTCTGTAGAATGAACTCTACCTTGGTGATATTTGCAATGTGCATTTGGGTTCCAGCTAGCCGTTCTCCTTTCGACAGGTGGGTCCCCAAATGGTCCAATAGGAGTTATAAGACCTTTTGCATGCAAGCGATCAAATGCGGTATCATAACTCATGCCAATAGGAGTATAATTTTTCCTAAATGGTTTCTTTTGTCCTTGATTATTATTCATTGCCAAAACTTCATTTAGAGGAAAAGTGCTAACATTATTTGAGTGGGTAGATTTGGATGAAGAAGGATTGTCGTTCTTCTTATTTTTCCAGCCACTACTTGAATTGTTATTAGCAACTTTTTGTTTAGCAAGGTCATCTTCAATATTAATTCCAATATCATATACAGCTTTGAAAGTGTTTAAGTTGCTTTGGTACTTAAGGTGCTTAGAGTATTTTTCTTGGAGATTCTTAATGAACATCCTAACGGATTCCTTTTCACTAGGCACTTCAACCATTTTTGCAGTAGTTTCCCTCCATTTATTAAAGAAGGAGGTGAAACCTTCATTTTCTTTTTGTTTTAGCATTTCTAATTCTCTATGATCGGTTTCAATTTGTATATTGCATTTATACCTTTCAATGAAAGCGCTCACAATGGATTCCCAACTAGAGGTTTTTTCTTTATCAAGTGAAAAGTACCACTGTTGACATACAGCTTCTAAGGATAATGAAAATACCGAATGAAATGCTTTTCTATCTATCCCCTTAATACTCATTACAGTTTCAAAAGCTCTTAAATGAAAATAAGGATTGTCCATAGCCTTGAACTTAGGAATGTCATTGGGATTGAACTTTTGTGGGAGAAGGTCCTTATCCACCGAGACCCCTTGGGAGCTAATCTCTTGAAATCTAAAGTCGCTGGACAATTTGCCCAAGCTTTCCTGGATTAGGTCCATTTGTTTTTGTTTTTCAGGATTACTTATTTGCAGCGATAGGTTTTGCAACATTTCAGCCAAGTTGGCTACCTGTCCCTTGACTTCATTAAGTTCTTCTTGACTAGCCATTGCCTTCTTAGCTTTCCTTTTCCTACCGACTGGTTTGTCAAAAAGTAAGACTTGAACAAAAGTGTTGTCCTTGATTAAACGCCCTTCCTTTCTTGACCACGCGCTGTAATTTAAACCATATTTGTTTTAATACTCGACTCTAATTGACTTGACTTTATGTTCAAAAGATTTAAAAAGAAAAAGTGAAAAAATGGGGTATATATTTTAAGGGAATTTAAAAATTGGAGGATTAATATCCGACTTACCCCCCTAAAAAAAATGACGGAAAACACGCATTCAAGACTCTCTAGACATGGTCATAATGTGACAAACGTGTTATGTGTGTGCTTTATGTGTATGTGAGTGACATGCTTTGACTACTAGTGTATGACCATGGGACTTTAAGTGCCTAAACTCAATTAAAGACTTAAACATGGTTTGAACCATTAACAAACTAATTAATCCGATTAGTAGACTGTTAATTAGACTCGTCGTGATGACTCGAGCAAAAGAACTGGACTGTCGCTAAAACAACAGGACTGTCGCCACGGTTTAGAGCCTGTCGCCAGACGACAAAATTGTCGCCAGGCGACAGACGCTAAACTGCAGCGCCACAGTCCAAATTCCTGCGCCATTGCTGGAACATTAATCTGGACTGTCTCCAGTAATTTTACTCTAAATGGACATGCCTAAAGTCATGCTAAGTCGAATTAATTAACTTATTGACCTTTAATTAATTCAAAATTAATTAATTAATTAGACAAAGTCCTTTTAGTCATTAGTCAATTTATTTAGTCTTTAACACAAGTCAAACAAACGGTTAACACATATATAATAAATACAAGCAAGGGTGCACAAGTAGTTCACATAGTCACAAGATGAGTTTGCAACCTAACCATGGCTCTAGTTCTCTAAAGTTCGAGGATATGGGTTAAGTCAAAAAGGTCCATGGTTAAGAATCCATATGCATTGCACACAAGCCTACCGGGAGGGTTGGAGCGAATGGACAGGATTCCGCGAGTGCGAGATGAAATCGGACTCGACTCCATGGTTTGGTGGATTCACAAACATTACACGTACCCAAATCTGAACTTTGCACATGATAGTGGAATATTCCATTGGGCAGGTGAAGCAAGAACCCCCAGAGGGTTATTTCCATATGTAGAACACATATGGGTTCAGAAAAGTGAGAAAATGACTCAATCAATAAGCAAAATCAAGCCAACAATGCTAGAAATGGTCAAAGCAAGAAGGCAGACCCCTGGCTCGGTATTGGAAGAACTTGGCGCCAGACTACAGGGACTGTCGCCGCAAAAAAGCTCCTGTTGCCAGGCGACAGAAACTTTTTACGGGCGACAAGCCCTGTTTTCTAGACGCTAGTTCCTACATGCCTTGGCAAGTTTCTGTGTTCTTCGAATTTTCCAGATTTCGCATCATCTTTTCGATTCCAGACATGAAAGATATTTCTCAAATTTCCTACGTGTAAAATTCCTACGGATTGACTCATGGGGTGCTCCCATGAGGACCTTTTAATGCATATGACAATAATGTTAATCAAATCACGCACATGAAATACTTAGAATTTTTCAAGTCTCATCCGCTCATTCTAAATAATTGCCAAAATTAAATAAATTTCAGGAATATAAATAGAAATCCTCCCCAGTGGAGTCGCCAAAAACTGTAGGGAATATTTCAAGCATTATGATAACCCCAAACTTGAACCCCACTGTGATCATACACTAAAGTACGGTGGCGTTCCAAAGGGAAAGAAAAAGAGCAAAAAGAGTCGCCAACAAGTTTTAGGAACTTGTAAACCCAAAAGACAATCCAAAAGGACCATCAACTACTCCATAAGGTCTTGAACCAAATAGGGTCCGGGGATGAGGGTACGAATCCAATCTACAAAAGAAAGGACCCGCCCTATAAAATAGGCCTCTACTTTGTTCTGCTCGTATTCATGCGCGCTTTTCGAATAACATACAAACATCATATTGAACCTACCCTGTTTATCTATGTTGGTTGGATATTAATGCACAAATAATACTATTATTGGCGATCACTTGAGTCAAAATCACATTAGCCTAAACCAAATTAATAATTACCTTATTAAGCGTGATTTCAAGTACAAATTCCCTTTAACAATCATAAAAGGCGTGATCAAGCAATAACAATATAAAATAAAGCAACATAATAATAAATCAATAATAAATAATAACGATGATAATAGCATGATAAGGCATAATAAAGCTTAATAATAATAGCAAGATCCTAGGCATGATACTAACAAGATTAATAACAAATCCTAGCATGTCACTAAACAATAAAGATCAAAGCTTTAAACCTAACATGGTACTAACATGATATTAGAAAGAGTAAAGGCATCCTAAACATGATACTAGAAAACATAAAATAACATCCTAACATGATACTAGGAATTGAACACATCCTAACATGATACTAGGAATCATAAAACAATAATAAACATGCCTTCTACATTGAAAGAGAGTAATAGAGAGTAAACTAATCTACTTACTTTGAAGCCTCGTACCTCTTTCTAATAACAAAATACACAAGTTAGTAAACTTCAATGAAAATAAACAAAGAACAATTAAAGAATTGAAATCAAATTAAATAAAGTTTTGACTAGTTTTGGACCAAACCCTCAGAAATTATCAACCTTTCACGTCTAGGGCGAAGGCAACTTCGAACTTGGCTAAGAGATTCAAGATCTTGTGAATGCGGAATATTGTATGTAAAAAGGTAGTTTAGAAAGAGAGAGAAAAAGAAAGAAAAGAATTAAGAAATAATTGAATGTGAATTGATAATTGTGAATGATTTTTGTGAATGATTTTTGAAAACAGGGATTCGGACGCTATTTATAATGAAAATAATCCGGAAAAACATAGAATTTGATAAGGAATAAAACTCCACGCTGTCGCCAGGAATTAACTCTGTCGCGAGGCGACAGGGTCTGTCGCGCGGCGACAGACTTGTCGTTTGGCGACAGCCTGTATTAGCGCGTTTTTCTTCACGCGGAATCCGATCTTTAATCAACTTGATCTACGGAATCCGTACAGAAGATAAAAATATATATTTAAGATAACAAAACGATATTTTATTCCAAATAAAAATCTATTAAAAATAATTAATTATTAAATCTAACAATATTAGAACTAAAAAGAACCTTCTAGAAACTTCTAGAAAACTATAATTAATCCTAATAGTTTTAGGAATAATAATTAACATTGGGCCCTCCTCTAGATCATTGGGCCGTATTTAAAATAATTAACCAGGCCCAGTTTAGTATTTTGGCCATAACTTCCTCATTATTCATCGGAATCGATCTTATAATATATCGTTGGAAAGATCTTTTCAAGGCCCATCCAACTACACTATTATTGGACCTTTATCATGGACCAAACATAAACTGGATTGGCTATTTTCAAATAAAATCATTTTCAAAAACAGAGAGAAAAGAATTTAATTAAAAGTAAACCGCAACACTTGACTTTCAAACCACTTTCACCTAATTTGATAATAACACAACGTGAAAGGCATTCATCACTGGGTTTGGTTTTGGGGAGACACAAATGGGTGTCTACACTAATGTAAGGGGGAAAAGGGGAAGGTGTTTGATGAACTAATTCGGAAGAGATTCTTTATGGAGTTTCGAGGTAGGATGGTTCAGGTGGGTTCCGAGCTTTCAGCGCGGGTTAGGATGGGTCGCGGGCACTCAAGGAGGGGAACAAAGGGGTCAGGGACCCGGGGAGGCCGAAGGAGGAGGTGTTTGGTGAAGTATTTGATCACACAGCAAGGTGTTTGTTTATCGTTAATTGATTGTATCATCGTTTTGTGGTCAAATAAAAAAGTTTATGATATAATTTAACCATTATTGTTAATGAGAAAACCTCAAACTTACCAAAATGTTATTTGATTAAAGTTATTTCTATGATATTATACTTTTAATTGATCGTTTTAAAAAGTTGCACCACCTATTTATAATATCTATTCGTTTACTTTTTGATTTAATTTTCTCTTAATATCCAATTCCATGGTACATTTTAGGATAATTGCTTATGTGTATTTACGTCAATGAAATCGCTTATTTTATCCTTAGGTGGCATGATTTCATGTTTTTCTACCACATCGATGGAATTCTAGTATATACATCTTGAACAACTGTTGTGCTTGCTTAAATGATCGTCTCAAAATAAAGTTATTTCAAACAAGTACACATAATCAAGACAGGTGTGAGTACTAACGATACTAGCCGTTACTATTATATGTGAAAAATTATAAAATGTCATATTAAAGGATTACGGGAAAAGAAGTAGCAATTACTTAATCAATTATGGCTTAGATTCGTAATTGTTAAAAAAGAATTTAGTAACTATTTATCAGTGCTCAAACCAGGCCAAGCTATTTGTATTTAGTACTAACAAATATTTATTGTTCACTGTGTCGTCGATTATTGATCTTCTTACTATTTTTCCAATTTTTGTTACTAATTAATTACGAAATTACAGCGTTCTACTTATCTTGTCATCGTCTTGCCTGAAAATCTACATTTCAGTAATTTTTAACGTTTGAATGTTACTTAAACATTCAAAATTTAATTATTAAAATAGATTATAATCTGACCCATTATTGATGTTCTTATGTCCTTTGAACCAAGAATATAGAATATATTTTAATTCAAAATTTATCTTTCACCATTCATGAAAAAAAATCTCCATTGGAAAAAAATCTCCATTGGAAAAAAATCTCCATTGAACTTGAGTTTTAACAGATAGATAAAAATATCCACTTATTAGTTATTACTCACAATTGCATTCCATGTCACAAATTACACAAGATCTGGTCAATTGACTATTTTCTTACTAGTATTACATTTGTGAAAAAAATAGTAAATACTACCAACATTACCGTTTGTAAAATATATTTATCGAAATCGATCAAGATGCTCACTGACCACTTACTAGTAATTTCAATTTCATTAATCAATGTTAATGATAATTGTTTATTCCTTAAAAAAAATTATAAAAGTTTATAACTATAGCGTTAATAACAATTTAGAGGAAACAAATTATCACACAAAATTTAATTTTAAGTGATAAATCTGGGTAAATTTTGTTGCAGACTAAATTGAATTAAGGAAAATTTAAAGAGTGAGAAATATAGAGAAGAATTCTATGTGTTAGATTGGATAATTAATCCTTTGGTTGCTCTGTTATTTGAGTTTGCATTTGATGAATGATGATGACAACTCCAATTTTTTTCGTTACTCTATAATTCTTGGATTAAATCTCCTTGAATATTTTGCAGAAAAATATATATTAAGAAATACAAAATTTTATGAATATTCATCCAACTTTCACAGAGAATGTCATAGAGGAAGACGAAAAATATAAATTAAGAAGGAAAAAAATTCACAATCAAACTTCGATGGGGAAAGTCGAAGAGGAATACGAAAAATATAAATTAAGATAAAAAAAATATATAAAAAAAATAAAAAATAAAAAAAATATAAAAAAATTACAGTCAAGCTTCCATGAGAACGCTGAAGGAGGAAGATGAATAATGCACTAATTGTTAAATATAGAAGAGAATTATAGAGAAATATATTTTACGTTGTGTATATTCTTCCATACAGTACGGGATATATATATACATGAATAATATCTAGAGTTCCATCAACGGATAAGATCAAATACCCAACTCTAGAGTATTCTAGATGGTACATGGGATAATAGTCATCCATATTTTGATATTTTCATAACACTCCCCCTTGGATGACTATATATTACATAAAACAATAACTAACATAACCCGTACAAAATAATACACTATAATGCGCATAAGATGCTGCCTCGTTAAAAACCTTACCAGGAAAACCCAGTGGGAAAAACCATGGTTAAGGAAAAAAGAGTGCAGCGCGCATTAACTCCCCCTCATGACTACATCACTTAAGATCTCTAAGACGACGCAATCCAATGCCGTAAGCTAACCTTTTGAATGTGGCTGTTGGGAGCGCCTTAGTAAACAAATCTGCCAAGTTTTCACTCGAGCGGATCTTAAGGACTTTTATATCGCCATTTTTCTGGAGATCATGAGTGCAGAAGAATTTTGGTAAAATGTGCTTCGTTCTATCACCTTTGATATACCCTTCCTTAAGCTGCGCGATGCATGCTGCATTATCCTCATATAAAATTGTTGGAACTTCTTTCTCGGAGTTTATGCCACAATCTGTCTGAATGTGTTGAATTACAGACCTTAACCATACACATTCACGACTAGCCTCATGGATTGCCAAAATTTCTGCATGGTTAGAAGAAGTAGTTGCAATTGTTTGTTTCATAGAACGCCAAGAAATAGAAGTACCTCCACACATAAACACGTATCCAGTTTGTGATTTAGCATTATGAGGATCAGACATGTACCCTGCATCTGCAAAACCAATCAAACTTTCTTTGGATAGATTAGAGAAAAACAAACCCATATCTTTCGTACCTTGAAGGTAACGAAATACATGCTTAACCCCATTCCAATGCATTCGGGTGGGGCATGAGCTAAATCTTGCCAACAAATTTACTGAAAATGATATGTCAGGTCGTGTATGACTAGCAAGATACATTAATGCCCCTATTGCACTTAAATATGGTACTTCAAGACCAAGAATTTTTTCGTCATTCTCCCGAGGTCGGAAGGGATCTTTTTCTACATCAAGTGTTCTAACATTCATAGGGCTACTCAATGGATATGATGTATCCATAGAAAATCTTTTAAGAATCTTTTCTATATATGTTGACTGGTGCACAAGGATTCCATTCTTAAGGTGTTCAATTTGTAACCCTAGGCAAAACTTAGTTTTTCCAAGATCTTTCATTTCAAATTCTTTCTTTAAGCACTCTACTGTTATTGAAATATCTTCAGGGGTTCCAATGATATTCAAATCATCAACATATACTGCAATTATAACATGTCTTGATACAAATCTCTTTATAAAAATACATGGGCATATAGGGTCATTCTTATACCCTTCTTTCAACAAGTACTCACTTAGTCGATTATACCACATACGCCCTGATTGTTTCAATCCATATAGAGATCTATTTAATTTTATTGAGTATTGTTCTCGAGAACCTGAATTTGCTGCTTTTGGCAGTTTAAATCCTTCTGGGAGTTTCATGTAAATGTCATTATCCAGTGGGCCATATAAATAAGCTGTGACTACATCCATCAAGCGTAAATCAAGTCCTTCTCTTATTGCCAGACTGATTAGAAATCTAAAAGTAGTTGCATCCACCACAGGAGAGTATGTCTCCTCATAATCAATATCGGGTCTTTGTGAGAATCCTTGTGCAACTAATCGGGCCTTATATCTTACAATATCACCATTTTCATTTCTTTTTCGTACAAAGACCCATTTATATCCCACTGGTATTACACCTTCAGGTGTACGGACTACAGGTCCGAATACTCCTCTTTTTTCGAGAGATTTCAATTCAGTTTCAATTGCTTCTTTCCATTTTGGCCAATCGCTTCTGTGTCTACATTCATCAATGGATTTTGGCTCATGATCCTCATCATCATTCATGACATCTAATGCTACATTGCATGCAAAAACATCATCGACGTCGATTTGGTTTCGGTTCCATGTCCAGACATGATAAAATTTGTTGAAATTTCTTCATTGTCAGGTACCTGAATATCCTTTTCCATCATGTCTAAGGTCTCTTCTGGAGATCCTTCAAAATTAATAGCTTCCTCGGTATGGCCATTGTCAATTGTTGCTCCTTTTCTTTTCCGAGGATTTTTATCTTTGGAACCGATGGGTCTACCACGCTTCAGGCGTGCTTTAGAATCATTTGCAACTTGGGCTTGTCCTTCTGGGACATCAATTTTAATAGGAGCATTTTCAGCTGGTATATGTGACTTTGTCACTTTCTTTGGGTCAGTAAATGAGTCTGGCAATTGATTTGCTAAGTTCTGTAAATGAATTATCTTTTGGACTTCCAACTCACATTGTTTAGTGCGAGGATCTAGATGAGATAATGATAATTCATTCCAACTAATTTCCTTTTCCAGCTGTTTGTTTTCTCCCCCTAATGTTGGAAAAATTGATTCATCAAAATGGCAATCTGCATAGCGAGCCGTAAATAAATCTCCTGTAGTTGGCTCTAAGAACTTAATTATCGATGGAGATTCAAATCCAACATATATCCCTAGTCTTCTTTGAGGGCCCATTTTAGTGCGTTGTGGTGGAGCAATTGGAACATATACTGCACATCCAAATATTCTCAAATGGGATACATTTGGTTCCTGACCAAAAACCAATTGTGATGGGGAGAACTTATGATGACTTGTCGGCCTGATGCGAATTAGTGCTGCTGCATGTAATATAGCATGCCCCCAAGCAGAAATTGGGAGCTTAGATTTCATAAGTAATGGTCTAGCTATTAACTGCAAACGTTTAATTAATGATTCCGCAAGACCATTTTGTGTGTGAACATGTGCTACAGGATGTTCAACACTGATCCCAATTGACATGCAATATTCATCAAAGGCCTGGGATGTGAATTCACCAGCGTTATCAAGACGAATAGCCTTAATAGGAAAATCTGGAAAATGTGCTCGTAATCTGATCAACTGAGCAAGTAGTCTCGCAAACGCCAGGTTGCGAGTTGATAACAATGATACGTGTGACCATCTGGTTGATGCATCTATTAAAACCATGAAATATCTAAATGGCCCACACGGGGGATGAATTGGTCCACATATATCCCCTTGTATACGTTCTAGAAAAGTAATTGATTCGAAATTTATTTTAGCTGGTGATGGTCGAAGTATTAACTTGCCTATTGAGCAAGCAGCACATGAAAAACTATTATGAAGAATCTGCTGGCTCTTCAATGAGTGTCCACATGAATTCTCAAGTATTTTTCGCATCATTATTGAACCGGGATGGCCTAACCGGTCATGCCAAACCTTAAAGTCATCAGTAAACTTCTGGTTTACTATAGCATGTGATTCAATTGTATTGATTTTTGTATAGTACAAACCAGTGGAGAATGTAGGTAATTTCTCCATAATAAGTTTATTGCCTTGAGCTATACTCGTGATTTGAAGGAATTCATCATTTCCTTCACTAATTGTCTCAATATGGTATCCATTTTTTCGAATATCTTTAAAACTTAGTAAATTTCTTTTAGACTTAGGGGAGTATAATGCATCAATAATTTCCAATTTTGTTCCCCTTGGCAATAAAACACTTGCTCTTCCGAAGCCTTCTATAATTTTTGTACTACCTGATATAGTACTCACATTAATTTCTTTCATCATCAATTGTGAAAAATATTTCTTATTCTTAAGTATGGTGTGAGTGGTAGCACTATCAACTAGACATAAATCTTCACCACTGGTTGATGATTGAGCTCCAAAAGAATTCATATTCTAATAGAATTAAAGGAACTAAAATAAGATTCACAATATTAAATAACTTAAATTAATAAATGATAATAATGAAATATCCGAAAACATAAAAATGTCCAAAAACATAAAATTGTCCAAAACAAATATCCCATAAAGCATAAAGTCATAGTACTATGATAAAATTATAAAATAAATGCAAGCTAATTAACAGAGTTTATTCGTCAGTGGATCATAATTTATTCAATTGTTTTCTTCAAGATTAGGTAAGAAATCAGCCGCTTCTAGGTGAGTTGTATCACCGCAATCAAAATCACCTTCGCCATCTTCATACACCAAATTTGTTTCCACTTTCTTTCCTTTCTGTTTGATTGATTGTTGATAAAGGTCTACTAGATGTTTTGGTGTACGACACACACGAGACCAATGGCCTTTTCCTCCATAACGATAGCATATATTTTCATTTTTATCCTTCTCATTCTTATTTCCATCTTTGTTGTCCCACTTCTGGTGGGAGTATGAGTTCCTAAAACGACCACCTCGACCACGACCATATCCACGTCCGCGGCCGCGACCACGACCTTGACCACGGCCTCGACCACGACTGCTGGCGTGATCTCTAGCCTTTTGCTCTTTCCCACTATGGGATGTCGCATTCGCTTCAGGGAATGGAGTAGAGCCAGTTGGGCGTGATTCATGATTTTTCATTAATAGTTCATTATTTTGCTCAGCCACAAGGAGACAAGATATCAATTCAGAATATTTTTTAAAGCCCTTTTCACGATATTGTGTCTGCAGGACAACATTGTTTGCATGAAAAGTAGAGTATGTTTTTTCTAACATTTCTGCATCCGTGATTTTCTCTCCACATAATTTCAATTGTGATGTAATTCTAAACATGGCTGAGTTGTATTCACTCACAGACTTAAAGTCTTGTAATCTTAAATGTAACCAATCATAACGAGCTTTTGGTAATATCACAGTTTTCTGGTGGTCATACCTTTCCTTTAGATTACTCCAAAGGACTTGTGGGTCTTTAACAGTCAAGTACTCAGTCTTTAGGCCTACATGAAGGTGATGGAGAAGGAATATCATAGCTTTAGCCTTATCTTGGCTAGTTGTAGTGTTGTTTTCTTTGATAGTGTCACCAAGTCCCTTTGCATTTAAATGTATTTCAGCATCTAACACCCAAGACAGATAGTTGTTTCCAGTAATATCAAGGGCAACAAATTCGAGTTTTGCAAGGTTTGACATGATTCACTGATATATAAAACAATATTATAAATTAGGAGGGCTTTTAAAAATAACATACTTACATTGTACCATAATGATTATCTATGATATTTAGATAATATATATGTCAGATTGATCAAATTGAACAAATAGAATACTAGATATAAAATTTATAATATTAGTACTAACCATATAACGTGAAAATATGATCATGAATATGCTATTTACACAATATTATTATTAGGCAAGATAATTATTGAAGTAATAAAGTAGGTAAAGTGGGTTCCAAAATTAAGTGAAACATATACATAAAATCATCTAAAGTAACCGAAAATATATTACGGCAAAATTTAGCTAAAATTATCATTATCTCATTGATCTCCTGTTTTATCAGTCTGACACAAATTAAGGCAAAATTACGGAAAATATCATTCGGAAATGTCCTTCACAAAAATAATTATGCATGACACAAGATTATAGTCGGTGATGGTATTTACAAAATCTAATACGAATTATTGGTAGTAATTACCATCTAGAATATTCATGCTAGTTTATAAAAATTGAGATAATATAATACAGTATATGCAAACCTTTAATTGCTATTGAGATCTATTTTAATTGATTGCGATAAGAATTTTATCAATTATAAACAATCAGGCTCTATTGGGAATTGTAAGCGGTGATAATAAATTCCTAAACAAAAACATGCTCATACATAGTTTATTAAAACGAAACTATAAAATCAAATGATGAATAATAGAATTAGTAGTGTGCACACAAGTCAATAAAGCAATGGAAATATATACTTTGCAGAAGCCAATCTTGTTGTCAAATAATCCAAATATTACTCCGTATTTTAAAACAAGTGCGTCTCAATAAACCAAATAAAAGGCCAATTTCTATGTATCAAACAATACTAAATAACTTTATAATAATTGCTTCACAACACACGTCATTATAATAGCTTTCAAATCCTAATTCCATATCAAAAAGCATAATAAATATTATTAAAGTATGAAAAGGTATAGCAGAACATACTAGTTTGGTGGTAACTACAACAAAGTAAATGAACCATTCAAAACAAATTTATATAAAAGATTATTGCAAATCAGAATACGAAATGCATGCAACATAATATTGTGGCTACGACTAATACGAATGAAGTATGTGGTAATTGTATAATAGTTACGTTATATTAAACGTACCTGAATTTAGAGTAGGATAACTTAATTCAAATAGGTAGAACTATGGTGCTGATAACGTGTTAAATATAGAAGAGAATTATAGAGAAATATAGAGAGATAGAGAAATATAGAGAGATAGAGAAATATATTTTACGTTGTGTATATTCTTCCATACTGTACGGGATATATATATACATGAATAATATCTAGAGTTCCATCAACGGATAAGATCAAATATCCAACTCTAAAGTATTCTAGATGGTACATGGGATAATAGTCATCCATATTTTGATATTTTCATAACACTAATGAATTTTATTAATTTTTCTTTTTTTTTTTCTTCTAAAAATAAATTAAATATTAAATGTGTGTATTGAAAATGACATTTAATTTGAATTTTAAATATTAGGAATCAGAAATTTGATTGAAAATTCAAATGAAATTTTAATTTAAGTGGAATTTGGGGCCCAATATATTGACTAATAAAACAAAGCCATGTCAAATTATACGTAGCCTCTACATACAATAGTTGTATTTGTAGCATTTTCCAGCTATTGAAGGTTAATTTTTTTCCTTTTTTAGGTTGAGTTTAAGTATGTTAAAATGAAGTGAATATGTTAGCTTTTTATTGGTCACTGGAATGGCGACTCTGGTATTGATGACCTTGCTTAACCTCGAGATCTTGTTGTTGCTGTTCATGTTCTTCACTCTTCTACTTGTTTATATTCATTTTAATTGTTTTGTAAAATTATAATTCTGGGTTTGTTGAATTATTTGTAAGAAGCTTCTTCATCCTCTATCTCTTAGACCCTTTTCTGGGTGGTCAATTGAGTCTGGTGAGGAGAGAGAAATAAGAGAATTATACTGTAAAATGGCGCAGCACAATATTGGCATGATTGAAATTTACTGGTCTTTGGTTGATAAAGCTGATAAGAAATTCGTTAAGATCAGGGATTCCCCTCTTTATGAACGCAATAGGTACATTTCTTTTGTTGTTTTTTCCCCGATTGTTCAAGTCTTTTGATTGTTGATTTTAAGGGGTAAAGATTGTAGATTATACTTTTATTTTTTTCTATTTATTTTATATGGGTTTTGTACTTTTGTGTTTGAATTGGGTTTTTCTTGTTATTCTTTGAGAATTGAAATTATCCCCAAATTATTATCACCGGATTGTTGTGAAAATCTTTGATGAAGGAGATGATAATGATAGTTTATGCCAGTTTATCTTGATTTGATTCCATGGATGGCGCTATAAAGGTTGGTTTAATGTGAATTTTATAATCATTGAGTAATGGCTCTTGTTTTTGGGCTTTTGCGACGGACGCCTCTGTTATCATGACATTCTCTGTCTTCATCTGGGGTGGTTGGGTTCTGTTCAACCGCTTTGTTGGAGGATGCGATGGTGTCGGGGGTTAGTGCTTAGGATTGTTGGGAGATTTGCGTTTGCTACGTCTTTGGCTACCAGGAGTTTGTCATTTAGGATGAATGTGTTTTAGCTACCAGGAGTTTGTTGTTTAAGATGAATTTGCTTTGGCTACCCAGAGTTTGTCGTTTATGATGAATGTGCTTTATTTTGATGATTCCCAGGTAAATTTTTAGGTTTGGATTGCTTCATAAATTCGTTTAATTCTGTCAATTTTTGGTAAATATGTAGTTTTCTTGCTTAAATATTGGCTTTTGAGAGCGAAAGATTTGATCTTGGTTATTGTGTGACATTGGGTTAATTTGTCTATTTTTCTGGAGTTTGGTTTGTAAAAATGAATGTTGTGGTTAAATTATGTGATTGATGAAGGAATTAGGTTCTGGCTTGGTTTGGAGATGAAACAAATGATTTTGATTGTTTAATTAGTGTGACATTGTGTTTATTGCTTGGCTTTCGTTTATTGACTTGCTAAAATGCTTAATTATGAAGTTGCTTAGAATGCTTCTTGCAGGTTTCAAAAAAAAAAAAAAAAAAAAAAAGAAAAAAAAAAAGAAGAATGGTTCTTGCAAGATGGTTCTGAAAGAAGAAAAAAATTATCTTCAATGGTTTATTATTAGCTGTTGAGGAGAGTAGATTGTCTGAATTTTGTTCTTCTGAAATTAGTTGCAATAGGATATATAACTTAACTGCCAAGATTATTACTAGGATCACAAAAGTTGATAGAAATGTTGCCTTGCTGGCTTGGATTCAATACTTGCGATTTTTCATTTTGGGGAATGAAATGTTTGGGAAGTCAGGTAGCTGGAACTCAGTTGTGTTCTATTCATTGTCAAATTTCAAAATCCGGGTCAGGACTTCGGCTTGAGTTAGCAATTTGACACAAGGATGATGACTCAACTTCTGAAGGAAAATATATATAATTTGCCAATCACATCTCCCTCCCCCCTATTATCATAAAAGGATATAGTATGCATTTGTGAATCTTGTGCTTATAGGTCTTTCTTCTCTTTTAGCAACATATGAGATGTTATAGACTTATTGCATAAACTCCCTAAATTGATTTATCCATGGTTTGACAGATATCATACTCACAAATATATACTCTTGCTGCCCTTCCTGTGCAATGAAAACCAGTAATATGAATTAATGTGACGAAATGTTGAATGTGACTAGAGAAAGGAAATGCAGATGCTGCAAAAATTGTTAGCGAATCATTGTCTAGGTTCTTGTTAATTTCTACCCTCTTACAGGGCGGTTAATTATTAGTCCTGAGGGTAAATTGATTGTACCAAGGAAGGACTGTTGTTTGTCAAGGGCTCAAGGCAGAGGCAAATTGCTGTGTTAGAGCTGGTGGGAATAGCTGGTGCTGATCCCATGTTGCTAAAGAACCTTGTTTATGATGTTCCTTGTACTAAAAATATCATTGAGACTCCTATTTTCACTGTTCAGGTTTTTTTTTTCTCTATTTCTGAAGTTCAAAAATTTTATATACGTAGTATTTTTTTTTTTTTTCCTATCTAATAAATAATTTGGTGAGATTTACCTAAAGTGGTTGGGAAATCAATTGATATATGAGGTGTTTATACTGTTAATGTCTTTATAGTCATTTTTGCATGTATTGACATAGGAAGTTTAATTCTACCTGGCAATACCATAATCGGGTAATGGCGATTAATTTAGTGTTCTTTGTAAATTTATATTGATTTTCAATATTAGCCTCTATAGAGTGAATCTGATTGATAATAATGGGCTTTTTGTTGCTGAGTTAGTTTATAGAGTTAATTTTGGTTTGGTTGTTGTGAGCAAGGATAATGCCTTAGTACTTTGATTGGACTATTAGTTTCATTTTTATAAAGCTATTAAAATGCTTAGGTACTTTTTTTGTATACTTTGATCCAAGTGGAATAATGTGATTTGAGGCTGTTAGTTCTGTCTGATACTCAGTTCATGCTTTTGCATTTGTGGTGGAATCCTAGAATAGCTATCTCAGCTTCTGACTATACCTTCCTGTCTGAGGTGCTGTCGTTGGGAATTCTGTCTCGACCCTGAACATATTGATTGTTGATCAGTTCATTCTGTTTCTGAAAATCAAAACTCTGTATACAGCATGCAAGCAATCAAGAATAGAGGTTTTGTTAGGATATCACATTATGGCAGTTTTTTTTTTTCTTGTAAATACTTTTCTGTTTTTGCTTTCGGTAAGCTTTCCAGATCTTAAGTTACTTTCTCTTCATTGAAGTTTTTAGGATCTCCATCTGAGAAGGGTATCAGTCAGGGAACATTAGTAATCTTTAATTTGGATCCATCGGTTTCAACTTTCAAATGAGGAACTGCATCTAATATTTAGGGCTTATGGAGATGTCAAAGAGGTGATTGAGTTTCCTCTTACATATGCTTTGGGTTTATTAGTTTTCATGTTTTGGTAGCTGACAATAATCTTACTGTTTACCTTCTACTGGTAAAACTCTACATCAATAACCGCAGCTATGTTGTGACCCTTGTGCAGTTCTTTCATTACTCATTGCTCAAGTGAACTATCAATCATGTGTATTTTCACTCTATAGATATGGGATCACATCTCAGGACGGATGAGACATCATAAAGAATCTAGGAGATTAGATCGATGTTGGCTATCGTGAAAATGATATGAGGTAATATGATCAATAGCTACAACTGAGATGCTGCTCTTGAATTCAAATTTGCATCAAAGCATAATCTAATGTCTATCAGACAGAAAATGGCTCATACTAGAGCACTAGCAGATGCTCAGTTGCTTGTACATCAAGATATATAGCTCACCATGTTTTTAGTGTATACATTAAATTGATGTACATTACACCAAGATTTATAGCCACAAATGTTGTGGCTACACTTTTTTTTTGGATGTATAATTATATTATAATTTTGTTTTACTATTATAGTTAGAATAACTGAGCTTGATCTTAACCAGTTTTACAAGCCCTTTTGCAACTAATTTACACAATAATACACTTAAGATTACACGTATTAGAGGCATATTATAGCAAGCTCTAAATAATGGTTATATATGCAATAAAGAGACATTGATAGTTTGATACTATTTAGTGTACCATAAATTTTCAAAGCCCATTTAATAAAGGTAACAAAGAGAAGATGATTTAGGAGATTAAAAATTAAAAATAAAAGAGCGAGTGAATGAGGTTGAGGCAATAGACTAATAGAGTAAGGAATGAGTTAGAGGGGGAACAAGTGTGAGTTATAATTTCAAACCCTTAGGGCAACGGAGGAAGGTTGAGGTAGGGAGCAATAGAAAAAACCTTTTTTTAGTATATAACTAGATTAGATCCCGTGCAATGCACGGGTTTAACAAAATTTTATTATGAATTATTACAATCTTTGAAAAGTTATACTCGAACAATAATTTACACAAAAGAGAGAGTTATAATTTCTTTTAATATAAACAAAATTACTTAATTATACCGTTCTTAATTTAACAAAGACACCAAGGGTGGTACCATGCAATACTCTCTTAATTACAACCTTTATTTAGCTCTACAATAATTTACAATAAATTAGAGAGAATCACAACATTTATAATACGCATAAAATAACATGATTTTTTTCTTTTACCAAAGTTATACCTTAGAAAAAAGACATCTAGGTTAATAATACAACACTCTTCCCCCTTACCAATTTAATTAGTTGACAAATTTTGATCGACACATGGTTTGAGCAATAATAATGAATTACCTTATATAAAAGATATGAAATTAAAAATATGGAATTCATATAAATATTGAAAAAATATCTTTGTTTGTATAGTAGAAGATTGAATAAGAAGATTTGCAAAAAAAAAAAAAAAAAATAAATAAATAATAATAATAAATTAAAAATTAAAATTAAATAAAATAAAATTTTGGAGGGAAAATACACAGAAGTGACATGTGTCATTCCTGATGTCTGTTTTAGTATTATGTTATTGATTGATTGTGGAAGAGGTATATTGTCCATAAAGGAGGGAAATGGAGATGAAAAAACAAACTTATTAATAATCTCTTTAGAATAAAAAATTCAACGTTATGGTATAATAGTTTTAGATTCTTAACTAATTGCTTCTTTTATGTTTCTATAACCAATTAACCATAATAGATTTAGCTATATCAATGGAAAGATAGAGAAGGAAAGATAGAGACTACAACCTATCATAAGATTGAGATAGATAGGTTTTTAATACTTGTGAAACTATAAGAAAGAGGTTTATATGCAAGCAGGAATTAACTATGAACGTCACAAATTTATAAATATATATAAATATTTATACGAGAGAGAGATATCACTTTTAGGAGAAATATAAAACACTCAAAAAGGTTACTAAAGAAGGTAAATGGTTTATATAATCACTATAACAATATGAGTGTATGATACACAATTAAATACGTACTATTAATCATTTTAGAAAAAAAGTTTCATTCCAACCATTAGGCTAAAGAAAGCCATTATTCCTACTTGACATACGACTTAGCATATATTGCGTACAAAATGTCACTCAATTCGATTATTTGTTATTGACAATGCTTATTATTTTACACTAACAATGTCACGTGTGCAAATAATTTTGTTTGAGATATTTGCTTACTAAAGCTATACTATACATTCATTACACGGTGCACTTGTAACCCATCATACCTTATACCAACAGTATAAGGTAGATACACCTTAATGTTACATCATATGTATTTGACCATACGTTTTTCATGCATGAATAAGACATATACAAGCATTCTAAATGTCTTACTAATATAAAAAAAGATATTTTTTTTTACAAGTTACTTTTTAAACCCTCAATCATTAAAAAAAAAAAACTTAGTTAATAACCTAATAAATAAATTATACATTTAACTCTTTCAAAAAACATGTACAATCACTAATTTTTAATGTAATTCAATTTATCAACATGTACGTTCACTAATTATTCTCCATATATTCATAATTATCTAAAAAAACCTACATATTAGCCAAAAGATATCACACTTCCGATCTCACACACTAGCAACACCACATTGCTTCGCGCGTAGCACCGCCCTAGTCAAATAAAAATTTCTTTCATAGAAACTACGATTGTCAAGCAGATCTTACAATGTAGAACATTTCCCGCTTATATTGCTGGAAAATACAACCTTGATTGAGAGACAATTTAATGATCTCTTGTAGTCGTGAGGATGATTTCAATTCATTGATTGTATTCGAAACATTAATAACCTTTGCAACCCCGCAAAATTTTTCACCAACGAAATAATTTCACTGCAATCCATCAGATATATTATCCTGGATTTTAACCTAAAGAAATTCCTCCTTAAAAAGAGGAGGAAAAACCCAAAGGAGATCGAAAAACCTTGTCTTTTGAAGGAGATCGAAAAAACCTTGTCTTTCAAAGGAGATCAAAAACCCTTTTTTCAAGGGATAAATCATAATTATAAACCTTAAAATAAACAAGGAAACAATGGTTGGGGATTTTCCACTAATAAAATTGATGAAAGCCCTTCAAAAATCAACAATAGAGGTTAGGGTTTTTTTTAGAGAGCATAAAGGAGAGAGAGGAGAGCTTTCAATTTAGTTGTACTTCACATATTATAAACATAGTTTTGAAAACAAAAAATGAAATATATATTAATCACAAGGTTTTATTAAAGTAGTAACCCGATGTAACGTCCGGGCTATACACTATTTTTTTTTTTTCTTATACAGTGTATGTTTATTATTGCTAATATTCCTGCATAAATCAATGATATCAAATGTTTGAAAATTCTACATCAAAAGGTTAAGCCTCTTAAATATGATTTGTATAAATGATATGCATTAAGATTCACGTGGGCACGGGCACAAAACTAGTTTATCCTTGGGTAGGGGTGGTCAAGTGGTGTGAGTGATGGGTGTTGAAGCTTGAAGATGTTTCCTATAGCTTGAAGAGACGGTGAGAGTAAGGGTGACTGAAAGAAGTGTTTTTTCTTTTTCTTTTTCTTTTTCTTTTATCTCCTCAACCTAACTCACTATAAAATGTGAGAATAATAGTGAAAGACTTAAAGGTGGAGGTTTCTTAAACTCCTCAACCTAACTCAGTAACAGATACTCCCCGTAAAGACCATAATGCATTTCCTTGCCATTATGCCAAATTGAACCAAGCATACTAAGAAATATGTGGGCTTTGAGCTTCTTTCCTTTCGTCAACCTTCTTTAATTCCATTCCTTTCTGGTTATTGAGCCAAACAGACTAAGGCCCCGTTCTCTTCACTTTATTTTTACTGAACTGAAATTATCTTTACTCAACTGAAATTATTTTTGCTGAACTAAAATTAATTTTACTAAACTAAAATTATTTTTGCTGAAATGAAATTATTTTTACTGAGTGTCTATTATATTTCTTCTTTAAAATTACTAATTTTTACTGAACTGAAATTAATTTTACTGAACTGAAATTATTTTTGCTGAACTGAAATTAATTTTACTGAACTAAACTTATTTTTACTGAATATTATTTTTTTAACGTGAAGTGAACAGGGTCTAAATTCCTACAATGAGGAAATCGGGTGGACTTAAGGACTATAAATAAGCAACTTGGTCCACCAGCTCACAAGCTCAACTTTGAAATACTCCCAAACAAATAGCAGGAACATAACTTCGCAATGCATTCATGATAATTTCATAGATAAGCTACTGCCTTAATTTTAATTCCCAACACGCAAATAAGCCTTACAAACGAAATCCGCACTTCAAACAATATACTCAATTACTGACATCAAACTAAGATAGCTGATATATTTATTTACAAGAGAATTCCGTCAAAGCACTATTCGGTTCTCACTTCAAAAGCATTTCCACCTGGACCTAGCAAAGATTTAAATACAGAGAACAGCGAACATTTGCGAAGGAGAGCTTTGTCAAGGACAGATTCTCCGCAATTGGGAATAATACCCCAATCAGTATGCACCAAGCTTGCCTGTCAAAGGGAATGGTGAAAATCTGCACATTCAGCATGGGAATGAGTTGCAAGTGCAAGTGTTAACTGGAACTGGAAAGTGACAAATCAAATATAGACTTACCTTTAACAGGAAGACGCGTCCTGCCACAGCATTGTCAAACTTGGCTTCTGATAATAATGTTCCCTACATAATTTTGATATAAAACCAACTCTAGTGTTGTTTACAGGGGTGCAGAATCTATATATAGAACCAGCACTTAACAAGCGCCTAATTCAGCCATACCATGATGAGGTTCACCAAATGCAGATTTTGGTGGAACATTGATTTCAGATGTACAAAGTTGTAGTAGCAGCAATGTGAACTGTTGAAAAGCAACAATTCCAGTCTCCTTCAACATAACTTCAAAGCAGATGGTAATAACAGGTTCCATCTAGTATAAATGATTATTGCAGGTTTGTCAGAGAAGATCATCCAACTCTATAAAATCTCCTTCTAGGATGGATACTAAATGCCTAGGACTCGAAGAATTGACCAAGTCAGCGCTGCCAACATGCCCTGGTGATTTCACCTATTTAAACATACATGAAATGTAAGACTATAATGAAACTAAATATAAATTATGAATTGAAAAGGAAAAGGAAAATATAAATCAAAGTTATGTCCCAATCAAGGTGAACTTCCAAGGCAATTAAGCTTGTTTTCACAGAATAGTAGCACCATGGTGGCCATGCCAATTGAAAAGTAGGGAAGTTCAGATCTCAAAGCAAGCAAACACCAAAAATAGGTGGATCACATTGCAATCCTCAAAAACCTTTAAAAAGGTTCAAAATTATAATTGTTATAGATTAAGCAAGTTGAATGACTTAAATCTAGTCTTTAACCTTTGTTCAAACAACCGGCAAAACTTAAATCTTCACATGGGTTCTCGAGAGACAAAGAATAAAGGGTGTTTGTGCCATTCATTGAAACCATGTCCACCATTTTAAAAGAAATGCAAATTTTACATAAATTCTCTTAGGAGTCCCCGTATCCTTTTATAGGATTATGTACCCTAAAACACAAGGGCCTAAAGACTTGAGGCCAGTGGAGGATTTCCATGATTTCCCAAAAACTCCATGTTGCCCCATTGCCAAAATTGTAAGTATTTCAGAGTTTAAACTACTACTGTATAAGCCAAACCCTTTGTATCAAACCTTGTTTTGTCACTGCAACCATGGACACTCATCCAGTACACCCATTTTCACCTTTGAGGTTCATTTTACCAACTCTTTTTACTCATACTTTCCCCTACCTACCACTACCTTCTTTATCTACAACATCCTTTCTCCAAGTCATCCCTTTTTCCACATACCTTCAACATTTACTTCCAAAATTAATTTGAGTCAAAAGACCATACATCCTTCACATCTGGCCAAGTTCCTACCACCTGCATTACCTATGTCATGCTTAACAAATTCTTAAAACAAATCTTAAAATCACAGTAAAACACATCCCTCACATGTCACATCTTTAAATAACTCCTTCATATGGTCTACATAAACTAAGCATCCATAGCAAATTCTACACCTAGCAAATGGGTCATTCGGGTCGGGTATGGGCGGGTCAATAAGTTATCAGGACACCTTCGGTTGGATCGGGTCGTTCGGGTTAATTTCGGGCCAATGGATAATCAGGTTGGGTCGGGTATCGGGTCAACACTTCAAGCTAAATTTGGGTCGGGTCGTTTAGGGTCGGGTCAGTTTGGATCGGGTCCAAATTTTGGGTCAACTTCGGGTCGGTTGCTATCTTTGCCTATCAGACCTTGTAATTTCATTTGGTATTGAACATTATATTATGTACGTGTTATTATTGTACTATTTTTTTTATCTAGACTAGTAAGAATGTGACTTTTATTTCAAGCTTTAGTAAGTTTTTTCTTAATCTTATGAACAAACTCCGTAAAATAGTTGTTAATTTTCAATCTTTTTACGAATTTTTTATAACTTATAACTCAATAGAGAAAAGGCCGACGAAATCGAGAAAAGTAATACTCAAAATATGTAAATTACTAACACTATTACGCATTACAAATTAATAAAAAAAATAAAAAAAAATTAAGTCAAGTTTGATTGGAGGTATTTTCTATTTCGGTTTGCTCGGGTCAAGCCTATGGCTTAAATTGATTCTGGTCATTTCAGGTATAAGGTAATGTAGTTCAGGATACTTCGGGTTTCAGGTCTATTTACGTCAATTAATTAAAGTTAAATTAAGGTCGGGTCACTTTGGGTATCGGGTCAACTTCGGGTCGGGTCATTTCGGGTTTTGGGTCAAGGTCAAGTCAATTCCACTTCGGGTCGGGTATGGGTCAGTTTGGGTTGATTTCAGGTTTCAGGTCACTGTTTTCAGGTCAAATTCGTGTCATGTGTAGGGTCATTCGGGTGGGGTCATTGGGTCTAGGATTGCAAGGTCTAGCTAAATCAACTAGTCCTGATTTCAGAATCCAAGGAATCTACTAGAGGTATGTAGTTTACTAGTTTCCTTTTTATAAGGTTCAGGGATGATTATTCTATAGCTTTGAATGGACAGAACAAGCAAGCAATCGATCAACACTTTACTGGTATTGAATAGCATTTTGATGTATTAATGGATGGACGTCCTCCAATTTGACTTAACATGCACAATTTGCACATTAGGGTTTTTATCAAGTTGGGGACCTGGATCAAGGAGTTCAAATCAAAGCATTACCTCCAATAAACAATGATCAGATTCTTACTAATTTCACCTAAACTTCCAAACAAAGCGGCTGAAGGAAAAGGTGTCAAAGGAATTGCATGATGTCATCACATTCAAGAACTTTGATGAGGATAGAAGGTATCTCCGCTCAAAGTGTATTTGAGTATGCACACTTGGCAACTCCCACATAGATGTACTTTTAGGAGCTAAGCAAGTGCGCCATTATGACAATACATAGATAATCCCAACCCACAAGCATTCACCCAAAAGTATTTTTAATGCCTAACCAAATATCATACCTAAAGAGACAAGAACGGTAATCATCCAACATCTAAAATCCCAACTCAAATTTACAACTAATTTTCTGATGGTAAATAAAAACCAAGTACCCAACCAATGAAAGATTCTCTGTATCATATAAACAAGTGAAGAAACACCAATATTAATAGATTTTGCAGCCAATTGTATCGCTACTACGAGAGGCAGGTAATCAGGCTATTCATGTTTAAATTTTGGTGGAGTGGTGGTATTAAGAATAAACAGGGTTATGAGAATAGATAAGCAAACCACACCTTATCTGCAAAGGTTGCTCAAGAGGGGCGTCAAAACACTCATAAGCTCATAGCTAAACTGGGTAAGCAAAAGTTTCAATGGTTCGTCACTGAAACCGGTCGAAAGAGAAATAAATAATTGACACTATAATTAAGGAAAATTCCAGTACCTAAATATAAGACTTTCAAGTGCCCAAAAATATTCACACGGACTTAACAAACCCTTTTAATACTCTCTCCCCATTACATTGTTCTCTCTCTCACTGATTTATGAGTGTCCTCTTTTTGATGCTCTTCCTCACCTTCAGACATCATAACAGGATTCCCAACCTCATTATTGTGTACTATCCTTGATACCTATCCCTTCCCTTCTTGCAAACATGTATCTAATTTGAGGTGTGGGATGGGCAGGCTGATCCCGTCGGTGAAGATGGAACTCATGCCCATATGGTTACATCAACTCCTTCATGATTATAAACCTACCACAGCAGTAAAATGGTAATTTATTCAGATGAAGTGCGCAAACTTGGTTAATATCAAACAGCACAAATATGGCATCAATCCCCTGTAATATTATTAACCCTATGATGAAATCCATCGTGATTTCATCTTGTATGTGGGGTGGGAGGGGAGGGGCAAGGGCTGAAGAAGGCTAGCAGGTTAAATAAGCTTGAATTTTCTGTGCCACTTCTTTCCTTATAGACCCAAAACCATTCAAAAACTAAACGTTAATGTGTCTTCAACTTCCTAGAGAGAAACACTGCCGGGAGAGTCATATTACTAGCTCAAAGTGACTACCACCATCAACCCTTCCTTCATAAAACAACTCTTCCTCCACAAGTGAATCATGATGCAATGCCCTTTCTTCCAAATTCTATGTGATCATATATTGTGCGAAGATATCCTGAAAAACACAGCTTGAATATGCTCACAAGAAACACCACAAATGGATTCGATGGACACTAACTACGTAGCTATTGTTTCTCGATAATGCATCTACCACTTTATTGAATATCTCTTGGTTGAACTATATGCCAATTCAAATTCAAATCCTATAACCTTAATATCCCATTATTGATAATCCAAACCCGCTCCTCTCATTATTCCATGACAGAATGTTAAGCTTCGTTTATATCATTGTGAATGAGGATTTTCCTCTTGCCGTGCCAGAAATTGTTCACCAACAAAAATTATCATAGCCAGCAACGACCAATTTCTCAATTGATTCACTACTTGTGAGTTGTGACAGGCATGAAATAAGATTTTCTATCATTAGGACTTTTTAGGGTTGTAATAATAATTGAGAATGTGATATGGATTCATATGGGTTTAGGGTTTGTCATCAACTCTACAATCAAAATATCAGAGCGCAGATTGCGAAGGTCTCTACTTAGAAAGATGCGAACACATCGAAAATCACTACTCGCGTCAAGTCGGAAGTGGTGAAGTGTGACTTATGCCAAATATGCAAAATGGTTATGATTTTGATTGTAAAAGTTATGTTATTTTTTCCAAAGCTTTGGTTTACAAATCTTTATTACAATTGTAGATGTCGTATGGCTATTTATTAATGATAAAATTAAGGAAATTTTGCAAAAAACCACCTTTTAAATCTTGTTCTTTTGCATATAACCACCTTTTAAAAAAAATGTTGCAAAAGACCACCAATTTTAGAAATTTTGTTGTAATTTACCACCAATTCAATGTAAAACAATTGATAAATTTGGTTAAAAAAGTGGTAATTTGCAACAAAATTTTTAAAATTAGTGGTCTTTTGCAACATTTTTTTTAAAAGGTGGTTATATGCAAAAAAACAAGATTTAAAAGGTGGTTTTTTGCAAAATTTTCTAATATTAATATTCTTCTTCCTCTAAAATAAAATTAAAAAAAAAAAAACCTCGGAATTATATTGAAGTTATTATGCAATTAATTGAGTGTCTTTGCCCAGATTAGCTTCCTAAAGACAATCAAGGTTGAAATAATGAAAAAAAAAAAAAGGTTTTTTTTTTCAATTCAGACTCAAATTTACTCCCTCACATTTATACATGAAGCAGCATAGGCACTTCGCATTGGGCCTTGGTTGAGGCAGCCTGAAGCAAATTCTTTTGTTGCCTTTTAGAATAAATTGTACCCCGCAAGGTCAAGGCATTTTGACTTCCGCCTTGACTTGCTTGGCATCTAGGCACGCCCAAAGCACACTTTTTGAAACGAAGTAATATTCATGAATATTTTTGCTCAAACTACATTAAAAAAAAAGCTTTCATTTTGCAAAAAACACATTAAAAAACCTTACATGAAAAGAGAACATCAAATTGTTTACCACATCCCAGATATGTTACTTAACAAATTATTAAACATGTTAAGAAATTGAACTCAAGGTTAAGAAAGTTCACCGGAATGTTGGGTTCTGTCTCTTCCATCAATTTTGTTGGCTGACCCGCAATCTTACCATTTAAATAGTAGAAGCCATGTGCTTTATCTTCATCCAAGACAGAAACAGTGCTTGAATCATGCTGAATACCAATATGACGTACAGTTGCAATGCTTTCTTCAGCACACGAACTTAAGGCATGCTCTGAAATGCTGTTTCGACCACGTGATTTGACAAACACTCGGCACACAACAAACGAGGCCTGCAAAAAATGTGCTGGGAATTGGGTCAGAAAAACAGAGCAAGCAAACAATTGAAAGAGAAAATTAGCTAAGAACAGATAGATTGTATTGCAAGTCAGTGTAACTTCAATACAACTCCTTTCTTTTGAGAGGAAAGGATGCTCTCCCAAGGAATGAATTCCACCAATATTTTCTAGATACATTCCCTCTACAATTATTCCCTTAAATACCCAAAGATAACTAACAGGCTGCCATAACAAACTCAGCACACACCACAAGGACTAACAAACTTATTTCTCAATTACTGATTTACCCCTCCCTGTAACTAACTTCCAGCTCACCCCCAAGCCAACTCACTCTCTCCTAACAGCACCTTGATTAGCCTTCCTTCTAGCATAAGTGAAGCGAATCTTTGGGCTGGGCTGATCTCTAGCAAAATGTAATATGATTAAGATAGCACAAGTTAACCAGTTCAATCTTACACCGGTAAGAGGGGAGGTTTGTATAGCTTGTATTATTAAGTTCTAGTTGTTAAACTATTTTAATTAAGTTGTCTACTACCTCCGTTGCATATTATTTGCAACGATTTTTCCTCTCTACTTTATGTCAAATCGTTGCAAATAATATGAAACGGAGGTAGCATTTACCTTCTCTAATCTCATCATGAACGTGTGTTTCAAAGGAGAATATTACAAGTAAAAAAGAAAAGCAAAGTACGACATAAGAAATTCAAAATACAGCATTGATCATCAAAACAAGAAAGTAGACTTTTTCAAGCTCAAGGAATAATATAATATAACTAATACATTTGGGTAAAGCTATCAACACACAAATATTTATAAAAAAATAATAAATAAATCCTTTTAGTAACATATTCTTTAAGATATTTTTCTTTGAACCATACAAATGCCTTTTTACTAAAAAAAAAAAGAGTTCTACCTACACATAAATTATATGACACTACTTAAACTCAACACTTACCAATTAACGATAGCATTTCCATGCATAACCTGATTATACATCCAGATTACTAACAGCAATAAATACTCATTAAGAAATTCTTAGTCTTTAAACGATATTAGTCAATATAAGCAGCCACGTACTATTTACCTCATTATGAAACTGTACATTGCAACTTGAAATAAAGACCTCTCTCAAAAACCTTTCATAGTGAAAATAAAACCCAAATGCCTCAGCTTCATACTAAGAATGGTTAACGTCACGATTTCGAATTGGTGCCAAGAGAAAAATTAAATAATGTCACCTTCTGTGTCAATTACAATTACTGATACCTGTTTGCTTGCCTGAAAGCCTCTTAAAAATTCACATGAAAAACTACTAAGATACTGTTCAGTGAAAATACCAATGCATATGTGCAATAACCCTAAGAACTGTATTCCAATACACAGCCCTTGTTATGTTTAATTCATTCGTATTAGTTCAAGCTCTAATGTTTTATTTTTTTATTTAATGGAGCCTAAATAAGCTGAAACTTCACTCCATACTTCTCTCAACTTCTAGTCTCCCGCTACCACACTCTACTGCGACATAGTCAGCCAAAGAGGCCCTTTTACATCTCACTCCCATATTCTCTTTTGCTCTCTTGATGCCCACTGAACAAAGATCCCAAATTCAAAACAGTTGTTTAAGGCACAAGATAACTCTTGATTCTCTCCCATCAATTGCCAAAATTCAAAATGCATTAAAAAAATGCATCAAAATAATGCAAGCAGTACAAGACATCTGAATCAACAACTTTACACCATGAATACGCACATTAATACAATCTACACAAATTTAAAATAGTTCATATGCTTGTGATTACAAGGACTATTAACTACCATAACGTACTGATGAATAATCTAGCAATGAAGATGCCTAGAAAATCTACCACGGTTTCTGTTACTTCAACAATGTTTGGACTTTCGACTAAGAAGCTTGAGTTAACTCCTCTTAATCTAGAGCATCACAATGACTTGACCCTAACTTCTGTATCATATCTGGCATATTCCGATTCTATCTCCATTCTAAATTACAGCCACAAGGATTCTGGCACCAAATATAACCATTTTATAACATTATATAATATGCAATGTACAAATATTTCAAATCAGTGTTTAATTTTCTCTCTTCGGCTATTGTACAAACTTGCTCTCTTTATCTCTCCTCAACTGCTCAAAAATATCAAATGTAAACATATTTCCCTTTGCTCTCTCTTTCTTCTTCTATAATATGCATATAAATATATGTAAAAATAAAAACTGGAGCCATAATATTCATCCCAAAGAAAGAACACTTTCTATCATTGGAAGCTCTTCTAGAAACCAAGTCTCTTAGATCACTTGAAATCTTTATATCAAGGTTGTAAGAGCAAGTCAACACTTTTAAATGCATGGTAGATTCCATTGCTTAATAAAATGGTAAGGTCTCTGACTTGGATTTGGTATACGTTTAATTTTTTTATCAATAAAAGAATACAACTTGTGAATCTAAGAACAGCTCAAGGATTGTAGAGAAACTAGACTGAACAAGAATTTTGTGCCGCAAAAGTGAAGCAACATGTGTAGAATATAGAGTATATTTGGTACTACTTTACAACAGGGCCAGGAAGATGTAGGCACCAAATATAACCATTTTATAACATTTTATAACATTATAACATTATATGCCAGTATATTTCGACTAAGAAGCTTGAGTTAACTCCTCTTAATCTAGAGCATCACAATGACTTGACCCTAACTTCTGTATCATATCTGGCATATTCCGATTCTATCTCCATTCTAAATTACAGCCACAAGGATTCTGGCACCAAATATAACCATTTTATAACATTATATAATATGCAATGTACAAATATTTCAAATCAGTGTTTAATTTTCTCTCTTCGGCTATTGTACAAACTTGCTCTCTTTATCTCTCCTCAACTGCTCAAAAATATCAAATGTAAACATATTTCCCTTTGCTCTCTCTTTCTTCTTCTATAATATGCATATAAATATATGTAAAAATAAAAACTGGAGCCATAATATTCATCCCAAAAAAAGAACACTTTCTATCATTGGAAGCTCTTCTAGAAACCAAGTCTCTTAGATCACTTGAAATCTTTATATCAAGGTTGTAAGAGCAAGTCAACACTTTTAAATGCATGGTAGATTCCATTGCTTAATAAAATGGTAAGGTCTCTGACTTGGATTTGGTATACGTTTAATTTTTTTATCAATAAAAGAATACAACTTGTGAATCTAAGAACAGCTCAAGGATTGTAGAGAAACTAGACTGAACAAGAATTTTGTGCCGCAAAAGTGAAGCAACATGTGTAGAATATAGAGTATATTTGGTACTACTTTACAACAGGGCCAGGAAGATGTAGGCCTGATCCCATAATTTACTGGAGTTACTCACACTGAAGGTCTGGGAGTTGCTTCTCCAAATCATAAAACAGCAGCATAAGAACAGTATGTTCACTCTCAGCCAACTGTTACATAATGAAGAGATTAATCACATGAGAAAAGGGCTCATAGTGTAGCTTGCAACTGAATTTTGCAGCTCATGATGTTGAAGAAGGTAAGCATAGGTTCAGATACTCAATTAATGAGGGACGGTGAGAAACAAAGTAAAGGGAACTAGTACAGAAAAAAGGCAATGGATGGGTTTTCTCAATACATTCATTTTAGCTTTTTGCACAAGTTATATATGAGCTTTGACACCAATTTCTCATTTATATATTAAACAAACAATAGCATAGTGTTTAATGTTGTTAGATTAGTCTTAAAGTATATTTTATAAATACGAAGTATTAAAATTTTACAATTATACTAAAAGTTTTTTTATAATAATCAAGGTTGTGAGTTGAATTGAGTGACAGTCAAATTCATGGATGTATTGAGGAAGTATTACATATATAGATTCCTATCATTTACATGAATGAGGTCAAATATATTATAATAAGGAACACCATAGAATTTCTGTTCTCTGCACCTTCTTAATTTGTTTTAGACTAAATGAGGTAAAATATATTATAATTAGGAACACCATAGAATTTCTGTTCTTTGCATCTTCTTAATTTGTTTTAGATTGATACTTTTAAAAAGAGTTGTAATGTGCAAATTTAACCTTCATTAAGAACAATTCTATAACTTTGTATTCTTAATTTATAATTAAATATTTAAGTATACTGCCTGATTGGGCAATACTTTGAGGGTACAATCTCTAAACATCCAAAATTAAGCAGAATTGCCTATACACTTGGAAACCCTCGCCTTTCAGTAAACCAAGATATTAACAACACTTAAAACTATTACACAGGAAGCACTTCTAACTATCATACTTAATATATTACAGCTATCCATCAAGCTGCATCTTTGTCTCAACTATTTATCAGTCCTGCTGCAGCAACTATTGCTCAAGTTGTTTCGCATAATATCCTTGATTTTCACTTGTTAATCAAGATTACCCAATAAAATGATGAATACATCAACTTTAAGCCTACAATATAGCATCTATGGTAACACCATTCCAAAAACACAAATCACTTGAACAGTTGAACCTACTTCGTACTATCATAACAAATAAAAATCATCCTTACATTCTGAGAGATTGGAACAAATACACGCATCCTTAATTAAGAAATCAAAACAATGTCACCCAATTTGCAATATCCTTGGTATCCGAAACAGATATAGAGACCCAATTCACTACCTATACTTGCTAACTTAGTCTAAAAGTGCTCCATTGCACTGACTTTGTTTCCGAATGTAGTTCTTGGAGGTGCCTAGCAATTTACTAAATTTAGTAACACTAAGTTAGACCTTCAATGGTCCATCATACCCTACAATTCAAACACATAAATCCTAATTTAATTGGATAAATTTTACAAATTTCACATAATTAAACCTGAAATAAACAAATCCCGAGTAGTAAATTACAATCAAAAACGAAAAACACAACACATTTTAAATTCAAACACATAAATCCTAACATAATTGCAGAATCTCACAAAATTAAACCTGAAATAAACCAATCCCAAGTACTAAATTGCAATCAAAACCAAAAAAAAAAAAAAAAAAAAAAAAAAAAAAGCCCAAAAAAAATCGAACATACCTTAAAACTGTCGATTAGAGCATACTCATACATGAACCAATCAGTCCGAACAGCAGTTTTACCATTCAATTTCTCCAAATAGAAAATGAAGCATTTCCTCCTCCCCAAAATAACATTACCACCATTACCCATAACATCCCTAACCCTACCTTTCCTCTTCCAATACCCAATCCCAGCTCTTCTATTTCCTCTCTCCTCTTCTCCCCCATTAACCCTCTCAGTGAAGCAATACCAATGCCGCTTCCTTCCGCCGCACCCAAATCTAAAGCATGTCAATTCCGGAAGATCAAAGGGGTTGTAATCATACAAATTGATCTCCTTAATTGCGTCATAATAATCGGCATTCGAAGACGAAGATGAGGATTGCTGAGGCGAATTGAGGTGGTTCTTGTGACGGAGGTAGTACGAAAGGAGCTGCTCCTCCGAAGGGTAGAATCGGCAACCCGGTGGTAATATCGATGTCGACAACGGTGCTTTAGGGGCTTCCATTCATCGGAGATTTGAGAGTATTTTGAGAAAGAGTAGCAGCGGAAGGAAGGAGGAATTAGAGTGGGAGTAAGCATGGTTTTTATAGGAGGAGTTTTGTGAATGAAGCGTGATCATCAAGCTTGTTTTTGGTTTCCTTCTGTTTTTCTCTCTTAAACTTGGGAGTGTTTCTTCTGTTGACCTTAAGTCAAGATGTAGCAGCATTTTGACACGTGCCCCTTTTTCAAGCCATCGGTATAATATGAAGTGTTGTTTGACAATTACTGTGAAGCAGTCACCCCTTTTTTAAAAAATATATAAAAAAAAAAAAAGTTGGAGCAGTTTTCAGTCCATAAATGAACAATTTTGGTAGATAACTCAAATAATATTTAGCATTAAAAAAATCCCCAACAAGTGATTCCACAATGAGTCTTAGGTCTTGTTTAGTTCGCTTTATATTTACTTATCTGATCTGATTTGATCTGGTCTGATTTGAACTTATATTTTCTGATCTGATCTGATTTGAACTTATTTTTTCTGATATGATCGGATCTGAACTTATTTTTTCTGATCTAAACTTATTTTAGTTATTTCAATATTCTACTTTTAATTTTAATCAATATTAATATTAATGTTTTTTTTTATTATTATTAATATTATTATTATTATCTAGTAGATTCTGGGTATCCGAACACCGTTGGATATTTGAGTCCAATAAAAGATAAAGATATTAGAATCCATATGCCCGAATTTCAAAATGGTCCACCACCTCAAGGCATACTTGAACATTTTAATTATCTTCACTCTTCACTCCGAAAAACGATCAAGCGATGTTTTAGACAATTAAAATCTCGATGGAAAATACTGACAATGATGCCAAATATGGACACTAAACATCAATTGGCGATTATGGTTGCTGCATTCACACTTCACAATTTTATTCGATTACATGAGTTGGATATACCCATTGATAGTGGTATTGAAATCAAACCAAGAGCAGATTATGATTTGTTTAACGAGAATCGTAAGGCTGTAATGAACGAAGTACAACTTAATATAGCGAAGGAAATTTGGAACTTCTTGTAATGAAAATTATATTTGTAAACGTTTATGATTTGGAGCTTATAATGAAATTTTAATTATTATCGTTTATTGTTTGTGCTATTTTTTATAATAATAATAATAATAATAATAATAGTGTTGAGGGTAAAAATACTCCTTATACGTGGCCCAATCCCATAGTGACACGTGGCCCAATCAAAGGGTGATACATGTTCCAATGGGAAGATAACTCGTGTAAAAAGCTCACAAAGAGCAGCTGAAATGAGAGAAAAAGGGGCCTTTCTTACATCAAAGCCCAAATCCCGAGATTATTATAGAAAGCCGCAAAACGGCTCCCCTATTTGACACGTGTCAATACCTGATTGCGCAGCCAATCAGGATACGGAAATTTAGGGCACAAACCCTAAAGGAGCTCAAACTCCCACTCCTATAAATACCCCAATCATTTATGATGGGGGGGGATGGGACATAACAATCAATAGAGCACTAAAAGCTCCAGCTTCTCTCTACTTTCTCTCTCTAGCCTTTTCGTTTTCCGGTTACTAACTTAACCGTCGGAGGCGGATATTTCGGTGACGGAATATCCGTTGTTTTGCAGGTGTCCAAGTCTTGTTGTCGGCAGTACGTGACCAGTGTCCTGAGAGATTCCAAAAAACCCCGAAACATTTGGGCCGTCTGTGAGGATACTTGTCCGTAATGGCAATAGACGGCCAGACACCTAATGCCGGCCCTGACCTGGTCAAGATGGCCATGTAGAGAATATAGCCACAACAATCAATTCTAATGATCCTCTGATCGCCACATTTCATGAGGTTGAGAATCTACCAGTTACTGCCGCCTCCCTAAAGGTCGCTCTGAACAAGCTTCGAAAGGAGTTGGAAGAAAAGAGGTCGTCCACCTCCAGACAGCCGTCAGGAAGGGTGGAGAATGGCGCTCAGAGAAGAAATCAGAGCAAGGCAACTAACGTTGAAGATGCTGGGAATACCCCTTTTCGCCGGCCGCATGGCAAGTCTCCCAGGGTGCCACGAACGAATCTATCAATGCCGGATGAATTCTCTAACCACTCTCTTTCCCAACATACCAGCTCGGCCAGGACCAGCAGGAGCCAAACTGCTCGTACTCTAACTCCCATTCCAGTTCAATCAATTCGACCAGTCCAATATCAGATTCCTCAAAATTTTAATGCCTTTCTACCGCACAATCCTAATGTCCTCAGACAGTATGTACAATTCACCCAGCCGTTCGACCAGGTTCCATATCTGGGTGGACCAGCCGCACAACCTCAGCCCATTGACTGGCAAATGCGTCTGCTTAATCTTGGAGACAAGCCGCTCCGTTCTCTCAAGAGATTCTTAGCTCTCCTCGGCCTGCTAAGGTGAAGAGTGTACTTGTGGGTGCCTATGGATGGCTCGGGCAACCTAGAGGAGCACGTCACTTCGTACAGAAACCTGATGTACCTACAATGTGTTGATGATGCCACCTGGTGTAGGTGCTTCCCGGCCACCCTCAAGGGCGTGGCGCAAGACTGGTTCAATACCCTGCCGGGCGGGTGCATAAATTGGTTCACTACTCTAAGTATGTTGTTTGTTGGAAACTTTTCATAGAACATTCCCCCAAGAAAGACCAGTCTTAACTTGGCTATAATTGTCCAAGGAAAGAATAAGGGGTTGTGTTCGTACGTCCAAAGATTTAACCAAGAAAAAGCCCAGATTCAGAATCTTCCGGATGAAATAGTGTACTCAGAATTTCTCCGGGGATTAAGGCATAACGATTTTAAGTTCGATTTGGTCAGAAAAAAGGTTCGGACATACGCAGGCGTTCTGCGAGAAGCCGAGGCCTATATAGAGGCAGCTGATTTTTGTTCGCTCACCAAAGCAGAGCAGCCGGCCAAGGGAGCTGAGAAGAAGCCATCTTCTCAACAAGACTCGACCGGGAAGAAGAAGGAAGAAAAAAAGCGAAAAGAAGTTTGGGTGGCGGATGATCAGCAGCCAAAGTCAAAGAAGGTTAAGGCGTACGAGCCGTAGTATGAGTTCACCAAAGACTGTTACTCAATCTTGATGGAGATTAAGGATAAGTTTGAGTTCAAGAAGCCCCAGCCGATGAGAGGCTCGACTCAGTATCGCAACAAGAACAAGTATTGTCATTACCACAAGGACGTGGGACATGACACAAACGATTGCATTAATTTAAAGCGATTACTGGATAAGCTGGCCCGAGAAGGGCATGCTGAACTCATATGTTTTGAAGTCAAAATTCACTTACACTCGGACAGACAACAACTCCGAGAAGAAAAAGCAAAAGCAAAAGCAAACTGAAAAAGATTATGGAAACAGTACTGATTCTGGTTTGGTCACTATAATATCAGGGGGCTTTGCCGCAGGCGGCCCTACCATGAAGGGTATCAAGCAGGATGCTTGGAAGCTCGGCAAGGTAATGCAGGTCGAGGGGGTCAAAGTTGAACCCTTCCCAGAGGTAACGGTCAGTGAGGCCGACCGAGGGTAGGTCAAGGTCTTGCATAATGATCCCATGGTGTTCATCATGAAGATAGCAAATCTGAAAGTCGGCCAGATCCTAATAGATACGGGCAGCTCGTCCGATATCATCAACTTGGCCGCACTGAAAAATCTGAAGTTCTTAGAAGACGCTCTTAAAAACATCACTCACCCCTTAGTGGGATTTGGGGGAAACATCATTCACCCAATCGGACAGATAGACTTGCCCGTCCGATTTGGGCAAAAAAGAGAAGGAAAGGATATGGTCGTTTGATTCTTGGTGGTAAAAGAGTTAACTGGCTACAATGTCATACTCGGTCGTCCCACCCTAAATGCCGCAAAAGCTATGATCGTCCCTCATCTGATGCTGTTGAAGTTCGAAAGGTCGGACGGAAAAATTGGTTCAATTCAAGGAAGTCAGAAAATGGCCAAAGAATGTAATCAGCTGGCGGTGAAGCTAACAACCCACAGACAGGGAAAGCCGTCCAAGCTAAAGGGGAAAAACCCCCACTCCAAGCATACCAGGTCGGCCAAAAGCGTAAACAGGCCATGGTCGATAAGGTATAGCAGTTAATGACCGTCGGTCGGCCAGAAGAATTGAGACCCCAGCCGGCCGGCGATCATCAGAATGTAGTGTTGGACCCTGACCAACCATATCGGACAGTCAAGGTCAACACTATAGCTGCAGGTTTGCTTGGAGATGACTTAATCAGCTTATTGAGAGAATTCAAGGATGTATTTGCATTCGAAGTAAGTGAAATGTCGGGTATCAGCCCAGACCTGGCCGTGCACAAGCTTACTGTAAAGCGGAATCATGGGGAGGAAAGGAATCAGGGGGTCGCAGTCGAAGTAAAGAAGTTGATGGACGCTGGTTTCATTCGGTAGTGCTACTATCCAGACTGGGTGGCCAATGTTGTGTTGGGAGAAAGCCGAATGGAATCTGAAGGATGTGCGTGGACTATACTGATCTCAACAAGGCATGTCCGAAGGATAGTTTTCCCTTGCCTAAGATTGACCGATTGGTTGACTCTACGGCCAGACATGCTCTCATGAGTTTTATGGACGCATACTCCGGATTCCACCAGATCCCATTATGGGGAGAAGACCAAGAGAAAACTGCATTCGTGACCGAGCAGGGGCTGTACTGTTATAAAGTTATGCCATTCGGCCTCAAGAACGCCCCCTGCTACCTTTCAGAGACTTGTGAACACTGTTTTCAGAGATCAGATCGGCCGGAATATGGAGGCATACATTGATGACATAATTGTCAAGTCAAAGGAGCCGGCCGACCATTTAAAGGATCTCCGAGAAACCTTTACCGAACTCAGGCGGCATAAAATGATGCTAAATCCAAAGAAGTGTGTCTTTGGCGTTGAGTCCGGCAAATTTCTCGGATTTTTGATTGACCAGCGAGGAATTGAGGCCAACCCTGAGAAAATTCAAGCCGTCTTGGACATGAAGTCGCCGAGGACAATTAAGGAGGTGCAAAGATTGACCGGCTATTTAGCCGCCCTCGGCCGATTCTTGTCAAGATCAGGGGACAAGTGCCGATACTTTTTTTAGACAATCAAGAAGAAAGCAATGTTCGAGTGAACTGAGGAGGCCGAAGAAGCCTTCGTTCAACTGAAAAGCCATTTGCATACATTGCCTCGGCTCGTCAGTCCACTCAAGAACGAGAAGCTATACATGTACCTTGCTATTTCAGAACACTCTTTAAGTGTCGTCCTGCTTGCTGAAAGGGACGGGCATCAGATTCTAGTATATTTCATCAGCCATGTCTTGCATAATGCCGAGCTTAGGTATTCCCCTATTTAAAAATTTGGCCTCGCATTGTATATGGCGTCAAAGAAGCTTTGGCCATATTTTCTGGCGCATTCAATTGCGGTCTATACGGACCAACAACTCAAGAAGTCGTTTGCAACTTTGGAAGCCAGCGGTCGCATGCTTAAATGGGCCTTAAAGCTGAGAGGTTTCAACATCACGTTCGAACCCAGAAGGGAAATCAAGGGGCAAGCCTTTGCTGATTTTGTAGCTGAGATGACTCGCCCGGACTTGCAGCCGGCTGGGGACCAAGTTTGGAAAGTGTATGTAGATGGTACTGCAACAGCAACCGGATGTGGTGCTGGGATTATTTGTCAATCTCCCGAGGGAGATAAGTTTGAATATGCAATGAGATTTTAGTTCCAAGCCTCTAATAATGAGGCCGAGTATGAAGCCCTATTGGCCGGCCTTAGAATGTGTAAGGCGGCCGGGGCAACAAAAGTTGATGCAAACTCGGACTCTCAACTGATAGTCAACCAAGTGAATGGTGACTATGAAGCCAAGGAGCCAGCCATGATGAAATACCTACAGATGGTCAAAGAGGAGGCCGAGAGCGTAGAACATTTTACCCTGCAGCAAGTCCCCCGTTCAGAAAATCATCAAGCGGACGCGCTCTCCAAATTAGCGTCCTCGGCACCATGCGATACTCCCAGATTGGTGTTTTGGGAATTAAAGGAAAAGAGAAGTATTGATGCCGAGCCTGTGCAAATTATTGACAGAAGCTCCTCATGGATGGACAGAGTTATCTCATTCTTAAGGGATAGGGTACTCTCGGACGATCCAAAAGAGAGATGGCTGATGAGGAAGAGAGCGGCCTGGTTCGAAATGGGGAGAGGGGAATTATTTAAGAAAGCTTTTGTGAAACCATACTTGAAGTGTATCACTTCAGAAAAAGGGCATGATGTGTTGGACGACCTCCACCAAGGGCATTGTGGATCCCATATAGGCGGACGTGCCTTAACTGAAAAGGCTACCCACCTGGGGTATTATTGGCCGAGCATGAATTCGGACGCCATGAAAATGGTGAAAAAATGTGACAAGTGCCAGAGGTTTGCAACCTTGATCCAAAGACCGGCCAACAGCTTATCGGCCATAAGCAGTCCTCTCCCTTTTGCAAAATGGTGCATGGAAATCTTAGGGCCGTATACTCCAGCATCCGGTCAGAGACGCTATGTGCTTGTAGCTGTTGACTACTTCACAAAATGGGTTGAGGCTGAGACTGTCCGGGGAATTAAGTGGTCGGACATATCAACCTTCATTTGGAAGAATGTTATTACTCGTTATGGAGTGCCTCACTTCATGGTATTTGACAGCGGACCTCAATTTGAAACTCGCCAACTCAAAGAATGGCTAAGTGACCAGGGCATCACTCACTGTTTTGACTCGGTCGGCCGTCCCCAAGCCAACGGCCAAGTTGAGGCCTACAACAAGCTGATTTCCAATGGCATCAAGCGGAAGCTTGAGAAAGCAGGCGGCCTGTGGGCGGATGAGTTGGTTAATGTCTTGTGGTCCATACGTACAACAGCAAAGAGTTCAACTGGTGAAACCCCATTCTTCTTGGTTTATGGTGCTGAAGCAATGCTCCTAATTGAGATGTACGAGCCCACTCTTTGAGTGATGTTGTATGATGAGAATGTCAATTGGGAGGCAATGAAAACCGCCTTGGATTTTCTCCTAGAAGCAAGGGGCAACACGGCGCTTAGACATGAAATCTATCGTCGAAGAATGACGAGAGCTTACAATCGCCGAGTTTCTAGGCGGCCGCTGAAGATGGGTGATTTGGTCTTAAGGAAAATGGAAGTAGTCGGCCCAGTAAATGAGGACGGAAGGCTAACCCTAAACTGGGAAGGGCCGTACCGAATTAGAGAAGAAGTCCGAGATGGCACTTATCGTCTCGAAGCCTTAGATGGCCGTCCAATTCCTCGAACCTGGAACACGGACAATCTGAAGAACTACTATGTTTAAGTTTTTTCTTTTACTTAGCCAAAAGCTGTATATACATCTAGGTCTTGATGACCGAGCAATGTAATTAAGGCCATATGGCCCCAACAATGTAATTTTGACAGAATTAATGAAAAAGTCAAGCATTGTTACCTTATTCTGTTTGTTTATATTTTTCCATTTTTTAGCAGAAATGCTGAGTGAAGAAGGAATCGATGCTGCTTGCAACATAGCAGCTCGGACTTAAAAGGCTAAATAAAATAATTTTTATAGTGCTGGCAATATAAAAGCTCGGCAATATAAAATTTAGGCCGCAAAAGGTATAACCTAGCTGCCGCATAATTGTCTAACCAAGGGCATCCCAATGAAAAATAACCGTCCGATATCAACCAAGACGGACGGTCAAGCACAAAGGTTGCCTAAATTTCTCTAAGGCATCTTATGTCCCAAAAGAGAGTAAGGGAATACCAAGGCGTCCTAGCCTAGTCAAAACTTAGAAATTTTCAGGTTGAGATATTACTTGAACTTTTCTGGGCAAGCTCGAGCGATAGCTTCAACGGACGGCCCCTACAAAGCCAATAGAACGGTCGAATACTTGATATTGATTCAGCGCTCACCTAGTCCTAGGGCAATCATGGTATATGGTTTGATTAACTTGTTGAATTCATACCCTTTGAGGCATAAATCTACCAAGTTAATCAAACCATTTAAAATTTGGACTAGGAGATCGCCGAATAAAGGGGCATACCCCCTAGTGCTCGTACGAAAGCAAAAAAAAGCATAAAAATTGCCAAGTATTGAAAAAGCATGGAAAATCGCTTAGCAGGCGGTAAGATTTGAATTAAAGTAAGACCGCTCACTAGGCAACAAATATTTATACAAACCGCTTAAAACAGGCGGCACTGAAACCAACAAATTTTTTTTTTCCAAAAAGAGCAAAAAGATAAGCTAAGTGCTAGAAAGTTGAAACTGGGCAGCGGCTGATGGAGGACTTGAGCTCTACTTAGCCAAGTTGTTATCTTTGGCAGGCTCCTCCGCGGCGAGGGCGGCCGCGTCCTTGGCTGGCTTCTCTTTCTCCTCCTCGACCTTAACCTCGTCTGCCTCCTCCTCTTCATCGTCCTCGTCCACGTCCGATCCGGTCGGAGTGACGACCAGCTCGGGAGAGGGCTTCCCGGCCTTCTTGGCCTCGTCTCTAAGGCAGAAGAAGTCGAGGCGCTTGGCGAAGCGCTCCTGGTAGTAGGCGGCTGACCCATCCTCCACCATCAGCTCGAACGCTTCGAAGAAATGGCTCTTCAGCCTCTCCTCGGCGTTATATTCAATGCGGACAATTTCGGTGGGGCTGGGCGGGCGAGGTGTCTTTAGCTACTCAGTCAAGTCTGAGACAGTATTTTTCAATGCTTCCACCTCGGCCCTGAAGGACTCCGCCTCCTTGAGGGCCGTCTCCAAGTTTAGCTGGGCTAGGGTCAGGTCTCCCTTCAGCTTTTCATAGGCTTCGAAGCCCTCCTTCCATTGTCAGGCGACCAGGATCGCCGCATCCCTCTCCTACCGAAAGGTGTCCCTCGCCAAGGCCTCTTTTTCAAGAGCCTTGCCCAGCTTCACCAGATCCTCAGCCTGCTGCGCCGCTTTGTCGGACAGCGCGGTTATCTGGGTCTCCAGATGAACCCTCTGAATGGCGGTCATCCTAGTGACCGCATCTTGAGCTTTTCTAAACTCAGCCTAGGCCGTCTTAGGCCAATCGTTCTCTTTCTCCTTCCATTCCAGGAAGGCAGTGAGCCTGAGAAAGAGCTGCACCCGGACAAAGAGTTGTTAGTAAAAGCAAATCAAGAAATAATTTCTAAGTATGAAGATTAAAGGGGCAAACAGTCACGAATGGTTACCTCGGCGCTGCAGTTAATCATGGGAAAAAATACCCCTTATACGTGGCCCAATCCCATAGTGACACGTGGCCCAATCAAAGGGTGACATGTGTCCCAATGGGAAGATAACACGTGTAAAAAGCTTACAAAGAGCACCTGAAATGAGAGAAAAAAGGGGCCTTTCTTACATCAAAGCCCAAATCCCGAGATTACTGTAGAAAGCCGCAAAACGGCGCCCCCATTTGACACGTGTCAATACATGATTGCGCAGCCAATCAGGATACGAAAATTTAGGACACAAACCCCAAAAGGGGCTCAAACTCCCACTCCTATAAATACCTCAATCATTTATGATGGGGGGATGGGACATAACAATCAATAGAGCACTAAAAGCTCCAGCTTCTCTCTACTTTCTCTCTCTAGCCTTTCCGTTTTTCGGTTACTAACTTAACCGTCGGAGGCGGATATTCTGGTGACGGAATATCCGTTGTTTTGCAGGTGTCCAAGTCTCGTTGCCGGCAGTACGTGACCAGTGTCTCGAGGGATACCAAAAAACCCCGAAACAAATAGTAATAATAATAATAACCATAATAATAATAGTATAGTAATAGTAACAGTAATAGTAATAGTTATAGTCATAATAATAATAATAGTAATAGTAATAATAATAATAATAACAATAATGATGATAATAACACTAGTAATAATAATAATAATAATAATAATGATAATAATAATAATAATAATTTTAATAATAATAATTTTAATAATAATAATAATAATTTGAACTTATCTGATCTGATCTGAACTTATTTTTTCTGATCTGATCTGAACTTATTTTTTCTAATCTGATCTGATCTGAACTTATTTTTTCTGAAATAAGTAAAAATAAGATGAACTAAACAAGACCTTATTCAACTGTATTTAGCATTAGCTAAATTATTCAGTAATATTTGACCACAAACATAGCCATGACATAACCAGTGCAAACAAAGTCGTTGTTGTGTATGCAATTTGTTTATTCTTCTTCGTATTTGATTGACATAACTTGCTTTTCAAGTCGCATATTTGTTCATGAAATTGTGACTTTTTAACTTTCACTTTATTTAGCTTCATAGTTAGAGATTCAACTTCTTTCTCAATTGCATCCAACCTCTTTGACATCATCTCACACTCTACGCATCCACCAACATCATCATACAACCATTTGAAAAATCCCTAATCAGCCTCCTACAATTCATACATGTTAAAAAACCCTAATTTGTAATTGGAACCCTAATGAAAGAATATTACATGTACTCATATCTAAAACCCTTTTAGGGGGTGTTTGGTTCAAGCATATTAGGTATAAGGTATGGGTTTGGAATGACCAAAACCCATACCTTGTGTTTGTTTCTTGAAATTTCATTTTTTAAACCCATACCTCAAACCCCCAAGGTATGGGTTTTTGAAACCCAATGGGGGAGGTGGGTATGGCTCATACCTATACCTTTATGTTTAAAATTAAAAGGAAAACTACCATTCCTAGATAAAAACCAAACACATGAAATCAAGTATCAAGTTCCAACCCCATACCACCCACGTTTCATTCCTCATTCTAAACCCATACCATTGTTTGAACCAAACGCCCCCTTATTTTATAAAACACATATCTAAAACCCTTTTATCCCTACCCTATAAAAGCCGGGGATCACAAATAAGAGATTCAACTAAAATGAGGGATTGCTTATGAACAGTGCACGGGCGAATTTGCCCCTGTATTTTGTTCCTCAAAATCCTTATCTATAGTGGCGTGACTATATTGCCCTCCAAATGTTTTGCATGTGTCTGCCACGTGGTGGAGGAGAAATGAGTGCTGCCTAAATGTTTGCATGTATTTGGGCACATGGTGGGACCCTGATCTGCTCTAGCTGAATTAGTTGCAAGGTTGTACCTGATAATTGCAAAATTTTATGAGATTTATATATTAATGCATTGCTAATTTATTGTTAGCCGTTTCGTTATTATTGTATACATTTGATCAATCTATTGTTGCGCCATTGTATTTGTTGTTGTCGCTGCTAATTAGCTGGTGTAATTTCTGTAGTTGGCATTTCGTTTAGTTAATTGCAGCCTTTTATACGATCTAATTGCCAAATTATTGTTGGGTTATTGATGCAGATTTGTGTTTGTTGAGCTTTGTGTTATGAATGTTGATCTATTATAGGTTAATTGCCAATTTATCTTGCTTTTGATGATTGGTGGTTTTAAAATTAATTGCAGGCTTTTGTGCGATTTAATTGCCAACTTATTGTTGGGCTATTGTTACAGATTAGTTCTGCTGAGCTATTTCGTTATTAATGTTGCCTTATTATAAGTTAATTGCCAATTTATAGGGTCATTGTTGGCCTATTTCACCGCTTTCTTGATTTTGTTGGATTGAACATTGTTATTGTTAGTCCTTCGCTTTGCTATTTGTTAATGCAAACATTATTTTAAATCAAAATTAAGTTGGATGAAGCAAGGTATGTGTTCATACAATTATGAGTGATTGATGTTATTTAAGGGGGTTCATTTGTTTATTTATTATTATTATGATGCTGTTATTAACTTCTAATATATTGCTTATCATATGGTTTGCCTTGCTGACCTTCTTTTTTGATTTTTAATTTTTAGTATTTCATTGTTTATAGGGATATCTTTGGGATTTGTTTATGAGGCACCTTATAGCCTATTGGTTTTCCTTATTGTCCGGCGGGTAAGAGTGATCTCTTTTTAAAAAACTGATATGGAGTGTTGGGCAGTGAGATTGCTGGCGCATGCTTTGTAAAATGGAAAATATAGCTGGCTTTTTCGATTTTTTTTTTTTTAGTGGCCTTGGGTGTGTTTACTCTTTTGCTTTATTGTGATTATATATAGCATAGCATAAATATATGGCCCTTTGCTTGTTTTTCTTCATCAATCTATTTATATTTACAGAGCTCAATTTCATGGAGATTACATTAGAGGTAATGTTCATTTAGATCTAAATATGGTTGTTGGTAGTAAGCATTCTTGCAATTATGGATCACAGTCCTTTCATTTTACTGACTTTGGAAATGAAACGTTTATGATAGATTATGGACACAGCAACACTCTTCCATTTCCACTTGTGAAGTTGATGAATGTAGACTTGAAGAATTTTTTGACATGCCTGATGGATGAAAACAGAACATTTGTTGCTTCACTTGCCATTGGTACCTTGGTTTATGTTCTCATGATTATGTGCAGTTTTTTTGTGTTGGCCTTTGATTCACTGACCTGCACTTATATACTGTTGATGATTTGTTGTGTAATCTGGCTTAGTATTCATGTTTTAATACTTTTACATTTAAAGCTTGGTTTATGGTAGAAGTATTGAAATGCTTTTGGGTTTTGTTGCAGAGTTATGATCTTGCAGTGGGTGGAGATGCAGCTGGTCCTGTAAGTGATTAGCTTTTTTTTTTTATATATGCTTACATTTAGGTTTATTCACTGTTCTTGCTTTATTAGTATTATTGAAAACCATGGTTATGTATGTTGTGACTGATTAGGCTGCTTGTTCTGTGCTTTATAAGTTGATCAATGTGATTTGTTTGAGGTGCTCTTGTGTGTTTTGCATTACCAGCAATTGAACATGTGTTTGTAATAATATATAAAAGGTGCTTGCTTTGATTGTAGAGATGGAGTGAGTGTAGTGTATTGAAAAGTAATATGAAAGGTGCTTGCTTTGTTTGTTGAAGTGACGTGAGTGTTGTGTATTGAGAAGTAATTACATGTGTTGGGATGGTACAGTTGCTATGTTCTGATTTCAGTGTATTGTGTATGGATTATCCTATGTTGTTCTCTGTAACTTCTACTAGAAACTTACATAGGGATTTCTTAAGAGTATTCAGTAAGTTCTTAGATGGCCTTGACTTAGGGTTGTTTGAATAGATTTCTTTCTTACCCCATTAGCATGCAAGCAGGTTGCTGGACCTCAAACTCGGAAAATATCTATATCTTTTTCTTCCCTGCTCAAGCAAGTTGTTGAGCACCTAAAGCTTCCACCACCAGCATATTATTTGGTAGATGTCCGCAAGAACTCTGTAAAAGTTATTTTGGAGACTATACCAGGCGTGGAGTCTGTTTATGAGGGTGGTGCAGCTGAAACGGTTGGAGAATCGCGTGAAAAGGCTGCAGAGGATGCTGTGCGTTCCTTGCGGATTGAATATAGTGTTCAAGTTGAAGACTTGACTTCTAAGAAAATCTGCAAGCTTGAGCGTTGTGAATTTCTGTACCAGATGAAACGCATTGAACTAGAATCTGTTGAAAGAGCTGGAAGTGAGGTGCCAGTGAAGTGGCCAGCTGTGCCTAATCACAAGAAGCGCAAGAGATATGTCTGTATTGACTACACAGATGTTTTGCGCACTCTTGCTTTGGAGACTAAAGCACGTGTTTCGGAAGTTGAGACTTTCCAAGTTAAACCAGGGAAGTTCTTGTCATGGGTTACAATTTATGCCCCCTCAATTGCCACTGGAATGGAGTGCATTTTCAGCATTGTCCATGCCTGTTCTAGGGCTACCAAGCAAGATGCAGCTAAGAAGGCTGTTGAGTTCCTGCGCACTGCTTTCAATCTTGACATAATTGATCTGAATTATGGAAATGGAGTATATGCTGGAATTAAGTGCTCGTTAGCTCGGGAAAGTTATTTAGCAGCTAAAGAGCGTGTGCTTGGGATTCAAGGTGCTTTGCATTTAGCTCCTTTTTTGGGTGAGGATGGATGTGTTACTCCTAAGTCAGTCGTGCATAAGATACCGTCTCCTGCTCTTCCTCCGCCACCGCCTCACAAGCCAAGAGCCAGGCCATCTTTTGGTGCTCGCTATGATTCGCAACCATCACTAGCTCCAGCTGAACTTGATGCCTTCTTTAAGTGTAGGAAGCTTGATTGATTGACCGTGATGCTTTGCATCGAGGGGGGGGGGGGGGTTGATTTTCTGTTTTGCAGTACCATAGTGCTAGGTTTGTCTTAGGTGTTTAGATATGATGGAGGGCATGCTTAGTTTGCAGTGCTTTGTATGTGGGAGGGGGCTTTGTTTTGTTATTTTTGGTGTTGTGTTCCCTTTGTGTGCCAGGAATTTAAATAGTGGCAATGCAACATTTTGTGCTGCTTAGATATCAACTGGTTTGTATTAGCTTTGCAGTTATTTTGGGAACAATAGCCTAGACTGGTTCTCCAGCATCTAATGTATTCTGTCTGTTCATTTAATCAATGAAATTTACTTTCTATGTCATTTTTCCCTATGCTTTTTCCAGGTTATGTGTTTATATATGATGATGCACAAAAAATGTCACATGTGACCCTGATCATGCATGCTTTCATACACATTATGCTAATTACCTACTGCTGCTTCGTTGTTTTAGTTCAGCAATGGTTTAAGGAAGACCTCTTTACATTGGTAACATATTTGTATTTTCCAGGTTTGATAATCCTCAACTATACAGTGGCTGTTCTGATTGTTTCCTGGAATTGCTACTGCTTGATCGTGCTTGCCAGCTACAAACCACATTTAGATATCTATAACAGCCACTATAAACCTTATTTGCTACTTTAGGTCTCAAGCCTATATATGCGACGAGTAAATACAAAACTCCTAATACATAGTATTCAATATAGCTCTCAGCACTATTGTTTCTTCACAAGATGTATATATGTGTGTTACAGATCGCTGCCTGCTCTCAAAAAAATCGTTCCCAAAAACCAGGGTCAGCAAACGTTTACAGGCAATTCAGTCTATGATTGAAACACCGCCTTCCCTTGGGTATTGGATTGTTGTTGTTAAAGGTTTATGATGTTTTTTAAACTGCTATTGTAGTGTTGATGTTTACTGTTTGGTGATTGCTTGCATTGGACAGAGAAATAAGTGAGCCAAACATAAACAAAAATGCAGGGCCAGATTACTTACATAGTAGCTCAAGAATTGCTAACGAAGGAAATTCTAACTATGACAGTGCTGAAAACCAAGATACTACAATGCATGGTAAGCATGGTTATCTATAAACTATGTGCTTGCTACAAAATCATAGTCAAGAGCAGGAAAATAGGGTTACAATGCGCTCAATTGAAATAAATTTTGAGCACAGGATTGAATAGGGTGGATTAGCCTGCTTGCAAAAAACTCAGAAAATAAGGAACACCTCTCTAAAAAGTTTATTTGTATATATAAGGTGGTCTGGAAATAGAGTATATACTTTGATAAGTGAATGATTGATTTACAAAGCTTTTCAAATTACAAATAGAATTGAAAAATAAGGCAAATTGAGAGAGAAAATTCAGTAAAAGGGCAATGGATTGTGAATCACTTCAAAGAAACCCAAGAAGTTTGCAGCTATTCTTGTGTTTAAGCTTGACAGGGTTTGCTGATATAACAGAGAGATTGAATTGTATTTTGCAGATTTAATGTTAGTACTTGATGCCTTGGCAAGTTATATATGCTTCTAATACTTGCTTTGCTGCTTAGATATTTCGGCCATTGAGTGTGATGAATGTGTGGTGCATGAAAGACCTAGCAACACCTCACGGATTAGCAAGCGACAGCGAGCAATTGCATCTATTTCTCAATCTCCTGTTTCAATGAGGTTTTACTATTTGCTTGCTTGCTTCTGGGACAGTTTAATATCTGTCTTTATACAATGTAACTGAGGTTGTTGTGTTGCACTTTGTTCACAACTTTAGGGAAATTGGCGAGACAAGTGCACAAGGTGAGGCTAGAAATTCAAAACCAAAGAAACCACGCATTCAAAAAAAAAGTAAGTGTTTTTTAATCACACCTCTGGTAGCTTTAGATACGTTTATTAAGATTAAAAAAGTGTATCCCTTTACTAATGGCAAGTTCGATGCCAAGTAACAGACTCTTTTAAAAGGGTAATTCAATTATCGCTATTTCCATTGTTGCCTGCGAGGATTGCTATCGTTATATACGCTGCATTGCTGTTGTATGCCTTATCAATGTAAATGTTTGTTGCAGCTCAAAAGTCATCTTCCCCTGTAGTGCTTGGCCCTTGCTATGATACACCTGCAGCACTGCAAGCAGGGAAGAAAAAGAAAACTCAAACTAAAAGTAAGAATTTCCGTTTACATGCTAAGCACTTTTTGCATTCATTTATATTAAATCGCACAATATTTTCACATGCACTTTGCATATTGCAGAGGCAGCAGGTGTGGTTTTGAAAAAACAGACTGTCAAATTACCTAGGGTTAGGAAGCCCAGTAAGTTTCACTATATTTCTGTCTTTATGATTTAGCTATGCAGTATCATTCATAGGTAAATTAGACTAACATTCAATTGCCGGGAAACAGAACCCCCTTCTGCTGCAGTTGGCCTTAAATTACCAACAACACCTCTGAAACTGAAACCACCTCACTTCTGTGCACATTGCAATGCAAAAAAATTTCAGCATGAAACACTTCACTTTTGCTGTGGAAATGGGGCTATAACATTAGCCACTAATGAATACCCCCCTGCACTATATAGACTTTTAACATCTAATGATGAAGATGCCTTGCACTTTAGAAGATATATTCGCTTGTATAATAACTTATTTGCATTTTGCTCATTTGGTGGTGACTATAAAGCAAAAAAACACAAAGGGATTTATGTCTTTAAATTACATGGCCAGATTTATCATTACTTGCCTGATTTAATTCCTAAAGATATAGGCCCTCGCTATTTACAACTGTATTTTTATGATGGCCATTTTGAATCGACTGCTAGGACAGAGAGTTTCCCAGAAATCAGGGCTGATATAATAGCAATTCTTATGGAAGTAACTCAGCAAAATCCATATGCTCAATTCTTTAGATCATTAAAAGAGATTGACATTCATGAAGAGACACAAATTATTATAAACAAAAACAGTGTACTTGACCAGCGTGTTTATAATGCTCCCACAACAGATGAAGTGGCTGCAATCTGGCCAGATGATACTTCATCAAGTGAGTCAAATGGACCATACATCACTGTCAGAGGAAGGTCAGAGAAATCGCATCGTATATACCATAATTATGGCTGTTATGACCCTCTCCAACACCCGCTATTATTCCCAAAAGGTGATTGTGGTTGGGGCCAAGGTCTGAAGAAAAATGATGGGCAAGTGCATCAACAGTCTCAAACAGAGGCTGACCCTGTTCTCTCTACAGCAGTGCATACAGAGGAAGATGTTATTGCACAGGAAGCTTGTAGTGAGTTTCTTCATTGACTACCAATAGTAGTGTCCTGCCTTTAATTGTTCTCTAGAAGTATTGTTGTTGTGTCAAAATGCTTGCTATCTTAGCATTTAAAACCATACAGCTTTTTTCAAATAATCTTATCATCTATCTACTTACATTTATGTGCTGCCCTGCTTACAGGATTAGCAGATGCTGGTGGGACTTCAGCACGGCATGTTTCTCCGCGTGAATACTATGCTTACAAATTGCAATGCCGCCCAAATAACATGCTATTACGAGCAGGCCGGTGTCATCAGCAATACATCGTTGACATGTATGTGAAGATTGAAAACACTCGTTTAGATTACTTTCGACACAATCAGCAAAAAATAAGAGCTGATTTGTATCAGGGAGTTTTGGATTCCATTCAAGATGGTGAAACAAATGCCATTAATATTGGACGGCGGGTTATTCTGCCACCAACTTTTATCGGTGGCCCACGGGACATGAAGCGGAGGTATTTGAATGCCATGGCTTTGGTACAACGATTTGGAAAGCCTGATTTGTTTGTTACAATGACATGCAATGCAAACTGGCCAGAAATTAAAGATGAATTGGCTCTTGGAGAATTGGCTCAAAACCGGCCAGATCTTGTTGCTCGTATCTTTCGAGCAAAATTGCTTTGCTTAAAGCAGCAAATAATGAAGAAGCATATCTTTGGAAAAGTGGCAGCTATGATTTATGTTATTGAGTTTCAAAAAAGAGGGCTTCCTCATGCACATTTTCTCATCATCCTCAAGCCAGATTACAAAATGAAAACACCTTCAGATTTTGACCGCTTTGTTTCAGCAGAATTGCCACCTCACAGTTCCCCACAGCTTCGGAAAATTGTAGTTAAGCATATGATGCATGGCCCTTGTGGAGAACAGAATCCAAAGTGTCCATGTATGGTTACGAAGAAAAACAACATTCTTGTGTGTAAGTATGGTTACCCCAAGAGTTTTTTAGCTGAAACAACAAATCATGATGATGGGTACCCTATGTACAGAAGAAGAGATTCTGGAGAGCGAGTCCGCATTCGAGGTGCATACCTTGATAACCGTTCAGTTATTCCATACAACCCATATCTGTCTTCATTGTTTGATTGCCATCTAAATGTAGAGATATGCTCATCAATTCAAGCTGTGAAATACTTATATAAGTATGTCTACAAGGGACATGATAGGGTATCTTTCAATGTTAACGGAGAAGACCATAATTCTGTAGATGAAATAGACAGGTTCCAATCTGGTCGATGGGTTTCGCCATGTGAGGCAGTGTGGCGAATCTTTGGATTTGATTTATTTGAGATGTATCCTCCTGTGCAGCACTTGCCAGTGCATCTGGAAAACATGCAGACAGTTCACTTACGGAATGACGAGCAGTTGAATTCTGATGTGCTAAATGAACGGAGGTCTAAAACGCAGCTGACAGAATTCTTTAAAGCAAATGCAGCCTCTGTTGAAGGTACGGGATATCTTTATAGCCAATTCATAGAGCACAACAGATGGGATAGCAGTGCTAAAGCATGGTTTCAAAGACAGAATAAGAACAAGGTCATTGGCCGGCTGGCAACTGTCACACCAGCAGAAGGTGAGCGTTTTTTCCTGAGACTGCTTTTGATTAATGTGCTCAGCCCAAAGTCATTTATTGATTTACGAACTGTACACGGAGTGGTTTGTCCCACATTTCAAGAAGCATGTATTCAAAGAGGTCTATTTGAAGAAGACAATGTTGTCTTCACCTGCTTAACTGAAGCAGCTGAGATCCAAATGCCATCAGCCTTACGCCGGTTATTTGCAGCAGTGTTGGTGTTTAGCAGACCACGCAATCCAGATGCACTGTGGTTACAGTTCTACAATGACTTGTCTGATGACTACCGACATACTTTGCCTCAAAGTGAAGGACAGGTTAGGCTATTGACCATTCAGTCAATAGAACGGCATTTAGAGTCTATGGGAAAATCACTAGCCCATTTCCAGCTTGAGCATTTACATGAAGAAGTGCCTGCAGAACTAAACAGGACAAAAGATATCATTGATGCATTAGAAGCACCTATTCCTCAACAATGTATTGATTGCAGGCAAAATCTGAACGCAGCTTAGCGAATTGCCTTTGACAGAATAATTTCTCATGTTCTGGCTCAAAAACCTGGATGTTTCTTTGTGGATGGCCCTGGGGGAACTGGGAAAACATTTCTGTACAATGCTTTATATGCAGAAGTGCGCCTCGCCGGTAAAATTGTGCTTCCAACAGCAACTTCAGGCATAGCTGCAGCAAACATACCTTCTGGTAGGACAGCACATTCATGGTTTAAGATCCCTCTTGATTCTGAAATTTCTCTTGCTTGTGATGTTCCAAAACAAGGCAGCTTAGCTGCTTTGCTGAAAGAAACAGCTCTTATTATTTGGGATGAAGCTTCAATGGCACGGAAGCAAAACATTGAGTCTGTAGACCTTTTGCTCCGTGATCTGTGTGACCCAGCTTTGCCCTTCGGTGGGAAAGTCATTGTATTTGGAGGAGATTTCAGGCAAGTCTTGCCAGTTGTTCCCCAAAAAACTCAAAGAGAGGCAGTTGCTACGAGCTTAGTAAATTCACGAATTTGGCCTTGGTTAGAGAAAATGCACCTCACTGAAAACATCAGAGCCAAAGAAGATCCCACATATGCATCATTTTTGCTAAGCTTGGGCAATGGTGAGTTGCAATCCTCTGAAAACTCTTTTGTGCAAGTGCCATCTCATATTGTCAGCTATTATCAGCCAACTGATAAGCCTATTCAACATTTAGCTGCTTCTGCATTCCCAGAATTAAACCATGCAGACTTTTCACCAGCTATTTTTAGAGAAAGAGCCATTCTCACACCATTAAATGATGCAGTGGACTCTATCAACGCTTTTCTCATTGATAAATTTCCAGGGGAACCAACTATCTACAGGAGTTTTGATAGCATACTAGATGATAACTGTGCAATATACCCAACTGAGTTCCTGAATCAGCTAGCTCCAAGTGGCATGACTCCTCATGAACTTGTTTTGAAAGTAAATTGTCCTGTCATCTTGCTCAGAAACATTGATCCAGCAGATGGTCTGTGCAATGGTACTAGGCTGATATGCAAGTATTTTAGAAGAAATGTCATTGTTTGTTCTATAGCTCTTGGTCATCGCCAGGGAGAACTTGTGTTCATCCATCGTGTAAACCTTTGCCCTCCGTCATCTACCAAATACCCAATTCAATTTGAACAAATACAATTCCCTCTTAAGCTCAGTTTTGCAATGACCATAAACAAAGCACAGGGGCAAACATTAAGCCAAGTTCTGGTTTACTTGCCACAACCATGCTTCTCCCATGGTCAGCTGTATGTTGCATTGTCTAGAGCCAAAAAATCCAACAAAGTGACTGTGATCACTCCGCAACCTACTGGAAAATACACAGGAACAGTTCTCAAGAACATTATTGCTTATGATGTTCTACAATTAGCTGGTATAACATAATGCCCTTTTTCCAAGGTATAGTACTTATCCTTTTAGCTTTTCTTAGTTTACATCAAGCCTCATTCTTTTTATCACTAATGATGTTCTTGTTCTGTTTGGAAATTGCAGGTTGAATGTTATATTTTATCAGTTGTAACCAAGACATAACTGTTTGGATATTCTCAATTTTGTAAGCATCAATTTTTGTGATATCTCTTTGAACTTAATATAATATGTTGTTTATGCTATTTCAAAATGACAGTTTAGCTTCTTAGTTCATATGTTGTTGGTTCAGATCATAATATCTTATTCTACAAAATTGAACAGAATCTGCACCCTCTAAGAGAAAATGCACCTCACTGAAAACATCAGAGCCAAAGAAGATCCCACATATGCATCATTTTTGCTGAGCTTGGGCAATGGTGAGTTGCAATCCTCTGAAAACTCTTTTGTGCAAGTGCCATCTCACATTGTCAGCTATTATCAGCCAACTGATGAGCCTATTCAACATTTAGCTACTTCTGCATTCCCAAAATTAAACCATGCAGACTTTTCACCAGCTATTTTTAGAGAAAGAGCCATTCTCACACCATTAAATGATGCAGTGGACTCTATCAACGCTTGTCTCATTGATAAATTTCCAGGGGAACCAACTATCTACAGGAGTTTTGATAGCATACTAAATGATAACTGTGCAATATACCCAACCGAGTTCATGAATCAGCTAGCTCCAAGTGGCATGACTCCTCATGAACTTGTTTTGAAAGTAAATAGTCCTGTCATCTTGCTCAGAAACATTGATCCAGCAGATGGTGTGTGCAATGATACTAGGCTGATATGCAAGTATTTCAGAAGAAATGTCATTGTTTGTTCTATAGCTCTTGGTCATCGCCAGGGAGAACTTGTGTTCATCCATAGTGTAAACCTTCGCCCTCCGTCATTTACCAAATACCCAATTCAATTTGAACGAATACAATTCCCTCTTAAGCTCAGTTTTGCAATGACCATTAACAAAGCACAGGGGAAAACATTAAGCCAAGTTCTGGTTTACTTGCCACAGCCATGCTTCTCCCATGGTCAGCTGTATGTTGCATTGTCTAGAGCCAAAAAATCCAACAAAGTGACTGTTATCACTCCGCAACCTACTGGAAAATACACAGGAACAGTTCTCAAGAACATTATTGCTTATGATGTTCTACAGTTAGCTGGTATAACATAATGCCCTTTTTCCAAGGTATAATACTTATCCTTTTAGCTTTTCTTAGTATACATCAAGCCTCATTCTTTTTATCACTAATGATGTTCTTGTTCTGTTTGGAAATTGCAGGTTGAATGTTATATTTTATCAGTTGTAACCAAGACATAACTGTTTGGATATTCTCAATTTTGTAAGCATCAGTTTTTGTAATATCTCTTTGAACTTAATATAATATGTTGTTTATGCTATTTCAAAATGACAGTTTAGCTTCTTAGTTCATATGTTGTTGGTTCAGATCGTAGTATCATATTCTACAAAATTGAACAGAATCTGCACCCTCTAATACATCATATCTTTGCTTTAAAACTACAACATTATGATTTAAAAATAGCACTTATGACTTCCTTTTTTATGACTCACACTAGCAAATAAGCAGCCTTCGTGACTCATGTTAGCACTAAATCTTTTACATTTAGATAATTAGATATTAGAGTGTTGCAATTCATTGAACTAATGCATATATCACATGCTAAATAAATAAACCAAATAGTTAACATTAGCTTTGATATGATTTCCACACTTAGCTAACAACACATCTTTCACAGCACTATAAAAAAATATTTCAAAAAAGTGAAATTCTGTAACCAAAATTATCTCAGCAAAAAATATTAATTATCCACATTATTCATTGTCAGTTATCATGTCAGCCAAAAAATGTTCAGCACATCATCATTAATCAAACAACATCTTCTATGCACTTTAGACTCGGAGCATTTTTTTATCCACTGGACATTTGCACTGTTCACAAAGTGCAGATTACTAATGCACTCTCTTACCTACTGAACAAAACCATGCTCAAGTCAATTGTAAACTTACTATAAATATCATTTTTCATATATAGTACTTTATGAAAAAAAAGCCAAATTTAGCAACCTAGGTTTATCTAGCTGAAATGATGATTATTTCACTCTGATTTTTTTCCAAAACCCAGACCTTGTTGCTTCTGAAAACACTCCACCACAAATATTTACTTTCAATAATAACATACAAATTCAGAGAAATTAAATTACTAAAAGGTAATTAAATTGCTAAAATGAAATAAATACAACTTAAAAATGGCATTTACCAAGAAAAAATACTCAATAGGAATAAAAATTGCTTACTCTAAGGAATATATCAGTAGTAGAAAAAAAAACAATACTGGATTCCTCAAAAAAAAAAAAAAAAGCGTAAAAAAGAACCAAGAAAAACCATAATTAGAACTATTGACCAATAATCTGCACATCATTATCTGCAGGACAAAGACCATCATCTTTCCAGGGAAAAAAAAAGGGATCAATAATACATCACTTTATTTGCATATCATATTATCATAGCCTTATTATCAATTACATCTTCTGACTTTCATCATCATTACAGTAATATCTTTTACTGAGAGTATACACAGAGCAAGTTGCTTTCCCAAAAATAACTCTTGCACAGCCTATAATTTGGTGGACAATAATATGCAACAGGAAGAAGAGTTTCTTTAACAAAAGTAACCTCTATACAACCTATAATCTGCTACACAATGAAATGTATCAGATTTTCATTCTAAGCTAATAAATTTCAAGACATAGCATGCTTGAAAACTCTTACAATCGACCTACTATTAAAGTTACTCACATTTCAGATACAACATTTACTCCTATTTTATTCTCTCTGCTGCAGTACTTATTCATTGCTGGTTCTATCAATACTCACCTGCATTTTCACTTGAACAAGGTACCATTATTAATGATTCTATTCTTACATTTATTCCTTTCTTTATTTACTTGTGTTTATGTATATATATTGTCAACCTTTACCTGGGATCTGTTTACAGTATTTACACTGCTTCCCTATATCATTGTATGCATTCTTATTGTTGGATTCAATTTGGTTATATGAATTATTTACCTTCTGACTTTTTAACAATACAAATAATTTACAACAAAGTACCACTCGATGTTATATTTCACAAAAAAAATAGTTTCACATAAATTGCTACCCTTTTCTGCCTGACGTGTAACTCATTTGATAGATCTGAAACCATGTTTCGTTTTGATTTCATGTTTTTATCTTGACCTTGTGTTCTGTTCTGCATTAGCATTCACAGGCTGCAATATAGTTTACTTAAGCTAACAAAACACATGCAGCTTTGTATATATATGGCAAACTAAGTTCTTTGTTCTTATAAAGAAAAAGATAATTGCTTGATTATACATAACAAGTTGCACTTAATAAACCTTAAACCAAATTAGATCATAGAATGGCAATTACAACTGCAGTGGTTCATACACTTAGTAACACTTAATTAATAACTATAATAAAACAACAAGCAATAAGAAACACTGCTGACTGATATCAAGAGTTAACAGCAATATAGGCCACTTAATCCCTAAAACATAGAAATAGGTACTACTAATGCTTGTACCACAACTAATTAGCACAAATTTAGCTATCTTTAATAATAACCACCATAAGAGCCATCACTTCCGGGTGAATATGAAGGGCTTGAATGATGATGCAAGTTATCCAAGCCTAATCCAGGATAAGGCTTGCTTGTTTCTCCTTTAGGTGGCTCTATCTTCGGGCTAGGTTGCTTGTCTTCTGGCTCGAAGCAAAGAGCAGCCACCACTTCCTCAAGATCCTGTACCTTTTTCTCAAGCATAGCAAGCCTGGACTCCAATGCTTCAAAGGTTGGCTGATTAGGAACCCTGGCTTGCTCACTGCTGTCCACCTTATCTTTGCCTTTTCTTGCCATCACTCTTCACTTTGTTGAGAGAAAGAATTAGAGATGTGTTTAAGAAGCACAGGTAGGCCTTGTAAACAAGTTGGAACCTCACCCTCTATTTATATATACCTAAGCAGCAGCTTCTTACCTATCAGATAAAAGCATTTGTTTTATACAATTATGTGGTCATAGACTCTTTACTTTGTATATCTATATTAAATAATACTTATCCAAATGTACAATGTAGCCACATCATCAAAGAATACTCCTTACTAATTTTGAATACAATCACAATGCACTAAACAACACATGTGCATATAGTGTCTGCTTGCTAAATAGCAACGTTAGGCCTTTAAACATGTTACTGTGTACAATTTCATTGCATATGACATGTTTCTTTTACTCTGCATGGAACAGATGAAACCTGAGTACACACCACTATCTAAGCTCTCACCTGTGAGCAAAGCATACAAAGTCCGAGTGACGGTTAAGAAAAAATCTCCTGTCCGAACTCCTCCCAACAAAAGGAAGTTCCAAAAATTGGTGTTTGAAGATGAAGAAGTACACACACATCACTATACTATTTATTGCAAGTTTATATTACACACTATTTGACATGGCCTATCCTTTACTGTGATGCAGGGTAACAGCATGAAAGCGACTTTGTTTGGGGATGAATGTGATCACTTCAAGAAAGTTTTTGAACACAAAAAGGCATATGAAATAGCAAATGCTCCAATCAGAACAATTAACTCAAAATTCAGCTCATTTCCAGGAGAATGTGAGCTAACCTTTGGAGGGATGACTAAAATTCAGGCAATAGATCGAACTCAAGGACCTGTATTGCCAAACTACATCCCTATTGCTGATGTACCTAAGACAAGTGGCCCATCAGACCGTTTTGGTATGCTTTTTGTTTATATCTACCTAAATGCTATTATCCAAATACATGCCTAGCTATTTAACTAAGGCTCTAATTTCTTATTTGCTTGCCAGATTTACTTGGAATTGTGGTACACGTGGAAGAAATTAGACAAGTGACATATAAATCAGGCAGAGTAGCTGATGCCCGTGATATCAGCATCGTTGATGAAAGGTCAAAATTCTTTTTTAATTCTAACAACAGTTCTAGCAATGTAATCACAATAGCTTGATCCTTACTATCTATGTTACGTTTGCAGCACTGGCACTCGTCCAATGATCGTCTCAGCATGGGGACAACTTGCAACTGAAGACTGTGTGAAAATCACTGATTGGAGTACAAATTTTGTGGTTGTAAGCTTGACCTCATTGAAACCTGCTACTCACAGAGGTATCAAGTGTTTTAATCCTTCAACTCCATATATGTGTTAACAAGACTGCACAAACTAATGCACACCTTCGTAGGGTTTTCACTCCAATCGAGCATGTCCACAACAATTGATCCAGCCCCCACTGGTGAAAGAGTAGACGCTTTAAAAACCTGGTGAACTAGCATCTTACTCTTATCTACTTATAACCACCATTGCACATGTTGTAGATTAAGTCATGGCTATTTTGATTAATCATCTATTTCTGTCATTGACTTATCATTAGGGCCCATGCAAATCCAGATATCATTGCTGACTACATGGCAAGGCAACTTGAGTTCATGACAGTAGGAGCTGAACCATTTCCAACTACACTTGATCAAATCATCAACAAAACTGTAATTTCATTTGACAGAAAATACTTATGTCAATTGCTCTGTAAACCTCTATGCTAAACGATTACATTTGATTCAGGTGGATAACACTGTCCAAGAAGAGGTATACACTCTGACAGTCACAATTCCGGATGCACAGGTAGACAGTGTTGTTGCATACATTGGCTGTAATAATTGTGGAAAGCGATGTGGTGTTGCTGCGAATGTACCTTTTTTTTGCCCACATTGCCCTGATAAAAAATGCACTTCCACCGAAAGGTAATCCTTTACTTCCTTGTGTTGTGCAACCATTAAGTGCCTTCCTTTAATATTAGCTAACACTAAAACTGCAGAGTCAACTTCACCTTTGATGCTATGGATGATACTGGATCATTTCGTCTAACTGCTTTTGGCGAAGTTTGTGAACAAATCTTCGGCCTAACTACACCTGAAATTTTTAACAAGAAAGTTCAGGTACTAATATAGCTTTCAATTTAAGCATATGGTTTTATTTGAACAATGCCACTACTGACTTAAAACCTAACATCACTCCTTCTTCTCAGGATGGCTGGCCTGACTTCGATCACGTTGCTGCAGCTCTGAAATCCACACCCATGCATATCATACTTCATCCCTCCCAGTCATTAAACAGGGAAGGCGTGCTGCGTTGGGTGGTCCAGTCAGTTGCACACTCTTGAACATCTGCTATCCCAATCAAAAGCTTCTGATCAGAACACATTATCCCAGATTATGCTTGCATATCATTTTGAATGTGTTCTTGTTGGTAGCTTTGTTGATTGTTGCTTACTCATGTTGGTTGCTATCAACTCTTTGCCAAACATTGAGCTTTTGCCTGTTAACTTATAGTACTTACTTGCTGCTTCCATTCCTGCTATGTAGCACTTGTGTAATATACACCTAAGTGTGTTTAGACTTAGGCTAACAATCTCTGCCTCTTTTGTTGGGTTGCTCAACTAACTTTCTATGTGCAACATCTTTATGCTTGCTAATCTAATATTTATCACTTTATTGTGCATGTGAAATGTCAAGACCTTTTAGAAAGCAAGTTACCAAAACGCTTTTCTTTCAAGCAAGTATATATATATACATATGCTTTGCAATGCTAGCTTTTTTGCAACCTACTTAACAAACAAGTCATTACACTATACAGGCTATACATCAACAAAAAAACGTTTCGGTCTTTCGTCACTCATGGAAACTATATAAGCATAAACCCACATGTATATTTTTTTTAAAAAATAAAACTAAAAAAAAATGTTAGCCCCTTTTCAAAACATAATCCCCATTAAGCTCCCTAATATTGTACTTTGTTCTCCTACCGCCATTTCTACGCCTAATTACATAGTGACTAATTATATTCATTGAATTTCTCACACATTGCATTATCTTGCATGTCCTCCTATCTTTATTTGCTTTTTACTTATCCTTAAAAATGTGTAGTAATACATTTGACAAGTTGTTACATTCACAACAATATTAAGTTTTTCTACGCAAGAAGTGTCTTATTTATTTTGGCTTTTACTTTATTTGCTTATAAAAAAACAAACTTAAAGACATGAAATATCCAAAACTAATATTTATGGTGATTAGATGTCATTTTTTAGAAATGTTTCAATTTTTGTAAGACGCTCTTAAAAATAATAACTCAAATTACAATTTTATTTTACAAATATCTATGGTGATTAAAATCATCTTTTTAGGAATATTACAGATAAGGAATTCCAAGAACAAATACAGAAGCAATTTCGTGCGCCCACTGTTCATAAAGAAATCCCTCATTTCAGCAGCAATTCTTATTTTGTAAAATCTTAAATATAATAGCTCAACATATATTTATGAAATTAAAAACCCGCTTAACACCCGCATATAATATTGTGCATATAAAAAAAAATACGAAAAGCTATTTCCTATTTTTAGACTTTTTTAGAACACGTACATTAGAGTTGTACTATGGAAGTCTTAGATTCTAAGTTCTTTTAGATTTTGTCCTGATTGTTAAGTTTGCTACATCATTGGCTGATTGAGTTCTAATCTTGCGTGGCCCCTAAATTGTTTCAGCTTTCTTGTCTCCCTTTCATTTCCTTTGCTTGCTTTCGTTTTCTCCAAACACTCTATCTTTTTCTCTGCAACAATGGCCAGCACTGACAGCACTGCTACTTCTGGGAGGGTCTTTGCACCGCCGAATTGGAGACCTAACGAGTCGAAATCAAAGCAAGAAAATGCTGCAAGTTTTCGTGAATATATAACGGATATGACAAAGAAGATGAACAGCCATTTGGAATTGCTAGAACAGGGAATTTCAAGGGTAGGGAAAAAGAAAAACGAAAAAGGCGAATCAAGTAAGAAAAGGAAAAGAGAAATTGAGCGAGATAGTTGTGGAGAGTGGCCTGCCATTGTTCTTGAGTCTGAGAGTGAAAACGGTCAAAATAACCCTGAGCAAGGAGATGAGGCTGAAGGGGCTGAAGAAGATGTTAACAACAAAAATGACACACACGGAGATGGTGAGAAAGAAAGAAGTGAGCCACAAGAAGAAGAAGAGGATGCTGAAGAAGAAAATGCCGAAGAAGAGGAAACTGAGGAAGATGATGAGACTGATGAGAATACTGGAAGTGATGTGAATTCTGAGTCTGAAACTCGGACTGAGGAAAGGGCTGCTGTAGACTCTGATAGATCATTCGAGTCAGAGAGCCATGAATATGATGATGATGATGATGATAACGATACCGCTACAAAGTCTAGCTCTGGAAATTATCAGCAAGCAAATGAAGAAACAAGCGAAGACTCTTCCATGTTTGCTATGAAAATTCCTGATTGAAATTAGCCATAGGAATTAAACACCATTGTTATATTTTGTTTGTTAATGGTGTGCTGTTTTTTGGACTAGGTTTAGAAGTCTTAGCAGATTTAAAGTCTGTAAAGGATTAGAATTAATCTGCTAAGTATAGTGATAATCTATAGCTAATCTATTAAGGGTTTATGTTTTGTAAATGTGCTAGATAAGCATGTACGTAGCGGATAAAGATTTATTATCCTATAAAATATGAAAATATGGTGTTTTGGAAATGCTAATATTATCTCTTTGCTTATTTGTTGCTAGCTCTTGTGCCAATATACACTGCCACACATGAAAACAACTCTAAAAGCTATTGCAGCACAGAGTAACAACAGCAGTGTTGCGGCAGCCCCACGGCAGCAGCAGCTACATTGTACGAACACTACAGCATCAAAATCTGCATTGTTGCAGCACTATAGCAACATCTATTCACATCCACTTCTGCCAAATGCTTTTAACAGGAGCAAACATAGGACGCCGATAACTAAGCACATCAGACTGCCCTAATCATAGCATATAATTCTCTATGATAGACAGCAAGTCTGCAAGTACTAAGCTTATTTAGAACTTTGAACTTGGATTGAATCATGAAAAAACAGCTAAATCATGATCACTGCAACTTGGATTTCAATGCAGCAACCAAGAATCAAAACTAAAACACAGGGAACCTATAAAGATTCACATAGCAATTAAAAAGACTAGGAGATACAACAAGAAAGAACTCAAAGAGATTCTGAAACTGATTCAAAATCTGCAAAAAAACCATAACATACCCTCTTCCAAATAATGGTAAACCACAACATTCATCACTTTCTTGTCTATATATTTTCATTCAATTCTAAAAACATCCAATCTTACTTCTACACAAATCCCCTCACTTTTCTTATTGTTAATGCTTTAGATGAATAGAGTTTTGCACTTCTTGTGCATGTCAAACACTCATTATATATAGTTCCATAGACATTTATAATACCAAGTTTGACATCATAGCTACCTTATTATGAGTGTCACTCAAACAAAGTGTTCAAATTTAAAAGGAAAAACACAAGTATCCATGTACTTGAAGCATTCATATACTTGCTTGTGTCATATACACAGGTGCATTCATTCAACCATTATTAGTAAGAGAAACATAACAGCATAAACAATTCAATCTCACACACAATGCTCACAATAAAAAGTAGTAAACATGCTTAATAAATCACCAGCAAAACATCTCAAAAACATTCATCTCCATTCCACTTAAATACATACTTTTAACCAAGCATAATAATCCATTGAGATAACTAGCAACCACTAAATTATATCCTCTAAAACTAAACAAAAACAAAGAAAGCAAACTACAATCTTAGTCAGAATCAAACACATAATCTTCATCATCACTTTCAAACATCTCCGGAGAAGCTGCTTCCTCATCATCCTGCTCCTCTGAGAGCTCTGACTGTCTTTCCTGCTGCTGTTCAGGCCCCTGTTCCGCTACACCAGCAACCTCTGCATCAACCACCGGAGCCTGTTCTTCTGCTTCAGCAAACACACCGAGCATTACATCAATTACATGCTTGACAATGCCTTCATCCTCACTTATATCCGTATCATCCTTCTCTCCTCCAACCCTAACACCAAAACCCGATCTACCAGCACTACATCCACCCCTAAATCTGGATGGTTCGCCTTGAACACCTACGTATCTGATCATTCTCACAGGCTCTTCATCCTCTTCAGGATCGCTGTCCACTTTAATTGGAAAATCATAGTGACTTCCAAGATCGAATTTTTTACCCTTACTCCCATGTTGCACCTCCTTGTCCCTCCTCTTCCTCTGTGCAACTTCAGCACACTTGGCTAACTGCACATCACAGTCCTTCATTTCATCCATCAATTCATCCAGCTTCTTTGTAGCCTCGCTTCGAACTTCTGCAAATGCCACATATTGACCACGCAAATTATCTTTGCGCTTCTCTATGAATTTTCGATACTGATCATTAAAAATAGCATCATCATTCTCATTTCTAGCCATGGCTGTACGTTAATTGTCAATTGAGAAAAAAAGGGAAAAACAAATTGGGGAAAAAAAAAGGGAGTTCACCTTTCACACAACACAAAACAAAGAAGACGAAAAGAATAGGCAAAGGTTTCCAATTTTCAACATAATCAAAGAAATTTCGAAAACCGTGTGATGATCAGTTCTCCCTTTTATTGCAAAATGCAAACCGTCACTTATAAAAACTCACGTCTTTTCATTTGTTAATCATACCATGCAAAAGAAATCGTACTATTTGAAACAACGTACCTTTCCGATCAAACAATTCACATAAATCATACATATAGGTAATTTCAAGTTAAATACCTTTTTCCGCACACTATATGTGTGCTCAAGTATAAATAAATTTTAAAACAACTTCTACCACTACTTTTATGTAAATTGTACTTTATACGCATAAAATTTTTTTAAGACCATTTTTAGCCCGTTTATATATTTTTTTTTTTTAAAAAAACAAATTAAACCTTTAAAAAATGCCTAACTCATATTGTTGATCAAACCAATTTAACAACACCTATGAACTAACCAACATAATAACCATAACACTACTTTGTCTCTTCAATAATGGACCCAATTTACAACCAAGGCCCCATCAATATGCCATTGTCTCCAAACCTACAAGCCTTTTCATTTCTACTTAAAAACATTCTACAATAAAAATTAATGCTAATCCCTTTGAATATCTAATAAACTATATTTACTCATAATACAACCTATGAGACACTTTACATTTAACACATTAGTATCACTTAATTTAAACAACAATGCAAACCTCCAATCCAACATCATTACATATATGCAAAACAAATACTTTATTTTTCCGCATTGCCTCACCTCTAAACGAGAATTACACACTAAGCGTCAAACTAGCATCGCGCGCGTAGACCCCCCTAGTTTTATAAAACATGCGAACAGCGAACTTCTGCTCCTGTTCCTTATGAACAGTACCCGTTAATGAATAGTGTTATGCTTAGCCCTTGCGAACAGTGCAATTTTACATCCACTTGCTGCTTGAGTTCTTCTACTTTTCCCCGCTTTTTCCTCCCCTCCACATATCCAATTCTCCATCAGTCTCTCTCTCTGTCTCTAAAAATGCCTAATTATTATCTGAGCTCTCATTCTCTCTCCTCAATCTCAATTCTTCATTCTTCCACCGGCGACCCTTACCCTTCCATTCCTTCAATCTCGATTCTCGACTCCTTCAATTCTCTATTGAAGTGGCTTCTTAGCTTTCTCTCTTCCATTGAAGCAGTTTATGAGGTATGCTATTAATTATATAATAATCTATCAAATGTCAATTCTACAATTTTGGGGTTTTCGCTAATTTAATTGTCAGTTAGTCAAATATCTGTGGAATTATCGATATATAGAAGTTTTTTCTCTTTAAAATCCAAATTCTCAAAAAAATAACCTTCTAATCGACATCAATTTTTAAAATATCCGTGAATTGTTGATCACCCAGATGAAGAAAATTTAATTTGACTTGACCTCGAAACCCGGCTTTGAGTCCAAACTTGAAAGATGAGCAGTCTTCTCGATAATCCTCTTATGGGTACGATCTTCTTCTTCACTTGTTTTTTCAATTCTTCGATTTTTAATGTATTGTACTTGCTCGTGAAATGATGAAATAGGTATATTGCTCTGGATTTTGGTATGTAATTGAGTTCGATTTTTTATTTTTGATAATTGTTTTTACGATTAAATTAATAGTTGAATGATCAGAGATTTACCTGAAGGCTGTGATGATAAATAATCGTTTGATAGTAATCAATTTTCAGTTTGATTTTTGAAGGCATTCTTGTTTTGGGTAGTTTGCCATTTGGTTTAATTTGGCAGCAATACGATGGGTGTTTTGCATGTTGATGGGGTTGAAATTTTCTCTCTCCTCAAATACGCATCTTTTCAGGTTTAGTTGGCCGTCATGGTTGATTTTTCCCTTGCTTGAGTTGCCACACCAAAATTTTTGTTTGAAGCTATGCTGATCTAAGCCTCCTCTGTCAATTTTTTTTTTTTTTTAGTCAGAACTCATTATTTGGCATGAAAAAAAGAATTCGATGATTTGAAGATGTTAAGATGGACAAATTTTAGGTTCAGGTTGTTTTAGAATTACTGAAAGTTAGATGGCAAAGGTTGATTTTTTATGTTTGAATTTGATGAACAGGACTAGAGAAGACAATTGGTTATATATGAGGTTTAAATTTCTTTGAAAGCTAGGATTCGATGAGAATCGTATCACTTATGCTTCCTAAAACATATATTATGAGGTTGTGTTGATCAAATAGCACAGATTAAAGCATATATTATGAGGTTGTGTTGATCAAATAGGGGAATGAATATGCTTTGTGCCCTATCTCTCACTCTCCTCCATTGAAGCGTACTCTGAATTCTCTGTTGAAATGGCTTGTGCCTTTGTAAGCTTTCTCTCCTCTATGAAGGAGGTTCTGAGGTAAGATGTTTTTCTGAATTAGTGAATATCAGTTTATAATCTAGGGTTTAACGTTGATTAATACCAAGAATGAGGCAGGGAGAGGTCATGGGAGTTTCCCAAAGACCGTTTTGCCCCTCTCCTTAGACGACCATTGTTTACGGTGGTTATCTTTTGCAGGTGATTTATCCAGACACTGTTAAAACGGTCCTCAAACAATCTATCTAGAACCTTAGCTGCTTTATCTGTCTGTGTGATCTGTGACTGTGTAACTCTGCTTAATGCCTGACTGCATGCTTCTTGATCTTCTAACCACAAAAATCACCAACCATTATAGGCTGTGATGAGTGTACACCATTCAAAGTAGTCAAATTTAATATGGAGAATTATTTGAGGTTTTGGCTGATTTTTTTTTCATTTGGCTTGGCAGAAAGATCAATTGTTGGTTTATTTTATACGATGTATTATTTTTTATTTTGTGGTTTGGTTTAGTTAGACTTTGGAAATTATTTGGCCCAATCTGATTGATTGCCGCCATGTTTGATTTTACCACCTCGAAACCACCAGATTATCTGATGAAATGTGGATCTGAGCCTGTTGTTAAAAAAAAAAAAAAAAAAAAAAAAAAAGCTGCATTGTTGAATTTTGGTAATACTTTTACAACTTTTTACAGTCACCCCAAGCTACAGTGCTACACTATAACATATGTGGAGTACATATTATATAACCTTGTAGTTCTTTATAGTTTGAATAATAGCTATGGTTCCCTTATTTTTGGACATGTTAGTTTGAAATAATGTCTTGATTCGACTATGAATTTTAATGCACAAAGCATTGAAGGGTATCGGTATTTTGTGCAATGTTTACAAATAGAAGACTAATATGTAATTAGAATCGGAAATAGAAATGGATAATCAACTGAAGATACTTTAGTTTCTGAAAAATCATAGTGAACATCCTTCTTGGAACTTTGGTTGCAATATTACATACTATGGAGTACATTGGACTTGAGAACAAGGTTTGGACTTTGGACTGAATGCAGGTGTCAATCTTACAGTTCAAGTAGTAATTTTTCTTGAAGGTATTCAAAGTGTCCTGGTTTCTTATCATGATAATTTAGCTATTGTGGTTCAATAAAGAGCCTGAGTTTCATAAAGCCTGATAGAGATTATTAGCTTTGCCTCTGTTTCCTATGCGCAGCTGATTTCCAGCATACATCTCTGTCCTCTAACTCTCTCCTCCATTGTGGTGCACTCCAAGTTTCCCATTGAAGCGTTATCTAAGCTTCCTACATTGAAACTTCTTGTGATCTGAGGTAAATTTTCATCCTTCTTTATGACCATTGAGTATGAATTTGACAATCTACAGTTTAATTTTACTCATTGTTTCATTAGTTGTCAGTATAATCAATATAGGGAATTATTGAAATATTTTTTTTTCTAATTACTGAAGTTATGAGCTATTATAATGAATAATTTTGTTGCTACTTTTTGCTATGTGTGTGCGATATAATCTGATTACATGAAGAATTATATGTTATTTTTTAAGTCTGAACTAATAAATGAGTCAAATCATGAAATTTGGCTGGAAAATATTTTTTAAGTCAGAACTAATAATTATATGTTTTACCCTAATTTTTTTTAATAAATATTCTGGGTTTAAGATTTGAGTTACAAGGATGAAGGATTGAAATCATCGAAATATTGATCGTGTAAAAATGTATATAGTATATGCAAGCTTGACTGTAGGAGCGGATTCAAAATTGCATCCAATGTTCATTTGTCTTGAGCTGATTGGAAAACTGAGCGTCTTTGATGTAGGGATGTTCGTCTGTAATTCGCTAATTGCTAAGTGTTAGAAACTTAACATACTTGATTCTTTGGTGCAGTATTGCTGCCAGATGGCCTCTTGTACAGATTTGTCAATTATACTGTTTACAAAATCAATGCAGTGTTGCCAAATAATTTTGTATTTTGCAGTAGAGAAGTAGAAACTATTAACTAAGAATGCCGGGGAGAAGACTATTGATTGGTTAGACAAGTTGGGAAATTCAAATGGTTCTCTTCCAGCATCCCAAATCCATTTGAATATGCAACAAGTTAATGCAAAATAATGCTATGATTCTGCGTACGCGGAGTACATTGGAGTAAGGTATGCTAATGCTTGTGATTCTTGTATTGGATGTTTCTTGTTTTTAGTAATGTTACTCATCCCAATATAATTCGCCTTTTTGTAGCCATTGAGGTTGAGATTATTATTGTAGCCGTCTCAATATTAATGTCCATGCTGATTAATTATGTCTGTCAGACCCGAGATTGATGCTTGTTGGCAATTGTAGGCCTCTATTCATATATCTAACTCTCTAGAAAGCTATTATAGTAATTGTAAACAGCTGTGAATATGGTCGTGTCTTTGGGTGGGTATCAATATGGATGCTTTAAATTTTATTGAAATAAATCCGGACCTTAATTGCTAGCCCAGGGAAAGTTATTGCTAGCTGCTTACTGAATGCAATATTTGATAGATTAGGTAGCTGAAGTACATCTCAAGGAAGAAAGTGGCTGATGGTGGGCTGAAAATCAACCAATATTATGTTTCATTCCCTCTTATGCAGCTTATTACTTCTTGATCACCAATTAATCTTTGTCGTGTTTAAGGATTCATGCTCTGTCCATGAATAGTATGTGGAAGATCTGGTACAAGCTAATTAGTGTTACTTGCAGAAGTCAAATAAGCTAAGGGGAAGTATAATAACACAAAATCTAATCCAATTTTATTAGTAAATTTGGGTTGATGATATTTTGCAATTATATGAATAGTTATACATTTTTTTGGGTTTCCTTTGTAAGAATATTTGTATTAACCACTTATCTAAAACCAATTATGTTCGTGAAATATTTGTAAGATTATTTGGCATATTTTTCTTTTTTTTTTGTGAATACTTATTTCTTATCCTTCTCACCTTGTCAGCAATAGAGAAGGTTTTATTTATTTGATTATTTATTACTCGTAGTTTAATAATAAGTTGACCCAATTGACAATTTTGTACGTAGTGTCTATGACTTTGATTTGCGTTGCCACCATAGCTGCAATGAATAAGGCACCAGCGCTAACGCTTCTGTTCAAAATAAAGACAATGCTTCTGTTGCAGCATCTCAGTAGAAGGGTGTTGATTCTCCGTCACAGAGAGGAAGAAATATAAAGTGAAGCTATTGACTTTGTTATGCTATTTGTTATACTATTATTTTTTACTTACACACTTATTGTACATAATTAAATTCCATACTGTAATTTTAGGTATACAATTTTCTTGATCGCGCCCATCTTGTAAAAGAAGGAAACATACGATCCAAGTATTTTAAAAGAAGCAGTTACCATAGGGATTATTAAGAACATGTTTAAAAATAGTTCCTCCTTTAATAGTTTGTATATGTATAGAATGTGTGGTCCATATATAAAGAATTGTTCACTGCATTCACTCTTTACTCAGATAATTATTGCTCCAATTCTCAGTTTTGATGGTTGCTTTGTATTTGCAATTTTTATTCATAGACAATTCTCAATTTTGATGGGTGGTTTGTGACTTTATATAGACATGGTAGTATTTATAAGGTGTTGAATAATTTGCTTAAGCACAAGCTGCGGCATCTGACATTTCTAAATGAAATAGTTTCAACAATTTTGTATCCGATTTTAAAGTTTTAGTGATTGTGTTGAAACGATTGATTTCAATTTTTGGTATGCCTATGAATTTATTGCGAAGGACATTTGAGTTGGTTTCTCTAACAGACATCCCACGAAATTCCACATGAAACTTTGGACTATCAATGATGTTTGACCTCATATGCCGATGCAAATTAAAAATTCATGGACTAATCCAAAGTCATGCACACTTTTGGTTGCAAACAATTACGGAGTACATAGTACTCGTAATAGAAAGTACTCAATATAGTGCTAGGATGTTTAATGTGCGGACCAAATTATCAAAGAGTTTTTAAAATTATTTATTATTTAGTTATATACAAAGTACATTATTAAAATATTTTATGTTAGGTTGTTTAAGGAGCTAATTGGGTATAAACTTTGCAAATTCATAAAAGGATACGAAAAGATTACTAAATAGGATAAAGTACAATTCAGATGAAAAAAAAAAAAGAACACTTAAAAGAGCTTATTAAATGCTCCGTAGGATAAATGAGGGGTGGAGGTAATTAAGATTACTAAAATATTCAAATCAAGGGAGGAAGAGGGAACATTAAGGTTGGAGCTGAGCAAGAAAGATATGAATGAGTATGAGATAAGAAATAGGAGAAATATGAGAGAAAGAGAGCATTCATGAAGATTTTCTTGTCAGAATAAAATCTATATATCTTCCAACTACTTTTTAAGGGTTAAATGACTATTGCCTTGATTTACTTAAGCGTACTTGTTACAATCAGTTTCAGATAATAGAACATTCACGTAATACCGTGTTAATACTTTGTGACATTCTACTTATAAGTCATACATTAATACAAATAACCCACATAATTCTAAAGTCAGAAATTGTGACCTTCTATGTATTGTAACAAACAATACAAATTGTAACCACAACTAAAAACTATATCAAATTATAGTCTCTTAATTGTAACAAACAAAACAAATAATCATGACATATCATTTTACAAACAATACCGATAACTTGGGAAATCGCGCCCAATGCGAGCAAGTCCACAACTAGTTCACTAAAATTGTTAAAGTTAGATAAATTATTTAGCGTGTAACACCCTTTCTACTATTATTATTTAAATCATTTAAATAACTTTCCAATCTCTATAACATTTAACAAATGACAAAAGGATTTAGAAATTTTACCGGAAATTTTCCACAACCACGAAATTTCCTTCCCCTATTGTGGTTACGCTTGGTCACAGTTCGAATCTTAGAGGGAACACCACATCTACATTTCATCATGAATCCAAAACTTGAAGATGAACCTCCAAAATATAGTGAATCTCCTTTTTTTTTTTTGTTATGTTTATACAATTAGGCAAGGATATAAATTGAAGTTTTGTAACTGACAACCGAAAAACATGGGCGGTCATTTCAAAAATTTGAATTCAATTTAATTTGAAAAATTCAATGCAAGATTTAATTGAAAAAGATACCGCGTAGCTATCCCTTTACATGTAATTGAAATATGATTTAGCATATTTATTTGAATGTCATTAATCATTTGTATTTAAACTATTTTTACAAGTAAAAGCCACTTTGGGCCTAACCATTTATATATAAATAAAAACTACAGTTCATTTCAGTAACAATCAAGTAATTAACAATTTGAGCCATAAACTATATACAATTATCATTAGGTAAAAATCATGTGTGGCAAACAAATTATATATATATGTTTAGCCCTTTTAATTAAAAATAAGACTTCCCTTTTATGAATATTGTTAAGACCATTATTCCACTAAAAATATTTTTTACGAATTTACAGATTTTAAAAGTGTGACTAATAACAGTGTTAAGACTATATAAACTACTATACAACCATTGGGTCACAAGATAGATACAAACATATTCTCATATATATGTGTCATACAAAACTATTTAGACAACAAAGATAACAAGATATAACAAATTATAATCTAGAAATTGGTAATGTCCACAACATTTTATGGCCATATCCAATAATTAATTAATTTGTTTTCTCTGGTAAATCCCTATTGGATGTTTGGTAAATTCCTTGTGCATAAATAAGGTTTAAATTTCAATTTTAGTTTTTTTGGATCAAACAAGGGAATACAAAAAAAAAAAAAAGAAAAAAAAAAAAAAGAAAAAAAAGGGTTAGTTTCTCTAAAAGTGAATGTTGTAGGTATTTAATCTAATATTGAACTATATGCATACAGAAATCAAACCACAATAGTAAATCTATATTAGTTAACATTAATACCAAACCTGGTTAACATGAACTGTGGTTGTCCAGTGAATACCACAGTCATATTTACTACCAATTAAGAAGATAACAAGATATTAATGAATTATAAATCAGTAATTGGTAATGTCCAAAAGAACCTAAGGTCATATGTTTTTAATAATTAAAATTTTCATAACAGGTAATTTCCTATCCTTATTTGGGTAAAACATTTTACACAAACAAGATTTCAAATTCGATTTCCGTTTTTTTTATCAAACAAGGTTTCGAAGAAATAATGATGCAGTTTCTTTTTCAGATGTTCATGACAAACCCCGATTATCGAAAAACTTAAAATTGTTATTCCGATTACATAAAATCACCGTTTTTGCAAACATTGACTGATATTGTACAATCCAAACCTATTATTTAGGGATTTAAATCGCTGCCCAAATTCGCTATGACCCCATTTGGATATCTTAAAATTTTGCATTTGCTTTTCAAATCGGGCCATATTGTTAATCGCTTTCGATGCGCGAGTGAATTTAAGGGACATAGATCATGTGTTCGTGTTTAATCTCATCCATGGATGAACAAACTTGAAGAACATTCATGAACTATGAAGAACATTGATGAACAATTTTTCGATTTTGATTTTTTTTTTATTTAATCGTTTTTTTTATTTAATTAAAAACTGATTTTAATAAATAAATTTCGAAAATTATAAATGATTTTCTTAAATTCAGTAAATAAATTTTGAAAAATAAAAATTAAATTAAAAAAGGAAAAATACTAAAAATAAGGTTTGACCAAGGTTAAAAAAAAAATTAAAAATCGGCCAATGATAATTCAGTATAGTGATGGTCATATTGAAGATGACCACAGTAGAATTTTCGGTGCAATTAGCTGTCATCTTTCAACATGCTGTTATATGTGATGATATATAATTAAAGTATGAGTGTTCGGTAAATTAGTGATTGACTAGCTGTTATATGTAAATAATAAAAATTAATAATTTTTTTTTTCCCTAAAACTGAATATCAAATTTTCAATAGATACCTTTACTTTTCAAAAGCTAATATTTCTAACTTTTGATAAAAGCTAGCCACCACTAAACATTACTCCAACCACTACACTGCAAAATACTCATATTTTATATTTAGTAGTGGTTCGACTTTGTTAAACCACTAAAGCTACCGAAAAGCTAGTCTAAAGCTAACGATGAACTCACCCTTCATGTATCCAAAACGCGTCTTAAAACAATCTATACATATAGTAAAACAAAGGACACTATATGCAAAGCTCCACATGTCACTCCACTATTAAAACTTTTCTTGCCCTTTTCCCCAATTCTATATAAAGCAATTGTCAAAATATATACTTCGTATATTGTTGAAATTTTTTATTGCCTATCAAAAATCTGACAAATATTTTTTATCTTAAACTATTGCCTACAAAAAATCTTACAAATATTTTTTTATCTATTTAATGTGACAAAATTGCATAATATTTTTATCTTAAATCATTGCCTACATTAATGAATACTTTTAATCATATGTGGCATAATTGAACAATATTTTTATACTTAAATTATAGAATAACATATGACAAATTATTTTTTTGTGAACTTAATTTCGTCTATGTTGAATCATAATACTCCCTCCGTGTTTTAATAAATGTTACACTTACCAAATCCGGCCACGTTTTAATAAGTGTTACACTTTCTTTTTTTTTGGCAAAAAACTACATTAAAATATTATATCTCTCTCCTCTCATGGTTCCCACCAAAACCCACTACTACTTTGTTATTATATCTCTCCTCTCACATTCATTACTTTTCAATAAACTATTTATCCCACTATCTTTCTTTTACAATTTTTTAATACTTCAACTACCTCTTATTTTATTTAAATCAATTAAATTGCCTAAAACTATGTGCCGGTGAAATTGTAACACTTATTAAAACACGGAGGGAGTATCAAGGGTCGGCCGTGCCACAGGTGAGCTTCTTGCGGATCCGGAGGTGTATCGTAGGCTTGTTGGTCGTTTGATTTACCTTTCGGTAACTAGACCGGATTTAGCATACTCCGTCCATATCTTGTCTCAGTTTATGCAAGAGCCGCACATTGAGCATTGGGAAGCAGCTCTTTGTGTCGTTAGTTATTTGAAAGGTACCCCAGGTCAAGGTATCTTGTTGAGTGCTACTAGTGATCTTACCTTGCAAGGTTGGTGTGATTCAGATTGGACGGCTTGTCCCCTAACTCGTCGCTCTATCATAGGTTGGTTGGTGTTTTTGGGGCATTCGCCTATCTCTTGGAAGACTAAAAAGCAACCCACTGTGGCGACATCTTCTTCAGAGGCCGAATACAAATCAATGTCTGCAGTCACTTGTGAGATCAAGTGGCTCAAAGGTTTGTTGTTGAGTTTGGGTGTGCAACACCCTAAGGCAATCAAGTTGTTTTGTGAAAGTCAATCTGCTTCGCACATCGCCAAGAATCCGGTTTTTCATGAAAGAACCAAACACATTGAAGTTGATTGTCACTTCGTTCGAGATGCGATTGTTGAGGGCTTGATCTCTCCTTCTTATGTTCCTACAACTTCTCAATTGGCCGATATCTTCACAAAGGCACTTGGGAAGTCCCAGTTTGATTATCTTCTATCCAAGTTGGGCACTTATGACACTCGTGCTCCAACTTGAGGGGGGGTATTGAGGATATATATTTTGTGGAATATTTTTGGTAGTTATCTTTTAGATTATTTCCTAATCCTAGTAACCTTAGCATTGTATATATATGTTTTGCCCTCAATTAATGAAAGTCAAGCCGTATGTTTATGCAATTCTACAAACATCAATAAATATGTGTTAAATGTTAGATTAAAGTACTATTCTAAATCTTTCTTATAAACATATAATCTGTATGACATTTTCCATCCATTTTTTTACATATCTTCTTACAAGATATATAATCCACTATTACATATTTCTTCCTCTATTACCATTCTCCCTTTATATACTTGTATCATTAATTTAAAAAATATTCCAATTTTTTTTTTCTTTTTATGTTAAGAAAAACTAATTTACATGTAAATAATGCAATTATTCTCATCGAAATGCCAGTAATGTGAAAAACCTTGTAAAAAAAAACATTAACACTTACTTTAAAAAGAAATTAAATTAATATAAATAACAAACATTAAAACTTACTTTGAAAAGAAATTTAATTAATATAAACAAGATTCGTTAAAGTAGAAGTGGGTAAAATATAGTATGTATAAGACAAAATTAAAAACTCTAGCCTCCTCTCTCTCTTCTCTCTCCTAAACTTTAGCCTCCATTGTTAACTTTGAAGGGACTTTCATCGGATTTCATCGGTGGAAAGCCCCAATCTTTATTTCTTTTACGTTTTCTTTGTTTTTTAGATTATAATAATGTTTCCTTCGAAAGACAGGGGTTTTTCGATCTCATTCGAAAGACAAGGGTTTTTCGATCTCCTTCGAAATACAAGGTTCTTTCGATCTCCTTCGAAAGACAAAGTTTTTCGAACTCCTTCGAAAGACAAGGTTGTTTTATTTGCGCTTAATAGGGTCTCTAGTTGTGCGGGGCTTCAATTGATTATGGCTCAGATTCGGGTTACGAATTCAACACAAGAATTTTCTTTCTCACAAAACTATGAAGCGACGACGGGTCCACTCAAAAAAGTTGTATGAGACAATGAATCGAGAATGTGTTGAAGTGTTATATCTATGTATTTGGATTTTTAGCCCTTCCTTGATTAATTCTTGTTTGATTTTGTTAAATCTATTTTCATATCGTTAATTGTCAATTGTAGATGTCGTATGACTTTATTTAATGAAATTTAATGTCCTTTGGGATTTCTTTAAAAAAAAAAGTGGGTAAAATATAGAAAAGCAAAGAAGACTAAAACTAGATTATTACTAGACCAAAGCATATTTTTTATTCAAATAAAACGATTGATTCATATTTTTTTTGAAAAAGTTTGTGGAGATCTGGATATTCCCGAATAGGTCAACCTTTCGAACTTCTGCTGAATCCATATATGGGTAGGCAAGAGACAACCGGGCGCAAAAAACTAGAACGCACCTAAAATCGGGTCAAGTTCTAATTGTGAGTCACACAACATGTTTTAACTTATGAAAAATAAATAATTAAAATTAAGAATTCAAAGTAAGAAAAAAATATATATAATTCAATTGCTGAAAAATTATTGATTGCATATTATAACTTATGTTTACAGCTATGGAGTATTAGAGATGACAATTCAGGTAAATAAATAAAGACACAAAAGTAAAACAAAAAATATATAATTCAATTGCTAAAAAATTACTAATTGCCTAATTTAACTTATGTTTACAGTTACGGAGTATTAGAAGTGTTAATTCAGGTAGCCGAATGGAGTTTGAGTTGACTCACAACGGGACGGAACTATTTGGGTCGGGTATGCTTGGGTCAAAGTTATCCTTTTAATCGGTCTCAGTTCAAATCGAGCCCGGTTCTCAAGTCGGCCCTGCAGATAATATAAGCTCACTAAACATAAATTCTAATAAATTATGATAAGGGTTAATAAAGGTCACTTAAGTTAATTTTACAACTAAAAGTAGAAATAAAGAGAATCAAACACATCCTAAATTTCTTTGATATGTAAATTATGTATATCTTTAAATGAAATATTTTTATATTATCAATTTATTAATATTTGGGTTATGCTCAATTCATAGATTGGACCTAACTTATTGTTGGGCTATGTTTGATTGATTAGATTTGACCACACTTGGGTATGTTCAATTCACCACATTATATTTTTTTGATTTGACTAGCTAAATTATTATTTGATTGATTTGCAAATTTTTCAAATGAGATGTCATTTGATTTGCACTTTGCAATATATATGAACCTTAAGATAAATTTTTGTATGTGGTTGGGCATATCGTGTGGCAGGAGTTACCTGAGTTACTCAGTCAGGGGTTACTTGAGGGGTTCGGTAAGGAGTTACTTGAAGGGTTTGGACATGGATTAATCGAGAGGTTACTCGGTCAGGGGTTACTTGAGGGGTTTGGACATGGATTAATCGAGAGGTTACTCGGTCAGGGGTTACTTAAGGGGTTACTCGGTCAGAGTTACTCAAGTTATTCGGTCAGGGGTTACTTGAGGGGTTCGGTTAGGGGTTACTTAAGAGGTTACTCGGTCAAGAGTAACCCGAAATAAACAGATAAAATATGATTTGCTAGACGGTTTAATCTGCTTATTTCTAAAAAAGTTGAATTGAACATAACCTTTATAATTAGAGTAATATTTAATAAAAGAACTTATTATACCGTGCAATTGCACGAATACTATACTAATTTTATCTCCATTTTTCATGCGTGTAAAATTATATAAAAACTAATTATTCCATATTAATTAAATATACAATGAATGAATCTAACAAGATATTAAATAGGCTATTGATACGGAGTATTCTGTTGTAAAATTTTAAAGTTTGCCCCCCTATATTAAGAAATTATGAACACATTTAATTTCATTTACGCACGTAAAAATGCAAAAGTGGCAGACAAAATAATAAAAAACGCTAATTAAAAATCTATGCTCGAAAGATCGTTGAACTTCTAAATCGTACAAATCTGCAATTGGCCAATTTATATGGTCACATGTAAAATAATCCGATTGCTTAATCTGTAGGTCACATGACTATCTATCTAGTGAACTGAAATTTTAATAGGCATATGGTGTATTATTCGTATAAGCTAAGAGATGAACTGAGGAATAGTGATATGATATTCAGCTAAATGTACTCCATATATAATATAATTGCCCTTAATTCAGCTTATTATTTAACATTGTCGGTATACATAATTTTTAAAAAATATAAAGTATATATCGCTTGCATATAAATCTAGTAAAATATTATGTTAGTGTATATATATATTCTTTAGTCTATGTACACTCCGATAAAATTTTAGGGTACGTAGTTGTGCCTATGGAAAATTAACTACAACCTGGTTACCCTAATAACAAATATCCGATACAAACCTAAGCTAATTGAAATTAATCAAATCAGTATTGAGAAACTTAATAATTTACTATGTATATGAACTTAATTAAACTTATTAAAAACTTGATTTTTACTTAGCTGAACTTATCATTACTAATTTAATTTATTAAAATTTATTTTAATTGTAATTTGTATTTAGAGAACCCTTATTAAAATTTAATTTTATTGAATTTAAACTTATTACATCTGAAATAAGTGAAATTAAGTAAACAAAACATGTCCTTATTGACACTCCAATAATATAATCCGACTCTATATCAAACCACATGACTAGATATGATTGTATGAATACCCTAATACGAAGTATCTTTGAGGATGTAGGAGATGGAGGGATGGTTAGTCCCTCCATCTTCCCCCCTGTGATAGGAGGGGGCTCCCCGTGCACCTTATCTCGCTTATCACATTCGTCTTTATTTATATTTAGCATAAGTTAATTTTTATATAATCTTTTATAGAAGTATAAAGGTAAAGTTTCCGTAAAAAAAAAATAAAAAAAAGGGTAAAGTTAAATATATAAAAAACAGAAAACATAATTAATTAATTAATTTCTATTAATAGGCCATAAAATCAACAAATGACTGCCACGCTAAATAGTTATACGTGGTTATAAATATACACAAAAAAATTGTACACATACATCCGCGAAATCCTACCCTTTTCACATGTTAGCTTGAGTAAACCTCCATTCTCTCCTCAACTACTATATAGTTACATAAATAATTTCATATCTTCATTTTTTTTTTTTTTCAATTTTCTTTTGCTTCTATCTTCTTTCTAGGTCATTAATTTCTCAGTGCCACTACTTATGTATTCTGTTTTTCAGAGTTATATATAAATAAATACTCAAATCATTGTTTTCTTTTATACTCAAAACAATAAAAAAAAATTAAAATTAAAAAAGTTCTCCAAGAGTGATGGAAGGTGAAGGTGAATCAAGTGCGAGTGTTTACGTTAGACAACCTCTTTTGGAGAATGATTTGCAAGATGATATTGACGTTAAATTTGTTCAAGAAGGTGATGCTTTGTTCGCCAAGACGCCCTTCAATGGCCTCAACGCCCTTTCAGGTTTTTAATTCATCTGTTTTATGTTTTCGTTTGTGATTATGAATTGAATCGGATCGTTATTATTACTATCTCCGTTTCTTACTATTATTATTGTTGAGTGTATCAAAGATGATCGAAGGTTGCAATTTCGTATTGCTACATGATAGATTAATGAATCTAATCATCATGATTTGTGTCATTTTCGACGTAATAGACATAGACATGATCGCAATCAGTTTTATGAGGTGTAAAATGATAGAGGGTTTTCATTGTGTTGTATGCTGTTGTAAAATTACACCCTCTCACATTTTTACGATCGCGTACCATTCACAAGTTGTGAATGGTCCTAGGGCAAATTTAAGTCAATATGGAATCCGTGATCAGAAGAGTAGTCTTCTGAATACAATCCATACAAGTGGCTAGGTAATGGATATTGCCACTTTTAATAAGAAGTCATTTTACACATATATGGCCAAATTAAATATCATTGATTGATGCAATGCTACGCACATTCGAGTGTATATGATGTAGACATAGTGGTCGATTTTTATAAAGTTTTGCCTTTATGTTTATTCGGGTGCACTGACTAATCGTAGATGCATACCTCCTCGAGATTAGAGTTGAGACAGGTGGGTAGTACATGGTTATATTACCACACTTGTCATCCCCAAATCTATGATGTTGTACCCTTCATAGAATACATTGAAATTTTACAGTCAAACAAAACAACAAAAAATAAAGTAAAATAGATATGATAAAAAACAAACAATAAACAAACAAATGATGATAATGAACTTATCATTGAACTATGAGTATGACACGTTGAACGGAAAGGGTACACATAGACATAGTCTATGCATACCCCACATAGACATTCACTTTGGTGAATATCTATTGGTTAAAAATTTAGCCTCACCTTGGCCCACCCCAAAAATTCTGAAAATTTTACTTTTAAATATTTTAGAATTGAAAATTTTAAATTTCAAATTTGAAAATTGAATATCAATGAATATATGGCGGTGAGAATCAGAGTAAGGAGTAATTTAAGGAGAGGGAGGTGATCCAAGAAGGGTAAGCAATGACGGAGGACGAAATTAGGAGAGTGAGGTGGCTTAAAGATGATAAGCAACGATGGTGGGCGGAATTAGAGCCAAACTATGGCGAGGTTGAGCGGAAGAGACGACGGAGTTCAGGTGGTTGAATATAGTGGTGGGTCAAATGATCATTTCAGCAGAAGAAACCTTGGTTAATTATTCAATGTAATATTTTAGAACAAAAAATGAAGTTGAATTTATATATTAATTCTTCATTTTTATTAGTTTGGTATCATAAATTTGTAAATGATGTTTCAATAATAATATTAGTATCAAATAAGTAGGTGTGGTATCAAACTAATGCATAGTATAAGTTATATGGACATCATCTTCTTAATAAAATAAACAAATTATTATTATTTTTGGTAAAAATAAATAAAATTGAGAAGGCTGGAGGCACTTAGGAATGGTTTTTCAGTTCCGTGGTTGGATGTATGGGGTTTGGAGTCGGTTGTTCAGGTGGTTGAGTTTCGTGATTTGGGTTTGGAGGTTAATGGATCAGGTGGGTCTCGAGGTGGGTGATGAAGGTGAGTTTAAGGTTTTGGGTTTCGAAGTGAGTGGTGAAGGCGAGTTTAGCCGTTTAGGGGTTTGGGTTTTGAGGTGGGTTGTTGAGGTGGGTTTGGGTAGGTCTCAGGTGGCACTTATGGAGGAATTGGGTGGGGCAAAAAGATGGTCGGTCGCCGGCAAAGGGGAATGTAAAAGGGTTAAGGGTGAGAGAGGTGGTTCATTTGGTGGTCGACGATGGATGGGGGTAAGGGCTTCCATGTAGTGGGGGACTAAGGGTGGGTGGTTATTTTAAGTTTGTAATAGTAATTAATAAATACAATTAGTTAGTACTAAGTATAATTACATGTGTTGTAACTTGTAAGTCATTTGATTTATTTAAAGAAAAGTATCCTAAAAGTCAAAAGGTTTGCTTATTGTTGATTAATTACTAAGAAGATTACACTTTCACATTTTAAAATATCTCAATTTTTTTCGTGACTCTATTATCTAGCAGGGAAAATTATTAAAAAGTTAAGTTTTTTGAGGGTTGTCTACAACTTTAATAGAGAATCTAAGTTAAACATTTGCAAAAATTAAAAAAATAATCTGAATTTAATTTGTGTGTCGATAATATTGCTCGATTAAGATGTTGGTGAACATTTTGGCCCTTAATGATCCCAATTTGAGGTGAAATTCGTAAAGTTATATATCTTAAACCCCTCATTTTGTAAAGTTATATAATTGGATTTGGCCTTAAGTAAAAATAAAGTGAACTAAACATGACCTTAATACGAAATGTTTGCTCTATTTCGTAGTAATAATCACAACGCTTTCCTTTTACATCTGTTTCCATAATAATCAAAAACAATTCTTATTTTAGTAAAGACTTAGATCACTGTTATTTTATTATTTCTCTCTCTCACTAACCTCACTTACATAAATAATTTGTAGTTTTTGCCTCTTATTATCTTCACTTATACTACAAATTATTAAAAGCATCTGGCTCGCAGTAATTTATTATGGATTACTAATATTATAGACACTATGACCATTTTATTAATAATAAAAAGGGCACTATGTATGTTATAATAAAAGTTATTTTATTAAAATAAATTAATTTCATTGTGTTATTATAAAGGTCATAGGTTAGGCTTTTTTCAATGAAAGTAACCCTGATTGAGTAATCCTGACTGATCGAGTGCCCCTAACCAAGTAACTCCAGCTACACGGTATGGCCAGCCACATATGAAACTTTGTGTTATTAATCTGAGCAATTTTTGCACACAAATAGAGAAGATTTCAAGCACAATAACCGAGGCAATAATTACAATGTAAAGTAGAATCCATTGGACAACTATGAGTTATTAAAGTAATTTACCTATTTATAGTGTGTTTGGCTCACCTTTATTAATTAAATAAGTTTTAGGTCTATTTAGTTCAAATAAATTCCGATAGGATTTTATCAAATTTAATGAGTTCAATAACTTTTAATAAATTTTAGTCGTCAAATAAGGTTTAATAAAGTTCCATTAAAGTTTTAGTCATGTCTAAAAAGTTCCATTCAAGTCTAATATGATTGTATATGAATGATATTTATATCATTAGTAGTTTATTTTATATTACAATATTGTGTTTTTTTTTTTTAAAAAAAAATTTTTATTAGAAAATGTTGTTAAAAAAAACCTATTATAGCAACATTTTTGTCAGAAAAACCTTAAAAATATATTTGGCAAGTTAAAACCTAATTGTAATTTTTTTTTTTGATGAAGACAACTAAAAAGTGCTAATTAACTCAATTACCCTCTAATTCCCCCCTCCCCATTTTTTCTACCTTTAACATAATTAATTATTTAACAATTAAATTAATTTATAAATAAAAAACCACCATCACCTCCACTAGCCAGAGGGGTCATCCCCTCTATGCGAGCATCCCTTCTCCCCCCACTTGAGCCGCCGCTCCAAACCCCCCACCCATAGCGACCCATCTCCACCATCGACTGACCCCCTCCCTCTCCTTTTACACCCCATTACAACTTGTGGGGCGTGTGCTATTTGAAGATCTACCTCTTCCTCCTCACACTTCTTTAGAAACTTCATAAAGATCAATATAATGATAACACATGTCCTTTTCAATACAAATTGCCCTTGAGATTATCCATTAAGATACAAATTCCCTACAATTATCACAAAACATTTGATAGCTTATGCAGCTTATATAAATATATTTCTTAATAATACCAAATATCATACAATTATACCAACATCAATCAAATTGATACTAAAAAAATTCATGTGACACTGACATAATTGCAACATGTTTTAATAAAAAAACATTTTGCTAAGCCAAATTACATTAATCTAGATTTGACCAACCATTATAAATCGACACTCTAATAATCACTAATTTACAATAATCACCATCAAACTTTAAGTATAATCAATTACAATTCATTACAAAATCTAGTTCTTCAACTGTATCAAGCTCTATCAAATTTGACTTACAGCCATTTAAATTAAAGAAGTTATGGTTCAATTAGTAATTCAAGTTAATAATTTGTATTTTGTTTTTAAAATACCTCAAATTTAGAATACTCATGGCAATAAGAAGATGAATAATGCTGCTTGGCTCCTATTCTAACAACTTTGAGAATATCTTCATCAACTTCAATAGCCATTAATGGTTGGCTTAAAATTTAAGTATTTAACAAACTAAATTGGGAAGTTGAGATTAAACTTTTGTAAAATTTCAACACCAAAAATTTTCACCGTATTTGAGCGCTAAATTTCCCTCTTTTTTTCTACAATAATGGCGGACTTTACTAAAATTTTACCGCTCTTAACTCCCGCTCTTATGTTTTTGATGAAGGCTGAATTGTCAAAAAGATATTGGATGTCTATGTGGGGTTACACATAGACTTAGTCTATGTGTATCATCTCCCCACGTTGAATGCATCATTTTGTCCTTAATTAATAAAGGAGGGTCTTAAAATTGCAGATGGGACAATGTAAATTGCACTATAGAATATACACATTTGGTGATTGATCATAAATTATTTGAAATCAGTTGTACTGTCCCATAAAAATTGTCATTAAATTACTTGGCACAGAACTTTAGAAATTAAATTAATTTATCCGAAGAGATACTCTTTCTATTTACTCAAGCAGTGAGATCCCTTGATAAAGGTGATTGAATATAAATTAAGTCAACTTTTTATATCTTAGTTCATTGATTTTCCAATATTTTACTAGTTGCAACAGTTTTTGTCTACAAGAACTATATAACACTAGTACTAGTACTTTCTTTAGAAAAGAGTTGATATCAACTATCTTAGCTGGTTAAATTTTTATAGCAGTACATAAGATATGTGATCTGATTCTGTTTATAACTATGATTTTTGATTGTCTTCGTTAAATCTTTGCTTATATGAAGTAGTTGGGATATGATAGAAGTGTTGGAAAGAGTTTTTATGTGAGGTCGTGTTATGTCACAATTATGAAAGATTTGGATACTATAGTCACTTATTTGCGAGGGTGAACTTTTAATATGAGAGATTGAGACAACATGACAATGTAGCTCATATGGTCTTTGAGCTGCCTAAGCGGAGGTAAGGGCAGTATTAATGTAGGAGTAGGGTTCATCTATTTTTTGATTGAAGTGGAACTTACATTGATAATGTAATAATAATTTTTTGAGGGAGTTAGAGATGGACATCAAGACATGTATGTTACAATTTATCCTCCTAATGAATTCATTATACAGAGAGATATGTCGTGGTGGAATGAAGAGGTGAAAACAGTAATTAAGCAAAAAAGGGAATGCTATCAAGCCTTAGGAAAATGTAGGAGTGATGAAACCTTTGCAGCGTATAAGGAGGCTAAGAGTAAGGCAAAGGCAGCTGTTCGCCAAGCAAAAGAAAAGGCTTATCAGGAGATTTATGAAAAGCTTGACTCCAAGGAGGCAGAAAAGATCATTTATAAGATGGCAAAGAGAAGGCAAGAGGCAAGGAAAGATATTGGCATGGTGAAGTGTGTCAAAGATAAGAACCAAATGGTCCTAATACAAGAGGAGGCATCAAAAGACAGGTGGAAGGGGTACTTCGATGAATTGTTTAATGGAAGTAATGGAGTTGTGATAGGAGATACCTCTGTGAGTGATGAAGAAATCAACATGGAGTATGTGCGGAGGATTAGGAGAGTAGAGGTGGAGATTGCACTAAAGAAGATGAAACCTAAGAAGGCGGTTGGCCCTGATGGTGTACCAATAGAGGTGTGGAAGTGTTTGGGTAAGATTGGTATTGATTGGTTAATAAACCATTTCAACAAGATATGGACGGCTACAAGGATCCCGCAAGATTGGAGGAAGAGCACCTTGGTCCTGGTTTATAAAAACAAAGGAGACGCTCAAGATTGTTCTAACTATCAAGGAATTAAGCTTATGAGCCACACTGTGAAGCTGTGGGAAAGGGTGATTGAACAAAGGTTGAGGGCATGCACAAGCATTTCAGATAACCAATTTGGTTTTATGCTTGGGAGATCTACTATGGAGGCAATCCATTTGATAAGATAGATGATGGAGTTTTATAGGGTAAAGAAGAAGGATCTTTATATGGTCTTTATTGATTTAGAGAAGACATATGACAAGGTGCCAAGAGAGGTACTTTGGTGGGCAATGTTGAAGAAAGGTATCCCACGAAGGTACGTTGACCTAGTTAAAGATATGTATCGGGATGTGTCAACAAATGTGAGGACATGTGGAAGGTTGACAAAAGATTTTCCTATTACAATCGGATTGCATCAAGGGTCTGCATTAAGCCCTTTTCTTTTTGCAACGGTTCTAGATGAAGTAACTAAACCAATTCAAGATGAGTTTCCATGGTGTATGTTGTTCGCGGATGATATCATTTTGGTGGATGAGACTAAGGATGGGGTTAATGCCAAGTTGGAGCAATGGGGGCAAAGGTTGGAATCTAGAGGGTTTAAGCTAAGTCGGAGTAAGACTGAATATTTGGTATGTCGTTTTGGTACTCAGAGGGGGACAAGCAATGAAGTGGTGAATTTGGATGGAAAAGATTTGACCATGATTGATTGTTTTAAGTATCTTGGGTCGATCATCCAGAAGAATGGTGACATTGATCAAGACGTGGCCCACAAGATTAAGTCAAGGTAGCTTAAATGGAGAGCGGCCACAGGAGTGTTATACGACCAAAGCATTCCCTTACAGTTGAAGGGAAAATTCTACAGGACTGCCATAAGACCAGTATTGCTCTATGGTACAGAATGTTGGGCTTCTAAGAAAGAGCTTTTAAAAAAGATGGAGGTTACAGAAATGCGCATGTTAAGGTGGATGTGTGGAAACACTTTAAGAGATAAAATCAGAAATGAGGTTATTCGAAAGAAAGTAGGTGTGGCAGACATTGTAGATAAACTAAGGGAAAATCGCCTGCGGTGGTTTGGAAATGTAAGACGGAGACTCGAGGGTGCACCGGTGCGAAGAGTGAAAGAGTGGGACCATGGAGGGATTAAACGAGAGAGAGGGAGACCAAAAATGACTTGGTTGGAAGGAGTTAGGAAGGATATGAAGTGCATGGGTTTACATGAGGATGAAACTTTGGATCGTAAGAAATGGAGGAGAAAGATTTATCACTACTAAAATTCGGCTAAATTGCGACCGTTTTTTTACGACCGTCAGAAAAACGGTCGCAAAATTCATATTTTGCGACCGTTTTTTATGCGGTCGCAATATTACGACTGCTTTGAACACGGTCGCAAATTTGCGACTGTTTTACGACCGTTTTTAGCCTTTTAGACGGTCGCTAGGATGTTTGAACAATTAAAAATAATTCCAAATTAAAATAAACCGTTTGCGACCGTCAAAGACGGTCGTAAAATGTCATAATCTGCGACCGTCAAAGAGACGGTCGTAAATGTCAAAATCTGCGACCGTCTTTGACGGTCGTAACCGTCATAATCTGCGACCATTAAAGAGACGGTCGTAAATGTCAAAATCTGCGACCGTCTCTGACTGTCGTAAACGTCATAATCTGCGACCGTCATAGAGACGGTCGTAAATGTCAAAATCTGCGACCGTCTCTGAGACGGTCGTAAATGTCAAAGAGACGGTCGTAATTGTGTTTTTTTTTTTATTTTTTTTATTTTTAAAAAAAGGGTATAAAAGAGATTAAAACTCACCCTAACCCTAATATTTTCACAGCCGCTACTCCTTCATTTTCGTATCTCCTCTCTTTCCTTCTCACGTTCTTCCTCTCTCTAATTCTCTTTCTCTTTCTCTAAATTTCCTCCCGTACTATTTCCTCTTCTCCTTCTCCTTCTCGTTCTCTTTCCTCACCTTCCTCCATCTTTGTTTCTTCTTCATTTTATCTTTTTCTTAGTATTTATGTCAACTAATGAATTGTAGTGTTGTATTTTCGTCAAAGTTTGGTATTAATGGTCAAATTCGACCATAAAAATTCCAGATCTTGAGTTTTTATGGTCGAATTTGACCATATAAACCTAAAGAGGAAGAAATTTTGTGAAAGGTATGTATTTCTTCTCTGAATTTTTATTATATTTTTGTTGTTTTATTTTGTTCTCTAATTTCCATGATTGTTCAAATTTTTTCCGATTTTTGTTTGTGTTTTTGTTTGAGTTTTGGTTCGATTTTTGTGTGTTTTTGTTTGAGTTTTGGTTCGAATTTTTGTTGATTTTGTTCAAATAGTGGTTCAATTTTTGTCGAAGTTGTGTGATTGTTCGAATTGTTGTGGGTTTTTTTGAGTTGAATTTTTGTTCGAATTTTGCTTAGTGTTTGTGGGTTTGATTTGTGTTCGTCTTTTTTGCTGATTTTTATTTAATTTTTGTGCATTTTATTTCGATTTTTTGTTTGATTTTTGTAAATTTGTTCGAAATTATATGGGTTGTTTTTGTTGGTTTAATTGGATGTTTTTGTTGGTTCAATTTCTGGGTTGATTTTTTTGATAAATTTATGTTTTTTTTGGGTTAAGGGTGGGTGGGTGGTGGTGGGTATTCATGGTTGAAGGTGGGCGAAGGTGGTGGTGGGTAGAGGGCGGCGAATAGTAGTTGTTTAAGGTGGGCAGTGGTGGTGGCTTGGGTAGGTGGGATCTAGTTTCGGTGGGGTCAAGGGTGAGTGGGTGGTGGTTGAGGTGGTTACAGGTGATTTTTCTTTTTTTTTTGTTTTTTTTTTAAAATTTTAGCGACGGCTTATGGCGGTCGCTAATTCCAAAATTGCGACCGCTGATATTACCTGTCGCAATTTTTATTTTTGCGACCCTTTTCTAAACAGTCGCTGAAAATAATAAAAACGGTCGCAAAAAATCTGCGACCGTCAAACGGTCGCAAAAATGATTTTTTGCGACCACGTGAATAACGACCACCACCTTACGACCGTTGACGGTCGCAATTGCTAATTGCGACCGTTTTTACTATAATCTGCGACCGTCAGAGACGGTCGCAATTTGGCCGAATTTTAGTAGTGTATGTTGATGACTACACGGAATAATCAATTTTGGTTCATGTTAGCCGACCCCACTTTTGGGATTAAGGCTTTGATTGATTGATTGATTGATTGAATTCATCATAGAACTATAGCTCAATTTGAGTCTATTTCCTTGTCAAGTACATTTCAACAAACTTTTAGTGTTAAAATCCTTGAGAATCATAGAATTTCCTATGATCGTATTTCAAAATCGTCGCATATTGATATCTCAACTATCATAGGCATATATAAGAATTTCTTAGTGAATGATAGCAGCAGGAAATTTATACTTTGTACTGTATAGTGGTTGTATGTTTATGATACATTCAGATCATAAAATTAAAATTTCCTCTTATATAACTAGATTTCTTTTTGTATGCTAATGTTTTCCTCTTATATAATTAGATTTCTTTTATAGTTTAGGGTTGCAATGTTCTGTTCTGGTTATGTACTACCTTTTATGTTTCTGTTCGTTGTTAATATGTATACAACGCTCACTGCTTCTACTATTACATACTGAGAAAAGGATGTTAGTTTTTCATCTGTAAACAACCAATATTATTGTTGTCTTTCATTCTCTTAACTTGGTTATTTTATAAATTGATAACTTAATATCAAGACCTTTTAAACAGGAGTTGGAATACTATTAGTACCATTTGCTCTAGCATCAGGGGTTGGCTGAGCTTGCCATTACTTTTCGCCATTTCCCTGGCAGGATTTTATGCCGGTTTACTAATCAAACGATGCATGGAAGTCGATCCAAGTATCACATCTTTCCTTGACAAGGAGAACGCGCATTTGGGAATATTGGTAGAACAGTTGTATCAGTGTTTATGTGTGCAGAGCTGTATTTGGTTGTAACAGGTTTCTTGATTATCGAAGGAGACAATTTACATAATCTGTTTCCAGAAATGAACTTCAGCGCCTTTGGGCTAGAAGTTGGAGGAAGAAAAAGCTTTGTAATTATTGTTGCACTTCTTATTACTCCTTCTGTTTAGTTAAGTAACACCAGTGTTCTGTCTTACATCTCTGCTACTGGTGTTCTCACTTCTGTTGTGATCATTGTATCGGTTGTATGGGTTGGTGCATTTGATGGTGTCGGATTCCACAACAAAGGGGAGCTTCTGAATTGGTCAGGGATTCCTACGGTTGTAAGCCTTTATGGCTTTTGTTATTGTGCTCATCCTATTTTCCCAACCCTTTACCACTCCATGAAGAAAAGACATAACTTCTCTAAGGTAAAGTTTCCCATCTAGCTAGAAGTCATTCAAATTTGGCTTTGTTTGAGTCATATTTTCGATTGTCATGTGGTTCTGTTCTAGATTGGTGTGGATAGTATATATTTTAAGTTTTAAGGTTAGGTTGATTCAAGTAATTCAGGTTTGGATATGTTCTGATCCAATCAATATTAGTATACATCTTGCTTGGTTTTCATAAGTTTATCTAGCTATCTTTCCTATACTTACATATGATCCATTTTCTGCAGGTACTATTACTATGCTTTGTCTGCATGACCATCAGTTATGCATCCATCGCGATATTAGGCTATCTGATGTTCGGTTCAAACTTGGATGCAGAAATAACTCTGAACCTTCCAATTGGTAAACTGAGCTCGAAAGTGGCTATATATACCACATTGGTCAGTCCACTTTCCAAATACGCACTGATGTTAGAACCAGTAGCAAATGCTACTGAGAGCTGGTTTCCGAGTTACCACAAAAAGAGATCCTTCAAAATTCTTATCCAAACTGCTCTGGTTGCTAGTCAAGTTATCATAGCATTGACTGTTCCTTTCTTTGGATATCTTATTTCTTTGGTTGGAGCATTTTTAAGCATTACTGCTTCGATTACAATTCCATGCTTGTGCTTCTTGAAGATTTCAAGTTCTAGTGTTGGAAGTGAGCATTCTATAATCATCGCGATTATAGTGTTTAGTATATTGATTGCGATATTTGGTACCTACACCTCTTTGGTACATCTTATACATGGTAATGTCTTGCCATACTAACCTTAATTTGTATGAAATTCTATGAAATGCACATTGTATTACTTTAGTGTATGCAAACATAACTTTATCTTAAGTTATAATGTTTTTCACCAAAAGTGTTACAACTAGGCTAGTTGACTATTGCATCACTCTACACAACATGTTGGTTGTAAAAATTTTGCTTTAGGTTTTCATAAGGAAGGTCTAGATTATTGTATCTTTTAGATCAAGTATATGAATGACAAAAATATAAACTTTTGATTGTGTTGGACCAACTAGAACCCTTCTTATTTACAATTTTACAAATAATAACACTAGTAATATCAATATAGATAATAGATTAAATAAAAAAAGTTGGGCAGACAATTGTGTGCAAGTAAATTCATGTGATAAACAAGATAGCTATATATAGAGAGGCAAGAACATAATTTAGTTTATTTGACGAGGAATACAAGCTATGGGTAGCTCATTAATCAAGATACAAAGTGAAAATAAATTATCCAATATAGTTATGTAGTTCACTTCAATAGAAACTAGATCTATAAGGCGATGAGCTGCAAAATTACCATTCATTTTAATATGAGACCAACTAATAGAATCGAATGAAATGTCCAAAGATAAATTGTCACCCATAACACAGTAAAGAAATCAAAATTTGACAATGAACTCAAAGATATTATTACATTATCAAACCTATTGCCAATGCCTCGGCTATTCCCGGCACCTAGCTACTACCTAAGTACTAATATGTGCTACTCCCTCCGTGTTTTAATAAGTGTTACACTTACCAAATCCGGCCATGTTTTAATAACTGTTATACTTTCTTTTTTGGCAAAAAGTTACATTAAAATATTATATATCTCTCCTCTCATGGTCCCCACCCAAACCCCCTACTACTTTTTTAATTATATTTTTCCTCTCACATTCATTACTTTTCAATAAACTATTAACCCCACTATTTTTCTTTTATTATTTTTTAGGAAAAATTGCAAGAAACCACCTTTTATAACACCTTTTTTGTAAAAAAAACACCTTATAAAAATTTTCTTGTACACACCTAAAACCACATTTTTTTTTGCGAAGTAATACCTTAACCTGGTTTCGGTGTTTGACTTTGGTTTTTAGGCATTGACCCTCACGTGAGTCGCACGTGGTCCGGTCAAAACCCCTCTTTCTTAATTTTCCCCCTTTTCCCTCCAATTGAACTTTCTCTCTCCTCTATCCTTCCAACCAAGCCTCAATTACTTTCAATTAAAGAAGAAAACTCCATTGTTGAGCACAAATTGCTGCAATTAACCTAATTTCGAGGCTAGTAAGTTGTTTTAATTCATGAAATAGCTTATTAATTTTATTGGGTTTTCAAATTTTCATAAATTAGGGTTTGTAATTAAAAATTAAGGTTACTATTTTGGGACTAATTTATGCCCACTAATGTGTTTAAGATAGAATTAGCAGTAATTTTGAGGGTCCAATGTGTTTAGTATGCCCACCAATGTGGTATTTGATTCAATTTTTTTTTATGTATGTGGTAGCAATATTGGGCTTCAATGGAGGAAGGGAGTGAGGAGGTGGGGTGGGCTTTTTAGGTGGATGGGGGTGAATTTACAAGGCTGAAATTTTCATGGGAGTAGATCTATTGGGTGAGATGATATTGGTCAGGGTGGCAGTGAGGTGGTGTTGGTGAGGGAAAGGGGAAAAATATAAAAGAAGGTGGTTTTAAGTGATCACGTGACCAACACGTGCAAAGTCAACGCCGGAAAACCAAGTCAAACACTGGAAACCGGGTTAAGGTGTTATTTCGCCAAAAAAAAAAAAAAAAAAAAAAAAAGTGGTTTTAGGTGTGTATTCACAAGAAAATTTTTATAAGGTGTTTTTTCACAAAAAAAAAGTGTTATAAAAGGTGGTTTTTTTACAATTTTTCCTATTTTTTAATACTCCAACTAACCCACTACCTCTTATATTATTTAATTCAATTAAATTGCCTAAAACTATGTGCCGGTCAAATTGTAATACTTAAAAAAAACACGGAGGGAGTAGTATTCCACACACACGAGTTGTTCATGAGCTCAATACTACCGTTCATATTGATTTGTTCATATTCATCACATCTTAACCCAATTTGCACTTTGATACCATGTTAAATAATTTTTTATAGTTACTAACAAGTCACTTAAAAAATTGATTTCTTGATCTTGATAACCGATTAACCGACTTAACTAACAATAACAAACGGATAAAATGCATTTTGGCTTTAAGTAACAACAAAACACAACCATTATAAATACCCATACATTTACACTGCCATTTTATAATTCATTTCATCATCAACCCATTTCAAATATTCTGTTTCTTCTTCAAACCCAAAAAAATTTCCATCTTCAAACACTAAAATCACAAAATTAACTCGATTCTATTACAAATCTTTCGTTACTTCTGTTTTCCTGTTGTTAACTAGCAATGGCGGCTTCGAGTTCACCAGAAGGAGACGATTACACGATCATGGAGAAAGATCCAACAGGGCAATACTCAAGGTACAACATTATCATTGATTTAGGCCAACAAAAAGTAGTTTTCTCAGGATATGATGAGATTAATGGCATAGAAATTGCTTGGAAAAAGAAATTTCTTAGAAATGATTGTACTCTTGGTTTGCTTCGAGAAGATTCGTTGTTGAAGAATTTAAATCATGAAAATGTTCTCAAATGCTACCATTCTTGGGTCAGTCCACAAAATAAAGCGACATTTAACATAATTACTGAACTTTATTCTTGTAATTTGAGAGATTACACCAAGAAACATGATATTAAAGAAGGTGATCCATTAATCAAGAATTGGTGTAAACAGATTCTAACAGGGCTTGATTTTCTTCACAATCAACGCGATTGGATTGTTATTCTAAGGTGTCTGAATTTGGAAAACATATGTGTTGTTGGGGACTCAGGGACTGTTAAGATAGGAGATGTGAATTTCGCGGCGTTTGTTTTACCGGGGACTAATGATACTGATGGTGCTGCTAAACTTGCAGTGTCTGAGATGCACTGTTTTGGGGTGTGTGTGCTGCAGATGCTGTATGATGAAACCGTTGACAGGAGATTACGCGAGTTAGACAATGTGACAGACGGAGAGCTTCAGAGGTTCATTCAGAGGTGTTCGTCTAATGTAGGAATTAGGCCTACTGTTACTGATCTTCTGAATGATCCGTTTCTTGAACCGAGTACTACTACTGCAGTAGGTTCTGCAGCAGTATCAGTACCAGCTGTGCATATACCGCCTGCTGACACGAGTGATCAGGGGGTTAGAGAACAAGAACGACCGCCTTTTATTGCAGAGCTCAAGGAAGAGTACACGAAATTTGCAGTAGTAGGAGAAAAGTTGGGCAGTGAACTGATGTATGTGACAGTGAGGACTACTGAAGTTAAGATTGATGATTTTGTGTTCTGTCTCGAAACTGATATGCTTCTGGAAATGATGAATGAAATCAGAGAAGAATCTGGCCTGTCAGGCAAAGAAGCTGCATCAATTGGTGTGAGACTGGAAATACTGAGATTATATCACCCACCTATTGTGGATGAAGAAGTTGATTTCGACTATAGCACAGGTAGTAGTGAAAATCCTGAGGGTGATATCGACGATAACACAGGTATTGCAGATGCTGAGGGTGATATCGCTGATGACACAGGTATTGCAGATGCTGAGAGTGATATCGACGACAGAAACTCATCTGCATCAACTGAAAATGCTCGACAGGTAGCTGATGAAATGGGTCTGGGAAATCAGGAAAATCTGTTAAGGTGAAAACTGATCGGAGTAATTACAATGAGGGAAAGACAGAACGTAGTTGCTTTCGAATGCTGGCATTTCTAGGCTTAGTTAACAGTCTGATTGATAGTTTAGTACAAAATTAGACTTTCGTAGTTTCGTTTATGACATAATAAAAAACTTTCTTTATGATGTTTGGTATGTTAGTGATACTTTAGTGTGTCAATAAGTATGATTCCTCTGTTTTAGGTCCAAATGTTGATTGTCATTTGTAAGTGTTTGATTGAAATATATGAACATTGGTGTGTTAGTTATTGATAGATATTATATTTACGATAATATTTATCGCAGATTAGGATAATTTTGTATATATTTTGTTATACCTCGTATCCTTATCATAATAGGATTACGACTCTTGTAAACCTCTATATATGATAATCAATGGTAAACACTCCGATATGAGGAGTTTTCCCGAAATCTAACATGGTATCACAGCTTAGGTTTTCGATCTCAAATTAAATTTTTTTTTTTTCCAACTTTCCTTGGTTTTTTGTTTTTAATTTGGGACCTTCGTTTCCGCAATTTCTTAACTGGTTAATTCATACCCAAATTCTTTTTCCTTCGTTGACTTGTAATATATTGTGCAGCTCTTTGCTTCTTTGTCTTCTAGTTAGCACTTCCATAGGATCACTTGCACATATTTCATTCTGCCATCATCTCTGAATTTCTTATGTCATGGCTAAAGACGATGAACCCACCCCACCACCTCCTCCACCATCAACGGAATACCATCCGGCCCTTTCCGTCAACAACATCAAGAACGCTATACCTTTGATTCTTGATCGGGAAAAGGTTCAATACTCGAATTGGGTCGAGTTATTCGAGGTTCATTGTCATGCTTTTCACGTCCTTGATCATATTGATCCAAAGACTCCGCGTCCGGCTGATATTTCAGATTCCTTGTGGCTTCGTCTTGACTCCATTGTTAAACAATGGATTTATGGCACTATCTCCACGGACTTACTTACTACTGTTCTTGGCAGAGGCGACTCGGCTCAAGCAATTTGGGACAAATTGAAGGCTTTGTTTCAAGATAATAAAAATACTAGAGCCGTCTACCTCGAAAATCAATTCAACAGCCTTCATCTTTCAAATTTTGCCGATATCAATTCCTACTGTCAACAATTGAAAGTCTTAAAAGATCAATTGGCAGCCGTCGATCAACCGGTTTCGGAGCAAAAACTGGTCATTCGCCTTGTCTCAGGGCTAGTTAATTTCGGACCCCCTTCCGTCTTTCGAGACAGCTCGTTCTCGTCTCCTTTTGGAAGAAACAAGGCGCTCCAATGACCAAGGCACACAAACTTCGTCGTTCGTGGCTCAACAATCCACCGGTAACAATGCCACACAACCACCACCGCCAAGCCACTCACAACAACAGCAGAGGACCGGTGGCGGCGGCGGCGGCAGGGGTGCTGGCAGGGGACGCGGTCGTGGTGGCAGCAACAACAAAGGAAAAGGGAGGGGTCGAGGTCATGATAGCAATCAGCAGCAACAACAATCAAACCCACCCCAACAAAATCAATGGGCCGCACCTCCAAATTGGGCCCAACAGCAGCCACCTCCACATTGGGTTCCAGCTGCACCCTTTCCTTACCCTCAACAAGCACGGCCCAATGCTGCACCTTCCAGGCCTACTTATGCACCCCAATTCCCACAACAGGCTTATCAAGCCCAATACCAATATCCGGCTTATCAACAGCCTCCGGTTTATGGACCACCGATGACTCCTACGGATTTGGGTAATTCTTTCGCCACCATGACCCTTCCGCAAGACAACTCTTGGTACGTGGATTCGGGTGCGACATCTCACATGACAAATAATTCAGGTACTCTCATGCCCTTGTTTAATTTGAGCAATAATAATCATATTTTAGTTGGTAATGGAAGTCGCATTCCGGTAACGGGTTATGGTCACACCACTCTACCTTATTCAAAACCTCCTCTTGCACTTCGTGATGTTCTTTTAGCACCTCAAATTGTCAAAAACCTTATTTCTGTTCGAAAATTCACATCTGATAACTCTGTGTCTATTGAATTTGACCCATTTGGTTTTTCTGTGAAGGATCTACATACGGGGAAGGTAATAACGAGATGCAATAGTTCGGGGGACTTATATCCAGTAACCAATACCACTAGCCCATCCACTTGTCTTGCAACATCACTCACTGCTGCCACCTCACCCTCTTGGCATGATCGTCTTGGACATCCCGGGAACTCTATTTTATGCTTTCTTAGGTCTAGAAATTTAATTTCATGTAATAAGGAGCATGACTCTATTTTTTGTGTTTCTTGTCAATTAGGAAAACATATTCGGTTACCGTTTCATAATTCAAATAGTACTACTTCTACTGCTTTTGAAATCATTCATGCCGATTTGTGGACTTCACCTATTCGTAGTTATCAAGGTCACAAATATTATCTAGTACTATTGGATGATTTTACTCATTTTGTGTGGACTATTCCATTAAAATTCAAATCACAAGCCTTTCAATCTTTTTTGAATTTTAGAGCTTATGTTGCCACTCAATTTGAACGGCCAATTAAATCTTTTCAAAGTGACCATGGTAGGGAGTTTGATAATGAACCTTTTAAATTATTTTGTGTCACTAATGGTTTAGTTTTCCGTTTTTCTTGTCCACACACTTCATCTCAAAATGGGAAGGCCGAACGCATGATCCGAACCTTGAATAACATCTCTCGTACTCTTCTTATTCATGCTTCGATTCCCCCTCCTTATTGGGTAGATTCTCTAGAAACGGCAACTTATCTTCTTAACATTATGCCAACCAAAGCTCTTGCCAATGGGACTCCCGCTTATGCCTTGTTTCGTAAAACTCCGTCCTATGATCATTTGCGAGTCTTTGGGTGTCTTTGTTTTCCTAATCTATCGGCTACGGCCTCACACAAATTAGCTCCAAGATCAACCCCTTGTGTCTTTTTGGGATACCCCGCAAACCATAGAGGTTATAAGTGTCTAGATCTATCTACAAATAAGCTTATTATTTCCCGACATGTCACTTTTGATGAGTCTCAATTTCCCTATCGAAATCTACCAAATTTCAGAAATTCGGACTACACCTTCTTGGAGCCCACTGACCCAAGCCCACTTCTTTCTCCATTATGGCAGCATACCACACCCCAATCCTGCGGCCCACACTCCACACCCGCGGCCCACAATCGGACTGATCTGTTTCCCTCACCAAACCAGATCAATCCGCCACCTAGCAGCCCACTAACAAACCCCACTACACCCTTGCGCACAAATCAACCCATTTCCACTAACCTCCCTTTTGGGCCCACCTCACCAAATCAGCCCACTTCCTCTAATTCCTTAAATTCACCAATCCAACCCATTACTCCACCTACAAACAATTCCACATACACGCCCCCACCATTGAGGGGCATTATGCCCATTCGGCCCACTCATCCCCCACCACCTTCCCCACGTGTGACTCGTAGTCAACATGGAATTTTTAAACCTAACCCTAAATATCACCAAGCTAATATGACCATCCCTTCACATAAATCACCGCTCCCTAAGACATATAAAAATGCTCTTAATGACCCTAACTGGAATGCGGCGATGCAAGATGAATTTGATGCTCTTATTAGAACAGGGACATGGGATTTGGTGCCTAGGCCTACGGGGGTGAATATTGTTAATTGTATGTGGCTTTTCAAGCATAAATACAAGTCTAATGGTGACCTTGAAAGGCACAAAGCTCGTCTTGTATGTGATGGCAGGTCGCAGGAAATAGGTGTGGATTGTGATGAGACTTTTAGTCCGGTAGTTAAACCGGCCACTATTCGTACTGTCCTCAGTTTAGCATTGGCTAAAAAGTGGTCGATACATCAATTAGATGTCAAAAATGCCTTTTTACATGGTGATTTGCAGGAAACTGTTTATATGCATCAACCGCCGGGTTTTGTTGATCGGAGGGCTCCCTCTCATGTTTGTCGGCTCCGCAAGGCTCTCTATGGTTTAAAACAAGCTCCCAGAGCTTGGTACCAACGCTTTGCAAATTTTCTCATCAAATTGGGTTTTGTCATTGCCAAGAGTGACAACTCTCTTTTTACTTTTCGGCAGGGTGATAATATGGCATATTTGCTCCTATATGTTGATGATATTATTTTAGCTACCTCATCTGACAGGTTGCGTACAGGGATCATCTCTCAGTTGCAAACTGAGTTTCCTATGTCTGACTTGGGGCCTCTGAGTTATTTTTTGGGAATTGCAGTGACCCGAAAACCTTCTTATTTGCTACTTTCACAGGAAAAGTATGCACAGGAGATTCTAAAGCGTGCAGGTATATCCTCTTGTAAACCTGCTGCCACTCCAGTTGACACTAAGTCCAAACTTAGTGTAGATTCAGGACCACCTTTTCGGGATCCTACTTTGTATCGCAGTTTAGCAGGTGCTCTTCAATATCTCACCTTCACCAGGCCAGATATTTCCTATGCGGTACAACAGGTGTGTCTTTTTATGCATGATCCTCGGGAACCTCACTATGAGTCATTGAAACGCATTCTGCGTTATGTTCAGGGTACCATTGATCACGGTTTACATTTATATCCTACTACTTCTCATCGCTTGATTACTTACACTAACGCTGACTGGGGAGGTTGTCCCGATACCCGGCGTTCTACTTCGGGCTATTGTTGTTTTCTTGGGGACAACCTCGTGTCTTGGTCATCTAAGCGTCAACATACATTATCTAAGTCGAGTGCAGAAGCAGAATATCGAGGTGTCGCAAACGTTGTCTCTGAGGCATGTTGGCTTCGTGATCTTTTACTTGAGTTACATTGTCCTCTACGGCAGGCTACTATCGTCTATTGTGATAATGTCAGCGCTATTTACCTTTCTAGCAACCCGGTACAGCACCAACGCACCAAACATGTGGAGATGGATATTCATTTTGTTCGAGAAAAGGTTGCTTTGGGGCAAGTCCGGGTTCTCCATGTTCCCTCTAGATATCAGTTTGCGGACATTTTCACAAAAGGCCTACCGCGAGAATTATTTCTGGAATTCAGGTCCAGTCTTAGCGTACGACCTCCTCCCGCTACGACTGCGGGGGTGTGATAGATATTATATTTACGATAATATTTGTCGCAGATTAGGATAATTTTGTATATATTTTGTTATACCTCGTATCCTTATCATAATAGGATTACGACTCTTGTAAACCTCTATATATGATAATCAATGGTACACACTCCGATCTGAGGAGTTTTCCCAAAATCTAACAGTTATATAATAAGATTGTGATCAAATTTGAGACTGCAATTTGTTTTTGTTTCCTTTCAAGAAATTTTTAAGTTAACAATCGATCAATCCTCTCATCTCATTACTCAATAACCTACTATTAAGTGTGTTAAGCACGGGTTATAATTCAAATTACTAGAGTTTTAAATAAAGTATTCAACTTGAGCTGGATCGGATTATATTTTTTTTAGTACAATACTTAGGCCCTTTTCTTTAGAGCTACTTTGCTCTGTCCTGCTCTGCTGAAATCTGCTCTGCTCTGCCCTGCCATGCTCTGCACTGCTCTGCTGAAATCTGCTCTGCTCTGCTCTACCCTGCCGTGCTCTGCTCTGCTCCGCAGTGTGTGGAAGTCTAGCCTTGCTCTATTGAAATCTGCTATGCTCTGTCCTGCTCTGTCTTCCTCTGCTTTGCCCAGAAGCTCAAAAGAACAGGGCCTTAGAGTTGGTTATTAGTGGTATGTGTCATCTCCAGTAATAGGGTATTAGTGAGGCTAACTTTGATTTTGTTTATGCAACCTCAGCTCCTCTAAAATTCAGTAAGAAAGAAGGATAGAAGAGTAGGTAGGGCCAGAACTATTGGACCTTGAAGAAATTAGGATCTATTAAACCTAATGTAAACTTATGTCTTAGCATTTCAAAATTGGATTAATAGGCCTAATTAACAAAATTTGAACCACTAATAATATTTTTAACTGTCATTATTTTACATACACTACTATGGAAGAGCCACCTTAGCTTGAAACAAATGTGTAGGCTTTTTCAATTTTGTTGATCTCTCTAGTGTTTCTTCCTTGGGAGAATTTTTCGTTTCACTCCAGCTTTCTTCTCTTTTTGTGAAGTTTTCTTTCACTATTGTTCCTTTTCTCTCCTTCATCTCTATTTTTTTGGTCTCGATTGTAAATCTTTGCTACCTTGCATTCATGTTAATGCATTAGTTAGACAGATATATGATAAAATATTAGTAAAAAATTATTAAAAAATTGATATCATGAAACTTTATATTAATACCTATTCACCAAACAGAAAGACTTGCGTGGACCTGGTCCACAATAATATTATTGTGGATCCGATATTTATACACACGCAACTGACATTATATTGAACATATTGACCCTTATTTTTAACATAGTAACCTTATTTTTAACATAGTAACCTTTATTAAAACTTGTATAATATTTAATATTATTGTGAACTTAAATACAACTTTATAACCCTAATTTTTACATATTGACCTTTATGTTTCATATTGACCAGTATATAAAATATTTCATTAAAAAATTTAACCTCTTATAGCCTATACATTACCAAAATGACTTTTATTTCAACATGAGGACCTTATTTTTATTATAGTGACCTTTTTTTTTACTAATAAAACAATCATAGTTTCTCTAATATTAGTGGTCCACAATAAATTAGTGTGAACCAGGTTCATTTAAGAATTTGTGTTCACCAAAAAAACAATAGTCAAAGTTAATATATAAATAGTGAAAAATAGTCAAATGTGTTAAATATTTGGGAACGGAGGAATTAATGCATGTGTATATATGTTATTGAGATGGAGGGACCTAATAAGGAGCAACAATTGCATTGCTTTCAAATCCAATCCTCTCTATCTCTCCTCTTGTGCATGTGGTGGCCTTATGCTAGCTAGTTGTAGCTAATTAAGTTGTTTAAATATGTAAAATTAAGACAACAACGTAAAACTTGGAAAGGATAAACTCCCTTTTGAGGGTGTAACATCAAATAAATATCTTTTTCGAGGAAAAAGGGGCAAAATTTCAGTTGCAAAAATTTCTTAGTCATTCTTTTCAAATTTTATCTTACATCTTTTAAGTTCCATATTGTTTCTCTTTTACATTATTTATCTTTGATATGTATATTTGACAAGGATAAGGGGAAACCAATATCGACATGTTCATCATCCCATGATTTTTGTTATCATTTTTACCTTTTGAGGTATCATAACTTTTTTGTATTGCATTTTTCAAAAGAATTAATTTTTGTTATCATGTGTTATTTTAATATATCATTAGTATTGAATTTTGGGTGCTTAATTAATAAATCAATTTGACATGCTCTCATTATTATTAATGTTTTCATGCTTTTTAAAATATGGTGGAAGAATGGTTTTCAATGTAGGTTGAAGGTAGGATACATGCATGCATGAAAATGTGTTCAAGTTTATATGTGTTTCTAGGATTAGATTTTGATTTTTGTTCACACGTTAATTTGTGTTATTTATCATTCATATATTTTAATAAATACCTTATATATAATTTTTACTAGTATAATTTAAGGATAAATAGATGGAAGATCAATTACCTATGTTCCTTTCATTGTTATGTTTTGTTCAACATGCATAATTAAATTCTCATAATACCCTAACAACAAAACTGAATTATAAATATATAAATATCACATTTTGGGATTTATCATATGAATGCTTGTTGTCTTGACATTATATTGGTTCATACAATTAACAAAACTCTTTTCGTATTCATGCGTATCAAGTTTAATGGTTATATAAAATCTATTCATTTTATTTAAAGGTTAGTAATACGGGTTACATACAAGTTACTTCCTCGTGCATTATCCGAGACTTGGTTCTTTCCAAACTCAGTCAAAGCGGCTATGTTCTGAATCTTGTAAATAATAATAACAATAATAATAATAATAATACTAATTTATACTCAAATGCAAGTTGCACCAAGGATATTTTCTACTCATTTAATATTTTTGCTCATTTTAAAATCTTAAAATGAGAAAAAGAACTACTTTTGGTGGCACCTATCTGACTACCTCTATGTAAACCCGGGTGTATATAAAAAACGTTGTGTAAATAAGAGTGATATTTTTACCTACAATACATTCAATTTTCACAAAACCTTTACATTCATTTCACAATGTTGCACAAATTAAATAGAGTCAACTACATTTTTTTTTTCCAATTTTTACTGAATAGTTTTGATTGTTCTGATAATTAAAAGACAAAATCATTTTGATTTAAGGAAAAATTAGAAAAAATAATCCCAACTTTCATCAATTTTGGTAAAATAATCCCAACTTTAGATTATTCTGGAATAATCCGAACTTTGGGGGTATTCTTTTTCTTCAATCCCAAATACCAATTACCGGTTGAATGGGTTTCTTTTTAAAAAAAAAATGACACGTGTTACACGTAATTGGTTAAAAAAAATATAAAAACAGAAAAAAAAAACCACCCAAACCAATCCAACCACCCTCAACTTTATCTCCGGCGGCCGCTGCTACTCTTCCCTCCCCCCGTGCTGGTTTTCCCCCTCCCCCAACGCCGGTTTCCCCCTTCCCCAACACCGGTGATGCGACCCACCTTCCTCCCTCCTTTTTCGCCGGTACCATCATTCGATTTCCAGCCGCCACCACCACTCGAAACTCCTTTTTGAGCCCCCACCACCACGGCACCACTCGAAACTCCCTTTGAAACTATCCCTAACTCCCGAAAACCCCCAAATACCCTTCCCCCACCATCAAAAACCCAAGCTGCTAGGGTTTTTGACGGTGAGAAAGTGGGTGGAAGTGGGTTGCATCACCGGTTTTGGGGGAGGAGTTTCGAATGAAAAATGAGGGACTTGTGGGTGGAAGTGGGTCGCAACACCAACACAGGGGGTTTTGGGAGAAAGCGGCGCATCGTTGGGGCAGGGGAAGGGAGGAGTAGGCGCGGCCGGCGATGTAGGTGGTGGTGGTGGTGGTGGGGGCTACGATGGTTAGGTAGGAGATTAAGGGTTTTCTGGTTATTTTTAAAATTAATTTTTTTTTCTTTTTTTTGGACCAATTGCAGCTTGACATGTGGCATATAATCTGTTACAACAGGTCATTGACTTTTGTTGACCGATTTGGGATTGAAGAAAAAAAATACCCCCAAAGTTCGGATTATTCCAAAATAATCTAAAGTTGGGATTATTCTACCAAAATTAATGAAAGTTGGGATTATTTTTTCTAATTTTTCCTTGATTTAATCCTTTTGATTGCTCTTCTTCGTCACACATGCATATTTTCTTATTATTCATAATCATACCACGCTATATATATGTTGTTTTCTTATAGCTACTTAAAATTTGGTTCAAAAAAGGAATAGAAATCTAAGTTAAGCTAATTTTGTTAATTCCTTTTTTTCTTTATTTTTATTTTTTTTTATTTTTTGTGCAGATATAAATCCTAGTGCATGTACAAATAGTTTCGGTGAAGGGTGATTTATATAAAATTGTACTCTTTAATGAAATAAGTGATCACAATGGGTGGTTGTTACTCAAAACATACAAAATCCGTTAGGACACGAAGAAAGTTCCGTTATCACCGTACCAAACATCGTCGAAGAATTTCAAATTTTGTTGGTGAAGAAAAAAATAAGCCAATAGATGACGGGACAAGCTTCATAACTGACATAACTGTTAGCCAATTTCTTCATACGGATGTTGGGGAGGGTGAAACAAGTGATTTTCGAAGATCGGAGGTATTGAATTCATCATTCCTTCTCAGGCAAATGCAATTGCATCATAATCAAAGTAACCCTAATGGTAACATGATTTCCTTCCTCTTAATTATTTTATAATATGTACAAATGTTTGTCTAAATTGAAGCAATTATCATAAGTTATAGACATTAATTTTTCAAGGATGTAGATTATATCAATATTTAAAGATGGAATGCCTAACCTTAACAAATAACATAGTATTATTATTCATTGGCAATAAATAATGATGAGAAAAAAGAAAAAAAAATCATACTTAATTGAGATCATGCCCTACTCTTCTTCTTTCTTTGACATATGGGCAAGTTGGGCAACTCTTCTTAAAACTAGCTAGGAAATCACATAATTAATCTACCTAAGTCAATCTTCTGAACATGAACAATCATGTGTATGATAAATTTCCTCATTTTTCGTACAATAATCTGCATTAATCAAGATCACTAACATTAGATAATCATGCATAGTAGATGAAGCTTTGTTCATTATTATCTTAACATTATAAGTCTTATAACATTAAATTTGATATAAAATTACTCATCAAATTATAAAGGTTTGTCCCCTAACTCACTAAAAATTTGCTATCAATCAAGTAGATATTCAGATTCCTTATATAGAAATGAAAGGCCAAATAACAAAACAAAGATATCAATGTATGTATTAGATTAAGCAAACTTTAGTTTTGCTTAGTGAACCCTAAATCTAACTAGAAACAAAAATTCTAAGCTTTTACTTAATGGTTTATCAATGTATATCATACCATAGAGGAATTGGTTCGTATATAATGTAATACACATTCCTTGTTAGCTCTAATAAAGTGAGAATTAGGTAAATAGAATGACGAAAGTTTACCAATATCATTTTGCTTATATACTTCTGCGGTTCTTTTTGTGAATGAACTTTAGATTTTCTTAGTTGCTCTACAAGTAAACAAGGATATTTGAATGATATATCATACACACATAGAAATAAATGACTTTGTTATTTGGATGGATGATATACTACAAGAGGTGGGTGAATTGTAGTATGTTGCTAATTGCCTAATTTTCACATAATATAAATTTCTTGAGGTAAAAACTCGACCCTTTAGCGATTGTCTTAACCATTCTTTATAATAGGCCAAACAATCCTAGTTACAACCTATCTATTACAGTTAGACCTTTCTCACAAGTTCCTACAGCGAACTTAGCTTGCTTCGAGCCTAGTTCCTATCCGGAACTCAACAGTAACCTAATTGTTCCTCACTCAACTTGAATCCCACATTCAAGTCCCCAGTGGTACTCCCGTAGCACTACTCACTCAGCCTCATTCTAGAAGCCTACACTTTGCAAACTCTCAATTACAATAAAGATAATCCTCACAAACTCTCACACCCCAATATACAAGAATACACTCACAGTTTAGCCTTTTTAATTGCAAGATCTCAATTAATGAATAACTCTCAATACATATACATGAATAAAGAGCTAAAACCAATATGTTGGACACTCGAGACATGTCTGAAATTAAATAAACTAGCTGGATTTGAAACTTTAAAACAAGAAAGAGAAACTAAAACTAAGCTAAATTAAAGTAGAGCTTTACAACAAAGAGCTTAAAGTTCCTTTAACTCAAACACTTTACAACACTTTACATTACAAGATAGAAACGCCTAGAAAGCCTAGACTAAAAGACTCATAAGCATATATACATTAAGTTTCCCAAACATACACAAGTCATGTATGCATAGCTATGATACTTCATGAAGCTAACTTATATAAACATCTATTTACATAATTATCTTTATGTGTTCCTTAAATTAGCCATCATCAAGCTTATCAATCATAGCTCATCATTGTTTTTGTTTCTTATATTGCTTATCATATATTACTCATGTTCCTTATAATATACTTGTATGCTTTTTCATTGCTTGAGTTCCTTGTATCTTATCTTCGGCACAACTTGTTCTTCCTATGCACAACTTCACAAACATATTAGATAGATAATCATTATCAGTTTATAATAAACCATGTGTAGGTATCTCTAAGGAGGAAGCATGGTTTGATTCAGTTAGTGTAGTGGAGTCGGATTCGGAAGATGAATTCACTAGTGTTCATGGAGGTAATTACATCTTCTTAATTTTATTATTACAACTTAATTAAAAGTATAACATTTTCTAATGTTATCTTATTGAATTCAGATCAATCAGATTTTTTTTTCCAGATAATTCTACAATTGTAGGTAATAAAAATGCAAATGGAGGCCAAATTCCTCATTCCACATCATACTCCACAGACTATGAAAATATGCTTGAAGATTATTGTGGAAGTTTTTTCAAGATGGATGACAAGGGAATAATCGCGTCGTCAAACGACTACACCTAGATCAAATACAATTTATACAACCTAAACAAACCTAATACGAGTATAAGGCAAGCATAGGGGTCGAACCACAGAGAACGGTTAAACACCACCAAATGTTATCGACAATTAAGCTAGTCCGGAATAGGAGATAAATAAACTAAAGTCTAAAGATGCTAAAACAAGAAATAAAACATTAAGGGAAATGGTTTAGGTATAGCATTCACTTGAACATAAACAAAAGCATAGAAGTTGAATTAATTATGAACTAAACATGCTCAAATATCGAAATAAAGGATCCAATCTAGCCGCCTTCCGGGGTCAATTGGCTTCTCCTAACATAGCCTCTATGTTTCCACATTAGAACCATATACTAGGAGGTACTATTAAATAACAATCGATAACAATGAACCTTAACTAAGTCAACTTCCGTTCCTTGTTAGCAAAGATTCACCTTTAATCAACTAACAACATGCATTTTGCAAGTAGATTAAAGAATATCAAGCACATAAAGACTTTAATCACAAATAAATCAACTCTAAACCTAGAACATGCTCAAGATCCAACTACACCACAACCATCCCCTCAATGGGGAAATTACTCACTAATCATGATAATAACAAGATTAATCAACAAATAATCAAGAATCAACATGATCAACAAGCAATGAAGGAAAATCAAAATAAGCAAATAAAACTAAATACAAAAACAAAGAAAGAGTGTAAGAGGTTGCTCATTAATTGAAGATGAAGATTTGCAAAGATTCAATCAAGCTCCTTCTTCAATATCCAAGTTCATCAATGGAAAAACCCTTACTTTCTCTCTCTAAACTACTCTAATTCTAATCTAAACCTAGAGAGAGAAGCTCTCCTAAAACTAAATTAGAGAGTAGAATCAAAAATATTGGTGATTGATAAGTTCCCCTAATTACCCTAGAAAATGGGTATAAATACTAAGGTAAGAAAATAAGAAAAATAAATAAAGAAAATAAAAGAAAATAAAAAGAAAAATAAAAGAGAAAGGAAAAAGGAAATAAAAATAAAAAGAAAAGAAAACAATAAAAACCCAAAACCCCCCAAATCCCATCAGACCCACGACCTTCATCATCTTTCTCCTTTTGCGGCTGCTCTAATTCAATCACCAACCATCAAGCATCATCAACCATCATCTTCACCGTCCATCATCAATCATCATCAGCAATCATCACTTAATCGCCACCGTTCGATTAATGGAAGAAATCGCAGCCGCTCAAATTCATTAATCCGTACAATCTCACACGCGAAACTCGGAGCGGCCGCTCATACTCATCGGAGCGTCCGCTCTGATCTTCTGCCTCAAATTGGTGAAATTGAACCAAGAATGGAGCGGCCGCTTCAGAGGAGTGAGCGTCCGCTCTGAAGGGTATTGCAAATTGAATGATTGGAGGAGCGAAATGCGATTTGTTGGCTGCTACTGTTGCGGTTCTTGGTGAGTGAGAACGGTGGCGCAGCTGGTGAATTGTGGTTGGTGGTGGCTGGGAATTGCAGGGAAGAGGTGCGGGCTGCTCTGATTTTGGTGGTGTTGCTGTTGTTGTAATTAGGTGGATGTGGTTGAGATGGGTTTGCTGTGGTGAGTTGCGGTGGTGACTGCTGGTTGCTGGTGGTCGAATGGAAGCAGAGGTGGTGCGGTTTTGGTGTTGTTGATGCCGACGCTGCTGGGGCTTTATGGTGGCTGAGGAGTTTGTTGCTGATGGTTGTTCAGGGCGGTGGATGTTGTTGTGTTAGTTGTGGCTGGTGGTGTTGAGGTTGCGTGAGTGATTGTGAGGAGTTGGTAGTGTGATCGAGTTTGTTGCTGGTGTTGTGAGGTGGTGAGGGAGTGAGTGGTGGTTGGAGATGCTGGGGGTTTGCTGCTGTTGCTGTTGTCGGTGGTTGTTGTTGATGGCTGGTGGTTTTGGCAGTTGGAGGTTGGAGCAGGGGAGATGGTGAATTGAGGGAAGTTTGGTGTTTTGGTGTGGTGTAGGATAAGGAAAGGTGTGGTGTAGGATAAGAGTGCAGCAGGGGCTTGATGTTGAAAGCTTGTGAATTGTGCTCGTTTGGCATTTGACTCAACTTGGGACCCGAACGCGAATATGACTTTGAAACTCGGAACACACTTGAGCTTTGAACCTTAATACGATTGCAAACCTACACACAAAGAAAATCGAGGAGAGGATCGGGACATAAAATAAAATAAATAAAATAGAAATAAATAAAATAAAATAGGAAAATAAGAGGCATAAAACTAAACTAATAAAAATAAAACAAAAACTAAACAAACAAATAAAGTAAAATAAAATACGGAAATAAACTAAAGCTAATAAAATAAAGAAAATAAACTAAAACACTTCAAAATTACCAAAATAAACTAGAAACTTTATTAAAGAGAAAACAAGAGAATAAAAGGAAAATAAGGGAAAATAAACACGGAAAAGACTCTAAAACTACTCCTTAGGAGTGACATAAACGTCACTCATCAAATTCCCCCAAGCTAAACCTTTGCTCGTCCTCGAGCAAAGCTAAGGCAAAAGAGAACAAGAAGGAATTATTGAAAGCAAAAGAAACAAAAATAGAAACAAAGAGAAAGAATATACACTAACTCACTGTCGTAGGAATCACGGTTGTTTTTAGCTACAACAAGCCCTTAAAACCCCAAAGTCGCCTATGAGGACGAGTGAGGTCTCGTGAGGGTTTCCTAAGAGCTTACCCCACAACTCTCGACAAAAACCAAGGCAAGGCAACAAAACCAAAGGTAAAGAAAAAGAAACACGGAAAGAAAAAGCAAAACACAAGCTCATATATGGACAAGAGATAAGGACAAGTACTAATGAATGCAAACCTTTCTAAATGGACAAATGTATGCACGTTCCAAGATGTCAATGGTTGATTGAAACATAACACATGCTAAGCATAGAGAACTACTTAGGACTCAATCCACCCTAGCCCCAACCAATCGGGCCACGTTCTCTCCACTAGCTTCAAATCAACCCTTAAGCTAGCTTCTCAAGATTCCACGAAGGAACCGGAAAAAGATAAAGAAATGAAAAACTTTGAGAAGGTAATCCCGACGTCTCAACTATGCATACTCTTTCCATAGGTTTGAAGTCTATCTCCCTCCACCGTTCTTTTGACCTAACCCACTAGAGTCTAAGGGTCTTTTTATTGGTTGTAACGTAAGGCTAAGGGTTAAGGCGAGGTAAAAATTTAAAATTTGGTGATATTTCCTAAGTGAAGCAAAAAGTGCGGCCGACACTCAAAAATAACTCAAGAATTCACTAAATATAAGCAAAAATACCACTAATGCCATTCCCCAAAGCTTATTCAACACAAACACACAATATTCCCCCCAAGCTCGAACAAAGCATTGTCCTCAATGCTTAAACTAAGGAAGAAAATGAATCCATTTAAAAATATTTTTGTTGTTTTTGTTTTTTCAATTTTTTTTTTCTTTTTTTTTTTTTTTACTTTATTCATTGTCCTTGCCTTTTTTTTTTAATTTTGGACGGCTTTTTCTTGAAACTTCACTTGATTTTCATAAATTTGCATATTGCTTTAAAAGCTCAACTCTAACCAAATCTCAAAATGCATCTTGTCTATGATCAACAACTCAAAACTCAAACCTCACATGCCAATGCTTCACTAACTAAAAGGTTGGTAAACATAGGCCATTAGGTTTGTAATGTGGTTTAAACAAGAGCGGGAAACATAAGGCTCAAATTGGTTAGCAAGTAGGTTTATGCAAAATAGAAAATCAAATTTGTAACAAAATAAAAAGAAGATAAAGAAAAATGAGAAAGAAGTGCCCTTTTCCTCCCATAGAGTGCTTCGGTCACGATCTTGGGAGTTATAAGTCAAAACAAGGATCAAGACATGCATAGCTAAGGATCCAAATGTGCCACACAACAAAGTGATGAAGGCTAGAACAATGTTACCTCACACGGGATTATAACTAAGCAAATACCAACTAAGGGTGCCAAATCCGCTATAGAGAGCAACACCATCTTACCACATACCCGTGAACTAAGGCTTCATGGCGCCCTAAAAGTTCTTAACCCGGCTACCTTAGCATGTAATATCCTAAAGTCAACCAATGACACTCTCAAACCGTGCACACATTAACCACTTAGGAAGAAAGGCATTCAAGAGTAAACAAATCCAAAAGATATAATGTCCAAAATAAGTACAAACAAAGCACAATTTGCTAAACTTGCCTTGAAGTAAACAAAAATATTTTTGGATTTTCCAAAAGCATGAAAAACATGGAAATGCATATACTCAAGTGCATGACATATATGAATCAACATCCCACCAAACATGATAGAATACCCTCCCCCAAGCTTGAATGAAACCAAGCTCTCAAATCATAAAGGATGAAACCAAGGAGGGGAAAACAAGGAAAAATTAATCCAACATTACCAACACATGATCTTCAAGTCACAATAAGCAAGAGAGAGAGAGGGAAAAGAAGGATATTACCGGATATGGGATAAATGCAAAATCACACAAAAAAAAAACCGAAATAACCTCATATGAGCCACAATCTCTACAAATAAGGCTTGAATTCCACATGATAGGTAAGTTGAGGCACATTTCCTTGATTCTTGATCATCACCAATGCGCAAGAGTATATCAAGTTGTGTACCTAGCAAGGAACACAAACACGTCCATGAGAGAAAATCTAATCTTAAAACAAAAGAAAATGAAAGCAATAAAACACGGGTTACTTCCCGCAAAGGCTTGCTTAACGTCCAAGCATGACCAATCTAGTAAATAACCCGACAAAGAACGCAAAAGCTTGTCATATGCACCGGCAAACATATCAAGAAATAGAGCATATGCGATGCTCATATGACAAGCAAACATAAAGTACAAGGAGACTTTATGCTTAATAGAAGGGGGAAAAGAAAAAGTAAAAGAATCAAAAGAAAAATCAATACAATAAGAAGAAAAAGAAAGATAGGGAGGCAAACACTCCTCACAAAAATCTTTTTGGTTGGCATTATAACTCTTTTCCTCATCAACAATGAAAGAGTTGGGGGCTTCGGAAGCATGAATAGGAAAAGGATTCCTAAGCGGTTCTTTGAGAAAAGAAGGGAGGAACATAGGATAGTAGGGGATATGGTTAAACCTTTGGGAGAAAGGTGTATGAGAAAGGGGAAAAGGGGTAGCTACTCCCTCACCACAAGGTCTCACATCACTAATGAGGGCATGGAAATCAATCATGGAATCCTCAAATGAAGAACCCTCACGATCTACATCTCCCTCAAGCTCAAAAACTCCAAATGATTCAACCTCAACCTCCTCTTCACCATCTTGAACAACATCTCCCATACCTTTCTCAAGGCCTACCATCTCAAAATCAGGAGTGAATGGGGGCAAATTTCTCTCAAACTCATCTCTTTCTAATGAAGCCTTATCAATGAACTCACTCATAAGGTTATGGGCTACCGTTTGAAACTCAAGAAATATTTGTGCCATAATCTCACTTGAGTCCAAATCATCATGGATAGACGAGTCAAAAGCTTGCTCATTGGAATCATCTAGGGAACTATGGGGCACACCTTTAGAATTCATGCAAAAATCGGATGCAATATGAGAAAGAACATGCACTTCATCATCATTAGAATGTACCTCATTACATTGAGCTATAGAGGGAGGGGAGTTGAAATCATGCATTACATGGTCACTATGGGGAGCATCAAGCACATCATGGGAATTCATATTAGACAAATCATGACAATTAGCATCATCATTAAAAGCATGAGAATCCCGAACATAAGTCTCGTGATTGGCCCTCTCCCAATCATAATTATCCCTAGCTAACCATGAATAGAAATCCCAAGCTTTATCCGAAGACATAGTTTCAAGATCACCATTTAGCATATTATCAACCACTCTTCTAAAATGCTCATTTAATCCCAAATTAATGATTTCACAATAATCACCCTTGGTAAAACCCTTAACACCATCCAAGAAATCCTCAAGTCTATTAAAATACACCCAAAACGGTTCATTATCAAATTGAGGAATAGAAATACAAGCCATCTTTCAACAACAAAAACAAAACAAAGAGAACAAAAATAAATCAAAGGAAAAATATATACAATGGACTAGTCTCAATAAGATAACACAACGGTAATGGAAGCCGTTCCCCGGCAACGGCGCCAATTTGACAAGGGAATAATCGCGTCGTCAAACGACTACACCTAGATCAAATACAATTTATACAACCTAAACAAACCTAATACGAGTATAAGGCAAGCATAGGGGTCGAACCACAGAGAACGGTTAAACACCACCAAATGTTATCGACAATTAAGCTAGTCCGGAATAGGAGATAAATAAACTAAAGTCTAAAGATGCTAAAACAAGAAATAAAACATTAAGGGAAATGGTTTAGGTATAGCATTCACTTGAACATAAACAAAAGCATAGAAGTTGAATTAATTATGAACTAAACATGCTCAAATATCGAAATAAAGGATCCAATCTAGCCGCCTTCCGGGGTCAATTGGCTTCTCCTAACATAGCCTCTATGTTTCCACATTAGAACCATATACTAGGAGGTACTATTAAATAACAATCGATAACAATGAACCTTAACTAAGTCAACTTCCGTTCCTTGTTAGCAAAGATTCACCTTTAATCAACTAACAACATGCATTTTGCAAGTAGATTAAAGAATATCAAGCACATAAAGACTTTAATCACAAATAAATCAACTCTAAACCTAGAACATGCTCAAGATCCAACTACACCACAACCATCCCCTCAATGGGGAAATTACTCACTAATCATGATAATAACAAGATTAATCAACAAATAATCAAGAATCAACATGATCAACAAGCAATGAAGGAAAATCAAAATAAGCAAATAAAACTAAATACAAAAACAAAGAAAGAGTGTAAGAGGTTGCTCATTAATTGAAGATGAAGATTTGCAAAGATTCAATCAAGCTCCTTCTTCAATATCCAAGTTCATCAATGGAAAAACCCTTACTTTCTCTCTCTAAACTACTCTAATTCTAATCTAAACCTAGAGAGAGAAGCTCTCCTAAAACTAAATTAGAGAGTAGAATCAAAAATATTGGTGATTGATAAGTTCCCCTAATTACCCTAGAAAATGGGTATAAATACTAAGGTAAGAAAATAAGAAAAATAAATAAAGAAAATAAAAGAAAATAAAAAGAAAAATAAAAGAGAAAGGAAAAAGGAAATAAAAATAAAAAGAAAAGAAAACAATAAAAACCCAAAACCCCCCAAATCCCATCAGACCCACGACCTTCATCATCTTTCTCCTTTTGCGGCTGCTCTAATTCAATCACCAACCATCAAGCATCATCAACCATCATCTTCACCGTCCATCATCAATCATCATCAGCAATCATCACTTAATCGCCACCGTTCGATTAATGGAAGAAATCGCAGCCGCTCAAATTCATTAATCCGTACAATCTCACACGCGAAACTCGGAGCGGCCGCTCATACTCATCGGAGCGTCCGCTCTGATCTTCTGCCTCAAATTGGTGAAATTGAACCAAGAATGGAGCGGCCGCTTCAGAGGAGTGAGCGTCCGCTCTGAAGGGTATTGCAAATTGAATGATTGGAGGAGCGAAATGCGATTTGTTGGCTGCTACTGTTGCGGTTCTTGGTGAGTGAGAACGGTGGCGCAGCTGGTGAATTGTGGTTGGTGGTGGCTGGGAATTGCAGGGAAGAGGTGCGGGCTGCTCTGATTTTGGTGGTGTTGCTGTTGTTGTAATTAGGTGGATGTGGTTGAGATGGGTTTGCTGTGGTGAGTTGCGGTGGTGACTGCTGGTTGCTGGTGGTCGAATGGAAGCAGAGGTGGTGCGGTTTTGGTGTTGTTGATGCCGACGCTGCTGGGGCTTTATGGTGGCTGAGGAGTTTGTTGCTGATGGTTGTTCAGGGCGGTGGATGTTGTTGTGTTAGTTGTGGCTGGTGGTGTTGAGGTTGCGTGAGTGATTGTGAGGAGTTGGTAGTGTGATCGAGTTTGTTGCTGGTGTTGTGAGGTGGTGAGGGAGTGAGTGGTGGTTGGAGATGCTGGGGGTTTGCTGCTGTTGCTGTTGTCGGTGGTTGTTGTTGATGGCTGGTGGTTTTGGCAGTTGGAGGTTGGAGCAGGGGAGATGGTGAATTGAGGGAAGTTTGGTGTTTTGGTGTGGTGTAGGATAAGGAAAGGTGTGGTGTAGGATAAGAGTGCAGCAGGGGCTTGATGTTGAAAGCTTGTGAATTGTGCTCGTTTGGCATTTGACTCAACTTGGGACCCGAACGCGAATATGACTTTGAAACTCGGAACACACTTGAGCTTTGAACCTTAATACGATTGCAAACCTACACACAAAGAAAATCGAGGAGAGGATCGGGACATAAAATAAAATAAATAAAATAGAAATAAATAAAATAAAATAGGAAAATAAGAGGCATAAAACTAAACTAATAAAAATAAAACAAAAACTAAACAAACAAATAAAGTAAAATAAAATACGGAAATAAACTAAAGCTAATAAAATAAAGAAAATAAACTAAAACACTTCAAAATTACCAAAATAAACTAGAAACTTTATTAAAGAGAAAACAAGAGAATAAAAGGAAAATAAGGGAAAATAAACACGGAAAAGACTCTAAAACTACTCCTTAGGAGTGACATAAACGTCACTCATCAATGGATTATGAAGGTAATTCATACAAAATGCACCTCAAACTTTTTTGTTTTGTTTTGTTGTTTTTTTTTTTTTTTTATTAAGTACCCATGCAATATATGATTTAAAATTTAAAAAAATCAATTTTTTTTTCAATGAAATATTATGTAATATAGTTGATAACTCAACAAATTGTACAACTTACATGAGAAAATACAAGTTTATCTTCGTGAGAAAAAAAAAAAAAACTTAGATCGAGTATTTTTGATTTATTTATAAAAATTCCACTAGATAAACGTTTTTTGTTTATCACATATAAAATGGGGCTTCCTCCTACTTACATACTCTAGGAGGAAAGAAAAATCATTAATTAAGTTGTTCTTGGATAGTTAACACTCATGAAGAATTATATATTTTTCCAACATTTGAATTTGGAAGGACAAAAATAGAAAAGAAAAAAAAAATTATTATGTCATAAACAATAATTTTGATGGTAATTTTTTCATGAGAAAATTACACAACACGTGTAGGTATAGAGATGATGTAAATGGTTTTAGTTTAGTTACATCTAGTTTTTGGCCCCGTGCAATGCACAGATTTATAATTAAAGTAAAATTTATGAATAATAATAGTAATTTTAAATTGAGTTAATTGAAATTAAATGACATATGTAACAATTTTTTTTTTCAAATTTGAATTTTTTTTTCAAATTGAAATTCTTATGTGTTGCATTTTATATAATATATAAAAGAATTTTAGTTTTTTAATAGAATTTGTAGAAGAAATTAAATAAATAGCATTTTGGAGGGAAAATATTTTACAAAATTATGTCAAGTGTCCCCTTTGATAATTAGTTTAGTATATAGTATAGATTAGTGATAGATTGTTACACATACTGACATACATACATCTAATGCACAAGTAGAGAAAACATAGAGTAATAATTTATGTACTTTTTTGCGTTCTGGGAAAGCTGATCAATTTAGTGCTACTAGGAAGAAGCTATTAGATCAATCTAATGAAAACTTCACTTATCTAAAGGAGAAGTGTGATTCTTTAGAGAAGACTACTCAAGACAAATGGGCAATATTGAAGGTTGGTCTACCACAATTGCTTGCTTCATTAAGCTTCAATGACATGAGCTACATACAAAATTCCGGACGACCGTCTATTCGGAAAAAATCATCAATATTTAGCATTTCCTTCAAACGAAAATCTTCTGAAAATATAGAGAGTAGTAAGTATTTTCCTATCCATGCATCCTTAAGTATTGTTACATACTTAAATATACTTTTTTCACTTAAATTTAAATTTGTTATCGTGTTTACATTTATGTCGTATATTATGAGATTAGGGTTGGTAATCAAGTGAGTCCGTCATGAGTTAAGTCGTGCTACCTTATGTTATTTTTTTGCCAATTTCGAGATCAATTCGGATCCTTATGGGATAAAATGACCGCTTAAACCTTAACCAAACATTTTTCAACACGCAAATCGATGAACAAATTGAAGTAGGTTGCAATTTACAATTTATAACAACTTTTGGGCTTCAATTTACAATTCTTTTTTAAATGGCTGCAATTTACAATAACTTTAAATGGTTGCAATTTGCAAATTTTCCCAATATTATTGATATTTATATATGGCATTTATGAATTATGATGAGTTCATTATTATTATTAATCACCAATTTGAAATTTATGTATAGGTGCATTGAAGCACTTATATCGTCCAAGAGCAGGCTGTTTAATTCCATTTATAGATAGACAAAAATCCATATCAGGACATTGGCTTGAAGTTTCTCCTTCGAAATTCAATTTGCGTGGCAAGACATAATTTAAGTATGTAACCTTTCTATCTCATATTAGTTACTTCGTATTACATTTTATGTTATCATTTATTACAAATTAATTTTTTAAGCACTTGCATATTTTTAAAACCGATCTCATATTTTTAAAACTGATCTCATGATTGTTTAATACATTCATTTCTTCGACTACTAAAAAGTTAGGGTATTACAATGACACAATCAATCTGAATTTATTTTATATGTGTTTTTGAAAACTTATTTCGTTAGAACTTGTATGAGCTTATAGCTAAAATTTTCCAACCTTTTAAGTATGTTACATAATAATTTATGTAAACTTATACTATCATGTATAACTAAACTTATCTGAATATGTTAGCCAAAGCACGTCATACAGAATAGGCAGACTTAAGATAATCGGTCAAAATTTACAATTCTTATTAATTCACGAAGGTTATAACTTCAGTGTCCTATTATGTAGAGACAAGAAGAAGTGTCCGGCGCCAGATATTTGCCCTTATGAGCCCTTTGGGGTAGATTTGTTTATTTGTCAAAGAAAGATTAATCACATTGCACAACATCTTGAACTTCCCTCTACCGGGATGATATGGATGAGAAGGTTCCTCCAATTCTCATTGTAAATATTCAAGTAAATTTACTACCTCTGTTTCACATTTGGATAATGCTTTACCATCCCATTAAAAAAAATGTTAATGCTTTACCATTTCATATTTGTCTATGGTATGTAGAATTGTAAGCATTAATGTCTCTAAAAGTAAAAAACTATAAATTGTTGTTATTATTATGTAAATACATACCTATGGAGACAAATTAGATCTACTAATACCCCCACATACATAACTACAATAATGTTCTCCTATGTATAGATCACAAAGCATGGTTTAAGTGGAGTTTATGAATAGTGTCAAAATTCAAAATTTGTTAACATCTGATCTCGAAATGGAGGTAATAGGGTATCCATATGCCTAGCTAGCTAATTTCCATTTGAATATAACATTTAATTTCGTTTGATGCTTAATACTCGTGCAATAATAATTGTTTTGCATTTGTGATTTTTGTAATAGGTACCAACTTATCCAACAACCATGTTTGGCGGCGATAGTGATGGGGAAGGAATGAGCCTTGTTTTGTATTACAAACTTTCTGAAAGCTTTGAGAAGAATGTCTCCCCTCACTTCCAAGATTGTGTCAAGGTACATTTAATTTGGAGCAACTTTAGAAGATCGATGACTCCCCTGCCTCCCCATAATGCCATAAAACATACTTTGTATATATTTAAAAAGTTAAAGCGGTGTAACTCATTTAAAATAAAATAACCAAGAAAATACTCGATCCTTTAAAGAAAATACCTTTAAATTAATTAATAATGATTCGCTAACAATTAAATTTTGATTCACATAACTTAAATTTCTCAAAATTATACAAATGATTGGTCACCACCATTTCATTAATACATAGTTCATCTACAATTTGTTTGATAACTGAAAATAAATAGTGATAATAAGAACGAGTTAAAAATCAATGTTTTTTCCCAAGTTAATGCTAGCTCATCACAAATTGTATAAAATGTTTTGCACTTATATCGTAATTGTCCATTACCATTATTTAATGGGTGGTAATTGTAATTCATGAACACAAATAAAAGTTTGGTGGATTAAAAGTAAATGAGCATATTTAGTAGGTTTAATAGGGTATGCATATTGCTTTACTTTTTGCTTTACATGGATCAACAAATAAAACTATTGAATTGATAGCTGAGCACTAATATTTGTACGTCGTATAAGTCATTGAATCTCTAAATTTGTTTTATGACAGAGAATGGTTGATGATGAAATGGAGAAAGTAGAAGGGTTTTCTAAAGAAACTTTAGTTCCTTATAGAGAAAGGCTAAAAATCATAGCAGGCTTGGTTAATCCTGAAGATCTCAATTTGAGCTCTACTGAAAAAAAGCTTGTACAATCTTACAATGAAAAGCCTGTTCTTTCACGCCCCCAACACAATTTTTACAATGTATGTAAAATGATTACTTTCTAGAACAAATTTAAATTAGGATAGACCTCAACCTAGCTACAATTTATTTATTTATTTATTTATTTATTTTTCTTTTTCTTTTTTTTAACGAAATTTTAAAATAAGTCATGTTACTCCGCCACGAACAAACATATAAAGAAATAGAAGAAATATTCTACTTTTTATGTTTAACATTGCCAAATTTTGTCTATCACATTTTCAATATACGCGCATGCATGTCAAAACATGACAAAATCATGCTAAAAGTTGGAAAGCTAAAAGAAGAGTTCATATGACCAAAAATTTGTGTTTTTTGTTGTCGAAAGTTTTTAATTATTGTAGACCATCGTAAAATAACAATTCTATTGATCTATTGTCTTTCAGGGTAAGAATTACTTTAAGATAGACTTGGATGTTGATCGCTTCAGTTACATATCAGGGAAAGGGCTTGAAGCTTTTCGAGATAGATTGAAAAATGGCATAATTGATCTTGGTTTGACCATTCGGGTACTATCTTATCATATAACGTGTATACCTTTTATTTAATCTTATCATATTTGAGAAAAAAAAAAAACACTTAACCTCTTAGCCGAGTCATTCTCCAAGTAGCTTAGTTTAAAAAAATGATAACAGGGCTTAAAAATACAGTCCGTCTTGTGTGTGGCCACTTATAAAAGAATAAAGTAACTTCTATCAAACTGACTAAGTAATTCCTATAAAACTGACTAAGTAACCCTTATAACACTGACCGAGTAACCCCTATAACACCGACGAAATAACCCCTATTACACTAACGAAGTAACCCCTATAATGAATGGCCACGTATAATATATAATTTGTGTTAAAGATATGCAAGTGCTAATTTACATCTTTAACAAATTTTCATTAACAAATATATCTTTTGACCAGGCACAAAAACCAGAGGAGCTACCACAGCAAATGCTTTGTTGTTTACGATTAAACAAGATTGACTTTGTTGATCATGGCCAAATACCTGTTCTTATGCCAGTGGATGATAAAAAAAGTTCATCAAGACATCGAAGCTCTCTATCAACAATATCATATTTATGAAGAACATCAAATTCTACTAATATTCTATAATTTGTTCCGAATTTAAGTACATATATTTTTTTCTTATTCTAGTAATGATCATATGTTTAATGATTTTTTTAATGATTGGCCTGGCTTGTAAATGTATATTTATTCTCTTAGAAAGATAACTGCCAAACAAAATCTAAGTTTGCTTTTTTGTTAAGAGGTAAACATGTCAAGAACAGCAAGTTAAAGGTAGAAATACATATGTGAGCTATTTGATGATATTAAAATGTATATGAATGCATTATATTGTTAAGGCTTATCAATGAGTGTCTTATTTGCGTTTTTTAGCATATGCTTAAACATGCTATTTGAATTAATACAAATTGGTAAAGGAAACAAGAGTAGATGTTGCTGTTGTTGCTAGCTAATGTGCACGTCAAGCTGATTCTCTATCAGTAATGTACACTTTATTTAAAGTCAGAGCCTTTGATAAAAAAGCCTAGGTCACATCCGTCACGAGTGTCAACTGTGTACGACCAACGAGGTTCCACCAACCATATGGAATGAGGAAAGTATCCCATTAACCTTGTAAAGTAGACACAATTTTCTCTTTTTTCTTCAATGTGGGATACCGGATACACAATTTGAATAATTCAGCATGTATGCATATTTTTCAAAGAGGAGAAGCTAGAAGCGGTGAGAATGCTCATGCTATCAACCATTGCTTGAACATGATGAATGATGATTGGTAGGAAGTGACAGTAGCTCACATAAATAGAGAAGGGAATTGAGCGGCGGATTGGTTACGTTGGCCAACCGCGGAATCATCCAAAACTCTCGTATTAGTCTTCTTAATTTTATTCCAGGTGAACTTCGTAGCATTTTGGAGGAGGATCTTCGGGATGTGGCTTTTCCATGTTTCGTTCCTCTATAGTTTACTTTTTCTTTTTCTATTGGTGCTTAGAGAGCTACAAAGGCGGGTGATAAGAAATTAAGAATCAATTCTAGGATCTCTTATAATTAGGAGGAAAGCTCTAACCACTTGACCTATCTCTCACTCTCTAGTTTATTTCTTTATTTGTATCGATTTTACTTGTTTTGCTCTTTGTTGATCATTTCTCGTTCCTTATTTTTAAAAAAATATATAAATAAATAAATAACTAGGAATAAGAATCAAATTTCATTGAATTCGTATCTTTTCAACCAATTAGTATTATATACTCCTAGAGTACTAGGGATTATGGTACTCCTTACACAATATATGAGTTATTTTGCGTACACTTTATGTTATTTTGTTTAAATGTTGTGTTATTTTGTTACAACAATATGTTATTTACTTATATATTTATTACTTCAGCCTCAACTCATGCTATTTTTAATTTACATCAAGTAACATGTACTTATTTAAAAATAACATATATATAATAATAATAATAATAATAATAATAATAATAATAATAATAATAATAATAATAATAAATTCACATCAAAATAACATTAGGAGTAGTTTCAAGGCATCGTGAAGAGAATCAAACACTTTAGAAGATACTAAATTTCTGGACATAAACACATTTAAACCTTTAAATTACCTTCAAATCAATTGATTTTTAAGAAACCTAGAAAACTAGAAGAAGAAAAGAGGAGAGAGAAAGTGTGTTTGATTTAGAGTTGGAGTAGTGAGAGAAAGAGAGGGGGAGTGAGAATGAGGTTGATTCCTAGAAAACCCAGAAAATTGGAAGAAGAAAGGAGAGAGAAAGTGTATGATTTTGAGTTGGAGTAGCCGAGAGGAAGAGAGAGTGAGTGCGGGAGGAAGATGAATGAGAAAAAGGGCGAAATAACATATTACCTCCGTTTTAAGTTTTTTGCAACTTTTGCCAAAAACATCCGCTACACATTTATTGCAACTTTTCTATTTTTGCCATTTTTAGAAATTTTTTTTAAATGAAATTACATAAATACCCTTACTTAGGATTTAATAACCCCAATTAGATTTTAAACCGTAAACTTATGCAATTACTAATCTAACATCATTTATCTAACAATTCCCACCAAATTTAATTCTTTATTCCAATTCCCAACTAACTCATTAATTCATGCTGTCTTCAATTGATATTTCCAGAAAATAAATCCTAACTCTACTTGTTCTTCATCTTCCTTGTTTCTCTCTCTTCAAAAGCGAGCAGATCTTCATCTATTATCTCACTCACTCTCTCTCTCTCTATCTCCTTGTTCATTCGCTTGTCTGGTACACAAAAATTGACTAGATCTGCGTTTTTTGAGTCCCATAAAAATGGTAGATTTTGAGCCTCTTGCCTATGCTATTTTCGTAAGTAAGGATGAAAAGGAGGTTGAGTTGCTTGATGCTATATACGATGCGCTGGAAGATGGGTTTTTGGCCTAGAAGATACTACAATTCTGGGAAGTTCGGTGATGTATTGAGCGAAAATTCCTTCACCGCTGTGGGTAAAGTTCTTAGATCTATTGATGCTGAAGAAGAGGAGAAGAAAAAAAAGAGGGTTTTGGAAGAAACTATACCCACGAGCAGTGAAAGGGCGAAAAAACAAAGATCTTCTGTTAACCCAAGATATGTCGATGTAGAGGATGAGGGGGAAAACGAGCTTCCTGCTGCTGCTCCGAATGAGGGGAAAAATGAGGAGGATGCTGCTCCGATTGAGGGGAAAAATGACCCTGTTGCTGCTCCAAATGAGGGGAAAATTGACCCCGGTGCTGCTGCTCCGAAAGAGGGGAAAATTGACCCTCCATTGGTGACGATGTCTGAATCCCTTTTTTATATTGATTATTTTTTACCGTAATTGTTAAATTGTTGGGGCATTGTGAAATTGAGTCTCTGGTTATATGTTAAGTGTTGGTTACATTGAGAAGGAGGTTTGTATGTGCTTGATTGGTTGTCGGTAACAGTATTTGCTGGCCAAGGGGGTATGAATTTTGTTTTTGATCTGATTTAGTGGACTGAGTTTGTTGTTGCTTTGGTGATGAGTTTGTTGTTGCTTCAGGTATTTTTACTCCCTGTGCTTTGTGCTTTGTGAGCACATACGTGCTTTGTGAGTCCCTGTTGGGGTTGTGGTGGTTGATGGATGATGACAATACTAAATGTATGAATTTGGTCTCGATGAAAAGTCTTTGAGGGACCATGTCTTAAACATGCTAAGTGAGTCCCTTTGTTGTGGTCTGTTTTTGCAATATAGAGTCCCTGAGATCTCAATGATTCAATTTGAGAGATCATTCTTGTTACTAAATCTAAATGATGAGCGGGCTCATCTAATCTTGAAATGGCCTGTTTGATTTGCTCCAATTTTAACATTGTTGAGGTAACAAATAGGGTTTCATTTGTTGTGATGAAATTGTAATCTCTCTGATGGATTTGAGATGTCACTCAAGAGTTGTTCAATATGTACATAAATCTGTAAACAATTTTCTTATGACCCGAATGTGCTAGAATGTCATTCATGTTCAAATTCAAAATGCTCTTTTCATTACATAACATTCAATAAGCCCAAATGACACAATTATCTTACCAAGACTATCACTACATGACTGACTACCTTTAAGATTCAAAACATATCCAAACCACTTAAAAAAAAAACACAGATGAACAAAATGACATAATTATCTGACCGTGGCTATCACTACATGACTAATTGCTTTTAAGATTCAAAACATAATATCCAAACCACTAAAAAAAAAATATAGATGCACAAAATACCTTTGTTTATACACATAACCAAATCATATTTGAGTCCCTCTCATATGCTTAAGCAAAAAATAATTATGTGTGGCAGTCTTTGCTTGGTCAGTTTTTGCTTAAATGTTTAATCAGCATCCACTTCTTGGTTTGTTTCCTCTTGGTGTGCTACTATTAGCCTCTCATTAAGGTATTTCACAGCTTCCTCTTCTAACACTTTCTCCACCTCCAAATTATCAGGCAACAATCCCAAATTTTCAAGTCTCTTTTTGCCTTTATGAGGAGGGGGGTAGTTGTTACCACTTTGTTTTCCTAGTATCTCAATCATACAAGCTTGTAAAGTCAACCAACTGTTTCTGTTTACATGAGGTTCAAACCACTCATATGCCTCGTCAACCCTTCCTATTAACTCGGGTTTTTTGGGAATGAATGATATTGGATGGATTGAATCGCGTTGAATAACCCCAAATCTAACACATTCAGTTCTGGGGATTGAGGAGGTTGATGTATGAATTGTATGTTGAATCCATCTTGAGTACATGCTGCAACAAACTCTTCATCTTTTGATTTTTGATGGGGTTTGGCGTTGTCCCATTGGATGAAGATGTTTTTGTCCATATCTGCTGGCCATTTTTGCTTGATTGTTGGTATGACTTTGTTGATAAGCATTTCCCTAATAACTTCCCTGTTAACATTCTGCAATGCTTTTGGTTCCAGAGTTCCTTTTTTCCTGTTCTTATTGTTTTTTTTTTTTTTTTTTTTTTTTTTTTTTTTTTTTTTTTTGCTGTTTGATAGTAAACAAAGGGAAAAATCCCGTACTTACCATCATGTGTCATCACCCCATTATGGTTGTATATTGGCCTTGAAATCAAACCCATGAACATAGCCTTGATCTTATACCTTCTGGATACTTGGCATCTATATGGATTATCCTCTTTGGGAAGCAAGTAGAACCTTCTTGTCTTGGGGCACAAATAAAACCACTTTTCATCTATGTGTACTACATGTTGCATGTCTCTGGGTAGTAGGAGGGTTGATGTGTGACAAAACCCACTTCAATCTTGCTATCTTGTGGGCTTCTGTTAAAGCTAGTTTGTTGTTGCTCGTATGACATCTTAGTTTACCCCTCTTTTTCAGCATGTGAATGATGACATGGTTGATCTTTAAGTTCCAACATAGCTTCTTTCAGTTGTCCTCAAGTGAAGGGGAACTGACTGCAACCATTCTTCAGAGTACTCTTTTGGTTTTGGCCCGGTTTTGCCAATTGCCTTTGAACTGACATCAACCACCCCCCATTTTGTCTTTGCTTGCAAACATCATCCCAAAGTCTTGTTATTGTACTCTTGTGAACATCATACTCTCTAAAAGTGATAATTTGAGGCCCCTTGGCAGCTTCCCATCTTCTTGCATCGCTAACATAGTGTCAACTAATGCCCTTTTTTGGTGGAGCTTTAAATGTGGTTTGTGTCTCTTGTTTGGTGGACTATGTTGTTCTTCATTTTCTGACTGAATGCACATATGCTCCTCCTCCATTAAAATTTGCTCCAAATTGTAAAATTCCTCATCAAATATGTCTGCCATATTGTGGTTTTTTTTTTTTTCGTTTAATTCTTTCTTTAATTATCAGTTTGAATGAGAGTAGTAGAAGAAGAAGAAGAAGAAGAATTTTTTGGCTACTTGAAGATATACACTGCTAGGACTTCATTATTATTATGTAGTGTACTGTAATTTTTTTTTAAACTTTAGTAATAGTGGAAAAACATTAATTTTGAACCTTGGTAATTGTTGTTGTATAAATAGGGGATGACTTTGTGGGTGGAATTTAAAGTTAGCTATGCAAAAAAAATCTGGCGGTTCCTTAATTTTTTGGTTGAAAATTTCAGTACAATGCTTTTGGAGGGAAACTTTTACCCCACAAAAAAAATTGGCAGAATTTATAAAGTACATTTAACAAACAGGGACCCCACATTCTCTCGCCTACTTCTTAATCGCATGCCCTCTCTTTACTTAATCTCCATTTCTCATATTTTAATTAAGAGTCCGTCTCGACTCCAAAGTTGCAAAAAAACTTGAAACGGAGGTAGTACATCTATTTAAAAATAACATACATATAATTTGAAGTAATAAAAAATTAACATCAGGATAACATGAGTTTTATAAAACTTTGCCGGAGACGGTGCCGTCGTCTGTTTATACCCTAATCCCCAATTCAATTTTTACTTCACAGCTTCGCAAGCGCAAATATATTTTCATACTCAAATTCATATTTTATTTTTGTTCATTTGATAAATTTTTTCAAATAATCATTCCCTACTCTTCAGGTAATTGAACCCCAACTCGTTTTATTCATCAATTTTACATTTTTTAACCTCGAATTGTTTTTCCTAATCAATTATTGGTGTAATTTTTAGTTTCTGTTTTTTGTTACTGTATTTTTTATAATCTGTCATATTTGCCACCTTTTTTTTTTAATTATCATTTTGACATTATTCATGCTTTAATATGATTACTGGGTTGCTAGCTACTGAATTTAGAAATGTTGCATTTGGGAAATTAATATTCAATTTGTATGCTGGAATTTAGCTATCGGTTGTTATATGATGAATTCTAAATTTCTAATGTTCATTTCTTGTGTTTTGGAAGTCAATGGCATTCCAATTTCTCGAATTTTGATATTGCCTTCTTATTGCTAGCATTAGAAGGCTCCTATTATGTTATTAATGTTGTAGATATGTAATCTATACAAGTTACAGATTTACAATTGGTACAAATGTTGATTCGAATCGACTATATTATGTTTTAAGAAAGTTGACGCATGCAAATTTTAGGACAAATTCTCACCTTTACATATGAATTACTAATAGAGAAACTATTAAACTTGAATTATGAGTCACTATTATCAAGAAAGAAAAAGTCTCACTATAACATTTGTACTAGTATTACAATTACGGAACTACTAAACATTAATTTACGAGTTATTATCAACAAGGAGAAATAGTGAAGACTTTAGTGTAATTAAGCGAACAGAAAAATTTAAAACTTAGAGATAGGGAACGGGATAGACTATCAACAAGGAGAAATAGTGAAGACTTTAGTGTAATTAAGCGAACAGAAAAAATTTAAAACTTAGAGATAGGGAACGGGATAGACTTGGAATTGAAACTTCCAATTTTTATTATCAATGACATTCTCTTACTCAAGCTTGTAATAGTGTCAAAAAATTAGTCATCAGGCTTGTCACATTGAATAGGCGGTATATGAAAAGTACTAGGAAATTTTTTTGATTTTGATGAGCTTGAGCACTTGAGCAGGCAGCTATAGAACTATAGAAGTGAGCCCAATTGGCGATCTAAGGTTATGCGTATAAACGGAGTTGTCTGAAGATTGAATTGTAATGTGAAATTCTCACCAAGGCTTTGTTCTCTTCAACTTATTTTGTTGAATTTGACTTTTTTGCTAACTCTAAATCTGACTGACTTAATCTTACTTTTACCAAATGTACATTATTTTTTACTGAATAAAACTTATATTGATGTAGGTAACCAATTTTTGTTGTGCTGTAATCTGTTATGTTTATTTAGGATGCTTTATGAAATTTTGGTATCTTGGTTTTGCTTTGAAGGTCCTGAATTTGATCCAAATCAAAATCCAAACTCTTGCATCACCCAAATGATTTAAACAAGGAATTATGAGCCAGTTTAAGAATTATAAATCAAATAACAGCTCAAAAGATTTTCTGTTTTACGTTCTCATCTATGCTTATGACATATTTTATTTCTTTATTGTTATTATTTTTTTTTTTAATTTGGATGATATTTAGTAGACTATATCAGATTGTGCTCCATGCTATGGTTATGCATATTAATTTGAACTGATTGATGTTTCCTAAATTTTCTTAGGTTTTCTTCTTTAAAATCTTTGCCCTCGTTAAGACGGGGTTATCCTACCGTTGTTCTAGTTGCTACATGATTTCTCATTGAAGTTAGTAGAGGGGGGCTGTAAACTAGTCGTTCAGTTTTTCTTTTTCCCTCTTATTCTTTCTTTCTTAAGAAATTTTGGAGCCACTTATTAGTTGATCAGTCAGTCTTTGGTAGGATTCATTTTATGATTTGCTTAGGAAGTTAGGAACTAAATTGAGTTGATTTTTTAATATTGATTTTCATCTTGTTCAAATATGTTGTCCATAGGGAACTGTAATATATATCGTGAACTGACTTGTGATGTTAGATCTTATGCTATGTAAGTATTCAATTTGATCTTATGTTCACTACTCCATTCCTATAATTCTTGAATCAGGAATCGTCAGTGGTAAAAAGAAGAATGTATCATTATTGTGTAGCAGCTCTACACAAACTCCTAAGAAATGCCATGGGGATCAGCTGCACCAGCATAACTTCCTCCACTAGAACTCCCACTGTAAATGGCCTCCTCAGTTGGCATCTTCTTCAGCCGTTGTTATATTCACCTTCCCGATTTTATTGCGCCAATCGCGTCGGTATAACCTTCAACAACTAATTCCACTAAACCACCATACACCAGGAATTTATCCTTGTTCCTTTTCAGGTACTTTAGGATATTCTTGGCCGCAGTCCAATGGGCCTCTCCTGGGTCTGATTGGTAACGGCTCGTAGCACTCAAGGCATTTTATACATCTGGCCTAGTACATATCATGGCATACATGATCGATCCAATAAGCGAAGCATATGGAATCTGTTTCATCCTTTCCCGCTCATTAGGTGTCTGTGGACACTATTTCTTGCTTAGGGTTATGCCATGTGACATGGGCAGGTGACCTCTCTTGGCCTCCTCCATGCCGAATCGAGCCAGTATCTTATCAATATAAGTACTTTGGCTCAATCTAATCATCCTTTTCGATCTATCCCTATAGATCTTGATGTCCAGTATGTACTGAGCCTCTCCCTAGTCTTTTCATTGAGAAACACTTTCTGAGCCAGGCCTTTACAGACTCTAACAACGGAATGCTGTTTCCAATGAGCAATATGTCATCGACGTATAAGACTAGGAAAGCGATGTTACTCCCACTGACCTTCTTGTAAACACAAGATTCATCAGGATTCTTCATAAAACCAAACTTACTGATGGTTTCATCGAATCTCAGATTCCAACTCCTGCTAGCTTGCTTTAGCCCATAAATGAACTTTCTAAACTTACAAACTTTCCCAGCATTGTTTTGGTCGACAAAACCTTCAGGCTGTGTCATATACACAGTTTCTTCCAGAATACCATTGAGGAAGGCGGTTTTGACGTCCATCTGTCATATTTCATAGTTGTAATATGAAGCAATCGCTAGGAGGATTCGAATGGATTTAAGCATTGCGACTGGAGAAAAGGTTTCATCGTAATCAATACCATGAACTTTCCTGTAACCTTTTACTACCAATCTAGCTTTGTAAATGAATATATTTCCATCTTTGTCGGTTTTCAACTTGAAAATCCACTTACATCCGATAGGTGTGTAACCTTCGGGTAAGTCAACCAAGTCCCAGACTTGATTTTCAAACATGGAATTCATTTCAAATCTCATGGCCTCTTGTCATTTAGCAGAGTCGGTGCTTGCCATTGCTTGCTTGTAGGTTGCCGGTTCATCTCCATCCATAATCAGGATGTCCTGATTCTCGGTTAATACTATACCAAGATTTCTATCAGGTTGAGATCTCGGCCTCTGAGATATACGTAGGGTAACGGACTGAGCATTTGCATTGTTGATTTGACTTTGCACATTTTGATCACTTTGACCTGCGTCAACAGATGCTGTTTGAGCACTTTTACTGTGAATCTGATTTTGTTGCTCATCCTCTCGAATTTCATCAAGTTCGATTTTCCTCCCACTTGTCATTTTGGAAAGGTGCTCCTTCTCCAAAAAGACACCATCGCGAGCAACAAAAACTTTGTTCTCCTATTTGTTGTAGAAGTAATACCCTTTGGTTTCTTTTGGGTAGCCCACAAAGTAAACCTTCTCAGATTTGGGATGAAATTTATGCTTCGCATCCCCATATCTTTAAAAGACAACCTAGGAGGTTTCTTCGTCCATAACTCGTATGGAGTCTTTTCTGCAGCTTTTGATGGAGCACGATTCAGTGTTAGTGCCGCAGTTAGAAGTGCGTGTCCCCAGAAAAAGATAGGAAGATCACTAAGACCCATTGTAGATCGTACCATGTCTAATAACGTTCGATTTCTCCTTTTGGATACTCCGTTCCATTGTGGAGTTCCTGGAGGGGTCAATTCTGAAAGTATACCCTTTTCTTTCAGATGGTCATCAAATTCTTGGCTCAAGTATTCACCACCTCGATCCGATCGAAGGGCTTTGATTTTCTTGCCGATTCTCAACTTCACTCTGAAATTCTTTAAACTTTTTAAACGATTCAGATTTGTGCGACATGAGGTAGACATAACCATATCTACTATAGTCGTCTGTGAAGGTGATAAAATATCGATGTCCGTTCCTTGTGGCGGAGCTCATTGGTCCACATACATCGGTGTGTATTAGACCCAATAAGTCTCCTGCCCTTTCTCCGAGCTTGGAGAATGACTGCTTAATCATCTTGCCTAATAAACATCCTTCGCAATTCTCAAACGATTGAAAATCGAAAGAGTCAAAAACACTTTCTTGTAGAAGTTTCTTGATGTGTTTGATGTTAATGTAGCCAAGACGACAATGCCACAAGTACGATTGACTCTTAGCTTTGGTATCATTATAAACATGTTTTTCTAAACACACATAAATGTGTCATTCCATAAATATGAGCAAGACGTAAAACATAGGTCTTGTGATCAAAGTCAAAATGACGTCCAATGTCAAAAGATCAAAGTATGGTTGATAAAACTAAACAAGTTTTAAATCTGGACAAAACATGAGTTTACAAGCTTTCTTTGGACAGATTATCTTCATCTTCCACTTGTGTACTCATATCCACTTGAAAAGCACCACTCACTTTGTCCCTGAAATAGGAGCATATAGTGAGTAAATTTTCCGGTATCTAATACCTTATAAATTGCTTATAACCTGAGATTGAGGCTCATTTTCCTCTTGCCTCATCTTCTAGATACTCGCTACATTCTCTCTTGTAGTGACCTTACTTAGTACAATAGAAGCAGCGCATCTTATCTTTGTTCTTGAACTCCTTTCTCTTAGGCCTCAAAGCAAACTTAGCCCCCTTGCAAGAATAGGTTTTCTAAAGCTCTTGGATAATTTCCTCTAAGGACAGTTTGTTCCGTTTGGCGGTAAGTCGCATCTTTAATGCCACATAGCCTGAGTGGAGTGAGCTCAGAAGCATGTGAGCCACTTGCTCATCCTCCACCGATTTGCCAATTAGCTCCAAGTGGGTGAATAACCTTGTCATCTTAAGCACATGGGCTTGAAGTGGCATCCCGGGTCTAAGTCTTGCATTATAGACCCTAGCCCATACTTCTTGCCTCTCTTTGGTGAGACACCCATCTTGCAGTGGCTTGATCCTCATGTTAGAAAGTGACCTAGTCACCTTCTCCACAAGACCATCATAGTTGCCTCTGACGCTCTTCGTGACCCTCAAATTGACTACATTCTCTAGAGCTTTGAGGAGCATATTCGGAAAATAGTTCGAGAATATCCCCTTCCATTGTTCTGGAATGGAGTTTGCCATGAGTCGCGAGACTCTCTTGCAATCATAACTCTACTTATGAGCCTCATCGCTCATAACCCCTTTTGAGTAGAAACTCGAGATGAGCGTATCCAGAATATGCTCTAGGTAGCAATTTCGGAGGGTCTTGCGGAGTTCTTCTTCCCATTCCTTAAAGTTTAACAAATTCAAGCAAAATGGTAACTTTTCGGGAAGTTCCGGGCACATAAGATTGTTGTTGATAGTTGGAGACATGATTCTACAATTGAAAGAATTTGAAATGAAAAATCATTCATAATACTTAAATAAGATTGAAATCATGCATTTTAATCAAACTTATTTAAACGTCTTATTCACACATCAAAATTGTCCCCATTTTCGTGAGAATAAGTCGATTCCAAGATCCAAGGAAACAAAGAGTAGTTAAGCATGCTTTGGCTTGTCTTAACACTCAATCTCTTTTTCCACGACATGTTAGGACTCCATCACTCATATCGTTGAGTATAACCAAAACCAACTTGCATATGCGGTATGCCTTACGTATCCTAGGTAATAATAGTGATGCCTCGCTTTGGCGTAGCCCATCACTACTCTCAATAGGTCGATAAGTGTTGTTTTGGAATGACAATTTCACTCAATATTTTAGGGACCTAGGGTTTCTATGGTAGTTAATTTAAGTGAACTTAATTTATCATCACAACATTCGAAATCCTAAACATGCATCTAATATATAATTCATATATAAATATTCATAAATAGATATATATATCGAAAACATAAATAAAGATGCATTTGGCAACTAGCATGACCCCTTGAGTATTCAAGTTTTCAAGGGACGGCTTTTGCAACTTCATGGGTTTGTCTTCTAAGAACCTCCGTCTTCAAGACATGACCATAATTATGCAAATACTAGTATCTACGATTAGAACTAATCTAAATATTAAGGTACAAAAATAATCAACGGTTCGCAGACTGTATTTAGATTCACAAAAATATATCACGGATCGCAGTCCGTATTTTCTATTCTAATCGGGCCCCACTAGTTGCCATTTTATTAAACCTGTGAGAGAATACACATTCCATTCATCCATTCACTATTTGTGAATGGCCCATGCATTTTACAACAATAAACAAGTAACAATGCACAAAACGCGCGTAAACTAGTAACTAATTTAGGTCGTTAATCCAATTAACATACCTAATTAAAACTAGTCAAAGTTGTTTAATTGATTATGTAATTTAGCGCAATTAATAATTGAAGCTCCCACTAAACTCCGCATCATTCTTAATTAATCCAATTAATTAAGTCGGTAAACCCAAATATTTGCCAAAATTAAATTTTGCAAATGCCGCCGAAAAACCGAGGCCTAGCCTCCAACATTTATTAAAATAATTAAAACCAAATTAAATTAATAAAATAATTAAAACAACAAAATTAACATAGCTTTAAAACGAGGCACAAGCGTTAAGTGAGGGGTTATGCACACAGCCGTGACTCATGCCAAGCGTCACATCCATAGCCTAGAATACCGCATACGCGTCGACTCTTCTACGGAGCGTGCTCGCGACACAAGCCACGAAGGCCACGCAAGCTTGCTGCTGTGCGCATCGTGCCACAAGCACGTAGCACTCCCACACACACACTCAAGCCGCACTAAGCATCACACAAGCACACACCAAACTCAACGCATGCACCGGCCTCTAGCCACGGCCAGCCACAAGGCTGCACGCATGGTGTGCGCGCACAGCAGCTAGCTGCTACCGCACCATGCTACTGCCTTGGCTGCCATGGTGCGCCATGGTGCCGGCACAAGCAACCACGCAATACAGCCGCTGGCAGCCCACTTGGCAGCCAGCCGGCTAGCCAAGTGAGGCACTTGCCTAGGCTTGCGTGCCATAGCTTCGGGTTTCCAACCCGATTTTTGCGTGACATGAAAGTAATTCTAAATTAATTTTAGAACTAACTTGATGAGCAAATATGAAAAATTAAACAAGTCCAACTTTAATTAAAAATTCATTAAGGTGCATATGACCAAAATTATTTCCAAGAACCATTCTTTAATAAAATTGGTATAACTTGGTGCAATAAAAATTAAGGGCAATAGCTCACTATTAATTTAATTAATTTAAATTAATCATGAGATTTTGACAAAATAAAAAGGGAGTTGGAAATAAGAACACAAAGTTCAATTTAAAGATTCCAACTTTAACACTTGTGAATCCTTGAAAAATTATATCTTCCAATATGAAGATAAATGAAATTTCTATCACAAGATTCAAACTTTATGATTCCAATCAACTTAATACATGATTAAATCAAAAGTTCAACCAAAAAATTCATGAAATTTAGTAACTCAAAGTTTCAATCACTTAAAACAATTAAAGATTGAATCTTTAGTACTTGGAAGCAACAAAGAACAAATTTTTTACACTTAATGCAATGAATTTGCAATTATGTGAAAAATAAAACCAAACTTTCAAGCACCAATTACTACCAAGTAACCATGCTTAAAGAGGTTTTAAATTGCATATAAACTAAGGAAAGAACCAAATACATAACCACCATAAATATGCCATAAAGATTCAAGGTTAGAAAGACTTAAAATTTTTTGTCAAAACGAAAAATCCCTCGAAAAAGGCATTTCTAGTCGTTTTTTGGCTAAAAACGGCCTAAAAAGATAAAACCATGTCCAGAACGCCTTTTCCACCCAAAATTTTCTATTTTTGGGCGAAAATCTGAGTTCGGGGCTGAAATCAGCTATAATACGGACTTAAAAATAATAAAACCGAGCTACTAATCCAATTAGCAACTAAAAATTAAGCCATAAAAACGCCTTGAAAAATATGATTATAAAAATAAATGAGCAAGGCTCCGATACCGCTGTTGGGTTTCGGTGATTTCGACCCACCGCGGAAGAAAACCCGAGCCAAGATCACACTCACAATAATTATAACCATAAAGCATAATTAACTTAAATGACAAGATTAAGAAAAAGATTAATACCTTTGTCGCGTGCTTCGCTCACTTAATTGAACTATTACTTCGAAAGCTCTTAGCCCCGCTCACACGAGGACCTCCAACGAAGTCCACCCGCAACCTGAGCACCGAAAATGGTCTATTGCTTAGGAGTTAGCTAAGCCCGACCTAAATCCAAGTAATTAATTGTGTTCAAAGGTTTTCACAATGGTAATGCCTTTTTCAACACTTACTCAAGCAATTTTCCCAATACCCCAACTTGGGTATTTATAGGGAAATGCAAGAGTGAGAAAAACTCACCCATCAATGTGGGAGATTTGATTTTTCCATTTTATTTTAAATTAAAAATAAAATTAATAATCAAGCTACTAATAAATCAACAAGTGGCATGTTCACAAGAGAGATTAGGTGAGGACCATTTGGAGAAGGGGGGGGGACCAAACTTGCTCCCCACTCTCTCTCCCATAGCCGGCCAACACAACACCAAACACCCAATTAGTTCGCGCCACGTGGCAGCCCTACACTTGGGCACCAAGGCACCTAAGGTGGGCTGCCATTACTGCTGCTCTCCTTTCGGCCCAGCAGGCCTAGCACCATGTGTGCGGGCTGCTCTTGGCCGAAGGTTGCTGCTAGCAAGCCGCGCACCATGTGCGGGCTGCTAGCTGTAGCATGCTAGCGCGCCACGCACTAGGTGCGGGCTGCTAGCCGCAGCTTGCTAGCAAGCCTCGCACATGGTGTGGGCTGCTAGCTTCGGCTTGCTGGCATGCCACGCACCAAGTGCGGGCTGCCAGCCTCGGCCAGCCATGCTAGCCAAGGTGCGCTAGCACGCATTGTTAGCCACCTTGCTAGGCCATATGCCCCTAGCACTCGGGCATTCCGATACTAGGCCTATTTTAGTAATTTTGTTGATTTATGAGTAATTTTCTCGTCTCTTCTTTTTTATTATTTTCGACTTGACTTCCGATGCTCGGTTTCGACGCTTCAAGCTCGAATTTTCGACGTCTAAATATTAATTACTCGGTCGACTCATTAATTCCTTCCGAATTAATTCGTCGCTTCGGTTCGTTTGTCGCTTGGGTGTGACCCGAAGGGTTCTGTCATGATTAAGCTGTAATATTAATTATATATTAATAGTACTGATCGGAAGCAGCCTCCACCCAGGCATTCCGATCACTTGACCTCACTGAATAATTAGCTTTCTAATAATTCCGAACCCTTTATCAGAATAATACACTTGTTCGAAGGACACCATTCCTTTCACATTGTTATAATTGTGCTTTATCAGGAATTTTGGGGAGGCAGAATTGATTATGACGAGGGCATTGAAGAAAGCAGAAGATTTTTTTGGTGGCATTTTTTTTTTCTCCTGAAAAAAAGCCGGTAAATTTTAGCTGCTTGTAAAGCTAATAAATATTTCCCTTCTTGATCTGTTGCAGGCACACACCATCCTAAAGTGGGAGCTGTCTTATCTTGCATAGCACTCCTGTATCGACAGAAAGCAATTGCCGAACGCTCAAGTTCTCTCTTGATACAAGAGGTGAGATTGTTGCATCTATGACTTTATAATAACCATTCATAATGTCTCGTTCTGGCTTTTCTTTTTACTTACTGTTGCTTCTGTATTTGGCACTAGTTTGAGCATATGACTATATAGACACAAGATATTTAGAAAACAATGAAAATATCTAATGTATGACATCAGTATAAGTAGCATGTTGTTAGGAGATGGATCCTACTACCATTTTGTCCTTGGTTTTGAAATTCTATGGGTAGTAATGAAACTGAACTAAGAGAAACTACTTTTGTCAATCAAAAGCCAGTATTTTGGACACTGGAATATGTAATAGATTAATCTTAGGAGGGACTATTTGGGAAGTCTAGTATTATTAGGTTAGTAGTTTTTAGCCTTAGTATAAATAGGGAGAGGGAAGAAAGAAGAAGGCAGGCAGTATTTTGGAGTAGAGCCTTAGGAGAGTTGTGACATCAAGTCACTATTGGGAGAGTTGTGACCTCAAGTCACTATAGAACTTGTTAGGCTAAACCTATCGATTGTGTAAACTGTTGTTTGAGTAATTAAAGCCTCGATCTTTCTTCTTAAATTTCTGCTTATACAAATCAGATTGCTAGTCTATTACAGAATAATATGATGTATTCTTATGGAATGTTACATTGTAAAATCACATACCAATTCTATTTTAATTGATTAGATTTATTATAGTGATAAAGGCAAAGGCCTGTCAAAACTTACTAACATAATCCAAATCACCCGATCAACCTGAGCTGTACCTGAATTTACGTAACCTTATATTTACCAGACTCAAAAATTGTGTGACTAATATGACTGTTGACTAATTTGTCTTATACTAAGTTATGGCAAAAGATCTGAATATGGCCAGAACTAAATAAACTCAAACGGGCCTGAAACTATTATGAATGGACTTGTTGCCTGAATATGGCCTGTACTAAACCCAATACAAACGACTTGTGGGCCATCTCTACGGTTGCTATACATATTGGTTCATGCGAAAACTTAATTTTGTCAGAGTATGTTGTTTGACCCAGTGTTACAAGGTTCGCGGTACGTGGCCACAAATCGCGAACTGAGTCGCGCGTATCGGAACGCGGAACAAACGCGACTTGGGTCGCTGGGGTTCGCGATCTGGATCGCTGAAGGAGGCGACTCTGGTAGCAGCTAAGCGGTTATTCTTCCTGTGAAACGTTCAATGGTTTCTTCCCGATAATTCCAATGCATTTTCTCTCTCTTCTGATTTTATATCTAAGGAGTAGTTTTTTCTCTCTCCTCTCTCCTATTTTACACAGTAGTACATAGGGTGGCGGCTAGGGTTCTGTTCCAAATGGGCTTAAATCTTTGGGCTTTTTATTATACAAGTAAATATTATGTACTCTATTTTCTTAAGCAATTCACTAACCCACATAAATTCAAGCTAGGACCGATACAACTACGTTTTATATTATTTTCCAAATCAAAATCTTATTAATAAAAATCACCCATATATTTTATTAATTTATTTATTTCGTACCCAATCGTACCGGATTCATCATGGGTAGCGTGCCGCATATCCGTTTCCGTACCACGTTTCGAATCGAACCACGTACCTTGTAACATTGGTACTTTGACCTTTGAGCAATTGAATAAGTTTGTCGATTATCATTTGGATTTCTACTATTTTCATTTTTCCTCATGGAATGTGATCTGCTTTGCTCAGTTGTCTGTTCTACTTTTTCTGCTCCACAGGGACTCTACAGGAAGGCTATAGATATGCTAAAAGCTCCTCCATTAGAGACAGATGGCATGATACCATCGCGCTTAAACATTTCTCTTTTTTACATAATGGTTGGTAAAGTGGATGTCCCAATATTAATTTCTTCTTCATTGTGCTAGATGCGAAAGCAAATGTGGAGCATGTTCGAGAAAACGTGGATAAAAGGGATGTAGTTGCCCTTGCCAGAGGTATGCTTGGTCCAGTATAATTTATGGGAATCATCATCTCTTGGATTTTCCTTAGTATCTTATTGTCTGAAATGTGTTCAGTGACTTCAGTCTTATGGTTTTGCACATTTTGAATGAACATTGAAATCTGTTTCCTATTTGGGTCATTGGGTGAAGCCCTGTTTCTCTTTTTCCGTGGTGGACTTCATTAACATTCTTTATAAACTACTTCGTAGTTATTTACCTATGATTAAGAACTTTATAAATATTAAATATCTTTAGCTTCTACCTGTTTCTTGCATTTCCTTTGTCCATGATCTCTTTAAATAATCTTCACTTCTTATGCAGGGGGGTATGGTGAAGTACTTTGCGTCCAGCAAAACAGAAATGCTGAAGGAGAAAGAATGCAGAAATGGGCAGAGGCTTGGTGGAGAAATCGTCGGCTATCACTTGCTGAAGCACTCGACATATCCGAGTCTTCCTCCAAAGTCCTGGTACTTGATACTCGGATATGCAGAGCACTTTAGATGCCGAAACTTCCTTCTGTATCACAGGATCTGTGAGTCTCTAGATGCTGTACAAAATAAATCAAGCAACTAATTTTGTCTTGCTGCCTGATTTGTACCATTCTACATTTCTGCTGTCATGTGGGGTAAATGAGAACTTGTGTTTGTTTTATGGCCTATATGCGCAAGTACATGGCAATTTTGGATTTAGTGGGTCAAACAGTAGGGAACTTTAGTTGCTGATCTGTTCCAAGCCATGTCTAGTCGGAAATAATTGTATGAAATTAATGTCTATCATAAAGAATAATTTCATGTACATTTTAAAGTGTGGTGGTATGTCATAATAGTAGTGTGAATTGTGAAGTTGCTCTTCTTCTGATAGTAATGGAGGCATATAAGTTGTCAAGATGGTGTAGGAAGTAGCTATTTTCCATTCTCGGAGATTGGCCATGTGGCTCATTATGTCTTATCAAGTGTTTTTATTCCGAAATTACCTCTTTATCTGATAGCTATACCCAACATAAAAACATGCTATTAGATTAGGCAGTAAAATGCCTGATTCTGGAGATCGATTGATTACAACTTGGCCTATTGGCTTGGTACATCACATTACACTTGTTGTTTGACTGCAGAGCTTTCATATCCAGTGTGTTTTCTAGCAGACGCTACATGAAGTCATGAAGCGCTTTGAAGCGATTAAAAAAGCATGCAAAATTTGGTAAATGAAAATATACAGTGTTACAGGTACATCAACTATGATACATGAAATTCTAAACGGCTTCACTTTTCAGAGTGGAATATCAAGCCCTTTTCCGATTTCAATGCCTATAAGTTTCAGTATCCCCTTGTTCAATATCTGAAAGAAGCATCGATCAAATTCCAAAATATAGCATAAATCAGAAGCTTAAAGAAACAATCAACTATATTTGAGCAGGAAAGATATGGGAAACTTATCATACAAGTTTAACAATGAATGTTCCAATGAGGCCCATCATGCATGCTCGCGAGTTCCAAATTTCAGCAGTCTTGGTGAACCCAAGAAATGGGGGCTTGAACTTAGGTTCTACTTTCAGCACCACCACCTGATCAAATCAAATGATATTCATTACGAATCAATGAAATACAAAAACAGAATGCGAATGATTTTCATCCTCTCCGCAACCACCAACCTTCACGACTTATTTAGATTTAATGGCTGCCACCAAAATCTTCCTCTAGGTATTGCCATAAGGCATATATCAAAGAAGTCAATCCATTGCCATAGTTCAAGTATAACAAAGCGAAAACAAAAACTACTATAACAATACAACATGAATTACCTTTGCAAGAGCAATTCCCAATTCCCAATTTGGATTTTGGAGAAATAGATTTCTTAGATCTTTCTAAGGTAGTTCCAACAGTCCCAACAATAAGTTTCGTATACAATCAGTGTATTAAAATATTCAAGTTTACTCACCTAAATCACATAAAATGTTGGTTCCCTTTTGCGCAATTAAGTTTTATATAATTTGGGATGACTAAACATGTTGTATATACTATGCCCGCGAGATAGCATGAGTTGCAAAAGGTTACCACCACCACTTCCATGAGTTTCATCTTTCTACAATCCCCCTTATTTAGCCTCTAATTCTCCCCTCTCTTTTTGGGCACAATGCAATTAAATGCTTTCATAACTTGCAACAATGATTCAAATGAAGGGAGCAACTCAATTCATTTATAATTAACTAATTAATTTCATAGTTAAGCATACTTCAAAGAATCATACCCATTACATCAAAAACCAATGTTAAACGGGATTTGATCTCAGGCGTTGGGTACCACTCCAAAACTTTAACGAACTAAGTTAGTTTACATCTAGTATAAACTATAAGCCAGTTACTTAAATAGGCTAATTTTTATTGGAATAAAAGAAAATTCCACAAAAGATAAGTGAAAATAACTGACTAAAAATTCTGAAGACAGAAATAACATACACCAGCAGGAAGCTTAGCAGCTCTGACTCTGAAGGCACCATGATTAGTCCCTGCTCCATGATTTCGATGGCGAAGGCGGCGACCCGATGGCGGAAGTAGAGATAAGTTAGTAGCTGTCACTGCTAGTTGGGGTTGTTTCAGTGGATTAACCAGAAACTGATAGTTGAATGGAGCCACTGATGCCATTAATTTTGAGCAAGGTTATGGTGGGATGAAAGTAGTTTGAAAAAGGTTGATGGGTTTATGGACAAATTATCAGTTACGTCACAGATTTCATATTGTGGTTGCTTTGATTGGATAAGGTTGTTAGAGCAAGATTATTGGAGAGGATACTTATATCCTCTCTTCAACTCTCTCTCTTTTTCTCCTTTTAACACATCATATTCTCTTTCTTCCAAATCATTTCCCACTATCTCCATCCTCTTCCTCTTTTTATTTCTTTATTTTTCCACGCATCAAAGAGGATCCTCTCTTCCTCCCTCACTCCTACTTTATATATCCCACCATATATTATCTTTTCTTTTTTTTTAACTACACATTTAATTTTGAAACAATGATAATTTGTGATTAAAAAATAAATTATCCTAATTAATTATCTTTTTAGTTACTATTGATAAAATAAATCGAGTTGTAACCTTAAATTACTTATTTTATAAAGTTAAAATTTGCAGTAAATAACCGATCAACACAAACACGTGCACATTTTAATAACACGGTTCGACATTAATTACGTACTAAAATAACTAAAATATTGTCACCAAAATGTTGGATTTCAAATACAAATATAGCCGTTGGTTTTGGTTAAAATATAGCTGTTGAGCTTTACTGCATGCATGCAATGGGCCCCTTGCATCAAGTTGCTAGCTTTGTTTTTGTCTTTTCTACAAAAACTCATTGATCAGTGAACATAAAGGCAAAAAAAATATTTAAAAAATGAGTTTGGGTCCACTAACATATCCTTTTCCAAACATTTAATATCCTCTATCCATTGAGGATATATTGCATTTCTCTTGAAAGTAGTATCCTCTCTTACATTTTTACATCAAAGAGGATACTATTTTGGAGGAGAAAGAGTGGAGGGAGGATGATATATCCTCCCTAATGTGTGTGCTCTTACATGTCTCATACTCCCTAAAGGTTATAAACTAAAATATTGTGATTAGGTTACTCAATCTCTAAGGGCTTGTTCACTTTATTTTTACTTATCTGATATGATCTGATTATGTCTGATCTGATCTGGTTTGATTGTCTGATTTGACCAAACTTTCACCTTAAGTGTACAATAATTCCTTACCTTATAAAAAGTAGGAGATTACTCTTATGAATAGTGCATGGACCATTATACCCCTCAAAATCTTTGTTTACCTTCTTACCCCCATGTGTAATTTTGTAATTTTTCTTAAGACCCATTAATCAATTAGAAATTCAATGGAGGATGGAATAATAAAGTTGGGGGTTATGGTTTAATTACATGACAACATTAGTCACTAGCCTGGACAACGAAAGGTTGTTGCTTTATGTGGGCGTTATTTTAAAGTAGTTTAACTAAAGTCTAGAATGTTGCACAACTACACAACATCTCTATCACTTTTATCGTCTATATGCATATAGTTTTGATAAGATATTTACAAAAATCGGCATAGGACATAAAGAACATCAATAATAATTCTTTTGAAGGGCTAGCTATACCGCGCGTATCGCGCGCATTGGAATCCCTAGTTATACATAAATAACGTATCAAGTGAAGTCTTTTAGATTCGTAATAATGTGTATTTTAATAATATGTAGTTTTTATAATTTTTTTCATTAAGAATTTAAAGATATTTAGCAGTTAAAAACTGCACATAAAACGATGATTTGATCTAAACTTTTTTTTTTTTCTAATCTGATCAGATATGAATTTATTTGTTACGATCTGATATGAACTTATATTTTATGAAATACAAATATTTCATTAATGCCGATGTTCAGTAATTTATTGAATGGCGGCAACAAAGAGGAAAGAAATTGGTTTCCCAATTTCCTTCACATGTGCCACATACCAGTTGTCTAAATGAAAAACAAAAAAATTATTCTCTCTTTTCCTCCTCCTAAACCGTTTTACTTTCTCTCTCTTCCTCATTTTTCACTGGTATTTTCTCTCTCCTCTTCGGCGATCTTCCACCATTCTCCTCTCTTCCATGGGTGATTTCTAATTTTCTATTTTCTCTTTCACTTGCAAACTTGTTTCTCGTTAAGTTCAGATTCGTTACTTAATTTTTTGTGCATTTTTGTTAGTTTTTAGTGGTTTTGTTTTTCAATTTTTAGGTTTTTTGATATTGTTCTTTCGCTCTTTTGTAGTGCTTTTTGCCTTGTAAATTTTGCAATGGTGAATAAGAAGAGTAAAAATTTAGAGGCAAATGATGTTGATCTCAATGCAGGTTCGTATTCTATATTTTTTTTATTTTTTTTTACAAATTTGTTTTTTGTTGATGTTGATTTGATAATGTTTTTGTACTGAGTTTTCATGATTTTTTGTTTAATTTTTAGGAATTTTCAAGTTAATGTGTTTAATTTTGATTTATTTTGTTGTTTATGGTATTTGATTGCTTATAAATTGATTTTAGGTTTTATTGATTTTAGGTTTTTTGAGTTGTTGTAAATGTGTTGTTATATGTCCAAGAACTAGTGCATGTTATTTTTAGAGTTTGCAATTGAATCTTTTGTTTGGACTTTAGGTAGAGTATGAGAATTGATAAGGATAATTAGTATATTACATTATCATGTGGTTGTGATCATGTAAGTTTTTACTGAAGCTTCTTTGCAATTTGTTATTTGTGGTAGCTTAGGTTCTATAAAAGGAGATTATCATAAAAGAACAGGAAATCAAGTAGTATTAACATACAAAATGAATGCAGGATCGAAGAGGATGAAGGAAATAAGAAGGTGAGGGTTAAAAGAAATGGATAGTGTTGTTCATGAAAGTAGTAAAAGGGGAAAGAAGAAAGCAAGAGAAGTAGAGAATAATAATTCTTCACAAGGAGTGCAAATTAAGGAAGAGGCCAACAATAAGCAATTGAAGATAATAAGGTACTTCCGATATGATGATAACAAGTATGCTCTCTGACATTCGATTTTATATGTTGATGCACCTTATATTGTCTATGGTAATTTTGTGCTAATGATAGGCTAATGAATTGTGATCGATAATAATTGCTAACTTTTAGTTTGCTTTTTAATCATGGAATAGTTTAGTTTAGGATTAAAACAGTTTGATCATGGTTGAACAGTTAATAAATATAATGACAATTGCACTGCAGTTCATAAATTATATGGGTCACTTTTGTGATTATATAGGCCACTTTTAATTTGTGGTTATATTTTTATTAGTATATGGGTAATTAATATGTGATTGACTTTTGTGATTATATAGGTCACTTTTGTGATTTTGGGTAATATGTGACTGACTTTTGCGATTATATAGGTCACTTCTATGATTTTATAGGTCTTTTTTGTGATTATACCTTTATCAGTATATGGACTTTTGTGTTTACTAGTTGAGCCATCGCGCGCGATAGCCCAATAAACACCAATGGACTGTTGTTATTAATTTTAATTTATAATAGATGTATTACTTTATTTGTAGGTTGGGTTATGGGTTTAGTTTTGAAAATTGATGTTAAATTCTTTATGCGCGTGGTAGCCCAATAAAGTAGAACCGAGTATCGATAATTTGTAGTGTAAGCAAATGAGTAATAGTAATTGCTATAGTTATTGTTAGAAAATATTGGTATTGTGAAAAAAAAAATATGTGTTTTGTAATTAGCAAAAGCGTGGAGAAAATACAAAAGGAACTTTCAAAGCATAATATGAATATATCTAGCCAAATGAAACTACAAGTATTAAAGTTTGATAAATTGGTATTCACATAAACTGCAAAGGGGATTTTGAAATAAACCACCATAATAAATAACAATAAAAAAAACGTGTCCAGTTTTCTGTAGTGGACTTTTTATTTCAAAATCCCCTTTGCAGTTTATGTGAATACCAATTTATTAAACTTTGAGTTCAAGATTTTTTAAGAGTATCAAGCATTAAAACTCAAACAAGATATCAGATCTGCATGTAATAGTGAAAGGTAAGTACAAAATTCATCTATCAAGAGTGACATTGATTGTATTCAGCCATACACAGTGCAATACTATAATGCATATACATGACAAAATGATAACTGATATTATGGGATGGTTCAATACATTCGTTAATGACAATTAAACAGGTTAAGTACCTTTTCTAAGTAGCAAATAAATAGTAGTATAAATAATTGAAAGCAATAGGATACACATTTTTCTCAACTGTTTTATAGCATTGATAAACCAAATAGACATCGCCAAAAATCCTCATACAAAACAGTCATCCAATAATTAAGATGGAAATTTGAGTCGCCTCTCAAAATCACAAGATAGAAGAGTACTCAACTACTCATACTATATTATTAGTAGGTGATTTACACAAGTCCTTGGGTAAGAAAATATCCAATTATTCCTGAAAAACACAAAAAAAAAAAAAAAAAAAAAAACATATGTAGAATAGGTAAGCAAAATTTTACCCAAAATGAGACATTTTCAAAACCTGCAAATCTGCAATAATCTACACTATTCATAAATAAATATAATTACAAATACGAAAATTATATAATACTCAGATGTTCATTAAACAATTCCTACATAGTGTACATTAAATTATCTAATTAGAGCCACATTTAAGGGTATAGACAAGCAAGCACTCATGGTTCAACTTTTAAAATTGATGCAAAGCTTATTCATTATTCTGCACACCCCTCTACTGCACGACATATTAACAAGACTTACAAGGACACATGATAAAACATTCATATGAATTCCAAGTATAAGCTAAGCAAGCATACAACACAATTAACTTCCCACAGTACACTCCTTAACAACATTGACTAATGAATGTCTAAGTCTAATATACATAATACCCTTAAACAGAATACAGTTACATATGATTGTATAACAGCTATTTACACCTGTGCTTTCCTAGGATCACTAGAGAATTATCTTATTGCAATATATCAAATATCCAATTGATGAATTGAGCATAACAAGAAAGCCAACAAGAATATACATGATATCTATCTTCCACAGTAAAACACCTATTATAACCACATATCAAATCTATCCTTTTATGTACAGCAAAAAAGACCAGAGAGCAAGAAGAGGACTCGGCTTATGGAAGGTGATATAACAGAATGGTCATCAAGGTGCGACAGGCATCATTTAGATTCTACTCATTCTCATTTCCTTCTTTTACTTCTAATTCTAACTCCAACCTCTTGTTTAAAATTTTCAATCCATTTCCTTCCACCCTCTCTCTCTTGCTCATCTAATCTAGTTTCACACTACCTTCACATCTCTCTCTCTCTCTCTCTCTCTCTCTCACACACACACACACACACACACACACACACACACACTCACACACGCACATCTAATCTAGTTTCACACAACCTCATCATGTTTCTCTCTCTCATGCTCAAGTAACACACTACATCCTCATGTTTTTCTCTATCTCTTGCTCATCTAATCTAGTTTCTCACTACCTCTTCAATGTCTCTCTCTCTATATATCTAACACACTACCTCCTCAATAATGTTTCTCTCTCTCTAACACACTACCTCCTCACTCCCTCTCTCTCTCACTGCTAAAATAAGCAGTAAATTTCTTATGGATGAACAAAGCCCAAGGCCCAAAAAGACAATCAGTAATACTATTAAGAGATGGACTGATGGACGAAGTGAAAATATTTAGCCATGCAACCAACACCTATCACGGGGTATATGTTTGATAGGGAGTGTAGGTGGGATTGAAAAGTTTAGTACCCAACTCTCAAATTCCCATGTTTATTAAGGGGTAAGGGGAACAAGAGGTTTTTGCTCCAACCAACCATTTCTAGAGTAATTTTGAGATAAGTAATTATCAAGGAGACAAATAAAGAAAATTATGATAAAAATTAACAAAAAAATATTGGCAATATTAAATTTAGTAGTTTGATTTAGCAATAGCATTAACTACACTCAATTCGTGTTTATTTTTAACTTTTGTTTATAACTTGTGTTTCTTAAGTACACTCAAAACTTGTTATACAAATTCCAAATTCAAGATACACTCCAAATCCAAAACCTATCCTTGGGTTTCATTGCTCCTACTCCATTCTTGCGATGAGATTGCAAGACGCTCAACCCATCTTCTTTACGATTGTAAAGTTGATATTTACTTGAATGGAGAATATAGAGTACGTAGTGTTTGTTTCAATGGGTGTAGATTTATTTCATCACTTTAGAAAAATCAAAGTGAAAGAGAATGAAACACCATAGAGGGGAGAGAGACAACCTGAACATTGAATGGTCAGAGAGTTCAATAGTTGTGAGGAAAAAAACTAATTTGGACTGAAAGGACAATTGCAAAAAAAAAAAAAAAAAAAAAAAAAGATAGTAAGGGCAAATTTGAAACGACACTAATTATTTCTACAATTACGCATACTCTTTTTTTTGAAAGGGTTGTAGATATAATACTTGACAAACTACATACGACAAACACATTAAAATTCAAAGCAATGGCATAAACCTCAACGAATGAAACCAAACACACAGAAGTACAAAACACACGAATAAGCCAAGACATTTCCCCTCCCCACAAGTCAATGGGTTGTTCTACTCCTTCAATACTATTAACTATTTTAAAAAGTTGGTCCTAATAAACCCCAATAAAACTAATTGGAAATTAATTAACTCATATTCCTAGCAATTATAGTAATCAATCCTCAAAAAATTATAAGTTTATAAGTAATATTTTAATACCCAAAAATTCGATTAAAACCGCAAAAGAGGAGATAAAAACCCCTCAAATCCTCTAAAACTCTTAAGTCTTAATCAATCACCAGACTTCATATGTCCTCGATTTAAAACCTAAAAATAATCATAAAATCAACTAAACCCCATTATCTTAGCATAATCTAGCATAATGGGCATTTAATTCCAAGTTTCAAGCTTTAAATTTCCAAAAAAAAAAAAAAGGATATCAAAAATCTCAAGCTCATCAATAGGTTCAATTGCATACTCATCACCGACGATGTATATATGTATAGCAGTAAATTTCCTCAATTTATTATGGGTAATCTAATCCATGCGGTTTAACATGACTTTCTGATTTTATAATTGATTTCAATAGTAGTATTTTTTCGATCCCAGGTATCTCTTTTTTAAGCCAAGAAAAATAACCCAGTTCATCCCACACATATAACCCAATTAATCTCACATTATAACCCAAATTACAGGGAAAAAAGAAAAAGCAAAAAAAAGTTGTAACTTAATTGAGTGAACAGAAGGCTACAATTCTTCATAGCTTTTTCGATCCACCCCTCTGATTTCAATACAATTAATCTGACCTAACAAAAGATAACACAAAGTGATATACCCAACATAAAAAAGCAAACATATGAATAACCAACATCAGAGTAACCCTTCGGAAAACATTTCAGCGATATTGATAGGCTGAGAGTAACCCACCGCCCTAGCTCTCTGCATTAAGAGACTATGCCATCAATTATTTTTTCCTCTAAGTTATTGGTGATTTACAAAAGCAAGAACCAAGCATATTAAAACAACAGTCCAAACCACGAGTAGAAAAAGCAATCAACAATGTAGGACAATTTATGAACCTAAGCAAAATAACATAACCCATCTCTAATTATTCCGATAAAATACTTAGCATATATGGCACAACCTACAGAAACAACCAGAACAAGTGCAAATGATAGCTTTCATTACAGGATAAATTTAAGCAGATTTATCAAAATTATTAGTGGTAAAAAGCATGTAGGCCATCATTTGTGTTTCTACTTTTACAATCCAGATCTGTTTACTTAGCTTCTATGTTAAGTGATGGGTTACCAGGGAGGGAAAACCCCGTATGGTGAGATCCGAGATTTTTTTTAATGCTTCGAAATTCTATCAATTTGGTATTAGAATCCGGACTGCAATTTTTAGTGCTAAGCAACAGCAGATATATTTCCTTCAAAATTCTTAGGTTTATAGTTAGCACACATTTACACATGGATTACCTATATTACAGAACGGTGACACTATGATGTGATAAATTTATGGAAAGAGAAATTACGAGACATTTTGTAACATACCATTAGACCATGAGTATAGCATGTCAAACCCATACATGAAAAGCCTGGTTAGTAAATCTGATTTTTCTAAACTTCTCCTCAGCTGGATTCTTCACCACATGCCTGCATAGGTGCATAGGTAAAAAGTGCTGGAATGCTTTCTTTATGCTGGCATCCTCATCCTGGTTCAACAATTGTCAACAAAAAATAATAAGAATGAAGGATATATTGTGAATTTGATATTCATGAAACATGTACATTCAAGAATTAGAGTGCAAACAAGCAAAATCATTGAACACATCATTCACCTTATGATTCTTTTTTAAAGATCGAAGGCACTCTCTCATTTGCTCTGCTTTTGTAATAGGCTTAACCGGCAAAATACTCTACAAGTGTATATAAATACATCAAATTAATGGCAAATTCTAAATATATAGATTAACTTCACAGCTACGCCCATCTTAACAAGAATCCACCTTCTTCTCCTTAACAATGGGTTTAGAAGGTTTTGCAGCAATGGGATCTTCTGGAGGCAACCCAAGATTGCGTCTTCTTTCAGCCTGTGAAACCAAGGGAAAGAAAAATGTCAGGTTACCACTGGTCCTCAATATTCAACTAAATAGATCCAATAATTTTAAGGCTAGAAACTTCAAGATGGCACTTAGAGGGGTAAACAGACAGTCCAGTAAAAAAAAAAAAAGTGTGGCAGAGATCTTTAAGCTTGAAATCTTGCAATTAGGACCTTCTGGTCTAACTAAACTAATCGTAAAGGTATACAACAAGGCGGAAAAAATATTAGAACCTTGTGTTTTTCCAGCTTTTTTTCGAATTTTTTCCAAGCCTTTTTTCTTTACCTTCCTCCAACTGCCAAAAGCAATACACATTAATACAAGAACCATGTCATTTCCGCACCGAAGAAGATTAGCAAGCATAATCAAGTACACATTGATTAAAACTGTTTTCTCTCATTATCTTCTTCAAAACGCTTTGCCTCAAGAAGTTTCTTTCCAATTTGAATACTCTTCTATAGACATTTCAAGCAATTGTTAGAGGTACAACATTGAATGATATTTTTTTTTCTTTGACAAGAACATTGAATAAATTAACTACTCGCTTTGCTAGAACTTTTATACTATGGTTTTCAAGACATAGTGAAATAACAATCAACATTTTAGGAGTTATCGACTTATCGAACTTAATTATATGATACTTTCCAATTTCTCGTATGAAATGCTTGACATAGCATTGAATTAACTCCGTTGAAAGAATGTACTATACAATAACCAAAACACAAATAGATAAACCAAGGCTAATAACAAATTACCATCTTATTAGATCATTAAGATCAACCACAAAATACAATCCACCATCTTAAATCACAGTAATTATTCACATAATCCCACAATCAGTAAATGGATTGATATTTAAATTAAAGTGTTTTTTTTATTTTTTTTTATTTATTTTTTTTTTCGGTTTTGGGTTAAAATGCTCAATAACACAATCAGAGTCCAAATCACCAAATAAACAGATCAGCCAAAAATTCTATCCACTATTTTTAATCACATTAATTATTCACATAATACCACAATTGCTTATTGAATTAATGATTGAACTAAAGTGCTTTTTTTTTTTTTTTTTTTTTTTTTTTTTTTTTTTTTTGGCTGAAATTGTCAATAACACACAATCAGAGTCCAAAGTATCATCTAAACACACCAGCCCAAAATTCAATCCACTATCTTAAATCACATTTATCATTCACATAATCCCACAATAACTAAGAGTTTTTTTTTCATAAATTCTCGATGAAACACAATCAGAGTCCAAATTACCATCAAAACAAATCAGGCAAAGATTCAATCCACACTATCATAAATCACATCAATCATTCACATAATCCCACAATCACCAATAATACGATGCATTGTAGTCTGGACATAGACATCCCTCCCAAATACATACAAACCAACATAAGATTGATGTTAAAATACTTTGACATATACCCAAGCAACAACACCCTATGCTTTGAAAAAATTCAGCCTTTACTAAGCAATTAGTTCCTGCTTCAAAATGTGATTAAAAAAAGGATGATTATGCTACCAATTCTTCATCAACCCCAAATATTATTGCCATTAGACATACCATGGTCCATGGGAAACTGGGGAGGAGGAGGATAGAAAGTATGATTGAGAGGAGGATGCTGATGAAGAAGCGAAGGCAAATATCTGTAATTGGTGCCATAGAATCCTTTATTCTCATCTCAGGTCCAATTCTACACACTAAGAAATACTCGAAGATTGGCGTCATATTTGAACTTGGAGTTTTGACACACTCTCGGTTAAGTATTGAATTCGAGAATCAGATCTGTTTGAATGCTTGCTGCAATTTTCATGGCGGTTGAAGCTTTTTTGCGAAATACCATTTTAATAACTTTAGGAAATTTAACGAATTCGAAAAATCAAAGAAGACTCTATAAATCTTCTTCTCCTTCTACTAACATCCTTTTCAGCTTTCTCTTTGATCTTATTCTGGGCAAACCCTGAAAATTAATCAGAATTTTTTAATAGCAAAAATTACACAAAGGTGACTCTTAATCCCGACCCTTTACGATAATCCCTAGATTGAGAAGTTCTAATTCGATGATATAATAAAGAAACAAAAGTCTAACCTGCTTCAACGGAGAAGAAAGATCAGAAGTCACTTCAATGGAGAATCCAGAGTACATGTCTAAATGGAGTAGAAAGAAAGGGGTGCAGTGTTATGTTGAAAAATCAAAATGAAAGGGAAATGTAGTCAAACAAATGAGTGGAGGTGAGGAAATTCGGGAGAGGAAGAGGAAATTAAGTCATTTCTTCTTTGTTTTACAGCAGTCAACAAGGGCAACAAGATAAAAAAGAATTAAAGAAAAAAGGAAAAAAAGAAGTAAGGGTAAAAGAGTCACTACACTGTAGAATTGAAACAGTAACACATGTTGTGGGATTTAAAAGGGTAGAGATATATAGAGGGTCACTTTTGTTGGTATATGAATAATTTTTACCAGTATAAGGGTAACATAATGTAGCCTCGAGTTTGTTTTATGTATAAAGTTATTGCAGGAAGGTGGCTTTAATTTGAGGCTAAGTTATCTGTTCTTATGTATGTGCTTGTGTTGTACTAATGTCTAATTTTAGACTAGAAACTATGCATTTTTATCATCTGTAGTCATCTAGAATCAGTAGCATTTATCATTGGGAACTATGGGAAGCCTATATAGTCTTAGTAAGTTGGTAGATTGTGGAAATTTAGTGAACCTTTGTGGCAATGCAAGCTAGTGGACCAAAAGTCATATGGTCTCTAATCTGTGGTATAGCGCAAAACCAGTCATAACAAGAGACATTTCTTCCATATTTCAAAATGATTAAATCAAGTTTTAGAGGCAATGCATTTGTCTGTTTTATTTTGACATTGGTGGGTGGATTATGGTGATTGGTGGAACATCTATGAAATATGAAAGTGTTTTATTCAAGGCTATTAGCTCAACTGGTAGAGCAATGTACAATAGTGTACATGGTGTGGGTTCAAGCCCTGCATAGCCTATGCAATTATGCATAGCCTACATAACACTTGTTTATTGGTATGTGTCGTTTATCACCATTGTTGGTATGCTAACAATCGTCGTCATAATTTCTATGGGCACAACACTCACTCTAATTGGAGTCACTTTTTTCCTTCGTTAGGGTCACTTTTTTCCTTAATTAGGGTCATTTTTGCCCTTGCTTAGGGTCATTTTTGCCCTTGAGTAGGGTCACTTTGGTCCTTGAAATAGGGTCACTTTATGAGCTGAGCTTAGCTTAGCTTAGCTTAGAATGAAAAAGTGTCAAATTTCAAGGCTATTAGCTCAAATGGTAGAGCGATGTACAATAGTGTACATGATGTGGGTTCAAGCCCCACATAGCCCATATAACATACATGTATTTCTGTATTCCTATTGTTGGTGTAGTAATGGGATTGTTATAACTTACATTGAGCATAGCGCTCTTAGTTAGAGTCACTTAGGTGCTTTTGGTTAGGTTTATTTTTGCCTTTTTTTTAGGAAAAGGTTTATTTTTGCCATGGTTAGGGTAACTTTTGTTTTTAATTAAGGTCACTTTTGTATTTGGTTAGGGTCACCTTTTCCTTTGAGTAAGGTCACTTTTGTCGTTGATTAGGGTAACTTTTTACCTTGAGTAAGGTCACTTTTGTCGTTAATTTGGGAAACTTTTAACCTTGAGTAGTGTCACTTTTGTCCTCTATTAGGGTCACTTTTTCCTTTGAATAAGGTCACTTTTTCCTTTAAATAAGGTCACTTTTATTCTTGTTAGGGGTAACTTTTGTTTTTGAGTAGGGTCACTTTTGCATTAATTATGGTCACTTTCACCTTTAAGTAAGGTCACTTTTGTTCTTGTTAGGGTAACTTTTGTCCTTGGTTAGGGTCACTCTTGCACTAATTAGGGTTACTTTCACCCTTTAAGTAAGGTCACTCTTGTTCTTGTTAGGATAACTTTTGTCTTTGGTTAGGGTTACTTTTGCATTAATTAGGGTTACTTTCCCCACTTTTGTTCTTGTAAGAGATTAAGGGTTTGTTCTTACAAAATACAACCGATAGCCTATGTAGGATTCGAATCTACATCCTTTGTGCAAGACAAAGTGCTTGACCAATTGAATTAATAGGCTATAAAAAACACGATATGGAATAATTTTCTTAAATTAATGGTAGTCCGAAACTTGCAGACTAAATTAAACTATTCATTGTTTATTGCAAAAAGACCTTAGCAATATAAAGCAGCAATAATTTGGCACAAGAAAACGCTAAGCTTTTAATTCCATCAAATTATTACATAGTTGTGGTATAATAGAATAGTTTTGTTGTGATTTAAAATAGCAAGAAACCATTGAAAATTAAGAGAAATGAAATTTGTATTTAAAATTAAGGCTATGATTTTGTATTTAAAAATGAAAATTTGAATTCAAAATGGAAAATACCTGCTGAATTGTTATACATTGTGGATTGATACTTCACATGTTCGTTCTCCAAATCTAAAGTTAAAGGCTCAGGATTTTGACTGAAATAATCAATTAGAAACCTAAATCAGAAAAAATTGAGAGCGAAATATCACAATTTAAGAATGTTAGGGTTCGAAATTTGATCAACAAAAGATCAATTGCAGGCTAAGAAATATAGATTAGAGGAAGTGAAATTCTATAATTGATCGCAACAATAATATTTCCTGCGATTTGAGGTTGAATTTGATCGTAACCTCGTAAAATTCTGTAGTTTGTTTGTAGAGAGAGGAGAGAGAATAATGCAGAGTATTGGGGATAGTTGGTTTTTATTTTTTCATGTTAGAGTTACAGGTAATGGCACGTGTGAGAACCTTGGATGTACAATATATTACTGTACACCCGGGGCACACAAAAACTTTTGAATTAATCAACTACTAGCAATTGTAAACATTCCTTTAAGTTCATATATTAGTTGCTTGCCTTTTTAACCTTTTTTTTATTTTTTATTTTTATTTATTTATTTTTTTTTATCATGTTAAGTGCAGTGAACAAATGTAGAATTACAAATGTTTTGAAACTAGTAGCCTATGTAGCCATGTAGGATTTGAAACTAAATCTTTTGTGCAATATATGAACACAGTGCTCGTCCAATTGAGCTAATAGGCTTACAGTTTTACCAACACACCAAAATTCCATCACACTAAAATTTCATCACAAGTCATGCATTGATCAAGACAAAATGGAGGGAAAAAACCATTTGATATGTTTAAGGTAGTATGAGACTATGAAAGAATCTATTTCCACAAACATAAAAGTAGTATGATATGTATCAGTGGCACCCACTATCTTTTAATCCATCTACTCCCTCCATGTTTTAATAAGTGTTACACTTACCAAATCCGGTCGTATTTTAATAAGTGTTACATTTTTTTTTTTTGGCAAAAGCTACATTAAAATATTATATCTATCTCCTCTCATGGTCCCCACCCAAACCCACTACTATTTTTTTATTATGTCTTTCCTCTCCCATTCATTATTTTAAAATAAACTATTAACCTCACTATCTTTCTTTTACAATTTTTTAATATTCCAACTACCCCACTTACCTCTTATTTTATTTAAGTCAATTAAATTGACTAAAACAATGTGCCGGTCAAACTGTAACAATTAAAAAAACACGGAGGGAGTAACTAACATAATGCATTAATATTGTAATTAGATTTTTGAGTAAATCTAGTATTATTTGTGATCTAAGTTTACCGATTCCTTCGTCTGAATCAGTCTCACTTTTTACTTCTGATAGGAGTTGTGAACCTAGCATATATGCAATTTTACTTTTTTTGTTGAATGAGCAATTAACTTAGGGAAGGAATTTAGGCATTAACCCTTGAGTTAATCTATTCATGAAAAAGTGCTATAAAAAAAATCCAGATTACATTGAGCATATTCAATTACAACAACATAACTCTAATTTAATATATTACAACATGTAATTTCATTCTTTAACTCCAATCAAACTGCCAATATACGAAAAAAAAACTTGATTTTGCAACAATAAAAATAATTAAAATAAACAAACAAGAACAATCGACCAAACCTTAAATCTCACATACCAAATTTGAGATCAAAAAAATCAACACCAATTGATCTTGTAAAAAGATAGAGAAATTGCCTAGATTCAACCACCATTGTTGATTATGCTTATTCAAAATTGGAAAATTATAAAGCATAATTTTACCAAAAAAAAAAAAATATACAAAAAGAGAATTTACCTGAATTCGACCATCATAGTTAATTCATAGAGCAATACACAAAATTAGATGAAGAAAAAGGAAGAAGATCAAAATAAACAAAGAGAAACAAACAGAGAAGAGAGAAAAACCAACAGCGAAGAGAGAGAAACGTAATCAAAAAGTAAAAAGTGTGAAATGCGTATAATTTATATTATGTTTAAAGAGCACGCGCGTCAAAATTACAATAATAATCCTGGGTGTACGGTACACCCAAACATATAAAACAAATTCTACAATAATAAGGGTCAAAGATCTTGTACATTTCTTGGAATATTTTGCACCTAAGAATATTCTTGAGCCTGTATAGTACACAATAATCTATTTAGACAAGATATGTCAATTACTTTTGACAATTTTATTTTAGATAATCAACACCAATGTCTTGGCTTATTCAGATTGATAAAATGGGTAACACACTAACACAACTGAATTGAGGGACATAATGCTAATGTACATTACCCTCAAATTTTAGCACATTACATTTTTTTTTTTAAAAAAAAAAAAAGAAAAGAAAATCTTGAAATCACGATGTCACATTTCTGATAGTTCTAACTTTTTCACAACTCAAATTATAAAGAGTAGTGCCCAGTTACTCTCGGTGATTTTTTTTTGTGTTTCTCTCACGTGCCACGTAGGACCAGTTACTATTTTATTATATTTTGTGAATGTTGGGGTTAATGGGTGAAGTAACGGCGTCAAGTCTTCCCCCCCCCCCCCAACTTTTGTTCCTCCTTTCATTCTCTCTTTCACTGTCGCACCTCCTCACTTTTTCCTCTTTCTTCATTTCATCCTTGGTTGTTGAGCTCGTAGAATCGCCGTTTTGTCATGGCTTAGATCGCCATGGATCTGCAGCTACTGTAAATGGTCGCTTCGAAGGTTAGGTCAAATTATACTAAACTTTAAATTGTTCAGTATTGAACTAATTGTTTCATTTCAGTTACTTGCAAATTTGTCTTTTGAGCTTGGATCATAATCAATATGTAGGTTTAATTACCTTAAATAACCGCATAATCTGGCCACATTGTTGTTATATAGTGTTTTTGATTGTCAAGCTTTCATAATCTGGTGAAATTGGTGTTATATAGTGTTTTGACCGCTTGATTTGTGTATGAAATTAAGGAAAAATTACCTTACATAACTGTATAAACTGATGAATTTGATGTTGTATAGTGTTTTTGTTGTTGATTCTCAGGCTTTCTTAATCTGGTAAAATTGGAGTTATATAGTGTTCAGATAGTCTTGCTTTGTGTTTCAAATTAAGGTAAATTTACCTTAAATAACTGCAGGCTTTCTTAATTTTCCTTTGAATTTTGATTGCGAACTTGTTTAATTATATAGTCTTTTTGATTGTCTTGATGTGTATGAAGTAATCTTGTTTTTGGTTTTCTGCTGTTTTGGCTGGTGTTAGCTGGTCTTACTATCTTCATGTTTTTGCTAAGTAAGTGAAACTACATAAGTTTAATATAGTGACCTGTGGTGTTAGTATTTGGGACATGTCGGTATTCTTAGGAAGGTTAGAGATGGACGAGTTTCTGAGAAGGGATGCAGCAGAGGATGAAATAGGGGGGGTGTGATCAGATAAGGGCATTGATTGATATAGGCCCTAGTGGTGAAGATGATGAAATTGTTAATACAGACAAGCTGGTCAACATTTCCCTTACACCAATAGGGGAGACCTCTTCCCCAATTGGGCCAATTCAACCCATTCAGACCCCTAAAACTGTTTCAACAAATAAGGTCTCTGTGATGACCTCTTTTGAACCTCCAAAAAGTTGGAATGGTGTTCAATGGTTGGCAGGAAATAGAGGAATATTATAAATCATACGCAGAGTAATGTGGCTTTGGAATTAGTAGGGTTCAAAGTGCATTTACGATTAAGAAAAAGAGAAGGGGAATGACCTGGAAGGTGTGAATGTTGGGGTGCCCCAAATATGAGGGCGAAGCGTGAGGCAAAGATGTGTTGCTGATGTGAATGGTGACATCTTGGAGGATGAGCTTGTTAGGGGCAGAAGGAAGTCGAAAAAATGTTATTGCAAAGCTAGGATTTACGGCAGTGTTAATGGTGAAGGGCTTTGGGTTTTTGAGAATTTTCGCACTATCTCCAATTGAAAACCTAGAAATCTAGAATCATTCCTAAATTAATACACGGATTATTCAGCTTAGCATTTCAGCACTTCATCAGTTGAGCAATTCAACAATTCAGAAATCAAGCAATTCAACATTAGAGCATTTCAGAAATTAAACAAACCAAGCAATTCAACTTTTTCAGAAAATTGAACAAACCAAGCAATTCAGCTATTGAGCATTTCAGAAATTGAGCATTTCAGCAATTGAGCCATAGAAGAAATTGAGCAAACCAACAGAGCAATTAAGCAATTGAACAAAGTTAAAACAACATGCAACTCATTGACATAAAGTTCATCTCAAACAACATGTACATACCTAATATCCATAAATACATACCTCAATAGCGACGAACAACTCAAGCACGGGTTTTGATATTGTGAAATCTCACTTTAACAAAAGAATGTTAACAACATTGCGAGCTCAGAATCAGTGGAAGGAAGCCGAAATCATCCTACACCATGAAGATTCAAGAATTGCCCTCGCTTTCTCGCTCCTAGGTTTTCGATTTTACTCAGTTTAATGGTTTTCGTGGTTTTCCACGGTACTTACACCGTTAGTTCGTTAGTGTAAGTTAATGCTGTAATGATAACTTCACCCCCATACTTTATGCTGTGTTGACGATTTTATCCCCGAGATTAACATTTTTTGTAAATCACCGAGAGCAACTTGTATTTGCTGAATTATAAACCCTTTAAAAAAAATTCCCAAATTATAAACCTTAAAAAATTGTCTAAGACGAATTCTCCATTGAAGCAATTCTCGGCGCAAGTACTCCATGGAAGCAATTCTCGGCGCGACCTAAAACAGTAAAGAGTTACTGGGCTCTCCATGGAAGCACGGGTTCTCCATTGAAGCTCCGTCCTTCGGTTTTTGGTGCTGCTTTCATTCTACCTTCTTCCACTCTATCTTTTCAGCCACCGCCCAACGCCCACGGCGCACCGTACAGACGCACTCCAGGACTGCCTCTACTCCTACATCCTTCTAGGTAACTTTGATAATTTCAAGTTTTTAATTTCGTATTATACACTAATTGTTGGCTTGATTTTGTGCTTAATTGAGTTGTTTGTGTTATTTAATTTAGTCAATTAGTGTGGATGTTCTTTGAAATTCTTGATTTGTTATTAAATTTATCAAATTAGAGAGTTAGGGTTTCTGATTTTTTTTGGAATTGATGATATTAAATTTCTAATTTTTTTTCTTTGAAATTGATATTATAAATTGACAATTGGCTACTAAATTTTTTATATTTAATCTATGAAATTAGGGGGTTAAGAACTTAGGGTTTCTGATTTTTTTTTTTTTTTTTTTTGGAATGGATTAGTTTGAATAATTACATTTCTGATTTTTTGAAATTGATATTAGAATTGGTCAATTGGATATAGTGATTAGTAATTTTGAATAATTGCTTTGAATTTGTATATGTTCAGTGATTTTGAATAATTGCAGATTAGTGATTTTGAATAATTGCCTTGAATTTGTATATGTTCAGTGCTAGTTGTTGACTTGTTGGGTTGATTTTGTGCTTAATTTTGAATAATTTAATAAACTTGGCTCTTAGTTTTACTGAACAATGGGGCAAAAGTGTGGGAGTGTTGATTTGTTCTTTGACTTTATCACCAAATAATTATGTAGTTGTTTTAAAGGCAAAACTAGCACATATTTCTTTTTTTTTTTGTTTTTTTTTTTTTTTTTTTTTTGTTTTTTATATCTTGAATTTAATGTGTATAGGAGGACAGTCAATATTAAGATTGGTGAAAACTGAAGATTATAATAAGCAGTCACAGATTGTTGGTTGAATGGTTGATTGAATTGTTGATGTTGTTTTGTTCAAATGTGGCCCGTGCCCTACTGCCTTATGTGGACTTGTGGTAAAAAATGAAGTGAAACTTTCAAAGTATTTATTATTTAAAGCTGTTTTCTTGCATTGTTTACATTTTGAATTTTGGACGATTAGAGATGTAAGGCAAAAGAATGTATGTCAAAATCACAAAAATTATCCACCTGTTCCTCCCCAAATTTTATTCCAATTGATGAACCTCCCCACAATGAACCTCCAACACCTCAAAATAAACCTCCGACACCTGAAATAATTGATTGCAAACTAAATTATGATATTTGATTTCAATGAATTTGTTTGGGAAGTTCAAACCCATAACAACAAATTCCTGGATCCGTCACTCCGTCACTTATTAAGAGCAGGGTTTGAAAATTTGAACTATTAGTTCTAGATACTAAAATTATGATAGATGATAACTAGTGATTAGATCATTTTACCAGAAAATAATTTAATTATTGAATCAAATTTGCCTAAATTTTTTTTATGTGATTTTTCATTGTATCAAATTTGGTTGCTAATGTATTGCACAACCCTATAAAATTATGATTGTACTATGAAATTAGACCTCTTTTCCCTCTGCTCAAGGACGGGCCTAGAATGGAAACTCCCATAAAGTAATTAATGAATGTCTATGTATAGGTTATAGATCAAACAATGTCATTGCATGGGAGATCCAAGAAGCAACCACCAAATTAACGTGTTTGCTCGTCTATGGTGAGAATTCAAATGAAAAGGCCAAGGGTTGCAATGGAAGTAGCGGAGGCTGAGGCCTCAGCCTCGATGGAGAGGAAATGGGATGAGATGGACCATGAGATATTGGTTAACATTATGAAGTGCTTGGTGCAGGGCTCGTGCTTGGCGCATTGTTTTACTCCTTACATTCCCTTCTTGGTGTGTAAGACGTGGAGGTCAGCGGTGTTGGATGCACTCTTCCCGCCTGGAAATGTGTTGGATCTTCGCCCTTTTGTAGTCCTCCCAGAGAATGTGAAGCAGAATTATCTATCCTACTTGAAATTTTTGCTTTAACGCCCTCACCAATACACCAAACTATTTTATCCTGCGTGTTGTTATGGTGGTGGAGTGGATATATTCATTGCAGAAAGGTACTATCCCTTCAACTTTAAAGCATCTCAGCACTGTATTTTATGATTTGTGGCTTTAACTTATGGCGATATATGTATATGATAGTCCTTTTGTTTTGCATTTGTGTTTGTCTGTGTGTAAGGATCATGGATTATATTGATGAATTCTGTCTGTCCTGTCCTGGAATCTGCATTACTTTGTATAATTTATGTGGCATTCATGATTATACTATACTTTGCACGTATCCCCATTTACTACATAGTCGTGCTCCCACATGGTCATACTGTGAAGTATTTGCTTGTATTGTACATGATGAGTGGCATTTATGCCACTCTTTTATCCTTTTTCTCTAAGGATTCTCCCCTCATTTGCACTTGTTTGGCCTTTTTTCTAAGCATTTGTACTTAGTTTTGCTTCCTCCTTTCTTTTCTCCTCTATCTTCCCTTTTATTAGTCTTCTCGCTTTGTTTTTATTGTGATTTCCATGCTTATGATTTGTAGGAACCATCGGGATTTTCAAGAGGAGGAAGCTAAGCTTAAGGGAAGCTGAAGGAAGCATGATTCAGAAGAGGTTCGGCCGAACCTCCTGAAGGTGTGGCCGAACCAAGGTGTGGCCGAACCTGCTCAGTGGTTCGGCCGAATGTCGAGGCAGGGACAAGATACAATTTGGCAATTTTGCAGGAGTGGTCGAACCACAGAAGTTCGACCAGACCAGGATCAGGGAGGTTCGACCGAACCAACCCATGGTTCGGCCGAACCTACCCTGTAGTCCGGCCGAACCTTCCCTTTTGTTCGGTCGGACCTCTCCTTTTTTCAGCTGGCTCTGTACGGACTATATAAGTCCCATCTTAGAACGTTTTGAGGGGATTTTTTTTGGATGAACTTAGTACTAATTCCATAGAACATTAGCCTAATCTAGAGGGAGAAAAATAGATTGTTATTCAAGCTTCTTTTATTGTATTCAACTTTGCTCAAGTTTTAATCTTTCTTCAATCAAGCAAGGATCCAAGTTTTAATCTTTCATTAATCCCTTCTTTAGTAATCTCTTCTCCTTTCCTTTAATATTTTTTTTTTTTTTTGTTTTATTGTTACTTATTTTTGTCAAATCTTATTAGTTTATCTAGTTATTATTGATTTCATTGATTTCAATCATGTTTGTTTTGAGTTTCTTGAGTTTATTGCTAGTTTTGATATTATGTTTAATCTCCCTTTTCTAGGCTAAAATTTTAGCTAGGGGAAGGGGGTGGAAGATATGATTTGATATTGGATGAATGATGATGGTTGGATTGAACTTATGACATATATTGATGAAAGACATGATTTTTATTAGCTTGGGATTATTGTTGCACTCTATTTGATGTTTTCTAGTTTAAATGCATGAAAGTGATTTGAACTAGATTAGTATCACCTCTATTTTAACGATTGCATGAGAATGAGTTATTTAAGTGGAGTTTTTATGGATTGTGCTTCTTTATTCTCTTGATTTGATTGTAACTAATAGGATGCATGAGAATGATCCTTATAAGTGTAGACCTCTTTCATTGATTTGTCTAGACTATTGCATGAGAATGAATTATTTAGGTAGAACCTTGTGTTCTTTGGCATATGTTTCATGATAATCACCATTATTCTCCTCTTTCTAATCATATTGGACACCCCCGTATCCCTAGCGTCATTTTCTACTGATGAAATCATCATTTTCTTGCTTACTTTTAGTTTTAGTGTTCTACTCAACAAAACCAACAAAAACAATCCCTTTTTCACTCTTGCATTAGTGATATTTGATGTTGAATTAGCGTGCTTCCCTAGTGGTTTGACCCTTTACTTGCCACTAACTAGTTTAGTGTAGGTTTAGGTATTATAAATGATTAATTTGGTTAGGGTGGTAGCATAACGACCTATTTAACCCGTGATCAAATTTTGGCGCCGTTGCCGGGGAAGCGGCTTGTTTAGCGAATATTATTGCTTTTGTTTAAGTCATTTTGCTTTCTTTTCTTTTCTTTTTGTTTTTATTATTTTATCATCCTTGTCATTGCTAATTATTTTCTTAGCTTTGGTGAATGCTTAGGAGGTCTCAAGGAGCACCATCACATCAAATTGACCACGAAATCAACCGAACCTTGAGACAAGTCCGTAGGCTTTATCAAGACGAGGGAAGAGGTTTTGGTGATAAAGTTGATAGTGAGAGTGATACTTACTCTTCAAGTTCACCACGCGAATCAATGGCAGGACAAGAGAATGATGTTTTGTTTCGTGAGTTCGGAAATCCGGAGGATTATGAGCTCACGGGAGGGATTTTGCTACTCGTCATGGAAACCAACTTCTCAATCCATCCACAATATACTCGAATGGTCCAATCGGAGCAATTTTCCGGAAGTGTAAGTGAGGACCCTATTGAACATTTGGACCGATTCCTTGAATTGTGCGCAATGATGCAAACTAATGAAGTGAGTCAAGACTACATTCGTATGCACCTTTTCCGGCAATCTCTCACCGGACGAGCAAAGAAATGGCTAAAGCAAGTAAAGCCTAACACTCTCACAACATGGAGGGAGGTTGTAAAGGCGTTCTTGAAGCGCTTTATCTCCGAAGAGAATACCGCCGAAATGAGAAGGAAAATTGCATCATTTGAGCAAGAGGCCGATGAAAGTCTTGGTGAAGCATGGGAGAGATTCAAAGAGTTGGTGCAAACATGTCCCCACCATGAGTACAATCAAGGGTTGCTCATGCGGTTTTTCTACGACGGATTGGAGCCCATGTCAAGAGCCAATTTGGATGCGGGGGCGGGTGGTCAATTAATCAAGATCCCTCAAAATCAAGTTGAAGCCACAATAGAAGAGGTAGCAAAGAATTATTCTTGGGGGGGCCGAAGAAGAAACGCTCCGAAGAGAGGTGGTATTTACAAATTGGAGAAAGTTGATCAATTACAACATCAAATTGATCAACTAACAAAAGGGCTTTCCAAGTTGAACACGAGTGTGAATGCAAGTTCAAGTGGTGGAGCAAGCTCTTCTCAAGTTAACTCTTTCTCTTGTCAAAATTGTGGAGGAATGAACCATGATACATCTTATTGTGGAGGTTTAAGCCCCGAACATGTAGCGGCATACAACACAAGGCAAGAGGGATTTAGAGAAAGCGGCGGTGGAGTAGCTTGGAGACAACCACCACCCGGGTTTGTACCTCAACCTCAACAATGGAACCAACAAGCTCAACCTTCCTATAACTCCAACCCTCAATATCAAAATCCACCTCCATCTCAACCCCAAAACCCAAGAGGAAGCTATCCAAGGAACAACCAATACAATAATCAAACCCATGCACCTCAAAGAAATCATCAAGAACAAGCACCTCAAGCGGAGCTAACTCAAACTCAACTCCTCCAAGCCATGCATGCGCAAATGCAATCTTTTGGGCAACAAATGCAAGAGATAAGAGCTCACAACAAGATGGTTGACTCACAACTAGCTCAATTGGCCGAGAGAACTCCTTTTAATTCACCATCCACTCTACCCGGACAACCACAACCTAACCCATCTCACAATCCAAAACCCGATACATGCAAGGCGATCACATTGAGGTCAGGAACTTCCTATGAAGGACCAAATGAAGGGGATAGTGAGGAAAAGAAGGGAGGAGAGGAGAGTGTGAATAAAAACAAGGGAGGTGAGAAAGAAAAAGGTGATGAGATAGAAGGAGGTTCGGAGAAGAAGAAGCTTGAAAATGAGAAGACAACTTCAATTCCTAGTGAGGCTAGGAATCTTGATGGACCGGTTCCTTTTCCCGGTCGGCTTGCGGAGAGGAAGTTGAATGACAAGTTCACAAAATTTCTTAGTGTCATGAAGAATTTGCATATCAACCTCCCTTTTCTTGAAGTTGTGACACAAATGCCATCTTACTCCAAGTTCCTCAAGGATATTCTCACCAACAAGAGGAAGCTCAATGATGAGCTTATCACCCTTCCACATCAAGTGAGTGCTCTTGTCCAACATAAGATGCCCAAGAAGGAAAAAGACCCGGGAAGTTTCACTTTGCCGGTGAAAATTGGGAACATAGAAACTAGGGGCGCCTTAGCCGATCTTGGAGAAAGTGTTAGTTTAATCCCTCTATCCATTGCTCAAAAACTCAATATAGAGATGATCCCTACAAGGAAGACAATTCAATTGGTCGATCGATCGGTGAAATTACCTTGTGGAGAGCTTGAGGATGTTCCGATTCAAGTGGGACACATCTACATGCCTTGTGACTTCGTAGTGATGGATATGGAGGAGGATGTTAACACTCCTTTGATTTTGGGACGTGAAGCTCTTAAAACTTTGGGGACGATCATCAATTGCAAGAACAACACCATCACTTGTGAAGTGGCCGATGAAAGATTGTCTTTGAATTTTCTAAGTTGCTCAAAACCCCCATGGTTGAAAAATGCTATAGAGTTGATGTTGTGAATGAAGAGCTAGATCGCTTGGGGAGGGTCGTGATGAGGCCTCAAGATCCAATGATAGAAGCCCTTACATGCAAAGAAGAGTTCCACTCTCAAGAGGCTAAAGAATTTGTCATGGCAATGGAGGAATCCTCAAAGGAGGAAATTGAACAACAAGTTGAGACCGAGCTTGAGTCCAAGGAGGAGAAATTGGAGGAGAGTTCTAAGCCTCCTCCCAAGGTAGAACTCAAGCCCCTTCCCCCTTCTTTGAAATATGCTTTTCTTCATAAGGAGGGAAAATACCCTATTATTGTCAATGCTACCCTAGATGGTCTTAATTTGGAAAAACTTCTTGATGTTTTAAGAAAATATAGGGATGTGATAGGGTATAGCATTGATGATATCAAAGGTATTAGCCCTTCTTTGTGCATGCATCGTATTCATCTTGAAGATGATCATTCCTCCTCCATTGAACCTCAAAGAAGGTTGAACCCCAACCTTCAAGAGGTTGTGAAGAAAGAAATTTTGAAACTACGTGAGGCGGGCATCATCTATGCTATCTCCGATAGCAAATGGGTTAGCCCGGTTCATGTAGTTCCAAGAAGGGTGGGATGACCATAATCAAGGATGAAAAGGGAGAGGAAATCTCCACCCGTACAGTGACCGGGTGGAGAATGTGCATTGATTATAGGAGATTGAACAAAAACACCAAGAAAGATCATTTTCCTCTCCCTTTCATGGACCAAATGCTTGAAAGGCTTTCTAACCATGCTTTCTTTTGTTTCTTGGATGGGTATTCCGGATTTTTCCAAATCCCTATCCATCCAGATCAAGAGAAAACTACTTTCACGTGTCCATATGGGACATGTACATACCGAAGAATGCCATTCGGATTTATGCAATGCTCCCTCTACTTTTCAAAGATGCATGACTTCCATTTTCTCTGAGATGCTTGAAAAAGAAATTGAGGTTTTCATGGATGATTTTAGTGTTGGTGACTCCTCTTTTGACACTTGTCTTTTTAACCTTGAAAAAGTTTTGAAAAGGTGTCAAGAGACGAGTTTGGTTTTAAATTGGGAAAAGTGTCATTTTATGGTCAAGGAGGGCATTGTCCTCGGCCATAAGGTTTCAAAAAATGGCATTGAGGTTGATTCGGCCAAGGTTTCGGTGATTGAAAAGTTTCCCCCTCCTACTTCCATCACGGGGGTACGGGCTTTTCTTGGGCATGCCGGTTTTTACCGGAGGTTTATCAAAGATTTTTCTTCAATCGCCAAACCTTTGACCGAATTGCTTAAAAAAGAGGTTGTTTTTTACTTCAATGAGGCTTTCCTTGAGGCGTTTTGTAAACTTAAGGAAGCTCTCATTTCTTCTCCAGTTGTGCAAGCTCTGGATTGGAGCTTGCCTTTTGAGCTAATGTGCGATGCTAGTGACTTTGCAGTAGGTGCCGTTCTTGGTCAAAAGAAACAAGGAAAATCATGTGTCATCTACTACGCAAGTAGGACTCTAGATGAGGCTCAAAGGAATTACACAACAACGGAGAAAGAGATGTTAGCGGTAGTGTTTGCATTCGATAAGTTTCGATCCTATCTTATATGCTCAAAAGTTATTGTGTACACGGATCACATTGCGGTGCGGTATCTCATGACCAAGAAAGAAGCAAAGCCTCGCTTGATCCGTTGGGTTCTCTCTCTCCAAGACTTTCACATGGAAATGAGGGACAAGAAGGGAGCGGAGAACTATGTAGTGGATCATTTGTCTAGGCTACCATTTGAGAACAAGGAGGATGTACCGATTAATGATGAGATAGGATTCGAGGCTCTCATGGCTTTGGTGTCAACTTCTACCCCTTGGTACGCGGATATAGCCAACTATCTTGCGTGTGGAGTCGTTCCCCTGGAGTACTCTTCTCAACAAAAGAAGAAGTTTTTCAAGGAAGTAAGAAGGTACTTTTGGAATGACCTATACCTATTCAAGCAATGTGGAGATGGCCTTTATCGGAAGTGCGTTCCAGATCATGAAATTCAAGGTGTTCTTGAGCATTGCCACTCACTACCATGTGGAGGACATGGTGGTGTTGACAAAACAGTGGCAAAAATCTCTCAATCCTTATTGTGGTGGCCGACAATGCATAGAGACGCCCACCAATTCGTTGCGCAATGTGATAGATGTCAAAGGAGCGGAGGCATTACCAAGAGGGACGAAATGCCCCAACAAAGTGTTTTAGAAGTTGAACCCTTCGATGTTTGGGGGGTGGATTTTATGGGGCCTTTCGTTTCTTCTTGTGGGAATCTATATATCTTGGTAGCGGTCGATTATGTGACAAAATGGATTGAAGTCATACCCTCACCTACCAATGATCACAAGGTTGTGCTTAAACTCCTAAAGAAGATCATTTTTCCTAGGTTTGGAGTTCCGAGGGTGCTAATTAGTGATGGAGGCTCCCATTTCGCCTAAAAGCAATTTGAAGCTCTTCTCAAGAGGTATGGCGTTCATCACAAGGTTGGATTACCTTACCACCCTCAAACTCAAGGACAAGTGGAGGTCTCGAATCGTGAAATCAAAAATCTTCTTGAAAGGATGGTGAACAAATCAAGGAAAGATTGGTCTCTCAAACTTGATGACACACTATGGGCTCTTAGGACGGCGTACAAGACTCCAATCGGCACGACCCCCTATAGGTTGGTCTATGGAAAGGATTGTCACTTGCCGGTTGAGTTAGAATACAAGGCTTGGTGGGCTATCAAAGAGCTCAATATGGATTTATCGTTGGCCAGTGAGAAGAGATTGCTTAAGCTCAATGAACTTGAAGAGCTTAGAGATGATGCTTATGAGAGCTCAAAGTTATATAAGGAGAAGACCAAAAAGTGGCATGACCAACATATTCGAAACAAGAACTTTAAGGTTGGAGATAAGGTTTTGCTTTTCAACTCACGGCTTCGTTTGTTTCCTGGTAAACTCAAATCAAAGTGGTCGGGTCCTTTTGTGATATCAAAGACTACTCCTTATGGCTCCTTTGAGTTAGATGCGGATGGCAACAAGTTTATGGTTAATGGTCATCGTTTGAAGCATTACTTTTGCAAGGAAGAAGTTGGTATCATCGAATGTATAAGGCTTGATCCTTTGGATCCCAAGCCTCCCACTTGAAGAATTTTTCTCATGGTCAAGCTAGTGACCTCATAAAGAAGCGCTTCTCGGGAGGCAACCCAAGTCTCTAACCCTTTTCTTTTTCCTCCTTTCTTGATGCTTTGTTATTTTCCTATCTACAATGTTGGATTGTTGGATTTTTGAATTTTGATTGTGTTGGAATTTTTGATATGCTTTGCCTTAGCATGATGGTATGGTGTTTAGTGTGTTTTGAAGAGAGGTGTTTATGCATATTGTGTTGCAAAATGACATTCTTTGAAAAAGCCAGGTGGTTCGACCTAACTCCCTGAAGGTTCGGTCGAACCTTTTGAAAGGTTTGCCCGAACCTTCTTGAGTTCGGTCGCACCTCCTCTAGAACCTCAAGTTGAAAACTTTCTGCCAGAACTGTAGAAATTCATATTCTAGAGTAGGTTCGACCGAACCTTGGAGAGGTTCGACCGAACCTAGGTTCGCCCAGACATAGCTGTGTTCGGTCGCACCTGCTCTGGAATCAAAACTTGAAAACTTTCTGCCATTTTTGAAAATTTCAAGTTAGAGAGAAGGTTCGACCGAACCTTGAGCAAGTTCAGCCAAACTCACCCATGGTTCGACCGAACTTACCCATGGTTCGGCCGAACCTTTGTCGATTTTTTTTTTAAAAAAAACGGGGCTGCTCTTCTTCTCCATTTCATTTCATTTGACCCCCTCTCTCTCTATTCTCCTCCTTCTCACTCTAACCTCCATTACAACCCCCTCCTACAACCTCAAACCTCCATCAAAATCACTCCAATCTTCTCTTTTTCTCACTTATTTTCCATCCTCTACTCCATTTCTACAATCTCCACCAAAAATTCCTCACAAAAATCCCATCTTTTCATTTCCCCCAATTTCTAGGGTTTAAGTGTTTTGGTGTTTTTGGGTTTCTACTTACTTACAATCAATTGTGGTATGATTTTCTTAACTTTTGCAAGTTTATTTCTTCAATTTCTTATAGTTATACCATGTTTTACATGTTTAAATATGAATTGCGGTATTTTTGAAATTGTTAGTAATACCTTACTTGTTTCTTGTGGTTGTTTGGATTTACATGTTGCAATTGATTTGTAATTGATAGTAGAACGTGTTATTTTCATGATTATGCATGTATACCTTGGTTTTGTTTGATCTCAATGTCTTTGCTTAAAAATGTTGATTTCATGCTAGGGTGTTCATGCTACTATTTGGTGATTGAGAAATTCATGCATTGGATGTTGTTGGAGAATGATTCTTATTGTCTTTGGTTTTATTTTGATGGTTTGGTGAATGATTATCACATAATTAGGAGACATCATGCCAAAATTCACCTAGACTTTGTTAGGACTTTTATATGAATGTCATAGGATTTCTTGCCCATGCCTTGGTTTAAATGTGTCCATTTATGCCTTGATTGTATTGTTGTCATCCTTTTTATCTATTTCACAACTCAAGGCAACTACTTTCACGCATACACTTTTACCGTGGCTAGCGTTCTTATGACATCTCTTATCAAATTTTCCTAATAATAGCTATTGATAATTTTGTAGAATCATGGTTTTCGGAAAGAGCAAGTCAAAGAGGAAGAGAGTGGGTGAATCTTCTTCAACTAGTTTCCCGCCTCCTCCCGGCATCAATGATCATAGCATAATTGCTCCGAATGAGCATTTTTGGGACGTCTACAAAGCCCTCATCAAGCGTCCCATCCGTTCAACACGGTTCTTTTGTCCTACCACTTTGCAAAAGCTCGGTATCTTGGATGAGGTAGTCCGGTCAGCACAGAATTTTGGTTGGGGCGACTTCATCTATATTCACGCTCACACCTATGAGCGAGTGACTCTGGAATTCCTTGCCTCTCTTCGCAAGGAAGTCATTGAGCCGGAATTTAATGATGAGGAGCCTCAACTTGTAATACATTTCCGCATGTTCAATGAGGATCACTCCCTCACCGAGAGTGATCTAAACGAGATTTTCCATTGGCATGCGACCGGGCTAGATCATCCATGCGAGATGACATCCACTCATCGCATCCCCTACAACGAGCAAGAATAGTGGAGGAGCATATCCACCAGGGATAGTTTTCGGACCAACACATCTAAGGTCAACAACATCATCCACATAGCCTTGAGATATTTTGCTCGGCTCCTCCAATATGCCGTGTTCTTCAAATCAAACCTCTGCTCAATGGTTAAGGATGAGGTTGCTTGTCTATTCTTGGCCGACAACCCTCAGCGCCTCAAGTTCCAATGCTCCTCCACCTTCATCCAAAGGCTTTTGGATACTAGGGACAACCGTCTTGGTGACGATATTTTTATGGGGGGCATGATCACTATCATTGCCCTCTCCTTGAAAGATGGAGCTTACAAGGAGCAAATAGAAATGCTCCCCTTTGTGCACCAAACCCGAGAGGAAGTCACCGACGAGTTCCCTCCCTATTCTCTCTCCCTTAGTGCTCTCCGTCACAACCGTTTCATCAACTACTCAACAAGCAAGCACAAATTCATCCTCTTAGTGGACAAAGAGGTTGAATGGTGTGTCCTTCCGGACCCATCCCTCACTACGGTGGACCACTCCTCTCCTCTCAAATGGAAGATCCCCCGGCAACACATCCCCGATGAATTAAGAAGAACAAGAGCCCGGGGCGCAATTCCTCATCCTCCACCGGTCCACCGCCAAGAGCAAACTGTTCCCCCCCTTAGCGGGGGAGGTGAGGCATCTTCCTCTTCCTCCTTACTTCCTTTTGATATGAATGCCCTTCGTAGTACCATCGAGGATATCCGTCGGGATAACCAAGCTTCCATTGAACAATGGGGGTACTACGGGAGGATGAATTATGATAACCTTGTACAAACGGGCATTTAAGCGCCCTATGTTAACTACCCCTACCACCCCCCTCAAGAGGGTCCGGTTCCACATTGGGACCCCTATGACCCCAACAACCCTACCCCCAACGTCTACCTCTATTGGGAAGGTCCCATCGACCCTTCTCAACGCATTGACACCCCACCTTATGATCCTTATCGCCCGGGTGGGTGTGATCCGGCTTATGATCCGGCTCGCACAACCACCCCAAACCCTTTTGATGGTGGATGGGGTGACCAGGGGTGGCCCTATGAGCACTTTAACCGACCTTTCCACCCACTTATGGACACTCTCGGGTTCGATTTTGAGAACCCCCCTCAACCTAAAGGGCAAGGAGACAGGACCCCATGATGAGGGTTCCTTTCCTTCCCCCCGGAACTTCTAACTTTTAACTTTTGCTCGGGACGTGCAAAAGACTAGTGTGGGGAAGGATGTTCCTTTTGGGTTGGTTGAAGTGTACATAGGAGGGGAGGGTAGTGTGGTAGGGTAGTGGCTTGTACATGAGGAGGACTATTGAGGATTGTGGCCTTGTTGTAGTTGATGATGTTGTTGATGATGTTGTTATGGTGATGTGATGATGATGATGATGATGTGATGGTGATGATGGTGATGTTTTGATGATGTTTTTATGATGATTTTTGCTGATTTTTGACGATTTCTGATGATTCTTGAGCTTTGTGTAGGCGAAGATGCTCCCAAGAAAAGAAAAAAAAAATCCAAAATTCCCGACAATCCAAATTCCCTTAATCCAAACTTTGTAGATAACTTTTTATTTATTTTTCTTTACTTGTTATTTATTTTTCTTTTTATCTATAACTTTGGTCTTTTTCTTTGGTTTCTAACTTTTTTTTTTTTCTTGTTTTGTCATAGTTTCTTTTGTTTTGGCTCACTTTTCTTGAAGCTTGAAAGCGGAAACGAAGGAAGTTAAGGAGCAACACAAGCTCCCTTGGTGAGATTGTATGAAATATCGTGTCTTCCATTTCAAGCGGCATTTGGTGAGACCTTTCCTCTCTTTTATTTGCTCTTTCTTCGAGTGTTTAGTCTAGTTTAGCTTAGGAAGAAGTTGAATGGTTCGAGGATGTTTGCTTTTGGTTCTATGGAACCTGGGATCGTTGATGTTGTTATCGAACGATCACTTGTATGACGATTGAGATTTGAGTGAACTATATGCCTCGGATGTGAACCTTTTTGATTTCTTCCTCCTTCTTTTGTTTTGTTTTCCCCTTTTTGTGTTACAAGCATAATATGACAATTTGAAATGATTTTTAATGTGTAATTTGCTCACCCTTTTGGATTAATTTACCTCGATGTGTCTTTGAATGCTTATCTTCCTAGTTGATGAGGGTTTGCACGGTTTGAGAATGCTTTGGGTTGAGTTAGACACATTGTAAGCTAAGGTAGCCCGGTTGAGAACTTTTGAGGGCGTTTGAACCCCTAGTTCACGGGAAAGTGGTAAGATGGTGTTGCTTTCTATGGTGGATAGGATTCCCTTGGTTAGTATTTACTATATTTCTCATCCCGTGTGAGCGTCATTTGTTCTAGCCTTCATCATTCTTGTGAGCGGCACTTAGGATCCTTAACTATGCATGTCTTAATCTTTGTGTTGGCGTCTAGCTCCCAAGATCGTGACCATATAACTCTAGAGGAGGAAGAGGGCATTTCTTCTCATTTTTCTTTGTTTTCATTGTGTTTTGTTACAAATTTGGTTTTCATTTTTACATTCACCCTCTTGCTAACCAATTTGAGCCTTATTTCCCCTTTCTTGACTTAGCCATATTACAAACCTATCGGCCTATGTTATACCAACCTTTGTAGTTAGTGAAGCATTGGCTTGTGAGGTTCGAGTTTGATAATGTTGAAATTGAGCAAGAAGGTTGTGTAATTTGGTTCAAATAAGGTTTTAAAGACTATTCATGAAAAGAGTACGCAAATAGGTTTGGAAAGAAAGTTGAAACTCATGAAAACCAAGCAAAAAAAAATGATGAAAAAAAAAATTGAAGTAATGTGGTGTGGTTTGTTTTGAAAGGTTGTAAGTTTGAAGAATAGGTTCAATTCTTAGGATGTTCTTGAAAGATGGCCACTCTTACGCTTCACTTAGGAATTGCCACCAAAATTTTCAATTTTTTTTCCCAACCATAACCCCTAGCCATGACATTACAAACCTACTTAAGACCCTTAGATTCTAGAGGGGCGTGGTCAAAGAACGGTGGAGGGAGATAGATTTCAACCCTATGGAGAGAGTATGCATAGTTGAGATGTCGGGATGACCCTATGATTCCACATAAAATTTTTCTTTTTCCGGTTTCCTCGAGGAACCATGAGGAGCTAGCTAGGGGATGAATTGAAGCTAGTGGAGAGAACGCGGACCGTCTTGGTTGGGGCTAGGGCGGAGAATGAAATCATTAGTTTAGCTTAGGTCTGTCTTTCTCAACCTTGGGCATCTTGGAACGTGTTTTCCCTCTTTGAATTGAGAAAAATAAGTATTCTTTGGTGCATTTATTTGCAAATGAGTCCAAATTGAGCATTTCATTACCTTGAGGCTTGATTGGTTTTGCTAAAAACCTTGTCATGTTATGTTTGTTGTGTTTGTCTTTTTGTTCCAGTTTTCCTTGCTTGAGGACAAGCAAGAGGCAAGTGTGGGGGATTTTGATGAGTGGCATTTATGCCACTCTTTTATCCTTTTTCTCTAAGGATTCTCCCCTCATTTGCACTTGTTTGGCCCTTTTTCTAAGCATTTTTACTTAGTTTTGCTTCCTCCTTTCTTTTCTCCTCTATCTTCCCTTTTCTTAGTCTTCTCGCTTTGTTTTTATTGTGATTTCCATGCTTATGCTTTGTAGGAACCATCGGGATTTTCAAGAGGAGGAAGCTAAGCTCAAGGGAAGCTGAAGGAAGCAAGATTCAGAAAAGGTTCGGCCGAACCTCCTGAAGGTGTGGTCGAACCAAGGTGTGGCCGAACCTGCTCAGTGGTTCGGCCGAACGTCGAGGCAGGGACAAGATGCAATTTGGCAATTTTGCAGGAGTGGTCGAACCATAGAAGTTCGACCAGACCAGGATCAGGGAGGTTCGACCGAACCAACCCATGGTTCGGCCGAACCTACCCTGTAGTCCGGCCGAACCTTCCCTTTTGTTTGGTCGGACCTCTCATTTTTTCAGCTGGCTCTGTACGGACTATATAAGTCCCATCTTAGAACGTTTTGAGGGGATTTTTTTTGGATGAACTTAGTACTAATTCCATAGAACATTAGCCTAATTTAGAGGGAGAAAAATAGATTGTTATTCAAGCTTCCTTTATTGTATTCAACTTTGCTCAAGTTTTAATCTTTCTTCAATCAAGCAAGGATCCAAGTTTTAATCTTTCATTAATCCCTTCTTTAGTAATCTCTTCTCCTTTCCTTTAATATTATTTATTTGTTTTATTGTTACTTATTTTTGTCAAATCTTATTAGTTTATCTAGTTATTATTGATTTCATTGATTTCAATCATGTTTTGTTTTGAGTTTCTTGAGTTTATTGCTAGTTTTGATATTATGTTTAATCTCCCTTCTCTAGGCTAAAATTTTAGCTAGGGGAAGGGGGTGGAAGATATGATTTGATATTGGATGAATGATGATGGTTGGATTGAACTTATGCCATATATTGATGAAAGACATGATTTTTATTAGCTTGGGATTATTGTTGCACTCTATTTGATGTTTTCTAGTTTAAATGCATGAAAGTGATTTGAACTAGATTAGTATCACCTCTATTTTAACGATTGCATGAGAATGAGTTATTAAAGTGGAGTTTTTATGGATTGTGCTTCTTTATTCTCTTGATTTGATTGTAACTAATAGGATGCATGAGAATGATCCTTATAAGTGTAGACCTCTTTCATTGATTTGCCTAGACTATTGCATGAGAATGAATTATTTAGGTAGAACCTTGTGTTCTTTGGCATATGTTTCATGATAATCACCATTATTCTCCTCTTTCTAATCATATTGGACACCCCCCTATCCCTAGCGTCATTTTCTATTGATTTTAATCATCATTTTCTTGCTTACTTTTAGTTTTAGTGTTCTACTCAACAAAACCAACAGAAACAATCCCCTTTTCACTCTTGCATAAGTGATATTTGATGTTGAATTAGCGTGCTTCCCTAGTGGTTCGACCCTTTACTTGCCACTAACTAGTTTAGTGTAGGTTTAGGTATTATAAATGATTAATTTGGTTAGGGTGGTAGCATAACGACCTATTTAACCCGTGATCAGTACATACTTGAAATGTTTGATAATCTTGAATGATTGTTTGTGGATTACCTTATGTTTTGTTTTCATACAAGTTATATAACAAGTTAGGAGCATTGACTAAAGTTTCCTTACATTTGTGATATTTCTTTACTCTAGTTCAGTGTTGTTACCTGATCCGTGGTTCACTTTGATATGTGTTATGGGTTCGTTGTTCATGCTTGACCAATTTGTGGTTTGCTGGATTTTTTTAGGGAAATTCTATAAGGTGGCCCCTAATTTTTAAAAATTCTATATGGTGGTAGGGCTATTTTTTCGTGACACTATATTTTTTTAATAATACATAGTTTGAGTTCGGCTCGGTACCTTAACGAGCCGAGCACAAAGCTCGGCTAACAGGCTCGATTAAAATTTATACATATAAAAATACAAATCTTAAAAATATTAATTTATTAATATAATAAATTATTAATACTATTTGGGGTATTTTTACCCTAAACACTTGGACCAATGAGGGCCTGCCACGTGTCAAAGGTTGGCAAGTCACCTCTGACCAATCCCCAGCTGACATGTGGCACTCCCAGATCAATTCTCAGAATTGCGGCCTTCAAGGACCCAATTCCCCAAATCCGCACTTTTGCGGCGCAGCCCACCTGCCCTAGGTCAGACTGACCTAGTGGAGGACACCTTTCCCCATGACCCTATAAATAGGGAGATATCCCCTCATTTTGGGGACAATTGACAATCATTTATTACATCCATTTTCTCTCACATCAGAGAATATCTGAGCTTGGAATCCAAGCAGATCCCCACCTTAACACTAGTAGAAAAATTGAAAAATACAACGCTCATTGGCCACCGGTTTTTGAAAACCCGTGGCAAAAATAAGTGGCGGGATGAGGCAAAGAGTTATTGCCACCGGTTCAACCAAACCCGTGGCAAAAATTTGAAAGGCCACCGGTTTTGAACCGGTGGCAATAACTAAGTATATTTAAAAAAAAAAACGCGGCCCTTTATATACCCCAAACCCTACCATTTCACTCCCACCAGCCGTTTCATCTCCTCTCTCCTCTCTCCATCCTCTCTCCTCACAAACTCATCATCCACCAGCCGTTTTATCCTCCTTCTCTTTCGATCTCATCTCCTCTTCCCTCTCCTCCTTCTCTTTCTCTCTCATCTCTTCCCTCTCCTCCTTCTCTTTCTCATCTCCATGAGCGAACACCAGCACCACCACACCAGCAACACATCTCACCTCCGTCCTCTTATCTCCCCTTTCGTCTCCCTCGTCTCATCTCACCACCACCACCACTAACCACCGCCGCCACCACCAATTTATAGATCGATCTCCACGACAACTATCAATTTATCCACCACCACCGCAACATAGCACCACCACCGCAACATAGCACCAAAACCGCAAAACCGAGTTTAATCGAGGTTGGTGTTTGATTTTAATCGATTTTAATTTGATTTTAATTTGATTTTAATCGATTTAAATTCGATCTTTATTCGATCTTAATCGATTTTATTCTATTTCTTCTTGGTTTTTCTGGGTTAAAAAATCAATTTTTTTGGGTTTTCAAAACCGAGTTTAATCGAGGTTGGTGTTTGATTTTAATCGATTTTAATTTGATTTTAATTTGATTTTAATCGATTTAAATTCGATCTTTATTCGATCTTAATCGATTTTATTCGATTTCTTCTTGGTTTTTCTGGGTTAAAAAATCAATTTTTTTGGGTTTTTTATATTGAATTTTTCTGGGTTTTTTATATTGAATTTTTCTGGGTTTTTTAGATCTGGGTTTTGTGATTCGTAAATGTGGTTTTTTTTTCGCATATTTTTTTGTGAGTTTTATTAATTTCTGGGTTTAATTGTTGCAGGTGTTAATTGATGCCACAAGGATTGAAGACATTAATTGATGCAGGTGTTATTATTTTGGAATATGTTCGATTTTATGTTGTAATTTTTTTTTTTATCTTGTATTTTTTTTTTGGTATTGTACTTTTATTGTAATTTTTCTGATTGTAAATTCGATCTTTATTTTTGATGTTGATGTTGTAATATTTTTTGTTATCTTGTTCGACAATGAAATGAAAATTATATTTTTGTTGATTTGGAGTGTTTTTGGTACATTTTGATTATGTTATTTCTGAAATTCTGAGTATACACTAAACCCAAATAAAACAAAAAAAAACCAAAAAAAAAAAAAATTACATGTCATTGCCACCGGTTAACCGGTGGCAATAGTTGTAAATACCCAAAAAAAAATTTTGCGGGAAGTCTTATTGCCACCGGTTAACCGGTGGCAATAGTTGTGAATACCCAAAAAAAAATTTTGCGGGAAGTCTTATTGCCACCGGTTAACCGGTGGCAATACTTGTTTTTGCCACCGGTTTTGAACCGGTGGCTTTTGCATTAGATTATTGCCACCCCCCAACTGACCACCGGTTCAAAACCGGTGGCAAAGGGGGGTTTTGAACCGGTGGCCAATTAGTTTTTTCACCTAGTGTAAATTCCGCACTTTTTATACTTCTTCAAGTTACTAACTTGACCGTTGGAGGCGGAGCTCCATCCAACCGGAGTCTCCGTTGATTTTGCAGGTATAGAGCCAGCCGGACCAGTCTTCGAGTTGTAACTCTCCCGAGGGACAAAAACACCCAAAATATTTGGCGCCGTCTATGGGGAGAGTACCTCAAGATGGTTCAAGATTCTGTACCGATTCCTAACTCTACTACTCTGCAGCCGGTTACCCAACTGGGTAACCTTGATAATGTTCAACCGGTTATTCAACCGGGTAGCTTTGGAATTCCTCGGCTTTCTTACCAGCCTCAGCTGGAGGTCTTTACTGAGGAGGAAGATGATGAGGATGATGATGTGGAGACCTATACAACCAGGGATGACTCCCTCATCTCTAAGTCCATGCGTTCCAGGGATCAACTGGAACGTGATGAAGACCAGGTGGGTCCAAGCAGGCGGCCCCCTGGGCGGCCAGAAGAGGAAACCCGGAAGGCCAGAGGAGAAGCTCCGGTCACCCGAGATGAGTTCATGAAATTCATGAACTCCTTCAAGGGTGAAATCAAGGAGATGATCAACAAAAACAAGGCTGGCTCTAGCAAGGGTCAGCCGGCTAAAAAGACTCCCTCTGTTGGGAGGAAGAAGCCAGTAAGGGACAGGCAGCCAACTCCTCATCCCAAGGAGAAGGCAGCCGCAAAACTTGACTGGGCTAAAATTCTGTTGCCCAAGAGGCAGCCTCGGCAACAACAGCCGGAGGCCAATAAGACGTCTGTCTTCGATGCTCGACATATCATTGATCGAAGGAGAAAACAACAGTTGTCTGAGTCAGCTTCTACATCAAGCTTTCCAGACAGCTTCAGAGAAACTTCTACAAGGAACTCATTGTCCTTGCATGAGAGTCGGACAGGCGGCAAGACCGTCAACACCGAACCTCAACTGATGATAGGGTCTATGTCATACGCACCCCGGGCGCAGTATGGGCAATATGGCCTCCAATTTATGCAGCCACCCCCATTCGGAGGTCAAGCGGCATACAGCAATGTCCAGCCACTGGACTGGCAGCTCCGGCTGCTGAAGCTTGGTGAACAGCCATCAGCGTTCGCCAAGAATATAACCGAGGCGGCCCAACCGGCCAAGGTTAAGAATGTGTTGGTGGGTACTTATGATGGTACTACCAACCCTGAAGACCACCTGATGGCATACACCAACCTTATGTGTTTACAGGGTTGGGACGATGTCACCTGGTGTCGTTGTTTTCCGGCTACATTGAAGGGCATTGCCCAACAATGGTTTGGCAACTTGCCAGCCGGATCTATTGATTGCTTCAAGAAGCTAGCCTTCTTGTTTGCTACCAACTTCTCAATGAACATCCCTGCTAAGAAAACAAGTTTAGACTTGAGCACCATTAAGCAGGGAGAGAGAGAAGGGCTACGCTCATATGTCAGGCGGTTCAACCTCATCAGAATCCAGATCCAGGGGCTGTCTGACGAGGTAGCATTTACAGACTTCTTTAAGGGTCTAAGAGACGGGTCGAACTTGTCAGAAAAGGGGCATTTACGCTGCAGGCGACCCTGAGGGAGGCGGAAAGCTACATTTAAGCAACTGACCTCTGCACGCCTGGCAGCCAGTCGGACTCCAAGAAGTCCGACAAGCAAAAAGAGAGCCGGTCTGCTCAGCCGGCAAAGAAAAAAGAAGAGAGAAAGAAAAGAAAGGAAGTCTGGGTGGTCAGTGATTCTGAGCAGCCGTCCCAGAAGAAGAAAAAAGAGTTTAAACCGTACGTTCCCCGGTACGAGTTTAACAAAGACTGCAACTCCATCCTCATAGAGGTAAAGGACCGGCTGTCTATTGAGAAGCCGAATCCAATGAAGAGTTCCGTCCAGTCACGGAACAAGAACAAATACTGCCAATTCCATGAGGAGGTAGGCCATGACACCAACGACTGCTTCAGTCTTCAGCGAGCGTTGGACCGTCTGGCTGACAAAGGGATGTTGAAGTCCTACATTTCTAAGTCCCCAGCCGGGGCAAAGAAGAAAAATAAGGGTCAGTCCTCCAAGACAACGCACCAGCCTATTAGTAGCTCGGATACCGATAAGGATCCAGTCTACATTATAGCAGGCGGATTCTCATGTGGTGGCCCTACCATCCGGGGCACCAAAAGCCATCTTCGAAAGATGGACAAGGATGATGACGAGCAGGCGTCTGCCAGTTCCACCTTTCCAGACGTCCTCATTACTGAGAAGGACAGGGGCAGCGTCCGCCGTCCGCATGACGACCCGGTCGTCATTGAATGTAAGGTTGCCAACCAATTGTCGTTGTCGTCAGATTCTTTGTCGTTGCCAACCGCATGACGACCCGCCGGAAGAATTGACTTATCCATCTGGCTAGGAGATAAAGGCCAAGGACGACACATTGTCGTCAGATTCTTTGTCGTTGAGGAGTTGACCGCCTACAACATTATTCTTGGCAGGCCAACCCTCAACGAAGCCAAGGCGGTAATCATCCCGTCTCTCATGCTCATCAAGTATGAGCGGGATGATGGCTCTGTTGGTTCCCTGAACGGGGATCAGAAGACGGCCCAGGAGTGCTACCTCTCAGCCGTCAAAGATACTGTGGCTGCAGACGGCCAAGGGAAGGAACCAATAGACCTTGACAATGTCAAGGATGCCAGTCCACCCCCTCCACTAGCCGGAAAGAAAAGGAAAGCTGCACAGCTGGTGGAGGTGAAAAAAGAAAAGAAATAGCAATCACTGACCGGTGAACGGTCAGAGGAGCTCCGTCCCCAACCGGCTGGTGAAAGTATTGATCTTGCTCTGGATGACAGTCGTCCAGAGCGAATTGTAAAGGTTGGGACGGTTGCTCATGCTGTTCAGGGTGCAAATTTGCACCTTCTGCTGAAAGAATTCAAAGAAATTTTTGCCTTTGAAGTGGAAGAGATGCCTGGCATCAGCCCGGATCTCGCTGTCCATAAACTCGCCGTGGATCCAAGATTGAAGCTCATCCGGCAAAAGAAAAGAAATCACGGTGAGGAAAGAAGTCAGGCGGCAGCTGCCGAAGTAAAAAAGCTGCTAGATGCTAGGTTCATTCGGCCATGTAATTTCCCCGACTGGGTGGCGATTGTTGTGCTTGTAAAGAAGCCGAATGGTACCTGGCAGATGTGTGTAGATCACACAGATCTCAACAAGGCATGCCCGAAGGATAGTTATCCACTTCCAAAGATTGACAGCTTAGTCGATTCTACAGCCGGTCATGCCTTGATGAGTTTTATGGATGCTTATTCCGGCTTCCATCAGATACCCATGTGGAAAAAAGATCAAGAGAAGACGGCCTTCGTCACTGATCAGGGGTTATTCTGTTATACTGTGATGCCGTTTGGCTTGAAGAATGCGCCGGCTACGTTCCAACGGATGATTAATACAGTCTTCATTAATCAAATTGGGAGGAACGTAGAGGCATATATTGATGACATGATAGTCAAATCCAAGCAACAGGCGGATCACCTTGTTGATCTCCGAGAAACCTTCACCACACTCAGGTGGCATAAGGTCATGTTGAATCCTAAGAAATGCGTCTTTGGTGTTGAGTCTGGGAAGTTTCTCGGATTCCTGATTGATCAAAGGGGGATAGAGGCTAACCCTGAGAAGCCGGTCAGGTGACAAATGCCTTTACTTCTTCCAAGCAATCAGGAAGAAGACTAGGTTTGAATGATGATGCTGAGGCGGCCTTCCAGAAATTGAAAGAACACTTGCACTCTTTGCCAAGGCTTGTTAGTCCTTTGCCTAGAGAAAATTTGTACATGTACCTAGCCGTCTCAGATCATGCCCTCAGTGCTGTTCTCCTTGCTGAACGAGATGGCATCCAGCTCCAGGTATATTTCATTAGCCATGTGTTAAAGAATGCTGAACTCCGGTACCTCATGGTTGAAAATTTTGGTCTTGCTCTATATATGGCCTTCAAAAAGCTGAAGCCATACTTTCTGGCACATCCGGTTGTAATTTACATCGACCAGCCCCTCAAGCGGCCAATGTCTACCTTGGAGTCATCCGGCAAAATGTTAAACTAGGCTATTGAAATGCAAAGCCTTGAAATTACCTATGAACCAAGGAAGGCAGTGAAAGGTCAGGCGTTTGCCGACTTCATTGTTGAAATGACTCGTCCGGTTCCTCCGGATAATATTGATCAGGTTTGGAAGGTGTATGTAGATGGGAGCTCTACAAAGAACAGCTGTGGTGCAGGCATTATCTATGAATCTTCGGAAGGAGATAAGTTTGAGTATGCACTACGGTTCAAGCTTCAGGCCTCAAAAAATGAGGCAGAGTATGAAGCCCTGCTAGCCGGAATCCGCATGTGTAAGGCAGCAGGGGCAACAAAAATTGACGCCTTCTCTGATTCTCAGTTGGTCGTTAGCCAGTATGAGGGAAAATATGAAGCAACTCATCCGGCTATGATCAAATATCTTCAGGCTGTCAAAGAAGAGGCTGGGTCACTTGAAGAGTTCCGACTGAGTCAAGTGCCCCGGTCAGATAACAATCAGGCGGATGCATTGTCAAAATTGGCATCCTTCGCCTGCCATGATACACCTCGGTCAGTCTTTTGGGAAGTTCTGGAAAAAAGAAGTATATATGAAGAGCCCATTAGAATTCTAGACCGAAGTTCTACGTGGATGGATGGCATCCGGGCGTATCTAATAGCTGGCACGCTCCCTGATTCAACACAGGAAGCAGCCGTCATGAAGAAGAGAGCAGCCAACTTCGAGATGAGAAACGGAGAACTCTTCAAGGCTGGATTTCTCAAGCCCTTGCTGAAGTGTGTCACCCCAGAAAAGGGGAAAGAGGTTCTCGAAGAGCTGCATGCGAGATTTTGCGCCTCTCACATAGGCGGCAAGTCCCTAGCCGTCAGATCCAGGCGGCATTATTTTTGGCCTACCCTTGAGGCTGACGCCAAGGAATTTGTAAAGCAATGTGACAAATGCCAAAGGTTTGGCAAGCTTATACATCGCCCGGCTACTGATCTGACGGCAATCCACAGCCCAGTCCCGTTTGCTAAATGGGGGATGGACATTTTGGGTCCTTATACGCCTGCTCCAGGTGGAAAGCACTATATTTTGGTGGCTGTGGATTACTTCACCAAGTGGGTGGAGGCGGAGGCAGTTAAGAATATCAAGACAAAGGATGTCATCTCTTTCATTTGGAAGAACATCATCACCCGGTTTGGGGTACCTATGTCTATGGTATTTGACAACGACCCTCAGTTTGACACGCCCCAGCTCAAGACTTGGTTGGGAGATCAAGGGATCTCAAGTTACTTTGCCTCAATCGGCCGTCGTCAAGCAAATGGCCAGGTTGAGGCTTTCAACAAACTCATCTCAAACGGCATAAAAAAGAAAATTGAAAGAGCCGGTGGTTTATAGGTAGAAGAATTGATTCATGCCCTATGGGCCATCTGGACAACTGCCAAAGGGTCAACCGGGGAAACTCCATTTCTCATGGTGTACGGTGCTGAAGCCGTCTTGCCCATTGAACACTATGAGCCCACGTTCAGAGTGATGCTCTATGATGAAGAGGCAAATTGGGAGGCCATGCGGCTGGCATTGGACTCCCTCCCGGAACGCAGGGGCAATGCTGCCTTGCGCCATGAGGTTTACCGTCTGAGAATGACCAGAGCCTATAACAAAAGAGTACACAAACACCCTTTGAAAGTGGACAATTTTGTGTTACGCAAAATGGAGGCAACCGGTAGGGCCAATGAGCTTGGAAAGCTAACTCCAAATTGGGAAGGCCCCTACCGGATCTATGAAGAAGTAAGAGACGACACCTACCGCCTGGAAACCCAGACGGTAGACGCCTGCCTAGAACTTGGAATGTAGACAACTTGAAAAAGTACTACTTCTGAGACTTGTAAATTTTTGTAACAAACAGTATTAATGAAAAGTGCTTTTTTGTTTTCAATTATGTTTGTTCTTAGTTTCGTCTGGGTTTTCCCCATACGGGTCATTTTCTTAAAGGGACAATGTTTAAGTTTTAGTATCCCACTTAAACGTCTAAATGACATGAGGCCAATGGCCAGATAACTAACTAAGTTTGAAACTTAGTATTAAATTCAAATGTCCATAGTGACACGCGGCCTATGGCCAGATCCTAAATCTAGGCACAAAACCGCCTAGTGGTTATGCAGCCGGTCTCCAACTAGACCAGAGGCCAATGGCCGGATGGTTGTCTTTTTCATAAAATCGCTTATCCCAACATGGATAAAGGCGTCCGGTGACACCCCTCCGGGTGCAATCGTCGTTCTACGTATCCATACAGACGGCGAAGATTGAATGGCTAAATTAGCCAACTCATAGCTGTCTGACTTCTAAGAGCGTTTAAGACTGTGAACTTCCGGATGTCCCTAGACATCAGCCGGAGTATTATCACAAGCTCTTAGGATTATTACGTACCCCCCAATTCGGGCAAAACTTTTCGTGTAATGGCTATGATTGTTACCCAGACGGCCAAACACCGCCTGGGGCAGAGGTTGTGTGCCTGTTATTTGTCTGGCTGTGTACTTGGTTTGGGGCAATCACCATTGTGATTGATTGTCTTACAAACATCTCATACTCTCTAAAGTATAAGAAGTTTTCAAGACAATCAATCAGTTTCAGATGAAACCAACCACACAGCCGTCCAGGGGCAAGGACAGCCGGATTTATACCTGCCGCATGCTTTTCATAAGTTTGGCAAAATCACAAGTATATATCAAGTATATATGCAAAAGTGACAAATTGAAAAAATTGTGCAAATATGAAAAACCGACTAAGTCGGTATACTTCATAATTAGTTGAAATTGGCACAAAGGCCAAAATAATTGTTAACCGGAATCACATCCGATGAAGAAACCAATGTTACCCGACTCCACAGTCGGTAAAAATACATAACATACTCGGCACACAGGCCGGAAAGACAAAGAAATTTGGCATACTGCCGCAGAAATACAAGAAAAGGAGAGCTACTCAGTGGGCTGCTCCGGCTGGACCTGGCCTGCAGGGGGAACTCTCTCCGGATCAGCAGCCTCTTCAGGCTGGACATCCTTGTTGCCCTCTTCCCCCTCTTCCTCCTCCGGCTCCTTGTCATCTGAGACCTCAGCCCCCTGCTCAGCTGCCCAAACCTTGAAGCGAGGCGGAGCTGGGTCACCAAGGACTTCGGCATCGTACACCGCAGTGGCGTATTCATACCGAAGTTTGTACACCTCGAAGTCAACATCCGGGTAGAGGAGCTGCCAAGCCATTTTCAAGCGGACTTCATTGTCCCGCTCATTTTCATTGATGAGCCGGCTCTGCTCAGCGTCGAGCTCCTCTTTGTGCTTTGCCTTCAGGGTGGCCAGCTCAGCAACCAGGCGGGAGTTATCCTTCCGGAGATTCGCATTCTCCTTATCGGCTCCCCCCAAGGCCCTGAGATCCGAACCGGCATTTTTCAACTACAGCTCAAGATCATTGATCCGGTTGTTAGCCGCGTCGTTAGCAGCCGTTAGGGTCTTGATCATATCCTCCTGTTTAAACTCCACTGCTTTAATGGCAAGATCAGACATATAATATGCATATTCAGCAGAGTTGAGGTTTTGTTGAGCCCTCTTCTTGGCATCATTTACCTCATCTTGTTTTTTCCTGAAGGGCACCCGGAGCCCATCCACCTGGACCATAACTTACATAGGGTCAGTCGGAAAATCAAACAAAAAAAAAATAAAGAAGAATGAAACGAAAAGAAGTCAAGTGTCAAGTCTAACTTACCTCCGCCAGCTGATCTAGGATTTGGTCAAAATCTACCTCATGGCGGTTGGGGATGGAGTTCTTCTCCGACTGGGTGAGAGTTCTCACCATTCTCTTTGCAAACCCCGCCATGTCCGGGGGCCCAGAAGTAGCATCTGCACCATAAGAAGTACTTGGTAAGAGACTAGCAGCGTATTTGGCATTCATTCTTTGCCAGCTGCTAACTGACCCCCCGAAAGGGTCAACCATTGTGTTGACTCTCATAAAGTCAAGCGGCCAAGGAATCTCAATCTTACCTTTGGCGCCAGCTCTCGCCGTCTCCTCCCCTCCGGCTGCAGCACTACCTGTAGCTTTGAGTGGCTCGCCACTCTTTGATGTCTCTGGGGCATCCGGCTTTTTCTTGCCTTCTCTCTCTGAGCTTTCACTCAGAGACTTCAGGGCGGCGGGGCTCTTGCCTCCGGTCATGGGGTGGTCTTTGGCAGTAGAGACAGAGACCGATGAGCTTTTTCCTCCCGGATTTGGCAGCCGGTGTTCTCAGCTGCTCATCCCCAGGTCTTTTCAAGACCTTTGTAATGGACCGGGGGAGGATGCCAGTAGGAGCCTGCAAAACAAACTGAAAGTTAGTCATCTTGCATCAAAGGAACTTGGATAAATTCAAGACAAAATATATGGATGATCTTACCCCGCCTTTCTTGGCCTCCTTGGCCTCTGCGGCTGCCTTTTTGGCCAGCACCGACTCCTTGCGGAGCTGTGCGGCAGACTTAGCCAGTGTTTTTGCAGGGTCCACCATGTTTCTTGCTTCTTCTGCAAAAAACAAAGAAAAAAGGATTAAAACAAGAATAATTGAAATCACTAAAGCATAAAATGCAAACGGCAAATTACCGGGTGGGTGAGTGAGTCTACCCTTGGGAAACATGGTGCTCAACCCACAGGCGGACAAGAATCTCTCGTCCGAGAAAAAATCCGGATGGGGGATCCAATTTTTTGGTACAACTATATGAGACCCATCCCCCAAGGGCTCAGTTGTAGTCTTGAAAAACTTCGGCTCTATTATTTGCTCCCTGGCCTTGGTAGACAGAGCCGGGCGCACGCATTTCTGGCCTACCAAAGCCGGCTCCTTATTGTAGCGCCGGAGAATTTCATTCATCTTCAAGGAAGGGGAGGAGACCAAGTACCATTTGTCTTTCCATCCTCCCCATTTGGACACCTTGTCCAAAGTCATCAAGTATTCCGGGAGCTTGGAAATAGTGTACCATGCCCCGTATCCGCCAGGGGCACTCTTCAGGTAGTGCATATGGGCAAATGCAGTAAAGCTGGGCTCAATATCCTGGAGCTCGCAGGCGGCAATGTAGCTCAGAATATTGACCCAATAGTTTGGGGTCAGTTGCCACACTTCCAAATTGTACCCCTTCAAAATTTTCCGGATACCTCTGTGAAGGGGGAAGCGGAGGCCGGCTTCTATCACCGCCTCATAGCAAACGAAATAGTTGTTTGCATTCTCAATATCGTCCCCCCAAGCCATTACAGCATCGGCAGGTGGGACTATGATATCCCATCCCTCTCCAAAGGGATTTTGCTGCTTGAAGGCCTTGAAGCCACTTTCCAGGAAAGAGATATCTCCCGGCCGCATCCTGGTCCTCATAGGATCCGGATTTTCTACTACTTTTGCTGAACGGCGATACGCCTCAGCAAGGTCCTCTTGGTCAGAGCCGGATGCCTCGGCCTCTGACCTCTCAGCGGCTTCGCCGTCTGAGTTATTTTGTTGCTCTGGAAAGGAGGCGACTTCCTCACCGTCTCCCTCTTCTATTTCGTTACTGGAGGAAGTGGAGGGGGCATCCTCCTGGGAGTCGCTTTGCTCATCAGGACCTTCATAGTCCTCTTCTCTCACAACTTCATCAGCTCGCACTTTCCTAGTGCACCGCCACTTGGGTTTGGTAGCCGTTTGTTTTACTCTAGCCATTGTGTCCTGCACAGATACAGAGAGGGAGGAAGTCGGAGATGAGCAAAGCATTTCTGAAACTCCAGACAAGGCACCCACGGTTCTAGACTCAGCCGTACTAGGAGACCGACTGAATGTCCTAGGCAGTGCCGTGTGTGCGGATGGAGAGTCCATTTTATTTTTTTGAAAAACTAATGTATACAGCCGAAAATGAATGTATACAAGCTAAAAGAAGAAAAAACTGAAAGAAGGGAACAGATAGTTACCTTACTTTAAGTTCTGAAAATCTGAAAACAAGCAACAACCGGTGACCGGGTGACTTTGAGAAAGCACGCGGAGATCTTGAAATTGCTAGAACGCAACCGGGATCAGAGCACCTCTCTCTAGAATCTCTCTTTCTCTCTCTAAAAAGTCAATGAAAATTGAAAAGTGAAGAGGAGAGGGGGGGGGGGGTAAATCTCTATTTATAGGGGGGTGAAACGGTGGAATCCCCGTCACACCTCCGTTAAAAGAGCCGTTTTTACTGATTCACCTTTCATGGGTGGACACGTGTCACAGGTGCCACATGGCCTGCCACGTCCCACCTGTGAGGGGCAAATGTTTGGGGTATTTTTACCCTAAACACTTGGACCAATGAGGGCCTACCACGTGTCAAAGGATGGCAAGTCACCTCTGACCAATCACCAGCTAACACGTGGCACTCCCAGATCAATTCTCAGAATTGCGACCTTCAAGGGCCCAATTCCCCAAATCCGCACTTTTGTGGCGCAGCCCACCTGCCCTAGGTTAGATTGACCTAGTGGAGGGCACCTTTCCTCATGACCCTATAAATAGGAAGATATCCCCTCATTTTGGGGACAATTGACAATCATTTATTACATCCATTTTCTCTCACACCAGAGAATATTTGAGCTTGGAATCCAAGCAGATCCCCACCTTAAAATCCGCACTTTTTATCCTTCTTCAAGTTACTAACTTGACCGTTAGAGGCGGAGCTCCATCCAACCGGGGTCTCCGTTGATTTTGCAGGTACAGAGCCAGTCGGACCAGTCTTCGAGTTGTAATTCTCCTGAGGGACAAAAACACCCAAAACAAATACGAAATTATGAATTTTTTTAAATTGCTACATTTTTTAAAGTTTTAATATTCCTTTTATTATTTAGATATAGTACAATTAAACAAAAAAAAAACCTTTAGCTTTTACGGTACTCTTTAGTGGTTTACAACTCTCCAATCACTTAACCCTAAAGTCCCTTATTAAAGCTCCACACCAATCTCACAGTCTCAAGCCCATAGCCGTCATCCCGTCAAACACCCAAACAAGCACAACTTCACTCATAGTTAACTAACGATTGCCGTCGTTCAGGGCTCCACCATCGATTACGACGATTAGTGCTCCACCGCTGGTCAGTGCTCCACCGTCGTTTGCTACTCTGATTTTGAGTATGCTAATTTAATTTAATTAATTGAATTTATAGGTATTACTTGAAATAAGAGTAGTATGTATAACATTACTGTTATTTTTTATTTTTTAATTTTCTGTATGTTAATCTGTTGTTAAATTGAATTTATAAGTAGTAACTAATGAAATTAGAGTAGTATAACATTACTACATTACAATTTGATAATATAATTATAAGCTTGAACTTGATTTTTGCTGCTTCCAATTATTTAACGTAAAGCTGAACTCGAGCTTGAAATCGAGCCTGAATTCGAGTTTGTGGCAAGCATTAATGAACTAAAAAATTACGAGCTCGAGCCAAGGACAAGCCGAGCCGAACTTGGGTTTGGAGTCTCGAGCTCGAGCTGAGCTTATGTTTCCGAAGCTCGTCGAGCTTCGAGCTCGAGCTGAGCCCTCTTTGTGAGAAACGAGCTCGAGCCGAGCCTACCACTATTCGGGCTTGTCTTGAAGGTTTAGCACCCCTATTAATACTAACCCACCTCTTAGTTAAATTAGTAAGTAAATAATCAAAAAAAAGAAACTCCCAGGCCATTGATTAATGTAACACATAAACTCTTGAACTTCCTTTGTCAAGCATCCCACTTCTTCGTTCATCTCCATCATTCAAGTCTCAATCTTTTTATTTGAATCTTTGATTTTCTGGGCTAAAATATAGGGATTGGTCTAGATCTACAACATCCATAGTCATATTCAACCTCCATGACCTCAATTTTGTTATAAGATGTTTACTGTGTTGGTATTTGGTAGCAAAATCGATGGATTTTTCAATTTTCCTCACTTTTGTCTATTTAAACCTTGGTTTTTTTTTTTTTAATTTTTTAATTTTAAATTTAACTTGGGGATAAATAGCACAGTAATAATCCTTCAATTTTCTTTAAAAAAATTTCAAGCTAATAGTTAAAGATCTGGTATTATACTTTTTATGTACTTATGAATTTGGTGTTCAATCAATCAAAGCCTTCATTCTAAAAGTGGGGTCGGCTAACATGAACCAAATTTGATTATTCCGTATAGTCATCAACATAAATCTTTCTCCTCCATCCCTTACGATCCAATGTTTCATCCTCATGTAAATCCATGCACTTCATATCCTTCCTAACTTCTTCAAACCAAGTCATTTTCGATCTCCCTTTCCCTCGTTTAACCCCTCCGGTCCCACTTTTCCACTCTTCGCACCGGTGCACCTTCAGGTCTCCGTCTTACATGTCCAAACCAACGCAAGCGATAAAAAATTCACCGATTTTCATGGTGATTATATAGTGGTTGTGTCTAGTGTTAGCAACAGTGGATTGGCCGGTGGTGTAAGCATGATGTGTATTATTGTCTTTTACTTTCATTTACTATACCTCTTTAATATTCGCGCCAGAATTAATTGTGTAAACTGATAAAAAACAGAGGAAGTATTTCCTTTTTGCGCAAAAGCTTCTATTGTTTTTTCTTCTTTTTTAATTTTTTTTATTATATATATATATGTTTTTTTTTTTTTTTTTTAATTTTTTTTTATGTGAAAGAATGAAATAAGCTGATGTACCTATTAGTTTCCTTGCTGATGATATATGTTGAAGTGTTGATCATAGTGAAATTGACTGAATACGAAGTACTTCCTCCGTTTTTATTTAGTTGCAACACAGCCCTTTGACACGCATTTTAAGGAAAATATTAAATTACGTAAGTGGATAAATTAATTTACAAAATTTTACCACCTATAAGAAGAAAGGGGTAAGTTATTATGGTTTAAATTTCTTAGCTTAATTAATTTGTTTACCTAGTTTAGTCACCTCTTCGAAAATCGTGATAAAAAGTGTGTTGCAAGTGTAATAAACCAGAGGAAGTATGAAGTATGCTCATCTTAGTGAAATTGGCTGATCTTCGTGCATGAAACAGGCAGATGATAGTTGCTCCAAAAAATGGCTAATGATAATGATTTATGCTTTTATTTGCAAAGAGAATATCAATTAGAAGGTTTAGTTGGTAAAATCATATGTTAAAGGTAGTAACTAGATATTTAGTAACGTTTTAGCCACAAAATTGCTTAACAAGATCACCATGTGTGTTATTAAAAAGTACGGTGTAACTTGATAGAAAAAAAAAAAAATTTAACCCTGCCACCATATAGAATTTTAAAAATTGAGGTCCTACTGTATATAATTTTCCTTTTTTTTTTTTTTTTTTTTTTTTTTTTTTTTATTATACAGGATTATTTTTAATATAAAAATTAAATGATGCAGTAATTGTCCGATGAAAGATAGTAGAAAGGGTTTGTAAATAAACTAAAAATGAAAGTAAAACGGGAAGGGTAGTCCTCCATGCAAGTATAGACTAGGCTCCAAACTAAACCAGTTACCTTATTATCATTGAAGGCCATCACGGGGTACCTAGCAATTGGTAGTTCGCTTCCTTGAAGTTTTGTGGCATGGGAATGTCAATGCAGTGAATATATTTAAACAATACGATAAAGCAAACGTTACTTTACCGTTACATGTAACGTGTGCAGGATACATTTTGTAGATTCTCTTGGTTATTCTAATAATATAGAAGATAGAAAATTTAATATTCATGTTTGATCAGAAGTTGGAAATATGGGTCCATGAAATTTTCATTTGAACACATACAAGCTTAGTGTGTGTTCCCATATTCATTTGAACTCATGCAAGCTAAGTGTATTTTCTTTCCCTCTGATGTTTCAGGTTGCCTACATTGAAGTGTGTAGTACAACATTCGCTTTTTATACCTTTCACTCTCGGAAAAATGGTTCCCTATTCGCCCGAGTTGAACGAAGCACATTGTCAAACTGCGTTAATTCCAGTGCTAAGCGAGCATTGTAAGAATATTAGGAGGCTGGACCTCTGTGGACGCGTTGGAGATGATTTAGCATGTGTGCTTGCTTCTCAGTTCCCTCAACTTGTGCATCTGAGTATCCAATCGTGTATTCTATCACCAAATGCTTTATCTATAATATTGCAAGGCCGACTGAATCTAACTTATCTTGATACTCGACATGCCTTTTGTATCAAGGATTTTATTTATAGTCCCATAAAAGGGAAGGTGATTGAATGGGATGAGGATGATGCTCGCCGAAAAGCAATTGATGTCAAAACATATTTGCATTGTGCTCGGAAATATTGCTCTTATTGCTCTCCAATCTACTCGCCCAACATTTCTAATGAAGATGTAGCGCGTTTTTCTACATTTTAGTTAACCGATCCCTGGGATGTTTGTTTTTTGTTTTATGTTTGTGAGAGTATGGTCTCTTAGACATGTCCAATATTTAGAAATGAATTGTGTCAACATCTTAGATGTTTAGTTCCTCGATGAAGTAGTACATCTGAGCTCTTTCAACTACTTAGGGAACCACTATGTGAATGTATGTATTCAGCAAAATATTCATAATACTATACTTATCGCATGTATTCGATCATCTTTTTACCACACTAGTGTTGGACTCCATGTGCGCGATGCGTGCGCTCCGATTGGCAAAACGTAATGGAAACTATACTTGTTAACAATAATGTTGGAGTTTTGATATTATTTTCTTTGTGCATATCAAAAATTGCTATGAGTGTATAATTTTTATTTGTGTAGCAATAATCTGAGCGAATGTTTAAAATAATATTAGGCATTTAAAATCTGTTACATTTGGACATAGTAAATGGACTTCCTTCACAACTTCTTAAAAATCACATATAATTATATCTAAAAATTTGCTCACATCTAAATAATTTGCTAACCTCTAAAAATAAAATCTACCTCACTCGTAAATTAATTGTTCACCCCTAAATAATTTGGTCACCCCTAAAGAATTTGCTCATCCCTAAAGATGATTATATGTGTGTATATTATCATTAATGTAAGTTATTATTTCTTTGATTAATCCGTAACAAAAGTCAATATATAAGAAATAAGAAATATTGATATTAAAAAGATATATCCTAATTATAGTGTATTTTGTATCTAAAAGTGATAAAAAGTTGATATTTGTAAGTGACAAAGTGTTTTGGATAAATGGTTCATTTTCTTATTTTGGATAACTAGTTCATTTTCTTTCAAGTACTTTGTATGGTTCTTAGTAACAGGTATGTGAATGAATTAGAAACTAAAGAGGTAGGCATCTGAGATCACTTTAAACAATCTATATAGGTTTTAAAACTGTTTTTTATCGCTCTAGCTCTTTGGTTTATATTAATCCCCAATTCATGATATATGTTTATTTTGCTTTAATTAATTATTTATATTAATTATAAGTAATATTCTCTTAATATTGATCCTTAAGGTTGTATTCTAACAAACATAAATAGATTCTCATTGTGTTGTTTCAGGATAGAGCTCTTAGGGATTTGTACAGTAGAGTAAGTGAAATTTTAACTTGGTAGGTTGATTAAATATGTATTTCTAAGAGTACTAATGTGTATATGGAAATGTAATGTATGATAATGTGTTTTATTTCTCCTATAACTACTCATTCGTCTTGTATGTACAGTTTTGCAAATTTCAAATTGCTATTTAAAACTTGATACCTTTCTTCCCCTCACTTTCATTCTTTCTCGTTTTGCATATTTCAAAAATAATTGAATGCTATTAGCTTGAGAATTTAGTTTTTCATGAAACAAGCCATTATCTCTTCCCATCATTCAGTCTCTCTCTCCTTTATTGCCTAATGATTTAGCAAAATTTACAAAATTAATCCTTACTTGCCACCCCCTATTCTCATTTCCCTTCTCAACCTTTTCCTTCATCCTTTATATTTTAACACTTAACTTATATGGTTATACAAACTTAGAATTATTTCAAAAATTACTATTTACCAACTATTTATTAAATACTAACATTGGTGCTCTAAGAGTTCTTAGCTTAATCTCTCTCGTTCCTCAAAGCCCCTTGTGTTTTTTTTTCCCCCTTTGTTTCACATTCATAATTTCTCTCCATTTCCCTCTTCCATAGCCTTTAAGTCTCTTTCACAATTAAATACTAAGGATTGAAATAACAACGGAAGCCACCTCGAGATAAACTTAAATCTCTCTAAGAAATAATCCTCAATTCTACTTAATTGAATATTAATAACCAATAAGCATTAATCTTTTAACTAATTACCCTATTTTGTTAATCCTCAAACAAAATTGAATATGTTATGGAGGGTTGAATAATGCTTATAAATGCTCTCAAACATAATTGAAATAACTTGAAATGCTTAATTAACATGTTTATTATTCATAACTTGTTAATTCAAGTTAATTGAAATGTATGATCTATGAATCGTAAGATTAACTCAAACACGCACTAAAAGTATCAAAAAAGGTTTCTAATCCACATCCTACAATTATTCAATTATATGCAACTAATTTCTTCTTATTCTATTTATTTTAATATGCAGTGTTTTGGGTAAAAATTACCCATGCCACGTGGCCCAATCAATAGGCAACACGTGTAAGCCCAGGATAGGTCCAAAGTGGACCAATCTCTATTCGACACATGGCGCTCCTAATGACTAGAGAAAAGACGGTCTTCAGGGCCCAAATTACGAGAAAGCCGCAATGCGGCACAACCCAATAGTCTTAGGTTTCCGAGACTTAATCAAGGGCACAAATCCCGAGGATCCTATAATAGGGAGATTTCCCCCATTTTAGGGCACGTTCATTTATTACAAAAACACTTGATTTCGGAATTCGAGAAGATCTCACTTTTACCTTTTTTGCACCTTTTTACATTCTCCGTACACATTCTAACTTGATTGTCGGAGGTAGAGCTCCAACCACCCGGAGTCTCCGTTATTTTGCAGGTAAATGCGTCTGTTTCCAGTCTTGGAGCTATAACTCTCCCGAGGGACCTGAAAAACCCCAAAACATGCAGTACAATGATGGTCAAGAAAACCAGATTGATTGATACCATGATCTTGTTAAATTAACCCGATATCTAGCACTATGCAAAATACTCTGTATATATATATAGTAGTTCTCTGATTGGAAAAGGACTATCATCTAGGTGAGAGTACCGTTCTGATGAGGAGAACTCATTGCCTCTGCTCCTTGTGGAATCAACTCTTTAAGAAGCTTCCCATTTCTCTGCAAGACTGTCTCCCACAAGTATCCTTACCACTTTTGACATCTTTGGTCTCTGGTTAGGGAGGAATTGAGTACATAGAAGAGCTACTAGGACTATTTCATCAAGCTCAATCCTATCATACTCATTCATCAAGTCCTTGTCTGCCATAATCTCTAGCTTCTTTTCTTGGTGAATCTTTTTCACCTGCAAATACAGCCAAAATTTAGAGGAAAATCAATTTTTTTAAAAACATACTATACTATTTTCCTTGTGTTAAATTTTCTTACCCAATCTAACATAACTCTTTTCTAGTTTGCTGCTTTTCCAAAATATAGTGCCCTCTAACTTGTCCAATAGACATCTGTTTTTTTTTGAAAATTGTCCAATAGATTGGTATTCTGGAGCTATATGACCCACGGTGCCCTGAACAGGTGTAGTGACGTGTGAAACCCGGTGGTCCAATAGCTTTTCCAAACCAAAATATCCGACAGTGGCCTCACAACAATCTTGCAGCAGGATTTTAGCTGCCTTAACATCCATGTGTATCATCTTAGAATCACATTACTCATGAACGTACAGTAACCCCTAGCTGTCCCTACTGCAATTCGTTTTTTGATACCCCGGTCTAGAGCTGGTTGTGCTGCATGGTCAATTGTTGTGAATAAATTGAATTAGCATATTTCCAAACATTGTTAGGAAAGTAATTAAATATTGTTTGCACCAAATCATAAAGGAAAGATTAAAGATTCATTCTTTTCACCTTAATTTTTCTTGACATATCTTAGTTGTATATTGTAACCAAAAGAAGGAAAAAAAAAAAGACGGTGTCCTTCAGCTTTTCACTAAAAAAATGGCAGTTAAAATAAGGCATCCATAATGCAAACCACAATTATTAATTTTAGTGCCTTGACACAATTAACAACCCATACACAATTAACAAAGCCATAATCTAGTGGGTAAGGGTCATTATATTGATGTGGGCAAAAGACCGGTGGGTTTTAATGCTATCAAGGTATCGCATCATATCATCCATTCAACAAACATTTTTTTTTTTTTTTGAGGGAAATCCATTCAACAAGCTGATTAAATGCCCGTGATGGTTTCTGATCTCATTAACAATGGGGAGTGGGATTTACTGAAACTGAACATACATTTCTAATTAAAAAGGGTTTGAACTCTCCCTCCCTTCCTCCCTCTCTCTCTCTCTCTCGTTCTCTCCCTGCCTTCCTCCCTCCCTCTCTCTCTCGTTCTCTCCCTGCCTTCCTCCCTCCCTCTCCCTCTCTCTCGTTTTCTCCTTGCCTTCCTTCCTCCCTCTCTCTCCCTCTCCCCCCTCTCTCTACCTCCCTTAAACTGATGGTAACCAGAATTCACCAAATCTAACTCCAAACCCCCATTTAAAAAGCTCAAAAATGAAGAAAATATACCTAGATTCAGGTCTGGTTTAACGGCGGAGTTGTCATTGATATTCTCGTCTTACACATATTATCAGCAATAAATGAATCACAAGTACTTGTAGTAGAATGATCCATTGAATTCGACTTATTTTCCATAATTACTCGTTCTAATGTCGTAACACTTTGTGACGAAGTTTTCTTCAGTTCTCTCAAGAAAAGCAAGAACAATAAATCCCAAAACCCAAAAACCACACTAGAGGTAGCCCAAAGGTAAGAAACTATCTCCAAGAGCCAAAGTCACCCTAGGAACAATGAGTGTTAACCCATTAAACATTGGTAAAGTGCTTCTCTAAATACTGTCTCCACACTCCATAACGGTACAAAGTAACCTAACTCCTTCACCCACAAAAAGGTCTCGAATTGGGTCAAATATCTCGGATCCGGCACCGAAAACTATACATATTTTCCTTGATTTTAAGGTACATACCGAACTCATTTAGGGTTTGAACAAAAGGGTATTGAAAACCTGCCTCAAATAATTCCTCAATCAATAACCCATAATTAACCTAATAATTCCTTAATTAATAACCCATAATCAACCAAATAATTCTTCAAACAAATAAACAGATAAATCAAGTACCAATTAATGATATAAAAAAAAAAAGAAACCCTAAAATCAAGTTCATGAAACTTAAAAATAATCAAATTGAAAGGCAGAGAAAGCCTCAATTCAAGCAATAACGATAATGGAATATAAAGGATAAGAAAAAAAATATTAAAAAAAATTAAAAAAAATTGAGGATTTACCATTGAATAGCTTCAAACAATCAATCATAAGCTTTCTCCTCCTCTTGTACTTGTTCGATTCTAATTATTACTACACAATCCTTCAACCCAGTTCCCCCCTCTCTCTCGTATAGAGACAAAAAGCCGAACTGATCCTCATAAGCTGCAAACCAAAAAAAAAAAACTCATCATAAACCTTAAACCAATTAAATTTGAGAAACTAAAAACAAAATCAAACAAATCAATTATGTAATCTACATGTTTAGAAAATAGGTCTAAACTACTTCACGACTTACAAAATTGATAAAGAACCAAACTTGACAACTTCTTGTAAATTAACCATATTGCGAGAATAATGTGTGAATATCACAAACTTTGAAATAATTCATACACTTCTAGAGTTGATAGCTCATCACATAATATTTAACAAAATTTGAGAAATAATGTGTGAATACCACATAATTTTTCAACAGGGAAAGGAACTAACCTTCTACACCAGGCACAAACTGTCTGGAAATGAAATTTTTATCCCCCCTCTCTCTTTTGCTTTCTTTCACAACCCGATAATATGTATGGATGCCGCATGAATTTTCAACATGATTCTTTTTTGGGAAAGCCGGAAAGGTAAGACCATGTTGAACAAACAGAAGCCATACCTCCTCCTCTTCCACTAATGCCTCAAAATGACATCAGTTGCACATGTAAAAACCTCTGAAGCCACAAATGGGAACCTACAATACCAAACAACAGAAAAATACAAACTTCATGAGTTTTCGGCTGTAACACATCATATGGAATTTTTAAGGATCAAACGATGCAATGAGAGTTGGCATTGCACACCATTCATCCAAAAACAACTATTATTAATCGATATCTATCCAAGCAAAAGTGCAGATTTTTTTTTTTAAAGCCCTATACCCAAAAAAAATCCAGATCATAGAAAAGGGAGAAGAATTAAAACCCTCTTGCTTCCATTAAAGAAGTCTCGTCATCTTGCTGCAAACCATTAAAAAAAACAACAATTATCTTGAATTTACAAGCCAATTTCAATCCGGGTTGTTTAGAGATGACAGAAATTTCTGACTCACTTGCCAATACAACCCAACATACTGACACAATTACAGTTCAAATTGTTGGGTTTCGATGAGTCCGACTCACCGCGGAATTAAAACCCGAGCCCAAGGAATACTCACAATTAATATAACTAAAAGACATAAATAACAAGATTAGGGAAAAGACTAAATTACCCTTAATGCATGCTTCGCTCGACCTACAGAGCTCTTACTTGAGAAAGCAAAGTCTCGCAAGCGCAACGACCTCCGACGGTATCCACCCACAACTCGACCCGACCAGTCTCTTACTTGGAGTTTAGCCAAGTAGGACCAAAACAACTACCCGAGTAATTAACGAGCTTAAAGGTTTTCTCTCAAGTGGAGATGCCCTTTTGATCTCTTACTCAAGTGAGTTTCTCCAATTCCCAAGGGGGATATTTATAGGGAAACTCAAGTGAGGATTTTACTCTCCTACTAATGTGGGAGTGTTGGTAAAATAAAATTTCCAACTTTATTTTTAAATCAAAAATAAAAGAAAATAGCCAACAACAATCAACAAGTGGTAATCATAGGAGGAGAAGTTAGGTAAGGACCACAAGGGGAGGGGATCATGCCTTCCTCCCCAAGCTTCCCCAAATCGGCTGCTCTCACAAGCTACAATGAGGAGCCCAACCTTGGGCACCAAGGCGCGCCCAGCTGGCGGCCTTGTGCTAGACTAGGCCTGCCCGTGCTGAGATGTGGGTGGGCTGCTGCCTTGGCCAAGCAAGCCACCCATTCTTGCGGGCTGCTGGCCAAGGCATGCGCGACTGGTGTTAGCACGCTGGCATATCGCTAGTTGCTAGCTGCTAGCTACTAGGTGCTGCTATCTTGGCGTGTAAGCAGTGCTGGCCTCGCACTAAGCCCGCACATGCGCGTAGCAAGCCACGCATGTAATGCGGGCTGCTGCTGCTTGTGTGTGGCTTGTGCTGCTAGCATTGCTAGCGATGCGCCAGCAGCTAGCTAGCCATGCGCACCCAGCACCATTGCCTTGGTGCGGTGCGCATGCTAGCACCATTGGCCCTAGCACTCAGTTTGCTCGGGGCATTCCGATGCTAGGGGTATTTTGGTAACTTGTTAATTAATTATTGATTTTACCGTTCTCGTCTTTTATTAATTCAATTCGACTTGCGATGCTCCTAGCTCGATATCCGACGTCTAAATTCATATTACTCGAGTGACTCATTAATTCCTTCCGGATTAATTTGTCGTGTCGGATCGTTAGTTGCTTGGGTGTGACCTGAAGGGTTCAGTCAACATTAAGCTGTAATATTAATTATCCATTAATATTACTAACCGAAAGTGGCCTCCAACTAGGCATTCCAATCACTTGACCAAACTGAATAATTAGCTTTTTAATAACTCCGAACCCTCTATCGAAATAATACACTTATTCGAAGGACACTATTCCTTTCACAAATTGCAACCAATTTACATATGAATTAGCAGCATAAACATTGATTAATACAAAACAAAATAGCATAATTGATGATTATTTAATATGAATACGATATTGCCTATGCCACAAATAAGCATCACACCATAACATCATATCAAAACACATTTTAACTTAAATTGCAATCCAATTACATAAAATCAACACCATAAACTTACAATACTAATCAGATATGATGTCTACTTGTAAAAATAACAGTATACTTCGTAATTAAGATCCGGTTACAGTCAAATGCATATAAATCAACACCATAAAGTTACAATATAAATCAGATACTATGATATAGAAGAAATTCTCACCATTTAAGACCATTCTTTTTAGCTTTAATTTATGTTTGGGCCTTATTATTCATAGGCAAAAACCATAACCACTAATATATTTGAAACCCATCAATTTAGGTTGTTCTAACATACCGAATTGAAAACCACAATACTCCCTCTGTCTCTTTATTTTTGCCCCATTGTCATTTTTTGAGTCAAACTTTAAAATTTTTGACCATAATTTACCGTTAATTTATAAAAGATAATATAGTCATGAGTGCTCTTGTTAGATTCGTCTCATTGTATATTTTATTAATATTATGTTTTTATAATTTTTACGTATATGGAAATAAAGATATACACGTTTTAAGACGCGTCTTAGAGACCACGCATAGTCAAATGGGATAAAAAAATAGGGACAGAGGGAGTAGTACTTGCATAAATCAATCGGTTGAAGTAAAATAGTGATCCAATCCGATCAAATAAACAAGCAAAGACAAAATTAAGAAATCAAATGAATCATTACAAAAGGATCGAAATGCATAAAATCAAAGTAAAATTATAATAGAGTCCTTTAAGAATACTTAAATATGATAAAGACTTGCAGGATATAGATTAAAGTAAAACAACAATCCAATCCGATCAAATAAACAAGCAAAGATAAAATTCAGAAGTCAAACCAATCAATAAAAAAAGAATCAAAATGCTGAAAATCAAAGTAAAAATATAGATTAAAGAAATTCGATATCACCCACTTAATTCTAAGACGAATCCTTTTATTACATCAAAGAGCCCCCTTTTGAACATAATTTCTTGTATAGTTGGTGATTAGACTTGGTTATTGGGTGGGTCGGGTTAGGGTCGGTGCGGGTCGGGTAAAAAAGTGTCATATTTTAAAGGGTCAATATCGGGTCGGGTCAATGCGGGTCGCGGGTCGATAATGGTCGGGCCTACAAAATATTACTTAAAATAAATGTTGGACAAAGCCATTATTAAGTATATATTAATACAAATTTATCTATATAATTATTTTTACATTATCTATTTTCTTTATTAATTAAATTAAAAAAACATTTTGACCCTATATTGACCCTACCCAATAAGGGCCCTGTCCACTAAAGGCCCTGTCCATTAAAAGCCCTTTAAGCTTGACCATAACCCTATTATTATTGGGCTACCTTACCCAATAACCACCTCTATTGGTGATAAAGCAGATATAACTAAAAAAAAATAGTAGTAACCAGAAGGTATTACACTCGTATTCTGTAATTGATTTTATGTAATTTGATAGTTGACTTGCGTCTCAAAAAAAAAAAAAAAAAGTTCACCTCAGAAGCTTTATCAATGGAAGAGTGAAAACCCAAAAGTCCCTTTAATGGAAAATTTCTCCTTTTTATCTTTCCCTACAAAAATTCAAACCCAGATTTCAATTTCTTAACTCTAAAACAAAAAAGGAAAAATTAACATAAATAATCTCAACTATTAAGCACCTTCTTATTTTAATCCCAACAACACTTTAACTCAAGATAATCCTAACTATCAACTTACCCTACTCACATTAGTCTACATGTTTGGATAACCTATTAAACCGGTTGAAATCCCTTCTTCCATAATCCCTCTCCCTTACCCCTTCCATATATTTCTATCCTCCATAGTCCATATTCTGCATGCCTCTACCCAACAAAACTACTCATTTTTGGAGTTAAATTAAAATTTAGCAGGCTTTCAATTTTGGAGAAGGATAGAAAAACAGGAGGATTAAGTTGCATAGGAAATCACATTGCAGACTTCGTTGCTTTTGGTCTTCAATAAGTTACATGGAATTATGGAAATTGAAATATTATTGTTTTGTTAGTAGTTGTGCAATAAAGCAATGTTTCCCTTTGACATTTTGACTTTAGAAGTGAACATCCAAAGACCAAAGCAATTAGATATGAAGCATTGCAGGGAGTAGAATGCAACAGAAGAGGTTGGTTGAATGGGTGGGCTGCTGTTGTGGTGATATGACAGATTGGGAGTGCTAAGGTTATGGAAATGGTGGAGGGAGAAAGAAAGGGTAAAATGTTAAAAAAAAAATAAAAAAAAAGGATGGGGGTAATGATTATGTTAACCGGTTTCATAGGTGTAGGCATCTCTCGAAGCGCGCCTACGTTAAGCATATGTGAATATGCTTGGCACTCTTAGGAAGTGGGAATTGACATATACGATTAGGGACACAATTAGGGACAAGAAAAGTAAAGAGCCACCAACAAGTTTTTAAGGAACTTGTAAACCGTTCACGGATCATAAAAGACAACCACGATTAACGGACAACGATAGGCAACAACAATTGACCCGTGAAGGTTACACCTCATTCATAATCCATGAGATTACTAACTCCATATGGTTCGGAACCACGAAAGTAAGAACGGGGATGCTGGTACGAAGTGAGTCATGGAGTCACATTCGCCCGTATTGGCCTCTACTCAATTCTTATTGTGAAAAGTATTCCTGCGATCTCAAAGGCATACAAACAAAATATTCAATTTGTTCCAAACTATTATATGCTAAATTGGTTGAATATTAATGCAACACATATTTCTAAAATATTCGTGATCTCTTGATTAAACAACAAGATTAAAAAGGAAGCTAAATCGGTTGTCCAAATTATCTTATTAGGCGTGATTTTCAATTACATATTCCCTTTAAACACGCAATATGGTGATCATAAATAATAACAGGATAAACATTAATATAGGAATCAATTCAACCATAATATCGTTAGTCAAATCAAATAAAAACAATCCTAATCATGACACTAGCAATAAGAATAAAAATAAGAGTAATTAAGTGATTAATTACTTAGTTTCCACAATTCCTTAAATTGCTACATCATGAATAAACTATTAGTAACTTCAATAAATAATTAATCAAATGAAAATTAAATTAAATAAAAATTAGAGTTGATTTGGTCCAAACCCTCAGTTAATTATACCTTTCACGCCCTGGTTTAAGTATAGAACTTCGGGTTAGGTATGGACTCCTTGGAGTGCTTAAGGGAAATATTGTGGAAGAATAGGGAAGCTAGAAATTAGGTTAAAGAGGGAGAAGAGAATGATTTTTGGTGTAGGGAGAGAGAGAATGATTTTTGGTACCCCTAAACTACAGAAATCAAGTCTGTATTTATAGAGGAGACAAATAGGGGGATGCACGGAACCCTAGAAGAGATAAGAGCCGCAGAAAAACCCTAATTTGGGCACCATGACACGGTGTTGGGCACTGTGACATGGTACAAGGAACCGTGTCACAGTCAAGTCCACTGTGGCACGGTCAGGTACACCGTGGCACGGTCAAGTACACCGAGTCGGGGCGGTGTACAGTTGGTCCAAAAATGCGTCTTGATTCATAAACACGTGAGAGAATGCGGAAATGACACGGAAAAAGCACCGTGACACGGTGAAAAATACCGTGTCACGATACAAAGCACCATGCCACGCCAGCTCATACCATAGCGCGGTGTTTTACACTGTTGCGCGGTAATTTCAGTTTTTTACGCGTTTATGATAACTTTTGATCTGTAACTCAGAATAAAGCATATATTATACCATTGGAAATATTATCATTTCTACTTTCCAACCCAATTAGAATCAGGTCAAAATCATTTGTAGATTTTATGATATGGCCGTTTTAGTAGAAGGGTGTCGGTTTTGGGCCGAGTTTAGTATTTTGCTCATATCTTCTTCGTTTCAAATCGGAATTGGTCTTATGATATACCGTTGGAAATCTTATTGAAAGGCCTATCCAACCAATTAATAATTGGATCAAAATCATAGGGCCACGAAATCAGGTTCTCTCGGTTTTGTGATATGGATACGAAAAGTGAAAAATAGGTTATGGTTTAGGGAAATGGGCGAAGAATTGAGTTGGTTTATGAAATGTATTGAATGGAATATGGATTTAAGCACTCCAAAAATTAGATACACAACTCGACCAATAATGGTGGTGAAAGGTTGTTCGTCATCAGGATTGGTTTTGGGGAGACATTTTTAGGTGTCTACAATAGGTAACAAGTAAAATAGACTACTTTGAGAAGAAACACCCAATAGTTGAGATTATTGTAGGTTAAATAATAGTTGAGATTAAATTGGGAAGGACATTAATAGTATGGATTATTGTTGTTAATTTTTCCAACAAAAAATCTATATAAATTCAAATATCGAATAATAAAACAAAAAAATCGAAAGCGGAAAGTACATCAACAGCAAAGAGACCGTTCTTCAAGAACTAAGCCATGCGACTCCCCGAAAACTGAAGGCCGACCCAATCACTATCAATAATTGTCTCTAATATTACATGAGCTCCATCAACAAATCTAAAGAAAACAACAAAAATAAGAAATACTGGATCAAGAATGAACGAGAAAACAACTACAAAATCAATATCAATTATTTTAAAATTAAGAATTTAGTTGAAATTACAGCAAAAAAATAAAAACATAATTAAAGAAGCAATTACCTCCCCTAATTCAGCATCCCGCATAAGATCAACCTCGGTGAGACCCACAAGTAAAATCGGCTTATTAATTCTATACTTCTTACTAAGTCGTTGCTTAGATCCCCCACCATTTGAACACCACCAAAAAAAGTTCACAATCGAAAACCCTAACCTTAAATCACCAAAGATCGAAAATTTATGTTAAAAATAAACCTCAATTTTCGGAATTAAACCAAAATAATTTCAAAACCCGATCTATACCTTAAAAAATTAAAAATCCAGATAATAGAAAAAGGGGGAGAATTTTAAGTTACTAGAATTGTCGGTGTTAAATTGCCAATTCGATGAGAAAAGAGAAAGGTAATTGATTATAAAGTACAAAAACATCTTACTTAGCTAGCACTCTTCAATGGAGAAGAGAATTCTCAGATCATCCTTCAACAGAATACTTGGAGCATGCTTAAATGGAAGAGAGATAATGGTCAATGAAGGATATATCAAGAGAGAGTGAGAGGAGGAGATCAGGAGAGAGTTGAAAATAAGTGGAAGATAATCCATTTTCCCTAAAAGGACGTATTGTAAGTATAAAGCACCCAATAATCCTAATTGAGTACAATGACAAATGACAATAGGGTAAGTTTCCAATTGGCAAGAGTAACATAACTTTCAAGGGTATAATAGGAAGACTACTATAGAAAAGTAGCATGCCAATTGCAATTCAAGGGAAAAAGAGTACTTGCACATTCTGAGGGTTAATATAGTCACTACACTATTACTTAGGGGATCAAACTTTGCCAACTTCTCACTTTTAATAGTTATACTAGTTGTGGCCCTGCGAGCGGCCCTCCAATGATGGTGATAATGGTTCGTAAATTATGTATATGGTGGTATTGTCACATGTTAATTATATTTGCGTAGTGTCTAAATTTTGTATATATGCAGTTAAATTATTAAAGTAATGTAAAAGGAAAACATTGAAATCCATATTAGAAATATGTAACTTAAATCATCAATTAGAAAGATGTAACTTAAATCATCATATTAGAAAAAAGTAACCTAAAGTATGCTAAATTTGATTAGTTATTTGTTTGTCACAAATTATGAATTTATGTGATGTTAGTCATTTATGCTTTGGAAAAAATACAAGTTGATCGAAAAGTGTAGAATAATATATAGAAAATTTCAAAAGTTTGTTATAGCTAATGACAAAAGGATGTATAAGATAAGGTGCTCATTTGTATTTTTAAATAATTGCTATACTTTTTTTAAGTATTCTTTCTATTTCTTAAGCATTTTAGTAAACCTTTTCCGAAGCTAATTGCCTATTTTTCTTAAGTGTTCTTTCTCTCTTCAAAACCGATTACCCTAATTTTCTTAAGTGGTCTCTATCTCCCCCTAAACTAATTGAATTGATTTTCTTAAGCGATCTTTCTTAATTAAGTGGCATGTCTCTCTCTTTCCTAATTAAGTGATCTTTCTCTCTTTTTGAGTGATCGATCTTTCTTAAGTGCGCTCTCTCTCTCCCTCCCTCTCTCTTCCTCTCCTTCTCCCTCTTTAGATTTTACTAACTCTTTCTCCTTAGATAATTTCTCTTTTTTTTTTTATTTTTTTTTATTTTTTATGTTATTTTTCTTAAGTTGTTTATCTCAAATGATGTTTCTTAAGTAGTCTCTCTTTTGCTCTCTTTCTCAATTGATCTTTCGTAGCTGTAGTCTCTCTCTCTCAATTAATTAATTATCTTTAGTGATTTATCATTTTAGTAAACCGTTTCATAAGCTAATTGCACATTCCTAAGGTAATTGCTCTAATTTCTTAAGTGTTCTCTCTCTAGCATATTATTAAGTCTCTTCTTGAGCTTATTGTGTTTTTGTAAGCTAATCATATCTTAAGTGGTCTTTCTCTCCTAAGCTAATTACCCGGATTTTCGTAAGTTCTCTCTCTCTCTCTCTCTCTCTCTATCTTTCTCTCTCTCTAAAATCATATCTTAAGTGGTCTTTCTCTCCTAAGCTAATTACCCGGATTTTCGTAAGTTCTCTCTCTATCTCTCTCTCTCCCCCCTTAAAATATTGCAAACCCATAACATGTATATCATCCTATATAGCAGTGTAATAACTACATCGTAACTACTCATACTAACCAACACAAATATTCATCGTATCCATTTGAGGTGACGTTAATAGGATGGTGTAATAATGGTTGTTGTTTAGTAATAAGAAGTCTGCTTTGAAAATTGATCAAAGCAAAATGAAGTATATATAAAAAAAATTATATATGCTATCATACACTTCGTATTAGAAACCGACCTTTGAAATCTTAACCATGTAAATAGGTATGAAGTAGAGTAATTTGAGTTTTGATTGCCAAAATCTAAATTATAGTCCTAAAATAATTAATTTCACATCATACAAATCCATCCATTTCAAAGTTTGTCTTTACTACATCACCTTAATAGAAACAATGTACACAAATCCACAAATATAATATTAGCACCATAATAAGTTATTCAAAATATAACGCTAAACTATATTAAAATTTAAAACACCTTAATATAGTTTATGTGTAAATATGCAATTTCATGAATCATTAATTCGTTTAACTAAATATGTTAAAAGCACATCCATCGAATCCTCACTTCATCAATCTATCGTCGTATTAGTTTGAAAAGTGGAAATCTATTTCTTTGGGGAATCTTCTCACAAACCTCCAATTTGCAAATAAATATAAAATATGTTGAAAGCATACCTTGGTGTATCTCATTTCTCTTTTCAATCCTCTATCACTTTATCTCATTTCTCTATCCTTTATCTAATTTCTCTTTTCTCTTTCTATCTCATCTCTCTCTATCACCCTATCTTTTCTCTATTCATTTCTCTAATCCGATCCTATATTTTTCTATCTTATTTCTCTTCTATATCCCTCTTTCTATCTCAATTTTCTTTTTGATCCTCCTCATCCTCTCTCTCCTTCTCTCTTCCCAGGGGCATATTTCCAGCTAAGTATAAGTATGAAGACTTGTATTGATCATATTGCACAGTCACCCAATATCGGTGATCGGTAATTGTCCGTAAATTATGTATACGGTAGTATTGTTACATGTTAATTATGTTTGCGTAGTGTCTAAATTTTGTATGCAGTTAGATTATTAAAGCCTATGTAAAAGTGAAACATTGAAATATAAATTATCATATTAGAAATTTGTAACTTAAATCATCATATTAGAAAAAAGTAACTTAAATCATCATAATAGAAAAAAGTAACCTAAAGTGCACTAAATTTGATTAGTTATTTGTTTGTCACGAATTATGAAGTTATGTGATGTTATTCATTTAATCATATTTGTTTTAGGTCATTTGATGTTAATTATGTATACTTTGTGTATATGAGTGGTTATATGAAGTTTATTGTATGAAGTTGAAAACTTGTTAAAAAAAAAAAAAAAAAACATTGTTTGAATTGATCAGTTAACTAATACCTAATAAAATTAGTATTAATCTGGCCTTTACTTACATGATTTATTATTTTTGTTATTCTAAATTTAATTATAAGCATCATTGTATATTTAATTAAGAGCTTGTTTAGTTGTAGATAGCTTTATATGAAAAAAAGAACAATATACAACACATAAATAGGTTTAGTTTTTTTTGTTCATGGGAAATGTAATGATTAAAATAATTTCATGTTTTCAAATTTCTTTAGTGATTTAGATAGCACTCTAAGGGATACTATTACTTTACTTCATTTTTCATATTTAAATAATTGTTATAATTTTCTTAAGTGATCTTTCTATTTTTTTTAGCATTTTAGCAAAAAAAATTTCGAAGTTAATTGCCCTATTTTTCCTAAGTGATCTTTCTCTCTCTAAAGCTAATTGCCCTAATTTTCTAAGGTGATCTTTCTTAATTGTTCTCTATCTCCCCCTAAACTAATTGAATTAATTTTCTTAAGCTATCTTTCTTAATTAAGTGCTCGCTCTCTCTTTCTCTCTCTCTTTCTCTTTCTCAAGTGATCTTTCGTAGGTGCTATCTCTCTCTCTCTCACTCAATTGATTAAGTAGCTTAAATGATCCATCATTTTAGTAAATCGGCTCCTAAGCTAATTGCACATTCCTAAGTTAATTGCACATTCCTAAGTTAATTGCTCTGATTTTTTAAGTGTTATCTCTAGCTTCCTCTCTCTAGAATTTTAGTGATCTCTTCCTAAGCCTATTGTCTTTTCCTAAGCTAATTATTTTTTAAGTGGTCTCTTTCCTAAGTAAATTACCCCGATTTTATTAAGTGATGATCTCTCTATGGTTCCTTAAAATATTGCAAATGCATAACATGTGTATCATTTGAGGTGACATTAATAGCAGTGTAATAACTACATACATCGTAACTCATATTAATCAACAATTAAAAATATTCAACGTATCCATTTGAGGCGACATTAGTAAGATGGTGTAATAATTATAGTTGTTTTTATATTTCCTCCATTTCATAATGTTAGTCCCATTTAGAATTTTTTAACTCTTAAAATTAGAGGGAATCTTCTAAATTTCTCTCTATATATAATAACAAACATAATCATATGAGATCTTTTTTTTTTAAACAAACGGCACATGCATATATTAAACGAGGTCAAGTTCCGCCAAAGTTAGAAGACTTTGAGGGAACGGACCTAAACAAACGTATTCATTACAACCTCTGGTATTCCACCTCGCAACAAGATGAGCCAAAGTATTACCCGTCCTTTTAATACGAGAAAACGAAAAATCAAAAAAAGAACTAGAAATAGACAAAATATCATCCAACAACAAACTAAAGGGATCAAACCCCTGCATCCTCTGCTTGAGATCACGCACAACTAGTTGGGCATCGCTCTTAATAATCACCCTACTGTACCCCAACCTACCTGCACGCCAACATCAGCCCATATCTGCAAGTAGCAGCCTCGGCCAGAGAAGGAGTCCACCCCGCATACTCCCTTCGAACTGCAGCAGCCACCACCTTACCACATTCGTCTCTAGTAACGACCCCTATCCTTACAGCATGGCCAATGTGAGCGTCACAATTAATTTTAACCTAACCAGCCCCTGGGCACTTCCACGAAGACACATTAGCAGTGTTAAGCATTGCAGGAGGCTTGAACACCCTACTAGCATACTCACCATAATCAGAAATGTAATTCATCATTCTCGCAGCAACCATGACAGGGCAAGACGAATCATTATCAAAAATAGTCTTGTTTCGACACCACCACGCAGCCCACATCAGTGCACTAACAGATAACAACTCCTTACCAGAAACTTTCAAAGAAAACCATAGGAAGCAAGCAGTAAAATCATGAGAAGGAATCTGAGAAACAAGAGTAGCAAATTCACTCACCTCCCAAATTTTCTTCGCAGCCTAGCGCTCAAACAAAGTGTGAAAAATTGATTCAACCATGCTCTCGCAAATAGTGCACACAGTATCAGGGATCAAATGGCAGTAGTGCAGCCGCTCCCTAACACCCATAAAGCCCTTGCAAGCTCTCCATAACAAATGGCAAAGTTTAGGGGGGCCCTTGAGGTTCCAAATGACCTTCCACACCTCATGATCCTGCTGAGAACTACTTGAAATCGATCTTCTCATGCCAAGCCAATAGCCCGATCTTACACTATATTCACTTGATTTTTCAGGCCACCAATACATCACATCTCTAGTATGTTGTATAGAAGCGGGATGGACAAGATTAAGGCTTGATCAGTAGCCAAGAAGTTCTCCTGCACAACCTCAACATTCCATGACATCGAATCAAAGTCAATTAAATCACACATTCTAAGGCTCATATCGCTACTTAGCAAAGGTGAAGGCACTAACATCGAAGAATTACCAGGTAGCCACGCACATTCCCACACTTTGATCTCACTGTCATTACCAATCCTCCATTTCAAACCATCCAACAAGAGAGCCTTTGCCCCCCATATACTCCTCCAAGTAAAACTCGGATCATGACCTTGACAAGCATCCAATACATCACAATGCTTAAAATATTTGGCCTTTAAAATAGAATGAAGGATGGTACCTTGAAAGTGATGAAGCCTCCAGCACTATTTCGCCAATAAAGTCGATTTAAAACATCGTAAGTCTCAAAAACCCATCCCACCTTCACTCTTCGGTTTACAGAGAAGCTCCCAGCGTTGCCATTGTAATTTTCTCGAAGATTTAGTCGAACACCACCAAAACCGAGCCAATATCAAATGGATATCATCTATAAGGCCATCCGTGAGTCGGAAAATACTCATCTATTGGGTTTTACTAAGTCTATCACCGCGGAAACAAAAACCTAAGCCCAAGGAATACTCACAAGTAATATAACTAAAAGACATAAATAACAAGATAAGGGAAAAGACCAAATTACCCTTAATGCGTGCTTCGCTCAACCTACGGAGCTCTTACTTGAGAAAGCTGAGTCTTGCAAGTGCAACGACCTACGACGGTATCCACCCGCAACCGACCCGATTGGTCTCTTACTCGGAGTTTAGCTGAGTTGGACCAAAAACAACAACTCGAGTAATTAATGAACTTAAAGGTTTTCTCTCAAGTGGAGATGCTTTTTTGATTTCTTACTTAAGTCAGTTTCTTCAATTCCCAAGGGGGGTATTTATAGGGAAACTCAAGTGAGGATTCCACTCTCCCATCAATGTGGGAGAGTTTTTAAAATCAATTTTACAATTTATTTTTAAATCAAAAATAAAAGAAAATATCAAACAAGTAATTAATCAACAAGTGGCAATCATAGAAGGAGAGGGTAGGTGAGTACCACAAGGGGAGGGGACCATTGCCTTCCTCCCCAAGCTTCCCCAACCGCTACTCACAAGCCACACGAATCAATCGAGCTACGCCACGTGGCGCACGTAGCCTTGGGTGCCAAGGCAGCCTAGCTGGCGCCTAGGCCCTTGGCTGGCTGCTTGGTTGGTCGCTCGCAAGTGCGGCCTAGCAAACGTGCCTTGCTTGTTAGCAGGCCGCTGTTGGGCGTTGCTTGCTTAGCGCGCTAGCAGCATTATGCTGGGCTCGCACCAGCCCGCACATGCGTGCAGTAAGCCACGCACGCGATGCGAGTTGTTGCTGCTGCTTGCGTGTGGCTGGTGCTGCTAGCATTGCGCCAGCTAGCCATGTGCACCCAGCACTCTACCCTTAGTGCAGTGCGCATGCTAGCACCATTTGCCCCTAGCACTCGGTTTTCTCAGGGCATTCCGATGCTAGGGGTATTTTGGTAATTGTTGATTAATTATTTGATTTTTACCGTCTCGTCTTTTATTAATTCAAATCCATTTGCGACGCTCGGTCTCGACGCTCCTAGCTCGATTTCCGACGTCTAAGTTCATAATACTCGAGCAACTCATTAATTCCTTCTGGATTAATTCGTCGTGTCGAATCGTTAGTTGCTTGGGTGTGACCTAAAGGGTTCAGTCAAGATTAAGCTGTAATATTAATTATACATTAATATTGCTGATCGGAAGCGGCCTTGTAAGGAGGGTGTTCCTATCGTAGGGGATCTTTCTCCTTAAATGCCCATGGCCCTTTAAAAGCCTAAAACTTTACACTTGTTAGGGTGTATTAGGATTTGAATTCCTAACTGTTTGGGGGACCTTGAATTAGAATTGATCTTATCATCACGCTTTTTTTATAAGAAACAAGTAGGAGTCGGCAATGAGTTTTAGGAAAACTCATAAACCTCTTTCATGCCTTTCTCCCAAGTAGAGTTCAAGGGATATTTAGCACGAATCGTAAGTTTACCCATGCCCAAATTGGTCTCTATGAACTAGAAATGAGTTTGGGAGCGAGGGTACTAAGATAACGTTCCCTTTAGGGGGGAATTTCTATCCTAGCCCTAGTACGGCCTCTACTAGCTCTTCCTTTTTCACAATTTCATCACCAAACAATATATGCAACGTGCTACCTAAAAACTAAGTTGGTTGATTTTTTTTACACGCGTCAATCATGTAAGAATTACAGTGCAAAAGTCGTTATTATTATTTAATCAATATTTGTGAAAATAACAAAAATAAATAAGATTTGCCTTGGCTTAAGTGATCGATCAACAATTAATTATTCAATTCTATTCTTTATTTAACACAAGATAATATGTGGAATTAATTAAAAGTTCGTTTAAAGTGATCAAACAACACTAATTAATTAATTTAAAGTTATTTTAAACAAGAAGATAATGGTGATTGATCTAAGTGCTCGGGATTATACCACTTCTCTTTGCTAGATCTTTGTTTAGAACACAAGGTTTTTGCAGGAGTTTTAGGTTAATTTATGTCTGTTTGAGCCTTGTATTAAGCCTCTATTTATAGGGAATGAATCCGTTTAGGGTTTTGAGCATTCTACTGCAGCAGGTATCGCGCGCATCTGAATAGGTAGCGTGCAATAGGGCAGCGCAAGTGAATGAGATGCGCTGCTACGTGCAACGCAACTGATAATCTTGCGCGCGGTATTATGGGAAGATTCGATTTTATATTTTTATAAAATTATGAATCTTCCGTAAGCGCATCATTAGCAGTTGCGATGGGTGTCGCGCGCAACTGAATACGTTGCGCGCGCCAGACCATCGCGACTCATTGAGATGCGCGAGGATTTCTCTGAGGCAGCATTGATTTTTAACCTAGGTGCCTCTAAATCCGTCATAATTAGGTTTTAACCTCGGGCTTAAGCCTAATTATGATCGGGCTTAGTTAATTGGACCTTATTTCATTTGCTTTTGGGTTAGGTTAGTCATTTTTGTGTTCTTGTGATTTAATAAGTTTATCCATAAGTATTCTTCACGTTGATCCAACACGAAGATGGTTTTATTTATAGTCATAGCACTTCCTATCGGGACAGGAGGCCAAAAGTAGATGTCTACAGTTAGCCCCCACTTTGATCGAGTCTAGAATGGACGAGGATCAAAGTAGGCAAGGAAATAAATCCAAGACTCATTCTGCGATGTTCCCTAAGAATAGAGAATCTTTCAGAAATGTTAAGGATGTTGAAACGATCCTTGATTTGGTAAGTGTTTGAGACAAGTAGCTATTAAGGCTAGAAAAAGCATTTTCTAGTCTTAACACGCTAAAGAATCTAAATTGATCCTTTGCAAATGTAGAACGCTTTTACAAGTAAAGGTGGTCGTGGGTGATGTCAAGTCATGAGAAGAAATCGGTTAAAAAGGATTAAAGGGGATGATAGCCTCTCAATTATGGCATGGTTGATCTAAAGTCCATCGATATGTCATTCAAACTTTAGCCTGATTTTAACAAGTTAAAAAGATGATAAAAGGGGAGGTGTTTCGGCATTCGTAACCCAACACGTGAATAAAGTTCTTGACACTCGCTTGTCAAAACGCAGTATTCGGTGTCCACAAGATAGAAATACATGTCTCAGGACTAGAGGCATATATCCAAATCCAGTGAGAGAGAAGAAAATTGGCAACTCTCTCAGCAGTTTTGTCCACAAGATGAAAACACGTGTCTCAAGACTGAGGGCACGTGCCTAAATAGATGCGACATCGCACGTCGCTCTTCATATAGGGGGTGGACGGACACCCTAACTGTCCGGTAAGCCAGTAAGCTCCCTAACTACCGTATTTTCTTCCAATTAAGAAGTGTTTGTTCTCGAATGGTTCGGTCGCTAGTTGACTCATTTTAGCTAACGCCTAAATAAAGTATAGAAATTCTACGGTTTTAGGTACGGGAGGTAGATCACGTTGGGCTGGGAAGAGGTGAAATTTTACGCAACACCTACGCTATACAGTTTTACGTTATATGATAACGCCATACAATTTTACGCTGTATGATAACGCCATCCTTTTTGCTGTGACCGCCGAAAAGAAAGAAAAGAACGTGACATTTCTAAAGTCAGTATAGTAAAATGAAAAACCTGTCTATGGGAGCTTTTACGTAAAACACCACTACGTAACGTCTTAAGACACACTCACGAAAAACGTCCAAAACGTATGCTTAGGGCAGGCACAAAGTACGGTGTGCATGCAAGATGATGAAAAAAACTATTAAAGAAGAAAATAAACTACAAAATGCAGAGCAATTAAAAATATTTCAATAATTTGCGCCCCATTACGTCTAACAACGAGCAAAAACCGTTAAAAATGAATCAAACGGATCGAAATCTGAATACCGGTCTTTTAAGTGACCAGAATCTGCGCGCAACTCAGTGGGTCGCGCTAGCCAGGCGCGCGCATAATTAGTTTTGCCATAATCCAATGTAAGTTTTTATTAGTTTTGTTCCATTTTTTGGCCGAATTGGGGAACTTTCGAACCGTAAAAACCCCAAGTTTCAAATTTAGGGGTTTTTGATCTGATCCATTGTTCTTGAAATTGCTTGTTCCATGTTCTTATACTATGTTTAAGGAGTGTTTTGCAACAAATTTCATGAAAAATGGTTGAGTATTGAACCTTGTATGATCATTTCTTTGTTTAAGTATGTTCTTGCCTTTTTTCCTTCGAATTTAGTTCGAATCTGTTGTTTTTCTTGCTCATTTTGGCTATACTTGTTGATTATGAAGTAAATTATAGTATTATGACAAGGGAATAAACGCGTCGTCAATTGTCTATCCCTAGATCAAATACAATTTATACAACCTAAACAAACCTAATACGAGTATAAGGCAAGCATAGGGGTCGAACCACAGAGAACGGTTAAACACCACCAAATGTTATCGACAATTAAGCTAGTCCGGAATAGGAGATAAATAAACTAAAGTCTAAAGATGCTAAAACAAGAAATAAAACATTAAGGGAAATGGTTTAGGTATAGCATTCACTTGAACATAAACAAAAGCATAGAAGTTGAATTAATTATGAACTAAACATGCTCAAATATCGAAATAAAGGATCCAATCTAGCCGCCTTCCGGGGTCAATTGGCTTCTCCTAACAATGCCTGTATGTTTCTACATTAGAACCATATACTAGGAGGTACTATTAAATAACAATTGATACTAATGAACCTTAACTAAGTCAACTTCCGTTCCTTGTTAGCAAAGATTCACCTTTAATCAACCAACAATGTGCACTTGCAAGAGGATTAAAGAATATCAAGCATATAAAGATTTTAATCACAAATAAATCAACTCTAAACCTAGAACATGCTCAAGATACAACTACACCACAACCATCCCCTCAATAGGGAAATTACTCACTAATCATGATAATAACAAGATTAATCAACAAATAATCAAGAATCAACATGATCAACAAGCAATACCAACAACAAAAATAATAATCAAAATAAAACAATAAAAATAGAGGAGAGAGAGTTAGAGATTCTCATTGATTGAAGATGAAAGTCTACAAACAAGATGATCAATCTTCTTCTTCAAAATCCAAGCTCAACAATGGTGAAACCCTCACTTTCTCTCTCTAAACTACTCTAATCCTAAGCTAAACCTAGAGAGAGAAGCTCTCCTAAAACTAGGGAAAAAGATCTAAAGGAATCCCGTTTTTTTTTACAAAACAAGCCTCACAATATATAAAGAATCGCGCAAAAACGCTGAACAGGACCCGCTGTGCGCCCGCGCAAGGATCTGTGCGCCCGCGCATGGTAACTGTGCGCCCGCGCGTGTGCCCTCGCAGGGGTCTGTGCGCCCTCGCAGCGGCCTGCGCTCCCTCGCAGCAGCCTGCGCGCCCGCGCAAAGTAGCTGCGCGCCCGCGCATTTGTGGGTTGCGCGGCTTGTGCTTTGGCGCGTGCGCCCGCGCGGTGTTGGTGTGCGCCCGCGCACATGTCGCGCACAGGTCGCGCAAAACTTTCTGCCTCGATTCTGCAATTTCGCCAATTTTGCGCGGGTTCTCACAGGGCTGCGCGCCCGCACATTATTTGCGCCCTTGCACCTTGCTTTCTTCGATTCTTCTCTCATGATTCCTTGGCTTCTTCTTTGCAATCCAAGACTTCAAATACCTAAGCACAAACACCAAGGGAAGCAATAAGGTATAGGGAACGGTGCAAACACGCAATGAAGGCAAGCATACAACAATATACGCGATTTCATTAAAATCACATCGAGACATGTATGCACGCATTATTTGAACAAAACAACTACAAAACACCCTAAGACAAGCTAAAACAAGGCATAAACACTATCCTAGGAGTGACATAAATGTCACTCATCAAATTCCCCCAAGCTAAACCTTTGCTCGTCCTCGAGCAAAGCTAAGGCAAAAGAGAACAAGATGGAATTATTGAAACCAAAAGAAACAAAAATAGAAACAAAGAGAAAGAATGTACACTAACTCACTGTCGTAGGAATCATGGTTGTTTTTAGCTACAACAAGCCCTTAAAACCACAAAGTCGCCTATGAGGACGAGTGAGGTCTCGTGAGGGTTTCCTAAGAGCTTACCCCACAACTCTCGACAAAAACCAAAGCAAGGCAACAAAAGGAAAAGAAACACAAAGAGAAAAGGCGAAACACAAGCTCATATATGGACAAGAGATAAGGACAAGTACTAATGAATGCAAACCTTTCTAAATGGACAAATGTATGCACGTTCCAAGATGTCAATGGTTGATTGAAACATAACACATGCTAAGCATAGAGAACTACTTAGGACTCAATCCACCCTAGCCCCAACCAATCGGGCCACGTTCTCTCCACTAGCTTCAAATCAACCCTTATGCTAGCTTCTCAAGATTCCACGAAGGAACCGGAAAAAGATAAAGAAATGAGAAATTTGAGAAGGTAATCCCTACGTCTCAACTATGCATACTCTTTCCATAGGTTTGAAGTCTATCTCCCTCCACCGTTCTTTTGACCTAACCCACTAGAGTCTAAGGGTCTTTTTATTGGTTGTAACGTAAGGCTAAGGGTTAAGGCGAGGTAAAAATTTTTAAAATTTGGTGATATTTCCTAAGTGAAGAAAAAAGTGCGGCCGACACTCAAAAATAACTCAAGAATTCACTAAATATCAAGCAAAAATACCACTAATGCCATTCCCCAAAGCTTATTCAACACAAACACACAATATTCCCCCCAAGCTTGAACAAAGCATTGTCCTCAATGCTAAACTAAGGAAGAAAATGAATCCATCTAAAATATTTTTGTTGTTTTTGTTTTTTTTTTTCAATTTTTTTTTTCTCTTTTTTTTTAACTTTATTCATTGTCCTTGCCTTTTTTTTTTAATTTTGGACGGCTTTTTCTTGAAACTTCACTTGATTTTCATAAATTTGCATATTGCTTTACAAGCTCAACTCTAACCAAATCTCAAAATGCATCTTGTCTATGATCAACAACTCAAAACTCAAACCTCACATGCCAATGCTTCACTAACTAAAAGGTTGGTAAACATAGGCCATTAGGTTTGTAATGTGGTTTAAACAAGAGCGGGAAACATAAGGCTCAAATTGGTTAGCAAGTAGGTTTATGCAAAATAGAAAATCAAATTTGTAACAAAATAAAAAGAAGATAAAGAAAAATGAGAAAGAAGTGCCCTTTTCCTCCTCTAGAGTGCTTCGGTCACGATCTTGGGAGCTATAGATCAAAACAAGGATCAAGACATGCATAGTTAAGGATCCAAATGCGCCACACAACAAAGTGATGAAGGTTAGAACAATGTTACCTCACACGGGATTATAACTAAGCAAATACCAACTAAGGGTGCCAAATCCGCTATAGAGAGCAACACCATCTTACCACATACCCGTGAACTAAGGCTTCATGGCGCCCTAAAAGTTCTTAACCCGGCTACCTTAGCATGTAATATCCTAGAGTCAACCAATGACACTCTCAAACCGTGCACACATTAACCACTTAGGAAGAAAGGCATTCAAGAGTAAACAAATCCAAAAGATATAATGTCCAAAATAAGTACAAACAAAGCACATTTTGCTAAACTTGCCTTGAAGTAAACAAAAATATTTTTGGATTTTCCAAAAGCATGAAAAACATGGAAATGCATATACTCAAGTGCATGACATATATGAATCAACATCCCACCAAACATGATAGAATACCCTCTCCCAAGCTTGAATGAAACCAAGCTCTCAAATCATGAACGATGAAACCAAGGAGGGGAAAACAAGGAAAAATTAATCCAACATTACCAACATGATCTTCAAGCCACAATAAGTAAGAGAGAGAGAGGGAAAAGAAGGATATTACCGGATATGGGATAAGTGCAAAATCACACAAAAACCCGAAATAACCTCATATGAGCCACACTCTCTACAAATAAGGCTTGAATTCCACATGATAGGTAAGTTGAGGCACATTTCCTTGATTCTTGATCATCACCAATGCGCAAGAGTATATAAAGTTATGTACCTAGAAAGGAACACAAACACGTCCATGAGAGAAAATCTAATCCAAAAACAAAAGAAAATGAAAGCAATAAAACACGGGTTACTTCCCGCAAAGGCTTGTTTAACGTCCAAGCGAGACCAATCTAGTAAATAACCCGACAAAGAACGCAAAAGCTTGTCATATGCACCGGCAAACATATCAAGAAATAGAGCATACGCGATGCTCATATGACAAGCAAACATAAAGTACAAGGAGACTTTATGTTTGAGAGAAGGGGGAAAAGAAAAAGTAAAAGAATCAAAAGAAAAATCAATAAAATAAGAATTAGAAAATTCAAAACTAGAACTAGGGAGAGAAAAGGGAGGAACAAACTCATTTTGTTGCTTTTTGGAAGGTGAAATTCCATCATTGAGTTCAAAAGAAGGGTAATGGGGAGCTAAAGAGATTAGGGGCCCCTCAATCGGTGGAACTTTGAGGAAATATGGAAGTGAGATAGGGCAAGAAGGAAGGTTGGTAAGCTTTCTTAAAAAGGGGGTGGGGATTGAAAGAATTGGAATGGGTACCTCACTCACAACTTCAATCACACCACCTTGCATTGAAACACAAGCCTTTTCCTCCAAAGAGTTCCCTTCTAACACATCTTCACTACCCTCAAAGAGTTTGTAAATGTCCTCAACCACCAATTGGGATTCTTCACTCTCAATAAGAGCATGGTTTTCATTCTCAACATTCCCCAACTTAACATGATCAAACATGAGTATCTCATCATCACCACAACCCATCTTTTCTCTTAACAACCTCAAATTAGTTTCTAAGTCCACCAAAATGGGATCTTCAATGGGTTGCAAAGAGTGTTGAGGTTCAAGTTGGATAAAGGGTGTGGTTTTCAAAATATCGTCAAATGAAGTATCTTCCATACACCCTCTATCGCTTTCAACATCATCATCATAATCATCCTCAACCATGCACTCAAAAGCCCAATTAGGTTCAACCATATGGGAGGGGGGAGAAGAAGGAAGGACATTTGTTTGGGATTGAGCTAGGTGGGAAATTTGGCTCTCAAGTGCCTCTAGCCTAGCTTTCATCTCCTTGTTATATTCTTCTTTCTTTTCCGTCATCTCATTAACCTTCTCCATCATCTCGTTGAGCTTCTCCAACAACTCTCCTTCCTCTCTATGTCCCATTGAATCACCCTCACGAAAATGTTCACTAGATACATGGGAAAACTCATTTGGAATCATGTTGGAAAAGGAAGAGGTAAAGGGAAGATCATGCAAGTGAGGATTAGGGGTATGGGGAGCATCATCAACATCCATGCACGCATTTAAAGAACATTGAGAAAGAGCATGAACATTATCAACATTAAGATGCATCTCATCATAAATAGCACACAAGGGGGAGGGATTTGCATCTTGGGGAGCATAGGATTCATCATTAGAGTGCATGCAAGAGCTAGAAAAATCACAAGAATTAGCATTATTCTCTTGCTCATAACCATCCTTGGCAAACCACATATAGAAATCCCAAGCCTCATCCAAAGATTTGGCTCGAAATTGACCATTACACATGTTTTCAATCACCCCTCGAGTATACTCATTCAATCCCCAATAAATAACTTCACAAGCCTCCCATAAGGAACAACCATGGAAATTAGAGAAGTCTTCAAACCTATTAAAGTAGACCCAAAAGGGTTCATATTCAAATTGAGGCAAAGAGGAACAAGACATCTCATTTTGGACAAATTGATCCATGACTCAATGAAGACAAACAACAAGCAACCAAACAAGAAAGCTCAAGAATTATACACAAACCAAAATAAAAGCAAGAAGAAAAACAAACCAAAAGGAAATTATTCACAATGGACTAGTCTCAATAAGATAACACAACGATAATGGAAGCCGTTCCCCGGCAACGGCGCCAATTTGACAAGGGAATAAACGCGTCGTCAATTGTCTATCCCTAGATCAAATACAATTTATACAACCTAAACAAACCTAATACGAGTATAAGGCAAGCATAGGGGTCGAACCACAGAGAACGGTTAAACACCACCAAATGTTATCGACAATTAAGCTAGTCCGGAATAGGAGATAAATAAACTAAAGTCTAAAGATGCTAAAACAAGAAATAAAACATTAAGGGAAATGGTTTAGGTATAGCATTCACTTGAACATAAACAAAAGCATAGAAGTTGAATTAATTATGAACTAAACATGCTCAAATATCGAAATAAAGGATCCAATCTAGCCGCCTTCCGGGGTCAATTGGCTTCTCCTAACAATGCCTCTATGTTTCCACATTAGAACCATATACTAGGAGGTACTATTAAATAACAATCGATACTAATGAACCTTAACTAAGTCAACTTCCGTTCCTTGTTAGCAAAGATTCACCTTTAATCAACCAACAATGTGCACTTGCAAGAGGATTAAAGAATATCAAGCATATAAAGATTTTAATCACAAATAAATCAACTCTAAACCTAGAACATGCTCAAGATACAACTACACCACAACCATCCCCTCAATAGGGAAATTACTCACTAATCATGATAATAACAAGATTAATCAACAAATAATCAAGAATCAACATGATCAACAAGCAATACCAACAACAAAAATAATAATCAAAATAAAACAATAAAAATAGAGGAGAGAGAGTTAGAGATTCTCATTGATTGAAGATGAAAGTCTACAAACAAGATGATCAATCTTCTTCTTCAAAATCCAAGCTCAACAATGGTGAAACCCTCACTTTCTCTCTCTAAACTACTCTAATCCTAAGCTAAACCTAGAGAGAGAAGCTCTCCTAAAACTAGGGAAAAAGATCTAAAGGAATCCCGTTTTTTTTTACAAAACAAGCCTCACAATATATAAAGAATCGCGCAAAAACGCTGAACAGGACCCGCTGTGCGCCCGCGCAAGGATCTGTGCGCCCGCGCATGGTAACTGTGCGCCCGCGCGTGCGCCCTCGCAGCGGTCTGTGCGCCCTCGCAGCGGCCTGCGCTCCCTCGCAGCAGCCTGCGCGCCCGCGCATTTGTGGGTTGCGCGGCTTGTGCTTTGGTGCGTGCGCCCGCGCGGTGTTGGTGTGCGCCCGCGTACATGTCGCGCACAGGTCGCGCAAAACTTTCTGCCTCGATTCTGCAATTTCGCCAATTTTGCGCGGGTTCTCACAGGGCTGCGCGCCCGCACATTATTTGCGCCCTTGCACCTTGCTTTCTTCGATTCTTCTCTCATGATTCCTTGGCTTCTTCTTTGCAATCCAAGACTTCAAATACCTAAGCACAAACACCAAGGGAAGCAATAAGGTATAGGGAACGGTGCAAACACGCAATGAAGGCAAGCATACAACAATATACGCGATTTCATTAAAATCACATCGAGACATGTATGCACGCATTATTTGAACAAAACAACTACAAAACACCCTAAGACAAGCTAAAACAAGGCATAAACACTATCCTAGGAGTGACATAAATGTCACTCATCATATTAGAACTAATATTACTTTCATGAGTTATGTTTTGAAAATTTTGAATCCGAAAAAATGGCGCAAAGTATACTTTTAGCTTGTTTTTGCTATGTTCGAACTTCAAGATTGTTTGGTAGACGACAATTAGGTTTATGTTTTTATTATTCGTCTAAAAGTAGTTGATTCTTTAAGATTTAGGAATATAATCTTTAGAATACTTTAGTTGAAACTGGTATAGGATGGCTATTGTGGGTGTTAAAGGCCCCCGTTTACTGAGTTTAACTGCAGGTATCGTAGCCCCCAAGCGTGGGTCGCATTTGATTTTTTGTGTTTTGCCCTCTCGGCAGCCGTTATGCTGCCAAAATGGGTCCAGAACACGTGTAGCAGTTTTTTTTAGAAAGAAAATAAACTAATAAGGAACTTTATCCATTATAGCATGGATTCCCCTCCGTTTATCGATGCTGAGGAGGACCTGTATCGCCTTTATTTTAGAGGGATCGATCTTAATACCACGTGTGCTTACTACGTATCCGAGTAACTTGCCAGAAGTTACTCCGAAGGTGCATTTTTGTGGATTCAATCACATTGTATATTCTTTTATACGAGTGAAGAATTTGCGTAAAGCTTTTATGTGTCCCATTCTATCTTTGGACTTCACAATCATATCATCCACATACACTTCTATTTCTTTATGCATCATATCATGCAAGAGAGTTGTAGTCGTTCTTTGGTACGTAGCTCCTGCATTTTTTAGACCAAATGGCGTGATTGTATAGCAATACGTACCCCAAGGGTTGATAAAGCATGTCTTTTCTTCGTCTTCTTTTGCCATTAGAATTTGGTTGTAACTTGCGTATCCATCCATGAAGGATAACATCGCATGTTCAGCCGTGTTATCTACCAATATGTCAATATGAAGTAGAGGAAAATCGTCTTTAGGGCTAGCCTTGTTGAGGTCCCTAAAGTCGACACACATGCGAACTCGTCCATCCTTTTTAGGGACTGGGACGATGTTTTTTACCCACTCTGGGTAATTACATACGCGAATGAAGCCTGCGTCTAATTACTTTTGTACTTCTTCTTTTATTTTCAAAGCGACGTCAAGTTTCATTCGTCGAAGTTTTTGTTTTACTGGTTTAGAAGTAGGGTTCAAGGGAATGGTATGTTTCGCAATTTCCCTATCTATTCCAGTCATGTCCTTGTATGACCAAGCCAACATGTCTTCGAATTCTTTGAGCGTCGATATGAGGATTGATCGCTCTTTCGGATTTAAAGTTAAGCCGATTTTGACTTCCCTTTTGTTTTCATTAGTTCCTATATTGATTGTTTCAGTTTCTTCAATTACAGGATTCTTTTGTTCTCGTTCACTCATTAATTCAACAAGTTTGTTAACATTATCATCTTCATTAGATTGATTATTATAATTCAAAAGATTCAAGAGAAGGCATATACTCGAAAATAGAGCTCATATTATTGAAATCAAAAGAAAGTACATCAAGAGAAGAATCCTTTTTGGGATCTTTGTCCTTAAAACTAGAAAATAAAGACTCAGCAATGGCCACAAGGCCTAAACTTTCAGATTCCTTAAAGTCTAAACTAAACTCATCGTCAGATTCTTCAAACATTTTCCCTTCGCCAGTGATGATTTCCAACTTATCACCTTTATGGTTAATCCATTTGAAAGACTTCCTCCATCCATGCTCGAAGGTTTCATTAGAAGAGGTGATCAACGAGGTTGGGTCAAAAGCTTCATCTTGGATGGCGTTCGGATTGGTCATTGTAGCAATATGGTTTTGCTCTAGTCCAAATAGCAAGTTGAATGCTTGCCTATCATAGCACCCTGGAGTTAGGTGTTTTGATTGAATGATTTCGAAATCGTCGTTCAAGAAGTAGCAATCGCGGAATATTTCAAATCTAGGCTTCTTGATACCTTCTAGAACTAATGGTTCTGGAAAGTCATAGCATGGGTAATCTTCTCCCTCCCTAATGAATTTTCCATTAAGGGTTTGATTGTAGGATGGGAGTAAAGTGATTATCCCTTTCTTATTGTTGTCTCTACGTGCTTTGGTCTTAGCATAATGAGACTCTAGTTCTTCTTTGGTTGGTTTATTTCCTAATCTAAAAGAGAAGCTTTTCTTTGGGATAGGAAGGAAAAGAGATTTCTTTATTCCTATTCCCAAGGGCATCCCTGGAAAGTAACTACTCTTGAATAAGATGTTGTTTACTATTGGGGTGGAATATGGATCAAGCTTGAATGGTTCTTCAAGGCTTTCTTCCATTTCTGGTGTGCGAATTGCCTCCGCGGCGAATTCCCACATGTCCTCTTCATCATTATCATGATTTATTTCTAGAAGTAATTGATCATTTATCTCTATTTTGAGAGGAGAAGCACGTATAGTCATAGGAAGACCTTAATAGTTTAACCTAATCATTTGATGAAGCGAGGATGGTATCGCTCCAAGCTCATGTATCCAAGGACGTCCAAGAAGAAGATTGAATGTGGGTTTAATATTAATGACATGAAATTCAACCATCTTTTGTACTGGGCCTGTGGTAATTGGTAGCTTAACAGTTCCACACACCGATCTCCTTGAATTGTCATAGGCCCTAATGCTTTGTGTTGTTGATTGAAAATCTTTTTCTGGATTAAGGCCTAAGTATTTCACAGTTCGTAATGGGCACACATTTACACCAAACCCATTGTCCACTAAAGTAAGAGGGATGTTGTATCCCTCGCACCCCACAATTAAGTATAATGCATTGTTGTAGGTAGTGTCTTTTGAAGGCAAATCATCACTAGTAAAAGTGATTGATTTGTTGGATTTCTCTCTAGTAAGCAAGCGAACGAGATCTTGGGGAGTTGTGTCTATACTTACAGACAAAGCCGTTAGAGCATTCATAAGAGAATTCCTATGTTCTTTAAAAGTACTTAGGAGTTCTCAAATGCTAAAATTCGCCTTAGATTGGCAAAGTTGTTTGACCAATGGATCTTCCACCTCAAGTGGAGGTGGTATTGATTTTTGAACTGGATTTTGAGCTTGATTTTGAGTGGTCGAAGATCCATTTGGTTGTGTTTGATAAACTCGCCCAGAACGAGTTAGATGATCTATCTCGTTTGGGTTAGTTGTAGGACTCATGAACCAACTTTCTTCTAGAGGCTTTGAGTGCGCCTCCATTTCAAGATGCTCCATGAGTTGTGCTTGATGCCATTGTTCATCCAAGGAGAGATTTAATAAGTCTTGTGATTTTCCCAAGAAATGATCCCAATCAAGCGCTCCACTTGTTTCATTTGTAGACAAGATGGAGGTGGGACGGCAGCATACTTCGAGACGTATAAGTCTTGGAAGTCGTCGTCCCATAACCCACACACTTTATTAGTTTCCACTATGAGTGTCGTGGTTAGAGGCTTCCCTATGGGAGTGATATAGTCCAAAGGATTGAACGTATCACTTCCCATATAATCCTCATCAATGTGGAATGTCCCCAATGGGGATACATTGTTGTTGGGTTTAGGTGTGGGAATTCTCCCATCGTCTACTAGATCTTGAATCTTGTGCTTTAAGGCAAAGCAACGTTCAATATCATGCCCAACACCTCTATGATAAGCACAATAGGCATTGCCATCCCATTGAGAGTTTCTTTTTTCTGGAGAGGTGGGTGGCATTGGCCCTGTTGGTGCGAGTAATCCTTTTTTGTTTAATTTTTCTAACAACTCTTTGTAGTTCATAGGAAATTGTGTAAATCTCTTTTCTCTTGTCCATCTTCTTCGAGGGTCATTACTATGATATTGATTTGTGCTATTATAGTGCGTGGAAGTCGCAAATACATCAATAGAGGATGAAATGTTATCATTCCCCTTTTTATAGTTATTCTCAGGTTGATGATGATGAGGCTTATTTGCTTTTTCTTTAGCAAGATCATCTTCAATCCTAGTAGCCACAGAATAGACCTTTTGAAAAGTGTCTAAACCAAGGTAGCATAGATGTTTGTTGTACTTTTCATGACAATTGTCAATGAACTTTTGTACTAACTCGAGTTCAGGTGGCCTTTGGGCAAGGTGAGTCGCCTTTTCTAGCCATCTACCGTAGAAAGCAAGGAAACCTTCATCGTCGCCTTGCTTAAGCATCTCAAGTTCACGTAAAGTTGATTTGAACTCTACGTTACTCTCATATTGGGTGACGAAAGCCGAAACTATCTTCCCATGTTGTCTTGAACTTCGCATCTAGCCATAATACCACTCTCTCGCGACTGGGTCTAGAGATAAAAGGAAAGTCAAAGCATAAAGCTTAGGATCAACTCCCTTTAAAGCCATGGTGTCAGTAAAACTCATTAAATGATTTTTTGGATTATTGGTCACCTTGAATATTGGCAAGTCCGTAGCTACGAACTTTTTTAGTAAAGCAAGTCCAGTAGGAGGAGCAAACTTTTCTGCATCGAAGTACTTGTTCCCCATTGTGGAACGAAGAACAAGCTTCTCCTATGACTTCTCTTTGATGGATAATTCCTCCATCTTTTGTTGCAAGGCCAAAGTTTCGGCATTTTTCTTTTCAGCTTTTTCAAGTTTTTTTAATACTTCTCTCCTCGGCCTCTTGAGCCTTTTCTTCTCTTAAACGAGCAATCTCTTCCTAGAATTGCTCTATAGTTGACATTGTTGTTAGACTAGAATTAGTATTTAAGGGAAGGCGGTTTAAAGGGGTGAATTGTTTGATGGTAAAAGTAGAATGCGAGTGCCCGGGAGTCTTCGTTCCCAAGCTTGGAAATCAGCCCTAAAAGAAGTACGAAAGGATAAGTAAATCGATATGCTTGCGAAGAAGAAAGGAAGAAAGAAGAGACACAAAATGCATTCGAATGGATAACATCACTTTTAAACAATTCTTTAATAAAGATATTGTTTGTACAAGTCAATTGTTCTTTGAAGAATCAAAAGGACTCGTAACAGCAGGCGCGCGCAAGTAAGTAGGTTGCGAGCAGAAAACGCGCGCATCCTTGGCTCTTGCGCTGGTAGTGGTCGCGCAACTGAATGAGTTGCGCGCGCCACCTGCTCTTGCGATTTTTTTTTTGTTCGAGCAGTTTTTTTTTGTTAGTATTTCATCTTTTTTTTCGATTTTTTTTATGTTACCCCTCAAATACGACTCAAAATTACGAAGGGACAACTTCGTAATTGGGAACCTAAACCCAATGGAGTCGGCACTGTAAGGAAGGTGTTCCCATCGTAGGGGATCTTTCTCCTTAAATGCCCATGGCCCTTTAAAAGCTTAGGACTTTACACTTGTTAGGGTGTATTAGAATTTGAATTCCTAACTATTTGGGGGACCTTGAATTAGAATTGATCTTATCATCATGCTTTTTTTATAAGAAACAAGTAGGAGCCGCCAATGAGTTTTAGGAAAACTCATAAACCTCGTTCATCCTTTCTCCCAAGTAGAGTTCAAGGGAAATTTAGCATGAATCGTAAGTTTACCCATGCCCAAATTGGTCTACATGAACCAGAAATGAGTTTAGGAGTGAGGGTACTAAGATAACGTTCCCTTTAGGGAGGAATCGCTATCCTAACCCTAGTACGGCCTCTACTAGCTCTTCCTTTTTCACAATTTTATCACCAAACAATATATGCAACGTGGTAGCTAAAAACTAAGTTAGTTAATTTTATTTACACGCGTCAATCATGTAGGAATTAATACATTGCAAAAGTCGTTATTCTTATGTAATCAATATTCGTGAAAAGAACAAAAATAAACAAGATTCGCCTTGGCTTAAGTGATCGATCAACAATTAATTATTCAATTCTATTCTTTATTTAACACAAGATACTATGTGGAATTAATTAATTAAAAGTTCATTTAAAGTGATCAAACAACACTTATTAATTAATTAATTAAAAGTTATTTTAAACAAGAAGATAATGGTGATTGATCTAAGTGCTCGGGATTATACCACTTCTCTTTGCTAGATCTTCGTTTAGAACACTTATGGACTCCTTCTTGTTCGGGAACCTCCACCGCAGTAACAAGTATAAAAGGGGGTGAGTGTTTAAGACAAGAAGGTTTGGTACCACACAAGTTCAAGAGGTTTCTGCCAGAGTTTTAGGTTAATTTTTTTCTGTTTGAGCCTCGTATTAAGCCTCTATTTATAGGGAATGAATGCATTAGAGTTTTGAGCATTCTGTCGCAGCAGGTGTCGCGGGCATCTGAATAGGTTGTGCGTGACAACCCAGCGCAAGTGAATGAGATGTGCTACTATGTGCAGCGCAACTGATAATCTTATGCGCGGTATGATGGTAAGATTTGATTTTATATTTTTATGAAATTATGAATTTTCTGCAAGCGCATCACTAGCAGTTGCGCTGGGTGTCGTGCGCAATTGAATACGTTGCACGCGCTAGACCAACGCGACTCATTGAGATGCGCGCGGATTTCTCTGCGGCAGCATTGATTTTTAACCTAGGTGCCTCTAAATTCGTCATAATTAGGTTTTAACCTCGGGCTTAAGCCTAATTATGATAGGGCTTAGTTAGTTGGACCATTTTTCATTTGCTTTTGGGTTAGGCTAGTCATTTTTGTGTTATTGTGATTTAATCAGTTTATCCATAAGTATTCTTCACGTTGATCCAACACGAAGATGGTTTTATTTATTGTCATAGCACTTCCTGTCGGGACAGGAGGCCAAAAGTAGATGTCTACAAGCCTTCAACTTGGCATTCCGATCACTTGACCTCATTGAATAATTAGCTTTCTAATAATTTCGAACCCTCTATCGGAATAATACACTTGTTCGATGGACACTCTTCCTATCAATCTCCCACTTGTCCTTCCGAACAAATGCGCTTTTAGTGTATATCCTTTTTCCTATGTCACTTAATGTCTCTTTATGAACTATAAGGTAAGATTATTCGTCATCCTTATTACATCCAGAAGTGTTTCTCGAAATTCGAGTTTGACTGTCAATAAACAGATGATTTCTAAAATCCATCCAAGTACGGTCGTGCATTTTTACAGTCGCGCTCTTTGAGAGGCCTTGTAAAGAACAAAGACATTTTCCCTATTGTTAGTAGGGGGCATTCCCAGTCTTGTAATGTCAGCTTCTCTTACTAAGAGGACCTAACTGCCTGATTGTTGTCGTTATAATCCCTATGTACGGCAGACGTTTGACTAACATTAAAACGGACTAGTACTCAAACAAGAGAACTCACTATACTCATGGTCGAGGAAAGAGGTTCCGATAGCCATAATGAGAAGTATACTTATGACGATTCTTAAATCTCTTAAAGTATTCTCATAGGTTGACTTTGCACATTGTTAGTTTGACTTTGATCAATATTAACAGTTGCTTCTAGAGCACTTTGATTGTCAGTTTGTCCTAATTGCTCGTCCTCTCGAACTTTGTCGAGTTTGATTTTCCTCCCACTTGTCATTTAAGAGGATGTTCCTTCTCCAAAAAGACACCATCACGAGCACCAAACACTTTGTTCTCGGATTTGTTGTAGAAGTAATACCCCTTGGTTTCTTTTGGATACCCCACAAAGAAACACTTGTCAAATTTTGGGTGAATTTTGTCAGAAATTAATCTTTTAACATATGCTTCGCAACCCTGAATCTTGAGAAAAGACAACCTAGAAGGTTTCTTCGTCCATAATTCATATGGAGTCTTTTCCACGGCTTTTGACGGAGCGCGGTTCAGTGTTAGTGCCGCAGTTAAAAGTGCATTTCCCCAGAAAGAGATTGGAAGATTGCTAAGACCCATCGTTAATCGTACCATGTCTAACAAGGTTCGATTTCTCCTTTCGGATACTTCGTTCCATTGAGGAGTTCCTGGAGGTGTCAGTTCTGAAAGTATACCATGTTCTTTCAGATGATTATCGAATTCATGGCCCAAATATTCACCACCTCGATCCGATCGAAGGGCTTTTATTTTCTTGCCTAGTTGATTCTCAACTTCACTCTGAAATTCATTGAATTTATCAAACGATTCAGATTTTTGTGACATGAGACAGTCGTCTGTGAAGGTGATGAAGTATCGACAACAATTCCTTGTGGGTGTACTCATTGGTCCGCATACATTGGTATGTATTAGGCCCAATAGGTCACCGACCCTTTCTCCCAACTTGGAGAATGGTTGCTTTATCATCTTGCCTAATAAACATCCTTCGCAATTCTCAAAAGATTCTAAATCAAATGAGTCAAGAATGCCTTCTTGTAGAAGTTTCTTGATGCGTTTTGAAGTTAATGTGGCCAAGACGATAGTGCCACAAGTATGTCAGACTAGACTCAACGGTCTTAGCTTTCTTAGTGATATCATTATAAACTTATTTATCTAGAAAGTGCACACATTTTTAAATAAATATGTCGTTCCATAAACATATAAGAAAGACATAAGACAATAGTCTTGTGATCAAGATAAAATGACGTCCAACGTCGGGGGATCAATGTATGGTTAATAAAACTAAACAAGTTTTAATTCAAGACAAAACTATGTGATTACAAGCTTTTCTTTGAGAGATTTTCTTCATCTTCCGCTTGTATATTCACATCCACTTGCAAAGCATCGCTCACTTGGTTCTTGAAATAGGAGTATATAGTGAGTCATTTTACGGTATCTAATACCTTATAAATTGCTTGTATACAAGTGTAAAGAAGATACTTGAAGTAGAGGCTACTTTTCCGTTTGTCTCATCTTCCAGATACATGCTACATTCCCTCTTGTAGTGTCCTTGCTTACTACGGTAGAAGCAGCGCATCTTAGCTTTGTTCTTGAACTCCTTTCGCTTAGGCCTTAGAGCAAGCTTAGAACCCTTGCAAGAATCAGCTCTTTGAAGCTCTTGGATAACCTCCATCAAGGAGAGTTTGTTCCGATTGGCGGTAAGTCGCATCTTCAATGCAACATAGCCTGATTGGAGTGAGCTTAGTAGCATATGAGCCGCTTGCTCATCCTCCACCGGTTTTCCAATTATCTCCAAGTGGGTGAATAACCTCGTCATCTTGAGCACATGAGCCTGAAGTGGCATTCCAGGTCTAAATCTGGCACAATAGACTTTAGCCAACACTTCTTGCCTCTCTCTGGTGAGGCAACCTTCTTGCGGTGGCCTAGTCACTCCTCCACGAGACCATCATAGCTGCCCCTAACTCTCTTCGTGACCCTCAAATTGACTACATTCTCTAGAGCTTTGAGGAGCATGTCCGGAAAAGAGTTGGAGAACTTCCCCTTCCATTGTTCAAGGATAGAGTTTTCCATGAGTCTCGAGACCCTTTTGCAATCCCAACTCCATTCCTTATGAGACTCATCACTCATAACCCCTTTTGAGTAAAAACTCGAGATTGGAGTGTCCAAGATGTGCTCCAAGTAGCAATTTTAGAGGGTCTTTCGAAGTTTCTCTTCCCACTCCTTAAAGTTCACCTACTTCAAAGAAAATGGTAACTTTTCGGGAAGTTCCGGGTGCATTAGGTTGTTGTCATTAGTTGAAGACATGATTCTATAATTGAAATAAGTTGAAATGAAAAACCATTCATAATACTAAATAAGATTGAATATTAATTCATGCAAATTTCAAACATATTTAAATGTCTTATTCACACAATTTAAAATTGTCCTAACACTTATTACCCCAAGATCCAAGGAATTAATAAGTAGTTAGGCATGTTTTAGCTTGTCCTAACACTTATTACCCCAAGGTAAGAAACTCTTTGCTAATAGCCCCAAGCCACTCTTGGTTAGATAATCGTCGCATCTAATGCTCTCGTGACGATTCATCTCTTTTTCCACGACATGTGAGGACTCCTCACTCATATCGATGAGTTCAGCCAAAACTAACATGCATACCTGGTATGCCTCACGTTCCTAGGAGTAGTAGTGATGCCTTGCTTTGGCGTAGCCCATCACTACTCTCGTTCTGTTGGTAAGTGTTGTTTTGGAAAGGTAAGTTTTACTCAATATTCTTAGGGACCTAGGGTTTCTATGTTGGTTAATTTAAATGAACTTAATAATCATCTCAACATGTTGAAATCCTAAACATGCATCTAACATATCATTCTCATATATAAGCATAAGCATAAATATATATAGAAAACATAAATGACGCATTTGAAAACTAGCATGACCCCTTGAGTCTTCAAGTCTTCAAGGGTCTTCTCTTGCAACTTCATGGCTTCGTCTTCCAAGAACCTTTGTCTTCCAAGAACCTCCGTCTTCAAGACTTAACAAAACTTATGCAACTACTAGTATCTACGATTAGGACTAATATAAATATTAAGGTACAAAAATACTCAACGGTTTGTAGACCGTATTTAGATTTACAAAAATACATCACGGAACGTAGTCCGTATTTTCTATTCTAATCGGGCCCCACTAGTTGCCATTTCATAAAACCTGTGAGAGAATAAACATTCCATTCATCCATTCACTATTTGTGAATGGCCCACTGTAGACACCCAAATGTGTCTCCCCAAAACCAAACCCAGTGATGAATACCTTTCACGTCACTTGATTATCGAACGAAGTGAAAGTGTGAAAAGTCTAGTGATGTGGATGTTTTTAATAAAAATATCTCTCTTTCGGTTTTGAAAATATTCCTTTTCGTACCCTGTTTATGAAAATTATCCAATCCAATTTAATTTGGTCCATGATAAGGGTCCAATAATGGTGTAGTTGGATGGGGTTTGAAAAGACCTTTCCAACGATATATTATAAGCCCAATTCCTATGAATAATGAGGAAGTTATGGCCAAAATACTAAATTGGGCTCAAACCAAATTTTACCTACGACCCAATGATCATGTGGAGGGTCCAAAGGTTTAATCCCATTCCTAAACTAATTAGGATTAATTAGAAGCTTATATGAGTTTCTAAAAGATCTTAATTATCCTTTTTGAAAAGATAAAATCAATGAATTTGAAATTGAATAAAACTTTCCTTTTTTAAGTCCTAATTCTATTCGAATTTAAAGATGTTAAAAGACCGTCAGATATTATTTTGTTGCCTCATAATATTTATCCAAATCTTATATGGTTGGATAGATCTTGAAATTATCTTTCCAATGACATATTATAATATTAATTCCGAGCTATAACGAAAACGATATGAATGGAATACGAAACTCTATCCAAAACTGACACCCTTCCACTGTTTTGGCAATATCATTTTATCTACAAAATATTTTAATCTGATTCTAATTGGGTTGGAAATTAGACTTCAATAGCTTTCCAACGACATATACATGACTTATTTGGACTTCTGGATCAAAAGATAGGATAAAAACAAAATCCGCAAAAAAACTGTTCCAGCGCCAAACGACAGGCATGTCGCCTGGCGCTAATATCTGTCGCCTGGCGCTAATACCTTTCGTCTGGCGCTGACTCCTGTCGTTCGCGACAGGAGGTTTTTTATTCTGAATGGGACTCGATTTCTTTTCGATCGGTTTTCGGACTATTTTTCTATAAATAGGGTCCTTGGCCTCCGTTTTTAATCATTCACAACAATCTTCTCTCTCTAAAAAAGCTAGAAGCTTTCCTTCTCTCTCTATTCTTTTCTAAACCTTCCCTTTTACAAAATTTCACATACATTAGTTCTAGACACACCTAGCCAAGTTCGAAGTTGCCTTCGCCCTAGACGTGAAAGGTTAATATTTCTGAGGGTTTGGTCCCAAATTCCTATTTCAATTATTTAATTTAATTGTTTGTTTTATTATTTTCCTTGAAGTTACTAACGTGTGTATTTTGCTATTAGAAAGAGATACAAGACATCCAAGTAAGTAATTTAATTGTTATATGGAAATTATGCTTTAATTATTCCTAGTATCATATCCGTTTTATTGCTTCCTAGTATCATGTTTAGGATGATAACTAATTTCTAATATCATGTATGTTTATGATGCTTCCTATTTCTTTCCTAATATCATGTTAGTGTCATGTTAGGGTTAATTGATTTTTAATGCTTAGTGACATGGTAGGATTTGTTATTAATCTTGTTAGTATCATGCCTAGGATCTTGCTATTATTATTATGCTTTATTGAGATTATTATGATTGATGATTGTTGTTATTATGTTGCTTTACATATTTTTATTTTTATTGCTTGATCACGCCCTCTCTTGCAGGATTAAAGGGAATTTGTACTTGTAATCACGCTTAATAAGATAATTAATAATCTTGTTTAGACTAATATGATTATAATTCAAGTGATCACCAATAATAGCTTTGTTTGTGCATTAATATTCAACCAACATAGATTAAACAGGTTTAGGGTTAATTTATTGATTGCATGTTAGTCAAAAAGCGCACATGAATACAAGAAGAATAAAGTAGAGGCCTATTTTTAGGGCAAGTTCAATCTCTTTTAGGTTGGATTTGTACCTTCATCCCCGAACTTCTAGTCATGGTTCTAGACCTATTGGAGTTAACGATCTCCTGGATCATTAAGGGGTGTAACCTTCACCATGTGAACGGTTTACAAGTTCCTAAAACTTGTTGGTGACTCTTTTGCTCTAACTTCCTTCCCTTTGGACGCCACCATGCTTAAGTGTATGATCACAGTGGGGCTCAAGTGTGGGATGCTTTAAATTTTCCCTACACCCATGCATTTTACAACGAAAAATAAGTAACAATGCATCAACATGCGTAAACTAGTAACTAACTTGGGTGGTTAATTCGATTAACGCGCCTAATTAAAACTAGTCAAAGTTGTTTAGGAGATTATGTGATTAATCGAAATTAAAATAGCTTAAATAAATAATGAAGCTCCTACTAAATTCCGCATCCAACTTAATTAATCTGATTAATTAAGCCAGTAAACCCAAAATTTTGCCAAAATAAAATTATGCAAGTGACGCTCAAAACCGAGGCCTAGCCTTAAAAAATTAATTAAAATAAACAAACGTAATTAAATTAATTAAATCGGCAAGATCTCAAAAATTGCGTAGTCCAAGATATCTAAGTGTCTAGCACCAAGACTTGGAGTGCTATACGTGACTATCACTCGCACAACTGCTTGATGCTCAATGAACGTGGGAGTGGGTTACGATGTCGCTTTCGCGTTACACCGACCACATCAGCGAACTTTCATACAACAAGTCGTGGCCCATAATGGCCTTGTTGAGAGAGCTCATGCATTGCACCATATTGCTACACGAGCAATGCTCTACGCGCATTAAGCCCCTCGCACCAAGCTAGCGCACCATACACATGCTCGCACACATGCGCACAGCCCTTCCTAGCCGCACACGCAACATGCGTGGTGCATACAGCATGCAACTGCTGCTGCGCCACGCTGCTGCCTTGCGAGCACCAGCCAGGCACTTGAGCAGTGCACGCACCAAGCACAGCCACTTCCCTTGGCAGCCACATGCGGGCTGCTGTGCAGCCCGGCTAGCCGAGGGTGGTTTTTGGCTTGGTTTACGTGCTCGACTCTCGGGATTAATTCCCGAATTTTTGCGTGACTTATGTAATTAATTCTAAATTAATTTTAGAATGAATTTAATGAGAAAAATGAAAATTATTACAAGTCCAACTTAATAAATTCATTCAAGTGCACAAAACCAAAATTAATTCCAAGAACTATTCTTTAATAAAATTGGTTCAACTTGATGCAACAAAAATGAGAGGGCTATTCTCAGTATTAATTTAACCAACATAAATTAATCATGAGATTTAACAAAATTAAGAGGGAGTTGGAATAATGAACATAAACATTCAAATAAGGATTCCAACTTTAACTTGTGAATCCTTAAAAAATTACATCTTCCAATATGAAGATTAATGTAATTTATGTCATAAGTTTGAACTTTTATGACTTTAATCAACTTGGTAAATAATTAAATCAAGAAAGTTCAACAAATAATCATGGAATTTAGTAACTCAAAGTTCCAACCACTGAAATAATTAAAGATTGGATCTTTAGTACTCAAGAGCCTCAAAAACATAAACTTTTCACACTTAAAGCAATTGATTTGCAAATATGTGAAAATTGAGCCAACCTTTTAAGCATTAATTTATACAAAGTAACCATGCTTAAAGAGGTCTAAAATTGTAGAAACATAAAGGAAAGAACCATACACATAATCAACATAAATATGCCATTAAGATTCAAGGTTTAAAAGACTTAAAGTTTTACGTCAAAACGAAAACCCCTCGAAAAAGGCATTTCTGGTCAGAATTTGGCCTTTTTTACAGCCTTGAAAGGTTTGAAACATTTCCAGAACGCTGTTTCCACCCAAAATTCACTATTTTGGGCGAAAATCTAGGTTCGGGGCCGAAATTCTCATAAACACGGGATTAAAATTAATAAAACCGAGCTACTAATCTAATTAGTAACACAAAACCAGAAAAATACAGCCATAAAACACCTTGAAAATTTATAGTTACAAAAATCCATGAGCAAGGCTCCGATACCGCTGTTGGGTTTCGGTAAGTCTTACTCATCGCAGAAACAAAACCCGTGCCCAAGGAATACTCACAATTAATATAACTAAAAGACATAAATAACAAGATAAGGAAATGACCAAATTACCCTTGTTGCGTGCTTCGCACAACCTACGGAGATCTTAATTGAGAAAGCCGAGTCTTGCAAGTGCAACGACCTCCGACGGTATCCACTCGCAACCGACTCGACCGGTCTCTTACTCAGAGTTTAGCCGAGTCAGACCAAAAATAACTACCCGAGTAATTAATGAATTAAAGGTTTTCTCTCAAGTGGAGATGCCTTTTTGAGTTATTACTCAAGTGGGTTTCTCCAATTCCCAAGGGGGATTTTTATTGAGTAACTCAAGTGAGGATTCCACTCCCCCATCAACGTGGGAGAGTTGGTAAAATCAATTTTCCAATTTATTTTTAAATAAAAAATAAAAGAAAATATCAAACAAGTAATTAATCAACAAGTGGCAATCATAGAAGGAGAGGGTAGGTGAGGACCACAAGGGGAGGGGACCATTGCCTTCCTTCCCAAGCTTCCCCAATCGCCACTCACAAGCCACACGGACCAATCGAGCTGCGCCACGTGGCGCTCCCAGCCTATGGTGCTAAGGCAGCCTAGCTGGCGCCTATGCCCTTGGCTGGGCTGCTCGGTTAGGCTACTTGGCTGGTCACTCGCAAGCACGACCCAGCAAACGTGCCTTGCTTGCTAGCAGGCCGCTGTTGGGCGTTGCTTGCTTAGCGCGCCAGCAGCAGCTTGCTGGGCTCGCACCAGCCCACACATGCATGCAGCAAGACACACACGCGATGCGGGCTGCTGCTGCTGCTTGCGAGTGGCTGGTGCTGCTAGCATTGTGCCAGCTAGCCATGTGCACCCAACACTCTACCCTTAGTGCGGTGCGCATGCTAGCTCCATTTGTCCCTAGCACTCGGTTTGCTCGGGGTATTCTGATGCGAGGGGTATTTTTGTAATTGTTGATTAATTATTTGATTTTTACCGTCTCGTCTTTTATTTATTCAACTCGACTTGCGACGCTCGGTCTCGACGCTCTTAGCTTGGTTTCCGACGTCTAAGTTCATAATACTCGAGCGACTCATTAATTCCTTCCGGATTAATTCGTCGTGTCGGATCGTTAGTTGCTTGGGTGTGACCCGAAGGGTTCAGTCAAGATTAAGCTGTAATATTAATTATACATTACTATTACTGATCGGAAGCGGCCTCCAACTAGGCATTCCGATCACTTGACCTCACTGGATAATTAGCTTTCTAATAATTCTGAACCCTCTATCGGAATAATACACTTGTTTGAAGGACACCATTCCTATCATCATCATGTAAGTGGGGATAGCTTGCACGACAGATTTGATGAGTACTTCTTTTCCCGACTTTGAAAGTAATTTTGTCATGCCAACCTTGTAATTTCATTCAAATACGCTCCTTTAACCTTGAAAAAATGGCTTTCTTCGACCTGCCAATAATAGTCGGAAGGCCAAGGTACTTTTCATGCTTCTCAACCTCACGCACACCCAAAGTCTCAATAATTTCTTCCCGACGACTACTACACACTTTTTTGCTAAAAGTGACTTCAGTTTGGTTTAAATTGACATTTTGACCCAATGCTCTCTCAGACACACTAATAATATTAGCAATCACAGAGCACTCTTGAATATTCTCCCTCGCAAAAAGAATACTGTCATCAGCAAAAAAATAGGTGTGAAACTCGGGAAGCTACTCTACAAACACTATTCCCATGAATTAGTTTATCTCTAGCAACCTTACTAATCAGGTAAAAAATGCATCGACACAAAGAAGAAACAAATATGGAGAAATTGGGTCCCCTTGCCGGAGGTACCGCGTTGGAGTAATTGCCCCCGAAATCTGACAATTTATCTTGAAAGCAAAAGTCACACTTTCAAGACAACTTATGATTCTCCCAATCCAAGCACACGAGAACCCCATCTTCTCCATAACTTTCGCCAAAAAGACCCATTCCACACAATCATAAGCCTCGCTCATATCCAATTTAAAAGCAATATTACCATCTTTCCCTTCACTCCTTCTCTTCATAGCATGGAAAAATCTCAAAAGTAACCAAAGCATTGTCAGTAATAAGACGTTTGGGAACAAAAACACTTTGGTTTTAAGAGATCACCCTCCCAAGAAACACCTTCAATTTATTAGCCACTGTCTTCGAAACAATTTTATATATAACATTACAACAACTAATAGTCCTAAATTCCGTAATAAAGGTGGGATCCTTACATTTCGGAATAAGAACAATGCAAGTCTCATTAACTGCCTCTAAATCAACCTCTCCCCTCCACCATTTTTTCTCAAAATAAATAATATCAGGACCGACAATGTGCTAAAATTTTTGAAAAAATAGTGCATGCATACCATCCGAGCCCGGAGCCTTATTCGAGTGCATCTGGAAAAGAGTCGTATTTATTTCATCATCAGTATACTCACAATCAAGGGAGGCGTTCATCCCTCCATTACAACCCGATCAATACCCTCAAGAGCGTCTTGGTAACCTGTAGGTGAGCTAGTAGCAAACAGATTAGCAAAATAAGCCATGATAAGCCTCTCAATATCAACCCTCTGATCAAACCATTCACCATTATCCCCTTTGAGACCTTCAATTATGTTTTGGCTCTTTCTTTGACTCGATTTTTCGTGAAAATACTTAGTACTTTTGTCTCCATCCCTAAGCTCATTCACCCTCGCCCTAGAGAACCAATATGACTCCTCAGTCCTTTTAAAAGCCTCTAGTTCAAGAAAAAGAATGTTACACTGCTCTAATTTTGCACCATCCATAACTCCACCCTTCAGAGCACTAATTTTCTTCTCAACTTCTTTAATCTTTTTCTTAAGGACCCCAAAAGTACATGAGGCCCATACCCCTAACTTCTCACTACACATAGCTATTTTTCTATCAATATGTAAGTCATTATACTCCTTCCACCCATCTTCAATCACACGGCCACGCTCATCAGAGGATAACCAAAAAGCTTCAAACTTAAAAGAACTACCGCCACTCATTTGCCTTCCTCTTTTTTTGGTGGATAAAATAATTGGAGCATGATCAAAGTCCAAAATAGGTAAGTTACAAACCTCAGCATCCGGAAAAGAGCTACACCACCTATCATCACCTACATATCGGTCCAACCTCTCACGATCATACGTTTCAATTGTCTTCCCTCGTTTTCAAGTAAAAGGAGAGCCGTTAAAGCCAAGGTCCCTAAGAGCACACGAATCCATAGAGTCACGAAAGGCTTCCATTAGTCTATCACTCCTTAAGACCCCTCCCTCTTTCCCCGAACTCCAAGCAACATCATTAAAGTCACCAAACATAATGCACGGGATATTACAATCGGATTTAAGAGTAGACATAAGAGCCCAAGTCTTATGCTTATTTGCAAGTTCCGGCCAACCGTAAATCCATATAGCTCACCACATAGCATTGCCAGCATTGTCATTCACATCAATAGCAAAATGATGTCCAGAGAAGAACACCACCGATACATTTACACCCTTCCACCACATCCCCATGCCCCTCGATCTTCCGATACTACTAATGCAAACCCCATTAACAAAACCACACTTATTTTTCACTCTTTCAAGTCTTTTATCATCTATCTTAGTCTCCATAATAAAGACTGTAACACCCCCAAATCTCCCTCTACGATATTACAAGAAAAATACATATAACTATACCGTAAAGATAGATTTAGGCGTATTACTGCCGCGTGATTACGCCAGGCTACCAAACTTACTAAATAAACCAATACTTTGCAGCGAAAACTTCAATACTCTTTTATTAATTAAACCATAATAATAACCATTGTCATGAGTACTCAATAAAACATAAAGACCAACATTCCTAATCTAGGTGAGTACTCCACATGCTCAATCATTGACTCCACCTGAAACTAGTCAACACTTCTTACCATTAAGGTAAACAGGGCGAACCAAAACAAATAGAAAATACGAATTAGCAAAATATGCTAAGTACGATAAGTGCAAGATAATTAAATTCAATTTAGTAGCAAACATGCTTTTAAAACCAATTCCAATAATTAACCAATAATTCCAATTCATGATTCAAAACCAAATTCCAATATTTCAACCATTCCAATAATTCAATAATAATAAAACCAATTCCTTTAAATCCAATTTCATTAAATATCAAAATTCCTCACCCAAGTGTGCACACCTCCCAAGCTAGTCTCCTTATATTACAAGGCTATTCTTGAGGAAAGACCCGGTCATACAAAGTCCAATGCCTTATCAATAAACCAAATCTGCATAGTGGGATTACCAACATGCTTATAAAGCATTAATAATAATAATTCAATGATTGAATAAATTCTTTTTATCCAATAAATTCCAATATAATTCAAACTCCTTTTTAATAATTCCGCATACTTTCAAAACCAAAACCTTTTAAATAGATACTTGAGAATAAAATCTCATATTAATAACTTTTCAAAATCAATAACTCTTCCTTGAAAAACCTTTCATTTAATTCAACAAACCTTTCAAATCAATTTCTTTATTTAAACATGATAAGTAATTCAAACCATTCAAAACATGATATGAAAATCAATTCTTCAAAATACATTTATTAAAACAAATTTTAAAATCAATACCTCCAAACATAATTTATTTCATAAATCATAATTCAAATCAATTTAATTCAATCATCAATAAAATCATATAAAACATGTTATTCAAACCAATCACTTTCAAAGGTATCTAGCCACCTAAACATACCTTGATTCCGAATATCAATCAACACTTCGCACTTTCCAAGTTTAATCACGAATACACCTTGCAAATAACATAAGCATAAGGTTATCAAAACATAAACTCAAATCTAATGTACATGGACTATGAAACTCTTTTAAAATAATTGTAGACACCCATTTGTGTCTCCCCAAAACCAAACCCAGTGATGAATGCCTTGTACGTCGAAACATAATCGAATTAGGTGAAAGTGATTCGAAAGTCAGATGTCGCGGTTTAGTTTTAATTAATTTCTTTTCTCTCTGTTTTTGAAAATGGCTCTTTTTTATGAAAACGTCCATTTCAGTTTATTTTGGTCCATGATTAGGGTCCAATAATAGTGTAATTGGATGGGGCTTGAAAAGACCTTTCCAACGATATATTATAAGCCCGATTCCGATGAATATTGAGGAAGTTATGGCCAAAATACTAAACTGGGTCCGGAGTTCTATTTTAATGCGGCCCAATGATCTAGAGGAGGGCCCAATGATAATTACTATTCCTAAAGCTATTAGGATTAATTATGGTTTTCTAGAAGTTTCTAGAAATTCCTTCTTAGTTCTAATATTGATAGGATTAATAATTAATTATCTTTAAAGGTTTTTTTTATTTGGAATAAAATATTATTTTATTATCCTAAAAATGTATTTCATCTTTTGTACGGATTCCGTAGATCAAGTTGATTAAAGATCGGATTCTGTAAAAAGATAAAAACGCGCTTATACAGGCTGTCGCCAGACGACAAGTCTGTCGCCACGCGACAGATTCTGTCGCCGCGCGACAAACCCTGTCGCCTCGCGACAGACACTGTCGCGTCGCGACAGAGTCCAGTCATGGCGACAGCGTGGAGTTTTATTCCTTATCAAATTCTATGTTTTTCCGGACTATTTTTCTTATAAATAGGGTCCGAATTCCTGTTTTCAGAAATCATTCACAATCATCAACCTTCATCAACTCTCATTCACAATCATCAACCTTCATCAACTCTCATTCACAATCATCAACCTTCATCAACTCTTTCTCAATTCTCTCTATTCTCTCTCAAGAATTTCTTAATTCTTTCTCCCTCTCTTTCTAAACTACCTTTTTACATACAATATTCCGCATTCACAAGATCTTAGAGTCTCTTAGCCAAGTTCGAAGTTGCCTTCGCCCTAGACGTGCAAGGTTTGATAATTTCTGAGGGTTTGGTCCAAAACTAGTCTAAACTTTATTTAATTTGATTTTAATTTTAATTCTTTAATTATTCTTTATTATTTTCATTGAAGTTTACTAACTTGTGTATTTTGTTATTAGAAAGAGGTACGAGGCTTCAAAGTATGTAATCTTATTACTCTCTTTCAATGTAGAAAGCATGTTTATTATTGATTAATTCCTAGTATCATGTTAGGATGCTTTTAATTCCTAGTATCATGTTAGGATGTTATTTTATGCTTTCTAGTATCATGTTTAGGGTGCCTTTAATTCTTTCTAATATCATGTTAGTACCATGTTAGGTTAAAGCTTTGATCTTTATTGTTTAGTGACATGCTAGGAGTGGTTATTAATCTTGTTAGTATCATGCCTAGGATCTTGCTATTATTATCAAGCTTTATTATGCCTTATCATGCTATCATCATTATTTATTGTTTATTATTATGATGCTTGATATTATTTATATTTTATTGTTATTGCTTGATCACGCCTTTTATGCAGGTTTAAAGGGAATTTATACTTGAAATCACGCTTAATAAGATAATTATTAATTTGGTTTAGGCTAATGTGATTTTAATTCAAGTGATCGCCAATAATAGTATTATTTGTGCATTAATTTCAACCAACATAGATAAACATGGTAGGTTTAACATAATGTTTGTATGTTATTCGAAAAGCGCACATGAATACGAGCAGAACAAAGTAGAGGCCTATTTTATAGGGCGGGTCCTTTCTTTTGTAGATTGGATTCGTACCCTCATCCCCGGACCCTGTTTGGTTCAAGACCTTATGGAGTAGTTGATGGTCCTTTTGGATTGTCTTTTGGGTACAAGTTCCTTAAACTTGTTGGCGACTCTTTTTGCTCTTTGTCTTTCCCTTTGGAACGCCACCGTACTTTAGTGTATGATCATAGTGGGGTTCAAGTTTGGGGTTATCATAATGCTTGAAATATTCCCTACAGTTTTTGGCGACTCCACTGGGGAGGATTTCTATTTATATTCCTGAAATTTATTAAATTTTGGCAATTATTTAGAATGAGCGGATGAGACTCGAAAAATTCTAAGTATTTCATGTGCGTGATTTGATTAACATTATTGTCATATGCATTAAAAGGTCCTCATGGGAGCACCCCATGAGTCAATCCATAGGAATTTTACACGTAGGAAATTTGGGAAATATCTTTCATGACTAGAATCGAAAAGGTAATACGAAAACTGGAAAATTCGAAGAACACAGGAACTTGCCGAGGCATGTAGGAACTAGCGTCTAGAAAGCAGGGCTTGTCGCCCGTAAAAAGTTCCTGTCGCCTGGCGACAGTTCTGTCGCTTGGCAACAGGGACTTTTTTACGGCGACAGTCCCTGTTGTCTGGCGCCAAGTTCTTCCAATACTGAGCCAGGGTTCTGTCTTCTTGCTTTGACCTTTTCTAGTGTTATTGGCTCGATTTTGCTTATTGATTGAATCGTTTTCTCACTTTTCTGAAACCCATATGTGTTCTACATATGGATATAACCCTCTGGGGGTTCCTTGCTTCGCCTGCCCAATGGAGTATCCCACTATTTTGTGCAAAGCTCAGATTTGGGGATGTGTATGTCTTGGAATCTATCCAACCATGGCGTCGAGTCCGGTCTCCTACCGCACTCGCGGAATCTTGTCCATTCGCTCCAACCCTCTTGGCAGGCTTGTGTGCAATGCATGTGGATTCTTAACCATGGACCTTCTTATGACTTAACCCATATCCTCGAACTTTAGAGAACTAGAGCCATGGTTAGGTTGCAAACTTATCTTGTGACTATGTGAACTATGTGTACCTCTTGCTTGAATATATTATATGTGCGCTAACCGTTTGTTTGACTTATGTTCAAGACTAATAAATGGACTAATGACTAAAAGGACTTTGTCTAATTAACTAATTAATTAATCTTGAATTAATTAAAGACTAATAATTTAATCAATTCGACTTAGTACGACTTTAGGCATGTCCATTTAGAGTAAAATTACTGGAAACAGTCCAGATTGATGTTCCAGCAATGGCGTAGAAGTTTGGACTGTGGCGCTGCAGTCTAGTGTCTGTCGCCTGGCGACAATTTTGTCGTCTGGCGACAGGCTCTAAACAGTGGCGACAGTTCTGTTGTTTTGGCGACAGTCCAGTTTTCTTACCCGAGTCATCACATTGAGTCTAATTAATGGATCTGCTAATCGAATTAATCAATTTGTTGGTTATTTAAATCATGTTCAAGTCTTTAATTGAATTTAGGCATGTAAAAGTCTCATGGTTACACACTAGTGGTCAATGCATGTCACTCACATTCACATAAAGCACACACATAACATGTTTGTCACGTTATAACCATGATTAGAGAGTCTCGAATGCGTATTTTCCGTCATTTTTTTTTTGGGGGGGTAAGTCGGATATTAATCCTCCAATATATACACAATATAATTTCCCTTAATTTATACATAATATATACCCCATTTTTTTTTTTTTTTTTTTTAAAAAACCATAAAGTCAAGTCAATTAGAGTCAAATATTAAAACAAATATGGTTTAAATTACAGCGCGTGGTCAAGAAAGGAAGGGCGTTTAATCAAGGACAACACTTTTGTTCAAGTCTTACTTTTCGACAAACCAATCGGTAGGAAAAGAAAGGCTAAGAAGGCAATGGCTAGTCAAGAAGAACTTAATGAAGTTAGGGGACAGGTAGCCAACTTGGCTGAGATGCTGCAAAACCTATCACTGCAAATTAACAATCCTGAGAAACAGAAACAAATGGACCTAATCCAGGAAAGTTTGGGCAAGCTATCCAATGATTTCAGATTTCAAGAGATTATCTCTCAAGGGGTCTCGGTGGATAAGGATCTCCTTCCACGAAAGTTCAATCCTAACGACATCCCTAAGTTTAAGGCTATGGATAATCCTTACTTTCATTTAAGGGCTTTTGAAACTGTAATGGGTATTAAGGGAATAGATAGGAAAGCTTTCCATTCTGTATTCTCGTTATCCTTAGAAACTGTATGCCAACAATGGTACTTTTCACTTGATAAAGAAAAGACCTCTAGTTGGGAATCTATTGTGACCGCTTTCATTGAAAGATACAAATGCAATATACAAGTTGAAACCGATCACAGAGAATTAGAAATGCTGAAACAAAAAGAAAATGAGGGTTTTACTTCCTTTTTCAATAAATGGAGGGAAACCACTGCAAAAATGGTTGAAGTGCCTAGTGAAAAGGAATCTGTTAGGATGTTCATTAAGAACCTCCAAGAGAAGTATTCCAAACATTTAAAATACCAAAGCAACCTACACACATTCAAAGCGGTATATGACATCGGAATTAACATTGAGGATGACCTCACTAAACAAAAGCTTGCTAGTAATAGCTCAAGTAGTGGCTGGAAAAATAAGAAGAACGACAATCCTTCTTCATCCAAATCTACTCACTCAAATAATGTTAGCACTTTTCCTCTTAATGAAGTGCTAGCAATGAACAACAATCAAGGGCAAAAGAAACCATTTAGGAAGAACTATACTCCTATCGGTATGAGTTATGACACCGCGTTTGACCGCCTACATGCAAAAGGTCTCATAACTCCCATTGGACCATTCGAAGATCCACCCGTCGAAAGGAGAACCGCTAACTGGAATCCAAATGCACATTGTAAATATCACCAGGGTAGAGGTCATCCTACAGAAAATTGTTGGAGGTTAAAGGAAGCCATTCAAGACTTGATTGATAGCAACAAGCTCCCATTACCCCCTGCAAGTAAGAAGCCAAGCATCAATACTGCACCATTATCAGATTCCTTAACTATTTCTGACGAAGAAAACCAAGAGGATCCTTCTAGTCTCATAGAGCCTATCGAGACTATTGAAGAGGAAATCTTCGAAGACGCTCTCGAATTTTCCGTTCAAGAATACGCGTCTAAACAGGAAGTAGTGGCATTAACATTAATACTCGAGGAATTGAAAAGGTTTATATCACAAACTTTCGAAGCCATAAAAGAGCAAAATGAATTGCTTAAGAAAAAGAAACCCTTTTCTTTCCAAGTGATTGACACCCCTAAAAAAAGCACTAAGAAATACACTCCAATTGGGATGTCATACACCAACATGTTTAAAATGCTCTTCGAAAGCGGAAAAGTCAAACCCCTCGAGCCGAAATCATTTGAATCATTGAAGAGAACAGACAAGTACTACTGCGCATATCATCAATCCGGGGGACATACAATCGAACAATGCTTTAGATTTAAAGATTTGGTTCAACGCTTGATTGACGAGAAAAAGCTAATTCAATTACCACAGGATGCCACGATAAATGGAGTATGGGACAGTGATGATGAGGATGTTTACCTTAAAGACATTGAAGAAACTCCTCTATCAACAATTTATCCAGTAAGTGACATTTGGGATGAGGAAGATTCACCTATAGATGTCCTCACTAGATCCGGGAGAGTACAACCTCCCATTTCAACACAACCCATACTTTCTATCCAGCAAATTCCCATACCTATCATAGAAGACAACGATGTTGTCAAACAGCTAAAAAAGACTAAGGTAGAAATGAACGTATGGAAGCTCTTAGCCACATCTCGAGAACATAGAATAGCAGTCATGGATGCTTTGGCTAAAGTAGGCATTGACTCGGACACCACTCCTGAGGGACTCGCAAACTTCCTCACGAGTGATCTCCCAAGCCCAATTAATTTAGTCACCTTTTCAGATAAAGATCTACCCCCGGAAGGTGACAAACACAACAAGGCTCTAAATCTCACGGTCATATGCAAGAGAATGAATGTCCCTATGACCCTTGTTGATAATGGTTCAGCAATTAATGTATGCCCTCTTAGAACCGCAAGGATGCTAGGAATAAGAGATGAGGATTTATCCCCATCAACCCAAGGGATAAGAGCCTATGACAATTCACGACGACAAGCATTAGGGACAATCACCATGAATATAACAGCAGGCGTAATTGAACATGCCACTACGTTTCAAGTAGTAGATATCAAAGCTTCCTTCAACCTGCTACTAGGACGCCCTTGGCTTCATGATCTAAAGGTCGTCCCTTCATCTCTTCACCAACAAGTAAAGGCTATAGTGGGAGGTATTCCAATCACAATTGATGCTTCATCTATGAGAATCAAAACGATAGAAAATCCACTAATTAATGTGGAACATGATGAAAACGATGAAGACCTGTGGGGCTTTAGTGAAGAGGTCTCCTTAATAGAGGAAGATGAAAGGACCCCTCTTCATTATGACCTCCACGCAAACATGGTGACGAATGCTATCCTAAGAAAACAAGGACACTTTCCTGGAATGACTCTAGGAAAGAAAAAGGGAATAGCCGAATACATGTCTTTTCCTGGCCTTCCTAAATTGGATACTTTCGGACTTGGTTTCGAACCAACTCGTGAAGACTTCAAACGGGCTCAGAAAAGATTAAAGGCACGAAGAGGCGCCCGCATACAAAAAAGGGAAATACCCATGGACCAATATCCTCTCACTTTAAATGGACAATTTATAAGAGAAGGAGAGGATTATCCTTGTCATGAATTTCCCGAACCCTTTGTAGTAAATGGTATAAGGCAGCCTGGATTCGAAATCTTCCTGGATTGTTGTTTCCTAGATGAGATCCCAGTTCCAACATATAAAGAAAAAGCACCTCCTTGTTTTGACTTTAATGTCATGGGACTCCTCTTTGGAAGGGAAAAGAATGAACCCAAATATATGGAAGATAATTCATCGCTTATCCAAGCAGTACTCCAAAGCGAGAATTTCGATCCTTCCAAGCTTATCACTCCTGTAGAAGATCAAGAGCGTGGATGGCGCAAGACGGTGAGAATCATCACTACAAGTGGAAGCGAAATTTCAGTAACCACGGGACAAGGACCGATTTTCGAAGAGTCGTCTGAGTCAGAATCTGAATTAGAGTCTCCCCCCATCGAGTCTCCTAACTCTTTAGTTGTAGCATCTTCCTCTTCTTCTCCTACTCCTAGGATAGTTAGCAATCAAAACCCGACGGATATTTCTTTATTTGATGTAATGATTTCCGAGTTCAATAATATGTCTTCTTCCCCTTATTTCTCTTGTTTTTCTTTATCTAAAGATGACGAACATTGCTTGGCTAATGACGAAAATGACAAAGAAATTATTAAAGCAATGGAAACACTTGAAAACAAAATGCCAATAATTGAGGATACTGAAACGGTTGACATCTCAAAAGATCCAACCATTAAAAGAGAAGTTAAAATCGGATTAACATTAAACAAAGAAGAAAGAACCGATTTAATTAATCTACTAAAAGAATTTATCGATGTATTTGCTTGGTCATATGAAGATATGCCAGGCATTAATAGAGAAATAGCTCAACACACTATACCATTAATTCCAGGAATGAAACCTGTAAAACAAAAGTTACGTCGAATGAAACCCGACGTAGCCCTTAAAATAAAAGAAGAAGTACAAAAACAAATAACTGCAGGTTTTATCCGGGTATCCAAATACCCCGAATGGGTCGCTAATGTGGTCCCAGTTCCGAAAAAAGATGGTAGAGTTCGAATGTGTGTCGACTATCGAGATTTAAACAAGGCAAGTCCAAAGGACGACTTCCCTTTGCCACACATCGATATTTTGGTAGATAATACAGCAAATCATGCACTTCTCTCGTTTATGGATAGGTACGCAGGGTACAATCAAATCCTCATGGCCGAAGAAGATATGGAGAAGACGACATTCATAACACCGTGGGGTACTTATTGCTACACGATAATGCCATTCGGACTTAAAAACGCGGGTGCTACTTACCAACGAGCAGCAACTGCCCTACTCCACGACATGATGCATAAAGAGGTGGAAGTCTATGTAGATGATATGATTGTAAAGTCAAAAGACCGTCAAGGACATCCAATAGCCTTAAGGAAATTCTTCGAAAGACTAAGAAAATACAACATGAGGCTAAACCCTTCTAAATGTGCTTTTGGGGTTACGTCAGGAAAACTTTTAGGCTATGTCATAAGTTCTCGAGGGATAGAAATAGATCCCACAAAGATAAAAGCAATCATGTCCATGCCACCGCCCAAAACCGAAAAACAAATTCGAGGATTTATTGGCCGGTTGCAATATATAAGTAGGTTCATATCTAAGCTGACCACAATATGTGAACCAATATTTAAGAAGCTTAAGAATAATGTACCAGTCATATGGGACGATGAGTGCCAAAAAGCCTTTGAAAAGATCAAAGCCTATCTTGCAAATCCTCCCGTATTAGCTCCAGCGCTCCCCGGAATACCCTTAAGGCTATACTTAACGGTCACAAAGGAAACAATGGGGGCTATGCTCGCATAAGAGGTAGAAAGCAAAGAAAATGCCATTTACTATCTAAGTAAGAAAATACTCGAGTATGAAACACGATACACACCGTTGGAGAAGTTGTGCCTCGCATTGGTGTGGGCCACAACTAAACTAAGACATTACATGCTCGTGCACACGGTCTATGTAGCCTCACGAATGGATCCCTTAAAATATCTATTCGAAAGATCTACACTTAATGGACGAATCTCAAGGTGGATAGTAAATTTAGCCCAATTTGACATAAGATTTATGCCTCAAAAAGCAATCAAAGGGTCAGTGGTTTCGGATTTTCTAGCAGATTTCCCGATAGAAGATTCAACACCCTTAGAAGACAATGAATTCCCGGACGAAGATTTAATGATGACAGAAGATGACACATGGACTCTATATTTTGATGGAGCTTCGAATCAAAAAGGGTGCGGTGTAGGAGTCTTGTTAGTATCACCTAAGGAAGAACATGTCCCTATATCCATCAAGTTAGATTTCGACGTCACTAACAACGCAGCTGAATATGAAGCATGCGTTGTAGGCCTTGAAACCGCTTTAGCCTTAGGCGTAAAAAAAGCTCCGGATATTTGGAGATTCATCCCTAATCATCAATCAAATTTCTAAAAGATGGAAAGTTAGGAGCGAGAGTTTAGCTCCTTACCAGACATATTTGGAAACTCTCACCGATCAACTGGAAAAGGTAGAATACACTTATCTACCTAGAGAAGAAAATCAATTCGCCGACGCTCTGGCAAGGTTAGCCTCAATGGTTAGAATACCTAAAGAAATTGAACAAATGCCTTTAACCATAGAGAAAAGGCACAAACCTGCATACATTCAAGCTATAGAGGATGATGAAATAATTCAAGAAGAAGAATCAGAGGAGGAACCTTGGTTCGTAGATATATTGAATTATGTCACTAAGGGAGAATACCCTCCTCACGCTGATAAAAGAGCAAAAAGAGCATTAAGGCTTTTAGCTTCCCAATTTGTACTCATAGGAAATGAGCTACACAAAAGGGTACCTAATGGACGAGCTCTATTATGTGTAGGTAAAAAGGATGCCCAAAGGGCTATGAGAGTTATCCATGAAGGCATATGCGGAACACATATTAACGGTAAAATGCTAGTCCAAAAGATAATGCGAGAAGGATATTACTGGACTACCATGAATAAAGATTGCCATCAGTATGTAAAAAGATGCCCCAAATGTCAAATTTATGCAAACCTGCAACATATTCCACCATCTCTTCTCTACACCTATACTTCACCATGGCCTTTCTCTACATGGGGAATAGACATAATTGGAAAAATTACACCCCCAGGAACAGGAGGTCATGAATACATCCTTGTTGCTATAGATTACTTCACAAAGTGGGTGGAAGCACAATCATATGCTAAACTCACCGCCAAACATGTAGCACTCTTCATCGAAAGAAACATAATTTGCCGATATGGAGTCCCGCATGAGATGATAAGTGACAATGGAACTCACTTTCAAGGAGAATGCGAAGAATTACTACAAAAATATGGCGTTCAACATCACCATTCATCTCCATATAGACCTCAAGCAAATGGGGCAGTTGAGGCTGCTAATAAGAATTTAAAAACAATCATCGAGAAAATGACTGAAAATTATAAAGATTGGCCTGACAAACTCCACTTTGCATTGTGGGGATATCGCACGTCAATCCGCACATCAACAGGAAATACACCATTCAATTTGGTATACGGGATGGATGCTGTACAGCCTGTAGAATTAGAAATACCTTCTTTACGCATTGCGTTAGAAAGTAAACTCGATGAGGTTGAGTGGACCAGAGCACGATATGAAGAGTTAATCCTACTCGATGAAAAACGACTAGAAGCTTTACATCATACGCAATGCTATCAAACCCGTATGGCTAGACATTTCAACAAAAAAGTCAAGACAAGAAATATCAAGGTAGGGGACTTGGTATTAAAAGCCTTAAGAAAAAATGTTCTAGACCCAAGGGGCAAATTCCGCCCTAACTGGTCCGGACCATACATTGTCAAAACAATCCTGTCAGGAGGCGCGGCTAAATTAACTGACATGGATGGCAATGAATTTTCAAATATGACAAATCTTGACCAACTTAAGAAATACTACCCATAAATGTTTGAGTAAACACTCAAAAGAGCTACGTTCGGCCTGATTCCTTAAATAAAGGATACGTAGGCAACCTGAATCGGGTGCGGCCCCTTTAATTTATTCACATTCCGTATCCCCGAAGCAAAAGAATAACGTCTGCCAAGTTTCAAGACTGGCGCCAGAAGATAGCTTCTGTCGCCAGACGACAATGACTGTCGCCAGGCGACAGAGTCCAATCGTCGGCGACAGTATCCCAGGCAGCGGCGCCACTCTTCTGCAAACATCTGGACGAATTCCATGTATTCTGGAAATTTTTTCGACTCTCGTACTCGAATTTATTTTCCGAAAAATATGTGTTATAATTGTTTTCATTGCTTTACTAAAAAAAATCAATTATAATAAAAGCTGAAATTTTATTAATTAATAAAGAAAAGTACATTATTGATAAAATAAAAGCTGAAAACAAATTAATCAAAGCATAATTTAAATTTGTCTAATAAATCAAAGACAAGCAATGTTCTAATCTTTCTTCTCTTTCTTCATCCTTTTCCAGCATGTCTCTTCTTTCTCTTCCTCTTGATCCATTACTTTCGCTAGGAGACAACCATTAGAAGATCTACATTCTATTTTGGTATCAATAGTCTCTCCCTCCGCTAGGACCCCGTGTTTCTTTTCCACCCAAACTTCCTTTTCGGTAGAATCTACCTTTCTTTTCCCTTTATTTTTCTTAGAACTCTTTTTCCTAGGCATAATGGGAGTTTTGAATTCAATTCTTGCCCCTAGACGCTCTTTAGCAGGAATTTTCTTGTCACCCAATCGGTCCTTCACATTGGTCTCTTGAGGATTTTGAAATCTTCCATCAAGCCACTGTTTTACTTTGTTTGACAGACAAGGCGGTTCCTTATAGGCGATCACCCCCCACAAAGGCCTACCACTCCAGTATCTATCAAAGCGCTCAATCTCTTGCAACATAGGAAATTCATAAGGACGGCGAAGATCTCCTGTAGGGATGGTTTGTGCAAGACCATATTGCCTCAAGACTCTACAAGGGAAATAAAAAGTTAGTCTTGATAAGCTAGGGAGACGACAATATGCTTGGTTACTACAACCGATCATCGCGTCGATCCTCCACCAAGGAACAACCCACTTTATGGTAAAATCACCAGCGGCAAACACCTTGCTCCATTCACGGCGGCAGATCTTTAAGAATCGCTTCTTCCGACGGATGATGCAATTCGGAGCATAAGTTTGAATATCATCAGGAGGATTAATAAGCTTCAACCTCTCCATGAGCCATATCTGCAAAATATTTGTATACATTAATGTTACAAGTGTAAAATAATAATATGCTTTAATGATTAAATAATAGTAGTATTATTTTATACCTGTAATAAGATTGGAGAACCCCTAAAAGGTGCTTTTGGATTCTTTCTCAATGCATCTAACCATAGCATAGTTTCTCCAACAATTAATGGCATGGGATTCCTCCCACTTTCAACTTGTTCTATGACAGATACGATTATTGATTGCCCTTCGTTATCTTTTCCACTAACTAAGAATAGTTGATTAAACAAACAATAAAGAAAGGCTCTTCTTTTATATGTGCGAAAATCGGGATTAGGATTGTCATGATAATAATGCGCAAAATCTGTCAAATTAACTACATTCCCGTGCACTATGTTCTTTAAAGCCGTTCCCCTTAAATCAAAGAAGTGCTCAAAATCTTTATAATAATACTCATTAACTCTAGGCATTACCGCAAGGTCAGTGGAATAATAACCTATAATGGCTCCAAATTCCTCCGGTAAAGGACATATTTCATCATGGAAAAATCTAAAACAATGAGTATCAATATTCCAATAATCTATAGCAGAATAAATAAAGTCAGTATCAAGAATCATTCCCCTAACCCCAAATATACCCCCCATATGAGAAAGTTCTAACGATTTCTTATCTTTAGCAGTTAAACGACGACACCAATCATCCATGTAACCACAAAAAGTTTTCTTAGCTAAAGACATGATCACTAATTAATTTAATTATTTGATAAGCTGTTCGAATTATGCAGTAAACGGACTACGTGGGGGCTATTTATAACTTTTCCTGTACGACGGACTTCCATTCCTTGAGGGAACAGGAAAACAAGTCTGTCGCCAGGCGACAAAATTGTCGCGTGGCGACAAAGGCTGTCGCCTGGCGACAGAGTCTGTCGCGTGGCGACAGATTAGATGACGCGGCGCCAGTATTTTCCTTAAAAAGCGACACCTATTGCGCGTAGGAAACTGTGTTTTTACGTATCTGATTTCGAATTTGACTTGACTTACTGTTTTATCCCTTATTATTATTATCATTATTATTACTATTATTATCCCTCATTATCCTTATTATTATTATTATTATTATTATTATTATTACTATGGTTATTATTATTATTATGACCATCATTACCAATATTATAATAATAAAGCTTAATTTTTTTTTTTTTAAGCTTGCTCTCATTTTTTCCTTTTTTCTTTTTGGGGGAGAGAGTCGGTATACCCTCCACTAATATTAAAAATGACGGAAAAATTTCGCGCAAAAATTATACTTTGCCACACACGATGCATGCAAACTAAGTAAAATGTTTAATAAATAATGAAATAAATGCATATATACAAGTGTCTAGTACATAAGTCGCATAATACACAAGACAAAGTCCTACAAAAGTCAAATAAAATGAATACAGGTACAACTACGGTGCCGGAGGTCGCAGATCGCGAGGGATACCAAATGTATCAAAAAATGCCCTACTCCGCGGAGTATGCCCATCATCATCCCCTGGACCACCGGATGACGCAAACTGCAGCTCAGGGCCAGGCCACCTAACCTCACCCTGAAACCCGACAGAAAGAGGCTGGGGCTGCTGCGATGACGAGCCAAACTCGTACGTCCCACCACCCATCCCACCTCGAACGGTCGGCTCGATCGGAGCATCCTCCGGCGATGACGCCAAATCCTCTACAGCTGCGGCCTCAGAACGACCACCTCGTCCACTAGAGGTAGTCCGGCGACGCCTCGAGTCGGACCTAGTAGTCTCCCTCCTAGGCTCGGGCCTCGACCGAGTGCGTGGAGAAGGAATAGGCTGCCCCTGCAAAAATAAACTCAAAGTTAGCCAACATAACAAAAATAAAACCAAAAAAACACTGAAAGTAAAATAATACCTCCTCAACGTCGTTGCTACGACAGGTAGCACGGTTCCGCAACCTCACAAGCTGGCTGCGAAAGGCGTCAATGCACCTAGCCATAGCTGTCACCACCTCGCGAGAAAACTGTCAAAAACGACCAAGTCAGAATAGCAAACATAAAGCTAGAGCAATGACCACATAAAATGGTCTAAGTACTTACTCGAGTCTGGTGACGAGGGATAGACCGCTCCACAAACTGCTCCCCCTCCGGAGCAAGCGGAATGAGCTCCTCGATCGGCCCATACGTACCCTGGTAACGTATGGACATCCTAGGAGGAATGAACTCCCTGGGACCAGCCTGCTAAAAACAGAAGGTTAAAAAGATACTTGGGGGGCTACCTAAGGCAAATAAAACTAAACAAATGAAAACATACCGCTGCCTCCTCTGAAGGGACAGGAGCCGGCGCCAGCAACGGTAGCAGATCCTCCTCATAACTCTGCTCGAGGAGAATGTGGGTCCTCCAATGAGTACCTCGCGAAGGACCACCAGCACGGTCCCGCCGCAAGGCATCATGGAACATGTGCCTGGGTGGAGGAGCTGGGACTACGAAAGAGTCCGAGGAATGCTGGATGGCTACCCGCTCCCCTAGGTAGACCACTGCATCGTACGTCCCCAGAAAGTAGCGACGCTTAGCTGTGTATTGCGCCGCTAGCGCAGAGACGGGGAAACCAGCCCAGGGTTGATACACCGGACTAGGCTCCTGAAATATCACTAAGTAAGACACTAATGCCAAAAGTAATGAAACCAAAGTAAAAGTTAAGATAAAATCTCACCGAAAGGATCATCTCTCGAAGGCGTAACGCCTCCGGCGGACCCCTGCGGCCTCCCCAACTGACAGCAATGGGGAGCACGCGAGGAGAAGGCCTCGCTGGCGCGAGAGAGGGAAAGTACTCGTAGAACCAAATCTACACAAAAGCAAAAATTAGTGAAAACATGTTCCTAACATCTAAAGCAAAACCTAAGTGGTAAAAACGGAGGCATACCTCTACGACCCTCCAGAAGCTGGACAGGGCGACCTCTCCAGATAGGGCCTTGTGGCGACAAGAACGCCGTAAGCCCAACAAGAAGTCAGCGTAGGCCATGCTGGCCCAATCATACGTCCCCGCCAATCCTAGGTCGCGGACGGCAGGCAGGTAGTACAGTAGGACTCTACTACCTCGATCAGGGGAAAATGTCCCTGACAGTAGAATCAGCACAAAGATGCGCACCCGCTGCTCTCGGGTAGTCGCATCATCCTCAAAGGCTGCAGCCAATGTGCAGCGGCGGATACATCGGGAACTCAGCTGTCCCGATTGAACCTCAGCCTGGGCCCGAATGACGATCGGCCCCAACAACTCCAAAACCTCTGGCGAGTAAACAGTAACGCCAGCGTCGAAGGGAAGTGGAGTGGACTGGAAATCTAGCCCCGTGATGAGGCTAAAGTCAGCTGGAGTAACTGTCATCTCACCCCAGGGAAAGTGGAAGGTGTTGGTGGTGTCCCAAAAGAACTCCACCAAAGCTCGAACGACGAGGTTGCCCCCATCGTATGAAAACATGGCCCGGGTGGCCTGCAACAAGGGAGTCAACCCACATGACTCCCAAAGACGACGAAGCTCCTCGTCACGACTGATGAAGCTGTCGTACAAGGAATCGATAGTGGAGTTACCCGAACCATGGCTACGAGTCCTCCCACTCGCCAAAACGCGTCGGATCCTCTCCGACAAGTGATGTACGGGCGCGTGAAACAGAGTACGCTCGTCCCAGTCAGGCATGTCGCCCAACCCAGAAGTAGAAGGAACGTCCTCGCCCTCGCTGGTGGGCTCGTCCTCTCGACGCGTGTCCCTTGACCGGGAACTCGAACCACGTCGTCTAGCCATGCTAAAGTTTGTAAAAGTAATTAAACTTAAGTTTCTACAGTATCTAAGTTCGCCTAAGCCGCATGATACTATGATCAAGCAAAAAGAGTACGTAGTACTAAAACAGAGTAAAATTTCAAACAAGCATGGAATCATCTTTTGAGCAAACAAACAATTTCTTGCAAACATATAATGAATATTTGTGACAAATTGCACAAGGAAAAGCAGTTAAAACACCAAGAACGACTCACATTGTTCTTCACGACCTTAAGAGGTCCAACAATGGTGAATTGTTCGTTTCTTCACCAAATTGAGTCAAACAAGTCTCAAAATACTCCCAGGGTAATATACAAACATAATTAAACAAATTCAAGGCATAAAATTCGACAAACAAAGCAAATTAAGCAACATAAGTTTCGAATTTTTGAAAAAAAACCGCAAACAAGAACAACAATTCATCAAAAACCGAGTAGAGTTTGAGCAAAACTTACATAGATCGGGAAAATAGGTGAGAAAAGCTTCGATTTGCAACAAATTTGAGCGAATTCGGTTGAGAAATGAGCAAGAACGAGCGAATTGAATTTTTTGCGAAAAATGAAGAAGCAGAGCAGCAGCGAAATGAAGAAGAATCGGGTTTTAAAACCCCGATTCTGTCGCCAAACGACAGAATTGTCGCGAGGCGACAGACTCTGTCGCGTGGCGACAGAACCAAATGCCGGCGACAAGTGCTTCTGGCCAGCGCTGGAGCGGCGACAGAAGCTTGGGCTCTTCCTTATGATTTTTTGGGTCCAGTTTAATAATTTGGGTTCCTTGGTACGCCAGTTAGACCCTTTAAGTAATTGACATGATTCAGTCAGCTTGATCAAAATGCACTGAGTGATCGACTTGATGAAAGATCGTCTCACTTTAGCTTAAAGCGCCTAAGTATTGGCTCATAATAAGGCACCGAAATAATGGTTCAAGGCACCGAAGTAATGGTTCAAGGCACCGAAATAATGGTTCAAGGCACCGAAATATTGGTTCAATAAACGCACCAAAGTAATGGTTCACAAAGGCAAAAGCACCGAAGTACCGGCACAAATATAACAGCAATGATAAATAATGATATTAAGGGTCAATAAGTAAAGTGATTCTTTGGCAATGTCTCAACATAAAGGGAGATTGTTTAGCGGCGAAGTACAGTCGAGACGAAGTAATGTCATAAAAGTGGAGATGGCGAAGTAAGGTCACCTTCGGCAATCCCTCAAGGTAAAGAAGAGATTGTCTATAGCGGCGACATACTGCTGTGGCAAAGTATGGCCACACCCAGGAGATGACGACATACAGTTATTTTCGATGATGTTCCCGAAATACTGTGGAGGATCAAGAATGTTGAAGGCAACGACATATGGTTATCTTCAAGGATGGCGTTCACGAGGCGTAGTGGAGGTTGACAAACAACAGATACAACAGCAAAACGGTTACTTTCAGAGACGTGTGCTCGACGGTGCAAGATACGCGTTTCTTAACTCTTTTATCTGTTTAACTAATGATTGTTTTGCAGGTATCGGCGTTATAAGAATGATTTGGAATCGCAGAACGTTTTGAATCATTCTCCGTCCCTATCGATACTTTGACTCTCGTTTTTCGAAACTTAAGTTTCTTCAAACTCAGTCAAAGTGGGGGCTTCTGTAGACACCCATTTGTGTCTCCCCAAAACCAAACCCAGTGATGAATGCCTTGTACGTCGAAACATAATCGAATTAGGTGAAAGTGATTCGAAAGTCAGATGTCGCGGTTTAGTTTTAATTAATTTCTTTTCTCTCTGTTTTTGAAAATGGCTCTTTTTTATGAAAACGTCCATTTCAGTTTATTTTGGTCCATGATTAGGGTCCAATAATAGTGTAATTGGATGGGGCTTGAAAAGACCTTTCCAACGATATATTATAAGCCCGATTCCGATGAATATTGAGGAAGTTATGGCCAAAATACTAAACTGGGTCCGGAGTTCTATTTTAATGCGGCCCAATGATCTAGAGGAGGGCCCAATGATAATTACTATTCCTAAAGCTATTAGGATTAATTATGGTTTTCTAGAAGTTTCTAGAAATTCCTTCTTAGTTCTAATATTGATAGGATTAATAATTAATTATCTTTAAAGGTTTTTTTTATTTGGAATAAAATATTATTTTATTATCCTAAAAATGTATTTCATCTTTTGTACGGATTCCGTAGATCAAGTTGATTAAAGATCGGATTCTGTAAAAAGATAAAAACGCGCTTATACAGGCTGTCGCCACGCGACAGACACTGTCGCGTCGCGACAGAGTCCAGTCCTGGCGACAGCGTGGAGTTTTATTCCTTATCAAATTCTATGTTTTTCCGGACTATTTTTCTTATAAATAGGGTCCGAATTCCTGTTTTCAGAAATCATTCACAATCATCAACCTTCATCAACTCTCATTCACAATCATCAACCTTCATCAACTCTTTCTCAATTCTCTCTATTCTCTCTCAAGAATTTCTTAATTCTTTCTCCCTCTCTTTCTAAACTACCTTTTTACATACAATATTCCGCATTCACAAGATCTTAGAGTCTCTTAGCCAAGTTCGAAGTTGCCTTCGCCCTAGACGTGCAAGGTTTGATAATTTCTGAGGGTTTGGTCCAAAACTAGTCTAAACTTTATTTAATTTGATTTTAATTTTAATTCTTTAATTATTCTTTATTATTTTCATTGAAGTTTACTAACTTGTGTATTTTGTTATTAGAAAGAGGTACGAGGCTTCAAAGTATGTAATCTTATTACTCTCTTTCAATGTAGAAAGCATGTTTATTATTGATTAATTCCTAGTATCATGTTAGGATGCTTTTAATTCCTAGTATCATGTTAGGATGTTATTTTATGCTTTCTAGTATCATGTTTAGGGTGCCTTTAATTCTTTCTAATATCATGTTAGTACCATGTTAGGTTAAAGCTTTGATCTTTATTGTTTAGTGACATGCTAGGAGTGGTTATTAATCTTGTTAGTATCATGCCTAGGATCTTGCTATTATTATCAAGCTTTATTATGCCTTATCATGCTATCATCATTATTTATTGTTTATTATTATGATGCTTGATATTATTTATATTTTATTGTTATTGCTTGATCACGCCTTTTATGCAGGTTTAAAGGGAATTTGTACTTGAAATCACGCTTAATAAGATAATTATTAATTTGGTTTAGGCTAATGTGATTTTAATTCAAGTGATCGCCAATAATAGTATTATTTGTGCATTAATTTCAACCAACATAGATAAACAGGGTAGGTTTAACATAATGTTTGTATGTTATTCGAAAAGCGCACATGAATACGAGCAGAACAAAGTAGAGGCCTATTTTATAGGGCGGGTCCTTTCTTTTGTAGATTGGATTCGTACCCTCATCCCCGGACCCTGTTTGGTTCAAGACCTTATGGAGTAGTTGATGGTCCTTTTGGATTGTCTTTTGGGTACAAGTTCCTTAAAACTTGTTGGCGACTCTTTTTGCTCTTTGTCTTTCCCTTTGGAACGCCACCGTACTTTAGTGTATGATCACAGTGGGGTTCAAGTTTGGGGTTATCATAATGCTTGAAATATTCCCTACAATAATACTTTAATATAAAATTATAGCTTTGAAATAGGTATTTGTATTTTAGAAAACTAACCATGAAGAAGATAAAAGAATAGGATTAAAGATAATTGAATTTTCGTTGGAAACAATAGGCAGAACTTTCAGAGGCCATAACTCCTTCGATATAACTCCGAATTGGGTGATTCTTGAGCCTAACCTCAAGGATTTTTCGAGATAAACAATCTTTTGTGAACATCAATACCCCCAAAAACTGACCAGAAGTGCCCGAAAACTGGCTTCAAAGGTATACGGGATAATATTTGTATGAAAAGAGGAGAAGAAAAGTATGAAAAGGTTTAGGGAAAAGAAGAATAAGAGAGAAGAAGAGAATTGAGTTTTGGTGTGAAGAATATGAGAGGTATGAAAGGGGTATTTATAGGCTCATGAATGAAAGAATTATGGTAGGAGAATGTAAAAAGAATTATGGTAAAAGGAATTAAGGAAATTGCTTGGAGAAGAGAGTTAAAAAATTATGGAAAGTTTAATATTAAAGTGACTAAGAATAATTAATTTAAGGATGGTGTGTTGTCATGAAATATAATATGGAAAAAGAGATTACTTGGAGAATAATCAAGGGAGATATAAGGTAGGAAAATAGGATGATCAAATCTTTGTGAGATGGAAAATAGGAATTAAGGAAATAAAGAATTTGAGGAAGATAATTAAAATACAAAACTAACAAAATAATTAACCCAAAATTAGCATATGGTGGCCGAAAATATTGAGCATATCTCTGCTCATATTTTCGGACCTCCTCTTATAGTTTTAGGGAAATATTTGCTAGATTTTAAGGATGAAAAATGATTACTGTTTTGGGTGTTTTTGTCCCTCGGGAGAGTTACAGCTCAGAGATTGATCCGACTACGCCTGTACCTGCAAAACAACGGAGACTCCGGGTTCCTGTAGCTCCGCCTCCGACGATCAAGTTAGTACTTGAATGAGAGTAGGAAAAGGTGTGGAAATTTAGGTGAGATCTTCTCGGATTCTGAGATCAGGTGTTTTTCTGATGTAAGAAAATGTAGGATATGCTGTTATAAATTGTAGGTGTCCCCAAAATGGGCGAAATCTCCCTATTTATAAGGTCATCGGGAAATGTGCCCCTGATTAGGTCATTCTGACCTAATCCTGCTGGGCTACGCCGAGTTACGGCTTTCTCGGGATTTGGGCCCTTGAAGGCCACCTTTTTCTCCCAAATTCTGGGAATGACACGTGTCAAATGGAGATTAGTCCGATTTGGACCAATCGGGGTATGACACGTGTCAAGATCTGGTTGGTCCACGTGGCATGGGTAAAATTACCCAAAACATTTGCCCCTCACAGATGTGACGTGTCGTGCCACGTGGCATCTGTGTGACACATGTCACTCAGCCACCTAAAAAAAAAAATTTTACTGTGAAATTTTAACTTTTCACATTACGAGGGAAATTACAAAAATGCCCCTATATTTACCCCTCTATAAATACATGTTTTACCCCCATTGTTTTGGATGTTTCCAAAACTTTTTAGAGAGAGAAAGTCAAGAGTCTAGAGAGAGAAACTCTGACCACCGTCTGTGTGTGAACACAAACGTTGCTTCTTTTCCGCCTGCCCCAGCCGGTTTGACAACCGCCTGTGCCCCACACAAGCAAGGTCGTCTTCAGCAGCATTTCTCAGCCGGTCATCACCACTTGCCCCTTTCTTAGAGACAAAGGTACCGCCTCTACCCCCTTCAACTCATTCTTTAGATTTGTATCATTTCATTCAATAAATGGACTCATCACCAACACACACGACACGGCCTAGGTCAGTAGTCAGCTGGTCTCCTGGTACGATTGAGTCTAGGACTAGGAGTGCGGGCTCTGGGTGCATGGAGCGATTTTGTACTCCCCAACCGATCATCTATGTGTTTGTGCAGGACACGATGGCTAGAACTAAACAGGCAGCCTCCATAGGGCATCGAAGAGACGGTACACTAGAAGTGTCGTCCAGCGAAATAACCCCGATTGAGGGATCAGAGAATAGAGAAGAGTCAGGGGAGTATTCCCCATCTAGGATCCCTAGAACTCCAAGTGATACAATCTTGGGTGAAGTAGAGGGTAGTGACGGTGAGGAAGCCGACTCCCTAATGGAATTGGATGAGGTTGGCCCCGAAGACAGAGACGGGGAAGAGTCTGCATCAGGCTCGGGGTCAGCCGACGAGGAGGTCTCCTAAGAAGGAGACGGGGAGAGCTCCGCCTCAAGGTCTAGCTCTGAGGATGATAGTGATGTCCCTCTTTCCCCGCTTGAGGATAGCGAGGCTGAAGAGAGGAAAAAATAGGAGGCCAAGGATGATCCCTTCAGAATCCATATCTCTGCTAAAGATAGGAGGGTCATGCTAAAAGGGATTGAAAGCTTTGTACAAAAGCGGCCTCTAGGAGAATGATACACCATCCGGGTGCCGCCTGAGCCGGGAACCATCTCTTGGAAGGATGACCAAGAGAATGCCAATGCCTATTTTGGCTGTTACGAGGCGGCGTTCCTGGCTGGTCTCTGATTTTCGCTTCACGATGCTGTGAAGGCCATACTTAGGGGTTATGGACTAGGCGTCTGGAAGTTATCCCCAAACTCGTGGGCTAACATTCTTGGGTATGTTACCACCTACAAAATGCAGAATTTGAACCCCGACTGGGAGGCGTTTGCTCATATGCACTATCTCAGTCGCAACCCAGGTGGGTGGAGAGCGTGGTATACATTGACCACCCTCGCTCAATATCAAATGACCTTGGACAAGGTGTCCAAATATGACGGCTGGAAAAATCATTTCTATTTTCTGTCCGCCCCCACCCATCGTGAAAATCGGGAGTTCCGTCGGTATAATAAAAAGCCTGACCTTCTGGGTCGAAAATGCGCCCTTCCCCGGATCCCAGGGGATGATTATGACAAGATAATGGAAACCAAGTTATTTAAGCTCAGGCTAGAGACTCTCTCAACCGGGGAGGTAATAAAGGTTCCCAACAATTGGATTCCCATGTGCGCATGGTTTAGAGACGAGGCGTTCTTGTCCGCCTGCGGGCTAAGCACGATGTTTCCAAAAAGTATGTTTGTTACACATCCGGCAGAATGCCGCTTGTTCTATTGCTTCTGTTAACCAATCATGATATTGTACTTAGCGTTTGTTTATTATTTTTTGCAGACTAAGCTTTGAAAATGGTCGCAGACGAGAAAACCCCCAAACGGTCTTCTGCTCAAATCCGGAAGGACCTGGCGAAAACTAAAGCCGCCAAGCTAAAGGCTGAGGTAAAGAACCGTCTAGCCCCCTGACCTGAATTTTAAACAGGTATTGTTGGTTGTATGCTTAACGCATCTTTACTTGCAGGGTGGAGAGGCTCCTAGGTCTTTCACCAAGAACCTTTTTAAGCGGGGACGGGACGATAGCGCCTCCACCCCAACCTAGCCTGCAAAGTCTGCCAAGGCAGCTTCAGGTAAGACGGACCCAGAAAGCTCTTTTGGGAAACACCGCTTGCGCAGAACGGTACTGCTGGAGGCTTCGGAGTGGGCTTCGACATGGTCCCATCCGACCTCTCTACGCCTGTGGGTTGTGCAAACTGTAGACACCCAAATGTGTCTCCCCAAAACCAAACCCAGTGATGAATACCTTTTGCGTCGAATGATTATCGAACGAGGTGAAAGTGTGAAAGGTCAAGTGTTGCAGTCGGTTTTATTAAATTCTTTCTTTCTGTTTTCGAAAAATAACTCTATTTTATGAAAACAGCCAATCCAGTTTAGTTTGGTCCATGAAAAGGGTTCAATAATAGTGTAGTTGGATGGGGCTTGCAAAGAGCTTTCCAACGATATATTATAAGCCCAGTTCCGATGAATAATGAGGAAGTTGTGGCCAAAATACTAAACTAGGCCCGGTTTAATCTTTACATGCGGCCCAATGATCTAGGGGAGGGCCCAATATTAATTATTATTCCTAAAGTTATTAGAATTAATTATAGTCTTCTAGAATTCTCTAGAAGGTTCTCTTTAATCCTAATAGAATTAGAATTAATAATTATATTTTGATAAAGTTTTATTTTGAATAAAATATTATTTTATGAAAGATACGATTTCGGTTTCATACGGACTTTACAAAAGGATTTTGATTCATATGTGGAATCCGTGTTTGAAAGCACGTAGATATCCAGGTTGTCGCCAAACGACAGGCCTGTCGCCACGCCACAGACCCTGTCGCCTGGTGACAAGGTCGGTTTTGCAGCGACAGAGTGAAATTTTATTCCTTATTAAATTCTACCTATTTTCGGACTGTTTTCTTATAAATAGGGTCCTAAACCTCCGTTTTTATTTACCAATCAACAATCAATCAATTCTCATCATCTTCAATTCCAATCATCATCTCTCTAAAGCTAGAAGCTTTCTCTCTCTTTTTCTAAACCTTCCCTCTTACAAAATTCTGCATTCACGAGATCTAGATTCACCTAGCCAAGTTCGAAGTTGCCTTCGCCCTAGACTTGAAAGGTTATAATTTTTGAGGGTTTGGTCCCAAATCTTTATTTCAGTTATTTAATTTGATTGTTTGATTTTATATTTTCCTTGAAGTTACTAACGCGTGTATTTTGTTATTAGAAAGAGATACGAGGCATCAAAGTATGTAATCTTATTGCTTTATTCTTGTGGAAAGCATGTTTAAATTTGTTTAATTCCTAGTATCATGCTTAGGATGTTATTATTGCTTTCTAGTATCATGTTTAGGGTGCCTTTTACTTTTTCTAATATCATGTTAGTATCATGTTAGGTTTAAAGCTTTGATCTTTATTGTTTAGTGACATGCTAGGGTTTGTTATTAATTTTGTTAGTATCATGCCTAGGATCTTGCTATTATATTTAAGCTTTATTATTAACATGATTATAATTGTTATGGTTATTATTGTTGTTGTTATTATGTTGCTTGATATATTTATATTGTTATTGCTTGATCACGCCTTTTATGCATGTTTAAAGGGAATTTGTACTTGTAATCACGCTTAATAAGATAATTAATAATCTTGTTTAGGGCTAATATGATTATAATTCAAGTGATCACCAATAATAGTTTTGTTTGTGCATTAAGTTCAACCAACATAGATAAACAGGTTTAGGGTTAATCTGTTGATTGCATGTTAGTCAGAAAGCGCACATGAATACGAGAAGAATAAAGTAGAGGCCTATTTAGGGCAGGTTCAATCTCTTTTAGGTTGGATTTGTACCTTCATCCCCGAACCCTATTTGGTTCAAGACCTTTTGGAGTTGACGATCTCCTGCATCGTTAAGGGGTGTAATCTTCACCTTGTGAACGGTTTACAAGTTCCTAAAACTTGTTGGCGACTCTTTTGCTCTAGCTTCCTTCCCTTTGGACGCCATCATACTTAAGTGTATGATCACAGTGGGGTTCAAGTTTGGGGTAATGCTTGAAATATTCCCTACACAAACCCATAGGCTTTTGAAGGTACATACAATCCTTTCGAATCTCCGCTTGAGCTGGGATGGCCCTTGCGAGTGAAATCTCACTCTCAACAGACCTCTTCGTCAGATAGCCGGCTTCAAGCTGGTGCCGCCTATATAGCTCACTCACCCCCTTTCACATATGGTGCAGATCAATCCCCCCCGATGGACGGACGTGCAGGCGCACGCCAAGTCCATGCTGGCGGCCGTCCCCAAGAAGGAAAAGGATGCCATACCGGGCATTGAGACGTTCAGTGTTGAATGGATCACTGCACTCCTGTTTGAGGTACAACTGATTCCTCCTTTTGTGGAAACAGGTAAAATATATTCCGCATGATTCACACCGTTTGTGTCTGCAGGCTATTCTCAGGGTTGATGGAATCAAGCGGCCATACGCCCGGAAGAGGAAGGAGGTAAAGAGAGTCATTAGATCAGCTAGGGATTCTCAAGATGTTGCTGAATATCAATGTACAATTAATGAACTTGAAACTAAAGCCGAATTGATGCAACAGGCGGATCAGATCAGAGGTCTTACTACAGCCCTGAATGAGGCTAAGCAGAAGGCCAATACGGCTGAGACCAACCTCAAGAAGGCGTAGGACGACCTCAAGGCCTTGCAAAGTGTTTCCTAGGAGAATACTGGTCTCAAGGCGGAGGTGGAGCGCCTAAAAAAGGATGCGGAGCAGGTCCAAATGAACATCAAAGCAACAATTGAGGCGGAGCAAGACCGCCTGATTGCTGAGAATGAAGAGGACTCCGATACCCGGATGAGGATTGCATGGAATACGCTCTACCCAAAAAAGGATTACGAAATTTGGGCTCTGACTTTTTAATACGCTGAGGACATAGTGTATAGGAGAGAGAAAGGAGAGCTAGAGCCCGAGTCCTTTTAAGCCTGGGCAAACGCTGAGCTTGAGGAGCCTGCAAAGGAGCTCCCCAAAGAAGGAGAAGCAATTGATCTTTAATTTGATGGGGAGGATTCCAAGAAGGAGGACCAGGCGGCCCAGCATCAGCCTTAACTTTCAGCGGCAGTATGCCAACTTTTGGTTTTTTCCGGCCTGCGTACCGAGTATTTGGTTGTGTGAACAACTTTTAAATCTTCCACCGGATGGTTGTCCGGTTAGGCAATTCTCCCTGGCTCTTTGTGGTTGGGTTTATAAATGAAAATACCGATTGGGTCGGTTTGCTTTGTAGTTTTTATTATTTTAAATTTCGCTCTTTAAATTTGTCTATGTATATCTGAGTTTGCCTATCTTATCAAAAACATGCGGCATTCAGTACACCAGCTACTCTTGCCCCTGGCGGCTGTGTGGTTGGTTTCAGTACTTTGATTGATTGACTTGGGAAGGTTTGATACTTTAAGGAGTATGGAAAGTTCCTAAGTCAATCAATCACAGTGGTGATTGCCCCAAACCAAGTACACAGCCGTCCACATGACCAATATATAGTCACCCAGCCGGGGAATTAGCTATACTGTAACCAGAATCCTCCGTATGGGGTATTCGCAATATGATTAAATTGTCTTGATAACACAGGCAGTATATTGCCGCCTGGCAGTTAATGAAGCAGGGGACAAATTGTCCCCTGATAGATGATCCTTGGACGACTTAGAGGCCGTCTGAGATACCCGCAATCCATTGCACTTGTCCCACTGCCCTATTGGGGAGACGTGTACAATTTCGCCGAATAGTCTAACTCATAACTTCGATTATAAACCGGCTTGTTTCGGGGTTTTTTGAGTCCCTTGGGAGAGTTACAACACTAAGACTGGATGCTCGCTTGGATGCCTGTACCTGCAAAACAACGGAGCACCGAATGGTCGGTGGTCCACCTCCGAAGCTTAAGTTAGTCTAAGTCCGAAGAATAAGGTGCGGAATGTAAAGGGTTATCTGCTCGGATTCCGAGCTCGGGTGTACTGTTCTCTTGAGAGTGACAGTTCTAACAATGATTAGTAATCACTGAGTATATCTCGTAAAGAGTGTCAAAAGAGACGTATCTCGTATTGAATGTCAAGATGTCTCCCGTAGCCATAAATGAGGAGGTCATCTCCTATTTATAGGCTTCTCGAAAAACGTGCACTCCCTAGGGAATACTCACACAGCTTTTGCAGACCTCGGGATTTGGGCCTGAAAGCCGCCAATCCCAGGTCCTTTTATCCGTCTTCCACGTGTCGTTCCCTGAGAGGTCTAAAGTGGCGCCCCTTTCAGTGACACGTGGCGGACTCTGATTGAGCCAACTGGCCTAGGGTATTTTTACCCAAATCATTTGCCCCTCACAGGTGACACGCGCTTGCCACGTGTTGCCTGTGACAGGTGTCAGCATCCGACTGGTCGGATTTTGAATAGTTACTGTGGAGGGAAAGTTTTAGGGTTTTTAACCCTTCTATAAATAGAAAGTTTTCACCCCCCGAATCTTTTACACCTTTGCGAATCTTTGGAGAATCTCTGAGTTTTAACTTTAAGAATCTCAAAATTCCCTAAGTGTTTCTTAGTTCTCAAGCATCCGACACTCGGCCCGCTGTCCGACAGTTCTCAGCTATCCAAGCGTCTCTTCACCCTTCTTCTAAGGTAACGCCTGTTTCTTCTTTTATTTCTCATTTTTTCTTTGTTTTCGAAAAAATGGTTTCCCAATCGCATGCGGCACAGTATAGGATAGTGATCAGCCGGTCACCGGGGACGGCTGAATCTAGAACTTGCAGTGCCGACTGCTTGACCAGCGACTGTGCTTTGCGAACTTCTCCGAATCCGACTGGTTTCGCGTCTGTGCAGGACACGATGGCCAGAAAAAAAAGAACAGCAAGAAAACCCAACTCCGATGGATCTTTTTTCCCGTCGGATGGTTCAACTCTTTATTCTGACGGCTCAATGAGGGTGCCTCGAAGTGAGGTGCCGGAACACCCTGATAGCCCTTCTTATCTTCCTCCTACCCCTACTTATTACCATTCGCCCTCTTCAAGCGGTACTCCTAGTGATAGGATACTGGAGGAGGCAGATGAAACCTATGCAGCCGGGCCTTCTGAACAGGCGCCGGAAGAGAGTCTAAGGGAGGACCCTGCTGGCACCAGTCGGCAGTCCCTTAGCTCTGATGACAGTTCTGATGACGAGTCGGCCTCGTCATCTTCTTCAGATAATGCCTCCGCCTCTTCAGGGGAGGCAAGGACCAGAATAGACGCTTCCAGGGAGTCCTTGGCAGTTGAGAGGGAGGAATCCTGGGCCGATCCGAGCGCTTCCAGGCGCTTGGAGAAAGCCCCCTACTATCATCATGTTCCGCAGAGCAGGCGGAACACCATGGCAAACGGCCTTACAAGTTTTAAGCGTAAGGTTGTTCTGGGCCATGGCTTCAGTTTGTGCGTCCCCAATAAGGACGACACCATTACCTGGCCGAGTATGGCCAGCTATGAAGACCGAGCATTCAGTTGTTATGAGGCGGCCTTTCAGGCTGGCTTGCGCTTCCCTCTCCACCCGGGCGTGGAGAGGATTTTGGATGGATACCAACTTGGTATCTGGCAACTCGTACCCAATTCATGGATCAATATTCTGGGGTACGTTGCCGCCTGCGAGATGCTGGAAGTGGAGGCGAGCTTTGAAGCATTCGCCCACATGCATTATCTTAGCAGGGCGCCTGCTAGGGGTGGCGAGGGCTGGTACACCTTGACTACATGCAAGGGATACATGATGGCTGTCGGCAAAGAGAACAAGTGGAAAGACTGGAGAACTAAGTTCTACATAGTCAAAACTGCCGACCGCCGCCTGAACCAAAAGTATAACAGGTGGAAAAAGGATCCACCTCTCCTAGCAGGCAGGAGTGCATTGCCAGCTCTTCCTAGACGAGCAAAGGAGGAGATCATGGACGCGGGTTTGTTCACCGTGTCTGTGAAGACGAATGATGAGGGGGACAAGGAAGTCACCCCTCAATGCTATCTCCCTTTGTACAAATGGTTTGAGGAAGGGACGTTCTTGGCCGCTTGCGGGCTAAGTACTGAGATGCCGAGAGGTAGTCGGCCGTCTGTTTAATATGCCATATTTAATTTGCTTGTCTTCACTGGTTAAATGTGACTAACACTTGATTCTTTTTTGCAGACAAAGCGATGGAGAAACTCTCGGCCTCCAGGAAGCCGGCTGTATCTGCTGCCAGATACAGATCAAACGTCCTTAACAGGACGGAAGCCACCACAAGGGTGGAAGAGCAGCAACCAGCCGGTACCCCAGGGGTGAGATTTTGTACTTAGCATTTTTCTGATTAATGCTTATCCTTTGCCGAAAGTTTACTGACCTTTGTTTTGTCTTCAATGACACAGGGTACCTCATCCAAATCCCCGTCCAAACCATCCGACCCTAAGCTCCAAAAGACTAGGGCGGGTGATGTGAGCGCATCCGGCAAGGGCGGCCGGAAGCACGTTGCTCATAAACCCAAGAGGCCCTCAGACGCCCCTGCTGGTGAGAAGAGGTTTCTGGGGGAAAAGCCCCCCTCTTCTTCCGGTAAGGAGAGGCTTTTGGGGAAAAGGCCCGCCTCTTCTACCGGTCAGAAGAGGGTTCTGGGGGAAGAGGAGGTGGATGAGGAAGATGGTAAGAACCATTCGTCCTTTTTCCTTTCTTCAAGTTATCCCTACTTGAGTACTTTTCTAACTTTTTCTTCTTGCAGTTCCCATACAGAGGCCGACTGTAGTTCAAATGGCCAAGTCCATGCTGAGGGCGATTGATCCGGATGATAAAGCATCCGTCAGAGGAGTCGGCACCCTAGACCTTGATGGTATTCTAGGGAACCTTTGTGAGGTATAAACTTAGCCTTGCCTTAACATTCGTCTTTCTCTTTTATCCGCCTGGTTCTTAACCATCCGGCTTCTTTTTACAGGCCATGCTGCGCGTCCAAGGGCTCGAAAAACCCCTCAAGGAGAAGTCCAAAGAGGTAAAAGCTACTAAGGTTCAGGCCGAGTCCGCCTTGGATAGGGCTCAATTTGATATTGCTCAGAATGAATTTCTGACGCTTGATATGATGTATTCGCAGTCGGAGGCCAATCTGCAGGTGAAGAAGGACCTGGACTCGGCCCGCCTTCAAGTCTCCAACCTCAAGAAGGAGATCAGGTCCCTTAAAGCGGAGCTCGAGCCCCTTCACGACGCCAAGGATGAGGCCGAAAGGGCCCAGAATAGGGTGAGCCGCCTGGAGCATAAACTCACCAACCAGGAGCTCCAGCTGAGGACCAAGTTCGAGTCCCGTGCCGAGCAAGAGAGAGCTGAACTGGTCAAACAAATGATCAGGGACAACGAGATCATCATGCGGGACACTTGGGCGGACTATCAGATTTGGAAGTCCAAGTTTGATGAGCTCAGCAAAGCTCTCGACGATCGCCTCCTTGAGGAGATGGAAGAAGCTTTCAAGGCTGATGCTGAGGCCGAGGCTGCTGAAGGCTCTGGGTCAGACTCTTCTGATGAGTCGTTTTCTGGGGAGGAGGAGGGAGATCAGGCGGAGGAGCGAGAGAAAGATGATGCACTGCAGCCGAAGGACAACAGGCCGGCTGCCAATGAAGAGGCTCTCCCCTGATCACTTAAGCTTTTATTTTTTCTGTTTCTGCGGCCAAATGGCCATGTACTTGCTTTTCCGGCCTGTGTGCCGATTATTTATGTTTCTTTACCGACCGAGGGGTCGGGTAATTTGACAATTTCCCTGGCTTTTCCAGATAACAATTTAACCAATCGTCTGGTGGCGATTGGTCATTTTTAATTTGAATCATTCGGCCATTTGGATGAAGTTTTTTCATTTTGCCCTTTGAATTGTTTGAAATTTTTGCATGTTTTTTGGCTAAGTATTATAACCTGTATACCATGCGAATGTTCTTGCCCCTGGACGGATGTCGAGTGGTTTCGGTTTATGAGATTGATTGACTTGGAAATTATTGATACTTATAAGAGTATTCATGGTTTCTAAGTCAATCAATCACTATGGTGATTGCCCCAAACCACGCGGCAGACGTCCATCCAGAATTTGGCAAAAATAAGTGTTCATTCGGCCATTGGCTCGAACAGAACTCAAATTTCCAACTTAGCTGTTATGCTAAGGAAAAATCCCCGCCTGTTCTGCCCCATAGGCAAAAACAGGCGCATCCGGCCATTGGCCTCATTGAGATTAAAGTGTTAAGTCTGGGACTTAACTTATTTCTGTTAAAATAATTCGTCCGCCTGTCTTGCCCCATAGGCAAAAACAGACGCATCCGGCCATTGGCCTCATTGAGATTAAAGTGTTAAGTCTGGGACTTAACTTATTTTCGTTAAAATAATTCGTCCGCCTGTCTTGCCCCATAGGTAAGGATCAGGCGGCATCCGGCTGGTAGCCTCAAATAAGTGCTAAGTAGTTAACTTAACGCATTTTTATAAAATTTTTCCGCCTGTTTTGCCCCTGAGCTAAAACAGGCGCATCCGGCTTTATGCCTCGGTTAGCCTCTACTTATGAAACAGTGACCATTTCCGAACTGTGCTAGAACAGATAGAAAATTTTGGCCTTTTAGATTTCACTTTCGATTAAAACAAACGACTGCGAGTGCTGCCTTAGCATTCGGTTGGGCCGCTTGTATATTCGTAGAGCAATGTGCCACCCAAATGGGAGATGCTTCTCCTCGACGAATTCACCCAAATGGGCGTCGCCGGTTATCTGACTCATGTTGGAGCAGACGGTCATACTCATGTTGGAGCAGACTGTGACCATTTGGTCTCTTTTTATATTTATCTGGCCTTAGGCCTCGTAATTGATTAAGTAAATGTTGGTATAAACTTAATAAAATTTCGTAGGAACGACTGTTTAGAACAATCGGCTCCTTCAAAGGGTTTGGGACGTTTGCTGTTGAGACAGACGCCTTTCAAACATATTGGTCGTCTGTAGCTGGTACAGACGGTAATAAAAGTTTGAAAAAGGGAAGCATATTCTCATTAACAAATCTTTGAGATAACAAAATTGAAGCATTTACATTCGTACTTAGAAGTAGTACTTTTTCAAGTTGTCTACATTCCAAGTTCTGGGCAGCTGCCTGCCGTCTGGTTCTTCCAGGCGGTAGGTGCCGTCTCTTATCTCCTCATAGATTCGGTAGGGGCCTTCCCAATTTGGGGTTAGCTTTCCCTGCTCATTCGCCCTACCGACTACTTCCATTTTTCGTAGCACAAAGTCCCCTACTTTGAGAGGACGCCTGTGTACTCTTTTGTTGTAAGCCCGAGTCATTCTCAGACGGTATATCTCATGGCGCAAGGCAGCATTGCCCCTGCGCTCTGGTAGTGAGTCCAATGCTAGACGCATGGCCTCCCAATTTGCCTCCTCATCATACAACATGATTCGAAGAGTCGGCTCATAGTGTTCAATGGGTAAGACAGCTTCTGCACCATACACCATAAGGAATGGGGTCTCTCCAGTTGCCCCTTTAGCAGTCGTCCTGATGGACCAGAGGACGTGTGGTAATTCATCCGCCTAAAGGCCACCAGCCCGTTCAATTTTCTTTTTAATTCCGTCTGAGATTAACTTGTTAAAAGCCTCGACCTGGCCGTTTGCTTGAGGCCGGCCGACTGATGCAAAAAAGCTAGAGATCCCTTGGTCTCCCAGCCAAGTCTTGAGTTGAGGCGTCTCAAATTGAGGACCATTGTCAAAAACCATAGACATGGGCACCCCGAAACGAGTGATTATGTTTCTCCAGATGAAGGAAATAACATCTTTTATCTTAATGTTTTTGACTGCCTCCGCCTCTACCCACTTAGTAAAGTAATCCACAGCCACCAATATGTAGCGCTTGCCGCCTGGTGCGGCTGTATATGGCCCCAGAATGTCTGGGAGCTGAGTGCCGTCTCTTTCAGCTAAGAGAACAGCGCTGAGGGCATGATCGGAGATGGCCAGATACATGAAGAGCATCTCTTTGGGCAAAGGGCTAACAAGCCTCGGCAAAGAGTGCAAATGAGTTTTTAACTTTTGAAAGGCCGCCTCTACATCACCACCCCATTCAAAATTAGTCTTCTTCCTGATTGCTTGGAAAAAGTAGAGACACTTATCGCCTGACCGACTGAGGAATCTCCCCAGGGCCGCCAGACAACCTGTAAGCTTTTGAACCTCTTTCACAGTAAGGGGCGACTACATGTCGATGACCGCCTATATTTTCTCAGGATTGGCCTCTATTCCCCTTTAATCAATCAGGAATCCGAGAAACTTCCCAGACTCAACACCAAAGACACACTTTTTTGGATTTAGCATGACCTTGTGCCGCCTGAGTGTGGCGAATGTTTCTCGGAGATCAGCAAGGTGATCCGCTTGTAGTTTGGATTTGACTATCATGTCATCAATGTATGCTTCTACATTCCTCCCAATTTGATTAATGAAGACCGTATTAATCATTCGTTGGAAAGTAGCAGGCGCATTCTTCAAGCCAAACGACATCACAGTATAACAGAACAACCCCTGATCAGTGACGAATGCCATCTTTTCTTGATCTTTTTTCCACAGGGGAATCTGGTGGAAGCCTGAATAGGCGTCCATAAAACTCATCAGGGCATGTCCGGCTGTTGAATCGACCAGACTGTCGATCTTTGGCAATGGATAACTATCCTTCGGACATGCCTTGTTCAGGTCGGTGCAGTCAACACACATCCGCCAAGTACCATTCGGCTTTTTTACTAACACAACATTAGCTACCCAATCAGGGAAGTTGCATGGCCGAATGAACTTGGCGTCCAGCAGCTTTTTAACTTCAGCTGCTGCCGCCTGACTTCTTTCTTTGCCGTGATTTCTCTTCTTTTGCCGAATGGGCTTCTTTTTGGGATCCACGGCGAGTTTGTGGACAACGAGATCCGGGCTTATGCCAGGCATCTCTTCCACTTCAAAGGCAAAGGTGTCTTTGAATTCTTTCAGAAGCTGGTGCAAACTGTCACCTAGCTTAGCAAATGAAACCGTCCCTACCTTAACAGTCCGCTCTGGTCGAGCGTCATCCAGAGGGATATCAATGTGTTCACCAGTCGGCTGGGGACGGAGATCATCCGACCGTTCCCCGGTCAGTGATTGCTATGTTTTCTCTTTTTTGACCGCCACTAGTTGATCAATTTTTCTCTTTTTCTCAGCTGGTGGGGCCGTTTGGTCTTTGTCATCATCAAGGTCGACTGTTTGTTTGCCTCGGACGGCTGCTGCGGCCGCGGGCTTGACATCCGAGAGATAGCACTCCCGAGTTGTCTTCTGGTCCCCATTAAGGGAGCCGACTGTGCCATCATCCCTGTCATACTTAACGAGCATGAGAGCAGGAATGATGACAGCCTTGCACTCGTTAAGAGTGGGTCGACCAAAGATGAAGTTGTAGGCAGTAAGCTCTTCAACCACGAGGAAACGGATGGTCATATGCCGGCCGTTTCCCTTTTGCCCCAGCCGGATGGGCAAATCTATCCGTCCGACTAGGTGCACGAGTCCTCCCCCAAACCCTACAAGGGTGTGAGAAACCTCCATCATGTTGTCTGGCTTGTACTTGAGATTGGACAAGCATTTGAGGCTGATGAGGTCAGAGGAGCTGCCTGTGTCGATCAAGATTCGACCAACCAGTTGGTTGGCCACTTTACATTCAATGACCACAAGGTCATCATGCGGCCGACGGACTTTGCCTCTGTCCTGTTCGGTGATGATGACCTCGGGGAAGGCGGATGTGCCTGCCGCCTCTCCCTCTTCAACGGAATGGATCATCTTTTTCAGATGATCCTTGGTGCCCCGAATGGTCGGGCCACCCCCGGCGAATCCGCCTCCTATGGTATATACCGGATCTTCATCGGTGTCGGTACTAACAGTCGGCTGGGGAGCCTTCTTTTTTGACTGCCCCTGATTCGCCTTTGAAGTCACTTTGGACTTCACATAGGACTTTAGCTGTCCTTTGTCGGCCAGACGGTCAAGCTCTCGCTTGAGGCTGAAACAGTCGTTGGTGTCATGACCGACATCTTCATGGAAGTGGCAATGTTTATTTTTGTTCCGATTTTCAATGGAACCTCTCATTGGAGTCGGCTTCTCAAGAGTCAGCCGTTCCTTGATTTCCATCAAGATGGAGCAGCAGTCCTTGTGGAATTCGTACCTTGGGACATACGGTTTCCACTCTTTCTTCTTCTTCTGGGCCGGCTGATCAGAGTTATCAACGGCCCAGACTTGCTTTTTCTTTTTGTTCTCTTCTGGCTTGGGAGCCGACTGAGCAGGCCGACTCTCCTTCTGTCGGTCGGACCTCTTAGAGTCCGACTGTTTGTTGGAGGAGCAGAGCTCGGTCGCCTGTATATAGGCTTCCGCCTCTCGCAGCGCTCCCTGCAGAGTGAAAATTTGCTTTCGGACGAGTTCATACTTGAAGGTAGAACCGTCCTTCAGACCCTTGAAAAAGTCTGTGAAGGCGACCTCGTCAGATAGCCCATGGATCTGGATTCGTACCAGATTGAACCGCCTGACGTAAAAACGCAAGCCTTCTCTATCTCCCTGCTGTACATTGCCAAGATCAAGGCTTGTTTTCTTGGCAGGGATGTTCATAGAGAAGTTGGAAGCAAACAAGAACGCAAGCGTCTTGAAGCTATTAATGCAACCAGCCGGCAAGTTGCCAAACCACTGTTGGGCTATGCCCTTCAGCGTGGCTGGAAAGCAGCGACACCATGCGGCATCATCCAGCCCTTGTAAATACATGAGGTGGGTGTATGCTAGCAGGTGGTCTTCGGGGTTGGTGGTCCCATCATAGGTTCCTACCAACACATTTTTAACCTTGGTCGGCTGTTCGGCGTCGGTTATTTCCTTAGAGAAAGCAGAGGGTTGGTCTCCAAGATGCTGCAGCCTAAGCTGCCAGTCCATGGGCTGATAGCCGCATGCCGCCTGTCCTCCAAAGAAAGCAGGCTGGATGTAAGGTTGAGCAGGCGTTTGGTACAATGGTTGAGCCATGTACTGAGCCGGCTGGATGACATGAGGTCCAACTTGAACCAGGGGGCTGCTTATTGGAGTCTCATGCACAGAATGTGAATACCTCAACGAGGTATGCTGGGAGCTGTCGTGACAAGTCGACGTTGAGGCCGACTCTAAAGCACATTCCTCTTCTGCTCGATGTAATGTCGAGCATCAGAGAATGTTTTCTTGTTACCATTCGGCTGAACATGCCGAATGGCTTTTCTTGCAACCGTTTCTGGGAAACGGAGTCTTGAAAGGTCAAACTGAGGCCGAGCCGTGTCCTTGGGAAGAGGAGTCGGCTGTCGGTCCCTGATCGATTTGTTCTTGCCCATTTGGGCTGACTTCTTGGCCGACTGTTCCTTGGCAAGAGTAGCCGACTTCTTGTTGGTGAGTTGTTTAATCTCACCACGGAGAGTGCTCACAAGCTTCATGAGCTCATCTCTAGTTATTGGGTCTGACCCTTCCACGTTGGTAGAATCAGACGGCTTCTTTGAATGTCCGGCTGGTTTGCTCGGAGCATTCTGAGAGTGAGGGCGCTCCCGCTTTTCCTTGCTGCGGATGCGCCTGGAGATGAGGGACCCATCTCTAGCAGTATAAGTTTCGACGTCACCGTCGTCACCTGAATCATGGTCCGTCTGGACCAACACTTCGTCCAGGGACCGATTGGTCTCTGGTGGCTGATTAGTCTCCAGTGGCCGATTGGTTTCTGGAGGCCGATTAGTTATAAAAATGGGTACAGTTTCCAAATAGGCCATCTTAGAGGTACTCTCCCCACAGACGGCGCCAAATGTTTCGGGGTTTTTTGAGTCCCTTGGGAGAGTTACAACACTAAGTCTGGATGCTCGCTTGGATGCCTGTACCTGCAAAACAACGGAGCACCGAATGGTCGGTGGTCCGCCTCCGAAGCTTAAGTTAGTCTAAGTCCGAAGAATAAGGTGCGGAATGTAAAGGGTTATCTGCTCGGATTCCGAGCTCGGGTGTACTGTTCTCTTGAGAGTGACAGTTCTAACAATGATTAGTAATCACTGAGTATATCTCGTAAAGAGTGTCAAAAGAGACGTATCTCGTATTGAATGTCAAGATGTCTCCCGTAGCCATAAATGAGGAGGTCATCTCCTATTTATAGGCTTCTCGAAAAACGTGCACTCCCTAGGGAATACTCACACAGCTTTTGCAGACCTCGGGATCTGGGCTTGAAAACGGTCAATCCCAGGTCCTTTTATCCGTCTGCCACGTGTCGTTCCCTGAGAGGTCCAAGGTGGCGCCCCTTTCAGTGACGCGTGGCGGACTCTGATTGGGCCAACTGGCCTAGGGTATTTTTACCCAAATCACGGCTGGTGTCTTTTGACATCCGATTTCAAACTTAAATCATTCTTTAGACTATTTTGGTCAGACAGCTATAAGTTGACCTATTAAGTCGTTCAATCTTTGCCGTCTGCATATGCTTGTAGAGCAAACGATAGAATGCCCTCTGCGACGATAACACCCGGAGGGGTGTCACCGGATGCCATACTCATGTTGGAGAAGACGAATTTATAAATTTGCATCCGGCCATTGGCCTCAATTTAAATATCGATTTTGCCACTAAGTTTTTAACTTATAGCTTAACTTATTCAATGGGTCGTCTATGTTTCGAACAGACGGAAATTTTATTGGTGCGCATGTATATATATGAGATAATTAAACGATTTGAAAAAAAAGCAACTTTTTTCATTGATAGGATTTTTATTTACAAAAATTTACAAGTCTCAGAAGTAGTACTTTTTCAAATTATCTACATTCCAAGTTCTGGGCAGTCGCCTGCCGTCTGGAGTTTCCAGGCAGTAGGTGCCGTTTCTTACTTCCTCGTATATCCGGTAGGGGCCTTCCCAATTAGGAGTTAGTTTTCCTTGCTCATTGGCCCTACCGGTTGCCTCCATTTTTCGTAACACAAAGTCCCCAACTTTCAAGGGGCGTTTGTGCACTCTCTTATTATAGGCACGAGTCATTCTCAGACGGTAAATCTCATGACGCAAGGCAACATTGCCCCTGCGCTCCGGGAGTGAGTCCAATGCAAGCCGCATGGCTTCGTCGTATAGCATGACTCGTAGAGTCGGCTCGTAATGCTCGATGGACAAGATGGCTTCAGCACTGTAAACCATGAGAAACGGGGTTTCACCGGTTGCCCCTTTTTCAGTTGTCCGGATGGCCCATAGGACATGAATTAACTCTTCTGCTCATAAGCCACCGGCTCTTTCTATTTTCTTTTTGATACCATCCGAGATGAGTTTGTTGAAGGCTTCAACTTAGCCATTTGCTTGGGGTCGGCCAACTGATGCAAAGCAATGTGAGATCCCTTGATCTCCCAACCAAGTTTTAAGCTGAGGCGTCTCAAACTGAGTACCCCAAACTGGGTGATAATGTTCTTCCAGATGAAGGAGATGACATCCTTTGTCTTGATGCCCTTAACCGCCTCTGCTTCCACCCACTTGGTGAAATAATCCACAGCCACCAGAATATAGCGCTTTTTGCCTGGTGTAGGCGTATAAGGACCTAGAATGTCCATGCCCCATTTAGCAAATGGGACTGGGCTGTGGATTGCCGTCAGATCGGTAACAGGCCGATGGATTAGCTTGCCAAACCTTTGACACTTGTCACATTTCTTAACAAACTCCATGGCATCTGACTCAAGAGTGGGCTAGAAATAGTGCCGCCTAGCTCTAACAGCCAAAGATCTGCCGCCTACATGAGAGGCGCAGTATCCCGCATGCAATTCTTCAAGAACTTCTTTCCCCTTTTCCGAGGTAACACACTACAATAGAGGCTTCAAGAAACCAACTTTGAAGAGCTCTCCTTGCCTCATCTCGAAGTTTGCAGCTCGCTTCTTCAGCACGACCGCCTCCTGGGGTGAATCGGGGAGCGTGCCGTCTATTAGATAAGCCCGGATGCCATCCATCCAGGTAGAGCTTCGGTCCAGTACTCCAATGGGCTCATCATCAGATATGCTTCGTTTTTCCATAACTTCCCAGAAAACTGACCAAGGCGTATCACAGGAGGTGGAGGATGCCAATTTTGACAAAGCATCCGCCTGGTTGTTTTCATATCTAGGCACTTAACTTAGATGAAATTGTTTAAGCATCCTAGCTTCAGCTTTGACCGCCTACAAGTACTTGATCATGGCCGGATGGGTGGCTTCATACTCACCATGGTATTGGCTAACGACCAACTGAGAGTCAGAGCAGGCGTCAATTTTTGTTGCCCCCGCCGCCTTGCACATGCGGATGCCGGCTAGCAGGGCTTCATATTCCGCCTCATTGTTTGAGGCCTGGAACTTGAACCGTAGTGCATATTCATATTTATCTCCTTTCAGAGACTGACAGATTATACCTGCACCACAGCCGTTCATAGTAGAGCTCTCGTCTACATGCACCTTCCAAACCTGATCAAGGTTGTCCAGAGCAACTGGCCTTGTCATTTCGACAATAAAGTCGACAAACGCCTGACCCTTCACTGCCTTTCTTGGTTCGTAGGTGATTTCAAGAGACTGCATTTCAATAGCCCATTTGAGCATTCTACCGGATGACTCTAGGGTTGTGATTGGCCGCTTAAGGGGTTGATCTGTATAGATTACCACCGGATGTGCCAAGAAGTATGGTTTCAACTTCTTGACAGCCATGTAAAGGACAAGGCCAAATTTTTCAATCATGGGGTACCGGAGTTCAGCATTTCTGAGCACATGACTAATGAAATAGACCGGGAGCTGAATACCGTCTCTCTGAGCAAGGAGAACGGCACTGAGGGCATGATCTAAGACGGCTAGGTACATGTAAAGCGTCTCCTTTGGCAGAGGGCTAACAAGCCTTAGCAAAGAGTGTAAATGTTCCTTCAACTTTTGAAAGGCCGCCTTAGCATCATCTCCCCATTCAAATTTGGTCTTCTTCCTAATTGCTTGGAAGAAATAAAGGCACTTGTCACTTGACCGGCTGAGGAATCTCCCAAGCGCAGCCAGGCTACCGGTAAGCCTCTGAGCTTCCTTGACAATACGGGGCGACTTCATGTCAATCACCGCCTATATCTTCTCAGGGTTAGCCTCTATCCCCCTTTGATCAATCAGGAATCCGAGAAACTTCCCAGACTCACACCAAAAACACACTTTTTGGGATTTAACATGACCTTATGCTGCCTGAGTGTGGTGAAGGTTTCTCGAAGATCAGTAAGGTGATCATTCTGCAGCTTGGATTTGACTATCATGTCATTAATGTACGCCTCTACATTCCTCCCAATCTGATTAATGAAGACTGTATTAATCATCCGTTGGAAAGTAGCCGGCGCATTCTTCAAGCCAAACGACATCAAAGTATAACAAAATAACCTCTGATCAGTGACGAAGGCCGTCTTCTCTTGATCTTTTTTCCACAAGGGTATCTAATGGAAGCCGGAGTAAGCATCCATAAAACTCATCAAGGCCGCCTGACTTCTTTCCTCGCCGTGATTTCTCTTCTTTTGCCGGATGGGCTTCTTTTTTTTGTCCACGGCGAGTTTGTTGACAGTAAGATCCGGGTTGATGTCTGGCATCTCTTCCACTTCAAAGGCAAAGATGTCTTTGAATTCTTTCAACAGGAGGTGCAAGTCTGCACCCAACCTTTCAAAGGCAGTCGTCCCCACCTTAACAGTTCACTTTGGATAGCTATCGTCTAGAGGAATATCAATGTGCTCACCAGCCGGCTAGGGACGGAGATCATCTGACCGTTCCCCGGTCAGTGATTGTTATTTCTTCTCCTTCTTCACCTCCATCAGCGGATCAATTTTTCTTTTCTTTGCTGCTGCTGGAGGGGGTGAATCAGGATCCTTGACATCGTCATGGTTTGGCTCCTTCTGCTGTCCGGCTGCAGCAGCCGTTGGTTTGACGTCTGAGAGGTAACACTCCCTAGTCGTCTTCTGATCCCTTTTGAGGGAGCCAACAGAGCCATCATCCTTTTCATACTTGAGAAGCATGAGAGCTGGGATGATGACGGCCTTGCACTCGTTAAGAGTGGATCGGCCAAGAATGATGTTGTAGGCGGTCAGCTCTTTAACCACCAGGAACCGGACGATCATATGTCGCCCTTTCCCCTTCTACCCCAGCCGGATGGTAGATCCATTTTGTCCGACTGGGTGCACGACCCCTCCACCAAAGCCAACTAGTGGATGGGAGACGTCGCGCAGGTTGTCCATCTTGTAGCTAAGCTTGGGCAGACACTTGTAGCTGATGAGATCAGAGGAGCTACCCATGTCTATAAGGATTCGGCCAACCAGCTGGTTGACGACCTTACATTCAATGACGATTGGGTCATCATGCGGTCAGCGGACTTTGCCCGATCCTTCTTAATGATGAGGACATTTGGGAATGTTCCGCTGGTAGACGTCTGTCCATCATCAACCGAGTGAATCATCTTCTTCAAATGATCCTTGGTACCCCGGATGGTCGGGCCACCGCATGCGAATCTGCCTGCTATAGTGTAGACTGGATCCTTGTTGGTGTCCGAGCTACTAGTGGGCTGGACAGTTTTAGACGACTGCCCCGGATTCTTCTTAGAAGCCGCTTTGGACTTCAAAACATAGGACTTCAGCAAGCCCTTATCTGCCAGAGGGTCCAACGTCCGCTTGAGGCTATAGCAGTCATTGGTGTCATGGCCTACTTCCTCGTGGAAGTGAAAAAATTTATTCTTGTTCCGCGACTGAACGGAACTCTTCATAGGATTCGGTTTCTCAATGGCCAGCCGGTCCTTCACCTCTGTAAAGATGGTGTAGCAGTCTTTATTGAATTCATACCGTGAGACATACGGCTTGAATTCTTTCTTTTTCTTTTTGGACGGCTGATCAAGCTCATCAACCGCCCAAACTTCTTTTCTCTTTTTTCTCTCTTTAGCTTTCTGAGCCGGCTGAGCAGACCGACTCTCTTTTTGCTTGTCAAACTTCTTGGAGTCCGACTGATGGTTGAACGAGCAAAGGTCGGTGGCTTGAATAAAGCTCTCCGCTCTATCAGCGCCTCTTGAAGGGTAAAGACCCTCTTGCGGATAAGGTCGAACTTAAAGGTCGACCCATCCTTCAGACCCTTGAAGAAGTTTGTGTAAGCAACTTTGTCAGACAGTCCTTGAATCTGGATTCTCACCAGATTGAACCGCCTGACATAGGAGCGTAGCCCTTCTCTCTCTCCTTGCCTTATGGTACTCAAGTCAAGACTTGTTTTCTTGGCAGGGATGTTCATTGAGAAGTTGGAGGCAAACAGGAAGGCAAGCTTCCTAAAGCTGTCAATGCATCCGGCTAGCAAGTTGCCAAACCATTGTTGGGCGATGCCCTTCAATGTAGCCGGGAAGCACCGATACCACATAGCATCATCCAACCCCTGCATGTGCATGAGGTTGGAGTAGGCCATGAGGTGGTCCTCCGGGTTGGTGGTACCGTCATAGGCGCCCACCAACACATTCTTAACCTTGGCTGGTTGTGCCGCCTCGGTTATCTCCTTGGTGAACGCAGAAGTCTGTTCACCAAGTTTGAGGAGACGGAGCTGCCAGTCCAAAGGTTGGACATTATATGCCGCCTGACCCCCAAAAAGGGTCGGCTGCATGAAATGAGGAGAATACGGACCGTAGATCATAAGAGGTACGTACGGTGCATTCCCAATCATCTGAAGGCCAGAGTGGACGGTATTACCGCTTGTATGGCTCTCATGTAAGGATTGAGTATTCCTTACGAATGTATTTTTGAAGCTGTCTGGAAAGCTCGAGGTAGAGGCTGACTCAGACAGCTGCTGGTTTCAATTGTGCTCGATGACATGTCGAGCATTAGTGTAAGTCTTTTTGCTGCCATCCTGCTGAACAGCACGGATGACCTTCCTTGCGCCCTTCTAGGGCAAAAGGATCCTTGACCAATCAAGGGCAGGCGCAGTCTTCTCCTTGGGATGTGGAGTAGGCTGCCTGTCCCTGACTGACTTCTTCCTCGCAGCTCGAGGAGATTTCTTGGCAGGATGACACTTGCTGGAGCCAGCCGTTTTCTTTTCGATCAGGTCCTTTATCTCACCCTTGCAACTCGTCATGAATTTCATGAGCTCATCTCTGGTGACTGGGGCATGACCTCTTGCCGACTGGGTTTCCCCTTGCAACTGCCCAAGGGGCCTGCTTGTACCCGCCTGGCTTTCACCTCGTTCCAGGTTATCTCTGGGACGAAGGCGTCTGGTAATGAGTGACCCATATTTGGCCACATATGTTTCAACTTGAAGGTCATCATCCTCCTAGTCTGTGAAGACCTCCAACTGAAGACTATTGGGGTCAGGAGGCGGTACAGACTCTTGAACCATCTTTGAGGTACTCTCCCCACAGACGGCGCCAAATGTTTTGGGTGTTTTTGTCCCTCAGGAGAGTTACAGCTCACAGATTGATCCGACTGCGCCTATACCTGCAAAACAACGGAGACTCTGGGTTCCTGGAGCTCCGCCTCCGACGATCAAGTTAGTACTTGAATGAGAGTAGGAAAAAGGTGTGGAAATTTAGGTGAGATCTTCTCGGATTCCGAGATCAGGTGTTTCTCTGATGTAAGAGAATGTAGGATATGCTGTAATAAATTATTGGTGTCCCCAAAATGGGGGAAATCTCCCTATTTATAAGGTCATCGGAAAATGTGCCCCTGATTAGGTTATTCTGACCTAATCTTGCTGGGCTACGCCGAGTTATGGCTTTCTCGGGATTTGGGCCCTTGAAGGCCGCCTTTTTCTCCCAAATTCTGGGAGTGACACGTGTCAAATGGAGATTGGTCCGATTTGGACCAATCGGGGTATGACACGTGTCACGATCTGGTTGGTCCACGTGGCATAGGTTAAATTACCCAAAACAATTGCGTAAATAATATATTTTGTATAAAGTAATTAATTAGGAAAATACCAATTATTCACTATTTAATTTCACTAAGAAAATCAATTTTTCTTTACCAAGAAAATCCGAAAATTCCTAGTTAATTATTTAGGAAATTCAGATCTTTTAATTAAATAATAAAATGTAATTTTGTTTAATTAAAATATCCGAAATATATATATAAATAATCCGGTTTTTAAATAAAATAAATGGATAATAAATCTTATCCAAAATAGTAATTGAGTTTTATAATACTTTTGGCGCCAAAATTAAAATATCATTTTGGCTCCAAAATTTAAAATGTAAAATAAATTACTAAAATACCTTTTTTAAGAGAATACTAATTAATTAATTAAAAAAATACGTTTCAAAAATACAGGGTATTACAATCTACCCCCCTTAAAAGAAGTTTCGTCCCGAAACTTTGCCAAAACAAAATAAATCTATTTTAAATTCTTAGACTCATGCACATCCTAACCAGACTCAAGATCATAACTAACTTCAAGAAAGACCCAAAATTACTCAAAAATGACTCGAAAAGTAAACGTGCGAAACTCTATCGCCCTCTACCCCGCTTAAAAGGATTTACGTCCCCGTAACTCGACCCGCACATTAACTCATTAAAATCAACACTTTATCAACAATCACCAATCAAAGTAAGGAAAACCAAGAAGTTTCAAACATCCAAAGAGCTTAGGTTTAAAATGATCTGTTTCAAAAGTAGTGAGAAAACTCGTAAAATATTTTTATGAGTCATTCGAAAAATTTAAAATAGTTACATTAGGAGAAATCATTGAAAACACTGTAAAAGTCTCATATATATTTAATTATAAGGTATGAATTGAAATTAAAATATTTAATAAAAGATTTTAAAAGATCTATGAAAGTTTTTAATCTAAACAATTAAAAAAAACAAGGAATACAAAACTCTTTTTTTTTTTTTTTTTTTGAAAATATATGAAATTCATTTTGCATACTTGTAAAATACTTGTTTTAATTAAAGTCGTATTTTCTTTCATAATTAAAGAAACTCTATAATTACAACAATCACATATTCAACTTCATAGCAAAGACTGTCATAGGTATCAAACATAAAGGAACACATGTTTTCTTGACCTTCTCATCGCTCATAGATTAGTAACTTGTCTCAGGGTATCTTCCAAAAGTATATATGATTTTCCCAACAAATTCATGATAAATCTGGTAATACAACCTTAAATCATAATCATTAACTCTTGGTCACTTCAAGTAACACAACACTTTTCCTTTACAACATTTAAAACTCGATTATCTTTTTCTCATAACTTCAAATTCCTCAATTTGGTTGTTATAATCCATAACTCAACTTTAAGGCAATTCTTTAATAACTCAATGAAATCATTGATTATTCCATCATCAATAGCTTCTCTATATTAATTAACTTTGTCGTCAATCCCTTAGAGTAAAATCCTTTAAGTAACCATCCAAACAATCATTTCCTAGCTAACTTCATTAAATCCCTTCACATGGTACTATTTCTTCAAAATAAACTTTGATTTCAAACAAATCTCTTTATCTCAAATACTATTTCTTATTCATCCTTTCACTTCAATGAACTCAAATTCTCTAACTTTTGTATTAAGTTTCTTCAAAAATTCAACCATCACAACTTTTGCTTTAAATAATCACCACAATATTCATCCTCACACAATATGAAATACTTTCCACCTTTAGATACAAACAATCATAAATTAATGCAAATATCCAATTCGTATCTCCCAAAAATACATACCTTACTCCAACACTTATATAGAACTAATTCAACTCATCATTACCACAAATAATATTTCCTTGCTCAATGTAAATCATATTCAACTCAACCATATCGACCACATGTAAAACTCGTTCCAAATACTTGCCACATATCACATAGTCAATTATACCATATAAGATCAAAGAAATTAGTTAATAAACTATGTCGAACTTATACAAAATTCATACTTAAATGGATAAACCAATAAATAATTTATTGAAACTCACAATCATTCCAAGATACGAAAGAAATATTTCACAAAAATACATAACATCTATTTCCATATAAGGAAATTATTTACCAATTTCAACATTAGGAACACTTATTAAGTAATTCTCATTCCACCAATAATCTTGGAATTCATATATTCCGTCGTATAATCCATGTAAAAATCATATATATACACACAATTTCATGATGTGCACATAATTATTTCCAACTTCCACTTGATATAAATATGTATCTTCCACCTTGGAATAAAATTCCGTAAAACTTCAACATGCACTCAAAATTCGAACAATTATGTTTCTCATTCAAATGCTGTCATAGTTCAACTTTTATTAATGAGAGTCGCATAGAAGGATTCAAAAAGCTTAAAATTCTAAAAACATAGAGAACATATCAAATTATTCAGAGCTTTCACGTTCACAATTATTCATTACAAAAACACGCCCCTTAGGAACATCCTCTCCATTGCTACTGGTTCCAACTTATGGCCCACTAGACTGAGATGGTTTGAATGGGTTCTTACTTTCTTGAACTTCCCCTGCCTTGACATCAGATTCCTTCTTGAAGCACTCATATTCACGGTGTCCTAGCTTTTGACAATAATGACAAGTCACTAGGTTACCTTCACAATCTTTCCCAGGGTGGTTCTTCTCACACCTTCTACAAAAATAAAATCTCTTGGGTTTCTCACTATTTCCCTGATCCCCATTTCCTCGAACATTGGTTTCTTGTCTATCATTTCCCTTCCCAAAGTTTCCCATTATTCCCCCTCCTTCCATTAAAACCTTCATTCCCTTGAGAATTCCCATTTGTCTTGTGTTTCTTTTCACCTCCATATACAGACTCAGAACACTTTCTTTTCTCTCCCTCAGAACTCTCAATCTCTCTTCCTTAAATCCCATACAAATGGGAGCACGACCATAAACTTCATCCAAGGTTTCAAAATTCACTCCCCCTAGCTTCCCTTGAAGGGTTAAGGTTAGGCCTTACTCTAATTTATGGGCGTTGATAGTTTCAATTGGAACAACTTTAGGTGCAAACCTCATTAGCTCAATAAATTTGTTGTAATACTCACTGATATAGACAGGTTCCCCATTCTCAGGTTGGTAAACTCCATACATTTCTAATTTCTCATGTAGGAAGGGTAAAACTTCTCCCTCAAGGCTTCCTGAAACCCATCCCACCCAAAGTTTGGTCTTTTAAACAACTCATCCTTTCTTTGAGCCCACCATAAGCCAGCTTCCTCCCTCATGTAGTAAACACCATTGTTCACCCTCAACTCACTTGGGCAATTGATGGCATCAAACAGCTCGTTAAACTCCTTAATCCAGTTTTCAAGACTGGCTAGGTCTTCCTTTCCCGAGTAAACAAGTGGTTTTGCTGCAACAACTCTCTTAAAGACTTCACTATAACAGTCAAGTTTAGAATTTCGGTTTTCCCTTGTTCACCACTTTCGTGATGCTTTCAGTGTTATGGGTTAACTTTCTAAGGACCTTGCCTACTTTGGAACCAGATCACTTATTTCCCATTCTTGAAGACATAATCCATGGTTATTCATACCATTCTTGAAAATTAAAAGGAATACACCATAAAAACACTTAATTCATTCCAAATTATAGAAAAATCGAACAATAATCACTTCACTTATGACATTTATTGAAAACATATAAAAGTAATTCAACCACTTAATAAGAATTCCCATAGTCAAAGTCTTTATTGGAAATATCATAGTCTGGATCATCATAGTTTGCCCTACCATTCGATCAATAAGTTTTAATAATTAGGCTAAGTGTAGTAGGATTTTTAGTTGGGTAAACTGGGTTGTAATCACTGTAATTTGGATTATGGCTTGAGCTTTGAATTGGGTTATAAATTAGGCTACAGTGTGGGCTAGCACATCCACAAATTGGCTTAGAAGAAATAACGTTGGACCCTTAGAGGAGGTGGATCATACTTAGACTTGGTAATCTTTTATATGAATAAGAAGCATCATGAACTTTTGGCCTTTTGCAATGTGAAAATTGGCTTTTGGGCTTGGACGCCTACATGAGATAGGAGTCTCATAACTTGGAGTAAAAGGAGAATGATAATTCTTATGCTTTTCAAAAGGTGGTATGAATCAATGGAGGAAACAACTCTTTGCGAAGTTTGGATAAACAAAAGGGTAGTTGGGAGTTCAAGTAATGAAGTTGGTCAAATTCTTTTAAGCTTTGGTTCTCTCCAACTTTGGTGGTTCCACAACTTTCCTCCTAGGTTCATAGTCAAATTTAAGGTAGTACAAATCACTTTTGAATTGAGTCAAGGTTGCTAGCCACTTTCCCTCATGATGGTGCTTCTCATTCTCAAAGAAAGGTTCATACTTTATAACTTTAGGTTAATAGGCTAGAGATAATAGAAATAGTCATGGTGGTTAAGTGAACACTTCAAGGTCAACTTTCTCATAAAGAGGTAGAACAAGGGTGGTTAATTTAGTCACAAAATCATTCACATATACTAATCCCTTCACCTTTCAAGTAATAAATATTAAAGAATCTACTTCTTTACTTCATCCAACATCTATTTAAACATATAAATAAATTAATTCAATAAACACATTAATGTTATTCCACATAAGCTATTCAAATCAAAACTCAATAAATTCCTTGCATATGAAGTAATACGTATAAATCAACAATTATAACTTAAGATGACTCAACTATGAGCATCAAAACACCATAATTTTCAAACCTCCCATCACTTTTCAAATAATAAAAATCAAATAATTTATTTCTATATCATCAATTATTTAAATTATCCATTCAATGATATTTCACACAAGCAACTCAACTCATAAATTCCATTTGCATTACGCAATTCATAACTCAATAATAAACCAAGCATACTCAAGATCACCCAACCATGGGTAATAACTCAAAAATTCGGACCTTATGACCATACTCTAAGGTGTTTTAACACCAATTATAATGCACACATAATCACACAACTCAAGTTTCAATAGTTTCAATTCTTTTTGTTTTCGAAAATAATAATAATGTACTTGAATCAAGATATAGGACGGTCGAGCCCGCGTCTCCCAGGAAAGTTACCTACAACGTTGAGGCGAGCATTTCCTAGACAAAGAGTCGTACCCATTATAGACCTCCGTAGAGAACTCGAGAATCCTTTTCTCCTTCATCTTTCCACAAATAGGAAAATAGTTTTTATGTAAAAATAAAGCTTTTGATACTCACACAAATGCGAAACTCTATCTATCCTATATGCCCTCTTAAGTCTACCCACAATTTTTATTATTCCCAATTTTAATCTTTTTGGGACGTTAAAACTAATACCACTTTGTAACACCCCCAAATCTCCCTCTACGGTATTACTAGAAAAATACATATAATTATACCGTAGAGATAGATTTAGGCGTATTACCGCCGCGTGATTACGCAAGGCTACCAAACTTACTAAATAAACCAATACTTTGAAGCGGAAACTTCAATACTCTTTTATTAATTAAACCATAATAATAACCATTGTCATGAGTACTCAAAATAAAACATAAAGACCAACATTCCTAATCTAGGTGAAACCATTCCCGGGACTCCACATGCTCAATCATTGACTCCACGTGAAATTAGTCAACACTGCTTACCATTAAGGTAAACAGGGCGAACCAAAACAAATAGGAAATACGAATTAGCAAAATATGTTAAGTACGATAAGTGCAAGATAATTAAATTCAATTTAGTAGCAAACATGCTTTTAAAACCAATTCCTAATTAACCAATAATTCCAATTCATGATTCAAAACCAAATTCCAATATTTCAACCATTCCAATAATAATAAAACCAATTCCTTTAAATCTAATTTCATTAAATATCCAAATTCCTCATCCAAGTGTGCACACCCCCCAAGCTAGTCTCCTTATATTACAAGGCTATTCTTGAGGAAAGACCCGGTCATACAAAGTCCAAGGCCTTATCAATAAACCAAATCCGCATAGTGGGATTACCAACATGCTTATAAAGCATTAATAATAATGATAATTCAATGGTTCAATAAATCCTTTTTATCCAATAAATTCCAATATAATTCAAACTCCTTTTTAATAATTCCGCATACTTTCAAAATCAAAACCTTTTAAATAGATACTTGAGAATAAAATCTCATATTAATAACTTTTCAAAATCAATAACTCTTCCTTGAAAAACCTTTTATTTAATTCAACAAACCTTTCAAATCAATTTCTTTATTTAAACATGATAAGTAATTCAAATTATTCAAAACATGATATGAAAATCAATCCTTCAAAATACATTTATTAAAACAAATATTAAAATCAATACCACCAAACATAATTTATTTCATAAATCATAATTCAAATCAATTTAATTCAATCATCAATAAAATCATATAAAACAAGTTATTCAAACCAATCACTTTCAAAGGTATCTAGCCACCTAAACGTACCTTGATTCCGAATATCAATCAACACTTTGCACTTTCCAAGTTTAATCACGAATACACCTTGCAAATAACATAACCATAAAGTTATCAAAACATAAACTCAAATATAATGTGCGTGGACTATGAAACTCTTTTAATTTAATACTTTAATATAAAATTATAGCTTTGAAATATGTATTTGTATTTTAGAAATCTAACCATAAAGAAGATAAAAGAATATGATTAATGAGAATCGAATTTTCATTGGAAAGAATAGGCAGAATTTTCAGAGGCCATAACTCCTTCGATATAACTCCGAATTGGGTGATTCTTGTGCCTAACCTCAAGGATTTTTCGAGAGGAACAATCTTTTGTGAAACATCAATACCCCCAAAAACTGACCAGAAGTGCCCAAAAACTGGCTTCAAAGGTATACGGGATAATATTTGTATGAAAAGAGGAGAAGAAAAGTATGAAAAGGTTTAGGGAAAAGAAGAATAAGAGAGAAGAAGAGAATTGAGTTTTGGTGTGAAGAATATGAGAGGTATGAAGGGGGTATTTATAGGCTCATGAATGAAAGAATTATGGTAGGATAATGTAGAAAGAATTATGGTAAAAGGAATTAAGGAAATTACTTGGAGAAAAGAGTTAAAAATTTATGGAAAGTTTAATATTAAAGTGACTAAGAATAATTAATTTAAGGAAGGTGTGTTGTTATGAAATATAATATGACAAAAGAGATTACTTGGAGGATAATCAAGGAAGATATAAGGTAGGAAAATAGGATGATCAAATCTTTGTGAGATGGAAAATAGGAATTAAGGAAATAAGGAATTTGAGGAAGATAATTAAAATACAAAACTAACAAAATAATTAACCCAAAATTAGCATATGGTGGCCGAAAATATTGAGCATATCTATGCTCATATTTCAGACCTCCACTTATAGTTTTAGGGAAATATTTGCTAGATTTTAAGGATGAAAAATGATTGCGTAAATTATATATTTTGTATAAAGTAATTAATTAGGAAAATACCAATTATTGACTATTTAATTTCACTAAGAAAATCAGTTTTTCTTTACCAAGAAAATCCGAAAATCCGAAAATTCCTAGTTAATTATTTAGGAAATTCAGCTCTTTTAATTAAATAATAAAATGTAATTTTGTTTAATTAAAATATCTGAAATATATATATAAATAATCCGGTTTTTAAATAAAATAAATGAATAATAAATCTTATCCAAAATCCAAAATAATAATTGAGTTTTAAAATACTTTTGGCGCCAAAATTAAAATATCATTCTGGCTCCAAAATTCAAATAGAAAAATAAATTACTAAAATACCCTTTTTAAGATAATACTAATTAATTAATTAAAAATACGGGGTATTACAAAGACTATATTCGGCCTCTCTCTCCAACAAAGGTCTTGGAGAGCCTTAGTCGTCCACGGGTTGCCGATTCCTTAGACATTCTAACTCAAGAGTTTGGTTGTTGTTTGAGGACCCGGGGATCACCGAGTTCCTCTACTTGAGATGTACATAGCATAGCATCCCCATATTGATACATAAGTCTCTGTTTCTTGTCATTTACATCCTTTATACTCTCTCCATCTACACCAAAAACCTCCTGCCCACTTCTCTATTTTTTTTATTTTTTTAACACTGAACTCCCATCCAAAGTACCCAAGTCAACCTCCATCATCTCAGAAGCCCTTTCCCTAAATAATGCTGCCAAAAAATTCAATTCCACAAATACGGTCACTTTTTAATAAATTCCCACAATACCGTCCACATCACCGGTTCAAGCATTTTTTTATTTTTTACGGTTTTATGTGAAAACTACCACTTGAAGTGGCGGTTTTAGGTCTTTGAGTAATAAAAAAAAACACATTAAACTTCATTCTCTCTCATCTTCTCACTTTTGGCTTCCAGTAAAAACAGAAACAAAAAACATCCGCCTGATTCCGCCATTATTTATTCTCCGACTTCTCACACTGCTCAAACATGGAGAAAAATTGTTCCACCTACCTGATTCCGTCCTCGGAGCCACACTTCACGCTCGAGATTGTTGATGTTTAAATTAGGGGTAATGGAGGGTTAGTATAGTTTATGCCTAATTTCATTTTATTTTTTTCAATTCAATTGTTAATTTAGGCCTAATTTCATTTCTATTTTTTCAATTCACTTGTTAATTTATTCAATTTTTGTAATTGTGTATTCCAGATCTAATCATACTAAGTTTTAATTTTTTTTTATCTTTTTTTAAGTTTTGTTTGATTTGGAGTATTAGCAATCATAATGGGCTCTGTTTTGTTTTCTTCTAAGTATAACTATTAATCTTGGAGAATTATAATCATGAGAACTTGTTTTTCTTTTTTGATTATTTGTTTGTTGAAAGAATTATGTTGCTAGATTTTTAATGTATATTTTTTTAAAAAAAATTACAGCAAAAAACCGCTACTTCAAGTAGCAGTTTTCACTTCTGAAAACCGCTACTTGAAGTAGCGGTATTTAGTTTTGAAAACCGCCACTTCAAGTAGCGGTTTCTCCCTGAACCGGTAAAAAAAAATTGGCTTTTTCTAATTTGCTTACGTGGACGGTAATTTGGGAATAAAAGAAAAAGAAGCTGTAGTTTAGGAATTGGAGTTTTTCCCAACATTATTTTGGGAAAGAGCTCTCATCTCAGAAGACTCATGCACATGCACCCCTACCCCACTAATATTCTTATTAATTCCCTCTTCCTATACTCCCCCTTAATTCGACCCACTCCCACCTACACTCCCACTCCCAGTCAACTCCCCCTTATTCTTTTTCCCCACTCTATTATTTGCCCTCACACCCTCCATAATTCCCATTGGCCTCAAGACCAATTTATTACTACTCTCATCATTTACAACTACTAACTTGATGGCTCGGTTTAACGAGCTCTGGGCAATACTCTCATTTGGTGATTTAAATAACAATTTTCGGGCAACCCCCGGTGGCCCCAAACGGATAGAGCTTGGACGATTGTAATTCATATGCCTAGTACTCCCCCTCTGATTTAATTTTTCCATCCACCCCTTCTCTTTCTCCTTCTCAACAGCTGATCTCTTAGCACGTTGGTGAGGAGATGCAACCAAAAAAAGGATCATATTAAAACACCAGAGGAGACTCGCCCACTTGTTCATCCTTCTCTGAACATTCTCTATCTGCGTGCCCAAGCCTACCACAATAGTAGCAGAAATACCCTTCGTCTCATACTTAAAACCTATCCACTTTGTAGTACCATCACCCGCACCAATCTTAATCCCACGCCGCAGCGGTTTCTCAATATTCACAACCACTTTGATCCTCATAAACTCCTCCCATCCAAAAGGATCAGACTCATCCATCTCAAGGAAATCCCCTATACAGTTACCAACCTCACGAGCAAACCTGAGATTTCTCTTCCTGAACGGCACATCAATAAGCCTAATCCAGAAAGGGGAAGAGTTAAAAGAAATTTCTAAAGGTTGTTCGCTTGCTTGAATTTCTTTGAGGAGTAAGATTTTGGTTGTCAAAATCCCACGGTCTCCCTTCAAGAACTTTGGATTTATCCTCCTTGTTAAAGAATTGAAAAACAAACAAGTTGGTTTCGGTCATGCGTATAGCGACATTGTCATCCAAACGCCACAAATTCAGCATCAAACATTCCATGGCTTCAAAATTAAAAGGCTTATTGGTAAGAAGTTTGCCCACCAAAGATAAATCAATTCTAGGGTTTGGAGCCCCATCAGTATTCTCTTCACCTTCGTCTTCGATAACTATCTCTTCATCCTCGGTCAGTTTTAACTTTTCCCAATCCTTCACCAAACTATCATCCATGATAACCTACAGCAAAAGGCGAGGACAAAAGTACGAATATTGGTAAAAAAAATAAGCAAGAAAACTCAACAATGGTGAACGCACGAACAAACCCTAACAGGGACTTCGCTTCACCCTACTCGAGGGACTTTATTAACAATGTTGAAAAATAAAAAAAAAAAAAATAAAAAAAAAATTCTAATTGGGGGTTGTTAAATATCGCCCTCAATTATCTAACTAACACCCGCAAAATATAGTAAAATTACAAACTTACCCTTTTTTTATCAAAAAAATTACCCCCTCAAACAAAAATTACCTTCACTCCTTATTCACTCTCTTAATTCCTATTCTCTCTCTAAACAACAACCACCACCACCACCACCACCTCTTCATACTACCCACCACTACCACCACATCCACCTCCACCACCACATCCACCTCCACCACCACCACACCGGCGGAGCAGTAGGTCGCCGATCTACACAACGGTGCCGAGGAAGGACAAAGGGAAGTCGGTCGCCGGCGGAGAAGAGGTTTGTTTTTTTTTCTGGAATTGCAGGAAACGCCTAGATTTTTCGCACGTCCTAGGCTGAAACGCCTAGATCGTGCGAACAATCGTGTGGTTGTACGAAAAATCTGGGTGGTTGAGGTGAAACGCCCAGATTTTTCGTACAACCACACGGTTGTTCGCACGAACTAGGCGTTTCAGCCTAGGACATGCGAAAAATCTAGGCGTTTTCCTGGGTTTTTTTTTAAATTCGTTTTTTTTTCGGTATAGGGTTTTAATTGCTTGGCTTTCAATTTTCGTTGTTGTTTATTATTATTAAGAGCTGATTGGAAATTGGAAATTAAATAATCAACTAAAGTTCAAGATTTTTGAATTAAAATGATGATACCCAAATAATCACTAGAGTATTAAGATCCCGTAATTATGGAGATCAATTTATGTACGGCATGGTCTTGTAATCTTATTTTTTTATTTTTGAGTTGAAAATTAAATTTATGATTTAGGATTTGGTTGAAAGTTTGGATATTTAGTTGTTATTGAGTAGAAATATTATTTGTTGGATTTTGTTATAATTAATTGGTTGATATGTGTACTAGTTTATTATTTAGAAAATTAAATTTATGATTTAGTATTTGGTTGAAAGTTTAGATATTTAGTTTTTAATTATTAGAAATATTGTTTGGTTGATTTTGTTATAATTAATTGGTGTTGTTAGATTTGAATTTTATGAAATATTTGTTTGGTTGATTTTGTTATAATTAATTGGTTAATTATTAATTATTAGAAATATTGTTTGGTTGATTATTAATTATTAGAAATATTGTTTGTTTGGTTGATTTTGTTATAATTAATTGGTGTTGTTAGATTTGAATTTTATGAAATGTTTGTTTGGTTGATTTTGTTATAATTGTTAATTATTAGAAATATTGTTTGGTTGATTTTGTTATAATTAATTGGTTAATTAATTGGTGTTGTTAGATTTGAATTTTATGAAATGTTGATTTAGTATTTGGTTGAAATGTTTGTTTGGTCGAGCTTGTTTGTTTTATATTAATGTCATTTTAAACTCATTAGATTAAAAAGCACAAGTATTAATGCCATTTTATTCTAAATTTAGAATGTAGTCGAGGGTTCTGGTCCACGGCATGCTAGATCACGCGGCATTAATGCGTCGATTAGGAGAGATAGGGGGTCGGGGATTAGTATACGGGAAGGTAGTTCTTTACCAGAGCGCGATAGAGAAGTGGAGAGTTCTGGGACTTATTTGGATGAGCAGGAGGGGAGCCGGTCTTAATCCTTTGTTGAGGACAACTAGCTCGGTTTCGGGTTCGGGTTCGAGATACGATGATGATGGACCTGAGGATGATGATGCTAATGCTGATGCTGAGGAGCAGCCGACTGTCGTGACGAGAGGTCTTGATGGGAGATTTACGAGTTCACGACCACCTCGATCTGTAGCACCTTGGCTTGTTCAGGGGCCGATGGAGGGTGGACCCGAGGTTGGGACTGTTATTCCTAGTTTCGGGGCCCGTGTTGCTCGATATATTTGGGATGGGGAAGATTGACGGTTTTTGCGGTGTCATACTAGAGCAAGTGTATGTAGATCGTTGATTGAATGGATAGAGGAATTTACGGCAGACATTGCTACGCGGATACGCCAGACTGGGTTGTCGAACCTGCCGAGCATTATGCACGACCACCTTGATTTTTCGCTTATTTCTGCTTTTGTGGAGAGATGGCATCCAGGCAAAAACACATTCCACCTACCTTTTAATGAGATGACTATCATGTTGCACGACGTACACCACATACTTGGTATTCGGGTTGATGGGGATATGGTTGCCGATGACCTTTCTAATGACCAGTATAGGACATTTGCAGCTGAGTTGTTACAGTTGACTACGGAGGAGCTACAGGTCAGGACTCATACTGCCATCTACAGGAACGGTGGCGTCCATACTGACCAGATTATTGCTAGGTGTCGTAGTGCAGAGCAACTAGAGGCGACTCGGGTCATTGGTTACATGTGGGTCCTATTGGGTAACACGCTCTTTACTGACAAGAGCGGTTCTCGTACCCACCCTTCTTTTCTCACTGAGTTGTTTGTGGAGCTTAACCTGGAGAGGTTGACGAGATACTCCCGGGGTTCAGCCACACTAGCGTACTTGTATCGTCAGCTCGGGCATGCCACCCGAAATGGATGTGATTCTATCACGGGTTGTCTAACTCTTCTACAAGCTTGGATATACGAGTATTTTCCATGTTTTCGGCCTCACCAAGGTGTGTTGACGCGAGAGGTTCCATATGCACGTGCAGGGTTATGGGATGTTGGTATGGCGAGGAAGCATCAACAGCGTCTCATGTCCTTTCGTACTCGACTTGACCAGCTGAGTAACCATGAGGTATAAATAGATACGTAATACTATTTGTTTTATAGTTCTTTGATTTACAGTTGTATTAATTTGTAGGTATGCTGGTTGCCGTACGGAGCTTTTCCTGCATTGCAGGTGCCTAGGACTGCGTTTACCGGATGTATTCGCTATCGAGGCATCATAGAGCCATATATGCCCGGTCGAGTTGTTTGACAGTTGGGGTTTATATAGGATATTCCCGGTGACATGATTAAGCCCGATGATGCTCAGAGACCAGTTAGTGTTAAGTCTTATAGGGTTAGTTTTTCAGCTCAAATGACTACTCGCATGTGGGATAGATTTGTTCCCGGTGCTGCGTTCAGTCTTATGCTTGGTGGATATACTAGAGTTCCACCTGGAGGACATACTTGTGCACCTGACTACCTATCATGGTTTAGGAGAGTTAGCCATCCTATCGTCACTCCTAATGTTGAGGATGATCACGGTCTTCCTGAGAGGACCAACGTTGATTATGTAAGTTTTTTATTAGTTGTTTTTTATTTATTTTTTTTCCTATAATTACTATTAATACAATTATAATTGTTTGTGCAGTGGGTAGGACGATTCATGGTTACAGCACAGCGATCACTTAGTGAGTACCCTATGCTATTGAGAGACACCAGAGCAATGTTGGAGCAAGTGATTGATGATTGGAATGCAATAAATGGACTTGGAGATTAGTTGTCATATGTATTTAGCTTGGACTTTGTTGTTTTATCTATGTTTTGGATGTTGACTATGTTTTGGATGTTGTTAGTGGACATTTAAGTTTTACACATTTGTTGGAAATTATCAAGTTGACATTTATGTATGAGTTTTTTATTTTCTAATTATGTAGTACTTGCTTAATATATTTTGAAAAGAATTGCTTAAAATAAATTAAAAAAAATAACCATGTTTATTAATAAAGTTATAAGAAAGTTTAATCAAAATCCACGAAAATACTCAACAGTACTTAAGAGTTGATTAATGCCTGCCATAGTTGAAGCCTTCTCTCGTACCTTGTCTCCCACCCATCTACACTTGCCTGACGAGCGTTAAACCACATTGGTGAAATTGGAGGTAGTGGGTGGTCACAATCCATATACAACCGAATGAAATGCGATCCACCAACAATTCCAATCACAAACTCACCAGAAGGCCTATCTAAGCGTCCACGATTGTTCAACGGTAAAATAGTAGCAGATGGATAGTAGCATGACGGTCTATTTCCTACTCCATAACAAATCACCACCACATTCCATATTGTGGCAATAGCAAAAAAATCCTGTTGTGCTACCATCCAGTGCTCCTCTCCACACGCATCACCGTCCCATCTGATCCAGTCTACCTCCCTTTTCAGTCCTGAACCAACCCCTTGGCCCCATATTTCGTAGTAAATTATGCTATACAACCAAGGGTAAGAACCAACCTCATTTGCCATTTGATGTCGAACCAATCGCCACTCCTCCTGATTTCCGTACAATAAATTTGCTACGCTACGAAATCCGCAATTCCCATCTCCAATAACGTCCTTAACACCTACGACATAAGGCTAAATGACGTTGGGAATAGCGTAGCTGTATCTGCATTGTCGCATGTCGAACCCGGTACCTGCAAAATCAAAAAAATAATATGACATATAGTTAAATTAAAATATATGATGTATAAAAATATTATTTAAATCGATAATCACCTGTATCAAATGGGGGTGGCCTACTTCTAGATCGATTCTCTCGCCCACTACGTTGAACATGCTCGAAAAACGAAGGATCCCGCCTATTACGATTCTCGGGTGGTCGTCCCCTTACACGGGGGTTGACTCTAGGCTCCTGAAGGTCATCATAGTTAGGATCCATCTCACCCTCAATAACTCGTGACACGTGCCTAAGCATCACAGGATCGCTGGCAATAACCTGATCAACAAGGTTGCGGAAATGAGCTCGATCCTCATCATTTTCATCAACTATATTAGGAATGTCGACACCATGTCCAATGACAAGGGTCCTCCAATATGGATGAATGTCCTTCGAATACAACCCCTTCCCTGCAGCAATCGAGTCGTATATTTGGCACGCACAAGGTAGGCCGTGGGTAGTATGTAGAGCACACCCACAGCGTCGATGGATATCCGTACTCAACCCTCGCATCCTGTTCGTCTCACCGAGAAGAATAGATAGACAATAGTGGGATACCTTTCCATTCAACTGATGCAAAGGCTTATGCTTGTACTTCTGACCATGACTTGTTCTAAATGCCTCAAATCCATTACGAATAGCTATGATCTTGTTCTCAATCGAGCAGTGCACCTGAGCCCAAACCGTGTCTAAAGAACCTGTTGAACTGTCAATCCAACACTTCAATGCTGAATGCTGGCTCTCAACCCTGCAGTTGTTAACATTGCCGAAGTGTAGTACCTTGTATGTCCAAAACAATACAAACTTCTCCTTATGTACGAGCCAAGTGTCCACAACATATTCAATCACTTTCGGCCATCGACTCCACTTGGTTTTCAACACTGCAAGTTCTCTGTTATATGCCTCTTCAGATGTAGCATTAATCACAAGCCTCCACCTCCCATTTTTGAACTTGGCACCAATCTCCTTTTTTTTCAAACATGGAAGTAACCTTCGCCTCAACATCTTTGTTAATATGCCACACACACAACATGTGTCTTGTCTTTGGAAACACGCTCTTCAACGCTGCACAAAGGCCAAGCTCCCTATCTGTCAGTAGTACCGACGGCTCTCTATGATGACCGATCAACAACCTCAAGCAATGAAGCACCCACCGATAACTTTCTTGGGACTCTGACCTCATGAATGCGTATGCAACAAGAAAGTTCTGATTAGTCGGTGTAACCCCAACAATCTCAAAGAATGGCATGCCGTATCGGTTCGTCTTGTAAGTGGAATCCATACCTATCACATACGGGTATGTGAGTAGCAAATTTGTCATGATCGGGTGTGCCATGAAAGCATGTTGCAACACATTGTTGGAATCAGTAAAAACCCAAGTGAGGTATTTGCTCTGTCTGGCCAAATGAAGCACCTGGTGAACTACTTCTCTTCCCTCGAATTGCTCCATTCTTATTTTACTTCTGCAGTTGTAGACATGCCTGATGTTTGGACGGTCTCCGAGAAACTTTTCTACAAGAGTTCTCATGATATGTCGAGGCGGCACCTGTACCTGAGTCATGTCACGCACTACCTGCTTAGCAGCAATACTAAGACCGCTAATTTGTCGATGTCCCTCGGGATAAACAACCAAAGAATGATTGTGAGTGTCGTTCAAGCAACTAAGTTTCCAACCATTTACTACTCTGACATACTGAACCTTGAGTTTGAAAGGACAACTGTTTGCCTTGCTTTTGGTGTCTTTGCGTATCGCATTCATCATGTCTCTTATCATGCCCTTTTTTTCACGATCACAATTCACATATCGATACGGTAGACCACTTCGATCGGTCTTGTAAGAAGCCTTCACTAACATAAATCCGAGCGGTCGACAAACATTTTGTGCCCATAGAACAGCATCCTCAAAACTCGAAAACACTTCGTCTGTCAAAAAATGTCCGCTATAGTCCACACCATCACCATCCTCGGACTCAGAATCCTATATAAATATTAATAAAAGTTAAGAACCAACAAACACGACTAATAATAATAACAATTCTAACAACACACTAATTATAAAATACTTAATATATTCAATAATATAAATAATGATTTAAACCCAATAATCATTCTAATAACAATATTATAATATAAATTTAATAACAATAATAATTTCGACCATGTAAAATCCAATAACAATCAACGAATACGTGAAATATAAATAAAAAAAAATCGAAACCCGGAAAACGCCTAGTTTTTTCGAATAACCTAGGATGTTTCGAAAAAACTAGGCGTTTCAGCCAAGGTTATTCGAAAATTCTAGGCGTTTCCTGGGTTTTGAATTTTTTTTAAAAAAATATCGCGACGTACTGATTCCGTACGGTTTGACGAGCCTTCGGCGACCGTCAAAGGTTGTGTTTCTGGTATTTCATTGTTGTCCATAAGATCTAACGAATTTGATTTTGCAAAATTTAAAAAATTTTGTTTGATTTTGAAAATCACGGTGGTTGGGGTGGTTGACCGATGAGCGTTGGTGGCCGTTGACCACTAGAGAGAACGGTAAAAATTTTTGTGTACAGTAAAAGTGTGAAATTAAGGTAAAATTAATTATTTTTATAATCGTTATTATAAGGATAAATACGTAATTTTACTATATTTTGCGGGCGTCAGTTAGATATTCGAGGGCGATATTTAGCTTTCCACTTCTAATTTTATTCGTCTTGATGAATACTTTATTAATGTTTCTAATTTTTTCTAGTATGAGATTAAAGATATTTGCAAAAAAAAATTTGCATTTATACGTAAATGAAACTAACTCAATATAAAAAGCTAAACTATATATTAAAATAAAAATAAAAAAATAATAAAAAACTTTACATAGTTTGGGCGTAAATGTGCAATTTCACGAATTATTAATTCGTCTAAGTAAAATATGTTGAAAGCAAATCCATCGAACTCTCACTTCATCAATCTATCGCCATAACTTAATTGTTAATTGGCAAATCTATTTCTTTGGTACGGTGAATCTTCACACGAACCTCTAATTTGCAAATGAATCTAGAATATGTTGAAAGCACACCTCTATGTATCTCATTTATCTTTTCAATCCTCTCCCACTTTACCAATGTCTGAATATAGAGATACGGAGTATTATTTTTTTTTTTTGTTATAAGTTAATTGCACATTCCTAAAATTAATAGCTTATGAACAAGCTAAGCTAATAGCTTAGGAGAAATTAGCCAACATTGCTAGTGGTGTTGTTTAGTTTTAAAACCCTGAATATAGCATTAACATGTCATTATGCTATAGTTTCTCATAAGATTATCATAACCGTCATTATAAAGAATGAATATACAAGTAAAGCTTATATGTTTATAATTGATTTTACCTACAAAATCCTTAAAATAGTCCGATAACACATAGAACAGGGTTATGATGTATAAATTTGTTAATGATTTTGTGACACATGTGTTGGCTCAAAAAATAATTATAATCATCTAATACCCAGTCCGCAAAAACGGTTTGTTATAATTGATTTTAGACAAAATCATTAACACATTCTCCGTATTTATAGTAATGATAATTGATTTCTCCAACAAAAACAATTAAATCCTCTGACCCTCATAACAATATAGCCAACTGATAATGAATATACAAGTAAAGCTTATGCTGCGAAGTACAGAGTATTTATTTAAATGCTTAATCAGACATAAACAAGACTTGATGCTGGAATAGATTGAATAGACAAGCGAATTTTTACATGTTCAAGCAGGCTATATGGATAAATGATATATAGCTGATGTTCCCGAACAATCATCTTACACCAACTATCAAGTAAAAGCTACAACTACTATAAAAATGATGGTCTAGCCTTCAGCACCTTCGGTGCCATTTACAGACATCACAAATATTCAGCTATGTACATTTAGTTTACGATCTACGAAGATTGAGATTGACCTTTTTGATCATCTACTTCTGCTTCTACTGATTGTAGTAAAAAGCAGTTCTCATTCTTTTCTAGTTGGGAGACAAAGTATGAAAATCAAACAAAATTTGATAAGCAAGAACATCAATTTGGGATTATAAACAAAATTTGACAATGTATGTCTTAGCTTGTTAATTAGGTGCTTAATTCAACGTCTTGAAGAGAGATTATAAAGAGAGAAAAAGTAGCAGAAAGAAGCAAAAACGAAAGCGCTATTTTATAGAGAGATATAGGCACTCTTTTTAACAAAAATTGTCAATAAAATGAAATCCAGAGAGCAATTTAATCCAAAATAATCACACCAATAACAATTTTCTGAGAATACTACTCATACGGTCAGAAAATCAAAACCAAGCCTATTTTCCATCAATTATAACTATTTCATAACTAATATGGTCTTAACTAAAGCCATGAATACCTCACCAATCACCACCTTTGAACCCTCCCAAGTCATCTGTAACACATACCCGTAAACATATTATTCCTCACCTGAATACAAAAATCTTAATCCAAGAACCAATAACATCCTTTGTACTCAGTATACAACAAATAATGGTTAGTACACCATCATAGATTGAGGCCAGCAAAGGTAAAGAAGAGAAAACAGAGGAAACAAGAGGTGCAAATCGTGCAATTCATAGTTCTCAGAACCCCACAATAATGGTGTGACTTATCACTGGTGTTTTTACTCTATATTGTAAAAAATTACAAGAAACAAAAGGTGCAAATTGTGCAATACAGGCTATACAACCACCCCAATAGATTATCCCATAAACCCACAATAGACATAATGCTCGAATTAAACTAATTAAACTTATATGAGTACATTTCTTACGCAGTAACAAAATTAATCAAACATAACCTGTTAAATATTTAAGATTCTGAAAACCTAATATAGTGACTCAATAAATCAACAATAAACCCTAGATTTTGAAAAAGAAATTTGATGATTGGAAAAGAGAGAAAGAGATGAGAGCAATCTAGACAGTGGAGAATTCAAAGTATGCACAGGAATTGGAAGAGACAACATAGAAGAAGAAAGATCTTACCTCATTGAACTGAGGGGACAGCTCAGAAGCCACATCAATGGAGAATTCAGAGTACGTGCTTCAAGCCTTCAATCCACAAACCCAATGCCTTTTCTGACATTTCGAGTACATTAAGGTTTATAGGATATTACTTGTATCAGTTGTATGAATTACATATGACTCAATTCATTAACGACAAACCCTAGGTTTTGAAATGCAACATTCAATGATTCAAAAACAAAAAAACCTTTAACATAGTGCAGGCCATAACTAATTCATTAAGGATTCTCTCTCGAAAAGTAACTGTATAATCAGAAAGAAAACGAGAGCAGATAAATGACATGCCAATCATCTACTAATTTTCTACGTCCATCAGATTAAAATTTCAAACATGAGCGCCTACTAAAGCATGACAAAACTCGAAGAACTACCCGTATAAAAGGTAAAGCATGGTAGGTGATTTGGATTGAAGGACGATAAGAGAGCATCCTTACCAAAAATTTGGCGAGAATCAGGCCATGCACTTCTATTAAAACACGTAACAATAATTCTTGTCTGGTTCTCTAGTTTCCCTATATACACCTCATTTGGGGCTTTTTCACCATGCTCAAACACAATGTTCAATGTTCTCAACTGCAAAACCTAATGTGGCATTTTAAAGTTGTTCATATGCGAACTCATGGATTGCAAGAAACCCAAGCCCGTTGTCATCCTCAGTGCCTGTCACAAAACATGATCACCAATCAGACTGGAATTCTCCGAAAACAAACACACACTGAAAAAAATGACCATGCCTAAAATGTTGAGAAACTTCTTGACCTACAAACATCAAGAGCCTAAAGCACTGTTGTCTTATTAGGTGAACCTAAGCAACATGTTTCGGGTTTAGATCCTTGAGATCCCACTTTTCTACACATTTACCTGAAGCACAAGCAACAAATACACTTCTCTAGTATCATGCATTTAAAAGATAATTATTCTAACATAAGGTGCAATTCAGCATGGCCTGAGTCAACTTAATTAAACACCTAACATTTGTAGTATGACTATGTAAAACCAATTTAATCCTACATGAGCTACAGATTACAAATCTGTAGCTTGGATCACCAAAATGACATTTATTTAAAGCCATTTATAATACATGGATCCAGGACAATCAATCTCAATTATCAGGAACACAACAACTTCTGACAATATAATTTCAAATTTCAGATTTATGTATGAACTACGCTCAAATGAACTAAGGCGATTTAACCAATAATATTAGGAAAATTTGTTCAAAAGGACCACTAAAGTGACCTCTTTTGTTCAAAAGGACCTATTAAGGAAAAAGTTGTTTAAAAGGACAACAAAAGACAGTTTGAGTTGTTGAGAAGGACCAAACCCGATTTTCAGGCAAGTCAACACCGGATTCCGACATTGACCATTACGTGCTAAGCACGTGCTTCATTATTTTGAGGCCAAATTTTTATTTTCCCTTTTTTTTTCCCTCTTTCCACCAATTCCCCCCAAATTTCCCCTTTACCCCCAATTTTTCCCTTTCTTCTTCTTTCTCACTCCTCAAAGCATAAACCATGAATCTAAACCATGAACCAAATTTGTTTTTTCCTTTTTCCACAATTTCCCCCCATTTTTCCCTTTAACCCCAATTATCCCTTTTTCCCTTCATTCTCTCTCCTCATTTCTGTAACCTTTGATTATATTCAACCCGTAATTCGCATTTATTTTCAAACGAATTCATCCACACTACAATTGAGGATAATTCGCACAAGGTAAGCATTGTGGGTTTAGGTGGTTGTGGGTTCGTTAGGTGTTTGTTTGGGCTGTTTGGTGGAGGTGCGGAGGTGTGTTGGAGTGGTGGCCTGGTTGTTGTCGGTGGTGAAGTGGGAGGAGGGTTAGCGTGTTGTGGGTTGATGTTGTGCTTATTTTCTGCTTGTGGTGAAGTTAATTTAATTAACCATTTAACTTGATGCTTTGACCTCACTAACAATGGCAAACAAGATGAGTATAGAGAAAGAAAGGAGGAGAGAGAATGAAATTGAAAAGGGTTAAATTGGGGTTAATTGGAAAATTAGAGGAAAATTATGGAAAAAGGAAAAAAAAATTAAATTTTGGTGAAATTAATGAGTCACGTGCTTGGCACGTGATGGTCAACGCCGGAGTCCGGCGTTAACTTGCCTGAAAATCGGCTTTGGTCCTCAACAACCCAAACTGTTTTTTTGTGGTCCTTTTAAATAACTTTTTCCTTAATAGGTCCTTTTGAACAAAAGAGGCCACTTCAGTGGTCCTTTTGAACAAATTTTCCATAATATTATGTACAAATAAGTAGTTCAATTTGTAAACGCTCCTGGACAAACATACATATTTGTACTACTTATTCGTACAAAGAAAATAAGTTTGTCAATCTAGGAGTTGCCACGAAAGTGATAAATATCTTATGGGTGAGAGACTAAGCACTTATGTGTGTGCCTCTATGTGAGAGAAAGACAGAGAGAGGGAGAAAGAGAGATATGGAGAGGAAGGAAGACTGGAAGAGAATACGAACCAGGGTCAATGGGCGCAACTGCTGTCACTGAAATTGCCTAAGTATTGGAAACATCGTTAGCTCGCAAATTTTTCCCCAAATCTAAGAATTCCAGTGCATAAATTGATTTGTTTGCACCTAGAAAAAACAGGTAGATAACTAAGCAAAATAAACAACAAGACTAGAGCGTTGTGATGAAACACTGAAATTACTAAATCATGAGTAGCAGAAATCAACAATTTGGTTAACTAAATATTTTAACTTCCAACCTTTCATATCAAAATCAAATTGAACCCAAGAATCAACTTTGATAGATAAAAGAAAAAACAAAATAAATTAAGCACGAATGGGAGTGATTTCTCTCACAAATTCACAAGTGAAATATTTAGAAGTTAGGTATGAAAGAGTCGCAACCTAACATATATTCTATAGAAAATTAAATTAATCATCTTGGCAAGCATAGTTAATTATACTTGCCTGAGCTTGAAAAAACATGAAAATATGAGATTAACGAGTACACATTATTTAACAAAAATTAAAGTAGCCCCATCAAAGAAAACAAGGTTCAAAGCTTTAAGCACACCACCTAGAGGTGGTTATTGGGTAGGGTAGCGCAATGAAACCTAAAAAGGTGGTTAGCCACTTGGCCCTGATGGTATACTGATAGAGGTGTGGAGGTGTTTGGGTAAGATATGTATTGATTGGTTAACAAACCTTTTCAACAAGATATGGACGGCTAAAAAGATCCCGCAAGATTAGAGAAAGAGCACCTTGGTCCCGGTTTATAAAAACAAAGGAGACGCTCAAGATTGTTCTAATTACCGAGGTTAAGCTTATGAGCCACACTATGAAGCTGCGGGAAAGGGTGATCGAACAAAAGTTGAGGGCATGCACAAGCATTTCGAATAACCAATTTGGTTTTATGCCCGGGAGATCTACTATGGAAGCAATCCATTTGATAAGACAAATGATGGAGTTTTATAGGGTAAAGAAGAAGGATCTTCATATGGTCTTTATGATTTAGAGAAGGCATATGACAAGGTGCCAAGAGAGGTACTTTGGTTGGCAATGTTAAATAAAGGTATCCCACGAAGGCATGTGGACCTGTTTAAGGATGTGTCAACAAATGTGAGGACATGTGGAGGGTTGATAAAAGATTTCCCTATTACAATCGGATTGCATCAAGGGTCTGCATTAAGCCCTTTTCTTTTTGCAACAGTTCTAGATGAAGTAAGTAGACCAATTCAAGATGAGGTTCCATGGTGTATGTTGTTTGTAGATGATATCGTTTTGGTGGATGAGACAAAGGATGGGGTTAATGCCAAGTTAGAGCAATGGAGGCAAAGGTTGGAATCTAGAGGGTTTAAGCTAAGTCGGAGTAAGACTGAATATTTGGTATGTCGTATTGGTACTCAGAGGGGGACAAACAATGAAGTGGTGAGTTTGGATGGAAAGGATTTGACCATGAGTGAATGTTTTAAGTATCTTGGGTCAATCATACAGAAGAATGGTGACATTGATCTAGATGTGGCCCACATGATTAAGTCAGGGTGGCTTAATTGGAGAGTGGCCACGGGAGTGTTATGCGACCGAAGCATTCCCTTACAGTTGAAGGGAAAATTCTACAGGACTGCCATAAGACCAGTGTTGCTCTATGGTACAAAATGTTGAGCTTCTAAGAAAGAGCACATTAATAAGATGGAGGTTACGGAAATGCGCATGTTAAGGTGGATGTGTGGAAACACTTTAAGAGATAGAATCAGAAATATGAGGTTATTCGCAAGAAAGTAGGTGTGGCAGGCATTGCAGATAAATTAAGGAAAAATCATCTGCGTTGGTTTGGACATATAAGACGGAGACCCGAGGGTGCACCGGTGCGAAGAGTGGAAGAGTGGGACCATGGAAGGGTTAAACGAGGAAGAGGGAGACCAAAAATGACTTGGTTGGAAGGAATTAGGAAGGATATGAAGTGCATGGATTTACATGAGGATGAAGCACTGGATCGTAAGGGATAAAGGAGAAAGGATGAAGGAGAAAGATTTATGTTGATGACTATACGGAATAATCAAATTTGGTTCATATTAGCCGATCCCACTTTTGGGATTAAGGCTTTGATTGATTGATTGAATGGACAGGGCCTTTAGTGGATAGGGCCCTTATTGGGTAGGATCAATATAGGGCCAAAATATTTTTCCAATTTAATTAATAAAGAAAATAGATAATGTAAAATATAATTACATAGATGAATTTGTATTCATATATACTTAATAATGGCTTTGTCCAATATTTATTTTAAGTAATATTTTGTAGGCCCGCCCATTATCGACCTGCTATTGACCCACGACTCGCATTGGCCCGACCCGATATTGACCCCATAAAATATGGCCCTTTTTTACCCGACCCGCACTGACCCTAACCCGACCCGCCCAATAACCAACACCACTTATTCGTAGAAATCCAAGAAAATAACTATCACTAAAAAAAGGAAAAAAACCAAACTGCTCTTCGCTGGGTTTAATATAGAAAGAACATCAAAGCTCACAAAGACACAACGGCAAGGCCATGTTAAAGGTAGTCGGATTCTCATCCCAGAAATCAGATCAAAAAACATATTCTAGCACAAATAATCACCCAAAACTAACACCCAGAAATCCCCATTTCTCATTTTGAACAAAAATCAAAACCCTAATTCCCAAATTCAATCAAAACCATTTATCCCAAACTCAACACAAAATCCAACCAATAAATCACATTTTAAACCATAATTTAGCACCGAAAAAGCTCATATTATTAAAGAAAACAACAAAAATAACACCCAATTTCAACAAAAATCAAAACCCCCTTTTCCTAATTTATCAAAAATCAAAACCCCATCTCACAAATTACAAAAGAGATTAAAAGCATACCACAGGATTATGTTCCTTAAGAAGAGAAGGATTTTCTTTAAGCAATCTCTAAAACGTAACAAGATCGCCTGAGCATATCCATGAATGGTAATAGGCTTCAAATATCAAAAAATCAAAACTCTAATTGTAGTATCAAACGATGGAAACAAACCTTAGCTTCAGTGGATATAATTACCAAACCACCACCACCAGAACACGTACGACGCAACCCAGGATACGACAAGGCGAGCAACCAATCCATGATCAGTACGAATCCAACAACCAAATTTCTAAATAACAAAACCATGGAAAATGATCGAAGGAGAAAAAGCCATGGAATATGAGAAAGCAAGAGAGAATGAGTTATAGCGAGGAAATAGGGAAAGAAAGGACAGAAGGAAATGGAAAAAAGACTAGTGGGGACAAAGCTACAATGGCAAGCACGTAAAATGAGTCGCATAAAAAGGGTAGAACTAACCGTGCAGTGTCCTACTGTTCATTAGGAACAGTATCGGTGGTCTTCTCACTTTTTAAAGAGTGTAGATAGATGTAGATGTACATGTACTGATGTAGATAGATACTCCCTCCGTTTTTTTTTAAATGCATCACTTAAATTTTTACACTATTCACATACCATTGTTGACTTAATTTTTCACCTCTATAAAATAAATATATATTATTATACAATATATCATTGGATTAGTCATAATGTCTACTTTCATAATATAATTTTATTACAATTTTTCTTAATAGAAAGTAAAAGATATTAATGGTCGTGTTTCGACAAATGTGCCGGTCAAAGTGATGCAAATAAAAGAAAATAGAGAGAGTAAATAAATGCATCATATTAGAACGAACCTGTCGAATGAATTATCTCAGACATATCAAAGTTCAACCAATCTAATAAGCAGAAAAATGACATTAACCAGAGATGTCAATTTGGGTATTCAAGTCAGGTTTTGATCGGGTCAAATTAGGATCAGGTTATGTTAGGAATGACAATGGATCGGACTCGGGTCGGACTGTGTAGGGTCCGAATCCTATCCGTTTACTAAACGGACCTAAAATTTGAATCCGACTCCGGATCCAACTCCGCTTATACTTGACCCGAATTCGAATCCGATGGACTCAATATCCTCCGAATCCGAATCCAAGTCCGTTTTTCATACAATTTTTTTTTTCCTTTTCTTAGATCAGAAGTAGAAAATAGATAAAAAAAAATAAAAAAAAAAAAAAGATAAATAGAGGGGGTTGAAGAAATATAGAGTTTGTACACAGAAAAATAATGATGATTATCACTTGAAAAATAAATTTAAGATCTACACAATATAAATACTCCGTTCAAACTTTCAGATCTACACAAAATAATTACTCCGTACAAACTTTCAGTTCAATTAGTGGAATTGGAGAACTTACAAAGTTGTTCTTGGCTTCAGGCTTTTAGTCTTCAATTATTGTTATTCTGGTTTAGATCTCCATTATTGATTTTGAATTTTTGATAATTGGTAAAATATAGTGATAATTGGAGAAGTATGAACAGAGAGTGAGGAGAGAGAAAGGAGAGGAAGGAGAAAGGAGAGAGAAAATTGAGTCCTTGAGGGACAGTGAGTGAGAAAAGTGGCGGAGGAGTTGGAAAAAAGGTAGGGTAAAATAAATTTATGCCACGTAAAAACTCGTGGGTCGGACTCGGTTGGATGCTATGCAAGGTCCGAGTCCGATCCGAATCCTATTTGGATTCGGAGTTTTATTATCGGATTCGAACTCGAATTTTATTTTTTTGGACTTGGATTGGACTTTTTTCCTCGGATTGCACTCGGGTCAAATTCAAATTAAATTGTCATCCCTCGGTTATGTCTAGTCAATCTAGCCTCAGATGAGGTTCGAGTTCGGGTCGGGTCGATTTCGGTTCATATTATTCCGGGACTTTCACTTTTTCGGGTGTAGGTCGGGTTCGATTCGAGTCAAATTAAGATCGAGTTCAATTTCAGGTTCGGGTTGTGTTGTGTCGGGTTTGGGAGGGTGAATAGAAGGTACATTCGGGTTCGGTTCAGTGTTGGGTCAGATAATTGGTCAGATAATCTTAAAGTTGGATCATTCTTGGTTTTGGTTCAAGTTCATTTCGAATAAATATCGATGTGGTCAAGTTGAATGTATATAGTTACGTGCTGCATAATTTGATCAAGCAATATAAAGATTTTATTAAACCTATATACGAAGTAATAGAGAACAAAAGGTATATAAGTTGAACAAATTGTACCAATATGTTGTTAAGGATTGAGGGTTTACATAATTGTACCAATATATAAGCTGAACAAAAGGTATATAAAATTTTAGAGAAAATTGTAAAAAAGGACCTTTTTAGTGGTGGACTTTTTGAGAAGGACTTTTTAAGTGAAAACTTGTGAAAAATGACCTTTTAAGTTGTATTTTGTTTGTATGGATTATTTGGGTGAGCTTGCATGGTGGTCAATGCCAGAGCTCCGACGTTGACTATCACGTGTTAGTAACGTGACTTATTTAAAAAAATATAACACGTGATAGTTAACGCCGGAGCTCTGCCCCACTAGGGATGACAATGGGTCGGGTCTGGGCCAGTTCCACTAAGACCCAAATCCAGACCAATAATTTCGGAGGTGGACCTAGATCCGACCCAGACCCACTGGGTCTAAAAAATACAGACCCATATCCATCGAGTCTAGCGGGTCTCGAGTCTAAAACGGGTTTAAATATGGTTTTTATTAAATTTTTATAATTTTGTATATATATTATAACTTAATAACTATACTACTACTTCAAAAAATAAAAGATGCATTAAAAAAAAAAAAAAAAACTTGTTCATATTCTTAACACACAAAATAATTTGTTCATTAAAAAGTAAAGACAATGCAAGAAGACAAAATTTGTACTCCGCAAAAACTTATTTTCTTGGTTGCTTGTTGTATTATTTGCTCATTTTCACTAAAGTCTATCTTCTCAACCTCTAATTGCGTAGTATATTAAATGATTATTTAATTATATTATAACTGATATATATTTTTTATTTATAAAAAAAAAAAAAAAATTAACAACGGGTCCATGGGTCGGATCTGGGTCGGGTCTGGGTCTACAATTTTTGGACCCAGACCCAAACTTAGACCCGACCCATTAAGCTTAGACCCAGATCCGACCCAGACCCATCGGTTCTAAAATTTAAGGACCCAGACCCTATAATATGGGTCGGGTCCAACCGGGTCTAGGTCGGGTCCAGGACCCATTGCCATCCCTAACTACCACGCAAGCTCACCCAAGTACCCCATACAAAAAAAAAAATACAACTTAAAAGGTCCTTTTTTAAAAATTCGACCACTTAAAAGGTCCTTTTTCACAATTTCCTCAAAATTTTATTAAACCTTCCATGACTCGGGTCAATAATAAGTTGTGTTGGGTTCTAATTGGGTCGGGTACTAGTTCGGGTTCGAATTGTTGTCGGGTCGAATTAAATCGGTTAACGATTACTATCAGGTTGGGTGGAAGTTCAGGTTCAGGTCATAAAGTATCAGATCAAATCGGTTGTCGGTTAACATCGAGTTGGATTCAGATCGGGTTACAGGTCACTAGTTCCACCCCATTGTTCGAGTACAGGTCAGGTTCAGATTATTGTCGGTTCAGATCGGGTTTTCGAATCGGGTCAATTTTTGACAGCCCAACATCAACACTGGTGTTTGCACCTCATTTTTTTTAATTGATCTACTCCCTTTGACTCAAAATTAAGTACTCATTTCTCCTAATAATATAAAGGAAAATATACACTTAAATTTGAGACAGAGGAAGTACTAATTTAATATGCTAATATATGGACTTGACCTGTGTAAAAATGCTAATATCCAAATTATTCCAACTTTCCAAGTCAACATTCTGTTAATGTATTGTGGTTTTTACAACTCGTCTACAATTAATGGGAAAATTTGGTCTGACATATATATTGTAAAGACAACATAATTTACAAATGATTTACAGATTTAATTTGTGGAGACAAAACAATAGGAGGTGTCTAAATGTATTAGCATTATGAATTAGTTAAGGTTACATCTTGTAAATAAATAACTAAATAACCACAATTAACGTTAGTAATTAATTTAAGACTAATCCTGAAAAGCGAGGAGTTTCAAAGTCTCTAATAAAAATTGTGAAAAATAAGTAAAAGTCAAAGGAAATAAGAATTACAACTAGTGTCTGAGCCTTTTTTTTTGACCGGCAAAGCAAAATATTATTAATGGGAAATATCAAAGAGTACATAAGCCTGAATAGGACTGGCAAACGGATCAGGTCGGGTCGGATACGTGTTCGGGTCAATTGATTTCGGGTCAGCTACACCCCAACCCGAACCTTATCCATTTAAGTTTTCGGGTTGAAAACCCCAACCTAAACCTCATATTTTCAGGTTCGGGTCAACCCAAATTTGACCTGTTTTGACCTGATTTTTTGTAATTAACCTGAAATTAAACTTAAAAACCTGATTCTTTTTTCTTATAACCTTTTGGTTTTCAAAACCTTTAATATTTTCTAACACACAAATTTACAGATTCAATTATCACCCCTACCAAAATAAAATTGTCTAACAAAGTAATAATCCTACTTAACGAATTAAAAGCCAAATGAAGTCCTACTTAACGAATTACAAAGCTATTAAGAATTTTAAAACACAAACTTGAATTCTAATTCTCAAACAATATTAAAGGATTCATGTAGTACTTTCATCAACGGTTCAAAATAATCTCCTCCACCTCACCTCCAAAAAAAATCTGCAAAAAAAATAATAACAAATTAAAACAAAATTTACTAAAGTAACAATACAAGAATAACAATATAACATGCTGATAAGTTCACAAAGATGCATAGACCTAAATTAAATCATGCTCACACATGCATAAGATGTAAATTAAATTAGTAATCAAAAGTATAAATAATAAATCGTGCCAAAATTAAAACTAAAATACATCCAGACAAAATCTGAGTAACAAACATTCTCCCAATTAAATCAGTTTATAAAAATCTAAAGCAACAAGAGCAACAAGAACAACAAGACAACATAAATCTAAATTATATCAACACAACAACAGAAATTTAAGCATATCAACAAGAACAACAACAAAAATATGAAAGCAAAACTGAATTTGAAGAAAACCCGTATAAAAAGAAAATCGAAATCAGTAAATTACCTTTTAGATTGATATAGGCTGAACACTTGAACGGTAAAGGAGAAGTGCAACTCACAAGTGTTTGAATTCTTTAGATCTGTAGAGAAAGAAAATTGGGAGAGAAAAAAAAATGAAAATTGAGAGGGAAAGTGAGAGTGACGGCTGAGAATTAACTTTGTAGGTGCCAGCGATCGGATTCTTCCATTTTGAATAGACATCATAATCATGGGCACCCACTGATATACACTTGGAAGCCAGCATTTCTAATTGCATCAACATTGAAACCCAAATTTCCAGTGAAATCAAAGACATATGGAGGATTTCTCATTAATGGGCGGATATGTAGGAAATCGATATTTGGGGGGAGAAACTCTAGTGCTCGTCATAAAACAGATAGCGTCAGCACCTGCAAAAAGTGCATCATTTAGTGGAAACACTTGCAGATTTTGATTCCACAATACATGTGTTGCCTTTATACACCTCTTTATAATATCATTGGGAACAATCGGATCATGAATACGAAGACTAGCCTTTTCTTTCTTCAGTAAATACTCACATATGTGAATAGCTAGAGAATCTGAAACATCTTCTGTTCCTTGAAAGCAAACCCAAGAATAACCATAGTGGCTCCTTTAAGAGATATCATTGTATCGAGCATCTTTTTTACAAATTTCTCCTCTCTTTTTATTAACTTCAATGAACATCTTGAACAAAGTAGCAATTTCCTTATGAGTATACTCCTCGGCCATGTAAGCCATATAAGTTATATCCCTTTGAAGAGCCAGCCCACCTACCGCAACGTTTGGATCCAAAAATCCATTTCCCAATCTGTGATCTCCATCAACTTGGAATATGTCATTGACATTGATCATTAAGTCATCAGCAAACGGTGACCCAATATTTGCTAGAGAACCTAAACAGCCCAATAGTGCATTACTAAAAACCTTTAGCAAAATCCAAAGCTATAACGTTTCCAATCTCCACTCTATTAGGCACAAAATGATAAGAGTTGATGCATGAAACCAGCATCAGCATTGGGAGACCTCCTTCCAAATACAACTCTTTGGGGCTGTGAGCCTGTGACAACGTTTGAAATGCTGAACCTTGACTAAAAAACTCAGGATTTGCAAAAACTTCATGTTGATGTTGATATTGACCTGCAGGCTGCTGGAGCAAACTAAGGATATTGTTCCTCACCTCAAATGGTATAGAAGATTTGTCAATAATCCACTTGGCTCCGTTAGCATTATCCCAAATGAGTTCAACCATTCTTTTCCACTTATCAAGTTCAATTCTTCCCTTCTCCCCAATACCCTCCTTAGTGTTCAACTCAATAGCTACAAAAATCAAAGTAGCTTGTTGTATTGCTACAACTATATTATTATTAAAAAATAGATTCAAATTCCGATGTTCTGCAAAAAGTTGCTCCAATTGAGGTTCACTAAAAGGCAAGGGATGATCTTGATTCCAACAAGCAATCAAATTATCATCTTCATCCACTACTGTGAAAATTTTTGTTGGATACCGATGAGCAAGTGCCAACATGGTGAAGGCTCCTAATCTCTTCGTTCCAATACAACATATATGTTGAAATGCATCAAAATCTGCCATGTTTTCTTTGATACTGTATACATATAAGCAATTAGTTTAAAAAAATAAAACAAACGTCACCAATCCCAGTCAAATTATAATTTATAAGGAAAACAATATACAGCAGCAATTAAAACAGAAAGAACAAGGAAAACAGATGAGGCGATTGTAATAATTCTGTTAAGCAATATAGAACAGCAAAACCTCCTACCAGTCAATTTATCAGATAATTAATGCTTAAGGAAATAACAGCAACAGCAGTGTAGAGCTTCCAGGAACATAGATCAAGAAGGAAAAAAAAACGCAGCTACCCTCGATCAACATCGTTCATTCAATTGGCTTCCTAGACTCTAAGAAACAATAGCCAGCAACACATCCAATTCCATAAGCTCATAATATAAGCTCCTGCAAGCTTGTAATATCATCAAAATCCTGCAAGCATCACCTCTAGTTTGTTGTGCTGCATTTCTCACCCCTTCAGCTTACGACGCATCACAATTATTCTCTTTGTCTTTGGTTAAAATAATTTACACGAAGAACAGCTAAGTGCAATCTAAAAGTCGCACGTTTCACAAATTGATTATGGAATTACTAACTGACTCTAGTACAGACTTAAACCCTATTGTCACCTAACCATAGATTTAAGGAATTCCTATCATTCTTCAACCTTTTTAATTAATTAAGGGTTCGTTTGGCATCACTGTGGTTTTCTGTTTTTTTGGTTTTTTGTTTTTCAAAATCATACGATATATGTCATATAATGAATAAAAAAATTAGTCAAATTTATTAAACTCATGATAATTTTGAAAACCGACAACAATTTAGTGGAAACACCTTTTTCTTGTTTCCTATTTTTGGTTTTTGTTTTCTAAAAAACTGAAAACCAAAAACAAAAAACAATGCCAAACAAGCCTTAAATTCCTAATTCACTTTTTTTTCCCCTAAAACAAATGGCTTCATAGTTCATATATCATTTCCAAATTTCAAGATTATCAACTAGTCAACTAAATCTACATATAAAATCCACCTGTATGACTGCTTATAATAATCTTCAGTTTTCACCAATCTTAATATTGATTGTCCTCCCACACACATTAAATTCAAGAGATAAAAAAAAAATAAATAAATAAATAAAAAAATATGTGCTAGTTTTGCCTTTAAAACAACTACATAATTATTTAGTGATAAAGTCAAAAGAACAAATCAACACTCCCACGCTTTTGCCCCATTGTTCAGTTAAACAAAGAGCCAAGTTTATTAAATTATTCAAAATTAAGCACAAAATCAACCCAACAAGTCAACAATTAGCACTGAACACATACAAATTCAAGGCAATTATTCAAAATCACTAATCTGCAATTATTCAAAATCACTGAACATATACAAATTCAAGGCAATTATATACAAATTCAAGGCAATTATTCAAAATCACTAATCACTATATCTAATTGACCAATTCTAATATCAATTTCAAAAAAATCAGAAATGCAATCATCCAAACTAATCCATTCCAAAAAAAAAAAAAAAAATCAGAAACCCTAAGTTCTTAACCCCCCTAATTTCATAGATTAAATATGAAATCATCAAATTTACTAGCCCATTGTTAATTAATAATATCAATTTCAAAGAAAAAAAAAATCAGAAACTCAATATTATCAATTCCAAAAAAAATCAGAAACCCTAACTCTCTAATTTGATAAATTTAATAACAAATCAACAATTTCAAAGAACAGACACACTAATTGACTAGATTAAATAACACAAACAACTCAATTAAGCACAAAATCAACCCAACAATTAGTGTATAATACGACATTAAAAACTTGAAAATCATCAAAGTTACCTAGAAGGATGTGATACAATTGCCAGCATGGAAATAGTGAGTGAGCTGGAGGATGAGCAGGAGAAATCAGCAGAAGAGGAGGAAAAGACAGCTGTACAGGAAGGAAGCTTCACAGAAAGTGAGGGAATGAATGATACAAGGAATATGTCAGGGAATATTTGATAGAAAGCTGTAATTTGTCTTTTAGCTAATGGTCCTTTTTACCGTTATTTCCTTTGTGTTAGTGCTGAGCTAGTCAGCAGTTCTTAAGGCTATTTAAGCCAAGTCCTTGTAAGGAATTACTCTCAAGTTTTATGAATGAAATCTCTCTCTATTGCCTATATTCTTTCTCTCTCAAATTCTGCATTCACTCATCTGCAATTATCACCAACAAGCTGCCCTGCTTTCTTTTGGCTAGCTCACTGGGATAGTTGTTCAAACCCCCATTTTGCTCTGCAAAATCAGGTTTGATAATCACACCCTATCATTGGTATCAGAGCAGTACACTCCCTGACCTGACCCTCACCATGCCTATCACTCGATCATCATCAGACTCCTCTCAACTTGGAAATACTGAGATGAAGAAACTAGAGCACACCATGAAGACCTTACTGCTGGAACAGGGCAAAAAGCTTGATAATGCTTGCAGAACCAACAGTTTGAACATTGATAAAAATTGTAAGTCAATTTCTGAGCTCAATGATCTTTTATTAGAGCTATCTGTGCAAATAACTAAGCTAGTCTCTGATAATGCTGTCAAACCTGGTCCTGAAACTGCGATTATTAATGATCTTAATTCTGAACCACCTCCAAAAAACCCTCACTATTCTGCTAGACTCACCAAGGTAGACTTTCCCAAGTTTAATGGCACAGATCTCAAATCATGGATCTTTAAATGCAATCAATTTTTTGATCTAGATAATGTGAAAGACCCAGATAAGGTTAAACTTGCTGCCATTCATTTGGAAGATAAAGCTTTACTGTGGCATCAAACATACATGCACAGGAAATCTCAGATTTTGCCTAAATGGGAAGATTATGTTAAAGACATTACTGTTAGATTTGGAGACTTGTATGATGATCCGATGGCAGATCTGAAAGCTCTTAAGCAATCAGGAAGTGTCCAGGAATACCATGACTCCTTTGATGCTTTAGCAAGTAGATTGGAGCTATCTGAGTCTCATCTTTTAAGCTGCTACTTAGCTGGTTTAGAGGATGACATCCAGCTGGCTGTAAGGATGTTCAACCCCTCCTCCCTCCAGCAAGCCTTGTGCCTAGCTAAGCTGCAGGAGGCAGCAGGAAGAGCTAAGAAACCCAAGTTCCCACAAAAACAACCACCCTTACTTCCCACACCCCAACCTTTCAAACCTATCTCTCAAATTCCACCATTCAGACCCAACAAACCACCCACAAACACCTACCAAAACCCTAACACCCCAAATACCAACAGAAGAACACTCACTCCTGCTGAGTTCAATGAGAAGAGATCCAAAAACCAGTGCTTCTGGTGTGATGAGAAGTATGAGCCTGGTCATAAGTGTAGAGGAAAGAAGCCACAGTTATACCATATAGAAGTAGAAGAAGTAGAAGAAGAAGATGAGGTGTTGGAAGAAACTGAACAGGAAAATTCTGAATTTGCTCACATCTCTATGCAAGCAATGGATGGAATGGCTTCATTCCAAACTATGAGAGTGGAAGGGCACCATGGAAAAAAGAGATTGCAGCTGCTGCTTGACAGTGGAAGCACTCATAATTTTATTGATGCTTCCAGAGCATTAAGGCTTGACTGTAAAATAGACAGCATTGACCCTCTCTGGGTCAAGGTGGCTGATGGTAACAAAATGAAGTGTGAGCACATCATTAAGAATTTCAAATGGAGAATGCAAGGTACAGAATTTGCAGCAGATGTGTTTTTATTGCCTTTGAGTGGCAGTGACTTAGTACTAGGCATCCAATGGCTTACTCAGTTGGGGCCTGTACTCTGGGATTTTAAATCTCTGACCATAGAGTTCAAATATCGAGGGAATAGGGTCAAGCTAAGGGGTTCTCATCCCAAGAAATGGAAAGAAATCCAAGCCCACAAGCTGCAAAAGCTTATGAAGCAGGAGGGCACCTTGTCAATGATGCAGCTTTTACCAGCAGAACATGACTATTCCCCAACTAGTCATGACAGCACCAACTTACACCCTTCCATATTGACCTTGTTGAATCAATATGACACAGTCTTTCAACCCATTCAAGGGTTGCCCCCACCTAGGGAAGGGTTTGACCATGTTATACCCTTGAAGGAAGGGACTAATGCTGTTAACTTGAGAGCATACAGGTATCCTGTTCTGCAGAAGAACATCATAGAAGAAATGGTACAGGAATTATTGGAGCAGGGTGTGATTAGACCAAGCAATAGCCCTTTTGCAGCCCCAATTGTCTTAGTTAAGAAGAAAGATGGTGGGTGGAGAATGTGTGTCGATTATAGAAGCTTGAATCAAGCAACAATTAAAGACAGATTTCCCATTCCCTTAATTGAAGAGTTGCTTGATGAATTGCAAGGCACCAAATTTTTTTCAAAAATAGACCTGAAATCTGGTTACCACCAGATCAGAATGCACCCAGATGATATCCAAAAAACAGCCTTTAAAACCCACTCTGGTCATTTTGAATATCTAGTCATGCCATTTGGCTTGACTAATGCCCCATCTACTTTTCAAGCTCTAATGAACACCATCTTTAAACCTTTTTTGAGGAAATTTGTCTTGGTGTTCTTCGATGACATATTGGTATACAGCCCCACCTGGGAAGATCATCTGAGTAATCTAGAAGCTGTCTTAGAGACCATGAGAGTGAATCAACTTCATGCCAACTTGAAGAAATGTTCCTTTGGGCTTACAGAAATTCATTACTTGGGACATATTATTTCTCAGCATGGAGTAGCAACAGACCCTGATAAAGTACAAGCAATGATTGACTGGCCTAGACCTAAAACTCTCAAGCAACTCAGAGGGTTCCTAGGTTTGACTGGGTATTATCGAAGATTTATTAAGGATTATGGGAAAATTTGCAAGCCCCTTACTGAGCTCCTAAAGAAGGATAATTTTGGGTGGAATGAGGAAGCAGAGAAATCTTTTACAGATCTCAAACAGGTCATTACTTCTCCTCCAGTACTAGCTATGCCTGATTTCTCAAGGGCATTCATCATTGAAACTGATGCTTCTGGAAAGGGCATAGGTGCAGTGTTACTACAGGGAGGGCATCCTATCAGTTTCTTGAGTAAAGCACTGAGTGAAAAGAACTTGTTTCTCTCAGCTTATGAAAGAGAGTTACTTGCTGTTGTAATGGCAGTTAGGAAGTGGCAGCATTACTTGATATTTCAGCCTTTCATCATCAGAACAGATCAACAAAGCCTTAAATATCTCCTTGAGCATAAACTTGGCACCTCATTCCAACAGAAATGGCTTTCCAAGTTAGCTGGGTTCGACTACACAGTTGAATACAAGTCTGGAGTACAGAACAAAGCAGCTGATGCTCTGTCCAGATTACCTGGATATCAGCTAAATGCCATGACTGCCTCGAGCGTTCACTCAGATCTTATGACTAAGATCACTCAAGCTTGGGAACAGGATGATGATCTTAAGCAAATCATAGCAGACTTGACACATAATGCTGACTCTCATAGACACTATTCTTGGGATGGTCAGTACTTGAGAAGAAAAAAGAAGATAGTGATTGGGAATTCTGTGACACTAAGGAAGGAGCTATTCAAATGGCTGCATGATTCACCCCAAGGAGGGCACTCAGGTACAGAAGCAACATACCAGAGAATGAAAAGTCTGTTCTATTGGAAGGGAATGAAAACAGACTTACGAGCTTATGTGAGGCAATGTGAGATATGTCAGAAGTGTAAGTATGATCCCAAGGCCTACCCGGGTTTATTACAGCCCATACCTGTACCAGAGTCAATATGGGAAGAGGTGACAATGGATTTTATTGAAGGACTGCCACCCTCTTTTGGAAAAGAAGTAATCATGGTGGTCATTGATAAATTGAGCAAATATGCCCATTTTATTGCCCTGTCCCACCCTTTTTCTGCTATGACAGTTGCACAAGCATACTTAGACCACATATTCAAGTTACATGGCTTCCCTAAGTCCATCATTTCTGATAGAGATAAGGTTTTCATTAGCCAGTTTTGGTCTGAGTTCATGAAGCTGCAGGGAGTTCATCACAAAATGTCAACTTCTTACCATCCACAAACAGATGGTCAATCTGAAGTTCTAAACAGATGTTTAGAAACCTACCTCAGATGTATGAGCTTTGACAAGCCCCATGAGTGGTCAAAATGGCTTTCTTTGGCTGAATTCTGGTACAACACCAATTTTCACACAGCAAGCAAGAAAACTCCCTTTGAGATACTGTACAACACCCCACCTCCCTTGCACAGGCCTTACTTAGCAGGAACTTGTGTAGTAGACACAGTTGATCGAAGTTTGCAGCAAAGAGATGCCACTATCAAAATGCTCAAAGAGAATCTACACAAAGCTCAGAATAGAATGAAACAATTGGCTGACAGGCACAGGTCGGAGAGAAGTTTTGAGGTGGGAGACTGGGTTTATCTTAAATTGCAGCCTTATAGACAGTCATCAGTTCAGCAAAGGAACAATGAGAAGTTATCTCCAAGGTACTGTGGTCCATACAGAGTTCTCAGGAAGATTGGGCAAGTTGCTTACACCCTAGACTTACCAGCTTCATCTAAAATCCATCCCACATTTCATGTCTCACTCTTAAAAAAGCATCATGGACCTGACCCAAACACTGCAAACCCAAGTCCAATTCCCACCATGCCAACTGAGCAAGCCACCCTTAAATTCCCCATAGCTGTCCTAGACAAGCGCAGTGTCAAGAGAAGGAATCATGCTGTGGTCCAATGGCTGGTTCAATGGGATCAGTTGCCTGTAGAAGAAGCTACTTGGGAAGATGTTGCACGCATTGAGGAGCTCTATCCTACATTTGATCCTTGGGGTCAAGGATCTGTTAATGGGGGAGGTATTGATACAATTGCCAGCATGGAAATAGTGAGTGAGCTGGAGGATGAGCAGGAGAAATCAGCAGAAGAGGAGGAAAAGACAGCTGTACAGGAAGGAAGCTTCACAGAAAGTGAGGGAATGAATGATACAAGGAATATGTCAGGGAATATTTGATAGAAAGCTGTAATTTGTCTTTTAGCTAATGGTCCTTTTTACCGTTATTTCCTTTGTGTTAGTGCTGAGCTAGTCAGCAGTTCTTAAGGCTATATAAGCCAAGTCCTTGTAAGGAATTACTCTTAAGTTTTATGAATGAAATCTCTCTCTATTGCCTATATTCTTTCTCTCTCAAATTCTGCATTCACTCATCTGCAATTATCACCAACAAGCTGCCCTGATTTCTTTTGGCTAGCTCACTGGGATAGTTGTTCAAACCCCCATTTTGCTCTGCAAAATCAGGTTTGATAATCACACCCTATCAGGATGTAGGAGTGGAGGCAGTCCTGGAGTGCGGCTGTACGGCGCGCCGTGAGGTGGCTGGGATGTGCGGCGGCAGGCGGCAGCGGTGTGGCGATTTCCGTGACGTTCAATTTGTCGGAGAGAGAGAAGACTAATAATACTGTTATTTTGTTTTAAAGGGTTTATAATTTGGGAATTTTTTTTTAAAGGATAAAACTAGTTGTTGGTCTGGACAATATCTCGAGTCGTCTAATGTATAACCATTAATAAAAATGGGAACTTAGTAACAGTAACTTGTGGCGCTATTACATTAACACCCTCGAAATTAATGGAATTCCGAAATTGCCCTTTATTCTAATTGGTTGATGCTTGAGTGCTTTGACTGCTTTCTCACCGACTTCCTTCGCTCTCCTCCTCATCTAAAAAAAAAAAGCGCAGAGTTTTTAAGGGACTAGGATAGCCTATGCGGGCGATGCGCGCAAAGGGCTAGCTCTTACAGAGAAGTTGGATTGATGTGTATTTACACCTTTGGTTTGTGTGGTAGATCTGTAGTTTTAATACGTATTATTTAGTTTATGTGCCTATGTGGTGGTTTTGTATAAGTATAAGAAAGTCATCAAAATCTTTTATGACAATTATTTTTTAAAACCCTCAAAAGTTTGATAGTGTTATTTCAAAATTATTATTAAATAATATTTCTATTTTACAGAGGGTCGTGCATAACCCCAAATGGCCATGAAATAAAACATAATGTCCCTAGTGTGCACACCCCTCACTAATACCCAATGATTAGGAGGAAGACTAACAACAATATACAATAATTTACACCAACTAGTAGCAACCATAAGTACTAGTGGGCAACCTGTTCTTCACCCTTTCGGGTTTCATTTCCCTTCTTAAATTAAATTCCACTGTATATTTTATTAGATTAAATCATCCAATTACACTGTACACAAGTATTGCACAAATCAATTTAATCCCAAGTAACAATACTTCAATTTCAGTATTATTAGACTATAGTCATCCTACATGACACAGAGACCATCAATCACATATAATCAATCATCCAACTCCCAAGATTTTATTAAAAAAAAAAAAAACTCATACGACATCAAATAATCAAACTTTTTGAAAATACATATACTAGTACACAAAATAGAAAACTAGTATATAATATGATTCCATAATATCATACGATACCGCACTCATCACATATAATTACATAAGCACGTAGTTGGCACACAATATTTCAAAACAATTTCCTAACGGGATTCTAAAGATGATGGACATTGAAAATTACCTTGATCATGCGTAAATTCTCAAGGTAATTAACCTCCAAACATTCACCTAGTAGCCTCCGTCTACAAATAAACAAAAAATAGCCTAAATTAGATAGTTGTACGACTAATAGAAAAGTTGAGCGTAAGATTAATTTAGTGAATTGCTATTCGTCGCTCCCATTTTACATACTAACGCTCCCATTTTAACTTGAATGGGCAAATATACCCTTTATGCAAGTTGTAATATAAAAAAAGACTTTGTTCCCTACATGGACATATTCTATCAAACGGTCCCCTCAAAGTAGTACGATGTGAATATCCCGAGTCCAGCACATCGGTCCCCACGACCTTCAAACCAAATTGGTCCCCACGACCACCTTAAATCGTTTTTTCTTTTTTGAAAAAATTAATCATCAAGTTTTTCCGATGGGTCTTGAATCATGGACGACTGGAACATTTGTACGCCGGAGAATGTGTCGGAACATTCTGTAAGAAAATTGTTTTTTTTTTATTTTCTGGAAAAGGGACATCCGCCCGAAATTTCCGGATGTCCCAGGGTGGATCCGCCTAAAATTTTCGGATGTCCCAAGGTGGATCCGGAAATTTCAGGTAGATCCATCCTGGGACATCCGAAAATTTTTGGCGGATGTCCGTTTTCCAGAATTTTTTTTTTTGTTAATATTAATTAAATTACTGTTTTTCATTATTATTGTTGATTGTGTTGTGATTAAGTTTTTGATAATTAATGTTATTATTGTTTTGTAATTGTTGTTATTATTATTTTTATTGTTATTAGTAGTAATATAATTATTTTTTGAAACCTTATTATTATTATTGTTATTATTGTATTAATTAGTAATTATGTTAAGGTATTACTGTTTTGTAATTGTTGTTGTTATTATTGTTATTTTTATTAGTAGTAATATAATTATTTTTTGAAACCTTATTATTATTATTATTGTTGTTGTTGTTGTTGTTGTTGTTGTTGTTGTTGTTGTTGTTGTTGTTGTTGTTGTTGTTGTTGTTGTTGTTGTTGTTGTTATTGTTGTTATTGTTGTTATTATTATTATTATATTAATTAGTAATTATGTTAGGGTATTATTGTTTTGTAATTGTTGTTGTTATTATTGTTATTGTTGTTGTTGGTGTTTATGATTATTGTTGTTGTAGTTATTATTATTGTTGTTATTAGTATTAGTATTATTTATTAATGTTAATAATATTAGTAGTTGTAAAAGTGTTTTATAAATATTATTATTAATATTATAAAAAAGAACATATTGTCTTAGACCATTGTTTTGTTTAATTTGTATAGGATTTGGAATCTGAAGATGGCGGTGACGGTGTGAATTATAGTGGGAATTTCGTCACGGACACGTTATTTCCAACATTTGAGGATGCAGTTAAATGGGCGGATGTTGTTTTTATAAATCTCGGATTTATTTTGGTGAAATCGTCATATAATAAAACCAGAGATGGTCGGCCGTACCGATATTTGAAATGTGATCGGGCAGGAGGAGCAAGCCGAGAGATTTGGAGAATGCGATACGGAAGGACACAAAAACCAAATCTAATGGTTGTCCTTTTTACATCAAGATATACTATGAATTCACCGTTAACAGTTGGAAGATCCGTGCGAAAAATGATCACACCGGGACACATAACCACCCAATGATTGTATATCAAGAGGTTATCATAAAGTTAGAGGATTGAGCCCGGGTGCAAAACTGGTTGTGCGTGACATGACAAAGTCTAAGGTTGCACCCCGTAACATCATGGCAACTATTACAGAAAAATTTCCTAATGATCATCCAAACATCAGGCACATTTACAACTGCCCGACTTCAAGATGGAGATGTCTGAAAGAAGAGGAGTTATTCAGCAATTTCTTCATTTGGCGAGAGAGAGTTAGTACATTTACTGGGTCATGGACGATGAGCTCGACGTCCTGCAACATGCATTTATGGTGCACCCGATCACGGTCAACATACTCCGCACATACCCACACGTCATAGGGATGGATTCTACTTACAAGACCAATCGATATGGGATGCCGTTCTTTGAGATAGTAGGTGTGACACCGACAAACCAGAATTTTCTAGTTGGTTATGTTTTCATGCGCAACGAGTGCACGACTAGCTATCTGTGGGTGTTGTAGAGATTATGGGAGTTGATTGGGTTTGATAAAGAGCCATCGGTATTTTTGTCAGACCGTGAACTTGGGCTATGTGCGGCTTTGAGAGAAGTGTTTCCAGGGACGTTGCATTTACTCTGTCGATGGCACATTAACAAAGATGTGGAGGCTAGGGTGACGAAGATGTTCAAAAACAAGAAGATTGGTAGCAGTTTTACAAATGGCAAATGGAAACGTATCATGGATGCAACAACTGAGGCGGAGTATGATCATGCTCTAACTACCATGAAAGCAAGGTGGGCAAGTTATCCAGCGGTGATTGAGTATGTTGAGGGAACATGGCTTTGTCATAAAACCAAATTTGTGACATATTAGACGAACCAAATTCTTCACTTTGTTAACACTAGCAACTTTAGAGTTGAGAGCCAACATTCAGCAGTGAAGACGTGGTTTGAATCATCCACAGGTTAGTTGTTTTACTATATTAGTTGTTGTCTTTATTTCGTAATTGTAATTATTATAAGAAATTATAATGTTTTTACTAATCTGAATCAATGACAGGTTCTTTGGATACCATATGGGCCCGAGTCCATTGTCATATCGGTAATCAAATCATTGAAATTTGTTATGCTTTGGAGGCATTGAGATCTAAAATTGGTGAGATGTACATAAAATTGGCACTGTCACGTATAAATGGCAAAGTGTCTCAACATTGTTTGAAACTACTTCATGAGGAGACGAAAAGGATACGGGATTTGAGTTACCAGGTTTATGAACGTTGTGGATGTGATATGCGTGTGACCCATAATGTACCATGTGCTTGCCAGATATATGATTCGCTAGTTGCATAGACAGGCTTGTATACCAGCCAAATTCATTCTTTCTGGAAGACTTTGGTTATTGGTGACGGTGTTAACATTCCGGAATTGGTTGGCGATTCGACCGAGGAGGCTGCACATTTTCGTTCGTTGGTTGATGAAGTCATGGAAAGTGATCCTGCTGTACGTCGAAATGTATCTCGCATCATTAAAGAGGAGCTGCATTCGGATCATACACACCTTGAAGAACCATATGAGAATCTCAACGTTCGTGGTCGACAGAGGAACAATGACACCAGGCGTGATCGAAGTTATTTCGAGCATGTGAACCGCCAACTCAGTCAACGTGGTGGTGGTGACCAAGATACAGGTAGTAGTATACAACTATTGTTTTTAAAAATTAAATGTATTTCATCACCACATTACTAATAATTGACTTGTAATTATGTGCAGCAGATCCGTGTGACATTAGTCAGTATTTGCACCATCTTCCGGGCCCTATGTTGCCATACATTACGTCTTGGAATGATGTCATTGGTGATGGGAACTGTGGCTTTCGTTATGTGGCCGACTTCTTATTTGGTGATCAGGCGCAATGGTTTGACGCTCGGGAAACAATAGCGAATGAGATCCTGAGTTGTACGAAAGGATTTACGGGATTTGACGATTATGGATGAACATAGAGCGTATTCGATGGGATGGTGGGGCTGTTGGGGAGCGACATTGGATGGTAATAATTCAAGATTTATTTCCTATTGCTACTTGGTTCAACCCAAGGGTGATTTGTCTTGGTGTAGGCCTAGTACCAACTTGCTACTACCCATGCATCACAGTGTTACCGCTGAGGGCACGAAACGGGGTCCGGTCACCGAGTCGGGAGTTCGTGATTGCTACAGTTGGTGGAGCACATTTCATCCGTCTTCACCTTGCACCTGATTTACCTCTCCCGCCGATCGCTGGTTGGTGGACTGAGCACCACGAGGCTAGTGTTAATGGATGGGATCAACAATATGAAGCTAGAAGGAACATGTGGGATGCATTAGTTAGATAGTTTGTAATGTACTTTCACAAAGTTTTAACTATTGTAGATATGTTTAATTATAAATGTAACTTTTAATGTACAATATAAAGCAGTTTAAAAACAAAAACATTAAATGCAACAAAAACTAAGAAATATACACTGTCCCATGACTAAAAAGCAATCTACAACCCCATTTTTTACTTCCAATCAAATACAAGTTGCTCAGTCATTGTCCTAGTCTCACGCGACATGTGAGGATACTCAGCTAGTGCTCTTTGGTGAATCTCCATGGACCAACTCATCCAATGCAAATCACACAATAAAATATTATATAAACAACAATATTAGAAGTCATTCTTAATAGTATAATAAACATAAAAACTTACATAATCAATGTTAGTCCGCTCTGGTAGGTTGCTTGTAACTCCTGGATCCGGAGAGACCCGAGGGTGAGAAAACCTATACAGCCACTGCATGTAACCAGACGCAACCGTAGGAGCTCCAGCACTAATTCTGGTGAGGGCACCTAAAACTAAACTATGAGATACCCCATGGACAAACCTCCTCCACAACACACAAATGTCATCTCGGTCGCGAAGTCTACCCGGTACATCTTCAAGTTATTCGGCCTCTTGGCCTTCTCTGGCCTAATAATCTCACGTGGAATGCCTTGCACGAATCCAAGCTGCCGAACCACTCTATCAAGCATGTACGACTCAATGATGTTACTGTACTGGATACAGCTAATGAATAGACTGGAAGACACTCCTAGTCCAGGATTAACTCCGTACGGTAGCCAGTTCACCTCAAGGTCAGTCAGCGCATCAATTCTAGTATGAAAAGACAATAGGTGCTCCAAGTTCTTGCTAGGACATCCCGCTCCAACATCCCAAGCAGATGCACGAGGGATATTAAGGTCCCTCGTCAAGGTACCCTGTTGAGGCCAAAAACACGGAAAGTACTCGTAAATCCACGCTTGCAGAAGCGTGAGACAACCAGCCATCGAATTAGCATCTTTTCGTGAGGCCGTACCCAATTGCCGGTACAAGTATGCTAGAGCAGCAGCACCCTAAAAGTACTCATTAATAGGGGTATCTCCAACACATAGCTCAAGGAGGAAGGAAGGATGCGTACGGTTACTACTCTTGTCTAAAAATAGTGTACCTCCAAGCACTAACCACAAGTACGCAGTATAATAGACACTAAAGTGCCTCTGGGCCTCCAACGTCAAGTAAAAAATCTTATCAGTAAGCACCCCACTATCCTGCCAAATCGTCTTGGTGCCGCAAATCTCAGTCAACTCATCTGGAGTCATATCCATGGTAACCGAGCACGTGTCCTGTAAGACGTCCGTGCTAGGCGTAGTGGTAACCATCTGACCATCGACCCGCAACCCAAGAATGTTGTACACATCGTGCAACATGATCGTGATCTCACCAAATGGCATATGAAAGGTGTTTGTATCTGGCTGCCATCTCTCAACAAAAGCAGAAATCAACGGCTAATCAAGTTTTTAAACATCATCCCGGGCAAGTGAGACAACCAACTGCGATCAATCAATTCAAGATTCTCCACCAATTGACGACCTTGCCACTGAACCAATTCAGAACACAACTTTGACCTACTCAAACACCGCAAAACATTTCGCTCCTGCTGGACCCAAATATATGACGCCACATGACCACCAAAACTAAGGATAACAATCCCATCCTCGGGACCACCTGGCATTGGTTGCTGCACTAACCATGTCTCTGCAGAGCTGGTAGTAGGCTGACTCGACTGACCACCAACAAATCTCCCATGCTGACCCCTATATACCATATGATAATCTTGAGGGTCCGATTCTTCATCCCGATCACCAGCATGACTAACCGAGTCATCGTCCTCCTCGTCAGATGTAGGTAGTCCACCTGGCAAATACATGGGCCGACTACTGCCTGAGTGATGGTCTCTCGACCAACCACTATGAGACCCATATTGCTGCTCATGCTCAAGCGGTGACCTAGTCCTTACTGAACGGGATGTCTATCTCCTAACAGAAGCATTCAAACGTTGTGATATTGCATGACGAGCACCAGAACCCTCAATCTACATTAAATAAGTACAAAATCAAAGATTAGTAATATTCATACAAACACCATCACCAAAAGTAATTATAATAATAAACCACATATTTTCCAATGTACTAATATCAACTAATAATAACAATAACATTAATAATAATAATAACAACAAAAGCGATATCCAAAAAAAAAACAACAATAATAATAAAAATAATAATAATCATATGAATCATGTTTTTTAACAATAATAATAAAAACAACAATAAAAATAATCACAATAACAACAACAATAACCATAAACACAAAAATCATACTAACACATTAGCAATAACATACTACTACTACTACTAATAATAATAATAATAACACTAATATAAACTAATAATAATAATAATAATAATAATAATAATAATAATAACAGCACTAATATAAACCAATAATAACAACAATAATAATAAAAATAACAAAAATCATAATACTACTACTACTACTACTACTACTACTAATAATAATAATAATAATAATAATAACAACAACAACAACAAAAAAAAAAAAATAACAACAACAACAATAACCATAATAACAATAATAATAACACTAATATCAACAACAATAATAATACTAATCATAATAAAAATAAAAATAATAATAGTACTACTAATAACAATAACCTAATAACAACAACAACAACAAAATCCAAAAAAAACAAATAAAAATAAACAACAACAACAACAATCATCAAAATAACAATAATAATAATAACAACACTAATATCAACTAATAATAACAAAAATAAAAATAAAAATAAAAATAATGCTAAACATAAATTTTTAACCAAATCATAATTTCAAATAATATTATTCACGAAAAAAAAAAAATCGGAAATCCAGGCTTCAGCCCAGAATTTCCGGAAGGACCTGGGAGGATCCGCCTGAAATTTCCGGATCCTCCTAGGTTTCTCCGGAAATTTTAGGCAGAAGTGGGGATCCGCCTAAAATTTCTAGAGAAAGCTAAGAGAATCTGGAAATTTCAGGCGGATCCTCCCAAGTCCTTTCGGAAATTCTGGGCGGAAGCCTGGATTTCCAAATTTATTTATTTTTTTTAAAATTGTACCTACTCGCCACCAACGCCTCCGCCGCCGGCCAAGTTCCTTCCTCTGTATGTCACCCTTATGCGATTCGGATCAGCCATCCCTTTGTGTAGGTGGTTGTAGGTGGTTGTAGATTGTTGTTGATGAAGGTTGATTATTTTTTTTTTTTAAACAATTTCAGATTTTGATTTTCAAAATTTTTAGAGAGTAAGAAAGTTAGAAAGATAATGAATGAGGTTTGACAGTGAGAATGTGAGTCGTAGAGTGAAAAAACCATATTTATATGCTAGGGGTAAAAATGAAATTTCATAAAAAAAAATGCAAGCGTTCCCGTGTAAAATGGGAGCGACGTTTAACACCCTTAATTTATCACCACCCATAGTCTAATCACCCCCAAAAATAGACAACTAATTGATGAGTTAAACGATAGATATTTTATCATCATCATCACCGACATTCAACCCAAAATCCACTAAATCAAACACAGAGTATAATCCAGCAGACCAAGGAGAAAGTCGGTAAAAAAAAAAAGTAAATAATAATGATCAATTATTAAAACCAAACAATGAGGAAAGTGACGAGTTGCTTTCTGAACTCGATACTTCGGCTTCGAAATATTTTTCTCCATAACTATGAATCAAAGAAGCCATATAAATATATAACTCAAGGTCAATGAACGAAGACGTAGTTCGTAGTGGGTTGGCTGACAGTTATTGTCAAGAAGGATGAAGGTGAAGAAGAACCATGACTTACCACTGTACTCAATCAATTATGGTTGGTATTGTAGCAGATGATAGAAATTAAAGAAGAATATGTTTGAGGAAAAAAAAACTTCGTGAAACTAGTGTTTCTCACAGCAATTTGGGTGGGATTAGGAATTTATAAATTTAGTGTTGTGAAGGTGGATTTATCCAGAGGGTCTACAAGATAAGAAGTGATAAAGTTTGTTTGTTTTTTTTTTATTTTATTTTATTTTATTTTATTTCAATCCGATAAAACCAATTCTAGGAAATTAGTCTCTCTTTTTTTTTTTTTTTTTTTTTTTTTTTTTTTTTTTCAGTTTTCAAAATCAGTTTCTGGAAATTATCCAAAATCAGTTTTTATTTATTTATTTATTTTTATATGCGAAAATAGAAAATAATTAATATATTTATTTGAAAATAAATTATAAATTTAAAAGTTTGTATTAGAAAATCGTTGACTAAATATGCTCAAAAACTTTGGGTATTACATCTACTCCCCTGAAAACGAAAGTTCGTCCTCGAACTTTAAAGTTAACTCTCAAATAAGGCTCTCACGATGACAAAGGCTAAGTTAGTATTACATTCTATCCCCTACTACCAAGAATACAACTTCTGCATTCAACATTTTTTCTGCTGCTGTAAATACCGTTCTGAGTTTAGCATACTTAATTCAGTGTTGGGAAGGTGGATTAGGAATTTATAAATTTAGCGTTGTGAAGGTGGATTTATCTAGAAGGTCTACAAGATAAGAAGTGATAAAGTTTGTTTGTTTGTTTTTTTTTTTTTTTTTTTCTCTCTCTCTCTTCAGTTTTCAAAATCAGATTTTGGAAATTATCCAAAATCACTTTTTTTTCTTTTTTTTTTATTTTTTTAATCCGAAAATAAAAAATAATTAATATATATATTTGAAAATAAATTATAAATTTAAAAGTTTATATTAGAAAATCGTTGACTAAATATGCTCAAAAACTTTGGGTATTACACATTTAATTTGCAAAATAACTACGCAGTGTTTACAATTTTTATGACAAAGTAATTAGTAAAATAGTGATCATCTGGCACCATAGGCGGGTGAGCATGAGGAAGCCTAGTACGGATCAAAATAAATTCATATATCAGTCCGGCAAGCCCACCTCCAATCAAGGAAGAAGATGAGAGAAGCTCGCAACATTAAGACAGACATTAAACTATCAAGCAATTATGCAAAACATTTCTTGATCTGTCGGAATCCTGTAATTCTAGCAGCAATAAACTGCATTGCAGCAACATCAACATAACTATGATTTTTAACATTTCAGAATAGAAGTGAGCTTAAAACTGCATTTCTTTTGGGTCAGAGGGTGAAACTGAATGAACTGATTTCGTGGGTAAAATTGTGAAAATTTTCGTGTAAATGAATAGCCTTTTGTTTTCTATTAAGATGCTTTCCATGCTCCAAAACCTAGTCTTCAACGTATATTGAGCTAAAGTGGCTACAAGCACTCCTTTGATAAAAGTCATAAAACTATGCCAAAGATCCACATATGACTGCAAGCAAGCCAAGCAGTCAACTAGCCTAGATAAGGCTACAGGTTATTCAAACGTAATCACATCATACATGTCTGATACTCCAATTAATCCAATAGAAATTAATCCTAAGCACATTAAAGAGTCGAAATCTTACAAAATGCTCATAATACGAATGTCAAACTACCTGAATTTTAACCCATTCAAGCCTTTTACCATCATAATTTCTCCAAAAATCAAATAGCTCACTACTAATTCGGCAAAACTAATTTCTAACAATAACCAAGATCAAACACAAGAAAAATGCCATACAAAAGCCACAAAATTGCCCCTTTAAGCACATCTACTAACCAACCCAAACTAAACAAGATGACCAAACTGTTTTAATTCTTATCCTAACCTCTCTATTGTCGATGATAATTTAATGAGCCATCCAAGAAAAACATGAATTCTTTGAGTCACATTGGCTAATCAGTCTTACATTCTCAACAAGCAAAACACACACAATTTATCAAACCAACTGTTAATCCAATGAAACATTCTTTTGTTTTAATATCAACATGTCTGATAAATCCTCCCTTTGCATAATCTCAAAATGAACAAGGTAATTTGGGTATTTCTACCCCGCCAAGTGGCCCAATGAGAGCGCGACACATGTCACTAAAAGAGGTGTCCCAATGGACCTCCCAGATGATTGGCACGTGTCACGCAGATATGGCCTCTAGGAATGGCGGCCTTCAAGCCCCAAATCCCAAGGGAGCCGCAAAACGGCGCTGCCCTAAATGCTAGGTCATCAAACCCTAGGACAAGGCACACCATTCTAGGACCCTATAAATAGGGAGATTCCCCCATTTATTGGGGCAAGTCTAAATCATTACATCATTTATTGCTCTTGAAAACAGAGAACACCTGATCTTGGAATCCGAGAAGATATTTACTTTCCGCACATTTCACTCTGAACCGTACTAACTTAATCTTCGGAGGCGAACCTCCCAACAACCGGAGCTCCGTTCTTTTGCAGGTATAGGCGGCTTCGTTGGACCCAGTCTTCGAGTTGTAACTCTCCCAAGGGACACAAAAACACCCGAAACATTTGGCGCCGTCTGTGGGGAGAGTACCTCAAAGACGGTTTCACAAGAATCTGTACCGCTTCCAGAGACCAACCGCCCTACGGTTGATGCAGAGGTTCATTCGGACCATGACTCTGGTGACGACTGTGAAGTCGAATCCTATGTGGCCCATGATGGGTCATTCATCTCAAAGCGCATCCGTCACAAAGAGAGAAGGGAGCGGAACATTGACCAGGCGGGTACAAGCTAGCCTTCTGGACAACCTTCTGAGCAGACTCAGGCGGCAGGATCAGCCCTAGTCACCCGAGACGAGCTCACAAAATTCATGACAAGTTTCAAGGGTGAAATCAAGGAATTAATCACCAATAGGGCGGCTGCTCCTAGGAAGGAACAGTCGGCTAAAAAACCAGCTCAGGCTGAGAAAGCAAAGTCAGTCAGGGACCGACAACCTACTCCTCACCCTGCTACGAAGGAGAAGGCTCGGCCCTAGATTGATCTCTCTAAACTCCGTTTCCCAGAAACGACAAAGAGAAAGGCCATCCGGCATGTGCAGCCGGATGGCAGCAAAAAGACCTTCTCTGATGCTCGACATTACATTGAGAAAAAGAAGAACCAGCAGCTGTCTAACTCGGCATCCACGTCGACTTATCCAGATAGCTACAAGAATAACTCAGTGAGGAATTCGCAATCTGTACATGGGACTCCGTCAGGCAGCCCTTCCGTCCACACAGGACCCCATGTAATCAACTCGGCACAATATGTGGCCTAGCCATTATACAAGCCGCCTAGTTTGCCCTATATCCAGCCCACCTTTTTCGGAGGATAGGCGGCAACAATTACCAGTCTATGGACTGGCAACTTCGGCTACAAAACCTTGGAGAACAACCCTCTGCGTTCTCTAGGGAGATAGCCGAGGCCGAACAGCCGGCCAAGATTAAAAATGTGTTGGTAGGGACCTATGATGGTACCTCCAACCTAGAAGATCACCTTCTGTCATACATCCACCTCATGTACTTATAGGGGTTGGATGATGCCGCCTGGTGCCGTTGCTTCCCACCTACCCTGAAGGGCATAGCCCAACAGTGGTTCGGCAACCTGCTGGATGGATGCATAAACAGATTCAAGACGCTTGCGTTCTTGTTTGCTTTCAACTTCTCTATGAATATCCCTGCAAATAAAACAAGTCTCGATCTAAGCAACGTGCGGTTCGGAGATAGAGAAGGATTGCGCTCCTACGTCAGGCGGTTCAATCTGGTGAGAATCCAGATTCAAGGGCTGTCTAACAAGGTAGCCTATACAGACTTCTTCAAGGTTCTGAAGGACGGGTCGACTTTCAAGTTCGACCTTGTTCGCAAGAAAATCTTTACCCTCGAAGGAGCCCTAATGGAGGCGGAAGCCTATATACAGGCGACCGAACTCTGCTCCTCAAATAAGCAGTTGGACTCTAAAAAGTCTGACAGACAGAAGGAGAGTCGGCCTGCTCAGCCGGCTCAAAAACCTGAAGAGAGTAAGAAGAAAAAAAAGATCTGGGCGGTTGATAACTCTGATCAGCCAGCCCAAAAGAAGAAAAAAGAATGAAAACCGTACGTTTTAAGGTAAGAGTTTAACAAGGACAGCTACTCCATCCTCATGGAGATAAAGGATCGGCTAACCGTAGAGAAGCCGACTCCAATGAAAGGTTCCGCTGAAAATCGGAACAAAAACAAACATTGCCATTACCATGAGGACGTCGGCCATGACACCAACAATTGTTTCAGGCTCAAGCGGACGCTTGACCGTCTGGCCAACAAAGGAGTACTAAACTCCTATGTGAAGTCCAAAGTGACTTCCAAAGCGAATTCGGGGCAGTCCTCGAAAAAGACTCCCTAGCCAACTGGTAGTTCGGACACCGATGAGGAGCCGGTCTACACTATAGCAGGCGGATTCGCTGGAGGTGGCCCGACCATGCGGGGCACCAACGATCATCTGAGAAAGATGGTCAATTCTGTTGAAGAGGGAACGACGTCTGGCACCATCGCCTTCCCAGAAGTTGTCATCACGGAGAAGGACTGGGGAAAAGTCCGCTGGACGCATGATGACCTTGTGGTCATAGAATGCAAAGTGGCCAACCAAAAAGTTGGCCGCATTTTGATTGACACAGGTAGCTCCTCCGACATCATCAACTACAAGTGCCTTTCCAACCTCAAGTATAAGCCGGATAACATGCATGATGTCTCCCATCCTCTTGTTGGGTTTTGGGGAGGAGTGGTGCACCTAGTTGGACGGATAGATCTCCCTGTCTGGCTAGGAGAAAAGGGCAACGGACGGCACATGACCATTCGGTTTTTAGTGGTCAAAGAGCTGACCGCTTACAATCTCATTCTCGGCCGACCCACTCTGAACGAGTGCAAGGCCGTCATCATCCCTTCCCTCATGCTGGTCAAGTATGAGAGGGATGATGGCTCTATTGGCTCCCTGAACGGAGATCAGAAGACGGCCAGAGAGTGCTATCTCTTGGACGTCAAACGTACGGCTACAGCAGCCGGATAGGGGAAGGAGCCAATAGACCTTGATGATATCAAGGATGACCATCCGGACCCACCCCTAAGAAAAGGAAAACTGATCATCTGGTGGTGGTCAAAAAAGAAAAGCAATAGTAATCACTGACCGGGGAACGGTTAGACGACCTCCGTCCCCAGCTGGCTGGTGAGCACCTTGATATTCCTCTGGACGACAGCCGTCCAGAACAAACAGTTAATGTGGGGACGGTTGCTTTTGCAAAGATAGGTATAGACTTGCACCATCTGCTGAAAAAATTCAAAGACATTTTTGTCTTTGAAGTGGAAGAGAAGCCAAGCATCAGCTCGGATCTTGCTGTCCACAAACTCGCCGTGAATCCAAAAAAGAAGCCCATCTGGAAAAAGAAAAGAAATCACGGTGAGGAAAGAAGTCAGGCGGTAGCTGCTGAAGTAAAAAAGCTGTTAGGCGATGGGTTCATTCGACCATGTAACTTCCCTGACTGGGTGGCGAATGTTGTGCTCATGAAGAAGCTGAATGGTACCTAGCGCATGTGCGTTGATTACACTGACTTGAACAGAGCATGTCCAAAGGATAGTTATCCACTTCCAAAAATCGACAGTCTGGTCGACTCTATAGTCGGACATGCCCTGATGAGTTTTATAGACACCTACTCAGGCTTTCATCGGATCCCCTGTGGAAAAAGGATCAAGAAAAGACGACATTCGTCACTGATCAGGGGTTATTTTGTTACAATGTGATGCCGTTTGGCTTGAAGAATGCGCTTGCTACTTTCCAACGAATGATCAATATTGTATTCATTAATCAGATTGGGAGGAATGTAAAGGCGTATATCAATGACATGATAGTCAAATCCAAGCAGCAGGTGGATCACCTTGCTGATCTCCGAGAAACATTTACCACACTCAGGCGGCACAAGGTCATGCTAAATCCTAAGAAATGTGTCTTTGGTGTTGAGTCTGGGAAGTTTCTCGGATTCCTGATTGACCAAAGGGGAATAGAGGCCAACCCTGAAAAAATACAGGCGGTCATTGACAGGCAGTCACCCCGCATTGTCAAAGAAGTACAGAAATTAACAGGTTATCTGGTGGCCCTGGGGAGATTCCTCAGCCGGTCAGGTGACAAGTGGCTCTACTTCTTCCAGGCAATCAGGAAGAAGGCTATGTTTGAATGGGGGGATGATGTTGAGGCGGCCTTCCAAAAATTGAAGTAACATTTGCACTCTTTGCCAAGGCTGGCCAGCTCTCTGCCCAAAGAGACGCTCTACATGTACTTGGCTGTCTCAAATCATGCCCTCAATGCCGTTCTCCTTGCTGAAAGAGACGACATCCAGCTCCCGGTCTATTTCATTAGCCACGTTCTCAGGAACGCAGAACTTTGGTACCTCATGGCTGAAAAATTTGGCCTCGCTCTTTATATGGCTGTCAAGAAGTTGAAACCTTACTTCTTGGCACATCCAGTAGTGGTCTACACTGACCAACCGATCAAGCGGCCAATGACGGCCCTGGAATCATCAGGCCGAATGCTCAAATGGGCTATTGAATTACATAGTCTGGAAATCACTTACGAACCAAGGAAGACAATAAAGGGGCAGACATTCACCGACTTTATTGTCGAAATGACAAGGCCGGCTGCACCGGATAACACTGATCAGGTTTGGAAAGTGTATGTGGACGGGAGCTCCACTATGAACGGCTGTGGTGTAGGAGTTATATATCAGCCCCTGAGGGGGATAAGTACGAGCATGCACTACGGTTCAAGTTCCAAGCCTCAAATAATGAGGCAGAATATGAAGCCCTGCTAGCCTGCATCCGCATGTGCAAGGCGGCAAGGGCAACTAAGATTGACACCTGCTCTGACTCTCAGCTGTTCGTGAGCCAATACCATGGTGATTATGAAGCCACCCATCCAGCTATGATCAAATACTTGCAGGCGGTCAAAGCTGAGGCCGAGACACTTGAAGAATTCAATATAAGTTAAGTGCCTTAGTCTGAAAACAACCAGGCGGATGCTCTGTCTAAACTGGCATCATCCGCCCCATGTGATACACCTCGGTCAATCTTCTGGGAAGTAATGGATAAACGAAGCATTGAAGAAGATCCCATTGGAGTGCTTGACCGAACTTCTACTTGGATGGATAGAATCCGGGCGTATCTGCTAGACGGCACGCTGCCGGACTCAACTTTAGAAGCAGCCGCACTAAAAAAGCGTGCGGCCAATTTCGAAATTTGCAAAGGAGAGCTTTTTAAGAAAGGGTTCCTACAACCCCTCTTAAAATGCATCACCCCCGAAAAGGGGCAGGAAATTCTAGAAGATCTACATGCGGGCTTTTGTGCCTCACATATAGGCGGCTGGTCTCTAGCAGAAAGGACCAGGCGGCAGGGCTATTTCTGGCCTACCCTTGAGAAAGACGCCATGACATTGGTGAAAAAGTGTGATAAATGCCAAAAATTCGGCAAGCTTATACACCGTCCGGCCACAGATCTAACGGCTATTCATAGCCTAGTTCCATTCGCCAAGTGGGGCATGGACATCCTGGGGCCATATACCTCTGCGTCAGGTGGAAGGCGGTATATTTTTGTTGCCGTGGATTATTTCACCAAATGGGTAGAGGCACAGGCGGTAAAAAACATCAATACTAAGGACGTTATCTCCTTTATCTAGAAGAATATCATCACCCGGTTCGGGGTGCCAATGTCTATGGTTTTTGACAACGGTCCTCAGTTTGAGACGCCTCAACTCAAGACTTGGTTGGGAGATCAAGGGATCTCACATTGCTTTGCATCAGTCGGCCTACCCCAAGCAAACGGCCAGGTTGAAGCCTTCAACAAGTTAATCTCAGACGGTATAAAAAAGAAGATTGAAAGAGCTGGCGGCCTATGGGTGGATGAATTACCACACGTCCTATGGGCCATCAGAACAACAGCGAAAGGGGCAACTGGAGAGACCCCATTCCTCATGGTGTACGGTGTAGAGGCCGTCTTGCCTATCTAACACTGTGAGCCGACTCTTCGAATCATGTTGTATGACAAAGAGGCAAATTGGGAGGCCATGCGGCTAGCATTGAACTCGCTTCCAGAGAACAGGGGCAATGCCGCCTTGCGCCATGAGATCTATCGTCTGAGAATGACTAGAGCCTACAACAAGAGAGTGCATAAGCGGCCCCTTAAGGTTGGGGACTTTGTGCTACAGTAAATGGAGGCAGTCGGTAGGGCGAATGAGCAAGGGAAGCTAACCCCAAATTGGGAAGGCCCCTACCGAATCTATGAAGAAGTAGGAGGCGGCACTTACCGTTTGGAGACACCAGACGGAAGGCAGCTATCCAGAACCTAAAATGTAGATAACTTGAAAAAGTACTACTTTTGAAATTTTGTAAATTTTTTATTCAAACTCATTAATGAGAAATCTGCCTTCTTTCCCAAATTATGTCTATTTATTTTAACATTCAAGAGCACCGCCTGCATAATGTGCAAATGGACCAAGCTCAACGTTTTATTGCATTAGAGGGTACCGCCTACACAATGTGCATTTGGCCTAAACCAAACCATTTAGCCATATTCGTGAGAACCGCCTGCACAATGTGCAGATGGCCCAAACTCACTCAGCATTTTGTAAAGTGCATCAATAAGGACCGACTGCACCATAAGCAGTCGGCTCGAATACCTATGCTTAAAAGCACCGACTGCACCATAAGCAGTCGGCCCGAATACCTATGCTTAAAAGCACCGCCTGTACAATGTGTAGACGGCCTGAATCTACTTACCATTTATAAGCTAAGTGTCAAA